>NC_140514.1:49773085-52413085 GCF_964339955.1 Pipistrellus hanaki
TCTGTTAATCTTCACCGAGCATATTTTTCCCATTGATTTTTAGAGAGAGTGTCCCAGTAACATCCTTTTTAGCAGGCTTTGTTTATTTGTTTCTGGTACAGGAGCCAATCCAGGATCGCGTTGCATTTCTGAGGCTGTGGGTTGTTGTTGTTTTTTTTGTTTTTGTTTTTGTTTTTCAGTCTTTCGTGACACAACATCGATATATTTGAAGTGTACAAGCCATTTATTTTCACCAAATGTCCCTCAATTTGAGTACTACTGATGTTTTCTCATGATTAGATTTGCCTTATTTTGGGGGCAAGCATACCAGAAAATCCTGGTTTGGCCGAAGCCGGTTTGGCTCAATGGATAGAGCGTCGGCTTGGGGACTGAAAGGTCCCGGGTTCGATTCCGGTCAAGGGCATGTACCTTGGTTGCGGGCATATCCCCAGTGGGGGGTGTGCAAGAGGCAGCTGATTGATGACTCTCTCTCATCGATGTTTTCTAACTCTCTATCTCTCTCCCTTCCTCTCTGTACAAAATCAATAAAATATATTTAAAAAAAGAAAAGAAAAAAAAAGAAAATCCTGGTTTGTCCCATTTTTTTTAATCAGGGAGTTTCTGCCAGGTTTCACCACTGTGAAGTTACTCCTTTTCCTTTTGTTATTAACAGTAATTTGTGAAAAAATATCTTTATTTTTATAATATGTTTATTTATATAAATACTAGAGGTCTGGTGCACCAGATTTATGCACTGGGGGGGAAAGGGGGAGGGAGTTCCTTCAGCCCAGCCTGCGCCCCTTTGCAGTCCAGGACCCCTTGGGGAGAATGTTCATCTGCCAGCTTAGACCAATTCCCCAGGGATTGGGCCTAAGCCAGCAGTCAGACATCCCTCTCGAAGTATGGGGCTCTTGCAGTCCAGGACCCTTCACTCCTTACCACCTACCTACAGTGGAGGCTCCCACCACTGCCGCTGCACTCAACAGCCATAAGCCTGGCTTCTGGCTGAGCAGCACTACCCCTGTGGGAGCACACTGACCGCTAGGGGACAGCTCCTGCATTGAGCATCTGCCCCCTGGTGGCCAGTGCACATCATAGCAACTGAGTCATTTGCCTTTTGGTTTATTTGCATATGAAGCTTTTATTATATAGGATGTATCCTCTTTCTTCATCAATCCTGGTTTTCACATCCTTGATTCTTGCCCAATAAATCGATTATTCCTCTGATGTTTGTTACATGGTGATTTTCTGATTCATGTGTTCTCCCACATTTATTAGCATTCTACCGTGAGAATGAACTCTCTTTGCTCCTATCTTACCTATCTGCCAATGGGCTATAACCTGTTATTTTGCTCACATTGTCCCATACCCTTTTCTTGATGACTGGTAGCTGCCATTAGGCTTTATTCCTGTATCTGGGAGGGAAGAACCCTAGGTCCTAATGAGTAAATGAGTGTCCCTGCACTCAGTCAGGTTTGCACCTTTGCTTTGCATTGCTAAGTGTCTGGTTTGTCTTTCCTCCTGGTAAAATGCTGCTTTCTCTCTCTGAGATTTTTAATACTTGGGATAAAATGGAAGTAGCCCCAGGGACAAGTATTATGTATTTCAAAACACCTTAATCACTTTCATACTATAAGATTATGGTTATATTCTGTATTACTCTCTCTGGGCAAGCACAATTGAATGGCTAAGATATTATGATCCGTCAGTTTTACTTAAAATTATATTCAAACTTTTTTCTGTATTTTGTTCTGCATATTTTCAAGTGCTCCAAACTGAATATATCTTAATATTATTTAAATATTAAATTATATTCTTGGTTAATAAGTATGGAAATAAATAACAAAATTTTACCTTGGGTAGGAGCAGTTATCAAAGCCTGAAAGTGTTGGCAGAGACTATTGTGTTAATTATTTGAAGAACAGCGAATGTTGGACAACAAAAAATGAAAACATAGATTGCAACAGTGACTTACAGGTGTTTCCCTCATTATATGTGAGTATCTTGTCTTGCTATGTTAACAGAGAATTTATTTTACTCCCGGTGCATACAAGTATCAGCCTAAACTCTGTTTTACCAGAATTTTTATTAAGGTGCTTAATTTGTTAAATTTTAGGCTTAGCTCTTTGTGAATGTGGTAGCACAGAGTAAGATGTTGGTCCCATTTTCTGTTTCTTTGTTCCCCTATTACAACAACGGCATTTCATGATGTGCTGTCAGTTCATCTCTCTTCTCTCCACTACATTGGTCCACCAGAACCCCAGCTGTCAAGGTTACCAGTGACCACGGTGTTCAATCCAGTGATCTGCTCCTCTTACCACAGTCTGTCAGCATTTAACACACAATACTCTGTCCTTCTCTATGCACTTGTTCCCTCCCTGGGTGGAAGGTCAGATTCTAAAATGTCACCCTCAGTCATCTCTGGGTGACATTGAGGTTGTGGGTCATTTTAACTTATTTTTTGCTCTATGAATTATGAAATGTAAATATGTCTTAGTAAACATTTTAATGGGATTATTTTAAAATGTTATGAAGTGTAATGAGCATATAATAACTTGTGCTTATCAGAAGTATATGGCTTGATGAATATTTTAGCACCAGGAGCTCCCTTTTAAGTTCCTAGTACTGTCCCCCTACCATAGCCACTGTCCTTATTAAGGGAGTTATTTTTCCAAAGCAGGACTTTGTCACTCATTTATGGGCTACAGTGAAATTTGTTTTTTGATATTCAGCTTTTAAATTTTTACTTTTTTATAACACATTTTTTTCTTAATTGTTAAAATTATCCCCATAAAAATGCAGCAATATAAAATGAAGTTATTCATTCTTCTTTCCAGAATAAAGAATTAATTTCAAATATTGGAAATGTTTCAAACCAGGAAGAACAAATGGTAGGTCATCTTATTTGTCTTTAAGTCAAATTATATACATAAACTATATAGTAAGACTGAAAGAATCTGCTGATGGGTAGAGCGCTGGGTGAGTGATATAAAATGGGGTTGTTAGAGTTGGGAAAGAAAAAAGAACCTTTATTTAAAACAACATACTTCCTTGCATCTGTCTATATGAATTTTATACAGACTTGTTTTTGTGTTAAAAATCTCTTTAAAGTTATTATTTAAACTTAACTTCTATGTAGCCTTTCTTTTTCTTTAAAAAATAAAATTTGTTTTCAAATGCCCAAGACAGCATATTAACGGACTGGTATGTATCATCATTAAGGATGCAAAGAAATAGGTAGAAACCATGAGTGTAGCATGGAAGGGAGAGAAAATTTGGTATTTTGGGGAATTGCTAAAAGTCAGAAGACCAAGAGGCTGAGAGGGTTAGAAGGAGTTGTATATAGGAACTGAGCAGAGTTAGGAGAGCTTGATGCTTGCTTACTGGTTGTTCATGTTTCTGGTTTTCTTGCACCATCTTAAAAAGTAGCCGGATAGTGGAAAGGTTTTCACGCGGCAGCGGGAGGGACACACACTCTGCACTAACTGCCACAAGTGGAGGAGGAAGAAGTGAATGGAAGGACAGGAAATACTCGGCAAGGAGGAATGTGAGAAGTTTGGCCCAGTTATGTGGGGCCTTGAAGTGGTCATAGACATTACAGCAGCAGGTATAGTCCCCAGTGGGACTGCTAGTAATTTAGTACCTTGAAGAATTTAAATAATTTAGCCTGTATGCGGAATCTGAGTCATTTCTTACAATGTTATCTTACTTCTTCCTCCCACAGTTCAATTAAAAAACACATTGAAAAACTGAATGCTTGATGACATTTGGATAAAGTAAGGGAAGAGAAACTATTTGGATGGTGATAGTAAATAACACACAGAGTGGTAACATTAAGGGAAATCTGTAGAAATATAAAAAGTAGAAAACCTTAAGGAGTGAAAAGGACTTCTTTTTTCCTCTTCCATCCCTTTGGGTTTGGAAGGGTGTGGTAGAAAACGGGGGATTGCTCTGGCCAGTGCGGCTCAACTGGCTGGAGCACCCTCCCGTACACCGAAAGGCGGCGGGTTTGATCCCTGATTGGGGCCCATGCTTGGAGGCAACCAATTGATCGATCTCTCTCTCTCTCTCTTTCTCTCTCTCTTCCTTTCTCTAAAATAAATTGTTAAAACACGGGATGGGGGGATCCTTTCACTGCCCACTGTTTCTTTTCTGTGTGTTACCTGTTTGTGTTTTTTAAAAATGACCCAACTCGTTTATTAAAAGTTGTTTTAAAATGTGGCAAACAGTTATTTAGCTCAATTTTAAAAATAACAAAGGATTTTTTTTTTCTTTCTGTTTCAGGATGTTGTTGCAAGAACACATAAAGATGGGTTTCACATCCTTATTGTTTCTATTAAAATGGAAAAAATCAATGCAAAATGGAATTTGAATGGTACAGTTAAACTGTATGCATGTTTATTAGCTAATTGCTGTCTGTTTTTTTGTCATTGATCCAAATCTACATTCTCTGTTAAAACACATTGAAAAATGAATTTCTGTTAATCTCAAAAATGAATAATCTGTTTATTTGTGAGACTTAAAACTTTATACCTATCTTATTGAATTGGAAATTTTAAATTAAGTTAAATAATTTTAAACTTAATGGTGTGATAGAAAACCATTATTACAGATGTAAAAAAAAAAAAAAGAAAAAGAAAAAGAAAAAAAAACACCACAAAAAAACAAACGGGCAAGCAACATCTTAATTGTATTTGAAGCAGATTATATTCTGCTTGTTGAAAATGGCCATCATCAGGGTTTTAAAATTATTGTTCTTTGAAAAGTTTTTTAAAAACATTAGTTTATAGCTTAGGAGTAGAAGTAGCATATCTGGCAACTGTGGTTTCTGGGGTCTGTGAGCCCCTTCCCCCCACAAGCTAGCCCTTCTGTGGCTCATTAAGCTGTAGTTCTCCGTGCCCAGAGAAAGAGCATCCTCACAATAAGCAGTTTTCAAGGGAATGAAGGCCTTCACATGCCCTGGAATTGCTTTTGCTGTCATTTTCCAGAGCGGCACCTGCTGGGCTGACAGTAGCCAACAGCCTGTCAGGGTCCTGAGGATTTGCATTCTGCTCTGCCTCATCCACGGGGACACAGAGCGGAAGCCAGGCTCTGTCTCCAAGAGGCGTCCAGTGCAGGGGAGGGGCAGAAAGCAGTGGGGTGAACAGGCATCACTGCAGAGAAGCACAAGGCTGGTGTCTCGAGGGGGAAGCTAATGACCCGTGGGGAAGCCGGTGCAGGGGCTGGTCGGGAAGAATGTGAAGTGGGGCCTCCTTCCGGAGGTGATATGTGGGCCAGGCCATGCCACATAGAGCGAGCAAGGATCTTGATGCCATTCTGCTATCTCGCTGGACCCGATCCTTCCAGGTGCTAAAGGCAGGGTTCAGGCCCTGCTAGTTAGAAACTGCAGCAGTTGCCAAGTCCAGCGAGTTCTGTATGGTTCTGGACACTGTGTTTATTCTCACTGTCTTAGACCCCAACCCAGACTAGGTGCTTGAGGTCAGTGGTTCATCCCAGGTAATGAAGGGAGACAGAGTCCTCAGGAGGTTGGTTACTCAGCAGGGGCCAGACCGTAGCCAGTGCAACTCTGCTCTCCGCATGAGGTGAGATTTGGCCCAAGTTTTACAACCGAGTGTGACTAGTGAAGGTTTCTTCATACGGTCACCTTATATAACCAGCAACTGTCCAGTCTGAGTGTGCTAGGTAAAGATTCAGCATGTCAGCTTGCTTTGTATTTTTGAAGTTGCCTGGGGAATGAGCTTACATTTAAAACTTAAGAGAAAACTGTTAATTTAACTGTTTACTTTCTTTATCCCCACCCTCACTTTCACCAGTTTCTCTTTCTATGATGGGGCCGAAAGGATATCTCTCTGCATCAGATTGGCCTCTCATGATTGTGAGTATGTTTTACCATTTAAAAAAAAAAAAAAGTATCCTAATTGGAAAATTAAAAATTCTAAGATTTCAGTGATGGTTATCCCTTTGTACAGTGTTTCCCAAAGTGTGGTACGCGTACCCCCAGAGGTACGGGAAGAGTTTGGTGGGGGTACGCGTTGCACCGGAGTTCGGTGGGGGTATGCACTGCACCGTGCTTAGCTGCGCCTAATTCTACGTTCTCATGAGTACCAGGGGTACTCAGCGTTACGGAAATTATAGAAGGGCTACACATATGTCAAAAGTTTGGGAAACACTGCCTTAGTAGACAGTGCCCTGACATGCCCTCTCTGTCCAGAGTGACTGGAAAATAAAGGATAATAGTTGAATGAGAAATACTGATTTTCAAATGACAGTAAGGCTTAGGTGCTTACAGTTGCTTCTCTCCCTACAGTTTTACATGGTGATGTGCATTGTCTACATTTTATATGGCTTGCTCTGGCTGATATGGTCTGCTTGTTATTGGAAAGATATATTAAGAATTCAGTTCTGGATTGCAGCTGTCATATTCCTGGGAATGCTTGAAAAGGCACTTTTTTATGCTGAATACCAAAACATCAACAGCACTGGGCTATCAAGTAAGTTGTGACTTTCCCCAAAAACACAGTACGATCTACGGGGCCTCGGTGTCTGAGCCCAGCTTTGAAAACAGCCACGTTATAGGTGAAGAGGAGGGAGGCCGAGGAGAGACCAGGAGTGTAACTCTGATCTGGGCCAGCATGTGTGTCGTCTTAATTTTTTATTTTTCTTCTTCTTTATTTATTTATTTATTTATTTATTTATTAGTTTTTAATTTAATAAATCTTTATTGTTCAGATTATTACAATAATTTCTCCTTTTCCCCCCCATAGCTCCCATCCACCTGGTTCCCACCCCACTCTTTGCCCTTACCTCCACACCACTGTCCTCATCCATAGTGTACAATTTTTGTCCAGTTTCTTCTTGCACCCTTCATACCCCTTCTCCCCTGAGAATTATCAGTCCATTCCCTTCCTATGCCCCTGATTCTATTATATTCACCAATTTATTCTGTTCCTCAGATTTTTAATTCACTTGATTTTTGGGTTTACTTGTTGATAGAAACGTATTTGTTGTTCATCATTTTTATCTTTACTTTTTCCTTCCTTTTCTTAAAGAATACCTTTCAGCATTTCATATAATCCTGGTTTGGTGGTGATGAACTCCTTTAGCTTTTTCTTATCTTTGAAGCTCTTTATCTGACATTCAATTCTGAATAATAGCTTTGCTGGGTAGAGTAATCTTGGTTGGAGGTTCTTGCTATTCATCACTTTGAATATTTCCTGCCACTTCTGTCTGGCCTGCATAGTTTCTGTTGAGAAATCAGCTGACAATTGTATGGGTGCTCCCTTGTAGGTAATTAACTGTTTTTCTATTGCTGCTTTTAATATTTTCTCTTTGTCTTTTGCTCTTGGCATTTTAATTATGATGTGTCTTGGTGTGGTCCTCTTTTGATTTCCTTTTGTTTGGGGTTCTCTGTGCTTCCTGAACTTGTAAATCTATTTCTTTCACCAAGTGGGGGAAGTTTTCAGTCATTGTTTCTTCAAATAGGTTTTCAGTATTTTGCTCGCTCTCTTCTTCTGCCACCCACATAATCCTAATGTTGGTACGCTTGAAGTTGTCCCAGAGGCTTCTTACACTATCTTCAACTTTTTGGATTATTTTTTCTTTTTTCTTTTCCTGTTGAGTGTTTTTTGCTTCTTTGTGTTTTAAATCTTTGACTTGGTTCTTCAGTTCCTCTGATCTGCTGTTGGATCTCTGTATAATATTTTTTATTTCAGTCAGTGTATGTTTAATTTCTAGTTAGTCCTTTTTCATATCCTCTAGGGTCTCGCTAAATTTATTGTCCTTTTCTGGGAAATTCTTGAAAAACCTTATAACCATGGTTTTGAATTATATCAGTCATTTTTTTTCTTCCATTACTTTCGTTTGTGATCTGTTACTTTGTCTCCACATTTTCACTGCTTCCCTGAGTTGGTAGGGTAACTTTGTGTGCTAGGTTTCCTATATGACCCAGTGGGTCAACCTCCCCACTTATCTGAGGTAGACACTCTTGGTGCACCCCTTTGTGGTCTGTGTATACAGCCTTGTTGGAGTTTTGATTGTTGTTGATATCACTGGGAGGAATTGACCTCCAGGTCAATTAGCTATGTGTATCAGCTGTGTTTATGCCAGGAGACCTGTGCTGGAGACAGCCTTATAGGACCAGACTTGCAAAATTGCAAAAGCCTCTGTGCTCAGCTTGGATGGGGCGGAGTCTCAGGGTTGAGAAGAGAGTCTTGGCTTCCCATCAGCCCTGCCCTTGCACTCATGCCTCCATACCTCTGCCTTCTTTGGCTCCCCTGAGTTTTTGCCTGACAGTCCAGATTCCCTCAGGCTTGCTTGGAACTTGGGTTCAGTGCATTTGGAACTGGGGTTCAGTGCAGTCAGGAGCTTCTGACTCCCTTCTGCTGGGGAGAGCTAGCAACAACCTCAACTGTCAGTCTTCTCTGTGTGCACTCGCTAGCACACCTCAAGCCTCCAGACCCCTGCCTGCTGCAGCTTCCCCGAGTCTCTGAGTCTCCATGTGCCTTTTCCTCAGAAGCATGTCCCTGAGCGCAGTCAACCCTTCTGAGCTCTTCCTTCCAAGGCTCAGGGACTGAATGAACTGTTACTACCTGACAGTCCAGACTTCCCCTTATGAGCCTGGGTCCACGGGGTTTCACCCAGAATTAGGGTTTAGTGTATTTGGAACTACGGTTCAGTGAAGTCGGGGCTTCCTTCCCTCTCCAACCAGAGAACACCAGCCAGGCACTCAGCGCCCTTCCTCTCTGCGCATGTGTCTCCGTACCTCAGCCCTTTGCAGCGCCTCTGATTCTCCACGAGCTTTCCTCTTCTATTTGTAGAATTTCCATTCAGCCAGCTTTCCTATGGTTCTGGATGATGTCCATTCTGTCTTTTAGTCGAAGTTTTGAAATTGTTGTGCAAGGCAGCAATTTAGGTGTTTGCCTATGCTACCATCTTGGTTTTTCCCCCTATTTTTCTTCTTGTTGACTTTCCCTCCCTTTCCTCCCTGGGAGAAGAAAATCTCTTTCCCTTATGGCCAGCCACCTTGACTAGATTAAAACCACACAGTGTCTGGCTGGGGAGCTTTGGGTACTGCCAGTTTTGTATCATATTTATCTGTTTCCCTCTCACCCTGTACTTCTTTCTCCTCGAAAAAAAAAAAAAAAAAAAAGAAGAAGAAGAAGAAGAAGGAGTATTTGCCCCTTGGGAGTAAAATCAGTGGTGCCTACAGTTTTCTTGCATTGTTCTGCCTCTTCTCAGGCAGAAATCTCAATGTGAAGTTTATGTGCAAAGCAGCGGGGGCATGTGCTTGGGCATCCACAGTGTATGCCCAGACTTCTAGAAGGTAGATGTCAAAAAGTCAGAGAAGTCAAGGAACAGTTCATTCAGTTGCCAAGCCTTTGGAGGGAGAGAACTCAGAAGGGCTGACCGCACTTAGGAACATGCTTCTGAGGTGTGGGGATGAGCTTGGCTCAGATTGTCAAAGAGCGTGCTTGTGTCTCTACTAGTAGTTATTTAAAGTCCTCTAGGAGAGAAAAAACAGTTGGAATACAGATAAAACAAATTAGGCATAATGCTGATAATTACTCAAGCTGAGTGGTAGTACATGTGATTTCATTTACTGTCTCTCTGTGCTAGGGAATGATTGTCATTTCCCCAAATAAAAAGTTTAAAAGAACTTGTACAAAAGAATAAAGAAAGGACAGCATCCAGAGAGGCACATGAGAGGTGCTATTACTCCACACGGAGTTTAGTGACATTTTTGTGTCTCGAACTAAATAAGGAAGGAAGGATGGGGCTGCTGCTGATGGCTGGGATTGAAGTGTTCCTGAATGTTGGAGGAGGCAGGTGGTCATCTCTTACCTTTGAGGGTCAGCGTGGAGTGGACTTCGGTAGGGGCAGCCATTGCCTGTGCCCTTTTTGCTGTCCTCAAGCCCTCTGCCTGGGATGGCACCAGCAGGGCTTGGGAAACAGACCCCATACTGCTGTCAGTGTGGAGTCGTGTGGAGAGGAGAGTGCCAGGAGGCTGGGCAGGGGCTGAGGTGTGGTTTCCCGGATGGGAATTCTGTTACTGATGCTGTCTTGCTCACATTGATCCTGGAAGAAGAGACTTTAAAGGGGTGGGAGCAGTGATTGTTAAGACCCAAGGTGAGTTTTAACATTAAGAATGGGTCATATCAGGTTGACTTCCTTTCTTTGTGCTTCTAGATTGGTCGTGGAAAACATAGTAAACTGCATATATCTGTACCTCTTCAAGGTATTTGACAGGTCCCTTGTGATTTCTTGTGGACAAGGCGGAGAAAGGAGCTGAAATGAGGTGGATTCTCTAATTCTCGTTTCTAATTCCCTGCATCTGCACTGCCAGCATTCTTTCCTGGACTTCTGGAATAGCCCCAAGCGTTTCCTCACCTGCACTCCAGTTTTAAGCCATCAAGTACAGCAATCCTGTTCTTACAAAGTAAAATGAAGCTGTCCATTTTATTTCAAGGGTGACCAAACTATTTCTGCCGTATAGTAACTATTTTAGGCTTTGCAGGCCATACAGTCTCTGTTGCAGCTCCTCAGCCACAAACAAGTGAGCGTTCCAATAAAACTTTATTTATAAAAACAGGCCTAAGGGCAGATCTGGCCTAGGGCTATAGTTTCCTGGTTTCTTTTTTACTCCCTCGTTTACTATTGATTACACCCTGCCCTTAGCTTCAGGTTGAGATTCAGAACATGGCCTACAGCCTGGTGACTGCTCTTTCCTGTCCGGCCTATTTCCTCGGCACCCTCCCCACTATGCTCTGCTGCAGACATGCTGCATTTCCCTTCTCAGAGCACTGTTAGCTTTTTTTCTTGTCTCCTCTCTACCTTTGGATGTGCCATTCTTTTGCTTCTTCTGACTCTCCCAGGTACTTTACTTTGCTGCGCCTTCAGATCCTGATTTAGATGTGGCTTCCGCTGAGAAACTTACCTGGATTCACACGCTCCTCCCCACGGAGTGGGATAGCTTGGCTTTCCTCACAATCCAGGAGACTGTGCTGCCGCTGTCACTTACCAGGCTGGGTTTCATCTGTTGACTTGCCCTAACCAGAGTACGGGCTCCTTGAGGCAGGGACCATGGTATCTCTGTTACTGCTGTAGCCACATGTGAATAAAGATGAAGGCTTCCTGAGAAAAGACTGTAGGGACTAAGGGGGAGATTGGCCATGGAGGAAAGTTCAGGTACACAGATTTCATGCTGGTACAAGAAAGCTGTGCCCAGCAGAGCTGTTGGATAAGGAGAATTCTTCAGCTGGCGGTGAATCCCCTTCACTGAGGTTTCCAACATCAGTTGAGTTAGTCCTTGGAGATCCAATATGGCTAATCCACCTGAAGTCGGATGTCACTGTATGTGCTACATGTTTAGAGTTGGTGGCAGGCCTCCAGACGTACACAGAGTGAGCTGCTTTCTTCTCCTCAGCCCAAGGTTTGCTGATATTTGCGGAGTTGATATCTGCCATCAAGAGGACACTGGCCCGCCTCCTGGTGATCATCATGAGCTTGGGATACGGCATCGTGAAGTAAGTCCCGCTGTGTTGGAAAGTCGTGGCGTCTGTAGTCCTGCGACTAGCCACCCCCACTGTGACCCTGCAAGGCTGGACACCTCTCGGTATCATTGCACAAACCCATAGGGAAGCCTCTGCAAGAACACGTTCCTCAGGAATGGCCGAGCACTTTGTTAGGGTCTCAAAATCAAGGTCCCGAGTTAGAATTCCAGTAGTTTTTGTTTTTGTTTTTGTTTGTTTGTTTGTTTGTTTTTTATAGTTCAGGGAATAATCAACTGAAGGATATGGAAAAATTTAAATAGTCCTTGAAGTGCAATCCATTTTCTAAACAGCATAGTTACGCTTTTATGACTGTATTTGGTCATCTTAAGAGAAGGCTCACCACCAAGTCAGCAAGATTTCTGACAGAAATCCTGACCCCTCAGCAGCCGCTTCTTCCCAATCCTCTCAAGTAGGTCTTTCCTCTCACCCCTGTGAGTCTAGGGGCCTGAATGTGAAAGAGCTTCTCCTCTTTCTATCTTCAGACCATTCTTCCCTCTCCCCTAAAACCCTCTAACTCCTGGAGCTCAGGCCTTCAGTCTGGACCACCTGCCCCATCTTCTTGCTGTGGCCCCTGTCACTGTCCAGGTTTCTCCTCTCATCCCTTAGCTGGCTGAGCCCTTGCTCCCTGTCTCCACCAGAATTCCCTGTGCCTTAGTAACCTGACCTCCTCCCCTCATCACCTCTGCTGTCTTGCCCTTCACCTCACCTCTGCTGGGATTCAAGATTTTGACTCTGTGTACCTGACTCCTTATCATCATCAGAGTTTTAAACAATCCACTCTTCAGCTCTCACTGCCTCTCCTGTTCACTTTCTCTGATGTGTCAGTTCCAGTCACTCTGATCCTGGTGCGGCCTCTGGCCTTTGGTCCTCGCCTTCCGCTGGCCCTCCCTGTCACATGTCACCTACCCTTCAGCTGTACATTCCTGATCCTACAGGGCACTGGCATCTTGCAAACCTCTTGGGCCCTTTTCCTGGTTTCCCTGTCTCTGACATGGTCTCCTGTCAGTCTGTTCAGACAGCTGTAGCTAAGGCAGTCCTTTCAAAATGTAATTCAGGTCTCATTGCTAGTATTTTCTGCTCATTTTCCTTATAAAACCCAAATTCCTCCTGTGGCTTTTTGATGGCTGCCCCCTCTCCTGCCTTCCCCCTCTTGAACATTGCTCAGTCCTCTGGCTGTCTTACTGTTGCTGTTCCTTAAACAAGACACACTTCCTTTCAGTGGAGGGCCTCTTCCCCAGACCCAGGCATGGTGTGCCCCCTCTGTTTCCTCAGTCTCTATTCCTCTGTCGTCTCCCCAGGAAGGCAGCCCTGCCAGGATTCCTAACGCCGCACCCACCCTCCGTGAGAGCCCCACCCTCTATACAAGACCACTCGATGCATGTGTTAGCACTGTTGCCTCCCCTGACAGGAGTGGAATAGGAGTTTTCCTGTTTTTTGTCCTGTGTACCCTGAGGCCCCAGTGCCACCCCTGGCACAGGTCATTCAGTAAAGAGCACTGAATGCGCACGTGCATGTGTGTGAGCTCAGGATCGGTATACTTAGCGAGATTTTAGCCAGGAGAGCTTCTTTTCATTGGGCTTTTATTGAGATTCTCAGATGCTTTGCTTTGAGGCTGGGGGCTTGATACAGCATACAGAGCACAGAATCCTCTGGTTGCATCTCAGGTACCTCCTTGTTCTCATTATGAACATCAGGTGCCTCGGTGTGGAGTGGGTTGCTTCCAGGGAACAGGAGGCTGAGCTGTGTGTACGGGCATAGCCCTTGGTGAGCGCATTCCTTCACGTCAGCCTGTTGTGTCAGCTCTCGCGGAATGAGGCCTAACACTCTTAGCTGGCTGTTATGAGTCAGAAATCAGAGGTCCTAAATTGGATAGCTAGTCTTACAGATGAGCTGTGGATGCTAGATTAATTTTTACTTAGATAATTGTTTTAAAAAGACAAATTTAAATATTTTTTCAAAACCATTTTTTTATTCTGAGAAGAGGGTGAGTTGGCTAATAAATTCTGACTTGCAAATGTCATGAAATTTAAGTTCTATTTTCACATTATTAATTGTAGAAATCACCATCTTTGCATTTTCCTAATTCACTTATATTTTGAAATACTCAGATTGTTATTTTAGTTCTTTTGCATTGAAAGAATAAAAACTAACGTCTTAGCATTCTGGTTTCGGATATTGAGAGAATTTGATCTCTGAATACCTTGCTTTTTCTCTGCCCAACCCAGAAATCAGCAGATTATCTCTACCAAAGCATATCTCTGAACAGTTTTTAATGAATGTCAGTAAAAGAGTTATGGTTTCTGCCAGTGACACTCAGGAGTTGCCCTTCAGCTCCCCAGGTTTCTTCCATCTGCTCTTGTGTGACATCACGCCTGGGCTGGGTGATAATGTGCATCATATGCTGCCATCTCGGCAGCAAAACCCTGTGCTGCTTCCAGTGCCAGAGAAGGAGGCTTGTTTTCTGAGCCTGTTGCCGCCTTGTTCCCAGGAAATGTGGTGTTTCCTATAACAAAGCACCTCGGGGTGGAATAATACTGACCTGGTTAGGCGGGCGCTTCTCTGGTATTGAAATGGGGGCAGTGACTGTTCTCAGATGCATCCAACTTACCAATGGTTTGTTTGTTTGTTTGTTTGCCTTTTTTCCGGTTTCCCCTCCTCGTTACAGGCCTCGCTTAGGGACAGTCATGCACCGGGTGATCGGACTGGGGCTCCTCTACTTCATCTTCGCAGCAGTCGAAGGCGTGATGAGAGTTGTTGGGGTAAAATCTGCGTAATTCACTACCACCCTTTTGTTTTTGCTATGACTTTCTATCTCCCCAGATGAATTTTTTTAAAAATATACCTTTTATTGATTTCAGAGAGGAAGGGAAAGGGAAAGAGAGATAGAAACATTAATGATGAGAGAGAATCATTGATCAGCTGTCTCCTGCACGTCCTCCGCTGGGGATCAAGCCTGCAACCCGAGCATGTGTCCTTAACCAGAATCACACCCAGAACCCTTAAGTCCGCAGGCTGACTGAGCCAAACCAGCTAGGGCTGAATGTTCAAAGATAGGAAATTTATGAAAAAGGCCCAATTTGAGCTTTAGTTTCTATGGAATATTTTCCTTGAAAGTAAAAGGCAAGGCAGAGCACTTCCTAAAATGACGTGGGACTGGCTGCATCTCAAAGACATTCCTAGTTACTCCTTTAAGGAACGTTTGTCTCTGTCGTTCAGTCTGTACACATGCGTTTCTTCCTTACACCTTGGCTTAAACGTGTATCAAGTCAGGAGAAAGTCTGTTGTAGCCCGTATGCATGGAGACTGTACTGTATATCTCACTGTTAAGTCCCATTTGGTGGTAAGTTTTCTCTGACGCTGTAGAAGCGCTATTTTGGGGATTCAGCAGACAGGACTTTTGAAGAGACAGGAGCAGGTAGTGTTCAAAGGAACGGCTGGTGCCGCGGCAGCAATGCTTTCCTCTCGAGAGTAGTCAGAATAGTTATGTCTATGATGAGCCTTAGATTTTTAGTTCTCAGTTTTTCTTAATATAACTGACGAGTAAGTAATTGAAGTTATTTTGTGCCTGATTTAAAGAGCCTTGTAACTTTTGCCTCACTGTGTTGGCTTAGGTGTATAAATCAGGTTACTGCACAGAGCGGTTTATTCATATATTGTCTAAGTTCAAGTTACATGTTTGCTCAGACCCTTGAAAAAGGACACTTGTCCCATAATGTTGAGCCTCATTCTTCTTTCTGTTGTCTTGATGGTATGCATTCTGTGTTAGGTACCCCTGCTGTTTTCATCTTTGATTCTTGAAGGGGGTATTTATTTTTACCTTTATATAACAATGAAGAACTCTGCATTTATATAACACTTTCGGGAAACTAAATCTCTATAGGGGAAAAAAGATATTCCAATGTAGATACAGTATATATGTAATATTTCCTTGAAATTTTACATGGTCGACATTGTAGATATGTGATTTACATACACTTCTCTGTCAGCTCTTGATTAGAGTAAGTGGCTAATCAGTGATTTGTTTTCCCCTTCCACTCAGTTCCTTTTCCTTATTTTACTTTCTCCACATCCTTTGCATTCAGTAGGAGAGAGAAGGGTCTGTTTCCCAGTAGCTGTGGCTGCAGGTTTGGTGTGGAGAGGGGAGTTAACCTTGTGGGGCTGGGGACATGTATCTCTATTTGCCATTCCATAGTTTGGTTAGACCTTGTCCTCAAACAAGTTGGTGACAAAACAGATCATCTTCATGTGCTTAAAGGCAGTTCTGTTGGGAGGTAAAAATCTTTTATGTGGCCTTTATAAAGCGATGCTGTAGCTGAATTGTTGTGTTTTGTTTTGTTTTTTTTTAAATCAGGTAATTCCTGTAATTTAATGAAACTTTTACTTTCAGTTTCCCCCCCATTTTTATCTTTCAGGATTCTAACCATTTAGCTGTTCCTTTTGGTGTTATTTTAGCAGTTATCGACACCATTTTTGTATGGTTCATATCCTTTACTCTGTCCTTCTAAATAGTTTATTATAGCATTAAAATCATATTACTTTAATTTGTATTATTAATAATAGAAAGAAATATAGTTTTACATTATTGTTACCTCAACACAGGAATTTAGTTGAAGGTGGAAAAAGTAACAGCTCTCCAAAAGGAATATCTTTGTTTTTTTCTATTTAGTTTAGCAAACTTAAGTACTTACTGTGTACCCCACACTGAGGAGGCCTGGAAGAAAAAGGTAGTGTCTCTGTGCTTAATGAATCCATGGACAGGTAGAAGAGCCAAAAATAACTACGAGGAATACAGCAATAGTCTTGGCCATTTTAGGAAGGTGTCGTGCAAACAGAAGAACGAAAGAAGGTAATTCTAGCTTGGAAGCAGGAAAGACTTTGTAGAGATGATGATGTTTACATTGAGACTGGAAGGACAAATAGGTTTAGAAGGAAAAGAATCAGGAAAAGAATGTCTCCACATTCCTGGAAGGAGGGGGAGGCGGGACTCCAGGGGCTGCTCACCAGGCCTAGGAAAGGCAGCAGCGCGCACCCTGGGAGCGGGAGAGGAGGAGTGCCGCTCTGAGGCTCTAATTCCATCTGGGTTTGAATGAGGGTAATTTCTCGCCTTTGTGGACAGCATTGCTTTGGGTTGTTCCATCACAGGAGGAGCCAAATTGGGGTGAGGAAATGAGGAAAACATGGTGAAAGATTAGTAAGGCATAATGTTAATAAAAAGTGAGGTAAAAGTCATGAAGAAATCCATGAGTTGTAAATGTTTCATGGTGCGAGAAGGAAATTTACCTAAAAGAAGGTGCTTGCTTTTAGGTTGCTGTTCGATGATTTTTTTTTTTTTAATCCTCATCTGACGATATTATTCTATTGATTTTTAAAGAGGGTAGAAGAGAGAGGGACGGACAGAGAGAAATACTGATGTGAGAGAAACACATCGATTGGTTGCCTCCTGCATGAGCCTCGACCTGGAAGGAGCCTGCCTCCGAGATAGGTGCCCTTGCCCAGAATCGAACCCGGGACCCTACAGTCCACAGGCCAACGCTCTATCCACTGAACCAGACTGGCTAGGTCTGTTTGGTAATTTTTATTACTGAAGGTCTGCTTTCTCTGTACAAAAAGAGAGTGGATTTCCCATATGATACAAAGGACGAGCAAAGAAGCAGGGCTGCCTAGAGACTTGAGTGCTTGCATAAGGACCCTTGCTTCCTTTGCTTTTGGTGAATTCATTGCTGCTAATCTGGTAAAAATCTAATTCTGAAGTGATAGCAGAAATAGCCTAAAAATTTTAAAGCCACAGGCTTTCTCATGAATCTCCCTCCTGTGTTTTCTGCTCGTTTTATTTTATTTTGCTGTTTTGCTGCAGGCCAATGACTCTGATCTTGTGCTTCTGGCCAGCCTCCCTCTGTCTCTTCTTGACTCTGGTTTGTGCTGGTGGATATCCTTTCCTGCGGGTCCGGCGGCTGCTCCTCCGGATGGTGCACCGTCCACTGTCCTAACCCTTGGCTCTAATGTGAGAAACGTTACGCTTCCCTCCATTAGCAGAGTTTTGGTAAGTGCAGGCGTAGGCAGTTCTGAATTTGCCTTTGATCTCTTTATTCCTTGGCTTTTAGCAGCACTTTTGAGTTATTAAATGACACAGAAAATTGGTTTTAGTCGCGAATTTCTAAAAAGTATTTGTCTTGATGACGTTTAACCATCTGTACGCCATAAGCGTCAATAGATGCAAGTGGTGGAACTTTTTAAATTAAATACAAAATATCGTGGCAGTTAACTGGTTAAGGAATACAGCACATTTGCATTTTTATAAATTCTGAGAGTAGCTTAATTGTTTGGATTGTGTGATTTTAGACATTGATCTTTTGCAACTTTTTGCTCATTTAGAAAACCAGTTTTGGTGGTTTTAGCTGGTTTTAAAAAGAAGTTTTTGATTAGTGAGTATTTGGAATTTGAAATAGGCATAAATGGAAAATTTTCCACTTGCATTCTTTTGCTCAGCTCTGTAATTTCCAGGTGTGGTTCATGAACAGCTGGTGCTGTGCTCCAGAGGCGCAGCTCCCATGCACAGCCGGACTGGCTGCCTCAGCCTCGCTGCTGAGGAGCCTGTGCAGAGGCCTTTCTGTACTTCACACCTGAGAGTGTGAACGTCACCGGAGCCCGAGCTCCTGGTGAACCGCTGCTGTGAGGAAAGCCCCGCCCTCCCACCTTCTGGGAAGAGGCTACTACAGAGAACCCCCTTCTGTAAAGCTTAGATGGGATTCCCATGCCCCCGGGCTTACCTGTGCCACGGCCATACTCAGACCTATGTACCAGCCGACCGATGTGGACCACACAGCTGCCACCTTCCCCCAGGTCCTGAGCTTTCGTCCCCCAAGGCCCCTGGAAAAGCCCCCCCTGGAAACCTGCAGACCCCACAAAAGTCATTCCCTGATGGACTGTCCCATCATGCCACCCCCTGGCCCACACCTGAGCTCTCTAGTCCCGTTTCCTCCTCCCCGGAAGAGCAGAGCCCTCTCCTGTGTGACCGTTGGGACTTCTAAAGATCTTTCAGTGAACATTCTTTCTTCTGCAATTGTCTTTGGAAAGAAGTCTGTCCTTACCTAAGTCCAGATTTGTTTTATTTGACATGTTTCAATTTTTAATTGATGAAATGGAACTGCTAGATGATGTGATTTCTTAATTACGGTCAGAGAATCGACTAGAGAGAAAGAGAAAAGCACAAGCCAAGTGGGAAATCCCAGGACCTGCAGAGAGCCTGCCTGAGGGGCTGGCAGGCCCTGCGCTGCTCCGGCCTGTGGGTCGGGACCTGAGGAGGGTGTCGTGGGCCTTCTTGCTTGTGTGTTTTCCTCCAGGGTCTTTCAGAAGCGGATTTTAAAGCAAAATCTGCGATAAATCAGTATCATGATTATACAGCACCGGCTAAAATTAGGTTTCCTGTGTTTCTATTACCTTTAAGTTAATGGAACTGTATTCAGCAGTACCAGTTTTGGAAATGTAAAAGATTCTTATTTTGATTTTAGTTTGTTATATTTTAAAATGTTTTTCCTTAACTTGTTCACATTTTTATAAGTTCAGCACAAACTATGAAGACTCTGAGGCTAAGAAAGAACATGGTGAAATTTTCTTTATACAGGCACTTTACAAATACTCTGATCTTTGCTGTGCTGGGTAAGTAACGAACTTTTCTAATTATAACATTATTTCAGGATCACATTTCCTGCAAAGCTGACTTTTTTTGTGTGTGTTTCAGCTTCTGTCGTGTTTATGGTGTGGACAACTATGACATTTAGATTTGCAAAATGTCGATCAGTAAGTACAATCTAAATAGATTTTGTTTTTAATTATACTATTTTGTTTTGTGTACTTTTGAAGAATTTAGTCTGTAAATCGAGGTAATTGCAGGGGAGATTTTCTGTTTACCTTGAATTATTTGATATAGAATTATAAAAATGTAGGCCTCCTCCAATAAATCCGAGAGTTTCTCCTAAATCTGCTTTTCCAGTTATGCCCTTTTCTCAACTTCCTTTCATAGATTTGGAAAGATAATTCTCTCATATATAATTTAAGGTAGCAGGAAATTCTTTTTTTCCTGCACACCATGAACTTGGGCTGTTCCATATCTAATGGGATTGTAAACCGTCAGCCTGACGTGTTTCTAGGGCGATACACCCATTATGAACACTCAGGAGATGCATGCCATGAGTTCTTGAGTTGGGAGATATTTCTTAGACTGAAACCCTAAAAGGTCTTGGTTAGGACCTTGTCTCTAGTTCTGTGAACAGTTACAAGCAGCCCTCAGACAGTCCGGACTTCCGTTGCCTTAGGGATGAGTTAATGAGATCATAGACTGACTTTCTGGAATTTCTTTTCTCTCCTTCCCTCACCTTTCTTTGTTTTCTAAATCTTTCTGTTAACCCTAAAATTTTATGGAAGGGAATGTTTATCATGTTAAACAACAGCCCTTTAGAAACATTTCAAACATCATGATAAAATCTCCTGTTTCATTAAAAGCAGAACAATCTATTGGCAGAAGTACTGCATTGAAATTTTTGCATCAGAAATTCTACTGTCAAAAATACAGCAGTCCCCCCCACACACATCTTACTTGAGGAGGATATATTCCAAGGAGTGGACTAAAACTGTGGATAGTACTAAACCCTAAATATACAGTGTACTATGTTTTTTATGTTTTTTTCCGAATATATATATATACCTGTGATAAAGTTTATAAATTAGGCACAGTAAGAGATTAACAAAAATAAAATAGAACAATTATAATAGTATACGGTAATAAAAGTTATGTGAATATGTTCTCTCTCTCTAAATTTCTTTTGAATTATTTATTTCTGGGCTTTGCCATTTAATATTTTAGGACTGCAATTGACCAAAGTAATGAAACCATAGAAAGTAAAACGGTGGATAAGAGGGGCTACTGCACCCATTGTCAATTTGATTCTAATTCTGCAATTAACCTGCCTTATATCTGTTCTCTTAAAGAAAATACATTAAAATGACCTCTGAAGTACCTTTAAGCTAATTCTTTTTATGACACGATGAGATATAATTTATATTAGAGTTTTATTCATCTGATTGGCTGTAAGGCGAAAGTAACCATTAATGTTAATTCTGTAAAATAGCATTTCTTAGTTTATGTTTTCTTTAAAAATGTGTACTTATTTACTTGGAAGACTTAATTGGTTGGAAAGATTTCATTAGGACTCTATTTGAATCGAAAATCTATATGTTTAAGTTTATTAGAAAATTAACTTTTTATGTTTGAATTGTTCTTATTTTAGGATTGGATGGAAATCTGGGTTGATGAAGCATTTTGGAGCTTCCTCTTTTCAATTATCCTTATGGTAATAATGTTTTTGTGGAGACCATCAGCAAATAATCAAAGGTACCTACCAGAGAAATAGCCAGGTTTGGCAAGCATTTGTTGATACTGCTGCGATGTTAACGTGTCTGTAAAGACTATGGGAGAGTAGTCCATGCTTGTCAAGAGTATATGGTCAGGTGGGGAGACACACATCACAGATGCAAGACAGTGAAATCAGAGGCATGTCAGGTGAGGAAGACTCCAAAAGGCAGGATTCCTGTTTCGTCATAAGGGAAGGAGCAGGGCAGTGAAGGACTGAGCTGGGAAGGAGAGTACATTTCTGGGGTAGTGGGGAAACCAGGTATGCTTTGGAGGTCATCAAGGCATGCAGCTTGGTTCATGCTGCGTACACTGGAGAAAGGCAAAGACTTGAATGCTAAGTTCAGAACATTGCACTTTAGACAATATGTGACAGGGAGCCCCGCCTCTTCCACCTCATTCCTCTTCCCCAAGAAAAGCACTGAGGAAAGTGTATAAGTAGGTACCAGTGTGTGGGGTGTGGGGGAGAGTGTCTCTTTTTAAAATTACACAATAATAGTAATATATATTTATATGTATACACTATTCTGCACCTTCTTATTAAAACATATCCATATTAAAACAGTATGAATTTTCCTCAAAAAGTTAAAAATGGAATTCCCATTCGACCCAATAATCCCACTTCTAGGAATATATCCCAAGAAATCAGAAACACCAATCAGAAAGGACATGCACCCCTATGCTCATAGCAGCACAATTTACAATAGCTAACATTTGGAAACAGCCTAGGTGCCCATCAGCAGATGAGTGGATTAAAAACTGGTACATCTACACAGTGGAGCACTATGCTGCTGTAAAAAAGAAGGAACAGCATGGATGGACCTGGAGAGCATTATGCTAAGCAAAATAAGCCAGTCAGAGAAAGATAAATATCACATGATCTCACTCATATATGGAATATGATGAACAACATAGACTGATGAACAAAAATGGATCCAGAGGCAAAAGCAGGCCAAAGCATCCAATGGACTGTCAAACCTCAGAGGGAAGGCAGGGGAGGGGAGGAATGTAAAAGATCAGCCAAAGGACTTGTATTTGTGCATAACCAATGGACATGGACACTGTGGGGTGGGAGTGGTCAGGGAGGGGTCAATAGGAGAAAAGGGAGACATATGTAATACTTTAAAAAAAAAAAAAAAAAAAAGTATACACATTATCTGCTGTGGATCTACCATTCTACCATGTTACTTTTAATGGCTATAGGGCCTTCCATGTTATGAATGTAGCATAATTTATGGAAGCAGTCCCTGAATATTAAACATTTTATTTTTAGGGTTTTTGCCATTATTATCAGCAATGTTTTCTGAATGCTGTTGGACCTAATAAATGTGGCTCACTCGTGTGTTTTATTTTCACAGTCAGATTAGCAGTTTCTCTTTTGTTGGGGCATGAAGTAAACGGTGTGAGCAGGGAGGGAGACCTGACATGACAAGAGTCCCCTCCCTGAACATGGCATGTTGCAGAACTGCTCTCCAGACAGATCTCGCTCACAATTACTTCACAATAAAAACCTTCCTAATTTGATAGTAAAAATAATTAATTTTTTAATTGATTTTTTACAGAGAGGAAGAGAGAGGGATAGAGAGTTAGAAACATTGATGAGAGAGAATCATTGATCAGCTGCCTCTTGCACATCCCACACTGAGGATGTGCCCGCAACTAAGGTACATGCCCTTGACTGGAATCGAACCTGGGACCTTTCAATCTGCAGGCTGATGCTCTATCCACTAAGCCAAACCGGTTTCAGCAATAATTAATTTTTTACTTTAACTTATGTGAAACTTTAAAAATTGTAGCTGTTTTTATGTGTAATGACTCTTTAGCTAAAAGATGAAAATTGAACAGCCTTAAACACACTAGTAAAACTGTTGTTTTGACACAGGTATGCCTTCATGCCCTTAATTGATGATTCTGATGATGAAGTTGAAGAATACATGGTAACATCTGAAAATTTAAGTGAGTGAGATGTTTTCTTACTGAGTGATAATTGTATATATTTTAACAAAAAGTGATATCTTTACCTGTGATGTAAGGTCAGATACATTTTTTTTCTTATAAAATATTTTTTAAATTATATCTGTAGAAACTTCTATTATGCTAGATACTCATAAAAGAGGAATCAGTAATGAAATTTTCAAGATTATTAATGTAGTTTGAGCTTTGTTACTGATTTGCTCTAGTGAGGTAGGTATACTGCCTTTTACAAAAATGATTTGGTATATATTCATCTTACTGGTAATTTCTCAATTTCTTTGAGTCATCTATTCTTAATCTTTAAAATTAGGCACATCTGTAATTTTCCAGTCGTGTCCAAAGCATTTCTGATTATGGTTTTAATGCTAATTTCATATTTCTATTTAGTTTCTACATAGCATTTTGTTAATTTTACCATAATACTCTAATCAGTCATTTGAATAGAATGCAATGCAGCTCTTCCCCGAGGAAGATGAGAGAACCCAGAGTCTGTATGTTACATTGTCAGTGTCCAGTATGCAATGATAAATTATTAGACTTGGGATAAAACTGGAAACTGTGACCCATAGTTAATGGAACAATCAGTCAATAGAGATCAGGAGTTGGCCTAGATATTACACTTAGCAAGAAAGATTTTAAAAGTAATTATTACAAATATATTTAAAAATCTACATAAATACTTTGGTGAAGACAAGGAAATTTCAGAAGAGATGAAAACTTAGAAAAAGGAGAAGGAGAGAGAGGAGGAGAAAAAGGAAGCACAACCAAATAGAAAATACTGTTAATTCTTCTTTTAAAAATTATAGTATTATTTCTTGATGAGTTATTAAATATGAGGCTATGAAAAAAAATATTTTATAATTTTATATACTTGTCTCTATAACATTTTTCATTATAGCTGACGGAATAAAATTAAGGACCTCAAAAACGGTTTCCAATGGAACAGCTAAACCACAAACTTCTGATAATTTTGTGAGTAACATACATCTTTAATAATTCAGTCTTTAATCCTTAAAAAATTGTCACTTTAATTGACCACCAGAAGAACATTTCTTTTTTAATACTCACCTAAGGTTATTTTTCCATTGATTTTTTTTTTTAGAGAGTAGGAGGGAAGAGTAGGAAGAGAGCAAGAGAGAGAAACATTGATGTGTGAGAGACACATCAACCAGCTGCCTCCCGACCAGGCCAGGAAGTGAACCCACAACCCAGATACATATCCTTGACCAGGAATTAAAACTGTGACCTTTTGGTCCACAGGCTACCATCCAGGGCAAGAGAACATTTTTTACTAATGTTTTTTATATGAAAGTAAATGTTAGCAAGTAGCAGCAATATTGGTTAAGCCTTTAACCATAACTGCTGTAGATCCTGCTGCTTCTGTGCTGTTCTCCAACCAACAATAGCAGGAGAACCTGGGAACTTGTCAGCAATGCAGACTCTCAGATACTCCAGAGCTGCCGAATCAGTATCTGCTCTCTAGCTGGAGTCCATAGGTGACTCCCTGCCCATAAAGGTGGAAAAGCTTTGTTCGAATAAAAGCTTGTGTTAGTTTTTCAGCATTTGAAAGTGATTTTGAAGACATTTTGGTAACATAATCTGTTGGGAAGGGACTTCTACTATATTACGTATTTAATTTAAAAAATTAGCATTTTTTTAAAAAGTGAAGCTTAAACAAGACGACAAAATATAAGCAGAGATTAGTTTTAAAGTATTTTACTTTTTTTGCATATGATTTATGCAGAAAAGAGATAATTATGAAAGTAATTAAGCAAAATTGAAATGCCTATTATACCATTTTTTTTTATTCTCACCTAAGAATATGTTTTTATTGATTTTATTTAGTTTATTTTCGGGGGTATATAAGAGTCTTTATTGTAGCTCAAGTAGCCATTGCCACTAATGAGCCATTAGACAAAGCAGTCCAGTAAAGTAGCCCTTGCTAATGCAGTAGCAAACACAGGAGCCATCCCAGCAAAAATAGCCAGCACTGGCTGGTCAGTCATACATCTTCCCCACAACGCAGCCCGCAGCATAGGAGCTATGCAGGAGCCAGCAAGAGGCTGGTGAGTGGCAACTTATATACTAGTAAGTTCAAACCTGCTCAAACAAAAGAGGCTTTATGCCAAATAGTGTTTTTACTGGTTTTAGAGAGGAAGCGGGGAGAGAGAGAAACATTGACAGGAGAAACATTGGTCAGTTGCCTCCCATACATGCCCCTCCATACAGGGGGGTGGAACCTGCAACCTAGGAGGTGCCTGACTGGAAATCCAACCTACAGCCTTTTGGTGCATGGAACAATGCTCCAACCAACCAGCTGCCTGGGCAGATCTCATACAGTTTTATATGGCTGTCTTACAATTAAAAATGTTAGATCAATACGGTATAGAAAATTCATGCATGCACATAGTTCTGACAGGATAGATGACCTGTCAGAATAATTTTGCTGGATTTAGTAAATTCTCTTAAGTTTCATTTTTGGTAATTAATAATTATAATGTATTCTTTGAGTAGTTTTATGGTAATTTAAATCTCAAGAAATTACAATAGTTTTAATTCTCTAGTGTTACAGTTTTTAAATTTTCACTATGTTAAGGTATTTTCCTCTTGTTTTAGGAATATATCTCAGTTTATTTTAAAGCTCAGTGTTTGCAAACACATCAGTGGGAAGCCTTTTCGTTTCTCTAAATTAACTGTATTCAGTTCTTGATCAGAAACCGGGCCTGATCTCTCACTGACTTATTTCTATTTGAGACTCAGAGAAATGGGTTCCTATTAATACTGGCTCAGTTGCTTTGTCTCTAGATAAGCAAGTTGTTATTAATTCTAGAACCAGAATATTTAATGTATCCAGGTAGATCACAAAGAAACATTTTGATTTACTTTACATTATAAATCTAAATATTCATTATACCTTTTTTTCCCCTCTCTCTCTCAGTGAGGTAACTATAAGCAAGTATCTGTTTAAAAAAAATTAGTCTAAATGACCTGCTTTTATTTTCTTATCTATAGAGAGGAGAGCATAAATATAAGTGTTTTAACTTTTATAAAGTTAGAATATTTGTACCATCCTCTTTTTTCTTTTGAAAAAATAAAAATTCATAAAAACTTGAACAAATTAGGAAGCATAATAAATGCTCAGAGTAAAGAAATCAATACAAATCAATATTTTTCTTTCTATTTCTATTGTATAAATCCATTCTTTGTGTGTGTGTGTGTGTGTGTTCGTTTTGTTTTGTTTTGTTTTTAGGATGAAAAATAACTGCACAGCTAACAAAAACCAAGAATATAAAAATTAAAAATCCAGATTTTTGTTTGCCTGTTTAAGAAAATACTGGCATAATTTTTTTGTGGCATTAGTGCCAACATCTTAGAATATATACAAATTAAAAGAATGTCATGCATTTTATTTAAATGCTTAAATTTTATATACACTCTGTTTAAAAATTCTGTTTTCAACTAATATTAAGCAAGAATGAATACGTAAGTGTTTATTTCTCCAGGATGAAGATTTGAAGTGGGTGGAAGAAAACATTCCCTCTTCATTCACAGACGTGTAAGTATCCTGTTGGAGCTTGAATCTACATTTTGGCCCGAGTGTAAAGGGATGAGTTCATACTTTGTCATGTGCTTTTCAGACCTTAGACCTCCGGGTTTTTATAGCCCTCTTCACTAGCGATTTACTGTTTTACTTCACATTGAATTGCAAAGAAAACACAGCCTTGCCTTGCTCTCTCTTTCTCCTCCCTTTTTCACTGTACAACTATTTTAATACTTGTGCCTTATTACCTATTCCAGCCTTTTCAGATCTAAGTTTATAGTATCAGAATCATTTTGTTTTAACTTTTTCATTATGGAGAAGTTCAAACATGTAACATGTAAATCACATATAACCACATGACCATGTATGATGAGGAAGCTCCTGGAGGAAAAACATGAGCATAGGAAAATAGGAACTTGGAGCTATTTCTGGTCTTCTTTATCAGTATTGTTTGACACTAGAACTCCAGAGCAATTTCTGCAGTGGTGAGCCCGGGTCTTCGTCTCTGTGGCTCTGTCCATCCAGGAGAAAACTTAGTGGAGCGTAGTGCGCTCATATTCAGCTTTCGTAGAGACACTGGCCTTTTAATAACATTCTCCCCCTCCCCCCCTGTTTTTTTTTCCAGAGCTCTTCCAGTATTGGTAGATTCAGATGAGGTAAAGAATTTTCGCTGACTTCCTTGGGTCTATTATTTTCACAAAGTAGAAGTGCATTTCAGTTGAAAGTTACTTTTTAAAACGATCGCAGAGTGAGCAAGCTGAAAGATAATGCTGATTAGTGGGTAAAGTTTAAAGGAACTGGATCCTGAAAGCAGGAGCAAGATAAATGCTTGTTGGTATAAAGGAAGGGAAGAATTATTAGGAAGAGTTTAAAAGATGGCAGTTTGTCTAAATTAATCTCATACTTGAAGATACTGTGTTGGGGTGTTAAATCAAGTTTCTGACTGATTTTCATTTACTAAGGAAATTTGAATAAAGGATGCAGATCTAGGAAGGTTTTTTGGTTTTTTTTTGTTTTGTTTTTTGGGGTTTTTTTTTTTGGGGGGGGGGGTTAGTTATGGATCATCTGGACCTTGGAAGATAGCCCAAGTCGGGCAGGAGTGTGAAGTGTAAGAATGAGAGGAAGGATGTGAAGAGTCGAGGGCGGTCAGTGGTGCTGAGGAGTGACTTGCACGGTGGCTGAAGAACGGGGACCCTGCAGTCAGTTCTGTTCTTTCATGATCAAAGCGGGGCCGGTTCTTTGCCGTCAGCCAGTTGGTGACTCTTGTCGTGGGATGGGGAGCTTAGAAAGGCTGCAGTGTACTTGTACCCAGATGCAAAACTGTCAAACTTCCGGATTTATAACTCTACCATGGAATTATTCTTAAAAGAGCATTTATAGTATTCATTTGATAAATCATGATTTCTAATTCAAAAGTATGTTAATTGGTAAAGAGAGGTGAATACCTAGATGAGCTGTTCCTGCTCTCCCTGATGACTCTGACCTCAGGATGCGTTCTAGCCAGTGGGACGTTGACGTTCCCTGTACTTCTCAGCGGGTAACCGACTAGACGTACTAGGGAGTATGGGTTATGTGGTTTTATTTTTTATACTAACATTTCTCTGTATATTGTGGAATATACTCAGTTCTCCACAAAAACCATGACTGTTGAAAGATTCAGGAGTTTTGTTAGATACCGGAAGAAAATCTTTTATTTATTTGTTTTTTCCTTTTTAGGAAATTATGACCAGATCTGAAATGGCAGAAAAAATGTTCTCTTCAGAAAAGATAATGTGAAACCTGTTTAACAGTGGAGGACTCCCAGGACTAAAGGAGGTCACACAACACGTTTTTATAGTGTTATCTTGGAAATCTGTGTATTCAAATTAAAAATTCAGTGGGCTGATGGGTTCTGTACCCTTTTTAAGCTGGCTCTTGAATGTCAGTTTAATGCCCATTAAATTGCCCTACTTAGAAATCACCTAAGAAAAGTATTTTGATAAAACATATGTCCCAAAGCGCTAAGCTGGTGGATGGCAGACGTGTGGATTGGGTTGTCTCTTTTTTCTGGAAAATATGGCAGTTCCAGATTGAAGCGTTATTTTTACATAGACACTCTTACTGTTCTCCACTGACCTTTGAGGCAAGGAAAGCATGGTCACACACTGCCTCCCTCTCCTGGGTTTATAGGCACCAGATGCCATGGTAATTTCCTGTGACTTTTATACTGAAGTGACTTGATAATAAGAACGTGGCTAACGCCGGAACATCGGATATGTATGTGACCAAGGTGCCCTGTCTGTCATCACCGTGCACATCGAATCCCGGACGTCTTCACTCCCTGCTCAGTGGACACAGTGCACGGAGAGAGTGGTCCTGAGGGTCACTTCCAAAGATTTGCTCGGCCACTGTCCCCCCACTCAGGCTGTATGTGCGTGTGCTGCTGCTGAGCCTGCGGGCAGGAGGCGGACGCCTGGCTAGTGGCTCCCTCAGAGCACGCCCCCCCGGCCAGGGGTCGACCGTGGAGGGAACTAGGACCTTACCTTGTGTGTAATCTTGCAGAGTACTAAACGGTACTGGTACCTCACTGTTAGTCTTGTAATTAATGTCTTCACCTTCAACCATGTTTTATATATTATTTTATTATGTGTAACTTGACTTTTTTCTAATGCAGAACATTCTAAATTTGAAAGGCAGTTGAAAGTTGTCTGATGGAAGTGTGAATATTTGCTGCTTTCATAATCGAAGCTCTAGTGGACCTTTAGAGTAGGAATTAAAGCTGGAGTCACGTGTCTTTCTTGTGCGTGAAGAACGATCCCAGAGATTTTGATTGAGAAGCATCACAGTACAAACACTTAAATATAATCTTCCTTTTTTATCTCATTGTGAAGCCACAAAACAAACTTTTTTTCTTTGGAATTTACTTCTCATTTATCCATTTCACAGGATCTAGTGAAAAAGATTTATTTCCAGTAGTAATGTCTCTTAAAAGATACTTTCAACTTTATTTTCAGTCGTGAATATCTAGCAGTGTTGTACATTTCCCAGCATTCATGTCCTTCCCGAGGGTGTAGTTCACTCTTACCCCAAGTTGTTTCAGACACAGAGCTGACCACTGTCCTCTTCCTAAAATCTTTACCTAATGCCACTGCCCAGCTTTCGAGACAGGTTCACTCCATCATACAGCTGTAGCTGGATTCTGAATGCAGAATCCTGGGCGTCCGGCCAGCAGGAGCTGCCAGCTAGTGGGGTGGGAGTGGGAACAATGGCCAGTGTGGGACCGGAAACTGCTTCTGACGTAACCCCAGTAAGTGTTTATAAAAACCCTGTGTTGTGCAGCTGGAAAAATAAATGTTGGACCCTGGATGGCTTAGCCTGAGGCTGAAATGCAGGCTTTCCTCATCACCCAGAGAAAGTAGCTTCCCTCCTGATGGCCTGTCGGAAATACTGTTTTTTCAAAGGCGTACACTGTGCCTGTCGCTGCCAGTGATCATTGTGTCCTTGGTTGATACCTGGTGTCCTGAATCGAGGATTCCTGTGGAGGGCCTTCTGAACCCCCTCATGTGAACAGGAGGGGGCGCCCTAGGGCTGAGTGGTTCATACAGAGGACCTGGGGAGAATTGACTCCCATGACCGCCATGCAGCCATCATCCTGCTTCTGCATGAAGCTTCCAGGAACTGGCCATCCAGGTCACATTAATTTCTTAGGATGCCATCAAGATGGGCCTTCCTGTTAAGGAAGGGATCTGAGGGCCAGAGTCCTCTTTTGTTTTTCTAGGCAAAATGCTTAGTAAAGCATTTGCAATTCATGTTAGATTTATATGCTGTGTAAAATTAAAAGGGAATTTTCATGATTTGAGTTAGTTGGTATCTGCTTTAAAAGATAGTTAATTTATTTCAAAAATGAGACAAAATAGATGAGCACATGAATTTTTAAGGCTGAGAGACAATGTGTCCATACGTTTCCTGTAAAGAAAATAATTTTTTAAATCTTTCATGTCCGGTAGAGAATATCGACTTGCCCCCTGTAATATGGTACATTATGTTTGCACTACTAGAATATCGAGACTGAGGTGTAAAAAATGTACATACAAGGTGATTTTTATATCCTTTTCTAAAAAGGGGTTTGCGTCTGCCGTGCTAGGCTGCACATGAGTGGCCTAAAGTTGAGATGTGCTAGTTTATAAGTCACTGGCTTTGGTACTTGTGTCTTTGCATGATCAACAGCATGCAGTAAGCAGTACCAAACATCAGGCCTTATACTAATAATTAAAGTCCTCAGCATATCAGATGTATATAAGTGACAAATGAGACTTTTAAGGAAATGTACATATAACACAGGAACTCACTATACACTAAGAAGCTTCCTTAGAACTAGGAAAACGTATTTGGAGAGAAAGGTTAGGGACTTAAGAAGTTATATTTTTCTATTTTAAATGGTTAAATTATTGTATAATTTGGAAAAAGTTGCTTTGAATGTAAGACAAAACTATTTGAAAGATTTTTGTTTAAAAAAATGGATATATTTTGTGCCTTAATATTTGTTCTGACTTTTAATAAATTGCTTTCTGAAGTTGTGGATGATTGATTCTTGATAATATCTATTAGTGCTGCATTGTATAAATCTACACTATTTGATTTATACAAAAGATAAAATTTTTAGAAGAGGAGGTACAGCTGTCAATGTAGAAAACATCCAAACCTGTAAGTATTTGTATGAGTTTATTTGAGCCAAACAGGTGACAGTTGTTGGGAAACAAAATCTCAACAGATTGAGAAAATGGTCTGGAAAATGGCAGTTTTACTACTTTATATTTTATAATCAGAGGAGGGCATAAGAGGGTTACATGAAATTCACTGGATAGATTGGGGAGGCGGGAGAAAGCAAAGCAGGGAAACTCTGAGGTCGAATAAAAAGTAAAATGATAGACACATACTTCTTTTACATAGGTGGATATAGGATAACATGATGATAATAACAGTGAGGGGATTTGTGGTCTCTGCTCTGTGTGCTTGTGCTTCCAGAAAAAAATAAATTACTTTGAAATTCCAAAGCTATATTACCAGGTATGTTTATCTTAGGTGCAAAAAAAGAAAAAGAAAACAGACAGGCTCTGTTAAGGTAAACATTGACCTTTGTCATGACTCCCCGCCTTGAGCAGCTTTTAGTTAGAAAGTTTTAATGTCTGACCGTCTGTGTCAGGCTCTGCGTTTGTAAGGCTGCCATGCAGGCCTCCCCTGAGCTTGTCAATTTTAGTGTGTGGCCTCTATTTCATCCACACAGCTAATTAGCAAACGGGAAGGTGTTCAGCCTCAGTAGTGATCAAATAAATGCAAAATAAAAAGGGGAAATTTTAAAAAATCAAATTGACCTACATTTATACCATTATATATTTGTAAAATCCTTTTGCTTTCAAATCTGATAAAATGAGTATATTAAGATAGTAATGTAATGGATTCAGTCTTTATGAAAAGGTGTTCAACAGTGTGTTTATAACCTGTGAATACTGTCAATTCTGATGAATATATGTTGTTGATTTCAGAGAGTAAGGGAAAGGGGGAGAGAGAGAGAAACATCAGTGATGAGAGACAACCATTGATTGGTTGCCTCCTGCACATTCTCCACTGGGGATCGAGCCTGCAACCCAGGCATGTGCCTTTGACCAGAATCGAACCTGGAACCCTTCAGTCCACAGGCCAACACTCTATCCACTGAGCCAAACCAGCTAGGGTAATGATGCTTTTAAAATAATTCAAATATAGAATAAGGCTTATGCACAAAAATGTTCATTTTAGCATTATTTAGAGAGTGGAAAGTGACTTACAATTTATGGAATAATGCTACTTTATGGACTAGCCTGCAACTATTAAATTATTATGAAGAATGTAAAATATACAGAAAAATACTTATTGCAGAAATACGTTACAAAGTCACATATGTGACTGTTGTCTGTGTGAACAGGAAGGACAGTGGAAAGGCCTCACAGGGGCACCTGGTTAGTGTTTAGGTTCAGCTCGGCTGTGGTCACAAGCTGATCACACCATTGCTGTAGTTAAGGCAGGAAAGTATTTCTTGACTGAGTAGCAGTTCTTAGGTGGGGAGAGAGGTGTGCAGGGCGGGGCTCCCCTCTGCTCCCCAACCCCAGTCCCTCCGGGACCCAAGGTTTATTTCTGTCTGTGGACCACCATTGCAGGCTGTCACCTGCATCCATCCTGCGGAAGGACAGTTCATGCAGCCGGGGAAGTTCTGTGGGGCTCAGCCTGTGCTGGGTGCACATCATTTCTCAGCATATTCCATTGGCAAAAACTTAGACACGCGGCCACACTAGTCTGTCAGGTAGACTGGGACTGTCAACAGCTCTGTGCCTGCCTGTTGTTCTCGCTCTGAAAGGAGAGGATGGATGATGGATTTGGGGGGACACCAGTGGCTTCTACCACAGATGGTTTTGGGGTGAATGGACAAGGGGAGACATAAAAGCCTATGTCTTCCCAATTTTCTCAGGTAAACATTGAGAAATAATTATGTAAAAAGTGATAGCGCCATAACGAGGCTATTGGATATCAGAAACTAGAAATAAGTGTGATCTCAGCTTAATCCATTAATAAATAAAATCCATCTTGTCCTAAGTAGATGGAGTGAAGAGTTTTCTTCCTGGGAATTCTGCCAGTCCTAGGAGTATTCCCACAGGAAAAGCAGGGTCTGTGGGAATAATAGTGATGGTAACTTAGGGAGTGCTTAGTGCCAGGCTTTGTTAACCATTGTAGTCTCATAGTACCCATGCAACAGGTCAGCCAGCTAATGTATAGAGAAGAAGACAGATAGTGGTTAAATTATTTGCCCCAGGTCACCCTCCTGGCAAGTGACAAGCTGCTGTAACGGTGCTGGGAAGCATTCTTGAAGAGTGGTCCAAGTCCTGGGAGGCAGGAAGTTTCACTTAAGTAAGTATTAGCTTGTTAGAGCGTTCAGTAAGTAAATATGTCTCAGGTGCCTGGTGCACAGGCCTTCAAAAGACAGCCCAGGTTGCCACAAAAAGTGCAGTGGTTGTCAGGTGCCCCTGAGACAGCTGAAACAGGTGCCCACACAAAATCCAAACACATTCTAAAACTTATGTGCACGTGTTAGCATGAAGTTACCCAGGACAAGTTCTGTGCCCCTTTAGTGATGCTGAATTTACACAGAAATTCCCACTAACAAAAGCTGCTAGGATACTCAATCCAGGTATAAATGAGTGACAGTGTTTCCTTTAAGTCATTTTGGGAAGGTAATAAGAAATTTATGTACAGGAAAGATTTTAAAAGCTCCCCAGTAGATGGTGCCAAAGTAACATTTCTGAAGAGATCTAATCGCAACACTTTTTGGTCTTGAATTCTTGCATTTAAAAAACTTACAAATGTATGTTTACTTACTAAAATACCATTAAACAAATTTTGACATGAAGTAAAAATCTAAAATGTGCACACCGAGTCCCTCCATCCTGGCACCACACTTACCGATTTGGTATAGTTCTGGTCTCCCTCAGAATTAGAGCGTGAAAGCTGAAAGGTGCCTCAGATAGCACCTTACAGACAAGAAAATGGGGAACCACAAAGCTTCTTTGGCCAGGAGGCCCTCAGGCCAGAGTGGAAGCCTGTCTCCTAGGTTGCTCTTCTCATCTCTGGGTTCTTGGGGCCAGAGGAAGAGAGAGAGAATGGAGGGCTGAACTGCACACCAGAACTTGAAATACACTTTATATGAATTTATGTGACTTTGTTATCTTTCAGTCTAGCCTCCAAATTCCTGTTTCTGTAAACAGTCCTAATTCTGATTCTCTGTTGCTTAATTTGATAAGTGGAGATTTCTTTGGGGCAGAGTAGAGTCCAGAGAGTTAGGGGCAGTGTCTATTTTTAGCACTATGCACATTCTGAAAATAAAACATTCTATTCCATATGCTGTATTTTTCCTTAAAAAAAAAAAAAAAAAAAAAAAAAAGCTTTGGGTATTAACATATCTTCTTCCAAAGACTTATTTTAGACATGTTAAGATGAGAGTGAGCCTGGCTGGAGTGGCTCAGTAGATTGAGCATTGTCCTGTGCACTGAAAGATTTCCAGTTCAACTCCCAGTCAGGTTGTGGTCATACGAAAGGCAACCAATCAATGTTTCTCTCTCCCTCTCTGTTAGCAGACTCTACACACCCCTCTGAGGCTGAAAAAAGAAAAGTTAGGTTTCTGCTAAAAGGAGAAAAAGTTTAGATTAAGTCCAACCATGTAAACTTCTTGTTTAAAAAGTAATTTTGGCCCTAGCTTGGTTTGGCTCAGTGGATGGAGCATCAACCTGCTGACAGAGGGGTCCTGGGTTCGGTTCCAGTCAAGGGCACATGCCTGGGTGGTGGGCTTAGTCCCCATTGGGAGAGGCACAGGAGGCAGCCAATCAATGATTCTGTCTCATCATTGATGTTTCTATCTTTCTTTCCCTCTCCCTCTCTGAAATCAATAAAGATATTTTTTTTAAGTAATTTGGGGGTAACATCATAGAAAATGGGGGACTAAGGACCTCTGAAAGCTATTTCCTTCATAAAAATGATCAAAACAGTTGAAGATATGATGGCTGAAAACTCCCCAAATTTGTTTTAAAAACCCTCAATCTATAGATCCATGAAGGTTAGCAAACTCCACATTGAATTAACTAGAGACCCATAAATTATAAACTGTCAAAAGCCAAAGACAAAAGTCAAAGACAGGCCCACCCAGCGTGGCTCACTGGTGTCAACCTATGGACCAGGAGGTCACAGTTCAATTCAATTCCCGGTCAGTCCATATGTCCAGGATGCAGACTCCACCCCTAGTGTGGGGTGTGCAGGAGACAGCCAATCAATGATTTTCTCTCATTGATGTCTGTCTCTCTCTCTCCCTCTCCCTTTCTCTCTGAAATCAATAAAATACATATATTTAAAAAGTCAAAGTTGAAAAATTTTTAAAGAATAAGGGAGAAGGGACTTATATTAAAGGGATATTCAATAAGGTAAGCTGATGTCTTACTAGAAACTTTGGTGGAAAAAGACAATGGGATGACATATCCAAAGTTCTGAAAGGGGGGAAGGGGTATCTGTCAATCAAAAATTCTATATCTAGATAAACTATCAATAAAAAAAACAAACATGAATAAAAAAATAAAAACACTCCAAACAAAAACAACTCAGAAAATTTTGTTGCTAGTAATCCTGCCCTATAAGAAATTTTAAAGGGAGTATTCCAGGATGAAACAAAGAACACTAAATAGTAACTCAAATCTATGTGAAAAAATAAGTATGTAGGTAAATATAAAAGACTGTAAATGTTTATTTCTTTATAACTACTTTTTTCTTCTTTCAGACTTAAATCTTTATTAAATAAATAATTATAAATCTAGGTTTATGGGCACAAAATGTAAAAGATGTAATTATTCTATTTAATAAAAGAGTAATATGCAAATTGACCACTCCACGACACAAAATGGCTGCTCCCATGTGATCAAAGATGGCTGCCCCCATGTGGACACAAGATGGCTGCCACAAGATGGCCAACAGAGGAGGGCAGTTAGGGGAGACCAGGTCTACAGAGGGGGGCAGTTGTGGGTGATCAAACCAGCAGGGAGGGCAGTTGGGGGTGACCAGGCCAGCAGGGAAGGGCAATTAGGTGTGACCAGGCTGGCAAGGGAGGGCAGTTAGGAGCAATTAGGCCAGCCAGGGAATGGTTAGGGGGTGATCAGGCTGGCAGACAGAAGTGGTTAGCAGTAATCAGGCAGAGGCAGGCAAGTGGTTGGGAGCCAGCAATCCTGGATCATGAGAGGGATATCCAACTGCCCATTTTGGCCTGATCCTGTTCCCCATGCATGAGTTTCATGCACCAGGCCTCTAGTTTTGTAATAACAGTATAAAAATAAGGGGAGAAAGGAGCAGTAGAGAAGCAAAGTTTTGCATATTATTAAAATTAAGTTGGTATTAATCAGAACTAAATGGAATTAACATGTTAATAATGCCTGACCAATGTGGCTCAGTATTTGAGAGTCAACCTATGTACCAAGAGATCCCCAGTTTGATTCCCAGTCAGGGCACATGAGAGGATTGCAGGGTCAGTTCCCAATGGGAGGTCATGCAGGAGGTGGCCAATTGTTATTTTTCATTGATGTTTGTGTCACTCTATCCCTCTCCCTTCTTCTCTCTCTAAAATCAATAAAAACATTTTTTTTAATGTTAATGTTAATGTAAACCCCCCAAGGCAATCACTAAGAAAATATCTTAAAATATATAGTACAAAAATGACAAGGATATTAAAATCGAACCAGCATTTATCCCAGGAATACATGGATGGTTTAACATCTGAAAATCAATTAATATAATATAATACATTATATCAATAGGACAAACTAACAAACATGTCATAATCATTTTAATAGATGGAGAAAAAATCCAAAATTGAACACCTGTATCATGTTACACTCAACAAACTAGGAACTTTCTCAACATGATAAAGGGCATCTACGGAAACCCACAACCAATATCATATTCAATAACCAAAAAAAAAAACTAGGTGCTTTTCCTCTTAAGATAGGTACAAGGCAAAGATGGCCACTGTTATCACTTCTATTCAACATAGTACTGGAACTTCTCGTTAGGGTAACCAGACAAGGAAAAGAAATAAGTTAATGAATTTGGAAAGGAAGAAGCACAAGTATGCTCACACGTTACATGATCTTGTGTTTAGAAAATTCTAAGGAATCTACTGAAAAAACTATTAGAACTAATAATGAGTTCAGAAAGGCTGCAAGATGCAAGAACAATATATTTAAAAAATCATACTTCTGAAAACTTACAATGAACAACTTGAATGAAAATTTTCATTTACAGTAGCATCAAAGGGAATAAAATACTTTGGAATAAATCCGGCAAAAGAAATACAAAACTTTTATACTTAAGATTACAAAATACTGTTGAAAGAAATTCAATTAAGATATAAATTGGGGGAGGAGGGGGAATCCCATCTCCATTAACCAGAAGATTTAAGATGGCAGAGTTTCCAAAATTGAGCTATAAATTCAATGCAATCCCATTTAGAATTCCAGAAAACTTACTTGTCTAAATTGATGATAATATTCATATGAAATTTCAGAGGACCCAGAATAGCCAGAATAATCTTGAAAAAGAAAAAGAATAGGGGGACTCATGTTTCTTGATTTCAAAACAGTAATATAAAGCAACTGTAATTAAGTCAGGGTGATACTGACAGAAGGACAGATGTAGATCAGTGGAATAAAATTAACAGTCCAGAAATAAACCTCTAAATCTATGGTCAATTCATTTTTCAACAAGGCTACCAAGAGCATTCAATGGGGAAACAATTGTTTCATCAACAAATGTTGCTGGGGGAACTGGATAGTCATCTACAAAAGAATGAAGTGGGACTCTTACTTCACAACATGTGTAAAAATTAACTTAAAATGGATCAAAGCTATAAAATTCTCAGAAAACATGGATAAATCTGCAGGAACTTGTATTTGGCAAAACAATTTTAGATATGATATAAAAACCATAGCAATGAAAAAATAATAATTAGACTTCATCAAAACTAAAAACTTTTGTGCTTCAAAGGATAGTATCAAGAAAGTGAAAGTTGCCAGGTCCAAGATGGAAGCATAGGTAAACAGAGTATTCACATCCCCCACAACCACATCAAAATTACAACTAAACCACAATTATCATTCAGAACCACCTGAAATCTCCTACAAGCCCCCTACTCAGGACAACTCCCAAAACACAGGACAACTCCCAAACAACTGAGCCACACCAGCCAGGACACGGAGAGCATTATTCTAAGTGAAATAAGCCAGTTAGAGAAAAGTACCATATGATTTCATCATATGTGGAATCAAGTGAAAAAAACTGACAAATAATATAGAAACAGATTCATAGACAGAGGACAGACTGACAGAGGAGAGGGGGTTAGGGGATGGGTGGAAAAGGTGAAGCCATTAAGCAAAGAAAAAAAAAAATACAAAACCTCAGACACAGACAACAGTATAGTGATTACCAGAGCAAAAGGGAGGTGGGGAAGGTGAAAAAGTGTAAAAGGGGGATAAATTGTGATTGAAGGAGACTTGACTTGGGGTGGTAAACCCCAGTACAATACAATATACAGATGTCATATTATAGAATCATACACCTGAAACATACAGTGTTATTAATCAATGTCATCCCAATAAATTCAATAAAAAAAAATCCCTCTGAGATTCATCAGTCTGTTCTATATTTCCATGTCTGTGCATCAAGTGTCTGCCCCTTGGTGGTCAGTGCACATTATAGCTATCGGTTGAACTGTCAAATGGTTGCTTAGGCTTTTATATACTAGATAGTCAGCTGATTTTGTAAAAAGTCACTTTGGAGCAAACAGGGTAAATAATTACCAGTATAATGTCTATTGGCCATTTGTATGTCCTCTTTGGAGACATGTCTATCGAGGTCCATCTTCTAATTGGATTGGTATTTTGCATAAATCAATCAAAATTATATCTATATAATTTTGGTCAAAATTATAGCCCACAGAATTTTAGTAATTAGTTTATGCATGCCATGAGATGAAAAAATGTTGAAAATCTCTGCTCTACATCATTAGTCATCAGTGAAATGCAAATCACAGCCACATTATAACTTCATGCTCATTAAAATGGCTATTACAATAATATTGATTTTTTATTTATTACTAAAGGCCTGGTGCACGAAATCTGTGCATGGCAGGGGGTGGGGGAGTCCCTCAGCCCAGCCTGCACCCTCTCCAATCTGGGGTCCCTCAAAGGATGTCTGACTGCCCATTTAGGCTCAATCCTGGTGGGCTTCATGGCAGCAGCCATTTCTGTTGGGATTTATCTTCTATAATTGAAACTTTGTTGCCTTGAGTGGAGGCCTGGGCATGTCAGGGTGTGTGGAAAGCTTGGCTTCTTCCATCACTGAGGAAACCCAAGCCTCCCTCCTGCTTGCTCCATGGCCACAGCCATCTTGGTTGGAGTTCATTTGCATACTCACTCCTGATTGGCTGGTGGGTGTGGCTTGTGAGTATAGCAGAGTGATGGTTAATTTGCATATTACTCTTTTATTAGATAGTATGAAAAAGGAAAAAAAAAAACTAGTGTTGATAAGGAAGTGGATAACTTGGGAGTCTATAATTTACTGGCATAAAGTTAAAAATGGCATAGCCACTTTGGAAAGTAGTCTGTCAGTTCATCAAATGATTAAAGAATTACCTTTAGTAATTCCACTCCTAGGTATACACTTGAGAGAAATGAAAACATGTATTTACATACATGATCCTTGCAGCAATATTCATAATAGCCACAAACTAGAAACAACCCAATTGTCCATCAACTGAAAAATAAACAAATAAAATATGGTATATCCATACAATGGAATATTATTCAACATAAAAATATATGAAGCATTGATATATGCTACAATATGAAAGGAACCCTTAAAATGTTATATTAAGTAAAATAAGGCAGTCATAAAAAGCCACATATTGTATGATTCTATTTTTACAAAAAGTCCAGAATAGACAAATCCATATAGATGAGAAAGGAAATCAGTTGCTGCCGTTGCCAGGTGTTGAGGTAATGAAGAGATGGGGGATGACTGCTGATGCGTATGGGGCTTTTTGGTTGTTGTTTGTTTTTTGGGTTTTTTTGTTTTGTTTTGTTTTGTTTTGTTTTGTTTTGTTTTGTTTTTGTGGTTATGAAATGTTTAGCAATGACTGGTGATGGCTGCACAATTTTGTGAATATACTAGAAAACACCCTGGTAGTATACCCTGTAAGGTGATTGATTTTATGGTCTGTGAATTATATCTCCATTTCAAAATGATATTCAGAGTAACATCACAGAAAAAGGAGTATCTATAAATTAGAACTTACAATCTCTAGATAACAACCCAAAACAACTAGGCATACCAGTAAACCAGAAAAAATGATCCACACTCAGAAGGCAATCAATGGCTACTGACCAGAGAGTATAACAGATGGTGAATTATCAGTCAATGATTTTTTAAAATATATTTTATTGAATTTTTACAGAGAGGAAGGGAAAAGGATAGAGAGCCAGAAACATCGATGAGAGAGAAACACCAACCAGCTGCCTCCTGCACATGCCCCACTGGAGATGTACCCGCAACCAGGACACATGCCCCTGACTGGAATCAAACCTGGGACCCTTCAGTCCACAGGCCAATGCTCTATCTACTGAGCCAAACCGGTCAGGGCTACCAGTCAAGGATTTTAAAACAGCAATTATGACTGTGCTCAAGGACCTAACAGAAAAAAAAGGCTGTAATAAATAGGAAATCTCAAAGAAGCCCAACCCAGTATATTTCACTTGCATCTCATTAGCCAGAGCAGGTCACATAGCCCAGTGTTTTTCAACCTTTTTTGGGCAAAGGCACACTTGTTTCATGAAAAAAATCACGAGGCACACCACCATTAGAAAATGTTAAAAAATTTAACTCTGTGCCTATATTGACTATATATAAAGTAATTCTCTTGAATAGGAATCAAATAAACACAAAGAAAGTATTTTATAATTACTTTATTATGAAATATTAAGTAAACAAAATAGTGAAAAATTATAAAATTCTTGTCTTGTCTGCACCTACGGCACACCAGGAACAGCGGTTGAAAAACGCTGACATAGCCAACAGGGTCTGAATTAAGGGAGTCTAAATTGAAAAAAAAAAGTCTGAAGAGTTTGGGGGGGCATTTAAAAACTAAACATTTTTTTATTATTGATAGTATTACAGGTATCTCCTGTCTATTCCTCTTTATCCCCCCTCCCAGCCCCCATGCACCCCCCCTTCCCAGGTCTTCACTACTCTATTGCCTGTGTCCATGGGCTATGCATATAATTTCTTTGGTTTACCTCTTCTTGTTCCCCAAACCCCCGTATTAAAGTATGTCAGTCTGTTCCATGCCTTCATGCTTTGGGTCTTATTTTGTTGGCTACTTCATTTTGCTCATTAGATTCCACAAATAAGTGAGATCATGTGATATTTGTCTTTCTCAGATTGGCTATTTCACTTAGCATATTGTTTTTCCAGGTCCTTCCATGCTATCCCAAAGGATAAGAGATCCCTCTTTTTTATAGCGGCATAATATTCCATTGTGTAAATGTCCCACAGCTTTTTTATCCATTCATCTACTGATAGGCACTTGGACTGTTTCCAAATCTTAGCTATTGTAAATAACACTGCTATGAACATAGTGATGCATACATTCTTTCTGTTTGATGTTTTGGGGTTTTTAGGATATATTCCCAGAATTGGGATTTCTGGGTCAAATGAAAGTTCCATTTTTAATTTTTTGAGGAAACTTGCCAGTGGTCTTGACCCAGCATCTAGAAGGGTTCAGGAATCTGGAGAAGCTCTCTGTGTAAATTATTAAAGAGTCCAGAGACTAAACATAATTTTGGAAGGCATTTAAGAAGCCAGAGGAGCTTGGCTGAAGAAATCAAGTTCTCCCTTGTCTCAGGACTCCTTGCTTTTTATTAACACAAATTGTCTTAAGGCAAGATAGATATACACTTCAAAGGCCAGGGATTGGTCTACAGAGTCCATTGTCAGATTTGTGGAACTGCCTAAGGCTGTTCAGGTGTTTGGCCAGTAAGAAGCAATGACATGTAGATTGAGATGCTCTTAGCTGCCTGGCAGTAAACAATCCATTTATGCATCCTTTTTAGGTTTGGGGAAATGCCCTCAGCCATTTCCAGATGATTCAGCCCTGCTGACATGCTGGAATTGGCTTCTGGCAGAAATTCCATAGAGTTTTCCATAGTGGCTGTACCCATCTACAGGGGTGAGAGGAGGGGCATTTTTACCTGGGTATATGACAGCCCTGAATAAAAATTGGATTGTGTTGGTAAGGGAGAAGACTGGATATTGGTTAGTCAATATCATCTCAGTGCCTTCCCCAGAGTGTGTGTGTGTGTGTGTATGTGTACAGCTTGATCAAATGTGTGTTCTACCTCACTTCCTATTAGAGGCGCAATTCCAGAGACAAAACATATTTTCTGATTCTCACTTTATCAGCCAAAAGCCAAAAGATGGCTTCCTGAAGTGAGGATAATGTGAAGAGAACCTTTTTGCAAAGATATGGACAGGACCCTATCTTGGTAGAAGTACCGGCCAGGAGGGCTTTATCCCAGGGCTCCTAATGCAGGTGCTGTTACTATGCTGAGGCCGGTATCCACCAGGAGAGAGACTGTGAAGAACAGGTCTCCTTGAAAAGGGTAGTGACCTTCCATCAAGGGACACAGCCAGCTTGACTCAGCCTCATGACATCACCCTCGTTCAACTGCCACACCCAACCAGTAAGGCACGGTCACCTGATGCTGTCCTCCGGGACAGACAGCGGGTGGGGAAAGGCGCAGAGTGCATCCAAGGGCCACACAGAGTCAACTGGCAAAGCCGTCTGTTTGAACACTATCGAAGATGAAATGCTAGACTCAGGAATTAATTTCAACAGTGCCTTGGAGGTTACTGTAACTGGGCCTAACCCAAATACTTGCAATCTCAGTTTACAGGAACAAGGTACCCTGGGAAGTTTCTCCTGAGGCTAATGTGGATACATCTGCCTTGGAAACTGTGGGCCAAGGGCCAGGGAGCACAGGGGCAGGCCCTTGTGTTTGGTGCAGAGGACAGCACACTCCCCAGCATCGCATATCCAAGCGTAAATCCTGTCTTTCCCAATTGCCACGTGATGTTTGGAGTTCCGGCAACTTACTGAAGCAGCTGAGCCTCAGTTCCCAATCTGCAAAGTGGAGGTCACAGTGGGGCCCATTTGCTGGGCTGTTGCAAAGTGCTTAACAGAGGGCCTCGCCTACAATGGGTGCTTGAGATTCTTTCTGATCTTGTCCCCAAATGAAGGGCAATCAGAGTCCGTTTAGACAATCCCCCCCCACCCCCCTCTTAAGTAAGCACCAACTATATGCCAGGCTCTGTGTGAGACGCTTTATATTCATTACTTGAACCATCATAATAACTCTTCAGATAAATACAGTTCCCGTTCTATGGATGAAGCAACAGGCCTGAGAAGGTTAGGAGTGTTGCAGGCCCACGCCGGCAGCATGGAGGGTGAGGTTTGGCGTGCGTGTGTCTGATTTCCCGGGCTGTGTGTCCTTCACTGCACCCTCTCCTCGGTCCCTTCCAGAGGCATCTGGAATGGCATTAGTGGATTTGCAACGTTTCCCCTTTTTGGCAGGTGGTCACAGGGTTTGTCTTTAATCACAGCACAAGTGAATCTGTTTTTCCACAGATTTTCATTTTGTTAACTTGGAGACTGTTTTCCAGGGGGAAATGTCTCTCCTCGCTGACATGACATCATACATGGGCAGACAGTCACTTCCAAGTTCAGCACAGGACTCAGGGTTTTGTTGGCTCCGGCTCTAGATGTGACAGGATAATGTAGCACCTGGCCCAGGGCTGTGCCTGCCTTACATTTCATAAGCGTTTGTGTAATGAAGGGACCTCAGACTGCTCACACACTGCCCTGCTACCCTGGGTCACACTCGCACAAGGGGCTCTGTCCTGTGAGCCTTGTAGTGGCCAGTGGGGGCTGGTGACTTTCAGAAGCACAGATGAATGTGGGGTGAGGGAGCTAAAGGCAGAGAAGCAGCCTCAAATGAGCGGGCAGGCAGGGTTCGGCCTCAGGTGAGTGGATAAGAAGCCCATGAAACCCAGAGAGTGAGCCGGGTGGTGTGGGCCCCTTCACGGGACCAGAGGGCCCTGCAGGACAGGCTGTCCCACCTGGTGCTGCTTCCGGTCAGGTCCTAGACTTCCCAGCAAACCCTCCTGTCTTGTTTCACATTCCCACATGACACAAGGAACAGGTGTATCAAAGAGAGCACTGAACTCAGGAGATGGCAACTTTTAAACATAATTCCTTTAGGGGTGTAAACCCCCACCCACCAACACTCAAGAATATTCTCTTGAAAACTAACTATAGAGGAAACAGAAATGTGGGCAAAAATGTGGCCATATATGGAAGTTAACAAGCTTAGGGCAGGCCTGTATGATGGTCCTTACACACTCAGAGACCAAAGAAATCACCTAGGATGTTCTGAACATAAACATCCATATATATAGAAAGGGGTCACGTCCTAGGCCTGTAGCTTCCTTGACAAAGAAAAGTCCTTATGTTAAGCGAGCCAGTCTATTATCCCTTTACATCTAAAATATTGTAGCTATGAAATGTCAGAGTCCTCTTCAGACCCCCCTGTCCCCCCTGGGCACACCCCATGCAGCAGAGCACTAGGCCACGGAATCCCTTGTTGTTATCTTGTTCCCTGAATACCTTTGTGCTGAGACTGCTAACTGTCCTGTGCCTACCAATGTCAAAGTGTCTCTCCATTTCATTTTTTATCTAATCCCAGAGGTCTCCCCACTTTGCTTTCTCTCACCCCCTTAATCAACCACTAATGGATTTCATATAACCCTCCTTACATATCCCCTTTTGATTTTTATGTCTAAAACTAGAGGCCCAAATGCATGAAAATTCGTGCAAGAGTAGGCTCTGCTTTCCCCGGCTGCCGGCACTGGCTTTCCTCCAGCAGCTGAGACCCGGCTGGCTTCCCCCTGGCTCTGGCTTTGTGAGGAAGGATATCCGGGATGATGTCTGGTCTAATCAGCATATTACCCTTTTTAAAAATATATATATTTTATTGATTTTTTTACAGAGAAGAAGGTAGAGGGATAGAGAGCTAGAAACATCGATGAGAGAGAGACATCGATCAGCTGCCTCCTGCACACTCCTCACTGGGGATGTGCCCGCAACCAAGGTACATGCCCTTGACCAGAATTGAACCTGGAACCACTCAGTCCGAAGGCTGACACTCTATCCACTGAGCCAAATCGGTTTCGGCATTACCCTTTTATTATTATAGAAGATAGCTGTAAACTTGCCATTTACTGGAGCATCTTTTCAATCTGTTGTGATGTTGCTTTCTGGCAACTGTCGTTAGTTTGGCTCAAATAAACTCTTATAAGACATTTTCCTAGGCTGAACGTTCTTTTGTAGACAAAAGCAGCAAGAGAGCCAACGGGACCGTTATATTAAGGTAAAGGTTAATTTTGGGAGCCCTGAATGCAGGGCACTTGGCTGACTGCCTTGGTCTCTGCTTTCAGACAAACTTGACAGGGTCTGGCTGCCCCCATCACTGAAAAGCAAGAGAGGTGAGGACAGAGAACCAACCCCTGGGACCCAGACTCTGACCTTTTTTGTTCTCTTTCTCTCTATAGGTTCATTAAGCTGGAAGAGAGCTCGATTCCCACCTTCGAGGATGAAGACAGTGAATGGAGTGTGGTTGAGTGACTTGTCCCAGAGGCAGACTCGTCTCAGGGCTCCTCCCAGAGCACGTGTGCAGAGGACAGGCTGCCTTTCACTTAAATGCACCAGCACAGGACTTCAGGAGTTTTGTGTGCAGGAGCCGAGGTTTGGGGGGCTTTGGGAGCGTGGTTGTTTGTTGGTATTTCTTCCTGCGACTAATTTCCATTTGCTATCCTTGTCCTATGGCCGCCTTGGTTTAGGGCTCTGGCATCTGGTCTGGATCAGCCTCCTGGGGCCCCCCTGCCCCAGCACTGCCACCCTCCTTGGGGGGGAGGGGGTGCAGCGTAAACACAGGTGGGATAGAATGCAAAATGAACACGACCACACTGGCCAGAAGGAACCTTTCACTAGTGGGTGCGGGGTACAGGGAGAAAGGGAGCAAACACATGACAGGCTGAGCAGTAAGCCAGTCTCCACAGGCTGCCTGGCCCCTTCCACCTGGACAAGGGAGCCCCAGTGCTGCCCAGGTCTCTCTTCAAGACGTCTCACCAGGGATGCCACGTGCACTTACATGGGCCGCTCCACTTCCTCTGGCAGGAAGGTGGCCAGGGAGGCACCATGGGGTTTTCTGGGTAGTGAACGCTCAGGTGGCCGCTGCCCTCTGCCCCACGCTTCCCAGGGGACTCCCAAACCCCTGCTGCCTTCCAAGGAAAACACTTGCTGAGCTCCCAGTGGGCTCTGCTACGTGAGGTGCAGAAGAGGACTCGGTGTGGGGCTTGGCACACATGGTGTGCACCGTGCCATCTGCAGCGCTGCCTCTGAAAACATTTTCCAGTGAGAACTTAGATAATGTTTTCCAGGAGTGCGGGGAGGCCATCTGCTTCCTCCTACAGGCCACGGTGCAGGGGACCTCAGACGGCTCACGCCTGCCCTGCCCAGCGCTGTTTCCCCACCATTTGCAGCAAAGCAACTCACCAGTGTCCCCACAACTCGCCTCCATTTGAGACTGTGTCCCCTCCCGTCTGGGTGGCGGGGGACAGTGGGTGCCTAGTCCCTAAGCAGGGAGTCCCTGAACCCCAACAGTAGAAGGACTCTAGCCTCCGCGGATGGAGAGCTCGGTGGGCCTCCTGTCGAGTTTCTGAAGCCCATCTCCTCGCCACACTGGACAGAGGATGGTGCTCGCGTGGCTGTGGAGCGGACAGACTGGGTGGGCGTCGCACTGGGCGTGAAGTGGGGGGGGGGGGTGTCAGCTGCAGGCTCCCCGCCGGGCTGGGGCCGGGCAGGGGCCAGGCAGGAGGCCTCGCGCGGGTGCGCGTCCAGCCTGGCCTCGTGCTCCATGCGGACCCGCTGCCCTCCCCGGGGCCCTGCACAGTCCCCCCCGCCCTCCCCTCGGCCAGGTCCTGGCGTGGCGCCGCCTGCGGCTCGAGCTGGGCGCGCTCCAGGCGCATTCCTGGCCGGCGGCCCCTCCTCCCTCCCCGCCCGGGGGCCGGCGCCTCCCTCCGCGCCCCGCTGCACGGCCAGGGCGCTGGTGGCCGCAGGCGCCCCGGGCGGCGCGCACCGGCTTAACTGCGCTCCCTCCGCTCCCTCCCAGCGGCCGCCGCGCTCCCACCGCCCGGACCCTGCGGGCTGGACGCACTGGGCATCTGCTGGACACCCTGGGCACCAGAGGGACACCCTCGGCAGCCTGCGGACAGCGGCGTTCCCTCCAGGCAGAGAGGTCCCCGCCGGCGAGATGCGGCTCCCAGGCCCCCGCGCGCTCCTCCTCCTGCTGCTGCTGCTCGTCGCCGGCTCGGCGCCGCTGGGCGCCCAGGTCAGTGTCCCCCGCCCCCTAGCTGGTGCCGGACCGGGGCCACCTCCGCTGGGGGCGCGGGAAAGGACTCAGAGCGACCCGGGGCAGGGCTGCTGCTCAGGGGCAGGCGCCAGACCCTCCCGTCCTCCTGCTGGTCACCGCGCAGTCCATCGCTCCCGTGGCCGAGGGGTTCTGCCGGGGTCGGGTTGGGGGAAGGTCGCCCTGGCTATGAAATGTGTTCTCTGCCGGGTCCCCAGGAGCAGTGCCGGTACCGGCTGGGTCAGAGTCCCCGCCTCCCGCTTCCTTGCGCTTCCCTTGGTCCCATTGCCGCCGCGGACTTTCCCACGCGCCCGCGGGCTCCTGGTTCGCTTTCCCTCCTTCCGTTTGTGTGCAATGGCGTCTCACTGTGTTTATTGATTGGACCAGACTCACTTATATATAAAGCAGTAATATTAAGATAAGAATGCACACAACGGTGAGGAAAATTAAGGTAAGAATGCACACGATGCAATAAGCAGCAGATGTATCATCATAGAAGTGTACACCTGAAACGCATATAATGTTAAATAACCAGGTCACCCCAATAAATTTAATTTTTTTTTAAGAAGCCCCTTCTTGTCCGCACAGCTGTCCAGATAAAAATGCATCTTCCGGCCTTAGCTGGTATGGCTCAGTGGATAGGGCATCGGCCTGCAGACTGAAGGGTCCTGGGTTCGATGGGCTCGATCTCCAGTGCAGGAGGCGGTCGATCGATGATTCCCATCATTGATGTTTCTATCTCTCTCTTTCTCTTTGAAATCAGTAAAAACATATATATTTTTTAAATGCATCTTCCAAAGGTGGGACTGGATGTGCTGAATTCGCAGCCAGCACCGCCAGGTGAGCTCCGGGGTCAGAGCGGCTCCCGCTCTGCGGAAGTGCAGCTTGTGCCCCACAACACCGCCCACGGCAGTAACAGGGCCGGGGAGGCCTGCACACGCCTGCTGCACCCACTGACGTTCATAATGACTCATTGTGATAGGTTTATTGTCCGTCTTTCCCACTTCAGGGCAGGGACCAGCTCCCGTGGGAGCTCAGTGGGATGAATGGAGCGTGGGCATGCTGGTGGTGGTCTGAGCAGAACCCGGCTGCACATGAGGTCACCTGGGATCTTCTAGAAATCCTGGTGCCTGCCTCACCCAGAGATTCTGACTCAGCTGGTCTGGGTTGAGACCTGGGCATCAGAATTTTTTAAAAGTCCCTATTGATTTTAATCAAGCAGGTGCCTGAAATCCAGGGAACCCCAGCTTTCAGCGTTAAAAGCTATGGACTAGGAAGGGGTTGAAGGCAGAAAAACTTGAGTGGACAAGGGTTGGACTCATGAGGACCTGAGGTGACTTGTGTGACTGGAGTTTTCCTGATCTGAACACAGGATGAGCCGCAGGCCAGACCTGTTGGCTGGTGGAGACTCAGCAAGTGTTTGGAGAATGACTTGTATCCATGGGAGCATCTCCCGCCACAGGAGAGACAGGCGGGGGGCACACAACCCAAGGACCCCGAGGGACAGGCACGGGAGCTTCTGGCAGCAGCCCACAGGCGTCAGGGGTGCCTGATCCCCGTGTGTGCTCACTTTGTTGTAATAGGTGACATGGTGTGTGTATGTGTGTTGGTGTCTGTGACTGTGTGTGCCTGCCTCTGTGTCTGTGAATGCTTGGTTATATGTGTGATAGTGTGTGTGCACACATGCACATGTATGTGTTGTGCCTTCGTGTATGTGTGCGTGCATGCATGGTATAGGATGGCAGGGAGCTGCTTCTGCAAGGGCCTGCAGGAGGACCTTGAGGGGACGGACAGTCTCATTTGCTCTTTTGGGGATTTCCATTGCTTTCCTCTCGTGTCCTTGTCAGCACATCTGTCCTGAGCCCCTTTGCAGGTGACGTGCTGAGGAGAGCAGGTGGTCCTGGGGAAGAAGGGAGGTTGAGCCGTCTGGGGATCCCACGAGTGGGGGGCCCTTTCTTAACACTGCTGTCCACTCTGAATGGGAGAACACTGAACAGTGCCCCGCGCTGGGCAGGCGGGGGTTCAGAGTCTCAGTGTGCTCCTTGCCTGGGGGTTGGTATTTGTGTTCAGAAGCCCCCCCTCCCCAGAACCTCTCTGTGATCCGATGTCACCGGCTCCAAATTCCTCCGTTTGAAATACTCAAGGGAAATGTGTGCGGTGCACATGTCCGCAGTTTTGGCCGCAGAACTAGACCCTGAGCATGGTGACCACCACACAGACAGTGCCCCCAAACCGACCTGCTCTTCGCCCTACAGTTGTCTTCCCCACAGAGTCACAAGCGCACAGCCATTTGCCTGGCTTCTCCCATTTAACACAACGCAGTTAAGATTCTTCCATGTAGTCCCGTGTACCCATGGTCCTTTTACTGCTGCTGAGTAGCCCTCCGCTGTGTGGATGCACATGGTTTTTCATGCTTTTTAAAATGCATTTTTATTGATTTCAGAGAAGGAAAGAGAGAGGAAGAAGGAAAGAGTGTGGGGGGGGGGAGAGAAAGAGAGAGAGAGAGAGAGAGAGAGAGAGAGAGAGAGAGAGAGAGAGAAACAACGATGAGAGAATCATTGAAAGTCGGCCTCCTGCACTCCCCACACTAGGAATGAAGCCTGCAACCCTGGCATGTGCCCTGACCAGGAATCAAACCCTGACCTCCTGGTTCATAGGTTGAAGCTCAACAGCTGAGCCATGCCGTCCAGGGCCAGTTTGTTGATCAATGCCCCGGCTGAACTGAATGACACCCGTGGTGACAGTTCCCGTGTTTTGGGTGATTGTGAATAGGGCTGCTATGAACATTCCCACACGGCTCTTTGTGGGAATGAAAATGGCCATTTTTCCTGGGTAAACATCTAGGAGTGGGATTGTTGAGTCATGTGGCAAGTGTGTGTTTAACTTCGGGAGAAACTGCCAAACGATCTTCCCTATTAGTTGTATCTCATGTTCCCACCAGCAGTGTATAAGGCTCCGTTACTCCTCATCCTCGCCAGCACGAGTGCTGCCTGGTTTGTTGGCTCCTGGGTCATCGGAATAGTGTTCCTCCGTGAGGTTTGGATTCCCATTTCCCGAAGGACTAATTACTTTGGGAAGCTTTTCGTGTGCTTATTTGTCAGATGAGTAGTTAGTCGTTAGGTAAAGTGTCTGCTCAGGCCGCCTTCTGCCCAATTTAAAAATGGGTTGTTTCCTTAGCAAGCTTTGAGTGTTCTCTGTATGTTCTAAATACAAGTCCTCCTTCAGACCTGTGAGTTACAAGTGTTTTCTCCCAGTAGTTTTTCTCAGTGTCTTCCCCAGAGCAAAGGTTTTACGTTTAGATGAAGTCCAGTTGATCATTTTTTTTATTTTTATGGATCGCGCTTTTGGTGTCAAGCTCTTGGGAACTCTTTGCAGAAGGCGCCAGAGCTCCTGAGACCCTGTCCTAGCACGGCCTGGGAGTGAGGTTCATCCAGTGTGGGCTGCCCCAGCGGTCTGTGCCTGACCCGGGCTGCTGGGGCGGGTGGGCTGGTGGGTGGGTGCGGGGTGCTGGTGTCTCAGGAGTGTAAGAGTAGAAAAGGCAGGGGGATGGGCTGGTTTGCTGTAAAAGGTGTGCTGGGGGCAGAGAGGGTGTTCCCTGTCCCAGAGCTCCAGCCATCAGCTGGCCTGAGTCCACAGGCCCCAGAAGCCAGGACATCAGACACAGAAACCAGACAATGTGGTAACACAGACCCAGTCCTGGGACTGGGACTTTGCGTCCCCTGCATCCTGTTGGCCAGAGCAGGTCACAAGGCCAGCCCAGATGGATAAGGGGGAGAACAGATTTTCCTCTCTGTGGGAAAAGCGGCCGTGTCTTTGCAGACGTGGGCAGTCTGTGGGGGTGGCAGGAGGCCTGTAGCGATTGGTGCAAACCTTCCGTCACAGGACCCAGGATGCTTCCCCAAGGCCCCCGTGCATGGACGGAAGGGAGCAGGCAGGGCGAGGAGGCAAAGGGAGGCCTTGCTGGCGGCTGGCTTTCCCCGCGCCTCCCCCTCCCGCACCTTTAGGAAAGGGCTCCAGCCCTGTCCCGGCGCCCTGACTGCAGGGAAGAGCGGAGGCCTCTCTACCCCAGGGCAGCGCCTGGCCCCAGGGCCTCGGGCAGTGGGTGTGGGGAGTGTGGACCGAGAGCAGCAGTAGCGGTTTCCTGATCCGCCTGGGGTCTCTGAGTCAGGATCCAGTGCGCTCCCAGCCCCACTCGCCCTGGAGGATCCTGTGGACACCAGCCTGGATCCCGGGACCACCCAGCCACCGTGATCTGGGAGGCTGCTCCCCACACCGTGTGGACACTGTCCGCCCTCCGCACGCCTGCCCAGACCTGCGTCCCGGCCGCCGCCCAGGAGGAGTCTTCCTCTCCTGGTTACTGACGGGCCGGACTGTGCTGGTCGCTCCCATGACCCACAGGGCAGCAGTGGGGCTGCTGGACTCCTGCAGACTCCCTGCGTGGCAGAACTTTCTAGATCCTTTCAGACCTTCTGCCAACATATTCCACGCTTCTCAGAAACTGCCTGGGACCTAAATGCAGGCCGTTACACACACTCACTAAAGAAGGAACAGACATCTGACGGGATCCAGGCCAACCCATTTCAGCTCGTCCACCTGTCCCTCAGGGAAGGGGTGACTCGTGTCCCTGTGCCTGGGACAGTGTACGCTCTGGCAGCCTGGCCTCCAGGATCTTCCCAGGGAGAGCAAGGCCCGAGGAACTTGTCCTGGGGCTGGTGTCCCAGCGGGAGTGAGATGTGGCACTGTTCACAGCCAGGGCGGAGAGAGAGGCAGGAGGCCGGTGAGCTCCAGGGCGGAGAGAGAGGCGGGAGGCCTGGAGCTCCAGGGCCTCCACGTCCCCACGCTGCCCTTTGTCCACTGAGGCCATCGGGTTGGCCACTGGCTCAGACCTTTCACTTTCCACTGGAGAGGATGTATCTCTGGACCCTCATTAAAGGGAGGGTGCACTGCAGCCCCAGCAGACCCTCCCTCTGCTCACCCACCTGTGCAGGGGGCCAGGGTCCGGGTCCGAGAGCATGACCAGTACCCACTGTGCAGCCCAGGGAGCTGAGAGAATCAGACGGCTTCAGGCAGAGAGGGAGGAGAGGGAAGCGCCCAGACCTCCCAGGCAGGGTGTCTGTAGAGTCCGGGCAGCACGGAACCGCATGAGGGAATGACCAGGCCATCATTTACACGGGAGCAAGCCCACGTGTGCCTTCACCTGACCCCTCGGGGCTCCTGCGATCTAGGCCTTTTCATTAGAGATTCCCCCCTCCCAGAAGGAGCCCGCAGGAAGATAACGCACTCCTTCCACCCCTGCATCCTGAGGCGGCCCCACACCGGGCCAGTGCTGCTCTGGGCCTGGGCGGCAGCAGCCAGAGCAGAAGATGCCCAGGCCTGTCTGCCCCCCTCTTCCTGCTGCGTGCCCTGGGCCACGTTCCTGCCTCTTGTGACGGGGGCTCCCGCTCTGACCAGCAGGGATAATGGACACGCCCCTCTCACGGGTCCTGCGAAGGAGAAAATGAATGTCAGAGAACCGGGTCTGCAGTGAGCCTCTGTACGAGCAGGGGAGAGAAGACGGGGCTGTCACAGAGCACAAGCAGGGAGAGAAAACATTACCCTGAGATGGATCAAAGCAGACAGCTGGCGCGGGTGCTGTGTTGCCGGGAGGCTGGGGTTCCCGTACTCAACAGGCAGGTCGGGGCTCTCTGAGAGCCGGGCTTCTGGTGGAAGTGGACACAGGAGCCTGGCTTTGAGGACGGGAGATTTTTCTGGGCGCGGGAAGAGGCCAGTGTGAAGGCTGCGGTGGAAAGGAGTGTGCTGAGGCGTGTGGAGCACAGAGGGTCCCAACGCTGAGCTCAGAGCAGAGGGAGGCAGAGCAATGCCCCTCAGAGACATCTGTCTCCCCAGCCCTGACACCTGGAGCCCCGTGTCCGACTTCCGACCTGCGGACTGTGAAGTGATCGTTTGTGTTGTGAGCTGCCAAGTTTATGTCGAGTTGTTACGGCGGCAACAGAAACGAGTGCACGGTCAGCTCCATTGGGGGGGCACGTGCCTGAATTCTCCCCAGGGGCGGGGGCGGGGGACCCCCTGTGGGGTTTTCACAAGGAAGGGATGCCGTCTGGCTGGCCTCAGAGATCCCAGGAAGGAGAGGGAGGACATGGAGAGCAGGTGGGGTCCAGGACAGCACAGGTGCATCGCGCCCAGCAGGTGGGGGTTTTCTCTCGTTTGGGACAACGGAAAAACACCACCTGCTTCATTTGCCACAGCTCCAGGCTGGTTACTCTAAGAATAAGGACTCCAGGCCCATAACCCACGCCACAGCCAAGGGTACAGCCCTCATTGTCCCTCCTTCGGGTTTGCCCATCCTTCCTGCTGGGACCAGGCCCTGGGCTCCCGCCCTCTCACCCCGCCTCTGCAGAGCCAAGTAGAAGACCAGCCTTCGGCAAACGCAAGTGTCAGTTTCAGTAGTCACATGAGTCTTGGATCATGTGTGGATGAACACACAGTTGTGTTGCACAGAAACAACCAGCACTGTGCTAACATGCCTGGGAGGGCCTACCTGTGTTGGGGGAGGGCGGCAGTGGGGAACTCAGAGGGGCTGCGCACAAGCTGGGGGCCTTCTCTGAGCCCCTCGTCCTGGCTGACCCGGGTGAACACGCTCTCTGAGTGGATGGGCCTTAGGGGAGATACTGACTAAAGACAACACTGATGCTATTAAAGGCACAACCTTTAGGTCTGCAGGTGAACGTGCAACGGGACAGCAAGCAGGTGAAAGAACCAGGTGGGTTTGGGGAGTGAGTCCAATAGGACTGCCTGGGCTCACCCTCCCTCATTCCTGCTCCTCCTAGGTCTGTCTTGCAGTTCATTCGAGTGGGCGTCGTGTGTACCCGGATTTCAAAGTTATCTGTGGCTTGTTTGCCGCCCGCAGGCGTGCAGAGGGACCAGGGGCAGGTGACCAGAGGTGGCCCTCAAGAGAGCAAGGGGTGCTGCGTCACGAGATCAGGAGGTGGGCTCCTGGGTTCCCGAGGACTCCTCTAGAGTGGGCCCAGCCTTCCTGTCGCTTTGGGGGCCGGGGAAGGGGCCCTGGGGTTGAGGTCTTAGGTGTGTCGCCGTGACTACTTGACTCCCTAAGTGGGCACAATAATGGTGCCACCTCCTGTGGTTGACGTGAGCATCCTGTGAGTGACTCGTGTGAAGTGTGGCCACAGGCCAGCTCTTGGCACCCACTGCGGCCCCGCTCTCTTGGCTGCTTTATTTTACTTTATTTTTTTATTATTTTATTTTTTATTGATTTTTTTTACAGAGAGGAAGAGAGAGGGATAGAGAGTCAGAAACATCGATGAGAGAGAATCATCAATTAGTTGCCTCTTGCACACCCCCCGCTGGGGATGTGCCCACAACCAAGGTACATGCCCTTGACCGGAATTGAACCCGGGACCCTTAAGTCCGCAGTCCGATGCTCTATCCATTGAGCCAAACTGGTCTTGGCTCTCCTGGCCACTTTAAAAAGCAGATGGGAAGGGGGCTTGGGTGTACGTATACAGTTATGGGCGGCCAGGATGGCAAAAACCCAAAATGCCCTGAGCACCGCGGGCACAGACCCTAGAGGGAGGCTCTGTCTGAGGAGACGGTTCATTTTATGTGTCCACTCAGCTGGGCCACAGCATCCAGGCAATTGGTTAGTCACCAGTCTAGGAGTTGCTGTGAAGGTAATTTTTGGAAGTAAATAGCATTAAAGTCTAAAGCAGGTGTGTGGGTCTCCATCCCAAAGACTGACATCCCGACGGAGACCCCAAGAATGCTTCTCACCTTGGGCTCAAGCTGCAGCCTCGCTCCACCCAGGTCCCAGCCTCTGCTCCTCTCCAGTTCCAGCCTCTACTCCTCCAGGGTTCCAGCCTCCTCCCCTCCTGGGTCCCAGCCTCCTCCCCTCCCGGGTCCCAGCCTCCACTCCTCCTGGGTCCCAACCTCCACTCCTCCCCAGTCTCAGCCTCCACTCTTCCCAGGTCCTAGCCTCCACTCTTCCCGGGTTCCAGCCTGCCCAGCCCTGCTCGGCCTTGCAATCACATGAACCAGTTTTGCACAGCAAACCTCTCTGCCTTCACTGCCTCTCTCAGATGTAAACGTGCCATACACGTCCTCTTGGTTCTGTTCTCTGGGGGACCCTGATGGCCACAGGGCCTTTCCCAGGAGCACCCACTTTCTCCCCTCCTCCGTGTGGGTGCTGGGCAAAGACCACTGGAATAGGCGATGTCAAGGGGGTTAGAACCCACCTCTGACTCGGTCCAAAATGAAAATAACTTCTGGAGAGCAACCCGCGCGGATCCGACATGACTCAGATGCCCAGGGCTCAAGCTTGGCCAGCAGGCACCCACTTGGCAAGTGTGCTCGGGCCTCGCAGACCCAACAGTATCAAAACATGTGTTCCCGTTAGCAAAACGCTGACAAGACGCATAGCTGCGGCTCAAGCGAAACCAGCTCAGGGGACGGCCCCTCAAGGTCTGCGGGGTCATCTGTGGCCGCTTTGGGGTCACTGAAATGGTTCTTAGAGTCACTGTCCCAAGACTGTCACGGTGGGGAGACCATCGAGCCAGGTCACGTGAGAACAAGAGCCTCAAAGAACACCCCTCCCCCCACGTATCCCACGCGTCCTTGGAGCTTCACTCCCTTGCTGTCTTGAGAACAGACTCTGTGTCTTAAACATCATTTATTTATTTATTTTGTTGATTTTTAAAAATTGATTTCAGAGAGGGAGGGAGAGAGAGATAGAAACATCATTGTTGAGAGAGAATCATTGGTCAGCTGCCTCGTGCACGCCCCACACTGGGGATCGCAACCTGGGCATGTGCCCTGACCAGGAATCAAACTGACCTTCTGATTCAAAGACTGATGCTCAATCACTGAGCCACGTGACCGGGCTAAACTTCATTTATGAACTGAGCCCAGAAGTCCAGGAGGCCTGGATGGAGTAGGAGGGGTCAGGCCTACCAAGTCTGGCAAAGGGATGGGGTGAGCTGGAATGGGGGGGCACGCAGGTCATCTGCGCCATCCATGCCTGGGCCAGCAGGCAGGGCCCTGTCTCGGCTCAGAGGGAGGGAGCGCTCTGAGCTCTGGGCATCTCCTTTGGATCCTCCACAGCAGGACCTGGAGAGAGAGCATGGGGGGACATGAGCATGATTTCCCTGTGGGGGTGGCAGGAGGCGGGTGAGGTGTAGCTCTGTGGCCTCATGGCTCCACACAGCCTTAGGGCCAGGCCCCACCCTCCCAGATCTCAGCACTGGCCTGTGCTCAGAGCCACCTCTGCCACCCCCACATTTCAAATAAGTTTTTAATTTAAAGAAATGGAAACTATTTTTCATTATTTATCATCCATGGTGTAAGCCGGTAGTGGAGCCAGGCTTGGAAGGGATGGAAACCTCCACCATCTGAGGGGATTTCTTTAAAAATATTTAAGATGAGGGTTCCTCGAGGCCCTGAAAGAGGTTTGTGGAGTTGGGGCCCTGACACCAGCCTTCCTCAGCCTTCTTCCCGGGTGTGGACTTGACCTTTGCCTAATCACAGCCCAGGAGCCTTCACCGGAGTGGGAGGTCAGCTCTGGAAGGGCAGTGAGCTGTGGTTGATTTGCAGTTAGGATCTGGGCCCCTGAGATGGAAAGGGACTGCCCAAAGCCAGCCCTTCGCTGTGGCAGGGCCAGGCTGAAGTGCAGGTGGTGACACCTGAGGGTCCGACTTGCTCGTGTCCCTGAGCCTCCCAGGCCCCCGCATCCCCCCGGTGACCTCATCCAGGCTACGTTTGTGGAGGAAATGGTTTGTTTTCAGTCCGGGGCTCCTCATGGTCCAGAGCAGGGGATGCGGTGAGTGTGGGAAGGAAGCAGGCAGACAGGTGGAGGGAGCAAGGAGCCCCTCCCCAGACTGAAAGAGCACAGAGGAGCGGAAGTGGAATCCAGGCCCGGGTCTGACAAGCTGCTCTGCTTCTTGGTGTGAAACGGAGCCACAGCCCAATGTCCACAAGAAAGCGGACGGAGCCTGTGCCTTGTGGTCCAGCGTCTGGTGATGACCCTCGTGTGTGCACGTGTGCCCCATCCAAAAGAGAAAACCATCAGCAGTTAGCAGTGGTGTCGCTGGTCACGGGGTTTGTTCTTCGTCTTAATGTTTTGTAGGGAGTATGCTTTATGACCAAGTGACATGATAAAGCCTTCTCGATCTGAAAAGGGGACACACTCAGGTCTCCTGTGCCCTCTATGGCCCCATTTGTGCCCATAATGCAGACAGACATCTTGAGCACCTGGCTCTGCAGGTGAATTCAGGTAACGACAGGTGTCAGATGCTGAGCATGGCTCCCAAGGGCTCCATTTAGCACTTTGGGATCGGGGAGCCACCCTTATAATAGCAGCTGCAGCCAACTCATCAAGCAACACGTCCGCAGGCACTAAATCTGTTTCCCTGGTACCCGGCCCAGACCCCGTGCTGGCTGCCAAGACCTCAAGGACCTTCCTTTATTCCCCCCTCTTGGGGGCTTTTCTTTTTGTTTCTTCGAGTTGTACTGAGCTATAATTGACATATAGCACTGTATTAGTTTCAGGTGTGCAGCTTAGTGATTTGATATGTGCATATATTGTGAAATGATCACCACCATAAGTCTAGTTCACGTCTATCACCTCACATAATTACAAATTGTTTTTCTTGTGATAAGAACTTTCATGATCTACTCTCTTAGCAACTTTCAAATAGCAACTTTCAAATATGTTGACTACACCGCCTATTGTACATTAGGTCCCCAGGACCCATAGCTGGAACTTTTTATCGTTTGACCACCTTCAGCTATTTTCACCACGACCCAACCCCAGCTTCTGGCAACCACCTATTTATTCTGTGCATCTATGAGAGAGAATTTTTTTGTTGTTGTTGTTGTTGTTGTTTACATTCCACATACAAGTGAGATCATACAGTATTTATCTTTCTTTGTCTGACTTATTTCACTTAGCATAAGGCCCTCAAGGTCTTTCCATATTGTTGCAAATCGCAGGATTTTCTTCATCTTTTATGGCGGAATTGTATATGCAGGGAACTGTATATATATATATATATATATATATATATATATATATATATATATTAACAGCTGATAGCTCAATTGTGAAAATGAAATGTATTTTATTAAACATTGCCTTTATAATTATTCAAAGTGTGCATATATATATATATATATATATATATATATATATATAATATCACATTCTTTTTCCATTCATCCATCAGTGGACACTTAGACTCTATCCATGTCCTGGCTGTTGAGAATAATGCTGTAGCCCTGGTCAGTGTGGCTCAGTTGGTTTTGCATTGCCCCATGCACCAGGAAAGTTGCCAGTTCAGTTGCTAGTCAGGACACATGCCTGGGTTTTGGGCTCAGTCCCTAATAGGGGCTTGTAGGAGGTAATTGGTGGATGTTTCCCTTCATCAATGTTTCTCTCTCGCTCACTCCCCTCTCCCTTCCTTTCTCTCTAAAAATCAATTTAAAAAGAGAGAGAGAGAGAGAGAGAGAGAGAGAGAGAGAGAGAGAGAGAGAGAAAAGAATACTGTAGTGAACATAGGAGTGCATTTTTAATGACAGTTTTCATTTTCCTTAGATAAATACCCAGAAGTAGAATTGCTGGGTCATAAGATAGTTGTATTTTTAATTTAAAAATTTTAATTGATTTTTAGAGAGAATGGAAGAGAGAGGGAGAAACATTGATGTGAGAACAAAACATCAGTTGGCTGCCTCCTGCACATCCCCTACCAAGAATTGAACCCAAAACCTGGGCATGTGCCCTGACCAGCAATTGAATTGGCAACCTTTTAGTGGACAGGACCATGCCCAATCAACTGAGTAATACCAGCCAGGGCTATATTTTTAATTTTTTGAAGAACTTCCATACTGCTTTCCACAGTGGCTGCACCAATCTGTATTCCCGTCAACAGTGGGAGGTTCCCTTTTCTCTATACATGTTTGTTGATTTATTGATGATAGCCACTCTGACAGGTGTGAGGTGCTATTTCATTGTGATTTTGATTTGTATTTCCCTGATGATTGATTAATGATGTCACTCACCTTTTCATGTACCTGTTAGTCATGTCCTCTTTGGGAAAATGTCTATTTAGATCAGTGTTTCCCAAACTTCTCTCATGATGAGAATCACCTGGTGGAGTTGTTAAAACACAGATTCCTGAATCCCAACTAAGAAGTGCTAAACTAGAATTTTTGGGAACATATAGGTAAAATTGTATACTTAACTAGTGCTATGCAATTTTACCTATATGTTCTCAAAAATTCTTGTTTAGCACTTCTTAGTTGGGATTCAGAAATCTGTGTTTTAACAACTCCACCAGGTGATTCTCATCATGAGAGAAGTTTGGGAAACACTGATTTAGATCCTTGTCTATACTAAAGGCCCAGTGCACAAATATTTGTGCATTGGTGGGGATGGGGAGTTCCCTCAGCCCAGCCTGCACCTCTTTCTGTCTGGGAACCCTTGGGGGGTGTCCACAGTCGGAGGTCGGAGAGGCTCCAGTCACCACCGCTTTGCTCGCCAGCCATGAGCCCGGTGCTCCCCCTGTAGGAGTGCACTAACCACCCGGGGCAGCTCCTGCGTTGAGCATCAGTTCGCTGTTCCGTGGATTTGCATATTACCCTTTTATCATATAGAATTATTGATTTCAGAGAGGGAGAGATAGAAACATCAGTGATGACACAGAATAGTTGATCAGCTGCCTTCTGTACACACCCTTCTGGGGATCGAACCCTCAACGCAGGCATGTGCCCTGACTGGGAATGGAATCATAATCTCCTGGTTCATAGCTCAATGCTCAACTACTGAGCAACACCAGCCAGGCCTCAGCCCATTTTTTAATAGGATTCTTTGGGTTTCTTTGCTGTTCTGTTGTGTGAGTTATTTATATATTTTGAATATTAATCCCTTAACTGATGTGTTATTTGCAATTATTTTCTCCCATTCAGTAGGTTGCCTTTTTATTTGATTGATGGTTTGTTTCCATTGTTGTATAAAAGCTTTCTCATTTGATGTAGTCCTTCTTGCTTATTTTGCTTTTGGTGTCAAATCCCAAAAAAATATAATTATCAAGACTGTGTCAAGGAGTTTTCCACCTGTTTTCTTCTAGGAGTTTTATGGTTTTACATCTTACATTCAAGTCTATTCCAATTTGATTGATTTTTGTGTATGGTGGGTCCCATTTCATTCTTTTGTCTGTGGCTGTCCTGTCTTCCCAACACCATCGGTTGAAGGGACTGTCTTCCTTCCCCGTTGTATATTCTTGATTCCTTTGCACTAATAATTGTCCATCTTTGCATGGATTTATTTCTAGGCTCTCAAGGATCTCCCTCTGCTAGCATCACTCCTGCGATGCTGGAGGCAGGAATGAATGGGCCTCAGCTTCCCAACCTTCCCTCAGCAGGTCCACCCACAACGCCCCTCTCCCTCCCTCCTGGGACGTGGCCTTAGTGTGCTTGGTCTGAAGGGTTTTCCATTATGACCGGATGAGCCCTTCTCACGCCTAATGAGCATTTAGGGGGAAAGCAGCTGGTGCTCATTTTCCACAGTGCGGGGACTGGGGGGCCCCAGGAAGAGGGCCCCCCTAGACCAGAGGATGGTTGTGCCCAAACATGCACGGGCGTAGACACATGTAGCTGCTGCACCTAGTTCCCTCCACCACACACGCTCCCTTCTTTCTGGGGCTCCATGCCACCCCCAGGTTCGCGACAGTGGTCTTGGCACCGATCTCCTCCTCCTCTCCCCAATTTTAAAACAGCCCTTCTGTGTCCCTTCGGGCAGCCCAGCCCAGCGAGCCCTCTCCCAGCAGGGAGGCAGCTGCCGGCTTGGCTCAAGGTGGAGAGGGATGTTTCTCCCGCTCCCTCTCCACTCCCCGCTCCACCATCCAGGCCACCCAGCCTGACATTGGCCGAGTTAGAAATTCACTCCTGTGGGGCATTTTGCTTGGGCCATCGAGTTACCCATTTCTATTTCAGATGAATCAAGAAGACCACTCACCGTCCAAGGGCCTGTGGGGGACAAACGAGACGGCACAAGACAGGGCCGAGGGTCGCTGACGGCTTAGGGTGGCAGATAGGAGCGGGGGGGGGGAGAGGTGGGCAGCCAGACGCCACAGTGCCTAAGCCCCATGATCTCGGGAGAGCTGGACTTTCAGCCTCTGTGTCTTCATTGGTGACAGACACGATCCCAAGCCTGCTCCAGCCACTAGTACTCTCTGAAGTGAACTTCTCAGTGTCAACCACGCACAAGCCACGAAGCCACCTAATCAAAGCAGCTCTTTCTGAAGGGGGGGGCGTGGGTGTGGGAAGGGAGGCTGAGCGGGATGTCTGGGCAATGCTGGGCAGGCAGGGGCTGCCGGAGGCGCTGCCCGGGCGCCCGGGCCTGCGTGGGAAGGACAGGGGGGTGGGGGGAAGGGCGAGGAAGGAGGAAACCAACAAAACTTCTCTTCCCAGCAGCTGCACTGGGGGCCAGGCCCCATCAGGCCCTGGTCGGGGCGGATGGAGCCAAGGATTCCCCGTGGGTTAACGCGTTCCAGGGAGTCAGCTTTGTCAAAAGCGCCCATTGAGTCAGGCCGCTGAGTCATCTGCTGGCGAAACCTCCGAGGTGCCGCGGCCTGGCAGGCTCCCTGGGAGAGCCGTGGCCATCCTGTTTCCACCGCGGTGGCCAGAAGCCCCGTGACTCCCGCCGCCCTGCTGCCCTTTTAGAAAAAACGTAGATTATAAAACTAATAATCGCTGTAGAAAAAAAAGGCAGTATTAAAAAAAATAAGATGAAAACTGATCCATAAGCCTATCCTTACAGAAAACGGCCGTAGCCGTCTTAATGTTCTCCTTTGTTTCCGTGCAGGTAACGGGTCAGGTCAGGCGCGGCCACGCTGAGGTGACACGCAGCCCCCAGGTGAGCCCCGCGTCCTGTCACCACCCACTGCACTTCCCCCTCCTCCAGCCTCACTCCTCAGCTGAGATTGGGAACCTTAAAACTTTTATCACTCAGTATGATGCAGCTGTGGCTTTAAGTTAGTCTTTATCATGCAGAACGCAAGCCTCCTTTTTCTGTTTATTTTAATTTTTTAAAATATATTTTTATTTATTTCAGAGAGGAAGGGAGAGGGATGATTGGCTGCCTCCTGCGTGCCCCACACTGGAGATTGAACCCGAGTATGTGCCCTTGCCTGGAATCCAATCCAGGACCCATCAGTCCACAGGCCAATGTTCAAACCAGCTAGGGCTTTTTCGTGTGTGTGTGTGTGTGTGTGTGTGTGTGTGTGTGTGTTAAGCTTTTAAAACATCATCAGAACTGGGCATTGACTTTTGTTGAATGCTTCTTTAACTCAATAGTTTTTTTCTTATTTGCCCTGTTACATTGTTAAAAGTATGGGGCCCATGGAGGTTCCTGTTTTGCCTGTTTTGTAGGCCTTATTGCCTACCTGCTTTTAAAAAGTCCAAAGGAGAAAGAGCTTGACAAAGGCTCAGATTTGGAGCGTTGATTTAGCGTGCAGAGTAGGGGTCGTCTTGGAGTGAAGGCTTCTGAACATAAGGCACTTTGGGTACAAACCAGCGTCCCGCACCCAGTCACAGAGAATCATCAGTTTTGCCCTTTGCTCCGAAGATGGGAGTGTTGCTTTATTTGAAGGGTGTGCAGGGCTACGCTGCCTGTGGTTGGGGTGTCGTTTGGTCCAGCGGGAACCCTGGGCGGGGAAGGACACCCAGGAGGCCACTCTCACGTCCTCCTGTTGGGCCAGGGGTCTGGGTGGCTTTGGAGGCCGAGAACGAGTGAACCAGCCACAGTGGGTGGTGGTCCTTCTGTCCCCAGAGCTGCCTCAGCAAGCAGCAGGTCCTCACGGCCATCCGCCAGTTGCAGCAGCTGCTGAAGGTCCAGGAGACGCGCTTCGCCGAGGGCCTCCGCAGCGTGAGGAGCCGGCTGGCTGCGCTCCAGAGCTCTGCCAACAGAGCGGGCCCCGACAGCCCCCCAGGTGGGTCCCCGAGTCCGCACGACTTGGCACAGGGGTTCAGGCCCTTCACCTGTGACACTTGACCGTGTCTCACAATGGGTTCCCAGTCCTCTCCCGGCCTCCCCTGCTGGCTCCCCTGTCTGGATGTCACCTATCCCCGCTTAGCTCTTTCCATTCTAGGCTGCACAATGCTCACGTCTACATGTGAAGGTCTCAGTCCTCAAAAGGCACCACTTTTAGAACAAGAGCTGTTTCTCCTCCCTCCCCCACCTCCTCCTCCACCCAGGTAGATTCCAGCTGGCTGCAGTCTGGGGTTTAACATTTTTTAAAAAAATATATTTTATTGATTTTTTTTACAAAGAGAAGGAAGAAAGATAGTTAGGAACATGGATGAGAGGAAAACATCGTTCAGCTGCCTCCTGCACACCCCCTACTGGGGATGTGCCCACAACCAACATACATGCCCTTGACCAGAATCGAACCTGGGACCTAACACTAATTTTTAGAGCACCATTAAGCACACAGCAAAACTGGGTGGCAAGCAGAGTTCCCACATGCACCCTCCGGAACACACACGACGTCTCCACCGAGGGTGTTGGCACCAGGCGGCCCTCCTGGTCCATCCAGGAACCAACACTGGCTGCAGTTTTTCAGGCATGAATTCCAGTCCTCCAGCAGGCGGCCCATTGTGCCAGTGAGGAAGGATGGGAGGGAGAGGAGAGGGTGCTGAGGGCATGTCCGTCCATCTGGTGAGCACAGCGGGTGGGCTCTGACAGACCCCAGGGTCTTCTCCTGCTGGTCCCAGGAATGGTGTTCACCTTGCCAAGGCCCAGAAGTGGGGGCTGGATTTCCTCCTCAGGGGGATGGGATCTGGGGGGATGGAGGAGTCATGAGCCTGTGGCGTATCTGATGTTATTCACGCACTTAATACGGATTATCTTGGTTGTGTGAGATGAAGTTTCCCAGGGAAGGCGCTGGATTTTGTATCTTTTTATCAAATCCAGAGTCTCAACAGCACCGAGTTAGCTCCTGATTTCCTCGGCTGCCCTGAGCAGAGCCAGACCTGCCAGCCACACCCCCTCACCCTTTCCCAAGTGCCAGCGGCTCCGGGTGGGGGCGGAGGGGTCCTCATAGCCAGGCTCCTAGAAGAGGAGGGAAGTTAGTTAGCAGTAGCTACATAGGGAAGTTAGTTAGCAGTAGCAGGTCCCCAAGCTCATGACTTTTTTTTTTAATATATTTTATTGATTTTTTTTACAGAGAGGAAGAGAGAGGGATAGAGTTAGAAACATCGATCAGTTGCCTCTTGCACACCCCCTACTGGGGATGTGCCCACAACCAAGGTACATTCCCTTGACCGGAATCGAACCTGGGACCCCTGGGGCCTTTCAGTCCGCAGACCACCGCTCTATTCACCTAGCCAAACTGGTTTCAGCAAGCTCGTGACTTTTTTCCCTGTTAGAGGTCTGATGCGCAGGTCCTTCCTCTTCCCACGGGCTCAGAGCTGCCTGCAGCCCCGGGAGTTTCAGAGAAGAAACTGCACAGTCATTTCTAACACCGCCGGACATGGCCAGGAGTACACACAGAAAGGTGGTTCTTAAATCACTAATCCTCTTCTCTCCTTGGCAACGTGAAAGCCATTTCTGGGACAAGCAGGAGAAGAACCTGGTGTCTGTCAGAGCCCACCCACTGTTCTGGGTCTTTCTTCCTCCAGCCATGCAAAGATTTTTTTAAGTGGTCCACTCTCTTTAAAAAAAAAACAAAACAAAACTGCCAGCCACCATGCATTCTACCTCTCCCGGGTGTTGGACATGGGGTCCGGCAGCTGTCAGGGTGGGGTGACTGCACCTGGGCCACGGGAGCCAGATGCTCGCCCCAGGACAACAAGCAGCTAGTGGGAAACTGGCTGTTTTTTAAGGGCATTTTGGGGGAATCCGGAAGAATGATTTCTAGTCCTGAGGACTCCTATGTCTTCCTCTTTGGGCTTCTGTCCTAAGTATCTCCCCCCTGCATTCCCAGCCTCTCTTTCGTGCGAGCATCACAGCCTGTGGGCGGCAGGGCTTGCCCAGGCAGCCTCATTCCCTCCACATCCATCGCCTGCGGTGGGGTGGCTCCCCTGACCTCACTCCTGCACATGCAGCTCATTGTGGAAGCTGCGGGGGGCGTCCCTGTGGCCTGCAGACTCACTGGGCCAGGCGGGTGGAGAAGTGAGCCTGCCATGGGCACACTGAACACAGGACAGAGGCCGTTGGCTCACATGGGGGAAGTGACTGCTCATTGATTGCATAAATGCTGCCGTCACCCTCTCAAATTTCTTCACAGATTAATTTCTCATCACTATTTTTATACCTACTTGATGCTTTTATGAAGATTTAAAAATACATAAAAATATTTTATCCAGTTTTTTTACTAGATCATTGCTGTAAATTGATTTTTTTATTAAGTATGTTTAATAAATTGATTTTTATTTTAATTGATTTTTTTTTTTTTTGAGAGAGAGAGAGAGGAAGGGAGAGGGATAGATAGAAACATCAATGATAAAAGAGAATCACTGAGCCTGCAACCTGGGCATGTGCCCTGACTGGGACTCAAACCCTGACCTCCTGGCTCCTGGGTTGATGCTCACCCACTGAGCCATGCCGCCTGGGCTGCAAATTGATTTGCATTGATCTGTATCCATTCTTTTATCCCACTAACACTTATTGAGCAGCTACTATGTGCCAGATACTATTCCACCTATGCAGGTATGGTTAACCTGTGAGTTGCTCCAGCGGGTAGTTTCCTTTCTTTGAGGTTTTTAAAGATTTTTCACCCCCAAAAGACCCCACTCCTTTCCCTCCTGACAGTGGTCCCCTCCATATTCCTCAGGCCTGTCAGGCACTGCATGTCCGAGAGGTTATGCCTCCATCATCTTCAACTCTTAGCTCCAGAGAGCCTCCTCTGACCACCACATTCACAACTACACCCCTCACTGTGCAACCCCGCAGGAGTCCCAGCTCTGTTTCCTACTCGACACCCCTTCTCACCTCACTCTGCCGCTTGCTCCTGGGTCTGGGTTATCAATCGTCTCTCTCCTGATAGACAGGGCTTCAGAGAGCAGGGTTTTGTTCACTGATTCTCCCAAGTGCCTATCTAGTGCCTGGCACATAGCAAGAACACAATAGATAACTTTTCATTTACTCCTGTGTTCAAGGATTGTGAATTGGGTGCTCACTGTGGGGCAGGCCCTGGGCTGAGCTGGGCTGGGCTGGGCATGCAGCAGGGACTCAGGCCAGGCATAATGCCCCCTTGAACTGCTTCCTGGGGAGAAAAGTGACAACAGATGTGGAAACAAACACAGTGATAAGATGCCTGAGCACAAGTCTAGGAAGGAAGGAAGGAAGGGAGCTCACCACATAGCAGGTGCCCTAGAAGGTTTTAGCAAAGCATGGTGGTGTGAGGACATTCTGGGAGTGGGTTGCATTCAAGCGGAGACCCATGTGAGTGAGAAGGAGCCAGAGATGGGACGTTGTGAAGAGAACATCCCAGGCAGAGAGAAGAGCAGATGCCGAGGCCTGGACACAGGCCACGCCCGGCCTGAGGCTCCCAGAGTGTCAGGTGTCAGCACGGCTGCGGGGAATCCCAGCCTGAGCTTCCCACGCGGGCAGGCCCACGCACAGCACCGGGCGTCTGAGCCACGGTCCTCATCTTTCACTGAGCGGGCAGTTCTTGCCCCCGGCCACGCATGCTCGGAGGAGTCAATGAGACATTTAGAAGCTGCAGCCTGGCGCGCAGCCTGGAGGAGGCGCTCGGAGGAGCCTGGTCGTGAACAGTGGCATCTAACTCGCTGTGGTCCTTCCCTTTCTCCCGTAGTTTCCTGCCCTGCTCTGAACGCCCCTCCGGACGGCAGGAAGTTTGGAAGCAAGTACTTAGTGGACCACGAAGTCCATTTCACCTGTGACCCCGGGTTCCAGCTGGTGGGGCCCAGCAGTGTGGTGTGTCTTCCCAACGGTACCTGGACCGGGGAGCAGCCCCACTGCAGAGGTCGGTCCCTCCTCCCCGTCCCGGGGCGGGCCCTGCTGGGGAGGAAGGCGCATTCCTCAGGACACTTCAACCTGATTTTTCAGCGCAGGAAAGCAGATGCTGTGTCTGATGACTCAGCTCCCCCTGTCCCAGCTGCCTAAGTCCTCCCTACAATCTAGTCTTGTTTTGCCTGTGGGGACATTGAGGCATAGAATGGCCGAGACCACAGAGCTGGGGGGCAGGCCATGCTGATCCACTCTGACGCCAACACTCTGACCCCAGCATCCGTTCCTCGGCACCTCGCTCCGCTCCGCTCCGCTCCTCCCCTCCGGGGCCGAGACGCCCGCCTCCTGTGGGTTGTGGGGAAGGACAAGAGGGAGGCGCCGCCCAGAAACGCTCCTGTTGTCTCGTTCATCCTGGGCTGCCGTCTGCGTGGGCGGGCGCAGGTGGCCTGTGGGGTGAAGAAGTCCCTCGGGTGTCCTCTGTGTCTGATTTGGACTTGGTGTGACCGGCTCCGGGGAGGCCGCTGGGTGAGCGTGAAAGCCTCCTCTGCTCACCGTTGGGTTTGGAAACAGTGCTCCTTTGATGCCGAGAGAAATCAGACTTGGCACGTGTCACGTGTTGGCTTTTCAGAAATGTATGGTCCAACCTTCGTGCATACCAGTCATTTCCAGGGCCAGGCTCATAGCACGTCTGCGGGGGCAGAATGTCCATGATTGTAGCCCGAGAAGTGAAGGGAAACGCAGATAGGACACGCCCAGTGGGTTCTGAGGAGCAGCATTTGAACGCGTGAGGAGCTTGCAAACATACAGGAGCATCAGCTATGCGCCGTCTCTCCCGGCGTGAGGGTTGGCCTGAGAAGCACAGGCGAGCGGCACCACACTTGCGGGTCTCGGCTTGGGTTCCCATCCCTGGGGAGAACGAAGAACCCGGTTTGAAGGGTGGTTACAGGTACCAGCTCGCAGAGCAATCAACAGCTAGCCAGGAAGCACAAGTGGTGTCACAGGCGGGCACACCAGGGACCTGTATCTGGATTTCCCTTGGCCCTGAGAGATTCCATCATCTCATATCAAGACAAAGAAAAAGGACAAGAGGTTTTCGCCTTGTGATGAGTTCACTCTCTCCACCACTTTCCTGTGCGTCCTACAGCCTTGTCGCTGCAGCCGCCATGCTTGGTGCTTATGTATAACTGGGCATTGGCACCTTTGTCTCTGCATTCCTTCTAAACTGGGAGCTAGCTCCACAGGCCCGGCCAGCTCTGGGCAGAGTTTTGTTCTGTTTGGGCCGGACAGCACTGGACACTTCTATTGGCAAGTTCCCGCCGTGGTCCTCTCCCGTCTGTGACACTGCCCCTGGGTCCCCGTCCTCATGCAGACATCTGCCAGTCGGTCCCTCCAGGGGGCAATCCCCTGAGTTCCCCATCATTCCCGAAAGGTGCAACTTCTCCATCGGGTGTCATTTTGATGGGACGTAAAACACCGGTGAGATGCCTTTCCCTGAGCATTCTCAATGTGTTCCTCTGTGTCTTCTGTTTCAGCTGACGCTGTTGTTGCCACCAGATCTCTTGTGCGAATAGTAACCTGTTACTGGCCTTCCTAGGCCAGGCTCCTCAGGTGTGGGCTCGTGTGTTCAGTAGGGAGTCTCTGTCTCTGGAACAGTCTGGCCACTGGCAATGCACAGGGCGTTCCAGGACAAGCCTCATATGGTGGAGACTCTGTGGGAGGACAATCCGAATTGAGCCCAACAAGGAAAATGGCTGCAAATGGAAGAGATGGTCCAGACAAGAGTGGGGGGAGGACTGGAAAGGGCAGAGCTGAGCAAGTGTGACGCACGTGAAAAACAGCGGGGCTGTGGCCTGGGGCACAGGAGCAAGAGCAGCTCCACAGGAACACGCACTTCCCTGGAGATGAGTCATAGGAAAGGACTTGTCAAGCCCATGCAAACTATTGCAAGAAAACAGAGAGTCAAGTCTACAATGAAGAAATGCCAGAAAGACATGCCCATAAAACAGATGAGAGCTGTGACTAGTATTTCCAAACAAGCAGCAAGAAACTTTAAAAAGATAAAAATGGTGAAAGGACGGCATAAGTAAAAAATCAGAAAACCTCAGAAATGAGGTGATTGGAGAAATGGGAAGTTTGAAACTAGATGACAGAACACAGGAAAGCATTAGAAATAAAGGGACAAGAGGTCAGATCATGCATGTGAAACACAGCTCAGGTCCAGGGATACGGTAAAGGCTCGCTTCACAGTCAGTAGGGCAACAGAATCATCACAGTGCCTTTTGTTTTTTAATCCTCACCGAGGATGTTTTTATTCATATTTGAGAGAAAGAGAGAAGCATTGATGTGAAAGGGAAACACCTGCACACACCATGACTGGGAATCGAACCTGCAGCCTAGGTCTGTGCCTTGACCTGAAATTGAGCCCACCACGCTTTGGGAATGGGATGATGCCCGACCAGCTGAGCCACGCGGCCGGTGCCAGGCTCATCACAGTGCCTGTGCCTTCCCAGCCTCTGCACCGCTTCTCCAGGGCCCTCCTTTGCCGCTCTGAAGTCGCCGTGCACTTAACTAAGTGCCTCCGCGGGGGACAGACATCATGTGATGACAGCAGGACTTCGGTCAGGACACAGATGGCACGCCGTGGCACTCCTCCAAGAGTGGATCAAGATAAGCGTCTGTGTGGATCCTGTCTGGAAATGAAAACCTGGGCCACCAGGTCCAGAGGGGGAGACAGCGCACAGGGGCCTGGGGCACCTGGGTGCCACCCCCACCCCACCTGCACCCCATTGTCCAGGTGGGACCGGGCTCAGTGCCTCCCGCCAGAGGCCTGGCTGGGGGCCCACATGGCGCCGGTCCCGCCGGGGCCAGACTGAAAGACTCCCGTGTTCAAACCCTGGCCCTGTGCCACGGCCTCAGGGCCTCGAGGTCTGCTGCTTTCAGACTCTGCTGGTGAGAACCGACAGGCTGGACAACGGGTAGAAACGGGAGCTCCAGGCCCGGGGCTTTGTGCGCAGGGTGGCTGCCGGCACATTCCTGGAAGCCGGCCATCTGAAAACAGAACCTGTGCGGGGAGCACAGCCAGGTTGGGGTCACTGAGAAGTTGAAATGGCTCCTCCCAGCATCTGGATGGGCCGGGTCCTTCCGCCATGAAGACAAGCCATGTCACAGTCTTCACAACACCCCAGCCACGGGGCAGCCAACGCGCCCCGCGAGGCTGCTGTTCTCATCGGGAGAAAAGACCTTCCCTTCCTCTCGAAGGATGCGGCAGGAAAGGCTGCTGGGGTGCCACTCGGGGCGTTTCGGACCGTCCCCAGGACGCTGTGGTCAGCCGGGGAGGCCCAGACCCGCCCCGGTGCCTGAAGGCCACCGCTAAAACTGGGCTTACGGGATTCACAACACGCAGATGGGACCTGAGAGTCCCAAAATATCATTTTTCCCCCCTGACTTGGAAATGTATGAATGTTCATTGTGGAAACAAAGTGTAAATAAGAAAAACTACCAACAGAGAAAAAAAAACTATTACACTGTTAAACGTGTATCTCCCTATGTAGCTTTTCCATGGGACTATGCATGGTAAGGAAGTTTCCTTTTCCGACATTAAGGAGAGGCCCAGGGTCAGGATTGGGAAGTGCATTTCCCCATCTCTGTAATCCCATGGGCCATCCCTCTTTCCCCCCTATAACTCCCCCAAACTGAGTTCCTGTCCAAAGGGGTTCTTCCTGGGAGCTGGCTGGCAGGGGCAGGTGACGGCTGCACTCACCGGCCGAGCTCCAGGCCGGCAGGTGCGTGGCCTGCTGAGCGAGGTGGGCTGCGGGGGGAGACGGAGTGCCCGAATCAAACTGCAACGTAAAGGCTGTTCACCCATCTTGTGTTTTGTGTGTTTGTTTTAGAATCAGAACTCAGGCTTGTGCTTGAAAATTGTGTGTCTTTCTAGATATCAGCGAGTGCTCCAGCCAGCCTTGCCAGCACGGTGGGACGTGTTTGGAAGGCGTCAACCAGTACACATGCATCTGCCCTCCAGGAAGGACCGGGAGCCGCTGTCAGCACCAGGCCCAGACCGGTACGTGGCCGTGAGGGGCTGGGTGAGGTGGCCATGAGGGGCTGGGTGAGGACATCTGCTGCGGGGACCCTGGTCAGGAGCCACCAGATGCACGCTCGCCAGTGTGGGCTCTTCCTCTCTGCGCCGCATCCATCCATCTCTCCCATCCCCAGTGCGGCTATGGGGGATGGAGTTTAGCGCTTTTGTGTAACCAGAGTTTTGAGCCTTTTTATGGGAGAAAATTCAAGTGGGAGGACTGACTCACAGCCTGAATACTGCCGGGCCGGGGCTGGGCTGAGATGCCTCCTTCGCTTGTCAGTGTTTCCCCTGCGAGTGACTTCCTTTCCCTCCACCCCTCAAGCCCATAGCTCCTGTGAGAGGCCGGGTGTCCTTGGAGCTGGGCAACCACTCCTCTGCGTGGTGGTGGGGTTGTCCACACGGAGTCCCCGCGGATCTCCAGCCGGAAGGCCTGGGAAACACGGTGGCTGCCATGTGGATGGCAAGAAAATGCAAGGAACCTGTAGGGGGGGACGGGGCTCCCACATTGTGGTGCAACCCAAATGACATAAATAGACCAGATCCTAAATATATCTTGTTCCTTTGCCCCCAAAGCCTGGCACGTCCTGTGTGATTTCAGTGTGACATCTCAGTTGGGAATGGGGGGGGGGGGGGGCGGAATGGGAAGGGTCGGGCGGTTAGCACAGTGTCCGCAGACTAGGAGCTTTGTCGAGACTCAGTGTCCTTGCACTGAGTCCCCTTTAAGTGTTGTCCCCAGAGATTTGCAGCTTTATGTGTCCCGATCCCCTTCAGCCTGCTGGGAGTTTTCTCAGGATGAGGCTGCTCTGCCAGGAGCCCAGGGCCCCTCCAGCTGGTCTCCGGGGGCTGCTCTCTGTCCCACGGAGGTGGGAGGCAGGCCCCTCTGGGCAGCCCCCCGGCCTCTCCTCTTTACAAACAGGACAGAAAAGGAAATGGGCCTAGCTGTGCTGGTCCTGGAGGCTGACGGCGCCTGCTATCAGGACCTTTAGGCAATTGTTTCTCAGTCCAGGGCACTTCGTGTATAAAGCATCCTATGGCGGGGCCCCTCCCCCGAGGAGGGAAGGAGGGAGTGGCGGGTGCACCAGAGCCAGCTCCTGCCTGGCAGCCTCCATGGACCTTCTGGCAGACGCCTGGGGAGCTTAATCACCTCACCTGTGTCTTTTCGGCTCCGGGGGAGTCTCTCTCGAGCAGTACTTCCTCTTAAACCCATTCACCTTTTTTATCTGTCGTGGGGAAATACAAACCACATAAAAGCTGCCATTGTAAGTGTCGGGTTCAGTGGCAGGTTCAGGCACTGAGGATGTTCACGTGGTCCTGCAGCCATCCGTCCCTGAGCTTTTTCACCTTGGGGAGCTGGGACCCTGCGCCCAGTCCCTCCCCCAGCCACCCTGCTGCTTCCGTCTCCCAGTCCAACTCCTCTCAGGACCGTTAAGTGGGACCGCACAGCCGTGCTCTGCTGTGCATCCCCCCTCCTTTCACCCCCATTCCTCCGCCACCTCCCCAACCACAGGAGAGTGCGCAAATCCTTCGACAACTTCCAAAAGCAAACACCTTTTTCTGATGAGAAAATTTATTTCTGTTCTCTGTTCAGAAACAAACCAAAAGCGTAGACCCTGTAGAAAAGAAAAAGAACACAAGACAAAAGAACCCTCCCGCCGCGGTGTGAGCTGCGGTGCCGGCTGCCAGCACTGCCCGTGTGCGAAGCCTTTCCGAACAGAGAGGCGGCTTCGCCCACCTCCGCCCTCAGCCTGGCGGTGGTGGGTGCAGCGTGCACCGTGCACCCTGGGTGGGCTGTCCATGGTTTGTTTGTTTTTTAATATTTTATTAATTTTTTTACAGAAAGGAAGAGAGAGGGAGAGAGAGTTAGAAACATCAATGAGAGAGAATCATCGATCAACTGCTTCTTGCACACCCCCTATGGGGACCTTTCAGTCCGCAGACCGACGCTCTACCACTGAGCCAAACTGGTCTCGGCTGTCCATGGGGTTTTGATGAAGCACACACACACACACACACACACACACACACACACACACACCCCGCTTCCTCCGCCTGCAGAGTGAGCGCTTCTTCTGGCTCCAAGGATGGGGGACAAGGCGTGGCCCTGACTCGCCTTCTCCCCGCAGCCGCCTCCGAGCGCCAGGCGGACGACCCGGCCTTCAGCCGCGCGCCCCGCTGCGCGCAGGTGGAGCGGACCCGGCACTGCAGCTGCGAGGCCGGCTTCCAGCTGAGCGGCTCCGCGGGCGGCGACAGCGTCTGCCAGGGTAGGTAGGCGGCAGGGGGAGGAGATGCGAAGTGGGGAGGACACAACGGGGCGCCCGCCTGCCAAGGACGAGCACAGCAGCGGGGAAGGGGCACCACCGCCGCCCGCCCACCTGTAGGCGCACCCAGCCCGCACCCGGAGCGCAGCCTGAGGGGTCCCATCCACTGTGGTTTCCGGTTCCTGCTGGCCTGGTGGCTGCTAAGACGGAGTGAACACCTAGACATGGCAGGAGGCGGCCGTCATGAGCAAGTAGCCAGGGGTCCCAGGCTCACCCCCAGTCAGAACCTGGCCTGGAGCCCTTGTCTCTGCACCCTGGCTGGAAGCACCGAGGTGGGCTTGGCTGTATGGACAAGGCCACTTCCAGTGACCATCTTACCCTCCAACGCTCCTCTGTGAACAACTCAGACCAGTCGTTCGGGCCTGAGAATTGGTCAGTTGGTGCCAACAGCCTCATTTTCCTGCAGCAGATACAAAACCCAAAGAGGGGGCCACAAACTAGGCCGGGAGTCTGGGGGTGCAGCAGGGACTGGCTCTCTGGGCTGCCCTGGGGCCCTGCTTGGCCAGCCTCTGGGGGGTCTCCCTTTCCAGGGGCTTCAGCCTTAGCTGGAGGAGCCTTGGAAGCTGCCTGGTCAGCTCCCTCACTCCTCCCGAAGTCCTCTGGTCCTTGGCTCAGCAGAATGTGGGTAACCCCCCAAGCCCCCCATTCCCATGCTCTGCTGGGGACGGGGCTGGCTGCATGGCCCCGGAGTTACCCCAGGCACTTCTGTCCCCAGATGTGAATGAGTGTGAGCTCTACGAGCAGGAGGGGCGCCCCCGGCTCTGCATGCACGCCTGTGTGAACACGCCTGGCTCCTACCGCTGTGCCTGCCCCAGCGGGTACCGGACCCTGCCCGACAGGAAGAGCTGTGAGGGTGAGTGAACCTGCAGCAGAGGCAGGTGCCGCGGGGCTGAGAGGGGCTCTCCGCACCTGGTCACTGCCACTCCTGGGACCAGCCAGGACTTCAGAATGGGGTGCAGTGGAGGTTCTGGGGGTCAAAGTCTCAGATATATAAAAATCCACCAGCAGCTTGGCCAGGGTGGCTTAGTGGGTAGAGCGCTGGCCTGTGGACTGAGGGTCCTGGGTGTGATTTCGATCAAGGGTACATTCATGGGTTGCATGCTCAATCACCAGTGGGGGGTGTGCAGGAGACGGTGATCAATGATTCTCTCGCATCATTGATGTTTCTATCTCTCTCTCTCTCTCTCCCTCTCCCTTCTTCTTTGAAGTCAATAAAAATATACTTTTGGGGGGAAAAACAACAATAATAAAAAATAAAAAATAAAACACCACACCAACAGCCTGGCAGGTGTGGCTCAGTAATTGAGCATGGACCCATGAACAGTTCGATTCTCAATGAGGGCACATGCCCCGGTTGCAGTTCGGTCCCCAGTAGGGGGCGTGCAGGAGACAGCTGATCAATGATTCTCTCTCATTAATGTTTCTATTTCTCTCTCCCTCTCCCTCCCTCTCTCTGAAATCGATAAATAAGAACAAAAAGACCGCCAACAAAAGGACCTCTCATCAGGCTGCACTGCATTGACATAAATAGGAAAGAGAGTTGCTTAACCATCCTGGCAAATAGTCTCTTGTGACCTTCTGCAAGTGCCTGCTTGCAAGGTCAGGCCATGTCCTCCCCTTCAGTGGTGCCGTTAGCCAGGGTTGGACCCGAACGAAGGAAGAGCAGCCAGGGGGCCCCCTGCCCTGCAGTCTGGAGGAGACATGGGGCTCCGGGCGTAGTGCGCCTTCTCCATGGCTGGTGCAGGCTGCATCTCCACCTGAGAGCGGGAAGGGGAAGCACCGTACAGCCCGGTGCCCTGGTGCGATCACCCCACCGCTCAGCCCTGGAACCCTGATGTTATAGCAGGTCTCCTGGCTGCAGAAAACTGGGCCTGCTTACCCAGGTCGCCTCACGTTAGAGGAGGGACAAATCTGTGTTCTTCGCTGTCACCCATGGAGACAGGACACAGAAGAGAACCCAGCTGGTCCTGGACTGCAGCTCTGAGCTGCTGGGGGAGAAGGAGGAGGAAGAGAGGGAAGAAGGCTCCATAGGCTGTGGGAACTGAGAAGAGGTGGCTCCCCAGTGACATCCTATTGAGGTTCCACTGCGGGACTCAGAGAAATGGCAGCCTGGGATTGGTGTGGGAGAAGGTATCCAGATAGCCATCACCTGTCCATCCACCCTCATTCCATCTCTCTCGTCCATCTCCATCCGTCTGCTCCATCTATCCATCTCTTCTATCCATCCATTCATCTTTCTCATCCATTTATCCATCCATCCATCTACCCATCCACCCATTCACCCATTCACCCTTCCATCTCTCATTCATTGCTCGTCCATCTGTCCGTCCTACAGTGTTTGTGTGGGGTTGGGAAGAAACACACACTTCAGAGGGGAAACTCACCTGTGAAGGGAGCAGAGAACTCACACAGAGGAGAGTGAAGCCATCTGCTTTGGGCAGGGGGCGAGGCCGAGTAGGAAGCTTTCAATGATTTGCTCATAAAGGGCATGATAACAGCCATGAGGGGGGACTGCAGGGCACCTTGGCTGGCGAGGCAGGTCTGAGAGAAGCGCTGTGGCAGGAGCACTCCCCTGTGCTGTCCAGCCCCCCTGCGAGCTGTCACACCCCGGAGGGAGGACAGGACCCCGGGAGGAGAGTTCCCCATCTGGAAAGCTTGGGACGTGTGGGACGCCACACTCCAGTGGCCCTGTCAGCGATGGAGGGGGCGCCTCGGTCTTCACCCTAACTGGGTGCCCGTATTTCAGATATTGATGAGTGTGTGAGCTCACAGCACCTGTGTCCCCGGGGGACCACATGCATCAACACTGGTGGAGGCTTCCAGTGTGTCAGCCCCGAATGCCCGGAGGGCAGCGGCAACGTGAGCTACGTGAAGACGTCTCCCTTGTGAGTGTCCCATGGCGGGGCTGGGTTTTCCAAACGGTCTTGGGAGAAGGTGCAGTTACATCGGAGGAAAGGTGAACGGGGCGGGGCTGGGAGTCTGGGTTCTCTGAGCTCCCGTGTCCCTGTAGCGGTTGCAGAACATGAATCGCTGCTCTGTGCAGTCAGAGCCCAGTTTGCCCGACAGGAGTCATTTCCCAGTGCTGCCTGCGGACGCGGAGGGCGGAGGCACTTCAGGGAGGGAAGACCGCCGGGTGATGCGGCCAGGAGGCAGGTGTCCATCACACTGGTTTGGGAGAGGACCACCTTCTGGTGCTCACACAGAACATCCTGCATGCTTTGCTAACCTGTGTCTGGCTTTCCGAGGTGCTAGAAGGGCTCCTGGGAGCCGTGCACTTCAATAGAGCTTTTTCTCTTGGAAAGATGGGAGGCAGGCCTTTGAGGAGAATAACTACAACCATGATAAAGTTTGTGCATTTTCTTCTAGAAAGATCCCAAGAACTCTAGCATCCTCTTTAGAGCGAACCCACTTTGCCTGCTTAGATACCAGAAGTGCTGTGGGCTGCAGGAGAGCGATAGCAGCGAGAAAGGCAGGCCCTGAGCATGGCAGCTGTTAGTGAGAGTGAAGGACAGAGGGGCCTGCACATCTTAGCCCTGGGGACATCCCTGGTTAACAGCCGGGCTAGTATGCAACCTGCACCAACTCCCACAATGAGGAGACTCACCAAATTAGCTTACCTGCACCCGTGTTCATGTGGGAACTGCCAGCCCTTCCTCCGGACCCTGGCCCCCATGGTTAAGGCAGACAGGATGTGCAGCTGTAGGAATGAATGACCCTTAGAGATTTAGGAAATTCAGCATGGGGAGTGCCATATCCCAGGAGGTGGCTGGCTACCTGCCTGAGCCCCCACCTTAGATAGAGGTCTCAGCATGTGCAGACAGGCAGACATGGCCTGGTCTGAATACAGCATCAGCATTGCTATTTAATCTCCCCTGGCTTTATTTTTCTGTAACAGCTATAGTAATAAGATGCATGCACACCCACACACACATGTCCTTTCACACACACACACACACACACACACACACACAGGAACACACAGGAACACATACATGCATACACAAGTGGGTTAGGAGAGTGCCCCTCCCTTGGCCAGCCACACTCACTTGCCTGTAGCTCCAGGCACCTGTGGTGAGGGGACCAGTGGCTGGGAGAGGGCACTCCAATGGCCTCTGCAAGAGGGCAGGCAGGGAGCCCCTCTGCGTCTCCCGGAGGTTGACTGCCTACATCTTGCCTCTCTGATCCAGTCAATGTGAGCGAAACCCCTGCCCCATGGACAGCAGGACCTGCCACCACCTGCCCAAGACGATCTCCTTCCACTACCTGTCTCTGCCCTCCAACCTGACGACGCCCATCACGCTCTTCCGCATGGCCATGGCCTCGGTGCCCGGCCGCCCCGGCCCCAACAGCCTGCGGTTTGGCATCGTCGGTGGGAACAGCCGCGGCCACTTTGTGATGCAGCGCGCAGACCGCCAGACAGGGGAGCTGATCCTCGTCCAGCCCCTGGAGGGGCCGCAGACACTGGAGGTGGACGTTGACATGTCGGAATACCTAGACCGCTCCTTCCAGGCCAACCACCTGTCCAAGGTCACCATCTTCGTGTCCCCGTACGACTTCTGAGGGTGCTTGAGCACGGGGTGTGGCGATCTGGACTCACGTCTCCTCAAAGCCTTGGCTGTGGGCACTGACTGCGAGACACTGGCCCTCCCTGCCCACCTGCCCACCTGCCCAGCTGCCTAGGCACCAGGTGTCCAGGGCAGCGCTGCACCCTGGCCCAGTCGCACGGAAGGGCAGCCACAAAACCCGAACTGCTGCCGTCGCTTCTGTTTTCTGCTTTAAGGTTGTTCCCTTTGATGATGCACTAATTTTCTGAAATCTCTTTTCCAGGGGATGGGCAGCTTTTGAAAATGCTGTGCGAATGGCACTATGGGTTTGAGCTAGCTGGGAAGGGGAGGCTCATGGATGTCTGAGGTGGTGCGAGTCCTATATTGTGACAGTCATGCTGAGGGTCAAACGGTGCCCTGTGGGTGTGGCCCGTGGTGGGTCCTTGGCCGCAACCCAGTGTTCTGCTGTTGTCTGTGCCTCCTCTGTGACATGCCCGCCAGCCTTCTCACCAGAGAGGGATGCAGGGCCCGGGACCCCCACACTGATTCTTCTAGACCCAGAGATCACCATTAAAGAGTAGATTCTGCCTGAATTAATTCCTTTTGAGAAATCGTATCTCAAAACACAGTCTGGTGTTCTAACGGAGTACGTACGTAAGCCTTTTGCTTCTCACTGCCACCTGGCCCGCCCCTGAACACGAGCTGGCCCTGTTCCTCTTCCCGCCCAGGCACAGCGACTAAGATGAGTGACTGAGGGAGAACACACGGGCGAATGTGGGATTGCTCCCTCCGGGGAAATCCGGGCTGGCCAAATACCCGCCTGTGGGGAGGGTAAGAAGGTGCTTGAATCCCATTGATCCCAGGGCGGGAGGTCCTGCAGTGACTGGCTAGGCCGGGGCGGGGGTGGGAGACACCATTCAGGTTAAAACTTAGAAGTTGGCTGAGCCGTGAGGAGGTTTCAGTATCCAAATACGTGTTCATCTAGGTGAGATTCACCTCAGGTGCGTTATTTAAAAACACTTTGTGTTTGCCTTGATGTAAGATGGAACCAGAGGATGTGTGTTGCCAGGTGAGTGGTGCAGCCCACATCAGGATGTTTCTGGGACACTATCCTTATCTTAATTTGTCAGACAAAGAGTGAGTGATGTTTTTCTCCTCCCATGGATTTAGCTGTCATCTCTGCCACAGCAGAACCAGGGCCTGCAAATCTGCTTTCCAGGTTGTTACGAGACTATTGAAACTTATCCAAGCCTTGTATTTCCAAGCGGTGCTGTGACAGATCAGAAGCCTGCCTGTCACCCAGTCCCCTGGGCAGAAGGCCAGGTGGGAGAGTCCCAGGGCCTGGCCACATTCCTGAAATTGAGGTGTCCCAGCGGTGTGCTCCCGCTCCTTGCCGGGGCAGGGCGGCTCCGGGTGAGGGGCGTGGAGGCTGTCCAGGACGGGTGCCCCACCTGCACTGTGAGGCGATGACTTGGATGCCACACAGGCCAGTCTAAAGCACCTGAGATCTGCCCTCACAGAACCACATAGCGTGCCGGCTGTCGGGCCCTCCTGTGGAGCATGCCTGAGCCTTCTCCGGGGGTAATACCTGATAGAGTTCTCTCTTCTCTCTCACCTCACGTCCCTGTGGAAGCCAACTCTCCTTTGTCCCTTCACAATCTGTGGCAGGCCAGAGTAGCTAACAGTTACAGCATTAACTTGTACCCTTGCCAAGAGGCATCGGCTCCTGGTATTTGGCAGTGGGGTTTTCAAACTTTGTATTGTGCATAGTTGCAAACACATACAGAAGCAGAGAGACTAGTGTAATAAGCCCATGTCGGAATCACCAGCCTCAGTGATTAACACACGGTCAGTCTCTCCCATCTCTACTCTCACCTCACCAATGGTGATTCTAAAACAGATCCTGGACATCACTCGTAGCATTTCATCTGTAAATGTTCCAGCATGTATTTCTAAACCCTACGTACTTTTTAAAAAGCACAACTTCAATTCCAATCATACCTAAAAATTAGCAATAATTCCTTAATACCTTCAAATATTTCTGAATGGTCCATGACTTTCTGTTTATTTGAATTGGGTCCATGATCTATAATTTGTTGATATGCCCCTTTAGTCTCCGTTCATCTGTACTTCTTAGCATATGTTTGGAGAAACTGGAGGCTTATTAGAAGACAGTGGACGGGGTTATTTGTCCTGTAGAATTTCTCACAGTCTGTGTTTTCTCAGATGCATCTCTGTTATGTCTTTTACTGTGTTCCTCTGTCCTCTCTGTTTTTTTATATATCAACTAGAGGCCTGGTGCATGAATACATGCACGGGTGGGGTCCCTTAGCCTGGCCAGTGATCGGGGCTGATCAGGCAGTGTCACCCAGTCCCAATCGGAGCCTCGGGGCTGGCCAGCAAGGTGACCGGCTAGGGCATTTTCATAGCACTCACCCCTGGTGGCACAGGTGACCCTCTGTGACTTCAAGAGGTTGGCTGGCAATGGGCAGTTAGTTGTGGGAGCGCACTGACCACAAGGGGGCAGCTCCTGCATTGAGTGTCTGTGGTCAACCAGTCATAATGGTCCATTAGGCTTTTTTATATGTAGATGTTTATAGAGAGAGGGTTAATCAGGATCCCGTTAGGTTTAGTTTTGCAAGATTACTTTCAGTGGGTGCTATAGAATCTCTTATTGACTCTTCTTTTCTGATGTTAGCAGCCATTGATACTTATTAACAGGTCCGTGGCTCCATTAGGCATTGCAAATGATATTCTGGTGCTGTTGTTTCCTCTTTGTTTATTAGCTGGCACATTTGTAAAGAGAAACCTCTTTTCATCATTTATTCTGTTATCCTGAGTTTTAGTCTGTATAGGGCAGGCAGGAAAATTCCTTGACTGTTTCTTCTTTATCAGTGTCCTAGGTGGACAGAGTGAGAAGTGTTTTGTGTGCTGAGTAGGTGATAAACTCGTGGCTTAAACAGAGCTGATGTAGTTTCAGTGCACTGCAGTTTCAGTCTTCCTGTTGCTCAGATGGTGCTGCTCTGGCTTGGGAACTGCTTCAAGTTGGCTGATTCCTTGTGACACAACCCTGGTGGTCTTTGATAGATTGTAGTGATCTTGACAAGATGTTTCAAGCTCATCTAGTATATTCTGTGCCACAGCCCTGAAGCCATCCATCTCCCCTGGGACTCTGGTTCCTTTCAGTGGGTAATGATAATTAGAGCTCAAACTCTGGTGCTAGGAGTGCTCAGTGGTAGTGGTTTGGTCATTGTTTCTTGGTTTTGTGGACAGAACTAGGAAATATGTGCTCTTAGGTTTTTGTCTTTTTAAGAGAAAAACACTACATGAGTTTATATTGGTATTCCCAATTCAACTCAAGACTGTAGTGTTTTTAATGTAACTTCATTGACCTGCTTTTTTCCCCCCTCTCATAAAAAAAAAAAAAAAAAAAAAAAAAAAAAAAAAAAAAAAACCTTCTCAAAATTACCAAGATAATTACACATTGTCTTAAATCCTTAGAATGACAATGCCAAGTTTTCTTTTGCAAGTCTTACTGTCCTGGGGTCTGTGCCGTTAGGATGTACAGTCAAGTTACTGTTTTAAAATAACTCAGAACAGTTCCTCTCTCTGTGGTTATAACCCAAATTTGAATTAGGGTTATGGTTATTCACTTGGGCTTGCTTAAATTTTAAGACTGCGTTTTAATTTTAATTTTTTTATAATTAGGTAAACTATTTACATGGTTCCAAAGTCAAATCCACAACATGCGCTGTATGCAGAGAAGTCTGTATTTTATATTGCCTCCTTCCTATTATCCTTTTCTGCCATAGATAATCAATATCTTTTCCCATTTTACCCCTCCTTTTAAAACACTGTAAGCAGGTGGTGAAGGATAGCATGCTGTTTTAACTTTCCTTGGTCCTGCTTTTCCCCTTAACAGTATATATGGAGTATATTAACACTCCATAGAACCAGCCAGAACGTTCTATAAAGTGCTCTGTTATAAGGACAATGTTTATCCAACCAGCCTCCCTTGATTGACATTTGGGTTTGTTTCCAGTCCTTTCATATTAAAAATACTGCAGCAATGTGCATTTGTCTTTTTGTATTTTTGCATTTGTATCTCTGGGGCCAGTTTTTCCTCCATAAGAATTCTATTCTACTTTCTCTCCCTAACAACAATGCGTGAGGTTCACGTACCTGAATCAAATCAGGCCCAGGGCGTCCCTGGCTCTCACATCTGCACAAAGCTCCCCCCAGAAGGACAGAGAGCCTGAGTGGAGGGCTGCTCCACAGCCAGCCAGCCTGCCCGCCCACTCGCACTGGACTCCTGAGTGGCGGTCAACAGCCACCAGGAAGCGAGGAGATGAGCCACGGATCACTGGCTCCCCAGAATGAAAAGTTAGCTAGGTTTTTGGATAACTTTTAAAAATCATCTTATTTTCTTGTTCTTTAAATTGAATTTTAAAAATGTGTTTTTATTGATTTTAAAGAAAGAGGGAAGGGGAGAGAGAAACATCAACCGGCTGCCTCCTACACACCTCCTATTGGGGAGTGAGCCTGCCACCCAGGCATGTATCCTGACCAGGAATCAAACTGCAACCTTTTGGTACACGGCATGGCACTCAACCAACTGAGCCACACCCCAGCCAGGGCAAAACAAACTCATCTTCTTTTCAAAGTGTACCACCTCCAACACAAGCAAACAAAAAGGAAAATACACTTAAAACAAAATACCACTGCAGAGTCACAGTGAACTTGATGAGTTTGTGGGGATCTGAGCATGTGCCCGGGAGAGACGTGACATCACACTCAGTGGTCACATTCCACCCGCCACCGCCTCAGCCCTTACCCAGCTCACACGGCAGAAGTGAAATGTAGGCTTTTGTTTCATAAACGGCATGAAAATCTGCAGGTTTTTATAAACGGCATGAAAATTCCTGAATGTCTCCTATGTTCCAGGTTTAGGATATAATGGGTGGATATAGTTGTTTAGGATATCATGGGTGGACTGACAGGGACCCTGACCTCACAGAGCTTACATTTCTGCAAATGAGAAGATAATGAGCATGTAAATAAGAAAGACTTGTGATTTCAGGGAGGGGTGAGTGCTATGAAAATGAAAGCAGCAAATGATGGCGGGACACACACACGCGGGGAATGTGTGCAGCTCGACCATCCATGTTGCCCAGATGTTGCAAACACTGTCATCGTGTGTAGTGACAGTTAGACCCCGGCTCCTGGTGTTTGGCTTGTGACTCGTAACTTGGAGTGTGGGAATGCAGTGGGCTATACGGAGGCCCAGGGCGACCACAGTGGGTCCATGTGCGCAAAGCAAAGGCAGCTTCATGGAGACACAACGTTGCTGACTTGGAAAAGGAGGGAAAGGAGGCCCTGGGGGACCTGCAGGGACAGAGCCTCGTTTTTAATTTGGTTATTGCTGCTGCTATATAATATCCCCAGACTTAGCAGCTTAATACAGTCATTTTATGCTCATGGACTCTATGCACCAGGAACTCGATGGAGCACAGGAAGATGCTTCACACTTGCTCCACAACAACTGCTGGGAACCCTCAGCGGCGAACACTCCTGGCCGGGGGCCAGCTGACCTGAGGGTCGTGCACACACTTGCCTGTTGGCCTGGGTGGGGAACTTGCAGACAGGGCAAACGGACCCCTTCCTTGGGCTCTCCACATGGTTAGCTTTCTCAGAGCCTGGTGGCTGCAGAGGGTGGCATTTCTGCCGTGACAGCTCAGGATTCCCAGGGTGAGTGTCCCGAAAACAAGGTAGAATCTGCATAGCTTCTGACCACCCAAGAAGTCACAGAGGGTCACCTGTGCCACACTCTGCTGGTCGAAGAAGTCATAAGCCTCAATGAGTCAAAGGAAGTGGGCATGGGCCCGTGAGTCCTTGCTGAGTTGGGTTGAGTTGAATTGAGATGTTTCAAAGGGCCACTGTGTGAGGGGCCCTGTATCCCATAAAATCTCACTTCCTGTGCTTTCCCAGAAACTCTGTGTCCTTTCCTCTGTGCTCAAGCTCTGTGGGTGCTCTGTCCAGACAGACAGTCCTGCCATGGACAGGGTTTGTACTCAAGTTGGGGTACCTTTGTCAACAGTGAAAACAATCAAAGCTCAATGGGCTATAAGCTCACCATGGTCAGAGGTCAGAGGAAAGAGATCACTGGCAGGGTTGACACCAATGCCTGGAGAAGTTGGCCCTTCAAGGGTTCTGGTTAGAGGAAGTCTCATGGCAAATGCCCACATCTGGGCATCCTCACCCTCACAGGAGGATTTCCAACCAAACCTGGCATCGGCAAAGCCACGGAAATGTCTGCTGACCTGCAGACCAGAGAGTAAGACTTGGTGGAAAGTGGGTTTGCCCTGACCGAGTTTTCTGAATCTGACCACCTTTAAAGGAAGAAGTAGATTGTTGCAATCCCATTCTTTAGCTCCAGGAAGCTCTTTAGACAGACTTTTGAGGGGAAAACAGGCTCTACAGCACGCACACCTGGCTTACCTACCTTGGCAGGAGTACAGCGGCTGAGCAGTGGCCCTTGTATGAAAGCCAGCTGGCCTGCCTTTCACAGTTGCTGAGTCATGTTTCTGTAAAGATTTCTGCGTCGTAAACCCATAAACCCCTGTGTCCTCCCTGTCCATCCACGAGGCTTCATCTCAGGAAGAGAGTGTTCCTCACCTAACCACACTGAGGACACTGCCATGCTGCACACCAGCCTCCTTTCTGCCCCTGGATTCCGCCAAGCTCATCCCACCTTGCTCAGCTCTTCCCTTGGGGTGGCTCAAAGGTCCTCTTCTCGGGCCATCCAGCCACCCTTGCCGATGCCGCTGCCCCCTTGCAGGACCCCCGATCACCTTACCCTGTTTCATTTTCTTTAAAAAACATGTCTCACTATCTGGACTGAATGTGTTTCTTTACCTGGTGCTTTGTGTCTCTCCCCAAATCACGGATGCTGTTGGTTCCCCATCCAGGATCCATGCCCCCTTTCTGCCTTCCAGAAAAGAAGCCTTTCCTCCTTGGTATGGCTGAACGGTGTCTCACCCCAAGTTCCTATGTTGAAGTTCTGACCCCAGGGCCTCAGGATGTGGCTGCACTTGGAGATGGGCCCTTAAAGACCTGAGGCTACAGTGAGCTCATCAGGGGGTCCCAGCTCCAATATGAGTGATGTCCTCATAGAGAGAGATTGGGACACAGACACACACACAGAGGGAGGGCCACGGGGAGGAGGGGCGGGAGGCCAGCCCCCGCAAGCCCAGGAGAGAGGCCGCAGCAGAAATCCACATACTGACTGCTGTCTGGATCTCAGACTTCTGGTGATCACGGTTCTGGAACTGTGAGAAAAGAAAGGTTTGTTGGTTATGCCACCCCGTCTGTGCTACTTGGTTATGGCAGCCCCAGCAAACTCACACACTCCTCATTCCAGCCCGTGTCTTAGGAGAAGGGGACCCCCCACCCTCACCCCTAGGCTCCAAGGCAACCAACGTGCATCACCCTGAGCCAGTGAATGTCAGAGACCAGCCCGAGCAGCAGTGCATGGCGTTCCCTGGGGGCTGCATGTCCAAGGACGGCCCAGGTGGAGGGAACGGGAAGAAATATGCTGGAAGCCAGTTTTTTTTTTGTTGTTGTTGTTGTTTTTTTAATATATTTTATTGATTTTTACAGAGATGAAGGGAGAGAGACAGAGAGCCAGAAACGCCGATGAGAGAGAAACATCGACCAGCCGCCTCCTGCACATCCCCCATCGGGGATGTGCCCGCAGCCAACGTACATGCCCTTGACCAGAATCGAACCTGGGACCCTTCAATTCGCAGACCGACGCTCTGCCACTGAGCCAAGCCGGTTTCGGCTGGAAGCCAGTTTTCTGACAATGAGGAAAGCTGGTGCCTGTAAAGAGAATGCCTCCTGGCAGAAGGCAGAGCCAAGAAAACGGGACTGGAATCTGCTCGAAACCTTGCGCTTCTGGACTTCCTGTTACAGTGGTGACGTGGTTGTGGTGTGAGTGGGTCTGAGATGGAGCCTTGCTATTTGTAGCCAAAGCATCCTGGTCTCACTGGCTGGAGCCCGGCCTTACAAGTGCAGGCATCTCGGTTGCATTGTGGCTGATGCCACCCCAGCACCAGCCTCCTCCCTGGACTGGTGGCTGAAGACCCTAACTTCCTGAGAACCAACGTGAATGCTGCCACCAATTTGGCTTTAATTCAGTTTTAAAGAGCACGGCCCTGAGGCAGTTGGGGAAGGGGATATTAGAAAGGCGAGCGTGAAGAGAATGAGGCCAAGGGCCTCCTTAATAAGCAGATTCTTCATGAGAACCAATGGCAACGTGAAGGACAAACCACAAACAAAACCTGGTGTTCACCGCAGATGTTGGCGAATTTGGCTAAATCTTCCCTGATGTTCCCACTCTGCGCCCGAGGTAGGCCGGCTCTTCTGCCCAGTGGCTGGCCTGGTGGGCTGAGTCCTGGCTAAGAAGGGGCGCTGGTCTCCCAGTCCAGTACAGTGAGTCCTCACTAACATTGTCGTGCGTTCTGCAACTGTAAGTGAACGGACATATAAGTAAGGTGACCAGACATCCTGCTTTTGGCGGGACAGTCCCGATTTTTAACAATTTGTCCCACGTCCCACAGCATTTTAAAAGATTCAAAAAATCTTTTGGAAAGCGGGATGTATAAGGAAACCAGTTTAGTATAAGGAAACCAGTTTCACCACAGGCTGATGGACATAAATGGGAGTCAAGTCCCACAGCATCTCACCGATCTCAGGACCTGCTGTGCTGTGAGCTGTGAGATTGGGGTCCTAGTGGACCTTGCCCCTCAGGTGAAGCCACCCTGTCAGCTCGGGTGCCTGAGGGACGCCAGGAGCTGCTGACCACGATGTGGCCAGAATGAGCGAAAACCATCCTTTGTTGCTTTAAGCCATGGAGGCTTGAGGATTGTTTGTTACTCCAGCATTACTATCCCGAGTGATTCAGGGCAGTAAGAGGGAAAAATGAGAGAGACCCCCTGATGAGGGGGTGGTGAAGTCATGCTGTGGCCTGAGGAGCAGAAGGAACTCAGCTCCCTGTGCCAGCTGTAGAAGACACACACGGAAGCCAGGCGGGGGAGACAGGTTGAGGCAGCCTTCCTCACACAGAGGGAGGGTGGGTCCTAAAGGCAAAGCCGGCTCTGTCCCAGCCTCCTGTCTTGGGAGCAGAATAGGCCTTGTGTTGCTGGCTTAATGGTGTCCTCCAAAAAGATATGGCCAAGTCCTAACACCAGGTGCTTGAAAATAGGTTTTTACAGATGCAATTAGTTAGATAAAAATGAGGTCCTACTAGATTAGGGTGGGGCTTAATCCAATGACTGGCATCTTTAGAAGAAGAGAAAGGTGAAGACGAAGGCAGGGACTGCATTATGCTGCACAGCCGAGAAACGCCAAGGTTTGCCAGGAATCACCAGAAGCCGGAAGGGGCAGGAAGGACCTCCCACACCTTCAGCTGACTTCTGGCCTCCAGACAGGGAAAGATATTTGTGGATTTTAGGCTCCTAATTTGTGGTACTGTTACAACAGCCCCAGGAAACTAAGATGCCCTCTACCCCAGTCTCCCTTCCAGAACATCTGTTGAGAGTCATTCTCCATCCGGGAACATGGACACCGCCAGCTGCCTAGCACACATCTGGCCCAAAGCCCCGGCCACAGCCCTGGGGCCCATTGTCAGCACTCTGCACTCTGTACCAGTGTGCTGGCGGCTGCCTTGGCCAGGGCACCTCCCAGGGAGTGCAGCGTCACTGGGACCCTCCGGAGGCTGATTTTCAAACATGGTGGCTGTTTTTCTTTTTTGAAAGAGAAGCTGGCTAACTTTATAACAAGTGATGAGATCCTTCTACTTGTTCCAGCAGTCACTGCTGAGACCAAGGGCCTATCAGCTTGTTTCATAAAGATTCACTGACTGTGGGATAAGGAAGGATTAGCCCAGAGGACAGGATTAGCCCAGAGGACTGGGATTAGCCCAGGGGACTGGGGACAGGATGGGAGCCACTCCCCGCTCAGGCTCTGCAGGGCCCAGATTCCCACTGTGCTCCCCTCACCCTCTCTGTACAGCTTTTCAGAGGCTTCCCCAGGACTCATCCACCTGTAAACCGCACCTTTCAGAGCACTGGTGTCACAAATGACTAAACATGAACATCTGACCCGTGCTCCCTCAGAAACACAAGACCACTCACTCTGCTAGTTACTCTCTAGTTGACACAACCTGACCCACCCCTGCCAAGACCCTCCGTGACTTCCTCTAGTCTCAAAAGCTCCATGATTCTTCCCCCAAGGCCTTTCTGCTGAGATGTCCCAGGACTGAGATGCCACCTCTCTTTTGCTGCAGGAAGCGATGAACCTGGCTCTGTTGACTGCAGGTGGGGTCCAACTCCCAGCTCGAGCAACCAGCAGTCTCCGCTATGGTACCTGGGCCCGTGGTTGTGTGGTGGGCAACTGTGAGGTGTGTACTAGGTAATTGGTGAGGGGACCACTTAAGAGTCCCAGGTTTGGAAATGAGAAAGGAGGAGGGCTTGCTAGAGAGAACTGTGCAAAGCCTTGAAGGACACCTCACACACCTGAATGTCAGAGGGAGGCGTCTATGCACCAGCTGTGCACAGGGATCCACAGCTGCTTACTCACATTCTCATTTTCTCTCACTTCCTCTCAGTTCTCTCCTTTTGTTTGTTAATCCTCACATGAGGATATTTTTCCATGGATTTTTTTAGAGAGAGTGGTAGGGAGTGGGGAGAGACTGAGAGAGAGAAACATCAATGTGAGAGAGACCCGTCAATTGGTTGCCTCCTGCAGGTGCCCTAACCTAGGGTCAGGATTGAGCCTGTAACCGAGGGACATGCTCTTGGTCGGAATCAAACCTGAGAGTTTTCAGTCTGTGGGCCGACGCTCTAACCACTGCCCATCCGGCTAGGGCTCTCAGTTCTCTCTTACCTCTTCTCCTTTGCTTCCACTCATGGCTGGGGAATTCTTGAATTACTTGAGCAGAATGACACACATTCCCACATGTGCTGTTTCCTTGTTTGGCCTCTACCACTGCAAGACCTCAGCATTAAAAAATCCTTTTCATTCCTTCACCTGAGGCCCACCATTTTTCAAATGGTTGGAGGGAAAGAGCAGCTCCCCTGTAATACTGAGCACCTGAATGATTTCATGACTACCGAGTGAGGGCCTGTCATGTACTCCATCCTCACAGGGACGCAGCCTTGAACAAGACAGAATGTCCTTGTGCTGCTTCCAGACCATGAGGGAGGGCAATGTGAGACGGGGGTGTAGGGCTGCTGAGCCCAGGAGAGGGAGGGAGGGGGTCCTTGCCTGATGCTCACGACAGTTGCCTGACAGCAGAGGACGTGGGTGAGGTCTAAAGGCCCACAGGCGACTGGGCTGTGGGCGCCGGCTGTCCTGAACCCCCATTTCCTAATCCTGTGCCTTGGCCCTGCTAATTTGTGGGTGGGCCAGGAGGCCCCGTCACGGTCCAGAATGTAGCCCCACTCAGCCTCCTTACAGGGACGGTGTTCTTGCAGCAATGTCACCGGGCACCAGCAGTGTCTTCCTGGCTATTTCCCGGGTCTCCCCATTCCTCCCAGGTTCCCCCTTCCCTGTCTTGCCTTTTGGCCCAGCTGGAAGGTCCCGCACATCCCTCTTTGCAATTCAAGGTCCCTTTCCCCCTTTCCTTTTCCTGGTACAAATCTAGCTGTAGGAAGCGTCCCAAAGAACACAGGGCCTGCAGAACTGCTGGCAGCCGGAGCTGTGGGCCGGGAGGTGGGCCTCGGCCTCATCACCTCCCAGCTCCCGAGAACACAGAACCCTTCACGGCAGCACAAGGACAGGCATTCAGCCCCGGAGACAATCAGGAATTCACTGGGACCAGGTTCGCCTCCGTCGTGGACTGAAATGGCTGTTTTATGTGCGTTTGGCTGAAATAAGGGGCACTTCTGTTGACTCGGGTTTACCTAACTGAGTTCAGCTGCGCGGGGAAGTTTAGGTTGGCGCCCAGTCTGCAGGCGCACGGAAAGCTGAAAGGAGCTGGTGTGTCAGCAGCCCTGGGGCTGAATCACAAATTTGTTCAGGAAGTCCAAGATTAAAGTCCAGTTTATATTATTATATAACAGAGATGCCCGCCAAGCAACATATCCAGGCAAATAAATTTGAAACATTTTTTAATACAGCTGGCATACAAAACTCATTTAAGACTTATGTGAATGATAAATAAGGCCACTTCTGTGGAACCTCTTAAGGAAGGTAGTTTACAAGTTTGGAGCCGAGTGAATGTCCCAAAACCCCGGAGCGAGGAGCATCCTGCCAGGAGGATGAGCCCCGCCAGCAGGCAGGAAGGGGCCGTGAGAGAAAGGACCCAAGGGCACCCATCCATCTCCCTGCCAGCCACAAGCAAAGGTCTCTGAAGTGCAGATATAAATTTAAAAAGAAGGTATTGTGATGTCAAACAATACTTAGAGTGAGCCAGGTTTCCACTTCTGGGCCAGTGACAGAGGATCTCTGAAAATGCACTTCACAAATCACGAGAGAACGCTGGCAAAACCTGCTAAAGCCATTTTTTCAGAACTCTGGAAATTAAGTTCAAACAGATGAATTCAAAGAGAATTTACTCAAGAAAAACAGCTGAGTTGTAGTAAATGCCTGGTGGCCGTGACTTGCCCCAATCTCACCCTCCTCCCCAGCTCACAACCATAGGAACTGTCAAACCAGCACCCTGGGGTCCCCCGTGAGTGAAACAGGTTTGGAGCTCCTCAAAACCCCTGAACATTTGCTCTTTAAAAATTCCTCACCTCAAGGTATTTTTCCTTTGATTTTTTTTTTTTTTTTTTTGAGAGGGTGGAAAGGGAGAGACAGAAACATCCAAGTGAGAGAGACACATCCATTGGTAGCCTCCCGCAGATATGTGCCCTTGACCAGGAATCGAACCTCGACCCTCGACCTTCAGTGCCTGGGCTGATACTTAACACTGAGCCACTCGGCCAGGTCTCAGTCACTTTTGATCTATATGACAGTTCACAAGAAGCTATGTTCTCAAGGCATCTTCATCTGGCCAGACTGTCGCAATTAAAAACCTTCTGGGCTCCTTTGGGAAATGGCTGATTCGAAGGCTGAGGTGGGAGCGTACAAATGAGCCTGGAGCACTCCTGGCCAGTCCATTCGGTAGCTGGCAGAATTCGGTGAATCCTGGTGGCTGAAGACTGAAGTTCCCTGGCTCTCACAGCACGGCAGCTCCCAGGCCGGCAGGACCTCCCTCTGCTTTTCGGCTTTGATTTCAGGAGGTGCAAGTGTCTTTTAAGGGTTCATCTGATCAGTTGAGACCCACCCAGGAACACCTCCTTTTTCTTAAACTCAAAACCAACTGACCCAAGACCTTAATTATATCCAAGGTAAAACTGCTTCCTCTTTATCTGTATCGTAACTGAGTCCTGGGAGTGAAATCCCTCACACTCACAACAACGCCCACTCGGAGGAGGTTCCAGTGGCCAGGCAAGGAGTCTTGGGAGCCAACTTAGAATTCTTCCTCAGCCTGGCCAGGTGGCTCAGTTGGTTGGGGCATCATCCTGCTACCCCAAGGTTGCAGGTCTGGTCCCCAGTCAGGGCACATACAAGAACCAACCAATGAATGTGTAAATAACTGGGACAACAAATCGTTGGTTCTCTCTCTCCCTCCCCCTACCTCTCTAAAAAAAAGTATCAGTCAATCAATCAAGAATTCTGCCTACACAAAGGGGAAGAGACAGAAACCACTTTTTCATTAAAAACCTCTTTGTTTACATAATTTATTAATTCAAAATAAATTTTATAACAAATTTTATTTCACAGTAAACTTTTGACTATATACATGTACAACTTCAGTTTAAAATTATATTCAAATCTAAACATGTCATGAACCTAACAAGAGCCACCATTATTCATGTATCAATAAAAATAAACTGACAATACAGTGAGGTGTGACATTATATCAACTAAAAAAGACACTCCAACCTTAGAGATGTTAACTACAAAAACGTACCTCAGAATAACATATAATAATAACATGTTTATTTCCCCCACATTTTTAAATAATGTAAAGGAGGGCTGCACATCTCACAGGAACCAACCCCACCTTGAGGTGAGCTGAGCAGCTTGTCCCTCCCTATTCAACATGCACCTTCTCTCCTTTCAGCCCTCTTAAATGGGCCCTTTCCTTGCCGGTGTCACGTTCCCGCCTTTCTCACACCGGCTTCCTGCTGTGTGCGGTCAACAGGAGCCGAGGAGACTTCGGTGAAGAGAGCTGAGCAGAAAGGTGGACTCAGACGAGGAATGTCGGTTTGATTCTTGGCTCACATTTATCATCTTGCCTTTGGCTGCAGATAAAAGAGAACTCAAGTCAAAATGGCTCAAACAGTAAAAAATAAAGATAAAAAATTGTGTATATATTATATAATTTCACATGGTATGTATAACATGCAGGCTGAAGGTCGGCTTTCCTCGCTCAGGCTGGTGAATTCCATGGCTCAGCTATAGAGGACCCAGCTTCTTCCCAGGTTTCTCCTGTCAACCTCGGCTGGTTTGCTAGCTCCCCTTGAAGTCCTGAGACAGGTGCTTCCGCTCTGGGTGTCACATTCAAGGCAAGGTCTAGCCTCTTCCTGAGTATCTCAAGAGATGATCACTTTCCCAGAAGTGTACCAGAGGAGCTGCATCCCTATTTCAAGCCTAAACCAACTGCTGGCAAAAAGAGTGGCACTTCTAATATTTGTTGAGGCCAGTGTTTTTCAACCTTGGCCGTGCTTCAGAATCACCTGGAAACTACTGAAAATCTCATGTCCGGACCCAGCCCCAACCCCAGATCAGAATTTCTGGGAGTGGGCTCCAGGCACCATATGTTTTACAGAGCTTCCTAGGTGATCCCACTGTGACATCAATGTGGAAATCACAACTCTAGACCCTTGTGGCTACACCCTAAGGGTTCGGGCCAGCAGGGTCCATCCTGCACAACGCACGACCAGCCATGGACGAGGGAGGGACATCTCAGCGAAACTGGAATTCTGTTAGGAAGGGGAGCACACATGCATGATACACAGCTAAGAACAGGAGCCAGGTGACCTTCTTACAGACATGGTTTCCTCATCTGTAAATAGCAAAATTGGATTTCACTACCACAATCCCTGTGACAGGTATTAAGGAGGACTTCATATGTATGGTCCTAGCATTCCTTCAGCAGGTGCTTATCCTGAGATACTCTGATCCCATTGAACCCCAGTGTGGGGTCAGTGCTTCTAACCAGCAATCTGAGCTCCTATTACTCAGACCAGATCACCCAATCACAGCATTCTGACCTCTACAAGCAATTTTGTAAGAAATCCATAACCATAACCCCCCAATGGTTATGCTTATCAGAAACTAGTCAGTGAACCGAGACAACTGTGCAGGAAGTCAGGAAACCTAGGAAGTCAGGGACAAGTCACTTAACATCTCTGGTTGCAATTCCTCTAGTTCTGCAACTGGATCAAGTCAAAACATCAAAAAGCTACACACTTGGCTTATCTTACAAAATGACAAAAGTTGAGTTTTACTGTTGTGGCATTTAGTGAGTGACCACAAAAAATGTGTATGAAACCTGTCACACAGGATCTTAGAAATGAAACTGCTGTCCATTCCATAATGAAGACTTACATTAAGAACTGTTTTATGAAATTATAATTACAAGAAGTTTTTCACCCTACCTTTCCGATAATAAAAGATAAATAGATAAACTATTCATCCTCTTTGTTTTGGCTCTAAAGAAGAGCAGATATAAATTTAATTCAGCCATGATAACCATGCTGGCCACATATGTGTAAATACATATACAGCTTTTCCCTCACAGCTTTCTTACTTATATTTCCTCTAGTCCTCATTCTTTAACCAACTATGGTTTCATTATATGTATGCTTGTTTGGAGCTGCAGGGGTCAGTGAGATTTAGTTCCCAGGAGGAAACCGAGGGGAGCAGAGTGGAGCAAAGGGCAGCAGGAACTAGAGCTCAGTAGGCTTAGATGGCCAGACTACAAAGAACAAGCAGATCCCGACTTAGGGCATTACACAGTGGAGGTGCAGCTGAAGTAGTGCAATGGGAAATCTGCCCTCTAAGGAAAAGGAAGTGGAATGAGGCAGATCGGATGGAAAGGGCTGCAATAACACAACCATGAAAAGCTAAAAATTATGTGATGGTCAAATGAATATTCAAAATATATGCAAGGGTAAAAAATATGGTAATAGATGGAGATTTATCATTGGGTGTTAAACACACAATGCAATATAGAGATGATGTATTATAGGGATGTACACATGAAACCTGTATCATTTTATTAACCAATGTCACCTCAATAAATTTAGTTTAAAAATAATAAAAGTATTAGAAAAAAAGTTTTAAATAACGTAAGTTTTCTGTAATACAAACAAATAAATAAATGCAAACAAATTTCCAGTTGCAATGCAGAATCTGAAACCACATCAAGGAATGATCTACACTGTTACATGAAAATACATTAGTCTGTATTGCAGGTTGGATGGGTGTTTTGCCCATGCATAATTTTGTAATGTCATGTATTGTTTATTTGGAAAATGTTAGTTTATTAATTTATGCAGATCTTTCAAAGGTTCTACTATATAGTATTTTAATAATCACATTCTTTAATATTACCAACCAACTTCACCAAAAGAATGTTTAAATACAGAAAAGTTTTCAAAAGCTTAGAGGCAGATAAAATGTTCTGAAATTGTCCTTTGTACTCAAAAGACAGAATTTCACCATTGAAAACAAATATTTTCAGTTGTTTTCCTTGAAGTGACAGGGTCACTCCATTCATTTGTGGAAAAGTGCCTGCCAAACCACCACATCTGAAGAAACCAGTTGGCCCCCACAGTTGTTCTTTGAAGTAGAGAGTATTCATAAAGACATGCAGTTGATTCAGCTTGAACTCAGATAATAGCACGAGTGCTCTTCCTCAAAATACCACTTAGTGTGTAAATGTAAATACGTGATAATATCTTTCCACTTTGCTAGACATGATAATGAAAGACGAGCACTCAAGATCTGAAGTTTAATAGCATGAATACTTTTTACTGCCTCATCAAGGGCATTCATAAATGAAACTGGCGCCTAATGCAGATGTTTCCAGAGAACCTTCTTTAATTGAAACTAGACATTTCTAATGGAAATGCCTCTGCTGTTTGCCCATTAAGTACAATGCTGACTTTCTTACTAAGTGTAACATTATATCATGTTAAGAAAACATCCATCCGATGATCTCATATGTAGAAAATTTACTTAAAGATTCCACAGAAAAGTTAGAATAAACAAATTCAACGAAACAGTAGAATACACAGTCAACAAAAAAATATCTGTAACATTTCTATACAATGACGGTAAACAATTTGAAAAGGAAATTAAGAAGATAATTCCATTTACTATCTCAAGAGAATTAAAATACTTATTAACTTGACGAAAAGGGAAAAAGCTATACAGTGAAAATTCTGAAACATTGCTGAAGAAATTTAAAGAAGAAATAAATAAATGGAAAGACTCCCGTGTCCATTAATTAAAACACCTAGTATTATTAAGTTGTCAATACTATATAGTGACCTACAGATTCAATGCAATCCCTACCAAAATCACAATGCCTTTTTTTTTTTTTTTTTTTTTTACAGAGAGAGAGAAATCCACCCTAAAATTTGTATGAAATCTTAAGGGGTCCCAATTAACCAAAACAAAGTTGAAAAAGAACAAAGACCAATGGAATAGAATATAGAGCCTAAAAATAAACTTTAATATATTCCAACAAGAAGCCAAGATAATTCAATGAGGAAAGAACAGCACTTTCAACAAATGGTGCTGGGAAAACTGGATATCCATTTGCAAAACAATGAGATTTGGCCATTTCCTAATATCATATACAAAATTAACAAAAAATGGATCAAAGACCTAAACATAAGAGCTAGAGCTACAAAACTCTTACAAGAAAGCATAGGATAAAAGCTTAATGACACTGGATTGATAGTGATTTCTTAAATATGACACCAAAGGCACAAATAGAAAAAACAAACAAATTGGTCTTCATAAAAATTTTAAAATCTTATGCATCCAAGAGCACTATCAACAGAGTGAAGAGGCAACTCACAGAATGGGAGAAAATATTTGCAAATGATATACTGTCTATCATGTGATTAATATCCAGAACATAGAGAATTCCTAAAACTTAACTATAAAAATAAAAACCCAATTCAAAAATGGGCAAAAAACTTTAAGACATTTCTCTGAAGAAGATAAACACATGGCCCATAAGCACATGAAAAGATGCTCAACATCACTGATCATTAAGGAAATGCAATTCAAAACTACAAGATATTACCTCACCAAAAAAATAAACAACAACAACAAAGGTGTGGATGTGGAGAAAACAGAATCCTGTGTACTCTTGCTGGGAATGTAAATTGGTAGAGCTGATGACAAAACAGTATGGTTGTTCCTCAAAAAATTAAAAATAGAATTAGCATATGATCTAGCAATTCTACTTCTGGGTATATATTCAGAATTGAAAATATGGTTTCAAAAAGATATTTGTATATCCATGTCCATAACAGCATTATTCACAATAGTTAAAACATGAAAGCAACTCAAGTGACCATCAACAGATGAATGAATAAAATGTGGTATATACATACAATGGTATATTATTCAGCCTTACCATTAAATAAAATAAATGATTAGCTGCACTTCTTCCTTTCTCCCTATAGCCAGAGCCACACTCTTTTTCATATAATATAGCAGTTCCTCCAGCACAGAAAGTATAAAAAAAAGAATGTACTTCCTATTCCTTGACTTTGGGCTTGGACATGTGACTGACTTTGGCCAATGGTTGTATATAAATGTGATGCAAACAAGACCTCTTGAGCTGCTAGGAAAAAAAAGTGCCCAGCCAGCCTACAGGTCCCAGAAAGACAAACGTGGGGCAGAGCCATCTCAATGGACCTGCTACATAAGTACAGCCTACCCAATGATCTGCAACTATAGGAAAAAGAAATTTTTATTTTTACCCGGGATGGAGAGTTTGTGGTACTTTGTTAAACATCATTATTGTGGCAAATGTTGACTGATATAATTTCAGTTCAAGGAATCTACACTAATAAAGGAGAAAGATGCAAATTTGCCATACCTCTGTGACGCCCACCAGCCAATCAAGAGTATGTAAATTAACCCAACAAAGATGAAGGGTTAATTTGCATACACAGGTGCCAAGCGGCTTGGGTCCCAGGAACATCCTCAGGACTCAGACCGGGGACACAAAATGGCAAAAGAATAGATGGACGGGTTCTGAGCCTTGTCCCAAAGCAGAAAGAGAGAGCAGCTAAGGGTCACGCTGGGAGTGTTTGTTAGAAGCTAAGGGATAGGCGAACTCCAGGAGAAGGTGGAGGACTGCTGATCAGGGTGCCCCTGACAGGGAAGCACCCATGGAGGGGCTGGGTCCCCTCCCGGAGCTACCTACGGGCTTGGACGGGGAAATCTCACCATTTTTAAAGGAAAAGTGGATCTTGTTAGAGGCCTGAATATCCACAGCCGCAGCGACCACCGAGCAGCTGTGAGCCCCAGAACGCCGGTCCTAGGTGGTGTGAACACTTGGACTCAAAGGAGCCTCCACCGCAGGACTCAGACCGCTCTATGGCTGAATGCCATATGTAGGTTCTGAGCAGCCGAAGTCCCAGAACGCTCCTGGCCAGGAGTGGCCTATGGGCGCCGGCACCAAGTGGTCCCCAGGACAAGCAGCCTGGGGCGCCAAGCACAAACAGGCTCAGGGCAGGGCAGGGCGCTTGCATATGTGCCACTCAAAGTGGCCTAGGTCCACACCCCCCAGCCTGGCAGACATAGCGAACGCAGGGCTACCCCAGTGTGTGCCTCTAGCCCAGTGAACACAACACAGGAGATCCTCTGCACATGGGCTGCAGAAGAAACACCTTTTTTCTTTTTTTAATTTGTTTTATTGATTTTTTTACACAGAAGATAAGAGAAGGATAGACTATCAGAAACATTGATGAGAGAGAAACATCGATCAGTTGCCTCCTGCACATTCCCCACTGGGATGTGCCCCATCCAAGGTACATGCCCTTAACAGGAATCAAACCTGGGACCCTTCAGTCTGCAGGCTGATACTCTATCCACTGAACCAAACCAGTTCGAGCATAAACACCTTTTCTGATTGCTCATTGGCTAAGCTCCCTGCATGCCCCCACTTGCAGTGTTCTTGGTAACTTGGGTTATAAGAATCCAAGAAGGTGGTCTAGGGTTTTCCCACCACACTCCTGGAGGAGAAAACAAAGGTCCACTGCTGGAGGGGCTAAGAAATGTCATATCCTGCCCTAGCCTGTTTTGCTCAGTGGATAGAGCCTCGGTCTGCTGACCACAGGATCCAGGTTCGATTCTGATCAAGGGCATGTTCCTAGGTTATAGGCTCCTCCCTGGCCAGGCCCAGGTCAGGGCTCATGCAGGAGGCAACCAATCAAAGTGTCCCTCTCACACTGATGTTTATCTCTGTTTTTCCCTCTCTCTCTTTTCCATACTCTCTAAAAATCAATGGAAACATATCCTCAGGTGAGGAAAAAAAAGGAAAGGAAGGAAAGGAAGGGAAGGGAAGGGAAGGGAAGGGAAGGGAAGGGAGGGAGGGAGGGAGGGAGGGAGGGAGGGAGGGAGGGAGGGAGGGAGGGAGGGAGGAAAGGAAGAAAGGTAAGGAAGGAAGGAAGGAAGAAAAAGGAAGAAAAAGAAAGAAAGAAAGAAAGAAAGAAAGAAAGAAAGAAAGAAAGAAAGAAAGAAAGAAAGAAAGAGAAAGAAAGAAAGAAAGAAAGAAAGAAAGAAAGAAAGAAAGAAAGAAAGAAAGAAAGAAAGAAAGAAAGAAAAGAAAAGAAAGAAAGAGTCATATCCTATGAAAGACACATCTTGAAAATGCCTAAAGAAAGTTGTCATTTTTTTCATGGTGAAGGGACTAGAGTCTGTGTTGATAAAAACACTTTGGCGGCTGCGGTGGCTGGCAGTGGCTGTAGCCGTGGAGTGATGGGGCTGGCCTTTCCCTGATCAGCCCAGTTGCCTCCCGCAGAGGGAGCCAGCCTGCAGCAGAGGCCTTACTGACCTAAGCTGTCAGTAGGTCGTCTCCTGAGGGCTCCTAGTCTGTGAGAGGGGACAGACTGGGCTAAGGGACCTACCCAAGTGCACGAATTTCATGCCCTGGGCCTCTAGTTAAAATATAAAGGTAAAAAGTAAAACTTTAAAAAATATTAAATTATTTTAAATCTTCATGATTGAGAAGAAGTATTTCTTAAATAAGATACAAAACACAAAACATACCATAAGAAAAAAATTGCCAAAATAAGTTATTCTGCTCATTGAGATACCTCAAAAAAAAAGTGAAAAGACAGCCCACAAAATGGAAAAAGACCTGCCATACATACCTCACAAAGGATTATACCAGGAATATATAAAACCAATTTATAAAGGACAATCAGGCCAATAAGCAAAAGACATTAACAGCCATTCCACCAAAGGAGACACTCAAACACCAGTAAAAATCAGAAATAATGTAAACTTCATGAAAATAGAGCTATGGGCCCTAGCCAGTTTGGCCCAGTGGAGAGAGCATCAGCCTGGGGACTGAAGGGGCCTGGTTTAAATATGGTCAAGGACATATGCCTGGGTGGCAGGTTCAATCCCCAGTAGGGAGCATGCAGGAAGCAGCTGATCAATGATTCTCTCTCATCATTGATGTTCTATCTTTCTCTCCTTTTCCCTTCCTCTCTGAAATCAATAAAAAATATATTAAAAATAAGTACATAAAATAAAGCTATGGACACCATTTCCCCACCTACTAAATTGGTTAAAAAAAAAAAGTAAAGTCTTAATAAAACAAAGTATTGTTGGCAAGTGGATCAATAGTTCTTTAACAATTGGTGAGAGTACAAACTGTTACAAGCACTTTACAGAAGATTGGTATCATCTTAAATATTAAGATGATGCAACAATTCTATTCCTTAGTATACACCCAGGATTACTCACACATTTTTATATCATGATACATGAACATGATTATTTGTAATAACAGTTTGCATTTAAAAAACTGAAAATAACTTTAGTGCCCTTCAATAGAAAAACTAAATAAACTATAACATATTCAATGACTGAAATACTATGTAGGAGTAAAGTGAATGAATGACAGTTGCATGCGTCTACATAAATCTTGGAAGGATAATATTGAGTGAAATAGCAAGTTACCATTTAATACAGAGGATGATAATATTTAAATAAAACCCAAACACAAGCACAACTAAATATACTATTTAGTGAACCATGTACCTTTGGTAGATTTATAAAGAAACAGAGGAGGAAAATAAAAATATAAAACATAGTGACAAACCCAGAGAAGGAAGCAGGTCCATGGAGACCCATAATATACAGTGTAATACTCTTTAACAGCCGATTTCTATTACATTTTAAAAATAAAATATATTTCAATAAACACTGCCTTTATAATTTTTCAAACTGTGCATACATTTTTGGGGGACATATGTACCAAATATTTTACAATTTTTTTAGTGGAGGAGGAATGAGAAAATTACTTCTATTTGAGAAAAAGTCCTGTTTCCATGCCAATTTCTAGAGATGCTTTAGGGAAAAAAAAGAAAAAAAAATGTATTAAATCCTAATTTTACCTTATTTTTATGTTTTTCATCTTCATGATGACTTCCTTTCAGTATCTAAAACCTAATATGAAAAAAAAAAAATCATTTTATGCATATCACATATATCATACTTGTAATTTTTCTCATGATCCAATAATATTCATCCTAGTATTCATCTAATATTGACTGTAAGAGAAACTGAAAAACAAATTTTACATATCATTTTTCCATACGTATTTCATACTAATAAGCAAACAAATATTTGTTATGACTTCTAACTCTAGAGTAACACTTCAGATTTTACAACCTAAAAATATCTAGAAACTAGAGGCCTGGTGCACAAAATTTGTGCACGGGGTTGGGGGTTGTCCCTCAGCTCAGCCTGCATCCTCTCCAGTCAGGGATCCCTCTCACAATCCAGAATTACTGGCTCCTAACTGCTCACCTGCCTGCCTGCCTGATGCCCCTAACTGCTCCTCTGCCAACCTGATGGCCCTAATTGCTCTCTCCTGCCAGCCTAATCCCCCAACTGCTCTCTCCTCCTGGCCTGATCCCCCTAACTGCTCCCCCTTGCCAGCCTGATCCCCCTAACTGCCTAACTGCTCTCCCTTGCCAGCCTGATCGTCCTAACTGCCTATTTGCTCTCCCCTCCTGGCATGATTCCCCTAACTGCCTACCTGCTCTCCCTTCCTCTCCGTGTCCTTCAGATACCTGATGCAGGCAAGCTGAGAGCTCCCTGCCACAGCCCACCCCCATCCTGATTGGTTATTAATGATGGTGTCCCAGCTGATTTGCATATTCCTCTATTATTAGTATAGATAAGCTCCTGTGAATTTCTAACATGTGCATGTGCTCAGAACAACTCCTGTCACAATATGGTATGGCTTGGTTTTAAAATAATTTTTTATTTTCACGTATATGTCAATTTAATTTTACAGACTTGCTCCAAATAACACATGGGAAATTATAGAATATAAATGATAGAATATTATTTTTCAATTATCCTTTCTCACAGACTGAAAGAATATTTAAAGAAAAGGCTTGAAATAGCTAAATATTCTGTGATATGACTCTAAAATGTTTATCAACCAATCAATGATTCTTAACTTTCCTTCCAAGAGTGTAATAGGAATACCTTTCTCCTATTTGCTGCTTCCTTTTTTAGCTTAGCTATTAACATTTCTAATTTGCATTCAAGGTTCTAAGAATACTCAAATTTATAATAGCAATGAGTGTAAATTTTCCTGTAAGCTATAAGGACAAATATAAAACTGAATAATACTCTAAGCTGAAGTAAATTCTTATATCATTAGTCCTTAATATAAGTCCTTAGCCATTTGCTAAGCTATGAGGCATGTTACTTCAAGAACAATAGCTTTTCAAATTTTCACCCTTAGTTGAAACATATTCTTTAAAAAACAACAACAAAAGATGACTAAAACTGTACTTACTTTAGCCAACAGTTCCTGTGTTTCAGCAGTGAGAGGAGCATGGGAAAACTTGCAGCTCTCGCCCTGATAGCATTTTGCTCCTGTGTGGTAAAACTTGCAAGGATATTCATGTATCCCAAATGTTAAGGAAGAGAACAATCTTAATTCAACAAAATCATTTTGTTATTCACTTAATGACTTTATTTTTCCTACTTAAAGAACCTTCTGACTAGCAGAAATATCAAATTCCCATATAAAATTCCCCATTTAAGACAATGAATTATTAGTTGGGCTACATGGAAAAAAATCTAACTTTAGGATGATTATATAAATCAAGTTTATTAGCTATCACAGGACATTTTCTGCTTCATATCCACTCTTCTAATAGACAATGGATACTTTTCATTGATATAAGAAAGAGGTGTGGCTGTAGCCTGTTAGCTCAATTGGTTACAGCATCATCCTGATACCCAAGGTTACGGGTTTGATCCCACTAGAGCACATACACGAATCAACCCGTGAATGCATAAATAAATGGAACAACAAATCGATGTTTCTCTATCTTCTCTCACTCTCTCCTCCCCTCTCTTTAAAATCAATAAAATTTAAAAAGAAAAGAGATGTGTATTTTAAATACCGAGAAATGTGATTATTTTTAAAACATTCTTTTGGGGTAGAGAAATTAAAGTCAATGAAAATGGTATGTCTTAACAAATCTGAATCATTCATATATAAGAATCAATTTATACAATGTCAACATTGTTTCCCAGGAAAAGAATCTCAAAATCAGAATTTGTGACTTCCTGTACTGAATGACTAAAAGTAACCAAAGATGCTATTACCTTAAAATGTTCATGTTTTTATAACATGTCTTTACTCTGTGCTCTGAAGTGAGGGTTAGCTTTAAATTAAGGAACAGTTAACCCCACAGAATACAAAATACACAGAAACAAGCATTCCCAAATAATGCAGTCCTGCCTCCTGTAGATTTAGTGAGTGTCACAACAGAAATTCTGACTAAGTCTTTCTGGACTTAAACAGGTCTCAGAAACCTACCATACTTCATCTGAGAGACTTTCTAAGGAAACCCTCTTTTCTTAAGTGAAATAAAAAAATCTGTATACAACTGAATCACTTCAATACTGAGTTGGGCTTAGATAATAAAGCTTTGCCATAGCTAAGACATTGGTTCCATTCAAAACTGTACATATTTTAAATGTTCACAAAGTATTTCTGAAGAGTAAAGTTATAAAATCTTGTGATAAAGGATATTATGCAAATACAGACAGTTTTCACCTTTGGTGCAATATCCTTGTACATAAAATTTACACATTTCCTTTTTCTTCTCTATCTCTGCATCGTGATCAAATTTACACTCGTCTCCCTGGGCCAAAGAAGGAACAAGGAAAAGAAATTATTTCTCACAGTTAACTCATTACAATTCCTACTAAACTTCAGACAAACAAATAATTCCAGAAAAAAATAGAAGCTGTATGGTTGAATTCTTACTGAGTTTTCATATTTAGCTACTTAAAATTTTAAGGCCTAAACATTTGTAATACAAAACATTTTTTTTAATTACCTTTCTTAAACTTAAAAGAGTATTTCAGTAAAATTTTCTAAGTGAACCTTTTCCAGGAGGAAACAAGAATGCTTTTAATAGAACTAGAAGTCAATCTTAGTACATTTTTATCACACCTCCCATTTTAGTATATTTTTGCTTACACATTTTTTTACCTTAATACATTTCCTTTCGATGAAATATTTACAAACTTGCTTTCCCTTTTGATTCACTGTGTGTTGGTTGATGAACCCCTGATTCATTTGAATGCGCTGCTGCTTCTCTTTAGGGTTACCATCCTTTGGATACAAAAACAAAAAAATGTGAAAAACAGAAAATGAAATATGCCATTGCATAAATTATTTTAAAACACATACAAAACATTAAAAAGTGATTTTTCTAAATTGACCTTCATATATAAGATCTGGACTTTTGTACACCAGCTGAAAAATAAATGTTTTGCCAGTTTAAACAGCATTCTATTATTGAACATTAGTATTTATACAATTTGAATATTTTATTGTACTTTGTCCTTTTTTAAATGAATAAAAAAATAAATAAAAGTGCTACTACTTGTGATAGAAAGTGAAGTCTAAGAACAAGCCTCTTTATTTTTATTTTTTATAATTTTTTTATTGATTTCAGAGAAGGGAGAAGGAGAAACAGAAACATCAATGATGAGAAAGAAACACTGATAGGCCGCCTCCTGCACGCCCCCTACTGGGGATCGGACCCACAACGTTGGCATGTGCCCTGACCAGGAATCAAACCTTGACCTCCTGGTTCATAGGTTGATGCTCAACCACTGAGCCACACCAGTCAGGCAAGAACAAGGCTCTTCTTTCAACCACTGAGCCACACCAGTCAGGCAAGAACAAGGCTGTTCTTTCAAGAACAATGGAGACGAAACTGGAAATCATAAAAACTGAAAGCAGTGTAATGTTTCATTTCAATGAGATGCTCTCTGGGTGTGAGCTAAGTATACTAACCAGCTCAAATGAACAAATGTAGCCCAACCTGAGTGGCTCATTTGGTTAAGTGTTGGCCTGTGCACCAAAAGTCAAGGCACATTCCTGGGTTGAGAGTTTGATCCCCAGTCAGGGAGCATAAGGAAGGCAAGTGATCAGTTCATGTTTCTCTCTCTCCTTTCCTCACTCTAAGCACATCCTCAGGTGAGGATAAAAAAAAAAAAAAAAAAAAAAAGAACAAATGTAACTAGAACTATCCCCTTAAAGATGGTGATAAAGGTATAAAAACAAAAGGGGATTTCATAATACATTTTAGCTCTTTAGAAGCATAAACCACTGTTAGTGTGTTAACTTGTAATACAGCTACTAGGTTCTGCACATAAATTTTCTGAATAGTTTGAGAAATACAAAGAAGGGAGCTGGCTATACATAAAATTTACTATTTATATGTCTGTTTTATAATAATGTCAAATTTCCACTGAGCACTATAAAATAAGTAGGTCTTATAAATATGTCAGTTTAAATTTTTGGTTCTCTTTGGTTATGTTGTTAAAATTGTAACATATATACTTAGATTTATTTCTCATATAGAATAGCTATCAGATTTGGCTGAATAACCTTTCAAGTCAATGTAAACCAAATAAAAGCAAATACTTATGGGAGGGTCAAAACACAAAGTGCCAGCACTGGTATGGCCCTGGGTGGCCATGGCAGTCACCTGAATCCTAGGCCTGATTCCTCATTTGTAAAATATGGGGGCAGAGCAATATTGTATATAAATATACAATTTAGTATTTCTAGTAATTTGGCACATGTTTCTGTGGCCAAACCTGATAAAAATGGTTTCCACCAGTTTAGAAACCCTCACAAAGGCCAAGTCCAGAGTAATCACTTATTGTCCCACCCTGATTACATGTACAGAACTTCTACAGTCAAAGTCAAACTAAGAGGAGGGTAGCAGTGAGTGGGAAAGCCGATGCTTTGATATATTCATTTTTAATTTCCAGAAGGAGTCAATACCCAATAGACCAGGGACTGCAACAGCAGAAACTTGGTAAAACTCTGTGGCCTTTGAAATATGATTATCGTATTTTCTCCCTGTTACCCGTCAGTCTGTCCATATACACTGACAGCACAACACTCAAAAATCAAGTCAATGTAAACAAATGAAGGGAATACTGATGTGCATGTATGCATGGAAACGGTGCAGCACGAGGGCTTAAAGGCGGTGCTGGCAGCTCCTGTGTGAGCAAGAACATGGAGCCCATTGTGGTCGGAGATTTCACCTCTGATAACCCTCGTTTTGTAACTTGACACCGAGGGTAAGGCAGAAATGGTCCTTGTACCTGACCCTACCTGTTCCTTGTACCTGTTCCTCAGTGATGGATTTGATCCCTTGTCTGCAGTGCCAGGCCATTTCCGCTTCATTTTCTTCTGTTTACCATTCTTATGGGCAGCTTTAAAGTTATTATTTCTTTGTTCAATATCTGAAAACAGAAAATTAATTTTAATGATGATATAAAAGTACAATAGCAGCCCTGGCTGGTGTGGCTCAGATGGTTGAAACGTTGTCCAGTACACCAAAGAGTCTCAGGTTTGATTCCTAGTCAGGGCACATAGCTAGCTACATTGCAGGTTCAGTCCCCAGTCTAGCCACAAGCAAGATCCTTCTGAAGTGTTCAGGGTAGGAGGAATCTAGTTAGGAACTGCCATATAACAGTAACAATAAAACTGTAACAGTAAAACTTTCAAATGTTTAAACCGACTGTGTAGATTCCTATCAGATTTTTCACTGAAAACATTTTATATAGATTAAACTCATCTATGACCCATATTAAACAGAAAAGCATTTTAAGGGGGGAGGCAGTAAATGAGGATCAAGTATTGTATTTATACAATGATACTGTAATAACTATGTATGGGGCTAGATGGGTACTGGATTTATTTATATAACTCACCTTATAGTCATACAACTGACTAATCACTAAGTTGTAACCTGAAACTAAGATATGTAAAAGAACATATACGTGAAATTAGTCCTACACACCACCATCCCTGACACTGAGTCAATTCATCTTCAGATGATAGCAATACAAACAAGTATATCTTGTCCCTTTTACATGCAGAGGCTGGGATTTACATTCTCCCCTTCAAAGTAGTCATGGCCTCTGATAACCCTCCTGAACTCCCAGCTCCTCCTGCAAACTCAGTGAGCATTGTACACTGAGTGGCCAGGAGTTGAAGGGTGTCTCACATCTGGAGTTAAGATCCATATAAACCATGATCTTATCATAAAATGCAGGAGAACCACCAACCCCCAAGTCATGGACAAAGTGATTGCTCCTATAGATAGACTTTAAATGATAAAATGTTTTATCTTTACCTTTCTGTGTACACATTGCTTCCTCTTTCTTCAAGGATTCTTTATGAGACAGTAAGGTCTGAGCAGCATTTGCCATTTCTTTGGCTCGTATATACTGTTGAAGCTCTTTAGCAAAAGTATCTTCTGGTTCCTGATTGCAGATATTATCAGTGTATACATCATAGTCCTTACTTCTTGATTTTCTATATAGAAAATTCTTTGGTGAGGTTGTAGAGTTTCCAAAGTGCCTAAACTAAGTAAAAATTAAAATTTCAATTTAAAAAACTTAGCATGATACAAAACCACGAAGAAACAATGACTGGCCATAAATGGATCATTGCTGAGGATAGGTGATGGATACATGGGGGATCATATACTATTCTTTCCACTCTCAGGTATTTGAAATTTTCCAGAGTTAAAAAACAAACAAAAACAAAACAAAACAAATACCCAGCATGACACAGCCATTCTTAAAGATAATTTGAGGGAAGATTCTGAATTTTGTATATACCATGTACTATGCTGAATTAACAGAATAAATCCCCAAATCTTAACTTTTTAATAAAAAAAAAAAATTGCCTGGCTGCTGTGGCTCAGTTGTTGAGGATTAAACCGGGAGATCAGGGTTCGATTCTTGGTCAGGGCACATGCCTGGGTTGCAGGCTCAATGTCCAGTAGGGGAAGCGATAAATGATTCTCTCTCATTATTTCTATCTCTATCTCTCTCTCTCTTCCTCTCCCTTCCTCTCTGAAATCAATAAAAATATATTCAACTAACACCATACAAAAAACTTACAAACACAACTTCTGGTCATGAATTGGCAAACATTGGCCTGGCTTCCTGTTTTGTAAATAAAGTTTTGCTGGAATATAGGCACACCCATTCATTCATCATCTATAATCTATAGCTGCTTAGTTGAGGCAGACAATATGGCTCAAAAGTAAAAAGATGCACTATTTGGTCCATTATAAAAAAGTTGGCTGATTCTTGTAATGATTGTTTTTACCTTGGTTCTGTTCTTTAATTTTTATTTAGAGAACCAAAAAATAATTCAATATGCCAGAGCTCCTAAGTTCAGCTTAATCAAACACACAGAGATAAAATTCCACTCAGTGTATGTGAATCAATTACAATAATCCAAACGAGTGACTAAATGTCCCCTTTGCACAAAACATGCAGGCCTACAGTACTGCAGCAGACCCCTTTTATTGCAAGTAATAACATATTTGATTACATATGTTATTAATTAATATTGCATATTAATTAAATATGTTACAAGTAATAACATATTTGATTTTCTTGTATTAAATAAAAAAAGCAAGATGACTTAGTAGTATAAATAAAACCAGGACAATGGCAATGGTAATGACCCAATTAAAAATGCACTAAGATATATTATAGCTACCAAAGCCTATTCTTGTTCCCATAATTCACAGCGTTGGTGACATAGAGGAGGTCAAGAAAGACCTGCCCGGTTCTCTTTAATCAGGTTAACTTTACTTTCAGGAATGCTTTTTTAACTGCTGCTGGAGCTGTCTTGAAATGACAGTTGCAAACATAGGTGCCCACTCTAGCAGAAGCCCACAGCTGGCACCTGCCCTTGGAGAGCTTATTTTAGTAATATTAGAGATGAGTATTACTAGTTGATATGATTCTTTTCAGAGGGCAATGAAATAACACAAAATGCAAATGATTGCTTTAATACTTTCCTTCACACAACTAGCTATAAACTCACTGCTTTGATGTTTGCTGTTCTCTATATTACACAAACACGACAGTACAACTTTTTCCCCCATTTTTGTAAAGGAGTCTAATTAAAGCAGTTTTAAGTAAAAAATTTTCCTGCTCCTGATTCAGGATGGTCTACTAAACTAGTATGGCTTCCTGACATTCCACAGAAATAAAGTACAGAAGGGTATGAGGTACATTCATCAGTGATTAAGAGAATTCAACAGGTTCTTGGCAGATTTTTTGTAAAAAAGCAAGTTCTAAGCTGGAGGCACAGCTTAGGTTGAGGGTAAGAAATGAGGCCGTTACAGGACAAATTAAAATTCTACTTGGAGCCGGGACAGGTTTGGCTCAGTGGATAGAGCGTTGGCCTGTGGACTGAAAAGTCGCGGGTTCAATTCCGGTCAAGGGCATGTACCTTGGTTGCGGGCACATCCCCAGTGGGGGGTGTGCAAGAGGCAACTGCTCAATGTTTCTCTCTCATCGACGTTTCTAACTCTCTGTCCCTCTCAATTCCTCTCTGTGTAAAATCAATAAAATATATATATTTTTTAAATTCTACATGGAAACAAACAAAGCTATTATAACAAGTTCTCTCTGCCCATCCCTCATCAGAACACATTCAAAGAGAAGTTTATCCTAGGCAAAAAGAGAGGGCTGTTCTCCAAAGAAATTGAATAAAATGTCTGATAAAAATCAAGACTCCTGCCGGGACCGGTTTGGCTCAGTGGATAGAGAGAGCGTCGGCCTGCAGACTGAAAGGTCCCAGGTTCAATTCCGGTTGAGGGCTTGGTTGCGGGCACATCCCCAGTAGGGAGTGTGCAAGAGGCAGCTGATCGATGATTCTCTCTCATCGATGTTTCTAACTCTCTATCCCTCTATCTTCCTCTCTGTGAAAAATCAATAAAATATATTAAAAAAATAAATCAAGACTCCTTAGGTGGGTAATAAGACCTCAGAGTAAGTCCTCCACATTCTGGCATTTGGGAACACCTCAGTGCACCATACATTTCAGTGACAGTTATAACTTGACTAGAAGTCTGATACATGAAATTTGTGCATGAGGTAAAAGGTGGAGGGTCCCTCAGCCCAGCCTGCACCCTCTCGGAATCCAGGACTCCTGGGTCCTAACTACTCACCTGCCTGCCTGCCTGCCTGATCCCCCTAACTGCTCACCTGCCTCCTATATACCCCTAACCACTCACATATCTGCCTGATCCTCCCTAACTGCTTGCCTGCCTACCTGATCACCCCTAATTGCTCCCCAGCCTGCCTGATCACCCCTAACTGCTTCCCCTGTCGGCTTGATTGCCCCCTAACTACTCTCCCTTGCCAGCCTGATTGCCCCTAACTGCTCTTCCCTGCTGGTCTGATCGCCCCTAACCGCCTCTACCTCAGCACGTCTCCATGGCTTAGTCAGGAAGGACGTCTGGAACAATGTCCGGTCTAATTAGCATATTACCCTTTATTGGTGTAGACAATTTAGTATTTCTAACAATTTAGCACATGTCCCTGTGGCCAAACCTGATAAAAATTGTTACCACCAGTTTAGAAGCCCTTAGAAAGGCAGAGTCCAGAGGAGTCGCTTATAGTCCCCCTCTGATTGCACGTACAGAAAGAACTCTACAAGCAAAATCAAATAAGACCTAGTAGCCCAGAATTGCAACTGCAGAAACTTTATAAGGCTCTGTGGCCTTTGAAATATGGTCATGATTATTGTATTTTCTCCCTGTTACCCGTCAGTCTGTCCATATACACTGACAGCACAACACTCAAAAATCAAGTCAATGTAAACAAATGAAGGGAATACTGATGTGCATGTATGCATGGAAACGGTGCAGCACGAGGGCTTAAAGGCGGTGCTGGCAGCTCCTGTGTGAGCAAGAACGTGTAGCCCACTGTGGTCGGAGATTTCACCTCTGATAACCCTCGTTTTGTAACTTGACACTGAGGGTAAGGCAGAAATGGTCTTTTTACCTGTCCCGGTGAGCCACCGTTCCTCAGTGATGGATTTGATCCCTTGTCTGCAGTGCCAGGCCATTTCCGCTTCATTTTCTTCTGTTTACCATTCTTATGGGCAGCTTTAAAGTTATTATTTCTTTGTTCAATATCTGAAAACAGAAAATTAATTTTAATGATGATATAAAAGTACAATAGCAGCCCTGGCTGGTGTGGCTCAGATGGTTGAAACGTTGTCCAGTACACCAAAGAGTCTCAGGTTTGATTCCTAGTCAGGGCACATAGCTAGCTACATTGCAGGTTCAGTCCCCAGTCTAGCCACAAGCAAGATCCTTCTGAAGTGTTCAGGGTAGGAGGAATCTAGTTAGGAACTGCCATATAACAGTAACAATAAAACTGTAACAGTAAAACTTTCAAATGTTTAAACCGACTGTGTAGATTCCTATCAGATTTTTCACTGAAAACATTTTATATAGATTAAACTCATCTATGACCCATATTAAACAGAAAAGCATTTTAAAGGGGGAGGCAGTAAATGAGGATCAAGTACTGTATTTATACAATGATACTCTAATAATTATGTATGGGGCTAGATGGGTACTGGATTTATTTATATAACTCACCTTATAGTCATATAACTGACTAATCACTAAGTTGTAACCTGAAACTAAGATATGTAAAAGAACATATACGTGAAATTAGTCCTACACACCACCATCCCTGACATTGAGTCAATTCATCTTCAGATGATAGCAATACAAACAAGTATATCTTGTCCCTTTTACATGCAGAGGCTGGGATTTAGCATTTTCCCTCCCTTTCAAAGTAGTCATAGCTTTTGATAAGTCTCCTGAACTCCCAGCTCCTCCTGCAAACTCAGTGAGCATTGTACATTGAGTGGCCAGGTGTTGAAGGGTATCTCATATCTGGAGTAAAGATCCATATAAACGATGATTTATATATATAAAAGGCTACTATGCAAAGTGTCCCCTGGGGAGTTAGACTAGGAGACTGGGAGTTCAATTGCTCGCTATGACTTGCGCTGACCACCAGGGGGCAGCACAGAACATGGCAGGCAATCAGCAGTCAGCAGTGGTGGGGAGCTGAGGGAGCGAGAGAAGGAGGAGGCCAAGAGGTTGGAGGCAGGGAGGTGAAGAACCTGATTGGCCCTGCTCATGGAACAGGCCTAGGGAACCTACCCATGCACAAATTTCATATACTGGCCTCTAGTCTTATCGTAAAATGCAGGAGAATCTCCAACCCCCAAGTCATGGACAAAGTGATTGCTCCTATAGATAGACTTTAAATGATAAAAGTTTTATCTTTACCTTTCTGTGTACACGTTGCTTCCTCTTTCTTCAAGGATTCTTTATGAGACAATACGGACTGAGCAGCATTTGCCATTTCCTTGGTTTGTTTGTACTGTTGAAGCTCTTTAGCAAAAGTATCTTTTGGTTCCTGATTGCAGATATTATCAGTGTATACATCATAGTCCTTACTTCTTGATTTTCTATGTAGCAAATTCTCTGGTGAAGTTGTAGAATTTCCAAAGTGCCTAAACTAAGTAAAAATTAAAATTTCAATTTGAAAATTTTAGCATGATTCAAGACCATGTGGTTATAAAGAAGAAACAATGACCGGCCATAAACTGATCATTGCTGAGGATAGGTGATGGATACATCGAGGATCATATACTATTCTTTCCACTCTCAGGTATTTGAAATTTTCCAGAGTTAAAAAACAAACAAACAACAACAAAAACGAACAAACAAACAAAAAACCAGTATGACACAGCCATCTTAAAAGATAATTTGAGGGAAGATCCTGAATTTTGTATACTACACGTACTCTGCTGAATTAACAGAGTAAATCCCCAAATCTTAACTTTTTGATTTAAAAAAACTGCCTAATTGCTGTGGCTCATTGGTTGAGCATTAAACTAGGAGGTCAGGATTCAATTCTTAGTCAGGGCACAAGCCTGGGTTTCAGGCTCAATGCTCAGTAGGGGAAGCGATCAATGGTCCTCTCTCAATCTGTCTCTCTCTTCCTCTCCCTTCCTCTCTGAAATCAATAAAGATATAATTTTTTAAAAGAAGCAGAGATTCTTGTATTAAAAAAAAAATACAGTATTACAGTTTACATTTTATTTCTCCCATGATATTGACTATACTTTCAAATGGTTTAATTCAGTGACTGATGATTTCACAAAAGTAAGTTGTAATAGCCCAATTAAAAATGCACTACAGTAAGATATATCATAGCTACCAAAACCTATTCTTTTTCCAATTTAAAGGTTTGCTAACTGTAAGCCTAGAAAAGTCTACCAACAACAGATCTAGTATGTTCAAATAATGGAACACTATGCAGTTAAGAAAACAAGCAAGGAAGTATACACCATAACATCTAAGAATCTTATAATGTTGAGAAAAAGAACATTCATGGTGCTATCTTATTTCTATAAAGTACAAAAATGGGCAAGAACAAACTGTGTTCTTATGGATGACAGCACTAGTAAAACTGTAAAGAAGAGAAAGGTAAGTTAGGACTCTAGGAAGAAACAAGGAGGATGGCCGAGAAGGGAGGCACCAGAGGCTCTGATGGTAATGATCTTTCTTAATTTCCAATGTGTTTTCCTGGGTGCTTTCTTTTTAATCAGCTGTGATACATTGACATTCTACACACTTGTGAGTAAAGAGCCTGGGCTAAAGCAAGCCTCCTTAGGAATAATATAGGTGTCCATCTTCTCACAGTACTGCTCCTTGGAAACCACTGAAAATATCCTGGAATGTCGTACCTGTCTATCTCCTGTATAGTGTTATACATGGATTAGAGAACTTTAAATGGGCATGAAGTAGTGGGCTCAAATGACAAAAATACATAATAGGAAAAAATTGTAGGGAATCCAAGCTGTAATTTCTCCCTGTCAATTTTGGCCCTAGTCTATAGCAGGGCAAAAGAAGTCATATATTTCGGTAGCTGAGAGTCTTCCTGAGGAGCTGAAGATGCTGTACCTGATATATTTTCTGTCTTATATCTTGTACAGACCTATGTATAAGAGTATCGCAGTACAGTCTATTCGTATCTGTGAGTCTCGGTGCCAATTAAAACCCATTCTTTTGTAATGGTCTAAAATTAATAATTAAAAAAAGTTCAAAAGAGAAAAAGAGGCAAAAGAAGAGCAGATATTGGCTTTGTTACTGGTTGTGTCCTTCCAAATTCTTAAGTTGAACTCCTAGCCCTAAGTACCTTAGAATGTGACCTTTTTCTTTTATTTATTTATTTTTTTAAAGGGCATTGTATGTATAACTAAAAAGAGGTATTAGGGTGGGCTCTAATCCTTTAAAGCCAGTGTCCTTAAGAAAAGGGGAAATTTAGACACAGACATGCACACAGAGAACGCCATTCAAACAGATAGGTAAGGATCAGGGTGATGCTCTGGAAGCCAAGCCAAGGAACACCAACGATGCCAGCAAACCACAGGAGCTATGGGAAAGGCCTGGAACAGATTCCCTTTCACAGCCCACACCTTGATCTCAGACTTTTAGCCTCCAGAAGCATGCGTCAACAAACTTCCACTTTTTAAGTTACCCAGTTTGTAATACTTTTTTAAAATTCTCACCTGAGAATACATTTTTCATTTATTTGAGAGAGAGAGGAAGGGAGAGGGAGAGAGAGAAACATCGATAGGTTGCCTCACATACAGGCCCAGTCCGGGGATTAAACCTGCAACCTTAATATGTGCACTGACTGGGATTCAAACTCATCACCCTTTGATGTGCAGGATGACACTTAACCATTGAAAACAGCAGCCAGGTACTTTGTTATGGCAGTCCTAGCAAATGAATACAAGCTTTAAAGCTTGAAATCTCTAAGGTTAGTTACATTAGCAATATGATATCCTTAAAATTTAGATCTAATTTAAGAAGAAAACTTTGAAATACTTGACAACCCATTTCAGAAATAGGAAAAACAGCCGGGACCGGTTTGGCTCAGTGGATAGAGTGTTGGCCTGCAGACTGAAAGATCCCAGGTTCGATTCCGGGCAAGGGCATGTACCTTGGTTGCAGGCACATCTCCAGTAGGGGGTGTGCAAGGGGCCGCTGATCGATGATTCTCTCATCAATGTTTCTAACTTTCTATCCCTCTCTCTTCCTCTCTGTGAAAAATCAATAAAATATATTTAAAAAAAAAAAAGAAAAGAAAGAAATAGGGAAAACAAAAATAAATGCAATGCACTAGAAAATAGTTCATGTTAAATGACAAAGCCTTTAAACATAAATTTTTTAAAAAGTGTAACTGGGTTGCCCTAACCAGTTTGGCTCAGCAGATAGAGCAGCAGCCTGCAGACCGAAGGGTCCCAGGTTCGATTCCAGTCAAGGGCATGTACCTTGTGAGCACATCTCCAGTGGGAAGTGTGCAGGAGGCAGCTGATCGATGTTTCTCTCTCATTTATGTTTCTAGCTCTCTCTCTCTCTCCCTTCCTCTCTATAAAATAAATAAATTAAATTAATAAATAAAATAAAAAATATAACTGGGTTTGATATAAATAACTGTGTCTTAAATACTAACTAAAATGAAACAAACAGGATCCCTAAAAAATTTCTCATATCTATTACAGTAAAACCTCAATATTGCAGACTAATTCAGGTAAGGGGGTGCCTGTTAAAGCTGAAAGTCCATTATAAAATAAAGTATGTTTTACGAATTTGTATATTAAATAATTGACAAATTAATTTACCTGTTTTTATTTATGCACATTGTGCAATTAAAATTAAGTACGAAAAGTTTAATTTCACAGAAAAGTATTACTGTAATTTTAAATTTATTAAATGTGTGCATACACCAGTTACCATGAGCAAACAAATGCACATGGCTGGGCGTGGCTTAGTGCACATGGGAACATCCCAAGGCATGAGTTAATACTATTGCCGCAAGTGACACCACTCAAAAATAGAACCAATCATGTGTGCAATAAGGTGTGATCACATTCTAATCATTGGCCAAACATTGGCTACAAGCAGTGACTCTTGGATTTAAATATGTAAACTATAATTGTAGATATGTAATATTTATTTATGTTGGCGAAATTACTACAGTGTGTTTTCTAAAATATAGCCGATCTGCTAAAATTTGTTTAAAATACCGTATTTTTCGGACCATAAGACGCACTTTTTCCCCCCCAGAAGTGGGGGGAAAAAGTCCCTGCGTCTTATGGTCCAAATATAGCCTACACATATACTGTAAAAAAAAAGTTTTTTTACTTGCCCGGCTCTGTGTGGTCTCTGTGTGCTTGCCCGGCTCTAAAATGGTTCTAAATGCTGCTGTTTACTTTACAGGGTTGATTACATGTGTTTATGACTGTGATGTTGGGTTTTAATGCACATAAAATATTTTAGGACACTATTTGTTTCAGAATCTTTTTTTCTTCATTTCCCTTCTCTAAAAACTGGTGCGTCTTATGGTCCGGTGCGTCTTATGGTCCAAAAAATACGGTAACAGTGAATTGGAGATCCAAGATGGCGGCTTAGGTAAACACACCTAAACTGCTGCCACGCACAACAATTTCAAAACTACAACTAAAAACATAACGTCTATCACCCAGAACCACGGAAACACTGGCTGAAAGGAAGCTCTACAACTAGATTGAAAGAGAAAGGAGCATTCAGGGCACAAACGCTGAAAAACTGAGGTACAGTGACTCGAGTGTGATACGGGCAGGCGACAGATCCCAACTGGCAGAGGGCGTTGCTTTCTTCAACCCGAAGAGAGACAAGCTCCCAATCTCTCTGAAATCTAGTTTCTGGGGAGAAGCTAGACTGTCTGCCATCGGGTCGGAAAGTGAGGGTGGCTTGCTTGCAGACTGCGTGCAAGAATAATTGTTTGTTGTGCTGGGGCAAGAGACGCGGGGACATGGTCAGAGAGGCAGAGAAGGCTGACTGGCAGCCATCGCTATTTGCCACGCCCTAGCCTAGAGACACCCTGAGACTCTGTCCCACACAATCTACAAACACACTCAAGCTCCAAGCAGCGGCTTTTGCATATGAATGGCCTTCTCTATTGCAGTTTAACCTAGCAAACTTGCAACCTGGTGCAGATAGCTCCAAAGCTTCCAAGCTCCAAGCAGGGAGATGAGGACTGTGGTTTTCGCTGTAGTTCCTGCAGGGTGACTTCAGATAGTAGCTGAACTGCACCCCCCATTGGAGATCCGGAAACTAGTGTATCTAGTGGTCAGTATGAGACAACACCAAATTTCAACTACTCTCATAAGGGAAACATTCAAGAGACAGACTCAGTGAGCACCAAAGCCCTACTGGAACAAGTCCTCCCCCCATAAACGTGTCTCCAGTACAGCAATTCTTTCATTATAGACACAGCAAGTCCTCACAGCCAATTGGCCTGGAGGTCAATTTCTCCCAGTGACACCAACAACAATCAAGACTTAACTACAACAAGGGTGTACACACAGTCCACAAAGGGGTGCACCAAGAATGTCCACATCAGGCAACTGGGAGGCTGACCCATTGAACCATATAGGACACCCAGGCCCACAAAGCTACCCTACCAACTCAGGGAAGTAGCGAATATGCTGAGAAAAGGAAGGAAATCTGAAACAAAAGAAATGGAGGAGAACAAAAGACTGGATATAGAGTTTAAAACCACGGTTATAAGGTTTTTCAAATATTTCCTAGAAAAGGCCAATAAACTTAATGAGACCCTCGAGGATATGAAAAAGAAATTAAACATACACTGACTGAAATAAAAATTATACAGAGACCCAACAGCAGACTACAAGAACACAAGAATCAAGTCAAAGATTTGGAATACAAAGAGGCAAAGGACACTCTTCCGGAGAAGCAAGAAGACAAGAGAATCCAGAAAGTTGAAGATAGTGTAAGAAGCCTCTGGGACAACTTCAAGCGTACCAACATCATTATTATGAGGGTGCCAGAAGAAAAGAGAGAAGACACTGAAAACCTATTTGAAGAAATAATGACTGAAAACTTGCCCCACCTGGTGTAAGAAATATTTACAAGTCCAAGAAGTGCACAGAACCCCAAACAAAAGGAATCCAAAGAGGACCACACCAAGACACATCATAATTAAAATGCCAAGTGCAAAAGACAAACAGAGAATCTTACAAGCAGCAAGTGAAAAACAGTTAGTTACCTACAAGGGAGCACCCATACGATTATCAGCTGATTTCTCAACAGAAACTATGCAGGCCAGAAGGGAGTGGCAAGAAATATTCAAAGTGATGAATAGCAAGAACCTACAACCAAGATTACTCTACCCAGCAAAGCTATCATTCAGAATTGAAGGTCAGATAAAGAGCTCCAAGCAGGGAGATGAGGACTGTGGTTCTCCTAAGTCAGGAGAATCCAAACTTGTATTGAAGTGGAAGGTGAAAAAGAAAAGTTGTTTTCATACTCACAAGGACTGAGAAGTTGGCATGCATGCACATCACCAAGTTAAGTTATTTGAGGGTATTTCAGCAAAACTAAAAATGAACCCAAGAAAGATAAAGACAGATAATAAAAAGTTAAAGGAGTACATCACCACCAAACTAGTATTATATGAAATGCTAAAAGGTATTCTTTAAAAAGAGGAAAAATAAGAAAAAAGTAAAGATAAAAATTATGAAGACAAATACATATCTATCAACAAGTGAATCTAAAAGTCAAGTGAGTTAAAAATCTGAGGAACAGAATAAACTGATGAATATAATAGAATCAGGGGCATAGAATGGGAGGGGATTGATAATTCTCAGGGGAAAAGGGGTGTCTGTGTGGAGGGTACGGGAAGAGACTGGACAAAAATCATATATCTATGGATGAGGACAGAGGGATGGGGGCGGGGATGGAGGGGAGATAAAGGCAGAGGGTGGAGTGGAAAAGTAGAGGAGAGCTATGGGAGGAGGGGGGAAAAGGAGAAACAATTGTAATAAATTGAACAATAAAGATTTATTTTTTAAAAAATATTATAATAAAATAAAATAACAGTGAATTAATAAAAATAATAACCAGTTGATTTAATTATAAACAAATCTTGGTTAAAACATTTAAAAATTAACAGGATATTAATTTTCACATGACATACGGACCAGAAATTTTGTCTGCTAAATCAAGGTCCGCAAAATTGAAGGTTTACTGTGCTATTTTTTCAATATGCCAACTTAATCTTACTTTTTTGGGAATATGCTCACATTCCACTTTTACTTTTATTTTCTCTTCTTGTGCTTCTTCAACTTCTGTATCATCTATTTCATCATCGATTCTGTAGCAAAAATATAAAATAACACAAGAGAATTTTTTTCAACCTGAAAGGGTTCATCCCACACCATTAAAATCCACAGCTTTGGCTTATCTTCAACTTGCCCAAATTCCAAATTCAAATTCTACTCCACCTACCCTTCTTTCCAGAGAATTATGTACAAAATTATTATGAGTAGTTAATGACAACATGTTTATGAGTAAAAAATAAAGCTGAAATTTTAGATTACATAACCTTGAACATTAGCTCAAGTATTAGCAGGTTTTTAATTTATCCATTCATTCTCGTTCAATTCATTCAACAAATGCTGTGTATCTATCATACTCAGCATATAGGCTCTGGGCCTTAAATCCTAGGATACAACAATGAATAAAATAGACCTTGTCCCTGCCTTCTGAGAACTTTCTATCTGTTTGGAAGAGAAAAGGAAAGCAATTTCAATATGGTGTGGTAAGTACAGATATATATATATATATATATATATATATATATATATATACACACACACACACACACACACACACACACACACACACATACACACATATGAATATGTATGAAGAAAACAATCTAGATTTAGGTGCCAGAAGTTTTCTGAACCTAAAAGACATGAAAGAGTTAGCAAACAAAGAGGAATGAATGGAAGGGAGAAGAGTATTTCAGGTATAATTCAGGGTGCTTTCCTAAGTCAGGAGAATCCAAACTTGTATTCAAGTGGAAGGTGAAAAAGAAAAGTTGTTTTCATACTCACAAGGATTGAGAAGTTGGCATGCATGCACATCACCAAGTTAAGTTATTTGAGGGTATTTCAGCAAAACTAAAAATGAACCCAAGAAAGATAAAGACAGGAAATACCAAAACACACACACACACAAACAAAAACAAACAAACAACAAGAAAAACACCTGGTGAATAGAGAAGCCAGTAAAATCCTATGTAATAAAGAGGTAATGTGCAAATTAATCCTCATGCCCTCACAAGATGGCTGCCTATGACCAGGGGCAACCAGGTTGGCAGGGGGACAGTGAGGGGCGACCAGACTGGTGGGGGGAGGGAGGAAGTTAGGGGCAACCAGGCTGCCAGAAGAGGGGGGCAGTTGAGGGTAATTGGGTGGGGGGGGCAGCAGTTAGGGGCAACCAGATCTGCAGGGGGTGGGGGGGCTCTTAGGGGTGACGAGGCAGGCAGGCAGGTGAGTGATTAGGAGCCAGTGGTCCAGGATTGTGAGAGGGATCGGGCCTAAACCGACAGTTGGACATCCCCTAAGGAGTCCCGGATTGGAGAGGGTGCAGGCTGGACTGAAGAGGACCCCCCCCCTCCCCCTGTGTACGAATTTCATGCACCAGTCCGCTAATTCATAAATCGAAATAATGGTTGATGGTATAGACACAGGGCTTTAAACACAATTTTGTCTCAGAAAGTAGTGACTACTGAATAAAGCTTCAAATATGTGTTACAAGCCAGATAAAGGCAAGGACTAGGCAATCTGTACATATAATACTCAAAGCAACATGTTACAAGAATGTGAATAGTGGCTTTGTGCTTCTTTCCAAGTTACAGGAATTCAGGCTTCACAGCTATATCCAATCTAACAGTTTACCACGGATCTATCTCCATTCAGAGCTTCAGAGTTACACCCATCAGATAAGCTACCATGTTTTGAGCCTTTTACAGAAGCAAGAGCCAATAAACAAAATCCTGTGGATCTTTATTGTCCTAGTTTTCAGTAATGAATCACAGGGAATAGGAAGTAATATATCCTTGGGCAGAATGATGATGACAATAGCAACTACAGCAGCAGCGAACACTTGCATTATGATTACTCTGTGCCCGCACACTGTCCCACACACATTATCGCAATAACCCTATAACGTACATACTACTGCTTAAAAGGCCGTTTTACAGATGAGAGAACTGAATTATAGAAAGCTTATACAACTGGCCACAAACCTAGTAAATGGTGGAGCTGAGACTGGAATGCTGGCAGGCAGAGCCAACTCCCTATTCACCATATCTACCTGGTGTCTACTAGACTAACCTTAATATATCCAAAACTGAACTCCTGTTACTTAAACTGCAACTCTAACCTTTTTAATGATACCACCCCAAAACCTTGATGTTGTCCTTGGCTCTTCTCATGTCCCGCACCCAAACCATGAAGACATCCAGTTTATCTTCAACATTTTATCTATATTTGACCACTTCTTACCACTAATTCTATGACGCAAGCTCTTGCCCCACTACATTCTACTCTCAACACAAACAGAAAGACCCTACTAAACGGTCACTCTCTGCTGAAAACCCTCCAATGGCCTCTTATCTTATGTAGGGTAGAAGATAAAGTCCTTATTATGGCACCTACAAGTCCCTACATGATCTGCCTACCCCACCCTACCCAATACCACTCAAGTCTGACTACTCTTACTCCACTCCAATTGTCATTCTGGCCACTTTGTTCCACCACCCAATCACATCAAGCTCCTGCACTTCAGGACCTTTATATGGAACATTCTCCAGCTAGGTATCAACCTCCTTCACCTCCTTCAGGTCCCTACTCACATATTACTCATTAATGTTAATATATAAGGCTTCCCTTAATCACCTTCTTTAAAATATCTACATCCTTTCCATCATACATCCTCCCTTCTTATCCAACTAACCCTCTTTCATTTTTCTCTGTCATTTATCACCACCTACAATACCATACAGTATATCATCCATAGGCTCCTGGAACTACAATGAAGCATATAATGAAATCAGTTTTACCATAGGCTAACTGATATACACAGGAGTTAGGTTTCTATGGCATCTCATCGACCTTAGAATGAAACAAAGAATAAAATGACATTACTTGATAACTGTATATTTACATATTGCCTGTGCCCCAAGAATATATAAATTTCATGAGCATGAGACTTTTAAAAAATATATTTAATATTATTATGTTCCCAGGGCTTAGAATAATATCTTGTCCATAGCTGGTGCTCCAATAAATGAGTAATCCTATATTCCTATATAATAAAAGCCTAATATGCTAATGTCCAGTCATCCAGTTGGCCGTTCAACCAATCAAAGCGTAATATGCTAAGGCCACTCACTTGCTTGCTATGGCATGCATTGACCACCAGGAGGCAGATGCTTCAACCAGTAGGTTAGCTTGCTGCTGGGGTCCAGCTCATCAGGACTGAGTGAGACAGGCGGGACATGCCCTGGAGACCTCCTGCAGTCCCTCCCTGGCTGGCCAACCTCCTGTGTCCCTTCCCAGCCCAATTGTGCACCAGTGGGGTCCCTTGGCCTGGCCTGCATCCTCTCCCAACCTGGGACCCCTTAGGGCAGGGGTCTTCAAACTACGGCCCGCGGGCCACATGCGGCCCGCAGAGGAGTCTGATCCGGCCCGCCAGGTTTTTTGGGCAGTGAGCGCAGCCGAGGTGTTACAGTAGGAATTAGTAGTTCATATAGTCTGGCCCTCCAGCTCTCTGAGGGACCGTGATCTGGCCCCCACTTTAAAAAGTTTGAGGACCCCTGCCTTAGGGGATGTTGGAGAGCCAGTGTTGGCCCTAGGGCAGAATGACTGTTTGCTATGATGCACACTGACCACCAGGGGGCAGGTGCTCAATGCAGGAGCTGCCCCCTGGTTGTCAGTGTGCTCCCCAGGGGCCCGAGGGATTTCCCACCTGGGAGAGGGACCCTCTGAGTGCACAAATTTTGTGCACCAGGTCTCTAGTTCCATAATAAAGTTACTAGTAAAAACAAAAAACAAACAAACAAACAAAAAAAAGAAACAATAAAAGATTGAATCATTTGACTGCTTTTAAAACAAAAACCTTTATGCATAGAAAATAATGCCATAAGCAAAGTCAAAAAACAAATAACAAATTGGGGTACAATATCTGCTCACTAGAGAGCCTAAAATTTCAAAGAGAAGAATGGGCAAAAGATATGAATAATAGTTCAGACACTCACTATAACCATATTGCAATACCATCTGCACCTGACATTTTTGCAAAAATCCTTAAGTGTTATAAAAGGATGACATAAAAGTAGTTCAGTAAAATTTTCAAACTGATGGCTGCTGTTGGTTTTTTACATGTTGCCACATTCTTTTGTGTGATTATTTATATTGCTGATTTCTCTTATGTATTTTAAGTTTATTGATTCCTCTCCTTTTTCTTTGTAGATGATCCTATCATCTGCAAGTAATTAGTATCTTTTTCTCTTTTCAATATTTATAGGTTTTATTTTAACCAACTGTGCTTTAGAAACATGGGGATGAAATCATGGGGCCTAGAGGAAGACTTATCTAAGTAACTTAATCCTAGTTTTGCCACTTACTATCAATAGTATACTGTGTAATCATGGCAAGTTATTTATCATCTCTGTGCCTCAACTTTCTACTACAAAAATATGGATATCTTAAAGGCTGTGAAGATTAAAAGACATTTTATGTAAAGCAACATAATAAAGCTCTTGATGGTAGCCTGAATTAAAGCAATAGTTCCAATTAAGGTATGTGAGCCGGAGAGAAGTGAAAAGATTTTAGTGATCTGGAGGTAAAGTCAACCATAATACGACTTATAGTTGATAAGAGAAAGAAAGGAATAAAGGCTCTGTTATAGTTTTTGGCCTAGGGAAACTGGGGCAAGGATGCAGGTTTAGAAGAAAAGATGGGTTTCTAGCATTTCAAAGTCACAAAGAAAAGAGTGAATTAATATCTGGGTGTAAAGAAACTACACTATCCAAGTCTCCACGAATGAGATGAGTTAGGAGCCATTTGGCCAGCGGCCTCATTTTCCCTTTCAACATAAAGGAAATATAACCAAAAAGTCTTTGCTGTTCTATGATAGTTCTTAGGGTCTTTCGATGCTGATCAGTGGAATAAGAGCAGACTATTCACTCATACTTCACCACTTGGCGAACTAACGGTTTCATTATTTTCTACAGAAAAAGTACCTAGCACGTGTCGGTGAGAAATGACAGATGACCTCTGTCTTCTAGGAGCGCACACGTGCTCTAGTCCGCCGGGAGAAAAGGGAGCTTCCCGGCGCACCCTCGCCCCGCACGGGCCCCGCACCTCCGGCTTCCACCTGCGCGCCCGCCCCGCCCCGCACCATCGCTCCGCATCTGAGCTTCCCGCGCGCTTCACGCCCCCCGCGACTGAGCGTCCGGGACGCGCGAAGGGGCGGAACCCGCTGGGACCCCGGCGCTCAGGGCAGCAAAACACGGGCGTCACCTGTCGTCAGAGTCCTTGGCGTTGGAGTCCGTGACCGATTTCCTGCCCAGGGCCGGGTTGGGGGGTTTGGAGAAAAGATTCTCAAAATCCATCCTCCCGTCCGGAGTGCCGCAGCTACCTAGTGACAACCCCGGCGGCAGCGGAGAGGGGAGAGGAAGGAGGGGCTCCCCGACCCCGCAGGCGGCCTACGCATGCGCCGCCCGCCCCCTCTGCGCACGCGCTCCTGGCCCCAGTGCGCACGCGCGCTCTGATCAACTAGCTCCGCACAGGCACCGCCCTACATGTAGGCTTCTTGTTGCACTTGGCTACCCGTTATCTCAAATAGTTGCTATAGTTTTTAGGCTCGGTCCTTAGGGTTCTTCTATGGATCAAAAACCCTTTGTTTCTAAAAAGAAACATTGATTTAAGCACTTGCTTAATATCAGACATGTTTCACATTTAGCCCACTTAATGCTCACTGGAACCCAGGACACTCAACTTATTACAGGTGCTATTCCACATTTTCTAGATGAGGAAACAGGTGTGGACAGTTCACGTGACTTGTAGAGTGTTGTCATCCAATGGGATTAATACAACTTTTAGGCTAGGGGTGTCTAACTCAATCAGAGAAGGGGCCAAAATCTAAAATCCAGCCTAAATCGCGGGCCAAATGGTTTACTGAACAGTCATAAACTGACAATGTCATAAACTGACAGCGGAGTGCAGTGATGACAGCGCAGTGCGGGCCACATTGCAAGGCCTGGCGGGCTGGATTTGGCCCGCGGGCCGTGTGTTTGACACGTGTGTTTTAGGCAGACAGTTCATTTAAAAGTACCAAGAACTAAGAGGATTCAGAAAAGTGGTTGGGAAGGCTTCTTTTTGAAAGGAGCATATTTGAGCTCGGTATTGATGTAATGTCCACAGGAAAAGATAAAGCTAGGAGTATAAATGGACTCTGGGTAAAGGCAGTTTTCCAGTCCCTTTTATGCAGTAGAACCAAAGGAGCAATTATAAGAAAGGTGCATGAAATCCATTGGTGGTAGATTAGGGAGGTGAGGGAAAGCATTGAAATCACTGGATAAAAAACAAAATGGAGTTGCATACTTCTTTTACGTCGGTAGGTATGGGATAATTAGCAATTGCAGTAAATAAATGGGCAACAAGATAACAATAAGGAGTTTCATCGTCTCCCAGTCGAGGTGTTGGAAAATTACCCAGATCTTTCAAATATGGCTTATCCTCCTAGATGCATGAAACTAGCTGGGCTCATATTCAAGGCAAAGAGTGAGTTGCTAAGGAAGCTAACAGCCTGGAACTTGACACCTGCCACGACCTGCCCAGCTAGCAATCTGTCATCAGACCACCCAGGGTAGTTACTCCTGGTCACCCTGCCTGCCAGGACTGCAGTTGGTCCCCAAAGCTGGCCTGGCCTACTTGTACCTTTTTTGTTACCACTAAGCATGGCAAAGGGAAGTCAGATGTTTGGGAGGGTCAAGTCCTAAGTCCATCATTTTAAAAAAAAAGTAAGGGCGTTTCAGCCATGCTATTTTCCTCAAAACGTGATTCTGAGTCCTAGGCATTAGAAAAAGAGAGCTCGCTACAACCATGAAGGAGAAAGTACATTTCTCCATCACTAAAAATATATTAAAAATAACTCCCAATATCCTATTTAAAAAACACACCCCACGAGTGACGCATATTAACACAGCCCACACCGACGAAGGACTGCTTCAGAAGCCACTAGCTAGGGGCCTCCCCCACCCCCGGCTGGCGGCGTCCTGCGACGGCACCGAGACCCGAGCCGCCGGGGAACTCGAGCGGAGGCCGCCTCCGGCCCAGAGCCGCCTCCGCCGCAGAGCCGCCTCCGCCGCCGGCCGCGCCGGAGTCCCGCCCCTGCAGGTGACTGACGGCCGCATCCGGCAATGAAGGCGCGCAGGGGGCGGGGCGAGGCGGGCGCGCGGAGGGATATTGCGCCTGGAGTCCCCGGCTGGCGAGCGACGCCATCTTGTCGAACGCCGCCCCGGGGCCGCCATGTCGGTGAGGAGCAGTCACCGCCACGGCCACTGTCCAAACCCCTGCGTCGCGGCGCGCTCACCCGCCCGCTCCCGAGCCTCGGCCGCCGGCGGCGAGTAGAGACTAGCGTGGCGGCGCCGGCCGCGGCCGCGCCCGTGTGTGCCGAGAGCGCATCTCTCTGGCGTGGTTGTTAACAGACTGGAAAGTCTGTGTCTGTGTCGCTCACTAGTAACCGTGAGTTTTTACCGCCTCGTTACGGCGGGCGGCCGGGGTCCCGCGCCCCGCAGACCGGCCCGCAGCCCCGCCCCGCTCCTGACCAAACATGACAGACTGTGAACACGCAGGGCGCGGCAGGTCGGAACCTTGTCTGTCTGTGTGTCGGAGGAGAGGGCTGGGCGGGGGCGGGCGGGCCCTGTGCATGACCGAGGCATCGCCGGGCCGCTGTGCTGGCCGGCGCCCGCCCGGGGAGGCCGGCTGGCGGCCGCGGGCAGGCCGCCCCTCCCGTCCGGCCCGGCCCAGCCCGCCGCGCGGGTCCTTCCGGCCGCCCGCCCCGCCCGCGCCCGCGCCCGCGCGACCCCCGCCCACGGCGGCGCTGCGGGCCCGGCCAGGCGGGCCCGGCCACGGATTGGTAATGACTGGTGTGTGAGCGGTACCCTGGCACACTCCGAAAAATAAACATGTTTGGGTTTTTTGTTTTGTTTTTTTGTTTTGTTTGTTTTTTTCTTTTAGGAAATAATGGAAGCAAACCAACAGGCCATGTTATCTGAAATGGCAAGTTTCAAGTTTAAAATCTTAACACATATCCGCAGGCTTTGCCAACCTCGGTGTAGCACTTAGTGGAAACTCCATGGATTATCCCGTCTAGCCCAATCTTCTAACTATGATATGTCACCTGAACATGTAACTGAGGTGTTGATTTTTTTAGTTTTGCTTTACCTTTAGAGGCATCCTCTTAGTTCCACGTAAAGGTTGGTGTTATGCATAGAGTTTAAATAGGGTAAAGAGCGTGCTGAACTTTTGATGAGGTTTCTAACCTAGAGTCTAAGCGGTGAAATGACATTTGGGTCGACAGTGGACCAAATAGACGACAGAGGTCTTACAGGGTTACACAGTAACGGAGCTGAAAGATTCCTATCGCCCGGGGCCACCTAGCTGTTGTGTTCTAACATCTTACTTAGCACAAGGTATTCCCGTGTTTGTGGCGATGCTGGTGTCCACAGACCGCTGGGCTGCCGGCCGGTCCTGTCAGGTCTGGCACCTGTAATTACGTGGTCTGTGTTTGCTGCACCGTCCAGTTAGCGTGAGTGCACTCTGTGATGCTGGCACAATGCTCTCACCGAGCCATTTCTCAGAATGCATTCATTCCCTTTGTTAAGCAGCACGTGCCTGCCTGTACGTTGACATCTTAATGATTAGGAAGAAGGGCTTTCCTTCTCTAAAATTACCAGAACCCACTGAATGTGACTACAAAACCCATTGCATCTGATTCTTACATGTAATATATTTAAAAATCTAGAATCTAGCAATTCTTTGGGGATAGGGATAATCAAAAGGACACCTGGTACATACAAATTGCTGAAGTTCTACCGATAGACTCATGTCTGCTTTCAGCAGCATTCCAAACACTTCAACACACACGATACAGAAGCAGAAATCACAAACATCACAGAAATTTGAAAATATAAAATATCTGGCAATTGACATTTTTCATGATTTATTTTTACAATGTCTTACTAAAATAAGAAAATTCTAGGGATGGGTTGAGAGAAATTTCCCACTCAATATTTGTAGACAAATCAAAGATGAGGTTTTGCTTAGGAGCCAAAAATAATTTTTGTGTGTATGGAAGAAGAAAATCTGTTCTTTGTTTACAATATGTAGAATTATTCTATGTATTGAAGAAACCATGGCACCAAATTCAGGTGTCAAAATAATTTTGCTAGTAAGGAACTTTAAAAATAATGAAAATTTAAAACACTGATTCAGAAGTTAAAAAAAAATTTTAAAGAATTCTTCGTAAGATACATTAATAGCTTAGTAGGAACCAAAGATTAGTAGTAAGCTTATTTTCTATTAGGACTAAGAAAATATTTTCTAGTAATTTCTGAAACAAGGTTAGCTTATTAAGTGGCAGCATTATTCTGAGGCAAAAGATGTGTTTTCCACACTTTTTTCCGTCAACCTACATGAAAAAAAAAATCAAGAAAACATAGTGAACTAGGAGTCAGAAGAAATTCTAGTTCCAGCTTTGGTACCATTTAGCTTTGTGAACTTGAGCAAGCCTGGTTTCTTAATTGCTAAAAGGGTTCTACGAGAATGTTTCAGGTTCTCCAAGATCTTGTTCTCAATCTATCAAGAGCTTTTTCAAAGGCGTTGATGTTACTGCTATGTCTAAACCTCAGCCTGTGTTTAAAGTTTTTAAAAGCTCAAATTATGCTAAGATCTTGTAATTTGAGAACTACTATACTAGATCAGTGTTTCCAAACTTAGCTAATCATCCAGTCACTTTGAGAAATAAAAATTTCTGTCCTGCTTAGAGCAATTGAGTCAATTTCTGAGGAGAATTGTGGTGATCTGTATGTTTAATAGGCTCCCCTGAAGTAATTCTTAAGAAATTGCGGGGGGAAATGGACTAATATATGGAATCCCCAAATATTCTGTGCTTCTTTGTTACAGTTATACTGTAATAAAAGTTTGTTAATTAGATGGTGAGGATATATGAATACTGATATTTGTGGCTATGCATTGTCTCAAGGACTTCTATTTCTGACATTCCTGAAAATGAAGGTATATTGTGAGTGCAGGAAAAACTTAAATCTATGATTTTTTATTAACCACTACTTTGATTATACAAGTTAAAATATTACTATTATACTATATATGCAAGTGAGATTCTAAATGGAAATTAACATAATGCACATTTTTTTCTATTTAAATTTTAGTTTTCTTGCACATGTTTCATTTGGTGAATATTTTGCACAAGATTTGTTTGCCAAATGAGTTAACTTTTTTAAAAAAAAAAATACCCATTTGGTGTACTTTCCTCTAAATATAGTATGGGACAAAAGTAGGTCTACAGTTCATTTGGAAAATTTTATAACTAATAAACAATAATACAAGAATAAACTGTTTTGCATCCTCACCACTGTAAACCTACTTTTGCCCCACTCTATTTTCATGCTTGGGGTAAAAACACTTTTATAAAGTGTTAACAATATTAAAACACTTATAAACATGTAGACATATAGAATATTAATTAGTAAGTAGAGGGCTTCTGCCTAGATCTTTAGAAATAAATAATAGAGGTTGGGAGAAGTTAAAGAAATGAAATTCTTGTCTCTTTTTTCCATTCATTTCTTCCTTTCATCCAGTTCTCTTAGGCACAACTCCAACCACCTAGCTTTATATTGTACCTGACTATTGTCTCAATTAAGACAATCCACAAACAACTCCTAAAGGTTAAATACTGAGTCTGGCCTTTAGACATATCTGCAGTAGAGTAGGAAAGGAACTATACATTCAAGTAACTATTGTACAATTTTCTGAAATAAGCTAAAGGTCAAAAGTTTTAGAGGGCTATCACTGGAGGAAAATTAACATGAGCAGTTTATATAAAGCTTAAGAGTCTGTCTTTTATTGATAAGAAGGTATGGTTAATCCTTTCTTTTTGGAAGAGGTTATTTGCTCGTTATGAACAACTTTCCTACCTTCTTTCCCTCTTCTGCCTCCTACTTTTCTTCCTCATGTAAAACAAGAACAACAGAATTCCATCCCATCAGAATGGTAGGAGTTTGTATCTTTCCCTCGCCCCCACAGAATGATGGGAACCTTGCTTGGAGACTTGGAGAATCTGGAGAAGTGAAGTTGGAGAAGATGGTTATACGTTCCCTTTGTAATAGGGCTTTCATTTGATTCTCATGTTAATCCCAGTAGGTAGTATAACATTACAGTGTGTCATATTTGTTTGATATCTCATAGGTAGAGCCTAGATAACCCAAGAATGCCAACTCCCACCTGAAGATTTAATGCAGTAGGCACTAGCCTTCACTTCTTGAATTGTTTGGGATTGTCCTGTGCTAGTAGTGTGTGTGTGGGGGTGTGGGTGTGTGTGTGCGCGCGCGCACGCATGCGTGCACTCACTAGTATTTTAAGAGAGCTCTTTAATTTTTTTTAAAATATATTTTATTGATTTTTTCACAGAGAGGAAGAGAGAGGGATAGAGAGTTAGAAAAATAGATTAGAGAGAATCATCGATCAGCTGTCTCTTGCACACCCCCTACTGGGGATGTGCCCTCAACCAAGGTACATGCCCTTGCCCGGAATCGAACCTGGGACCTTTCAGTCCGCAGGCCGACGCTCTATCCACTGAGCCAAACCGGTCCTGGCAGCTCTTTCATTCTTAATAAAACCTGGGTTCTGAGCTTAGTTTTTTCCTCTAACTTGGTTAATTCTTTTTTCTTTTCTATGACTTTTCTTATTTCTGAAATCATCCAGTTTTAATAAGTCATTAATTTTAATTAAATTACAGATGCAACTTCTTACATCAGTGTTCACTCAGTGCTCCATACAGTATTTGGTTTATAAATTAGTATGTTTACTGAAGTAAACATCTGCCCTCTTTAGGCCATTAGTCAATTAATTGTATTCTTAAGTGTACAATTCAGTGGTATTATGTATATTCATATTGTTGTGCATCCAATCTCCAGAACACTTCATCTTGAAAAACTAAAACTATCATGTTTAATTCCTGAATCTGCTAATTCAACTATTACTAAAACTATCAGAGTGAGTTTTTCTTTAGCCTAAAAACCTCAGACATCATGTACAGATTTGATGTAGGAAAGCACTTGACTGTTAAGAAGACATTTTTCTTTTCCTAGCCCCTTATAAACAAGTTATTCCATTCACTTTTAAATTTCGTTCATTAAATATTTTTTTACTTATTTTAATTTTAAATATTTTTTAAAATATATTTTATTGATTTTTTTACAGAGAGGAAGGTAGAGGGACAGAGAGCTAGAAACATCGATGAGAGAGAAACATCGACCAGCTGCCTCTTGCACACCCTCTACCGGGGATGTGCCCGCAACCAATGTACATGCCCTTGACTGGAATCAAACCTGGGACCTTTCAGTCCGCAGACCGACGCTCTATCCATCGAGCCAAACCGGTTTTGGCTTTAAATATATTTTTATTGATTTCATAGAGGAATGGAAAAGAGAAAGAGATAGAAACAATAATGAGAGAGAATCATTGATCAGCTGCTTCCTGTATGCATCCTACAGGGGATCCAGCCTGCAGCCCTGGCATGTGCCCTGACCAGGAATTGAACCGTGACTGGGAATATAACCGTGACATCCTGGCTCATAGGTTAAAGCTTAACCACTGCTGACCTAAATTTTTATTTATCTGACATTTCTGTGCCGAGTATTGTGATAAGTACTGGGGAAACAATCTGAATACAACATCATTGAACTTGCTCTCCAGGATCTTTTGATCCAGTAGGAGAAACAGATTGGTTAATACATAGTGATAGCACCGTATATAATGGAGGTATGAACTGAATGCAGTGGTGGCACAGATGGGAGCATCTGGGAGGCATCGGGGCATAGGCAGGACTGGAGGGTGAGTAAGAGTTTTGGCCAAGCAGAGACAGAAATATATGAAAAGTATGAAGAAATGAAATGGTAGATTCACTGGATAGAAAGAGTGTAGTATGTGGAGTGTGTACAACATATTTTGGGCAATGAGGAAAACAATAAAGATCTTGTCAAAGTTTTTTCAGCAGGAGAGTGATCAGATACATTTTTGGGTATGATATCTTGGAGGCTAGGAGACAGTAGACTACCGAAAGAGATTAGAAGACAAGTTAGGGAGCTTTCAATCACTTTCATTAAATGTTAAGCACTTAATATTTAGTATTCTATGCTCAGGGAAGATAGCAGTGAAGAAAATAATCCTTTACCTAATGGATGTTACATTTTCTTTGGAGACATAAACATGAAAAACAAATGTGTTAGGTGATAAAGTAGGTAAAGGAAAGTAAGAGTATACTAAATTAGGACATTTAAAAACTTGAATAAAAGAGTGCTGCAGGATTTGCAAACAGGTAGATTTCAGGCCTAAAATCTGCCCACATTGTGGTTTTCCCTACAGGATGTTTCAAAATATTTGTGTTTGAATGCCATCAGGTTTGACTTGTATTCTCCAACCTCCACAGTACTATCACTCATACTTTCTCCGCAAAGTTCATACCTACGCAAGGTCGGCTGTTCATAGGTGCCCCCTGGATTTGTACAGCATGGTGGTCCTGCTTTAGTTTTTCAGATTCGGAAACTGATCAGTCTCATAGCATATCAGACTTGAGGATGTTAATTCATCCTCAAAAATAACAATAGCTAACATTTATTTGGTGCTTAGTGTATGAGAGTGCTTTACGTGAATTATTTATTATATTTTAATCTTAACAACCCACGGAAGTAGTCTCCATCTTTGCAAATGAAGAAACAGATAGTATGAGATTGCTAAATTTTCCAAGGTCACAGAGTAAATCAGTGGGAACTCAATCTAATTCCAGAGCTCAAACTTGTATAAGGAAGTATATTCTCTTCATGTAGAATATTTGAAAAACTTAATTATTAAAAGTTGCCTAATAAACAAGAGCATGGGGTTAAAACAAGGCAATCGATTATAAATGACTATGATTTTAAATGGCATTAGGCTCAGATAAAGTGATATTTCCATCTTATATCTACCAAGTAGATTCTTGCTCCATCTGCCTTTCAGGATATCCTCACTCCTAGGCCAGTGGTGGGCAAACTGCGGCTCGCGGGCTTGAGAGCCACATGCAGCTCTTTGAGTGTGATTCTTCCACAAAATACAGGGCGTGCACGTACAGTGCGATTGAAACTTCGTGGCCCATGTGCAGAAGTCAGTTTTCGGCTCTCAAAAGAAATTTCAGTCGTCGTACTGTTGATTATTTGGCTCTGTTGACCAATGAGTTTGCCAACCACTGGGCATTGGCCACATTTGTCTTTCCATGTTTCCTTTTCATCACTTTCATTACTAACCAATCCTCATTTCTAACAGATAAAGGTCTTTGCATTGCATGTTAATATCTTAAATTTTAGTCATATTTTTACTTGGTTCTGTGTTTCTGACTTTCTAATCTCCATTCTGGTTCATCTTATTTTGGTTTATGGTTGAACTGAGGGCATTTTAAAAAATATTTTCATTGATTTTCAGAGAGAGCGGAAGGAAGGGGGAGAGAGAAACATTGATGTCAGAGCATTGATTGGCTGCCTCCTGCATATCCCTGCTGGGGATGTAGCCCTCAAATCAGGTGTGTGCTCTTGACTGGGAATTGAACCAGCAATCTTGAGCTGCACACTGACCAGGACCTGAGGGCATTCTTATTTCCAATCTTTTTCAGGTGTTTGTGTCCTGGAAGATATACTTGACTGCTGATGCCATGTACCAACCCAGACAGTAGTTATTGGAAGACATTAATGAAAGCAATTTCAATTGATTATTATAATATTTCTCTTGCACAGAGCAACTTTTCTCTATTATAAAATTATATATGTTACTTTTCTTTATAATATAAGTTCATAGCTTAACTCTTTAAATGAACTGTTTTAATACTTAAACTTTAACAAATCAAAGCCACATTCTTGAGTGGCAAAGAAATGTCTAAAGCAAATTCCACAGAGTTGTTAAAAGGAGTCCTAAATTAATTATCATTTAAATTATACATAAAACAATTGTGAAAATCAATAATCTACACTAATAAAAGAGAAACATGCAAATTGACCGTCACTCCACTACACCCACCAGCCAATCAGAGTGAGTATGCAAATTAGCCCAGCAAAGATGGTTAATTTGCATATGCAGGCACAGAAGACTGAAGACAGCTTAGAAGGAAGAGAGAGGGAACTTGGAAAGCAGGGCAGCGGCGGGAGGGGAAGCGCAGGGCTGCAGTGGCAGGAGGGAGGCCTGCCTCTGCGGCCTTCACTTCTCTGCTTCACTCTGGCCACTGGAAGCCCTATTCTTGCAGGATCTCCCTGCAATGGGCCTATAGCTATTATAAAATTGATAGAAAAATGAAAAACGTAGGTTTAGAACTCAGGATACTCAGTATTTTACATATACTGTTGTTTATAATTCACATACTTAATTCATTCGGTCCATAAGACTATTAATATCTTCATTTTATAGTTTAGGATACAATTCAGAGGGTAAATAACTTGTCCAAGGTGACTAAACAGCTGAGTGGGAATTATAGTCTGTGTGGCATTCGGTTTCAGTCCTCTCTGTTGCTTCCATTGCCTCCTAATGATAGTAAACCTACTATCAGATGCTGGGTTGGGTTTTGGACATTTAAGTGGTTTGGGGTTTTTTTTGAGGTGTTATTTGATCACAGGTAATTTCATCCTAGTCATTATAAATTCATCTTATATGACAGCACTTTTCTGAATCTAAAACATTAAAAATTGAATTTATAAAGAATATGAATTTTTCATATAATTCAAGAGAATATGGAATAACTAACTTAAATCTGCAAATATTTAGCTATAAAAAACACAACTTTCAGTTTGTTAAGGGAATTCATTGAAAATGCATAGAGGATCAGAAGAACTGACAAATATTGTTAGATCACTGATACATGTGTGGGTTTGAGTTCTCTATAGCATACACTAGCTCATAAAGAAGGTTGTGGGTTGATTTCTACCCTTGGACAACATAGGAGTCTGTTTAAAGATTATAGTTTGGGTAAGCAAATAAAAACGAAAGTGAATAATTTAAGTAATACCTACATCTTTTCACTGTATAAATATATTGCATCAAATATACACTTTTAAATGCCTAATGTCCAAGTGTGAAAGCCAGTATTTGACCAAAGCTGGGGCTGAAGCTATCATCATCATATATTAAATTTCTGGAATAGTTAATAAATCTTAAATATTCTTCAAATTATTATAATTTGTTATAAAAGTTGTGGTCTAATTTTAAAAATAGGGCATGACAGTAGAGTAACAATAATTTTTAACACTGCCTATTGCTAGGTTTCTAGGTTGCTTCTGAGATTGCTGTAGTGCACATGATAGATCCTGAAGAGAGGGTCATTTCAACTAATATTGTAATACAAAATAGTTGGGGGAACTTTTTTTACTAATACTTTCTTTTTTATATATACTTTTAAATATCTGGAGGAAAGATGATTGATTATGTTTCACATGACTTTAAAGTTTTTTCTCATGAAATTTTGCAGTAACAATGTTAATATTATGTTTTTAATTCACACATAAAAGATAAGAATTCCCAAATAGGATTTTTTTTTTTTTGGAAAGATTTATGGAGTTAAGTAATTAAAAATTAAACATCATCTTTAGAAGTTATTTTCTTGAATGTTATGAATACTACTATGCCAAATAATGGAACAAAGTTAGAATTATGACAAAATTCATTATTTTGCTTTGTATATGTCATTTAAATTTTTAATCATTTTTTATCTTTAAAAGAATACAATATTTTTCCTGAAGTCATAATCTATCAGTATTATTACTCTATTTTTTATTTGATTGTTTGAAAATTGTTACTTTATTGTGCCCTGGCCAGGAACCAAACCCAATATCTTTCGGTGTGCCAGTCAATGCTCAACCAACTGACCCATACTGGCCAGGGCAGAAAAGTAGCTCTTATAATCATCATTAATCGCAACCTTTATTTCTTGTATCAGTATACATTTATACTTATCTAAGTGGTAAATTGTCAATATATCAATAGATAAAGCACACAAGGAGATTAAGTTGTACCTAAAATATCTTCTTAACTTAGAAAATGAATATGCAGGTACTAACAGGGAATTCAAATGACATGGCTTTCTTAAATATGACCTTGTTACCCTGATTGGATAATACTTACCTAATGTCATGCAATCCCTGATCACGTCACATTCAGGGACACCAGAAGTTACTCGAAGCCAGCCAAGGCACAATGGAGAAACATGCTTTAGCTCGATACTTAAGCCAAAGCCTAATTTTAGAGCATCTTTTTTTAAAAAAATACTATCACACTCCCCAAATCGTAAATCCCCAGTACCTCATAGTTAATCTGGTATCAGTTAATTTGGGAGTTAGACACGTATAGACCAAGGGCCCTTTTTAGATATTGGATCAGAGGCAATTTCACTCAGCTCATTGTAGATTCATCCTTCAAAACTTTTTCAACTTTTGTTTGACATCATACCTAGAAGATTGCTTTCTAGCTTTCAAATTCTCAAGGTATTTTATTTGCTGGGATTTGTTTCTGTTAAATTTCTGGTTTCTACAGTCTATACTGAAGAGCCTAAATTAAGAGGAGGAACTGAAAGGAAATGAAAGTAAGTGAATTTTAGCTCAGTGAGATATCCCAGATAATATATGAAATATTAAAAGAAACATTTAAATGTCTCAAAAAAACAACAAACAACAAAAAGCTATGGCTCTCGCTGGTTTGGCTTAGTGAATAGGGCGTCAGCCTGTGGACTGAAGGGTCCTGGGTTTGATTCCAGTCAAGGGCACATGCCCAGGTTTCGGGTTTGATCCTCAATGTAGGGCATGCAGGAGGCAGCCGGGATCAATGATTCTCAACACTGATGTTTCTATTTCTCTCTACCTCTCCCTCTCTGAAAGCAATAAAAATATATATTTTTTAAAAAGAACTATGGTAAGTGAGTTAACAGTTTTGAGTCATGTAACAGTCTCTGTGTATGGCATAAAGGCTGTTTGAGGAATTAATGCTTTTCCTTCATGATATCAAATGTACAAGTTTAAGACTATATTTTAAAATTCTTAATTTTTCTTCTGGCATTGAATGGGGTTGGGTAATTAACATTTATCAGCAGTCAATTTTATTTAAATATTTTCAAAGGGACTCTTTGTAAATAAAATACTTGGTGTGCCTTCCTATCTTACTAAATAGTACTGTTTTATCATTTTCTAAGTTACTTTGGGTCATCATGAATATCTGTTGTCACCATTGCCACTCTGACACTAGGTGCTACATTCCATCTTGTATTTTGTTACATTAAGGAGACTTTAGAAATATGGGAGCTTTGATACACACTGTAGGAAAAGCAGAAATGCCCTCATGAACAGTCTTCAAACTTTGTGTACACCAGCTTCCTTTTTGCTTTGCCTTGTTTTGGTAATTTTTCATTGTTATTTATTCTCTGAAGGAAAATATGGGCAATTTCCCCTTAGAATCCATGTCTCTTGGATTTATAATCTTCCCCATTTTCAATGAAAGTAACTGTAGCATACCCATTTTATTCAAATGCATCTATTTCAAGTAAATCACAAAAGGAAATTTTAGTTGAGGACTGTCTGCTAGATATAGTGATAAGTGATTAACCGTCTTAATCCTTAATCTGAAATGGTAAATTGGTTAGTCCCATTTTAGATGAGGAACCTGAGTATTGAGTGTGAGATAATTTGTTCAAGTTCAAGGGTGTATAAAACTTGGAAGTAAGACTTGAACCCAGATCTTTTCCCTTTCTAGAACATTTCCTACTATGAATGTCTTAAGTATTCAGTTTTAACATGCCATGAATTTAAAACATTAATTCGTCCTTTTAAGAAATCTATTATTAGTTATTATTTTTGCTTAACATTCCTACTTTAATTTCCGGTTATAGGTGACTTCACTTTGCCAGAACCCTAAGCCCTCATTAAAGGGTTTGTTTTGGGGTTGTTTTTGGTGGTGGTAGTGGTGATGGTGGTGATGGGGTGTGTGTGTGTGTGTGTGTGTGTTATTTTTTTGTTTGTTTGTTTGAATCTTTAACTTTAGGTGAAAATTGCTATTCTGGCAGCCTCATTAGTATTCCACTCTTATATGGATATTGGTGCTTAGCCCGGTTTTGTTTTAATTAAATAGCAAATCTTAATAAAAACAGAATTTTTATTTTTTCCAGCATTCCCCTTTTCTTTCTCTTTTCTGATTTGGATGTGGAGGCCTTCACCTAATAGGCTTTCACCTACCCTGCACCATTCTTGATCAACTTGTCTGAGATCTGAAATGAAGTAGAGAGACCAATTTTCCATCTCTGCATCATTTAAATATTGTTACCTCTTTTTTAAAAAATCTGTATAATAAAAATTTTGACAATCTAACAGGCCTCGTCTGGTAGCTTCTATTTCCTGACAGTCATTAAAATAACTCCTGTGGAATTAAAGTAACTCACATTTACTTTTGCATGTTAGAAATGCAGCTTTCAGATTTTAACAGTTCTTTGTATCATCTCTTAAAATAACACCTAAATGCTGAATCAGTGAAGTTTTCTTTTCCTGATATTTTATTATGAAAAATTTTAACATATAAAAATGTGGAAAGAATTTTACAGTAAACAGCCCTATATTCTGCCTACCAGTTGGTGAGGTTCTTAAATCTTTATATCAGCTACTGTGAAGTGTTTGGGCTATTTGCAAGTTCTTCGGAGAACAAACACATGTGTAGCTATTAAAGCAACATGGTTAAGATGATGGGTCTAGAAATCAAGTGTCTGGGTTTGGATTCTAGCTGTGACATCTGCTAGCTCTTAGTTCAGCTCTTTGCCTCCTTTTTTGTGCCTCGTTAATTGGGATAATAATAGTATTTCATAGATTTTCACATGATGATGAAATAAACTGATCCAACAACATAGCTGACAGAATAGGAAGTGCAATAATTGTTAATTATCACACTAGTTTGTTTTTTTATTGAGATGTAACTTCAGAATTATTTTATTATGAACACAATAGCTGGAATCAAAGATAGATAGATAGTAAAAGAATTAGATAATAAAATATGTAGACTAAAAATTATTGAGCACTGTTTTTAAATTATTTGTTAAAGTCATGGATACATGATCCTCCAACAGCCTAAGTTTTTTAAAGGTTTTGTTCCAGGCAGTATTTGACCTTTGTTGGGAAAACAGCGAAGTTAACTTGTCCTCTTTTTAAGACATAGATAAAATGGTATCATTTACATTTCTTCATGTCTATATTAGAGTGGCTGCAGGGCTATTGAGACCAGCTGATACGGGATAGTGAGTGATGGATCTGCCTCTAAAAATTATCCTGAAGCTTTATTTACATCTGCTATCTTTTTTTTAAATCTTTATTTTGTTGATTTCTGCCCTTATACTTATTATTTTTATTCATTTTGTTGTTTTGGTTTTGCCCATTTTCAAGGTCTTCATTTGAATGTATGTATAGTTCATTTGTTCTTAATCATTTTTATTTTCTGAAAGTGTGTTTAAATAAAAACATAAATCTCCCTCTGAGGACTCCTTTTCTTTGTTCAGAGGTCTTTTATAACTTCATGGTGTACTCTGTACCAAATTTATACTTGGAAGTTAGTTCATCAGAGGGCTACATTGCTTGAATTTAGATGTTTCATTAGCACATTACTAATACATTCATTACCTATACATACATATATATGTATCTGTACATATATCTATGTATAGACATATGAATATACACACAAATATTATACTTTGCCATTTTTGAGACTGAAATGATCGGTATGTACTGCTAGGATATAGAAAATAAACTCATTATTCATTCATAGCCTATTTTTAAGGAAAATCTTGACTCTATTAAAAAGAATGGCCTCAGTAGACATAATGAAGTAACATTTTAAAGGTATAAATTATGGGGATGTTTGAAATATTCATGGAGGATTGTCTGAAGGATAATAGCCTATTGCAGTGGTTGGCAAACTCATTAGTCAACAGAGCCAAATATCAACAGTGCAATGATTGAAATTTCTTTTGAGAGCCAAACTTTTTAAACTTAAACTTCTTCTAACTCCACTTCCTCAAAATAGACTTGCCCAGGCCATGATATTTTGTGGAAGAGCCACACTCAAGGGGCCAAAGAGCTGCATGTGGCTCCGAGCCCCAGTTTGCCGACCACGGGCCTATTGATTTCTCAGTATTACTTGTTTTCGATGAATTTTTCTGCCTCAACACTGTTAGGGGAAAAGCATTCTCCTTAGTGACAGTGGGTGTGGCTAACATCAGGTTCTCCATGTAGTACATTCCATTGTGGGCTTTCACTGGATTACTGTAGTGTGTCTGAACTGATTCCCTGCACCTGTTTGTTTTCTCTAGGTCTGTTTTTCACTTTCAGTCAGAATGGAAGCCTAACTGCATCACCTTCTTTCCTGAAAACTTCAGTGCTTCCTCATTTTCTCAGGCTGCTCAAAGCTCTGTGTGATCCAGAGCCACCTGTAACTTCAGCATTCTTTTGAATCAGCCTCCCCCCTTTTCTTTATGAGCCCGTGATACTCGCCTTGTCTCGGTTCCTGTCTCAGTTCTACACAGAAATTTTGTTCATCATATTTCCTGTTTGCCTGAGGCCCACCCTTGTATCTCAGGCTAACTCTACATCTCAGTTCATTCGTGTCTTCCTCAGGGAGAGCCTTCCAGACTTTCCCCTACTGTGTGTATTTGTAGCACTATTTACCTTCTTCATATACTTGTATGGTTGTTACTTTATTTTTTGTGATTCTTTGATGTCTGTCTGTCTGTCACCTCCACCACAAATTGAAAACTTTATTAGAGAAAACCATGTCTCTTTCTTGTTTGCCATTGTATCCTAACTGAGGTGATGAATAAATATTTTCTAAATGAATTTATGGCTTTTTTTTTCTGACAGAAAATTCTTCTATACATAGTTTTTGAAAATCACTTCTCCAGATGTGGATTTCATCCCTGGATTAAATATGGACGTGGGGCACTGTGTACTTGAACAATATTACTTTGTTTCTTCAGTTAATTGCTTTTTCTCTATGGAACTGTGCACCATGTTTTTCACACTGGAGTATGCTATAAGTCATAAGCTGTTGACTTGACTATATGGACACTATCTATAGTATCCATTGTGCCAGATAATAGTGTCTTCATGAAAACTGAGGACAAATATTTCTCTGATCTCAATCCCACAAAAAAAAATTGTGATTCTCTTGAATAAGCAGTCTGGGTTTTTTGTCCTAGGAGCACTTTTGTCTTACACCAAATCCTTGTTTCTTGAAATGCAGAGCCAAGTTTGCAGCTTACATCTAAGAATTAGTCCAGGGTTTTTAGCATGACCCTCTGAAAATTTATCTTAATCTCATCATCATCTTAATCTTTAGAATTTTAACTGATTTACATATTTTATACTTTGTTCAATAAAAGGCTCTATAGTTAGCTTTCAAGGAAGAATGAAACTCCATCAGAGCTTTCTTTTTTCTTTTTTTCTTTTTTCCTATTTTTATCTTTGCTGAGTAAGAAATGAGTTTAGTGTGTTTCTGTGTGCTGAAAGGGGAGAGGATAACAGGAGAATAAAAAGTGTATTACTTAGTGGGAGGAATTCTAGGTGTTAAGTTATGATTGATCCATTTAGGAACTAGAAATTCTTCCCTTTTTTCCTGCTTATTTCACAAAAGCACAGGCATTGCTTTATAGAGATAGTTTGAAGTTTGTGAGAGTTGTCTGTGATGCTCAGGGATCTATAGTTAAAACTTTTGTGTATACATGCTGGGGAACTAGGCAGAGTTTTATTTTCACTGCCACTGCCCCACCCCTTAGTCCTACCCACACAGAGCAGCAGTCACAGGTTCACTGCTATGTGGGTTATGATCTCTGGAAGTTGTTATCAGAGACCTTGCTTAGTATTTAGCTTGACTAAATATCAGAATCCCTTTGTTTTCCTTGTGCTTCAAAATAAAATTTTGTGCCATTTGATGAAATAGCATCTGTGCAGTAGCATGTCTGACTCTGGAGACCAGGCATTGGAGGAGAAGTAGGAGCAGCCACAACTATTCTAAGGAGAAGCTGGAAGGCATTTTAGAGTGATAACTGAAGAATCCCTCAGTTTGATCAGATCTTAAAACTCCTTCAGAGTCCACTTTTGATGGCCACATTCTCTTTTCTTTTAGTTTGAGCATAGATTGGTCAACTTTCCGTGTGGCATTACTCCGTGGGCAGCAGGATCTAGGGCTACGCTTTTACCTACAATTACTTGGAGCAATGACTTTAGTTTGTTGTACTGCTAGGGCTTTACAGTATTATTTACCTTTACAGTCAGTGTTAGTAACTTTTTTGGGGGGAATACATAAACCAGCAACATAATCATTTATTATCATTAGTCATTTAATATCTGTGTTTGTACAGAATTGCATGTTCCATGCTTTTATTTTTATTTATTCTTTAATTCTCTATTGTTGAAAGTATTACATCTGTCCCCTTTTCCCACATTGACTTGTCCCAGCCTGTCCCCACCCTCCAGCCCAGACCTTCAATGTTAGTAGCACATTTTTTATAAATTTCCAAGTTATATGTCTCCCATAGTTGAAAATGGAGCTCTCATGATCCTAGCATAAAGGGAATAACTTTTTTTCTCCAGAGAAATCACTGTCTTTTTAGATACTCCCAGAGAAGCATGGCCTCCTGGAGGACATGGGAAAGAAATATCTATAAATGTCTAATTATTACATGTTACATATAAGTGTTACTTGTATAGGCAAATTAAATTTTGATGACGCAAATATGAGTAAGCATGTCGATTCAGGAAATGACTAGAAGAGCCACATTCAGTTGTAAAAACAAAAATTACTTGTACCAAGTCCCATTCCTGAAAGAATATGTATTTGGGTTGAGGCTTTGACAAATGCTAAGATTGGCTCAAGGAGTAAAACAAGCCAAGTAAAAATTGCCTTGGCTTTAGATTGTAAAAAAGGATAAGCTGAGTTTCAACCAACAGATACATTTCAGGTGTCAAAATGTGTTGGATAAATGATAAAGGCAAAAATGCTTTGGAGGCTATAGATATCCAGATTTTACCACTGGTGGTTTGTAAAGGGAAACATTTTCTGAAACAAATACAACAAGCCACTTAGGACATAAGTGTTCAAGGGCCAGTTGGGGATAAACATAAAATCACAAAGACATGCCAGGTAGCTTTCCCATGGCCCCAGTATTCCTTAAAGGGGAGTACCTAGTTTGGTAGAAAGTTGGGTCAAAGCTTAATCAAGAGGGTCCCATGTGAGCTATACAGTTTGAGGGAGAAGATCGGGGAAGGTGCAGGCAAAGCCTAGGAAACTCAAGCAAGTTTTCTGTGAAGCCTGCTGACAAGTTCAGCCAGTTCATTACTTACATAGGGCATTCTCAATCAGCATTGTTAGCTCCTCATGTCCCTCAACCAGCAGGAGAATACTGACCACCAAGAGGCCAGAATGTCATAGGTGACATGAGGAACAGTTTCCATACTGTAGCTAAGCAGTTTTTTTTTAGCCTGAGTGGTGGTGTAAGGCACTGGCAAGGTGGATGACAACCTGCCTTAAAGCAGCCTCCATAAAGCAGGGAGGTGAGTAAGAGTCTTACAACGGCACCTCCAGGACCTCCTGTCTTCCATACTCTGGAGGATCACAGGGTGCTCCTCCAAGGCTCAGGTCACCTGTGGTTGGGCCTGAACTGTATAGAATGTGGAGACGTGAAGAGCAGCTCACCTACCTATCATCCTTAGGAAGGGAGAGAGGACGTTGGATCAGGACATAGTTTCAAACATTTAGGAAATTTGTGTTCTGTTGGTCATAGGATAAGCAGTCTATTCTAATGTCTGCTCCCAGGCTGTGAAGAGGTCCTGGATATCCTCTCACAGTTGCTTGGGATATTCTGGGAGATGTCCTTATGATCATACAACTTATCCCAAGAAGCTCATATTCATGAGTAGTGTCTGTGTAGTATCATCCATCAGGAGTACTAGTAAAGCCTTTCAGTGAGAATTTTGTATTTCTTCCAGATATACAGCTTCTGACCTATAGTTTGTAACAGGAGTCTCTAGGCAGCATGAAGAAGCAGAAACTGCCTGTGGAGGTAACACTGAATGGTTCTAGTTCATTTATTTTACTAGTCAACAAAACCAGAATAGAAAAAAGTAGATTCCTCTATGGAGGCACTTCAGTTTATGATAATTTAGTGAATAATGACCTCAAAATAGGAACATATCAGGGGCAGTAAGAGCATTGACCAATTCGTCCTTAGTTTATTAGTACACCACAGTATGCTATGATTTCCTCCAGTTGTCTTCAATCCACATATTTAAATCAGGAGATAAAACCTTTTTTACGTGATTATAATTTTTTTAAATGACAGCTTTATTGAGACAGAATTCACCCATTTAAAGTATTCACTCATTTTGCCGAAACCGGTTTGGCTCAGTGGTAGAGCGTCGGTCTGCGGACTGAAAGATCCCAGGTTCGATTCCGGTCAAGGGCATGTACGTTGGTTGCAGGCACATCCCCGGTAGGGGGTGTGCAGGAGACAGCTGATCGATGTTTCTAGCTCTCTATCTCCCTTCCTCTCTGTGAAAAATCAATAAAATATATTTTAAAAAATAAAAAAAATAAAAGTATTCACTGATTTTTAGGATATTCAGAGTTGTATAACCATTACCACTGTCTAATTTTAGAACATTTTTATCATTGAAAAAACAAATGCTGCTGGCCATCTTGTGGTGGCCATCTTGTGTTCACATGGATGGCAGGATCTTTGACCACATGGTGGCAGCCATCTTGTGTGTTGGAGTGATGGTCAATCTGCATATTACTCTCTTGTTGGGTAGGATAGAAGCCTGGTGCATAGGTGGGGGCCAGCTGGTTTGCCCTGCAGGGTGACCCAGATCAGGGTGGAGGTTCCCTTGAGGTGTGGGGTGGCCTGGGCGAGGGGCCTGTGGTGGTTTGCAGGCTGGCCACGCCCCATGGCGACCCAAGCGGAGATTCTGCTATATGGGATTTATTTATCTTCTACAGTTGAAACTTTGTAGCCTAGAGTGGAGCCAAGCCTTCTGCTTGCTCCATGGCAGCAGCCATTTCTGTTGGGATTTATGTATCTTCTGTAATTGAAGCTTAGTAGCTTGGAGTGGAGGCCAAGGCAGGCCAGGGCTTCAGAAGCATGGCTTCCTCCATCACCAGGGGCAACCCTAGCCTCCTGCTCTTTCCAGCTCTGTGACTGCCACTATTTCTGTTTGGATTTATTTATCTTCTATAATTGAAACTTTGTATTCTTAAGTGGAAGCATAGGCTGGCAAGGGCAGGCGGAAAGCTTGGCTTCCTCCATTCCCAGGGAAACCCATTCCTCCCTCCTGCTCTCTGTGGCCACAGCCATCTTGGTTGGGTTTATTTGCATATTTGCTCCTGATTGGCTTGTGGGCATGGCTGGTGGGTGTAGTGGAGGTATGGTCAATTTGCATAATACTCTTTTATTAGATAGGACTGTTTTTAGCTGTCTAAGGTCCCTAAGTTAAAAACCCCTTCCTGGAGTTATTTTAGGTATTTTTGTGGATGGTAACTATTGTAATACTTTGGGATGATACTGCATTCATGCATTTATTTTGTGAGAATAATCTTAATCTAAATCAGAAGTTGACAAACTGTGGCTGCTGAGACTGCTTCTTACATTTTTGAAGAGTTGTTAAAATAAAAGGAAAAATTTGCAACAGAAACCATATGTTGCCTTGCCAACCCTGATCTAAGTTAAAATAACTTAAATTCTTTTCGCCTGCTTATTTTCTTTGGGAAATGTTCCTGTAAGATTTGTTTTAGAATGGACATTTGAAAATTTTCATTGTCTTCTACAGAGAAGATGGTGAATTAGAAGATGGTGAAATTGATGATGCAGGATTTGAAGAAACACAACAGGAAGCAGAAGAGGATGATAAACAGAAAAATGAGAAAGCCTACAGAAAATCAAGGAAAAAACACAAGAAAGAAAGAGAAAAGAAAAAATCCAAAAGGAGAAAACGTGAGAAACATAAGGTTAGTTAGAATCTACTTTTTCAGTAAATTTTTATGAAATATACTGAAAATTAGGAAGAATAAATCATTGCTTATTTTCTTATAAGACATGGATTATATCTTTTTATTTATGTGATTAATGTATTTTTAACATGAGTATCATATAAATTATCTTAAAGATTTAAAAAATAATTTTTAATACAAATTAAAATAAATCTTTTTAGTTGATGAAAGTTTGTAGAATGCTGAAGCTTAGGGAATGAAAGTTTCATTCTGTACAGATACAGATTAACAGCATTGGCCTTGTCCATCCACTTATTGATTTATTTACAGGTATCATGTGCTTATTGTGGAAGTCTCCGTGTAATGTGCTGGGGGTTATAGTAACAAGTGTTCTTTATAGAAATTGCATTGAAAAGGGAAGGAGAGCGGCAGTAAACCCAGGAAAAACAAATGCTATAAAAACAAACAGTAAAGTGCTGAATAGATACGTGAGTTGGGGTGGAGAAGAAAGGAGAACTGTGCTGACAGAGAACCCAAGTAGTTTTTGTAACTCTGAATTTTCCCCATACAAACAAAGCCATTAGCATATTGTCAAAGCCAAAAAGTTATTAACAATATCTACAAAAAATGAACTAATAAGATATCCCCACAAATGTCAAAAGTACAAATGGATAAGACTAACCCACAAATAGCAACTGTGTAATGAAGCAGAGGGAAGGTAAAAGGAACTTCCAGAAAACAGACTGCCAACAGGTGTTTCAAATGGCAGAGTCCCCGTGAACCTTGTTGAGGGCACCATTCTATTTCCAGTCAGGGCCGATAGATGTTTCTCATCGATGTTTCTCTCTCTCCCTCTCCCTTCCTCTCTCTGAAATCAATAAGAACTTTTTTTTTTTTTAATTCAAGTCTTTTTTTCCCAAGGTAAAAATTCTTTACTCCAAGAAGACACTTCAGAAATATAAAAGTAAAAAGAAACCACCTAAAATTAAACTAACTAGAGTAACCACTGTTAACATTTTGATATATTTCCTTCAAATCTTTTTTCTTCTGTGATTTTTCCCCTTAATATTGGAGACATACTGTTGAATTGATGTTACATTTTGTATACTTACTATGATAATATTATAGATAGACATTTTTATGTTACTCTAAAATCATCCAAAATACCATTTTAATTGATCACTATATCGTTTAGTAAATCATTCTTTTCCTGTTGGACATGGAGGTCATTTGTGGTAAATCTTGAAGGATAAGTGGGAATTAAGATAGTTGGCCAAAGAAATCCAGAGAATACAAAAGCAAAAATTGTTAAAAGGATTGCATGTTTGGGGAAATCACTGAAGTCCCTAAATTCTTTCTGTCACTATTTGAATATTTAAGGGATTCACCAAGTGGTTTCCTATTAATTTGTTCTAGGTTTATATGTTTTTGCCCTTTCCACTCACCATGATATGATGTAATGTTTTTTGTAAAGAGTTCTATAAAAAACACAATAATTTAGACTTGAACTTTAGTACTTACTAATCAAGTTCAGCATATTGAAAGAAATAAACTGCCAGTGTATAATAAGTAAAATAACAAAATTAAAGGAACACTTTCAGACACTTTGAACAGATACCAACAGTACCCAAAAAAGTAAGAAAAAGTATAACATCCTTTTCACTTAAAATTCTAATAACTTTTAAGTAGCATTTCCAGCTATTTTAATGTAGACCAATTGCTAATTCCAGGTTAATGATTACTTCTTAGTACTATCCTAGTGACCCTATTTCCTGCACATTAAAAGGGAATGAATTAGAGGAAATATTTTAATATTGCTATTTGCCCTTTCTGTACAATAGAAGTGTCAGAAATGAAAAGAAAATAAGTAAAATGTATATGAAAATTCTCCTCCTGTCAGAGTCTGGGGGATGCCACGGGAACCAGAGGCAAGCCCCGCCCATCCATGTGCGCCTCCATATAATGCGAGACCCAGACCCAACTGGTCCCACCTCCATTGGGCTAGTTCCAGACCAGACCCAGCTGGCCCCACCCCTGTCAAGCCCCGTGGGGTGGGGGGGGGGGGGGGCTCGGCCTCAGGTAGACTGGCCAGGTGCCAGGGTGGGATGCATAGCCTGAGGTTCCCTGGCCAAGCAGGGGTCAGTGCCTCAAGTCCCCCAGTGCCAGGGAAGGGGGGCATGGCCTCAGGTCCCCTGGCCCAGTGCCGGGGTGGGGGTGTGGCCTGAGGTCCCTGTCAAGCCCCACCAGGCGGGGAGCACAGCCTCAGGTCCCCTGCCCTGGCCCAGCACCATGCAGCCTCAGGTACCTGCTGATTGCTCATTAAGGTTGATTACAGGAACTTGGCCTCTACTGTGGGCGCAGCCATCTTATATTACAGAATCCCTGCCTCTGCCATGGGCGTAGCCATTTTGTGTTACAGAATCCCTGCCTCCCCTGTGGGCACAGCAATCTTGTTATGGCATGATGGTCAATTTGTATATTCCCTCTTTATTAGATAGGATGTGAGCCCTTAAGCAGAACTTCTATTCTCTGATAGTTCTTCCTGAGGCAGTGTCTTCATTTGAGCTTTTTCTTTCTTAAGCAAGTTATCTTATTTAAGTGAAAGGTTTTCCTTTGAGCTAAAGCTGACTTCTGTTAGCAACTGAGCAAATTTGACTTTTAAATGGACAATATTTATTTCAAATCCTTACCAACAAAGATTAGGTAGTTAAGCATGAAACATTTCATAGTATAATTATAAAAAGGTTTCTTCACATCACTTATCAAATCAATAAAACAGAACTAACAACACTATAAAACTAACCCCCCAAACATTTGAAAAACAAAGTAGAGGAAAACAATTTGTGTTCCTTAAAAAGCATTTAAGAATGTAGTAGAGGAGCCCAGCCAGTGTGCTCAGTGGTTGAGCATTGATGCATGAACCAGGAGATCATGATTCATTCCCAGTCAGGGCACATGCCCGGGTTGCTGGCTTGACTCCCAGTAGGGGGTGTGCAGGAAGCAGCTCATCCATGATTCTCTCTTATCATTGATGTTTCTCTCTCTCCCCCTTTCCCTTTCTCTCACTGAAATCAATAAAACATTTTTTTAAAAAAAAGAATGTAGTAGAGGAAAACATCTCTAAAAGCATCAGAGTTCAATTAATTCAACCAAATTTTAACTGAGTTTATTCTAGGTCTAGATACTGGGAATGCAATAAGGATAAAATACAGAGCCAGTTCTTCACTGATAAGACCTTTAGGAATTGTTTAAAGAATGCTCAACCTGGGAATGTAATTATTTTGATGAGATGGAAGAGATTTTAATGTAGACCAATTGCTAATTCCAGGTTAATGATTACTTCTTAGTACTATCCTAGTGACCCTATTTCGTGCACATTAAAAAGGAATAAATTAGAGGAAAAATTTTAATATTGCTATTTGCCCTTTCTGTATAATAGAAATGAAAGAAAAGTAAAATGTATATGAAAATCTTTTTTTTTTTTTTTTTTTAGAAATTGTACACATACTTGAAGAATGATATTTGTCACTTTATCAATTACTGGTGATTTCTGTTTCACTTTTGTTCAGTTTTATGGGTTGGATTTATTTTATAATTTAGAATGTTTTAGAATCTTTTAGCTTCAGGATACTTATACAATAGAATAAAAACTCTAAAGCTATTTTAGGTAAAAATAAATTAATTCATACTCTATGCATGTTCTAGAAACATTTTTGGTGACGAGAAACCAACTTTATTTCTTTTAAGAATCTTAAATCTAAAGTTTCTTTAGAGTATAGAGATTTAGTATTTCCTGGTTGAAGTCCCTGGGCCAAAAGTATGATGAGGAAAATGCTGCCATGAAGTCCCTGAGATGAGGGGAAGATATGCTTTCCCTCAGAAAATTTTAGAGAATTTTTTTGGGGGTGGCCTTTGGAACAAGAAATTTTTAATTAATACTTTAGAACCTACTAGGATAATGTAATCTATTAGTTAGCCCCTCTAACTGAAATAAGCTTCTCTAGTTACTAGTTAAATATTCTTTAATTTGCAAGTAATGTATTTATTTTTTCTTCTTTTAGCATAATTCTCCATCTAGTGATGACAGTTCAGACTACAGCTTTGATTCAGATGTCGGACATACAGAAAGTTCCCACAAAAAAAGAACTGGTTTCTACAGGGATTATGACATTCCATTTCCTCAGGTATTGTCTTTTTTATTGTAATAAAATACCCATAACATAAAATTTATAGTTTTAACCATGTAAACATATACAGTTCAGTAGTATTAAGCATATTCACAATAATACATTTTGAGAACTTTTCATCATCCCAAATAGTAACTGTGTTTCCATCTATATATGTAAAAGCCTAAGTAACCATTCCACTGTTTGACCACTCAACTGGTAGCTATAACACACACTGGCCACCAGGGGGCACACGCTCTAACCAGTAGATTATTTTGCTGCTGGGGTCCAGCCAATTGTGACTGGGCCAGACAGGCCGGACATGCCCTGGAGCCCTCCTGTGGTCCCTCTCTGGCCCTGGTCATGCACTGGTAGGGTCCCTCAGCCTGGCCTGCACCCTCTTAAATCCAGAACCCCTTGGACATGTCAGAGAGCTGCAGGCCAGGCCGAAGGACCCCATCCATGCATGAATCTGTGCACCGAGTCTCTAGTTAAGCAATAAAACCTCATTAGCTCCCCCCTAGCTCCTGATAACCAGTGTTCTACCTTCTATCTCTATGAATTTTCCCACTCTAGGTACCGTATATAGGTGGGTTTATACAGTAATTGTTTTTTTATTAACTTACAAAATTTTCAAAGTTCATTCATGATGCAGCACAACATATGTCAGAATTTCATTCCTTTCTAAGGCTAAATAATATTGCATTGCATGCATATACAGAGGATTATTAATTATATATTAATTCCTCTGTTGATGACCACCAGGATTGTTTTAACTTTTTAATACTGCTATGAACATGAGTCTACTTATAGGAATGGAGTTTCTGATCATATGACAATTCTGTGTTTAACTTTCTGAGGAACCACGGTCCTGTCTCCCACAAAGGCTGCATCGTGTTATCGATACATTCCCACCAACAGTGCATGAGGTTTTCTGATTTCTACACATCCTTGTCAAACTTGTTATTATCTGTGGGGGTTTTTTTTATAATAGCTTTCCTAATGGGTATGAAGTAGTATTCATTGTAGTTTTGAAGTACTGCTTCTTAAAAAGGGAAAAAATTAAACTTTCAATTTTATTCTTTACTTTCTGATATTTTGCAAAGATATTTTACAAGATATATGCTTTAAAATACACTGTGTATTATTGTGCTTAGGCTGCCGTAAGAAAATACTACAGACCGGGTGGATTAAACAACCCAAGTTTATTTTCTTGCCGACTATGGGCTGGAAGTCTGAGAGCCAGGTGCCGGCAGGGTGGTTTCCTCTGGGGCTGAGGGAAGGGTCTGTGTAGGTCTTTCTCCTTGGCTTGTCTGGCCACCTTCTTGCTATTGTGTCCTCACATGGTCATCCCTCTGTGCATCACACAACCTGGTATCTCTCTGTGTCTCCAAATTTCTTCTTCACCAGTCGTAGTGGGTCAGGGTCCATCCTAACAGCGTAATCACCATTTTAATGGCCTGATCTTCAAGTACAGTCACATTGCGAGGTGCTGGGGTTAGGACTTCTACATATAAATTTTGTGACATCTATCTCTTTAAGTGCAAAAATTATTTGAAGTGTTTTAAATACAAAATATTTTAAGACATCATAATAAACTTTATTTATAATATTTATGTACATATATATATATCCTATCTAATAAAAGAGTAATATGCAAACAATAGCACATTTTTTTTAAATGACTCATTTTCTTAAACAATATAGTTATTGTCATTATTATCAACTATTATATATCCCTAGAGATGCAAGAATTTTTGTTTAAAGAACTCCAAGAAATTAAGAAAAACGATATAACATCTACAAAATTACAGGCCAAAAGTAGAATATATATTAACACTAGAGGACTTAATATATCTTCCCCTGCTGGTCCCTTATTTCATGTTGACAGAAATTGCCAAGGGGCCAGCTTCTGTTTGGCAGAAACAAGACATTCTAGCAGTGTAGATGGCCTAGTAATCAGCCAGCATAGTGATCAGATAAACTGTATGCTGTGGCAGAATTTAATAGTTTTTCTCATTTCTTTTATTTTTTTGCTGTTGGGCTTTAAAAAACACTTGCTGGATCCTTGCTGGTGTGTTTTGTTCATTCGTATGATGAGCATGTGCAGCCTACGGAGACTTTCTCCTAGGACCTAGAGAATGAATGGGGCTGCTTGTGGCCAGTCTGGGCGCTCTGACCTTCAGGAAGCCAGGAGACTCTTCCACTGCGGAAGGAGCCCTGAGACAGGATGTTTGCCGTTGTGAAAACTAGGGAGAAGATAAAGTGAAGGCTAGGAATAATTCTATTTTAAAAACTAGGACTATGAAGATTATTTTTGAGAAGGCCATGACAAATAAGAGAATTGAATTAATATTAAGACTTAAAAGTTTTTATGATAAACATCTAATCTCCAGAGAAAAATTAGTACTCACCTATTAAAAGTAATTTTTACTCATAAAACATTGAATATAATATTGAGGCATCAGTGTTATTACATTTTTATAAATAGAAATGTGGATACCATTCAACTAATTAATCTAACTTAATTTTAAAAATTATTTTGTTTTATTTCATTGGCTTTAAAAAAAAAATCAGAAACCATGCCTTTTGGCTACCATTTTGATTTCTTTTCTGAATTTCTGAAGTGCTAGACTTGAGAAATTTATAAATTTTAAAATTAAAAAAAAATTTTAAATTTTAAAAATACTGCTTAAAAATGAAAAATCTAATACAATGTTTTTAGTACTTAAAATTTATGAGCTAATTGATTTCTTTATTGTGTTAATTACATATTTTCTTTTATTTCTAATTATGAACTTAGTATTTTCCTAAATTTTATTAAAAACTCATGGTCGCATATTGATATTCTGACATGGGCAGTATTTTTATATCACAGTTAAAATGTATAAACTGAGTTTATCTGGATTGTAATTAAAATTTTTTTTCTTATAATAAAAAAAAATTGACAGAAGGCGTGATAGACCTAATAAAATGAATAGAGGCAGGCTTGAATACTGTCATTAAATAAACTTCTAGGACTAAAATGTGTTGTTTTCACATGCTTTAGTAAAGAAGCAATAAAGTTAATAAGGTGTATTGTCATAAATAATTCTTAATGAGCAGTTTATAAGATATCTACCATTTCTAGGGAAATAATTTATTTTTCAATATTAGACCTCTGATACAAATATTTTCTTAGAAAAATGTCTAAACATATCATTATTTATTCAATATAACATGTAGTTTTGGAACTTTTCAATGTTAGAACAATATATATGTTTTTTCTACCTCTCCCCCAAGTTATTTTTTCCTTATTTTCAAAAAGACTTTTTCTGGGTTTTGTTGTTTTTTTTTTTTTGAAGAAAGAACTCATATATGACAGCAATTCGCGTAAGTATCCTATATGTACAAATGTTGAGATATGGGGCATGGAAAGCAAAAGACATCTCAGCAAGGATCTTTGACCATTATGAAATTTAATAATATCAATTTACTTTTTAACTTATTTTTAAATGGTGTCCTAGCTCAGTACTAATCAAGGGCAGAACTAATAACTCTCCTTCTTTCTTCCAACTTTCGGGGGGAGAAAAGAGGCCTTATGTTACTATCAATTCCTGTATGTGACTGAAAAATCCTAACAGTGAGTTGTCCATTTCCACTTAGCATGGGCACATATCAGGAAGCTACATGACATCAAGGAGGACTCAATATAACAAAAGATTTAAAAGTAAAGACTATGGTGAGTACAGTACCTACAGTGATGACAACTTTGGTAACTACAGTGACGACAACTACGGTAACTACAGTCAGGAAACAGAAGAAGATTTTGACAGTCAGCTCAAACAATACAGACAAGCTAAAGAACCCTCCAGTATTGCTTTAGGATCATCATTTTTTAAAGAACCAGGGAAAAAACAAAGAATGAAAGGATTTCAGCAAGGTAAGTTTTTAAATTGTCAATCTGTTTTTGAATGTAACAACCTTATTAAAATAGGTAGCTGTGGAGTGAAAACTTACATTTCTTAGCCCTTTCTCAAGATCAGTTTATTCATTTTTATTTTATTTTGTAGGCCTTGAGGACAGAAATCTATAAATATTTCAATCTGTATGAAATGTTAATATTTGAATTCGAAAGATACCCTAATATTTTAAAAGTATATAAAAGTATAAAACAATTTTCCTGTTATGTTTTTCTCTGCAATATATTACTATACTGAAAGAAAAAAAAAATAACCTACCTTTTTCTGTTGTCTCTGATGCTCTAAGTATTTATATACTTTAGACCAGTAAAGACAGAGTACTGGAAAGCTATTCTTTCTTTGTTTATCTTCACCTGAGGATATTTTTTCTATTGATTTTTTTAAAAGAGTGTAAGGGAGGATGGGGAGAGAGAGAAACATCAATGTGAGAGAGACACATCGATTACTTGCCTCCCAAGTGCATCCCAACCAGATCAGGAATTGAACCTGCAACTGAGGTGCATGCCTTTGACTGGAATCGAACCCACAACCCTACGCTTTAACCACAGAGCCAGACTAGCTAGGGCTGGGAAGCTATTCTTTTGTTTGGCTTTAAAATATGGTGGTTACCTTTGCTCTGCAAAGTTGTCCTTAGGAATAAGGACATATATCAAGATTGGAAATAAGAACCTAATCTAAAGAAGTTTCTACAGTCATCACCTATTTATCTGTTATATTGAGACACATGGTCCCTGGAAAGATCAGGGTAAGTTACCATAGAAACTGTAGGCCCCATAAAGATGGAACCAAGCTTAAGAAATGTTAGATCAATGTGTTCTGCTCAAGAAAACTAGAGCAAGATGAGGCTGAGGTTAAACAGTGGGCACCCAAACTCTGTGTATCTATCCTTTAATTATTGTTGAGAAAAGCAGTCAGTTACAAGTAAATTTGGTTATTTCTATGGCTTTCTTTATTTCCTAGCAAAATTCCTTTGAAAAATATGAAACTAGGCTTTGCTGAACTAAGGAGAAAGGAATTTGTCTATGCATTTGCTGCCATACGTATAGTCAGTGGTGTGGAGATAACTCATGTGGGAAGAGCCGGAATGTGGAGGCCCCTTCCTGCTGAGGTTTTCCATCAGGCTCTTTCTGTTCGTGCTGGTAATGAACTGAGTGATACCTTTATTTTTGACATTTGTTTTCTCCTGGATTATGGAAGGAGTGTATGACCAAAAACTTTTCCTATGTGTAGACAAGATAACCCAGCAAAGACCAAAGATAAAATTATTTTAATCCCTACTTCCAGAGATAATTACTTGAACATTTTTGGTGTACATTCTTTTAGAATTTTTCTGACAATTATTTTTAATGAAAACTATTTATACTGAGGTAATTTGTTTTCCACCACCGTTACTTCTTATGTTAATGAGTAGCTTTTAATGCCTGCATTCTGTTCAAAGTAGATATACCATAATTTGTCTAACGAATTGTTAGGTTTGTTTGATAGTAATTATTTGAGATTTAAGTTGCACCCAGTTTTTTAAAATTCTGTGGTTAATCTTGCATATTTATACATATATTAGAAAACATCTTGGCAAACATATTTCTTTCTTTTTTTTTTTTAATCTTTATTGTTGAAAATATTACATTTGTCCTCTTTTTTCTCCCATTAACCTCTTACAATCCCCCAGACCCCCAGCCACAGGCCCCAGGCCCCAGGTCTCCACCAATCTATTGTAAACATATTTCTTAAGAATAAAATCTAAAATATAGAATTGAATCAAAGGACATAGCCACATATTTGAAGATTTTTTATTCATTTAGCAAAGTGATATCCAAAAAAGTGATGTACCTATTTATAACATCTCTGTTAGTGTGTGAAAATGCCATACTCTCCAAGTCCCTACACACAATATTCTTTGAGGTGAAAATCAGTACGTTATTTTTTAATTTTAATTTATTTTAATGAGATAAAACTTTTCCCCACGTATTTATTGGCTATTTTATAGTTTAAGATCATTAGAAGATGTATTAGTACAGTATGACTTTGGTAAAATAAGAAATCATTTTGTATTTTAACTTCCCACCCTAGTAAATACTGTTTGCTATTTGGCTATCTTTATAGATGCTTTTAAATAGCAAGTTTTTCAAAAGTAAAAGACAAGTCGCCCAGCTGGCAAGGCTCAGTGGTTGAGTGTTGACCTATGAACTAGGAGGTCACAATTTGAATCCAGGTCAGGGCATATGCCCAGGTTGCAGGCTCAATCCCTGGTGTGGATTGTGTAGGAGGTCATCTCTCGTGATTCTCTCTCATCATTGAAGTTTCCATCTCTCTCTCTCTCTCTATCCCTTCCTCTCTGAAATCAATTTTTAAAATTATATTTTTTAAAAGTAAAAGACATAAAAGTCTTATTTGAAGATATATGTGTTATGTACTAAAAATTATCAATAGAAACAATTCGCTATAAATTAACCACTAATACCTACAATGTCTTACATAGAGATGAGTATAATATTTAATTCTCTGAAAAACTGAAAGCCTTGTTAATTGCTTTTTCTAAGGAAAATTGAAAAGGATGAAACTGGATTTGACTTCTCCATCAATGTACATACTTGTTCTTTGTCTTCCTTAATGTTGTTAACATCCCTTAAGAAACAAAAGAGCCCTGCATGGTGGCTCAGTTTGTTGGAACATCATCCTGTACACAAAAAAAGTTGGGGTTCAGGCCCCAGTCAGGGCCTGTATGGAAGGCAACTGCTCAGTGTTTCTCACATCAAAGTTTCTCTCTCTTCCTCTGTCTAAAAAAATCAATGAAAACATATTCTCAGGTGAGGATTAAAAAACAAAAATATAAGAAGCAGTGCCCAGAAAGTTTTAAAATGTAAAGATTGAATTAATTTTTTCATTGAATTTAGAGGAGAAAAATGCACTGTACATTCTAGACTGTTAAAAACTAAGATGTTGCCCTGGCTGGTGTCCTCAGTGGGTAGAGCATCGGCCACACACTGAAGGGTCTCAGGTTCGATTCCTGGTCAAGGGCAGACCTGTGTTGCAGGTTCCATCCTTGGTTGGAGGTAACCAAGGAATATGTCTCTTTCACATTGGTTGATCAATCCTATCTATCTATCTATCTATCTCCCTATTTATCTCCCTCCTCTTTCTTTTTCCCCTCCCTCCCTCTCTTCTTTCCCTCCTTTCCTTCCACTCTCTCTAAAAGCACTGGGAAAAAATATCCTCAGGTGAGGATTAACAACAACAACAAAAAAAACACCAAACAGCTGTTTCTAATAAACTAATATATTGACAGGTGTGCTGTTTTTCTATAGTATTTGAAGTACATTTTAACTTTTTTTAGGTACTGAACAGAGGCTTAAAAGTTTTAATGTTGGTCGTGGACGAGGTTTGCTGAAGAAAATCAAACGCAAAGACCGTGGGGGAAGAGTCAGTAAAGGACCCAGTATGTATTCAGGAATGGATGACTTTCACGAGGTACTGAGAGTTTATATATAATGAGGAGATTAGCTTCTCCATCATTTAACCTATTTGGCTACTAATAAAGCATTCGATTTTAATGCTACTTTTCTAGTAAAATGAATCATTCTTAGTTCAGATCAAATGAATACAAATAAATTCCAAAAAAGTAATTGTCTTTTAATTAGTCATGATTCTAATATAGAGATCCAAATTTAGGTGACTTTGAAATAAAACTGGTATGTTTGAAAGCAGTTCAAAATAGCAGTGATAAATTTTAGTAAAATGTGCAAGATTGTTCTCTAGTAAACTGAGGGAAAACTAGAATCAAATCAGGAGAGCAAATAGTCACTGCATTTCTACAGTGCACTGGGCACACACATGCGAGGTGCTCAGTGAAAAGTGCTATGTCATGGCCACATGAGTGGTGTCTTTAGCACGATCAAGAACCATCCCGTCATAATTCAGTCTTATACTCACAGAAGTCAAGTTGGTGCCTGAGGACAAAGGAAAACATAGGGTTGTGAGATTTGCCATCATACACTATTTTTCTTAAATTTTTTTTTAATTTATAAATTAAAGATAATACATCCTCACTGAGGATTTTTTTTCTCTAAAGAAAGTACAAAATAATTAATTTTTAAGGGATTCATCTAGAGACATATGCTATTAAATGTGGGGTTATATTTTTTGCTTTTTATTTTTATTATAAAATTGTGATTTGTTTAGATGTGTAGAATGTTTCTAGGGTTGTTTGGTGTGGTAGGGTTTTGTTTGTTTGTTTTTTACTATGTAAGTAATTCTGCTATTGTTATATTTATGAATAAATCTTTGTGTGCCTTTCTGACAATTCCTTTAGAATAATCCTATAAAGTACAAATTTTGTGTCAAACATGGAAATTCTAAGTCTTTTATAACATACCTATCAACACTATATTTTATTGTTTCTTTGCCAAAATTGAGTGTTATTGTTAATTTTCAAGCTCTTCATGATTTTATGCTTTAAAATGTAGTTTTGCATCTTCCTTAACATAGAAATAGGGCTCTTTGCAACCCTAGTAGCATAAGCAGTTCACTAGAAGCATCTCTCTCCAATAAATGAGTAACCTCAGAATGTCCCATCTTGCCACTTTTAATAGTCAGTTTAAACTGCTTTCCAGATTCATTAGACTGTACAATTTAATATATGTTGCATTTAAATAAAAATTTTTCTTGCAGTATAATAAACCAGGGAAAAAATGGAAGGTGATGTCTCAGGAATTTATTAATCAGCACACAGTGGAACACAAAGGAAAACAAATCTGTAAATACTTCCTGGAAGGGAGATGTATTAAGGTAAATTCACAGGGATATCATAAATCATTTCACTTACAAAATGCTCTTTTAAATTTAAATCTTTTTTCGGGGGTGGGGTGTAGTTTTTTCATTTCTCACTTAGTTGTAATAAAACTGGTTCTTCACAATGTAACTCATGTAAATACTACATCAGAATTCATTTAATGATATTTTGGGATAATGATGTAATTTGTTGAAATCAGATTTTATTTAATGAATACAGTGCTGACTGTGTGGCAAGTACTGTTCAAAGTGGAATACTAATATTAAACGTTTGAATCTTTATAGCAACCCTAGAAAGCAGTTACCATTATTGACCCATTATAAACACAGCCACATCAGATGGTTAAATTAGTCCCTATAGTGGCTCAGCTAGATGTGGTGATACTAGTAACCACACCCACCATCTTGAGCAAAACTCTTAAGGAATTGTTTGAATTATTAACTCATTATTTAAAGACTGAAGATGTAACCGTAGTTCCACTATGAAATGCCATGGAGAAAATTCAATTCAGTTGTTTCTTTTTTTCTCTTTGTTTCCTCCTTTCTTTTCTCTTTGGAACAGGGAGATCAATGTAAATTTGATCATGATGCAGAGTTGGAGAAGAGGAAAGAGATCTGCAGATTTTATTTACAAGGATATTGTACAAAGGGGGAGAACTGCATTTACATGCATAATATCCTTTACTGAAACTATGTTAACCAAAATATTGAGGTTTGAGAGAATAATTGAGGGTTTGAAAAATCCTAAGTACAACCTAGAAAGCCTAGTTTGGTTTTAAATTTAAAACAACACATTACATAAACTAAGGCTAGTCACCCTTTGTACTTCAGAAGGGCAAGCTGATTTTTATTCTTTAGGGAAATGAAATAAATAACTTCCCTGTGGGAAAAAAAAATCTGTGAAATAAAGGTACTTTGTATCTAATATACACTTATAAGTATTTCAATAGCATGTGCTTCCTGAAAGAGTTGGCAAAATACAGGGTGTCCCCCAAAAATGTATACATGCTTTAACATGACATATCAAGCTCATTATTCTTAATAGGTATGAGTTCTTGCTATAAAATGTGTTTGTTTTGCATAATATTTTATTTTATTGTGGAAAATAACAGGGTTTGCATAAACATTATAAATATTATAACTATTATAAATATTTTTCTTTTAAAATTGTTTTCTAGTTTTAATAGAGTAAGAGAGATTTTAAATTTTTGAATATTTTGCTATATAACTAAAATATTTCACCTTAAAATAAATTATCTGATGTGATTATAGGAAATTCAGTACAGTATATAATTATAGTCTTATTGATTCAGCAGTTTTGTTTTTTGGCTGAAAATATTAGAATTTTATTTCATTTGGTCTGTTCCTTAATATTTTTATTTACATGAATTTCCATGCAAGTTCTATCATAGTGGAGCAAAATGTTACCAAGGAGACAAGTGTAAATTTTCACATGATGATTTAACTAAAGAAACAAAGAAACTTTTGGACAAAGTAAGTAATGTTTTTGTTCCTTGATTGTTAAGTCTCTTTAGATTCATTTGACTTGAATCATGTTTTATAAAACTGCTAATAAGTCATGGATTTGTTATTTCATTGATACATTGTTTTAGAAAAGCAGAAATATTGGGCTAGGAATTAAGAATCTTTTATTCTGATCCTTGTTCTGCAGTTAAAAAGCTAGTTTACTTGGAGAAATATCCTTTACCTCTTGACATTCTTTCTCTTTATCAAAATGAGTTAGCTGTGTGTGACCCATGCAACTTAACGTTATATCTTCCTATTAATAGAACTAATTTGCTGAACTCTTCACAGTTTTAAATGTGAGGACTATAGTTTGTTTTTTGTGGTAATCTTTGCCAATTACTTTCAGGTTTTGAACACTGAGGAGGACCCCACAAATGAGGACGAAAGAGAGTTAGAAGAACTTAGGAAGTGCGGCATAACCCCCCTTCCCAAGCCACCGCCAGGAGTGGGGCTCCTGCCAACCCCACCGGAGCACGTCCCCTTCTCTGACCCTGAGGAGGATTTCCAGGCAGATCGCTCTGATGATTTCAAGAAAATCCCATCTCTCTTTGAAATAGTTGTAAAACCTACTGTGGACTTAGCTCATAAGATTGGGAAGAAGTAAGTTAAAATTTTCAAAAACTGTGGCATTTTCTCACTAGAAATTCTTACTAAGAAACTAACTTGGGTCCATGTTAATCATGTAAGCTGAGGTAGCGGTAGCAGCTGTCTGGCACACACCTGATTGCTCCTTCCCACGTCCTCCTTGTCCCCGTCCTCTGCTGCCTCCTCTTGGCTTTCTCTTTAGAAACCTGAGCCAGCTTTAAAACCTCCTCACAGTCAAAACATTTATCTCTGGGTGATGGGATTAGGGGTGTTTCTTATTTATCTTTGTACTTTCTGCGTTTTTCAAAAGCAGTAATGAATACGATTTAGAACAAACGTTAATCAGCAATTTAGAAAACTTTGGGCTAAAACAAAGGCAGGATGCACATGTTGGTACTTCCCGTTATAGGTACTATGGAATAAATGGCTTCTTAGATACAGACTATTCTCTTCTGATATAGAAAACCATGTAACCATTTAAAAATGTGACATTCTTGTTTGCCTCTTTTCTTTGAACTAAGAAATATTATTCTTTCTATCTGCAGACCACCAGCATTTTATGACAGTGACTCACCACCAGGATCACAGTTTCAGGAAAGCAGCCCACATCATCAGCATATCTACAGCTCTGGGTCAAGTCCAGGTCCCGAACCTAGTATGTCTCAGGGACACAGTATTCCTGTGATGCACTCAGGCTCCCCTAGACATCATCCCTGTGCAGGACCGCCTGGCCTACAAGTGCCACAGAGCCCACCTTTGCCACCTGGTCCGCATGGAGCTGGATTAATTCAACCAGATGCACCTTTGTCAGTACCAAGTATGAGTGGTGCTTACCATTGCCCAGGTTTTCCAGTACCCAGAGAGAAGCATGATTCTCCAGGCTCATCACACCTGCAAGGTTCTGGTGAAATGCAGCTCAGTACCAGTTATGAGTCCCTACAAAACCCCGCCGAGTTTTATGAGAATTACTATTCTCAGCATGGTGCACCTAATTTTCAGCCACCCAGTAACTCTAGTGGTAAGTTGACCTTTCAGAATAACAAGCTAAATATTTGGAGTCCTATCTTTCAGTAAAAGAATGATAAGAAAGTATGTTTTAAATAAAGCTAAGTGAAGACAAATAAACCTAAGTAAAATGTGATAAAATTGAGACCTTAAAATATGTTTGTTTGTTTTTTGTTAATTTCCACCCAAGGATATTTTTTCCTCTGATTTTTAGAGAGTGAAAAAGAGGGAAGGAGGGAGAAAGAGAACAACATCAATGTGAGAGAAACACATTGATTGGTTGTCTTCTAACCAGGGCCAGGATTAAACCTGCAACCCATGCACATGCCCTCAACCGGTAATCAAACCTGAGACCCTTCAGATCATGGACCCATGCTCTAACCACTGACCAGTACCAGGGAAGGCTTTAAATTTAAACATTGTAACAATAGAACTTAAATAACTTTTTTTCTATAAGATTTATTTTTTTAATTAATATTGATATTTTTTATTGATTTTTTACAGAGAGGAAGGGAGAGGGATAGAGAGCCAGAAACATTGATGAGAGAGAAACATTGATTAGCTGCCTCCTGCACACCCCCCACTGGGGATGTGCCCGCAACCAAGGCACATGCCCTTGACCAAAATAGAACCTGGGACCCTTTAGTCTGCTGGCCGATGCTCTTGAGCCAAACCAGTTTCGGCTTTAAAAACTTTTTAAAATATTTGCAATCACATAATAATTTTCTAATCAAATGTGATTATTAATTAGTAGGGCTTTAATTTCTTTGAACTCACAGTGGTACTCTATTGTGGAATACTGTGCTTGAATCAACGTCTGTTTCTTTATTATGTGCGCAGATGGGATGTGGCATGATGAGTTTGCTCAGCATCAGCCTCCCATTGTTCAAGACTCACCTAACCGTGGGAGTGGGTGTGATGGCAGCGGCAGCATGACAGGCCATGACCCCTTGCCTGCACCAGGTCTCCTCCCTGCGGTGCAGAGAGCTCTTTTTGTCAGACTTACTCAGAAATACCAAGAAGATGAAGAACCAAGCAGCAACCAACCTCAGAGAGCACCCAGCAAAGAAGAAGGTATGTCATGTTATTTTTTCATAATTCTGCAAAGAATAGTGTCATGCAAGTGTCTGAGTCCATGTTTTTAATTCTTTTGGAATATACCGAGGAGTGAACTTGCCAGGTCATTTGTTAACTCTATGTTTAACTATTTGAGGAACCACCAAATTTTTCCACAGTGGCTACATCATTTTACATTCCCACCAGCAATGTAGGAGGGTTACAATGTCACTCTATTCTCCCCTACACTTATTTTCTATTTTTGGAATTATTTTAGCCATCCGTGTAGGTATGAAGTGATACTTCATTATGATTTTGATTTGCATTTCCCCAGTAGATGTGTCACATGTTATGATACAGCATCTCACCTGTTTGGGTCACTCAGTTCATAAAATGGTTTTGAATAGATTAAAGTTTGAAAAATTAGTTTCTCTGAACTACCCATCATGTTTCCAGCTTACTTCATAGCTCCTCTCTTTTGGGGATTGTTTGTGGTTTCCATGCCATGGTATATTAGCAATTAGTTGCAGGGTGGTTAACTTGAACCAGTGATTAGATCTGAAATTGGAGTGAGCAGACTTGCTATTAGGTCTTTTTATTTTGGAAGACAATACATATTGTAGAAAAGGAATAAGACACCTTCCAGTTCAGGAATTTTGACTTGTAGACCAAGCTCAGAACAATTTAGTTATTAGAGGAATGTTTATGGGCATAGACTATACACTTCAGATTCTGCTTTATTATTAAGGAATATTATCCTATATAATAAAAGCATAATATGCCAAGTGTCCAGTTCTCCTATTCAACCAATCAAAGCATGATATGCTAATGATATGCTAAGGGCACTCAACTGCTTGCTATGATGAACACTGACCACCAGGAGGCAGATGCTCCAACTGGAAGGTTAGGTTGCTACTGGGGTCCGACTGATCAGGACTGAGCAAAAGGGACCAGACACACCCTGGAGCCCTCCGGCAATCCCTCTGCTGACGAATCTCCCACATTCCTTCCCAACCCCGATCATGCACCAGAGGGGTCCCTCAGGCTGGCCCTGACCCTCTCACAATCTGGGACCCCCAAGGGATGTCAGAGAGCTGACAGCCCGATCCCACAGGCCAGGTTGAAGGAGCTTTCAGGTGCATGATAAAAGATAATATGGAGACACTAAGTTTACCTTGGTGTTTTCAGTGTTAATAAGTGTACAGCATCTAGTTAATTTAATCAAGGAGAGAAAAGTTTAAAGCATCCAGTTCTTATGAATTACAAAATTGGTGGCCATCCTCAAACATAAAATTTATTAGTAACTATCTTAAACTATAACAGTAGGTAGCTACAAGCTATTACATAAATAGTCATTATATTTTCAAATAAGGTAACATTAATTCTTTATTTAACATCACAGGGAAATGAGGGATACCTAGTAACTTAATTTCCTGTACAATTTGCATTTATTCCTTTAAGTGCTAAAATTTAATTTTAAAAAACAGCCATTTAACAGTCAATTTTTTATAGTCTTACCGAGTTTTATATTTCCATAAGCAAGAGAATCACTTTTCTAGATTATATAAAATCTTATAATATTATATAACTGGTGATTTTTATAAAATTTTAATGCTTATATAAATCATATCTGTCTCTTGATAAAAAGCTGTTACTCATCATTTCCTAATATTTGCTTCCTGTTGGCCTCTGCTGTTCTACTTTCCTTCTTTTCTATATTCATTCTCATTCCAAAAGGGATTTGACTGCTTATTAAATATGTTCATATGAAAGTGAGAACAAAATAGCATCTTCCCTCTTTGGGTCAGGTAACGACTTCTGTGAGGAACATTACTCTACAGAAATATTTAAAGTGAATTGCAAGCCCAGCTCTAGGCTTCCTGGATGTTCAAGAGAAGAAGGAAAGAGACTTAGAATCTAGACTTAGTTTTCTTAGACCCTGAGATACCAATAAAACCTTTTGCTATTGTGACATAGTGTATTCTATTGTATATTAAGACACATCCCCACCCTAAACACAATTGCTTGCTTTGTGAGCACTGATCTATTCAAACTAAGAGGGTAACACTAGAGTTCCATGAGGTAGAAACATATTAGTTTCTATTATATTCATCAGTTCATTTAGTAATGCAAGGAGATAAAATAAGAATATCTGCAATGGCCTATTGATCCGGGATATTCTAGTGTGTGTGTATGTGTGTGTGTGTCCAACTTAGTGTCAACCTATGTGTGTCTGAATGGAGAGGAAGGAGACTCACCATACCATACCTTCTATTTATTGTGCACAACACACGAGGGATAAACAGACTTTAGGAGTAAGGCCCAAAGTGTTCTCATAAAGGCCAAGTATATAAACTTTAGGGTGTTAGTTTTGTTTGATATTTTTTTAATATATTTTATTGATTTTTTACAGAGAAGAAGGGAGAGGGAGAGAGAGTTAGAAACGTCGAAGAGAGAAAGACATCGACCAGCTGCCTCCTGCACACCCCCTACTGGGGATGTGCCCACAACCAATGTGCATGCCCTTGACCAAAATAGAACCTGGGACCCTTTAGTCTGCAGACCAACGCTCTACCACTGAGCCAAACCAGTTTCGGCTGATATTTTTAATTTAGTGCTTGAATAGCTAATATAGTCACATAGGTCAAATATCTAAAAATGTAGTAAAATACCAATGAAAAGTCTGCACCTCACCCCTCATTTGCTCAGTACCCATGGCTTCCTTAACTGTCATTATTAGTGTTTTGTTTTCTTTCCAAACATATTTTTATCAAAATAAATTCAGAGCTTAAGGATTGCTTTAATTAAGGAGATCCAAATCCTTTTGGTCTTTTTAAAAAAATAAATCTTTATTGTTCCTCTTTTTTCCTCTTTTTTCCCCCATAGCTCCCCTCCACCTAATTCCCCACCCCATGCCCTTACCCCTTCCACTGTCTTCAATCATAGGTGTTCCTCTTTTTTTCCCCCATAGCTCCCCTCCACCTAATTCCCCACCCGATGCCCTTACCCCTTCCACTGTCTTCAACCATAGGTGTAAGATTTTTGACCAATCTCTTCCTGCATCCCTCAGACCCACTTCCCCCTGAGAATTGTCAGTCCACTCCCTTTCTATGTCCCTGATTCTATTATATTCACCAGTCCATTCTGTTCTTCAGATTTTTTATTCACTTGATTTTTAGATTCACTTGTTGGTAGGTATGTATTTGATGTCTTTTTGTTGTTCATAGTTTTTACCTTTACCTTTTTCTTCTTCTTCCTCTTCTTAAAGAATACCCTTCAGCTTTTCATGTAATTCTGGTTTGGTGGTGATGAACTCATTTAGCTTTTTCTTGTCTGTGAAGCTCTTTATCTGACCTTCAATTCTGAATGATAGCTTTGCTGGGTAGAGTAATCTTGGTTATAGGTTCTTGTTGTTCATCACTTTGAATATTTCTTACCACTCCCTTCTGGCCTGCATAGTTTCTGTTGAGAAATCAGCTGACAGTTGTATGGGTACTCCCTTATAGGTAACTGTTTTTCTCTTGCTGCTTTCAAGAATCTCTGTCTTTTGCCTTTGGCATTTTAATTATGATGTGTCTTGGTGTGGTCCTCTTTGGATTCCTCTTATTTGGGGTTCTGTGCACTTCCTGGACTTATAAGTCTGTTTCTTTCACCAGTTAGGGAAAGTTTTCTGTCATTATTTCTTTCACTATCCTGCTCTCTCTCTTCTTCTGGCACCCCAAAAATCCGCATGTTGGTACACTTAAAGCCATCCCAGCGGCTCCTTACACTATCCTCACATTTTTAGATTCTTCTTTCTTTCTGCCTTTCTGGTTGGATGTTTTTCGTTTCCTCGTATTTCATATCTTTGGTTTGACTCTTGGGGTACGTTGATCTACAGTTGAGTTTCTGTCTATTCTTTATTTCAGACAATGTATGCTTAATTTCTGACTGGTCCTTTTCTTTTTTACTTTTTTCTTTTTCTTTTTTTTTCTTTCTTTTTTTTTCTTTTTTCTTTTTTTTTTTTTGTGGCATTTTCATTGAGGTCCTTGAAGGACTCACTAAGCTCCTTGGAGGTCTCATCAAGTTTCTTGGCATTTTTTAAGAAGATTCTTGAGTAACCTTATAAATGTGGTTTTGAACTCTATTTTTAGTAGTTTGCTTTCCTCCATTTCTTTCATTTGTGACATGTTTCTTTGTCTCCGCATTTTGCTGCTTCTCTGTGTTGATGGAGTGATTTTCTGTGGTAGATGACCTATAGGTCCCTATCACCTGAGGTAGACACTCTTGGTGCACCCATTTGTGGGCTGAGTGCAAAGTCTTGGTGTAGTTAAGCCTTGATTGCTGTTGGTACACTGGGAGGAATTGACCCCCACGCCAATTGGCTGTGAGCATCCACTGTGTCTATAATTAAAGAACTGCTGTCCTGGAGACACACTTATGGGGAAGGACTTGCTTCAGTGGGGCTTTGGTGCTCACTGAGTCTACCTACCTCTTGAATGTGTCACTTACAGATGTGAGGAGTTGAAATCTGGTGTCGTCTCAAACTGATTATTAGGTACACTGGCTCCTGGATCTCCAATGGGGTGCAGGTCAGCTCCTGTCGGAGGCCACCCAGCAAGAACTATAGCGAGAACTACAGTTTTCTCCTCTTTGCTTGGGGTTTGGAGGTTTTGAAGCTGTCTGACTAGAGCTGCAGTTTGTTAGGTTAAGCTGCGACAGGGCAGGCTATTTATATGCAAAAGCTGCTGCATGGAGCTTGGATGGGTTTGTAGATTGTGTGGGGTGGGGTCTCAGGGAGTCACTAGGCTAGGGCGTGGCAAACAGTGATGGCTGCCAGTCAGCTATCTCTGTGTCTCTGAGTTTCCAAGTCCCCACATCCCACACCCCAGCGCAGTAAATAATGATTACTGCGTGCACCTCTGCAAGAAAGCCACCCTCACTTTCTGACCTGATGGCAGACAGTCCAGCTACTCTCGTAGGAGTTTGGGTCCCCAGCGTCTCCCCAGAAACGAGTTCAGAGTAATCAGGAGCTTGTCTCCCTTCAGGTTGAATAAAGCAGCGCACCCAGTCTCCTGCTGCCCGCCCGATTCGCAAGCCTCTGTACCTCAGCTTTTCAGCTCTTGTGCACGTATCTATGCTCTTTTCTCTTTCCTTCTAGTTGTAGAACTTCCACTCAGCAAGCATTCCCGTGGTTCTGGGTGATAAATGTTTTGTTTTAGTTGTACTTTTGAAATTGTTGTGTGAGTCTGCAGTTTAGGTGTTTACCTACTCTGCCATCTTGGTTTCCCCCTCCTTTTAGTCTCCTATCCCCAGAGTATTTGCCTACTCCTGGAACTCTGTTACATACACCACACATGCTCTGAGTTCCCCTGCCCAACTGGTGGGAAAGGCCCTGGCTATCTCTTGCACGTGTTCCAGTATCCCAGCTCTGTCTTTCCAGAGTGTGATAACCAAATTGATTGTCGCAGCCTGCCTTGTTCCAGTGTTGAAACTCTATGATGGCATTGTATTTCTGGTACATGGGGCTATACCCAACCAACCGAACCACATTGGCCAGGGACTGTGATGCATTGTCTTGAAGTTAAGCTACACTTATTTCAGAATTAGCATGTGCTTTTTTATCTTAATTCAGGCCAAATATTCATGCTTCATTATTTATAATAAGTCTTTGTCTGCATTTAGATGATCCTGTTAACTGGTATTCCAGTAGTGAAGAGGAAGAAGGGAGCAGTGTCAAGGCAATACTGAAAACATTACAGAAACAAACAGAAACTTTAAGGAGTCAGCAGCAGACTTCCTTGGAACTCAGCACTCCTACTGATCCAAGACTTGCTAAAGAGAAGAGTAAAGGGAACCAGGTTGCTGACCCTCGACTTAGAACCATCCCAAGACAAGACATTAGAAAATCTTCTGAGTCTCCCGCACCAGGTCTCAGACTCGTGTGGGATCCGAGGAAACCAAGAGGAAATGGAACTGGGCAGGTGAGCTCCTCTGCTGGCGCAGCCAAGTGCGACTTACATCACGCACATTCCAGCGCTAATGTCACACACAAGAGAGGAGATGAGGAGGAAGAGGACACAGAACGAGAACTGAGAGAAAAGGCTTCGTTGATACCCCTGGACTCCCCCCCGGGGGCAGTGCTCCAGGACCCACGGTCGCAGCTGAGGCAGTTCAGTCACATTAAAATGGATATCAGACTCACCAAGCCCAACTTCGCAAAACACATCGTGTGGGCTCCGGAGGACTTACTTCCAGTCCCTTTACCAAAACCTGACCCCGTCTCTTCAATCAGTTTGCCTCTGCCCCCTCTTATAGCTGACCAGAGGTTATGGAATTTGAAAAGCGATCTCCATCAAAGCACAGTGCCCGTGGATTCAAAATTAGCAGTCAAAGCCAAAATTAACCTAACAAACAGAGAAGGTTACCTGGAACAATTTGGGGACTTGCACAGTTCAGCAAGTAAATTGGGAGACCCCAGGCTACAAAAAAAATGTGATCCTAGACTTCACAGACTTCACAGTACAGTGTCTCAGCAAGCAGTTACGAAGGAGTCACATACACCAAAGGGTGCCCCTCACTTAGCCAGGTCAGGCCCTGGTGCATCACAGCCCTCAGCAGCAGTAACCAGCAACTCTGGGCCTGGGGTTTTGCCTCCCTACACTCCTAAACTCTCGTCTTCAGCTGGTGTTCCACTGGGGACTCCAAGTTCAGTTCTCAGTGGTATTAGTTTGTATGACCCTCGGGAGCCTGGCTTATCATCTGCACCAGAGCCAGCAACAGAAAATGCAGAGAGCCAGAAAAAAAGTGACGGTTTAAAAGGCAGTGACAAAAATGAGCGCACTCCTGGAGAAGCAGTCCTGCCGCAGAAAACCACTGCCGATGTGGAAGCCACTGTCCATGGGCCAGCGGACTCACAGGCCCATGTCCCCAGCAGCTCCTGTGCAGGCCAGGTCCCTGCAGTGCACAGCCTTCCCGTGCAGGCATTAACCGGCTTAATGAGACCCCAGTACAGCGATCCCAGGCAGTCCAGGCAGCTGGGACAGCTGAGCCCCACCCCAGAGGATGACCCTAGTGGGGAAACAGATGACAAATCTCTGAAAGAGGTTTTTAAAACTTTTGATCCAACTGCTTCACCATTTTGCTAGCTACTGTGTAATTAAGCAATTCTTTTCCGTCTCGTGACCATCGCAGTCCTCGCTGTTTTGTAACTGGTTTACCTCTATAGTTTATTTATTTTTAAATTATGAACACTTTTCAGCTGCTAGTATCAGAACCACATGAAGTTATATCCTCTAAAGGCTGTGGTATTTTATATAATATTTTTATAAATTTAAGAGGCTGTAGCAAGTGACATAGAAACCTATATATCATGTTAGCTTCAGTAAAAATACTTTTTTTTTGTAAATAAACCATCATGAATTGAACACTCTGCCTGAATATATGCCAGTTGTCTTTCATAATCAATGTTTAGATAAATGATTACCACTTTTATATGGCTGTTCATTTCAAGCAATATGATGTATATTACTTTTGGGAAACAGTATTTTGACTAGGAACCTCTTGTCAACACATAACTGCTAACAAAAATATAAAATGAAGTAAAGAAAACATTTTAAATCATAGCAGAACAGTTCATATTTAAGGGCATCACTTTTATTAATGTTGGCAATATTATTTGTGTAAATGAAGCATTTGAATGTCATATCTTTTAAAAAGTATTTTATTGTATCATAGAAGTTAGAGATATATAAGTAGATACATTGTTTTTGCTAACGTGAAAATTACCAAGTTCTCTGACATACCTTTTTAAAATTAATTTCGTATTGATTTTCATATTAAATAGTTATGAATTACTGCTGTCACCTTGTGATGTTTATCTGTGCTTATGTGTTTTGTCTTTAGCAGCATAATTTATATTACTTTTTCAAATGATGTAGCTACACTAATTGTATTCATCATGACCTTGGCAATTTTTACAGACTTTTAAAAGATTCAGTGAAAGTCTATCGTGATTATTGCATTGATAATGTTTAAGTGTCCAGGTTCCATATTTTTTTTAAATAACAAGAAAACAGAGATATTGTAGTCAACTGTGTGGCCACCAATAAAAAAAAACTTTCAGATCTCACGTGACTGACTTCTATAACAGAGTTTGGAAATTTCCTAAATTGGTTAGAAATTGTATTTTTATGAAAAATAACATTCATCCTTGTGTATTTATTGCAGTCTAAAATAATAGCAGCCTTGTTTTACGCATTTATTATTCATAATGGAAACAGTTCACACTGATACTGATGTCTTGAACTGAAAGGTTATGACAGTGTTTGCTGGTAACAATTTCAGCAACTTGAAAAGGAACGTTTCCTCATAAGAGATAACGAAAGTGATGGGTATCAGTCTTTGGGTGAACAGCTACCCTTGAGAAGTGATTAAAAAGTATTCAGCAAAATGTTTCTGTAGGAACCTATGGTTTAATGTGAAACCTGACTTTATGTTCACTTCCTAGCCCTGCGCTCCCACAGGGTTAAGTGACCAGGACTCTGCCAAACTAAGAAGCTTGCTTTGTTCAAGGAAACATGAATTTCTGCTATTTATACTTGGGCTACATTGTTGTCTAAAATGGCTCTGGATAATATTTTTGGGTTAAAAATGCAGTTTAAAGCCACCATAAAAAGTGTTTCCTGATTTTCTGTTCAAACAAACTTTATTATTAATTGAAAAGTCACTGAAATAGATAAAACTGACCAAAAACAAGATTTTATATATATATAATCATATATATTAGTAGTTATATATTATACATATAATTATATTATATATGATTATATATCTTTGCTATTATATATAGATTATATCTTTGTTAAAAACTAAAATGTAATCCAAATCCTTAACCGAAGATATTTTTACTACTAAGATAGATGTTAAAAAGTTAATTAAAAAGTAAATCATTAATGCAAATAATAATGTTCATTTACTCACTATCCTTGAATCCGTATTACATTAGCTAATGTCCTAGAAGCTATTTTACAAGAAAATTTGGACTTTCAAATTTAACTATATTTTATATGAAAATGTGTTGTTTGTGTTTAAAATAATGATTTCTATCTGTGATGCTTTTAAAATTGTAATAACATTAGCTTAGGAGATATTCTGTTACATCCTATCAACTGTGGTTATTTTTTAAAAGTTGGGTTTTTTTATTGATTTTTTTTAGAGAGAGAGGAAAGGGGAGGGAGAAAAAGAAACATTGATGTGAGAGAGAAACATTGATAGCTGCCTTTTGCATACCTCCTATTGGTGATTGTGCCCACAACCCAGGCATGTGCCCTGACCGGGAATCAACCAGCCACCCTTCGTTCAAGGGATGCCCATCCTGAGCCACACCGGCCAGGGCCAAACTGGGTTATTTTAATATTCTTTCTTTGTTCCTATTTTCTCACCAAGTTAATAGTAGCCATTTTCCCCAAAGAATAATCTTCTCTTTAAAGTGAATTGTGATTTTAAAATCCATGGAATTTGATTTATACTATAGTATACTGAGAAGTATGTTATGTCCTTATTCTTAGAAGCCAAATATTTATAGATAACATAAGTAACTTGCATCTTAAAAGAGTCTGGATTGGATTCATTGCTTGAGATGTGACTTAACCATTCATACTGGTTTGTCTCAGAAGTTTTATGCCTGTTCACTTTGAATAGAGTAGGATATTCAGGATGTTGATTTTTGATACCCAGATGATTAAGCAAATGTTTTTCCAAACTCCTGTTTTGCTCCAAACTCCTGTCTCTGGAGCTTTCCCAGTTAGGACCTCATTCTGAACCTTGAAAATGAACCAAGTGTTAGATTGATTTCAAACGCTTGTTTCTGTTGGACCACTCTGTGGCCCAGCCCTGGAGCCAAGCCCCGCGTTAGGCTGCAACCAAAGCAGCCAGCCTTTGAAATGATCCTGGGTTAGGTTCCCATTGTCTTTAGACTTGCGTAGGACTTCAAAGGGTAGTTTTTATTCCTAGTCCACTTATTTTAAAACTGGAAGAATGGTTGTTTAGTAAGTAAATCCCGTATGAGCATTCATGTGAGTCACTTTGCTGACTTAATTAGGAGGAGGAAAGGATAACTAATGAGGGCTGGAGGTTTAAAGCCCATGAATTCATATTCTTGTTCTGATACGATAAGTATTTCATCTCATGTCTAGTTCCTTCTCTGTGAAATGGAGATAATTTTTACTGCTCACAGGTTAGACTTAATTTTAAATATAAAATTGCTTCATAACTTTCGCAAACATAATAATTACACTCCTCTCAGAGTAACAAAGCCCAAAGTAACCTGCCTCTTTTGGAAAGAAGATAGGTCTAAGAACGTTAGCTTAACATCAACATATTATTTAGAATATCTAATTTTTAAATGAAAACCACATTTTAAGCTACCACTTAAGCTTTTGAAAACAGGACCCATATGTGTCTCCTTACTTTTCTGTTTTCCCATAGCAACAAGCCTAGCTCTAGGCACACAGTTGGTGCTTTGTTAACTGCTTCTTGAATGCTTCTCACAATCCGTCTAGGCTTAGATTTTCAGGTGCTATCAACTATTAGGGCAGATGTAGCAAAGCTATTCTTTGATTGCATTAGAAATACAGTTCATAACTATACCTCTTCCAGGAGACACTGGGCGCTTACCTTCTCCCCTCTCCCCCATCAGCTGAACAATGTGAAGGTTTATGTTTCTACAATAATTCATAACTCTTAAGAATCCTCCAGACTTTACTTAAATGTTTCTACAATAATTCATAACTCTTAAGAATCCTCCAGACTTTACTTAATGTAACTTTACTTAATGGTGGAGGTTTGAATAGATCAATAATTTATTCCTATGGATCTACAAAGGATTCTTTCTGTAACCAGAAGGAATTGCATAACTAGAGTCTTATGTTTTTACTAGAGGCCCCATGCATGAAACTCATGCAAGAGTAGCCCGCCCTTCCCTCAGCTGCGGGCACCAGCTTCCCTCTGGCACCCAGGAACCTGAGCTTCCCTCTGGCCACCAGCATGCAGCCAGGACCCGGGCTTCCTCCAGAAGGTTGTCTGGAAGGACATCTGGTCTAATTAGCATATTATGCTGTTACTATATTATTTTTTTATAACTCTAGTTTCTCCCTTTTGGTTATCTTCAAAATACCAACCAAAATTATGAAGGTATGCCTAAGCTAATGAATTCCCAATAGCACTGAAACGTTTTTCTCCTAACACCATGAACAGTAATTCACCTTTTCAGTCATGAATTGCACTCGAATGTGGGCCTTGCATCTGGTCCTTAAACACCCTCATTATCTTTTGGAATGGAACAGTCATGCTACAGTTGGCAAAACGGTTGTGTGCACAATGAAACTCATAGTTTTGTTCAGCCTTGAATCTTGTTTTTTTAAACTTAGAATTTATTTTTTATTAATATGCAGATAATTATAGCATTTTGGGAGAAAATCAGCGCTGTGAATTATCTGGCCCATGCTTATTGCCTCACTACTCTGTGTGTCACGTACTGTGGAGTTGTCTCCGACGACCCCATGAATGAGTGTCCCGGTCCCAGCAGCCCCTTCCGGCAGCTGTAGACTCACGCCTGTGGCTTCTATTATGGAGTCTGTCCTCACAGTTGGCCTTCCCCTTCTGCTGCTGCCTTTTGTTTTCCCAGCATTATTGTCTTTTCCAAAGAGCCTGCCTTGTCTTGATGTGCCTGAGGTCGGACAGCTCAGTTTTGTCATACTTTCCTCCAGTGATGTTTTAGGCTTAATTTGCTCCAGGACCCACTTGTCTGTCTGTCTGGTGGCCTGGGGTATTGGTAAAGCAATCAGTCCTCCCAACTGTTTCAAGTGAATGATTTGTTTTCTGTCAGCCTTCTCCCTGTCCAGCTTTTGCATGCAAGGGTGTGGGTAGCCTCGGCCTTGATCTCTAACGATACATCTTTGCTCTTGGTGATCTTTTCTAATTTTCTCATTGCTGCCCTTCCTAGTCTCCGCCTTCTCTTGATTTCTTGACTGCAGTCTCCATTTGAATCGATGCCTGATTGCATCAGCTAATATTGTTTTATCAGGTGTCTGATATATAGTTTACTTAAAGGAATTAAATAGAGGACCAACTTGTTTTAAAAAAAATTGTTCCATTCAGATCTCCATTATGAGCAATAGCTTGGGATTAGTTGTCAGCGACAGACTATATATTTTACATGCTTTTTAAAATAGAGAAGGTGAAAAATAATGATTATTGCAGGTAAGAGGTTTTAGTCCACTTTTGTCTTATATGAGTTTGCCCTCCAAGAAGTAGGATGATATTTCCTTATAAAAGTAACAATCAAGACAGTTGTTTATATAGTTAACTTGCCAAAGTTTTTTTTTTTTTTAAAAAAAAAAACCTTTACTCTTTGCCCTAAAACCATGATCCCACACCCATGACTAGAAAGAGCGTATCTCTAGGGTGCCAGGGCTCAGGTCACTGCTTTAGTACAGGGTTTCTGTGCCTGCGCAGCAAGGGTGCTGGTGGCAATGTGTCGTGTGTGTGTGTGTGTGTGTGTGTGTGTTTGTGTGTGTGTGTGTGTGTGGAGGGTGGAGCTGTGTCCAGACTTAGGATGGCCTATTTTCTATCAGACCCACAAGCACCATCTACGGGCTGAAATCCAGGTAAAACCTATTCAGTATGAAATGGGACTTCTTTTTTAATTTCCTAGCATTATTTCAGTTCCCCAAGTTCTGTCTTTCCCCAAGTTACAAATGTTGGGGAAATGCTCTCCTGATGGTTTCACTCTGTAAGTTTTAGTAAATACCAGTTTATTAGCCTAACTACATTTTTAATCTCCTTTCTGTTCAAAAGATACCAGCAATGAGAGTATTTTGCTGAATTGATAAATTATTCTGCTTAAGGACAAGCAAATCGCTTGGTGAAATCAGGAATATCTATTATTTTTCCTCACTAATAACTCTTGCAAGGTTACATTCTGTTGTTGCAAGTTTCTGTAATTTTCTCCTGTGACACCTTTCTGTTGTCTGACTTTAAATAAAATGTTTCTAATAGTATTTGTCTGGCAGTGCATTGCTTTGCTTTAATACATTCATCATTTAAAGACTAAGTGTAGTGGAGCCGTGTACTCATATAAGAGCTTGTAAATGGAGCCCACTCCTGCCTTCCTGCAGGGAGAGGGGGTGGGCGTGGCCGCCAGTGTATCCATCAGGAAGCTGCGTGCACTACACCGACTTCCATCCTGCAGGCCCTGTGTCCCCATGCTGCGTTTGCTCTGGGAAGTATGTCACATGAGCAGAAATTAGTTTTCTATTAAAGGATCTGAATGAGAGGTTGCTAGCAAATAGGCTGCTTTGGAGCAGAGCGGAACTCCAGGGTCAACGTCAGATCCCCTGGCAGGAAAGGCTCTCTGAGAGCCTGGTCACTCCTCTCCCCGCCCACCCCACCCCCACTATGATTGGAGCAACAATGAGGTGACTCATGCTTCCCTCAGAGGTTGGAAACCTCATGAGAAAATGTCTTGTGGCTTCTCCTGTCTGCTCAGTCAGGACGAGGGGGCCCTGGATTTACGTGTCGAGCAGCCCTGACTGTGGCCACTTCTCCGCTGCGCGAGGTCGCAGTGGACCAGTCAGGACTCGGCGTCGCTTCCTCGGGGACAAAACAGGGACTCGTCACTGGTGTCAGACCGGCATGTGAGTGCTCATCGGTGCCCGTGGCCGCGGAGCTGCTGAGATGGGGAAGACAGACTGCTTCCCAATGACACTGCCAAGCGAGTCTCCCTCCCTGCTTTGTGATGAATGCCAAAGGATCAAGCACAGGACACATTTTAGAAGCTACAAGGAAAGGACTGTCCAGTGTTACTTAAGCATTCCACTCTAACGGTGTGCTTCTCCAACACCCTCACATGAGGTGGCTCTGCTCTGGCCCATCCTCCACAGTGGCTCGCCGCTGCCCAGCGTTTATGACAATCACAGGAAGTCCACTGGCCTTTAGCCTGCAGCACAGCAGAGTTTCTCGAGGGCCCCAGAGTGTCCTTCGTTAACCTTGGAACCACTTCTCCAAAAAGTGAGGGAAGGAAGCCTCTCAGCTTCCCTGAGGTCGCCTCCTTCCTCGAAGTAGCATCATGAAATCAGTAAAGGGGTGCTATTTTGAGGGTTATTAATGGACTTTCTCTTTTGTCTTTCCGAGTTTGCAAACTATCGCCTCGTTGGCTTATGACATCCATCAGGCTGGGACAGTACAGAGGAGAGAAAGAGACTATTGCAGTTGGTTACAGAGACACAAAGAGAATGACAGTAATATTCAGCTTTGATGCTCAAAAATGAGACTTGGCAGCAGGACCCTAGCCTCGTGGGAAGGGATGTCCACGTCTCTTTATTCTTCCTCCGACATACCAGTGAGCAGTGCCCTAAAGGGGGCCACGCAGAGCAGGGCTGGAGTGAGGCTGGCGTGGAGGAAGGAGGCCCTTTTCTCTCCTCCCTGGGAATCCTGAGCAGCAGGAGGAGAGCAGGCGGACCAGACGGGTGTGGACTGTGTCCGTGGGCGCAGTGGATGAAGAGCCTGTGATGCCGTGGCTGGGGTTCTGGGAGGAGACCAGTGCAGAGGCCCGTCGCTGCTGTGTGAGTGTGTTTTCTGTGTCCTAATCAGGACTCTCAGTTTCTATGGTATGGATGCCCTCTGACAAAATGAGGTGCCCGCCCATCAGAAGCCAGCGAAGGGGCCCCCATGGTTTTGAGCCATAAGAATCGAGGAGGGGCCGAAACTAGTTTGGCTCAGTGAATAGGGCATGGGCCTGCAGACTGGAGGGTCCCAGGTTCGATTCCAGTCAAGGGCATGTACCTTGGTTGTGGGCACATCCTTGGTAGGGGGTGTGCAGGAGACAGCTGATCTATGTTTCTCTCATCGATGTTTGTAGCTCTTTATCCCTCTCCCTTCCTCTCTGTAAAAAATCAATAATATATATATTTATATATACTTTTTTTTTTTTTTTTAAAGAATCGAGAAGGGGCAAAGTCCTGAGGGAGGTTGGTTGATACTTCCTGGGGCACTCCTCAACCAGAAGGCCATGGTGCACCCCAGTACATATCCAGTGGGAGAGGCCAGAGTGTGGGTGTCCCTGATTGGAATGATGGATACCAACCAGTGGTCCCCCCGGGACCAGCACAGTGTCACAGGGTTCCCTGCCCTGCCCCAGTGCATAAAGGTAAGAGCCCACTCCTTTCCACGTCTGCGGTGTGTGACCTAAACTCTGTAGCCCACGGACACTTGCCGAAGAGCAGCCTCCATCCCCTCAAGCATCGGGGTTTTCAGAGCCCAGAGCTCACTGCAGCCCATGGGGCAGTTTGCTCCGAGGCCTCGGCTCCTATTTCGTTTGATCCCTGGCTCAGAGAGCCTGTCAGCACGGGCGTGCAGCTCTCAGCCAGAGCCAGGTGCATTGAGAAGATACCTCGTGACATGTTCCAGGAGGCAGACACTGAAAATGTGGTGACGCATCACTCAAACGTCTCCAATACATAGAGAGGAAGCAGGACACGAGCGAGGCTGAGCAAATGTGGCTGCAAGATAGGTTAGCGAGAAAATTAATTACAGCCAGCACCCACCCAACCCCTGCCACCGCTGTCCCCACAGGCTGGTTCCCATGGCGACCAGAGCCTCAGGGCCAGTGTCGGAGAGCATCCGGGAGAACGATTCTCAGCTTTCGTAATGCTCTGGCAGCAGGGCTGCGAGCCTGGGGGGAGCTTTCGTGCTGGTTTTCCGCAGGCCCAGCTCATCGCAGTCCTGGCTGGAGGTTTCCTGAAGCCGGTGCTGCAGCAGTTTCCTTCTCCACTGCATGCAGAAGGCGGCAACTTCCTGCTCCTCCGCCTCGGAGGACAGCTGCCTCAAACCCTGGCGGAAAGAGAGACAGGTGAGCCCCGGGGACACTGCACCCTCTCCCGGGTCCGCTGCCCGGCGCTCTGGGAGATTCCTCTGAGGGGCGGGGCTGGTTTCCTGACATCTCGCTTTGCGTTAACAGAGACCAGGGAACGGTGTTCGGAGAGGCCCTCTGGGTGGGCACCACTCATTCTGGAAGGAGAAGCACAACAGTGCAAAGAGCCGCATATTCATCAATGTAAGATGTTCTGAGAGTGTGATTTTTAAAACTCTCTCTTTACCCCAAATTCTGCCTCCTTTGGATTGTGCCATATTCACTTTGCTTTATGCAAACGCCCCAAGGATCTGGCCAGCGAGCGGCCTGAGCAGAGCCAGAACACAGGTGTATGCTCGGCTCTAATGTCAGGTTCACTTGCACTCAGATGGCCTGGAGATTAGGCCGTGGACTGGCTGGCCTAGGCTGGTGCTGCAGGACCAGCGGGAGGCTGTGGGTGTGGCTGTAGGACCAGGGGGAGGCTGTGGGTGTGGCTGTAGGACCAGCGGGAGGCTGTGGGTGTGGATGTAGGACCAACACGAGGCTGTGGGCGTGGTTGTGATGGATGGAGGGACACTATTCCTTAATGGCCAGGCCTGAGCTTTTCTCTCAATCTCCTTTATATTCAAAATACTCTGAAACTTGTAGCTAAAATATGCACATTTTCCAAATGCTTTTCACTGAATGCTTCTTGAAATGAAAACTCTCCCTCTGCGTACTTAGCACCTCCAGGCACTAGCCTACTAGTCCCAGTCTCTGACTTCATCTAATAAAAGAGCCAGTCAAATACATAAATACAAGGGGGGAAACAGACAAACCTGTAACTACAAATTGGGCTAAGTGCTATAAGGAGTTATACAAGGGACTAAAAGAGAAAACTGGGTGTGATAGTTTGAGTATGGGAGGTGTTCCATCTCCTGAGGAGGCGGAGTGTAAGCTTGGGCCTAAGGATGAGGAGCCAGGTGTGGGGAGACGTGGCAGAGGTTAAGGGGTAGAGGCCCATCTCCCAGGCAGAATGATACCCATGAAGCATGTGTCAAGGCCCTGGACAGGTGTTCTGTGAGGCATTCAGGTGTTTCCATTTCCAGCCTCCACTTGGACACAGAAAGCTGGAGAGGGGATTGCTCCCCCCCCCCCAGACAAGAAAGTCAGATGATTCACAAAACCATAACCTTTCTTCAGTATCATTTTTTTAAATTCACACCCAAAGGTATTTTCCATTGATTTTTAGAGAAAGTGGAAGAAAGAGGGAAACACAGAGAGAAATATCGATGTGAGAGAAACATCCATTGGTTGCCTCCTGTACTCGCCCTGGAGCCTGCAAACGAGGTACGTTGACCGGAATCGAACCCAGGACCCTTCTGTCCGCAGGCTGAGGCTCTATCCACTAAGCCAAATTGGCCAGGGCCATAACTTTCCTTGAACCCATTAGGGAGCTGAGGTTGAAGGACATCAACTAGCCTGAAATCTAAGAAAAGACAGTCACTTTCACACAATGCGGGTACTTCACTGGCTCCTTTAGGACAGAGCATAGGGGAAAGACGGGCTACCAGAGACTGATAAGAAGACTTTAGCTGAAATTCTTAACATGTTGCTAATCGCCAAGTGCACACAAGTGTGAGTATACAGGACCCAACAGAGCCAGGAGCCAAGAACAGTCCACGCCTGCTCTCAGGCTCTCTCTGGGCCCTCCTCGAGGATCCTGAGAAGGATCTGGGACAGAGCAGGAGGTTGGGAATGTCCCTAGTGTGGGAGCAGCCAACACAGCAACCAAAGGCAGGAACCCCTGCCCACATTGTCTGCTATGAAACTAAGACCTAAAGCCACCCTGCCATCCATAGGACATAGGGTGAGGCCATGCAAGAGGAGAAAGAGACAGAATACAGGCCTCTACATGGGGGGGAAGAGCAGAAAATGGTCCTGAATTCATAACATTCAAAATCTCCTATTACTGGGGAGGAGTAGAATCAGTGAGAAAGCCCCAACCTCTAGACCTGGGACACCAGCCTGCCTTCAACTGAGGCTGAACCACATCCCCTCCAGGCAGTGAGTCACGAGTGACAAGGAAGCTGTGGGGAGGCAAGCACCTGGAGGAGAGCAGCTCACAGGTGCACAGCAGGCCTCATGCTGCCAGCGGAGCAGGGAGAGTGACGGACACCCAAACCCAAACCCCAAACACATCAGGGGTGGCTATCGCTATAACAGCCACACACAGCTCAAAACCTGACTCACCCCCACACGAAGGGCTAAGGGAAGTGGGTGCCATTTTCAAGCCTACATACTATTCAGTTCATCTCTGCCAGTCTACACATAAAGTCAAGTTTCCAGGGGGAAATTATGAGACATGCAAAAAAGAAAAGAAAACAATTGACTTTCAAGAGATAAGGAATTGAACAACCCATACTCAGGTATGAGCCACTTGTTGAAACTATCAGATAGGAAGTTAAAAATTACTATGGTTAATGTATTAATTACTTTGGTGGAAAAAGTAGATGAAATGCATGAACAGATGGAGAATTTTTAGCAGGAAACAAAAAATTATTAGAAATAACTGAATGAAAATGCTAAAAATAAGAAAAAGAAAACAACATGGTAAATGATGAAGGATACTTTGACAGACTCATCAGCAGACTAAACAGTGCTGAAGAAAGAATCAGTGAAACTGAAGGCAGGTTCATAGAAATTAGCCAAACTGAAACACACAGGAAACCAAGTGGCAGGTTTGGGATAGAATCAAGTTGATTTTTTTTTTTTTTTTAAGATAAAGAAGCATTGATCTATTGTTCCACTTGTTTATCCATTTATTGGTTGATGCTTGCATGTGCTCTGACTAGGGATCAAACCTGTAACCTTGGCGTATTGGGATGACACTCTAACCAAAGGAGCTACCTGGCCAGGTTGAATTTAACAACTAAGAAGAAAGTTGAGTTTCCTCATGCATGTATACAGTATATCATGTTCCTGTCGGGCTGTGACAGCCCTGCACATGTGTGCTCCACGCCAGCACCTGCTCTGGGATCAGCACTTACCCTGAGACTCGCAGCCTCTGCAGCCCTCACAGTCTTGGAGACGGCCCGGAGGAGCTGCTGCGCGTTTCCCAGCAGGAGCTCCTCAGAGGACTTGCTTCTGGCCAACGAAGCCTTGACACTGGGGGTTACAGGAGGAAAGCAGCTGACATCCCACTGGGTGAGAGGCGAACCTCAGACAGCCCAATGCCAGAGCGTTCGCAATGTGAGCCTTTGTGTTCGCAATGTGAGACTCAGAGAAAGAATGTGCTAATGAAGTAATTTGACGTTTTAAAGTAAAAATGTACATTTGGATACTAAGAAAGTATGACTCATATGGTATCTATAAATTAACAAGAAGTGTTTTTAATGAAAGTAACTGAAGAGATATACTTAAGTAATGAACTTGGGTAAAATCTCAGACTTTCAGAGCCTTTAGGATTTAGAGCTTGACAAATACACTGTAAGAAGCAGGCCTTGTCTCTGTGATCTGAGCACTGACAGTTTAGGGCCTGGCTCACCTTGGAAAGGCGGCCCCTCCCAAGGAGAGCCAATTCCTGGAGGTAGTGAATGGTCACCTGAAAATGCACCTTCCATATGCAAACTAACCAACCCAAACCCAGCTCACCTCCTCCCACTGCAGAGCCCCTGGAAACTAGTCAAACCAGCAGATCCTAAACCCCTGGAACCTGCTCGCCCCTCTTGCCTACTCCTCCCAAGAAAACCATAGCAAGGCTCTGGCCTGTTTCCCCCTCACTCCTGCTTTTGATGGACCCTGCATGGACCTACATGGGCCTGCGTGGCCCCGCGTGGCCCACGTGGCTCTGCTCCTAGGCCCTCTGAGGGTCTTCTTCCTTTCTGACAGTCATTTCCATGTGTGCGCGTCCTACCATGCCTGATTTAAACAAACCTTGAGCACCTGGATTTGAAGTGCTAATTCATTGCAGTTCCTGTAGTTTAAGTAGAGAAATTTGAGTAGCTAATCTTGAGATGATATGTGCCTGAGATATTTCCTAAACTAGTGATTTTCCACCTTTTTCATGCCATAGCTCACAGAAACTAATTACTAAAATTCTGCTACACACACACAAAACAAACAAACAAACAAAAAACCAACAACAACTGTTTTTGCTGATATGACCAAAAGAAAAGAGGTATAATTTTGATTTATTCACATTGGATGGCTAATGTTGTGTTAGCTATTGTCATTATTTTATTTGACAATCTAAGGGAAAAGAGGTCAGTGCCCTGACTCTTGCAACACTACTAGTTGAAAATCACTGTCCTAGATAAAAGTAACCAGGTTACATTTTTAGTTTAAAATGTAAACTAGCAGCTTTCCATAATATCAGAATATTACAAACTAGAGGCCTGGTGCACGAATTCATGCACTACACAGATGGGATCCCTCAGCCTGGCCAGCAATCAGGCCAATCAGGGACGAGGGAGAGGCTTAGGGAGGTTGGCTGTGGGAGTGCACTGACTACCAGGGGGAAGCTTTTGCATTGAGCATCTGCCCCCAGTGGTCAGTGTGCATCATAGTGACCAGTTGTTCGGTCATTCAGTCACTTAAGCTTTTATATATAGATATATATCCGTTACTGATGAATGTGTAGTGTAGCTTTAAGGCACTTGAGTTGAAATGAAACTGGTCCATACTTATGACATTGTATATTGTCAACACGAAAGCTGTTGTAAGCAACAGTTAGCAAAACTGCTCACCTCCCATTCAACCAGCATGGCTCAGTGGTTGAGTTCAACCTATGAACCAGGAGGTCACTGTTTGATTCCCAGCGTGGGGCTTGCAGGAGGCAACCAATCAATGATTCTCTTTCATCACTTACATTTCTATTTCTCCCTCTCCTTTCCCCTCTGAAATCAATAAATATATATTTAAAAAGCAAAAACAAAAACAAACAAAACCTCACCTCCAGAGTTCAGGCACATTAAATTAATTCACCTTAGCATAAGTTATGTGCTAGCATAGTCTTTCTTGGACAGATAACACTGAAAATACTTCCACTTTACAATTATTTTTACTGATAACTGGCTTTTTTGGTTATATTATTAGTATAAAAACAAATAGATCGCTAATGGTAAAATTTTAAACATAATTATAAAGCACAGTCTTGAGTTTGTAGATGGAGCCTGTCATGCAAACACCAGCATGCGTGTGGATGTCGCAAAGGGAGATGGGGGGTGTCAATGCCGGTGGATTTGATTCCTGAAAATCCTTACGGTTACTCTATGTTCGTACCTACTCAGGGACAAGTTTTCCATGTTAAGTCTTATTTTTCTTTCCTACATATATTATCCGATATATTTGTGATAAAATAAGAAACAACAGTGGCTTAAATGCATTTCTGGTCCTCTGTATTAATTTGAAATTGCCAGAATCAATGCAGGCTCTTGGAGGATGAAGCGTTAAAAGGCCTTTCCTCCCCACCCAGCCCTCTGGAGCCTGAGACCACAGAGCACAGCTGCCCCCACAGCCGGTCCCACCACACCGTCTACCTGGAGATGATGCGGAGCTGGTTGCTCAGGGTCTGGATCTGCTCCACGGCACACAGGAGCTCCTGAGAACACCTGTGATCGATGCAGTTCTTCGCAATGATGCGGGTGAGCCTGGCGAAGTCCTGTCCAGACGTCGCAACTTTCCTGGCAGAGGCGATGAGCTGCTCTTTGGTCTAAATCCAAAGAAATGACAAAGAAGGGGGCAAGCAATACTGTCGCAGTTTCCCCTAAGAAATCGGTGGCAAAGGGTGCCTGGCACCACTTTCTGCAGAATGAACACCGTTCAACGTGGTCTCCAGCAGGAAGGAGAGGGGCTCAACTGAGGAGGTCAAGCTGAACATCCCATAACCTTCGAGTTATGGGAGGCCGTAAACCAGGACTCGAAGGTGCCCAAGAAAACCCAGACCACAAGAGAGCAGTCTGGTGTAGATCTCCGCCAAGAAAGGAGATGCTGCCCTTCCAGGTGGCTCAGCTGGTTGGAGCGTCGTCCTGTAGACCAAAAGGTTGCGGGTTCGATTCCTGGTCAGGGCACATCCCTAGGTTGTGGGTTTGATCATCAGTCAAAGCGAGTGAGGGAGGCAACTAGTGTTTCTCTCTCTTTCTCTCTCCCTTGCTCCCTCCCTCTCCTCCATTCTGCTCTCTCTAAAAAGCAATGAACATATCCTCAGGTGAGGACTAAATAAAAACAAACAGGACACCCCTTCGATCTTCCTGCCGTCCTCCAGCTGCACCAGCCACAGTGCTGGCGAGGTCTAATGCCCTTCCCCAGGGTCACAGAGTTTCCCAGCTCCCGGCCAGGACCCCGGGTCCCCCGCCTGTGTGGCCTGTGGCCCTCTAACTGCCATTTCAAGCTCTTTCCAATTTACTCCCGAGCACCAGGCACTTTGGTGCTTGAAATCGGTTTGGTAGGAAGATGGGAATTTGAGGGTTTGGAGGAGAATTCTTCATGTTCCTCCACCTCACCAGGCACGAGCCTCACTACTGAAATTATCCTCTAGGCCCAGCCCATGTGGACCTGTTGGTGAGCATCATCTCTTGCACCAGGAGGTCGCTGGTTCGATTCCCGGTCAGGGCAGCCTCGAGGCCCGCTGAGGGGCCATGCAGGAGGCAGGCAATGGATGTTTCTCTCTTATCAATGTTTCTATTTCTCTCTCCCTCTCCCTTCCCCCTCTCTCTCTCTAAAACCAATAAAAACATATGTTTAAACAATGTATCCTTTGGTTCTTCTTTAGGTGCCATTTCCCTGGGAACCCCAGGATTTGCATATTCCTGGCCCCTTCGACCACACACCATGGCCGACACCCAAGCCCTGTATGAATTAGGATATCAGAGAGGTTTGGAAAGGAATAGCAGTGAGCAAAAAGAGGTCACCACTGCCAGGTCTGACCTAAGGACCTTGGGGTCACAGTCCAATGAGAAACTGGCTGGTTGAAGTGGGCAGGGTTGGGAGGAGGGATGGGACAATGGCAGGTCCTACTGGCAGGTGTTAGGGGCTGCTAGGTTGGCTTGTAGTCACCTGGTCAGGGGGCACCCTGACATCCAGCCTTCTCATCTGGACTCCCTTTCCACCCAGGATGAGAAATGGGGCCCCACGCAGCCTGGCCATGGCTTCAGGAGCCATTGGTACCTGGCAGACCAACATGGAAGGAGTTTTCCAAATGGCTTTGGAGCCGTTTTGGCTCTTCACTCTGGTCCCCACTCTTTCATTTTCTCAGTGTTGGTAAACAATGCTTAACTGAATGCGGACGAGGGCCAGGAGAGTTAGGACAGGGCCAGGGTGGAAGCGGCCCCTCCCGGAGGCAGCAGCCCTCCCCTCCAGGCCATGCTGGCCCTGAACAGGGCCTGCGGAGGCTGTCACCCTGTTACCTCTCTTTGGGGCAATTTTAAAAGATGTAAGTGGCCCCTTAGTCATCCTTCTGGAATACAAATGAATCCTTGATTTCATTAGGCCGCAGCTTCTGACAATTTATCTTTCTGGTGACTAAGACAAAACTGTGGTCATTGAGCCCAAAAGAGGAGAGGAAAGGAGCGGTAAAGTGACATTTATGATGCAGTAGACAGAGAAAGAGGAGAGCATGCAAAAGCGCTAAGTGCTGAGCAGCCGAGTAGGAGTGTGGCCCTACTGTGCGGGGAGCCCCAGGCCCTGGAGGGCAACGCCTGGTACCCATCCCCACCCCCTCCCTACTGCCCAGTCTTTCCATCTCCCACGTCCCCGAAGGCCACGTACCAGCAGGCGTCCTCTGCTCCGTAGACTCTGAGCCATCAGGAGCACCTCCTCGGCCATGTCCTGGGTCATCTGGGTGATTCTGTTCCCGCTGTCCGTGCTGTGGTCCTGCGGGGGCCGCTCCGGCTCTGCCCCCCGCCAGGCCTGGCCGCCAGGGGCGCAGGGCGGGCCGCCGCAGGGCTGCTGCAGGGGGAAGACAGAGCTGGTGAGACGCCTGCTGCGGGGACCTTCCAACCACCAGGGGAGGTTAACGGCCTTGTCACCATGAAACTGAGGGAACCCGGAGGGCTTCCGACTGCCCACATGCCAGCTGCCCTCAGCACCTCTCCTAGCCCACGGGAAAACGGCGAGAAGAGGAAACGGCGGGTCCCTGTCCCTCGGGGCCATTCACCCAGAATCTGCACAAACTGGAACCTGGCAAAGTCCGATCCCAGGATCGTTACAACAGCAGTGTCTTTCCCGCCGTGACTTTGCGGACCTCACCCGGGAGAAGGGGGGATCTATAGGTTCTTGAAATTCGGGAAACTTTGGGAGCCCAAATCCTGGCCAATGACACCGAGGGCCCGTGGGGACCCCAATGGGCCAGATGACTCATCTGGGACGAGGCTCAACTGCAGTGAGCGAAAACAGGGAGAAAATGGCAAACGCGTGATTCGATGGCCCTTAAGCTAAGGGTTAGGAAAGTCGGGAATGTTCTTTTCAGCTCGTGTCTCACATGCAACCACAGGGACCCTCCGCTTCCAAAGCTAGAAATGTCCCCAGGCTCCTCTGCGGTGAGGGGGGCCACGCTGGAGGCCCCGTAGCCGCGCTGACTATTAGAAATAGGGAGTGCCCAGGCTGTGACGTACGAGTGCGCAGGCGCCGAGGAACCCCTTCCCAAACCATGAGGCCCCAGCAGGCTCTGACAGGTGCTCACGGTTGGGGGTGCTGTTCTGGGATGTGGGGGGAGGGCTCTGAACGAGCTTGCTGTGGTGTCTGCCCAGGGCGGCTGTGCCGGGCGGCCAGCAGGTGTTGATGAGGAGGGGAAAGTGTCAGGTGAGCTGACAGACATGGATGTGCTGTCAGTGAAGCCGGTGGCATTAAGTGTCGGGGAAGTCCCAGTGGGAAACCAGAAAAGGAGGAGCCCACAGGCTATCTGAGCAGATGGGCCGGAGCCAGGGAGGCCAGAGAGCCTGGAAGGGCTGGGAGAAGGAGCTGCCTGCCCGCCCAGCTACGTTGGGAACAGGGCCCCTTCACAAGGCAATGGTTTTTTGTTGTTTTTTTTAATCCTCAACCAAGGAGTGAGGATATTTTTCCCATTGATTTTTAGAGAGAGTGGATGGAAGAGGGAGGGAAGAGAGACAGGAGAGAGAGAAATATCAGTGCGAGACACACCGATTTTTGCCTCTCTCATAGGTCTCATAGGCCCTGGCAGGGATCGGACCTACAACGCAGGTATGTGCCCTTGACCAGGAATCGAACCCGTGATACTCTGGTGCACCTGCCAATGCTCTAACCACTGAGCACACCGGCCAGGGCTCAAGGTAATTACAAGAAAAGGGAAGTAAAGAGATGAAAAGTAACGGAGTGAAGAAACAGGTGATCTGGTCAACTGCATCTCAGGAGAGGACTGGGCAGGGTTTGGAGGCTCTGGGCTTCCTAGCACAAGGTTGCAAAGGGGAGGGAGCAGGTTTGCCTAAAACTCTGGCCACTCTCTCTGCTAGGGAGCTTCTCAGGCCCCACCAACCCCTCTCCCCCCACCCCCCCCCCCAGTGTCTCCCACTGGCTTTGATCACAGTCGGTCTAAGAAAATCAAGTGTTTGAGATCTAATGCCCGACTGTGCTGTCCATTGCCCTGGGAAGAAATGACAGTGCCGGAGGGTGTCCCAGACCCAGCACCTCCCAACAAGTCCTCCCCTTTTGCCTACGCTGACTCAGCTGGGGTCCCTGCTGCTTAAAACAGAAGAACCCTGATGGGGGCCGGGCAGGAATGGTGGCACAAGGAGCCAGGGCCATAGAGGGTAGCTGTCAGTCACAGCAACGCCACTCGCTGCAGCTGGGCGACTCAGCAAACTTTCTGGAGGTCAGTAAGTATGGCCACTCCACACAGCACCCTCACTATGTGCAAGTATCTCATGTGGACGCTGCAGGAACCCGCTGCCCAGAAGGCACCAATGCTCCCATTCTCCAGATTGGAATCTTGAGCCCAAAATAGCTAAGAGCCTCTCTGTGGGCTCAGGGCTGGGCAATGGCAGAGGCAGGCGCATCCCAGGTCATCTGCTGCCCGACCCTGGGCTCTCCGAGGTGCCCGTGCTGCCTGCCAGGGGTGAGTTATACACATGGGCACCGGGACAGATTTTGCTGGAACTCGACAACAGGTTTGGTTCCTAGAAAGCGGGCTGAGGAGGGGGGGGGGGGGGGTGCTGCTGTCCTACCGTGTCCAGGTCCGCCGCAATGGTCCCGGTGACGGCTGGGCCGGCTGTGCAGGTCTCTGCAGAGCTCCCTGGCGTATCTCTTGGGGCAGCACCCGGAGACTCCACCCTGCCCGCTGCAGCAGCCCCTGCGGCTCCCTCCTGGAGGTGGAGCTGGGGCCGGGCAGGGTCCTGTTCATCACTGGGCCTCAAGCACCTCGCCAGGAGTCTGCAGGCCTCGCTGTGACCACCTTGCCAGGCCTGCAGCTGGGCCACGGTGTGGTGGGCCTTGGCCGCCCACTCCCACTGGAGCCAGTCCGGGATGTGCGCTCCCCCCTCCTCCGGGGGTTCTTGGAGTGCAGGGACCCTCTGGGCCACCTCCTTGGTGAGGACAAGAATGCTCTCCAGAGCCACCAGAAGGCCTTCCCGACTGGGCCCGGCCTCCTGGCCTCCTGCCACGATCGTCTGCACAGCCTGGATGCCAGACACCATCCTTTCCAGGGAGCTTTCCGGCCTGCGGGGTCTGAGGCCCGGGGCCTGGGGGTCCTCACAGACAGAGAGCCTGGGGCTGAAGGCATCTTGGAGGGCCCGTCCATAGTCGGCGTTGATGCTGCCGAGGTGGCCGGTCAGGGCCTTGGCCCTGAGGGTGAGCTCCAAGCAGAGAAGGTCAAAGCGTGTGGACAGGCTGGGAGATGGCCTGGGGGAGGAGGCCAAGATCTGTGCCACGTCCAGCAGAGCGTCGGTGAGCACATGGACTTCCCTGCCCAGAAAGGCCACCTCACCCTTGACCCGCTCATCCCCACACAGCGGCCTCGACAGCCTGGCAGCCTCCTGCAGCCTCTGAGAGACATCTGCTGCCTGAGCCAACCCTTCCTGCAGCCCCCGCCGGTCCCTCACAGCCTGTCGCAGGGGCAGGAGGAACAGTCCTTGCCTCCCGCTGAGCCTCTCCATGCACTGGAGCAGGCCTTGGACAGCCACTGCCCACTGCAGGCACCTGTCCCCGAGGCTCTCCTCCCACGCTATGGCGGCTTGGAGGCCATCCGAGACCAGAACCTTGTTCAGCAGCTGTTTAGCGTGGGTCTCTGCCTCCTCCAACCTGCCCCGCATTTGTAAAAGTGCTTCTGGATGCCCCATCGGGCCGGGGTCCTTCTTACCCAAATCCATGGGCCCCCCCTTGGCCGCTAGTTGAGCCATTGAAACTAAGTTCTGCTGCAGCTCCATGAACACGGCCGCGCTCCCCGGAAGATCTACTGCTGGGTGGTGACAGAACAGCTGTTGACACAGAGGGTACCAGTCACCAGCCATAGCTACCAAATCCCGCCTGCTGGCCCTGGCTCTCCCAGACAGCTGGAGAGATACTTCCAGAAGCCTGCTGGTCCTGGCAGCTGTGCAGTGTGCTGTCTTCCCTGCCAGGACAGTAGCAGAAGGTGCCAGCACCGGGATTTCTTGGAGTCCATTCATCCTCTCTGACCCCAGTGGTCCCTCCCCAGCCAGGGACTCTTGAGCTGCAGCCACAGCTACACCCGGCTGCTGAGGGGTGCTGCCGGCTGAGGACACGGGCTGGTGGCTACAGCTCTCTGCAGCAAGAGTGAGCTTGCTGACTATGGGGAGTGGAGGGCCCCTACTCTGTGTGCAGGTGTTGGGACTCAAGGGACTGGAAAGATGGCTCCTGGGTGGATAGGAAGTGCCTGGATCACTTTCCCCGAACCCTGGCCCCCTCTGGTGCGTCAGTGCTGGAGCTGGGGAGTCCTGGAGGCTGGGGAGAGCAAGAGGCTGTCTCCTTGCAACGTCAGACCTCTGGACTTGGTCCCGAAGCGGGCTGAGGATATCGGGGTGGTTCGTCCCATCCAGCCCCTCCTGGAGGCTCTGAGCGGCACATATGAGACGTTTTGCCACCGTTAGAAATGCATCTGTGTCCTGAGCGCTGTGCCCGCCTGAACAGCGCTCAGCGGCCGCACCCAGGACCAGGGAGGATTGCTCTAACTGCCAGATCAAGACTCTCAGGCCGTTCCGGAAGATGGGGTCTCGATCTTGGTCCACGTATCTGTTCATCACCTGCACGATGTGTGCGGCGCGGCCCTGTAAGTATGCCACCAGCCTGGGAAACTCGCAGGCGTCTCCGCTCCTCCAGGCCCAGGTGAAGAAGTCCAAGTGCTTGCCCATCTCCTGAACGGATACACTCAGGAACTCGGGAATACTGAGAACCTCGTCAAAACACGCCAACAGGCGCGCAGAGGCCGTGGCCCAGGCCTGGAGCAGGGCCTGCAGGGCGGAAGGGCTCCAGCCTGGGCCTTGGGAGAAAAGCTGCTGCACCGTGACCACAAGCCCCCAGAGGCCGGCCATGGTGACCTCCAAGTCCCCGCCGGCTTGTGGTCGGGGACAGCACACCAAGGCCAAGTGGCCCACTCGGAGCATCTGCTGGGCCTGCTCCTGGAATGCGGCGAGGAGGAGCTGGAGGCTCTCGGGCCCGGCCTCGCTGCCCCGCGGGGAGCGAACAGGTGCTGTCGCCGAGGCGGCCCGGACCAGCCTTTGCAGAGGGCCCTGCGTGTCGGTGAACGCGCCCAGGATCTGGCGCAGCAGCCCGGCGCGCACGCCCCGGGACAGCGCCTCGGTGGCGGCCCGCAGCGCCGCGCGCTCCCCCGGGGGCTCCCGGCGCCGCAGCTCCAGCAGCCGGCGGCACGGGGCCACCAGGCGCTGCCTCTCGGGCGGCGCGGCCCCGGCCGCCAGGCACATGCAGGGCCCCAGCAGGGCGGCCAGCGCGGCATCCAGCCCGCCCCGCGAGCGCTCGGGCGCGGGCGCCGCCAGCAGGGAGCGCAGCTGCCGCAGGCGGCGGGGGAGCGCGCCGCGCGCACAGGCCGGGGCCTCCGGGATGCCCGGCTCCAGCCGCGCCAGCAGCTCCAGCAGCGCCTCCCGGGCCGGAGCGAACAGGCGGCGCCGGGCGGCCGGTGGCGGGCGCGGGGGGCAGGCGCGGAGGGTGGCAAGCAGTGCGGGGACCCGGCTCCTCAGCTGGCGCCCCCCGGGCCAGCGCGCGCCCAGGCGGCCCAGACTCAGCAGCGCGCCGGCCAGGTCCATCCAGGGTCCCCGGGGTGAGCCCGTGCCCGCCTCCTCCAGGGCGTCCAGGCAAGCCAGGCACCGGCCTGCAGCCCGAGCCGCGGTCCGAGCCGCCGCCGCGTCTTCCAGCAGCAGCACCTGTGGGGCAGAGGGGAGGAGAAGGGAGCTTGAAAGGCCTGCAGGTGTCTGGAGCGACTGAGAGCTTCCCGAATCCCACACGGGTTTACAAATAACCATCCAGTCTTCCCACACTAAAGAGAACTGAATGTCAGCCTGCTCCACCCGCCCACAACAAGGCACCTAGGAGTGACACTAAAGAAAACTCTAGTTGGGGGTCAATGTGGCTGAAAATGTAAACCTCCTGAATTCGAACTACAGCCAATGGGGGGCCCAGTCTGGGCTTGAGCGCCTGTCTCCGGTTTAGAGGAGGCCATCACCTGTCCACATGGCAGCCGACATAACCAAGGAAAGGGTGTGTTGGAGGGACTTGATGCTTGGATGAGGTGATGGGGCTGGGGAGATAGATGCCTGTCCTGTCCGGGAAGCGCCCTGAGACTCTCCCCTGCCTGCCCCCGCCCCCGGCTGGCTCTCTCCCTCCCCTTCCACAGAGAAGCTCCCAGGAGCCAGCCCTTCCTCCGCTCCCCTCCCCGCACCACGTGCCCAGGCCCTCTGGCTCTCATCTTCTCATTTCCATCTCCCTTCAATGAGGTTCTGTTAAATTACAAATTCACCCCACTGTAACCCACACTACTAAAGTTTCAGTGATGAGCATTACTAATATTTGACCATATTTATGGCAAACACATTCCAACAGGGAGCGTGTGTCAACCAAGAAGAGTTGTGCCCCTTAGTGGCACGTCAGGACGGAGTGTGGGGAGCGTTTGGAGGCTGAGGGGCTGTCCTGGCCCCGGGGCCTCCCAGCTGGGGGTCAATAAGCAGAACTTTCATTTTGGAGGCTGAGAGCTGCCGAGGTTTCTGTAGCTGCTCCAATAGCTCCTGGCCCCGGGTCGGTGGGAAATGAAGCCCTCGGTGACACCTTCCATTAGGGGTTGGTGGATGTGTGGGGTGGGCGGGCTGCACATAGGTTTAAGATCACAGAGCCTCGCTCAGGATGTCTGCTCAGCTCCCTATGGCAGCTTCCACACTTAGCATTCATTCAATTGGTAATGAACTCTGTGCCTGTGACCTTGGCAGGAACTTGGGCCGCAGGACACCTGAAAGGGGTCCACTGTGGGAGCAGCATGCCACATCCACGCCTCCCAGCAATGAGCTCTCTGCCCAGGCCAGCCCGCCAGCCAGCTCTGACATCAGCTTCACCTTCATGGTGTCCAGCAGGACCTGCTGAGCTGTGGTCACCAGCTCCTCCCGGTGGCTCTGACATTCTGGCTGAACTCGGAGCTTCTGAGCCACCAGCATGATGTTCCTCCCAGATGTGATGAGAGAGTCAGCCGCAGGGCCCATTTCCTCCCACAGCCACTCCTCCTCGGAGTCCTCCGCCAGCCTGCAGACACGTTCTCAATCAGCATTTACCAACGCGCAATGTGACAGCAAAGAAACACACCCACCAGGAAATTATGATACATACCGGTAGAAGGTACAGAGCACCGTGAAGCCATTAAAATGGTGATGTAGATCTAACCCTTCACCCTAAGATAAGTCACAGATGTAAAGTAGAGCACTGGGAACACAGTTAATAGCATCGTAATAAGGTTGTACAGTGCCAGGTGGTACCAGACTTACTGTGTGACCACTTCATAAGGTATATAAACATTGGATCACTATAGTGTACACCTGAAACTAATATAATATTGTATGCCAACTATAATTTAAAATAGATACATTTTAAACTTAAATATGTATTAATTCAATTGATTGGGGTGACATTGGTCAACATGAACATATAGGTTTCAGGTGTGGGTTTCTGTGTTACAAGATCTATTACACCATGTGCCCACCTTCCAAAGTCAACTCTTCTCCTGTCACCTTAGGAGCCCCTTCTCCTAATACATTAATTTTTTAAAGTGATATAGGCCTATTTTTATGATGACACAGCCTCTCCAAGATGTAGTGTTACATAAATAAAATCAAATTATATACCTGCATATATGGCAGGTATCTCACTGTTTTCAATCACATGCAGATCTACATAGAGAACCATGTATCCAGCTCTATCGTTGGTGTCTTAAAATATGCTCTGTCCCTTTTGTATTGTCTCATCTTCTATAATGACCATGTTTAATTACTACAAAGCACAATGAGCCTCTTTTTGCCGGGGGAAAAATATGTAGACTCTCATTTCCATCGTGTTATCAAGAGGAGAGATTTTATGAAACAAAAATTTGTTTCCATGAACACAGATGTCCACAGCAACTGTTCTGTTCATGTGATTGCAAACATTCCTCTGCCAGTAATAATCCCTAACCACACAGAACAACACAAGAGAAGAATCCCCTCTGTCCTCCGTCCTGAGAGCGGTTGTTCCTTACGAACAAGCTGAGGGCTGTGCCTTTGGGGGTGAAGGCTGGGAGGACTCACAAGTGCCACCTCAAGGTTACTGAGCAGCTCTCTCAGCTTGTGATCCCAGATGAGTGGCAGCCAATTTCAATGCCCGTCCCCTCCGGCCCCAGCTTCCCTCATGTGAAATGGTCCCTGGCTCCCATGTGCAGTATCACTTCAACCCAAACAGCCCAGCATGGCAAACTGTTGAAACCCTGGGAGAGAAAAGCAGAGGGAAGAACAGCTGTCTCCTCTCTTTATTTTACGTTGACCCCTTGTGCAGCATTTGCTCACCAGCGCAGCTGACATTCAGGTCACTCGGCCTGTAAACATGACAGCGCCACATCCTGACAGCTGCTCCTTCGCAGAGTGGGGCCCTCACCCACACAGCCTCCCTTCCTGGGTTTTTTCATTTCTCAGCGTTAAAAAGAGGAGGGAGAAAGACAGCTATGAAGCATCAGGCTCTACTGTGAAGTGGGGGTTTATTGTCCAGTGTTCAGGCAATTTAAGACTATGTCCTAGTATGACCTCGAGGACAAGGTACTTCACACAGAGAGATAACCCTCTGATGGCCCACTGAGCTTCCCCACTCTCCTCTCTCCTCCCTCACTCCCATCGCCACTTTGAGATTTGGCTAAGCTGGTTTAATGTTTTTAACTTGAAACGACTATTCAAGTTTCCCTTGACCTAGCATCTTCTCCTTCAAGGACACATATAGTGTTGTCCTTCCCAAACGTTCTTTTCTTCTTCATCTTCCCTCCTCTTGAGGTCTCTAGTTTCCACTTGTGGGTTAGAGTCGCCTATCAAATATTTCTCTTGAGTTTCTTGAGTTGGGGTGCGAGGAGAGACAGTCACTAAGTCCTTGCTTGCTCATCTGCTTTCATGTTCTCCCAGTGGTCTGCTGAATAATAAGCTGTCTGGATGGTGCATTCTTGGTGGTAGTCCTGTCCCCTCACAGTTCACAGATTTGATTCCAGCATCTTCTGGCCTCCAGTTATGGGTGCAAACTCTGAGGCCAGTCTATCTGATACCAGGCTAATTAAACTTCCTTCGTAAGTAGTTTGCTTTCTTTTGTTTGAAAGCACTGAGAGTTAGGGAATTTACCAACATATGCTTTATGCATATCTTTCCTCCACAATCTCACCTAGAACCCAGGAAGCAGTTCTTATGTACAGGTTTTGGGTCATGAACTGGCTCAAAGAAATGTTCTTCTATTATTTGTTTAATTATTGCCTCTCCTCAATGTCTTCATTTTTCTCCATCTAGAAGTCCCATTATTTGCAAATTGGATCTGTCTTCCACGTCCATTATTTTTTTCATGTATGATTTGCATGCCTTCCTGCTTTTAATCTATGGTTTGAATGATACTATTGACTTGATCTTTAAAATGACTCGAATCATAGTATAAGCTGTCTCAAATATCCACTTCAAGGCTCATGGCTTGAAGTGGAAATTTGAGATCAGCGTTTCTACCAACAACACTTATAAAAGAAAGATAAAATACTAAAAAAAATTTCAGATATTTTAAGGTCTAGAGAGAAAACAAGGCAGTGGGACTTCATCCTGAGAAACACAGGCCAAGAGACAGAAAAGCCATGTGAAAAGGGGCAGCGATGCTGTGACCTCAGAGGTCTCACAGTGCTGAGAAAACAAGAATTAGGGTCTGGGTCTTGTCAATGTGGACAGAACCTGATGATCACCCCAGGATTTCAGCTGAGACCCCAAAGACTACACGTTAGGAGTGAGAACAACCTGGAAATAGGTATTTCCTTAGAAACACTGAAACTGGTCTTGAATCATCTCAAGACTTTGGATAAGAATGGCCTCATCCTAGTTTAACTGCCACCAGAATAAAATTAAATTCTCTACAGGAGACAATTCTATCTAGAAGCACTATAAATTTATATACATATATAATGTACTGTACTCAGTGTTTTAAAATTACCCCACATGAAAAGATAAAGGTGGTATCTTGAATAACTTGGGTAAAAAAGATAGAACTTGGAACAAATAGTGTTGGGGCAACTAAGTAGAGTAACCATCTGGAAAAATGTAAAGTGAGTTCCCTATCTCAGTCCATATGCAATTTTGAACTTCAAATGGATTAACGATTCTAAGTGTAAAATCAAAACCATACAAGAAAAGATGAGTGAATTCCTCTAAGAAATCTTTGGAACTATAACTCAAAGTCCAAAGGCAATAAAAGAGTAAGTAAATAAAGTTAATTCCATAAACATTTTAAAAGTTTAAATGGCAAAAAAAAAAAAATCTTAAAAATCAGAAGACAGATGATAAACTGGGAGAAGATATCTGCAATGTATCTGACAGACAATGGGCTCACACCTTAATGCATATTACATTTCCATATTTACAAACCTGGTAATATAATTACCCATGTACACTTTATTTTACCACTTAATATACCTATGTGTTGAGATAATAATATAACCCAATAAATAATACGAAGGGCTAATAATTTAATACATATTTAATATATATTTTAACCCAGAAATCTCCCAACTAGGACTCTACCATCCCTAACAACTTGAAAGTACACACACGCAGCATTATATGCTGCAATATTGCTTATAATGTCAAGTCCTGGGAAAAACCTAGATGCCCATTGATAGGAGAGTGGTTGAATAAATTGTTGTGCCTTCATACACATAACAGCATATTATGAAATCGTTTAAAAATTAAGGATATTTTTTGTAAGATTATATGTGCTATTTCCAGGATATGTTGTTTTTTTTAAAAAGTAAGAGTACACAACAATATCTGTAGTCTACTACCCTGGGTAAGAAAGAATATATCAGAAAATACACCTGGAATGTAAGGAAACCCCAGAATGAATTATGAAAAGTAAGAAATGACTCTAACTAGTTATGACAGATGGTAGAATTCTAAGGTGGCTCCCAAGGTTCCCATTTCCTGGATGCATGCCCTGTTCAATGGCCTCTCCTGGCCTGTGGGTGAGACCTGTGAATTGAATGGGATGTCACTCTTTGATTACGTTTTATTATATGAAAAAAAGTGATTTTCCCCCCCAAATGTAATTAAGGTCCCTAATCAGTTGTCTTAAGTTAATCAAAAGATTATCATGGTGGGCCTGGCCAATCAGGTGAATGCCTACCAGAGGGAGTGGATCCTTATTGAAGAGACACTCAATTGTTGGCCATGAAGGAGTAAATTGTCACATTGTAGAGGGGGACACATGTCAGGGCTTCGATTCTACAACCCCAAGGAGTTGAATTCTGCCAATAGCCAGTGAGCCTGATGGATTCCTGGGCCTCACGTGAGACTGCATCCCAGTCAACACTTGGGTCACCAGGTCACCCAGCTTGGTGAGCCAGAATCCTGACCACAGACACCATGAGATAATATTATAAATGGGTATTGTTTTAAGTTGTTAAATGGTAATTTATGGTGCAGCAATACAAAATGAATACAACTATAAATAAATAACATTAAAATACTTTGGGCAAGAAAAGAACTAACCTAGGTAACTTTGGAGAACAGCATTTTATCCAGGATAGAGTCAGGCTAAAAACAATAAGAACTGCATGCCCTCTAGCTAGTCCATCTCGGGCTCAGATGGTTACAGGTGAACTCTGCAGCTTCATGTGTATGTGAGGGTTGAACAGGTAAGTGGATCTGTGGTGGATCATGACAGTGAGGATTTCCACTGCTGGAGAAAGAAGCTGCAAATAAGGAGAGGGATTGATGCTGGGTTGAAATGGAAGGTGTCAAGATGATTACATATGAATGAATGTTACATATGAATATGTGTTCAGACACAGAGAAGTAAGTATGGAGGAGTGTGCATCCATGAATTGGCATACAGGCATATAATCTTAACTCTGTCTGCTGAGGCCCGAGGAACACCACCACCTGTGGTCATTCATGAGCACATTTAGAGCCCACATCTTGGTTTCCAAAAAGTGTTCTTCAGTAAAGAAACCAGGGCTGTTGGGGAAGATTCCAGGGCCGGGCCTGGGAAAAAACACAAGATGAACCTGGAAAATAAGGAAGTGCTTTTAAAAGAATGAAAATGTCTCTTAAGAACGCCGGAGCCCAAGGAAGGAGCCCACAGTGAACAAAGCAGGAATTAACTGAATGATAAAATAAATGATGACAGTATTGGATTAAAACCCACAAAATCGAATAAACATCCATGAGTCTATATGTATAATTGAATGGGAGAGAAAGGATAACCTTTCTATACAGAGGAATTTCAGTTAATACATGCGAGACATGAAAAAATTATCACTAGGCAAACATCATAGATTCAATTTTTGCAGGTGTGGCTCAGTGGTTGAGGGTTGACCTATGAACCAGGAGATCAGGGTTCAATTCCCAGTTGAGGACACATGCCCAGGTTGGTGGCTCCATCCCTAGTAGGGGGCGTGCAGGAAGCAGCCAATCAAGGATTTTCTCTCATCATTGATGTTTCCATCTCTCTCTCCCTTCCTCTCTGAAATCAATAAAAATATGTACATATTTTAAAAAGACACAATGATGAACACTAGAGTCAATGCATGAAAGTCTGAAGAAACACTGCAAGATTCCAGTCACAATGGGAAAACAGTGGAGGTGTCTGTTAGACGGCAGCTTGACCTAATGATGAAGTGTAAAATCACCAGTAACAAGACAGAGAAACATCATGAGAGAATGCATGACAAGAGACACAGCATCACTTCTGTGGTATCCTTGCCACAAAGGCACAATCTCAATCTAATCAACAAAAAGAAATGGCAAACCCAAGTTGATAGATATTCTACAAAATGACTGACCAGTACCTATCACAGTGCCAGGGTCATGAAAGACAAAGAAAGAATAAAGAACTGCCACAGACTGGAAAAGTTTAAGGAGAGACAATTAAATTCAGTCACAGAGAGAGGTTTTTATCACACTTTTCTCAGCCAAAAAAAAGAAAGAAAAGAGAAAGGAAAGAAGGAAGGAAGGAAGGAAGGAAAGAAGGAAGGAAGGAAGGAAGAAAGGAAGGAAGGAAGAAAGGAAGGAAGGAAGGAATGTAGGAAGGAAGGAAGGAAAGAAGGGAAGGAAACAAGGGAAGGGAAGGGAAGGGAAGGGAGAAAGGAAGGAGGGAAGAGAGAAAGGAAGGAAGGAAAGAGAAACAAAAGAAAAGCAAATGGGGACAGAAGATCTGAACATATAAATTTGACCTAGATGGCATATACATTCACTAATAGAATGCATGTCTAGTTGAGAGCACAGGGCACATTTACAAATATAGACTAAATGCTGGGCTACAAAACATGGCTCAAAAATGATACAGAGGCCTGGCCAGAGGGCTCAGTGAGTGAGCATCAACCCACAAATCAGGAGGTCAGGGTTTGATTCCCTGGTCAGGGCACATGCCTGGGTTGCGGGCTTGATCCCCCATAAAGGCTTGTAGGAGGCAGCCAGTCCATGATGTTTCTCATCATTAATGTTTCTCTCACTCCCTTCCTCTCTCTAAAATCAATTAAAAAAATATTTTTTAAATCATACAAAGGATTTGCTAAACCACAGTGCAATTATACTAGAAATCAAACAAAACAATTATACTAGAAACCCCAGGAGAGACTGATGTTGAAGTGGGGGCAGGAGATATGTTTAGCACTGTATGTCCCAGAGCTGCTGCCAGGATGCTCATGCTGACTGTGCAGGGCACCCCTCAAAGGCCCTGCTCAGCCCCGGACTCTGGAGCAAATGGTACCCCTGGAAAAGGCAACCCAGGAGCTGGCCCTGTTCACCAATCAGTGTCACTAATTTTACACATCCATGTCCCAGCTTGCGCATACATGAGGCCCATTTACACCTACGTATCCATGGTTACATATGTGTAATATGATATATATACACATAGTTACACAGTGCTTTATATACATTTTTTTTAAAGGAAGAAGGAGGGATGGGAAGAAACAAGGATGGGAATAGGAAGTGGGAAAGAGGGAGAGAAAGAGGAAATATCTGGAATAAATATACACCCCAGTGTTTGTTGTGGTTATTTCTGGAACATAGACTTATGGGTAATTCCTTTCTTCCTCATTTCATCTGCATTTTCTAAATAGTCCCCATAGGATATATTTTGAAGCAAAAGGAAGCATGCACTTGTGCTGGCCTCCCCTGCCGGGTCTTCCCGAGCCCTGCCTGCGGCCAGCTCTGCCCTGCTGCCGTGGAGGGTTCTTTCTGGCTCCTGAGAGCCGAGCTGGCAGAAGCACTGGAACTCACCAGCCCACCTGGGCCCGCTCCCAGGCCTCACCGCCTCCCCCGCTCCCCGGCCTCACCGCCTCCCCCGCTCCGAGGCCTCACCGCCTCCCCGCTCCGAGGCCTCACCGCCTCCCTGCTCACTGGGCTCCAGCAGGGGCCTGACAGCTGGGGGAGCTCAGCCCAAGCCAGATAGGCTTTGTTTGCAGGATTGCCCTGATGGACGGGCTGGACCGTTTCCCGTGGCCATGAGCACGGATAATTCTCTTTATAAATAATTTACCTGCCCATAGCAGACACTATTGAAACAGACCGAAAGGACATTTATCTTCTCTCAAACTTAACGTACCCTTTTTTGTGTAATTACAAAATGCATTGCATTAGAAAACTTAGGATGTACAAAGACTATTAAATTGGTGTACAATCACTATGTTCTCAAACTCTTTAGTAAATTAATATCTTGGCAATTTTTTCATGATTTTTTTTTTCATTTTACATAAACACAGAAGAATCTTCAAAATCAGGAAACTAAGTGTTGACACGCTGCTTTTGGCCGTTGTGAATCACGCTGCTCTAAGCACAGATGTGCAGATGTCTGCTCAGGTCCCTGCTCTCACTTCTTTTAGGGATAAGCCCGAAAGCAGTTGTTGAACCACATGGTGATCCTGGTCTCAGTTTTTTGACGACTCATAGACACTTTTGAATCCTCTTTATTTCCAAGTCACTTAACTTTTGAGCATGATTATCTTCAACAATATTTTGTCACTTTTTATTTTTACATAATGTCAAGCTTTCAAAAAAGTTGCAAAAATAATGTAAAAAACTCTGATATATCCTTCAGCCAGATTCACTGATTGTTCTCATTTTGCCATATTTTTTATTCTCTCTTTCTCTCTATGCATGTGTATGGGTGTGTGTGTGCATCTGTGGATGTCTGTGCATGTGTCAGTGTGTGTTCATGTATACGTGTGGGTGTGTAGAAAGTTCCAGGTATGATGCTTCTTTGCCCCCAAATAATTCAACATGGGTTGCCCGTGGAAAGGACATTCATTTTCATAAACACAGAACAATCATCAAAATCAGGAAATTAAATACTGACACAATGCTATTATCTAATACAAACTCAATATTCAAATTTTGTTAATTGTCTACCCTGACTGGTATACTCAGTCCCATACTCCAAAGGGTCCTGGGTTCTATTCCTAGTCAAGGGCATATACCTGGGTTGCAGATTCAATCCCTGGCCCCAGTCAGGGCCCATGCAGGAGGCAATGAATTGATGTGTCTCTCACATCAATTGTTTCTCTCTCTCTCTCTCTTTCTCTCCCTCTCTCTCTCTCTCTCTCTCTCTCTCTCTCTCTCTCTTTCTCATTCTTTCTCTCTTCCTCCTCCTCCCTTCCACTCTCTATAAAAATCAATGGGAAAAATATACTTGAGTGAGGATTAACCAAAAAAATTTTTGTTAATTGTCTCCAAACTGAGAACATGCATTAAATTTGTGTTGTTTTTTATTTGTTATTCCTCACCAAGGGATATTTTTTCTATTAAATTTTATAGAGAATGGATAGGAGAGGGAGAGAGAGAGAGAGAGAGAGAGAGAGAGAGAGAGAGAGAGAGAGAGAGAGAGAGAGAGAAACATTGATATGAGAGACACATTGATTGGATGCCTCATGCACTCACCCTGATTGGGTACAGGGATTGAATCTGCAACCTAGGTACATGCCCTTAACTGGGAATCAAACTCTCAATTCTTTGGAGCATGCTCTAACCACTGAACAACTCCAACCAGGGGAAATTTAACTGTTAAGTCCTGTGGTGCACAGTTCTAAAGATGCCCAGCCTCAAAATCCCCGCCTGCTGGTTCAATCAAATCTTAATCTGGTCCTGCTGGGAAGGGACTTTGCCAATGGAATTAGGCTGATAATTAGCTGACCTCAAAATAGAGAGTTGACCCTGGACTATCCAAATGGGTCCAATGTAATCACACGAGCCCTTGAAAGCAGAGGAGGAAGGCAGAAGCAGACGTCAGAGAGAGAGGTTTGAAGCATGAGAGGAGCTTGACCTGACATTGCTTGGTGGGGAGTAGGGGTGATGCCTGGAATGCAGGCAGCCTTGATGAGCAAAAACCAGCCTCTGGCTCACAGCCAGACCCATGATCAAAAGGAACTGGATTTGGCCAACCCGAAAGAACCTAGACGCAAGTTCTCCCCAGAGCCTCTGTATAAGTGTCAGGCCTGTCAACACCTTGACTTTGGTCTGTGAGACCCAGGACAGAGAAACCAGCCAGGCCCACTGACTTCTAACCTGGGGGGAATGAATTTGTTTTGTTTCAAGTTCTTAGTTTGATGATAACTTGCTACAGCAGTGATAGATATTTGGCTTTTCCCTGCTGATGTAGTTATGTGCTTTTTCCTCTGTTTGCTCCTTTGCTCCTAGGGCAGGGACAGTGAAGGTCTTACTCACTCCGCATTTTAGACCATGAACCATGCCGGATATCTTAGCAGTGGTCAGTGCATGCTGTGGATGAAAGGGGAATACTTATGGGACTCTTTCTATTTGACAGAGATATCTGAAGCAATTTTCATTGCTGCCCTGCTCCAGGCTCGGTGACTTTCTCATGCCCCGATGACAGTCCTGTGAGGGAGGTTTGGTTATCACTTTTACCCTCACAGATGGGGCACAGAGAGAACTTAGCCAGACAATTAATAGGTGTTTAGGTGGGACTCAAACACAGGAAATCTAGCTGCAGCATCTACAGTATGGTTGGGCAGTAAAAGTGCAACACTTTTGTTATAACATGTAAGTTGCAATCAACTTTCATTTATAGAGTTCAGTTTTGTTGCTATAACTAGGTCCTTCTCTATTAAACCTGGGATTGGAATTCATTATGGAAACTAGTGGCCTAGTGCATGAAATTCATGCTTGGGGGGAGGGTCCCTCAGCCCGCCTTCACCCTCTCCAATCTGGGACCCCTTGGGGGATGACCTACTGCCTCTCGCAATCTGGGACCACTGGTTCCTAACCACTCACCTGCCTGCCTGCCTGATAACCCCAAACCCCTCTATCTGCCTGCCTGATCACCCCCAACTGCTCCCCTGCTGGCCTGATCTCCCCTGCCTCGCCCCACACCTGGGACCCAGGATTCCCTCCCTCTGGCTGGCCGCAGGCACCCAGGACCCAGGCTGGTTTGCCTGGGCCACAGCCGCAGTCACCGGGACCATGAGGCAGGAGGGCTTTTCCCTCTCCCGGGCCGCAGCTGCAGCCACAGTTTCCGGCACCGGGACTATGGGGCAGGCAGTTTGTCCCTCTCCTGGGACACAGGACCAGCCTGGCTGGTCCTCATTCCTCTCTTAAGAGCTCATTTGTGCCTGACTAATCCCCAATCCTCTCTCCCCAGTATTGAATGTCTGAGCCATTAAGGCATGCCAATGTGAGGGCATGAAGGCATGAAGGTGTGACAACCATTTGCATATTAGCTATTTATTATATAGGATCATTTGCATGCAAGTTTACTAAAAGGACCAGGCCCATGCACTGAATGATGTTTAGACATGAAAATGATGTTTAGACAACTCTGAGAATTCTTTTCTCTAGAATAAAAACAATCAGTGAAACAGGAATGAATCTAGAAACCTTATGATGGGACATACAACTGCTTCTTAATGCAAAACTCAGCCAACTAATTCTGAAATGTCTTCATATTGAAATTATACCCCAACTAATAACATATTAAGCAAGTTTACTTTATATATATATTTTTATAAATCTTTATTGTTCATATTATTACAAATGTTCCTCATTTTTCCCCCCTCCCTTGCTCCCCTCCACCAGGTTCCCACCCCACCCTCTGGCCTTTCCCCACCCCCCATTGTCCTCATCCATAGGTGCACAGTTTATGTTCAGTCTCTTCCCACACCCCCTTCTCCCCCTTTCCCTGAGAATCATCAGTTCACTCCCCTTCCATACCTCTGATTCTATTATATTCACCAGTTAATATTGTTCATCAGATTTTTTAATTCCCTTGGTTTTTAGATTCACTTGATGATAGTTATATATTTGTTGTTCATAATTTTTATCTTTATTTTCTTCCTTTTCCTAAAGAACCCCCTTCAGCAATTCATATAATTCTGGTTTGGTGATGATGAACTCCTTTAGCTTTTTTTATTATTATTATTAGTGAAGCTCTTTATCTGGCCTTCGATTCTGAGTGATAGCTTTGCTGGGTAGAGTATTTTTGGCTGTAGGTTCTTGCTATTCATCACCTTGAATATTTCTTGCCATTCCCATCTGGCCTGCATGGTTTCTGTTGAGAAATCAGCTGACAATCATATATGGGTTCTCCTTTATGGGTAACTACCTGCTTTTCTCTTGCTGCTTTTAATATTCTCTCTTTGTTTTTTGCTCTTGGCATTTTAATTATGATATGTCTTGGTGTGGTCCTCTTTGGATTCCTTTTGTTTGGGGTTCTGTGTGCTTCCTGGACTAGTAAGTCTAATTCTTTCACCAGGTGGGGGAAGTTTTCTGTCACCATTTCTTTCAGTATGTTTTCGGTATCTTGCTTTCTCTCTTCTTCTGGGACCCCCATAATTCTGATGTTGGTTCGCTTGAAGTTGTCCCAGAGGTTTCTTACATTATCTTCCACTTTCTGGATTCTCTTGTCTTCTTCTTCTTCTTCTTCTTTTTTTTTTTTTTTTTTTTTTTTAATATATTTTATTGATTTTTTACAGAGAGGAAGGGAGAGGGATAGAGAGTTAGAAATGTCGATGAGAGAGAAACATCGACCAGCTGCCTCTTGCACACCCCCTACCGGGGATGTGCCCACAACCAATGTACATGCTCTTGACCGGAATCGAACCTGGGACCTTTCAGTCTGCAGACCAATGCTCTACCACTGAGCCAAACTGGTTTCAGCTCTTGTCTCCTTGTTTCTGCAGAGGAGTGTCTTCTGTCTCTTTATGTTCCAAATCTTTGACTTGATTCTTGCAATCTTCCATTCTGTTTTTAGGACTCTGTATAATATTTTTTATTTCAGACAATGTATTCTTTATTTCTAGTTGATCCCTTATTATTTTTTGTTGATCCCTTATTATTTCTTTTTGATCCCTTATTATTTCTAGTTGATCCCTATTCATATCCTCATAGGTCTCGTTTATTTTATTGGCCTTTTCTAGGAAATTCTTGAAAAACCTTTTTTTTTTTAATAGAGAAATACTGATTTTAATCCAACATAAGGTAAACAATAAGCATCCCTTATCTTTCAGCCTAAAAATTAACAAAAAACTGTTGAAACAAGGCACAATTTACCCCCATTCTTATTATGTGACTCCAGTCACACACAAAAAATTTCTATGAAAATGGTAAAACAAAAATAGAAGTCTGAGTTTTAAAAAATGTATTTTAAAAAATGCCCACAAAACCTGTCAATATTATTCCTTATTCTACAAAATAGCACCAGTAAGAAGAGTAAAAGGTGTTAAAAACCATTACAACAGCATTTCTGAAATGCAGCTTGCCCACCTCATGTTATCCCTACAAAAGAATTATCATGGAATAAAAAAGGACTTTAAAAAATCTCTGGAAGGAGGGTCACGCTTTTATTCAGTTTCCCCCTGCAATCTCTTAGATGTGAGGAATGTGCTTCTGCCTCTGGCTATCGCTGCTTCTGTTCTGAGAAAGACCGAGGAGCTAGGGTCATACTTCCAGTCTGGGGGGTTTGTATCTGTGAAGTCAGGAAGGTGCATTCGTGTGTGTTTGTGTCGGGGTGGGGAAGTCCTTACCAAAGCATCCTTTCACTCCTCACATGGGAGATAGTGAGAGGCCATACCTACCTTCATAATATGATCCAGCCACTCCTTCCTTCCTGAACTGCCTAAAGGGTTCTATTGCAGTCACTGCGAGGGATGTAGCTAAGGTGATCCTTCCTTCCTTGTGTCTAGAGGGGAAAACAGCCCTGAAATTATCACCAGTGTGGACAATACTCTCAATGGGCCCCAACAGTGCATCCCAGCCCTTTATACTAAGGTGAGGGGAACATGCTGAGTAAAATTCAAGAATGGCAGACATCATTTCCAAATCTGCCCTAGAAAAAAGCATCCTGGTCCCTTAAAATGGCCCTCAGCTACAACATGTCTACCATTGTACACTCCTGGAAACAATCTGCTGCAGACGCTTAAAAAATAAAGTATTGCAGTCACTGTCTCGGTTAACTTTTCAGCCTTAACCTGAGTGTGGGAGAGCAGTCAGCCCTGTGGTTTTGGTATATTAGCTATTGTTTCTGAGCGGTAAACCAGGAGGAGGAGGAGGAAAAAAAAAAAAAAAAAAAAGCAATCTTTTCTAACTACTTCAAGTTTCAAAGTTTTAGAAGACAAGATGAGCACTGTGTTTGGCCATTCCAAGAGGGCCAAGTTGAATTGTGCGCAAGGAGGTGGCACCCGGGCACCCCCTGCCAGGAGGGTGTCAGGCGGCTGTGGCCCAAGATCCATGCTGTGGCTCCAACACAGTTGAGCTAAAGAACAGAGCCTGGGATGTACCTTCTGGGCCCCAGCTCTGTCCCATGCACCCCAGTGCCCCAGAGTGGCTGGGGGACTATTCACAGGCAAATTGAAAAACCTTTTAAGTGTGGTTTTGAACTCGATATCCAGTTGCTTTTTGTCCTCCATTTCTTTCGTTTGTGATCTGTTTCCTTGTCTCGGCATTTTCAAAGCTTCCCTGAGTTGTTAGCCTTAAAAGTCTCTGTGTTCAGCTTGGATGGGGCGGAGTTTCAGGGTGGAGCCTACAGCCTTGACTTCCGTCAGCCCTGCCCTATGAGGCTCCTGAGTCTCAGTGTTCCTCAGTGTCCTTCAGTACTCGCTGCAAGCACCTCTGAGCGAGTTTCTCCCGCTACTAAACAGTCTAGGCTCTCCCCCAATGAGCCCGGAACTGGGGTTCAGTTCAGTTGGAAGTGGGGTTCAGAGCAGTCTGAAGCTTTTGTCTCCTTTCCACTAGGGCAATCCCACAGCACAGTCAACACTCCGTTCTCTAAGCACAATGTACACGCCTCCGGGACTTCCTTTTGCCGCTCCCCTGAGTTTCTGCCTTACAGCCCAGGCTCCCTCCATATGAGCCTGGGTCCCCAGTGTCTGGCCTAGAACTGGGGTTCAGTGCAGTCGGAACTGGGATTCAGCACAGTCCAGAGCTTTTATCTCCTTCCCGCTAGGGAACACCAGCCAGGCACTCAGCTGCCCCTCCTCTCCGGCTCCATCCTTTCCCTGAGCGCACTGTGTCTCTGTACCTTAGGCTTTTACAGCTCCTCTAATTTTCCTTCTGGTTTTCTCTTTCCTTCTCGTTGTAGAATTTCCAGTCAGTCGACTTTCCTGTTCTGGGTAATGTCCATTTTGTATTTTAGTTGTATTTTTTGAAATTGTTGTGTGAGGCTGCAGTTAGGTGTTTACCTATGCCGCCATCTTGGTTTCGTGAAGCTGAGTCTACTACTTTATATTTTTTAAATGTGTTTTTATTGATATTTTTTGGAGAGAGAGAGAGAGGAAGGGAGTGGGATAGAGAGAAATATCAGTGTGAGAGAAACATGAATCAGCTACCTCCTGCATGCCTCCCTATAAGGACTGAGCCAAATTCAGGGCATGTGCCCCAACTGAGAATCACACCATTGATCTCTTGGTTGATACTCAACCACTGAGCCAAACCGGCAGGGCTTCTTTATGTATTATCAATTTATTTTTCATACCTGACTTGACTCAAATAAGGCTCTATTACTCTCCTTCTGCAGACATGTCAGTGTAAGGGGTCACAATCTTTGAAATCATTACCTTTTTGCGATTTGCACGAACTCCTCATTCGCCTGAGCCAATTCCTCTGCGGTCTTCTCCAGGGAGGCGAATGTCCCACTCTCCCCATCGTTCCTCTCCGTGGACATGATCAGATGGCAAAGCTGAACCGTCATCGGCAAGATGAGTCTCCTGATGGCCTCGTTTGGAATCATGGAGCTGATGTCATCGAAGACAAAATACTCCATCTCTTCCTGTCTGTGAACGGAAGTGACAGGGTCACAGCCCACGCTGACTGGCACCCAAGGGTGCTTTTCTCTGATGTAATGTTCATCTAGTTTTACTTCTACAATGGGAAAGTAATCTATGAAATACTAAAAGGATGAATGGGGTAATTGTCAGGATCTAACCCCTCTGCCTACTTGATCACCCCTAACTGCTCCCCTGCTGGCCTGATTGTATAGAGTAGGTTGTGGCTTAGCAGCAGGTGAAAAGCGTGATTCAGACAATGAAATCGGCTCAGAGAAATAGAATGGAAAGTGGACCTCCAAGCTGCATCAGCTTAAGAAATGGTTAATAAGGGAACACGCCTGAGGTCCTCGTTATTTGCACATGTAGAACGAACATATTTTGCCCAACTTTTGCTCAGATGCTCTTCAGAATGAGGGTGAAAGCCACGTGACAGAGGTCCTCCATGGGCCTAAATGGGCATCTGAAGACAAAATTCTCACAGATCCTGGGAGCACTGTTGCCTGGGGGATAGTTAACATCCTTCCCCAGGCGGTTTGCAAAGAGGGTTGACAACTCAAGGGTGTTATGGAGAAAGGTCAAGCACTGTGCTGGTGGGCAGACGAATTTCCAATGCTGGAATTCCATGACTTGTTCAGTTTCTTTTTTTGTTTTTGTTTTTAATATATTTTATTGATTTTTTTACAGAGAGGAAGGAAGAGAGATAGAGAGCTAGAAACGTCGATGAGAGAGAAACATCAACCAGCTGCCTCTTGCACACCCCCTACCGGGGATGTGCCCGCAACCAATGTACATGCCCTTGACCAAAATTGAACCTGGGACCTTTCAGTCCACAGACTGACGCTCCATCCACTGAGCCAATCCGGTTTCAACATGACTTGTTCAGTTTTATTCTCTCGTTCAAAATTCCCCTCAAATGGAGATGAAAAGAGGGACCTCAGACTTGCCCTTCTGGTTAGGATAAAATAGATTACCACAGGTCAAAGGTCCTGAGTGTCAGGTAAATTATACACATTCTATTCCAAAACGCAGATCTCTGTGGAAGCAAGGATGGTGAGCTGGCCTGCAATTCCAGAGGGGAGGCTCTTGGAGACCTTAGTTAGTATGGTGACTGTTTATCTTCTCAGAGGCATTTGACAATCTGGGCACAGGCTGAGGTATAGGGCCTGGAGTAATCAGCAGTCCTGTGCTGGGGGAAACATCTCAAAAAAATTTTGTAATAAAACAACCCTTCCTAACCGGTTTGGCTCAGTGGATAGAGCATCGGCCTTCAAACTGAAAGGTCCCAGGTTCGATTCTGGTCAAGGGCATGTACCTCGGTTGTGGGCACATCCCCAATAGGGGTGTGCAGGAGGCAGCTGATAGATGTTTCTCTCTCATTGATGCTTCTGACTCTATCCCTCTCCCTTCCTCTTGGTAAAAAATTAATAAAATATATATTTTTAAAAAAACACCACATAGTCCAACTGCTAAAAAATGAACACCAGAAAAAATCTTAAAGCACCCAGAGGAAAAAAAAAAAAGTGTGCTGTCTTTAAATGAGAACTGTGTTATCTACATATTTCTGTGTCAGTACAACTTTAGGTCAAAACCTCAGGGGAACCAAAGGGCCAGAGGCTTATTCAGTCACACAAAGGTCCCTTTAAACAATGAAGGGCTCCTTCGCAGGGAACCAGCATGGCCTTGGGAAGCGGCAGAGCCCCTCTCCACAGGAGCTCGGGATAGTGAAGGACCACAGCTATTAGCTTAGCATCCAGCCCTGTGCTGGCCCAGTCTGTGGGCCCAGCTGCGAGAGAGGGTCTTCCCATCAGGCAGGTGGCCCCGGACCCTCACCCTGGGCTGTAATTGGGATTTGATTGCGCTGAGACAGTCATGTTCTCTCTTCACATCATCAAAGATCCAACAAGTCTACTGCCCCTCAGTCACTATTATTTCTCCTGCATCTCTAAACACCAACAGTGTTGCATGAGGAAGTGCCTCTCTGTGGCTGCTTCTTGTTTCAATACATCACAAGTAAACGTTTTCACAATTGAGCAGCTAAATCATGACCATTTTGTGAGGTGTCAGATGGGTTCTAGGCTTAGGGTGACCACGGCATACGTTATATACATGTCTAATCACAGTGCTGTACTCCTGATATGAATATAATATTGTATGTCAACTGTAATTGAAAGATTAAAATTTGAAAATTATGAGAGTTCTGCCAGCACTCCCCTCAGCGTGAGAGTGGGGCACACGTTGCCAGCTGGCTGGTGAGAGACCCAGCTCAGAGTCTGTCCTCAGCGTCTGCTTCCCAGGACCTTTCCCAGGATGACTTTCTCAGGCTGCACTCCCTGAAACAGGTGTGTCCTGATACAGGGATCTGGGTGACAAGAGTCACTGAGGGAGTGAAGCAGGAGAGTGCTGTGGTCTGCACTGTGCGTCCCCCAAAATTCATCTGCCGAATCCTAACCCCACGTAATATTAATAAAGGGGGAAATTTGGGAAGTGGTTAGGTTGTGGGGGTTAGAGTCCTGGCGTGTGGGATTTGTGTCCTTATCTCAGATCCCAGAGAGCTCTCTTGCCCCTTCCACCCTGTGAGGACACCAGGGCAAAACAGCCGCCTCTGATGCAGGAATCAGGCCTCACCAGATACTGACTCTGCCAGTGCTTGATCTTGGACTTAAAGCCACCCAGTCTGTTGTATTCTGATAGAGCAGCTGGAAGGAACTAAGTCAATAGGGAATGGAACAGAGACAAGCAGTGTCTTGGCCTGATATATAGGGGGGGGGGGGGGAGAGCATAAACCATACTGCAGAGGGGGCCAGCATTTGGGGGCCAGCATTTGGTACCCCATGTTCAGGCTGCTATAATAAAATACCATCGCCTGGGAACTTAAACAAGAAACACAGTCTAGAGGCTGGAAGTCTGAGATCAAGGTACCAGCAGATTCCATGTCTGGTGAGGATGCTCTTCCTGGTTTGCAGATGGCAGCCTTCTTGTTGTGTCCTCACATGGTAGCAGGCACTAACCCCATCATGAGGGTCCCACCTTCATGATCTAATCTAACCCAAAATGCCTCCCAAAGTCCCCACCTCCAAATACCATCACACTGGGGCTTCAACATATGAATTTGGTGGGAACGCAAACGTTATCCACATCATTCACGTGTTAGCTGAGGGCTGCCTCCCAGTTCCCCTCCCCGTGGCCAGACTCAGTGTAGAGGGCACGTCTACACTGTGAATCAGGTGAGGTGGTTCCTGAGCTGAGGGCAATTCTTTAGAGAAGGGATGCCCATGGATCAGCAGCCGGAGGCAGATGCGTTGACCTGGCGAAGGCAGCCCACCTCAGGGAAGGATATACTGACAGACCAGGTACAATTCATGTGCCCTCCCCTACAGCCTGTGCTGGGATTGGCCCCACAGACCTCATGGACTAAAGGTGGGGAAGGGGGATTCCATATGGAAAACCAGTCCCTGTGCTCAGAGGAAGGATACCAAGCAGAAAAACAGCAGGTAGCACTGCCTTAGAACTTTAGACACCAAAGAATGTAATATAGTATATTTGAGATGAATCACAAAAACAGTGATCAACCTACTATCTAATTTTGCCAAATTTATAACTCTCTAATTGTATTACCCAGAACACAATGATAAAAAAAAATTCTTTAATTGAACAACTTCATCAGTGACTTCATGTCTCAGAAGCATCACAAACAAGGGAACTGCTCTCCAAAAAAGTAGGGGGTAATCAGTCTCCAGACATCACTAGCGAAGTGAGCACAGACTCGGGGCCACGTCATTAAGTCTGCGCCAAACTCCCAAGGCAAAGAGTGGCCCTCGGAAGGTCAGCTTCCAACCCTACAGCTCCAGCCACACTCTCAGCCCAGGGCAACCCCTTTCTCCTGGGCCATCAATGCCCACCCTTGAGCCCTCGCTCAGGCCACTGATGAGCTCCTGTGACAGGATGGTTTTCCATCCATTGACATGTGCTGCTCCCAAAAGGGAGACTCCCCTGACAGCAGGACCTAGTGGTGGAGATAGAAGTGACCTTTCTTGCTGTCCTGCTGGGGGGATTTGTGCGTCAGGAAACCCTGGTTCCCAAAGCAAGATGTACCCACAGGAAAAGTGGGTGCTGCGAGACCCATGCAGACTCCACCAGCCAGAGTACCTGGCTGCTGATGGCTCACAGCTGCCCCCTCCTGTGCGATTGCTCTGAGATGGCAGACCTGTTTTCCCTGGGGAGTAATTCTTTCCCCAGGGTGACTGAACCCAGGACTAAATGATATGGAGTGAAAATGGTCAGGCCTCCTTGCCTCCAGGGTAATATCCTGTGGGTCAGCACAGGTCAGATTTGACGTGAGACCACATTCTTTTTTCTTTTTTTTTAAAATATATTTTATTGATTTTTCACAGAGAGGAAGGGAGAGAGATAGAGAGCTCGAAACGTCAATGAGAAACATCGACCAGCTGCCTCTTGCACACCCCCTACCGGGGATGTGCCCGCAACCCAGGTACATGCCCTTGACCGGAATCGAACCTGGGACCTTTCAGTCCGCAGACCGATGCTCTACCACTGAGCCAAACCGGTTTCGGCTGAGACCACATTCTTGCCTCCCTCCCTCCCCTACAGGCTTTTCCTGAAGGAGTTGTCTTCCAACATGTAACTCCAAACCAGGCTGGCCAGTTAACACTGAGCCCCAAGCCTGTGGAAAACAAGGCTCTGTGCTGGGAGCCAGTAATGGGCGCCTGTCTGTGTATATAGCCATCCAAGGGATGGAGACAGGGTGACCAAGTCCTGAAGATGTTGCTTAAACCCTTGGATTCAGGCAAAAAGTTGTCCTCCAAAAACTCTTCTTTGTTTAAAAAAACACACAAAACAAACAAACAAACAAACAAACAAACCACTTTGTTTGGGTTAAAGAGGCCCAGCACGTACACCTGGGAACCCCAGGCAGGATGGGGACCTTCCAGTCTGTACAGCTACAGGAGGCCCACACTCGCGCTTAAAGAGGTGGCGGGAGGAGCTACAGAAAACTGGCCCACTATCTGAATTATAAAAAATAAATGAAAAAGAAGTTGTTGTATCCAGTATTATTTTTTTGCGTTAGTGCATCTTGTCTTCTCATTTTCTAGTGGATAACTCACATGATGTATTTAGTATGAACTCAGTTAATGGGACATTTGAACACAAAAATGTATTATAAAATGAGCCATTCCAGATAACAAAGAGTTTAACACATAAGGAAAGGGGGATGTGATTATCCCTGCTTCTGAATATGCCAAAAATCAGCCAACCCCATGTCACACCAAGGACGTGGGGTGACTGACAGTCCTGGGAGTGCAGCACCCACAGAGAATCAGCAAGGGCGAGCAGGGCCTTTGTGCTTACCTTGATGGGAAGACACATTCCACGCCGGAAGCGCAGGAGCAGATGGCAGGATTTACTCGGAATGTCAGAAATCCAGTTTGCTGTTTCTCACCAGCAACAGGCGTCCATTTACACCCACACTGCAGGTCCCGGGGCCGCCTCTCCGACACCTGTCAGCCGACGCTGCTGCTGACGTCACAGGTGGCATTGGTAACAAGCAAACTTCATAACTTATGCATGGGCCTTTGGAAGGCCTGCCGTCTCTGCACTCCTGGACATCCTGTTTGCTTTACAGGAATAAGAACTAGATCCGAGCATGAGAAAGAAGCTTAGTGTTTTGCATCCATCCAGTCATAAAAACGAGACTCAACTGTGGGTCTTCAAAGCGTCCTGCTGTGGGGGACTGAGAGGAAAGTCGGCCCTGGATAATGAAGACCAGATGATGATAACTAAGCAGATTCGTTAACCTGGCTTCTTCCTGGGTCCCTCGTATGGGTTTTCACAAGAATTGGGTTTGTGAGTGACTGTTCAGGCCGCTATCTCTAGGGAACAATAATAAAAGGAATGGGGGCTCACGCTGGATGGAAAATAGACGCAAAGGTGGATGAGATATGGGCTGTGTCCCTGGTTTTTTCCTTACATCATCTCACTTATTCCAGAGAGCAATCAGGTAATTACAGCTTCCTTTGACAACTGAGGAAACCAGAGGTGGGGGTGTATGGATGGTGCCAAACCTCAGAGAGTTATTTCCTCTTCTAATTATCATCCATTCCTTGACTTGCATTAAGTTCCTAAAGACGATAGTGTCTGAGTTGTGTTGGTCAGGAAGACAGAAGCCACGAGGTGCGGAAAGCAAAGCGGACTTGATTCAAGGAATTAATGACAAAAGTGTTGGGAGGGATGGGAATTCGGGCAGGAGTGGTTGAATTGAGAGAGAACCAGCCCCCGTCGCAGACTTGCTTGGCGGGGAACACCCTCCAGTGCCTGGTGTCGAGGTGTCTGTGTGGACAGCGGAGACAGAAGAGAATGAAGCACAGGAGGGAAAATCGGGTTTTCAACTCAGACCCAAATCCACGTGGTGGAATAAAGAGCAGCTCTGGGCTGTCAAACTGGATGGGAAGACACCTGGGGACACCTCATCTGGAAAAGACCTACATGGTCCATAGACGTTTGTGCAGCACGACATGCAGGAAGAGCGGAACATTTCCCCTAAACTCTTCCTTTCCACGGAGCTTTTCGTTTTATTAACTTCCTGATTGTAAAAAAAAAACAAAGCAAACACATTTCTTATCACTGTTCACAGAACCTTTAAAAACTCTCTTGCCCTGGCCAGTTTTGCTCAGTGGGTAGAACGTTAGCCTGCAAACTGAAAAGTCCCAGGTTCAATTCTGGTCGAGGGCACATGCCTTGGTTGTGGGCTCGATCCCCAGTAAGGGACTTGCAGGAGGCAGCCGATCCACCATGATTCTCTCTCTTTATGGATGTTTCTATCTCTCTCTCATCCTCTCCCTTCCTCTCTGAAATCAATAAAAATATATTTTAGCCAAAACCGGTTTGGCTCAATGGATAGAGCGTCGGCTTGGGGACTGAAGGGACCCGGGTTCAATTCCGATCAAGGGCATGTACCTTGGTTGCGGGCATATCCCCAGTAGGGGGTGTGCAAGAGGCAGCTGATCAATGACTCTCATTGATGTTTCTAACTCTGTATCTCTCTCCCTCCTCTCTGTACAAAATCAATAAAATATATTTTTATATATATATATATATATATATATATATATATATATATATATATATATTTTTTTATTTTTTTTTAAACACACACACACCCCTTTCTTAAAAAACGTTTTTATTAAGTTTTCTTTCTTCAAAACGTTTTAGCTAAAGAACAGACCTTTGTGAGAGGCTGAAATGTAGAGCTGACAGGCAAGGGGTGCCCACCCTGGGGCCTGGGTGGCAGCCAAAGAGCAGCGGTCTGTGACTTGAGCTTGAGGCTGCATGACCCAAGCCACACGAGAGGCACTCACGCTGAGGGACGGAGTCAGAGGTGGGAGGGCAGGAGGGGTGATCGCGAGCAGAGGCCAGGGCCTGCCTCCCAGCATTCCTAGATTCTGGCATGGACTTCCTAGGAGTCTGAGGATTCTAAGATACTGGTCTTCCCCCTCATCCGTATAAACGTGTATTTGTAAGGTAGAAAGGTAGACATTTTATTTAGCAGCCTATCCGCTCCTTATAACTTTTAAAACCTAGACACCTGGTAGACAGACATTGCCCTGCGACTATTAGGTGTGGGCCCACTTTGTCGCCAAACATGTTCCTTACTTAGTTTCTCAGCCTGATTCTTCTCCAGATCTTCTCTGCTGAGGCTTGTCCCTTACAGTATCCAACTCGGGTTTTTTGCCTCTCCCTCCCCCTCTGCCCCCCATCCGCCACAGGCACACAAGTCCATGGGCCCAGCTGCGGATCCAGGGCGCCTGCGTCTCTCAGTCCCTGGCACCTGCCCTGCCCGCCCTCTGCCTGCTGTTCTTCCAAACTCCCGCTCTCCCTTCCCCCCAGGGAAGTGGCCCGGCCTCTGCCCTCCTCCCCTTGGCTGTGTGGAGGGAACCCCCAAGCTACTCTGTGAACAGGCCCTGGTGAGGCGCCCCCCAACCCTGCTCCCAATCAGGAAAGGAGTCTCCCGCCTTATTGCCTTCCAGAGGGCACCCCTCTATTGGAGGGAGCTGTCTCTTAACCTCCCTCCCCGCAAACCAGGGTGGAAGCCCCAAGCGCCCCCCTGGGAACCCAGCCCCCCTGAAACAGGGGTACCCCCCTACCCCACCTGCCAACCTGCAAAGGGAATCCCATGTCCCCACCTTCCTCCCACTCACCTCCCTCCGCCTTTCACCATCCTTAGTGGGCTCCATCCTGCCCAGTTGGGGAGGGCACCCCCTTCTGTGTTTCCCAGGGAATCCCACCCTCAAAGTAGGTGCCCTCCTACATTCTTTGGAAGTGCAGAAGGTGGGTGAGGTGCAGCTAAGGGCTCAGGGAGAGGTCTGGTCCCAGCAAAGGGAAGGGAGAGCAGGAACTCAGGTTTGGTCAGGGCTGAGGGTCCTGCAGGCCAGGCCAGGGCTCCTGGAGGCTGTTCTCAGTGTCCAGGGCCACAGCTCTGAACTCACCTGATCTTGTCTGATCTCAGAAGCCAAGCAGGATTGGGCCTGGTTCGCACTTGGATGGGAGACCACCCAGGAATACCTGGTGCCATAGGCTTTTCTGCTCCCCAGACCCCAACCCACAGGCACACAAGCCCACAGGCCTAGCCCAACTCAGTTCTTTTGTTAACTGGCTTGCCAGGCTCTCTATGATTAATTTGTAATTCTTGTGCACAACGCACACCTCAAACATCACTTTCTGCTCTGAGTTTCCTTTTTATTTTCTTGACTAGAGGACCAGTGCATGACATTCTTGCACATGGAGGGGGTGGGGGGTGTCCTGGGGAAGAAGTCCCTCAGCCCAGCCTGCATCTTCTCACAATCTGGGACCTCCTCTTGGGGGATGTCAGGCCTAAACTGGCAGTAGGACATCCCTCTCACAATCCAGATGCTGCATGCACCAGTGACCATAATTTTCATACAGGTGAAAGGCATGTTACTGTTGTATGGGAAGCTACATTTTTTTATTTTTTGCCCTAATTATGAAAAGTAGTACATAACATGATCCTTCCGAGGCTGTAGTAACATTTCCCCCATCTTATGGGTGGAAAAAGTGAAGCAGAGAGAAGTTAAGTAATTGGCTTTGTTACACAGTTATAAGTGTCAGAATCATGGCTGACCACAAAATATACAAGCCAGAGTCCATGTATCTCATCACTGCATCATCCTGTTTTTTCAGTTAGAGTAGCTTTGCCAGGTTTTAATTTTTAAATCTAGGAGACTGTTTCCAATATATAGATAGGATCCCTAGGCCTGGCTGGCAATCAGGGAGGACTATGTATAGGGGCGACCCGAGGGTGGGGCGATCAGGCCCCCACCCCCTTGCTGGGAACTGCCTTGGCTGGCGGCCTAGTGCCGCCTGCAGCCTGGCCCCACCCCCGATAGCCGCCAGTTGCCTCCCTCTGGGAGCATCTGCCCCCCCCCCCTGGTGGTCAGTACATGTAATAGCAACCGGTCATTCCACCATTTAGTCAATTTGTATATTAGGGTATTATTATATAGGATGGAGTCTTTTGATGAATGAAAGTTCTTAATTTTAAAGTTGTCTATTTATCAGTGTTTCTTATTCCTAGCAACTTCTGTGGTATTTTTAACAAATATTCTCCTAGTGTAAAATCACGTTTTTTCTGCTGTTTTTTGTTTGTTTGTTTGTTTTTTAATCTTAAAGCATTATTGCTTTACCTTTCAAATTTAGAGTCATTCAATTGCAATGAATCTGCCACTGATTTTTGTGTGATAGAGCTTGAGATTAATTTTGTCTTCCAATGGGTATGCAGTGACCTAGTTCCATTTATCAAAAAGTCTTTCCTTTCTCTTACTGATGTCACCTCTATCATGAACCAAGTGATGATATACAGTATATGTGGGTTGCTTTCCATTGGTCTGCCTCTCTCTGTGCCAAAACCATACTTTCTCAATTACTACAGCTTTGTAGTTAAATTCTATGCCTTACAGTCTTTTTTTTATTATTTTATTTTTATTTTTATTTTTTTTTTATGCCCTGACCAGGAATTGACCCGTGACCTTGTGGTTCATAGGTGGAGGCTCAGCTACTGAGCCAAGCTGGTTGGGCTCACAGGTCCTGATATCTGATAATGTGAATCCTCCAACTTTCTCCTTCAAGATTGCCTCTGCTATTCTTGGTCCTTTGCATTTCTGGATAAATTTTGAATTGCCTTGTCCGCTTCCACACAGAGTTCTGCAGCCATTTTGTGTGGGGTTGCACTGGGTCTACTTTGGCAACAATCAACAGCTTAACAATTCTGAATCTTCCAATTTTGAACGTGGTGTATTCTTCCATTTATTTTGTGCTTTAAAATTTACATTGTGTAGTTTTCAGTGTAGGGACCGCACAGTTTTCATTAGTCAGTCATTATGCTATACACCTAAAACAAATAGAATGAAATATGTCAAGGATGTCTCAATTTTTAAAAGTGTATTACTTAATTTCCAAGCAGCTTAGCTCCACAGAGGTCGTAGAAAATGTTCAAAATTCTTTGGATCTTTTGAAATTTGTTCAAGTTTGCTTTGCAGCCCAGCAAATAATGAGTCTTGGTAAATTTCTTACACCTTTGGTTCCTCTGTTGTTATTGATTATACGTCCTGCCTCCAGGCGAGGGAGAAGGCGAGCTCAAATCTAAGGTCCAGACTAGGAAGAGAGGTACATCACTGTTTACATTCCGTTGACAAGAACATAATGTCCACATGGCCAGGCCTGATGCAAAGGGATGGTAAGCTGAATTTTTACAAAGTCCTCCCTCTTTAAGATTTCAAGAGCCACAGGGTGTCCCACACAATCTTCCCGCTAAGCAACTCCAGTTGAGAGGTGGGGAGTCTCTCTCCAGAGCTCTGGAAGAAAAATTCCAAAGAAAATCAGATTGGCCAGATTTGAATCACTTTTCTATGTTAAACCAGTCACCATGGCCAAAGAGAGGCAGCAGTGCTGTTGGGCTAGCCTGGCTCCCGCAGACCCATGGAGGGTGAGCCTTATCCCTGCTGCATGGAGGGCCCAGCTGGGAGGTGTGAGCATTTTGGAGCCAGCCCCATAGCAAGCTTCCCACAGGTGGTGAGCGCTTCAGGAGGTGGCATGGGGCAGGGATTACACCAAACAGACATGTTCCCACCCCAGGGGACACAGGCAGAAACGGGAGAGAGAAGGCGCCTTTACAATAGTCACGGGAGCTCACAATGAGGTCGCGATGACGCAGAGTGCTCTTTCTGTAGTAAATAAGAGTGAAAGTTGTGAGGCGCGTGGCTGATGTAGATAATGTATGAGAGAGGTTGGAAGTTTCTTTGTCCCTCAAATGCACCAAAAATGGAAGGGACTTTGAAGACTTATTCACCCACTCAGAAGAGAAATCTAGGTCCGGAGAAGGGGAAGCAAGGAGCCAGTGCCTGTCAGTGTGTGTGTGTGTGGGGGGGGGGGGGGGGGAGGCGGGCGGGGGGAGGGGATGAAGGGGGGCAGCGGTCCGGGCTCCTGGGCCTGTGCAGGATCCAGTCCTCCAGAGAGACCTAAAGTCCCCCCGCTGAGTGACACCCGGGGTTCTCAGCAGGTGAAAGAAGCCTCGACCCCAAAGAACCACAGCCACCAAACACTCTGGGTTCTGTGTGGGCCTAAAGCAGGAGGAGAAAGGACACACATCTTGGACACAGCTTAAAGAGAACGGAGACCCCAACCATCCTCAGAATGAGAAGGGAACCCACTGTGCGGGAAAACATATTCACCAGAGATACATCTGATTGAGGCTAATTTCCAAAATATATAAAGAACTCATACAACTCAACAAAAGGAACACAAGCAATCCAATTAAAAAGTGGGCAAAGTACCTGAATAGACACTTCTCCAAAGTGAGCAAGAGAGATATGAAAAAATGCTTCAAATCACTGATCATCAGAGAGATGCAAATAAAAACAATAATTAGGTATCACCTCACACCTGCCAGAGTGGCTATCATCAAATCAATAAACAGGTGGGGGAAAGGTGCACTGTTGAAGGGAATGCAGACTGGTGCAGCCACTATAAAAAACAGTAGGGAGTTTCCTCAAAAAATTAAAATGGGAACTGCCTTTAACCCAGAGATCTCACTTCTGGGAATCCCAAAACACCAATTCAAAAGAATGCACCCCTATGTTCATAGCCGTGTTACTTACAATAGCTAAGGTCTGGAAACAGTCCAGGTGCCCATCAGCAGATGATTGGATAACAAAGCTGTGGTACATTTACACAATGAAATACTATGCAGTAAAAAAGAAGGATCTCTTATCCTTTGAGACATCATGGATGGACCTGGAGATTATTATGCTAAGCAATATATATGTTTTTCGTGATAAGCCAGTCAGAGAAAGACAAGTATCACATGATCTCACTATATGTGGAATATAATGAACAAAATAAATTGAGGAACAAAAATAGGTCCGAAGACATGGATGCATGGAACAGACGGACAAATTTTAGGGGGAAGGGGGACGGGAAGAGATTAACCAAAGCATTTAGATGCATACAGGGTGTCCCCCACAAATGTACTCACACTTTAAGAACCGATAGCTCCATTTTGGAAATGAAATGCATTTTAATAAACACGGCCTTTATAACTATTCAAAGTGTGTGTCTACATGGTTTGGGACACCCTTTGCATGCATAACCCATGGACACAGACAATAGTACTGTGAAGGCCTGGGGTGGAGGGGGGGAGGGTAAAGAGGGGAAATGGGGAACATCTGTAATACTGTCAACAATAAAAATAACTTTAAAATATATATATAATAGCAGTGGAGAATTCCTCTTCTGCAAGCACGGTTCCCAGCTGTGACCCAGAGCGGCGGAGGACGCGGCCCTGGCCCGGGGTCCTCTCCAGCGCCTCCCCACGCCCCTGCAGGCCCTGCGTGGGCACACAGCGCCCGGCCCCTCCGGCCGCCCAGCCGGCTCCCGGGCGAGGGCGGGACCGCGCGGGGCGGGACCCCAGATACGCAAGGGGCGGGGCGGGCTCTGGTGGTGGGGACCCCGGGGCGGAGCAGGGCCGGGGTGTGGGGGCCGCAGTGTGGGGGCCTGTGCGCCGGGCGGGAACGCGGGAACTGGGCCTGTGCGCCCGGCCGGGGAGCGGGGACGCGCGGGGCCGGGGCGGGGCCGGAGCTGAGTCTCCGCGCCGGGAGGGCGGGGCGGGGCCGCGGCGCCGGGGCCTGCGCGGGGCGGGGACCGGGTTCCTGACGCGGACGCGGGGCGGGGACGCGGGGCGCGGACGCGGGGCCGGGCCTGGGCTCTGTGCGGCGGGTCCACGCGGAGCCGCCGGTCCCCGCGCCCCGCGCCGGCGGCCTCGCCATGTTCACCTTCGTGGTTCGCGACGAGAACAGCAGCGTCTACGCCGAGGTGTCCCGGCTGCTGGTCGCCTCCGGCCACTGGAAGAGGCTGCGGCGGGACAACCCCAGGTTCAACCTGATGCTGGGCGAGCGGAACCGGCTGCCCTTCGGGAGACTGGGTGAGCGCCCCGCCCCGCCCCGCCCCGCCCGCTGGAGCCGGGCTTTGTGTTGAGGCCACAGAGCTGCCCCCCTGCTCACCCCGCCGAGCAGGCGCGGACCCTGCAGGTCTGGACCATCCTTCTTACTCTCCGTCTTCCGGATGGGTTTGGACCCGGGTCACCGCGCGGCCCCCCGCAGTCAGTCCTGCACCTCCCTTGGGCCGACGTCCCCATCGTCAGGTGGGACCCCTCACACACACACCCATCTCCCGCCAGACGCCCCCCATCCCGCATCCGCGCGCCCCCTCTCTGCATCCCACGCCTGGCGCCCCGTCGGCAGGTCTGGGCTGAGCGCGGGGCTGGGAACGCTCCGCCTGTGCGGGGCGGGAGGGGCACAGTGTGGTGCAAACCCCGAGGACCCCTCTGCTCCCTGGGGCTCAGAGGACCGCCGGGCGCCGGGGAAAGACCCGAACTCCAAAAGCTGGAGCTTCTGACGGGAGCCCAGGGGAGGCCGGGGACATGTGATTCCAGCCCGTCCCTTAGCTTCCCCGGAGAGCGCGTGTTCCAGCGTGGGGCACAGCGGCGTTGCACGCACATTTTTCACGGCGCCGGGCACTCCCTCTGCCCTGCCTCACCCACGCGGTGGCAGCCGGTTTGGCACCACCGGGTGCGCTTTGCGGGCCGTGGAGGGGGCGGGGCGGGGACCACCCCCTCCTCTTCAGATGACGTCATCCAGAAGTTGTGCAGGGACTTCAGCGCACATCCCACTGACCTGCGCGCAGCTCACGGCCTCTCCTCCATGCACAGTCACCAGAAACTGCAGCCTCTGCCCTGGTGGCCATGTTCCCTGCCAAAATCCCCTGCGCCGGGGGCCAAATCATAGGCCAGAGACCCACGCAGAGACCCGAGAATGAAGAAAAGCCATCTCTGCTTTGGAGGGCAGCCAGGCAGAACAGTGTCCTGTGTTCAGGAGAGGAAACAGTGTCTAGAAATAGGTGTGGTCAGGGTGGGGAGGGTGCAGGGACACAGACTGGAATAGGCCTTCAGGACCCAGCTGGCTTCGGGAGCTCCCAGCCTTTGCATGGGACCCTCTGTGGTTCTGGAATGAAGGGTGTGGCCACACCACCTTTACTGACGATTCTTTCTTAGGAACGGACCGTGAACCACTTCCGCCACTTTTTAATTATTATACAAGTTTTTGACGCAGGCTGGGGTTGGTTCTGACCCCCAGACATCCTGGAATATGGGCAGTTTGCCTGGAGATCACCTTCTGTTAACTGTCTCCCCCAGAAGCCCCTGCACAGGGAAGCCTTCCCTCAGAGGGGAAGGAACTCTGCTTACTGTCGGGAATGCTTATTTCCTCCTTGCTCCGTCCACTTCCCCGCCTGCCCGGCTTCCTTCCTGTCTGTCCAAGCTGAGCTGGGATCCTAGTGTTAAAAACACGCCTGGCTCTGCCGGGGCCGAAGCAGGTGGGCGGCACTGCCGTGGTGCTCGGGTCTAGGAAGAAGGAGCAGAAACCACCCAGCAGGTCCACCGAGTCGGCAGGTGAGCAGGAGACGTCTGGCGTTTGTGGAAAAGAAAGCAAGCAGCATCCCACAACCAGCATGGCTTCATGCCTTCACTGTAGGCGTATTTTCCTTAAAGTGCAACACACAACCCCCGAGGGAAAATCGGGTAGAGGCTCAGGATGCCTGGGCCAAGCGGGGAGAGGGTGGGCAGCCCAGGTGTGAACCAGGGAGCTGGTGCCGGCCAGGCAGTGCCAGAAACTGCAGTCAGTTGTCTGCTGTTCTCAGAGCAATCATTTATACCTCTGGCAGCGTCAACTCAAACTCCCTTCCTTTGGTTTTACTTTTGCTTTTTGGTGCTGGAAATCCAATGCATTTGGTTAGGATTTTAAACTACATCCAGGCTTTTGTTTTTGTTTGTATCCTTTCTGCTCTCATTTGATGGAGGAGGGGACTTGCCCTAAGACCTAGTGAAAGTGTGTTTCCCTGCGGGGTGATGCACAGAGGAAAGGCCTCAGGCTTTAGCGTCTGTGGCCTTCCCTCTGCCTCCCCTTGCCTTCGGGTGGCTTTCCTGGGAGCCCGCAGGGCAGATGCGCCGGGAGCAGGAGCGTCCATTCTGCCGCCTCCCCTGACGGCTGCAGGGAAAAGGCTGGGAGGTCAGGAGTGTGACTCCGCCGATGTCCTAACTCTACAGAGACAACTTCTCAGTCAGTGTGTTAAGCCGGGGAGGGGATCCGGGAGAGGTGATACAGAAGGACAAACAGGCAGCAGTGGTCTCCAGCAGCTCTGGGATGTGGATATTATAATCTCCCCCGGAGGGGGGGGCTGAGTGGCCCAGTGGGATGCGGAGGCAGGGGCCGTGGGGTGCAGGCAGCAGAATCACTCCTGTCCCACCCAGTCCTGGAAGGCAGAGAGCGCTGGTGTGACACAGCTGTTCCCTCTCCTGAGCCAGGCCTGGCCCCCTGAACCTCCCTTTCCTCCACAGGTCACGAGCCGGGGCTGGTGCAGCTGGTGAACTACTACAGGGGGGCGGACAAACTGTGTCGCAAAGCTTCTCTAGTGAAGTAAGTGCTCCTTAAAACCTTGGGTTTTTTTTTTGTTTTTTTTTTTTTTTTACATAAATGGTGTTCGCTTTCATCATGAAGCACTTAAGGAAGAAATGCGGGGTTATTTTTAAAGAGCAAAATGCTTTTTATTTAAAAAGCCAACACATATCTGTTCTGGTGCTTCCTCTAAGCTGCTTGGATTGCAACCCAGAAGGCTGTCATCCAGCACTTGACGGAGCCTGTCTGTCTGTCTGTCTGTCTGTCTCTGAGTGAGGCTCCCAAAAGCAGAGCCTGGGATGGGTATATTGTGTAAGTGATGGACTGGGGATGTATTTTGTACTCCAGCATCGGTCAGCCATTGGTATGGGGAGAAGTGGGGCATTTCTGGGCACAGCTGGTCGCTGGAGAAGGGGCACGCACAGGACCTTGGCAGCGGCTCACGGCAGCAGGGTCCCCTTAGAAAGGACACCTGGACCCGCATCTGCTGCACTGCCCCTCTCGGCCAGCTTGGGTGACGGCAGGTATCCTAAGAACAGTGGCCTGAGGTAGAGGAAGCGATATTATCCACTGACCTTGTGATCTCAGCTTTCCCTTGGATTAGTTGAGGCAAATTTCCTCCTCCCTCTGAGTCCCACTATGTCCCTCGTAGGTGGTTGTGAGGAGGGATAAAGGTGATGCGTGTAAAGTGTGGGGCACAGGGTCTATAGGGAGCATGTGACTCTGTGCCTCAGTTGCCTTCCCTGTAAATTAGGGACAATAATAGGAACTGCCTCGGGGTTGTTGTCAGGACTGAGTTAATTTATGTGAAAGCTTTGAATAATGCTGCCTCAGAGGTCACTCTGTATAAGTGAAAGGTTATTGTTATCGCTGCTGTTGTGGTCATCACTGCGGTTGTTGCCATTTCTATAGGGAAGGCGGGTATGGCCCCTCACATCAGGGCTGCTGTGGCAGGTCTCCACTGTCCTTCCCGTGACGCCGAGTGAACCTGTGTGCGCAGCCAAACAAGTCGCTCAGGTGGATGACACTGCACCTGCTCTTTCCCCACTCATTCTTTCTAGACTCTAGACATTTAAAGGTGTAGTCTTCATAGGGATATGCCCCTCTTTTTGTTCAGACTCAATGGCCCCAGTGACTTAGTATCCACTTCTCTCAGTGAGGAGACATGCTTTCTGAAGTCTTTTATATATATATATATATATATATATATATATATATATATATATACATACATATATATATATATATATAGATTACCAAGTAATAGATAAATATGCTAATTGACTGTACCTTCACGACACCTGCAGCCAATCAGGAGTGAGTAACCAACAAAGATGGTGGTTAATTTGCCTACACAGCCACCAAGCATCAGGCCTGTCCCAGCCGCTCTGGGCCTCTGAGTAGCGTAGGAAGGTAGAAAGGCAGCTCTGGACCAGAGCGAAAGCAGTGCCAGCAGCCAGGGAAAGGAAGGCCCATTCTGGCACGAATATTATGCATCAGGCTTCTAGAATATATATAATTATTGTTTCAGAGAAGAAGAGAGAGAGAGAAAGAGAGAGAGAGCCGAAACCGGTTTGGCTCAGTGGATAGAGCGTCGGTCTGTGGACTGAAGGGTCCCAGGTTCGATTCCGGTCAAGGGCATGTACATTGGTTGCGGGCACATCCCCAGTCGGGGGTGTGCAGGAGGCAGCTGGTCGATGTTTCTCTCTCATCGATGTTTCTGGCTCTCTATCCCTTTTCCCTTCCTCTCTATAAAAAATCAATAAAATATATTTTTTTAAAAAGATAAAGGTAGAATTTTGCTTTTAGGAGTGAGAACAGAGGATGCTGTAGGAAACTATTCTGAGTATTTGCATGTTCAGCAGCTACTATACTGAGGTGGAGTGCGTAGTACAGGACACATGACCAGGTCTGAGTAGGTGTCTGTTCTCTGGGACCTTGGACAGCGCCAGGCTGACTCCCAGAGGCCATCTGTAAAATGGGGCTGATGGTGATCACACCTGCTCTTTGCCCCTCGGTGGCATGCAACACAGTCTATGACATCTTGACTTATGCAGACTGGGGTTGTCCTCATCTTCACACGTGCCCTTTATTCTCTTGGGTATCCTGAGAGGGAGGGTAGTCATTCCGGGAGATGATGGTACCCTTTATCATTTTATCTTTCCCATAATTTTGCATGGCTCAAAAGGGCTCGGAGAGTTTAAAAAAAAAAAAAAAAAAAAAAGACATCTTAGATGGCAGCTCATGGAGGACAGCAGGGCCGTTGCAGCTGAGCCAGGATGATGCCAGCCTATACCCAGAGGACCAGGGACAGTGCCACTGGGCAGCCCCAGAGGGTTTCTCCTAGGATCCTACCCTGGCCCTGGACTGCAGGCATCTTCCCGCATCACAGGGAGTGTCAGATTCATGGCGGCCCAAGGCCACAGACTCAGAGCCCTGAAGGGCTTTTCTTCCAGCTCAGGTTACGGACTCTCTTTTCCTCTCGTGAGCGTTTCTCTCCTGGAGATGTAAATAAGCCTCCAGGCATGATTTCTTTCCAAATGGGACAAATGCAAAGAACTTCCTACAGAAACTGGTCTTGGTTTTGTGCAGGAAATGAAGGTGATCCTGAGGGCCGGCACTGGCCAACAGGAATGGAATGTTAGCCACTGTGACTAAATTTCCTAGTAGCCACACTAGCACAAAGAAGCAGGTGCTATTTGTGGTAATAATATATTTTATTTTATTTAATCAAATAATCCAAAATTTCATTCTGACGTGTAATTAATATTTAAAAATGAGCGATGTATTCAGGTTTTGTTTTTATATGGAGTCTTCAGAATCTAGTGTGTATTTTACATTTCCAGCACATCTTAATTCAGGCACTAAATTTTTATTGTTCTATATTTAGATTTCATAAAAATTTATGGTTAAAAAAAGGTTTATATACCCAATTTGCTCCCACCTATGTAAAAAATTTTCAATAACTGAATCAGATACCAAGTAAACGTTTTTCTTTAATAATCACATGCACAGTGACAAAACAGGATGATTTTATTAGAAGAATTAACTTGGGTTTAAAGCAAAGGTATAACATTTTCAAAACTATGTCCAAGTTAAATTCACCAACTCTTGTGTTAACTCAGTAGTATACTATCAAATTGAAAAGAGTATTGAATAAATTGAAAAGAACTCTAAATTTATTAACTTCAACCAAGTGTTCTTCAAAATTTCCCTTAGTTTTTGCAGCTACTTTGCTGTCTGTTACAGTTAAAAATATTCTGCATATTAAGGCATGTTATAAAAATATGTAAAACCATTATTTTTTATTTGTATTTTAAAGTCCCAGCATAAATTTTCATACCAATTTGGCTGGGTCATAAATAAAGTTTTCTTTTCTCTTCTTCTGAACTTTAAAATTAGCTTGTTTGTAACAGTGTGAAAATCACACTGCCATTTTTTAACCTTTGGTTATTGGGTGAAATAATGGATTATTGAAAATAATGGTTTAGCCCTAGCCGGTTTGGCTCAGTGAATAGAGCATTGGCCTGCAGACTGAAGGGTCCCAGGTTCAATACCAGTCAAGGGCACATGCATGGGTTGGAGGCTTGATCCCCAGTAGAAGGCATGTAGGAGGCAACCAATCAATGATTCTCTCTCATCATTGATGTTTCTCTCTTGCTCTCTCTCCCCCTTCCTTTCTGAAATCAATAAAAATATATATTTTTAAAAATGATTTAGCAAGCATTTCTTTTATTTCAAGAAATTCCTTTATTTAGTGTTTTAACTGTACACTAAGGCTTTACAAAACTATCCCCTCTGACCATTCCTGGCAAAGAACACAGCATCATTAAACACTGCCTTCTGTGTCTTGCAACAGGTCTGTACTGGTGAGTCATGGTAGCATTGGCAAGCACATACTGAACCAGTGTAATAGCTGTACCCATGATACTTCCCATGGAGTGGGCTTCAGAAAACAGTGTAGATGTTTCCAACATGCATCAGATAGTAGAATGCAATAATAAAGGAAATATCAGTCTTAAAATCCCAGTAAATCCGAATTTTAACTCAACCCTGCAGACACTGATTTTTCGATTGTAGGTGGAACTCATCTTTGACAGATGTAAATGATTAAAAATGAGCCACACGGCGAGCTTGATATTTTTAGGCTTCAATTTGACAATTTTTCTCCATATATTTGTAAATCCTTTGAGGAGACAGACCTAATATGTTAAATGGGCAGCTTCTATATCACACAGCTTATTTAAAGCTAAAAACAATTTTTAAAAAAATTTTCAAGTTTTGAATCAATCCTTATTGTTAAAAATGTTTTATACTCTGTGGGCATTTACTTTACTGGCTTGACTAAAGATTGTTCATTATCTGTAAAATATGTTTTTTAGTCTTATTTCCTCAAAATGATTTCTGTTACCACATTTTTATCTGAAGTGCTTTCTTTTTTGTGTAAAATCCAAGTCATTTTATAGCTGACTGAAATTACAAGCACAGATTCTGTTACACATTTGTTTACATTATTTTGTTGAATATTTCATTTGAATTTCAGCCACTAATTTCATTGATTCTTTTTTGACTGTTGAGGGGAAGATCAACTTCATTATGTATTTGCTACACATGTCTCATGTACACTGTGCCACAACAAATTGCAGTTGTTCGTCATTCGTTGTAAAATTGTGTCAGACCTCCCAGCCTACTGTTCTGGTTGTAGTTCTAGCTTCTGTGTCCCTGTTCAGTTGCATCTGTAGTTTAACTTTATTTTAAATTTTAAAGTTGCCCACATTTATTTTTTTAACTAGACAAATGTTACATTTTACTTTAGTAACCAATTATGATTTATCTAGCTATCACTGTAACACATGCTGTCTGCATAATAAACACATCACAATGTCTCATTATCACATGGGGAAAGCCACGTGGACTGAATCAGCCCATTGTCTCCGAGTGAACAGTGGTGTGTTTGTGGTGATGCAGCAGTGCGCCTGGCAATGAGTGCACTTGTGTGCACGCCGAGATACAGCACCCAGGCCCTGCAGTGGTTAAAGTGAAATGCCCTCCTGCCAAAACAATGAAGTTGTTGCTTAATGGACAAATATTTTACAGTGCTTTGGCTTTTAAATTAAAACTAAGCTAAGTTTAAAATTCAGTTCCTCTGAGCCCTTGAAATGTGTCACCCTGGCCACATTTCAGAAGCGACATGTGGCTAGAGGCCACCCTATTGGACAGTGCAGAGAGAGTTGAACATTCAGTGAAGTAGTAATGTATTTGTCCCTTTAAGTTTGAGTAGCTCAAATCATGTTGTCTTTAAAATAACTTTATTTTAAATCTCAATTAAAATTTTTTTTTCATTATTTCTGCTGTTTGCGCATAGACTTTGGGTTTTGGGTTTTGCAGGTGAATTTTAACAGAAGCTTAATATTCGCAGTTCGATAGAAGATGAGCCCAGCTTAGGGAAGGCCCATGATTGGTTCTTGGCTGGCTCTGATCCCTGGGGAGGGAGGGCCATACAGAGTTAGGACTTTGGAGTTAGGGCTGTACTTGCATCGTGCCTGTGTCTTATGTACGACCTGAGGGATGCTGGGAAATGTACTCACTTTGGTGGGGCCCAGTGTCTGATCTATGAACTGAGGTGCTGGTGCCTCCCCCTCAAGGGACCAGCTGGAGAGTAGACGTGGTGGGAAGCTCTTCGCAAGCCCTGCTGCTTATGAAGTGCCTCGCCCAGAGCCTGGCTTTATCTTCTGTTTGTCATGTTATCTGGGGGCAGGAGGTACGCATAGTTATGACCACTGGCATCCAGTGTCCCATTAGAAAGATTCCTTTTTTAGTCTGTCTTGAAGCCAGGGGAGTGTTGGCTCAGGATTATTTCAAGTTAAGTTTCCTTGGAGATTATATATATATATTAGAAGCCCAGTACACTGGGCAGGGGATGTCCCTCAGCCCAGCCTGCACCCTCTCTCAGTCCGGTACCCCAGGGGATTGGGCCTAAGCTGGCAGTCAGACATCCCTCTCATAGTCCAGGGCTCGCGCAGTCCAGGACCCCTCACTCCTTACTGCCCGCCTGCAGTGGAGGCAGAAGAGGCTCCCTCCACAGCCCCTGCTCTCACCAGCTGTAAGCCTGCTTCTGGCAGAGCAGAGCTCCCCCTGTGGGAGCCCACTGACCACTAAGGGGCAGCTTCTGCATTGAGCATCTGCCTCCTGGTGGTCAGTACGCATCATAGCAACCAGTAATTCCACCAGTTCTTCCACTGTTTGGTTGATTTGCATATTAGGGTTTTATTATATAGAATATATATATATATATATATATATATATATATATATATATATATATATATATATTAGAGAAGGAGGGAGAAGGGAGAGAGATAGATACATCAATGATGAGAGAGAGAATCATTGATTGGCTGCCTCCTGCATGCCCCCACTGGGGATTGAGCCTGCAACCCCAGCATGTACCCTTGACTGGAATCAGTCCGCAGGCCAATGCTCTATCCATTGAGCCAAATCCACTAGGGCTAGAGATACATTTTTAAAAGAGCCGAGGTTCTGGACATGGGGACCCTTTTGACGCAGCTGACACATGCCTGTAAGGTTGCATGGTAGCTGTGTGCGATCTGTAGTGCATTACAGATCAGTCCAGGAAAGGAAGAGCAAAGACTGAGATAAGGAGACCAGCCCCTGGCCCTGCTTATATGCTGCCTCCTTGACGAGCTCTGGAGGTAGCACTGGCTTTTCTGAAGAGAGTGACAGACGATTGACCCTCTGTAATCTGCCAGGCTAATCAAGACAAGCCCAGAACTGGCCGAGTCCTGCTCATGGTTCCCCGAGTCCTATGTGATCTACCCCACTAATCTCAAGACCCCAGCTGCTCCCGCGCAGAATGGAATCCACCCGCCGATGCCTAGCTCGAGGACGGACGAAAGGGAATTCTTCCTGGCTTCTTATAACAAAAAGAAGGAGGATGGAGAGGGCAATGTTTGGATTGCAAAGTCATCCTCCGGTGCCAAAGGTGAGTTGGCATTGCCGTTCCTTAGGTTCCCAGTGCTGGGTGCAGTCGTACGCTTGACGTTAATGATGTATTTAGATGAGTTACTCTTCTCAGCTGAATCCTGAGGGTAGCTAGCATGTAACAGTTAGTTACATAGTCTTAAATATTAATCTACATGCTGGAGACTTCTGCATGTACATCTCCACACATGTACTCTCCCGCTGGGTCTTTTCCTGTAAGCTCCGGATTCAGTTGCACACTCTTGGGCATTTGTCCCAGAGAAAAGAAAGTATGTTCATGTAAAACCTGTGTGTGATTGTTCACAGAAGCTTTATTCATAATAGCCCCAAACTGGAAGCAACTCAGATTCCTTCAAAAGGTGAAAGATTAAGCAAACTTTCGTGAATCAATCCCACAGGATACTACTTAGCAAAGGGAATGAACTATTGCTAACATCAGCAACTTGGTTGAATCTGCAGGGAATTATGCTGTGTGAAGAAAAAAACCCCACCAATTCCCAAAGGTCACATAGTGTATAATTCTATTTATATAACATTTCTGGAATGACAAAGCTATAGAGATGGAGAACAGATTAGTGCTTGTCTAGAGGGTGCTATGGGGAGGGAGGCAGTTATGGTTTTAAAAGAGAAAATTGAGGGATACATGCAATAATAAAACTGTTTAGAACAGACAGAGATACTTGCAAATCATGTCTCTTAAGAGGCATTTGCATCCAGAATGTATAAAGAACTCATATAACACAATAATAAAGAGACAACCCAATTAAGAAGTGAGCAAAGAATCTAAATAGAAATTTCTTGAAAGAAGACATACAGATAAGATAGTCTATAAGAACATAAAAACATGCTTCCCATTATTAAGCATTAGGAAAATGCAACTCAAAACCACAATGAGATACCACTTCACACCCACTAAAATGACTATAATTATGAAGACAGATGACAGCAAGTGTTGGTAAGAATGTGAAAAAATTGGAACTCTCATATATGGGGGGAATGTAAAATGGTGCATCCATTTGGGAAAGCAGTTTGGTAGTTTCTAAAAAGTTAAACATAAAATTACTATATTATTCCACTCCTAGGTATATTTCCCAGAGAATTGAAAATATATGTCCACACAAAACTTTTATGCAGATTTTTCTAGGAGCATTATTCATCAGAGCCAAACAACAGTAGAAATAATTCAGATGTCTATTGATTGGTGAATGAATGAGCAAAATATGATATATTCACACAAGGGAATATTATTCTGAAATAGAGAGGAATGAGGTACTGCCACATACTACAACATGGATGAACCTTAAAAACATGATGCTCTGCCTGGGTTGTGGGCTCAATCCCCACTGGGGGGCCTGTGGGAGGCAGATGATCAATGGTTCTCTCTCATCATTGATGTTTCAGTCTCTCTTTTCTTCTCCCTTCCTCTCTGAAAACAGTAAAAATATATTTAAAAAATAAAACATGATGCTCAATTTAAAAAGCCAGACACAAAAAGGCTCCACACTGGATGAGTCCATTTATATGAAGCATCTAGAACAGGCAAATCTATTGTAAATTAGTGTTAGTCAGTGGCTGGGGTGAGGAAGGAATGGAGAAAGACTGCTAACAGATGTAAGGTTTTCAGGAGGTGATGAGAATGTTCTAAAATAAGGTTGTAATGATAATTACTGGAATATACTAAAAACCATTGACTTGTACCTTATACAAGGGTGGTTTTTATGGCATGTCAATTATATCAGTGAAGCTGTTAAAAAGGATATTGTATCATTTATTTAATGTTGATGGATACTTTGAATGTAGCCAATTTCTTTCTGTTACCGAACTGCAGGGAATCCACTTGCCCCTGCATTTCTATGCCCTAACCTTGCTGGTGTTGCCATAAGAGAGGGTGTGGACGTGTCACAGGCAGGACATCGTCTTCATCACAGCAGGCAGTGACCCACAGGAGAGCGGCATTTATGTAGGGTGCCTGGACCTTTACAGTGTCCTTAGAAGTGAAACTTCATTTGCAGCTGGCCAAGACAGTGTTTACAACCGTGAATGGAGGAAAAGTTGAATTATCCTGGTGTTTGGTGGGCGAAGGGAGAGTGTGAAAGATTGGACCGGGGAAGGGTGGAGAAAGAAGAGTGAGTAGCCGACCAGAGCTCCTGTCTGTGTTTTACTGCTGTCAGTGTTTCCTCCCTGGCTTTGCAGGGAGCGGTTCCTCTTGGGATGGACTGCACTAATTTTCGTTTTAACTTTACGGGTTAGGTGAAGGCATCCTCATCTCCTCTGATGCTGCAGAACTTCTGGATTTCATAGACAACCAGGGCCAGGTGCATGTGATCCAGAAATACCTCGAGCGCCCTCTGCTGCTGGAGCCAGGGCATCGCAAGTTCGACATTAGGTAAGGCAGTGGTGTGTGAGGAGGAGGGTGAGGTACAATGTGAGGAACTGTTTGACTGTTTAATACGTTACTAACACTGAGCACAGCTGAATGAAACTGAGCTTCTGTATCTAATTCTCTATTTGTCCTACAATAATTTCCTTTCTAAGATTATAGGGCTTTTTGTTTGTTTGTTCGTTTACTATTTTCTTTAATGAAAATGATTTGTGTATCCAAAGGGAAAGGCATAAACATCTGGACCTTGCACCTGGTGTGGCTCAGTTGGTCCTCCCTTACACTGAAAGGTTGAGGGTTCAATTCCTGGTCAGGGTACATGCCTAGGTTGCAGGTTCCATCCCTGGCTGGGGACATACAAGAGGCAACCAATTGATGTTTCCCCTCTTACATTGATGTTTCTTTTTTTCTCTCTCTCTCTAAAATCAATAAACATATTCCCAGGTGAGGATTAAAAAATATTACAGCCCTAGCTGGTTTGGCTCAGTGGATAGAGCGTTGGCCTGTGGACTAAAGGGTCCAGGTTCAATTCCAGTCAGGGGCATCTACCATGGTTGTGGGCACATCCCCAGTGTGTGTGGGGGGGGGTGAGGGGGGCGCGCGTGAAGGTGCGTGGTGTAGGAGGCAGCTGATCAATGTTTTTCTCTCTATTCCTCTCCCTTGCTCTTTGTAAGAAATCAATAAAATATATTTCAAAATATAAATAAATAAAAAATAATACATACATACATACATAAATTGCCTTACAATGGGAGAGATATACACGGGTTTGTAATTAAGACCCAACAGATCATGTGACCTTGACAAATAATATTTCCTGACTTTATTTATGTCCTACCTTTTGAAGATTTCATGAACACATCTCGGGTTTGTGGACTTTATTCTCTGAGCTGAGGGGCTCTCTAAAGCGGCATGACCCTCAGCCCCGCCTGCTTTTGGCCTTGCTGTTGGCTCTTCAGAAAGGACTTGGTCTCAGCTGCCTTTATGTCAGGTCAGATTTAGGATGGACAGTCTTCCTCTTAAAATTATTTAAAATTACCAAACATGGCAAATGGAGGTTTCACCGATCAACCTTTAAAGCAAACCAATCCAATCTCTTCAAAATGGTGGCTCTTGAATGGACCGGAGTCCCCTTGTTGTTGGTGGTGACATGTCTGGTTTGATCATTACAGTGCTAGTCCACTGTCTCAGCCACTTGTGGCCTGCCTTGAATGATTTAGAGCCTACCTCTGCCTCTGCTTCCCGCCAAGAAAACCAAGGAGTGGGCATGATATAGATACCTGATGTGAAGGAACTTGGGGGGGACTTGAGTAACTGTTTGTGTTGACTTGCAGAAGCTGGGTCTTGGTGGATCACCAATATAATATCTACCTCTATCGGGAGGGCGTGCTGCGGACTGCATCAGAACCGTATCATGTTGATAATTTTCAAGACAAAACCTGCCACTTGACCAATCACTGCATTCAAAAGGAATATTCAAAGAACTATGGGAAGTATGAAGAAGGGAATGAAATGTTCTTTGAGGAGTTCAATCAGTACCTGACCAGTGCTTTGAACATTACCCTGGAGAATGCTATCTTAGTCCAAATCAAACATATTATAAGGTAACCTAACTGTATCTTTTTAGTTATATGTGTCTTGGAGAAGCTTTGGGAGTGTGTGTCTTTCAAGGGATTATTTCATTTAAGTTGTCTAATTTAAAGACAAAATTCTTTTGTAATACTTCTTTATTATCCTTTTTAATATTTGTAGGATCTCCAATGATGTCACTGCTTTCATTCCTTATAGTGGTAGTTTATATCTTCTCTATTCCTTGGATGATTGAATTGGCTAAAGGCTTATCAGTTTTATTAATTTTCTAAAAAGTTAGTTTTTTTGTTTGACTGGATATCTTTATTGTTTTTGGTTTTGTTTTCTTTGATTTATGCTGTTTATTATTTCCTTCTGCGTTTGGGAGGTGTTTATTTTTTTTTTGCTTTGTGAAAGGTTAGATCATTTATTTGAGAGACTTCATTTTTTTCTTTGTGAAAAGATCATTTATTTGAGAGACTTCATTTTTTAAAAATATAATAATTTGCCCTAATTGGTTTGGCTCAGTGGATGGAGCGTCGACCTGCGGACAGAAGGGTTCCAGGTTCAATTCTGGTCAAAGGCACATGCCAATGTGGCATGCTTAATCCCCAGTAGTGGGCATGCAGGAGGAAGCCAATCAATGATTCTCATTATTGATCTTTCTATCTCTTTCTCTTCCTCTCTGAAATCAATGAAGATATGTTTTTTTAAATAATAAAAATTAAAATATAAACATTTAATGCTATCAGTTTCCCTCTAAGTACTCATTGGCCATACCTCCAGATTTTGCTATGTTGTGTGTGGGGTTTTTTTTCATTTTATTAAAATAATTCATAGTTTCTCTTGTGACTTTATATTTGACTCATGTGTTATTAGAAACTTTTGCTTAATTTCCAAATAGTAGGGGATTTTTCCAGATATCTTTCTGTTACTGATTTCTACTATAATTCCATTGTAGTCAGAGAATATAGTTTGTATGGTTTTGTGTCTTTAAAATGTGTTAGTTTCATGTCCTAGAATATGATCCATCTTTGTGAATGTTCCCTGTGCTCTAAGCATAACATTTACTTGCTCTGCTTAGGCTGTGTTCTATAAATGCGACTTCGGTGAAGGTGGTTGATAGTGAGGTTCATGTCTTTTATGTTCTTGCTGTTTTCCTGTTCCACTGTTTATTATTGAGAGAGAGAAAAATAAAAGTCTCCAAGTGTTTAGATTTTTCTATGTCTCTTTTTAGTTTTAGCAATTTTTGTTTTATATAGTTTGAAGATCTATTGTGACGTGCATATATGTTAGAATTGTTGTCTCTTTTGGGAAAATTGACTATATTATTGTATAATATCTGTCATTATCTCTTTAGTATTTCATATCTTAAAGTTGATTTTTTTATTAATATAATCACTCCAGCTTTCTTTTGATTAGTTGTATCTTCTTTCCATTCTTTTACTTCTATTCTATTCTATTCTATAGGATTCTGGTAGACAATGTAGAGTTGAGTTTTTTTGTTTTATTTTTGTTTTGTTTTGAATATAATATAATAATCTCTGTCTTTTAATTGGTATGTTTATACCATTTAAGTTTAATGTAATTATTGGTTTGGTTAGATTTATATCTACCATGTTATTATTTGGTCAATATATTCCCTCTTTCTTTGTTTTTATTTGCTTTCATGTCTCCATTTCCTGACCTCTTTAGAATTATTTGAATATTTTCAGAGTTCTGTTTTAATTTTCCTATTGAATATTTGGCTCTATTTACCTGCCTATATTTTAGTGGTAAGTCTAGGGATTACAAAAATATACATATCTCATATTTCAGTCTTCTTAGAGTTAATTCACCACTTCCCATAAAATGCAGACATAACATTATAGATCATTTGACTCTCCGTCTCTATGTTACAGTTGCCACGTGCATTACATCCACATACATTGAAATCTCTACCACATAATGTTATAATTTTTGGTATCAACCATTAATTACATTTTGTTATGTAAATAGCCAAGTTTGGTTTTAAAAAATATAAGGCCAAACTGGATGCTGTCTATAAGAAACACACTTAAATATAAAATAGGAAAAAACATTTTTATTCACCCAGATATTTGCCTTTTTTTTTTCTCTTCCTTTAGTCCCGAGGTTCCAGATTTCTCTCTGGTATCATTTCCCTTCAGACTTTGTCATTTCTTTTAGAGCCGTTCTGCTGGTGATAAGTCCTCTTAATGTTCCATCATCTGAAAAAGTCTTTATTTCTCTTATTCCTGAAGGGTATTTTCACTGGAATTACACAAACATAACGTCAATCCCAAAAATAAAAAAATAAAAGCTGTATACAAGACACATACAGATTGATTCTATTCATATAAACTGAAAAACAAGCAAAGTTTAGTAAATACATTATTTAGAGGACGGTACATATGTGATAAAAATAAAGAGAGAAGCAACAAATTCAAAATAGTGATTTTCTCTGGAGATAAAGCAGGAGGGACCAAGGAGGAGGCCTGATAGTGTGGATGTGGGTACATGGATGGTCAGTAATGCTCCATGTATTTCAGACTTGTTTTTATTAGTATATTTATTTTGTCTTTATTTTTTAAGGACATTTGCTCTGGAAACAGATTTCTAGGTCAGCAGATAATATTTTTTTATCACTCTGAAGGTGACACCATTATCTTCTGGCTTCCATTTTTTTCTTCTTCTCAGATGTCAACTGAAATCTTAATATTGCTTTTAATGACTTTTTTCTCTGTTTTTAAGATTAATTTTTTAAAATATATTTTACTATGAGATGGATATAGTTTTCTTTGTACACATTTGTTTGTACACATTCATAGTGCTTCTTGAATCTTGGAATATTCATGGTCATTATTTTTCAATTATGGCTTTTGTCCCAGGGAAGCCTGCATAGTTTCCCTTCTAACTGCACAGTTGAGTATAAGGACAGCTATCTGTGGTCATCTTAGAGTTATCATATGTATTTTATTACTAAGACTGGAGGCCCAATGCACGAAATTCTGCCCCAGCCCTCACAGCCCCGGCTTCGCCCGAAAGGGTTATTAGGAAGGCCGTCAGGAAGGTCGTTCGGCTGTCCGGTCTAATTAGCATGTTACGATTTTATTTTTATAGATAGGGAGTTGCCCCAACGTTCAGTTAGGGAAAAATCAGGGAGATCTTCATAAGACAGAAAAGGCCTACGTATTCTGGGATGGCTGTTTTAGAGGACAGCGGCTTATTATTCTTAAGCTCCTGGGTAATTACCTCGTTAGACCATCTCAGCACCCGGAGTAAGTATTACTTTACCCCCTGCTCTATGGAAATCAAAGCTTAGCTCCATGAGGTTAAAACATGGACCGTGAAATGTGCTGCCAAACGTTGGCTTTGACTTCGTCCTCTCCTTTTCCAGTTGTTACCGACAGATTCTTCAAGACAATGCTACGTATCGGGCAGCTTGTTAGCAGACTGTAACCATGCATGTCTTCACAAAAACAGGCGGCTTTCCCAGCTCTGAGCTGTCGCCTTGGCCCCTGGAAAGGGGACAGGGGGAGGGTTTCCTCCCTCAGGACGGCTGCTGCCGTTTTTTTTTTATCTTCATAAAAGATACGTAGCATTGTCTTGAAGAATGCTATGATCTCCCTTTTTTTTTTTTTATCTTCAGGGAGATCTTCATAAAACAGAAAAGACCTACGTATTCTGGGATGGCTGTATTAGAGGGCAGCGACTTATTATTCTTAAGCTCATAGCCCGATACGTAGCATTGTCTTGAAGAATCTGTCGGTAACAACTGGAAAAGGAGAGGACGAAGTCAAAGCCAACGTTTGGCAGCACATTTCACGGTCCATGTTTTAACCTCGTGGAGCTAAGCTTTGATTTCCATAGAGAGGGGGTAAAGTAATACTTACTCCTGGTGCTGAGATGGTCTAACGAGGTAATTACCCAGGAGCTTAAGAATAATAAGCCGCTGTCCTCTAATACAGCCATCCCAGAATACGTAGGTCTTTTCTGTTTTATGAAGATCTCCCTGATTTTTCTGGCCTCGGCAGCCTGACCTCTGACCTCACTTACTCACATGTTTCTGAGATTCGCTTTCAACTTTTACATATTTTTTCAAATTTTTATGTTTTATAGTGCATGTTCTGTTTTTCCAATTTTTCTGTTTTTCCAATTTTTTTAAACAGTAATTGATGCTAATAATTATTCTGTTTCCACATTTAGTTTCAATATATGTAGCTCTTCAATCTTTTAATTAGTAACAATTTGGCCACAGAACTAGAACAAGCAAAAGAAACGAATGAGGCCAATAGTTTTTGTGCCAATTCTTCCCCTCACTGGTTGACCATTGGCCCACGTCTTTTCTCTGGAAAACATGCATGAAAGTGTTTTACTTACTATAAACAAAACGGGCAGCAGCCGTCCTGAGGGAGGAAACCCTCCCCTTCCCCTTTCCAGGGGCCAAGGCGACAGCTCAGAGCTGGGAAAGCCGCCTGTTTTTGTGAAGACATGCATGGTTACAGTCTGCTAACGAGCTGCCCGATACGTAGCATTGTCTTGAAGAATCTGTTGCTAACAACTGGAAAAGGAGAGGACGAAGTCAAAGCCAACGTTTGGCAGCACATTTCACGGGCAGTCCTCTGGCCCATCTCCGGTCCCTTCGCCCTCCCCAACTCTCAGCGAGCTGTCCCTCTGCCCGCAGGAGCTGCCTCCTGAGCGTGGAGCCCGCCATCAGCACCCGGCACCTCCCTTACCAGAGCTTCCAGCTGTTTGGCTTCGACTTCATGGTAGACGAGGAGCTGAAGGTCTGGCTCATCGAGGTCAATGGCGCCCCCGCTTGTGCTCAGTAAGCCTCACACCGCTGCGCTGGGACAGGAGGAAGCTGGGACGGCCTGTCTCAGCGAGGTCTCCTTGGCTGCTGTCAGGGAGGAGGTGGCAGAACAGGAGTCCCTGGGGACCCTGCTGGCAGGGGCTTGTCGGAGGCCTTGCCTCTCCCGTTTCCTGTGTGTGTGTGTGTGTGTGTGTGTGTGTGTGTGTGGAGCCCTTAGGCTGCTCAGGCAGGTGGTGGCTGCAGGAAGAGTTGCAGACACAGCTAGAGACTGCAGGGGAGAAGATGAGGGAGCAGGGTCCTGGAGCGGAGACGGTGACGACCAAGGAGGTCAGGCCCCCCGGGCAGCAGGTGGTTGGAAAAGCATCGGCGATGCAATGGAGCTGGAGCTGGGACTGAGAGGAGGCGTGTGCCCGGGGAGGCAGGGAGCTTTCAGGAAGGGGCACGCACCAGCCCGGCTCTGGGAGGAGCGAGGGTGGGCGGCACCTGCCCTCCAGGACAGCTCCTGTGGCTTCAGGGGAAGCCGGTGCAGGTGGCCTCGGGGTCACGCAGTGAGGAGTGACGGGGACGCTCGGGGTCACGCAGTGAGGAGTGACGGGGACGCTCGGGGTCACGCAGTGAGGAGTGACGGGGACGCTCGGGGTCACGCAGTGAGGAGTGACGGGGACACTCAGGGTCACGCAGTGAGGAGTGACGGGGACACTCGGGGTCACGCAGTGAGGAGTGACGGGGACGCTCGGGGTCACGCAGTGAGGAGTGACGGGGGGACACTCGGGGTCACGCAGTGAGGAGTGACGGGGGGGGGGGCGCTTGGGGTCACGCAGTGAGGAGTGACGGGGGGACACTCGGGGTCACGCAGTGAGGAGTGACGGGGGGACACTCGGGGTCACGCAGTGAGGAGTGACGGGGGGACACTCGGGGTCACGCAGTGAGGAGTGACGGGGGGACACTCGGGGTCACGCAGTGAGGAGTGACGGGGGGACACTCGGGGTCACGCAGTGAGGAGTGACGGGGACACTCGGGGTCACGCAGTGAGGAGTGACGGAGCGGACACTCGGGGTCACGCAGTGAGGAGTGACGGGGGCGCTCGGGGTCACGCAGTGAGGAGTGACGGGGACACTCAGGGTCACGCAGTGAGGAGTGACGGAGGGACACTCAGGGTCACGCAGTGAGGAGTGACGGGGGGACACTCGGGGTCACGCAGTGAGGAGTGACGGGGGGACTCGGGGTCACGCAGTGAGGAGTGACGGGGGGGCGCTCGGGGTCACGCAGTGAGGAGTGACGGGGACACTCAGGGTCACGCAGTGAGGAGTGACGGGGACACTCAGGGTCACGCAGTGAGGAGTGACGGAGGGACACTCAGGGTCACGCAGTGAGGAGTGACGGGGGGACACTCGGGGTCACGCAGTGAGGAGTGACGGGGGGACACTCGGGGTCACGCAGTGAGGAGTGACGGGGACACTCAGGGTCACGCAGTGAGGAGTGACGGGGGGGCGCTCGGGGTCACGCAGTGAGGAGTGACGGGGGGACGCTCGGTGTCACGCAGTGAGGAGTGACGGGGGGACACTCGGGGTCACGCAGTGAGGAGTGACGGGGGGACACTCGGGGTCACGCAGTGAGGAGTGACGGGGGGACACTCGGGGTCACGCAGTGAGGAGTGACGGGGGGACACTCGGGGTCACGCAGTGAGGAGTGACGGGGGGACACTCAGGGTCACGCAGTGAGGAGTGACGGGGGGACACTCGGGGTCACACAGTGAGGAGTGACGGGGGGACACTCGGGGTCACGCAGTGAGGAGTGACGGAGCGGACGCTCGGGGTCACGCAGTGAGGAGTGACGGGGGGGGGCGCTCGGGGTCACGCAGTGAGGAGTGACGGGGACACTCGGGGTCACACAGTGAGGAGTGACGGGGGGACACTCGGGGTCACGCAGTGAGGAGTGACGGGGGGACACTCAGGGTCACGCAGTGAGGAGTGACGGGGGGACACTCGGGGTCACGCAGTGAGGAGTGACGGGGACACTCGGGGTCACGCAGTGAGGAGTGACGGAGCGGACACTCGGGGTCACGCAGTGAGGAGTGACGGGGGCGCTCGGGGTCACGCAGTGAGGAGTGACGGGGGGACACTCGGGGTCACGCAGTGAGGAGTGACGGGGGGACACTCGGGGTCACGCAGTGAGGAGTGACGGGGACGCTCGGGGTCACGCAGTGAGGAGTGACGGGGGGACACTCGGGGTCACGCAGTGAGGAGTGACGGGGGAGACGTTCGGTGTCATGCAGTGAGTAGTGATGGAGCAGACACGGTCCGGACTGCTCTGGGCAACGCCGCACATGTGAGGGACAGGCATTGGACTCGATCCTTAAAGACATCTGTCCTTCTGAGACCCACTGTCGTCTTTTCCTTCATGTGCACATCCTGGAGAAGCAGGTCTTCCAAAGGGTCAGCAGGAAAGAGGAGTGTGCTCAGGGTGATCCGCTGCAGGAGAGAGACGGACAGATGCTGCCCGAGTAACTACTGTGGGCCATTCTGTCACACGTCTGCAATAGGCAGGCAGTAGGTGCTGTGGTTTAGGTGCGTGGCTTTGAGAGGGGAGGACTTCTGGACTGGGGGTGGCTTACAGGAAGTTGGCCTGGAAGCCACAAGGGCCCCGGGCCACCCTGAGAGGCCAGGGGCAGGGGATGGGCCAAGTCCCAATTTTAGTAACAACCACCGCACCTCACACACCTCCTGTCACTGTTCCTTATGGGCGGGCGGCTGCGTGGTTTGCAACACAGAACCTCCGAGCAGTGACAAGGAATGGGGTGCGGGGAGAAGATCCTGTGAGGCCTCTGGTGTTATAGGCTGAGTGGCCCAGAGCATAACCAGAAGCGAGTTTTCTCTCGGGACCACACACTGCTGGTTCACCCTGCGTTAGAGCCGGTCCTGAGGGACAGTCTCAGTCTTGTGAGCTGCCCCATGAAACAGGCAGACACTATAGAGAATAGCAGGGGTGGAGGGCCTCGTCGCTGTTCTGAAGTTTGCCTCCTTAGCTTTTCTGCTTTGCTGCTTCCTCTGCCTGGACTGACTCCAGAGCCTCGACGTGGCCTCCGGGCCCGATGTGGCCAGGCCAGTGCCTTGTCTGCAGCTCCAGCCTGCACGGATCCACCTCCCCAATGCCCTGGCTCTCTCCCTGCTCCTCCTCTCATTGTGCTGCCTCTTCTCCCCCCAGCTCGCTCTCCCTCGCCCCTCCCTCCCTCCTCCGAGTCTGTGTCCCTGCCTTTGCCCTCCTGCATCCTCTTTTCTACCCTGTCCCCATTCTCCGACTTCATTCATTCCCCCGGCCTCAGCTCAGTGACACTCATGGGGAGTCTTTCCTAACATCCCCTCAACCACAAGGAGGGGATTTTCTGTGGGAGGCCTGCCCTCCGTGTCCCCAGCACAGACAGCAGGCGGCCCGTACCCTCTGCTGGAATTGCCGTCGCCCCTGCGGTCCACGTCAGAGTGGGGTTCTCTGTCACTGCGCCGACGAGGCCTTGCAGACGCCTCCCGCCGTGTCTGTGTGGACGGCGGAGGCCCCTTGTGTAAATGTGGTCAGGGGGTGGGATTGCCAGGGCAGATCCTGGTGAAAAAGACCTCGGCTTCTCGCTTGCACGTGGATGAACTTCCTCGGTAACACCTTTTTGAACCCGTTTCAGGAAGCTCTACGCGGAACTGTGCCAGGGCATCGTGGACATAGCCATATCCAGCGTCTTCCCGCCCCCCGACGCCGAGCAGCAGCAGAGCCAGCCGGCCGCGTTCATCAGGCTGTGACCCCGAGACGTGGGGGTCCCGCTCCGGGAGGGCCGCCCGGCTCCGCGGGAAGCCTCGGCGGGAAGAGGCAGCTCGCTAGGCTGATGGAGGAGAGAGTGCGAGAGCCCAGGCGGCCCCGCGGGGCTCCCGGCGGAGCGCTCTGAGCGCTCTGCACTGCTGCTCGGACTCGAAAACTGCAACGAGTGTCCCCGAGGGGAGAGGACGGCGCTCTTCCAGGGGAAGCACGGGGATTTGGTTTTCTTTCTCGTCCTTGGAAGCCTCGGTGTCTATGCTAAGGCCGTGTGAAAGCAGCGCCTCTCCCCCCCGGGGCCTTCCTCGGACCCGCACGTGCCGTCTCCGTCTGCTGCAGCCCTTGTGCCTTAGCTCCGTGCCCAGCTGCAACCTCTGCCCATGCGGGGGCTGATGCTAGAGCATTTGGGAGGTCGCCGAGTGTCCCTGCTCGTGTGTCCCCCCCACACACACACACACTCTGCTGTGAGAACCTGGACCGGCCTGCACGCAGCCCTCGGTTCCGTGCTGTGCTCTGCCTCGCGGGGCAGGGTGCCGTCCTCATCCCGCTCCTGAAGGCACTGGGTCCGTCGCCGGGCGGTCTGGGTGGATGTGGGCTGGGCACCACTATAGCAAACACTGCTGCCTGTCTGCTCTCTGCATGTTTTAGAAACCGAGCAGCAAGTTTGCCACAAGCCTGCAAGCATCAAAAAGCATGAGAGAAAAAAGACAATGCCTTGCTTGACTTCACAGTTGGGTGTCCTTGAAATATGATGGATCTGTTATCTTTGTCTGAACTGGAATTCATGCACTTTTGCGAAGTTCCTGGGGGTCCAGAGAGGGCAGAATTCCCCTCCCCCCAGGGGGTCCTGCCCCTGACGCAGGGAGCTCCCACCACCTCCTTCTTCCCTCCCAGCACCTGCTGTGGGAGCGGGCGGGGGTGCTGTTCCCGCGAGGAGGCGCTGCCTCGGGGTGAGGCTCTCAGAGTGTCTGTCTGCCTGAATGGGAGCGTCTCCCAGAATGAGAACGATGTGGTGTTAGAACTTCACACGGCGTCCTGCAGGTCCGCAGTTGTGTCCTGTGAGGTGTGGTGTGGTTTTTACTGACTGGACCGGGCAGCGTTCTCCAAGGCTTTTCAGGAAGCCACGCACTCGCAGCGGGAAGAACAAGATGGCACGTGTGGTCGCTGAGCCGAGTGAGTGGGCCCTTCTTAGAGCGCTGGATCCCAGCAGACCCACGGGCCAGGCCCCTTCTCGGAACGTGGTGTGTGCTTCCTTGGTGTGTGTGTGGGTGTGTGTCTGTATGTGTGTGCGCACTCCCTTACTCGTCCTCCTTGCACACAAAAAAGCAGGTCTGCAGTCAGGAAGACTTTTTAAAACTATTTTTTATTTCAGAGAGGAAGAGAGAGGGGGGGAAAAATCAATGATGAGAGAGAATCATTGATTGGCTGCCTCCTACACATACCCCACAGACAACCGAGCCCACAACCCGGGCATGTGCCCTTGAACAGAATTGAACCTGGGACCCTTCAGTTTGCAGGCTGATGCTCTATCTACTGAGCCAAACCGGCCAGGTTGGGAAGACGTTCTTTAAAAGAAAAGAAAAAGCAACTGTTCAAGTATGATGCGATGTGGGAGCTTACATGTGGGCGGAGGATGTGAAGGTGATGGTGGATAAGAGGAGAGAGACCCCGCTGGGCGGGCTGGCATGGGGAATTGGAATTACAATGCCGTGGCTGCTCAGAGGACAGTCTGTGAAGTTTGCATGCGGAGCACAAGGACCCTGTTGATGGTTACAGTCGCTCCTTTTGGCCCGGCGTGGCTGCTGGGTTGATGTTGGAGACTTAGCGCGTGGCCAGGCGCACACCCGTTTAGAAAGCGGGGTACGGGGTTCTGCGAGCTGGTAATGGGGAACGCGTGGAAGGCTGTCCCATGTGAACACAGATGTGTAATGACCTTTTGGTCCTAAGTTACAGGAATGTTTGAGAGTTTTCCAGCTGCTACAGTGACAGAGCTAAGAAAGCAATATTAGGAAGTCTGTGGCTCTTGGTGGATTTTCTAAGGAACCTGAATCAGTAGCATATGTACGAGGGAAGTGAGGCTCTCAAAAGGAAATGGTACCTCATTCCTCACGTGTTTTCAAATAAATGTCTGTCTATCTTTACTTCTGACCAGGGGCTGGTGGCCTCGGAACGGTCCCATCCCCTCCGTGCTGTCCTGGCACAGGTGGTCCTGCCTTGCTGCCCGGCAGCCTTCCTGTGCGTGTCCATGTCCGTGTCACCAGTTGCTGGGGAGGAGGCGCCTTTCATTGGAGATGTCGACTCCAGTCTTGGCTCTGCCATTGGCTGCTCGGTGTTGGGTGAGCTGTAACCTCTCTGTGCCTTAGTTTCTTGTCTCACAGAAGAGATTGTTGCCAGACCTGGGACTACCTCACAGGCTTTAGTGAGGACAAGGAAGATTAGCGAGACTCAGGAGCCTTCCGTACCAAGACTCCTAACGCTGGCTGTGTGCTGGAACCACTCCTGACAGGGCTGGGGTCCACACGGAGCCCCAACACCCACCCCGGCGATTGAGTCAGAACCTCGGGCAGCGGTGCACTCCACCATGCCTGGACCCGCTGCTTGAGGAGGAGGGGAAAACACATTCTTATCACCTGGAAAGAATCCAGCAGGGCCCAGGGCTTTTAAAAAGTTCCTCTGGAAGAACAGGCATTTCTTTCCGGAAGGACCCGGTGCTGACGTGTATTCATGCTACCGGTGCCGTCTAAGCAGTTCTCTCTTTACTTCTTATCAAACAGGCCTTCATCCACGTACAGTCCGGGAAGACTTGGCAACGAATGTAAACAGACAGGAATTTATAAATCTGCTAAATAGGCATTAAGGTTATTAATTCTTGAGAGAAAAGCCCCTTTCCTCACACTTAACTCCTGCAGTATTTAGAGCTCAGTTTTACCCAGAACATGCAAGTGCCTCAGTGTCTGTGTGGTACAGAAGAGCAGGTGCTGGCATACTTACCGCGGACACGGTATTTCCCCAGCGCCTTGGATGTTTATCACAGACTTGGGGTGAGCAGTAGTGCTGGGAAGGGACGGGATCCACGGCACCCACAGGGGAGTGAAGCTACAGAGTGTGTTTAACTGTTGGCACTGTCAGGCTGCGATGCATGTGGTGGTGGGGGGGGGGGGAGGATTCTACTGGAAAAGACAATGCCCCTGAGTGGTCCCACAGCATGTGGGAGCCGTGAAGAAAATTCAGAGATACACGGACTCTGTACCTAAGAGGAAATGACTTCTGAAATAAGGTGATGTTATGAATGTTTAAAATGCCTGGAGCATTAAAGTGAAGTAATCATATTTCAAGTGTTCTTGTCCCTTTGGTTCTGTCATCTTGTTGTTTGTGTTGACTGTCCTAGCAACCATCGGTTGTTTGAGTCCATGACTCTGTCGGTCAGACTTTCTGTAAAGTGTCAGACAGTAAATATTCAGGCTCTGCAGGCCATGCAGGGTCTCTATGCATTTTCTTCTTTGCCTTTTCCCCAGCTCTTAGGAAATATATAAAGCATTCTTAGCTCAAGGGCCACACAAAAACAAACCAGGTGTGGACATTATTGGCTCAACCCAGCATGTTGTCTAATACTAACCCAAAAGATTGTCCCTTGTAATTGAGATGTACATGGGTTTTAAAACCTTCCACATAGTTCTAAGAGTATATAAGGCCCCAACAGACACTGACAATATTGTGTTGAAAGCCTGGGCAATGTGTGTGCGTGTGGGGGGGAGGATTATAGGGGGGAAAGAGCCAATGCAGGGAGGGGGTAAAGATAAATTTCTTAAAAAATGAATATAGAAGGCCACACATGTGTGTGTCCAGGGGAGACCTGAATTCCCTCAGCTTTCACCTCTGTCTGACTTGGAGGGTCTTCACAAGCAAGAAGTGATGACTAAGGCAGAGCTGTAACCTCCTTCCTGAGCATGAAGGCATCACACACACACACACACACACACACACACCAGTCCCTGGGCAAAGACTAGGAGACTTAATTGTTCCAGACTATTTAGGAAATCTCTATGCGATCAGTTGACCACTAAGGTAACTGAACAGAGACTTTGGTGGCCACACATAACAAAAAATACAGGTTTTACAGAATTAGCTCAGGAGAGTCACTAAATAGTTACAATAATAAACTCTGGAGAGGGGGTAAGTATCTGGTCTCCAAAGTTGGCTCACTGTATCATTAAAATCTTCCAATGTTTAACACAAATCGTGGGATATGCAAAGAAAGTATGGCCCTAGAGGGAAAAGGCAGTCCAATAGAAATGGTCCCTGAGGAAGCCCAGGAATTGAACTTAGTATACACACAGACTTTAACTCCGGCTCTTTAAAGTATGCTTACAGAACTAAGTGAGAAGAATGGCATTGAAAAGTACAACCATACAAATAAAAAATTCATTACAGGTGTTCAAAAGCAGGTTTGAGCTGGAAAAAAGGAATCTGTGAATCAAGTCCATTGAGATTATTCAGGCTGCAGAACAAAAGAAAAAAGAGGAAAAATGTACAGCACTCTAGAGATCTGTCCAGAGACATGCATGTATACCAACATATACATAACAAGGGTCCTAGAAAAGAAAGGGGCAGAAAACTTTCCCACTTTGGTGAAAAACACTAAAATACATGTGAAAAATTTAATGAGCTTCAAGTAGGATAGACACAAAGAGATCCACATCAATACATATTAATCACTAAGAAAATAACTTTAATTATAGTAAAAAAAAAAAAAAAGACAGAAACTAATATATTACACTAGAAATAACTAACAAAAGTGAAGGCAGTGCTGAAACCGGTTTGGCTCAGTGGATAGAGCATTGGCCTGTGGACTGGAAGGTCCCAGGTTCGATTCTTGGTTGTGGGCACATCTCCGATAGGGTGTGTGCAAGAGGCAGTTGATCGATGTTTCTCATCGATGTTTCTAACTCTCTCTTCCTCTCTGTAAAAAAAAAAAAAAATATATATATATATATATATATATATATATATATATATATATATATAATAAAACCATGGATTGGCAGGGCTTTCAGTTTAAAAAAAAAAAGTGAAAAAAAAAGTGAAGGCAGTAATGAAGGAATAAGGGGAGGTATAAGGCAAACAGAAAACAAACAGCAAAATGGCAGACATAATCCTACCTTATCAGAAGTTTCATTAAATGTAAATGGATTAAACACTTCAAACAAAAGGCACAGATGGCAAAATGGATTAAAAAAGAAAACCAAACTACCATGATCCACCTCTGCAATCTACTAAAGACACAAATAGGTGAGAGCAAAAGGATGAAAAAAGATATACTGTGTAATAATTCAAAGAGAGTTTGAGTAGCCATTCAATATTAAACAAAATAGGCTTTAAGAAACAAAGTTATCACTATAGGCAAAGGACATTTTTTAATGATAAAGGGTGTGATTCATCAGGGAGATACAACCATATATATATATATATATATATATATATATATATATATATATATATATATGGCTAATGTGCTAAGTGTCCCTCCTATCATCTGACCAGTTACTATGACGTGACTGACCACCACAAAACTGGTGCCACTGACACAAGATTAAAAAAATCTAAATGCAGGAGCTACCATGATGCACACTTGCCATTTACAAAGAAATGGCCCCATGGACCTGGCACCAACAACCCAACACTTGGCTTTCCCCAAGTGGGACACAGGCCCTGCCACCACCCCAGAGTGACACCCCACCAAATCACACCCAATGCTGCCAAGACCCCATGGTGCAAAATGCAGCCCAGCCCAGAAATGGTTGCTGTGGGCGCCAGGTAATGGTGTCATGCAGCAATGACTGGCTTCCGCTCCCTAGTGACTAGCCTCCTTGGTGGGGTGTCACTCTGGTACAATTTAAGTCTGTGTAACTTGTTGTCTATTGATTTTACCCAAGTACCAAATGCAGCTGTTAAATACACGAAGTTGAGGAACCTGAAGGTCCTTATAAATCCCTATTCAGAGAAAGTGATTCCTAGGCGTCAGACTAAAGGATTTTAAGACTGGGAGGCCCTTGGACGCTGCCATCCCTCGGCCTACAGGACTCGGCCTACAGGACGAGGAGATCAGGCAGCGAGGGTCAAGTTCCCTTCTTGACCCTCCCGAAAGGAGCCTTTACAACTCCAACTGGGCAGAGAGCAGTCAGCGATTTATTCCCTCGAAGCCTCAGCAACAGCAACGACCCGAAAGCGGTCACTGGGAGTAAGGGAAATTTTGAAGATTGCTCTCCGAGGCCCCTGGAGCCAAGGAGAACCAGAGGACATTATTGAGTTGGGCAGGGCGCTTTGTAGCTCGGTACAGTTGACGCCAGGGTTTCGTTTCCAAGACGACCCTATAAGTCAACGGACCGACATCCGGTGGAAGTAGAGGAGCTTCATTTCCTGGCGGACCGTGGGCTCTGCGCCTCCTTCCGGCGCTGCAGAGGCTCGCTGGCAGCTGGCGTGCAGGGCAGCATGGATCCCGGCGGCCGGTGGCGGGGCTTGCCCACCGGGCCCAGCCTCAGGCACTTGACGGATCCCTCGTACGGGGTCCCGCGGGAGCAGCAGAAGCCGGCGCTGCAGGAGCTGACGCAGGCGCACGTGGAGTCCTTCAACTACGCGGTGCGCGAGGGGCTCAGCCACGCGGTTCAGGTGAGTGCGGCTCCGCCAGGTTCCCTGCGGCTCGGCGCTCTCTGGCGCTGCTAGATCGGGTGGAGGAGAAGGGCCCCGTAGAGCTGGAGGCGGGCGGCGGGTGGGAGACGGGGATGGGGAGACCCACGAGGCGGGGTGAGTGGGGCACTGGCGGGGGACCGGGTCCCAGACAGATGAGATGGCTGGAGGTCACAGTATAATCCCAAATAGTTGTGCTTCTTGATCGTGCCAGCCGCAGCACGGGGCTTGAGCTCAAGTCGACAAGGGGAAGATGTGTTTGTCGTTCCTGGATTTTTGTGGGATTGGGACCGTAGTGCTTTGTAGGACAGTAGGTGCTGTGAGAGGGAGTGAGTGGCCCGCGTGGGCTGAGCTTCCCAACCGGAACCTAGTGTTCACAGTTAACACCAGGAGAGCTCAGTGGAACAGCGGAGCTTTTCCCGGGGGAGAAGGGCACAGAAAAGCAAATGCTGTGGAGGGGAGGGGCGGAGGAAGGAGGAACCTGGTGGTACCACCTTTCCCTTGACAAGTGTGAGACCACGTGGAACGAAATGTACAAATATCAGCCTAAAGGATGACATTAGTGTCCGGTCCTGAATCAGGAGATGCTTCCATAACTTTGCTCTGTTAGCAGTCCGTCAGTCTTACTACCCATGTAGAAGCTACAAAGTAAGAAGAGAGAAGGCAGGCTTCTGATTCAGAGGACAGCTTTGCTCTGTGCACAGTGGTCACCTCAGAGCCTGCTGCAGAAGCTGACACATGGTAGACATTCAGATGTCTGAGTGAATGCCTTGTAGTTTTTGGTACATAGGAATGGTGTGAGTAGACTGGATGTATAGCTGTAACTGTCTTTTTAAGGCCACATTAGCATAGGCATTGATGTTTGTAGAAAATTCACGGGCTCTGGAAGAGTCTTAGTGAAGAAGTACCTTGGACATGCAGGCAATTGATACTGTGAATTGTATTTCAGGCAATACCTCCCTTTGAATTTGCTTTCAAAGATGAGCGGATCTCTCTTACTATTGTGGATGCTGTCATCAGCGCCCCCACAGTTCCCAAAGGGAGCATCTGCAAAGAGTTCAATGTTTATCCTGCAGAATGCCGGGGCAGGAGGAGCACCTACCGGGGCAAGCTGACAGTGAGTACAGTGACAGTATGCCACTCAGACACTGGACATGTCTGAGAATATTGGTGTCCAATAAAATTTAACCAGAATTCTGCTTATTACTGTCACCCAAGAGATCTCATCTTTTGAATCTGAAGCATAAAAATCATCTAGTATATGGCCTTTTTCCTCTTTTAAAATACTCATTTGTTCTTGTAGTTCCAGATACTTTGTTTTTTTGTAACTATTTTTTTCATGTAGGCCGATATCAGCTGGGCTGTAAATGGAGTCACTAAAGGAACCATTAAGCAGGTTCTTGGCTATGTTCCCATCATGGTGAAGTCCAAGCTGTGCAACTTATACAACCTTCCTCCCAAAGCCCTCATCGAGCACCATGAGGAACCAGAGGTAATGTCAGGGGTGCGGGCACTGAATGGGCAGGTGACAATAGAAAGGCCTTAGTTGGGAGTGAGGAGATAGGAAGCTTGTCAGTGGGAGTCAGTGTTTCTCTGCCTCTCATTTTGGATAGATAACATGGAGCATTGATCTCTTGTCTGCCTACTGCATGGCTCATAATGAGTCTCAAGTGAAACAATGTATGAAAAACTGGCTGTGCAATTAGAGGATATTATTATTATGGAGAAATAATTGGTGGGTTTTTCCCTAATTTTTCTGAATGGTATATATTTAGAAATATTTCTGTTTTTAAAGCCATCTCAAACCACAAAACTACTTTCTAAGATGTCTGCTTTACCGAACAACATGATTCTGTGAGGATGTGAAGTGCTTTATATGCTTTCCCTTTGGCATTTCTTTTTAGCTGTGTCAGGTGGCTTTGCAGCATTGAGTTGAAGTAATCATGATTACAGACGGTCTGTAATAGAGACTGCTACCTGATGGAACAAGGGTTTGGTGTCAGATCTGGGTTTGACATTTAGCTGCTGTACTTATCAGTTAGTTGTATGGCTTTGGGAAGTTTAATCTCCCTGAACCTGTTTCCTCTGCTAAAAATGGGCACAATAGCTCCCTTACCCATTATTATGAGGTAGGATAATGTTAGGATAACATAGAGCACTTGGTATGATATGTCCACTTCATAGTAGCTCTTTATTACAGAAATGTGATATTGACTGGAGCAATTAAAATAATTTTCCTATTAATTTTAATGTCTGCTTTAAAAGATTTCATATGGTCATCAGTTGTCTTTTTAATGTATTGGGGAAATCATTCTTGTCTGGAGGCAGAATGGTTGCTATTTTCATTTGCAGACTCTTCTTTGAAATAAGGTGTTTGTTTGATTAATGTCATTTGAAGACTGAGGTCATTTAGGGGGGACAGAAAGGCAAATTAGATCAGACCTGTGTGGTAGAGAAAGTACCCGGATTTCCTTCCATACTTCCAGGTCCCTAAATCTTTTTCATGTACTTGAGGAGACTTACACACTGACAGCTTCCCGGGATCCATGGCCCCCTTCACCTGCATGTTCCTCTCTTCTGCACTTTGCACAAGGTCTGTTAGGAGGTTGATTTTTGCAGTTAGTCAGTTTCATATTCATAGTTACTTATCTTTGTTTAACAAATTATAATTCATCTCTTTGGCAGGAAATGGGAGGCTATTTCATAATCAATGGTATTGAAAAAGTCATCCGAATGCTGATTATGCCTCGGAGAAATTTCCCTATTGCAATGATAAGGCCAAAATGGAAAGCTAGAGGGCCTGGCTACACTCAGTATGGTAAGTTCTAAGTATATGTGTCTAAATAGAGTCTTTGTCTTTTTTCTCTCATATGCATACATAATTTTGTTTTTCTATTAAACATTTCTGTATTAAGATTTTATAGTACTTTCTGATATTTTTCAAACTGAAAGAACTCATGTATATATGTTAATGCAGTGGTCGGCAAACTCATTAGTCAACAGAACCAAATATCAACAGTACAACGATTGAAATTTCTTTTGAGAGCCAAATTTTTTAAATTTAAACTTCTAATGCCACTTCTTCAAAGTAGACTCGCCCGGGCCATGGTATTTTGTGGAAGAGCCACACTCAAGGGGCCAAAGAGCTGCATGTGGTTTGCGAACTGCAGTTTGCCGACCACTGTTTTAGTGCATCTGAGGCTGGCAGCCGGCCTGACTTTGCCAGAGGTGGGTGTGGGCCCCAGAAGTCTTCTGGTTCAGGTGTCTTGACACTCAGGGTCTCGGGCTAGCAGCCTTTTTGCACCTTGGGGGAAATTTGACAAGGTCTAGAGACATTTTTGGTTGCCAGTCTCGGCTAAACTTAGTGATTTGGCTCTTAATTATTTCTAAGAAGGTAAAAATAATTCAGAATGAAGTGATTGAGGCAGTTATAGTGTTACTGAGTTTTGACTTTTTGTTCTGTTTCGACAGGAGTGTCCATGCACTGTGTGAGGGAAGAACACTCTGCTGTCAATATGAACCTTCACTACTTGGAAAATGGCACCATTATGTTGAACTTTATTTACCAGAAAGAACTGTTTTTTCTTCCTTTAGGATTCGCACTTAAGGTGTGACTTGCTGAATACATTTCTTTTGTTATGAAGAGAGTGATTGGAAGCATGTCGGATGCAGAGTGAATAGTTCTCCTTATCAGCGTTCATGCTGTATTAGTTACCTCCTGCTCCATAACACATGACCTCAGAAGGCAGTGGCTTAAAACACATGCGTGAACATTTCTCCCTCACAGGTTCTGTGGGCAGGTCTTTGCAGAGCCATGTCGCAGGGGCTGCAGCTGTGCAGAAGGCTTGGCCAGGGCTGGAGGATCCCTTCCAAGGTGGTTCCTTCCGGGCTGGCAAGTCAGTGCAGGCTGTCGGAAGGAGGTCTCAGTTCCTCTCCAGTGGCCTCTGTAGGCTGCTTGGGCAGCCGTCTTCCCCAGAGAGTTAGCCAGGTGGAGGGAGGGAGGGAGGCTGCAGTCTAGCCTTGAGAGTTGGGTGTCAGCTTTTTCGCCATATTCTCTTGGTTGGTCCCACAGGCTCCGATTTGGTGTGGGAGAGGTTATGCACGCTTGTGAATTCCAGGAGGCGAGGATCGTTGGGGCCATCTTGGTGTTGTCTTCCAAGCAGTGTCCTTACTTTGGAGAATTCACTTCAGTTTAACAGTAGTGGAATGCTAGTTTTCTTGGGTAGTAAGTAAAAAAGGAGACACTGTTACTGAGTGAATGGGATGGCTTAGTTATTACTGCCAATATCAAAAATCTTTTCTCTTCCAGGCACTTGTCAGCTTTTCTGATTACCAGATTTTTCAGGAGCTCATCAAAGGAAAAGAGGACAACTCTTTCTTTAGGAACGCAGTTACTCAGATGTTAAGGATAGTGATGGAAGAAGGTTGTTCCACACAGAAGCAGGTCCTGAACTACCTCGGCGAACGCTTCAGAGTGAAGCTCAGTCTCCCTGACTGGTATTCAAATGAGCAAGCGGCAGAGTTTCTGTTTAAGTATGCACGCTTTTACCCACACTGCTTACCGGGGCTGGGGACGTCACCGGTTCTTTGTGTTGATGTAGTTGGGGGTGGTGAGACGTGCGGGTTGAGTTTTGGTCTGGCGAAGCGGGCTAGCTTTGTGTCTGTGGCCATCTTCATAACTGACTTTCGGTAGTATCGTTTTATTCTAATGTACTTTGTAACTTTTAGTTTGAAATAACTTCAAACTTCCATAATTGCTGCAAAAATAGTACATTGGACACTCATGTTGACTGTTAGCACTTTTACTGTATTTGCTTTACTTGTCTGCACATGTTAAATGCTTTTCTTTCTGACCATTTGAAAGCTGGAGGCATCATGTCCCTTTATGTTCCCAAGATAAGGGCTCTGTCTTTGGTGACCCTCTGTAGGCCAGCGTGGTCCAGTACACAGTTGTGGGCCATGTTGAGTGCTTGAGTGGTCAGTGTAACTGAGAAACTGAACCTGCATTTTATTCCATTTTAATTAATATTTAAAATAGTCCTTGTGGTTTGTCACTACCATGTTGGCCAACACCGCTGTAGACCTTGTTTGAGACTATATTCTGTTCTTTTGCTGATATTGCTGAAAGATAAAAAGGAATTTTCTGAATATGAGTAAGGACTTTTAAGGAAACATGAATTTAGGGCTTTGGTTAGTAGAATGGCAAGTAGTAGTAGCAGCTGAATCAATTTAAGCTTTTTCTTTCTATTTTGACAGCCAGTGCATCTGTATCCACTTGAAATCTAATACTGAGAAGTTTTACATACTTTGTCTCATGACCCGGAAGCTGTTTGCTTTGGCCAAAGGAGAGTGCATGGAGGAGAATCCTGATAGTTTAGTGAATCAGGAAGTGCTCACCCCTGGGCAGCTCTTCCTCATGTTTCTGAAGGTGGGTGCACATTGCTTTCACCTGGGCCCCCTTGTACCTCTGTGGATGGAGGTGATGACACCCCAAGATGTTGCTCTGTGCATGTTCATAAGGTCTTGTTTTGGCAGTGTACATCATCTCTTTTTCTATTTGTTACTTGTTTGCCTAGCAGAAAGGTACAGAATCAAACATCCTAGCTTGTACCAGGTTTAGAAATGTCTGATATTTTCATGTAAGCTGAGTAAAGACAACATGAAATCTTGGTCAGACATTGGTGATAAAGTGTAAGAGGCCTGTGTGCAAAGGAGTGAACCGTCAGCCCTCCTCTGCAGAGTTCCTGTTACAATTCACTTCCTCACTGAGGTTTACTTGTAAGCCCAGTGTCAGTGCTCACAGCTTTCCTGGTCCTTTGCAGATGTGCTCGGAGGGGCGGTAAGTGGGGTGTCCTAATGCCCACGCTCCCAGCTGAGGTCTAGGAGGTGATGCTCTGCCTTGCTTCACCTCATACTGTGAGCAAGAGTCTTTATTTAGTACCATGTTTTTCATATTTTTGTGTTTTTGTTGTTTAAAAATGGCCCGCAAGCATAGTGCTGAAATACTGTGTGAGTTGAGCACAAGAAGGCTTGGATGTGCCTTACAAGAACATACGAGCATTAGATGAGCTTTGTCAGTCACGAGTGACAGTTCTGTTGGCTGTGAGGTCGATAGTACATCAGCAACATAAACAAGGTATCTTTCAACGGAAACACACAAAGCCAGCTTACGTATTTGTCAGTTGGCGAAAATGCTGTGACTTGAGACTTGGATAGGAGCAGTGGCTTAGTACCTGCTAATTCAGTGCTCACAGCAACATTAAAGAGCATAGTTACTGCCAGTAATGAGAGCTGTGTGTGTGGAGAGAGTGTTGGCATAGCACAGATCATAAGTAAGTTGATGTGGTATTTCATATTTTGAATATTATTCATAAAATGACTTAATCTAATATATAACATAGTGGGATGAAAGATGGAGACTAAAGTAAAAATTTCCTAATTCCTCATTTAGTCAGTAATTCTTATTTAAATCCTTACTGAAAGATAAAAACTTGTTTCTGTCTTCTCTAGCTATGAAATTAGATTGGAAATTTTCAGCAGCCTAGAATTGCCCTGATAAAAATGAATGTCAGGCAGAAGTTTTCTGTTATTGGTAATTTTAATATAGCTTTTCAAGTAAACATACAATTTAAATTTTTTCATTTCAGGAAAAAATGGAAGCGTGGTTGGTATCTGTTAAAATAGGTTTAGACAAGAAGGCTCAGAAGACCAATATGTCTATAAACAGTGAAAATTTGATGAAAATTTTAAGTCTGGGAATGGACCTTACAAAACCATTTGAGTATCTTCTTGCTACTGGGAATCTACGTTCCAAAACAGGTGAAATTAAATTGATAGGCTTCAAAAAATAGTCTTCATTTCAGTCCTGTTTTTCACATTATTTGCTTAATGGAGATTTATATCATTAAGAGAGGTTCTGTTTAAAATGAACTTTTCTCTTTCACTAAAGACATTTCATATTATAAGTTTGACAAGTATCTTTTAGTCTGAAGGGCTTTTGACAAGGTGCTGAATGGCTTAAATCTAATTCTGATGATCATGTATTTCCTGTGCCTCCTATAAAGCTAAAGATGTCTGAGGAGAGTCACATGGACAGTGGCCTGAGAGGGTCCTTGCATGGGCCCAGCCCTAAACCACTTGCACCAGAATGACCTAGAAAACTCAACTGCTGCAGTTGGGGCCCAGAAACTGCATTTTTAAAATAGATGCTATTACTGATGCAGACTTTTTTAGAACTAACAACTGCTTGTATATTAATCAGCCTGTCTGATGAATCCCATTTAATTACTTGCTATTTTGTTTTCTATTTATGGTTTCCTCACAGTGAAGGATATGGAGGAGATAGGGAACCAGTCAAGGCTGATACAGTTTGTGAAATCTGGAGACTTTTCCTACCTTTTGTAAAGTATTCCTGCTCATCTGAGCTAGTGAACTTTTGTAATCACCCACTCCAAGACTCATAGCGTGCTCTGAGGCTTTTCATCAGAGCCTCAAATAAAATATATATATATATATATATATATATATATATATATATATATATATATATATATATATATATATATAAGTTGAGCCTATTTTTGAATGACTTTTGTTTTATTAAGGTCTTGGCTTCCTGCAAAATTCTGGACTTTGTGTCGTGGCTGATAAGCTGAACTTCGTCCGCTACCTCTCCCATTTCCGCTGTGTGCACCGAGGGGCTGACTTTGCCAAGATGAGGACCACCACGGTGCGCAGGCTGCTGCCCGAGTCGTGGGGTTTCCTTTGTCCCGTGCACACTCCCGACGGGGAGCCCTGCGGCCTGATGAACCACCTGACTGCCATATGTGAGGTGGTCACGCAGTTTGTGTACACAGCATCTGTTCCAGCTCTGCTCTGCAACCTGGGTACGTGACAGGGTAGCATTCTCATTGTGCGTGCGCTTTCACAGGTATGCTGCCTTTGGGGCTGAGCAGAGAATTCCTGCAGGAATGGCTTTTACTCATCTGTGCAGGAGTTGGGCTGGTTTCAAACAGCAGCATTTAATATGGGAAGTAACCTTTGGGTCACTCTCCCTGCACCTGTTGGGTCGGCCACTGCTCTAAGCTGGAAGCAGTGTCACTTTGCAGGAAGACAGTTAAAAAGGAGGTTGTCCACTCTGTTCCTGGGAGCCTGGTGGCTGCTGGAAGGCTGTCTTGCGTGCTGTTCTTTCCGTGTGGTGCTGGTTTCGGGTTTACCTTCACGCATAATGATGCCCTTTCTTTGGGCATTCTTCACTCTTTGGGGACCTGGAGACAGAGTTTTCTGTGTCTTTGCTGGTCTGTGAGTGGGGTCTCCACTGGAACCCAGTTCATAGGATTCAGGTGGTAGGCATTTCAAAGCAACCAGAAAGGCAGTGAGTTAGGAGCCAGGAAATTTCTGCTTAAAAGTATTCCTGCCAGTCAGAGCGCAGCCTTTCAGAAGGGAGTCCTCCTAGTTCAGAATTACTCGAGACTCAGAGGTCATAATCAGTGTAAAATGCAGGTCCTCTGTCCCCGAGAAAAAAATCATTTTGTTTGCCACCAGCGATTAAAATGTCAGAGTGCAGAAAGGGTAGAAAGAAGGAAAACCTGTGGGGAGTGTGTCCCAAGTAGCGGAGATGGGAAGGGCTCTGGCTCCGGGGAAAATGCCCAACACCAACCGGGTAACCTGTGAACTCGGTAAGACACTGGCTGTCTTCAGCAGGTGAATTATGGATTTGGAAGAGAATTCTTTTTTACTTAACTACAGTTGGTACTTGATGTTTGTGGCATTCTGTTCCACAAAGTCACCTAACTCCGAATTGAGGGCAGAGCCACTGCTCCCAGGGGCACCTCATTTAACGTTGTGGTTCACTACCATCGAGGTCTCAGCCAGCAGCACACTGGCCAGCTCTGCATCCAGGGCCGACTAAGCAGTGAAACCACCAGCAGAAGGCACAAGGGTGCAGTGCGCGTGGCACTGAGCAGGCCGGAGGACGCTTGTCGACAGTCTGAGCTGAGACAGGAAGGCAGGGTGACCATAGCTGGGAGCCTGTGCGCAGGTGCTGCAGATTTCTCACCGAGTGGCCCGCAAAGCGCCTTGAGTTGTTGGTGCTGGAGTTACAAATAATCTTAGCAAGTACGCAAATGTGCAGACCGGGAATCTGTGACTAATGGCGATCAAGTGTAACTAGATTTTTGGGAAAGGTTATATTTACATGGCTCAGAATGAAAATAGGAAAGGTGCACAGTGAAAGCCTCCTAGCACTCCTGTCCCTGCTGCTCTCCCACAGGCCAGGTCACTAGTTCTTGTGTGTCCTTGCTGAAATGATTTGGAAACTTAAGAAGTGAAAAACATTCTGATTTGGAGAGAAGATAACTAGATACCTAAATGATGGAACAGCTGTAGGCCTGTCTGGAGGGAATTTCTAAGTTGGAAAAGCCATCCTGATGTGACGACTCTGTTCTTTCCCCAGGGGTTACGCCAATTGATGGAACGCCTCACCGACCATACTCCGAGTGCTATCCTGTCCTGCTGGATGGTGTCATGGTTGGCTGGGTGGATAAGGAGCTTGCTGCTAGTGTTGCAGCTTCTCTCCGGCATTTTAAGGTGATCGTGAGCCACTGTGAATTGCTCTATCCCTGGATCTTGGGTTTCAGTCCTTTTCTAGTTGATGAGGTAGTCCCTGGCAGTCTAGAGTGCTCCTAGGCCTGAGGTCAGAAGCTCTTCCCAGAGTACCTGACATCCCTGCTACTGACCTCATAGCCTCAGGGGTTGGGGTCAGTGATAGATATTTCACCCATACATTATTTTTTTTTTTAAGTAGTTTCACTGAGGCCCTAACCTGCTAACCTAACAGATTTTAACTTTTCTTTGGAAATTCTAGTGGCATGTATGGGACATCAAAATATGAACTTTGTATTTCAGGTAATGTTAAAGATATGCAAGATATATAAGTCATATATATATTTGTTGCTGTATGGGTCTTGAAAATACATTTTTTTTTTTTTTTTTAAATCAAAGAGAAGGACATTCTTTGGAATTTCCTCCTAACAAGAGTCTTTGGCACAGAGAACTCCCATATGCCCATCACCCAGATCCACCAATTATCATTTGTGTGCTCTACATAAATTCATGTTGTTGTTTTTTTTCTTCTGAACCATTTGCGGGTAGCATGCAGACATGTCTCCATTTCCATAAGAATTTCAGTGTGTTTTTTCTAACTTTTTCTCTTTAATAGCTACAGTACACTTACCAAATTCAGGGAGGATCAGTTTGCTAGGTTCACAGTTGACACTCAGATGACACCAGTTGTCTCAATAATGGCCTTTATAGCTATTTTTTCTTCCTGGTATGGGACCCACTCCAGAATCATGTGTTACATGTAGTTTCATGTCTCTATTCTTTCTTATTCTGGAACAGTTCCCAGCCTTTCATGTCTTGACTTTTTTTAAGAGTACAGTCCAGTAGTCAGAGAAAGACAAATATCACTTATATGTGGAATTTAATGAACAAAATAGGTCCAGAGGCATGGATGCATGGAACAGACTGACAGATCTGGGAGGGAAGGGGGGAACAGGAAGAGGTTAACCAAAGAACTTATATGTATAGCCCATGGATACAGACAATAGTGTGATGATGGTCTGGAGTGGGACAGATGTTGGAGAAGAGGGGACATCTGTAATACTGTCAACAATAAAAAATAAACAAAAGAAAAGAGTAAAGGCCAGCCCTTGTATACACTGACCCTTAATTATGGTCACGTGTCACTTCCTCGTGGCGAGATTCACAATACCACTTTCAGGAGGCATGTGATGTTGGCTTGTCCCATAACCAGTGATGTTTATGTCGATCACTTCAAAGCTGTGTTTTTTAGGTTAATCTACTGTAGTGTTACAAATTTTCTCTTATCGTTAATTTGTGGAGAAAAACTTGGAAGCACTTTTCCTCATCAAATTTTCACCCACAATCTATATTATATTCTCTGCAGAACTATTACTATTCCATTGATGAATCTTTGCTGTGTTAATTATTACTGTTATGGTTGCCAAGTAGTTGTTTTCTATCCCTATCATTTGTTCTGTTTGTTAGTTGCCATTCTGTAAGGGAGAGCTTTCCTTTCTCCTCCATTTATTTATTTGTTCATTTATTTAGATCAGCAGATTTTTTTATGTTCATACTAGAGGCCCGGTGCACAGATTTGTGCACCGGTGGGGTCCCTCAGCATGGCCTGTGGGGATTGGGCTGAAACCAGCAGTCCGACATCCTTCAAGGGATGCAGTAGTGTGCGAAGTGGCTGGGGCCAGACACTGCACTGCTCCTGCTCATGCTGGCCCAACTGCGCCTGCCACCACTGCTGCCACTCAGGAGAGGCTCATGCCGCTGCAACTGTGCTCATCAGTGTGAGCCCAGTATCTGGTGCCAGTTGGTCAGCTGAGTGGGGCTCCCACTGTGGGAGCACTGAACACCAGGGTGTAGCTCCTGGTTGAGGTCTGCCCCCTGGTGATCAGTACACATCATAGTGACCGATCGTTTGGTCATTCGGTTGCTTAGGCTTTTATATATATATATTGTATCAGGTTTGACCTCCTGGTCCCTATAGAGTTGGTTTTGTCTTGTTTGGTTTTTATAAATATACATAAAATTTAACCTTTTTCAGTGGCATTGAGTACATTCATGTTGTTGGGCAACCATCACCCTATCCATCCTCCAAACTTTTGCATGGTCCAAAACTGAAACTTTGTGCCCATTCAGCAATAACTTGCCATCTGCCCTTTCCCAGCTCCTTGTAACCACATTGTGTTTATCCATCATAAACACTTGGATTACCTCCACCTTTTGGCTGTTGTGAATCATGCTGCAATGAACACGAATGTGCAAATTTCTGTTTGAATCTACTTTCAATTCTTTGGAGTGTATACCTGAAAGTGGAATTGCTGGATCATATGGGATTCTGTTTAATTTTTGGCAGCTTTGAAAAAAATTATAAGATTTTTCCCCTTAAGACAGATTAGGTGTATTGTATTAATTCATTCCCTAATAATGATCATTCTCTAATAATAGCAATAAATATTGAGTCTTAAATTCCTGGACTAAATCTCACTTGGTCCCTGTGTTATTATTATTTTTTTAATCTTTATTGTTGAAAGCTTTACATATGTCCCCTTTTTTCCCCATTGATCCCTTCTAGCCTGACTCCATTCCCCCTAGGCACTCACCACCACCCTATTGTCTGTATTATTTTCTCTATTTAAGAAGTTCTGATACTTTCTCAAATGTCAATAATTTATTAAGGTTCTTTAAATCAACAATTGTAAAGAATGCTCTGGGGCAGTGTGGGAACATTGGGCCACCTGGTGGCAAGTCTGTGAGAATTCCCATGAGATCATTTGGTTATGGTACTTTGCTTTGAGGGTGCTTTCTTGACATCTTTATTTCTTTAATCATCTAAGGATATTTTTCCCATTGCTTTTCAGAGAGCGAGGGAGGGAGAGTGGCGGGGGGGGGGGGGAGGGGGGGGAGAGAGAGAGAAACATCGATGTGAGAGAGATACATGGACTGGTTGCTTCCTGCATATGCCCTGACCAGGAGCTGCTGCAACCCAGGTACGTGCCCTTAATGTGGCATCAAACCCAGGGCCTTTTGGTGCTCAGGTCAATACAAACCACTGAGCAACACTGGTCAGGGCTTGACATCTTTATTTCTAATGTAGAAATCAGTCTTTAAGCTTTCTAACTCTATTGCGGTTTCTTAACTTTGATTTATGAATTTAATTAGTTTTTGTTCACTCATTTTTTATTGGTAATGTGTGTGTGAATCCCCACAAATTCTGATACTAGTATATAGGTCTTATTATATTTTATCTTATATATTATATCTTATATATTATATCTTATTATATTTTTTCAAATTTCCTGTAACTTTGGTTTGTATTTTTCCTTTCACCCAGGAGTTAATAAATAGAAGTTTGTTGTTTTGTTTCTTAATTTCCAGGTAGAAGGGCATTGTCATTAAGTACATTTTTTAAATAAAATCAGCCCTGGCTGGTGAGGCTGAGTCCCCAAGAAAGCAGAGCTTTTGCTAACTCTGGGTGTGGGGTGAATGGTATTCTCTGAAAAGATGAGACCTGCAGAACGAATGTAAATTCTTAAGATACTACTTTTCATATTTGACCTCCTTCCCCATTCTGTCTGTTTCCCGGGTATCGGGATAGATGTAAAACATATTAGTTGTTCTGGTTTGAACTTTCTTTTTGTTGAAACAGGTATTGAGAGAAAAAAGAATTCCTCCCTGGATGGAGGTGGCCCTTGTCCCCATGACAGGAAAACCAAGTCTGTACCCAGGACTGTTCCTTTTCACCACTCCCTGTAGGCTGGTTCGGCCTGTGCAAAACTTGGAATTAGGCAAAGAAGAGCTGATTGGAACTATGGAGCAGGTAGGTGGACTGTGCGTTTGGTAGTATATGTGATTGTGTCATGTACAACTTCCACAGACTTCACTGTTGATAATTTTGGTGGTTGTTAATCCTCACCCAAGGCTATTTTTTTCCATTAGTTTTTAGAGAGCGTTGAAGAGACAAGGAGAGACAGAGAGAGAAACATTGATATGAGAGACACATCTATTGGTTGCCTCATGAATGCATCCTGACTGGGGCCTGGGATTGAGCCTGCAACCCAGGTACATGCCCTTGACAAGAATCGAACCTGTGACCCTTCACTCAACACCAGTGAGAAAAACTGGCTAGGGTAACTGTTGCTTTCTTTAAGTGTTATTATTTAATAACAATTTGGCATTTGAAAGAAAGCCAGAACTACTTCTGCTTCCTCTGCCCAGCGGGAAGCAGTTTTCATGTGTCCCCTCACTCTGCCCACACATTGAGCCTGAGAAGATTGATGTCTCGTTACCTGTATCCTGCATCCCAAGCTCCTTCGGATGCTGAGGCTGAACCATTCCTTTAGACTCACTCATAGTCTTTCCCTACATCTTTGCAGTTGCAAAGCTATGTGCTTTGTACTACTTTAAAAATGTCTTTCTTTACCTAGCTGGTTTGGCTCTGTGGATGGGGCACCAGCCCACGGACTGAAGGGTCCCAGGTTTGATTCTGGTCAACAGCAGATGCCTGGGTTTCAGGCTCAGTCCCAGGAGGGGGCATGCAGGAGGCAGCACATCAGTGATTCTTACCTATCATTGATGTTTCTTCCCTCCTTCCCTTCATCCCTCCCTCCCTCCCTCCCTCCCTTTCTGAAATCAATAAAAGAATATGTATTTAAAAAATAAAAATTTAAAAATTTCTTTCTTCAAATGCCTCTACAAAGTTGGTCTAGGGTAGATTTATAATGAAGTATGAAGGGCAAGTGGAGTTCTGACCGAGGCTTCCTGTGGGTCCTTTCAGTGTTCACTGTGCCAGGTGGGGAAGGTTCCTTTTAGGTCTGTGAGTACCGAGCTCAGAGAAGGAGCTAATGTGTTAGCATTCATCCTTCCTCTCCAGCTCTTCTTGAATATTGCCATCTTTGAGGACGAGGTTTTTGCTGGAGTGACCACCCACCAGGAACTCTTCCCTCACAGCCTGCTGAGTGTGATTGCCAACTTTATCCCTTTCTCCGATCACAACCAGAGTCCAAGGAACATGTACCAGTGCCAGATGGGTAAGTGGCACGGGGGTGGTAGCAATCACACATAAGAGACATGTTTGTTACTTATTTTACTGTGAAATAATTTCATACTCAGAGAAGTTGTGAGACTGGTACAGAGAACACCCATAAATCATTTAACTACATTTTGTTAATATTTTGGTCTGTTTGTACTGTTTTCCATTTGAAGGTAAGTTGCAGGCTTGATGCCCCTTAACCCTAAATATTTCAGTATCTATATCTAAATAAGGATGTTCACTTATATAAACAAGGACAATTAAAGTCAGAAAACTTAACATTGGTATTTCACTTTTAAAAAAATATATTTTTTTTATTAATTTCAGAGAGAAAGGGGGGGGGGAGAGAGAGAGAGAGAGAGAGAGGAAGAGGGAGAGAAACATCAATGATAACAGAGAATCATTGATTGACTGCCTCCTGCACACCCTGGGGATCAGGTCTGCAACCTTGGTATGTGCCTTTGAGTGGAATTGAACCCAGGATCCTTCACTATGCAGGTCAACGCTCTATCCAAATCATCTAGGGCTTATCATTCTACTTTATGGGTCTGATTCAGACTTTGACAAGTTATACCAAAAATAGGGGGTTTTGTTTGTTTTGTTTTTATATATTTTTGTAGATTTCAGAGAGAAAGGGAGAGGGAAAGAGAGATAGAAACATTAATGATGAGAGAGTCATTTATCAGCTGTCTCCTGCGCGCCTCCTCCTGTGGATCAAGCCTGCAACCTGGGCGTGTGCCCAGACTGGGAGTCAAACTGTGACCTTCTGGTTTATAAGGCAACTAGAGGCCCAGTGCACGAAGATTCATTCAAGAACAGGCCTTCCTTCCTCTGGCTGCCGGCATGGCCTTCACTCTGGCCGGAGCTGCCTTCCACCTCTCACCTTGTCGCATCAATTTTTTATTATTTTTTTTAAATCTTTATTATTCATATTATTACAAAAGTTTCTCATTTTTTTTCTCTTCCACCAGGTTCCCACCCCACCCCCCACTGTCCTCATCCATAGGTGCGCAGTTTATGTTCAGTCTTTTCCCGCACCTCCCACTCCCCTTTTCCCCGAGAACCATCAGTCCACTCCCCTTCCATACCTCTGATTCTATTATATTCAGCAATTAATATTGTTCATCAGGTTTTTTAATTCCCTTGGTTTTTAGATTCACTTGTTGATAGTTACATATTTGTTGTTCATAATTTTTATCTTTATTTTCTTCCTTTTCCTAAAGAACCCTCTTCAGCAATCATTTAATTCTTGTTTGGCAGTGATGAACTCCTTTAGCTTTTTTTTATTTGTGAAGCTCTTTATCTGACCTTCGATTCTGAGTAATAGCTTTGCTGGGTAGAGTATTTTTGGCTGTCGGTTCTTACTATTCATCACCTTGAATATTTCTTGCCATTCCCGTCTGGCCTGCATGGTTTCTGTTGAGAAATCAGCTGACAATCGTGTGGGTGCTCCTCTATAGGTAACTACCTGCTTTTCTCTTGCTGCTTTTAATATTCTCTCTTTGTCTTTTGCTCTTGGAATTTTAATTATGATTTGTCTTGGTGTGGTCCTCTTTGGATTCCTTTTGTTTGGGGTTCTGTGCGCTTCCTGGACTTATAAGTCTATTTCTTTCACCAGGTGGGGGAAGTTTTCTGTCACTATTTCTTTCAATATGTTTTCGGTGTCTTGCTCTCTCTCTTCTTCTGGGACCCCCATAATTCTGATGTTGGTTCGCTTGAAGTTGTCCCAGAGGTTTCTTACATTATCTTCAACTTTCTGGATTCTCTTGCCTTCTTGCTTCTGCGGAGGAGTGTCCTCTGGCTCCTTGTGTTCCAAATCTTTGACTTGATTCTTGCTATCTTCCATTCTGTTTTTAGGACTCTGTATAATATTTTTTATTTCCGACAATGTATTCTTTATTTCTAGTTGATCCCTTTTCATATCCTCATAGGTCTTATTTATTTTATCGGCCTTCTCTAGGAAATTCTTGAAAAACCTTATAACTGTGGTTTTGAACTCTATATCCAGTCTCTTTTTGTCCTCCATTTCTTTGGTTTGTGATCTGTTTCCTTGTCTCGGCATTTTCACTGCTTCCCTGAGTTGGTAGGGTGGCTTTGTTTGTTAAGGTGTCCTATATGGTTCAGTGGGTCAGCCTCCCAGTTATCTGAGGTGGGCACTCTTGGTGCACTGCTTTGTGGACTGTGTGTACAACCTTTTGTAGTTACAGTATTTTTCGGACCATAAGACGCACTTTTTTCCCCCCAGAAGTGGGGGGGAAAAGTCCCTGCGTCTTATGGTCCAAATATAGCCTACACATATACTGTAAAAAAAAAGTTTTTTTACTTGCCCGGCTCTGTGTGGTCTCTGTGTGCTTGCCCGGCTCTAAAATGGTTCTAAATGCTGCTGTTTACTTTACAGGGTTGATTACATGTGTTTATGACTGTGATGTTGGGTTTTAATGCACATAAAATATTTTAGGACACTATTTGTTTCAGAATCTTTTTTTCTTCATTTCCCTTCTCTAAAAACTGGTGCGTCTTATGGTCTGGTGTGTCTTATGGTCCGAAAAATACGGTAAGTCTTAATTGTTGTTGGTATCACTGGGAGGAACTGACCTCCAGGCCAATTGGCTGTGAGGATCAGCTGTGTCTATGCTGGGAGACAGCCTTATTCAAAAGCCTCTGTGCTCAGCTTGGATGGGGTGGAGTTTCAGGGTGGTGCCTACAGCCTTGGCTTCCTGTCAGCCCTGCCCTATGAGGTTCCTGAGTCTCAGTGTTCCTCAGTGTCCTTTGGTACTTGCTGCTTTGGTACTCACTGCAAGCACCTCAGAGAAAGGTGCCCTCGAGTTTCGCCCTCAACCAGACAGTCTAGTCTCTTCCCCGATGAGCCCGGAACTGGGGTTCAGTGCAGTCCAGAGCTTTTGTCTCCTTCCTGCTAGGGCAATCCAGCAGCACAGTCAGCAGTCTGTCCTCTGCGCACAATGTGCATGACTCTGGGGCTCTGCTTTTCGCCGCTCCCGAGTTTCCACCTTACAGCTTAGAATTCCTCTGTATGAGCCTGGGTCCCCAGGGACTCACCCAGAACTGGGGTTCAGTGCAGTTGGAACTGGGGCTCAGCACAGTCCAGAGCTTTTATCTCCTTCCCACTAGGGAACGCCAACCAGCCACTCGGCCGGCCCCCCTCTCCGGCTCCGTCCACTCCCCACGTGTGCACCGTGTCTCTGTACCGTAGGCTTTTACAGCTCCTCTGATTGTCCTTCTGGTTTTCTCTTTTCTTCTAGTTGTAGAATTTCCAGTCAGTCAACTTTCCTGTAGTTCTGGATGATGTCCACTTTATATTTTAGTTGTATTTTTTGAAATAGTTGTGTGAGGCTGCAGTTAGGCGTTTACCTATGCCGCCATCTTGGTTTCTCTCCCTTATTATCCTTGTCGCGTCAATTTAATATTCCCTCCTTTCTGGCTTTGGGTGCTGCCTTCTTTGTCATGGAGGTATAGTCAGTTTGCATATTCCATCTTTATTAAATAGTATGCTCAACCTCTGAATCACACTGGCTGGCCATAAATAGGGTTTCTGGCAATTTTTTCTGTATAGCACCTAGTTCAAAGTCACACATTGCATTCCGTTGTTTTCTTTAAGTTAGAACATAACTTTAGTCTTTCTTTGTTTTTCTTGTTATTGACACCGTTGAAGAAAAAGGTATATTTGTAAAATGTTCAATGACTTAGGTTTGTTTGAGATCTTGAGATTCCATTTTTGACAACTTCAGGCTGGCCACATCATTATCTCTCCAGTGCTGTTCATTTCTGCCTGAAATCACCATACTGTTTTGTAGTGCTTATTCAGACTTGATTAATTGTATCAAAAACATGGTTTCATTTTCCTGGAGTATAATTTCCCTTAGATCTGAAAACTTTCTTTAGCATTTGTCACTGTTGCCAGTTGCTGGCTACAAATTTTCTTAGTTTTTATTTCTTTGAAATATCTTTATTTCCTCTTCCCTTGAAGGAACTAGGTATACAATTCTGATTTGACAGGATTTTTTTCTGGCACATGAAATTTTGTTTGAGCTGTGTACTCTTTTTTTTTTTTTTTTTTTTTTTTTTTTTATATATATATATTTTACTGAATTTTTACAGAGAGGAAGGGAGAGAGATAGAGAGTTAGAAACATCAATGAGAGAGAGTCATCGATCAGCTGCCTCTGCACTGGGGATGTGCCCGCAACCAAGGTACATGCCCCTGACCGGAATCGAACCCGGGATCCTTCAGTCCGCAGGCCGATGCTCTATCCACTGAGCCAAACCGGTTTCGGCTGTGTACTCTTTTTTAATCCTCACAGAAGGATGGATGTTTTTATGTAGAGAGAAACATCAATAGACAGCCTCCTGTATTCACCTTGACTAGAGATTGAACTCGCAACCTAGGTATGTGCTCTGGCAGGAAATCAAACTTGCAATCTTTGGTGTAGAGACAATACTCCAATCAACTGAGCTATCAAGCCAGAACTAGCTGTCTAATCTTGTTCTCTCATTTCTAATTAGAAGTTGTCAGTTCCCTGTTTTTAAGTTTTATTTTTCTTCTGTCCTTAAGATTTTCTCTTTATTTTTTGGTTTCTAGCAGGATGACTATGGTATGCCTACATATAATAATGTTCCTTGTGTTTGTCTTGTTTTGCATTTGCTGGTCTTCTTAAATCTGTTTGTTTTAATGTTTTAAATTTGTCTCCTGAGATTTAAGTTATGCACCTTGTATGTTAATTATTGCTGTCCCATCAACCATTTGTTCTTTTCTCTCTTCACATTGAATCATTTTTATTGTTCCATCATCATATTCAGACTTCTTATTCTATTTCAGAGTTCATAGTGCTAACCATTACACCATGGAACCACTGCATTATTTCAGATATTTCATTTTCAAACCTAAAATTTCCACTTGTTTCTTTTTGTAATTTTAATTTTCTCTGGAATTTCATCTTCATTGTGAACATATTTTCTTTTACATCTTTGAGCAGTTATACAACCAGTGTTTTAAAATCATTGTCTGTTAATTCCAACGTCTGGGTCATCTCAGGATGTTTCCATTCACTGCATTTTTTTCTTGAGTATGGGAATGATTCCCTATGTCTTTTATATCTAGTAATATTAGATCATATCATGGACATTGTGAACGAATGATATGTTTTGAAGACCATGGATTCTGTTAAATTCCTTTGAAGAGGATTGGTTTTTAGACTTAACTGGTAGATAACTTAGATGAACACAGCAGCTAAAGTCACCTTTGAAGGCTGCTTGGAAATGTTCCGTGCTTGTGTAACTCAGGACTCCACCAGAGATCTGGGATTGGCTCATACGCAGAATTTAAGGCTTTCCCTGTGTGGTTCTCTCCTTTCTGAAATCTCTTCCACCCCCAGTTTTTAGTTGCTGTAGTGCTGTGAACTCTTAAGTTTCTTGGTTCTTAAAGCCAGTCAGACTGTGGGTTTCTATCTAAGTTTTAGCCACTACACTGGGCCATTAGGCAAAAAAACAAACCAACCACAGAGCAAAACCTGACCTGGAAATTCACCCATTGCAGTTTCTTTTGCCTGAATGTAAATTCCTCTAGTTTTTGACTGATTTTGGTTACTTTACAATACTTTCACATGGTGTGTATATTTGTTTGTGGTTACTTTTCTTTTTCTTTCTGGGTTTTATGGTGGTGAAGAAAGAACCTCTACAACTAGAAGCTGGAAGTCTCCTTTTCTATATTTTAAAGAATTCCACTATGCTTGTATATTTATTTTAGTTTTTACAATCATTTTGGTTGAGCCTTGGCTGGTGTGGCTTAGTTGGTTGAGTGTTGTCCCATTAAACCAAAAATTGCCAGTTCATTTCCCAGCCAGGTCACATGCCCAGGCTGTGGGCTCAATCCACAGTAGCTGCTGTGCAAGAGGCCGCCGATAGATGTCTTGCTCTTATGTCGATGTTTCTCTCTCTCCCTCCCAGTGCTTTCCTCTCTCTCTAAAGATCAACTTAAGGCCCCTTAGTTCTCAGAGGCGCTCCCAACCTATCTGTTCTCTCCACTTGTTTTTTTTTAAATAGTTGATAATATTACAAATGTCTCCACTCCCCCGACTCTTTGCTCCCCTTCACCCTGCCCCCGCCCTACACCAGGCCTTCACCACACTGTGGTCTGTGTCCATGGGTTATGCATCTATGCATATAAATTCTTTGGTTAATCCCTTCCCGGTCCCCCACCCCTGATCTGTCTCTTTCCACTCTTACCTGGTGTCTGTTTCACGGTTCCAGCTTCCCGCCGCAAAAATAAATAAATGAATAAATAAAATAAAGATCAATTTAAAAATCTTAAAAAAAAAAAAAAAAAAAAGTCATTTGTGTTGAATTGATTCTCTATACTGTGAAGTGGAATAAAGAAGACTCTTACCTACCCGCCGTATCCAATACCCAGAATTAAATACTGACATTTTGCTTTGTGTGTAAGAAAGTAATTAGAGCCCCAGCCAGTTTGGCTCAGTGGATAGAGCATTGGCCTGTGGACTGAAGGGTCTGGGTTGCATTCCAGTCAAGGGCATATGCCTGGGTTGCGGGCTCGATCCTCATTCTGGGGCGTGCAGGAGACAGCCATTCAATTATGTTTCTTTCATAATTGACATTTCTCTCTCCCTCTCCTTACCTCTCAGATAAAAAAAAAAAAATAAATACATTATTTAAAAATGTTATTAGATAATAATTACTCACCCCTTACATCCTTACTCTTCCCCAGTAACATCCCCCTTTTATTATATATGTGTCCATAAACTAGGTATAGAATTATTTGGAGTGCGTTATATAGATATATGTAAATGGTATCATATTAAATGAGTTTCTTTCCATTTTCCTCTCAGCACTGTTTTGATGGTCTGGTTGTGATACATGCAGGTCTGTTCATCTTCACACTATAAGCATAACAACCATGACTGATTTGTTCATTCCTCAATGGTGAATATTAGTTTTTCCCAGTTTTAAATATCATCTTTATAATCAAGAGAAAAACAAAAGGCTAAGGTGTTTTTCCCTTTGTAGGTAAACAAACTATGGGCTTCCCACTTCTCACTTATCAAGACCGATCCGACAATAAGCTGTATCGTCTTCAGACCCCACAAAGCCCTTTAGTGAGGCCGTGCATGTATGATCACTATGACATGGACAACTATCCAATTGGGACCAATGCCATCGTCGCTGTTATTTCTTACACTGGCTACGATATGGAAGATGCCATGGTAAGTTTTACCTAGAGTAGTTCATTCTAATATTTAATTTTAATATTTATCTTTACTGTGAGGTCACTGTCCTCCAGTGCCTCGTATGTGGTGAGTGTTGTGTTAAATGGTCAGACCCTATTCTGAGTGAAAAGTGGTAGACTTGAGGGTTATGAACTATTCAGATATGCATATTGCCTATGTAGTTGAATAAATGTTGAGTGAAGGTAAAGTAGTGTTGGATATTTCTACCTTTTGTGTTTGTGCATAACTAGGTTTTGGACTACTTCATTGTAAATTATTTGTAAATTAAGTGTCTGGGTTTTAGTAGTAGTTAGTATAGGTGACTGAGAAAATGTGGATAGTTTTTCAATCAAATGGCAGGTAACCTAAACCAAGTATAATTATGACCAATTTTATTTGGAAAAATCCTCATTTTTCTTCACTCCCTTGATTCTTTGACTTCAGATTCTGAATAAAGCTTCTTGGGAACGAGGTTTTGCCCATGGAAGTGTCTACAAGACTGAGTTCATAGATCTCTCTGAAAAAATTAAACAAGGAGATGATAGTCTGGTGTTTGGAGTCAAACCTGGTGACCCCCGCACTGCGCAGAAGTTAGATGAGGATGGATTGCCATTTATTGGAGCACAGCTGCAGTATGGAGATCCCTATTACAGCTATGTAAACCTCAACACTGGCGAGAGCTCTGTGATGTTCTACAAGTAAGTTGCAGTGCCAGGTGCTAATTTTAAAGGCCATTATTAGTGAATTGCTGGGGGCTGTTGAAAGTAATTTTTTAACAGGAGAATTTTTGGAGAAAATAGAAGTGGTAGTTATTGACTCAGTCGTAACTGAATTGGCACTTACAAAATGAGACAAAGTTTGCTGTTGTACTGCCTTTGCTTTTTTTCTACTTGTCAGAGTTCTCCTGGCTTATTTTAAAAGTATATTATTCAGACTTGATCATCTCTCTCATGCATGTTAGGAATATTTCCCAGTTAAAATGTTATTATGCCTCCTGTTAAAAATAAATTTTTAACTTATTGTACATCCGTAAGAGTGGATTCAACAGTAGGTCTTCATAATTTATAATAATAAAAGCATAATATGCAAATTGACCAAACAGCCAAACAGCAGAATAACAGTCTGGACAACCTGAATGTAGCCACAGCTGTGCGGGCCGAGAAAGCTGCTGGGGCTGTGAGGGCCTACTCTTGCACAAATTTTGTGCATCAGGCCTCTAGTCAGTCTCTCTCTCTCTCTCTCTCTCTCTCTCTCTCTCTCTCTCTCTCTCTCTCTCTCTCCATATATATATGCCTGGATATTTCTCCCCCCAATGGGCTGGTTAGTGACTCTGTCTCTGGCTCCCGTGGTTCTGACCTGGAATTCGTCCGAGACCATGTGGCGTAACCGCTGGTAATAAACCACGCCTATGAAGATATCTGCTTCCAGTTCTATCCCACTGATGCCACTGTACAGCCTCTCAGTGCCATAGAAGTTGTAGCCAGCAGCCTTCAACATCTCACCAAAGTATTCCAAGGCCGAGTTCTCCTCTGAAAAAGTGAAGGGTGTGGCATCATGGCAGAGGCCATGCAGAGCTGCAGTCTCTCTCTCTCTCTCTCTCTCTCTCTCTCTCTCTCTCTCTCTCCATATATATATATATATATATATATATATATATATATATATATATATATATATATATGCCTAAGCAACTAAAAGATCAATTGCCATGGCATACACTGACGCTCAATGCAGGAGCTGCCCCCGGTGGTTAGTGTGCTCCTACTCAGCTAACCAACCCATCCCAGCGACCCACCAGCCCAGCACAGCTACTCACTCCCTCAGAAGTCCTGCAGGTCCGAACTCTGGAGAATGGGCCAGGCACCAATGGATTGGTGCCACTGGCCTCCTGGAAGTCAGCTTTGGGCACTGTGGCTGCTTCCTCCCCCTCGATGCTCCACAAAGAAGAAATGATATAAAAGCAGCTGCCAGGTGACTCCCAACAACTGGTGTGAACATCAGAGGAACGGATCTGAATCCTGGGCTGGCAAGGGCATCCCACCATCACCCATTCGTGTCTCAGCCCCCCACCCCTCTTGGGATGGGCACCAGTTGCAGGGCTTACCGCTGACAAGTGCTGCTACTGTGGTGCCAGCCTCTCCCAATTGGGATTGACCGGATGCAGGCACAACAGGGTTGGGATGAGCGGGAGCAGCAGGCAGGAGCGACCAGCAGCATTGGACTGCCTGTTTCAGCCCGATCCCTGCAGGCCACCCCGAGGGACCCCACCTGTTCATGTATTCATGTACCAGTCCTCTAGTAGTTTCATAATAGTTGTTCGGAGGAACAGAGTTCTGTTAATATAACTAGCAGCCCTAGTCATACTTTCAGGGAAAGAAAGGTAAGACTTTTTTGAATCCTTTATAAAGCAGTAACTATATATAAAACTTACATACCTCTATAGGCTTAAAAGAAATAGTTTGACTTTTGTGTGATTTAATTTTTCCTAGGAGTAAAGAAAATTGTATTGTGGACAACATCAAAGTGTGTAGTAATGACACTGGAAGTGGAAAATTCAAGTGTGTTTGCATCACGATGAGAATCCCTCGGAACCCAACCATTGGAGACAAGTTTGCCAGCCGGCATGGGCAGAAGGGCATCCTGAGCAGGCTGTGGCCAACCGAGGACATGCCCTTCACCGAAAGTGGGATGGTCCCAGACATCCTGTTCAATCCTCACGGGTTCCCATCCCGAATGACTATTGGCATGTTAATTGAGAGCATGGCAGGCAAGTCTGCAGCTCTGCATGGCCTCTGCCATGATGCCACACCCTTCACTTTTTCAGAGGAGAACTCGGCCTTGGAATACTTTGGTGAGATGTTGAAGGCTGCTGGCTACAACTTCTATGGCACTGAGAGGCTGTACAGTGGCATCAGTGGGATAGAACTGGAAGCAGATATCTTCATAGGCGTGGTTTATTACCAGCGGTTACGCCACATGGTCTCGGACAAATTCCAGGTCAGAACCACGGGAGCCAGAGACAGAGTCACTAACCAGCCCGTTGGGGGGAGAAATATCCAGGGTGGGATCCGTTTTGGGGAAATGGAGAGGGATGCTCTTTTAGCTCATGGAACTTCTTTTCTCCTTCATGACCGCCTCTTTAACTGTTCGGACCGGTCGGTAGCCCATGTGTGTGTCAAGTGTGGCAGTTTGCTCTCTCCGCTGCTGGAGAAGCCACCCCCTTCGTGGTCAGCCATGCGCAACAGAAAGTACAACTGTACCGTGTGTAACCGCAGTGACACTATCGACACTGTTTCTGTGCCTTACGTTTTCCGGTATTTTGTAGCTGAGCTGGCAGCTATGAACATCAAAGTAAAACTGGATGTCATTTAATGGATGTGGCCTTTTGGGTTAGGCGATCAGATTAAAACAAAATGTAACTTCAGGAAAGATGTTACCCGGTATTTTTTTTCAAGGTTGTTCCAGCCCTCAACTAAGACTTGGCAACTACGAATTCAAGGTTCTGAGTCTTTCTGGTATAACCATTGAAATTGATTTTCAATGTATTTGTTCAAAAATGTCACATTGTTCAAAAAAAAAAAAAAAAAACATGATACATTGATGAATAAGATATACAGGGAAGTTCCCAACCCCAGTATGCTGCTCTCAGTAGATGGTGATTATCATTCATTGTCCCTCTAGAGCAGGGGTGGGGAACTTTTTCTCTGCCAAAGGCCATGTGGATATTTATAACATAATTTTCAGGCCATACAAATTATCAACTTAAAAATTGCCCCACTATATTTGGTCAAACAATTAACTCACCCCTAATGCCTTGGGAGGGCCAGACCAAACAATTTTGAGGGCCTGATATGGCCTGAGGGCCCAATGTTCCCCACCCCCGCTCTAGAGCAGTGGACCACGGACCAATGGTGGTCCATGAGGTCTGAAAGGTTGGTAACCGCTGCTCTAGAGCATTGTCCATCTAGAGTCCAAACACGATGCAGGCCATGTGTGTGGTTTTGTATTTTCTAATGCCCATGTTAAAGTGGGAAAAGGTAGAAATATTTTTAACAGCTTCATTAAAATATAATTATACAAAATCCAGGTTGCAGGTTTTATCCTCAGTTGGGGTGTGTGCAGGAGGCAACTGATTGATGTTTCTCTCCCTCTCTAAAAAAATACTTAAAAAAACATTAAAAAAACAAACACTGCACATTTTTACTTTATATAGTTCACCATCCAGGGTAATAAACATCACCTCTAAAAGTTTCCTGTGCCCCTTTGGGTTGCTTTTATTTATTTATTACCAGAGGCCCAGGGCACAGCATTGGTGCATGGATGGAAAGGGACCACAGCCACCGCCACACACGTATCAGTTCCCCAGCCCAGCCAGGACCCAAAGGCCCTGGTGGGGTCAGGAGAGGAGGCAATAGCGGCTAGGCCAGAAGGAATGCATGCCATTGGCGCCCCACCACCACTGTCTGCGCCACCCCATGGCTCCCCCCCTTCCCTCACCACTGCACTGCCACAGCAGCAGGCAGGCAGCCCGGCAGCCCCCAGGAAAGGGAGAGAACGGGAGAACGGGAGCCTTGTGTTGAGGGCTGACTTTCAATAGATGGGAGTGAGGGAGCTGCTCTGCTACATATGAAACCCCAACCCAGAAGCAGGTTGTCTACGAATGGTTTAGCACCAGGAGCTGATGCGGGCCAGCCATGGGAAGGGACCATAGGCAGTTGGCTGGCCAAAGGAGATTGGCTATGGAAGCACAGTGACCACCAGGGGGCAGACGTTAAACACAAGATCAGGCCAGCCAAGGCCCAGGAGGCACCGTCCCTCCTTCCCCCCCACCACCACTCTGGCAGCCGCCCCCACTCCTTCCATCACCTCACTGGTTACCCCACAGAGGGGGCTGGCCAGTAAAAGGGCCGTGGTGAGGGCAGGACCCACGAGTGGGCAGGGCCAGGCCTGCCAAGGCAAGTGCTAGTAGGGGTCCCTCAATTAGGATGCTGGTTTGCCCCACAGATCACCGGTAGGGAACCTACCCATGCATGAATTTCGTGCATCAGGCCTCTAGTATTATATAAATAGAAGCACAGTTTGTGACCTGAGATTGGTGTTTTCCACTCAATGTAATTGCCTTGAGATGCTTTGAAGCTGTTGCATGTATCAGTTGTTCATTCCTTTTTGCTGCTGTGTGGCTGTGCCAGTGTTCAACAGTTACCTGTAGGAGCACATTTTGGTTGTTGCCAGTTTTTGGTGTTTACAAATAAAGCTGCTTTTACAGTTTTTTGTGAACATACATTTAATTTATCAGGGACAAATGTCTAAGAATGAAATGCCATGTGGAGGTGGTGTGTTGTCTTAAAAGAAACTGCCAAACTGTTTTCCAAAATGGCCGGACCATTTTACATTCCCATCAGCAATGAAGGAGATCGACAGTTTCTTCCACATCCTGATAGGCACTTAGTAGTGCACCTGTGTTTTATCAGGCTGTTCTGACAGGTGTGTGAGTGATGTCTCTGATGGTTGACGATATTTAACATCTTTTCATGGGCTTTTCTGCATTTACTTCTACTCAGTGAAATGTCTGTTTTTTTTCTCATTTTCTTTCCTTTTTTTTTTTTTTTTTAAATATTTTTGTTGCTTTCAGAGAGGAAGGGAGAGGGAGAGATAGAAACATAAATGATGAGAGAGAATCATTGATCAGCTGCCTCCTGGAGGCCCACTACTGGGGATTGAGCCCACAACCTGGGCTTGTGCCCTGACCTAGAATAAATCATGACCTTCTGGTTCATAGGTCAACATTCAAGCACTGAGCCACACTGGCAGGGCATATGCCATTTTATTTATATATATGTGATGAACCCCATAATACATTATTACCTTTGCTCTAAGCAGTCAATTATCTTTTCAAGAGATTTATAAAATAAGTTACTTAATAGCGTCACATTTACCATGTCTGATGATTTTTATATACTGGACTTCTACCTAATGGCATTTTCCTTCAACCTCCAGAGCTTACTTCAGTGTTTCCGGTAGCATTCTTAAGCTTTCTTAGGTGAGATGGGGGCAGCCCTCAGGCCTAATTGTCAGTTGTGCTTCTGACCAACTAGCTATAGATTGAACACCTCCTTGGGTTTGATTGATTTGCTAGAATGTCTTACAAAACTCAGAAACGTTTTATACACTAGAACACCAGTTTACTATAAATATATATATAATTTAGGGTCCTGCTGCAGAGCTCTGTTGGTTAGAGCATTGTCCCGATTATGCCAAGGTTTCAGATTCTATCCCGTCAGGGCACATATAAGAATCCAACAATGAATTATAAACAAGTGGAACAACAAATCAATGTTTCTCCCCCTTCCTCTCTAAAATAAATAATTTTTTTAAAAAGCAACCAATGAATGCATAAATAAGTAGAATGGCAAATTAATGTTTCTCTAAAATCAAAAAATATAAAAGGCCCTGACCAAGTGTGCTTGCTCAGTGGTTTAACTGTCGGCCCAAGTAGCAGCAGGGGTACATGTGTGAGACAAACCAGTAGATGTTCTCTCTGGCATCAACATTTCTCTCTCCGTCTCTCTCCTGCTACCCCTTTCCACTCTGAAAAGCAATGAATAAAAATATCCTCAGGTCAGGATTAACAACAAAAAGATGTAGAATATGACTCAGGAAGAAATACTCAGGGCAAGGTCTGGGGACAGCGCTTGGAGCTGCCATGCTCAGAGTGTGGCTCAGAGTGCCATGCTCCCCACATCTCCTCGTGTTCACCAACCCAGAAGCTCTACACACTGTAATGCCCAAGTGTCATAAACCCCAAAGACTACCAGGGAGCCGAATCCGATGCAATTGCAGAAAGCCTGTATTTATTTCGGACTAGTCCGAGCCCAGTCTCACCTACACCCACGAGGGCATGGGCGAGAAAGAGAGAGAACTTAACATATCAATGGGTTTTATAGGGAGGGTGGTGCCGCTACCTTGGCTGACCTGATTGGTTGGGTTAGGCCTAGGGTCCAGTTACCTGGAGCTGGACCCGCCCCATCCTGCCCTCTCACCCCACCTGCCCTCTCACCCTGCCTGCCCTCTTACCTCGCCCTGCCCCCTCGCCCCGCCCAGCCCTCTCATTCCCCCCTTGTCTTGAGACTTAACAGGCCCAATCATGGGACCGTTTGCACTTCTGAAGGGTGCATAAAGTTCCTCCTACCCGGTGCCCTGATCTGACATTTTGGGGGAGTCCACAAGATGTGTCCAGTGGAGATACAAGATGACACAGCAGGGTCAGGAGTGTCCAGGGCAGAAGTGAGTCTTTCCCCCCCCCCTCCTGAACCAGTGTATGGGGGGTGGGGACTCCTGCAGCTGGCCGCAAACAAAATTTCATCAGGCAGGTTGAGTACGCCGTAACTTGAGCTTGAGGGGGTTGTCTCCGTCTCGGTCGATGCTCCATCCGTTGGCGAAGTCTTCCCGGATCGCAGAGGAGTCAGCTGGCCGAACATGGGTGTGGTGGACCCAGGTCGCAATGCCGTCCACTTTGAGGGCGGTGGGCGTCGTCAGCACTACGATGTATGGTCCTTTCCAACGTGGTTCAAGCGTCTCCCGGCGGTGTCTTTTGACAAAGACCCAGTCTCCCGGCCGGTACTGGTGGGGCGTCGGGATCGGGCCAGCCTCGTAGATGGCCTGTAGGCGTGGCCAAATGTCCTCATGCGCCCTCTGGAGCCTTCTTAAAGAAAAAGATATTTCTTGGTTTTTAAATTCAGTTAGCAGTTCTGCCTTAAGATTGGGAATGATAGGCGGGGGCCTACCAAACATAATTTCATAGGGAGTGAAGCCTAGGGTATAGGGTGAGTTCCTCACCCGGTAAAGAGCATAGGGAAGGAGAGCCACCCAGTCCCCGCCAGTCTCCATGGTTAATTTAGAAAGGGTCTCTTTTAATGTTCTATTCATTTTTTTTACCTGTCCTGAGCTCTGGGGCCTATACGCACAATGTAATTTCCAATTTGCCCCTATGGCCTTGGCTACTGCCTGTGTTACCTGTGAGATGAAAGCCGGGCCGTTGTCCGATCCTATCACAGCTGGGAAACCGTACCTGGGTAGAATGTCCTCCAGTAGCTTCTTAGCAACCATCTGGGCTGTTTCATGCTTAGTTGGGTATGCTTCTACCCATCCAGAAAAGGTATCTATAAAAACTAGAAGATATTTATAGCCATACTTTCCCGGCCTTACCTCAGTGAAGTCAATCTCCCAGTGCACCCCAGGCTTTGTTCCTCTGAGCCGGGTTCTTTCTTTTCCACTTGACCCGGCCCTTGCATTTGTAAGCTGGCAAGTTTTACAGGCTGATACAATTTGATCTATTCTGGCGTCCAGTTGGTGAATTTTGATCTTAGCATGCCGGACCAAATCCTTTAGTTTCCGGGACCCTAGGTGCGTCGATTGGTGTATGTGTTTCAACATCGGGATCCTAAGCTGGTCTGGTAGCAGGAGCTTCCCATCTGGAGCATACCACCAGCCCCTGATTTCCTTATTTGTGGGGTGGCTTTTGATTCGCTCTAATTCTTCCTGGGAGTATCCGGGCTGATCCGGCAGAACTGGGTTCCCTGGGTCTGGCAATTGCAGGGCCAGTGCAGGGACTGCAGTGAGGGCTACTTCTTTGGCCACCTGATCAGCCTTCTGATTGCCCCTGGCTACAGGATTGTTGGCTTTCTGGTGTCCTGGGCAGTGGATGATGGCTAACTTGGCTGGGAGCCATAAGGCAGCTAGCAAGTCGAGTATTTTTTGTTTATTTTTTATAGTCTTTCCTTCTGCAGTCAACAGCCCTCTCTCCTGATAGATTGCCCCATGTATGTGAGCTGTGGCAAATGCATAGCGGCTATCTGTAAAGACATTGAGTCGTTTCCCGGCCCCTAGTGTCAATACCTTTGTCAGAGCGATGAGTTCTGCCCGCTGGGCTGACGTTCCAGATGGCAGAGCCTCTGCCCATAAAGTGTCAGTCTCAGTTACTACAGCTGCGCCCGCGTACCTGTGCCCATTTCTCATGAAGCTGCTCCTATCGGTGAACCATGTGGCCTCTGCATCTGAGAGGGGCTGGTCCGTCAGGTCCTTCCGGAGTCCATGCACCTGTTCCAAGATCTCGGCGCAGTCATGTAGTGGGGCATCCAGGTCGGGGTCAGGCAAAAGAGTTGCGGGGTTGAGGGCTGCACTGGGGCGGAACCGCACTCTGGGAGGGTTTAGGAGGAGGCACTGGTAGTGAGTCATGCGTGCATTACTCATCCATCTATCAGGTGGCTGTTTTAAAACTCCCTCAACCGCATGGGGGGTTGTAATCCAAATTTCTTGCCCTAGAGTTAGCTTGTCAGCATCCTTCACTAGGAGTGCTGTTGCCGCAATAATCCTCAAGCACGGTGGCCAGCCGGCAGCCACTGGGTCTAGTTTCTTAGACAAGTAAGCTACTGGACGGCTCCAGGGGCCCAAGGTTTGAGTTAAAACCCCCTTCGCTACCCCTTTGCGCTCATCTACAAAGAGGTGAAAGGGCTTTGTAATGTCTGGCAGTCCCAGAGCCGGGGCATGTAGGAGGGCCTTTTTCAACTGATTAAAGGCAGCCTCCTCTTTCTCTGTCCATTCAAATGTCTTCCCCTCTCTGGTAACTTCATACAGGGGCCTGGCAATCTCAGCAAAACCCAGAATCCAGAGACGGCAGTAGCCGGCCGACCCTAAGAATTCTCTCACTTCTCTTCGAGAGGTGGGTGTGGGGATCTTTAGGACAGTTTCTTTTCTGGCATCTGACAACCGCCGCTGTCCGCCCTCCAAGATGTACCCCAGATAACTCACCCTCTCTCTGCATATCTGGGCCTTCTTCGCTGATGCCCGATACCCCAAGGTCCCCAGTGTGACCAGCAAATCCTGGGTTCCTTGTTCACAGTCCTCGGCCGTGTCGGCAGCAATCAGGATGTCATCTACATACTGTAGGAGGGTGAGGCCAGGGTGCTCCCTTCTGTACTCACCCAAGTCTTCGTGTAGTGCCTCATTAAAGATGGTGGGCGAATTCTTGAACCTCTGAGGCAGTCGTGTCCAGGTGAGTTGTCCGCTGTAGCCCTCCTCTGGATCATGCCACTCGAAGGCAAACAAGGGTTGGCTCCTGGGTGCTAGCGGCAGACTGAAGAAGGCGTCCTTTAAATCTAATACAGTATACCAGATTCTGGTGGGCACCAGGGAGCTCAAGAGAGTGTACGGATTGGGGACAGTTGCGTGTATGTCCATGACTCTTTTATTTACTTCTCGGAGGTCTTGCACCGGTCGGTAATCATTTGTGTGAGGCTTCTTGACCGGCAGTAGGGGGGTGTTCCAGGCAGATTGGCAGGGAACCAGCACCCCTAGACTCCGCAGTCTCTGGATGTGTAGCTGAATTCCCTCCCGGGCCTCCTGAGACATGGGGTACTGTTTGATCCTTACCGGACCTTCTCCTGGCTTTAGCTCCACTAGGACTGGGGTCCTGTGAGCAGCTAGTCCTACCTCTCCTGTCTCTGCCCAGGCTGTGGGGAATTCTCGTAGCCATCTATCCATGTTACCCCCCCTTGGGAGCGCCTCCTGGTGGAGGCGGTACTCATCCTCTAGCCTCAGAGTCAGAACGTGGATGGGGTGGCCCTCGCCATCGGTGACCTGAGGCCCCCCTTGTCTGAAAGTTATCTGAGCTCCAATCTTGGTCAATAAGTCCCGTCCTAACAGTGGGTAGGGGCATTCTGGTATTACCATGAAGGAGTGGGTTACCCGGCCCATCCCTAAATCCACTGTTCTTCGGGTAGTCCATGAATACTGGTTCATACCAGTTGCCCCTTGCACCCAGGACTTTTTGCTAGTTAGTTTTCCTTGTGGAGTGCAGAGGACCGAATGCTGCGCTCCGGTGTCAACAAGGAAGTCCACAGGGGTTCCCTCCACTCTAAGAGTTACCCTGGGCTCGGGGAGGGGGTCCGAACCCTGACTCCCCTAATCACTTAGTTCATCAAGCCCCAAGACCTTTACTCGGTCTGTCTTGCTCCCCTTTCCACTGCCTCTCTTAGGACATTCTTGAGCCCAATGCCCTATCTTCTTGCAGTATGCACATTGGTCCTTCTGCAGTTTCCACTTCCCTTCCCCGGAGGTCTCCTTACCCTTCTTTCGATCGTTTACAAGCTGTCGGAAGCGGAGGTCCCGTTTCTCAGGGGAGTCCATAGTGGCGGCCCACAGGATCCTAGCCAGGTCTCGGGTCTGCCTGCGAGCCTGTTTATCTTCAGGGGGCTCCCGGTTATTGTACACCTTCTCAGCCACCACCACCAAGTCCTGCAGACTCTTCTCTCCCAGTCTATCTATTCTTTGCAATTTTCTCCTAATATCTGCAGCAGACTGGTTTACAAAGGGTACAATAACAGCTCCCTTACTCTCAGGAGCCTCTGGATTCATGGGGGTATAGATGCGGAATGCCTCCATGATCCGCTCTAAAAAGGCTGCTGGAGATTCATCCTTCTCCTGCTGTACGCTCCCTACCTTAGCCAGATTAGTCGGCTTTCTGGCAGCCGCCCGGAGACCCCCCATTAGAGCCTGGCGGTAGACCCGGAGCCTCTCCTTACCTTCTGCTGTGTTGAAATCCCATTCAGGCCTAGTCAGAGGAAAAGAGGTATCTATCTGAGCCTGGTTGATGGTAGGTTTCCCATCCACGCCTGGAACCAGCTTCCGGGCCTCATTAAGGATCCTCTCCCTCTCCTCGGTGGTGAACAGAACCTGCAAGAGCTGCTGGCAGTCGTCCCAGGTTGGCTGATGGGTAAAAATGATAGAATCCAATAGATTAATAAGTCCCGCTGGCTTCTTAGAAAACTCAGGATTTTGAGTTTTCCAATTATAAAGGTCGCTAGTGGCGAAAGGCCAGTAGTGATGGGACTGATCGCCCCTCTCATCTGGGGGACCAGTGGCTCGAAGGGGTAAAGTCTTAACAGTGGAGTCGGCGATGAAGGTGGCTTGTTCCCTCTGGGCTCTTTGTCTGGTATGCGGCGGGCTTCCCGCTCTCCTCGTGGCATCTGCTCCCCTCAATGGGGGAGGGTCAGTTTCCTCCTCCGGCACCCTAGGGAACTGATACGGGGGAGGAAAAATTAATTCTTCTTCAGTTCCCCCCTGCAAGACAGAGTAGGGGGGAGCTGATGGCAGGGTGATTTTCTTCTCTGTCCTCTCCGTTCCCTGTAAGGCAAAAATAGGTTTTGGCTCCGAGGGGCGCGGAGCCACAGAGTGTTTAAGCCAAAAGGGTGGGTTCTCCACAAGGTCCTGCCACATTATAATGTATGGGAGCTGATCGGGGTAACCTGTCTTGGGATGAGAGACAACACTCCGAACCCGGCGAATGGTAGGGAGTTCGAATGTTCCCTCTGGTGGCCATCCAACATTGAAAGCTGGCCACTCACTTGAACAACAAGTCTGCCATTCGTCCTTCCAGACCTCCATACTAAAATCATTAGCTCTTGCCTCTACTTCCTGAAAATGATTAATCACAGTGCTTAAAGGAGTAATCTGAGTTTGTCCCATAACATCCATACAGTGAGTCCATAAAATAACACATAAAATTACAACAGCCCCCAGGAGAAGGACTCCCCACATCAACATTTTCAGTATTATAACAATTCAATACATTCAGATTTAAGTTTTTATAGCAAATTTACAAACAAGAGCAAACTGAAACCTTTCCCTACATAAACATACAAACAAACAAACAAACAAAGAACACAGAAACAGACGGGGGGCCCCCAAGAACAGCCTTCCAACTCCGTGGAAGCGGCGCCTAAATCTAAACGACGGCCTCACGCCGATTACCTCGTCCTGAGAGGGAATTCTATGTCCCTCCTAAAGGAGGATCAAAACGTCTTTTGATCTCTCCGGCCCGTGGTCTTCAACAGCGCGTCCGCTAGACCTCTCGCTAGACCTCTCGGGCACTTCCCACAGGGATCCCTTCACACATTTTTACCGCGGCCAGACAGGCTCTCCGGATTCAGAGTCCCTCAGTCTTGGAGATCCCGGACGAGCCCCCATATGTAATGCCCAAGTGTCATAAACCCCAAAGACTACCAGGGAGCCGAATCCGATGCAATTGCAGAAAGCCTGTATTTATTTCGGACTAGTCCGAGCCCAGTCTCACCTACACCCACGAGGGCATGGGCGAGAAAGAGAGAGAACTTAACATATCAATGGGTTTTATAGGGAGGGTGGTGCCGCTACCTTGGCTGACCTGATTGGTTGGGTTAGGCCTAGGGTCCAGTTACCTGGAGCTGGACCCGCCCCATCCTGCCCTCTCACCCCACCTGCCCTCTCACCCTGCCTGCCCTCTTACCCCGCCCTGCCCCCTCGCCCCGCCCAGCCCTCTCAACACCTACTTGGGTTTCTATGGAGGCTTCTTTACCTAGGTGGGGTTGATTACACCACTTCCAGCCCCTCTCCCCGATGCCAGGGGGTGAGACTGAAAGTTCCAACCCTCTAGTCACAAGGCTACTTCCGGAGACCAGTCCCTATGCTCAGTGAGGTCCAAAGGTCACCTCAATGACAACAAAAGACCCACCTCTGTTGCTCTCATCACATGTGAAATTCCAAGGACTTCAGGAGACTTGTGCCAGGGCCAGTGGATGAAGACCAAATATGTGTTTATTGTGAATCACATCACACCTCTGGTCACTGTCCCAACACTTCTCATTCCCTTCCCAGAATGATCACTCTCCTAGTGAATGATCATCACTAGTGTGTCTTTCCTATTTATTTTGGTAGTTGTCTGTCCCTCCACTAGAATGTTCAGCTCCAGGGTGATATTTCTTTCTAGTGCCAAGACAGCAAACCAAAACTCAGATCACTTTGGTGTCCCTGTTGCTCTGCTTGACCCCCCAAAAAATGTCTAGCCCCAAATGCCAAGCCCAAACAAGGTTGGCAGTATGGCCCCAGGAAGGGATGAAGACCAAATATATATTTATTGTGAATCACATCACTTTTTAACAGTATACATTTTTTACTGCTTTATTCTATGCTGTTTCCCTAGCAGTTAAAACAGCTCCTGGCACATATGTGGCACTTAGTAAATACCATAAGAGGGGATGCCTAAGTGTCATCTTATCCTTAGAGCAAACCTGTGTGAATTCAGTCCACTATTTCTCTGCCTGCCCCAGACTGGGTGGGGACCCACCAGTGACCAGGAGACAATACAAGGCTCAGATCTGCTTCACCCCAAACCCCGAAACCCTACGTCTCCCTTACACTCCATCTCCAGAGAGCCACAGCCCAAAAGACAGCCAGAAGTCTGGGGCCTCAAGTGTCACCCTCTCCCAAGGCAGTTCCCCTGCTGGCTCTTCAGGGAACCTGCTTACAAGCCCAGCCTTATGCCTTCCATGGGGCGCACGTGACCTGGACTTCGGGATGAGATTCAGGCACAGGACGTGGGGGCAGTGGGGACATCTGAGGATTCGGTGCACATTTGAGGTCCCAGAGAAGAGGAGTCTGTGTTCCTCCCCCTGCCCTCCCACGAAAGGCCACCTGGAAGGTTTTGCGGGAAAGAGAACGTGGGGTCGGGTGAAAGGTTTGCCTTGGGTGCGTTGGCTCCAAAGCTGTGTCACGGGGCCGGCTCAGGTGTCGGCTCGGGAACAGCTCCTGCAAGGCGCAGGCTACGCCCGTGGGGAAGTGTCACTGTCATTCCTCAGTTTCAGGGACAGCGTGTCGAGGCTCCGGCTGTCTGACTCACAGGCAGCCTGTCTCTGAAACGCGTGTGTTCCTGTGGCCAGAGCCGGGGGCTTTCTGAGTGCTGCCGGCGGGACGGCGCCCCACTGGACACAGGCCCGTCCCCACCTCGCTCCCCGGAAGCCTCCCCGCACCGGAGGGATCGCAGAGGAGCCGGTGGGAACTCCCGTGCGCTCCGCTGCAGCAGCGCTCACGCCCGCAGGTAACGCAGACCCGACCCGGCTCCGGGGCGACGCCCCTTTCCGTCGGCTACGCCACCGGCGCCCGAGCCCGCGCTCCGAGAGGACCGAAGGCGTAAGGCCACGGCCGGCAGCACGCGGCCCCCGCCGGGCCTGAGTTTAGGGTCGGCAGCGAAGAGCAGGCGCGGGACACGAGTGTCCCAGTCGGTCCGGCTCCACGGGGATTCGCACCGCTGAGCGCTACTCTTCCCTAGGTGCCGGGATACAGCCGTGCTTCCCCTTATTTACTTCCGGTGCAGACTGGAGGTCGCCAGGGAAAGCCGGAAATAGGGCTGTGGCCTCCGAGCGGGCCGGAGTCGGAAGTGGCTAGCAGGGCGCCGCCATTGCAGGCCAGGGCAGGAAGCAGAGGCAGAGCGCCGCCATGGCAGGTCGGGGCGGAAGCAGAGGCAGGGTGCCGCCATGGCAGGTCGGGGCGGAAGCAGAGATAGGGCCCTGCTTTGACGGACTGGCGCAAAAAGCAATAGGGACGCTTGGCCGCTGTGTGAACAGAATAAACGAGGCGGGGAGGGCGCCGCCATGACAACCTGACACCGGAAAAGGCGGGGCGCTCCTCCGGACTGGTTCTCCTGACACCTGCCTTGACATGTGAGTAGCAGGAGCACCTTCCCTTTACCTACCGTACGGACCTTCTCCTGGAGGCTTGGTGGCCTCTGTTCCTTGAACCTCCGACCCTCCGGACTCCGCGCCGTCACCCTTCCCCGCACGTCCAAGCCCCGTCCCCTTCTCCTGGGACCGAGGACTCTCACAGCCAGGCAGGCAGCTCGCGGGACTCCAGGTCCGGCTTGGCCTTGGAGCCCCACGTTCCGCCCCCGGGTCACCCCACCTTCTCTCTTGAGTCCTACGCATCTACCCCGGAGCCCAGACCTTCAGGCCGGCGGACCCCTTCCGGACCCTGCCCCGCTCTCCGGACCTGTCTCTAGAGCTCACCTGTATATAGAACCCCTTCCCCCAGACGAACCCGGGCCCCCGCCCTACTTGGCGCTTCATGCCCCGAGGACCCTGAGACCCATGAGGGCCTCCAGTGCCCTACCCTCAGGCCTCCGCTCAGAGACAATGGGACCCAACCCCACACCCACCTGTTGGCTCCTATTCCCCCCCACCCCCAACCCCCGAGCTCTGGGTCCTACTTCTAAGGCCCCATAGCTGGGTGGTTGAGCTCCAGGACCCTCTGCCCGGACCCTAACCGCTATTAGAGTGACCAGATCTGTTCAAGGACCCTCACCATTAATCCCGAAGCCCCTGGCCAGCTCCATAGCCCGGCACCGGCCCCCGCGGCCCCCGCGGCTGGATTGTCAGACTCAGGGACCCACCTCACACTCTTCACCCCTACCCTCTTGTCCCGTAGGCAGGCGGCACTGGAGGTTACTGCCCGCCACTGCGGCCGGGAGCTGGACCAGTATGGCCAGTGTGTGGCCGCCAAGCCCGAGTCCTGGCAACGGGACTGTCACCACCTCAAAATGAGCATCGCTCGATGCACTTCTAACCAGTGAGTGCGGGACAGTCCTGGACTGGGCAGTTCGGAGGGGGCTAGGAGTGCAGGAGGGGCAGGCAGCACGGGGGTGGGCAGTGGGGGAGCCAGTGCAGGAGTGGGTAATTTGGGGGACAAGGCAGTACCAGAGGTGGGGCATTGGGTGGGGGTGGACAGTGGGGTGGGTAGTGCCAGGAAAGTCGAGCTTGCAGTGCCTCCCTGCAGCCCAGTCATCCGCCAGATCCGCCAGGCCTGTGCGGAGCCCTTCGAGGCCTTTGAGGCGTGTCTTCGGCAGAACGAGGCGGCCACAGGCAACTGTGCGGGGCAGATGCGCCGCTTCCTGCAGTGCGCTGAGCAGGTGCAGCCGGCCAGCCCACCTGCCACTGTGCAGGTAAGACCTGAGTCACCCTCAGCCCCCCCTCCCAGCACCGGCCTTCACATGCATCCAGAATCCACAACACTCTCGCCTCTTGCCCCCTCCATAGCCCCTGCTTTAGTCCAGCCACCTGTCCTCCAGGTCACCTGTCCCATGGTCCCCCTGGCCTCTGGGAACCCCCACAGTACCTGCCTCCACACAGTGGCCAGAGAGCACGTGAGAACTGAGAACTGGTCACATTACTCCTTTGATGTTGTTCCTCAACAGCTTCCTGTTCACACTAAGGAACAAAACTCCAGGTTTGGGCAGCTTCTGGCTTCCTCAGGCTAACTGTTCAATCTCCTTCACCCTGCCCCTCAGCTGTCCTGGCAGGTGTGAGGTTGGGGTAAAAGATTCTTACTCTGTTTGTTTGTTTGTTTTCGGTCTTAGTCTTTTTTAAAAAATATATATATATATAATTGATTTTTCACAGAGAGGAAGAGAGAGGGATAGTCAGAAACATTGATGAGAGAGAATCATCAATTAGGTGCCTCTTGCACTCCCCCTACTGGGGATGTGCCCGCAACCAAGGTACATGCCCTTGACCGGAATCGAACCCGGGACCCTTCAGTCTGCAGGCCAACGCTCTATCCACTGAGCCAAACCGGTTTCGGCAGGTCTTAGTCTTTTTAATGTATATGGTAATTGAACAGATATAGTATTTCTATGGTAGTACAGTTTCATGGGTGGGCCTGGGAAGTATGGCTCAGTGGTTGAGCATCAACTCATGAACCAAGAGGTCAAGGTTCAATTCCCAGGTTGCAGGCTCAATCCCCAGTAGGGGCTGTGCAGAAGGCAGCTGATCAATGATTCTCATTGATTTTTTTTTTTGTTTTTTTTAAAATATATTTTATTGATTTTGTACAGAGAAGAAGGAAGAGAGATAGTTAGAAACATCAATGAGAGAGAGTCATCGATCAGCTGCCTCTTGCACACCCCCTACTGGCGATATGCCCGCAACCAAGGTACATATCCTTGACCGGAATCGAACCCAGGACCTTTCAGTCCCCAAGCCGATGTTCTATCCATTGAGCCAAACCGGTTTCGGCCTCGTTGATGTTTTTATCTCTCTTTCCCCCCTCCCTTCTTTATTTAAATATATATATTTAAATAAAATAAAATTTTCATGGATGGGCACAATCCTATATAATAAAAGCCTAATATGCAAATCAACTGAACAGCAGAACGACTGATCGGCCCTGATCATTGGCCAGGCCTCGGGACCCTACCCATACACAAATTTCGTGCACCAGGCCTCTGGTTTAAAATAAATGTCTAAAAAAGACTCCTTAGGGGGGAAATTTTGAAAAAAGGTTAAGAAACTCAGTTTAGATGTTTAAGAGAGTGTGAGCTCCAAAGGCAAAGATCACCTCTTCACCAGCCCTTCTGGTACTCTCATCTGCCCCTCTCTGCAGCCCTGTCTTCCCTTCTTGCTCCCAGGGGAGCAGCTTTCTCTTGGCCTCCATGCTTCTTTGTCCTTCCAAACCATTCATTTTCTGGGATGGTCTCCGAGTGTTGCGAGCCAGTCAGATGGGGTTCTGATTTACTAAAACCCTTTCCATAGACCAGGTCTCAACTCGGTGCTGCCTACGGGCCCTCCCCCTTCCTTCAGTCCTGTGGTTCCAGATCCAAAGAATGGGAACTTACTTGACCTCATGTCTGTCCTGCTGTCATGATTTTATCTAGCTGTTTTTTCCACCTGGACTGCCACCTAGTCCTGCTCACCTCCCTCAGAAAACCTCTGTGGCTGAAACCGTTTTGGCTCAGTGGATAGAACTTTGGCCTGTGGACTGAAGGGTCTCAGGTTCGATTCTGGTCAAGGGCATGTACCTGGGTTGCAGGCACATCCCCAGTGAGGGATGTGCAGGAGGCAGCTGGTCGATGTTTCTCTCTCATTGATGTTTCTAGCTCTCTATCACTCTCCCTTCCTCTTTGTAAAAAATCAATAAGATATATTATTAAAAAATAAGAAAGAAAGAAAACCTCTATGATGGCCCCTCCCTATGCCGGGCTCCCACAGTCCCTGACTCCCTAATTACGGCTTACATGCCACTGCTTTGTAACCACTGCCCTCCCATCACTTATTTCAGAGAAGTTCTTGCTGAAACTGGGGCAGAAGCCCTGTCACCTGGACCTGTCTTGTGTTTTCATGAGGCAGAATAAGCGAACGGTTCAGGCCCCAAGAACTCCCTGTAGAAAGGACTTTTAATTCTTCTCAGGAGCCGAAACCGGTTTGGCTCAGTGGATAGAGCATCAGTCTGTGGACTGAAGAGTCCCGGGTTCGATTCCGGTCAAGGCATGTACCTTGGTTGCGGGCACATCCCCAGTAGGGGGTGTGCAGGAGGCTGCTGATCGATGATCTCTCTCATTGATGTTTCTGGCTCTCTATCCCTCTTCCTTCCTCTCTGTAAAAAATCAAGAAAATATATATTTTTTTAAAAATTCTTCTCAGGAAATATTCTTGACAAGTTCATGCTGTTCACGCTAGTTTCTTAGTCATATGTTGGTGATGTTTTTCCCCAAGATTTTAGGGCATCTGAATAGTAAAAAACCCCACCTTCCCTTCCCCATCTCATAGAAATGCTGAACAGTTTAAAGGGCCACTTACATCTCCCACACACACTTCCTACCCTGACTTAGTTTTCTCAGCAGATATTCAGTCGGAATATTTTTATCCACTTGTCTATCCCTCGTGAGTCGGAGACTTGTGCCTGCCTGTGTCCAGTCTGGGTCCCCAGAACCTGTAGCAGTGCCAGGCACACAATAGGTGCTCAGTGCATGCAGCAAAGCTGCCTTCCTTGCTCCCAGTGACAGTTCACTATGTCCCATGTTCATGGGCTCAACAGGCAGCCTCTGCTTTATCTACACAATCTCCCCAGGGCCGGGCACTGGGGAGATGGAGATGATGATGTTTTTCCACAGGCACAGCCACTTCCTGCCTCCTGAGGACTCTGGACCATGTGAAAACTGGACAGGAGTGACTGGCCACTTACTGCCCCCAGCCCTGAAGAGTGACTTACCAGGTGCTATTCTGGGGGCCCTGGATATGGCCCCAGTCACTGGACATCGGGACTCAATAAATAAAGACTGTGTACACCAGGCTTTGATTCCTGCCTTCAGCACTTGAGGGCCCTAGACTCCCTGGGACTTCCAGAAGACGGCACAGGACATCCCTCACTCTCCACGGGGCAACTCAGCCTGCACTGTGGGGTTGAGCGGCTCCTGCCATCAGAAGAGTCCTGAGCAGCACTCAGCACACTGGAGGGGGATCCCAGAGTGCTAAGCTCTGCATGCCTGTACCCAGATTTACCATTCAGACCTGTTGCTCCCCTGGAGGAGACTCCAAATCTTTAGAAATTGGAAGTGACTTGCCAGTGCTGACTAGACTGGCCATTTGAAGCCTGAGGCTTGTGCCCTGGCTTGGGAAAAATGAGCTAGATTGTGTCCTGGGATATGATCTTTAAGAGAAAGGCAGTTGGCCTGGGAGCTAAGGTGTAAGTCCAAGTGGTCAGGGTGGTGGGAGCAGTGCAGTCCCTGGAGGGCTGTGGGATCTGGTGGCTTTTGTTTCCAGCTCCAGTTTCCTTGGGTTGTCTACTGATCCCTCCAGTTTCTGTGCATGTTTTTGGCCAACTTCACTTCACCTGAGTGGGTTCTGCTCCATGTAACTGAGAAGTGTGATAACAGACAAGACAAGATCGAGACTACATTTCAGGATATCTTCAAGTAGGCTAGATCAGCTCCCCACGTGGTGACCTCAGGGGTTCAGGGGAACCAAATGGAAGCCTTAAACCTGTACCACACACCATTGGTCAAAGCAAGCCCTGAGACAGGAGTGACGGGGAGGGGGGGGGGGGGGAGTGGAGGGGACAGCACCTCTCAATGGCATTTAGCTTGAAAGACTTTTTTCCTGTGTTTAAACTACCATAAAAACTTCATAGTTTCCATTCCTGGGTGTTGGTGAACTATTTTTATAAGGGTTTTTCACATGATAGTGTCCTGGCCCGCGGGGCAACAACGGGGGTACGCAGGAACCACCTAAGAGAATGAAACAAACAAGGAATGCGGAAGAATGGAGGCAAGACAAGGTTCTGATCAAGCCTCAACTTTATTCTTTGAAATGGCTGTATATATACAGCAGAAACAAAGGGGGGCAGGGTTGCCTATGCAGAGGGGTCTTTGGCAGTGTATAATTGGTTTAGGCACTGAGTGGCAAGGTGGTAAGGTATCTGGCAACACAGGATTGGCTAAGTGCCAGGGCGGTGTAACATTCCAAGGTGTAACATTCCAAGGCTGGGCTAGCTATGGGGGAGGATCAGGAAGGGGAAGTTGCAAAGATGTTAAGCGGCAGGTTAATCTTATCTTCTGGCCAAACCCTCAGGGCACCGCATAACTTCTGCTAGAAGGAACTTAATTCTATTTCCTTAAGACTGAGTTGCTTGTCTCAACTCTGATGGCTCCCAACATGATAGGAATTTTCAAATTGCTATAAATTTGTTAAGAATATCATAATTCTTGTTTTAAGGTCTACAGAATCTAGTGAAAGCCCCATTTTCCTTTCTGAAGTTGGTTATTGTACCTTTTTTTTTTTTTTTTTTTTCATCATCTTGACAGGACTTTCAATTTTATTAACCTTTTCACAGAATCTGGTTTTGGCTTTGTTGATGACTCTATTTTTTATATATTAAATTTTCTTCTCTTTATTTCCTTCTTTTTGGATTTAATGTTTTGTTTTGGGGGAGTAGGTTGTTTTTATTTTGTTTGTTTGTTTTTGCCTTTTTGACGTGATTGTTTATCTCACTGATTTTCAGTCTTTTTCTAATACATGCACTTAAATTTCCCACACAGCATGACTTTCTATTTTGCTTTTTTAAATTTATCTCAGATACAGAAATTTAAAATTGTGTTCCTTAATTTCTAAACATATAGATTTTTTTCTAATCATCATGCATTTGGGATGGAAACATGTTTTACATGATTTCCATTTTTTTGAAATATGGGGAGACTTTATGGCTGGGTACACAGTCACTTGTGAATAATCCTTGGTTCTCGTTACACTGTCTAACTTGGATTCTCCCAGAACCAGACAGGGACAAGGATTTGAGAGATTCCCCCAAACTGCATTAGAGGGCAGTGGCAGTGACAGAGGCCAGGAAAGCAGCACCTCGGGCACATGGTCAAGCAGTTATCACTGTGGGCAGCAGCATTACCCTCTGGGACAGTTGAGAACACACTTCCCACTCCAGGTGCAGGCTCTTTATACACTAAACCCCATCATTCACCTTGTCGAGGCTACTTTGGAGGCTGGAGTTTCAAGTCCTTGCCACTTCCTGGGATTATATCAATGGTGGCCCCATTGTGGTCATTCACTTTGATGGCCACTACCTATTGCCATAGCTACCATTGCCTAAGCCTGTTATGGCTGCCTCATCAGCATTTCTGATTGTCACTCCCCTCCCTTGCTCCAAGAGGGGCCACAGCTGCTCACCTTTTCCTTTTTTTGAGGTTTATTGGATTCCCCTGGAGGACAGACAGCCAAAGTCCATCAGAAAGAACCCCTTGGCCAGGACCCCTTGTGGGAAACAGGGAAAGACAAGACTAGAACCCAGGCCAGGTTCTGGGCTCCACAGGAGGGGGGACATGGATCACTATGATGGGAAAGATGCCCCAGGTCCCAGGGGAGACTGTGCTGAGACCTCAGGATTCAACATGGGGATTCTTTGTCCCCAAAGGCCAATCCTGGTCACCCCAGCTCAGGCCCCCAAGTCACCCACCTCCAGATAATCCTCTATCCTAGTCTAGTGACCAGTATCTTCAGAAGAAGTCAGAAATTTGCCAAGGAAGGGAATACACTGGGCAAATGGGGTGAGGGTGGGCTAAGTCCCTGCTTTCAGGTGCCCACAGACCCTCCCCTGAAAACCTCCCACCTTCAACCTCCTGAAGGGTTCTCATGTGGAGCAGCCCAGGTGCCTGAGGACCTCCACTCAATTGCTTCCTCCCTCACTCTCTGGGAACCCCTCTTGATCACCTCCCAGGATCTCCTTTGGGCAAATCACAGGGTCAGTGGTCCCAGGCCAGCCCCACTCCCATATCCATCCTGCACCCAGCTCCCCCAGGCCCTCCTCTTGGTCATTTCTAAGGGAGGGCTTCAGGTTCTGTGGGCACAGGAGGTGGAGCTGGAGCCCTTTTGTTACCCTGGCCTCTGGCAATCCTCATCCTCGGGGCAGGCAGGAGGCAGTCCCCTTGGAGGTGAAGACAGAAGGAGCAGCAGAGCCCTGGATCCTGAGGACAGGCTGGGCCTGTTTGGTGGGGAGGGGAAGGAGGCAGGGAAGGATGAGAAGCCCAGCACTGGCACTTCATCGCAACAGGCTGCCAGGACCTCAGCCGCCTAGGAGGCAGGTGTGCCCACTCAGTCACATGGCACATCTGACAGGCGTGGAGAAACGTGCCTCAGAGCAGTGCACCTGAGGGAGAAGATATGAGACTTATCTGGCTCCTTCCTGCCCTATTCCTAGGGATCAAACTTTGCCCCCTGTATCCTCAGGCCAGGGAAATGTGTGGATAGTTTGGTTTTAGGGAAATGACCACAGAGAAAGGCAGGCCACTCAAAGTTCTATGAGTGACTCTATCTTACTGTGTTTGGGCTACTCTGACAAAAATACCATAAACTGCATGGCTTATTAGCAACAATTTATTTCTCATAGTTCTGCAGGCTGGGAAGTCCAAGATCATGGTGCTGGTAGTTTCAGTGTCTGCTCAGGGCCTGCTTTCTGGCTCATTGACAGCCCTCCCTTCACTGGGTTCTCGCTTTGTGGAAGGGGCACTAATGCCAGTCATGAATGCTCCACTCTCATCCCTCAACACCTCCTGAAGGGCCACCTCCAAACACCAGCACATGCAGCACATGGTTTCAACATCGGAATGGGAGGAGGGGGGGCAGCCCACAAGTATTCAGTCCTCTCAGCAAGCTCCTTCTTGGAGTGAAGTCTTCTAAGAAGTGGCATTCTCAGAGTCAAACCCTGAGGGTTGGCATTCCAAATAAAGAAACGAGGATGTACCCAGATAGCAAGACCACAAAGTGCAAGGAATGTTTGGGGACTCTCAGGAGATCATCTTAGTGCAGATATAAAGTTTCAGCCAATTTTACTTTTCTGAATAAAGAATTTAAACTTTAGTCCTAACTGGTTTGGCTCAGTGGATAGAGCATCGGCCTTTGGACTCAAGGGTCCCAGGTTCGATTCCTGTCAAGGTCATGTACCTTGGTTGTGGGCACATCCCCAGTAGGAGGTGTGCAGGAGGCAGCTGATCGATGTTTCTCTCTCATTGATGTTTCTGACTCCCCCGACTCTGTAAAAAAAATCAATATATTAAAAAAAAAGAATTCGAACTTTATTTCTTAGGCCATAAGTTGTCTATTGAATATACAGTGGATATGTTTACTGATTTGAGAGAGGAAGGAAGACAGAGAGAGAGAAAAAAACAAAACACATCGATGGGAGAATCTTCAATCAATTGCCTCCTGCATGCCGCCTTACCTGGGATCAAACTGCCACCTAGGTATGTACCCTGATTGGAAATCAAACTCACAACCTTTTTTGGTGTCCAGGAGGACGCTCAACCAATTGAACAACGGGGTTGGGGCTTCATTGATATTTTTAACCTAGAGATTCCACACAACGGTAGAGTAGAGCTCAAGACCGTTTTCTAGTTTCCATCAATGTGATATTGTAGTTAAATCCACGGAGGGGATGGGGATAGGGTAAAGCTGGGTTTCTTAATCCAGGTCTAGGGATCGCCTGGGGGGGTGTGTCTGTGAAGCTCAGAAATTGCACGCAATGTTTCTGTGAGGGCCTCCATGTCTTTCCTCAACTTTTCCAAGGGTCTGGCCTACAGGGTAAAGATCACTAGCAAAGAGAGAAAATCAGCATGCCCCTCACTTCCCCAATCCCACTGGGGAGTGGGCAAAACTGGCGTGAAAGGTGGTAGTTCACAGTCAGGAGGCAGTTCAGGCCCGTAGTGACGGGACCTGGAGAAGATGTAGAGGCCAGGAAGGTCCTGTCACAACACAGATTCCGCTGACTGGGTCCTGCTTCTGGGCTCTGCGCTGGGGAAGGAGGTGGTAATGGCTCCCCCCCCCCCCCCCCCCCCGCCGCCCCCCACTCTTCCCCGCGGGCCGGGCGGATGCCGGGACTCAGGCTGCTGCACCTCCCGCGAGACCTTCAAGGCCCCGTCCCCGGGCCCGGTGCAAAGCAGGACGGGACACCAAGATGGCACCTCCGTTTGATTTTAGAGCGGGGAGCTAACGTCCGAGCTCCTTATCTGCTGCTCGCTCTCCCTCTGGAGCTGGGGACGGAGTCCCCGTGACCGACTCTGCTGTTGCCCCGGGGGCGCAGCCGGGCCGCGGCGCCTGCCGTGTCCCGAGTCCCTCAGGTGGGGAGAGGGGCCGGCGGGCGGCCATGCTGGTCGCCGCGTGTCCCTGACCCCGCACCCGACCGCAGCGGGCGGCGCGGGGCCGGAGGGCGGCCAGGAGCCCGGGCGGCGTGGCCTGGGGGCCGGGCTTTGCGGCGCCCCTGCTCCCCGCGCCGCCCCTCAGCCCCCTTCCCAGCGGGACGCGGTGGGCCTCGCTGTGTGAGGCCCAGACTCCGCCTGCGGGCCTCCCGCCTCCCCAGGGGCCCCCGGAAGCGGCCCTTTTGCCCAGACTCAGACCCAGTGCCTCTGTGCATTCAGGTTCCTCCTGCTGCTCTGTGAAGTCCCGTGTGGTTCAGGGTTCGGGCTCTGGAAGAGGGGCCACACGCAAATGAAAGAGACAAGACAAGAAATACAGTAACTTGGAAATACTGGGAGACCAGGTGGGAGCCCAGCTCAATAGGAAGGACTCTGCTTGAGCAATGGCCTCGCCCAAGTTTTTGTTCAATTTGGGATACACCTGTAGCCTTAAGCAATTTCCAGTAACAGGCTGACTATCTTATCAGTAAGGATTTACATAACTGGTCAGGAAGTTTCTTCAGCTCCCATTGTCTGTTCTAAACAGTGGGTATACAACCCTGACCTTTGCCAGAGCTCAAGGGTCACCAGCCTTCTGGGTTCCTTGCCCACACCTCTCTGCTAATGAATACAATGGGTGGCTTCCCCTGTACTCCCACAGGCACTATCTCAGTCATGTCCCATGTTTAAGTGTTCGCAAAACTGACTTATCAGAAGGGTACAGGTTAAGATTTGGTAATTTTTATCAAAGCTAAAAATAATTGTTGTGGGTTCGAACCCTGGTTCAAAATAAGACCACTGGAAGCTGATGATTTATTTTAAAAAGCAGGCAAGAATTTATTGAACTGGCCAGGGCAGCCGCAAGAGCACCACATGCAGGCAGACTCTAAACGACTGCAAGGCTTTAGGGGCAGGTAGTTATTTTTAAAGGTTCTGAGAAGGAAAACCCTCATTCTACAACAAACTGTTGTCTGGAATTTTCTGCTGTTCTTTCTAGATAAAATGTTGCTTTCTAGTTTGCTTTAGCCTGTTTGAAGGATGATGAAGATAAACTTAGCTGTCTGACCTTGCAGGCCAGAGACCAGATATGCCCACAATCTCAATACGATGCCAGGTGTATTTTTTTTTTTTAATTGGATAGAACAGCATTGTTTTCAAGGCCAGCATCGAGATAATCACTAAGTGCACATAGGGCTGGCTCTTGAATGAAAAAGAAAGTTCTGCCTGTAACCTTGCTTAGAATTTGAACTCATCCTCCCTAAGCCCATCATGCGATGAACAAAGGAATTCTCTCCAAATTCTCCCCCTGCACCGTCTGACCGCTGGGAAACTGCAACAGTTCAAACCACAGAAATTTTCCTTTGTTCTAAATTCTAAATCCTAAAGACTATATTCTAAAAACTGGGGTCAGCCCGCAGGGTCATTCCCAGTCACATCCTGCTGGACATTGTAATGTGGCCCTATATTGCAGAAACAGAACTCAGAGGTTAATCTCCAAAAGTTATGGCCCCAGGCATAGGAAAATTGCCTTAGCAGGTTTAAAATTCAAACAGCCGTTTTTACCAAAGTATGGTTGCCACTATATTTCAATAATGACCTTATTGTAATATAGTTTTATGGCTGTTTATTTAGTCATATAACTCAGGAATTTATAATGAGAATCACTATGATTATAGTCCATTTAAAACCTCTTTCTTCACTTAGTATGTGGGGACCAGATTCATGTTATTTGATGGTTAGATAGTAGAGTTAGTAATAGTCCCAGATGCCAAAAACTTAGTTTCTATAGGAGAAAAGAAATGCCACATAAGTAGATAAGGTACTAGTTTTAAAATAGGGTAATGAGAAATAAGTGCATATTAAACAGTCAATCTTTCTCATCTTAATTCCATTTCTTTTTTTTCTTTTTTCTTTTTAAATATATTTTATTGATTTTGTACAGTGAGGAAGGAGAGAGATAGTTAGAAACATCGATGACAGAGAGTCATCGATCAGCTGCCTCTTGCACACCCCCTACTGGGGATGTGCCCGCAACCAAGCTACATGCCCTTGACCGGAATCGAACCCGGGACCCTTCAGTCCCCAAGCCGATGCTCTATCCACTGAGCCACACCGATCTCGGCTTAATTCCATTTCTGTATCCTTATTGGGATACCAAAATTTCCGGAAGTGGAAGTCTATGTAGTTAGGAATCTAAAAACCTTTCTCTACCCTGTCCATTTTGACAGTTGGGACAAGGGCAGGAAGGTGAATGTATATACAGTTTGAAGTACAGAAATCTGCATGGTGGGTAAGCTCCCCCAGTAACCCATGTGCACTTCACTGCCGCCTCTGAATCACCCCCTCCCAATATACTTAATTCGTCTTTTTAGTCTCCCAAGAATGTTGGTTTAATTTTTGGATATATAGGTAAGGTCTAATTTTTGTTTATATTTTTGGCATTATAAAATGGTCATGTAATAATAAAATACTTAATATAGAGAATTCTTGAGTAAATTCTCATTTTTGAAATCCTGTAAGATATGGTATAATACATACACTCACATCCGCCTCCTCTGTTAATCAGTGACACTAAACCTAAGAGTTGGATTTGAACTGAGTCTTACTCCACAGACAGAGAGTAGGAGACTTGTATCTGGATTGCTGTTCAATTTTAATTAATAAACCTTGCTCCATACTCTTGCAAAAGAAATAAAAATAGCACTTAAACATGTCTTACATAGGTAAATTTTTAAGGAAAGCTGGCAGTTAAGGAGAGGCGGAAGTAAAATTGGAGAAGTGGATTATGACGAGGAACTCTATGTGGCTAGAAATATGGTGATCTGGAGCAAAAGAAGTAAAAGCCAGGCATTGGCTGTTTACAAGGCCTTTACAGTGACAGTCCTGTTCAACAGGTGAGTTTATTTGAATTTTAGTATCTGATTGACTATTGAATATTTTTTTTTAACATATTTTATTGAATTTCTACAGAAAGGAAGGGAGAGGGATAGAGTTAGAAACATTGATGAGAGAGAGTCACCGATCAGTTGCCTCCTGCCCACCCCTGACTGGGGATGTGCCTGCAACCAAGGTACATGCCCTTGACTGGAATAGAATCTGAGACCCTTCAGTTCGCAGCCGATGCTCCATCCACTGAGCCAAACCAGCCAGAGCTTGAATAATTTTTTTAAAAAAGCTTTTATCTTAAAATTTAATAGAAATAATAATAGAAAAAAGTATAATGATCCCAGTAGCTAGATATATGTTTTAACGTGTAGTGAAGATAATGGTAGGGAAATAAACAATTTATTTTCTATATCATCACTTTTTTACACTGTCCTTTGTCAATTTAATGGTAATGTTTAAACATTTGAGCAATTCAATTAGTTATTGTCAAAAAAAATTTTTTTTTAAATATACTTTTATTGATTTTTTACAGAGAGGATGGGAGAGAGATAGAGAGCTAGAAACGTCAATGAAAGAGAAACACCGACCAGCTGCCTCCTGCACATCCCCCACTGGGGATGTGCCCGCGACCAACGTACATGCCCCTGACCAGAATCGAACCTGGGACCCTTCAGTCCGAAGACCGACGCTCCACCATTGAGCCAAAGCACTTTCGGTGTCAAAATTTTTTTATAAGACTTATATTCAAGGGTATCCTATATAATAAAAGGGTAATATGCAAACTAACTGAGGAACAACCAAGAACCATTGGTCACTATGACACTCCCTGGCCACCAGGGGCAGATGCTTAACATTGCCACCTGGTGATCAGTATACTTCCTTGGGGAGCACTGCTCAGCCAGAAGCCAGCTCATGGCTGACCAGCATAGCAGCAGGGACTGGAGCCTCTCTCGCCTCTGTGGCAGCACTAACGATGTCCGACTAATGGCTTAGGGGAGTGGGCCTAAGCTGGCAGGTGGACATCCCCCAAGGCGAACCCGGACTGCAAGAGGGAGTAGGCTGTGTTGAGGACCCCCCTCCCCCCAATGCATGAATTTTCATGCACCAGGCCTTTAATAAGAATTAACACATGATTACATTTGGTTGCATTTGAATAAGTAAAAATTAGGTTCATAGTAAAAATACTCGGAGAATAAGGGAAAGGAAAAAAAAAAAAACTAATTTGCTATCATTGCACATGCTCAGGTTGCTGGCTTGATCCCCAGTAGGGGGCATGCAGGAGGCAGCCAATCAAAGTTTCTCACCGATGTTTCTACCTATCCTTCTCTGAAGTCAATAAAAATGTATTTATACTAGAGGCCTAGTGCATGAAATTTGTGCACTGGAGGAAGGGGGTCCCTCAGCCTGGCCTGCACCCTCTTGCAGTCTGGGACCCTTCGCTCCTTATTACCCGCCTGCTCAGTGCTCCTTACTGCTTGGTTCTCTGCTCCTGAGCACTAAATGCGGGGGTGGGAGAGGCTCCCGCCACCACTGCTGTGCTCACCATCTGTGAGCCCGGCTTCTAGCTGAGAGGCGTCCCCCCTGTGGGAGCGCAGTGACCACTGGGGGCAGCTCCAGTGTTGAGCGTCTGCCCCCTGGTGGTCAGTGCGCATCATAGTGACCAGTGTTCTGGTTTGTCTGCTGTAATGGTCGTTTAAGCTTTTATTATATAGACTAGAAGTCCAATGCATGAAATTCATGCACAGATAGGGTCCCTAGGCCTGGCCGATGATCAGGGACGATCTGTAGGGCGACCGGCGGGGCAATCGGAGGGGGGAAAAAGGGCCCCCCACTGGCACCCGCCTTGGCTGGGGCCTGCAGGTTGGGGGCAGCTCCTGCATTGAGTGTCTGCCCCCCTGGTGGTCAGTGTGCATCATAGCAACCAGTCGTTCCAATGGTTGTTCCACCGATCAGTCGATTTGCATATTAGGCTTTTAATATTATATAGATACATATTTATATTTCATAAACTTATATATAAATTTATATGTATATTTATTTATATATAAAAACTATATATATTTCTAACTGATTAAAGAAAAAGAATAAAAATTAGTAATAAAGTATTTGCCTTGCCTTTTTAGGAGCTTTCTGGTTCATCTCCAGTTAATAAAGGAAAAGCTTTATTTAAAGAAGAATACCAACTAATAAATATAGGAGTTGTAGAATTTGAAAATCACTATTCTTTGTAACCTCTGATTCAAACAAGGATTGTAAATGGGATAATAATGCTATTGTGTCAAAGGTATTTAGCATGACACCAAGGTGTCACCCAAAGTGACAAAACAAATGCATCTCTACTCTGAAGCTGCTTGTTGTCTCCTCCTCAATAACTTGGTGGGTTTACCATCACTGATAGGGGACAAAGGACTCTTTTAAAATATATATATATATATATATATATATATATATATATATATATATATATATATATTTTTATTGATTTTTTACAGATAGGAAGAGAGAGGGATAGAGAGTTAGAAACATCGATGAGAGAGAATCATCGATCAGCTGCATCTTGCACACCCCCTACCGGGGATGTGCCCACAACCAAGGTACATGCCCTTGACCGGAATCGAACCTGGGACCTTTCAGTGCACAGGCAGATGCTCTACCGCTGAGCCAAACCGGTTTCAGCTAAAGGACTCTTTTATACCTACAGGTATAATGTAGCATGGAGACATGATGTCATCTATTTAGTTTTCTTCCCTAAAATATTTGATATGAATATGTAGACCTAACTTTCAGTTACAGGAAACATAGAGGATCAATTTATAAAATGAGATGAGGAATGGATAGAGGTATAGATGAAACAAGATTAGCCAGAAATGGAGAAATATCGATGTTGGCTGTTGGGAATTTATTATGTTACTCTGTTTATTTTGTATATATTTGAAATTTTCTATAATAAAAACATAAAGAAAAAAACACTATGAGATGCAATTGGATAAATCCAGAATATAGGATAGTCTACATTCTGGTCTCCTTAAAGAGTTAGCCATGAAGGGGGGAAAAGGTGGGGCCTGTTCTAGGTTAAAAGACACTAAGGGACATCACCAAATGCAATATTTTTTGCACTGTGTTGAATGAACTTTGATTGAGTCCTGGTTCTAGAAAATTCTTAAAAAAATATTTTGGGGAAAATTTGAAAAAGTTGCAAATGGACTCAATATTAGATGATGTTAGAATTTTTTTCTTAGGCAAGATGGTGGTTTTGTGGTGTATGGGAGAAAATATTTATTTTGGGCAAATGCATGATGAAGTCATGATGTGGGAAATTTTCAGCACCCCCCACTCAAATCCCCCACATGCACATAAGCAGATAGGGCATAATGTTTACAACTGTTACATTTATTTATTTACTTTTAAAACATATTTTTATTGATTTTAGTGAGGAAAGGAGAGGGAGAGAGAGGAACATCAATAACATCATTGGTGAGAAGAGAATCATTGATCGGCTGCCTTCTACATGCCCACTGCTGGGGATTGAGCCCGCAACCTGGATATGTGTCCTTGACCACAATCAAACCCAGGACCAGTGTGCAGACTGATGCTCTCTCTACTGAGCCAAACTGGCATGACGATATCCAACTAGGCCTTAATAACTGTTAGATTTAGATAAACAGGTGTTCACTGTATTGCTTCAACTTTTCTTACTGAATATTTTTAGAATAAAAAGTTTCTGGGGAGAGTATATTTATAGCAGTTGTATTAATTGTTGAGCTATTGACAAGAGATTTCAAGACTTTTTGACTAATGTTAAATTCCTTAGTGGAAGCACTGAAATCTTGGTACATAGACATTGATTTTTATTTTTTATTTATTTATTTATTTTTTAAATATATATTTTATTGATTTTTTTACAGAGAGGAAGGGAGAGGGATAGAGAGCTAGAAACATCGATGAGAGAGAAACACTGATCAGCTGCCTCCTGCACACCTCCTACTGGGAATGTGCCCACAACCAAGGTACATGCCCTTGACCGGAATCGAACCTGGGACCTTTCAGTCTGCAGGCCAACGCTCTATCCACTGAGCCAAACCGGTTTCGGCTAGACATTGATTTTTAGTGTTTCCCCCCATTAACTGTTTCCTGATGAACATTGTACCCTTCTAACAATATATTGGGAATGATATACTGAATTATTTCTAAACTCGAGGGCATGTGTAAAAGCATTTCTGTCCAGGAGTGTTGAAGCCAGCGACCATTTTGATGATATTTCCCCCCCATGTAACCATAAGGTTAGTGTAGTTGTGAAAGTGGCATGACGATATCCAACTAGTTCTTTTTCTTTTTTAAAAATATATTTTTATTGATTTCAGAGAGGAAAGGAGAGGGAGAGAGAGATAGAAACATCAATGATGAGAGAGAATCATTGATTGACTGCCTCCTGCACAACCCACATTGAAGATCGAACCCGCAACCCAAGCTTATGCCCTGACCTGGAATCAAACCATGACCTCCTGGTTCATTGGTCAATGCTCAACCATGGAGCCACGCTGGCTGGGTCCAAACTTATTTTTTGCTTCTATGTTTCCATCCTAAATTCTACAAGGGATGATTGTATGTTTACTAGATTCCATGTATGTGCAGTTAGATGAATTGTCTCTTTTGTCTCCTTTACCTTAAGATTGCTTGTAAATAGAAGAGTAAGATTTTTAATTTCAGTCCTTTTGGTCTGGAAAACATATTGTTATTTAGTCTTACTACATGGAGGAAGATACTTTATATTTTGGTTAGGAATCAATACCTGGTATATGTGACTCAGATTTAGTTGAACAGATTAAACAGATAACTAAAATGCTGTATGCAGATAAATTAAAGTGCCATGTAATAGCAGTGTGATGAGAGACAGGGGGACAAGCTCCGAAGAAAGGATTTCTCAAAGAAATTGCTGATTGAACTGGAAGTTGGGAAAAGAAGGGCATCCTAGGCAGAGTGAATCAGCCAAATGATTTATGAAAAAACACGATGTTTTCTAAGTTCAGAATGGATGTACAGAGAGTTTGGGTGTGAAGAGATGCTTATAGGTGCTGAAGGGCCTTGTTTGTACCTGGGAGGTTGGAATTTAAACTGTACACAGAAGGAGCCTATCAAGGATGTTAGAATGGAAAGTGCATCTCCAGTTCTGTATTTTGAGAAGATATGACTTTGGTGGCAATGTGTAGGATTGGCTGGAGAGTAGAGAAACTGTTGTCAAGGATACTGTTTTATGAAAGTTCAGAGGGCAAAGATTGGCTCTGAAGAGAGAAGACAGAGATGAGAGACAGAGCCGAAGGAATGTGCAAGTGGCTAGTGATGTCTGAGACATCAGGAGTAAGGAAGAGTGTGAAAATACTATTGGGATGGGGAAGGGAGTGGGCTGGGAGAGATTAATGGGGCAGGGGGAGGTATATAATACTTTGAACAATAAAGATTTAAAAATAAAAATAAAATACTGTCTGCTTTTACAGACCGGGAGAATGAGATTTCATAAAAGGAAGCTGAGTCAATAATAGGTACAGTGTAGATTTTGGACTTTGAGGTGGGAGTGCAGTTCTAATGCCGGTTCTTCCTAACTCAACAACCACAGAACAGACAATTCCATTTATAACTGGACAGAGGGCTTGAATGGACATTTCTCTAAAGATATGCACATGGCCAATGAGCACATGAAACAGTGCTCAGCATGTTTAATCATTAGGCAAATACAAATCAAAACCACAGTGAGATACCATGTCATACCTATTGGGATGAATAATACATAAAAAAGTAAGTGAGGATATTGCAACTGGAACCCTGAGATAACTGGTGGAGAAGTAAACAATGCCACTATGGAAAACCATTTGGCTGTTTCTCAAAAAGATAAACCTAAGCAGGGTGGTGGGATCAATGGGGTAAAAGGGATACCTATAATATTTTCAAAAATAAATTTCAAGACAAATTAGGGGGAAAAGTTAAACCTAGAATCACCATATGATCCCACAATTCCCTTGTGGGTATATATACACAAAAGAATTGAAAGCAGGAACTCAGTTGAACACCAGTGTTCATAGCAGCATTATTCACAGTATTTGAAATTGGAAACAACCCAAGTGTGTGTGGATAAATGACTGGATATACAATATGTGGTATATGCCTAGAATGAAATATTTAACCTTTAAAATGAAGGAAATCCCGAGATGTGCTACAATATGGATGAACCTTGAGGATGTTATACCCAACATAGCAAACACTGCATAATTCCACCTTCGTGGGGGTTACTTTTCTTCAAATAGGCAAATTCATAAAGATAGCAAGTACAAAAGAAGCTGAGGGAGGAAGAAATGGGGAATTGTTGAATTGGTAGTTTCTGTTTGGGATAATGGAAAAATTCTGAAAATGGATAGCAATGAGGTTGCACAACTTTATTAATGCTGCTGAATTTGTACACCACAAAATGGTTAAAATGATAAATTTTACATGTATATTTAACCACAATTGAAAAACCCATAAAATACCATTAAATAATTTCAAGTAAGTGATTGCTAGGCATGCTAGTGAAAATTGAATGGCATTTCCTAGTTTATATTTTTGCAAGATGACAGGAAAGTTTAGTTTCTCTTAAGATTTTTTTCTGAAGTGAGTCTAGGAATGTCTAAGAATGATAAGATCATTAAGAAATATGTAGATTATGAATAGTTCATCTGATATTCTTTAGTTTTATATAGGACATAGGGTCAATATAGGTTGAGCCGCTGTTTGAGGTCACTTTTGTGGCAAGACTTCTATCTAGTAGGTTTTAAAAAATTTTTGTCTATTCAACATAAAATTTATTTGCACACATAGTTTATCTTTCCTTATAATATTTATCATTAATTTGTCTAATTTTACTTTACCTTGCTTTTTTTGTTCCCTTTGTGCATGTGTTGAGCTGGTGAGGAGATTTTGTGTGTGTGTTTATTTATTTTTAAAATATTTCCTTTTGAAAATATTATAGATGTCCCCTCTTTTTTATTGTCCCCTTCTAGCTCACCATAATTCTTATTTAGATACTACCCTGTTTCCCCGAAAATAAGACAGTGTCTTATATTAATTTTTTCTCCCAAAGTTGCGCTAGGTCTTATTTTCAGGGGCTGTCTTATCTTTCCATGCGCTGGGTCTTATTTTCGGAGGATGTCTTATTTTCAGGGAAACACGGTATTTGTTAATAGGCTATTATTTAGCTGCAATTTTCTTAGATAAGCATTTTGTTTTAATTTTAGACATTTATTATATCACAGGATAAGTCTGAAAAAGCCTACAATAAGTTTCTTTTGGGAATTTTATTGAATTTTTAAATTCTAAAAGTATACCTCTTTTTTTGTTGTTCAAAATAAGGAGACATGAATAATGGTGGTTTTGCCTAAGCATTTTTATATTATTCATTAAAGGAAGAGTCACACATCTGGAGAAGGTGTTGTGGAGACTGTGGGAATGACAACAGAGGATTTAGAATATCACTGAATTCACGTAGGTATTTTGATATTCCTTTCATTTTTCAGCATCGTGATTATTTTTTTAAATGTTTTTATTGATTTCAGGGACAGGAAGGGAGAAAGAGAGAGATAGAAACATTGTTGATAAGAGATAATAATCTGTTGGCTGCCTCCTGCACACTTACTCCTGGGGAAAAAACCAGAAACCTGGGCATGTGCTCTGGTCAGGAATTGAACCATGACCTCTTGGTTCATGGGTTGATGCTCAACCACTCAGCCACACCTGCTGGGCCAGCATTGTGATTTTTTTTCTATATTCTTAGGTCCACTTAATGTGAAAATGGAACTTGAATTGTTTTTGATTGATTTTTTTATTGTTTAAAGCAGAGGTTCCCAAACTTGTTTGTGCCGTAGACCCCTTGCCATGTTTTTCGGTTTTGGGTAGACCCCCTACTTACCTGATATTGATTTTTTTGTAAATTTCTAACTGTAGTGAAGTTTAGTGTTAAAATTTAATAAAAAATAATGTACCTACTTTTCTCCGGCATTCTCAAACAAAATAACACTGATTCACTATAATTTGTATGATAAACTACCAGTTTATATTTTTTAAAATATTTTCTCAGCACTTTCCTATTCAAGATTCAGGAAATGAATGAACGTATTTTTCTCACATTCATATTTATAGAGTGACGAATTGAACAAGTCGGTGCAAGTTTGCGAAGCTTTGAGACAAAAATTGGCAAGAATGTTTACTGCGCGTATGCTTGTAACAAGATGATACTGGTATATCATTATGTGCAGGTTTTTATCCTACAACTTACACAATTTTATAAACATATAATAAATTTTTTACTTCATAGGTACTTTTATAAATAATTTATATGTTTTTATATTATAAGATAATATGATGTAAGTAAATAGGTACTATCAGTGTATGTTGAGATCCACTATCGTGGACCCCCATTTTCATTTCATGGACCCCCAAATTTTTTTTTCGCTGACGTAGACCCCTTGCAGGTTGTCATAGACCCCTGGGGGTCGATATAGACCACTTTGGGAATCACTGGTTTAAAGTATTACATATGTCTCCTTTTCCCCCCATCGACCCCTCCCCGATCACTCTCACCCCCCTAATTACAAGGAGGCTTGCTTTAAAAATCAATACCTGTTCCTTCTTCTCGGGATTGGGAGTATTTTCTGAATTCAGACTACCACCAGAAGGTTGAGCCTCACCTTTTGAACAGATCTTTATGTCTGAGTCCTTTGGAATTTTCTCAGATAAAGGATGAGGACTTGTCACAGAATTTCAGTCTGGATTCTTCTACACTTCTCTTCTCTCACATACCTTCAATATTTTTTCTTCTTCACCAGGTCTTTGAGGAGCCTACATTGAATACTCTGATGGGAGAAGGAATTCATTCACTTGTTGACCTCCTAGTTCAGTTGGCAAGGTAAATTCTGTGTGTAGAGTGAAAACTTCCAGGAGTGCTCAAGTGACTCAGAAATTGGCTTCTTAAGAACCCAGAACATTTTTTGTAAAACAGAATTGTTTGAAGATATTGGTTGTGTAAGGGTCTGTGAGTCATCTTTGTCCTAAGATCAGCAGGAAGTCAGGAAACATGTTAAACCCTGGGGGTGATCCACAGAGCATTTCATGTTGACAAGCTGACTGGCTGCACTGAGGAGGAAGTTCTATAACAATACATCTCTGCTGTAACAATACCTACCTTCTGTAGGTGCTTACAGTTCAGAGAATTGCAGTTTGGCTACCTAAGTTGTCAACACGGTCAGGGAGTCATGATCCCCATTTAGTGATGAGAAAACCTGTCTGACTGTGTTTCCAAGACCAGGATGCTTGGCTAGCTGTGGGCTCTCTGCTGCGCTGTGCTGTCACCTTTTGTGTCTTTCAGGCTCCTAGTGGATCTACATTTAGATGGTTCTAACTCTGCACTTTTACAGCCTTGCCAACACTCTGTTTGGCACTGAATCCTAAAGATCACACACTTGAGTGTTGTAACCCTTGATGATAAAGAGAATTGAATGGAATGAAAATGTCAACATCTGAGTTAAGATTACAGCACATTTTAAAATTTTTGTTATCTTCCTTGAGATACTGAAGTTGAATTCTGAGACATGGCAGTTTTAATGTTTTGATTTCTCTTAGGACAAATTATTACTATCATGAAAATTATTTTGTGATGAAATGATTTCCAACCCTAATTGTGGAGTCTGGTGTTTTTCACATATCTTATTTAGTTTTAAAACTTCACAGTGAATTAACTGGTATTTCCCCATTTTGGGGAAGAAAATATTGAAGTTCTAGAGATGGTTTGCTGAAGATCACATGGCTAATAAGTAATGGAGGAGAACTTAGAGCTCAGTGTGTTTACAGTAGTTTCACCTCCACAAAATGGGTCTAGCGAAAGGAGTTCAGGTTGCACTTACCATATTGGGCACTGGAAAGTCCAGAAATAGAATAAAGGGATTCTAGATTTGATTATCTTCTTCCTCACAGGTAAGTTTTTAATTTGGAAAGCTCTATTGATGAATCCCAACTGTTGGGGTAAAACATTGTAACACCTTCCTTGTTATTTCTATTTTATATATTCTTGTTGTTTTAGGGACTTAAAATTGAAGTTTTACTTATGTCATTACTACAGGGATCACACAGTGCTTTTCAGAACTACTGAACACGTATGCACAATTGATCGAGGTAAGCATCTGTTTTGTTAAAGATTTTGTGAACAATATAGTGACATTTGCTTGTATTTCTCTTAAGTTTAGACTCTATATCATAAACTGGACTCTGAATAGTGTAGAGCACAGGTGAGATGATGGGAAGTCAGGTCCTGTTACTTCTCTCATACTCTCATTCTTGAGGTCCCTTTCTTCCTCTCAGCATCTATTTCACTTTCCCTCTGTATGCTAGTCTATGTCTCTCTGTCTGTCTGTGCTATTGACCTGTTATTCTACCTTTAAGTTGAGTCAACATCCTTCCCAAACCACATTAGTAAACCTTGATGTTAATATATTGGTGTATATATTTCCAGATTTTATTTCTCAATTTAAGAAGTTTATACTTCATTAGTAGAAAAAATTGAATGTTTGAGAACTTATTTTAAAAATGTATTATATAGTAAGCATCCTTCCATATCAGCATATATGTGTACATATGTATGTGTGTTGTGACAACACATATACACAACACACATACATATGTATACACACACACACACATATATATGAAATTACGTATATGTATATGAATATAATGGGTCTATACATGTTTTTAACCAACAACTTTATTTCTATTTATTCAAAAGAGTACTTAATTTAATGGAGTATAGTCTACATAAATAGCTAGCTACCATTAGACATTATCATTATTTACTATTATAAATATACACTTGGGGTATATTCCTCTTCGTTATTTAAGATAATCGCCTAGAGCCGAAACTGGTATGTCTCAGTAGTAGAGCGTAGGTCTGCGGACGGAAAGGTCCCAGGTTCAATTCTGGTCAAGGGCATGTACATTAGTTGCGGGCACATCCCCGGTAGGGGCTGTGCAGGAGGCGACTGGTCGATGTTTCTCTCTCATCCACATTTCTGGCTCTCTATCTCTCTCCCTTCCTTTCTGTAAAAAATCAATAAAATATATTAAAAAAAAAAAAAGATAAATACCTACAACTCTTAGAATAGCACCAGAGAAGGCTTCCAGAAATGCCAGCAGCTGGCTCCTTAATGGCCTCAGGAACTGCCTTAGGCCAGGCAAGGCCAGGGCAAAGCCAATGGCTGGACCAGGCTCTGGCCCCTGAGCAGGCCCTTCCTCTGGTTCTGGAGAGCTCCGAAGCTCTGGGTTTCCACCTGGAGCAAGAGAGAGAGGGAGAGAGAGATAGGGAGAGAGAGATTGGGAGAGAGAGAGAGAGACAGAGATATTTTCTCACACACTTGGCTTTCCCGTGACTTTCCACTGACAGGAAAGATGCCAGAGCCTTTAAGGGAACTCCAGCCCATGAGCCTATGAAAACCATTGACTTCAAAGGAGAAAGTCATGTTTCATCCTTTTACACTAAAGGGCATTCTTGAGAACCTCATTGTGGAGATCCCAGATCCTGCAAGGTGGCAAATGCTTGAAGACTGCAGACTGGAGAAAGGTGATCACCAGGCAGTAATCTGAGCAGAGGACTTGGGAAGGAGAAAATCTATGTGGTGGCTGACAGGGGAACAGGTGACTCAAAGTACCCATGAGGCAATTGCCAATGAAGGAACACTGTGATAGAGTTGGACAACCTGGCATCGGACAGGACAGGTGAAAATTTCAATGTCAGAGGGAGGAAGGGAAAAAGAAGGGAGAGAAAGGAGGGTGGGGGGAGAGAGTAACACCAATGATGAGAGAGCCTCATTGATCACATAGCCCCTAGACAGCAACCCAGGTATGTGCCCTGACTGGGAATGAAACTGGGACTTCCTGGTTCAGGGTTTGAAGCTCAAGCAGTGAGCCACAGCAGCATGGCCACCCATATAACTTTCCAAGTTTATACTTTCATTAATTCAAATTAAGTAAAGGGTAAAATTCACTTAGACATTTAGGTTTCTCTTGAGCAGTGTTAGCTTTGTGTGTAGACCAGCCGGTTTCCGTGGAAAGCAAGTAGGAACTGAAAGAAAGGAAATGTGTCTACCGTCAGAGCAAGAGTGTTCACGTGAGAACGATGAGCTTTGGATGATTGGGCAATGGCACTGTGTGGATCCCTCTTGCACAGCATGCCTCCTTTGGAAATACTCACCTACTACTCCTTTTTCCTTTTCTGCTTAGAAGTTTTTGACATAATGGTTTTAATTTTAATTATAGATTGTTCCAGTGGTGACAGTGAAGCATGGCCCTTCTGGTAGAACCAGGGCTGTGTAGCCTGTTTCCGTACCGTCCCGAGCTGGTGGAACCATTGCCTCTTGCTAAGACGAGTTTGACTGGTGAGTAAAATTCGGGGCTCATTGGGGAAGGAAAATGTTTAACGAAGTGTTGAGTGGAGAGAGTTGTTTTGAATTATTCCTGTTGCAACCAAAGCAATGCTGTTTCCATCCCCAGTGGTTTTCAATATTGTTAACAGTTATCCTAGTGGTTGTTGCTGCTCAAATGGCAACTCAAGCTACATACTGAGTGAAGTGGAATGCAGCCCAGTAAGTAATTTTTGCTCTTCATGAGAGCATTTGAAGATATAAATTGGCACATGGGAAAGTTTGGAAAGATGTGATTGAGTCTGGCAGTGTTGCACAGTGGTTGAGGGTCCCCCTGTGAACCAGGCAGGCGTTCACATTTGGTTTGATTCCAGGTCAGGGCACAGGCCTGGGTTGCAGACTGGATCATCATTGGGTGTCGTGAAGGAGGCAGCCGAGGAATGATTCACTCTCAGCATTTTTTTTTATCTCACCTTCGCTCTCCCTGAAATCAATCTAAGTATAGTTTTAAAATATCTATTTAGCCTAGCCCCGAATGATGGGGCTCATTTGGGTGGGCATCTCCCCTTGCACTGAAAGGTTTCCGGATCAGTTCCCAGAAGGGGGGCACTTGGCAAGGTTTTGCGGTCAGTTCCTTTCAGGGGTGGGCAGGACGCAGCTGACCCAGCTTTCATCGATGTTTCTCTGCCTCTCCTTTCCTCTCTCGACTCTATATTTATATATTGGATATATGATCCTAGTGTAAAACCAGAAACTATATACATAAGAAAAGGAGAAGATACTGTCACTTCTAGTAGTTTCAATTCCTCCAGTTCACTAGTGTTCACATTTTGATGCTTACATTTCCAGATTTCATTTCTCCATTTCATCAATTTATACTTACCAGAAAAAATGAAATGTTTCAAACATTATTTTAAAACTGTAATATGCAGGGAGCATCCTTCCATTTCAACATATATGTGTACGTGTGTGCGTGTACATTTGTGTGTTTGTGGGGGGGGGTGTTAATATATATAATGTATATGTACATGAATATATCAGGTCAACACATGTTTTCAATCCACAACTTTATTTCTATTTATTCAAGAAAGTACTTAATATAATGGATTAAAGTCTACATAAATAGCTAGGTACTATTGGACATTATCATTATTTACTATTATAAATATACAGTTGGGGTTTATTCCTCTTAGTTATTAAAGATAATCGCCTAGAACTGTCATGACAGCAGCAGAGAAGGCTTCCAGCACAGTCAGCACCTGTCTCCTTAATGGCCTGATGTACTGCCTCAGGCCAGGCCACGCCATGGTAGTGCGAATGGCTGGACCAGACTCTGGCCCCTGAGCAGCCCCTTCCTCTGGCTCTGGAGAGCTCTGGAGCTCTTCGTTTAGACCTGGAGCAAGAGATAGAGAGGGAGAGAGAGATAGGGAGAGATAGGGAGAGAGAGAGAGAGAGAGAGAGAGAGAGAGAGAGAGAGAGAGAGAGATATTTTCTCACACACCTGGCTTTCCCGTTACTTTCCACTGAAAGATGCCAGCGCCTTTAAGGGAACTCCAGCCCATACGCCTGTCCTCCCCAGGTTATGTGCCCAGGTTATCAGTCCCCCTCACCTTCCTGAGTTGCCTCGGTGGGCTCAAGATGCTCCAGCTCTAGATTTTGGGTTTGGCCCAACAGGTGTGATGCAGGGGACTTGATGGGCACCAAGGCCTGCTCTACCTCCAACAAGGCAGAAGGAAGGTGCTGCCCAAAACCCTGGACCTGGTCCAGCCAGGTCCCGACCATCGAAGCAATGACCCTGGGGAGAGGCAGGTGGGCAGTCAAGTCAGAGTTCTGGTCTTTCCTTCTACTCTACCCTCCCATGGCACTCTTGTTTGGGACAGAGCTTCTGTTCAGTCCCCCTCATATCCAGGGCACAGCCCCACGCCAAACCCAGCCCCTATGTGGCTGTTCTGTTTGTAGCAGTTGTGGGATCCAGCAGGTTTAACGTGGAGTCTGTGTGAGACTCTTCTTCCCACTGGCAGCTCTCCTGAATGTCCTGTACACTGCCCACCCCAGCCCTCCATGCCCATGGGCATTTGGGCTGAGGACTGAGACAGACTCCTGAGCTGCCTGCTCACCACCATCCTGTTCTGAGCCGTCCACGGTGGTCAGTGGAGGTGGATGGAGAGAGGGGCAGGCAGAGGACTATGGTTCTTGGGGGGAAGGAGACTCTGAGGCACAACTCAGCCCAGCGTCCTCTCTGTGTCTACAAGACCAGGGACCCCATCCTCTGTCCTCTTTGACTCCTGTCCTTCTGCAATAGAAGCCAGCAGAGTTCAGGCCTTTCATGGGAATCAGAAGGTGTATAAGATCAGGGTTCTGCCAGGCAATTCCCCCAACTCACAGTCCCCACTCTGCTGACACAGGGGGACCTCCTTCTGGACGCAGAGACCACTCACTTTATGACTTGGTCCTGCGGTGTGTCACCCTGGTCCTTATGAGGAGGTGTGCCTGCAGATGTCGAAAGCACCTTGACGGCATCAGCTCTGATGGACGGTGGACAGGACCTGTGAATGATGGACAGCGTGACTGCGGGACCCACTGCCTAGAACTGAGGCCCAGGGGTTGTGTCTGCTTCATTCCTTGAGTCGGGCTAAGCGTCTCCAAACCTGCTTGCCTGCAGTAGGAGCTTCATACACATTGTTGAGGAAATAAACTCCAACCAGCACCATCCCATCCACCTGAGTGGGCTTGGGGCCCCTGCTACCGGCCCGAGATCCCCCATGTGGCTACACCAAGGCTGAGGACCAGCTAGGTGAAATCTCCTACTGACTGACAGGCTGCTTTCCATGTTTTTCCCAACTGTGATGCCACAGGCCACCGCTGGGTGAGTCAGAGTTCTTTCCAAGGGACAGAGTGAAATCATTGCCACAAACCACCGGCACACATCCGGCAACCCTGTCTGAAGAGCCAGGGAGCAGGTAGGACCTGCCATGGCTTTTCTCCACAGCAGTGCTATGAGGCTTATCCCTCACCACCCCACCTTTCAGAGGAGCATACTTAGACTGAGAAAGATGTGGTGACATTTTCAAGACGCACAGCTTGCAGAGGGCAGAGTCACGAGTGTGAGCTCACCTAGCTAACAGCTCCTCCAGGAACTGTTGGGCTCTGCAGAAGGCCAGAGTGGAGACCCGGGGGACGTTTCCCCCCAGGAGAGCTGGTACCATGGATGTGGCCACTTGCTCTAAGGTGCCTTCACGGAGGTCCTGCATCCAGCAGGACTCAGGTAGGTTACCAGTTACCTCAGCTGCGCCCTGGGAGGGACAAGTGAGGACATCGAGTCAGCGACATGGCCCAGAATCCCACAAGGATTGAGGTCTGGAGCTCATTCGGGAGGTCCCAGCCACACAGGGACGTGTGCAAGAGGAGGGACAGGAGCGCCCAGGCTGAAGGACGTTCTAGGTCTTCAAAGTGCCACTTAAGTTCTGTGCATGTTCATACAAATGTCACCTTCTAGGCAGCTTCCCCCTCCTCCACCCACATTTTCTTTCTTAGGAAAAAAAAGAACAGCAAACCTTCCTGTAGGTCTAGTCTATATGAAGAGCATGGGCCCTGCGAGTCCTCTAGAAACCTCCCCTTATAGAGCTGAGAACACAGAGGCTTAAGGATATCAAAAGTCTGGTGAAGGGCATGCAGATCAGAACTGGGACCTGTCCTACATGACATCATTCCCTCTCAGGTAATGGACGATTATCTGTTCCTGACTTGGGTGGAAAGGGTGTGGGAGCCTTGTCGCTCCCCAGCGTGGGAACCGTGTACACGCTAGACATGGCCTATGGAAACCATTGACTTCAAAGGAGAAAGTTACGTTTCATCCTTTTACACTAAAGGGCATTCTTGAGAACCTCATTGTGGAGATCCCAGATTCTGCAAGGTGGCAAATGCTTGAAGACTGCAGACTGGAGAAAGGTGATCACCAGGCAGTAATCTGAGCAGAGGACTCGGGAAGGAGAAAATCTATGTGGTGGCTGACAGGGGAACAGGTGACTCAAAGTACCCATGAGGCAATTGCCAATGAAGGAACACTGTGATAGAGTTGGACAACCTGGCATCGGACAGGACAGGTGAAAATTTCAATGAGTGAGAAATCCCCGGGCCAGGCTGGGAGCAAGGCAGGGGCAATCATCAGAAACTGCTTTTGGCTATGTCCCTGCTTCAGCCCTTTGGATTTGGAATCCACCTGCAGCCATGAAAAGTTTCCATGTGCACGTCCTTCTTCCAGCAGTGGGTGTCCATCTCCAGCTGTGGATACTACATGTACTGTGGTCTGAACTGGGTCCCCTAATCCCATGAATTTGCAGCCCCTAGAACTTCACTATGTGGCCGCATTTGAGTGTTTGTCTTCAAGCATGCAATTAAGGTGAAGTGAACTCAGTGCTGTGGGTCTTAATCTAGTGTGACCAGTGTCCGAGGAAGAGGAGGGGAGGACACATGGCAGTGCAGAGGGGGGTCCATGTGACACACAGGGAGAAGATGGCCATCTGCAAGCTGAGGCGAGAGCCCCTCAGGAGAAACCAGCCCTGCTGACAGCCTCCTGTCTCACTCCTAGCCTCCGGAATAGTGAGAAAATGAATGTCTGCTTCTGACACCACCCAGAGTGGTCCTATGTGAAGGCAGCCCGATCAGCCTAACACAGCCCATTCCAACACACTTCAGTGCTCTGGGCAGCAGTGCTGATATGGCAGCCAAACTGAAGCAGGCCCATGTCCAACAGCACCGAAGGGCTGCATCTTCTGTGGGAAGGACATCTGCTATTGGCCAAGTTCTGCAAGGACCGTGGACTTAGTGGCAGGGGTAGTTTAAACAACAACATCAGCGAAATGCCCACGAGTTGATGGAGTCTACTGTGAAGGCAAACCACATCTCTCTTTCTCTCTCATATTTCTACAAATATGTGAGGAGTGTCTTTCTACCCTCCCATGTAGATGGAGGGCGGAGTGGGGGTGCGGATTTCTTTGTCATGGGGCTGTGGGAGAGTCTAGGGAGAGTCCTAGGACGGTCCCTGAGGGGGAGTCCGCAGATTTGAGTGTGTGTCTGGGCACTGCCAGGTCCTCTTGGGGTTGTGGGTGTGGAGACCCTCGAGGCCGGCTCTCACCTTTGACAGGCACTGGACTGTGTCGTTAGCCTGGTGCACCTGCACCCTGACCGCGTAGGTGGTGTAGTCGGGTCCTTGGGCCAGCACCTCAGTGATGTCCTCCTGGGAGCTCTGCAAAGACAGAGTGGGCACTGAGCCAGGAGGCCTCAGGAACCTCCCACCCAGTCTGCGGTCCTGTGTCATGGCAGACCTCGTCCATCAGGACCCAGGGAGGATGTTCCTGGCAGCCCTCTGAGCTAGCAGCCATTGGTTTGTGTCAAGGTCTAGCAACGGGGAAAGCCCGAATCACTGATGACAACTGTGCCCCTGTTGGGATGATATGGAGTTGGGTTAGGCCACAGCTCCTGACCTGGCCTCACCGCAATGGTTTGTCGTCCTCTGTGAGGTGAATGGTTGCGGAGAAAAGTATTCAAGACCTCAATCCCTCCCTTACCCACAACCCTCTATTTTTAAAGTACACAGCACTCTCAAGTGGGATGATGTTTAAGGCCTGGGAAAGGGCGACAAGGACAGTGGAGCCGGGACCAGGCCACAGGTTACTTGGGGGAAGGGAGTTGATAATCAACTGAAAGGAGCATAAGGCAAAGCCATCAACAAATGCCTCCTCTATGATCCCAGCAAAACATGAAGAAAGATTGCTTTTCTACCCTCCCAGGGACCGGGTCGGCGGGATTGAAGGTACAGGTTTCTTTGGGAGTGGGTCTGTGAGATCTTGGAGGCCCCTGGTTTGAGTCAGACTTCTGGTACCACCCCAGCCGCCTCAGGATCCTCGGTGTGGGCCAGCCCTCACCTCCGTTTGGCCCTGGACGGTTGTCCTGGCCTGACGCACTTGTCCTTTGTACCCGTTGATGGCATAAGTGAACCCGTCTGCCAGCTCCTCTATGCCGTCCTCATTGGAGCTCTGCAAAGACAGAGCCCGCTACCAGAACAGGAGGCACCGGACCAGTGCCAGTGGGACAGAAGCCCGCCACCCGCTCTGCTCCCCAGATCAGGCAGAGAGGGGCATCTGCAAAGTTCTCCAGGCAGGGAGTGAAGTTGAAGACCCCTTGAATATACACACCTCCCCTCCACCAACCACATACACCATTTTAACAGGCGGGTAGCAGGTCTCCAAACACAGCACTCACATGACACACCCTCCAGGCTTCTGACACCAACCCACCTGCTCCTGCACAGGATGTGAGTCCCTCATGCACGCTGTCCCTCACCATCCCCGACACACACACACACACACACACACACACACACAGACACACACACACACACACACACACACACACCCCAGGGATGAGGGGTAAGAGGTATGGGGCTCCCTAGGTGTGACTCCAGCTGGTGCCTGGCCTGGATGGACCTGGCCCCAGCTGCCCTCAGTTACCTGTGGGTGCCTCCTGCCAGAGGGCAAGGGGTATCTGTGGTGGCGCTTGCGCCTGTTTCTACACCAAGAGAAACATCTCTCAGCCTGGGCTTTCTTCTGCCCTGAGCCTCGGGAGAATGGGAAGCAACACAGAGACATCTTGTCTCCTGACCCTCTCCACTCAAGTGAGCTGCAAAGGCAGTTGCCTCCAGAATGTGGGTACCTGGTTACCATGGTTCCAGTTTCCCTCAGCAAGGAAGTGAGGTCACCCCTTCAAGGTTCCACGACCTGTGCCCCTTCCTCCAATCAGAGCCACCCAGTGGCCCCATGGGCTCTTGATCCCTCACCCTCCGGGCCCATGTTATCTCCATACCTGGAAACTAATCAGTACCCACTATCCAACACAGCCCTCTCCCCAGCTCTCTGGGAATGTGTGAGGGACCCCGGCTTGGCAGAGAAAGCTGTGTTCACACCTCCTTTTCCTTACTTGTTCTGTGCCCTGAGGAAGCCTCTGTGCCTCTCAGGGCATCCCCCAGTCTGCAGAGCTGCCCAATGAGGATGATGCTAGACACCATCTCCATAGGAAGTCATCAGGTGTAGATGAGACAAGGCCCCTAACAGCTGTGGGCTGGCGTCCCCAAAATCTGATGCACAAACATAGAGGTGTAAATGTGACAAGAATGAGTAGCACACAGCATGGGACACTGGACAAAACAGGCCTGAGGTGCAGCCTGAGATCTCAGGGAAGTCACTGCTCATGTGGGCCTCATTTTCACGTCTGCACCTTTAAGGTTTGAAATGACAGGAAATTCAGAGCTTGTCACTCATGGCCTAAAACCTCGCAGTGGTGTCTTTTTACACTTAGCATCATAGCCAGTGTCTTATGTGGGCCCAGGGGTTAGGGGCCTTCACAGTGGCTTTCATTGAGTCCAGCCTCCTGGTGGGGACATCCTCGTGTGTCCGCCGAGAGCACAGTAACTGGCTTCTGAACAACATAGCGTGGATCCCAGGGGATGGTATGTCAGGTGCTGTCACTTCTCTCATACTCTCTCTCATTCTTGATGTCCTTTCCTTCTCTCAGCCTCTCTCTCACTTTCTCTCTGTATGTGTGTCTGTCTGTGCCCCGGAACAATGAGTCCACACACTTTTCCCCCCCACTATAGTAAATCTTGGTTTTGGTAAGTTCTCTCCTTTGTTCTTAGAGTCTCTTGGTCTGAGAAGAGATATGGCTTCTTTTACTTCTTTATTATAACTTCTAGACATAACCTGTCAAGTCCCATGAGCATGATAGCTTTCTACCTTGACATTCCTGATACAACCATTCTAGTGTGAAACCATCAAGGTTAGCACCAAGAGTACTAACCCCATTGGCCTCAGTGCCTCTGGTGTCTGACTTGTCAACCTCTAGTATCGCTGGGTCCCTAACCTTTCTCTTTTGGCAGCCCAAAGGATCTTTTCAAAATGTAAATGTGATCATAACCCTTATGGAAACATACCATGGCTTCCTATGGCCTTTAGAATTAAGTCCAAAATCCTTAGTGTGTCTGTCCAGGCCCTCCATGATGTGACCTTATCTTCTTTCCACTCTTGTCTCCCCCTCATCCCTTTTCTCTAGTCATACTTTTGAGATCCTCATTGGCATCACACTCTCCCAGCCCAGCTGTGTCATTGTCATGCTCCATGTGCCAACGTTTCCCTCTGGAGTCGTTGGAAGACTGGTGTTCTTTCAGGCATCTGTGGTCTTTCCTCTGTCCTCCTCTCTGCTTCCATACTGTTTCTTTTTTTCCTTTGTTTTGTTTTGTTTTGTGTGTGTGTGTGTGTGTATGTGTGTGTGTTAGTTTGTTTTTGTGGTTTTTTATTTTTTATATTTATTTATTTATTTATTTATTTATTTATTTATTTATTTATTTATTTGCTATACCATGAAATGCTACAGCCTTCTCTATCCTCGGGAGTTTTCAGGATTCCATTCAGTGTTGAAGCTGAGAATTATAAGCAGCAGAATACAGATGAAAGTAACAGTAGGGATGTGTTTTTCTCACAAAATAACCAATCCATGGGTAGGTGGATCCAATGTTGAATGCAGCTGCTCAGTGATAGCAGGGTAAGCTGCCGGCAACAAAGTGGCTGCAGCAACAGCTCCCAGGATCCAAGGGAGAAAAAAAGTTCTGTCTTCGCTGTTGTGCTTTTTATCAGGGAGGAAAATAGTGTCTCTGAAATCAATTATGAGACCCTTGCGTGAACCCTTGGCCAGAACAGGCCAGATTGCAAGGGACATGGGTTCCTTTAGGAGGAAAGTGCTCCTGAACGAGGTGCCTCAGCCCAGGAGGAGGAGGAGGATTAGCAGGACAAGGAGGAAGAGGAGGAGCAGGAAGAGGAGAGGGACAGGGCAGTTGGGAAGTTTCTGATAGTGAGCTTCCTGTTTCTGCTGTGAACACTAATGGTCCCATACATTTCTTCTTTGTGGACATGTGGAGGAAAGGTGTCCCGAGATTCAGGGATGACTGTTTTCAAATCTGTTTCCTTATCTTTTTTTTTTTTTTAATATATTTTATTGATTTTGTACAGAGAGGAAGGGAGTGAGATAGAGAGTTAGAAACATCGATGAGTGAGAGTCATCGATCAGCTGCCTCTTGCACACCCTCTACGGGGGATGCGCCCGCAACCAAGGTACATGCCCTTGACCGGAATCGAACCCGGGTGCCTTCAGTCCCCAAGCCTACGCTCTATCCATTGAGCCAAACCGGTCCCGGCTGTTTCGTTATCTTGAAGTAATCTATCTAATGGGGCCCATATTATACACATGTACCTTAAAAAAAAAGAAAGAAAATCTACGTGTTTATTGATGTCAGAGGGAGGAAGGGAAACAGAAGGCAGAGAAAGGAGGGTGGGGGGAGAGAGTAACACCAATGATGAGAGAGCCTCATTGATCACATAGCCCCTAGACAGCAACCCAGGTATGTGCCCTGACTGGGAATGAAACTGGGACTTCCTGGTTCAGGGTTTGAAGCTCAAGCAGTGAGCCACAGCAGCATGGCCACCCATATAACTTTCCAAGTTTATACTTTCATTAATTCAAATTAAGTAAAGGGTAAAATTCACTTAGACATTTAGGTTTCTCTTGAGCAGTGTTAGCTTTGTGTGGAGACCAGCCGGTTTCCGTGGAAAGCAAGTAGGAACTGAAAGAAAGGAAATGTGTCTACCGTCAGAGCAAGAGTGTTCACGTGAGAACGATGAGCTTTGGATGATTGGGCAATGGCACTGTGTGGATCCCTCTTGCACAGCATGCCTCCTTTGGAAATACTCACCTACTACTCCTTTTTCCTTTTCTGCTTAGAAGTTTTTGACATAATGGTTTTAATTTTAATTATAGATTGTTCCAGTGGTGACAGTGAAGCATGGCCCTTCTGGTAGAACCAGGGCTGTGTAGCCTGTTTCCGTACCGTCCCGAGCTGGTGGAACCATTGCCTCTTGCTAAGACGAGTTTGACTGGTGAGTAAAATTCGGGGCTCATTGGGGAAGGAAAATGTTTAACAAAGTGTTGAGTGGAGAGAGTTGTTTTGAATTATTCCTGTTGCAACCAAAGCAATGCTGTTTCCATCCCCAGTGGTTTTCAATATTGTTAACAGTTATCCTAGTGGTTGTTGCTGCTCAAATGGCAACTCAAGCTACACACTGAGTGAAGTGGAATGCAGCCCAGTAAGTAATTTTTGCTCTTCATGAGAGCATTTGAAGATATAAATTGGCACATGGGAAAGTTTGGAAAGATATGATTGAGTCTGGCCAGTGTCGCACCGTGGTTGAGGGTCCCCCTGTGAACCAGGCAGGCGTTCACAGTTGGTTTGATTCCAGGTCAGGGCACAGGCCTGGGTTGCAGACTGGATCATCATTGGGTGTCGTGAAGGAGGCAGCCGAGGAATGATTCACTCTCAGCATTTTTTTTTTTTTTTTTTTTGTTTCACTTATTTTTTTTTTTTAATATATTTTATTGATTTTTTTTTTACCCCCTCCCTCCCTCCCACACATCCCCTCCCTCCCCAGAGTTTTGTGTCCATTGGTTGCACTTATATGCATGTATACAAGTCCTTCGGTTGATCTATTATCTCCCCCAGATCTTCCTCCCGTCCCCACTGTAACTTGACAGTCTACTTGTTGATATACTGTCTCTATATCTATCTTATGGTTCACCAGTTTATAATGTTCTTTATTATCCACAAATGAGTGAGGTCATGTGGTGTTTCTCTTTCATTGATTGGCTTATTTCACTCAGCATGATGTTCTCCAATTCCATCCAGGATGCTGCAAATGATGAGAAATCCTTCTTTTTTATGGCAGCATAGTATTCCATTGTGTAGATGTACCATAGTTTTTGGATCCAATCATCTGCTGACGGACACTTAGGCTGTTTCCAAATTCTGGCTATTGTAGATTGTGCTGCTATGAACATAGGGGTGCATATATCCTTTCTGATTGGTGTTTCAAGTTTCTTGGGATATATTCCTAGAAGTGGGATTACTGGGTCAAATGGGAGTTCCATTTTCAGTTTTTTGAGGAAACTCCACACTGTTCTCCACAGTGGTTGCACCAGTCTACATTCCCACCAGCAGTGCGCGAGGGTTCCTTTTTCTCCGCAACCTCGCCAACACTTGTCGTTTGTTGATTTGTTGATGTTGGCCATTCTGACAGGTGTGAGATGGTACCGCATTGTTGTTTTGATTTGCATCTCTCGGATAATTAGTGACTTTGAGCATGTTTTCATGTGCTTTTTGGCCTTCCTTCTGTCTTCTTTTGAAAATATTCTATTTAGGTCCATTGCCCATTTTTTAATTGGATCATTCATCTTCCTTTTATTTAGTTGTATAAGCTGTTTGTAGATGTTGGAGATTAAACCTTTATCAGTGGTAACATTTGCAAATATGTTCTCCCACACAGTGGGCTTTCTTGTTGTTTTGTTGATGGTTTCTTTTGCTGTAAAAAAGCTTTTTATTTTGATGTAGTCCCATTTGTTTATTTTCTCTTTAGCTTCCATTGCACTAGGGGTAGTATCAGTGAAGAAGTTTTTTTGGCATACGTCTGAGATTTTGTTGCCTGTGGATGCTTCAAGTATTTTTATGGTTTCCCGTCTGATGTTTAAGTCCTGTATCCATTTTGAGTTTATTTTTGTGTATGGTGTAAGTTGGTGATCTAGTTTCATTCTTTTGCATGTATCTGTCCAATTTTCCCAACACCATTTATTGAAGAGACTGTCTTGACTCCATTGTATATTAGTGCCTCCTTTGTCAAATATTAATTGAGCATAGTGATTTGGGTTGATATCTGGGTTCTCGATTTGATTCCATTGATCTATATGTCTGTTTTTGTGCCAGTACCAGGCTGTTTTGAGAACAGTGGCTTTGTAATACAGTTTGAAGTCTGGTATTGAGATACCTCCTACTTTACTCTTCTTTCTCAGGATTGCTGTGGCTATTCGGGGTCTTTTATTGTTCCAAATGAACTTTTGGAGAGTTCTTTCTAGGTCAGTGAAATATGCCGTTGGTATTTTAATGGGGAGTGCATTGAACTTATAGATTCTCAGCATTTTTTTGATCTCACCTTCGCTCTCCCTGAAATCAATCTAAGTATAGTTTTAAAATATCTATTTAGCGTAGCCCCGACTGATGGGGCCCATTTGGGTGGGCATCTCCCCTTGTACTGAAAGGTTTCCGGATCAGTTCCCAGAAGGGGGGCACTTGGCAAGGTTTTGCGGTCAGTTCCTTTCAGGGGTGGGCAGGACGCAGCTGACCCAGCTTTCATCGATGTTTCTCTGCCTCTCCTTTCCTCTCTCTACTCTATATTTATATATTGGATATATGATCCTAGTGTAAAACCAGAAACTATATACATAAGAAAAGGAGAAGATACTGTCACTTCTAGTAGTTTCAATTCCTCCAGTTCACTAGTGTTCACATTTTGATGCATGCATTTCCAGATTTCATTTCTCCATTTCATCAATTTATACTTACCAGAAAAAATGAAATGTTTCAAACATTATTTTAAAACTGTAATATGCAGGGAGCATCCTTCCTTTTCAACATATATGTGTACGTGTGTGTGTGTACATTTGTGTGTTTGTGGGGTGTGTGTGTGTTAATATATACATATATATATATATATATATATATATATATATATATATATGTAATGTATGTGTACATGAATATATCAGGTCAACACATGTTTTCAATCCACAACTTTATTTCTATTTATTCAAGAAAGGACTTAATATAATGGATTAAAGTCTACATAAATAGCGAGGTACTATTGGACATTATCATTATTTACTATTATAAATATACAGTTGGGGTTTATTCCTCTTAGTTATTAAAGATAATCGCCTAGAACTGTCATGACAGCAGCAGAGAAGGCTTCCAGCACAGTCAGCACCTGTCTCCTTAATGGCCTGATGTACTGCCTCAGGCCAGGCCACGCCATGGTAGTGCGAATGGCTGGACCAGACTCTGGCCCCTGAGCAGCCCCTTCCTCTGGCTCTGGAGAGCTCTGGAGCTCTTCGTTTAGACCTGGAGCAAGAGATAGAGAGGGAGAGAGAGATAGGGAGAGATAGGGAGAGAGAGAGAGAGAGAGAGAGAGAGAGACAGAGAGAGAGAGATATTTTCTCACACACCTGGCTTTCCCGTTACTTTCCACTGAAAGATGCCAGCGCCTTTAAGGGAACTCCAGCCCATACGCCTGTCCTCCCCAGGTTATGTGCCCAGGTTATCAGTCCCTCTCACCTTCCTGAGTTGCCTCGGTGGGCTCAAGATGCTCCAGCTCTAGATTTTGGGTTTGGCCCAACAGGTGTGATGCAGGGGACTTGATGGGCACCAAGGCCTGCTCTACCTCCAACAAGGCAGAAGGAAGGTGCTGCCCAAAACCCTGGACCTGGTCCAGCCAGGTCCCGACCATCGAAGCAATGACCCTGGGGAGAGGCAGGTGGGCAGTCAAGTCAGAGTTCTGGTCTTTCCTTCTACTCTACCCTCCCATGGCACTCTTGTTTGGGACAGAGCTTCTGTTCAGTCCCCCTCATATCCAGGGCACAGCCCCACGCCAAACCCAGCCCCTATGTGGCTGTTCTGTTTGTAGCAGTTGTGGGATCCAGCAGGTTTAACGTGGAGTCTGTGGGAGACTCTTCTTCCCACTGGCAGCTCTCCTGAATGTCCTGTACACTGCCCACCCCAGCCCTCCATGCCCATGGGCATCTGGGCTGAGGACTGAGACAGACTCCTGAGCTGCCTGCTCACCACCATCCTGTTCTGAGCCGTCCATGGTGGTCAGTGGAGGTGGATGGAGAGAGGGGCAGGCAGAGGACTATGGTTCTTGGGGGGAAGGAGACTCTGAGGCACAACTCAGCCCAGCGTCCTCTCTGTGTCTACAAGACCAGGGACCCCATCCTCTGTCCTCTTTTACTCCTGTCCCTCTGGAATAGAAGCCAGCAGAGTTCAGGCCTTTCATGGGAATCAGAAGGTGTATAAGATCAGGGTTCTGCCAGGCAATTCCCCCAACTCACAGTCCCCACTCTGCTGACACAGGGGGACCTCCTTCTGGACGCAGAGACCACTCACTTTATGACTTGGTCCTGCGGTGTGTCACCCTGGTCCTTAGGAGGAGGTGTGCCTGCAGATGTCGAAAGCACCTTGACGGCATCAGCTCTGATGGACGGTGGACAGGACCTGTGAATGATGGACAGCGTGACTGCGGGACCCACTGCCTAGAACTGAGGCCCAGGGGTTGTGTCTGCTTCATTCCTTGAGTCGGGCTAAGCGTCTCCAAACCTGCTTGCCTGCAGTAGGAGCTTCATACACATTGTTGAGGAAATAAACTCCAACCAGCACCATCCCATCCACCTGAGTGGGCTTGGGGCCCCTGCTACCGGCCCGAGATCCCCCATGTGGCTACACCAAGGCTGAGGACCAGCTAGGTGAAATCTCCTACTGACTGACAGGCTGCTTTCCATGTTTTTCCCAACTGTGATGCCACAGGCCACCGCTGGGTGAGTCAGAGTTCTTTCCAAGGGACAGAGTGAAATCATTGCCACAAACCACCGGCACACATCCGGCAACCCTGTCTAAAGAGCCAGGGAGCAGGTAGGACCTGCCATGGCTTTTCTCCACAGCAGTGCTATGAGGCTTATCCCTCACCACCCCACCTTTCAGAGGAGCATACTTAGACTGAGAAAGATGTGGTGACATTTTCAAGACGCACAGCTTGCAGAGGGCAGAGTCACGAGTGTGAGCTCACCTAGCTAACAGCTCCTCCAGGAACTGTTGGGCTCTGCAGAAGGCCAGAGTGGAGACCCGGGGGACGTTTCCCCCCAGGAGAGCTGGTACCATGGATGTGGCCACTTGCTCTAAGGTGCCTTCACGGAGGTCCTGCATCCAGCAGGACTCAGGTAGGTTACCAGTTACCTCAGCTGCGCCCTGGGAGGGACAAGTGAGGACATCGAGTCAGCGACATGGCCCAGAATCCCACAAGGATTGAGGTCTGGAGCTCATTCGGGAGGTCCCAGCCACACAGGGACGTGTGCAAGAGGAGGGACAGGAGCGCCCAGGCTGAAGGACGTTCTAGGTCTTCAAAGTGCCACTTAAGTTCTGTGCATGTTCATACAAATGTCACCTTCTAGGCAGCTTCCCCCTCCTCCACCCACATTTTCTTTCTTAGGAAAAAAAAGAACAGCAAACCTTCCTGTAGGTCTAGTCTATATGAAGAGCATGGGCCCTGCGAGTCCTCTAGAAACCTCCCCTTATAGAGCTGAGAACACAGAGGCTTAAGGATATCAAAAGTCTGGTGAAGGGCATGCAGATCAGAACTGGGACCTGTCCTACATGACATCATTCCCTCTCAGGTAATGGACGATTATCTGTTCCTGACTTGGGTGGAAAGGGTGTGGGAGCCTTGTCGCTCCCCAGCGTGGGAACCGTGTACACGCTAGACATGGCCTATGGAAACCATTGACTTCAAAGGAGAAAGTTACGTTTCATCCTTTTACACTAAAGGGCATTCTTGAGAACCTCATTGTGGAGACCCCAGATTCCGCAAGGTGGCAAATGCTTGAAGACTGCAGACTGGAGAAAGGTGATCACCAGGCAGTAATCTGAGCAGAGGACTCGGGAAGGAGAAAATCTATGTGGTGGCTGACAGGGGAACAGGTGACTCAAAGTACCCATGAGGCAATTGCCAATGAAGGAACACTGTGATAGAGTTGGACAACCTGGCATCGGACAGGACAGGTGAAAATTTCAATGAGTGAGAAATCCCCGGGCCAGGCTGGGAGCAAGGCAGGGGCAATCATCAGAAACTGCTTTTGTCTATGTCCCTGCTTCAGCCCTTTGGATTTGGAATCCACCTGCAGCCATGAAAAGTTTCCATGTGCACGTCCTTCTTCCAGCAGTGGGTGTCCATCTCCAGCTGTGGATACTACATGTACTGTGGTCTGAACTGGGTCCCCTAATCCCATGAATTTGCAGCCCCTAGAACTTCACTATGTGGCCGCATTTGAGTGTTCGTCTTCAAGCATGCAATTAAGGTGAAGTGAACTCAGTGCTGTGGGTCTTAATCTAGTGTGACCAGTGTCCTAGGAAGAGGAGGGGAGGACACATGGCAGTGCAGAGGGGGGTCCATGTGACACACAGGGAGAAGATGGCCATCTGCAAGCTGAGGCGAGACCCCCTCAGGAGAAACCAGCCCTGCTGACAGCCTCCTGTCTCACTCCTAGCCTCCGGAATAGTGAGAAAATGAATGTCTGCTTCTGACACCACCCAGAGTGGTCCTATGTGAAGGCAGCCCGATCAGCCTAACACAGCCCATTCCAACACACTTCAGTGCTCTGGGCAGCAGTGCTGATATGGCAGCCAAACTGAAGCAGGCCCATGTCCAACAGCACCGAAGGGCTGCATCTTCTGTGGGAAGGACATCTGCTATTGGCCAAGTTCTGCAAGGACTGTGGACTGAGTGGCAGGGGTAGTTTAAACAACAACATCAGCGAAATGCCCACGAGTTGATGGAGTCTACTGTGAAGGCAAACCACATCTCTCTTTCTCTCTCATATTTCTACAAATATGTGAGGAGTGTCTTTCTACCCTCCCATGTAGCTGGTGGGAGGAGTGGGGGTGCGGATTTCTTTGTCATGGGGCTGTGGGAGAGTCTAGGGAGAGTCCTAGGACGGTCCCTGAGGGGGAGTCCGCAGATTTGAGTGTGTGTCTGGGCACTGCCAGGTCCTCTTGGGGTTGTGGGTGTGGAGACCCTCGAGGCCGGCTCTCACCTCTGACAGGCACTGGACTGTTTCGTCAGCCTGGTGCACCTGCACCCTGACCGCGTAGGTGGTGTAGTCGGGTCCTTGGGCCAGCACCTCAGTGATGTCCTCCTGGGAGCTCTGCAAAGACAGAGTGGGCACTGAGCCAGGAGGCCTCAGGAACCTCCCACCCAGTCTGCGGTCCTGTGTCATGGCAGACCTCGTCCATCAGGACCCAGGGAGGATGTTCCTGGCAGCCCTCTGAGCTAGCAGCCATTGGTTTGTGTCAAGGTCTAGCAACGGGGAAAGCCCGAATCACTGATGACAACTGTGCCCCTGTTGGGATGATATGGAGTTGGGTTAGGCCACAGCTCCTGACCTGGCCTCACCGCAATGGTTTGTCGTCCTCTGTGAGGTGAATGGTTGCGGAGAAAAGTATTCAAGACCTCAATCCCTCCCTTACCCACAACCCTCTATTTTTAAAGTACACAGCACTCTCAAGTGAGAGGATGTTTAAGGCCTGGGAAAGGGCGACAAGGACAGTGGAGCCGGGACCAGGCCACAGGTTACTTGGGGGAAGGGAGTTGATAATCAACTGAAAGGAGCATAAGGCAAAGCCATCAACAAATGCCTCCTCTAGGATCCCAGCAAAACATGAAGAAAGATTGCTTTTCTACCCTCCCAGGGACCTGGTCGGGTGGATTGAAGGTACAGGTTTCTTTGGGAGTGGGTCTGTGAGATCTTGGAGGCCCCTGGTTTGAGTCAGACTTCTGGTACCACCCCAGCCGCCTCAGGATCCTCGGTGTGGGCCAGCCCTCACCTCCGTTTGGCCCTGGACGGTTGTCCTGGCCTGACGCACTTGTCCTTTGTACCCGTTGATGGCATAAGTGAACCCGTCTGCCAGCTCCTCTATGCCGTCCTCATTGGAGCTCTGCAAAGACAGAGCCCGCTACCAGAACAGGAGGCACCGGACCAGTGCCAGTGGGACAGAAGCCCGCCACCCGCTCTGCTCCCCAGATCAGGCAGAGAGGGGCATCTGCAAAGTTCTCCAGGCAGGGAGTGAAGTTGAAGACCCCTTGAATATACACACCTCCCCTCCACCAACCACATACACCATTTTAACAGGCGGGTAGCAGGTCTCCAAACACAGCACTCACATGACACACCCTCCAGGCTTCTGACACCAACCCACCTGCTCCTGCACAGGATGTGAGTCCCTCATGCACGCTGTCCCTCACCATCCCCGACACACACACACACACACACACACACACACACACAGACACACACACACACACACACACACACACACACACACACACACCCCAGGGATGAGGGGTAAGAGGTATGGGGCTCCCTAGGTGTGACTCCAGCTGGTGCCTGGCCTGGATGGACCTGGCCCCAGCTGCCCTCAGTTACCTGTGGGTGCCTCCTGCCAGAGGGCAAGGGGTATCTGTGGTGGCGCTTGCGCCTGTTTCTACACCAAGAGAAACATCTCTCAGCCTGGGCTTTCTTCTGCCCTGAGCCTCGGGAGAATGGGAAGCAACACAGAGACATCTTGTCTCCTGACCCTCTCCACTCAAGTGAGCTGCAAAGGCAGTTGCCTCCAGAATGTGGGTACCTGGTTACCATGGTTCCAGTTTCCCTCAGCAAGGAAGTGAGGTCACCCCTTCAAGGTTCCACGACCTGTGCCCCTTCCTCCAATCAGAGCCACCCAATGGCCCCATGGGCTCTTGATCCCTCACCCTCCGGGCCCATGTTATCTCCATACCTGGAAACTAATCAGTACCCACTATCCAACACAGCCCTCTCCCCAGCTCTCTGGGAATGTGTGAGGGACCCCGGCTTGGCAGAGAAAGCTGTGTTCACACCTCCTTTTCCTTACTTGTTCTGTGCCCTGAGGAAGCCTCTGTGCCTCTCAGGGCATCCCCCAGTCTGCAGAGCTGCCCAATGAGGATGATGCTAGACACCATTTCCATAGGAAGTCATCAGGTGTAGATGAGACAAGGCCCCTAACAGCTGTGGGCTGGCGTCCCCAAAATCTGATGCACAAACATAGAGGTGTAAATGTGACAAGAATGAGTAGCACACAGCATGGGACACTGGACAAAACAGGCCTGAGGTGCAGCCTGAGATCTCAGGGAAGTCACTGCTCATGTGGGCCTCATTTTCACGTCTGCACCTTTAAGGTTTGAAATGACAGGAAATTCAGAGCTTGTCACTCATGGCCTAAAACCTCGCAGTGGTGTCTTTTTACACTTAGCATCATAGCCAGTGTCTTATGTGGGCCCAGGGGTTAGGGGCCTTCACAGTGGATTTCATTGAGTCCAGCCTCCTGGTGGGGACATCCTCGTGTGTCCGCCGAGAGCACAGTAACTGGCTTCTGAACAACATAGCGTGGATCCCAGGGGATGGTATGTCAGGTGCTGTCACTTCTCTCATACTCTCTCTCATTCTTGATGTCCTTTCCTTCTCTCAGCCTCTCTCTCACTTTCTCTCTGTATGTGTGTCTGTCTGTGCCCCGGAACAATGAGTCCACACACTTTTCCCCCCCACTATAGTAAATCTTGGTTTTGGTAAGTTCTCTCCTTTGTTCTTAGAGTCTCTTGGTCTGAGAAGAGATATGGCTTCTTTTACTTCTTTATTATAACTTCTAGACATAACCTGTCAAGTCCCATGAGCATGATAGCTTTCTACCTTGACATTCCTGATACAACCATTCTAGTGTGAAACCATCAAGGTTAGCACCAAGAGTACTAACCCCATTGGCCTCAGTGCCTCTGGTGTCTGACTTGTCAACCTCTAGTATCGCTGGGTCCCTAACCTTTCTCTTTTGGCAGCCCAAAGGATCTTTTCAAAATGTAAATGTGATCATAACCCTTATGGAAACATACCATGGCTTCCTATGGCCTTTAGAATTAAGTTCAAAATCCTTAGTGTGTCTGTCCAGGCCCTCCATGATGTGACCTTATCTTCTTTCCACTCTTGTCTCCCCCTCATCCCTTTTCTCTAGTCATACTTTTGAGATCCTCATTGGCATCACACTCTCCCAGCCCAGCTGTGTCATTGTCATGCTCCATGTGCCAACATTTCCCTCTGGAGTCGTTGGAAGACTGGTGTTCTTTCAGGCATCTGTGGTCTTTCCTCTGTCCTCCTCTCTGCTTCCATACTGTTTCTTTTTTTCCTTTGTTTTGTTTTGTTTTGTGTGTGTGTGTGTGTGTATGTGTGTGTGTTAGTTTGTTTTTGTGGTTTTTTATTTTTTATATATTTTTTTTATTTATTTATTTATTTATTTATTTATTCATTCATTCATTCATTTATTTATTTATTTATTTGCTATACCATGAAATGCTACAGCCTTCTCTATCCTCGGGAGTTTTCAGGATTCCATTCAGTGTTGAAGCTGAGAATTATAAGCAGCAGAATACAGATGAAAGTAACAGTAGGGATGTGTTTTTCTCACAAAATAACCAATCCATGGGTAGGTGGATCCAATGTTGAATGCAGCTGCTCAGTGATAGCAGGGTAAGCTGCCGGCAACAAAGTGGCTGCAGCAACAGCTCCCAGGATCCAAGGGAGAAAAAAAGTTCTGTCTTCGCTGTTGTGCTTTTTATCAGGGAGGAAAATAGTGTCTCTGAAATCAATTATGAGACCCTTGCGTGAACCCTTGGCCAGAACAGGCCAGATTGCAAGGGACATGGGTTCCTTTAGGAGGAAAGTGCTCCTGAACGAGGTGCCTCAGCCCAGGAGGAGGAGGAGGATTAGCAGGACAAGGAGGAAGAGGAGGAGCAGGAAGAGGAGAGGGACAGGGCAGTTGGGAAGTTTCTGATAGTGAGCTTCCTGTTTCTGCTGTGAACACTAATGGTCCCATACATTTCTTCTTTGTGGACATGTGGAGGAAAGGTGTCCCGAGATTCAGGGATGACTGTTTTCAAATCTGTTTCCTTATCTTTTTTTTTTTTTTTAATACATTTTATTGATTTTGTACAGAGAGGAAGGGAGTGAGATAGAGAGTTAGAAACATCGATGAGTGAGAGTCATCGATCAGCTGCCTCTTGCACACCCTCTACGGGGGATGCGCCCGCAACCAAGGTACATGCCCTTGACCGGAATCGAACCCGGGTGCCTTCAGTCCCCAAGCCTACGCTCTATCCATTGAGCCAAACCGGTCCCGGCTGTTTCGTTATCTTGAAGTAATCTATCTAATGGGGCCCATATTATACACATGTACCTTAAAAAAAAAGAAAGAAAATCTACGTGTTTATTGATGTCAGAGGGAGGAAGGGAAACAGAAGGCAGAGAAAGGAGGGTGGGGGGAGAGAGTAACACCAATGATGAGAGAGCCTCATTGATCACATAGCCCCTAGACAGCAACCCAGGTATGTGCCCTGACTGGGAATGAAACTGGGACTTCCTGGTTCAGGGTTTGAAGCTCAAGCAGTGAGCCACAGCAGCATGGCCACCCATATAACTTTCCAAGTTTATACTTTCATTAATTCAAATTAAGTAAAGGGTAAAATTCACTTAGACATTTAGGTTTCTCTTGAGCAGTGTTAGCTTTGTGTGGAGACCAGCCGGTTTCCGTGGAAAGCAAGTAGGAACTGAAAGAAAGGAAATGTGTCTACCGTCAGAGCAAGAGTGTTCACGTGAGAACGATGAGCTTTGGATGATTGGGCAATGGCACTGTGTGGATCCCTCTTGCACAGCATGCCTCCTTTGGAAATACTCACCTACTACTCCTTTTTCCTTTTCTGCTTAGAAGTTTTTGACATAATGGTTTTAATTTTAATTATAGATTGTTCCAGTGGTGACAGTGAAGCATGGCCCTTCTGGTAGAACCAGGGCTGTGTAGCCTGTTTCCGTACCGTCCCGAGCTGGTGGAACCATTGCCTCTTGCTAAGACGAGTTTGACTGGTGAGTAAAATTCGGGGCTCATTGGGGAAGGAAAATGTTTAACAAAGTGTTGAGTGGAGAGAGTTGTTTTGAATTATTCCTGTTGCAACCAAAGCAATGCTGTTTCCATCCCCAGTGGTTTTCAATATTGTTAACAGTTATCCTAGTGGTTGTTGCTGCTCAAATGGCAACTCAAGCTACACACTGAGTGAAGTGGAATGCAGCCCAGTAAGTAATTTTTGCTCTTCATGAGAGCATTTGAAGATATAAATTGGCACATGGGAAAGTTTGGAAAGATATGATTGAGTCTGGCCAGTGTCGCACCGTGGTTGAGGGTCCCCCTGTGAACCAGGCAGGCGTTCACAGTTGGTTTGATTCCAGGTCAGGGCACAGGCCTGGGTTGCAGACTGGATCATCATTGGGTGTCGTGAAGGAGGCAGCCGAGGAATGATTCACTCTCAGCATTTTTTTGATCTCACCTTCGCTCTCCCTGAAATCAATCTAAGTATAGTTTTAAAATATCTATTTAGCGTAGCCCCGACTGATGGGGCCCATTTGGGTGGGCATCTCCCCTTGTACTGAAAGGTTTCCGGATCAGTTCCCAGAAGGGGGGCACTTGGCAAGGTTTTGCGGTCAGTTCCTTTCAGGGGTGGGCAGGACGCAGCTGACCCAGCTTTCATCGATGTTTCTCTGCCTCTCCTTTCCTCTCTCTACTCTATATTTATATATTGGATATATGATCCTAGTGTAAAACCAGAAACTATATACATAAGAAAAGGAGAAGATACTGTCACTTCTAGTAGTTTCAATTCCTCCAGTTCACTAGTGTTCACATTTTGATGCATGCATTTCCAGATTTCATTTCTCCATTTCATCAATTTATACTTACCAGAAAAAATGAAATGTTTCAAACATTATTTTAAAACTGTAATATGCAGGGAGCATCCTTCCTTTTCAACATATATGTGTACGTGTGTGTGTGTACATTTGTGTGTTTGTGGGGTGTGTGTGTGTTAATATATACATATATATATGTGTATGTATATATATATATATATATATATATATATATATATATATATATGTAATGTATGTGTACATGAATATATCAGGTCAACACATGTTTTTAATCCACAACTTTATTTCTATTTATTCAAGAAAGGACTTAATATAATGGATTAAAGTCTACATAAATAGCGAGGTACTATTGGACATTATCATTATTTACTATTATAAATATACAGTTGGGGTTTATTCCTCTTAGTTATTAAAGATAATCGCCTAGAACTGTCATGACAGCAGCAGAGAAGGCTTCCAGCACAGTCAGCACCTGTCTCCTTAATGGCCTGATGTACTGCCTCAGGCCAGGCCACGCCATGGTAGTGCGAATGGCTGGACCAGACTCTGGCTCCTGAGCAGCCCCTTCCTCTGGCTCTGGAGAGCTCTGGAGCTCTTCGTTTAGACCTGGAGCAAGAGATAGAGAGGGAGAGAGAGATAGGGAGAGATAGGGAGAGAGAGAGAGAGAGAGAGAGAGAGAGAGAGAGAGAGAGAGAGAGAGATTTTCTCACACACCTGGCTTTCCCGTTACTTTCCACTGAAAGATGCCAGCGCCTTTAAGGGAACTCCAGCCCATACGCCTGTCCTCCCCAGGTTATGTGCCCAGGTTATCAGTCCCCCTCACCTTCCTGAGTTGCCTCGGTGGGCTCAAGATGCTCCAGCTCTAGATTTTGGGTTTGGCCCAACAGGTGTGATGCAGGGGACTTGATGGGCACCAAGGCCTGCTCTACCTCCAACAAGGCAGAAGGAAGGTGCTGCCCAAAACCCTGGACCTGGTCCAGCCAGGTCCCGACCATCGAAGCAATGACCCTGGGGAGAGGCAGGTGGGCAGTCAAGTCAGAGTTCTGGTCTTTCCTTCTACTCTACCCTCCCATGGCACTCTTGTTTGGGACAGAGCTTCTGTTCAGTCCCCCTCATATCCAGGGCACAGCCCCACGCCAAACCCAGCCCCTATGTGGCTGTTCTGTTTGTAGCAGTTGTGGGATCCAGCAGGTTTAACGTGGAGTCTGTGTGAGACTCTTCTTCCCACTGGCAGCTCTCCTGAATGTCCTGTACACTGCCCACCCCAGCCCTCCATGCCCATGGGCATCTGGGCTGAGGACTGAGACAGACTCCTGAGCTGCCTGCTCACCACCATCCTGTTCTGAGCCGTCCACGGTGGTCAGTGGAGGTGGATGGAGAGAGGGGCAGGCAGAGGACTATGGTTCTTGGGGGGAAGGAGACTCTGAGGCACAACTCAGCCCAGCGTCCTCTCTGTGTCTACAAGACCAGGGACCCCATCCTCTGTCCTCTTTGACTCCTGTCCTTCTGGAATAGAAGCCAGCAGAGTTCAGGCCTTTCATGGGAATCAGAAGGTGTATAAGATCAGGGTTCTGCCAGGCAATTCCCCCAACTCACAGTCCCCACTCTGCTGACACAGGGGGACCTCCTTCTGGACGCAGAGACCACTCACTTTATGACTTGGTCCTGCGGTGTGTCACCCTGGTCCTTATGAGGAGGTGTGCCTGCAGATGTCGAAAGCACCTTGACGGCATCAGCTCTGATGGACGGTGGACAGGACCTGTGAATGATGGACAGCGTGACTGCGGGACCCACTGCCTAGAACTGAGGCCCAGGGGTTGTGTCTGCTTCATTCCTTGAGTCGGGCTAAGCGTCTCCAAACCTGCTTGCCTGCAGTAGGAGCTTCATACACATTGTTGAGGAAATAAACTCCAACCAGCACCATCCCATCCACCTGAGTGGGCTTAGGGCCCCTGCTACCGGCCCGAGATCCCCCATGTGGCTACACCAAGGCTGAGGACCAGCTAGGTGAAATCTCCTACTGACTGACAGGCTGCTTTCCATGTTTTTCCCAACTGTGATGCCACAGGCCACCGCTGGGTGAGTCAGAGTTCTTTCCAAGGGACAGAGTGAAATCATTGCCACAAACCACCGGCACACATCCGGCAACCCTGTCTGAAGAGCCAGGGAGCAGGTAGGACCTGCCATGGCTTTTCTCCACAGCAGTGCTATGAGGCTTATCCCTCACCACCCCACCTTTCAGAGGAGCATACTTAGACTGAGAAAGATGTGGTGACATTTTCAAGACGCACAGCTTGCAGAGGGCAGAGTCACGAGTGTGAGCTCACCTAGCTAACAGCTCCTCCAGGAACTGTTGGGCTCTGAAGAAGGCCAGAGTGGAGACCCGGGGGACGTTTCCCCCCAGGAGAGCTGGTACCATGGATGTGGCCACTTGCTCTAAGGTGCCTTCACGGAGGTCCTGCATCCAGCAGGACTCAGGTAGGTTACCAGTTACCTCAGCTGCGCCCTGGGAGGGACAAGTGAGGACATCGAGTCAGCGACATGGCCCAGAATCCCACAAGGATTGAGGTCTGGAGCTCATTCGGGAGGTCCCAGCCACACAGGGACGTGTGCAAGAGGAGGGACAGGAGCGCCCAGGCTGAAGGACGTTCTAGGTCTTCAAAGTGCCACTTAAGTTCTGTGCATGTTCATACAAATGTCACCTTCTAGGCAGCTTCCCCCTCCTCCACCCACATTTTCTTTCTTAGGAAAAAAAAGAACAGCAAACCTTCCTGTAGGTCTAGTCTATATGAAGAGCATGGGCCCTGCGAGTCCTCTAGAAACCTCCCCTTATAGAGCTGAGAACACAGAGGCTTAAGGATATCAAAAGTCTGGTGAAGGGCATGCAGATCAGAACTGGGACCTGTCCTACATGACATCATTCCCTCTCAGGTAATGGACGATTATCTGTTCCTGACTTGGGTGGAAAGGGTGTGGGAGCCTTGTCGCTCCCCAGCGTGGGAACCGTGTACACGCTAGACATGGTCTATGGAAACCATTGACTTCAAAGGAGAAAGTTACGTTTCATCCTTTTACACTAAAGGGCATTCTTGAGAACCTCATTGTGGAGATCCCAGATTCTGCAAGGTGGCAAATGCTTGAAGACTGCGGACGGGAGAAAGGTGATCACCAGGCAGTAATCTGAGCAGAGGACTCGGGAAGGAGAAAATCTATGTGGTGGCTGACAGGGGAACAGGTGACTCAAAGTACCCATGAGGCAATTGCCAATGAAGGAACACTGTGATAGAGTTGGACAACCTGGCATCGGACAGGACAGGTGAAAATTTCAATGAGTGAGAAATCCCCGGGCCAGGCTGGGAGCAAGGCAGGGGCAATCATCAGAAACTGCTTTTGTCTATGTCCCTGCTTCAGCCCTTTGGATTTGGAATCCACCTGCAGCCATGAAAAGTTTCCATGTGCACGTCCTTCTTCCAGCAGTGGGTGTCCATCTCCAGCTGTGGATACTACATGTACTGTGGTCTGAACTGGGTCCCCTAATCCCATGAATTTGCAGCCCCTAGAACTTCACTATGTGGCCGCATTTGAGTGTTCGTCTTCAAGCATGCAATTAAGGTGAAGTGAACTCAGTGCTGTGGGTCTTAATCTAGTGTGACCAGTGTCCTAGGAAGAGGAGGGGAGGACACATGGCAGTGCAGAGGGGGGTCCATGTGACACACAGGGAGAAGATGGCCATCTGCAAGCTGAGGCGAGACCCCCTCAGGAGAAACCAGCCCTGCTGACAGCCTCCTGTCTCACTCCTAGCCTCCGGAATAGTGAGAAAATGAATGTCTGCTTCTGACACCACCCAGAGTGGTCCTATGTGAAGGCAGCCCGATCAGCCTAACACAGCCCATTCCAACACACTTCAGTGCTCTGGGCAGCAGTGCTGATATGGCAGCCAAACTGAAGCAGGCCCATGTCCAACAGCACCGAAGGGCTGCATCTTCTGTGGGAAGGACATCTGCTATTGGCCAAGTTCTGCAAGGACTGTGGACTGAGTGGCAGGGGTAGTTTAAACAACAACATCAGCGAAATGCCCACGAGTTGATGGAGTCTACTGTGAAGGCAAACCACATCTCTCTTTCTCTCTCATATTTCTACAAATATGTGAGGAGTGTCTTTCTACCCTCCCATGTAGCTGGTGGGAGGAGTGGGGGTGCGGATTTCTTTGTCATGGGGCTGTGGGAGAGTCTAGGGAGAGTCCTAGGACGGTCCCTGAGGGGGAGTCCGCAGATTTGAGTGTGTGTCTGGGCACTGCCAGGTCCTCTTGGGGTTGTGGGTGTGGAGACCCTCGAGGCCGGCTCTCACCTTTGACAGGCACTGGACTGTGTCGTCAGCCTGGTGCACCTGCACCCTGACCGCGTAGGTGGTGTAGGCGGGTCCTTGGGCCAGCACCTCAGTGATGTCCTCCTGGGAGCTCTGCAAAGACAGAGTGGGCACTGAGCCAGGAGGCCTCAGGAACCGTCCACCCAGTCTGCGGTCCTGTGTCATGGCAGACCTCGTCCATCAGGACCCAGGGAGGATGTTCCTGGCAGCCCTCTGAGCTGGCAGCCATTGGTTTGTGTCAAGGTCTAGCAACGGGGAAAGCCCGAATCACTGATGACAACTGTGCCCCTGTTGGGATGATATGGAGTTGGGTTAGGCCACAGCTCCTGACCTGGCCTCACCGCAATGGTTTGTCGTCCTCTGTGAGGTGAATGGTTGCGGAGAAAAGTATTCAAGACCTCAATCCCTCCCTTACCCACAACCCTCTATTTTTAAAGTACACAGCACTCTCAAGTGAGAGGATGTTTAAGGCCTGGGAAAGGGCGACAAGGACAGTGGAGCCGGGACCAGGCCACAGGTTACTTGGGGGAAGGGAGTTGATAATCAACTGAAAGGAGCATAAGGAAAAGACAGCAACAAATGCCTCCTCTAGGATCCCAGCTAAACATGAAGAAAGATTGCTTTTCTACCCTCCCAGGGACCGGGTCGGCGGGATTGAAGGTACAGGTTTCTTTGGGAGTGGGTCTGTGAGATCTTGGAGGCCCCTGGTTTGAGTCAGACTTCTGGTACCACCCCAGCCGCCTCAGGATCCTCGGTGTGGGCCAGCCCTCACCTCCGTTTGGCCCTGGACGGTTGTCCTGGCCTGACGCACTTGTCCTTTGTACCCGTTGATGGCATAAGTGAACCCGTCTGCCAGCTCCTCTATGCCGTCCTCATTGGAGCTCTGCAAAGACAGAGCCCGCTACCAGAACAGGAGGCACCGGACCAGTGCCAGTGGGACAGAAGCCCGCCACCCGCTCTGCTCCCCAGATCAGGCAGAGAGGGGCATCTGCAAAGTTCTCCAGGCAGGGAGTGAAGTTGAAGACCCCTTGAATATACACACCTCCCCTCCACCAACCACATACACCATTTTAACAGGCGGGTAGCAGGTCTCCAAACACAGCACTCACATGACACACCCTCCAGGCTTCTGACACCAACCCACCTGCTCCTGCACAGGATGTGAGTCCCTCATGCACGCTGTCCCTCACCATCCCCGACACACACACACACACACACACACACACACACACACACAGACACACACACACACACACACACACACACATACACACCCCAGGGATGAGGGGTAAGAGGTATGGGGCTCCCTAGGTGTGACTCCAGCTGGTGCCTGGCCTGGATGGACCTGGCCCCAGCTGCCCTCAGTTACCTGTGGGTGCCTCCTGCCAGAGGGCAAGGGGTATCTGTGGTGGCGCTTGCGCCTGTTTCTACACCAAGAGAAACATCTCTCAGCCTGGGCTTTCTTCTGCCCTGAGCCTCGGGAGAATGGGAAGCAACACAGAGACATCTTGTCTCCTGACCCTCTCCACTCAAGTGAGCTGCAAAGGCAGTTGCCTCCAGAATGTGGGTACCTGGTTACCATGGTTCCAGTTTCCCTCAGCAAGGAAGTGAGGTCACCCCTTCAAGGTTCCACGACCTGTGCCCCTTCCTCCAATCAGAGCCACCCAATGGCCCCATGGGCTCTTGATCCCTCACCCTCCGGGCCCATGTTATCTCCATACCTGGAAACTAATCAGTACCCACTATCCAACACAGCCCTCTCCCCAGCTCTCTGGGAATGTGTGAGGGACCCCGGCTTGGCAGAGAAAGCTGTGTTCACACCTCCTTTTCCTTACTTGTTCTGTGCCCTGAGGAAGCCTCTGTGCCTCTCAGGGCATCCCCCAGTCTGCAGAGCTGCCCAATGAGGATGATGCTAGACACCATCTCCATAGGAAGTCATCAGGTGTAGATGAGACAAGGCCCCTAACAGCTGTGGGCTGGCGTCCCCAAAATCTGATGCACAAACATAGAGGTGTAAATGTGACAAGAATGAGTAGCACACAGCATGGGACACTGGACAAAACAGGCCTGAGGTGCAGCCTGAGATCTCAGGGAAGTCACTGCTCATGTGGGCCTCATTTTCACGTCTGCACCTTTAAGGTTTGAAATGACAGGAAATTCAGAGCTTGTCACTCATGGCCTAAAACCTCGCAGTGGTGTCTTTTTACACTTAGCATCATAGCCAGTGTCTTATGTGGGCCCAGGGGTTAGGGGCCTTCACAGTGGATTTCATTGAGTCCAGCGTCCTGGTGGGGACATCCTCGTGTGTCCGCCGAGAGCACAGTAACTGGCTTCTGAACAACATAGCGTGGATCCCAGGGGATGGTATGTCAGGTGCTGTCACTTCTCTCATACTCTCTCTCATTCTTGATGTCCTTTCCTTCTCTCAGCCTCTCTCTCACTTTCTCTCTGTATGTGTGTCTGTCTGTGCCCCGGAACAATGAGTCCACACACTTTTCCCCCCCACTATAGTAAATCTTGGTTTTGGTAAGTTCTCTCCTTTGTTCTTAGAGTCTCTTGGTCTGAGAAGAGATATGGCTTCTTTTACTTCTTTATTATAACTTCTAGACATAACCTGTCAAGTCCCATGAGCATGATAGCTTTCTACCTTGACATTCCTGATACAACCATTCTAGTGTGAAACCATCAAGGTTAGCACCAAGAGTACTAACCCCATTGGCCTCAGTGCCTCTGGTGTCTGACTTGTCAACCTCTAGTATCGCTGGGTCCCTAACCTTTCTCTTTTGGCAGCCCAAAGGATCTTTTCAAAATGTAAATGTGATCATAACCCTTATGGAAACATACCATGGCTTCCTATGGCCTTTAGAATTAAGTCCAAAATCCTTAGTGTGTCTGTCCAGGCCCTCCATGATGTGACCTTATCTTCTTTCCACTCTTGTCTCCCCCTCATCCCTTTTCTCTAGTCATACTTTTGAGATCCTCATTGGCATCACACTCTCCCAGCCCAGCTGTGTCATTGTCATGCTCCATGTGCCAACGTTTCCCTCTGGAGTCGTTGGAAGACTGGTGTTCTTTCAGGCATCTGTGGTCTTTCCTCTGTCCTCCTCTCTGCTTCCATACTGTTTCTTTTTTTCCTTTGTTTTGTTTTGTTTTGTGTGTGTGTGTGTGTGTATGTGTGTGTGTTAGTTTGTTTTTGTGGTTTTTTATTTTTTATATTTATTTATTTATTTATTTATTTATTTATTTATTTATTTGCTATACCATGAAATGCTACAGCCTTCTCTATCCTCGGGAGTTTTCAGGATTCCATTCAGTGTTGAAGCTGAGAATTATAAGCAGCAGAATACAGATGAAAGTAACAGTAGGGATGTGTTTTTCTCACAAAATAACCAATCCATGGGTAGGTGGATCCAATGTTGAATGCAGCTGCTCAGTGATAGCAGGGTAAGCTGCCGGCAACAAAGTGGCTGCAGCAACAGCTCCCAGGATCCAAGGGAGAAAAAAAGTTCTGTCTTCGCTGTTGTGCTTTTTATCAGGGAGGAAAATAGTGTCTCTGAAATCAATTATGAGACCCTTGCGTGAACCCTTGGCCAGAACAGGCCAGATTGCAAGGGACATGGGTTCCTTTAGGAGGAAAGTGCTCCTGAACGAGGTGCCTCAGCCCAGGAGGAGGAGGAGGATTAGCAGGACAAGGAGGAAGAGGAGGAGCAGGAAGAGGAGAGGGACAGGGCAGTTGGGAAGTTTCTGATAGTGAGCTTCCTGTTTCTGCTGTGAACACTAATGGTCCCATACATTTCTTCTTTGTGGACATGTGGAGGAAAGGTGTCCCGAGATTCAGGGATGACTGTTTTCAAATCTGTTTCCTTATCTTTTTTTTTTTTTAATATATTTTATTGATTTTGTACAGAGAGGAAGGGAGTGAGATAGAGAGTTAGAAACATCGATGAGTGAGAGTCATCGATCAGCTGCCTCTTGCACACCCTCTACGGGGGATGCGCCCGCAACCAAGGTACATGCCCTTGACCGGAATCGAACCCGGGTGCCTTCAGTCCCCAAGCCTACGCTCTATCCATTGAGCCAAACCGGTCCCGGCTGTTTCGTTATCTTGAAGTAATCTATCTAATGGGGCCCATATTATACACATGTACCTTAAAAAAAAAGAAAGAAAATCTACGTGTTTATTGATGTCAGAGGGAGGAAGGGAAACAGAAGGCAGAGAAAGGAGTGTGGGGGGAGAGAGTAACACCAATGATGAGAGAGCCTCATTGATCACATAGCCCCTAGACAGCAACCCAGGTATGTGCCCTGACTGGGAATGAAACTGGGACTTCCTGGTTCAGGGTTTGAAGCTCAAGCAGTGAGCCACAGCAGCATGGCCACCCATATAACTTTCCAAGTTTATACTTTCATTAATTCAAATTAAGTAAAGGGTAAAATTCACTTAGACATTTAGGTTTCTCTTGAGCAGTGTTAGCTTTGTGTGGAGACCAGCCGGTTTCCGTGGAAAGCAAGTAGGAACTGAAAGAAAGGAAATGTGTCTACCGTCAGAGCAAGAGTGTTCACGTGAGAACGATGAGCTTTGGATGATTGGGCAATGGCACTGTGTGGATCCCTCTTGCACAGCATGCCTCCTTTGGAAATACTCACCTACTACTCCTTTTTCCTTTTCTGCTTAGAAGTTTTTGACATAATGGTTTTAATTTTAATTATAGATTGTTCCAGTGGTGACAGTGAAGCATGGCCCTTCTGGTAGAACCAGGGCTGTGTAGCCTGTTTCCGTACCGTCCCGAGCTGGTGGAACCATTGCCTCTTGCTAAGACGAGTTTGACTGGTGAGTAAAATTCGGGGCTCATTGGGGAAGGAAAATGTTTAACAAAGTGTTGAGTGGAGAGAGTTGTTTTGAATTATTCCTGTTGCAACCAAAGCAATGCTGTTTCCATCCCCAGTGGTTTTCAATATTGTTAACAGTTATCCTAGTGGTTGTTGCTGCTCAAATGGCAACTCAAGCTACACACTGAGTGAAGTGGAATGCAGCCCAGTAAGTAATTTTTGCTCTTCATGAGAGCATTTGAAGATATAAATTGGCACATGGGAAAGTTTGGAAAGATATGATTGAGTCTGGCCAGTGTCGCACCGTGGTTGAGGGTCCCCCTGTGAACCAGGCAGGCGTTCACAGTTGGTTTGATTCCAGGTCAGGGCACAGGCCTGGGTTGCAGACTGGATCATCATTGGGTGTCGTGAAGGAGGCAGCCGAGGAATGATTCACTCTCAGCATTTTTTTTTTTTTTTTTTTTTTTGTTTCACTTATTTTTTTTTTTTAATATATTTTATTGATTTTTTTTTTACCCCCTCCCTCCCTCCCACACATCCCCTCCCTCCCCAGAGTTTTGTGTCCATTGGTTGCACTTATATGCATGTATACAAGTCCTTCGGTTGATCTATTATCTCCCCCAGATCTTCCTCCCGTCCCCACTGTAACTTGACAGTCTACTTGTTGATATACTGTCTCTATATCTATCTTATGGTTCACCAGTTTATAATGTTCTTTATTATCCACAAATGAGTGAGGTCATGTGGTGTTTCTCTTTCATTGATTGGCTTATTTCACTCAGCATGATGTTCTCCAATTCCATCCAGGATGCTGCAAATGATGAGAAATCCTTCTTTTTTATGGCAGCATAGTATTCCATTGTGTAGATGTACCATAGTTTTTGGATCCAATCATCTGCTGACGGACACTTAGGCTGTTTCCAAATTCTGGCTATTGTAGATTGTGCTGCTATGAACATAGGGGTGCATATATCCTTTCTGATTGGTGTTTCAAGTTTCTTGGGATATATTCCTAGAAGTGGGATTACTGGGTCAAATGGGAGTTCCATTTTCAGTTTTTTGAGGAAACTCCACACTGTTCTCCACAGTGGTTGCACCAGTCTACATTCCCACCAGCAGTGCGCGAGGGTTCCTTTTTCTCCGCAACCTCGCCAACACTTGTCGTTTGTTGATTTGTTGATGTTGGCCATTCTGACAGGTGTGAGATGGTACCGCATTGTTGTTTTGATTTGCATCTCTCGGATAATTAGTGACTTTGAGCATGTTTTCATGTGCTTTTTGGCCTTCCTTCTGTCTTCTTTTGAAAATATTCTATTTAGGTCCATTGCCCATTTTTTAATTGGATCATTCATCTTCCTTTTATTTAGTTGTATAAGCTGTTTGTAGATGTTGGAGATTAAACCTTTATCAGTGGTAACATTTGCAAATATGTTCTCCCACACAGTGGGCTTTCTTGTTGTTTTGTTGATGGTTTCTTTTGCTGTAAAAAAGCTTTTTATTTTGATGTAGTCCCATTTGTTTATTTTCTCTTTAGCTTCCATTGCACTAGGGGTAGTATCAGTGAAGAAGTTTTTTTGGCATACGTCTGAGATTTTGTTGCCTGTGGATGCTTCAAGTATTTTTATGGTTTCCCGTCTGATGTTTAAGTCCTGTATCCATTTTGAGTTTATTTTTGTGTATGGTGTAAGTTGGTGATCTAGTTTCATTCTTTTGCATGTATCTGTCCAATTTTCCCAACACCATTTATTGAAGAGACTGTCTTGACTCCATTGTATATTAGTGCCTCCTTTGTCAAATATTAATTGAGCATAGTGATTTGGGTTGATATCTGGGTTCTCGATTTGATTCCATTGATCTATATGTCTGTTTTTGTGCCAGTACCAGGCTGTTTTGAGAACAGTGGCTTTGTAATACAGTTTGAAGTCTGGTATTGAGATACCTCCTACTTTACTCTTCTTTCTCAGGATTGCTGTGGCTATTCGGGGTCTTTTATTGTTCCAAATGAACTTTTGGAGAGTTCTTTCTAGGTCAGTGAAATATGCCGTTGGTATTTTAATGGGGAGTGCATTGAACTTATAGATTCTCAGCATTTTTTTGATCTCACCTTCGCTCTCCCTGAAATCAATCTAAGTATAGTTTTAAAATATCTATTTAGCGTAGCCCCGACTGATGGGGCCCATTTGGGTGGGCATCTCCCCTTGTACTGAAAGGTTTCCGGATCAGTTCCCAGAAGGGGGGCACTTGGCAAGGTTTTGCGGTCAGTTCCTTTCAGGGGTGGGCAGGACGCAGCTGACCCAGCTTTCATCGATGTTTCTCTGCCTCTCCTTTCCTCTCTCTACTCTATATTTATATATTGGATATATGATCCTAGTGTAAAACCAGAAACTATATACATAAGAAAAGGAGAAGATACTGTCACTTCTAGTAGTTTCAATTCCTCCAGTTCACTAGTGTTCACATTTTGATGCATGCATTTCCAGATTTCATTTCTCCATTTCATCAATTTATACTTACCAGAAAAAATGAAATGTTTCAAACATTATTTTAAAACTGTAATATGCAGGGAGCATCCTTCCTTTTCAACATATATGTGTACGTGTGTGTGTGTACATTTGTGTGTTTGTGGGGTGTGTGTGTGTTAATATATACATATATATATATATATATATATATATATATATATATATATATATATATGTAATGTATGTGTACATGAATATATCAGGTCAACACATGTTTTCAATCCACAACTTTATTTCTATTTATTCAAGAAAGGACTTAATATAATGGATTAAAGTCTACATAAATAGCGAGGTACTATTGGACATTATCATTATTTACTATTATAAATATACAGTTGGGGTTTATTCCTCTTAGTTATTAAAGATAATCGCCTAGAACTGTCATGACAGCAGCAGAGAAGGCTTCCAGCACAGTCAGCACCTGTCTCCTTAATGGCCTGATGTACTGCCTCAGGCCAGGCCACGCCATGGTAGTGCGAATGGCTGGACCAGACTCTGGCCCCTGAGCAGCCCCTTCCTCTGGCTCTGGAGAGCTCTGGAGCTCTTCGTTTAGACCTGGAGCAAGAGATAGAGAGGGAGAGAGAGATAGGGAGAGATAGGGAGAGAGAGAGAGAGAGAGAGAGAGAGAGACAGAGAGAGAGAGATATTTTCTCACACACCTGGCTTTCCCGTTACTTTCCACTGAAAGATGCCAGCGCCTTTAAGGGAACTCCAGCCCATACGCCTGTCCTCCCCAGGTTATGTGCCCAGGTTATCAGTCCCCCTCACCTTCCTGAGTTGCCTCGGTGGGCTCAAGATGCTCCAGCTCTAGATTTTGGGTTTGGCCCAACAGGTGTGATGCAGGGGACTTGATGGGCACCAAGGCCTGCTCTACCTCCAACAAGGCAGAAGGAAGGTGCTGCCCAAAACCCTGGACCTGGTCCAGCCAGGTCCCGACCATCGAAGCAATGACCCTGGGGAGAGGCAGGTGGGCAGTCAAGTCAGAGTTCTGGTCTTTCCTTCTACTCTACCCTCCCATGGCACTCTTGTTTGGGACAGAGCTTCTGTTCAGTCCCCCTCATATCCAGGGCACAGCCCCACGCCAAACCCAGCTCCTATGTGGCTGTTCTGTTTGTAGCAGTTGTGGGATCCAGCAGGTTTAACGTGGAGTCTGTGTGAGACTCTTCTTCCCACTGGCAGCTCTCCTGAATGTCCTGTACACTGCCCACCCCAGCCCTCCATGCCCATGGGCATCTGGGCTGAGGACTGAGACAGACTCCTGAGCTGCCTGCTCACCACCATCCTGTTCTGAGCCGTCCACGGTGGTCAGTGGAGGTGGATGGAGAGAGGGGCAGGCAGAGGACTATGGTTCTTGGAGGGAAGGAGACTCTGAGGCACAACTCAGCCCAGCGTCCTCTCTGTGTCTACAAGACCAGGGACCCCATCCTCTGTCCTCTTTGACTCCTGTCCTTCTGCAATAGAAGCCAGCAGAGTTCAGGCCTTTCATGGGAATCAGAAGGTGTATAAGATCAGGGTTCTGCCAGGCAATTCCCCCAACTCACAGTCCCCACTCTGCTGACACAGGGGGGGCCTCTTTCTGGACCCAGAGACCACTCACTTTATGACTTGGTCCTGCGGTGTGTCACCCTGGTCCTTATGAGGAGGTGTGCCTGCAGATGTCGAAAGCACCTTGACGGCATCAGCTCTGATGGACGGTGGACAGGACCTGTGAATGATGGACAGCGTGACTGCGGGACCCACTGCCTAGAACTGAGGCCCAGGGGTTGTGTCTGCTTCATTCCTTGAGTCGGGCTAAGCGTCTCCAAACCTGCTTGCCTGCAGTAGGAGCTTCATACACATTGTTGAGGAAATAAACTCCAACCAGCACCATCCCATCCACCTGAGTGGGCTTGGGGCCCCTGCTACCGGCCCGAGATCCCCCATGTGGCTACACCAAGGCTGAGGACCAGCTAGGTGAAATCTCCTACTGACTGACAGGCTGCTTTCCATGTTTTTCCCAACTGTGATGCCACAGGCCACCGCTGGGTGAGTCAGAGTTCTTTCCAAGGGACAGAGTGAAATCATTGCCACAAACCACCGGCACACATCCGGCAACCCTGTCTGAAGAGCCAGGGAGCAGGTAGGACCTGCCATGGCTTTTCTCCACAGCAGTGCTATGAGGCTTATCCCTCACCACCCCACCTTTCAGAGGAGCATACTTAGACTGAGAAAGATGTGGTGACATTTTCAAGACGCACAGCTTGCAGAGGGCAGAGTGACGAGTGTGAGCTCACCTAGCTAACAGCTCCTCCAGGAACTGTTGGGCTCTGCAGAAGGCCAGAGTGGAGACCCGGGGGACGTTTCCCCCCAGGAGAGCTGGTACCATGGATGTGGCCACTTGCTCTAAGGTGCCTTCACGGAGGTCCTGCATCCAGCAGGACTCAGGTAGGTTACCAGTTACCTCAGCTGCGCCCTGGGAGGGACAAGTGAGGACATCGAGTCAGCGACATGGCCCAGAATCCCACAAGGATTGAGGTCTGGAACTCATTCGGGAGGTCCCAGCCACACAGGGACGTGTGCAAGAGGAGGGACAGGAGCGCCCAGGCTGAAGGACGTTCTAGGTCTTCAAAGTGCCACTTAAGTTCTGTGCATGTTCATACAAATGTCACCTTCTAGGCAGCTTCCCCCTCCTCCACCCACATTTTCTTTCTTAGGAAAAAAAAGAACAGCAAACCTTCCTGTAGGTCTAGTCTATATGAAGAGCATGGGCCCTGCGAGTCCTCTAGAAACCTCCCCTTATAGAGCTGAGAACACAGAGGCTTAAGGATATCAAAAGTCTGGTGAAGGGCATGCAGATCAGAACTGGGACCTGTCCTACATGACATCATTCCCTGTCAGGTAATGGACGATTATCTGTTCCTGACTTGGGTGGAAAGGGTGTGGGAGCCTTGTCGCTCCCCAGCGTGGGAACCGTGTACACGCTAGACATGGCCTATGGAAACCATTGACTTCAAAGGAGAAAGTTACGTTTCATCCTTTTACACTAAAGGGCATTCTTGAGAACCTCATTGTGGAGATCCCAGATTCTGCAAGGTGGCAAATGCTTGAAGACTGCAGACTGGAGAAAGGTGATCACCAGGCAGTAATCTGAGCAGAGGACTCGGGAAGGAGAAAATCTATGTGGTGGCTGACAGGGGAACAGGTGACTCAAAGTACCCATGAGGCAATTGCCAATGAAGGAACACTGTGATAGAGTTGGACAACCTGGCATCGGACAGGACAGGTGAAAATTTCAATGAGTGAGAAATCCCCGGGCCAGGCTGGGAGCAAGGCAGGGGCAATCATCAGAAACTGCTTTTGGCTATGTCCCTGCTTCAGCCCTTTGGATTTGGAATCCACCTGCAGCCATGAAAAGTTTCCATGTGCACGTCCTTCTTCCAGCAGTGGGTGTCCATCTCCAGCTGTGGATACTACATGTACTGTGGTCTGAACTGGGTCCCCTAATCCCATGAATTTGCAGCCCCTAGAACTTCACTATGTGGCCGCATTTGAGTGTTTGTCTTCAAGCATGCAATTAAGGTGAAGTGAACTCAGTGCTGTGGGTCTTAATCTAGTGTGACCAGTGTCCGAGGAAGAGGAGGGGAGGACACATGGCAGTGCAGAGGGGGGTCCATGTGACACACAGGGAGAAGATGGCCATCTGCAAGCTGAGGCGAGACCCCCTCAGGAGAAACCAGCCCTGCTGACAGCCTCCTGTCTCACTCCTAGCCTCCGGAATAGTGAGAAAATGAATGTCTGCTTCTGACACCACCCAGAGTGGTCCTATGTGAAGGCAGCCCGATCAGCCTAACACAGCCCATTCCAACACACTTCAGTGCTCTGGGCAGCAGTGCTGATATGGCAGCCAAACTGAAGCAGGCCCATGTCCAACAGCACCGAAGGGCTGCATCTTCTGTGGGAAGGACATCTGCTATTGGCCAAGTTCTGCAAGGACCGTGGACTTAGTGGCAGGGGTAGTTTAAACAACAACATCAGCGAAATGCCCACGAGTTGATGGAGTCTACTGTGAAGGCAAACCACATCTCTCTTTCTCTCTCATATTTCTACAAATATGTGAGGAGTGTCTTTCTACCCTCCCATGTAGCTGGTGGGAGGAGTGGGGGTGCGGATTTCTTTGTCATGGGGCTGTGGGAGAGTCTAGGGAGAGTCCTAGGACGGTCCCTGAGGGGGAGTCCGCAGATTTGAGTGTGTGTCTGGGCACTGCCAGGTCCTCTTGGGGTTGTGGGTGTGGAGACCCTCGAGGCCGGCTCTCACCTCTGACAGGCACTGGACTGTGTCGTCAGCCTGGTGCACCTGCACCCTGACCGCGTAGGTGGTGTAGTCGGGTCCTTGGGCCAGCACCTCAGTGATGTCCTCCTGGGAGCTCTGCAAAGACAGAGTGGGCACTGAGCCAGGAGGCCTCAGGAACCTCCCACCCAGTCTGCGGTCCTGTGTCATGGCAGACCTCGTCCATCAGGACCCAGGGAGGATGTTCCTGGCAGCCCTCTGAGCTAGCAGCCATTGGTTTGTGTCAAGGTCTAGCAACGGGGAAAGCCCGAATCACTGATGACAACTGTGCCCCTGTTGGGATGATATGGAGTTGGGTTAGGCCACAGCTCCTGACCTGGCCTCACCGCAATGGTTTGTCGTCCTCTGTGAGGTGAATGGTTGCGGAGAAAAGTATTCAAGACCTCAATCCCTCCCTTACCCACAACCCTCTATTTTTAAAGTACACAGCACTCTCAAGTGGGATGATGTTTAAGGCCTGGGAAAGGGCGACAAGGACAGTGGAGCCGGGACCAGGCCACAGGTTACTTGGGGGAAGGGAGTTGATAATCAACTGAAAGGAGCATAAGGAAAAGACAGCAACAAATGCCTCCTCTATGATCCCAGCAAAACATGAAGAAAGATTGCTTTTCTACCCTCCCAGGGACCGGGTCGGGGGGATTGAAGGTACAGGTTTCTTTGGGAGTGGGTCTGTGAGATCTTGGAGGCCCCTGGTTTGAGTCAGACTTCTGGTACCACCCCAGCTGCCTCAGGATCCTCGGTGTGGGCCAGCCCTCACCTCCGTTTGGCCCTGGACGGTTGTCCTGGCCTGGCGCACTTGTCCTTTGTACCCGTTGATGGCATAAGTGAACCCGTCTGCCAGCTCCTCTATGCCGTCCTCATTGGAGCTCTGCAAAGACAGAGCCCGCTACCAGAACAGGAGGCACCGGACCAGTGCCAGTGGGACAGAAGCCCGCCACCCGCTCTGCTCCCCAGATCAGGCAGAGAGGGGCATCTGCAGAGTTCTCCAGGCAGGGAGTGAAGTTGAAGACCCCTTGAATATACACACCTCCCCTCCACCAACCACATACACCATCTTAACAAGCAGGTAGCAGGTCTCCAAACACAGCACTCACATGACACACCCTCCAGGCTTCTGACACCAACCCACCTGATCCTGCACAGGATGTGAGTCCCTCATGCACGCTGTCCCTCACCATCCCCGACACACACACACACACACACACACACACACACACACACAGACACACACACACACCCCAGGGATGAGGGGTAAGAGGTATGGGGCTCCCTAAGTGTGACTCCAGCTGGTGCCTGGCCTGGATGGACCTGGCCCCGGCTGCCCTCAGTTACCTGTGGGTGCCTCCTGCCAGAGGGCGAGGGGTATCTGTGGTGGCGCTTGCGCCTGTTTCTACACCAAGAGAAACATCTCTCAGCCTGGGCTTTCTTCTGCCCTGAGCCTCGGGAGAATGGGAAGCAACACAGAGACATCTTGTCCTCTGACCCTCTCCACTCAAGTGAGCTGCAAAGGCAGTTGCCTCCAGAATGTGGGTACCTGGTTACCATGGTTCCAGTTTCTCTCAGCAAGGAAGTGAGGTCACCCATCAAGGTTCCACGACCTGTGCCCCTTCCTCCAATCAGAGCCACCCAATGGCCCCATGGGCTCTTGACCCCTCACCCTCCGGGCCCATGTTATCTCCATACCTGGAAACTAATCAGTACCCACTATCCAACACAGCCCTCTCCCCAGCTCTCTGGGAATGTGTGAGGGACCCCGGCTTGGCAGAGAAAGCTGTGTTCACACCTCCTTTTCCTTACTTGTTCTGTGCCCTGAGGAAGCCTCTGTGCCTCTCAGGGCATCCCCCAGTCTGCAGAGCTGCCCAATGAGGATGATGCTAGACACCATTTCCATAGGAAGTCATCAGGTGTAGATGAGACAAGGCCCCTGACACCTGTGGGCTGGCGTCGCCAAAATCTAATGAACAAACGTAGAGGTGTGAGTGTGACAAGAATGAGTAGCACTCAGCATGGGACACTGGACAAAACAGGCCTGAGGTGCAGCCTGAGATCTCAGGGAAGTCACTGCTCATGTGGGTCTCATTTTCACGTCTGTACCTTTAAGGTTTGAAATGACAGGAAATTCAGAGCTTGTCACTCGTTTCCTAAAACCTTGCAGTGGTGTCTTTTTACACTTAGCATCAGAGCCAGTGTCTTATGTGGGCCCAGGAGTTAGGGGCCTTCACAGTGCCTTTCATTGAGTCCAGCCTCCTGGTGGGGACATCCTTGTGTGTCCGCCAAGAGCATAGTAACTGGCTTCTGAACAACATAGCGTCGATCCCAGGGGATGGTATGTCAGATCCTGACACTTCTCTCATACTCTCTCTCTTACTTGAGGTCCTTTCCTTCCTCTCAGCCTCTCTCTCACTTTCTCTTTGTACGTGTGTCTTTTCTGTCTGTCATATATGTGGAATGAAGATGGCAAGCACCATGTCTTGAGCTGCCTTATTTAGAGGCCCTAAAGGAGAATACTGAGGGAGTACCATTTCATTATACAAGAACTGGGGTTCTCAATCCACACTGCATCCTGACAAAAACCATATGAGTGATCTTTAAGGAAATTTGTCCCCAATCAAGACTCATTTGAAACACATTCCTGCTTCACAGATACCTTGAGGCAGATGTACCCAACCAAACCATGTCCAGATGCCTGCTCCATAGAACTTGTGTGGTGTTAATATGTGTACCTCAGTGGTGCAAAGTTTGAGAGCATTGGTATTTATGTTTCCCCATTGGAGACTCAGCAATAAGAAACATCCTATGCTCTCTGAGGTTATGTCCTCTTTGGAGAAGTGTCTGTTCAGGTCTTCTGCCCATTTTTTAATTGAGAAAGCTTTATCTTTAACTGACATACTTTGTGAATAAAAGATGTTTCAATCTCAAATAATATTCCAAGATCTGGAGACAAAGAATTGGACCTGATAAAGCCAATAACCTGAAATATTAAGAAAACTAAAGTCACCAATAAAAACTAAAACTGTACCCCATGAAAAATGCATATGGTGTCAAAACAAGCCAGAGGAAAATCATTTGGGCAAAAATGAAAAAGGATCCCAAGTCAATTTTATAGAAAATATTCCTTTATAACTTTTGGCCGAGAATATGTTTGTATATTTTCAGAAAACAACTCTGAGACCATGTGGATTCTGATAACAGAGGGGAAGTGACAGGACTACTCCAACCGTGAAGACAGAAGAGAAGCAGTCCAGAGATGGAAGACTCTGACGACTCCTTACCATAATAGCAGTCAGCAGCTATGTGTCACTGCAGGTTGCCCAGGACCAAACTAGGGAGGGTTGGACCTGCATTGCCACCATTTATTTGTCCACCATCCAGAACTGAAATATCATTGCTGACATGTACACATAAGGAACTGTTTGACATTGAAATTGGGATTCAAAAGAGCTGTTGGTCCAGAAAGAAACTCACTACAAACTGATTCATATGCCTTTCAGCATAATGATTATTGCTTGTCTCGTTTTTTTATTCTTTTTTTTAAAATATATTTTATTGATTTTTTACAGAGAGGAAGAGAGAGGGATAGAGAGCTAGAAATGTTGATGAGAGAGAAACTTCAACCAGCTGCCTCTTGCACACCCCCTACCGGGGATATGCCCGCAACCCAGGTACATGCCCTTGACCAGAATCGAACCTGGGACCTTTCATTCCGCAGACCTATGCTCTACCACTGAGCCAAACCGGTTTCGGCTCATTTTTTTATTCTTATAAATATGTTTCCAGTAGGATATGATCTCACTCATCTAGGGAAAAATGGTGAACAACATAGACTGATGAACAAGAACAGACCCAGAGATAAGGAGCCATGGGTGAGACTGTTGGACCTCAAAGGGTGGGGATAAAAGAGAGAGATCAACCAAAGGACTTATGTGCATGCATATGAGCCTAACCAGTGGTCAAGGACAATAGGAGGGTGTGGGCATGAGAGGGGAGTGGTGTGGGATTGGAATGAGGGGTTGAGGACAAATATGTGATACCTTAATCAATAAAGAAATTTTAAAAAATAAAAATAAAACTGGGGGGAAGTTTCAGCTCCATTCACCTGTAAATGATTTATACCCTTGCATCTTAGTAAAGGTCTCTTTAGGGAAACAGAAAGCAGATGGACTGGACTCATCTGAACCAATTATTTGAAATTTAAAACTTTGTGGTGAGTTATGTGTGTACAGGGAACACCCTAAGCAACCAGTAAAACGCTGGACACAGATCCACAGCACTGCAGATGATTCAGAGGGTCTGCGAGAGTATGTTCCAGTAACACACCAAGGCCGGAGAAAGAAACAGAAGAGAAAAAAAGAGAGGAATAAAGAGAAAACCCCCCAACAGACTAACAACTTCAGACTCCTCTCTAGTATCTGCCTGCTTTCCAATGCTTTTCAGTTCCTTCAGACAGTTGCTTTTTGTACATCGCCCAGAATTTACAGTTGTTCCAAAAGGAGCTTACTCAGCCAGCATTAGAAGTGAGCAGTGTCTTGTTAATCAGTTTTACAAAAATGCTTTTTATTTCGGACAAGGCTTAGGTTTAATAAAGAAGCACTCAAGTCAATAGCAAAAGTGTTTGTTCTATAACTTCTCAGGTTGGAAAGGTGATGTGAATTAGTTTCATAAATTCTGTTATTTTTATGTAAAATAACTTGTTATTCAGGATAAAATTCCAATCTTTGCTTTATGTTCTCATGTAAGAGAACAGGAGAGGGGTAGTGAAAAGTGTCAAATCAGATCCAAGGGAAAGAGGGAATTCATCTTTTCTTGGCCACTGGCGACACCTGCTGGCTCATGCATGGCAGTGGCTGGTATCATGCAGAGTGGAAGTGAGGGAGGGTGCCTGTAACAAGTTTATTCTTTTACTTCCAGTTCAGATGAAAGGATGGCACTTTCTCGTGCCCAGTTAGAAGTTTACTCAAGGCAAGTAAAGCAAAACCCACCAACCCCTTCAGAGCTGACCTGCTTTCAGTGTTCCCACCAAACTGTACATCCGCACCACGGACACCAGTCTGGTGTCCACAGGATCCTCCAGGGTGAGTGGGGCTGGGAGCGCACTGGATCCTGACTCAGAGACCCCTGGTGGATCAGGAAACCGCTACTGCTGCTTTCGGTCCACACTCCCCACACCCACTGCCCGAGGCCCTGGGGCCAGGCGCTGCCCTGGGGTAGAGAGGCCTCCGCTCTTCCCTGCAGTCAGGGAGCCCCGACAGGGCTCGAGCCCTTTCCTAAAGGTGCGGGAGGGGGAGGCGTGGGGAAAGCCAGCCGCCAGCAAGGCCTCCCTTTGCCTCCTCGCCCTGCCTGCTCCCTTCCGTCCACGCACGGGGGCCTTGGGGGTGCATCTCTGGGTCCTGTGACGGAAGGTTTGCACCAATCGCTACAGGCCTCCTGCCACCCCCACAGACTGCCCACGTCTGCAACGACACAGCCGCTTTTCCCACAGAGAGGAAAATCTGTTCTCCCCACTATCCATCTGGGCTGGCCTTGTGACCTGCTCTGGCCAACAGGATGCAGGGGACGCAAAGTCCCCGTCCCAGGACTGAGTCTGTGTTACCACATTGTCTGGTTTCTGTGTCTGATGTCGTGGCTTCTGGAGCCTGTGGACTCAGGCCAGCTGATGGCTGGAGCTCTGGGACAGGGAACACCCTCCCTGCCCCCAGCACACCTTTTACAAACCAGCCCACCCCCCTGCCTTTTCTACTCTTACACTCCTGAAACACCAGCACCCCGCATCCACCCACCCAGTCCATCTGCCCCAGCTGCCTGGGTCAGGCACAGACAGCTGGGGCACGCCACACTGTGACCTGCTAAAATCACTCCAGCTAGCCAATTATCACTTCCTTACCCCCATTACCCTGTCTCACCCACTCCTTCCATCAAACCTTCCCTGAAGTTTCCCTCCCCCTCTCTGCTTATGGTCCCCCTGCAGCCTGGCGTGCCCCCTCCTCCTAGGAACTGTGAGTAACAAACTGCCTTTTCTTTTTAAAAAAAATATTTTTATTGATTTTCAGAGAAAAAAGTAGAGGGAGAGAGATTAAAACATCAATGATGAGAATCATTGATCGGCTGCCTCCTGCAGGCCCCCTACTGGGGATGGAGCCTGCAACCATGCATGTGCCCTTGACCGGAATTGAACTAGGGACCCTTCAGTCAGCAGGTCGATGCTTTATCACCGAGACAAACCAGCTAGGGCACAAACTGCGTCTCCTGACCTGTTGGCTTCACCGAACCTGAATGAATCTAACTCCCAGGCCGTGCCAGGACAGTGCCTCAAGAGATCTGGTGCCTTCTGCTCCATCTCGCCCTGCACCACTGTCCTGTGGCAGCGGCTGGTTTGGTGGAGGGCGAGGGATCCGGTAGAGCAGAGCCCATATGGCAGCCTAGACCCGCCAGCCCAGCCACCTGGCGCTGTGCAGAGACCACGAGCAGCCCCGTCCAGACGAGCTGAGTGTGGAGCAGGTCAGCAGTCTCTGGTAGGCCCAGAAAAAAGCACCTTCCGGGGCTCCTGGCAGGTCTGGCCATGTGCCCAGGCTTAAGAAGACACGAGGATCCCTGGAAGGTCTTAATAAGAACCGAGGTTGCCTGGAATTCTGATTCCTTGGGCCTCTGCATTTCATTACATTTTTCACTAGGGAGCATTTAAAACAAATACAAATGTGGGCTAGAATGACAAGTAGCCTTCCAGCCCTAATACTCAACTGCCATGAGGGCCAGTAAGCACATTGGCTTCCTCAGCCTGCTGACTACTGACACTTTTGGCTGGATAATTCCTGTGGTTGGGGTGGCTGTCTTGGCAGTATGCCATGTTTAGCCGTATGCCTGGCATCCACCACTGATGCCAGTAGTACCCCAACCCACACTCCTGATATTCAAACATGTCTCCAGACATTGTCAGATGTTCCCTGGGACACAAAAGTCAGCTCACGAAGACTTCAGTCTCCACCTCTCTCCCCTCCATCTTTTCCTCCTCCTCCTCATCCTTCTCTTCCTCCTCCTCCTCCTCTTCCTCCTCCTCCTCCTCATCCTCTTCCTTAGCGGGGCAGCTTGGTCACTGGGATGTCTCTGCGATGTGTCATCATGGCCAAACTAAGCACACTTCCCGGAAGTTCCGTAGCTCTGTATGGGCTAATGGGTGGTCATCGCGTGTCACAGCCAGAGCAGCCTCAGTGAGGAGAGGGCCATTCTATACCCATGCAGGAAGGATGCCATCCCACACTGTGGTGTCCATCTCAGATGTGGCCTATTCTGTGGACACTCTTCTGCTTGGACCTGTGCCCACTGAGCACTGGTATCACCACCAATTGCTTTGATGAGAAGCTACCATCCAGATTTTGTTCAAGCCAAACATGCGTTAAATGAAGATGTGGTAGGATTTGCCTTCTCCATCTCGCCTTGCACCACTGTCCTGTGGCAGCGGCTGGTTTGGTGGAGGGCGAGGGATCCGGTAGAACAGAGCCCATATGGCAGCCTAGACCCGCCAGCCCAGCCACCTGGCGCTGTGCAGAGACCACGAGCAGCCCCGTCCAGACGAGCTGAGTGTGGAGCAGGTCAGCAGTCTCTGGTAGGCCCAGAAAAAAGCACCTTCCGGGGCTCCTGGCAGGTCTGGCCATGTGCCCAGGCTTAAGAAGACACAAGGATCCCTGGAAGGGATCCCATTGGTGGGATCTCCCCCGGGGAGGGAGTCACTTTTTGGTTTAGTATCTCAGTAGTGAGGGGGAAGGTAGCAGTTTTAGGAGATTCCACTTGGTCTGTCCCTTCACAAAAGCCCTTATTTGAGTCAACGAAGAAATGTGGAAATTGTGTCAGTGAAGGATGCCTAATGTGAATGGGGACATAAGATCAGTCCAGGGTCTCACTGGACTCGCTGTGAACTGAAGTCCAGCCCAAAGTATGCCCATCTACTGACCATGGGCCACTTAGCTCCTTAGACATTAGGGGCAGGTGCCAGCCAGTATCTACAGTGTAACTTCCGGTGGAATGAGCACAAGCTTTGAAAGAGACCAGGATCTGATTCTTGTGCTCATTTTTTTTCCAGGATTTTTCTAGGGAGAGGGAATGAGTTGGGGGGAGGGAGAGGCAATACTCTCACACTCCCTGAGTTTGCTTGTCTGATTGTTGGCAGGATTCAAACTGACTACCCATGTCAAGTGTTTGCAATATTGCCTGGAATAGTCTAATCACACCAACACCATCCACTTCTTTGGAAAGAAAATGCATACCTCAGCTATTCCCATTCCTTCATCAATATTTTAGTAACTTACTTTATGTAGTGTTTTCTTATTTTTTTAATTTAATTTCAAATCTTTTACATCATTTAATTATTTTTTAATCCCCACTCTAGGAAATTTTTATTGATTTGAGAGAGAGACAGAGGAAGGGAGACAGAGGAAGGGAGACAGAGGAAGCGAGAGAGAGAGAGAGAGAGAGAGAGAGAGAGAGAGAGAGAGAGAGAGAGAGAGAGAAAGAGAGAAAGAGAGAGAGAGAGATAGAGAGAGAGAGAGAAACATAATTGGTTGCCTCTTATATGCACCCCAACTCAAAACTGAATCCTTAACCTAGGTATGTGCCCTAACCGGGAATCAAACCCTCAATCTTTTGGTGTATGGGACAACACTCCAATTGACTGTTACCTGCTCAGAGCCATCATTTCACTATATTTATTGGAAGTGGATTAAGCTGATATAAATTTCCACTTGAGAGTACAGGTGACTTGACTCTTATATTCAAATTATGAACCCTACAATTTAACTGGTAACTGTACTCCCTATACTAGTATTTAATTTAGCAAATTGTTCTTTTTGAATATCAGTGAGGGTGTAGGTATGTATATGGAATTCTGACCTGCGATGAATGGCTCGGCTAGTTGGTCAGGGACCCAGGGGTAGATAAGAAGATTAGAGACAGCGGTTCGGAGGAAGACACTTCAGGAGGAATCTATGCACTGGGCACCAGATGTGGGCACGAAGACTGCTTCCTGTCAGTGCCCACCAGGACACTCACATGTGAAGACTCCATCAAGAGCCCAGGAGACAGGAGGGCTTAGCTGGGGCCTCTCGTGGCCGCCGTATGGTACAACTCCAGGGCTTACTTGGTTGCTACACTGAGCAGCAGCGTGGGCTCCCTCTCCTCAAGGCTGGCATGGCTCAACATTTATCTGCCACCACCTGGTGCCATCTCTGGGAGGATACCAGCCAGTCTTTTGGTGGAAACTTGGTTCCATCAGACCTCTTCTATTCTATTCTGGAGGGGACCGAGGCTTATTACTGATACCTGCTGATTATTGATACCATCAGATTATGATAGAGGTGGCTATGCCTCTGCCAGCACCGCTGTGCAAAGGCTCACTGAATGCCTGATGTCCCAGAGTGGGCTTCTGGGTAGTGCTACCTCAAAACATGGAATTCAAGAGGGAGTGTGAATGAGACACAACGAGACCAAATAATGGCACCCACTACTTCTTCCATCTACCATCCCATCTGAAAGTGTCCCACCCATCCAAAGTTTAGAATGATGGCCCACTAGACCCTCAGCCTTGGCACGGTCTTGGGATCACGGTCTTCAGGGCTAGGACCTTCTCCTCTACCCACTGGACCAACAACCAGGGTATCCCGGTCCCGGAGCTGGGGTAGAGGTGAGCGTGCCTCCCCCGTCATCGCCCACAGTGAGCCAGGTGCCAGCTCTGGGAGTCCCATCCTGGTAACTTGAGGATCTGCTGGATCCAAAGGCCTGGCACACGAACAATGAAAGCAGTACTAGGGGACATAGTAAGGTTTTGGTTTCTGTGGATTTATTTGTCCTTTTACAACCTCTCAAGTGGGATACATGAGCAATTAAGGCTATAAATACCTAAAGACTGTGATAGAGTGTATTGTCATTATTTTTCATTTCTTCACACTAAGCGATTTCTACTATGGTTTCTTCTTTGGCATATGAGTTTTTTAGAAGTTAGTTCATGAATCTCCAAAATTTTTCTAATTTTCTGTTGGTGAATACTTTCTAATTTAATTGTAGTGCAGTCAGAGAGAGACAGCAGTCCTTTGGTGAAATATACTCTGTAGAATCTTTTTCTGTAAACGTTCTATGTGAGAGTCAAAACAGTGTCACTTCACAGCTGTTGTTCTATTTCTCCCCCAAAATTAAGCTTGTTGGCTGCAGAGCTTAGTCAGTATGGTAACATCATGATCCAATTTGTCAAAATGAGGTGGAGAATATCCCATGAGTGGTAGCATCATGCATTTCCTCCTTGTAATCCTGTTTGTTTTTTTAAATATGTTTTTTATTGATGAGAGAGAGAGAGAGAGAGAGAGAGAGAGAGAGAGAGAGAGAGAGAGAGAGAGAGAGAGAGAGAGAAGAAGGAAGAGGGGGAGAGAGAGAAAAAAAAATATTGATGTGAGATCAGTGGATTCCTGCGTGCTCCCTACCAGTGCTTGAACTCACAACCTGGGCACCTACCCTGACCCGGAATTGACTGGCGACCCTTCGGTGCACAGGATGATGCTCAACCTACTGAGCCACACTGGCCAGGACGTTCTGTCCAATTTTTTTCTAAGGTATTTCTATAAGGTATTTTGATGCTATTTAGTTAGGTTCATACATATTTGTATTTGTTCCATGTTTCTGGTGAATTAAACCTTATATCACAATGTAGTGATTCTCTTTATTGCTAGTGATACTTTTTCCTTAAATAGTCTGATATTAACATGGCTATATATTTTGTCTGATAATAACAATACACTCTTTTGGTCAGTTTGTCTATATTCTTTAGCATTTCTTTACTTTAAATCTTTTGGAAATCAAATATTTAGATGTTTCTTGTCAACAATATCAAAGTTCTATTTTCTTTTTCTTTTTTTAAATAAATTTTTATTGTTCATATTATTACAAATGCTCCTTCCCCCCCCCCACCATTGCTCTCCTCCACCAGGTTCCCACCCCACCCTCTGCCCTTTCCCCACTCCCCATTGTCCTCATCCATAGGTGCACAGTTTATGTTCAGTCTCTTCCCACGTCCCCCTCTCCCCTTTTCCCCAAGAATCGTCAGTTCACTCCCCTTCCATACCTCTGATTCTATTATATTCAACAGTTAATATTGTTCATCAGATTTTTTTTTAATTTCCTTGGTTTTTAGATTCACTTGTTGATAGTTACATATTTGTTGTTCATAATTTTTATCTTTATTTACTTTCTCTTCTGAAAGAACCCCCTTCAGCAATTCATATAATTCTGTTTTGGTGTTGATGAACTCCTTTAGCTTTTTTTTATTAGTGAAGCTCTTTATCTGACCTTTGATTCTGAGTGATAGCTTTGCTGGGTATATTATCTTTGGCTGTAGGTTCTTACTATTCATCACCTTGAATATTTCTTGCCATTCCCGTCTGGCCTGCATGGTTTCTGTTGAGAAATCAGCTGACAATCGTATAGGTGCTCCTTTATAGGTAACTACCTTCTTTGCTCTTGCTGCTTTTAATATTCTCTCTTTGTCTTTTGCTCTTGGAATTTTATTTTTATTTATTTATTTTTAAATATATTTTATTGATTTTTTTATACAGAGAGGAAGGGAGAGAGATAGAGAGTTAGAAACATCGATGAGAGAAAGTCATCGATCAGCTGCCTCTTGCACACCCCCTACTGGGGATATGCCCGCAACCAAGGTACATGCCCTTGACCGGAATCGAACCCGGGACCCTTCAGTCCCCAAGCCGACGCTCTATCCATTGAGCCAAACCGGTCCTGGCTGCTCTTGGAATTTTAATTATGATTTGTCTTGGTGTGGTTCTCTTTGGATTTCTTTTGTTTGGAGTTCTGTGCGCTTCCTGGACTTGTAAGTCTAATTCTTACACCAGGTGGGGGAAGTTTTCTGTCACTATTTCTTTCAGTATGTTTTTGATATCTTGTTCTCTCTCATCTTCTGGGACCCCCATAATTCTGATATTGGTTCGCTTGTAGTTGTCCCAGAGGTTTCTTACATTATCTTCAATTTTCTGGATTCTCTTGCCTTCTAGCTTCTGCGGAGGAGTGTCTTCTGGCTCTTTATGTTCCAACTCTTTGACTTGATTCTTGCGATCTTCCATTCTGTTTTTAGGACTCTGTATAATATTTTTTATTTCAGTCAATGTATTCTTTATTTCTTGTTGATCCCTTATCATTTCTTGTTGATTCCTTATTAATTCTAGTTGATCCCTTTTCATATCCTCATAGGTCTTATCCATCTTTTCTAGGAAATTCTTGAAAAACCTTATAAGCATAGATTTGAACTCCATATCCAGTCGCTTTTTGTCCTCCATTTCTTTCATTTGTGATCTATTTCGTCTCAGCATTTTCACAGCTTTCCTGAGTTGGTAGCCTTAAAGTCTCTGTGTTCTGCTTGGATGGGGCGAGGTTTCAGGGTGGAGCCTACAGCTTTGGCTTCCGTCAGCCCCACCCTATGCGGCTCCTGCATCTCAGGGTCCTTCAGTACTCATTGCAAGCACCTCTGAGAGAAAGGTGCCCTCTATTTTCACCTGCTGCCAAACAGTCTATGCTCTCCCGCAATGAGCCTGGTATTGGGGTTCAGTTCAGTTGGAAGTGGAGTTGGAGGTGGCGTTCAGAGCAGTCTGGAGCCCCTGTCTCCTTCCTGCCAGGGCACTGCCACGGCACAGCCAATGTGCGCGCCTCCGGGATTCCGAACCATCACTTCCTGGGATAGCTGCCTGAGCCTTTCTTGCCCTCCCAGATTCCCTTTGGTTCTAGAGATAAGCTCTGTCTTATCCCAGGAGCACTGTGTATGTCACCATCTTGCAGATCTCACTGGAAACAGACACCTCGGGCCGCCAGGTGTGACCTCCGCTCTTGCCACATGTTCCAGTCATCCCACACACCTGTCTTTGGCACTGAGTGCTGTTGCCTGGCTTCTGTTACTTCAGGACCCTGCCGCCCCTCAGGGTCAGGAGCTCAGTTCTGTGACAGCATGTCCCCCCAGCAGCTCTGGTCCAGAGAGGAGCCGCCACTGAGCTGCTCGCTGGTGCTGGCAGCCCCTTTCACAGCACATTCTTTGGTCCTCGGGCAGACAGGTGTTCTCCAGGTCCTCCTGGTGGCTGTCCGTCCTAAGGAGTCTCCTCTAGCATGCCCGCTTCTCTGAGCCTCTGGCCCTGTTTCCTGGCTCTGCCTCACCTCATGGGCCCATGGCTTGCTCTAAGCTTGGTGAGCCAGGCCGTAGAGCAGCCATGCCATGCCCAGCTGCTTGCCAGGTGTCACACCTGGACCACAGGACAGTGCTCCCAAACCAACCAGCTCCCTTCCCCAACTTAGACGGCATGCTGCTTATATGGAGAGAGATAAGACTAGTCAGAGGTGTCAGTCCCTGTGGTCCTTGTGCAGGTGACACCAAAACAAAGGGGCCAAATGACAGCCACGTGGATGATGGTGGCTCCCACGCTAGGCTGTGGCCGTGCTCTATGGGGGATAGAAGGCAGGGTTCTAGGTGGCCCCCTGACCCCCACCCCTGCTGCAATGCCCTGCATAGTCCCTTCCCTAGAGTGTAGGTGCCACCCCTAACCTGCAGAGTGCTGTGGGCAGGGTACAGGTCCACACCCAGAATACGTGTTCTCTTACCCTCATTCCTGGCACCGCTGCCTTTTACACTGACCAACCAGGTGACAGCACAGAGGCTGCAAATATCCAGGCCTGCACCCCACACCTCTGTGAGCGACGAATGTCTGCAATGTGCCCTAGGGCAGAGAATTGGTTTTAGATTATTATCATGGCTGTAGGAGGCCCCTTGAAAGACTCCAATCGGCCTTTCTAATCAAAATAGACCTCATTCCTCCAGTCCAGGAAGTAAGACTGCAGCACAGGCCAGCAGAGTGTCTGTGCGATGGGCTCAGGCTGGGACTTGTCTCCCCCTGTGTCACAGTGCTCAGGGCGAGGCTCAGTAAGCACCGGCATCCGCAGTGAAACCAGCCCAGGCCGCACCTCCTCTGTCCGGTGCTTACCAGGCCAGATGCTGAGGGCCCTGAGCCGGTTTGCTTGTCTGTAAATTAAACCAGTTAACTGCCACGCGTCCAAAACGGAAACCATCCCCACATGCCATGATATTTTGAATTTAACTTAAAAAAATCAATTTGTAATGACTATTATAAAAATAAGTATAGTACTCCCAATTCGGGTGTTCTTGAATATTTTCAGCCGAAAATTTCACGAAAAATGATTTTAAAGTTGATCAGAGCTGCCACTTCAGGAAAACTTTATATATGTGTGTGTGTGATGTGCAGGGAAGGTCCACCGCTTGCATCTAAAGATGCTTATGGCGCACAGTGGGTTAAAGCCAAAAACTTTCTTCTGATTGTTTGGTGTTGGCACAGATGTACCCACTGCCTGGACTACAGCCTGACAACCATCAATAGCATTCGCTTCCGAAAAGGGTAAAGAGGAGTAGAAGTATATATTGCTATTTATCAGTGCACTAATAACTTATTTTATGCATTTTTAAATTAATCCTCACTTATGTCCAAATTTTGCCATTTTTTTAATAATGGAGTTTAGGGAAGGGGTTTGGGACCAGGTCAGCCATCAGGATAAACAAATATTCTTATGTGACAGGTGGAACAGTCCAGGCCCAGAGGATCAAATGACTTGCTTTTCATTTTCAGGTGATTGAGCTACAAGATTTATCGCTTACTTCTTAACATTTAATTGCTATCTCTTGCCTAGAATTTAATTTGGAGAAGATTTTCAAAATTGTGTACGACTAGAGAATGTGTGGTGACCATGGCTGACAGCATGTGAATCGGGGAGCGTGTCTGCGGAGCCATGCTGAGGGCTGTTAGACCGCAGGCTCCTGGGCTCCGACCCTGCAGTTTCACTCCACGGGGCCCGAGGACTGCGTCTGCCACGCTCCCAGGTGATACCGCTCCGGCACCGCGGGTCCACAGAGCACACCCAGAACCAGAACCACAGGTGTGTTCCGGCAACATGTCATTAAAGCCAGTCAAGAGCCCTAAACTTCGGCCCCGGGCAAATGAGGGGAGCAGCCCTAACTCCACACCTGCTTGGAAGCTCCCCAGAGCCTGTCACAGCCCCACCTGGTGGATTGGGGCCAGCTCCCGGGCGCCAGGGAGCCCCGTGTTCACAAAGATTCACAGAAAAAGCAGCAGGCTTTCTGGGGGAAGAGAAAGGGAGGAGGAGTGAGAGTGGGCATAACTTTTTACTGGCTGTTCAGCCCTTTGAATTTTATCTACCAATTGTTAAGAACAAGACAATAGCCCAAAACAGTCAGTGATGCCAAACCCCAGATCCCACTCAAGACGTAATTAGTTTCCGCTTTCCCAGAAATGGAATCTCAAACCAGTCAATCAGGAAGCTCCTGACTTCCCTGAGGAAAGTGACCTTCTTTGCCTATTAGGACTCATTTCCCTCCCTTCTGCCTATGTAAGTCTTTCATTTTGCCCAGCTCCGCCGAATTCCTTTCTGTCTGCTTAATGGGAGGCTTCTGATTTGAATCAACTTTTGCTCACACTCTTAAAATGTCTATATTTTACGCAGCGAACCAAAAAGAGTTAGATCCCTATTTTTAATTAGGAAAAACAAGTTGTATGGGAAATATGCACAGAAGGACAAAACGTACAGAATGCCACAGCCGGTTAGGTCATGGGATGGAGACCTGGGACAGGCCTGAGGAAAAGCTGCTGTTTACTGAGCATCCTGCTGAGCGGCCATGTGGGAGCCAGGCCCACCCGGACTCTCCCTCCTGGAAACCGGAGGTCTGCCCTTCCTACTGGCCCGTCTTACTTATGACAGGCACTCTCTCTCTTTTTTTAAAAAAAATATATTTTATTGATATTTTACAGAGAGGAGGAAGGGAGAGGGATAGAGAGCTAGAAATGTCGATGAGAGAGAAACATCAACCAGCTGCCTCTTGCACACCCGGGATGTGCCCACAACCAATGTACATGCCCCTGACCCGAATCGAACCTGGGACCTTTCAGTCTGCAGACCGACGCTCTACCACTGAGCCAAACCGGTTTCAGCAATGACAGGCTTTTATGGGGGTGGGTCAGGGAGACCTTTGGCTGCTTCTGAAAAGAGAGAATATCTCTAAATCCAATTAACTAAAGGCCAGATGAGAATCGGGTGTCCAAAAGAGAGAGAGGACATGTTGAGAGAGAGAGAGAGAGAGAGAGAGAGAGAGAGAGAGAGAGGGAATGAGAGAGGAGGATGGGAGGGGGAGGGAAAAGGAGGGGGGAAAGGAGAGTGAGAGAGATACGATTCTGACACGATTTGAAAGTACACAGGTGGGGAGCGGGGGACTGAGGAGTGGGAGGACTCAGCAGCGACGCCTGGAGAGGCAGCTGGCTGTGGAGAGCCTGCGGAAGCACCTGTCGCAGAGGAATTTACAGAAGAGGCATGAGAGCTGCCACTGCTCTCGGAACAACGCCCGAAGCAGCTTCTCCCGCAGGAAAGAGCTGACCTACTTATGTATCCAATAAATATTTACTGAGCGCGTGGTGCATCAGGCCCTAAGAAAAATCATTTTGGTTAGACACAGAGACTTCCCTGAAATTGTCTTACTAGAGACCTGCAGAAACACTGACACCACTGAGAGGCCACGCCCTTTGGGAAGGTGGCGGGAAAGCGAAGGCCCCCTTTCGTCCTCCTCCTTTCCGCTGGATTTTCCTGTCGCCTCCGACCCCGCAGCAGCTGCTGAGTGTGCCCGGCAGAGGGCAGCCAGGGCCCGAGAACCACTGTCCCAGCCGCCTGCTTAGGACACAGGGCAGATGGGTACCTGCCCCTGGCTGCCCTCTGGAGGCTGGCACGATGCCGACTTCCTGGCAGCAGCTGCCCCAGAGAAACAGGGCGCTCTGGGAGGCTGTGAAAAAAGCCGCTTTGAATTCTCCCAGGGCTCTGTGGGTCCCACCTGGCCCATGCTGGGCCCCGGCACCCTGCCACGCTCACCTGGGAGAGGACCCTGGGACAAGGGCCGTTTGCTTCTCACCCCAGCGCAGAGTGCTGGCTCTGTTTCTTCTAACTGCTCAGAATCTGTTTCTTGGCGGATAGACTCCTGGAGCCCCAGAGCGGGAAGGACCTGGGAGCTGCTAGTCCAGGGGTCGCCGTTTCAGATAACTTGCAAGGCAACAGGGACCCTAAATCGTGAAGCCCCCTTAGGGTGAGATGGGGTGGAGGGCAGGCAGGGTGGCTGCAGTGGACGGGAGAGACAAGCCATGTGCAAAAATTCCTTAATGTAACTGCTTCTCTGGCTGCAAAATGCCACATGGCCATGGCCTGGGTTGGGACGCTGACTCCAGGTCTCCCTTCATATTAAACAGTGAGCTTGCCCTAACCGGTTTGGCTCACTGAATAGAGCATTGACCTGCAGACTGAAGGGTCCCAGGTTCAATTCCGGTCAAGGGCATGTACCTTGGTTGCGGGCACATCCCCGGTAGAGGATGTGCAAGAGGCAGCTGGTCGATGTTTCTCTCTCATCGACGTTTCTAGCTCTCTATCCCTCTCCCTTCCTCTCTCTGTAAAAAATCAATAAAAAATATTTTAAAAAATAAACATCGAGCTGCAATCTGTGGGGTGGCGTGGGCTTCCAGGTCTGCCAGCCCCGGCTGCTGTGCTTCCTTGCTTGGCCCCGGATCCTGTTTGGAGAAAGCGGCGTCCGGAGCACAGGACACTCCTGTTCCGAGCAGTGAGTCAGCCTCGGAGCTGGCCGTGGGCAGCGCGACTCCGAGACAGACCTTCCGTCCACTGCGTTTCCAGTGAATTCCCGCCCGCTTCCTCTGCCCACCTCCCTGCGGCCTGTGGCTGGGAACCTTTGTTTACTCGGGTTTTTTCCTCCTTGGAAGGAGGTCCTACTGAGAAGCACCCAGGAGTGCAACCCCTCACATCTCACCAGGAAATGACGGGAGGAGCACGAGGGGGCTGCCCATCCCGTGGGACCCGCAGGGTGCAGCCTGAGGTGGCCTTAAAAACTGCATCCCACACGCAGGCAACCGGGCTGTCCCCACTGTAGGAGCATCGGCCGCCACAGGGGGGCGCAGTGAAGTCCCTGCCTCTGGAGGAGCGGGAACTGGGCTGCGGCCCCATTACCAGCCAGGGTGACCCGGAGCAAGTGCTTTGGTGGAGCCATCCGCGTGGAGACATGAGCTCACCCTCCCCGTGACTGACCCGTCCCGGAGCTCCGGCTCCAGCTCCTCGCAGCAGCGAGTGTAAAGGGGCCTGAAACTCCGGGCTCGACAATATCCCGGAGAGAAGGAAAAAGAAAGAAGTAGATGGAAAGGGGCCACGCACCAACCCTCACGTCGGCCTTACAGACTCAGACCTAAAGTGACCACAGAGGACGGTCTGAACTGACAGCTTCCTAACTGAAGCTCCTCAGAAGGCCCAGGCCCGGTGGTCAGTAGCTTCGAACGTGGTCGGATACACGGACCTTGTGGGTTTGACCTCTGGTTAGGGCACGTACAAGAAGCAACCAAAGAATGCATAGATAAATGGAACAACAAATTGATGTTTCTCTTCCTCTCTCTCTCTCTCTCTCTCTCTCTCTCTCTCTCTCTCAAAATCAATAAATAAAAATTTTAAAGTATATACTAAAAAAAAGCTGTTGTGTCCTAGGCCGGTGTTTTTCCCTAACAAAGGTCAATCTTTATTTTTTGACTGAGCCTGTCTGTTATCTTTTTTTTTTTTGCATTTATGATAACATACCTGATAACATATCTATGGAATATCAAAGTAATTTCCTTTTATTCGGACTCCTAAAAGCATAACCACCTGCACCAGAGCAGAGACCTCAAATCCCCTCCTTGTTGTCATTATCATGTTAATTGTGAGCTGTTAACTATCCGGGACCCACCTGCATAAAGGAAGCATTTGTCTATTCATTTTATGCAACCCCAGAGGCTTCCCCTGCTTTGCTTTCTCCCTCCCTAATCTATCGCCTAGGGATTACACATAACTCCTCAGTCTCCTCTTTGATTGTAATGTATAAAATAATGCAGAAAACTGCCTTTCTCTGGAGCATTTTCTCAACCCATTGAGAAATTGCCGTCAGTTTGGCTCAAATCAACTCATAAAAACTCTTACAGGTTTTCCATTTCTTATTTGACAAGAGAAAGAAAGAAAAAACACACAGATGCAGAAACCGGTTTAGCTCAATGGATAGAGCATCAGCTTGGGGACTGAAGGGACCCGGGTTCGATTCCGGTCAAGGGCATGTACCTTGGTTGCGGGCACATCCCCAGTGGGGGGTGTGCAAGAGGCAACTGATCGATGACTCTCTCTCATCGATGTTTCTGACTCTCTATCTCTTCCCTTCCTCTCTGTACAAAATCAATAAAATATATTTAAATATATATATATATATATATATATATATATATATATATATATATATATATAATGGAAATTTTTTTTAAAAGAAAAAGAAAAAGAAAAGAAAAAACACACAGAGATGGACTAGGTCAGCCACCTGCGGGGCACGTTGGGAACAGAATGGGGAGGACCAAGGGAATAGAAGCATATTTGCTGAAATATCTTTTTGTTCTGACTTGATATTTGGAGACATTTTGAAGTTTACATTTCAAAGATAAATAAAACTCACAAGGATGGGTAAAACCCTAACATCGAATATACACAGAAATAAGCAAATAAAAAAGAACGCGCTCTGACACCTATAGTACTAATTGATAGTAAAAACAATTGGCCCCTCTACACGTTAAACATTTTCTTAGGGTTTTGCTTAACATCTGCAGCATCTCCACATGGTAGGTACAGTTTCTATCCTAGTCTTATGGGAGGACGGCGTGCCTCGGTGAGATTAAGGAATGTGAAGGGGCTTGAACTCAGATTGTGTATCTGATCTGGGATGGCAGGCACTGAAGTGTGACTTAGTGTCCCTGGGTTCCGGGAATCTACAGCCTCAGAGATAAACAATCTCGGGAAGCGGAAGCCAGAGAAAGAATAAGTCCCTTAACGGGAAAGATTTAAAGGCCACAGAGATCTTAGGAATTCTGAGCACTCATGCGGGTCGGCTTCCTGGAGGATCTGAGATCTAACCAAACCTTAGGCAGGACTGAGGCGGGTGTGGGAAAGGGCGAAGGAATTCCAAGCAGGAGACTCGGCCGGAAACAGAGGTGTGGAGAGGGGCCTGGTGTGCAGAAGCCCAGAAGACCAGCTTTCGCAGACGGACCCCACCGAGGGCACCCGTGTAAGGATCTCGGGGACTCAGGTGGGGGGACCCTGCTGGGAGCACAGTGTCCGCATGTGGCTGGTGCGCTTGGTGGATTCCCAGCTCCTCACACTGGCCCTCTGCACTGCACATTGAGACGATATTTGCCCCTCCCTTCCCAACGCCTGGGCCCAAAGACTGCGAGGGGAGGCAGGCTCTGTGCTCTGGGTCTACCGAGGGGCAGAGAAAAGGCAAGGGCTCCTTTCGCTGCTCTGCTTTGCTCTCCCACCTCTCCTTTCTCAGCAGAGAGGAACCAGCAGGAAGAGGCCACTCCCCGTTCGCTGAGCTGAGAACGCTCGCCCCCTGGTTTCCCAATCCCCGGAGGGCTGCCCCAGGGTGTGAGGAGTGGGTGGGGGAAGCTCATCCTTCGGTCGGTCCCCTCTCCAGCTGCCTGGCTGGGTGCTCAGCAGGGAGTGTGAGAGGAACCGAGGAGAAAGCAGGGAGATGGGCCTGGCTGGACAACCAGGAAGCTTGAAGAAAATCCAAATAGGGATATTTTAACAAACCTGGAAAAGTCCTTGAACAAAGAAGCACTGGCCCTCAAGTGCTGCCCTTCGTATCATCCCCCCCTTCTTTTTTTCAATGTCAACATTTTTTAAATTTAAAGTCTTTATTATTGACAGTATTTTAGATGTCCTCCCTCCCCCACTTTGCCCACCTTCCAGCCCCTGACCCCTTCCTTTGGCCCTCCCCAGCACTGTCTGTGTCCATGGGCTCTGCACACATGTTCTTCCGCTAATCACCTCCCCTTCCTTTGTCCAGGCCCTACAGCCCTCCCCTCTGACAGCTGTCAGTCTGTTCCATGTATCCGTGCCTCTGCTTTTATTCTGTTCGTCACTTCATTTTGTTCACTAGATACCACATATTAGTGATATGGTACGGTATTTGTCTTTCTCTGGCTTATTTCACTTAGCATAGGGTAAGCGTTCTTTTTACAGCCACGTGGTATTCCATGGTGTAATTGTACAACAGCATTTTTATCCATTTATCTACTAACTAATGGGCACTTGGGCTGTTTCCAGATCTTAGCTATTCTAAATTATGCTGCTGTGAACATGGGGGTGCACACATTCTTTTTGATTGGTGTTTCCGGTTTCTTAGGATATATATCCAGTAGACATATTAAAAAAATGTTCAAAGTCACTAATAATCAGAGAGATGCAAATTAAAACTGCAATGAGGTATCACCTCACACCTGTCAGAATGGCTACCATCAATAAATCAACAAACAGTGCTGGCGAGGATGCAGAGAAAAGGGGACCCTCGTGCACTGCTGGTGGGTCTGCAGACTGATGCAGCCACTGTGGAAAACAGTAGGGAGTTTCCTCAAACAATTAAAAATGAAACTGCCTTTTGACCCAGGGATCCCTCATTGTCCGCATTTAAATGACAGCAATCATTTAAATATAAATAAAGCCATCATCTGGCCCCATTGAATCTTTTCATCTCTGTTACCAGTGTCCCTGCGCCCCGCTCCCTCCCCACCAGCTCTGTTTCCCCGCCCGGCCACCTCCTCTGGGAGCACGGGACCCCTTTTCCACGGTTGCTGCCACGTCCTATCCCTGCGCCACAGTCTTGTCACCCCCGACTCAGAGCTCCTGAAGTGCCGAGCCCGCAGGCTCTTCTTTCCCCCAGATCAAGAGAGACCGTTTTAATGATATTTGTAATGCTGGGCGAATGGGTATCTGCCCTTGAAAGCAACGTTTAACTTTTTAAACCACAACCCTCGGTAAGAAATATTTTTTACTTGTGACCCAGTTGACACTCTCTCTCTCTCTCGGTAAGAAATATTTTTTACTTGTGACCCAGTTGACACACTCTTTCTCTCTCTCTCTCTCTCTCTCTCTCTCTCTCTCTCTCTCTCTCTCTCTCTCACACACACACACACACACACACACACACACAGCAGAAACAAAAATGACAAATAATACTCATGGTGCATGCACTCAAATGTCCTCTTTTCATTTGTTTGTTAAGCGCTTGTTGGGCCTGGAAGGTGGAAAGCCAGGCCCTCAAGCACCAAGCGGAGCTCCCATTGCAAACGTGGGGCCTTCCCCTCCCAGCGGGCCAGCCTGGGCTGAAGCTGTGAGGGAGGAAATGCCCGTCTGGTGGGTGATGAGTCTGGCCCTTCAGCAGCACGTGACAAGGGCCCGGGCCGCCCTCAATAGTTTTCCTTGTTGGGCCTTATTTCAGAGAGGAAGGGAGAGGGAGAGAGATAGAAACATGAATGATGAGAGAGAATCATTGACTGGTGGGCTTCTGCATGCCCTACACTGGGGATTGAGCCCACAACCTGGGCATGTGCCCCTGACCGGGAATCAAACTGACCTCCCGGTTCAAAGGTCGATGCTCAATCACTGAGCCATGCCACCAGCAGGGCCTGTTCGGGCCTCTGTAACTTTCCTTCACGTAGTCATCCCGCCTCTCAAAGCATTCCTCAGCTGCTTGCTGCCTGCTCATGTCCTGTGCCAACCTCTCTGATGCTCACCTGGCCCGTGATGTGGGTCTTCTTAACGGGCAGCTGCTTGCAAGAGCTCTGGGAGTTGAGGGTGCCCATGGCGGGGGAATGGGGGGAGCCGGCCAGCCGGCATTTGCTGTTTGACTGACAAGACAGGCGGCTGCCTGGGTGGAGTCGTGCAAGCCTGCCTGCCTCATCCCTCCCGGGGCAGAGAGGCAGGCCGTGGATGATGCATGGGGCTGCCTGGGCAAGGTGACGGGGTGGTCAACAGTAGGTTTACAAAACCCAGTCATCTATCTCTGTGTATAGAAACTGCACAATTAAAACATTAAGATGAACAAAACTGAGATTCAGGGTAAACCTAGGTAGATATGGCTCTTAGGGCTGGAGCTGCTGAATAACCAATGAGAATGGCAGGTAACAACTGTTAGAAATAAGGTGAGTCCCCCAAGTCAAGGGTTCTGATAGAATACAAAACACTCGGGAGCCAGGCAGCAAGGCAAACATATTTGCTTCTACGTAGAAGAATGCACACACATGGTCTGGAAGCGTGTGCACACCAAGCAGGTAGGCTGCTTGGGTTTATAATCCCTTACACGTGTGACCTGTCCTTTGCTCTTGATTGGCACTCAGGCTCAGTTTTTCTCGATTGGCTAATTCAAAGGGAGGGGATGGCCTTTGCTGTTTCAAGATGGCAGCCCCAGGGGATCTGCAAGCCATGTGGCCAACATGGTGGCTGTCTAAACTGTTCTTTGACAGAAAAGATGACTTGTTTATTCTCACACAACCAACAAAGGGCAGGGCACCCTAAGCCCAAACGTGACCTTTGCTGCTCCTTCGGAATCACCAACCGGTGCCTCAGAGCACCTTCCTTTCTTGCTGGGCCTCCTCTGACTGCCCTGACCGTGTGGTGGGTGTTCAACCTGCCCCACCCCCCACCGCCATTCCAACGGGTCAGTATTGCGGGAGGAACACAGTCAGCGATGACAGGCCGGGAAACATGACTCTCATCATAGTGGGGATGCGAGAGGCGCTCCTTTGTCCTGTGATGGTGGCAGCCCCACATCGGAGGCCACCTCAGAGAGGACCCAGGTGAGAACATCCCAGAAGGTCCCGCTGGTCTCTGCCTGAGTCCTGGCACCGCTCACTCGGTGTCTTGTCCTTTCAGCCTCCCGCAATGTCTTCCAGGAGGACAGCCCTGTGCTGTCTGCCAAGGGGGATGACGTTGAATTTGGAAAGTGAACTTGAGCAGCTCCATAGGTTAGAACTAAACGAAAGACGAACAGCTGTTCCTCCATTCTGTCTTCCTGGCCCTGCTCTCAGTCACACACACTTGCATGTGTCACACAGAAGCCAGCGAGGCCCCATTCCCAGGAGCTGACCTCTTGGCCTGACAGCGCAGTGTAGAGACCTGCGCTGAGCGGAGCCTGAGCCCATTGGAATAGGCTGACTGTGCGCCCGCCCCCCTCCCCTCCCCCCCCCCGGGGGGGGGGCTGTGGAGCACTGAGGGGACAGCTGGCACTCCTGAGGCTGGGTAACTGCTGAGGTGGCCTCCGTGCAAGGAGGGGTGGGGGAGGTGAGGAGCCTGTGGGAAACCGAACATTGTCACTAGTAGTTACATGTGAAAAGAGAATTTGGAAGGTTGGCCAACCTTAATGGCTCTGAATGATCGGAGCTATTAACTCATTGTTTAGTTGAGACTTTAGTAGTTAAAGCAACCTCCACCAGTTAATCATATGTAAACTCTTGCTGATTGTCTATTGTTGGAATTTCCTGCCAAAAGGATATGGGTGTTTCCCATAGCCTCAATAAAAGGGATGGCAAAAGGCCAGCGCAGTGGGTAGACTCCCTCCTGGCCCCCAAATTTCTCAAATTGACCCTTCCAGTCTCTTCATTTGTGTGTGGTCTTCTCCAGAACACAGAATCCTGAACCACGTGGGATGTGATAAGGGACCCCACACGAGCCCAATGGAGCCGAGTACATTTTTCCTGTTGGGAATCAGTGGGAAATGACGCTGGCGGGCAGAGGAGGCCCCACCCTGGATTCGCCTTGCAGGCCAAGGTCTAGGGGAGGGGGGCAGCGGCAGGGGAGAAGACTTAGTGAAAGCGAGGGCTTTAGCAAGTGAATGTGGCCCCTGTGAGACTGGTTGCTAAGGGGTTGAGCTGGAGGCTGGGGAGTGGCTGAGCGGTCAGGGGTAGAGGGTCCGTGCTGGACAAAGAAAGCAGGGCAGCAAGCGGGAGCTTTAGGAGGACTCCGATCGGGATCCACTGCACCCTCCTCTGTCTTAGCTTTTCTCCTCCATGCCCTCTCTGCCCCCCTCTCTGGAGCAGCCCATGTCCTTCTGTCCCCGGGCCAGTGTGTCCAGCGGTTCAGCAAATGCTTCAGGTGAGGGGTGCGCAGCTGGCGTCCGGAGTGACTTGCTTGGGCTGCTTTTTTGGAGTCATCTGCAGGAGGACTTTGAAGGAGTCATGAGCCCACGTTTCCTTAAGAATGTGAGTGAGAAAAGCTGCTGGTTAGACCTCACAGGATGCTAGAGCCAGCCAGGCGCCTGACACCAGATGTGGCACTGATAGCGCTGGGCGAGAAGCAGAAGTGACTCCGCTGGGCCCGGGGCTGGCGCTCCTGTTTCTCTAGGCCAAAGAAATCGGGTCACCCCGCCCCCTCCCCCCACCTGCCAGACCCCAGGGACCCCCTGCTGCCTCTGAGGGATCAACCCTAAAGAAGGGCCACGGAGCAGCCGTGGGCGGCCTCTGGGCGAGGACCCCAGCCTCTTCACCCTGCAGATGGGTTTGTTTGGTCTACCCTGCCCTCCCCAACCCTTGGCTCCCTTTCTACCTCGTGTACTTGCCTTCCCATCTCCTCCCTGAGCCTCCCGTCCTGGCAGGCACAGACTGGGAGTGCTCCGGGCCCTCTGCCATCGCTGGGAAACAGCACACAAGCCTGCAGGCTGGGCAGCCAGGCCCACTCGGGGCAGACACCACGTGGTGGAGGGGAGTTTCCATAAGCAGTCTTCTCCCACTGCGGTCCCAGCAGAAGGTGCTGGAAGAGGAGAGGGAGGAGGAGTCAGGGAGGGTTCCTGATGGGAGATCTGCAGAGCTGGGCTGCGCTCCACACAGGGGCACCTCCAGGGTGTGCTCAGAGAGAGGATGAAGGACAAAACGAGGACAGGTGGTGCGGGTGGGAACTGACAAGAGGTGCCACCTGGGAGAAACTGAAGGCTGTAAAAACTCACGCAGGCCGAAACCGGTTTGGCTCAGTGGATAGAGCGTCGGACTGCGGATTGAAAGGTCCAAGGTTCGATTCTGATCAAGGGCATATACCTTGGTTGCTGGCACATCCCCGGTGGAGGGTGTGCAGGAGGCAGCTGGTCAATGTTTCTCTCTCATTGATGTTTTTAGCTCTCTATCTCTCTCCCTTCCTCTCTGTAAAAAAATCAATAAAATATATATTTTTAAAAACTCACGCAGCCCTGGCCAGTTTGGCTCAGTGGATAGAGTGTCGGCCCACAGATGGAAGGGTCTGAGTTCGATTCCGGTCAAGGGCACGTACCTCAGTTCCAGGCTGGGTTCCTGGCCCTGGTTAATGTGTCTTTCTCACATTGATTTTTCTGTCTCTCCCCCTCCCTTCCTCTCTCTCTCTCAAAATCGATGGGAAAATGTCCTGTGGTGAAGATGAGCAGAAAACAAACAATACAAAGCCACTCCTGCAGCATGTGAGCTGAAGGGCTCAAAGGAAGGCCTCCTTCCCTGCCAGGCCGCTCCGCTGGTTAGAGTGTTGTCCCAATACAGGCCAGGCCGGTTCGATCCCGGCAGAGCACATACAGGATGCAACCAATGAAGGCATAAGTAGGTGGAACAATAAGTAGGAGAGAACGATCACTCTCTCTCTCTCTCTAGTTGATTTCTTTAAAAAGGGAGCAATGAAGTTTCAGAGCCTCTTAGAGTCACAGGGATGTCATGGGAGGCTGCTTGGGGCGGCGTGTGAGAAGCTGAGACTCTGCTTTGAATGTGTGACATTTGCTGGAATTTATAACTGTGGGCCGGGAGGTGGCCGCGAGGATCTAGGGCAGCAGTGGGTGAGGTGAGACTGGAGGGACACATGGAGAGGCCCTGGGTGGGAGGCGGAGCCAGGGAGGAAGACTGAGTGCAGCTGCACAGGGGCCCCGGGCAAGACAGCGTTAAGGAGGAGGTCTGCAGGCTTCTTCTCCTCAGGCTGTGGGCAGAACAGACAGAACAAGGGGGGGAGAGCTGAAGGTGACAGGTTTCTGCTAGTGGGGACCAGTCAGGGTCAGGGTCAGGGAGTGGGTGGTAGGCAGCCGCCTTTGAAAGAAGGAAACAGCTGTGAGAGAAGTACTGGCCCTGCTGAGACAGGAGAGTGAGGAGAAAGGGCCGGAGGAGGTGGAGGGGAGATGGAGATGCTGGCCTTGGGTTTCTCAGCAGGCACCCCCCTGCACCCCTCTGTGTGTGCCAGGCTCAGTGAGGAAGCAGAGAGGAGTCAGGCTCCCGACCAGGCTGGCTCTTTCTGGGACTCGAGCACGAGCAATTCTGCCTTTTCCCCTTCCCCTGGACTCCTCTCTCCTTTCCCTGCCACAGGGCCCCTCAGAACTGGGAGCGTGAAATGGGCCAGGGATGTGAGAACATTAGTGACGCCCTTAGATGGTCGGTGGGGAGAGGCCTAGTAGGTGCCAGTCAAAAGGGACGTGGAAGTGGGTAACCCCGACGAAGGGAGGGTGAGGATTGGACTAATCACCGAGTTCTTGGCAGCCAGCGCTGAGACGCCCAGTAACTACAGACTTAGAGTTGTGAGTGAGTCTATATCTTCAGGGTCTGGTTACCCACAAAGGCCCCATAGCAACCACTGTGCCAACGGGCCTGTGGAGGGAGGAGCACCAATGGCCAGGATATGACTGAGGGTGACCTCACCGAGAACATGCCATGCGCCTGGGGGGGGGGGGGTGCTGGCAGCGGGCTGGAACTGTGCTGGAATGTGAAAGCGGGAAGAGGCTGGATGGACTAAGGAGAGGACTTCATGGAATTGGGAGGGACTGTGAAAGGAGAGACTGGTTCGTGCAGGAAAGATAAGAACCAAGGGGGTGAGGAGGAAAAAGTCTTCCCCTCCGAGTGAGAGTGAGGAGGGAGGCTGGTGTTGATAAAGGAGCTATGAGTGGGCAGGAGGCTCTGACCACACGTGACCTGAGGATCTGGGCACCCCCAGCCTTGAAACTCATCTACACAGGCTGGGCGTGTAGCTGGCATGGTTTTGCAATGCCACACAAGTGGAAACATTCACGGAGCTCATGATCCTCAGGCCAGGACATGCACACCTTATCACGGCCTGATGTGAAGAGACAAGAATCAGGAGCTCTGTGTGCGGTGACAAGCTAAAGCTTCTGAGACAAGGGCAAGTGAAAAGAGCAAGTTGCATGCCTGTGCACAGCACGATCTCATTGGGTGGAAAAGAAAAATAGCGTCTAGCACAGAAAAATACAAATACCTTATGTGTTGGTCTGTGTGCATCAGGGGATTTAAAAATTATTTTACTGATTTTTAGAGAGAAGAGGAAAACACACACACACACACACACACACACACACACACACACACAGAGAACATCAATTTGTTGTTCCATTTACCTATGCATTCATTGGTTATTCTTGTATGTACCCTGAGTGGGAACTGAACCTACAACCTTGGGGTACTGGGATGACGCTCTAACCAACTGAACTGCACAGCCAGGGGAGAAAAAAATTTTAAAAACCACTTTACTGAGGTGATTGATATACAAAATCTGCACCTATTTAATGTACAAGTTGATGAGCTCACAAGATCTGTGAACAGCTGTTTGGGGTTAGATTAGGAAGTTGGGGCTCTAAGGAGGAGCACTTTGAACTATATTCTTCTGTATGGTGGTGTTTTTAGCACAAGCACAAATCCGTGAGCCATATAGTACCAGTAACCACGTTGTGTGAACTAAATACCGTAGAACACAAGTCAGATAAATATGCATTCTTTTTTAAAAGATATTTTATTTTTTACAAAGAGAAAGGGAGAGGGATAGAGAGCTAGAAATATACATGAGAGAAACATCAACCAGCTGCCTCTTGCACACCCCCTACTGGGGATATGCCCACAACCAAGGTACATGTCCTTGACCAGAATCGAACCCGGGACCCTTCAGACCGCAGGCCAACACTCTAGCCACTGAGCCAAACTGGTTTCGGCTAAATATGCATTCTTACAGGGACAATGGGACCGAATGTTCGCAATGAGGTCATCCCAGAGAGTGAGGGACTCTCTCCTTCCTTCCTCTCACCCTCATCTGGCCTGAGTCACTCCCATAGTTTAAATCTGGAGGCAATACAGGCCCATGGGAAGCAGGCTGAGCGTGGGGTCACTCCTTCCCTGAGCGCCTGCCAGGCCAGGGCGACTCCTGCTCACGGTGTGGCCCAGGCCTCTCGGAGCTCACTTCTGGGTAAGACAGGTAAGAACCCGGGTCTGCCTACATCACCAGCTGCCAAGGGAGATGGCGATGCTTTGAAGATACCTGGAATCAGGAGGGGAAGAGCCCTATCCACAATGGAAGGTTTTTATAAATCACTGTCAGAGGCATTATCTAGGGCCACAGTTTAAAAGCACAATTCCCTGCCAACGGTGGTTATGGAATAAGAGAAGGGGACAGCCATAAAATGGATATAATTTGGGGTAACAATGAGTTGTCCTAGGAATAAAGGCACTTTCGGAAAATAAAACTGGGAAGGATCTGTGCGTAGTGGATGACACCACCCTAAAAGATGGTCAATCTGGTTGACAGAAAACCCAATTAGCACCCAAATGTATTGCTTGCTAGTGGAAGGCCAGGTCCAGTACTAAGCACTTTACTTATTTAATCCTTGTGACACCCCGTGACCTCCACTAGACTGAGGAGTGATGTGAGGCACAGAGAGGTTCTGTGATGCGCTCCAGGTCAGAGCAGTAATGGTGGAGCAGAATTCCAACCCAGAGCCACGTGCTGACCCTCTGCTTAGCTAAAATGGTGGGAGTGCTTGCTCAGGGAAATGGAACTTCATAGAGAGAAGTGATGGTTTTTCAACATTTGACTGAAAAATAATGTGGTAAGGTAGTTTCTAAACTTACTAGGTAACAAGAATCTTTATTCTTGTACAGTCATGTCATTTGGGTCAACAACTTACAGCATATACAATGGCAGTCTCATAAGATTACAAGGGATCTGAAAAACTCCTGTCCTAGCCAGTTTGGCTCAGTGGATAGAGCATTGGCCTACTGACCAAAGGAGTCCCAGGTTCGATTCCAATCAAGGGCACATACCTTGGTTGAAGGGTCCTCCCCGGCCTGGGCCCTGGTCAGGGCTTGTGCAGGAAGCAACTGACCAATGTGCTTCTCTCACATATCGGGTGAGGATTAAAACAAAACAAAAATTCCTATTGCCTAGTGACACCAGCCATTGTGACGTCATTGCTCCCGGGGGTGTGGGAATGCTGGCGCAGACAATACAGTGCCGACAGCCGCACACACAATGAAGGGCAGTGCATAATACTTGACAATGTTAATAAACAACTTTAATGGTTAATGTACTAACTATACTATAATTTTAGCATTATTTGAACATGCACACGTTCTACTTAATAAAAATTGTGCTGCCATAGACCATGTTTCTCAGTGGTTATAGCGTTGGCCTCGTGCACAGAAAGGTCCTGTTTCAATTCCTGATCAAGGGCCCATACCTGGAGTGCAGGTTTGATCCCCAGCCCAGGTAGGGTGCATGCTGGAGGCAACCAATTGATGTGTCTCTCTCACGTTTGGTTTTTGTTGTTGTTGTTGTTTTGTTTTGTTTTGTTTTGTTTTTGTGTGTGTGTGTGTGTGTTTTCCCTTCTCTCTCCCATCTCTCTCCTTTTCACTCTCTTAAAAAAAAAAAATCAATGGAAAAAATGTCCTCGGTGAGGATTAAAAAAAAAAAAATGCTGTAAAATAGGATGCCGTGTTATACCGGCACACAGGAGCACTTGGCTGAAGAGGCAAGAGAAAAGGAAACTGTAGAACCCCAAGAAAGTCCACAGTGAAGGATTTCACAGAAGCTTTGCAGACCTCCACAAGGTCCTTAGAAAGTATGAAAACATGGACCCTAAACTGAAAGGTTTTTATTCATATAGAGGAATGTGCATGGAGCAGTACCTGCTCACAGCAAAGCTAGGATGAGAAGGAACAAACCAAGCAAGCCACCTCCCCAAGAAGGCAGGTCCCTCCGGAGGTGTTCCAGAAGAAGGCCTAGTTTTCAGAGGAGGTAACAGCTCCAGCCTGCCACTGCGCCTGAAGATCTTCCAGTGAGACTCCATGTGCCAGACAGTAACACTGGTGATCCGTAGGCCCATGGTCGGAAAACTGCGGCTCGTGAGCCACACGTGGCTCTTTGGCCCCTGAGTGTGGCTCTTCCACAGAATACCATGGCCTGGGCGAGTCTATTTGAAGAAGTGGCATTAGAAGAAGTTTAAATTTAAAAAATTTGGCTCTCAAAAGAAATTTCAATCGTTGTATTGTTGATATTTGGCTCTGTTGACTAATGAGTTTGCCGACCACTGCCCTAGGCACATGTGTGTGTCTGTGTCTTAGTTTTTAACAAGAAAGTTAAAAAAGTAGAAAAAGGCTTATAAGAATATAAATAAAAAAGTTTTTACAGCTGTGTAATGTGTTTGTGCTTTAAGCTGTGTTATTATAAGAGTTGAAAAGAAAAAAAATGTAAAAGCTTATAAAGCTTAAAAGTTACAGTATACTGAGGTTAACTTATTAAAGAAAGAAAACTATTTCTTATGGGCTTAGTTGAGCCTAAGTGTTCTGTGAGTATAAAGTCTATAGCAGTGTCCAGCAACGTCCTAGCCTTCACATTCACTCACCACTCCTTCACCGACTCACCCAGCAACTTCCAGTCCTGCAAGCTCCATTTATGGAAAATGCCCTGTACAGGTGTCCCAATTTTTATCTGTTATTAAAGCATTCATCTTATAATGAAAACTGCTGTTTGAAAAATTTAACCCTGATATTTTGGCTTCTGTAAACGCTTGCTTGCTTAAGTAATAAGGAAAATAAGACTATTTTCCTTATTACTTAAGCCATAAATCTTCCCCAGACAGTTATCCGGGCTGGTGCTAGGCTAGGCCTTTGGTTGAGGTCTCAACGCCCCAGCACTTAGGGCTCTTTAAGAACTTGCAAAGGGGACCGGAAAAACTCTTATTTGGGAGACAAAGAGCTAGAAAAAGTATAAATAGGAAAGCTTCTTTCATGTTTCTTTGCCCAGAATTTATAAGGCATTTTCCTCTGGGCCTGCGCATAATAATAATAATAATAATAATAATAATAATGTGTGACTCCATTTCTCTAAGTGTTGCTTGGTTTTTCTCGTTTTCTGTAACATTATATTGTATTTTATGGTACCTTTTCAACTTTTTTCTGTTGTTGCTAATTCTCACCCAAGGATATTTTTTTCCATTGATTTTTAGAGAGAGTGGAAAGGAAGAAGGAACAGGAAGAGAGAGAGGGAGAGTGAGAGATATATAAGAGAGACACATTGATTGGTTGCCTCCCATTTGTGGCTCAACTGGGGCTGAGGATCAAGCCTACAGCCCAGATATACTAGTAAGCCCTCGACTATGAATCAAACCTGAGACCCTTCAGTGAGTGGGCTGATGCTCTAACCACTGAGAACACTGGTCAGGGCTTTTCTGTTTTTAAATACACAAATATCATTGTGTTACAGTGGCCTACTGTATTCAGTACAGTAACAGGCTAAAAGTTTGTAGCCCAGGAGCAAAAGGCTACACCATACAGCCCAGGCGTGTAGTAGGTTATACCACCCAGGTCTGTGTCAGTGCACTGTGTGATGTTCACACAATGATGAAATCACCTAGCAACACATTTCTCAGAGCATATTCATCATTAAGCATGACTGAAATTGCTTCTCAACCTGCAATGTGCTTGTGAATCACAGGGGGACCTGGTCAAAATGCAGATTCTGCTTCAGTAGGTCTGGATGGAGCCTGAATTCTGCAAGCCCTTTGCTGCTGGCCGGTAGACTACCCTTTGAGAAGCAAGGCCCGAGGCAGGGATTTCCCCAGAAAATGAGGAAATTAGATTCTGCTCAGAACTGTAGTCACCCCTGAGGCAGTTCCCAATAGCTCAAGTCCCTCCGTGAGCCCTCAAACACCTGCATTTCTGGGCCTGCAAAGCTGAGGTTCAGGCCCAGACTCTGTCATCTCCCCCAAGACGGACAGTTTTTCTCCAGTTTTGTCCATCAAACCATGAGGCTGTCCTCAGAGAGCTTTCTCTAGCTGAGGGTGCAGATGAGTGAGGGACTCTGAACTGGGCAGGGCGTGTTGTGGAGAACAGTGTGGGGGGACTGTGGGATGAGTGCCCTTGTGCTCTGAAATGTCTGCTGGGAGAGTGCAGGAGAAGGAAGGATGTCCCGGAAGACGAGCTGTGTGTCCGGATTCAGGAGTGGGCGGTCTGGTGGGAGAGGAAGGTTGACTTTGCCTCCTTGGTGGTGATGCTTCTGGCTGGTCCTCAGTGTGACATTCCAGTGGAAGGAGTTTGTGTTTTATGAGGGCATGGGCTGGGCAATCTTGTTGATAGATTAAACCCATAGCAGACTATTTGTTGAATGAGTGAATGAATGAATGGATGAATGAGTAAATGAGGAAAAGAACTAGGGAAAGTGATGGAATGCCTGAAGTTGTTGCCCTCTACCTCCTCCTGGGCCGGCTGCGGGAATGACTCATGTCCTGCTACCCACTCACTTTCTCAGCCTAAAACCACATGTCCCGGGTGTGGCGGCAGTGAGCTGACCCTCCTGCTTCTGCTACAGGATCTTCCTTACACACAGTTCCTGAGTTTCCAGCAAGTTGCCTTTCTTCCCTCCTTTCTGGTATGAGCTGAGAACCCGGGCTGGAGAAAACAGGGTCTCAGTTTAGGTCTCCAGAGAGGTCGTGCTGAAGATGTGCTCAGGAACACTGGGCTGTCCCAAAGCTGGCTCAGGGGGACCAGACACGTCCAGGCTGTTTCAAGCTCTAAGAGCTGTGCTTCTGCCCCCTCTGTCTGGGTCCTGTGACACATCACACCCAAATGTGTGAATTCAAACCCCAAAGGGCAGGGACCAGGCGATGAGCAGTCAGGGAGAAAGCACATAGAGTCTGGGGCGGATGGGCCAACCTCCCACGCCTTGTGTTGCTGGAACAGACCAGTTTGCCTGGCACAACCAAAACTCAGGTCTTTTCTGCTGTGGGACGCTGGCCTGAAACCACTCCAACCAGCGAGTCTCCGCATTACAGCGTGGCTGTCTGGTCCTTGAAAGCACCTCCCCCACACGCTCTTTCTGTCTGGAAATTTCAGTGGGCCTTCTGGGGTGGAGCCATGGACACTGGGTGCCCAGTCCTGTTTCATGGGGAGTGAGGAATGCTTGAAGACAGAGGTCGGCCACACCCAGGGCAGGTGGGAAAGGGTAGTGGTGATGATGATATGTGGTTCTTGAGATAGTATTTTGAACCTACTGCCTGTAGGATTTGACCATAGGTAGGTACAAGACAGATTGCCTTTTTTGAGAAGTCTCAAAAGAACAATAACTCTAAGACATGGTCCAGTAACTCTAAGAAATGGTCAGGCCACTGCGTCAATTTGCTTCCTAAGAGAGCATGTGCCCTGGCTTCCTCCCTCTTCTTACTGGGAAACTGGGGACAATCTTGGAGTCAGGCCTTCTAGAAACACCCTTTTCTATTCCAACACGGTTTGAGGAGGTTTAAAATACAGGCTGTAAAAGCAACAGAGTAAATTAACAAAACTAAGGGGGAAAGAAGAGGAAGTAAAATGTGTTACCTTAAGTGCAAATAAGAGTTAACACCCGAGGGCATCACATGTGCCTCTGTTCTTACTGACACCCGGGGCGAGGGGGGGGGGGGGAAGCACTGAGAAAGTTTGCTAGGTTCCTCGCTAGTTTAAAGGTTGCTTCATTGGTTGTGCCTCAGATTCTTCGCCTGTAAAGTAAGGTAAAGGAACATCATCAGGGGTATACCGAGAATGTCACATGAGGTAATGCACACAGAGCACCCGAAGCAATGCCTGGCACAGTAGGCATTCAATTGCATCATAGATTTAGTTATTATCACTTCACTCATCGGGGGCTGCAGTCAGGGGGACGGCAGGGCTGGGTATAAAGGCTTCCTCCCCACCTCCTCCCTGGTTATTCCTCCTCACCTCCTCCCTGCTCCTACAGGTCCTAAGGGACCGCCTCTGAATTGCCTTTGATCCTGGTCTGGCTCCACAGCGTCCCATCCCCAATCTGGAGCAAAGTCTACTGTTAAACATTTCTTCTTCAGAACATGACTAACATACTTTCTTAATCTTTGACTATAAGCTATGTGACCACCAAAGCATTTGAAACATTTGGTTAAAGCCTATCTATAATATAATAATAAAAGTGTAATATGCTAATTAGACCAGACGTCCTTCCCGACGAAGCCAGGGCTCTGAGGAAAGCCGGTGCCAGCAGCAAGGGGAAGACAGGCCTACTCTTGCATGCATTTCATGCATCGGGCCTCTAGTACCTATATGTTAACTAAGAATTAAATTATTGAACTCTAGCAGCCAAAAATACTAGGGGCATTAAAATCATAAAAGGCTTCACTCACTATAGTCACATGACTAGTGAGTAGCAGAGCAGGTGGTCTGGTTTTACCATCTGTGTGTTTAATCACTAGACCAAATGGCCTCCCAAAGATGTTAGAAAGTGTGTGCCAACACCTTCATTCTAACATACTCTTAGGATCTCTGCCCTCTTTCCCACGTTCAGCCATGAGGTCAGAAACCAGGGTCACTGTGTCCTTAGGCCTCCTCTTTTTTTCCCCTTTCAAGGCACTGTAACTGCTCTCCACAGGCAGAGCTCCACCTGTCCGGAGACGAAGGCATCCGGACCATAGCAAGTCCAGGTCTGTAATGGCATTTTCCCTCAAGTGAGGCCGTCAGGACCCACCTCCAACCTTGCTTCCCCACTTAGCCCACTTGGCAGAGGCATTCTGGCTTGTCCCAGGAAGGAGGAGGAGGATAGGAAGGATCATTCTAGAGTCTGAAGACGTGGACAAAATTCACTTGTATTGCAAGGGGATTCCCGTTGAGTGTCCCACCTAAGGAGCTTGGACTGCTTCACCTTGGTGGATTATTCATTCACCTGCACGGACATTCGAATGGCTGGCTGCCCCACTGCCTCACCCAGAGGTTGTCCAGCAAGTTTTCCAACTTAATGAGTTAATACCACAGACCCACGGATAGATGAAAAAAAACATACTGGGAAGAGTTCTAGACAAGTTCCTTATAAATAACTGCTTAGAAAATTGTTTTAAATGGCAGAACTCTAAAGATCTCTAACAGATGAGTCCTTTTATTCAACTTTAAAAATATATATGTTGTTGCTTTTATTTCAGATAAGAAGGGAGAGATAGAAACATCAATGATGAGAATCATTGATTGGCTGCCTCCTGCAGCCCCCTCCTGCATGTGCCCTTGATCAGAATCAAACCCAGGACCCTTCAGTCTGAAGTCTGATGCTCTATCCACTGAGCCAAACCAACTAAGGCTGAACTTTTTCATAAGCTTGAAATGAAGCAAGGGTGGAGGGGGTGGGTGGATGCCAGAATTACATCTGAATTGCCTTCTAGGGTCAGTGATCCCAGACATCCACTTCCTTTTTCAGACATGACCTTGGGCTCTGGAACTTTGTAAATTATTCACTATAACTCCACCACAGATAGGTCAGGGGATGCTCAGGTGGAGTTTAAGCCTCCATAGATGGTTCAGACATAGCAACAACTTATAGATTTATGTTTTTATTTTTGCTCTTCATATCGTGGCTGCTAGATATGGCAAAGGAAGGGGGAGCACTCTAGAACATTCTAAGCCTGGTAGGTCATTCTGGTTGGAATTTTTTTTAAAAAAAAATATATTTTTACTGATTTTAGAGAGGAAGGGGAAAGGAGAGAGATAGAAACATCAATGCTGAGAATCATTGATCGGCTGCCTCCTGCACATCCCCCACTGGGGACTGAGCCCAGAACCCAGGCATGTGCCCCTGACCAGAATGGAACCTTAGATCCTTCAGCCCGCAGACCCATGCTCTATCCACTGAGCCAAACCAGCAAGGCTCTGGTTGGAATATTTTAATCTACCACCCTGACAAGAGACCACTACCTTACTCTCCCATGGCATGATGGGTTGTCTGATACTCAAGCTTGTGACAAAATGCCACCAAATGAGCAGAGCCAAGGTTATTAATGTGAAAACCACACTACAGACCACGTGGGGATCAGAAGTCAATTTATCTTCCGCGATGGGATGCAAACAGAACATGGCCTCCCATCCTTGGTAATTAGCATTTACTGAACGTTCTGGTCACTCTAAAACACAGTTACATTGAATTCCAGCCAAAAGGCAGATATCCTAAAAATTCACATTCGGGAGGGAGCAGTCGGATATCTTGGGACTCGCTCTGGGTGACGCAGTGCAGGCAGCAGGAGCTGGGACTGGACTCCGCATGGGTGTCCTCCTCCTCGCCCCGCCCCCACCAGAAAGCATTGTCGCCCGCGAGGGTCAGTGACCCAACCGGAACGTCCTGGTGCCCCGGACGCTCTTGGGGGCGGCCCGATTCTCGGGATTGACCACCCTGCCTCCATCCGGTGCGCGAATGCGGGAGCGAGGCCAACGCGCCTCTCCTCCCGGGCGGGGCAGCGCCTGTCTGGCCAAGGGCATCCCAGGGGCGGGAATGTGCGGGAACTGGGTTCGCAGCATCACCGGCCAGGCGCGGCCTCCCGACGCGGCCGGTTACAGATGCCCTCCAAGTGCGGATTGGGGCGCGGCCTGCTCCATAATTAGGGGCTCGCGGGAGGAACCAGGAACGGCTGTGATCGCGGCCTCAGAACCCCACAGACGACCCCCACTGTTAGCAGGCTGCAAGGCCCGGCGAGGCGGAAACCCCCGGCCCAGCCCCGCCGCGCGCCTCCTCCGCCCGGAGGGATCAGCTGCCCGTGGGGGCGTGGCCTCCGGCGCGCGACGGGCCAATGAGCGCCGGCGCCGGGCTTTTCCCGCTGGGCCAGCCCGGCGGGCGGGAGTGCGTCACCGAGGGCGGAGCTCCGAGGTGGCGCGCGCGCGCGCGACGGGTCACGTGGGCCGCGCGCCGGTTATAAAGTGCGGGAGCGGCGGGTGCCATCAGAGTGATGGCCGCTGGCTAGCGTTGCTGCTTCTCCTCCGTGGCTGAGGCACTGCGCTGCTTCTCCGAGGTTCCAACCCCGCCCGTCGTGTGCTCTCCGCCTGGACCTCCCCGTCTGTGTCCGCCCTCGTCTCCCGTGGTGAGTGGGGCGCCGCGGGGAAGGGCGCTTTCTCTCCGGGCAGGCGGGACTCCTGCCTCGTGCGTCCGCCCGCCCGCGGCCTTTTTGGCGGCCCCGGCGCGCGGGAGCGGCCTGTTTCGGTGTCCACGGAGGGCGGGCGGGCGGGCGCGGGGAGGGGCCCGCCACGTGCTGGCCGCGCGCCCAGCCCGGGGCTGTGGGCGTGCGCCATCGCGGTTCTCTGTCCCCCCCAGGATGAGCCAGTGTCCCCGCGCGCCCTCGCCATGGCCTTCCGCGCCGCGCCGCTAGCCCCCCGGAACTCGAGGCGTCCCGGACCGCAGATGCCCGCGCGCAGCGTATAGCAGTGGCCGGCCCGGTGTCCGCCGCAGTTTACAGTATTTAATTTTATATAATATATATTATTTATTAGAGTGTCTGTGATACCTCATTCTCATTCTGTTTACACGCCTGAAAGCTGCGCAGTAGTTGTCGGTAGTTAAGGCCGCCGCTTCGGGGATGGCGTCCACCGCGGCCACGCTGGTGGCCAGCACCGCAGCCACACTGATGGTCAGCACCGTGGCCACGGCCACCGGCCCGCTGGAGAAGTACCTGTGGTTGCTGATCCTGGGCTTCGTCATCGCCTTCGTGCTGGCCTTCTCCGTGGGTGCCAATGACGTAGCGAATTCGTTTGGCACGGCCGTGGGCTCGGGAGTGGTGACCCTGAAGCAGGCCTGCATCTTGGCGAGCATCTTTGAGACCGTGGGCTCCGTTCTGCTGGGAGCCAAAGTGAGTGAGACCATTAGGAAGGGCCTGATCGACGTGACCATGTACAACACGACCCAGCATCTGCTGATGGCCGGCTCGGTCAGTGCCATGTTCGGTGAGTTCTGTGTTATGTCGTCCCCTCCGGGTTGGGGGAACAGACGCCTGCCTATCACATGATTTCCTTCAGAAGGCACTGCATACATGATGGAGTTTTGTCGTTTACTAAATAAAACTTTACTGTGTTTCAGGTTCCGCCGTGTGGCAGCTAGTGGCTTCGTTTTTGAAGCTTCCCATCTCTGGAACCCATTGTATCGTGGGCGCAACCATTGGTTTCTCCCTTGTGGCACAAGGACAGGAAGGTGTCAAGTGGTCTGAACTGGTCAAAATTGGTATGTTTAATTCAGAATGACTTCTTAATTCTCGTCATGTTCCATGGCATTACGTTGGGGAACATTGTGTAAAAGGGAGGGACAGATTAAAGTTCTGGGAACAGAATACTAAAATTTAAAGTGTGTATTGGTTTCCCGACTTTTGTGAGTTGTTGATATTTGTTCTTAATGTGTTCTATTCCAGTGTTGTCTTGGTTTATTTCTCCGCTGCTTTCTGGTATCATGTCCGGAATTTTATTCTACCTTGTTCGGACGTTCATCCTCCGTAAGGTAATTTCTCTCCCCCCTTTTATGACCTTTAGTGTGTCTGGTATTTAGACCAATAGCATTCTTGCAGTGTAATTGGTGTGTAGGTATATATGGCCTTGGACAGTTGAAAAATTCTTTGTTCTGTGCACCTTTTGTATGTTGCTAAGTTCTCTGAAAGAAGCAAGCTTGCACCAAAAGGGTGTTCTGGAGGGAAAATTGAATTAGTGCTTTGGTATGCCAAGGAATAAGAAACACAGGGAGTGGAAAATTAGGGAAATGTATTTAAGGTGGTTTTGCCCAGCTATATGCAGATTACTACTTAAAAACCCCCATTAGGTAGACTGTTTTGAATTGTAAGCTTGGGGTTCAACAATTCACAATGTCCCCTATGGGTTTTTTTTCTTAGTGCCACTAAGAGTAGGTTGGGTCTGCATAGTTAATTCAGTAGAGCTGATTATCCTTATAACCTGTTTATAAGCTTCTAGGTGGAAACTTTGCTTCTCACTGTGACTTAGACTCTAATTCCTTAGAACTGTTTTGTTTTTCTGGGCCAGAAAAAAAATCCAGAGAGCCGTTTCATTTCCTGTCCACTTGAAAATGCCTTTTCAGGGACTCGATAGCATTTCTTTCATCAAGAAGTCTGATGCTGGCTCCAAGGTGGACAACAAGGGGTGTTGTCATTGGACTGAGTTACAGTGAGAATAAATGTTTTTTTCTAAGAAAACAAAGTTGTCCTTTTTTTTAAGGTAAATGGCTCTTAACTGTCCATTGTAAGTTCTTAAAAATGCTTCTAGGTGGAGGAAATCTGAGTGAAGGGAGATAAGTAGCTTTATCCCCAGGGGTAAGAATATGTGCAGACCCACTTGTTTGGTCTAGTTGTAGGCTTCTCTAGGGAAGGAATTGTACCTCTTCTCTATAGAAACTGACTGGCATTAGCATGGAAGAATAAAGCAGTTCAGTGCTTTGAAAATTTGAAGCATTTGTAGCCTGGAATAATTTGAGAGTAAATAGTTCATTGATACTAACTATCTCAGGGTTTGGTATTGTTTATACTGTAAGCTAGTATGACTACATCTACCTTCCCACTTCCCATAGCTGTCTCATATGACAATGTGATGCTTAAATTGGAGGCTTGCTAGTAATCTCAGACCAGATGTTTTAGTATTATTATTAGTCACACAGCTTTCTGCCATCAGTGACCAGGAAAATTGATAGAGAATCCCTTATTAGAGATTCCTGCTTATATAAAGGTTTACACTGGTTCTCTGTTGATTGATTATTGGGAAGTAGATGCATCTGATACTGGGCAAAACAAAGTTATCTTCTTTACGGGGAATGGTAGTGCTCTGAGGTACAACGAGAGATTTTTGAGATGCCATACCTATTGTTTGAGGAATGCATGCTAGGTACTTTTATCGCCAGTTATTGAGAGCTTCAGTTAGATATATTAACTTCTTTTTTTTAAAAAAAGTGTTTTTATTGGTTGTAGAGAGAGGAAGGGAAAGAGAGAGAGAAACATTAATCTGCTGCCTCCTGCATGCTCCCTACTGGGGATTAAACCCATAACCTGGTCATGTGCCCTGACTGGGAATTGAATTTGTGACCTTTGGACCTTGATGCTCAACCAACTAAGCAACACTGGCCAGGGCTATATTAAGTTGTATGGGTATGAGGTGGACATGATCAAGAATAATTGAAATAGTTTAAACCAAAATTGACTTTGAGGGTCTTCCTCACCTCCCCCTTTCCCCTCCCCTTCACCCATCTACCCTTTTACTCCACCCTAAGGCATGTACTCATGCATAAATTCTGTCCATTCTGTCAATAACATGAGTTTTCAGGCAGTGAGTGAATATTTCTGATTAGATGGGTTTTAAACTCAGAAGTCATCCTTAGATGAGTAACTTTTGGGGGTCCTGGCTATTAAAATTTTTCAACTTAAGTTTTTGTTTTGGAAGTTGACATTGAAATTACTTTTTAAAAAGTTTCTGTTCTCTGAATGTCTGTTCCAAGGGTGTTGAGTAGTCTAGTAGGAAAAAGCAGAATGGAGATAAGGTAATTCTGTTAAGGACTGGGCAATAGCCCTAGCTGGTTTAGCTCAGTGGATAGAGCGTTTGCCTGTGGACCAAAGAGTACTGGGTTCGATTCTCATCAAGGGCACATACTTTGGTTGCAGGCTTCTCCCTAGTCTGTGCCCTGGTCAGGGCTCTTTTGGAAGGCAACCAATCACATCAGTGTTTCTCTCTGTCTTTCTCTCTCTCTTCCACTCCCCATAAAAATAAATGGAAAAATATCCTCGGGTGAAGATTAACAACAACAATAAAAAAGGACTGGGCAATAAACAGGAATAAAAGGGAGGTTTTCCTGTTGAGTATCTAAATTCTAGTTAAAATGAGTCTCAGCATTTTCCTTCCTTTCTATTAGGAATCACATTGAATATATCTAGGACATCTTTTCAAATTCAAAAACATTTTTTCTTTAGACAAGCTTACTGGAACATTTAATATGTAAAACATGAAGTGTTCTGGTTGAAGATGGGGGATTATGGAAATCCCTTTCCCATCCCACATAAATGAATAAAACACGTTATTTCCAGATAAAGTTTTAAGGAAATGTTCAGTGGGTCGTTTAATAATAAGTATTTCATAAAATTGTTAGCCTTCTTTACATTTTAACCAGTGGGAACAGGAGTGACTGGAAAGTCTGGAGTAAAAGGGAGAGATAGATTGCTCAGGTCTCTCCTTTTACCTAGACTCTATGAACTTTTATTTTTTTAAACCATGAGCCTGTTATTTCATAATAAACTATAGTAGTAGTCATCATTCCCTATTCCATGTAATTTATTACTGATTACTTTGGCATATGTATGGTAATTGAGCTATACAGGAAAAGAAATACAGCCCTAGCTGGTTTGGCTCAGTGGATAGAACATCGGCCTGTGGACTGAAGAATACCCAGTTCTATTCCAATCAAGGGCATGTGCCTGGGTTTGGGCTTGATCCCCATAGGGGGCATGCAGGGGGCAGCTGATCTGTGATTCTCATCATTGATGTTTCCATCTCTTCCTCTCTGAAATCAATAAAAATACATAAAAAAAAGAAAATGAAAATGCATGGTTACTTCCTTTTTGACCAAGTTCAGTTTGATATCAAAATACCAAATATTATTTGAAAATTTGTTATGAGAAGTCCCTACTTAAGTCTGTAGAACCCTAATGGGTTTTGACAGGGGGGCACGGGAGGGGAGATTTTTAGGTTCTTTGGAGAGTTTTCTTCAAACCATGGGTAGTTCTTAAAAGAAAAACTTGTATATCCCTCAGGTTCATAACCTATTGACTGCCCTTGGGGTGTGACCCTCATTATTTGAGTTGCTCAGGAAAGCTTAACAGTCCCTAGGTTCTCTGTGCTGCTCATTGTCTTTATTTTGGCTGTTTACTGGTAGCTAGGGGAGCTAAAACTCAGAGTGCTTTTCAGCAAGGGCCCATCTCTACTGACTGGGAGTGGCACCTTTGCTTAGCTTTTGGGTCTTTACCTTTCTCTTCCTCCCCAAGTTTTTCCTTTGGATTGTGATCAAGACAGTAGTAAACCTATAGGTAACATCTTTACAGGTTAGCCTTCCCATGTATTCAGATCCATGCTCTCATTCTTTAAGTGTTCGACTTCCGTCTTTTCCTGCAAAATGAATACACATTTGTTGTAAGTGGAGCTCTTCTTGTCTCCAGTCACACTGGCTTTTTTACTGTTCTTAAACATTGGAAGTTTTGCTTCAGGGCCTTTGCACTGCTGACATCGCTATCTAGAATATTTTGCCCTTGCCCTCCATTCCCCACCCCCATCCCACCAGATAGCCAGGTAGCCGGCTCCTCTACCCCTAAGTGTGTGTACATGGTTATTGACTTAAATATTCATGTTTTTGCTTAACTGATTCTCCCTTCCACCCCCTTCCCTGAATTAAAATGTATGCCTCCTTCCATCATTTCTCCCTACCCTTCTTTATTTTTCTTCGTAACATTTGTCAGTACTTTACATTATTCTATGTTAGAATGTAAATATCAGCTCTATGATGGCAGGGACATTATTTAATTTACTTCTGTATTTCAGTGCCAAGAATAGTGCTTGGCACAGTCTGTTGAATGATGAGGGGTAATCTTGTGCATAATTGGTTTTATTCTTAGCACTTGGGTAAAACATTAATAATTTGTGTATTAGATGTCTAGATAAGGTGGTTGTTACAGGTATATTGTACTACATAGGGTATTTTTAAGAAATCTTTGAGGTAAGAAATGTTCTAACATATCAAGGTCTGTTTCTTGACATCTCTTAACAAATGTCTTCTATACCTTCAGGTGTGTGTTCAGATTTACATCTGGAACCCTTAGTGTTAACCAATTTTCTGGGACATTACTGGTATAGTCTTGTTTTGATAAAACAAAAACTCAAAACAAAAACATAAACTTAAATTCAGGTAGCTGTAAATTGACCTTGATGAACAGACTTCCAGGAGCAGATGTAGAATAAACCACTGGGCTTGGGAACTACCGTGGAGAAACAGCTATTGGCACCAGAATTCCTGAACTTGCCCTTTTACAAGGCTCTATAGACATGGTTAATTTCACAGCTTTTGGGTATTGATCTTAATGTTATTTTACAGGAAGATCCAGTTCCTAATGGTTTGCGAGCTTTGCCAGTTTTCTATGCTTGCACGGTTGGGATAAACCTGTTTTCCATCATGTATACTGGAGCACCTTGTAAGTATATATAAAAATATTTATATGTGAATTTAAAGTTGTTTACGAAACTTGCATTAAATGCCCAATTTACCCCTTTTTGCTTTACAGGGCTGAAATCTCCTAGAAGGTGGCTGGCCTGCACCCATTTCAGAAGGCTGCAGGCTAGTGTATGCTGAGTTAACCTAGATAGTTTTTCAACCAAAGAGACCTGCTCAGATTCTAAATCACTACAGACCTTTACTCTTTAGTCTTCACAGGACCCAAGACAATATGGTCTTCTCCCTCCCTTTCTCCTATCTATGCCAAAAATATTGGCATTGGTACTGGCCTGAACTCCTGGCTGCTGAAGAGTTCTTAGTTATGTCTGGTGTTCAATAATCAGCCATTTAGCATTGGTTTGCTTGATATTTTCATTTTCTCTCCCAAATGGAGTTACTTTTATTGTATTAATTTACTCCCCTAAATCTGCTTGAATAAGAAGAGTTGGGATGTTTATTTTTATTTATTTATTTATTTTTTTAAGAGTTGGGATGTTTAACACCTGGTCTAAGTGCATGTGGAAGAAGAATATATGCAGCTAAGAGATAAAGTACTTTGTGGGAATGTAAAAATTGAACTATTACTTCATGTTGGGGCTAAGGCAATTAGTGGATTAAATTATGATGCATGTTTAATTTAGCAAATGGAAAAGGTTGACAACTTGTAACCTGTCGGCAGGGCTCACCTGTCTTGATCAGCTTAGTTGTGCTGTCTAGGTTCATTTGGCATGAGGGCCTTTGACCATTAAGTTAGTGCTCCTGTCCTTTGGCTTTGGAAGTATTACATGTATGTTGTTGCCCAGGACACATGCACATAGTGAGGGAGAAGGGAACGGGAACTGGAACAGTATCTGGAAGCTGCAAGACCTATGAGCATATTGATCTTAGAACATACTACACACCTTACCAAATGCTGCAGGCACGGAAAAGCTTACGTGCAGCACTTGCATTGGTTTAAATTGGGTTCTTCATGCTAACCTAAGAAGTCTCCAAGATGCTCTCAGCACGGGTTTATGTAGCAGCAGCAGAGCTCATAGTTCAGTGAAATTAGAAACTTTGAAAAGGGAACTTAGGTATTTTTATTTTGCCTTTTGTGGATCATTTACAAGAAAAACTATTTCCATTTCCCTTTTTAAACTTGGGATATGGACAAATTTAAATTGTGATGATGATATTGATTGAATTTCATGTATCTTATAGTTTGTGTGACTTTACATGATCAAGCTTGATAGTGGGAATTGAAATGAAAAGACTTGTAGTCGTTATAAAACTTGCATTTTGAAGGGTTCTCAATTTACATATGACTAAAATAGTAATCGTTTTTGAGGGGCCAATAGAATTTTCATTTTATAAGTAATTAATAATAAGCAAAAGCAGAATAACTATAAGTGACTAAGCTCTTGGACAAGCTAGAAGTCATAACATCTTTTATGCTTAAATAGATTCTCTGGTGTTTTGCTTTTGTCATAAATATACACTAGAGGCTTGGACATGTCAGTGGTAAGCAGATGGTGGCTAATATTAATGATCCCTGAGCCTTATGAAAAAGTAGACCAGTTTCTAAGATACAGCTTATGATTACAACTACCACTAAGTTATTTTCCTTTTGTGAAAGACTCCTTTGAACTGTTCTTATGTTTTGATAGATGATATACTTCTTTTCTGTATCTTAGTTTGATGAGTCTAAGAGATAATAATCTTGTTTTAAAGGATTTTGCTGGAGGATAGTACAATGGCTGTGATAACACCACAGAGAATTCTATCAGTATAACAGATGTGACTCTGGCACCTTCCTATGTAACGTGCACAGCCACCATCTGGAGACGGGAGTGGAGTGGTTCCATTTTCAGAGCTAGTAGATTGTCAGTAGAGTAATCCCCCTGTCTAAGACAAAGAAAGGGAAAAGGCTAGTTTGTGAAGGCACTTGGGAGACAGGGAGTCAGTCTAGTAGGTATTTAAAGTGGGCCAGACTGGTGTGGGTGTCAGGTGACAACTAGATTTTCCTCCCAAGTCTGTAGCCATGAGCACAGTAGCTCCTGTGGACCTAATGCTGGCAGCTGCTGAGGGGCGATGGGCTGGCGTGGGGAACCTGAGTCCCCACAGGAGGGTTTACACACCGTTGCAAGGGCTTTAGCCCTGGGGTTTTCAAGATGCACCATTTTATCTCCTAGTGCTGGGCTTTGACAAACTTCCTCTGTGGGGCACCATCCTCATCTCGGTGGGATGTGCAGTTCTCTGTGCCCTTATCGTCTGGTTCTTTGTATGTCCCAGGATGAAGAGGAAAATTGAACGTAAGTATCACATTGTAGCAGAAAATGTAACTTGTAATGTGCTGTCTTTTTATTCGGCCACCTATAAAATTCCACCATTTGGATATATTGACAATGTCATTTTAAATGAATATTTGAAGCTATGGGTTTATCATCAAAGTTATATTCTTATTGACTTAAAATTATCTGAGACTGGTTAGAGGGAATGTTAGGCCTATGCTGGGGACATAAGCTGGGCATATATTAGTGAACTGTATCACTAAGAGAAAAAGTACAGTTTCCGGTAATAGACAAATAGATGGTGAAGACTACATTAAATGAGAATACTTAAGAGTACCTTAATGAAAAATATGGATCAGGTACAAAATGCTTTCCTAGAGGAAACATTTACCCTCATTCTGTGTGAAACTTCGTATTTAGACATTCAAAACTGGCTGTTGAATATATCCGACTTCACAGTTCTCAGAATTGTAGCACAAATTCTAGAGGTGAACTTTTCCAAGTGTCATTTAGGCTTCTTTTAGGCCTACACACAGTGTTGTACTATAATTAAACACTAAGTAAATTTTGGTTAGTCTCAAATCTTGTATTCCTTTCCTTATTGGTGGAGTTCTCTTAATATAATCTTTCTTTGCCCTTTTCACTTGTAAATGCTCAATTGGTGATGTGGTTTGCTATTTGCAAGGGAGGCAGCACCAGCTGCAGTGGCCTGGGGAGCAGTGCTGTGTCATGCCACCGCACTGAGCGCCTGCGCACGGGGGGAACGAGGCTTCAGTACTTGCTGACCTTGTTTCCCCTTAGTCTGGGAGAGGATGATACCAGTCTCCCTAATTTTTATATCCAGCTCTGGCTTGACTGTGATGCCTGAATGAGCATGCAAACTCTGGGCATTGGCTTGATAGGCAGAAAATACCCCTACCTGGTTGTGGAATTTAGACACAGGCACATCTCTCTTTTATAGAAGTGGAAATTAGAGTTGTCATCTTCAGTTGCCTGCACTGAGCTGTGCTGCTTTGCTTGAATTCATGGAGGAACTTTTGGGGGAATTCTTTTATAAAAACATGAACTAGATGCAGTCCAAATTTCAATCCGTTGCCAGCCTTGGCTTGAGTTATTATACCTTTCACTACAGAACAGGTCAGCAGGGAACTAAGCATGGCTTACGTGCAAAGGACTGTAAAGGAAAGGACACGACAGAACCCACAAAGCTTTTGCTTTTTGGGCCTTTACTGAAAGACTGCAGCCCCTGATACTAAGTGTCCTGCATTGCTGTTTTCCTCCCAGGAGAAATGAGATGTGGCAAATACAACAGATAGAAAGATTACTTCTGAATTTGTACTGAAGATTACATATGTTGAGATGGACTTTTTTGAAGTGGGGGAAGGGGAGATGTGGAACAAGTTGGCTTGGTCAAAACCAAACAAAAATTTCTTTCTTTCTAGGAGAAATAAAGTCTAGTCCTTCGGTAAGCCCCTTAATGGAAAAAAAGAATAGCTTGAAAGAAGACCACGAAGAAGCAAAGCTGTCTCTTGGTGACATTGAAATCCGGAGCCCCATTTCTGAGGTGGGGCCTGCCACCGTGCCCTTGCGGGCTGTGGTGGAAGAGAGGACTGTCTCCTTCAAGCTGGGAGACTTGGAGGAAGTGCCGGAGCGAGAGCAGCTTCCCAGTGTGGACCTGAAAGAGGAAACCAGCCTGGACGGGCCCATGAACGGTGAGTGGAATTTCTTCGGCGGGGAAACAGTTTCACTTTTCTGCTGGTGAAGAGACTCACTGTCTTTCCTGATGCTCTTTGTATTGACGAGTCCTTTGGTCTTGGCCAGGTGCCGTGCAGCTGCCTAATGGGAACCTTGTGCAGTTCAACCAGGCCGTCAGTAACCAGATCAACTCCAGTGGCCACTACCAGTATCACACCGTGCACAAGGACTCCGGCTTGTACAAAGAGCTGCTGCACAAACTGCATCTTGCCAAGGTGGGCGACTGCATGGGAGACTCTGGTGACAAACCCTTGAGGCGCAACAATAGCTACACTTCCTATACCATGGCAATTTGTGGCATGCCTCTGGATTCATTTCGTGCCAAAGAAGGTGAGCAGAAAGGTGAGGAGATGGAGAAGCTGACGTGGCCGAATGCAGACAGCAAGAAGCGAATTCGAATGGACAGTTACACCAGCTACTGCAATGCTGTGTCTGACATTCACTCGGCCTCTGAGATGGACATGAGCATCAAGGCAGAGATGGGTCTGGCTGACCGAAAAGGAAGTAGTAGCTCACTAGAAGAATGGAACGATCAGGATAAACCAGAAGTATCTCTCCTCTTCCAGTTCCTGCAGATCCTCACGGCCTGCTTTGGCTCATTTGCCCATGGTGGCAATGATGTCAGGTTGGTGACTTTGAATCTTAGCGCTTATTCTATTTTTAAACTGCTTATATTTTTATAAGGCTATGCTTGTGGCTGTGATGCTTATACCATCTGTGAGACTGAATATCTAGATAGGATGAGGTACTAGCAGTTAATTTACTTAATAAAACCAGCAGCAAAATTTTCTTTGGAGAGATATCTGTAAGTGGTAAACAGATATTGTTCAGAGAAGCCTTTTTGTCTATGGAGATGGGGCTCAGTTCTCTGATAATAAATTTTGGGACGTAAGGTGGAAAACAACATCATTGCCTTGTGACACCATAGAGTTTGCAGGCTATTGGCTTTAGTTCTGTGATTCATAAACTGTTGGAGCAGAGTTGCTTTAGGCTCCCTGTGAGAAGACAGTCCCCATATGCATGGTGCCCCTCAGAGCAGCTCTCCTCTTCTGTACGTGGGTTCCATTCATTTTCTGTGAAACAGACCTATTTGCTAATTAGCTCCAGGCTTCATTCAAGACAACTATTAAGTTCCTTAGTTTTTAGTTTTGTCTGAAAAGTTCATCTTTGCCTCATTTTTCTTTTAGCAACGCCATTGGCCCTCTGGTTGCCCTGTACCTGGTTTATGAAAGGGGAGATGTATCTTCAAAAGAAGCAACCCCAATATGGCTTCTGCTGTATGGTGGTGTTGGCATCTGCATTGGTCTGTGGGTCTGGGGAAGGAGAGTCATTCAGACCATGGGCAAAGATCTGACGCCAATCACACCCTCCAGGTAAGCTGGGAAGGGGGTCTTGTTCCTGAGGTACACACAGCTGTGGTGCTGCCACATGAATCACTCTTTAGTTAAAGTGACCCAGTTTGTATAAGTTCTTGATGATCTCACTGTTGCTATGAACTTTTTAGATTTTACTTATTATATGCCCCTTAAGCCTAATTTTGGTCAAATATTTATTTAATTCCAGTGGTCTCAAAACAATAACTTTTTTTGAGGAAGATGATATACTCAGTAATCAGTCTTTGTTTTTTTATGATGGTCTGTTTTTTGTTTTGTTTTGTTTTATTTTGTTTTGTTTTAACCTTTCAGAGGAAGGGAGAAGGTGAGAGAAATAGAAACATCAGTGATGAGAGGATCACTGATGGGCTGCCTCCTGCACACCCCATACTGGAGATAGAGCCTGCAACACAGGCACGTGCCCTGACCGGGAATTAGACCATGACCGCCTGATTCATTGGTCAACGCTCACCCACTGAGACATGCTGGCCGGGTGCCTTTGTTTTATTTGGAACCCAAAATGGACGTCTAACAAAAGTGAATGTTGTTCATGGGCTTCCACGAAACTTTGAAACCTCACATGTTAGAGAAGAGAATTCCCATGGCCTGATTGAAGGGAGATTTTAAGAGTTCTAGTCCTTTAAAGAGGTCCGAGAGTGGGGCGTAGCAAGTTGGCATTAACTTTGAGGTAGTGGTAGCTTATCAAAAAAACCAAGTTTCATTCTTAACAAGTCATCTTTTTGTGTCCACAGTGGCTTCAGTATTGAACTGGCATCTGCCCTTACTGTGGTAATTGCATCCAACATTGGCCTTCCCATCAGTACAACTCATTGTAAAGTAAGTGTTATGTCACATGCGGTGTCATTTGAATGGTTCTGGTAATATGTAAGCTTTTAAAATATATATGTATTTTTATGGATTTCAAGTGGAAGGAAGAGATCTAGAAACATCAGTGATGAGAATCATTGATCAGCTGCCTTCTGCATTCCCCACACTGGGGATGGATCCTGTAACCCAAGCATGTGCTCTGACCGGGTTTCGAACCATGATCTCCTGGTTCATAGATCGACATTCAACCACCGAGCCATGCCGGCTGGGCTAGGCTTTTTATACACACACACACACACACACACACAGACTTTGGTTTAGAAACTTATGCAGTGCAATCTTGAAGAGTTGCAAGTTAAGGACATGTGTCAATAATATAAAGCCTTACACTTTACAATTTCTTTACTCTTATTTAAGCAGATAATACTCTCCCCAAATGATGCAAAAGTCCTTTCCTGTAGAGCCAGCAAGTCTGTGATGGTTGAAGGGCAGTTTATATAGAGCCTGTCAGGATTGAAGCGCTAAGAAACCTATTGAGCCCTAGGGTTGCTTGGTGGCCTGTCATGTAATTTAAGGGAAAGGGAGAATCGCTTCCTTGTGAGTAACTCTTTTCTTCCAAGATCTCCCAGCAGGTGATCAGCTAATAGCCTCACTATAGAACAATCTTGGAAAAACCTACAACTTAAAAGTAACTTACAAATTATTATTGGTGCAAGTCATTAACTTCCAGTAGCTCAGAAGGAAAAGGTAGTGTTCTTATCCTACCATAATATACCCCAGTTAATACCAGTAAATTGAATGGTTGGGTTTTTATATTGCCTTCATTCTCCCACAGGTAATCTCCTTAACCTGTTATACACCAGCTTTCATGGGCTTGGTCTAGTTCAGCAGTCTGGGGCTCCTTACCTACTACATCACGCCTCTCTACCAGAGTACCATTGGAACTTAGTAACCAATTCTCTTGCCTGCTTCTCTCCTAGGTGGGCTCTGTTGTGTCCGTTGGCTGGCTCCGATCCAAAAAGGCTGTTGACTGGCGACTTTTTCGCAACATATTCATGGCCTGGTTTGTCACGGTCCCCATTTCTGGTGTAATCAGCGCTGCTATCATGGCGTTCTTCAAATATGTCATCCTCAGCAGAAACTATTCGGGATGAGAATTGTGCCAGTGTTTGGACCATCGCAGCATCCCTGCTCCTCTGAACGATTGCGGTGATACAGGAGACCCAGGACAATCTTTACAGTTTGGGAGCTGTGGGAGGAAGTATTACTTGTGCTACATTTGCTTTTGTGCTAAATATGACTTGTCTCAAAATTAGCTATTTAAATAGCCAGGTTTCCACTGGTTCCTATTGGCTGTGACTTCCTGTACATATTTATCTACTTTTTGTACCCGGCTTCAATTCCATTATGTTTTAATGTTGTGTCTGAAGATAACGTGTGATTTCTTTGTTTTCTTAAACACCATTCAGAGCCATTTGACATACAGTGAGTGTGCTCTGTTTGGGGGTGTCACCAGCTTCTGCCTGAACACGCACAGGGACTTAACAACAAAAACATATCTGAAGCTTCCCTTGTAGTCTCTTAGACAAATAGTCATTTGCACTCTGCCCTCCTGTTGGCAGTGGCAGGTTCTGCTGGTGTTTGTGGCATTTGTGGGGACGAGGTTCTTGGGCACAGTAAGAATTTAAATTAGTAACTTCCTGCAAGCAGTGGACTGACTGACTTATTGCCATGAAGAAGTAGGAAGAAAAGCCCCTGGCAGTTGTGGTTTCTTTAAGATTTCTGACAGTGTGAGATGGATGAATGGAGTGTGAACTTTGGGCAAATTAGATGGGACAGCCTTCCATGTTCATCTGTCTACCTCTTAACTGAATAAAAAGGCCTACAGTTTTTAGATAATTTGTTGTCATGGTTTTTGTTCATCTGCGAAGCACTGGGGCTCCTGATTAGTTGGCCTTAGCCATTAACAAGTGACACCAACACCCAACTTCGAGTTCCCTACTCCTCCCTGTTGCGGTGCCTGTGATCTCACGACACAACATCCTCCAGGGGGCTATTGGAAGTGTGGCGTATTTCCCCTCAAAAACATTACTTTTTTTTTTCAACTACAGTTAACATTAAATAATGTATTAATTTTAGGTGTATGCATTTTTCTTTATACTGGCATAACCTAGACATTTTCACATTGCACATACAGATCTCACTGTTTTTAACATCCATAAAGTTCCCTGTTTGAACAAAGTATTTTTTAATTTTTATTTTGTTAATCCTCACGATATTTTTCCATTGATTTTTAGAGAGGAAAAGACAGAAATTTGATGTGAGAGAAATATCGGTTGGTTGCTTCCTACATGTACCCTGACCAGCGTTTGGGCCGGGGAGGAGCCTTCAACCAAGATACGTGCCCTTGACCACAATCGAACCTGGGACCCTTTGTTTTATTTTATTTTATTTTTTAATATATTTTATTGATTTTTTTTTTTTTTTTTTACAGAGAGGAAGAGAGAGTTAGAAACATCGATGAGAGAGAATCATCTATCAGCTGCTTCCTGCACACTCCCACTGGTGATGTGCCCACAACCAAGGTACATGCCCTTAACAAGAATCGAACCTGGGACCTTTGAGTCAGCAGGCCAACGCTCTATCCACTGAGCCAAACCGGCTTTGGCAAAAACTGGGCTTTGGTCTGCAGGCCAAAACTGGCTAGGACTGAATGGACTATTTTATAATTGTTTCCCAGCTTTGCTATTACAAAGAATGCTCAGGTGTGTGTATTGCAGGCTCAGCTTCATTTAAATCTTCAGTATTGGTTCCATTAGTCCTGACCATTATCTTTGTAAATGGAAAGTGTAGCTTTGCAAACTAGGTTGATGGTTTCTGCCCCGAGAGCCGAGTTTTAGGAAGATGCTTTCTGGCAACCAGACTGCCTGCAAGATTAGACTTGTGCCTGAGGGATTTGATCACTGGTTGGGTACATGTTCCACAGAATCCTCAAGTAAATGTTCATCAGGCCCTGCACTAAGCTCTTTATGCACATTTAGCCCTGAGACTTATAGTAGGTCTCATCTTTATTTTACAGCTGATGAAAGGGGCCTGGAAAATATCTGTTTTTCACAATACGCACTAGCGTATTGTGGGGCTGGCTGGAGGTGGCCTTGTGTGGCTTTATTTGAGGAAGGAGGCCGGGCCTGTGCTAAAGGAAACCTGGAGCTGCCTTCTGAACTTAGGGTCCTGGAGGAAGCCCTCTGAGTTTTGATACTGGCTTTCTCTCCTGGAGCCATGTGACCTCACCGAGACTGACCGTCTGCCCTGGGGTGAAATGGAGAATAGTAACCCTCCAACATTTCCCCTGTAGCTCAAGAAAGGGGGACAACCGTAGGGGGTGAGTTATTTTTAAATCAAGGTTGTATGCATATTAAGGAGAGGTGATTCAGTAAGGCTTGTAACAATGGATCTGCCATCCCTGTTTTTCTTTTCTAAGCCCTGCTCCACCCCATACCTTTCCTATCCCCTTCGCCTCCCCTTCCCTGCCTCCCTGCTTTCAATCCTAGCTCCTCTGTGTCTCTGATATTAAGCCTTACCTTCTACATACCCAGACCCTAACCCCCCTCCATTACTGTGTTACTGGGTCTTAATTTTGGTAAGATCAATATTCTGAGCATTGGAAAGGTAGTGCTGAGCTGTTGAGTCATGCAGTGACTCTACCCTGCTCACTTCCTGATATTTTGTTGTCTTGTTCTTGTCACTAACTGATGTAAAAACTCCCAGTTGTCTGTCTGATTTTGTCTTGGGACCATCACAGTGATAGGCATGGTCTCTCCATCACAGAAGGAAGCCTCCCTCACAGCTTCTTACCTCATCTGGACAAGTCATACATTTGTCCTGAGAGCATCCTCATCCTCCTTTGTTAAATTTACCATTTTCCGTAGCCCATTTTTCTTTCTTTTTTTTTGGCTTAGTCCCTTATTTTTGTGGAGAATGCCCTCTAGCAGCTTCCTGAGAAAGAGCTGGGGAGGAGTCTTTTTGAGACCTTGTGTGTCTGAACGTGTGTTTATTCTGTCTTCACATATCAATGATAATTTGAGTATAGAGTCTAGGTTCGAAATAATTCCCCTTTAGAGAACTGATGGCACTGCGTTAGTTGGAAGTCTGAATCCTTTCTGATGACTTGGTGCCTTTGATCCATTTTCCTTGCCGGGAGCTTGGGGTGTTTACTTCTTAGTGCGGCAGACTGGACAGTGCAGAGCTGGTTTACTTTTCAGTGAACTGAGCACTTCACTCCTTCGAAGCCCCGAAATCACATCCTTCAGTTCTAGGAACTGCCTGAGTTACGTTGATATCCTCCACACCTTTTTCTTTTTTCCCTAAGCTACTGAACGAGTCCTCTAATTTCCCAGTTTTTTTCTCTGACCTTGTCCTTTATGTCCTATTTCATGGATGCAATCAATACCTTTTTAAAAATATTAATGATAATCTTAATTTGTTAAAATAGTTCCCATTTTTGGCTCTGGCTTTTGCTCTGGTGTGTGTCCTGCCAAGGCTTTCCTTGGCTGCCTGGTGCTCTTTAATCTCATATTTGAGAGCAGACTGAAGTGCTGGCGGGAAGCTCAGTGCGCGGGAGGTGCTGGTGGGACTGTGGCCCTTTGTCTCCGGCAGTGCTTTCCCACTTGTGATTTTTGTGGCAATATGTCAAAATATTGGCAATATTGAGACTTTTGGTTGTCACAGTTGGGGGATGCTACTGGCCAGAGAAATGTTGCTATGGACACTTACAGTGTACAGGAGCTCCACAACAAAGACCCGACTAAAATGTCAAAAGTGTTGAGGTGGAGAAACCCTGGGTGAGGGTGATCCCAGAGGAGTCGGGTCTTAGTGTGACTTGAATCTGTGGGGCTGGCGGGGAAGAGGTCACTGTACAGCAGCAAAAGTAGGTTTACAACTGTGACTATGCAAAACAGTTTATTATTATTTATTAATTGTTTATCTTCCATACAAGCAACTGTAAACCTACTTTTGCCCCACCCTATATTTCTCTATTTCCAGCACAGGTAGTTCCTGCTTTGTGGCTTCAGCATGCACAAATTGTATACCACCGTTTGGGTAAATAACCCAGTCTCCCAGCAACATGGTTCAAATTTCAGTTGCTGTGGACATGTACTAACTCGGATGCTAGCTCTTCAGTCCAGAAAGCACATCCACAGAGCAGATGCGCATCAGCGCCAGTGACCTGCCCAGGCCCCTCCTCTCATCTGTGGGTGGCTGGTTGCTGCACATCTGTGAACTCTGCTCACTCGGGATGACAGTCTCCTGTTCTCCCGGCAGTGGAGCGGGCTGCAGAGCTAGTGCGTTTAGTGCCACTGATGTGTTAGCTCCTCATTCTCTTAGCGACTTGAATAAAAGTGTCAAAACTTGCTTTTTTACCATCAAACACAGCTCTCATCAATTCGGCCAGTGGACAAAGAGGTTATTTCCACTTTCCATGCACTTTAGGACAGGCTATTGCTGCTATGACTGGAGATTTTACAATTTCTTTAGCTGAGGCTTGGAAGAAATTGAAAGCATCATAACAAAATGTGACAGTAATGCACAGTGTGGCAGAATTCAAACTGAACATGAACTGGCTTGTATTTGACCGTGGAAAGGCTGGCGCTGCTGCTATGAGGAAGTTGACGAAGGTGACCTTGTCAACATGAGGGAGGAAACGGTGCAGATGTCGCAGAGGAAGTGACTGACGGGATTTCACACGCAGGGACTTCTCAGAGATGCTTCCTCAGAGATGGTTGTGAAAAAAGTATGATGTGGGAAGCCCATCCCAAAACACTTCCAGTATTTCTAAAGATTTAAATCAGTGTACTAAGTAAATAATAGCTTAACTATTTAAAAAAATATATATATATATATATTGATTTTTACACAGTAAGGGAGAGGGATAGAGAGTTAGAAACATCGACGAAAGAGAAACATCAACCAGCTGCCTCCTGCACACCCCCCACTGAGGATGTGCCCGCAACCAAGGTACATGCCTCTGACCGGAATCGAACCTGGGACCCTTCAGTCCACAGGCCGACGTTCAATCCACTGAGCCAAACCGGTTTTGGCTAGCTTAACTATTTTTTGATTTCTATATACATTTATTACTGTCATTGAATGTTTTGAGAAAAAATTTTAAAGCTCGTAGGACAACAATCTTACCTGTTGGTTATTGGGTCACCTCACATGGTCATATTTGTGGACCCACAGCTACTTGCAGAGCGAGGGTGGCCTGTATGTTACTTGCCCTCAACTCTGCCTACTGCTTCCCCACCCATGGGCCCTCCATTGTGTCAAATAAACTTCCAGTCTGATGCAACCCAGAAGGCCATGCCTGACTGCAGCGTGAGGCACAGGCATGGTGATTTAAAATATACATGAAAATAGAAAAGTGTAATGAACCGCGGGTACCAGGTGCCCTCCATCCAGCTCCAATAACAGCATTCTGCTCTTGCATCCACTTCTCTTCCTCACACAGTAACATTTATTTTTTATTGTTTATTTATTTCTATTAAATCTATTGTTCAGATTATTATAGTTGTTCCTCCCCCCCATAGTACCCTCCACCTGGATCCCACCCCACCCTCTGATCTTACCGTCCCCTCCCTCCACTGTCCTTATCCATAGGTGTACAATTTTTGTCCAGTCTCTTCCTGCATCTTCCACAACCCCTGAGGGTGGTCAGTCCACTCACTTTCTATGCCCCTGATTCTATAATATTCACCAGATTATTCTGTTCATCAGATTTTTTTATTCACTTGATTTTTATATTCACTTGTTGATAGATAAATATTTGTTGTTCATAATTCTTATCTTTACCTTTTTCTTCTTCCTCCTCTTTTTTTTTAAAAAAAAATATTTTATTGACTTTTTACAGAGAGGAAGGGAGAGGGATAGAGAGCTAGAAAGATCGATGAGAGAGAAACATCGACCAGTTGCCTCTTGCACACCCCCTACTGGGGATGTGCCCACAACCAATGTACATGCCTTTGACCTGAATCGAACCTGGGATCTTTCAGTCCGCAGACCAACGTTCTATCCATTGAGCCAAACCGGTTTCAGTTTCTTCCTCTTTTTAAAGAATACTTTTCAGCATTTCATATAATACTAGTTTGGCAGTGATGAACTCCTTTAGCTTTTTCTTATCTGTGAAGAAGCTCTTTATCTGACCTTCAGTTCTGAATGATAGCTGTGCTGGGTAGAGTAATCTTGGTTGTAGGTTCTTGCTATTCATCACTTTGAATATTTCTTGCCACTCCTATCTGGCCTGCATAGTTTCTGTTGAGAAATCAGTTGACAATCATATGGGCACTCCCTTGTAGATAATTTGTATTTCCCTTGCTGCTTTTAATATTCACTCTTTTTCTTTTGCACTTGGAATTTTAATTATGATGTGTATTGGTGTGGTCCTCTTTGGATTCCTTTTATTTGGTGTTCTCTGCGCTTCCTGGACTTGTAAGTCTATTTCTTTCACTAGGTGGGGGAAGTTTTTGGTCATTACTTCTTCAAATAGGTTTTCAGTATCTTGCTCTCTCTCTCTTCTTCTGGCACTCCGTAATTCAGATATTGGTATGCTTGAAGTTGTCCCAGAGGCTTCTTATACTATCTTCATATTTTTGGATTATTTTTTCTTTTTGCTTTTCCAGTTGGGTATTCTTTGCTTCTTTGTATTTCAAATCTTTGACTTGATTCTTGTGTTCCTCAAGTCTGCTGTTGTACCTCTGTATATTATTTTTTATTTCAGTCATTGTATGCTTAATTTCTAGTTGGTCCTTTTTTATATCCCCGAGAATCTCACTAAATTTATTGGCCTTTTCTTTTTTTAATGGTTTATTTCTTTTTTTTTTTTTTTTTTTAATTTATTGATTGAGCCGAAACTGGTTTGGCTCAGTGGTAGAGCATCGGTCTGTGGACTGAAAGGTCCCAGGTTCGATTCTGGTCAAGGGCATGTACATTGGTTGCACATCCCCGGTAGGGGGTGTGCAAGAGGCAGCTGGTCGATGTTTCTCTCTCATTGACATTTCTATCTCTCTATCCCTCTCCCTTCCTCCTCTCTGTAAAATATCAATAAAATATATTTAAACAAAACAAAACAAAACAAAAATTTATTTTATTTTATTTTTATTTTTTTTAAATATATTTTTATTGATTTTGTACAGAGAGGAAGGGAGAGAGATAGAGAGTTAGAAACATCGATGAGAGAGAGTCATCGATCAGCCGCCTCTTGCACACCCCCTACTGGGGATATGCCCGCAACCAAGGTACATGCCCTTGACCGGAATCGAACCCGGGACCCTTCAGTCCCCAAGCCGACGCTCTATCCATTGAGCCAAACCGGTCTCGGCAAAACAAAAATTTATTGATTGATTCTGGTATCACATAATTGTCCTCATTGGCTTTTTCTATAAAATTCTTGAAAAACTTTATAATTGTGGTTTTGAACTCTGTATCCAGTCATTTGCTTTCCTCCATTTTTTTTTCATTTGTGACCTGTTTCTTTGTCTCTGCATTTTGGCTGCTTCCCTGAGTTGATGGAGTGGCTTTGTGTGTTATATATCCTAGCAGGGCCCAGTGGCTGAGCCTCCCCAGTTACCTGAGGTGGAGACTCTTGGTGTACTCCTTAGTGGGCTGTGTGCACAGTCTTGTTGTAGTTAAACTTTGATTGTTGTATCACTGGGAGGAATTGATCTCCAGGCCAATTGGCTGTGAGGATCAGCTGTGCTGGAGCCACCCTTATAAGTCAGACTTGCTTCATTGGGGCTTTGGTGCTCACTTAGTCTGCCCCCTGAGTGTGTCCCTTATGGATCTGAGGAGTTGTAATCTGGATAGTCCTACTCTGACCCCTGGGTACACTGGTCTTGGATCTCCACGGAGGTGCTAATTTAGCCTCTGCCTGAGGCCACCCAGCAGGAGTTACAGAGAGATCTGCAGATTCCTCTTCTTTGTTTGAAGTTTGGAGGTGCCCAGATGAGACTGAACTGTGAAGCAGTGCAAGCTGCTGTGGGGTTTTGGGCCTTCTTTTAGATTTTCTGAGTCTCTCTGACTCAGCTGCAGTTTGTTAGGTAAGTTTAGATTTTAAAGGACCAGGCAATTCATATGCAAAGCTTCTGTGTACAGCTTGGATGGGGCAGAGTCTCAGGGTGGAGCAAACAGCAATGGCTTCCTGTCAGCCCTGCCCTAAGAGGCCCCTGGGTCTCAGTGTCCCCTGTAATCACTGCAAGCACTTCTGAGAGAAAGCTGCGCTCATGTTCTGCCCACTGCCAGACAGTCCAGTTTCTCTCTGTGTGAGTCTGGGTCCCCAGAGTCTTGCCCAGAATTGGAGTTAGAGCAATCAGGAGCTTGTGTCTCCCTGTGGATTGAAAAAGCCAGCTGCTTACTCAGTTGTTAGCCCTCTCTGTGTGCGTGCCTCCGTGCCTCTGCACTTTACTTCTGCAGCTCCTGTGAATCTCCCCGGACCATTCAGTCTTCAGTCAGACGCTCTATCCACTGAGTACTAAACCAGCTAAGGCTTAGTCATTTTAAGTGAAAAAATTATTGGAATGTTTAAATTGAAAAATTTTTGAACAATTAAGCATAGAAGGTAGAGAATTCCTTGCATGCTTTCCCGTTTCCCTGTTCCATTACCCTAAGGTAACTCAATAGCTTGCATATCTTCTTAGGCATTTTGCCTGTACATGTGTGCACAGAAACACACAGAATGTTTCTGAGAGATGAAGCTGCTGCTTCCTTGGTAAAGCTCCTTTGGTGTCTAAAAGTTCAGTGGAGTCAGAATAAGCAGGTCAGTGTTGAGCCAACTGGTTAACCACTGCAGTGGCTTATATAATCATGCTCTTGTTTACTGGCAAGTTGCCATCGCCTTTGCAGGCTGGGCTAAGCTTTAGGCTACTGGTAAGCTGGGGCTTTCAACAGTTCATTTCCTGGTTGCAAGGAAATAAAAGGATTTGTTCTCACTCTACCTTACTTTTGAGTTCAGGCAACTTAAAGCTGCTCAGAGTCCGAAGGTGACATGCTCATTAAAAGCTGGGCTGTGGTGTTTCCCATAAAATCCACTGGCCTGGGGTCTATTAACCCCTCTCTACTGGGTTTGTGGCGTACATATGACTCACAAATATCTTTTTTTTAAAAATAGTTTTTGTTTTTTAATTGTTTTTAGAGAATGAGGAAGGGAGAGAGAGATAGAAACATTAAAGATGAAAGAATCGTTGATGGGCTGCCTCCTGCATGCCCCCTACTGGGGATCAAGCCCCAAACCCTGACATGTACCTTGACCAGCAATTGAACTGTGATCTTTTGGTTTATGGGTCAATGCTCAACCACTGAGCCACACCAGCCGGGCCAATTTGCAAATATCATTGCCAATGATTTTCTCTTGTCTCACAGCTGATCTTGTTCATCGCTCTCAATTTCAATAAGGCTACTGAACTCCTATTCCGAGGTGTCAGAGTCATTTCTCTTTAGCCCTGTTCTTTTGCCTCTACTTGAGAGGCCGAAATTCTAATTCTTTAACAACCCTCTGTTTCAGCTGGGACCCTGAGATGTCTGAAAGCTTGGAAGGGTTTGCTAGCTGGAGATCGCTGAGGTGTTCCTCCCAAACTGTTACCTTTGTGGCAGATGGAGACATCAGACTATTTAAAAATATATATATATTTTATTGATTTTTTACAGAGAGGAAGGGAGAGAGATAGAGAGCTAGAAATGTCGATGAGAGAGAAACATCGACCAGCTGCCTCCCGCACCGCCCCACCCCCCACCACCACCACCGGGGATGTGCCCGCAACCAATGCATATGCCCTTGACTGGAATCAAACCTGGGACCCCCCAGTCCGCAGACTGATGCTCTACCACTGAGCCAAACCGGTTTCGGCGACATCAGACTATTAATCACTGTTTAAAATAACTATGAAAATAGCCAAAACACCAGTTTGGCTCAGTGGCTAAAACGTGGGCCGCGGACTGAAAGGTCCCAAGTTGGATTCCGGTCAAGGGCATGTACCTTGGTTTCGGGCACATCCCCAGTGGGGGGTGTGCAGGAGGCAGCTGATTGATGTTTCTCTCTCATCAATGTTTCTGACTCTCTATCCCTCTCTCTTTCTCTCTGTAAAAAAAATCAATAAAATATATCTTTAATAAAAAATAAATAAATAAATAAATAAATAAATAAATAAAATAACTACGGAAATGAAATACCAGAGCTGCCGATTGGTCCTTTGCCTTTCGAACATCAAGGCTTTTGTGCAAACGCCTTCTGTTCTATTCGGACAGGATGCGGGTTTCTCACCTCATCTGAACAGGCTGGGGTGCAGGGCAGAGTGCTGCTGCTGCAGGCACAAATGAAAATTGTAAAAAATCAATTTCCAGCTCTGCCTCCCTTCCTGGGGCAGCACTGCTGAAGACCCAGATAGAGGCGCCTACCTCCCATTCATTCTATTTCTGGAAGCAAGCAAATGCTAATTGCAGGCTTGGGCGAACGCCTCAGCAGTGTTTCTCACTGCGCTAATTGGTAAAATATAATTTTCAACTCACTGTGTCCTGCTTTGCAAAATAATAGTTGGCAGCTGAGTTGCCAATTTATTTCCTGAAGTGAAACTGCTTTTTAGTATAGCATTAGGGATAATGGGCCTTTGGAAATCCCGGGGAGACCTTGTGCTGTGTACAAGGACCATTAGAGTTCAGATTTCAGCCTATGAGCACCAAGTGCCTAATGACTTGATGTCTTTTCCTAGGCTTTTTTATTAAATTAATTTCAATGATGAATTTTGGGGGGGCCGGCTTCTGGGAACGTTAGTCAATTCGGCCCATTAGTTGAGCCCTATGATGGGCCTGTGTGTTTCTTATTGATTTGGAAGGAAGGTGGTTTTCTTTGGGCTAAGACCTTAGCTTCTGGCAGGCTCTCGTCAGCCTCAATGTGGTTGGCCTTGCCAGCTTCCTGGAAATACTGTCAGCTTGTGAGTGTAAAGTTGGTGTGACACTTGGCTTTTCTTAGAGTGGCCGTCGTGTCCACAAAGAATCGCTATCTGGCATAGAGAAAGGCTTTCCATTCAAAGTTTAATCTCTCTAAGCTTCAGTTCCCTTGTCCAAAGATTGGTGATAATAATTGTGCTATGTTACCAGATTTTCATGAGGATTAATTAAAATAATGCACGTAAAGTATGCAGTGCCTGATACTTCATAAATAGTGTTTACTGTAATCATGCCAGTAAATATAGGTAACTTTTCTTAATATGGTAACATTTAACTTGACACTGATTCCTTGACACTGATACCTTCTTTGACACTGATACCTTCTTCTTCTTTTATCATTAAGGCAATTTTCCTTAATGATACATTTATTTCTTAAATCTGAAATGAAGAATTTAATTGAATGGATTGCCTTTGTATAAGTTAGGATTAGGTTAAATCTAGTGGCAGAAAATACCAAGAACAGAGAAGACAGTTTATTTCTCCCCCAAGTGTAAGAAGCCAGTGCTGTTACAGTGGTTCCCTGGTCTCCAGGGTAGGGAGGGGGCTCCACCTTCAGCACGTGATGACCGCCTGAGACTCCAGGCCCCAAGCTGCCCGCTATCAATATAGGTAATGCTGTCTGCTCACTCAGGAGTCCTGATGCCTCGTTAGGCAAAATACACTCCAGAGAGTGGGAGATAAGCCTCACTCTTGGTACCAACTTCTGCATCAGAATCCAGTCAGAAGATGGGAATCATAGGTGTTTAACAAAAAAAGTTTAAAAAATATATATTTTATTGATTTTTTACAGAGAGGAAGGGAGAGGATAGAGAGTTAGAAACATCGATGAGAGAGAATCATTGATCAGCTGCCTCCTGCACACCAATCTGATGCTCTATTCAGTTGCATTCTGATGCTCTATTCATTGAACCAAATTGGTTAGGGCTGTTTAACAAAACTTAGTCAAAGAGTTGTTATCTAGGTGGAAAGTGTTAACTGTTAACTGAAATGGCCCAAAGCAAAGACTAAGGTCTCCGAAACCGGTTTGGCTCAGTGGATAGAGCGTCAGCCTGCAGACTGAAAGGTCCCAGGTTGGATCCCGGTCAAGGGCATGTACCTTGGTTGTGGGCACATCCCCAGTAGGGGGTGTGCAAAAGGCAGCTGATCCATGCTTCTCTCTCATCGATGTTTCTAACTTTCTATCTCTCTCTCTTCCTCTCTGTAAAAAATCAACTATATATATATATATATATATATATATATATATATGAAGACTAAGATGTCATGGAGGTGGGAACTATGGAGGCCGGGGAAACAAAGATATTGGAGTTATTAAAACTAGGAGCCTGGCCCTTGTTGGGTTGGTCCAGTGGATAGAGCATTGGCCCTCAGCGTGAAGGGTCCCAGTTTTGATTCTGGTCAAGGACACATATGTTGCTCACAGGCTAAATTTCAGGCCCTGGTTGGGGCATGTGCAATAGGCAACCAATCTATGTGTCTCTCTCACATCAATATTTCTCTCTCTGTCTCTCCCCCTCCTGTCCACTCTCTCTAAAAACCAATGGAAAAATACCCTCGGCTGAGGATTACCAACAATAACAACTTTAGGAGCATGGAGGGGAGCCCTGTGAGACTGATAGATCTCTGGGGAAGCGGCCGCATGGCTGGTGCTGGCCTCTCAGCTTGGAAGGGTTGGTGGGCCTGGGCCCACACCTGAGGTGGGCCTGGTGGCGGCTGGTGACTTTGAGAAACTGACTGAGGGCTACCAATCTGCAAACAGGACCAACTGCTGTAGAGGAAGGAACTGCTGCATCAGAGTGAAGCAATGTGTGGTGACTTCACAGGGACAGGAAGCAGACAAGCAGGAAGTTGGTCTCCGCAGGTTCCTCTCAGCTCCTCTGCTGCAGACCACAGCAGGGGTAGCTACTAGATTCACCCCAGCACTGGGCTATACACTTAGAACAATGTGGGCCTTCAAAACAATTTGATGTGAACTAATTCAGGCATAGGAAAGGTTATCTATATATAGAAAAGGCTAAGTGACCAACCGTCCCTCCAACTGTCTGACCAGTCTGTACAAATGACACACACAAGCAATTTTAAAAATAAACATTGACTCGAGTATGCGTGATATCTATAAAGCTCTTGCTGGCACCAATAGCATGCAACACCAGAAGAATGTATCTGAATACCAACTATTGGTACAATGTACCTCAGAAGCTGAAAGAAAGCATCGCTATCAACAGAATATGTCTGAAGACCAACTATTTATTTTCCTTTCAGTGTGCACGAATCATGCACTGGGCCACTAGTTTAGGAATAAAATAATGACCATTCATGTACCCACCACGTAGTGTACAATTTTAGGGCCTGGATTTGCTCTCCCTGACCAAATTTAGTGCTCATTATTTTTTAGTTTTATGATACATGTATGCATCTCTAAGTGATACATAGCACTGGTTTGCAGGTTCTGAGGCTCTATGTAAATGACCTCACACTGTATGCATTCTCACACAAATTACTTTAAGTACTGTGGTCGTGCAATTCCTTCATTTTTATATGTGGCTCATTCATGACCACACACATGTTTATCTGATTTACTGGTCAACACTTAGATGGTTTCAAATTTTTGAAAATTAAAAACAGTGCTACCATTTGCCTTATCATATAGGTTTCCTTGGGCATTTGTGCAGGAGTCTCTCTAAATCAAGGACTAGAATTGATGCATTGTACTATATGTTTACCTTTACTCTTATGAGATCTTGCCAAATTGTTCTCCAAAATTAAACCATTTTATACTCTCATTGCCAAGTGTATCAGAGTTCCAATTCTATGCCTTTGTCAGCACTTGGTATTTGTCAACAAAATTTTTTTTTTGCCAAATACATTATTTCTTTATTTTGGGGTGGGGGGTAATGCTCACTCAAGGATATTTTTTTCCATTGATTTTTAGAGAGTGGGAGGGAAGGAGAGGAAAGCGGGGGGGAGGAGGGAAAGAGAGAGGACATACTAGTAGATGAGAGACACATCAATTAGTTGCTTCCCAAATGCACTCCAATTGGGACTGGGGTTTGAACCAGCACCCTGGCTATGTGCCTGCAACCTTTTTTGGTGTATGAGATAATGCTTCAGACAATTGAGCCACCAGACTGGGGCTTCAGTCTCTAACATTTGAGATAGTTTGTTAACAACAGAAATCAGAGCTGCAGCTGAAATCGGTCTGGCTCAGTAGATAGAGTGCCGGCCTGCAGACTGAAAGGTCCCAGGTTCGATTCTGGTCAAGGGCATGTACCTTGGTTGCAGGCACAACCCCACTATGGGATGTGCAGGAGGCAGCTGATGGATGTTTCTAACTATCTCTCTTCCTCTCTGTAAAAAATCAATTAAAAAAATAAATCAAAGCTTCAGCTAAGGAGACACTGGGAACAGGTGTCCTTTATCCTTCATGGATATCACAAAATCTGTGTATTTAAACATTTCCCCACTTAAAATGCCGCTGTTTCCTGTTTGTGGGGTTTTATTGCCAGGGTCTTGGTAAGATCTCCCATATCAATGGCCCATATCAGCCTGACTTGAGCATAATTATAAGCATTTAGATAATGCTGGCATTTTCTGAACGCCTAGCACACAGCTCCAGCATCCCCAGTGAACACAGTGGTCTCTGGCCACCTGGTCTACCCCGACTGCAGAGAAACCTTGATGGTCTACTCCTGTGTGAGAGAGGGAGCCCCAGCCCACCCTGTAGAACTTGCTGTCAAACCACAGAGTACATGGGAAGAGCTGCTGATCTGTGAGCACAAAACCGCTGCGATAGGCCAATGAAAACCGTGTTTTGGAAAGAGAGAGGCTGTGTGGGATGTTGCTACTGCAGAGCTGCTGGGCTGACACCAGGCTGGTGCCTCCTTGCTTAGTTCCTCCTGAGCCGCCCTCCTGGTGCCCAGGAACTGCCACCATGTTGGGGGGAGGAAGGGGGAACAGCAGCCCTGGAAGGCCTCCTGTGTCACTGGGCACTTCTTCCTGTGACAGTTGCAAATGGCTTTCTGGACAAAACACTGTCACATGGCCCCTGTCCCTGAAAGCTGTGAGCCCCTTTACTGAGGGGCTGGTGGAGCAGCAGCGAGGACCTGGCTCAGTGTGGTGTGGGCTCTCGTTCCTGACATGGGTCCCCATGTCCTGGGCCTGCATTTCTGTAGCCTCACCCTAGGGCTGGCAGGGTTTGACCCTGAGCTTGGGAAGAAATGACAAATGATGTTATGAGTCTAAGAGATAAAGGACCAAGTTTCTCCAGTGACACAAGTATTTCTCTCCAGACTTTAGGGCCTGGGCTCTAGGCTGTTTCCCTTTTTGCTCCCATAGGAAGCCCCGTGCTATGGCCATGTGATATCCCAGCAGCCCCAGGTTTCTGGTCAGGACTTCAGTCCTTCCAACTCCAGCAGCCAAGATGAGCCAGTCCTACTCTCTCCAGGATGACATGTAAGCAAGTGTGGTCTCACCAGGGTGAGCCTTAGGACTTCTGCTGGGGGTTTCGGGGCAAGGAATGTCTGCCATGTGATGATCACACCCCCAAAGGGAAGCATGCAGCCGAGGTATCCTCTGGGAGTCCCGGCCTTTATGAAGGATGCCGCCAGCCAGGGGGAAGGCAGTGCTGGGCCAAAGGAAGAAACAGGTCTTCAGAACATCGCTGGTTTCATTTCTTGCAACTGAAACCATCTTAACTTGTGCCCTGGGGATGCCGATCACTACTTTGATCTGAGCCGTGGTCCCGATGTGTAGAGACAACTGGGAATTAGCACTTGGTCCCTTCTGAGAACCCCAGGGCCCTGGGCTGTGGGCTCCGGGAGAGACTGCCCTGACCTATTGGCCCTAATAGTCCAGGCAGAGGTGGACCCTCCTTCCCAGAGGTGAGGGGACCTAAGCTTCCTGTCCTAAGGGATCTACCATCAGTCATGTCCATGCAAATATGGTCCATCACTGGGCTTCAAGGGCGAGTCCCCTAGGAGAGTCTGAATAGCTTGTAAATATTCATGATGCCCTTTCCCCCTACTTAGTCATACCAGCAGTTCAAGCCATAGCCTCGCCCTGGCCCATTCAGGTCAATGGATAGAGAGTCTGGGTTTTGATTCTGGTCAAGGGCATGTTCCTTGGTTGTAGGCACACCCACTGGGCAGAGCAGATGTGGATTAACAACAACATCAGCAACAACAAAAAAGCACCCCCAATCCTCCCCCCACCCCCAAACACAGCCTCCGGCTCCTCTGTCTGTGTTCTGCAGCCCCTTTCCTTTGGGTCTCCCCCTCTGACCCCGGGACGTGGCTTCCAGGGGCGATCAGGCGCCTTTTCTCCTATCAGCCCTGGGCAGCCAGGAGCCTGCCTGTCCCGCCCGGTGTGCGCTCCCTGACATAAAGGTGGGGCCTCCCGCTCCCCTGAGTCTGCTTGGGCCTCTGTCGTTCCTTTCCCTCCTAATGGGTCATTAAGGTTAAGTATCCCCAGTGAATGATTAAAAAAAGAGACTGGGCGAGCAAGAGCATAAACTGATTAAAAGTTAATACTCAGCTTAATGTTAACACCCAGTTAAATTACAACAGTGAGAATAGTTTGGTGGTATTTTCCATATAGTAGTCCAAGAATAGACATCAAATCATTGGGACTGAACAGACTCAAGTATATGCGATATATATTATAAGAATGTATGTGTGCGGCCCTGGCCGGTGTGGCTCAGTTGGTTGATGTCCTCTTGTGCACTGAAAGGCTGCTGGTTTGATTCTCGGTCAGGGCACATACCCAGGTTTTGGGTCAGTCCCTGGTAGGGGGTGTGCAAGAGGCAGCCCATTGATGTTTCTCTCTCACATCTATGTTTCTCTCTATCCCTGCCCCTTCCTCTCTCTCTCTCTAAAAATAAAAGAAAATAAAATGTTAAGTGAATTTTCTGTGTGGTGCCTCCTGTGGTGCCTCCTGTGGCTGGATGAGCTTCGACTCTCAGTTGCCGGCAGCTCCCAGGACTTCCCAGCTGCTGCTGCTAAGCTGACAGCCCTTGAAGATTTGAGCCCAAACTTGGCTAATCTTTCTTTTTCTTTTTATTAAATATGTTTTTATTGGTTTCAGAGAGGAAGAGTGAGGGAGAAAGAGATAGAAACATTAATGATGAAAGAGAATTGTTTGATCAGCTGCCTCCTGCATGCCCCTGGGCATGTGCCCTGATTGGGAATCGAGCTGTGACTTCCTGGTTTATAGGTCAATGCTCAACCACTGAGCCACACTGGCTGGGCTGGGCTAATTCTTTGTATTTATTTGCAGTTGGCAGTGAATGGCTGTCCCTCACTGGGCCTTTGCCCCCAGGTCAACACCAGGCTGGGTCCCGGGAGAGGGCGGCACGGGGCTTGGTGCTCTCCCGCCCAGGGCGCCTTAGCTGGGCTCTGCCTACCCCAGACCCTGGTCTGAAGCGTGAGCCAGAGCTCCTTTTCCACCGGCCGCCGAGGAAAGCTGGGCGGAGTCTGGAGGGGAGGAAGCATCTGTTAGAAACACAGTTTCATCAGAGTGAACGCTAATTTTAAGAAGACATTTGGAAGCGGCTGCTGGGACAGAGGTCCCTAAACTCCTGGGGACAGGATTGTCTGCTGGGTGACCATGAGGGGACGACACTCAGCTAGCTCCAGGTCCAGTTTCTTTATCCCGCTGTGGGTGGCCATTCTGGGGCAAAGGCCCCAGAACCTTACAGCTGAAAACTCCAGGACCCATAGCGTGCCAGTGGCAGCCCTTCGGCGGGCACACACTCAGGGGAGCGGGGGGCGGGGGGCAGCAGCTGCGATGACCGTCACGCGCACTCTCTCCGTGCCCTCCTTCTTCCGACACCAGCTCACTGGACATGCAATCCCAGCCCAAGGCAATGGTAACTTTTCTCAGAGCCACATTTCAAAAAGTGAAAAGAAACGGAATTAGTTTTCATAATGCATTTGCTTTCAGCCAAATATTGAAAATAGGATTTCAACCAGTTATAGATTTTATATTTGTGTTTAGCACTAAGTCTTTGCTATCTGGTGTCAGTTCTGTGGGGCTCAGAGTGGGAAGGGGCTGAGGGCTGGGCGAGAAGACCACGTTATCTCTCATCCAGAGCACGGCCTGGGCTGTGGGCCTGGGCTGCGTGGGTCTCCCAGATAAGCTGCCCGGACAGCAGATTCCCGGAGCCCTTCTTGAGGACCCACTGCCCATCCCCCGTGACCTGTGGTGGTCCCCTGTGCAGGGTATTGCATGTCCCCTGGGGTTTGGCCCCTCAGAGAGGCTTCTAACGCCCCATAGGAAGAAGAGGAGTCACCGCAAACAGAGTGGCGTTGTTAATATTATACATGGCAGTCCATGTGCACTGCGATACGATGGCTCACATATCACATCATACACAGGCAGCCTCTGCCCAGGCAGTGCAGTGTCCCCCGCATCCCTGGGAGGCAGGATGGATGCAAGTTATTCCCACCCCCACGCCGTTCTCAAGCCCAGTGCCGCCTGCAGGCGCTGCTGTCCGGCTGGGTCTGCAGGCTGGTTTTCCCAGGGTGTGGCCAAACCAAGAGATCACTCAATGTGATCCATGAATTTAGGTGGTTTTTCTACCAAAAACTTTATTATAATGAAGGCAGCTGCCTACCAACTATGAGCTCCAGCAAGCGTTTCCGCAGGAGCCAGGAAAGGGCCTGGGTCCCCCAGGGAGAGGCTGAGCCTCGAGGAGAGGGAGGGCGGGTGAGATGAGAGACCACGCCAGCCTGGCTCTGCCACTGTCCACGGAGACCTCCCGGGTGTCCCTGTGAACATCACAAAGACGCAGATACGCGCAGGTGGGTTTCCTAACATGACCCGTTCCATGCACCCGCGTCAAACGTCCCTCGTCCCTCGTGGATAGGGCTTCTGCGTGCCTTTCTGAGTTGATACAGAATGTCACAGCATGGCCTTGGTGAGGAGCCAGGACAATTCGTTTCCCGCCTGCACAGTGGCTTTGAAGATCAAGTTAAGAGTTTAAATGAAGACACCGTGTGAACCTGCAGGCTACAGATACATGGAGGTGGCTATTCTGAGTAACCATTACTATTGATTTTTTCTTAATCTCGATGCAACTGGTATCGTCTTGGGGCTTCTGAGAATTTTCTCACCAAAAACCCTCTGCCGCCTTCAGTTCCCTGGATAAGAACATGAACTTGCCTTCAACCCACGGCCCAACTTGTCATTCAGAGATCTCATTCAGTCCAGTGGCCAGGAACTGGTTGGAGCTGGAATTCGCTCAACCTCTCCCTCCCCACCACTCCTTTTTTTTATGACCAGATAAGAAAGGCATTCCTCACACCTGTTCTGCAAGTCAGGTATTAAGGACAGTCAGGTGATCAAAAATGGGTAGAGACCAGGTGGGGACTCCTGCCCTCAGGGAAGAGGGAGGAACTGAGTGGAGAGCAGGCACCAGGGCCCCCATGGCCTCAGTCCCCACCCACAGGGTGGAGGCCTCACAGGAAGATGGGACGTGGAGCTGACCTCAGCCTTCATGGTTATTACTTCCCTGACGTTCCCTGTAAGGATGACTCAAGATTTTAAATCTTTAAACTGGAGACTTCTGCCGGCCCCACACCCGGTGCTGTCCTGGGGAGAGGCCACAGTCCCGGGCGGGCAGTGGGCCCCGCTGAGTGATGACCTAATGCCCCCTCCTCTGATGCCAGGGTCAGGGAGGGGCCCCCTGGCCGCTTACCTTTGCCTGGCACCCCTGGGCGCCTGGGCAGAAACTATGAGGAGACAGAGGGAGGCTCTGTTACGTCTGCCTAGTCATGTCCTGAATTCAAATGGGCAACAACAGAGCTGCCCCCTCCATTGTTCATCCATAGACCACCACGCGTGAGCACGGCATAACGTGCCCAGCATTCCGGTTCTCCCCCAAATCCCCTCCTCCACTTTTTAAAGATCCATTAAGATACTAGAGGCCCGATGCACTAAATCTGTGCCAGAGTAGGCCTTCCTTCCCCCGCTGCTGGCACCAGCTTCCCTCAGCCCAGACTTCATTCCGAACGTCATTCCGGATGAAGCCTGGAATGACGTTCGGAATGAAGTCTGGTCTAATTAGCATATTACCCCTTTTTTATTATAGATATTTTGCATTTAAAGTATACAGTGTGATGAGTTTTGACAAATGTGTACAGCCGTGTAAACGCCAGCAAAACCAATTGTCAACAATTCCTGTCATATACAAATATTCACTTTCAGTCCCTTCTGCTTCTCTCACTGTAGTTCTGCCTTTTCTAGAACTTCATGTAGATTGGACCCAGTGGCGTGTGCTGTTTTGTGTCTGGCTTTTTCAGTCAGCATAATGTCTGTGACATTCTTATTACATTGCCATGGGTCTCACTAGTGTTTCTCTTTTCTCTACCGAGTAATATTCCATTGTATGGATATATCACACTTCTTAAAAATTTTCACTTAGAGTTTACATTCAATATTATTCTGTGTTAGTTTCAGCTGAACAGCATGGTGGTTAGACAATCATATACTTTACACAGTGTTACCCTGACACCATACATATTACAATATTATCGACTATATTCCTTATGCAGTACTTTACATCCTTATGACTATTTTATAACTACCGGTTTGTTCTCCTTCTTCTTCTTCTTCTTCTTTTTAAAAAATATATCTTATTGATTTTTACAGAGAGGAAGAGAGGGACAGAGAGTTAGAAACATCAATGAGAGAGAAACATCCATCAGCTGCCTCTTGCACACCCCCCATTGGGGATGTGCCTGCAACTAAGGTACATGCCCTTGACCGGAATCAAACCTGGGACCGATGCTCTATCCACTGAGCCAAACCGGTTTCGGCCAGTTTTTACTTCTTAATTCCTTCACTTTTTCCACCTGACCCCCAATCCCAATCCCACCCGGAAACTACCAGTTTGTTCTCTGTATCTATGAGTTTGTTTCTGTTTTGTTTGTTCATTTTGTTCTTTCGATTCCACATATACATGAAATCGTGTGGTATTTGTCTTTCTCTGCCTGACTTATTTCACTTAGGGTAATACCCTCCAGGTTCCCCTATGCAGTCACAAATGGCAAGATTTCATTCCTTTTAATGGCTGAGTAATATTCCACGGAATATATATGTACCACATCCTCTTTACCCATTCACTTGTCAGTGGACACGTGTGCCACAATTTCGTATGTGCTCTCTTCTTTTTGACTTTGCAAGAGATGGTCTTTCCAGTTCCCTCCTAATGGGGTGACCCTCTGGGCCACGGAAGGTGTCTGTGTGCTGAGTTTTTCCTCCCACCTCTTCCTGCTAAACCAGGCCTTTCTCCCACCCCATCCCTCCTTTGCCTTTGGCCTTCTGCAAAGCAGACCTACTCCTCTGCTAGGGGTTTAAGATTGTGTTTAAAATAATCACTTACTGCACAAATGACATAAAATAACATCAAGAGATGCCAACTAAAATCTAAAAAAAAAAAAAAGGTGGGGCGGGGGGTTGGGGGGGAGGACAGGACCGTGTGCAGCTCCAGCAGCCCAGCATTTGGGATCCGGAGCCCACTTCAGCAGACGGCAGTTCCTCACCACCTGCTCTCGGAAGCGCTGTGCCTGTGCCAGAGGCGTATTTCACTGTATATTTCCCTCATGTGGGCACCCTGTTATATTTGTAGATGAATCACATTTTCACATAATTATTTTAAACTTTTGAAACATTTAAAAATAATATATGAGTATGGTAAAAAAAAAAAAAAAAAAAATTTAACTGTACAGAAATATGCAAAATTCTCACTGCTCCGGCAGCCCCTGCGAGCAGGTTGGTGAGACTTGCCCCCCGACATTTCGACGTCCGATGTGCATGCTGTTTAAACCCGATAGAACCGGGCCCCCGCGTCCAAGCCTTGGCTCGGTGATAAGTCCAAAGGAAACACACAGTTGGCTACACTTTTGACAGCAGCGCAGGTCTTTGCTCGGTCTGCACAGAAGGTGTCTGAGAGCGATAAGGAGTCAGGCCCTCGGCACAGGTGTCTCCGCCAGGACGCTGCTTCCTGTGAGACAGCGCTGGTGCTCACGCCATCCCTCACAGCGAGAGGCTCTGTGGAGTCACAACCCCCAAACCACCAGCATCAGCTCCTCACTTCCTGCTGCAAACCCTGGGTGAGTCCCTCCCCCGCGGGAGCCACGAGTCTGTACCCTTCCTGCCGGTGACCTGGGAAGGCAGCCTCGGATCTCCGCTCCTGTTGCGAAGGGGATTCTGCTCTCTAAGAGGGGGTTCCCTTAACAGAAATAGAGGTTCCTGAGCTGGACAGCCGGAAGGAAGCCGCGTGCCTTCTGGGGTCCCCCTGCAAAACTCCTTTCAAAGGTCATCTCTTGTCCCAGCCGCAAATAGGCCCGCCCTCTCCTTTTCCCAGACTCTGTCTCCTGGACTCCTCTCCTCTCCTCTCCTCTCCTCTCCTCTCCTCTCCTCTCCTCTCCTCTCCTCTCCTCTCCTCTCCTCTCCTCTCCTCTCCTCTCCTCTCCTCTCCTCTCCTCTCCTCTCCTCTCCTCTCCTCTCCTCTCCTCTCCTCTCCTCTCCTCTCCTCTCCTCTCCTCTCCTCTCCTCTCCTCTCCTCTCCTCTCCGACTTCCTGTGCAGCCCCTTCTTCTGGGAAGAAATGCCATGTGTGTACACTGTAATAACTTGTCCCTGCCATGTACACACGCAAGAAGGACCAAAGCACGTGTGCAATTTCTACAACAAGTGGAGGTCCCCCAGGGCTCGGCACCTTGCTCCCTCAGTGCACACGAGCTCATTCTGTTTAGTACAAACAGAACCAGCACTGCCTCGTGCCTTCCACCGGGAGTAAATGAGCCGTTAAAAAATTCAACACATTTTTACTTTTAAAAATACATCTTATTGATTTTTTTTTTTTTTTACAGAGAGGGAAGGAGGCGGATAGATAGTTAGAAACATCAATGAGAGAGAAACATCGACCAGCTGCCTCCTGCACACCCCCTACTGGGGATGTGACCGCAACCAAGGTACATGCCCTTGACCAGAATCAAACCTGGGACTTTTCAGGCCACAGGCTGATGCTCTATCCACTGAGCCAAACCGGTTAGGGCTCAACACATTTTTAGTCAAAAAATTAATACTCTCAATGAGGAGCAATCGGAACCCCAGTGCACTGCTGGCAGGAGCGTAAAAGGCAGCTGCTGTGGAAGACGGTGCGGGGTTTCTCATAACATTAAACATAGAACGACCACCCCACAGGCTTCTAGTGGACAGCGCATCTGAAGGTAGGCACTCATGCTCACAGCAGCATTATTCACAACAGCACAGACGTGGAAACCGCCAAGGGCGCCTCTACAGGTGAGTGGGGAAATGAAGTGTGGCAAAGCCCTACAGGGAACATGATGCAGCTTTAAAAAGAATGAAATGCCAACTCATGCTTCTACACGGATGGACTTTGAACAAATTAAAGGTGAGACAAAGCAGTCACCGAAGGACAAATATTGTACGTTTTCACTTGCATGAGGTACAGAATAGACAAAATTAATATATATATATATATTTTTTTTTTTTTGATTTTTTTTACAGAGAGGAAGGGAGAGGGATAGAGCATTAGAAACATCAATGAGAGAGAAACATTGATCAGCTGCCTCCTGCACACCCCCTACTGGGTATGTACCCGCAACCAAGGTACATGCCCTTGACCGGAATCGAACCTGGGACCTTTCAGTCCATAGGCCAACGCTCCATCCACTGAGCCAAACTGGTATCAGCTAGAATAGACAAATTCATAAAGACAGAAGATGCAATGCTAGACGTCACCGGAGCTGGGAGAGAGGAAACGAGGCGTTGATGGTTCATGGGGACAGAGTTTCAGTTTGAGAGATGAGACATTGTAGAGTTGGGCAGTCAGCATGGTTACACAACAATACTTTGTGCCACTGAGTTCTACACATAAAAACGGTTAAAGAGGTAAACTTGATGTTATGCAAATTTTGTCATAATAAAAACAGAGTAATACATGCACATGCTGAGCACAGACTCTTCAAGAAGGGGATCGTTTCCCTCCTGGTCCTCCCACCTCCTCCCTCACCACTGTCCCCCTCTCGCTCCTCGGTTACCGCTGGCAGATGTCTGTGGATCCTCCCAGACATTCCCTATGGCCATGCTTCTCCCTTATCATATTTTCTTTCCACACAGGTGGAATCGTGCTGTTTATTCTTCTGTATAGTTGTTTTTCCACTCGCTAACATCACAGTTCCACACAGACACACCCACCTCATTCTGCCCAGGTGGGGCTGCATGGAGGGGACACAGTGACTTAACCTGTTTCCTGATGATGCACATATGGGTAGCTTCCATATTTTTGCTTTATAAACTATACACTGAGTGGCCAGATTATTATGATCTCTGAACGCATAATAATCTGGCCACTCAGTGTATATCCCATGTAATAAAAGGCTAATATGCAAATTATCCCCTCAACCAGGAGTTTGACCAGCAGGCAGGACAGCCAACCGCCCACGTCCCCTCCCCCTGGCCAGGCTGGCCGGACCACACCCGTGCAGGAATTTATGCACTGGGCCTTTAATATATATATAAAAGTACATTTTTCATAGCAGTCTGAGTGACCAGATTACTATGCATTCAAAGATCATAATAATCTGGCCACTCAGTGTATGTTATGCCACATTAATGGCCTTTTACTAGTACACAGCTGTGTGAATGTGTTTACTGGGTAAATTCCCAGGAAAAGGATTTTTGGGTCAAAGGGCATGTGTATCCAAAGTGCTGATAGGTACTGTAAAATTGTCCTGCAGAAAAGGTGCACCAATTTACATTCCTCCCCAGGGGCCCATTGGCCCTTCCTCCCTCCTTCCTCCTTTCCTTCCTCCTTCCTCCTTCCTCTCTTCCTTATACTTAACAGACAAGCAAAAACTTTTACTTTTTCCGTAGTAACATAACAGGAATAAAAATAAAATGTACATGACAACTTCTCATAGTTTGGGGCTGGCTGGTTCTCAGGCATCCAGTACCGCAGGCACGCTCCTCATTTGACTCTGTCACATTGCCTTCTTAGTCCAGCACTTTGCGTGTTTCTACGACTCACCTGATCTTGAAATGCCTTTTGCATGCCTTTTGTCTTGTCAAAACAAAGTTAAAAGTACATTTTTCATTCTAAAGAATGACTCTTGTGCTCAAGGTTTAATTTTATTTTTGGTTGTGATCACACTTTAAATGATAATTTCCTTGTAGTATTTAATTTAATTTTGGACACGTAATACATTTACAAGGCTCATAATTAAAAAATATGTACTGTGTGAGGCTCTCTTTCCCTTATTTCCCATCACTAGTTCCTACCACCTTCCTTCTCCTCTGAAATGCTGTTTTTAGTGTCTTATAGATTCTTCCAGAGTTTTTTTTTATTTTTTATTTTTATTTTATTTTATTTTATGGAAATACAAGCAAATACAGACATAGATTCTCATTCTCCTCTTTTTCATACAGAATGTCGTGCACTATCTGCCCACCACCTTGATGAGCGCTCTTCATTAGTAGGTGGAGAATGTCCTCATTCTTTTTCATGGTTGTGTATGTGCAAGATGTTCCCTTGTGGAGGGACCTTATTTATTTCACCAGTCCTTCATTGATGAGTATTGATGAGTTCTATCCACTTTACTATTACAAACAGGGTTGCAATGAACATACTAGTGCACAGGGTCATTTTGGGTATGTACAAGTCAATCTGAAGTGAACAAGTGGAACTGTTGGGTCAAAGGATTTGTCTTAATTCTGACAGATGCTGCCAAAATGCCTTCCTAAAGGGGTTGTGCCAATTTACACTATTATAATGATCGTGTGAAAATTCCTCTGCCTACAGCCTTTCTAACTGTGTATTATCCACCCGTTGGATTTTTGCCAACCTGATAGGTGAAAATTGTTATCTGCAGTTTTAATTTGCATTTCTCATATGAGTTTGATGGCATTCTTATACATTTAAGAGCCATTTGCCAAAACCGGTTTGGCTCAGTGGATAGAGCATTGGTCTGCGGACTGAAAGGTCCCAGGTTCGATTCCGGTCAAGGACATGTACATGGGTTGCGGGCACATCCCCAGTAGGGACTGTGCAGGAGGCAACTGATCAATGTCTCTCTCTCATAGATGTTTCTAGCTCTATTCCTCTCCCTTCCTCTCTGTAAAAAAATCAATTAAATATATATATTTTTAAAGAAGAGCCATTGTATTCTTTTCTTTGAATGATTTCTTCCTTTTTCTCTTACTGCGTTATTCACATTCTTCTAGAGACTATTGGGGAGATTTGACCTTTGCCTGTGTCGCGTTGCAAGCCTCCTTCCCTGCATTCTGTCAAGTCTTTGGTTTTACGTGTGGTGCACTTTATCATTGGTTTTTAATTGTCATTGCTTTTACTTTTATTTTATTAACTGAAAGAATTTATCATTTTAATTTCATATTTCATAATTGTGAATCCTAAGGGGGGGGGAAAGACACCTACTAAGATGGGCTCCTAGTGGCTGACCAGGCTAAAATGAAAACAGCAGCACTAAAGAAACAGAACCAGCCTAGCAGCCACTTCTGCACAGGAGCCTCTCACACACACACTATTGATCTCTTTGATCCACAGAGGCGGTGAGTCTTCCTTGTTAGGCTGTTAGAAAGCACCCAGAGTCCCAGCACCACGCTTTCCTGGGAAGGAGAACAAGTAACGTGAGTGGATAGAAAGAGGCTCCCCCTGGCTGGGTAGCTCAGTTGGTAAGAGCATCATCCCCATACATCAAGGTTGTGGGTTTGATCCCCAGTCAGGGTACATTCAAGAAGCGACCAATGAATGCATAAATAAGTGGAAACGACAAATCTATGTTTCCCTATCTCTCAGTCTCTCTCTCTCTCTCACCTTCTCTTCCTCCCTTCTTCTGTCTCAAGAAAAGAAAAGAAAAGAAAAGGAAAGAAAAGGAAATAAAAGAAAGAGGCTCCCTCTATCCTCATCTGTCTGGTTGAGACATTCCTGGGCCAGTGGGTACCATCATGGGATGGGTGGGAGGTCTGAACATCGGGGCCCAGACATCATTGGCATGGGTGTGGCCTCATTCCAGAAGCGGGTCCCCTGGCATCACCCAGGAGGAGGAGGGCCCATTGTCATCACGGGCCCCTACATATGGGTGCTGGCATCATACCAGGGCGAGGAGGACCTGGGAGACGGGGAAGCAGGGTTATTGCCCTGGCAGGTGGAGGAGCGGAGTATGCAGTAGGAGGTGTCTTTCCTTATTGAAATGCTGCTGTTGTTTTGTCAATCAGATTTGGAGCCTGCTTTTTTATCCTATTCTGTGTGTGTGTGTGTGTGTGTGTGTGTGTGTGTATGGGGGGAGGGGGAGGTTTGAGAGTACATTTATTAAAATTGGGGACAGTGAAACCTGGAAGGGCCTGGGATAGAAGAAGCAACAGCAAGCTAGGCAGGGCTGCTTTCTCTAGAAATGTTACGGGAAAGAATGAGCCAAGGTGGGGCTGCTATCAGCTCCCTGGACGGTCAGAGAAAAGGGGCCTTGGAGACAGGCTGGGGGTAAGCCCAGGAGGAGCTGCCGGCCCATTGCCCCCTGGCTGCAGGTCAGTGGGTGTCCCGTGAGTTAGGAGATGCCTCCCGTGGGGAAGGAGACAGGGAGGGAAAGGTGCAGGCCTGCTCTTGGGAGGCGGAGAGCAGGCACACTTGGTCTTAGGGTTTTAAACGCTGGGCGTCTCGGGGAGGTTTTGGGAAGGATCTCAATAGAACATTCCTGAGCTTTCCCAGGTGCCCTTTCAGGGTTGTGGTCTCCACTGGTTGGTCAGCACCAGGGCAGAGGGTCACTAGGCATTGCAGCTGGGCCTGGTGTTGCCCACCTGGTTTTGCTGCTTTTCTGGACCTGGAGCTGAAATACAATTGAGGCCTAGATGTTATCTCTAGGGCGGAGAGGTCATGCGTCTAAACTGCATGACCAGCAACATACCAGGGAGGAAAGGCCACTGTGTGTGTGTGTGTGTGTGTGTGTGTGTGTGTGTGTCCTGGGCCAGTTTTACCTGTTGCTAGTTCAACAGAGCTTTCTGTTCAGTGACCTTCTGTATGTAGCTGTAAATTTCTGAGCCAGTTTGCTTAGCTGTCTTAGTCTCCCCACCCCACTTGCCAAGGGATGTTCCTAGCGTCTTACTCTCCTGCTTCATTCCTCCCTCAGAGATTTCCATTCCTGAAATCTTTTTTTAAATACATTTTTTTATTGATTTCAGAGAGGAAGGGAGAGGGAGAGAGAGATAGAAACATCAATGATGAGAGGAGATGATTGATTGGCTGCCTCCTGCACACCCCACACTGGGGATCAAGCCTGCAACCTGGCATGTGCCCTTGATCAGAATTAAACCTGGGACCCTTCAGTCCTCAGGCCGATGCTCTATTCACTGAGTCAAACCAGCTAAGGCAATCTCTGAAATCTTTTAGGGGTGATGAAGGAAGGGGGGGAAGGGCTCTGTCTTCAGTAACTGCTTTCTGCTGATAAGGGTCTTCTTCCTGATCTAAGGGAGACAGAGCCTGGGGTCCTGGGAGATAAGTTCAGGGGTGAGCAGGAACAGAGAGGCCATTATCTCATCCTTCTAAAGGGGTGTGGGCCAGGATCCCCAAAGCATTCTCATCTTGACATGGAATTGTTGTATCCAGAAGCGAAGTTGGTAATTGCCCCATATCTCACTGACACAATTATTTCGTCCAGAGAATAAGTCGTTCAGTTACATTGTCGAGTCTCCTTTCAGGAGGTGGCGATGCAGGTGGGCTCTGCAAGTGAGACCTGGAAAGAGAGCGTGACCCCTGTGGATAAGCAAGGTCCCAGCCGCTCCCCAGGGGGCCCTCATCAGCTTCCGAGTCAGGCTCCGTTCCTTAGAGCTTGCCGGTGACATCCGGAGTCTAGGCCTGTCTCTCTACACATGACATCCCTGTCTAAGTCTGGGCTGATAAAACCACAATGAGAAACTGGCTTTCTGTGTCTGAGAAGGGTGGTCAGGTGCCCCGAGTCTCAGCACCATATGTTCCGGTGATGCTGCTGGAGAAATAGCGCCAGTTGCTAGTGGTGAGGTTCCCAATTAAGGACGTAGGAGAAGGGAGCCAGCGGGACTCTGCAGGCTCAGGGAACAAGGTCCTATCTGGGCCATCAGAGAATGTTCCTGGAAAAGGGACCTGCCTGGGGTGGAGTAGGTCTGCCTTGGGCCAGCCAATAGTGCATGGATTCTTGACTTCATGCAGGAAAGATTTCACAACACGAGTCCAGGTGACGTTGAGAGCACGTTAATTAAAGCTGGGACAGTGACACAAGGAAGGGCCTGGGACAGAAGAAGCGACAGGAGAGAGACTGAGCGGGCTGCTCTGGTTCTCTAGAAATTAGAGGGAAGAAGTGAGCCCAGAGGGGCTGTGGTCAGCTCCCTGGAGAGTCAGAGGAAAGGGGGCCTTAGGGACAGGTTCAGGGGGTCAGCCCTTTGACTACCACTGCTCATTCCTCCACTGGTTGCAAGTGGGGACCCTTAGAGTTTGGGAGATGCATGCCTGTGGGGGCAGAAGAGGGGAAGGGAAAAATGTAGGCAGACATCCATTTCTGATAGCAGCCTTTCACATTCTTCTTGTGTTTCCCACTGCTGCAGTGTGTCTTTCTCACAGATGGAGAGCCATGGGCAGTAGCCCCAATAAAACTGGGCAGGCCTTTGGCCACTTCATTGCTTTCAAGTTTTAAAAAATTTTGAAATAATTTCAGACTTCCCCTTGCGATAACACCTTTCATAACAAAACCAGAAAGCTGATATTGACTGAGTACTGTTAACAAACCTGTGGATTATATTCGCATTGCCCTGGTTTTCTCAGCCAATCCTCTTTTTTTTCTGTCCCAGGATCAAATTGGGGATCCCATTTTGCATTTAGTTTGCCTTATCTTTTTCCATTGGTGACAGTTTCTTAGTCTTTTCTTGTCCTCATGACCTTGACAATGTTTAACAGTCATAGTCTGGTATTTTATGGAATGTCCCTCAATGGGAGCATGTCTGTGTTATCATTCTGGGGAGGATAACACAGAAATGATTTGCTTTCTCAGCCCATCACATGGGGCACCTGTTATTGACACTGGCCACTTGGCTAATTTGGTGTTCACCTGATGTCTGCAGGCAAAGTTACTATTCCCCTCTTTTAACTGACAAGTGTTTAAGGCTGGGCACATATCCTGCTTTTCCTCCAACTTTCACCTGTTCACAGCCAGGACCAGCTGCATAGTTTGTGGGGCTCAGAGCAAAACGAAAAAGCAGGGCCCCTTTTCCAGAAATTAAGAATTACCAGGCCGGGACCGGTTTGGTTCAGTGGATAGAGTGTCGGCCTGCGGACTGAAAGGTCCCGGGTTCGATTCCGGGCAAGGGCATGTACCTTGGTTGCGGGCACATCCCCAGTAGGGGGTGTGCAAGAGGCAGCTGATCAACGATTCTCTCTCATCGATGTTTCTAACTCTCTATCCCTCTCTGTGAAAAATCAATAAAATATATTTAAAAAAAAAAACAACACAAAAAAACCCCCCCAAAAAACACAAAACAAAACAAAACAAAACAAAAAAAAGAATTACCAGGTAGCGGTGCTCCCCTGAGTGGGCGTTAAAGTCGTTCTTGAGAGGAATGTCTCTGTCCGAAGAGAAAATGAGTTCAGCTCTGAGAAGTGAACTTGTAAACAAAACAAAGAGGGGAAAACAAAAGAGAAACAAGAAATTAAAGATGCTTTTGAACTAATCGAGACGGATAAAGATGAAGCAATAGTTTATCATGAATTAAAGGTGGCAATGAGAGCCTTGGGGTCTGATGTAAAAAAAAAAAGCTGAGGTACTGAAGATTCTTAAAGATTAAGACAGAGAAGCCACAGGGAAAATCACCTTTGAAGATTTTAACAAAGTTGTGAGAGACTGGATATTGGAAAGATATCCACATGAGGAAATACTGAAGGCATTTAAACTATTTGGTGATGATGATTCAGATAAAATAAACCTGAGGAATTTGCGACAAGTTGCCAGAGAATTGGGTGAAAACATGAGTCATGAAGAACTTCAGGCTATGATAGAAGAATTTGATAAAGATGGTGATGGAGAAATAAATGAAGAGGAGTTCATTGCTATTATGACTGGTGACATTTAAAGAATTACAAGGAAAAACACCAAGAATGTTGCAGTTATCGTCTTATATTCTATTTTTGTGCTTGGAGGCATGTAAAAAGACACACCCCCAACTTAGTTTCCCCCCCCCCCCCCGAAATGGACCAAAAATAATCTTATGTATTCATTAGAGGCCTGGTACATGAAAATTCATGTACTGGAGTGGGGGTCCCTCAGCCCAGCCTGCCCCCTCTCATAGTCTGGGAGCCCTCAGGGGCGGGAGATAACCTGGCGATCAAGGGAAGGTGACACCCCATCACACCTCTGCTGCTGCCACTGCTGGCAGTGCAAGCCTCGACTGGCTCTGGTTACCTCAGCCTCAGGCAGCCCTGGGTGGCTGGGCAGCCACCATCCCAGGCTTGCCTGTGCCTCGGGCCAGTCCTGGGAGGCTGGGGACTGAGAGGACTGGGGGACTCCGGAAGCAGGCACGCAGAGCTGCTGGGCCTGCCTGGGGCAGGCCCTATCTTGCTACACACCTGCTGCCCTGGCAGGGCTGAGGGGACTGGGCGCTGCCACCTTGTAGCTGTGGGCCCTGCCATCTTTGAGGGTGGGGCAGTCAATTAGCATATCCCCTCCTTATTGGCTGTGGGTACTGCCATCTTTGTGATGGCATGCGGCTCAATTAGCATATTCCCTCTTTATTAGATAGGATATTTTACTACTCTTAAGTTTCTTTGTATGAAAAAGTATTGTTAGCACTCTAATGGTTCAAAGCTTTGTAATTATAATATAGCTTTATGTATATGCTAGAGGCCCAGCACACGATTGAAACCGGTGAAGAGGCACCTTGCCTCCCGCCATGCGAGGAGGCACTCCATGGGGGGCCGGATCCACACCTGACTCACAGCGTCCCCGGGCCCCCTGCCTGTGTCTGTTCCGGGGCTGGCTTAGGAAGGCTCTGTCTCTGTCTCCATCTCCGCTCGCTCCAGCCTCCCCTGCACATGCAACCTCCTCCTTTCTGGTCATGACCCAGTATGTGTCCCAGCCTAATTTGCATTATATATATATATATATATATATATATATATATATATATATATATACACACACACACACACACACACACACACACACACACACATATATATATATATATATATATATATATATATATATATAAAGTTTAAAAAATTGGCATGTATGGGAGGGGGGCAATGGTATATGTACAAAGATAATAATTCAATTAAAAAAATTTTTAAAAAGTTTAAAAAATTGTATCATGGTGCAAATTATTTGAAGGTTTTTTATTCAGCATTAGTCCCTTTTGTTTTGGAGTACATGTTTTTTTTTCAGGCTTTCATTAATAAAATGTTTATTTTATTAGTATTAAAAAAAAAAGAATTATGAGGTAGTGAAGCAGAGTGTTAAACTAAGCACTGGACTTTAATTAAACCTGTGGGATTTCCTATTTCCCTCATTACATCTACATTTATTAATTGGAATTCTTCCATAAGGAAGAGCTGTCCCTTCCCTCCGGTTTATTTATGAAGTCATTTATCCAGTAGGAATTTGTGGATATTTACTGACTCTTTGGGTCAATATTTTAAAAAAATATATATTTTATTGATTTTGTACAGAGAGGAAGGGAGAGAGATAGAGAGTTAGAAACATCAATGAGAGAGAGTCATCGATCAGCTGCCTCTTGCACACCCCCTACTGGGGACATGCCCGCAACCAAGGTACATGCCCTTGACCGGAATCGAACCCGGGACCCTTCAGTCCCCAAGCCGACGCTCTATCCATTGAGCCAAACCGGTTTCGGCCTGGGTCAATATTTTTATATTCAATATATATATATATATATATATATATATATATATATATATATATATATATTGATTTTCCACAGAGAGGAAGAGAGAGGGATAGAGAGTTAGAAACATCGATGAGAGAGAGTCATTGATCAGCTGCCTCTTGCACACCCCCTACTGGGGATATGCCCGCAACCAAGGTACATGCCCTTGCCCGGAATCGAACCCGGGACCTTTCAGTCTGCAGGCCGACGCTCTATCCACTGAGCCAAACCGGTCCCAGCTGGGTCAATATTTTTTATTTTGCTGCTCACACTTTCACCGCCCTCTCCATCGCCACTGTCTCGGCTACGTTCTTTGCTCAGCGGCTTTGCTCGTGTAACCCAGTCAACACCAAGCTTCAGGCCTGTGCAGACACAGGTGTGGTTCACGCTCCGGATCCCGTGGCATCTAGAAATTGAAGAGCTCCCAGGACCCATCCCTTCCTGGTGACTGCGCTCTTATGGTATCTGTGACTTTAGCTCCTGTTCCCACGGGTGCCGTCCCTGTTCCTCTCATCCAGACGGTGAAGCTAGCCCTTCAGGTTCCTCTAAACTCAAAAGGACCTGCTCACACAAGCTTGCAGGGGGCAGGGAGCAAACGTGGGGATGTGAGGGTGCAGAGGAGGGGCCCTGGAAGCTGGGGGCAGGGAGGCAGCCCATTGTATGAAAGAAAACTGCAGTTTCTTTCATACAAATCTTGTCAGTTATTAACATGTGTCCAGTCAGTACATAACATGTGTCCAAGGGCCCTGTTTCGGGGGCCACCAGTGTCCTTGGCTCTCCTCCTTTTCTCCCTGGTTCCCCTCCCCCTCTCAGGAGCCGACTCCTGACTCACGCAGGAGAACCGCCCCTGCCTTTGGATCCCAGCTCACTCCGAGGCGCTCATTTGGGAGGCTACAAAGCATGGCTGGAGGATGAACTTTTTTTCTTTTTGCTTTGTAACTGTTGCTATTTGTTCTGGGTTTCCCGGAAAGTCTGCTTTGTAAGGCTCTCTGTGTGGGAACCAGGGCATGTCCCTGGGAGGGAGCAGTGGAGGAAGACGCTGTGACCTGAGTGAGAAAGGATTGGGAAAGGGTCCTTCTTAAAAATTTTAATTAAAAAAAATTTTTTTTTTGTTTTGTTTGGAAAAGGCAATATAAACACAAAGGGAAAAAAACCCCAATCTGTACAAAGGAGAATATAGTGAAAAACAAGCCTCTCCCCACCATCATTCCCATAATTCACTTTCCTAAAAGCCACCGTCACCAGCTGCTTATCAAGTTTTTTGAAATATTTTAGGCACATGTGAGCATACACTATATGTAGTATGTGTATGTATATGTATTTTCTGCTTTTCCAAACAATTGGTAGCATATTCCACATAAGGCTTTTCTTTTGCTTTTTCTGAACAGCCAGGTGAGCTCTGCTCTGTCTCTTGGTCCTTGACCATGAGAATGGAGACGGGGGCTGTGCCTTCAGCCTGGGTTCCAGAACAAGAAGACCTTCGGAATAAAGGCTCAGTTGATCCGCATCTTCTGAGTAACGTGGGTGAGAGACGAAACTTGCTTGTTGTAAGCCCTAAAATTCCAGGGATGTTTGTTACAGCAGCCTAACCTAATAGAAGCTGACTTGCTCAGGCACAAAGTCCCAGGTGGCTCTGCGGCATCAGTGCCTATAAACCGTGGCCTCTGGATCTACCACCAACTGATAAAAAAAAAGTTCTGGTTATTATTTCAGGATCAAGACATGTCACAGGCACTACGATATCCCATACTTGCCAGTGGCAGTGCCAATTGCTTTGAATATTTGGGAAGCCATTTGGCAATGGATAACAAGAGAACTGATAATTTTTACCTCTGAAACTCTAGCCCAAGAAAATAATCAGAGATATACAGGAAGTTATTGTGGAGTTCTTTGAAAAACTGGAAGCAATGTAAATGCCCCATCAGTGTGTGCACATTATTCTAGATGATGGATACCGATGCAGTAGCTGAATGATTAACGTGATGGGGAAAATGTTTTAGTAGTGCGTGAGATACACAGGATTCGGAATTCTATCTGGATGACAATCCTAATTTAGATAACAAGAGCAGCATGTGCTGTTGATACTTGCATCTTTCACTCACATCATGTGACTAAGCATTTCCTCCCACTGTCAAACCTGTAAATACGTATAAAAGAGTGAGAAGAAAGAAGCAAAAATAGTGGTTATCTCTGGGCAGCACTTTTTCCTATATTTCCACATGTTCTATGATGAACATGAACTACTTTTATAATCAGAAGTAAATAACTGCTACTTCAAAATAGGAATTATTTCGGTCACTTCTAGGGCTGTGCCTTTGCGCTGCGGCTGCCCGGGGACTTAATTGCGCTCCTCGTCTAAGAATAAGCCCCGTGTTTAATTAGGTCACTCCCTGCCGACCTAGAATCTCACACAGGGCTCAGCTTGTGCTGCCGCACGGGAGGCGCCGCCGGGAGGGGCCCGGCCTGCAGGTGCCGTGCCCCTGCCTGCATTTAGCCCAGCCTGCCGGCTGAGGAATGTGTGTGTCCCCGAGGGCACTGCCACCTTACGCCTCACCGCTTCCATGACCAGGCCTAGCGGTCCACCCCCACCCCTCCCTGAGGTGCGCTGTTTGTGGGGGGCGGGGACGTGAGAGGAGGGGCAGCAGAGAAAGGAAAGGCCCAGGGAGTGAGTGAGGTTTCTAGAGCAAGTCTTCGCTGTCCTCATCTGTCCGGGAGGGGCGAGGATGACGGAAGAGTGACACCTACATCCCAGGCTGAGGTGAGACTCCAGTGAGAGAGAGAACTGAGGACACGGTCCTCACTCAGAACTCGCAGATGTTCCTGCGAGGGACGAGATTCCCAGGCCTGAGGGGGGTCCGGCCTCTAGAGTGCCCACAGGATCTAGCGTCGGCAGGATTTGCCCAATGTCTTTTTAAAACAGAGGTCCTGAAACGTGGTCGTACATGAGAACCCCCATTCCCGGCCCCACTCAGGACAGTTGCTCGTGACTCTTGGGAGGGAGGGCCCGGCCCAGGCGCTGGGCTGTCACTCGCAGGTCATGGCCCTCCTGGGCTTGAATGGCCCTCCCTCCTGTCCCTGCCTGGCTGGTGCTCACCTGTTGGAGGTGGTATCCCTCCCCGGCCAATTCGAACATGCAAACTGGCGCTCCACCCTGTCCTCAAAGGTCAGCCCCACACAGGTGATTCGGTGCGGCAGGAATGCAGAATCCTGGCCCCACCCACACCTGCTGAGTCAGGAGCTACAGTTTAACCAGCCCTGGCGGGGAGCGGGGGAGGCCATGTGCACACTGAGGTCAGAGCAGGGATGGGGCGCTTGTGAGCTCGTTGGCGGGTCTGGGAGGTGGGGATCCGGAGCAGGTGGAAGGTCCTGACCCTGGAACTCAGGCTCCTGAAGGGGGTTTGGAGGCTGCACAGCTGTGGCCTCTGAGCGGCATCTCCTGGGGCTCAGGCCTGATGTGTTTGTCCATCCATGTGTCCCTGGAGAAGGCCCTGGGGAGCCCCACTCCTCTGGGTGAGGAGCCACGGGAACCCTGAGCCAGGGCCCCGGTCTGCGCAGTGGCCAGGGCGGGGCTGCCGTCCCGTGTGGTGTCAGGGTTCCGGAGTGTGGCCGGGGTTTTCTCTGCAGTGGGACGGAGGCAAGCACAGCCTTGTCCCTGCAAAGGCCTGCTTTTGGTGAAACACAACTCTCCTGTTGTCCTGCTTCTAAATTCTGCTCCTGAAGGCCAGGATCTGGGATGGAACATTCTAGAAGGAGCTGGAATTCCTGTGGGACTCCTCACTCAAGCTCGGGGAGTGACCTCCTCCTGCCCTGCACGCCTGCCCTGCCACCCCCACAGCTGCCGAGGCTCTGGGTGAAGTCACATGTGTTTTCCTGACTGGCATGTTCCTGTCCCGGGATCAGGAATCGAACTTGAGCCGAAACCTGGTTTGGCTTAGTGGATAGAGAGTCGGACTTCAGACTGAAGGGTCCCAGGTTCGATTCCGGTCAAGGGCATATACCTTGGTTGTGGGCACATCCCCAGTGGGAGGTGTGCAGGAGGCAGCTGGTCGATGTTTCTCTCTCATTGTTTCTAACTCTCTGTCCCTCTCCCTTCCTCTCTGTAGAAAATCAATAAAATATATTAAAAAAAGAAAAGAAAAAAGAATCGAACGTGAGCCCTGGCCCGTGTGTCCCAGCTGGATGGACATCGTCCTGTGCAGGGCACATGCCTGGGTCGCAGGATCGATCCCCAGTAGGGGGTCTGCAGGAGGCAGCTGATCTACGTTCTGTTCTCACATCTGTTCTCTCCTTCTCCCTCTTCCTCTCTTTCTCTTAAAAAAAAAAAATCAATAAAGATATATTAAAAAACTCTGAACAATTAAAAAACTGAACTCGAGTCTAGTACTGAGCCTCGAGCTCTGTTTCACCTTCTCATCCAAACTCATGCCAACGACTCAGGCCTCCCCGCCCGCCCTGGCCTGAGGCCCGTTTCTCTGACATCTCCCCGCCTCCTCCGTCTCACTGTCTGTCTCAAGTCACCCCGTCTTCCTGCTCTGCTCCTGGGGGTCCAGGCCTCCGTGCGGACAGGGGCCTCCGTCCCTCATGCTTCCGCCCTCCCCCATCACCCGTCAGTCAGTGAGCGACGTGCATATTCTTCCAAGCTCGTCCTTTGCCTGAGTCACTACACCAGCTCCGAACCGGCCTCCACAGCCCAGCCACCCCTCCCTCCCGCGTGTCCTCCTGCCCCGGGCCAGGGAGACTGACCTCCCACACACACGGGGCGAGGCCATTCTCACAGCCTCGCCTGCGGCCATCACCTCCCCGAGGACGTCCCGGCTACCAACAGGCCCTCCCCTCACGGCCAGCCACATGCCCGAGACCCCCCACGCTCACAGGCTGCCCTCGGCCTGCCTGCTTCCGACTTACCCGCATGGCTTCCTCCTCCAGGAAGTTCCCCGGATCCCCTGGGCTCTCGGGGGCTTGGGTTTCCTTTCTCACCGCCTCCTTGGACTGCGACTGACTTGACTTCAGGGCAGGTAACACGTCTTCCTCACTGAGCCCAGCGCAGCGTGGCATGAGGTGATGCCTAAGGAATGTGTGGGGTCTGACGAGGTTGATTTATGTACGATGTGCCCAAGGCGACCGGAATAGGCACCGTTTGTGACTCTCCCGAGGCCTCCTGCTGCTCAGGACTGTGCTCTGGCCTGTCCTCAGCTCGCCCAGACCCCGGGGAGCAGCAGCCTGACTTGGTGAGCATCCCTGACTCGGGCTGCAGCGAGGGACTCTGTGGTCTCTGTGGGGGGAGGTGCTGCTCCCCCCCCCCCCCGCCCCCATAAGGCCTGGGAGCTGGCCCCAGGGCTTCCTTCCTGCCAAGGCCTGCCTCCGGCCCCTCAGCTCCTTCCTGTGCCTACCTGGACTGCCTTCCCACATGCCTGGACACAGCCCTCAGGGCAGGGCAGGCTGCCCAGGCTGCTTGCCCTCCCCCCTTGCCATCCTCAGGGCCTTCCCAGACCTGTGCCCACCGGGGCAGCACTGTAGGGAGCCCAGGCTTTCCAGTTTAGGGATAGATGAAGTCTCATCCTCAGGGGCCAAATTACCTGAAAGAGGATCCCCCCCCCACCCCAACCCCCCAAGCCTTGTATGTTGTCACTGGGGAAGCTTGGCCCCTGGCACCCCTGTCCCCAGCCTGGGTCCCGAGGGATGGGCAGGCCGGGCTGTGTGGGCGGCAGGAGTTGCAAGCTCCCTGATGCTCCAGTCTGAGCTCAGGGGTTAGGCCAAAACCAGCACACACACACACACACACACACACACACACACAAACACACCTCTAACTGAACTCATAGCCTCTCACTCTCTCTCTCTCTCTCTCTCTCTCTCTCACACACACACACACACACACACACACACACACACGTCTAACTGAACTCATACCCTCTCACACACACACACACACACACCTCTAACTGCACTCATATCCTCTCACACTCTCTCACACACACACACACACACCCACACACACACACACCTCTAAATGAACTCATACCCTCACACACACACACACACCCACACAAACACACCTCTAACTGAACTCATAGCCTCTCACACTCACTCTCTCTCTCTCACACACACCCCCACACCCCCACACACACACCTCTAACTGCACTCATATCCTCTCTCACACACACACACACACACACACACACAAACACACCTCTAACTGAACTCATAGCCTCTCACACTCACTCTCTCTCTCTCACACACACCCCCACACCCCCACACACACACCTCTAACTGCACTCATATCCTCTCTCTCACACACACACACACACACACACACACCTCTAACTGCACTCATACCCTCTCACACTCACACACACACACACCTCTAACTGCACTCATATCCTCTCACACTCACACACACACACACACACACACACACACCTCTAACTGCACTCATACCCTCTCTCTCTCTCTCTCACACACACACACACCTCTAACTGCACTCATATCCTCTCACACTCATACACACACACACACACACACACACAGGTCTAACTGAACTCATACCCTCTCACACTCTCTCTCTCTCTCTCTCTCTCTCTCTCTCTCTCTCTCTCTCTCTCTCTCACACACACACACACACACACACACACCTCTAACTGCACTCATACCCTCTCACACTCACACACACACACACACACACACACATCACAAACTCCAGCAACTTCCATTCTTTTGATGGAAGGAGATACATTTTCTTGCCTCTCACCCCTAACCCATCTCTTCTCTGCCCCCCACCCATGGAGGGGCAGCACTGTCCTTGACCCGAGGTGCCCGATGGCCCTGCCTCAGGCCAGGCCCTCCCAGTGAGTGGAGCCCAGCCTCTGTCCTCAGTCCCTGCCCATCCACACCCAGGACATGCCATTGGCATGAGGTGATGCCTAATGAGGCAGGTGACCCAGGCTGGGCTCTGAGGGCCATTGCCCTGAGCCGGCTCCCAGCCTCTGCTGCCCTCTGTGGCCACTTCCTTGCTGTCCTCAGCACTGAGCTCGTTGCTGCTACATGAAATTCCTTTGCCTCTAAAGGAATAAAAATCCTACATCAAAGACTCTACTCTTTTCAAAGCCTTCATGGAGCATTGCTCTACCCCCCCCTCCCCCCCCCCCCCCCACAATCCGCCTGTGCCAGCTGCCCTGTGTGAGGAAGCCCTAGTTTCTGGTGGCCTCAGAGGGCTTCTCCAAGCCCAGGGGATGGACAGCCCCTCCGCCCCAGGCCTGTGGCTGGAGTTGTAAGGAGCTGTGGAATAGTGCCTCCTGCAGGTGGAGGGGAGTGTGGGGGTGACAGGAACAAAGCCTCATGTGCTGGCCTGGACTCTCTGAACTGACACAGTCGAGGTGTAGAGTCAGGAGGAAACCTTCTCCTTTGTCACCACAGCCTCAGGGACGATGCTGGGGCGGGGGCGGGGGGGGGGGCGGAGGGGGGGGAAGAAGCTGAGGGGGCTCAGGATCAGGTGGGCGGAGAGGCAGCTCCAGTACTGTCCCCTGGGGCCCGGGAGACACACCCTCTATGGAAAACTTAGACATAATCTCAAGTTTATGAGAAGTCATGATAATAAGACATAGTAGGTACAAAGGACATGTGTTCTTACACCCGTGGCCAGATTTACGTCTTGTTACTTAGCACTTCACTCCTCGTGTTTATCATGTATCCCGGCCAGTGACGCATGGCTCACTAAGCACATGCACAGACCTTGCCTGGAGGTAAGTTGCACACATCACGACCTTTGCCCTAAATACTTGAGTCTTTCCAAGAACAGGGCTTTTCTGACATCACCGAAGCACAGGTCTCCACAGAGACAGCACTTGAATCCACTATCCTATCCCTAGTCCAGTCTTATGACCATTAACATCCTCAGCATCACCTCCTCCTCCCTGAGTCAGTGCCCAAATGCAGATCTTGATCCCGTTGGCCCCCTCTTCAGCATCCTTTAATCTGAATACATCCTCAGTCTTTTAAAAAATATCCTACATAATAAAGAGGTAATATGCAAATTGACCGTCATACCTTCTCACAAGATGGCCATCCCCATGTGGTCACAAGAGGGCCAGCAGGGGAGGGCATTTGTGGGGGGGGGGGGGGGACCAGGCCTGCAGGGGAGGAGGGTGGTTGGGGGCAACCAGGTGTGCAGGGGAGGGCAGTTGGGGGCGACTGGGCTGGCCAGTGATGCATGTGGCTCATGTCGATCAGGCTGGAAGGGGAGTGGTTAGGGGGTGATCAGGCTGGCAGGCAGAAACGGTTAGGAGCAATCAGGCAGGCAGGCAGGCAGGCAGATGAGCGGTTGGGAGCTAGCAGTCCTGGATGGTGAGAGGGATGTCTGACTGCCAGTTTAGGATGCGGGACTGGGACTAAACCGGCAGTCGGACATCCCCTGAGGGGTCCCAGATTGGAGAGAACACCTTCACCCCCACCCTGTGCATGAATTTCATGCACAGGGCCTCTAATATATAAATATGTTATTGATTTCAGAGAAGAAGGAAAAAGGAAAGAGAAATAGAAACATCAATGATGGGAGAGAATCATTGATTAGCTGCCGCCTGCATGCCCCATACTGGGGATCAAGCCCGCAACCTAGGCATGTGCCCTTGACCAGAATCCCTGGGCCCTTCAGTCTGCAGGCCAATGCTTTATCCACTAAGCCAACCTGGCTAGGGAAAGTCCTCAGTCTCTCTCTGTCTTTTATGACATTGAGGAGTCCCGGGTCCTTGACCAGACACAGTTTCATCCAGTGTTGAGAGTACAGATTTGGCACCAGGCCTCTGGGCTCAGTCCCCTCTGCCACTTACTGGCTTTGTAACAGTGGGTGGCATGCTTAACTCTCTGGTGCCTCCGTTTTGTCATCTGGAAATTCAGGAAAACAAAAACAGCAGGCCCACCTCATGGGGTTGTGAGGAGGCACACAGGGTTAGCGGTGCAAGGATGCACCTACTGTTACTATGACAGCATGCCTCTTCCAGAAGGGGCTCTGGAACGCAGCATGCCCCCAAGTGTGCCAGGGGAGGGCACAGGGTAAAGGGCCAAGAGGGCCTGTGACAGCCTGAGGACCTCCTGGCTAGACCTGGAGTTGCCGAGGGGCTCAGGTCTGGACAAGCAGCCACATCCTGGGGTGGCAGCAGAGACCGCCAGCACACAGCACCATGAGGAGGTGCCGCCTTCCAGGTGCACACCAAGACTTGCCAAGGTCACACCAAGATCTGCCAAGGAGTGATGGGCAGCCACCAGCCACCAAGTGCCAGTTTGGCTGGGCATAGACCCTGCACTGCCCAGTCAGCTTCGGGAGATGGCTAGGAGCGGACCTGGAGAAGTCACCTGAGAAACACAGAAGTGACTGAGTGACTTCGCTGACCCCCAAATGCAGCTGCAGGGACAGTCAGTTACATTTCTGCACACCTGCCACGCCCACTCCCAGTGGGAGGGGCAAGAACTTCCCCTAACCAGGCGGTCCTCCTTCTGCCTCTGATTCAGAGGAAAATGCAATATGGGAAAGAGCACTTTCGAAAAGGTGCCCCCGAGAAGAGCAGAAAGCACAGAATCGCGGCTGAAAGGGCCTGTGGCCGCCACCACCTGGAGTCCCTTCCCGGCCACTGCAAGCTCCCAGTGGGTCCAGCACTTCCCCGCTCCCCCAGGAAGGGGGAGGCAGGCATGGGGAGGCATGGGGCCCTGAAGTGAGGACGCCCCTAAGGCACAGGCCTCACTGAGGGGTTAGAGGGGCTCCAGGAGCTCAGCAGGATGACCTTCACCACAGAGCCCCCAACCTTATAACTGGTGCCCCAGGAGTGACCTCAGCACAGGGTGACACCCTCCGACCCCTCAGCTTGCCCAGCTGTGACCCTGGCTGTCAGCACAGGAGCCTCTCCAGTCCTTCCAAAGCCTCCTGTAGGTGTGGCTGACACAGCAGACAGCGTCTGCCTCTCGGTGAGGAGCCCGGGCCTCCAGGACTCTCAGCGTCGCCCTCACTCTTGTGGGCCAGCCCCCAGGGCCACAGCCCCTCAGTTTCCACTGCTTCCGCTGGTACTGTAGTCTGGGCTTCCCTATCTTGGACACGAGCGCAGGCGTGTGCACACACACACATATATGCACACACACACATGCACACACACACACATGCACACACACACACATGTGCACACGCACAGGTGTGTCTCTCCTGCCATCTGTCTCAAGGAGAAGACGCTGGGGGACCTGGAAGAACACGGAGAAGGAGGATGAGGGGCCAAAGACCAGGGTCAGAATCAGGCCTGTCCCGGTCCCCTCCTCCTCTCCCAGGCCTCCTCCCTCCCGTTTGAACAGAGCCTAACCTGGCCCTGCTCTCCACTTCCTCCTGCCCTGGGTCCCTGCTGGAGGCTGAGACCTGAGGCGCCCCAGGCAGCCCTGGGAGGCATGGACCCTGGAAGTTGCTCTGTGTTTCCTCCAGGAACAGATCCCCGTCCTGCTGGGCAGGAAGGCGGCTGGGAGTGCTCTTGGCCACCAGCAGCTACAACTACACCAGCGTGAGTGCAGGAGCGGTGGGACCCTCGCTTCCTTCCCAGCCCCGGGGAAACTGAGTCTCCGTAGGAAACAGTGAGCGGGAGGGGAGGAGCCAGGACCCTGCTACCCCCATCATCTGGTTGGCATTTTGGGGTCTTATTCTTGGCCTCTTCAGGGCTCAGTGGAATGGGTGATGATTATTTCCTCATTGTTTTGCTCCTGTGGTCGCCAGTGGGTAAGGGCAGAGGCCAGCAGTGGCCCCGGCCCAGCCCAGCCAGGTGCTCTGGCCTTCGCCCTGTCCCTGTTTGGCGCTGGTGAGGTGCATGCCTCATGCCTGGCTGAGGTGGCTGCGCCAAGGTTTGGGAGCACAGGGTGCAAGGGGCCGCTCTCAGGCCCAGCCCTCGAAGAAGAACCAAGTGTGGGGAGGGTTGCATGAGGATGGGCGGGAGCAGCCGCCTGGCTGAGAACCTGTGAGCCGGGGCAGGCTTTCCTGACTGGGTGTACTACATGTACCCCTGCCCGCCCCGCAGGCCGAGCCTCAGCCAGGCCCTCGGGTCCTCCTTTGACCTGCTTGTGATGGACACACAGAAGCACCGCTGCCTCGTGGAAAGGGGAGACAGATCAACGTGGTACCACAGGAGCTGAGGCCCCTTCCACCGTGATCTGTGGACCAGGCTGGGGGGAGGGAGCCCACCCTCAGGCTTGACCTGAGGCAGGAAGGCGGGGGCTCTCTCAGGCCCTCTGCCGCCCTTCCTCCCACGCCATGGCCATCCTTGCTGTCCCAGCTCTGCCCTCCCAGACCAGGGTGCCCTCTACCCCCTTTGGGACTTGGGCCAGCTCTGTGCGTGTGGAGAGCGGCTACAGTGGACAGGTTCAAGCCTCTGACTGATGAGAGGGCACAGTTCTCTCATGGCCACGTGCAAGTCCCAGCTTGGAGGGCAGAGCCCTCCCAGCACAATGTTGTAGTTGTGAGCTTGAATCTATGGTCCATGCACGTGGACCCACGTGCCTGAGTGATGCAGGCTTGATGAGGTGCATGTAATAGAGTAGGATTGAAACCCACGAGAATGTTGTAAACATCTTGACCACACCCTTACTTTGCCTCGTGGCTCCTGGCTACAAAGTAAAGACATGGCTTGTAGTCCATGGTGCTGTCTCCTTCCAGGAGCAGTGTCCCACCTAGACCCAGCTTTTATTCTCTGTCTGTCTTTTCCAATCCTTCACAGCCTCTCTCAGGGTCACTGAACCTGGCTGAGCTGGTGGCACATAAGACGCCCTGGGGCTGAGAATGCCATGGCCCTGCCGGCTCCCCACATGTGTGGGCACATCAATTGGGAGCCCATGTCCCCAGCCTGCTACCGGGACGGGGAAAGGCTGCAAGGAAGCCTGTCCTCCATGATGGCAGGCCCACCTGATGTGTGTGTGCAAGCTGCTTGGGGGCGGAGGAAGGACATCCTGTACATCGGGGACCACATCTTTGGGAACATTCTCACGTTTTAGAAGTGGCTGGGCTGGTGGACTTTCCTGGTGGTTCCTGAGCTGTCGCAGGAGCTGGCACTGGGCTGGAGAGAAGGGTGGGCCTTGGAGTGGGGCACTGGCCACTAGCCAGAGGTTGTCACATTGTCCCCTTCCCCTTTCCTGTGAGGGTTAGCCGTGACGGTGATAACACCGTCCTCCAGTTTACGAGAGCAAGTCTATTTTATATAGGAGGGAACAGAGACCCAGAGAGGTTAAGCATCCTGCCCAAAGTCACACAGCCAGAAAGGTCAGAACTGGGACTCAAACCCCTGTCTCCTGACTCCAGAGCCAGGTGTTTCTGTGGCCTGGGGCTTCCTTCCTCACCTGACCCCCACCTCCCTACCTGCTCCGAGGATGCATAGTGAGTAGAAGGCACACTCCCCATGGGGAATGACCTGAAGTGTCCCTGGGGTCAGATAGCTGGGGTTTGAGTCACTGATGTGACCTGACCGCACTTGTCCGCAGGGCTTCTGCTGTCCCTGCTGCTCTGGGCAGTAACTGATGTGAGGACACGATGCACACAATGGCTGCCTTGGCCCTGGTGACCGCTCTGCTCTTACCACATGGCTCCACTGGGCCCCGGGCCAATGAAGGGGGTCAGGGCTGTCACTCATCCTGCTGCCCCCCATCCATTTTCAGAGCAGAGGGAGGAGCTGAGGAGGCTGGACCTGGCAGAGCTGTACCAGGGGGAGACTGTGGACCTACGGGGAGCAGAGAGGATGAGGGTGGTGGCCCAGTGCAGGCCTGGCAGCAAGGTCCTGCCAAGGTTGTGAAGGGGTCGAGATCTCTTCCATGCTGGGCTTCCCCAGTGAACTGGACCTTGGGACCCTTCTCATCCCCTAGGGGCCACCCACACTGTGACCTCTGAGCCCTTCCTCCAAGCCACCTAGCACGGACTCGGGGCACCTACATCTCACACACGTGCACAGGCCCAACCCAGTGTCCCTTCTAGGTGCCCCCCCACCCCCCACCTCCACCCAGTGGGGCCAGGGAAGTTGTACCGGGAGCCTGGAGGTCTGCCTCCTCCCCTCCTCCTGGGCCACATGGCCGCTTGTGTACCAGTCACAAGGATGGGAGCATTATGGGCTGCAAGCCATCAGCTCCACCCAGAGGGAGATTCTGGTGCCCAGTGAGGAGCGGACGGCCCAGTGGAGCGGAGGTGGGGGGATGGGCATCGCAGCTTCCTGTCCCAGATCCCTGAGCCCAGTCCTCTGATTCTTCCAACCGCTGGGAGTTTCCCTGTCTTTGTCAGGCAGCGCCCTCTGCTGGGCCAGGTTCCCGGTGACAGCGGTGTGCTCTGCTGTGGGGATTTGTGGAGCGTGGCCCTGTCCTCCAGTTCCACCATTACTGCTCCTTGAGAAGCACCTGCCTGCTGGGTTGGTCCTTCTGTGAGTGACAGGCAGCTCTGATCAGTTTGGGTCAGGCAGTCAAGGGGTAATGGATCCTGGGAAGAGGAGGCAGGAAACCATCCCCAGTGGCTTACTGACCAGCCACCAAGGGGATTCAGGGCACAGGCAGTTTTCCCAGCCTAGTGTCCTTGTTCCCATCTTCAAGGTGTGGAGTCTGAGGTCGGGGCCTGTTTCATCTCTGGAGCTCCCGCCTGCTTTCCTTGCTTCTCTCAGCTGCCCACATGGTTGAGAAAGGCGTGTCTGAGTCTCTCCTGTGCTTCCTGCACTGTGCTAGGTGCTTTATTTTGCTCAGTGCTCAGCATGACCCTGCAAATTGGTCCACTGACCCTCGCTTACCACCGGCACAAAGGGAGTGCAGAGGACCTGCGGAACTCAGTCACCTGCTGGAGACTAATGCCAGGAGTGGGCCCAGTGCTCTGTCCCCCCCATCACACTCCACATGCTGGGGACTGAGCGGTCACTGGGCTTTCAGACGAGCAGGGCTGCAGAATTCCCGAGGGCAAACCCAGGGTTGGGCATAATTATCTGTTCTGCCAGACACTGCTGCTGAAGTAAAGACCAGACAGGAGAAGAAAGGCACCTGATTCCTGGCCAGTGTGGCTTAGTGGTTGAGCATTGACCTATGAGCCAGGAGGTCACGCACGGTTCGATTCCAAGCCAGGGCACATGCCAGGGTTGCCGGGCGTGCAGGAGACAGCCGATCAATGATTCTCTCTCATCATTGATGTTTCTATCTTCCTCTCCCTCTCCCTTCTTCTCTGAAATCAATAAAAATATTTAAGAAAAACAAAAGGCAACGGAGGGAGAAGATGAAACATTTAAAGAAACTGGCTCTTATAACACGCTGCCTCCATCTGCCGGGCCCTCCTTCTCTGGACCACCCCTTCCCTGCCAGTTCCATCTGCCGCCTCGCTGGGCTGGGAGCTGCAGCTGTGGGCAAGGCTGGCGTGGGGACATGATCGCTGAGGACCTCGGAAGGCCTTACTGATGGACCTTCTCCATCTGTCCCTGCAGATGTCCCATGATGTGGTCACAGAGCAAGAATTGGCCCACGTGGACCCCACCTCCTGACTCCTCTCCTGCCCCAGAGGGTGAGTGGCTGGAAGCAGCAGGTGGCTTCTTGCACAGCAGAGCTGGGAGGAGCCACCTGGCTGTGGCTGAGCTCCGCCACTTGGGGCCACAGTGGCTAGAATGAGCGTTCCCAGGGGAGGGCTGTCAGCCTTGGGGGCATTTTGGAGAATTGTGGGAGCTTTTTTGTCTTCCAGTGTAGTCATTCCTGAGTATTTACATAGAAACATACTATTTTATTATGCTACTTTTCTTTTTATTTCTTCTATGTTACAGTGATATATATATTTATTTTTTTAAATTATAAAGATGATAATTGTATTATCTATGAATTTCAATTTAGGATAGAAAAGAGGAAATTAAAATACTTTTAATTGGGCATTGGGCCCGATGGGCCAAGAACCAAGGCTCTCAGGCCAGAGCAGACCCACAGTTCTGCTCAGCCGGGCCCAGCTGACTGTCGGTGCCTGGCCTTTCTGCTGGACCATCTGACAAACACACCCTGCTCTGGGAGAGGTGGCAGAACCACGAGAATGGAGGTCCTGCTTCCACCCCCTCGTCCATTGTGCTTCCTGAGCCCCTGAGCTGAGATCCCCGCTGTCATGGCAGGCTGGCTCTCTGGCTCCCCAGGCATCCTGGGGCTGTTGGTGTCCCTCTCACAGGTTCTCTTTAGCTGGTGGTCCAGTTGTTTGTGGAGCTACTTCCCCATCCCAACCAGCAGAGGGCTGCGCACATCCTAGCGGTAGCTGTGGCTTCTCTGGGGGTGTATGGCTTGGCCGCTCTGCCCCTCATCTTCCATCCCAGCCCAGAGAAGGGCATTTGGCACCTTTCCCACCCCTGATTGAGTCACGGTGTGAGCTTGGGAGGAAAGATTCCGTGACCAGTTTTCTTATCTCCTGAGGACCAGCAGAGCTGCATCAAGACTGACCGAGTGCTGGACCTGGGCCGGCACCATGGCTTGTCTTCCACTTGAGCTATTTTTCAGGCAACAGGACAAGTATGGATGAAAGAAGAAGCACCATGTTGACCTCTCCCAAATGGGACAGATTTGGAGCTGAGAACACTTCTTTCCGGGAGGAAGCACTGCTTATCCGAGGTGTCCCACTGGCCTCGTAGCCAGGAAATGTAACAAGTTCCCTGAGCTGCATCACGCAATTTTATTTCTGCATATACCTCATGTGGAAGACAATTCATTTCTTTCTTTTTTCAAATGGAAGAAATTTTATTGGATGAGGGGATATGTGGGAGGCATAGATGCTGGGCCAAGATGGCACCCTGTTGGGTGTGGTGGCCACCAGTGAAGCCACTGGCATGGACAAAGATGCAGCTAGAACAGCACTGACATGGTCTTGGGTCTCGCCCAGAAGACGTCAGATGGCTCTGGCAGGGGTCTTCTGGACAGAGACCAAACATGGACCAGATGGAGCTCCTTGGGCACACAGTACCCGCCACTGTCCAGCCTGGTCACTGTAGATAACAAAGGCGATGGTCACCAGGGGTGACAGCCCAGATTCCAGGTGACAGATGCTCCTACAGGGACAGCCACCTTTTGCCAGTTCTGTTAGGTTCACCTGGAATCTCTGGCCCGAGGCCTCTTCCACCCAGACCTGTGCTGGCCGCCAGCTGTGCTGGTAGATTAGTCTCTGAAGAAACTCCTCTTGAACCAGATGCACTGCCCACTTGAGCCTGGCCTCAGTGTGTTGGTTGGGCTGGTTCCAGTGGGATTAAGCCGGCAACCCTGGCACAGCTTAGTGGTCAGCGCACATTGAGGCTGTCCCTTCTCCCAGGGCATCCACCTCCTCCACAAAGTTCTCCTTCATCTTGTCAGAGAAGGGGCCCACCCTACTGTGTTCGTTACTGCTACTCAGCATCTGGGCCCCCAATTTGTGCTGATGCAGGTAGAGGAGTCCACACCGCTCAGCTGGGTCGGCCATGGCTTCCCAGGGGACGGGGAGCTCATGGTCTCTGTGAATGACCTCTGGTGATGGCCATATGGAGTCTTAGGGTCATACTCACCAATCATGTCTACCAGGATATCACAAGAAGCTGTTTTTGGGTCCTGGGTTGGCACAATCTTTGTATCCTGGTATTTCGGCAGGAGATATAGCAAGGGGGTGCCAGGCCCTCATCACAGTGAATGGGCCCCTGTGTCTGGATTCCGGGGAAGCCTGAGGTGCTTTGGGTCACTCGGAGGGCAGATAGACTCCAGGGGCAGGGGACCGCACAAGAAGTGGTGGTCCAGTGCAGCAGGGGGCAATTTCTTTTAAAAACAGTATTTCTAAATTTAAGTCATGAAACCATAAAAATCCTAGAAGAAACCATAGGCAGCAAAATCACAGACATCTCTCAGCAATATGTTTACAGATACATTTCCTAGGGCAGAGGAAACTAGGGAGAAAATAAAAAATGAGTCTTTATAAAAACAAAAAGCTTCTGCACATCAACAAAATGAAAAGGGAGCCCACTGTATGGAAGAACATAATTGGCAATGATACATTTGATAAAGGGTTAATACCCAAATATAAGAAGAACTCATACAACTTAACAGAAGACAAACAATCCAATTAAAAAAAGGGCAAAGGATCTAAATAGACACTTCTCTAAAGTGGATATATAGATGGCCAAGAGACATATGAAAAAATGCTCAAAGTCACTGATCAGAGAGATGCAAATTAAAATGACAATGAGGTTTCACCTTACACCTGTAGAATGACTACTATCAATAAATCAACAAATGACAAGTGTTGGCGAGGTTGCTGGTGGGAATGCAGATTGGTATAGCCATTATGGAAAACAGTATGGAGTTTCCTCAAAAAATTAAATATGGAACTGCCATTTGACCCAGTGATCCCACTTCCAGGAATATACCCAATTAGAAATACTAATCAGAAAGAACATATGCACCCCTATGTTTATAGAAGTATAATTTACAATAGCTAAGATCTGGAAAAAGCCCAAGTGCCCATCAATAGATGAGTGGATAAAAAGTTGTGGCACATTTATACCATGGAATATTATGCAGCAGTAAAAAAGGAATCTCTCACCCTTTAAGACAGCTGGAGGGACCTGGAGAGTATCATGCTAAGGGTAATAAGTCAAGCAGAGAAAGTTAAGTATCACACGATCTCACTCATATGTGGAATCTAAATAACAAAATAAACTGATGAATGAAGTGGATCCAGAGACAAGGAAGCATGGAACAGAGTGCAGAATCTAAGAGGGAAGGTGGGTGGGTGGGAGGTTATCAATCAAGGACCTTGTATGCATATATACATGGTCCATGAACACAGATAAGGCCATACATATAAGAGGCAGCGAGGGCCTGGGGCCAGGGGGCAGGCTAGGGGCGGTCAAAGGGGGTTAAGGGGACATATGTAACATTTTCAACAGTAAAGAATTATTATTTTTTTAAAGTATTTCTGTGCACATAATAATACATGATTGGCTGTAGAGGACCTCACTCCAGGTCATTAGGAAGACAGTAAATGCTATAGCCCAGATGTCCTTGAACTTGGTATATCAATACATATGAGAAGTTATATTTGTGCTTTAAAAATGTGATTGTACCCTAGTTGATTTGGCTCAGTGGATAGAGCATTGGCCTTCAGGCTGAAGGGTCCCAGGTTCAATCCTTGCCAAGGGCACATGCCTGGGTTGTGGGCTCAATCCCCAGTAGGGGGCATGCAGGAGGCAGCTGATCAATGATTCTCTTTTATCATTGATGTTCCTATCTCTCCCTCTCCCTTTCTCTCTGAAATAAAAATATTATTTACCCTACCCAGTTGCACAGTGGTTAGAGCTTTGGCCCTTGGACTGAAGGGTTGCGGGTTTGCTTCCAGTCAAGGGCAAATACCTTGGTTGAAGGCTCCATCCCTGGCCTGGTCTGGGCGAATGCAGGAGGCAACCAATCGATTTCTCTCACATTGATGTTTCTCTCTCTTCTCCTCCCTCCACTTGCTCTAAAAATCAATGGGAAAAATATCCTCAGGTGAGGATTAACAAGAAGAAAGAACATTAAACACACACACACACACACACACCATGACCATTACTTTGGTAGGAACTGCTGTGTGGTACTCAGCCCTGGCCTGCCTTGTTCTAATGTCACTGTCCCTTGGTGGTGGTGCCAGCTGGGATATTTGGAGACTTAGAATGAGTGTCTCTGCCTTTGAAATGACAGACGGACTTTTGACACAGCTCACCGGTGGCATTTTCTGTGGACAAACAAGGGACCCACTTGGAACATCTGAAGATAAATAAGGGGCAACAGACCATGTGCTCCGAGCGCTCAGTCATTTTGCACATCTGCATTTCAGGTTTGGAGCCCAAGGCCTTTCCTTCTTCCTGGGTTGACTTTGCGCTAGCCCAGGCAAGGACCAGGTATTCCTGGTCCTTTCAACACCAGATTCTTATCATGGGTAGACGGTAGCATTTTATCAGGAAAGAGCCTAGGTCCTGCTTTTCTGGAAAGGTGCTGTAATATGTTCAATATCTGAATCTACAAAAATCAACTTAGAATTTCCTCTTGGGGTAGGGAATGCAGAAAGGGCCTGAGGACAAAGAACCTGGAAAAGTAACTCCCATTTTCAGTTTGTGATCCCGAGTAACCCCCCTGTGCATTTGGCGGTGTCACAGGTAAAGCGAGTCTATCTAAAGGGAGGAAGGGCTGGCTGTACACATTCCTGATTTTTGTTGTGGTAACAATCTGCTTCTTGGTCTATCCGCACTGCGGCCATTATAGCTCACTTTCATGAACCTTGTTGTTATAAATCAGACCTAGAGATGGATCTGCTTCTCTCACAATGAATAAGCATGATTCCTGGATGTGGCTGATGGTCAGACCCTGATCAAGGTCAGCTCTCCAGGGTCATCAATGGCCCGTAGGCCTCTGGAGTAGCCTATTGGTGGTTCCCCAGACAGACCACTAATTCTCTAGGGCATATGTGTCAAACACAAGGCCCGCGGGCCAAATCCAGCCCGCCAGGCCTTGCAATGTGGCCTGCACCGCGCTGTCATCACTGCACTCCGCTGTCAGTTTATGACATTGTCAGTTTATAACTGTTCAGTAAACCATTCGGCCCGCGATTTAGGCTGGATTTTAGATTCTGGCCCCTTCTCTGATTGAGTTCGACACCCCTACTCTAGGGCCTAGAGTCTAGGCCATGCCATCATCAGTTTCTTTTGTAATAAACAAGATAAATGAAGACGGAATAAACAACATTTAATGTTTTTTGGTTAATACTTAAATATTAAGAAAGCTATGTTGAACCAGGTTCTCTACATTATATGTACAGTGATTTGGATTTTACCTTCCCGAGAGCAGTTGCTCAGAAGGAAGAAAAGGCAACGCGTGGAGTCTCCGAGGCTCACACCGCCTTCTCAGGCGGGGCTTTTCCCTACAGAGCAAAGAGCTGAAGTGCAGAAGCAAGCATCCCCTCCCCACTGCTCTCCTTTGTGCTTTTACGTAAAGCATTTTGAATAACAAATGCAAAAATTAGCCTGGATATAACGAACATCCCAACCCAGGATTGTTTCACTAGGAGACCTGGCAGAGAAAGGACGGACCCCTCGTCACAAGGACATGGTGACAGAAGGCAAAGGTCATACGTAAATCATTTCTGATCTCTGAGCAAAGGCACAGCGAGTATAAATTCATCTGTAAAATGAGGGGATCTGACCAGGTGGCCTGTCATGTCCTACATGACCTAAACTCAGACCGTCCACGCTGCGAGGACTAAGGTGGACACAGGAAGGAAGGTCTGCCTTACTGTGGCACCAACCTCCCATGTCCTTACCATACTTGTGGGGTAAATTCATGCTCAATAGAGTGACATTTCTGGATGCTGTGAAACTGGCAAACAACCACCTTAAACAAGCAAGCCAAAGCTGTCCTGTGTGAGACAGACAATTTGAGAGCGAGTTTTGCAGCTACTTTCCAAGACCTGGTCTGCGTCCACGAGTTTCCCCCAGGTCAGCTGGACGAGGGCATTTCTCGTCTCATGGAGGTTCAAGAAATTATGATTCAAGGGTTGGAAACCCTAATGTTACAGGCAAAGCCTCATTTTTACGGAATACAAAACACTCTGTTTCTTCCACTTCTAACAGCTCGCTAAGAGAAGCCACCACTAAGTCGTGGTCCTGCAGCATCTCCGGGTAGCGGGACACGGCTCGCTCGATCCTCGTTGACCGCCGTACAGGAGTGATCAGCTTCATGTCCTGCACTTCCGGCATCCCACTTATTCTGAGAGACAAGAGAGGTATTCAAACTTTATCACTTCTTTTGAAGTTCCACTTTGTCTTTATTTTTTTTCTTATTCTATTAATAAGACACAGTATTTCAGTGTAGGTTGATTATTCTGCTAGAGCAGCTCTTGTCCTAAGATGGCCCTTTTCTGATTGTCAGAACAAACTGGGTGGAGTCCATCTGCTCTCAGATCATGAACAGAGATTGATGTAACATTAATGTTTCAGAAAATGACACTGATAACCTGACACAATAGCTTAAATTACCGTATTTTTCGGACCATAAGACGCAATTTTCCCCCCCCAGAAGTGGGGGGAAAAAGTCCCTGCGTCTTATGGTCCAAATATAGCCTACTCATATACTGTAAAAAAAAAAAGTTTTTTTACTTGCCCGGCTCTGTGTGGTCTCTGTGTGCTTGCCCGGCTCTAAAATGGTTCTAAATGCTGCTGTTTACTTTACAGGGTTGATTACATGTGTTTATGACTGTGATGTTGGGTTTTAATGCACATAAAATATTTTAGGACACTATTTGTTTCAGAATCTTTTTTTCTTCATTTCCCTTCTCTAAAAACTGGTGTGTCTTATGGTCCGAAAAATACGGTACTATGGATTCCGCCTTAAACTTTACATTTGTTAAAAAGCCAACAGAGCAGTCTGTGACCAGTACACATCCAACCACCCTCCCTGCTTTTTTTTTTTTTTAAATAATATATTTTATTGATTTTTTACAGAGAAGAAGAGAGAGGGATAGAGTTAGAAACATCAGTGAGAGAGAATCATTGATAGCTGCCTCTTGCACACCCCCTACTTGGGATGTGCCCGCAACCAAGGTACACGCCCTTGACCGGAATCAAACCTGCGACCTTTCAGTCCGCAGGCCGATGCTCTATCCACTGAGCCAAACCGGTTTCAGCCACCCTCCCTGTTTTTATGGGGCTGCTCGCTGCCCCTCCTCCGCACAGATGCAGAGGCTGCCCCTGTTGGCACTTAGTGCCCTCTCTCCCCAGTCTGTGCCAGGCGGGCAGGAAAGGAAGGTAGGGTCTACAAGTGCAAGACCAGTGAGGGTGAAGAGGAAGGAAAAATTCACTCCCAAACCTCATTACTTCAGCAGCACCTCCCTCACTGCAGGTCAGTTCTCTCAGTCCGTTCCAACCCTCCCCTCACCCTTAGCCCCTTCCCTCAACGCCCAGAATGGATTAGACTGTCTCGTCTTTCTATGAGGCAGAAGATGTGAAGACACTGACATTGCTTGGATCTGTGGAGTAGAACTGGGCCTGTGAGCACAAAGCCTGCTTCAGAGAGTGCTTACCTGGGGATGGGGGCAACCTGTAACTTGATACCAGGGTGCCTATCCTGTTCTGCCTCGGTTATTTGGGGTGTTGCTGGAACCTGCTCTCTCTCTTTTGCAGAAAGACAAGACTTTCTTCCAGATTCTATGTCCTTGGCCAGCTCTTCTATGGATGATATAGTAGTTCCGGCAACCAAAGATTCAGAGGTAATTCCTGTGTACACAAGTTCAAGAAGGAAAGCAAGATTTAGATATTTAGTACTTATCCAAAATCAATACAATGAAACCACTGTAACCTATACGATGACTCCCTTGTGGACCCCCAATATGAAAAAAGGGGCCAGGCTTGCTGCTAAGGCCTGCAGCAGTGCCCAGCTTCCTTAGGCTGCCTCTTGACCCCTCTTCTGGCCCCACTGGAGGATGGGTAACTAAACACGGCCCCACCCTGGTCTCTTATTCACTCTCCAGAGAGCTCTCCTAGGGACTAACCAATGGCCTTTTACCCTACACCACACCTTGGGTCAATTTTCTTGACTCACTAGGGTTAACTTCCCTCCTTACCCAGGATGACCATATGGCTATCGCCTTGGACAGTGGGTGAAAAATGTCTTGTGTTAACTCACTTTGCATGATAGCCCAACCTTAACAACCAAAATGAAAAGAAGGAAATTAGACTGAGACAGGCCAAAACTGTGACTGGAGGCTGAGACCCTAAGAAAGTTCAATAAGGGTGAACTATCGATAGTATAAGACATGGATTCCTATCTCCTCTTTTCATCTCTTTGAATGTTGTCATATATTATAAACAAAGATTTGAATTTTAGCATCATTCCCAGTTAGAGTGCCACTGAGCATATCTCCTCTGTAACCTCATTCTCCAAAGTAATGCGTTAGTAGCTGTAATTTCACCTGACTTGTTCCCCAAAGTTAAATCTACTCTTAAAGGATAAAGATTTATTACCTTCTAATTTCATAAAAATAATCCATTTTATCTTCTGAAGGTAGCTTGAATGGATTAGACCACCTGGCTCTCCATTCATATAACAAAGATGACAAGCAGCCATAATGTGCCACTCACTGTACCTGTATGTTTCTCCCAGAAGAGCCCTCTAGAGCTCTGACCCATGACAGGAATGCTTACCTAAGTGCAGAGCCCTGCCAAGGCTATTTTTGGAGGGAATGTGAATTTGGATGTAAAAGCGTTGGTGGGTTTGTTATGATTAAACATGTGACTTGAGCTGAGGCATCTCTCTCTCTCTCTCTCTCTCTTTCTCTCTCTCTCTCTCTTTTATTGATACTATTGCAGATATCTCTATATCCCCCATTCTCTATTTCTATTTCTCCCTTCTGCCTCAAAAAAGCCTTTGTCTTCTCTAACCTAGGACTCTGGGGAAGCAGGACACTCATCCAGGATGCTCAGTGCTGAGAAGTTTATTTATTTACTTGTAACAACCAAAATAAGTCAGCCAACGATACTGGTTGAGAGGGCCAGGCTGCAGAAACCAAGGGTGAGAGGCATTTCAGACTTCTTTTACCCCTAGGTGACCCTCAGTGACTTGTACTTGTAGGGCTAAAGGGAGTGAATTTAAATACAAAACACAGTACCGTCTCTAGCTCTGTTTTGGTCTTGCAAAATCTTAAGAACAACTTCCCGCAACTCTTGTATTGGCTGGAAGGAAGGATGAAAGAAAAGACATGAACATCATTAAAACATTCATAAAAAAATGATCTAAGAAATTGTCTAGAGCAATTACACAAAAAAGTATAACATCAAGTAAACTACTTTTTATAATAAAAATGTTTTATCTCTTGTCTAAATATAAATAACATTTAAAAATTTCAGACATATAGGTTCATGGAAAAATATAAGAATAAAGAAAATGTCAGTTAAATGGTGACATGCTCAACTTTAATGGAGAGATGGGTTGATGGAAAATTATCTATAATAAAATTTATCTAAAACAAATTAATTTTCTTATTGACTTATATGATCCCATTAAAAACATGTTTCCATATAAAGATTCTGGCCCAAAGATATAAAGATAGTCATACAAAAAACATGGCATACATTTTTAGAGTTGTCTTAGTTAATTTTGGTTTTTATTATAAAAGTCATATACCTCATTAAAAAGAAAAGTTAACAATAAGTCAAACCTAAGAAAGGAAATCACCCATAGTCTCATCACCCAATTACAACCTTTAGTCATCAGCTCTTTGGACAATTTTCTCCCAGCCTTTCTCTTCTTTCATCTTTTATTTGGTAATATAACCTAAAAGCATTACAAAAAGGTAATTTTCTTTAAAATTAGCTGAGAGAGCCTTCCTTTTCCAAAGTAGGCAAGCCAAGCCTTAAGGCAGAACATCACAAATGAACTTCACATCCTCATAGGAGGCTGGTCTTCTGACCTGGGCTCTCTATCAAATAAATAATAGGTGTGGCCTGGTAACAGAGCATAAAAGCAAAGCTATCCATACATTTTTATAAAATCTAAAATGCTTTAGGCTTAAAAAGATGGAAAGAAATGTACAGAATACATTGCAAAGAGCCTGAGTTACACAAAACACTCATCAGGTGTTTTTCATGTTTTTATAGGCTTCTAGTTAAAGATGATGAATTGGAAATACATTTCTTTTAACTCCCCTTGAAACTGATAAAAAGAAAGGGATTAAAAGGAGTCAAAACCATAAAAAATAGGAAGGAGAAATAGCAACAAGATTTTGGAAGCTGGAATGTAGAAGGAGGAAATGGTCAACTGGATCAACATGAAAGAGCCAACTTTGAAGCTGGCAGTATGGCCAAGAAGCCACCTGATCCAGCCCAGGGCCTCGGGAAGGCACAGGGATGGGTGGGCAGGCTCGGGAGGACTCTTGAATATTTGTCTGCCAGTCTACTTTGCACTCTGAGTTCCATACAGCCTGGTGACTGTGCCCCAATCCCAACAGTGGGGGCCTTCTCCAGGGCCACGGGGAACATCCTACGAGACTGAAAGTGGGGTGCCTATTGAAAGGAAGGGATAAAGGAAAGTTTCCTGCTGAAGCTCAAGAATCCCACTCTCTTCTCCCCACAACACTGGTGGCCTGTTCCTGGCTCCCAGAAGAAAACTGGAAAAGTCTTCCTAGAGAAGATGATCTGTCTGAGAGGAAGGACCAAAACTACTGATAATGAGGGTCTTCAACCAACTGACCGAGCTAGATTACTGATGGTAAAACTCCACCCATGTGCCCAGGTCTTTCAATAATCCTTTCAAACCCACCTCTTATATGCCAACAGCCCAGTTTCACTAGCATCTGAGTAGAGCTTTTAATGAGCAATAGAAAACAAAACAAAATGAACAAGAGATAGAGAGAGAGAGAGAGAGAGAGAGAGAGAGAGAGAAGAGAAAGCACTGGAGAAGAAACAGACAATGCAGGAAGAAGTAAACTTGACATGGTTTCTAGGAACTGAGATATAAGGATATAAAGGGGATCTGACAGTAAAGGTGAGAGGACTCCCTACAGTTCATGAGGACTGGGGTAAAGCTAACCTGCTGAGACTGGGACAGATCAGAAGAGTCTGGGAGAAAGGGCTCAAAGGAAAAGAAATAAATACAGTGTCAGACGTTTTGAAAGTATAAAGAAATTTAGACAATTAGAGAAAAGTGTGTGAATCAATTATACAATAAACACTCAGAAAACCAATTTGAGGAAAAGTAGAAAGTTGTGCTTGAAAGGCAAAGTAAACATAGTATATTAGTACATTGAGCCATAATACTAATTTCTAACACATTCATAACAATGAACGGAATATGGAATAGTGACCACAATTTCCATAACTCTAATGGAAGGAAGCATGAAGGATGACACAAGTATGCCAGAGTCATAGGAATATGTGTGTGTTGGGGGTCTGTGCAGGTGTGTATGAAAGAGGTTAAATCCTATTCCTCTGTATTTGGAAGTCCACAATTATGTCTAAAACTAAAAAATCAGGTAATAGCAATATGAGCATGTTATCTGAAATTATAGAGGTAAATATAAAAATAATCAATTTGTTCTGGGAAGTTGGAAATGGGAGGCAAGGGGAGCAGAAGCCTTATTGAAAGAACCTTATAGGCATGTACAACTCTGATTCTGAAAAATCATGATAAAAGTTTGTAGAATAAATATATGATGACACAAAAAGCAACATGCAAGTGAAAAGCTATAAAACTATTTGATATTTTTGTTAAAAATTATACAAAGATAGTAGTTTTACAATTAAAAGGAATTTCATACAATGGCTCTGAGTTATTGACTTATACATATTGCTGTGTTGGAATTAGCGTATGTGTAGGTTCTTTATAGTGAGGTATGACTTTATAAGTATTGAAAACTGATGTGATTTTATAACCTTTTATGCTAATTCTTTCCATTAGTGCATATTTATGTAAGTACTACGTGAGACAAAGAAGAGTGACTTTGTTAGTTTACACAGCATAAATATTTTTTAAAAATATATTTTTATTGACTTAAGAGAGAAAGGAAGTGACAGAAACATCAATGATGAGAATCATTGATTCCTCCTGAATGCACCCTACTGGGGATTGAGCACTCAACCCAGGCATGTGCCCTGACCGGAAACAGAACCATGATCTTTTGGTTTATAGGTTGAGACTAACCACTGAGCCATGCTAGCTGGGCAAGCATAAATATTTTAATAAAATGTTCATAAAGGACAAACTAAACTTCACATTCTATGTATAACTTTTTGAAGTGAATTAGAAGTTATATTACATATATAATGTAATATAAACTGCCATATTCAAACAATAGAACTCATATGAGAGAATTTTCAGGAAATCACCCACCCAAGACAGATACTCACTGTTGCCCCATTTCTAATGGCCTCTTCATATAGTCCGATAACATCAAAGGTGCCTTTACTTGCCAGGAACTTTGCTTTGCAGATCCAGAATTTAGCAAATTTTTCACCCTCAGGAATACTGGACAATATGGTAAATACCTCTTTAGAAAGTACACCCTAGGAAAAAAAATACCCAGAGGAAATGATTACCATCTCACTGTTACTCATGTCTCCTATTAGTAACATAGCAGTTAGGCAGAAATCAGTCTGATCAATAATTTTTTAACTTTAAAAACATTTCAATTTTACCAAGTTGACACATAATAAAATACACCCATTAAATAGAATATTTCAATGAGTTTTGACATTGATTATTAAATTTTAAGAGTTACATGAACCCAAACAAACAGGAAAATGTTTATCATAGCTGAAGTAAGAAATATGTTCTACAGCTTTATGTGGTGTGAAACCAAACCAAACCAAACCAAACCGAGTAATCAACATCCACAACAATGTGAACACTGAATAGGGACCATAATTTCCATGACTCTTTCCATGACTGTGCCAGAGTTCTAGGGTGTGCATGTGTGTTTGGGGATCTATGCAGGTATATATGAAAGAGGGTTAAGTTCCACAAAAAGGAACTTTCAAGTAGCCTTACTGGTTTGGTGCCCTCCTGGCTTATACCCAGAGCAGGGCACAGAAATGGACCAGGAGGAACATGTGCCAGGTACCGGTGTACTCAGCCAGGCAGCACCTTCTCTCCTTGTGAGATGGGGGAGGGGAGGTGAGGAGACACAGAGGTCAGCTCATAGTCAAGAATCATCAACACTACACGAGGAGGCATAAAACTCACCACCCACAAGAATAGACACTGCAGCTAAACGGTGGAGGGAGGGAAGATGACTAAGCTTTAAGAGCATTGCAGTTAGTATCTTCAGGGTGGTGTGAGAATATTGCTTTCATGAAACCAGAATGGGCTGCTATGGAAGAGAATCAACACAAGGGCAGAACAGTGGCTTGAATGCTGCTGAAGAATAAACAGTGAGCTGAAAACTTGAGTGTGAGATTCTCCCAGAATCCAATGCAACAACAAAGAAATGGGGAGTGTATGACAAGAAAAGGTAAGAGTTCTGGAGGATATGTCTATTATTCAGGAATTTCAATACCGCCAAAGAGAACTTCTAGAAGAAAAAACAGAGAAGAAAGCTGAACACACACTCAAAGCAGTTGTAGATGAAAATCTCCAAGAAATGACCAAAGAAACGTGTTCAGACTGAAAAGTCCTTACTTAGAAAACTATACCTAGAAAACAAATGATAAAAAGAAAACCCTAAGCACCTCTATAGAGGAATGTGGATTAGATTGACACAAACCTTAATAAATCAACAACCCCAGACGCAAGAAACAAAATGAAACAGTAACTTCAAATTTTCCAGGGAAAACAATTTGAATTTAGAAATTTCCCCAGCCAAACTATGATTCAGCATGTGGGTGAAATAATGACATCTTCACAAGCATAAGGACTCAGAAAGCTCACCATCCAAAGATCATGAAGTAACCAGTGAATAAACGCGAGAATTCAAGTGAAAGACTTGAAACAAAAAAATATAAAAGAAACTATAAAAAATATGACATGTAACTTGCACACCATGTTTGAACCTACACCTACCACTATCTTTTGTGATTTTAATTTATATGTTTTCTTACACAAATCAAACACAGAAATGAGGGAAAAGAAAAAAGAATTAAAATAAATTGAATTATAAAATGACAGATGCAACTTTAAGCATATGAGTAATTACAATAAATGTGGGTGGGTAAAATGTGTTTTTTAAAAGCAGAGAATTCCAGATTTGGTTAAAAAAAATTCAACTGCATGTATTCATATGAGATATACTTCTGGAAATACAGGGCTGGAAAAAGATTTACCTACAAAATCTAACAGAAACAAAAAGCAGGTGTGGCAAGATTAACACAAGACAGAAGGAAAATGAAAGTAAGTCATGAGTCTTTCTGTACCTAACAAGAGAACTGGAAAACATGGCGAAGGGAAGACGAGACTTTAGATGGCGAGCACACAAATGGAGTACACAGATGTCATGTTATAAAGTTGTACACCTGAAGTTTATATAATGTTATTAACCAATAAACCTAATTTAAAAATTAGGCAGTAAAAGTTGGACAGCAATATAAAGAGAAATCATCAATCAAAGTACCAGTGAGAGACTCTGGCATATTTCTTTTGGAAAGCAACAAATGAACTAACAAATACAAATAACTGCGTTATTAATATTTTCAAAATTTGTTTTAATGGATACCCATGTAGAATTTTCCATTCAACAGAGAATATATTTTCTTTTCAAACACTTTTGCAACACTTACCAAAACTGATCAGACTAAGGTCAGAAAGAAAATGTCAGCAAGTTCTATGCAGTATATTAAAAATTAAAATAGCCAAGAAAAAAATTAACACATCTGGAAGTTAAAGGATACTTTTGAAGATAACTCTGGAGTTAAAGACCTGTTAAAAATGGAAGCCTTAAACCTTTTAGAAATGAGCAAAAAGAAGAACACAAGGTTACTACGCTATGGTGTCTTAGCTCCAAATCCTTCATTTCTTCTTGGCTTTGTGACCCTGGGGCTAGAGTTCTGTAAACCACCTGCGGGCAACAGCTCCCTACTGGGCTCTGCCAGGGTGAGGCGATGGGGGAAACTGCAGGGCGGGAGAGGAGAGGGGACCTCTTCTTCCTCTTTGCCTTCCTCACACAACAATGGTCCTTTACCCTGGCAGCAGCAATGGGTTCTACTTCCCCGTTTCCTGGTATTCACAAACCCTGCCCACACTAATGGGGAAGCAGCCTTTTCTCAAGGTCTGACCAGCCTTGCAGGGCCTTGTCCAGCTCGGTGGCACCAACCTCTGCTGGGCAGTATGCCTCTTTAGAGCCAGAGTCCCAGTCCCACCCGGGTTTGTCTCTCCTAGCTTTTAGGTCTGTACCCCCAACATGATGCTCTCCTGGACCTAGAGTTATGGCTGCAACACCAATATCTCTCTGATGATCCCTTCACCATTTTTGTGCACACATGCTCACAAAGCGCTGTCAAGTCCAACAGCCAGCACCAGCACCTCTTAGTAGGTGTCAGAGTCACAAGTGCCTGGGGCTTTTTGTCCCCAGGGGCAGCCATTAGTCAGGGCAGTGCCCTGATCAGGACTGACTGAGCATGGCTCGCCCTGTCCCAGAGCTTCCTGTGGGGCTGTGCCAGTCACCCTCCGTGGACTTTGCTTGGCCTCCTTCCCTTTCTGGCCCCACATCCCACTCCCTTTTGTTTTCCTGGGAGCCTCTTCCTAATAAATTCCTTTCACACAAATTCTCCTTAGTGACTGCTTCTAGGGAACTCACATAAGACTCTGTGAAACCAATCCTAACACCACATTCTATCTATTAATATTGTTGGTGTGGTTTCTGTATTTCTGACTTGACTTTGACTAATAAAGGACATTACTATCAAACCCGAAGGCCATGACCAAAGCTAAATTCAGAGACAAATGTAGCATTAAATGGTCCAAACGTTCAATGAAAAGACTGGAAAAAGAACAATAAACGTAAAAAATAGATGTGGACATTGATATAAGAGAAAAATAATCAATACAATTCAAAAGATGGCCTTTAAAAAGATTAATAGAGAACTCTTTAACAAGTTTGATTTAAATAAAAGGCACGGAATTAGTAAAATTGGCCCAAGAAATACAAGCCCTAAGCAGACTAACGACCACAGACAAAACTGAAAAGATACACACAAAACTATCCCCCAAAGCGAGTAATGAAATTTCTGTTTAGACAGAGGTTACCTCCCCAACACTTTATTTAAGAAAAATGTCCGTGGTCAAAGCTTTGGAGATCACCCTCGTCACTCACCCCTTCGATGAGCTGCAGACACTCGGTCAGAGTGCCGTTAATTTTATTGGACAGTTCAAGCTGTGCTTTCCTTTCTTCCTCTTCTTTTTCCATGCTCTTCCAGAACGAAACATTCATTTCCTCTATTATTTTTCTTTTTGTTTTAAGTTCCATTGGAGGCCGCTTATACATTTTCCCCTTAGATTTCTGCCATTCTTCTAGCTGTCTCCTGTTACGCAATTAGAGGGGAGGAATGGTGTTAGGTTTTTGCGTACATGGTCAAGCTTCAAAGTATATGCTAGGCATGGATTTGAGTACTATCACTGAACAGCTTCAAGTACAAAGCCAGGAAACTAGAATTAAAAGCAACTTACAAATGGGCAATGGCAGCAGTGGCTGCCCTCCTCGGAAGGCAGCGGCGTTACTAGCATTAGAGGTGGCTGGCATCTCAGTCTTCAAATCCCTTGACACCAAGATTATACATGAGTTTTCTCTGAAAACTTTCATTTTACTTGTGTGCCAACTCTGACACTTGACTTTAATCTCTGAGCTCACTAACTCAGCTCTCCACTTCTCTGACCACAAGCTTGGTATTTGCCTGACCAGACTCAACACACCGCACTATGCTTTCACCAGGGTGGTGCCACTCAAAGTGACCCACCCTGCCCAGTTCCTTAGCCTGCGCCTGGCCGCACATGACTCCCCTTACTCTAAAAAAGACCAATAATTTTAGGATTCTTTTTCAAAAGATGATGGCAAGTCCTAATTCTCGCTCTCCTCCACTTTCCACAATCTCCACTCCTACTTCTGAGCAGCCGATAGACCGCTGCTGGGGGAAGAACAAAGACATGTGGGCCTGTGTGTGGATGTAGACTTGCTAGCTTCTTTACATTATAACTAGCTCAGAACTCACAAATGTACATTTCAGCCCAGATCTCTCCCTACAGCCCCAACCTTTGTAAAACCCACAGCCTGGTTGATATCTTTTATTTGATGTCTGGCAGGCATTTCAAATTTAATATTGTCGGAAACAATGCTCCATTTTCATCTCTAGATCTGTCCCTGCATCTGTAACGGTGTCCCTGTCCACCCAGTTGTGAGGGCCGAAGGCTAGGAGCTGTCTTTGAGCAGTACTTTCTTTCTCCACATCCTCTCACCACCACATGGACAGGACTGCTTCCCCCTCACCATCCTAGACCACTTCACTGCCACTTTCCGCCTCAAATGCTGCAGCTGCCTCCTAACTCATCTTTTTAAAAAAATATATATTTTACTGATTTTTTACAGAGAGGAAGGTAGAGGAAAAGAGAGTTAGAAACATCCATCAGCTGCCTCTTGCACACCCCCCACTGGAGGTATGCCTGCAACCAAGGTACATGCCCTTGACCGGAATTGAACCTGGCACCCTTGTGTCCGCAGGCCGATGCTCTATCCACTGAGCCAAACCGGTTAGGGCTCATCTCCTTTCTTGATTCTATTGGGTCGGCAGCTAAGTAATTGCGGGTTTCACACATATATGGCTTCAGTTGAATTTTTAGGTTTGCAGACGTAGTACAAATGTAAAACACATTTTGTTATTGATAGTTGGCTATTCAGCTGTTAATCAGTAAAAAAAGTTTTTTGATCTGTTTTGTAGTTTTCGTTTGGCGTTCGTTGAAAAATGGAAAATCAAAAGGAACATTTTCGTCATATTTTGCTTTTTTATTTCCGCAAAGGGAAAACGCATCGCAAGCTCATAAAAAGTTATGTGCTGTTTATGGTGACGAAGCCTTAAAAGAACGGCAGTGTCAAAATTGGTTTGCCAAATTTCGTTCTGGTGATTTTTCACTCAAAGATGAAAAACGCTCTGGTCGTCCAGTTGAAGTTGATGACGCCCTAATCAAAGCAATAATCAATTCAGACTGTCACAGTACAACACGTGAGATTGCAGAGAAGCTTCATGTATCACATACATGCATTGAAAATCACTTAAAACAACTTGGCTATGTTCAAAAACTCGATACGTGGGTTCCTCACGAACTGAAAGAATCACAGTTAACGCAATGCATTAGCAGCTGCGATTTGCTAAAGAAACGTAATGAAAATGATCCATTTTTAAAACGACTGATAACTGGCGATGAAAAATGGGTTGTTTACAACAATATCAAGCGGAAAAGATCGTGGAGCAGGCCAGGTGAACCAACTCAAACAACATCAAAAGCTGATATTCATCAAAAGAAGGTTTTGTTATCAGTTTGGTGGGATTACAAAGGAATTGTCTACTTTGAACTCTTACCACCCAACCGAATGATCAATTCTGATGTCTACATTGAACAACTAACGAAATTAAACAATGCAGTTGAAGAAAAGCGGCCCGAATTGACAAATCGAAAAGGTGTTGTATTCCATCATGACAATGCAAGGCCACACACATCTTTGGTCACTCGGCAAAAATTAATGGAGCTTGGTTGGGATGTTTTGCCACATCCACCATATAGTCCTGACCTTGCACCATCTGATTACTTTTTGTTTCAATCTTTACAAAACTCCTTGAATGGTAAAAATTTCAATAATGATGATGATGTCAAATCGTACCTGATTCAGTTTTTTGCTAATAAAAACCAGAAGTTTTTTGAACGTGGGATTATGATGCTGCCTGAAAGATGGCAAAAGGTCATTGATCAAAATGGTCAATACATTACAGAATAAAGTTATTTAGTTCCATGAAAAAATTGTCTTTGATTTTCTTTAAAAAATCCGCAATTACTTAGTTGCCGACCCAATATTTTTAACCCTTAACAATCTATTCTGTGAATAAGTATCTAGAGTGATCTTTAAAATGTAAGCCAAACTGATCATCACCAGGAATAAAATTCAAAACATTTCCTATGGCGCCGGGACTGGTTTGGCTCAGTGGATAGAGCATTGGCCTGGGGACTGAAAGGTCCCAGGTTCGATTCTGGTCAAGGGCATGTACCTTGGTTGCAGGCACATTCCCAGTAGGGGGTGTGCAAGAGGCAGCTGATGGATGATTCTCTCTCATCGATGTTTCTAACTCTCTATCCCTCTCTGTAAAAAATCAATAAAATATATTAAAAAACAAACAAACAAACAAACAAAAAAACATTTCCTATGGCGAATGGCAGTGTAACCTGAGTTCTGCCAGCCTCTCCAAGATTATGGCGCACCACTCCCCCTCCCATCCCTACCCTCTAGAACATGGGGGAGGGGGGTAATTTGACTTTTAAAGGCGGGGGGGGGGGGGGAGGGGAATTCGAGAGTGAGTTGTTAACAGTGAATTTTTTGCATTTCTTATGGTTTTAAGGGCCTCATATACAGTAAATAAACATATTGTGACATATTTATGCATTTCTCTATTATATGTTTTGAAACTTTGCTATTTTTAATATCACTTCACATTATTATTTTTAACAATTTATTAGTGATTTCTTCCTCAGTACTTCAACTTCCTTTCACTCTTTCATTCTTCTGTTTCATGAATGCCATGTTCTGTGGAAGCTTGTTTAGAACTAGTTAATGGCCTTTTAGGCTTCCTCATGTGAATAAGAGTTCACTTTTTTTTTCTCTCCTTTCAGAAAAAGGGAAAAAAGAATCGACTTATTTACATTTTGTACAATAGTTTCAAATAAACTTGTAGAAAAGATGGTATCAGGCTACCCCATGTTGCCTTGAATCCCTTATAATTCTTTTTTTTTTTTTAATTAACATTTTATTTTCCTTATCCCCCATTATCCACTGTATCCCCCCATGCATGCCCTCACTCCCGTTATCTGTGTCCATTGGTTAGGCTTATATGCATGAATACAAGTCCTTCGGTTGATCTCTTACCTCCCCCCTCCCTTGCCTTCCCTCTGAGGTTTGACGTTTCTCTGTCTCTGGATCTGTTTTTGTTCATCAGTCTATGTTGTTCTTTATATTTCATAAATGAGTGAGATCATGTGGTATTTATCTTTCTTTGACTGGCTTATTTCACTTAGTTCCATCCATGCTGTTGCAAATGTAAACTCCTTTTTTACTGCAGTGTATTATTCCACTGTGTAGATGTACCATAGTTTCCTAATCCACTAGGCGTTCACTTTTTGAATAATAAGAATTATGTCACAGTGAGGGGGACCAGGTTTTAGAGATGCTTACGTGAGGCATGGCCAAAACAAGGTTGGGGACCACTGCTTTAGAAGCTCTGGTGTATTTAACTCACCCCTGCCTCGGGGGTCTGGCATAATCAGCCTTCAGTCCTTCCTGATTAAGAAATTATCCTGTCTTATTTAAACAACTAGAGGCCCGGTGCATAAAATTTGTGCACTTGTGGGGGTCCCTCAGCCCAGCCTGCACCTTCTTAGTATGGGAGCCCTCGGGGGATGTCTGACTGTCGGACATCCTTAGCACTGCCGCAGAGGAGGGAGAGGCTACCACCACCACCGCTGCACTCGCCAGCTGTGAGCCCGGCTCAGCGCCTCTGGCTGAGCAGTGCTCCCCCTGTGGGAGCACACCGACCACCGGGGGGCAGCTCCTGCATTGAGTGTCTGTCCCTTGGTGGTCAGTCATAGCAACTGGTCATTCTGCCGTTCAGTCAAACTGCATATTAGCCTTTTATTATATAGGACGTGTTCACTTCCTGTCTTTTCCACTAGAATGCAAGCTCTAGGAAGGCAAAAATCCTGACTGTCCTGGCACAATTATCTAAAATGCACAAGTGTTCAATAACATGCAGTAAAATTTACCTTTTTAAGAGTTCAGTTCTGTGTTTTAACAAATGTAGTCATGTAACTATAACTAGGACTCCTCCTCTAATCTTACTGACTTTCCAAAACTTTGCCCATTCCTTCTTCCTCGATAGCTTTTCTGGACTTACCTCTGGTCTGCTTGACAAAGGACCAGCGTCTCCCCACCTCCTCCCTGCCCTCTGCCCTTGCTGCTCAACCTGAAGGGCCTGCTTGAGAGAGTCATCTATACTTGCAACCACAACTCTTTACTCAATCGTCCTGCTTCAGGCACACAGAAAGTTAGAAAATATTTTACTATATTTGCTTCCAATATTTTTTTTTCAGAGTTGAAGTTAAGAGGAACCCAGGAGCCATTATTTATGACTTATTTTCTGACCAAGTACACCTCATGGTCAATTTGCCTAATCATCTTAAACTGCAATTTTGGAATTAAAGCAACATACCTTCGATCCTCTGCTGTGATCTTCTTAACATCTGGGTGAGTCTGGGTCCCATTCAGGACTCTTCTTCCATTTACGGCTGTGCCACCAGCTTGAGTTTTGGGAGCTGTCTTGTTTAGAAAGGGGTTTTGGGAAAGAGCCCCTTTCAACTTGAAGTCCAGGGTCCGTGCTCTGTGTTGGCAGCTGCTGCTGTGTTTACGGCCCTTGGCTGTACTTGCTCTTATGCTTGGGGTGTTGGGAATGACTGACGTGAAGCTGCCAACATCCAGGGCAGGCCTTTGGCTCACAGTCTTGGATTTCTGCTGCACATGTGACGTCTGAGGCTTAGAATAAAGCTGAGTGGGTTTCTTGTCTTGCTTAAGGCCATCAGGTCCTTCTTGAAGTAGACCGGGGCATGTCCTGGGCCTGGTATGTTCCACTTTTTGTTCAGTAGCAGTTTGTGACTGTAACTTAGCTGTACCTGGTCTTTCATATTTACCACTATTAATATTTATATCCTTCAGGTCCTTGACCCCTGGTTTCTTCGATGCTTGAGTCCTACTAAGGGTCTGAACAGAGTGAGAGGGAACTGTCTTTGGGGGTTTTCCTCCTAGTTTCACAAGAGCTGCTCCCCTAGGGAGCTGCTGTGACTTTCCTGGTGGAATCCTGGTTTGAGTTTCTCCAACAAATAGTTTATTAGCTCTTTCTTTCAGAACAGCACGATTCAATGAACTTTTACCCAAGGCTTGTTTAGGGGTCAAAATACTCTTGGTCTGATTATAAGAACTAGTCTTTGGCTCACTTTTGGTCCATAACTGAGGATGTGGTGTCTTCTCAGAGTCCAGGACAGTTTGGGGCAAGTTCTCTTTGTTCACCTCTTTCAGAAAGTTCTGTGAGGACTCACCCTCACCACGGACATTGTCCACAGAGTCTGCATGTGCAGTATTTCCTGGACCTGTCACCTGCTGCTCTGCAGCTTTCAGTTCCTGTATATTAAGGGACCCCACAGTTTTCCTCGACAGCTCTCCAGAGGACGCTCCAGCTTTGTGCTGCTGCTGACGGCTGCTGGAAGGCTTACAGTTTGGGAGAGAAGAAACACATCCTGAAGTCAGCCTTTTGCCCAGAGGTTTTGGTGGCTCCAATTTTGGCTTCTGGGACCCTGAGATAATGGCAGGTCTGGGCTGATGTTTATTGCTGATGGGTCGTGTAGCTTTGACAGGCAAAGCAGCGTGGTTGGCAACATCCTTTTTGGGTCTAATAGTCTAAAAAGACAAAGAAAAATATCAAAAAAGAAAAAAAAAAGAAAATTTATGAGAATAACCAACTTTTAAGAAAAATTAGTTATTTTATTTAGAATTTCACCAAGGAAGTTGAAACCTGAGAAAATAAAGGCTCACTAATAGAGGATTTTAATAATGAGTTCCTATAAAAATATATCAAAATCTTTTAGCTTGATAGAATTAAGCAGAGATGCAGTGAACATACAAAACTTGCTGTTTAAAAAAATATGCCCCAACCAAACAAGCAACTTGCTGAATGCCCATTAGGTCCCAGTGAAGTGTTCCTTTGAGGGACCCTGGAAAGATATACATACAGTATACTTATGTTAGGGTACCACCCAAGTTCTTCCTAGTTCTTTGTATGGTTACACTAATATTTTATAGAGAACACTGCCTTTGTAAAGGCCACAGTGCCACTCAAGAACCTTTGTCGCATCACCTGCAAGGACAGACAGTAGATGCTGGGAGGCCTGAGAAACTTTGAACAACTCTCCATAAGCATCTATTGTAATATCACAGAGTTTAGTCATATTTGTGAATTCAGGATGGGTTTTAAGATTAGATTATAAGTTATTAACAAATAAATGTTTCAGTCATGTTACTAATTTTGGATAAGAAAGGTAGGAGTAGAGTACAGAGAACTTTGAGGGGAATTAGAATTGATATGGTAAAGAACAGGCGCATCAGTAGTAAGCAATTACACAGGAAGGTTAATTTGGCAGACATTTGTAAAGCATAGGTTTCTAGGGGAAAATATGCTAGAGCTACTGCTCTCTATGTTTCATTCAATAATATTGTCAATAGTTCCTATGTAAACTTTGTGAGTATGTAAAGAAGTCTGAAACCAGAGCCACTTGGAATTAAGGGCGAGGCACTCAGAGCATTGTATGGGTATGAGTGGTGTTGCTGGGTGGCGGTAGAAATAGATGGTACACCCACATGGCTATAGCTGGGCTACTCCTTGAGCCACAACATTCATATCCACCTCCTGTCTCTCCACTATCACTTACTGCTGAGGCATGGAGGTTGGTATCAAAGTGTGCTGTTCTTTTTTGTACATTAAAAAAACAAACAAACACCTGAGATATAATTTGCATCCCCTTAAAGTTTAAAGTGTACATCCCCTTAAAATATAAAGTGGGTTTTAGGTATTCAGAAGCCTGTACAACCATCGTCACAAGTTCCAGAACATTTTCAACACTCCAGAAAGAAATCCATATTTGCTTGAAGTTACTCCCTATTTCCCTCCCCCTCAGACCCTGGCAACCACCAATCTACTTTGTTTCATAGAGTTGCCGATACTGGACATTTATTATGAATGGAATCACCCAGTATGATGTGATGTGGCCTTTCGTGTCTGGCTTCTGTCACTTAGCATTATGTTTTCGAGATTCACCCATGTTGCAGCATGTATCAGTACTTTATTTTTTAATTAATAAACTTTAATTTTTAGAGCAGTTTTAGGTTCAAATCCAAATTGAGTGAAAAGTACAGAGAGTATTATAGACTCCTTTTACCCACACATGCACCACATAACTTTTTATGGCTTTATTATGTTAAACCCAAAGTATGTTGGGGTCCTTTTCCATTAGATCCACAATCTAGCCAAATGGAACTGATTAGGGAACATATTCTTATTAAACAGCATTCCAAAGTAGTTGAGACCAATAGCTCTCAGCCCTGTCATTTAATAGCTGTCCTGTGACTCAGTTCCCTCATCTGTAAAATGGGGCTAGTAACAGTACCTATCTTATAAGGCTACAAGGTCCTGCAAGTGAGACTCATAGTAGGTGTTCAAAAATGTTTGCTATGAAGAGACCAAAGTGCACTTAAAGATTTTTTTTGTTAACAAAATTGAATTACAATATGTTGTGCTTTTCAAAAAACAATTCTGTCCTGTCCCTTATACACTGTTCCCATATTTATGAGAAATATTTGTGCAAAACATTTTCTTTAGGTTGCTAACTTCTTTATTATTTTTAGTACTAATCACCCAAAATAGATATTTTTTAATTTTTTATTTTATTGATTTTTTACAGAGTGGAAGGGAGAGGGATAGAGAGCTAGAAACATTGATGAGAGAGAAACATCGACCAGCTGCCTCCTGCACACCCCCTACCAGGGATGTGCCCGCAACCAATGTACATGCCCTTGACCAGAATTGAACCTGGGACCCTTCAGTCCGCAGACTGACGCTCTATCCACTGAGCCAAACCGGTTTCAGCCAAAATAGATATTTTTTAAAAGACTAATTTCTTAATGAAGGAATGAGGACACATATGTAATACCTTAATCAATAAAAAAATTTAAAAAGACTAATTTCTACTTACAGATTTAGAAGATGGAGGATTTGGGCAATTATTCTTGGCTTTTAGATAAGGCCTATAAAAGAAAAAATAATATTAATTTTTAGTACAGAAATATCAACAAGGCTTGGAAAGTAAAGTGATTAAAAATGAAATTTTAAATAATTAAAATGTCTGTATATGGTAAAAGAATTAAAAATTATATTCAATGAAATCTCCTTTTCCTCCCCTCCTTAATTCCATTATTCTACTCTTCAGAAAACATAACTGCTCTTATTCACTACGTGTGATCTTTTTAGAGATGTCCTACACATATACATAATATTCCAACAATTTTAATGCACTGTGTCAGGCACTGGAGATATAATGCCTAACAAGTTTAAAAACCTTGTTATAAATATCTCTTAACAGTGAGTTACCAGAGGAAAAAGTAATACAACTAAAGAAAAAAAATAGGCACATATAAAATCTAGCTACTGAGACAGAAAATGCAAAAAAGGATAGGAAAGTAGAGGAGAATTTAGAAGGATTTAACCTCCATGGATCAAAAGCAATTGCCAAGCTAACAGGGACTTCAATTGTGACTTGATCTTTGTTTCTCTCATCGTGAATACAAGCCCTGGGAGGGCCAGACTGCTCTGCTTTGTTAAGCAGCATTTCTTCAGAACCAAGAGAGATACATTACAGGTATTAAATAAATATCTGCTGAATAAATGCAGTAGGTTTACTCAAACAAAGAAATAAAGGTGAATAAAAACCCAAAGTAAAAATACAATAAAATGTGAAAGCTAAATTTGTAAAAATTTGTTTTGTTAAAAAAAAAAAAGTTCAGCTACTCAAATGAGCATAAAATTGATTAATGCTCAGAAGAGGGATAAATGACATCCCTAAGATGTTGACAAAAGATAAAAGTTAATTGGTAACATCATGTCCACCTCAAGAGTAAGTGCTGCCAGCCGATGTGGCTCAGAGGTTGAGCATCAACTTATGAACCAGGAGGTTATGGTTCGATTCCCGGTCAGGGCACATGTCCAGGTTGTTGGTTTGATCCCCAGTGAAGGGTGTGCAGGAGGCAGCCCATCAGTGATTCTCTCTTATCACTGATGCTTCTATCTCTCTCCCTCTCCCTTCCTCTCTGAAATCAATAAAAATATATTTAAAAAAAGAGTGAGTGCTAAGGCAGCGATTTTCAATCAGTGTGCCACAGCCAACACAACAATAGCTGTCTGGTGTGAATGAATCAAAATTACATTTTTTTTTTGGTCAGATCAGCAAAAATATATTTTTCTTGGTGCAGCAGAATTTTGGTCATTAGTCTATGTATGCCATGAGATGAAAAAGCTAAAGTCGCTGAGCTAAGAGAATGGCCAAAGAGCAGGATGTTCATGTGCAGCTATGGAGGCTGAACAGGATCATTCGGCTTCTTGACCAAACACTGCCTTCCCAAGAATTACTTTCCCAGGAAGGAAGCAGAGACAGAGGAAGCTTCCAGCGAGGTAGGCGATATTGTAGATCAGAGGTTCCCAAACTTGTTTGTGCCGTAGACCCCTTGCCATGTTTTTCGGTTTTGGGTAGACCCCCTACTTACCTGATATTGATTTTTTTGTAAATTTCTAACTGTAGTGAAGTTTAGTGTTAAAATTTAATAAAAAATAATGTACCTACTTTTCTCCGGCATTCTCAAACAAAATAACACTGATTCACTATAATTTGTATGATAAACTACCAGTTTATATTTTTTTAAATATTTTCTCAGCACTTTCCTATTCAAGATTCAGGAAACGAATGAACGTATTTTTCTCACATTCATATTTATAGAGTGACGAATTGAACAAGTCGGTGCAAGTTTGCGAAGCTTTGAGACAAAAATTGGCAAGAATGTTTACTGCGCGTATGCTTGTAACAAGATGATACTGGTATATCATTATGTGCAGGTTTTTATCCTACAACTTACACAATTTTATAAACATATAATAAATTTTTTACTTCATAGGTACTTTTATAAATAATTTATATGTTTTTATATTATAAGATAATATGATGTAAGTAAATAGGTACTATCAGTGTATGTTGAGATCCACTATCGTGGACCCCCATTTTCATTTCATGGACCCCCAAATTTTTTTTTCGCTGACGTAGACCCCTTGCAGGTTGTCATAGACCCCTGGGGGTCGATATAGACCACTTTGGGAATCACTGTTGTAGATCCTCCCCTCCTTCCTCCGGAGACTGTCTCATAACAATGCCTACGTCTTTGCCAATGTACCAGATGCTGCCAGAGGTTTTGTCGTGCTGGCACTGACACGCCCTCTTTGAGCTACCATTGGATGCCAATGTAGTCGGAGCAGAGCACAAGCAAAAGGGCTTTCCATTGCCGTTAGCAACCAGGGCAACGGGAGTTCCCTGATGGTGGGAGACAAACTCACTTGCTGTTCTGGCACTTTAGTTTTCCCTTGGCTGCTAGGTACTCCTGGAGCTTTCTCTGCCGCTCTTCTGCAAAACAGGCGAGCAAAGAACAGAACTTCAGCACGGGATCTTAACCAGTTCATTTATATTCTTTTCTTTATTTGGTTGTTAATCCTCACCCAAGGATATTTTTCCCATTGCTTTTCAGAGTGGAAGGGAGGGAGCGAGGGAGGGGGAGAGACAGAGGAGATGGGGGGGGGGGGAGAAAAAGAAGAAAGTGAGAAATATCCATGTGAGAAACATCAAATGGTTGCCCCCAATACCCCCCCCCCCCCCGCCCCCAACCAGGAATCAAACCCAAAACTCAGGTACATGACCTTGACTGGGAATTGAACCCGAGACCTAAGGTGCTCTGGTAGATGCTCTAACCACTGAGCCCACCGGACATAGACCACGCCTCCAAGTGAATACCAGCATTACCCATATCATTTATATGTCAGGCCCTAGTCTGAAATTTAAAGAGGGTAAATGATATGCCCAAAGTTACCCAGCCAATAAGTGGCAAAGCCAAGATCTGAAGCCGGTGTTATTCAACCCCAGAGCGCCTGCTCACATGCACTGTTCTAGGCTACAACATACTCCGTGCACGAGGAAATTCTGTTTCTGGCGCACCTGAGCTGGTGAGCCAGGCCTGGTCTCATTACATTTCCCCCAAGAGGGATGATGATTTTTGCCTACAAACCCTTCATGGTTTCAAAACAGGCCAGGTTAGGGGGTTCATGGCAAACATGCCTATGGTGATTTTCTAAGCAAGACATCTATGAGGGGTGAAAGTCAATATTTCTGTTTATAAATTTCAATGTAGCAGTGGAGATAAAATAAACAACAATAATTACAGCACAAGGCAAAATCTAGGTGCCATGAGAGAGGGTTAAAAGAAAGAATTAGGGGAGTTCAGAGGCAGGGACTGAGGGTAACAGGTGGTTGGAAAAGGCTAATATTCAATAATGGCAAACCAAACATTACAGGGTGCAAATCTGCTCCCCGCCTCCCCTAACCCGAGCTGCTCGCATGGCCCTCTGGCTCCGGGGCGGCCCTGGGCGCGGACCGCAGCCAGTGCAGCGGGGGTCGGCGGGGCCCGGGTTCTGGGACGTCCAGCCCGTTAGCAAACCTGCCGAAGCTGAGCCCGAACACGGGGCAGAGGCGCCCAACGTTAGGCGTTGGGTCATTCCGTGCAGCGCCCAGGACGTGTCAGGTGAGCAGATGTCCTCGCCGCCAAACGCCGCCCACCGGGGAGGTGGGGCCCGGACCGCGCCCGCGAGGCGCCGTGGCCGCCGCAGTGCAGGCTCGGGCCGGCGGGGCCACTAGGGCCGGGGCGGGGGCTGGGGCCACCCCGGGGCGGGGGCACTCGGGCCGGGGCGGGGGATAGGGGCGCCTGACTCCTCCGGGACTCACAATCCGGGCCAATCAGCCGGGCGCCGGTGACGCCCCGCATCGCTGCTGCAGGACCTGCTGGGACAGTGCCTGCAGGGTCTCGGGACGCCCCGCGCGCGGACGTCTCCCAGGTGCCCAGACGCCGGGTGGGGACGCCGAGGCAGGCGAGGGGGCCAGCAGCCTCCGCGGTGCCGCCCGCCCGCCGCGCCCGCCGCCCGGAGCACTCACCCGCAGCGGCGGAGACTCCAGGTCGCACCATAGTGGTTCCTCCGCGACAGTTACTCTTCAGGGGCCGCGCCCGCAGTTGAGAAGCGGCACGGCGCCTGCGCCCTCTCTCATTGGTTCCCCAGTGTTTGAAACTCGCCAATAGGAAGCAGGAGAGGGCGGGACAAGGCATGCGGCTTAGAGCTTTTTGATTGGAGGAGCGGGTGTGGTGGTGATGGTAGAGCTTCCGGCCTCTGCAGCGCGCTAGCGACCTTCCGTGAACTTCCCTCCTCCTGTCAGAACCCGAAGGAGAATAGGGTAAACCTCAAAATAGATGCAGAAAAGGCATTTGACAGAATTCAATAGCTATTTATGATTAAAAACTCCCAACAAAATGAGTATAGAAGGAATGTCCCTCAATATATTAAGTTCATAAATGACGAGCCCACAGCTAACATCTAAGCAATGATGGAAAGTTAAAAGCTTTTCCTCTAAGATCAGGAACAAGACAAAGATGTCTGCTTTCATCATTTTTATTCAACATAGTAATGGAAGTCCCCCAGAGCATTTAGGCATAAGTAAAAGGAAACCAAATAGTAAAGGGAAAAGTAAAATTGTGTCTATTTGCAAATGACATGATTTATATAGGAAACTAAAGACACCAAAACAAACAAACAAACAAACAAACAAACACCACAAAGCCACAAAAAAAGAAAACCCAAAAAACTATTAGTTTTAGTATATTCGCAGGATAGTAAACCAATATATGAAAATCAGTTGCAGTTCTATAAACCATCAGAAAGAGAAATTAAGAAAACAATTCCATTTACAATTGCATAAAAACAGAATAAAATACTTTGGAATGAACTTAACCCAGGAAGTGAAACATCTGTACCCAGAAACCTATAAATAAATGGAATGATAATCTGTGTTCATAGATTGGAAGAATTAATATTGTTAAAATGTCCATACTGTAAACAATCCACAGATTCAATGCAACCTCTATCAAAACTATTAGTTTTAGTATATTCGCAGGATAGTAAACCAATATATGAAAATCAGTTGCAGTTCTATAAACCATCAGAAAGAGAAATTAAGAAAACAATTCCATTTATAATTGCATAAAAACAGAATAAAATACTTTGGAATGAACTTAACCCAGGAAGTGAAACATCTGTACCCAGAAACCTATAAATAAATGGAATGATAATCTGTGTTCATAGATTGGAAGAATTAATATTGTTAAAATGTCCATACTGTAAGCAATCCACAGATTCAATGCAACCTCTATCAAAATTCTAATGGCATTTTTCATGGAAATAGAACAATCAATCCTAAAATTTATGTAATCACAAAAAACTCCAAATTGCCAAAGAACTCTTGATAAAGAACAAAACTGGAATCATCATACTTCCTGATTATTACAAAATAATTCCAATAAAAATCTATGGAATTGGTATAAAAGACACATAGATCAATGCAACAAGACAGAAAATGCAGAAATAAACCCATAAATATATGGCTAATTAATTTTTGACACAGGAGTCAAGACTATACAACAGAGAAAGATAGCCTCTTCAATCAATGGTGTTGGGAATACTGAACAGCCCCATGCAAAAGAATGAAACTGTTCCCCATCTCACACCATACATAAAAATCAACTCAAATGGATTAAAGACTTAAATTTAAGACTGGAAGCTGTAAAACTCCTTGAAGAAAACATAGGGTAAGCTTCTTGACATTGGTCTTGGCAATGATTTCTTTTTTTATTTTTTATTTAATAGTAAGACAGATTCAACAAGCAAATATAAACAAGTTAGACCACATCAAACTAAAAAGTTTCTTCATAGCTCAAGAAATAATTAACAAAATAAAAAGGCAATTAATGGAAGGGGAGGAAATCTTTTCAAGCCATCTATCTGATATAGGGTTGATAGCCAAAATATATAGAGAACTCACACATTTCAACAGCAAAACAACAACAAACAAAAAAGAAAATCCAATTAAAAAATAGTCAGAGAAGCTGAATAGAAAATTAAAAAAAAAAAAAAGCCATTCATATGGCCAACAGGTACATGAAAAGATACTCAACATCACTAACCATCAGGGAAATGCAAATCAAAACTACAATGAGGTATCACCTCATACTTGTGAGAATGGCTGTCAGAAAAAGACAAGAGAAAACAAGTGTTTTCTTGTTTTCTCAAAGATAAGGATCTGGAGAAAAGAGAACCCTCCTGTACTGTTAGTGGGAATGTAAATTGATATAGCTAGTATGGAAAACAGTATAGGAGGTTCCTAAAAAATCAATAATAGAACTACTATATAGTTTAGGATTTATATTTCTAGGTATTATATCAGAAGAAAATGAAAACAGGATGTTGAAGAGATACCTGCATGCTTATGTTTATTGCAGCATTATTTATGATAGTCAAGTTATGGAAACAACTGAAGTGTTTATCAGTGGATGAATGGATAAATAAATTTAAAAAATATAATAAAATATGTATATGCATGGAATATTATTCAGACATAAGTAAGAAAGAAATATTGATGTTTGCTACAATATGGGTGGACCTTTAGGACATTATGCTAAGTGAAATAAGTCAGACAGAGAAAGATAAATACTGCATGGTATTCACTTATATGTGAAATCTAAATAAAAGTCAAACTCATAAAAGTCTTTGTATAAATTGGTATTTTGTTATGCAATCATACATTCACTTAAAAAATCAGAAAAACATATAACCTAAAACTCTTATAAATCATTCAATCACTCAGAGGTAAGATTGTTAGCATTCTTTCAATAATCATTTAAATATAGATTGTAGGTATTTTAAATAAAGACTGGGATATACTGTAAAATCTTTGTAATCCATTCTTTATACTCAACAATATGGTGTGAACAAAATAAAAATATGCTCATCAAATTAAAGATGCTACAAAACTGAGGAGAGGAAAACCCCGTGTTTATAAAAAATCAGAATCTGGAACAATCTAAAAAGATCTGGGGTCAAATTAACAAGATTAAATTTAACAGAGATAAATTTAAAGTATGAACTTAGGTTGAGAATTGGTCTAGGTCTTAATTGTCTACAAATGTTATATGAGTCACTAATTTCACTTGCTTTCAAAAAGCTAATGTTGCTTCCTAACAAAACCATGGTGCTTAAATAGGAAGGACAAATCTCCTATTCTTTTTTTCTTTTTCTTTTTTTTAATATATTTTATTGATTCTTTTACAGGGAGGAAGGGAGAGGGATAGAGAGCCAGAAACATCGATGAGAGAGAAACATCGACCAGCTGCCTCCTGCACACCCTCCACTGGGGATGTGCCCGCAACCAAGGTGCATGCCCTTGACCAGAATCGAACCTGGGACTCTTCAGTCTGCAGGCCGACGCTCTATCCACTGAGCCAAACCGGTTTTGGCAAAATCCTATTCTTGTTTCTGCTGGTCTGATCAAATCTTGAACACTACATTTAATTCTGGCCTACAAATTATATAAAAGATATTGATAACATTGGTCAAGACTCAAGAGGACAATTTTGACAAGTGTATATAGTCATAAAACCACCATATAATCAAGGAATAGATATAGATACACAAGCATATTTATACATACTATATTATTACTATCCCAACTATTTTTATCACCTCAAAAAGTTTGAGTGTAGGCATTTTTAAATGTCTGGGGATGACTTAGTGGGAAGAGAGCTAGGGAAATGTCCTTTGGATTTTTGTTTCTATACTTTGGACTTAAAGGTGGAGATTTGGCTTTTCTCTCATCAGTTTGAAAACTGATTTATAAAGACCATAAACAGGGTCTACCAAGTTCAGTGCCAAGACTATTGAATTCCATCATGGTGACCCTCTTATCATTTAGGCAGGGGAGATGGCAATTGCATGAACAAACAAGTGTTCACCATATGCTTCTCTTCTCTTCTTTCTCTGATGTCACTTTTAAGATTTTACCTACTGTGCACCTTCTGTCTTTCAAATCTATATCTAGTTCTAACTTCTCCTGAGTTCTAGGCATATTATCATCTATCCATTCCACATATACACCTGAGTGTCCTGCAAGTAGCTCAAATTTCATGCCTAAAATGGTACTCATCATACTGCATCCTGGTAGTGAGAAAAACTCCATATTTCTACCAAAAGTACTGATTGATACAGTCACTCACCTACTTCCCAGTAACAGGAAACTGAGAGTCATCTAGAATTGCTCCTTCTCCATTATTTCCCACATCTAATCCCAGTTCCCTTGATTTTTAACTTGCATTGGTTAGTTATTAATCTGGCTCTGTATGTGTGAGTTTGTGTGGATAGATGAACACATGTGTTATAAATTCGTAATGTGAACTTGAAATAAACCTGAACATATTATCATTCTTAATGCCAGTTATGCTACTGGCTAGCTAACAAAGGGAGAGAAAAATATAAACTCATGGTTTGGTTTGTAATGTAGCACTAGTTATTTATGTGAACTTTTACTTTTTGTTCCTAGTTACCATCTATCTATATATAAAAGTCTAAGTGACCATTATGACAGAACAACAGGAATGACTGGAACAACTGGTCAGTCGCTATGATGTACACTGACAACCAAGGGGCAGATGCTTAGGGCAGGAGCTGCCCCCTGGTGGTCAATGTGCTTCCACAGGGGAAGCATCACTCAGCCAGAAGCTGAGTTCAAGGCTGGCTAGCACAGCTGTGGTGGCAGGAGCCTCTCCCAAATCCACAGCAGCACTACCAAGCAGTCAGACATCCCCTGGGGGGTCCTGAATTGTGAGAGGGGGCAGGCTGCCTGAGGGACCCCTTCTCCCCCCCAGTGCATGAATTTTATGCACTGGGCCTCTAGTGCAGTGAAATAATGATTAAGACAATAATTATATGTCAGATTTACTTTTTTGTAATTTTTATTCAATTGTAATTGATAATATGTCAGTCCTTATTAGTAATAATAATGTGACACTGTGGTTTTAGCCCAACTTTTAGAACCTAGAAGTAATAAATAACAGTTGTCTCATTGTTGCCAAAGTCAAGGTCATTCATTTTAGCTAGCAGGAATTGATAGCAGGTGAAATATAATGCCACACGAATGACAAAGAAAGTTTAAAGGTAGAGGAGCAAAAGCTTTTGGCCAATTATCAGCTCAAACAAAGAAAATAATTAAAATATAAATTTATTATCATAATTGCAAGGATCCCAGAATACATAGCCTCATGGCAATGGAAAGAGCACAACTTGGACCAAAGTGCCTTAGTGTAACTACATCAAACTCACTCAACCTGAAGAACACTGTATGTTGTTGAAGATACCTGGTCACTCTCACAAATGAAAAAAAAATTGACATAAATATAATAATATGCTATAATTAACTTAAATTATATTTATAAATATTTATGTATATATAAATAATAACTTAACATTCAATGCTTTGCTTTGTTCTTGAGGCTCAGTTTCAAGAAGCATTTTACTGAAATGATCTCATTGGTTGTCATAAAATACTGTTGAGACAGAAAGGACATTCCCTCCATTTTGAAGACAGTCAAAATGAAGTCCAAGAAACTTACAGTATTTGATTAAGGATCTATCAGCAACTTAAAAGCAGAAGGCAAGCAGATGAAATGAAATCCTGGGTCTATGGCTTCTCATTCCAACTGCCATTGTGGGTCTTCCTTAGTTTTTTTTTGTGCTTTAGTTAACTCGTATGTAATATAGGTAGAGTCCTTTTGATAGTCAGGAGCCTTGTTCCTCCCAAGATTGTAATGAATAATAATAATTAAAATGATTGGTACTTGCATAGTATAGGGTGTTCCTTAAATAACAAGCAATATTATATATTAGTATTGGTCCCCTAGATCTTACTCCCTCTCTTACAAAGAGAGTAAACATTCATTTAGAATTACAAAGGCTTAGCACATGCTCAGCAAGTGACTAAGAGTAAAGGAATTGACTGCCTCATGTACATGGTACAAATGGACTGTCAACATTTCACAAGTAAGTAGACTCCAGAGTCAAGGCTAGTTGTCCAGTATCTGAAGGTCAATGATAGAGGGATGCCCACTTGCCATGTGCACCTGGTATTCTTCCTTTGTGGCAATAAACAACTTTGGATGGGCAACCGACTCAAAGTAGTCCATAGAGCCTTTACTTTCCCAGAAGAAGAGAAGGTTGGTTTCGTCTGTGATGGTTTTGGGTGTCTCAGGCATCTCCTAGGATAAGGAGGGTAGAGTTGTCAGAGAATGAGATGCTAGAACAAAAGTCAAAGTTCAATCCCTTTGGCATATATCCTTAGTGAGAAACATAGCACTTTAAGATTTTGGCTCTGTAATATTATCTAGGTTCTTCATTCATTTGTTCATTCAGTAAGCATTTATTACATGCCTATTAGATGTATGACATCATCTACTCATAATAATTGATTTCCTTAGTTAACTGGAGAGAAATCCAAATTAGTCATGAAGATTGCCAATGACACCAGTGTCTCTCTGTATCCTGGCAGGTGTGGTCAAACGTTATTCTTGTCTTGCCTCCAATGCAAACATAAGACATTTTGCATCCAATCTAAGCACAAACAATTTTAAAACCTCTAAAAATTTTGACCTCTAAGAGTGTAAATCGTACCTTTGGGGAAACAATATATAATGTAGAAATGTTTATGTATGTATTTGAATCAACAATTGAAGGTTGAAAAAATATCAACACACACACACACACTCACACACACACCCCACTACACAGGTATATTAGCAGCTGAATTCTTTCTGTAAAATTGTTGATGACTGTGATCTCTTTAGACTCTATCCTTCTTGTGGTTATGAATAGAATTTAACAATACAATACTTTCATGAAAAAAGTAAAATTCAAATTCTAACCTGAGATACTTCTTCTCTACTCTTTTTAATCTAAAGAAACTAAATATCCCTTTTGAGGTTCCCTTGGAGTTTTTAATGTCAATAAAGATTTTATTACCCAAACCTACTCCTCTCCTATTTTTTTCTCATCTCAATAAGTGGCGTTTCTCCTCTTGCTCTTTTTCATTCTGTCTTCAAAATGTAATGAGATTCTGCCTACTGCTTTCCACCTGTCCCAGCACTTCCCACCCCATGGCTGTTGTTATTGCCTCCTAGTGGAGCTGTCTGCTTCCTCTATTGCTTTCCTTCTGATATAGCCTCTATTTTAGAAAACATAAATGAACTCCCTTTTATGGCTTTTTATTGCACCTCAGAGGAAATCCAAATGCAAGGCTCCACCAATACCAGCCTCTGCCTTTCTTCCCTACTCTCTTGGTGCCCAGCTCCTAGAGCACATATGTCAAACACAAGGCCCGCGGGCCAAATCCAGCCCGCCAGGCCTTGCAATGTGGCCCGCACCGCGCTGTCATCATGGCACTCCGCTGTCAGTTTATGACATTGTCTGTTTATGACTGTTCAGTAAACCATTTGGCCCGCGATTTAGGCTGGATTTTAGATTTTGGCCCCTTCTCTGATTGAGTTTGACACCCCTATCCTAGAGTGTCCTTCTGATCTTTGAAGCTAGCCTTTAAACTCTTAAAGATCTAGGGCTGGGAGCAGTCAGACCCCTCTTTTTATTATGCCCTTCTCCCCCCACTTCCCTTGTATGATGGCATGCCCCCCTCTCCCCTCAGCAGCTCTCATCTCACAGGGAACTCTATTTTTGCCTCTCTATCTAAAGAGAATTCCCACTTTTTAAAAATCTCAGTACCTTGTCCATTTGCTTTATAGCATCTTGCATGTTGTGCTGGTTGCTTGGTTTGTTTATTGATTGTGTCCCCCAGGAGACTAAGTCCTATAAGGTTAGGGACTTTGGTGTACCGCTGCCTACACCGCTATTGGCACTGTGCTTGACAGACAGAAGGCTGTCAGCAAATAATGCTTACTGAATGACTTCATGAATGAAGCCAGTGACACCACTTTCATTTCACTTGATCAAGTAAAGAAACACATGCATCACATAAATTCTAGTGGGGTTGGGGGTTGGATTATAAATTTACTGAATAAGAGTCACCTATTTATTAGTGGAGAAAACTCTAAGACTAAAGTGGGCATCTATATTTTTGGCAGTGGAGATGGGGCTGGGATTAAGGACAATGTGGGCACCAATGAAGAAAGAGGTGCTAGAGTCAGAAGGCTAGGGATAGAGTGTTGACTCCAGCTTTTTCCCTTGTGCCCAGTGGCACATGATTAATCCTCTCTAATCTCAGTTGACTTGTTTGAGTTTCTTGGAGGCAGGCCCATCATCCTAATGCCTAAATAATGTAAAACAGATAGTAGATGTCAGTAAAGATAAAATAACAATGAATAAATGGATGTCCTGGGATGGGAGGTGAACAGGATCAGGCAGAGAAAGGAAGAAGAAGGAAGAAGGCAATTTATCTCTTATATATTCTTGCACCTGCATTTTACTCTCTCACAGATTCTGCCTAGAATTTCCCCTGGGGATGGAAGCAGGATGGGGCCAGATGAGCAGGTGGGGGCTGTGGTAGGAAGAGAAGAGGACTGTGCACCCTGCTAGGGGTGTCTGTTGTTTGGAGTTATTTATAAATGTATGCAAAGGTAAATTAGAGACAGAGGACAACTGACCTTTAGCAATATGGGTTCGCCTTCTTTTTGCGCACTCAAAAACAGTCGTGTGTCTGAGATTCTTAGAGTCACAGGAAATTTAAGATCATCTGATTTATAACCACCCATATCAAATTTCACTGTGAAGAGAAAAGCCAAAAAAAAAAGTAAATATATGGTATTTGTATAGAATCAAGTGTTTATGTAGATACTCTGTCTATGCCTGTGTGTGCCTGTGTGTGTGTAGTAGGTCCCTCATTATGGTGTAAGTGACAGAAATGGAACCTGGCACATTGATGTGACTTTACCATGTCTGCCATACTTAGTAGGCAGATAGACACTTGGTTAATATCCTTAGAATCGTCTAAATTGAATGAATGCTTGGGGGCTAAGTATTTATTAAATCTAGTGTAATTACATTAATGGGATAAGACACTATAATTTGTGAGGTCATGAGTTCATAATGACCTAAGATGGAGGGGTTTAGGGAAGCTGATAGCCTTGTTGCTAGTGTTAGTGACAAGCAGTTAAAATTTTCTTAGAGATAGCTTAATAAGAGTTGTAAAATTATATATGTCTAGAAACTCAGGAGTTCCACTTTTGGGATATGCTCTTCTAAAGAAATAACCTCATAGGAAAAAATGTATATATACAAAGATATTTGCAACAGAATTTCTTAGAAAAAACTCTCTCTCTCTCTCTCTCTCTCTCTCTCTCTATATATATATATATATATATATATATATATATATATATGTATATATGTATATACACACACAAACACACACTCACACACATTGAGTGACCAGATTATTATGATCTCTTATAAGTACCGCGCGCTAACCGATTGCGCCACTGGAGCCCCGGCTTATTATGATCTCTTAAAACATAATAATAATCTGGCCACTCAGTGTATGTGTGTGTGTGTGTGTGTGTGTGTGTGTGGGTGGGTGTATTTGAGACGCAGTGCATGAATTCATGCATGGGTGGGGTCCAGCCAGCATGGCCAGGGGGAGAGGATATGGGTGGTTGGCTGGCCTGCCTGCTGGTTGAACTCCTGGTTGAGGGGACAATTTGCATATTAGTCTTTTATTATATAGGATATACATTGAGTGGGCAGATTATTATGCGTTCAGAGATCATATAATCCGGTCACTCAGTGTGTGTGTGTGTGTGTGTGTGTGTGTGTGTATATATATATATATATATATATATATATATCCAGTTTATAGGAGAATTAGTGAATAGAACACAAATAATTTGTAACTGTCATAGCATGGGAAGCGTGCTAGCTGAAGTCCAATCAGAGAGCCCTGCTGTTTACTGCAGAGGATCCTCTGTGGATCTTGGGAAATAATTTTGTAGATGATGACATATCCTGAAGCTAACCATATACATCATGGAAATGGTGTGATAAAACTTCTTAGACACCAAGTTTCATCCTTCAGAACATATTTACATATTATTGGGTATTTTGCCTCCAATTATGTTATATACTTGAGATGGTTCTTTCTAATTTGGTGTTATTTGTAAGTTTGCTGGCCAGGCTTTCTAATGAAGCGTGATGGCTCCTCATTGGTTCTGGGCAAACTGGGGTGAGTCATTTAACATTTTGAGCCTCAGTTTCCTCGTCTTTAAAAAGGAGGATAAGACTGAGAGAACCAAAGGAGAAACTACATCAGGAAGCTGCACACTGCACTTAGATGTCCTCAAGGACAGGACACCTGCTTGTGGGGCTCCCAGGTTTGGTTGAGGCTCCTGTCTTTACCGGGGGTTTTAACTGGGGTGATATGCATCCTTCTGTTCTAGAAAAGTTGTGCAAAGCCAAGAGTCTAGAGAGCTGTATTCTTTGAAAGTAGAAAGCTTGAAAGAAATACAAAAATAAGAGGAGGGAGAATGATTGAGTTGTCTGTTTACCTGCTTGGTCCATATCATGTAATGTGGCAGCCACTAGGAAACGGCCCGATGTGTCTCGAATGATGCTTTGATGGAGGCTGTCATTCAGGATGAAATGTCTTTTGAGGACCCTCATGAAGGGGTAACTCACATTACCCTGGAAGCTGTAAGGAACTGATGTGGGCTGGAGGATTTCTGAAATCATTAGCACAAGCTCAGATTAGTGTCTGGGAGCAGACACATGACATGCCTGCTCTAATACAAGCACAGAAATGAGGAAACAGAGAAGTGGGATCACCCAGCCGTAGCAGAGTGGATTCTAGCATTATTTCTTTTTAAACTGTGATGCCTCTATATTTTTTTAAACAGAGATTATCTGCAATGTCTTAATTTTTGGTTGTTTGGAGGTTTCTAAGTAACCAGGAATGTTCCTAATATCCCCATCTATATTTTCAAATGAATGCACTCTGTGTAAAGAAATACATATATTAAGAATTTTGTATGTTATTGAGGGAGAGGTCTAAATGTCTGTCCCCCTCTTAGCAGTGATATAAATCAGTATCTTCACAAATTTTCATGGCTCTGCATAATTCTACTTCTAGGAGTCTATTTTAAGGTGTAAATGGCGATAGAAATGATGGCTTATTGATATGGATGTTTGTTGTTACAAGCTTCTTGTTACTCTGACTTTAGGTTTTATTTGCCCCCATACTCTATTGTCCCTACATTTGCTTAAAAATGGAAAACAAGGATGTTATTGTACTTGACTCCCTACCTTCTTCTGGATCATTGGCAATGATTTCCAAAAACAGTGTATAAATGCTTTCTGCCAAAGGCCTGAAAGTCACATGACCTTTACAATTATTTATATTGGTGAAAAATTTCACTCTAAAATGTCCTTGATATATTGTTACTTGAAAAAAAAACTACATATGAAATTGTGATCCTAACATGCGCATGTATGTATATAGAAACAACTATCATAGTACTGGCAGTGGTGAACTCTTAGTAGCAGTATGAGTAATTTTTATTTCTTTCTTACATTTTCTTCTACTTCTTAAGTTTCTAGGTGAACGTGTATTAGTGTATAGTGTTACCTTAAACATATTTGGTTTTTGTTTCACATTGAGGGTTGTAAAATAGAGGCATGGGAGAAAAATCATGGTTTTTATCGTTAGAAACAAATTTGGTTTAAGGCTTTCCCATTTACAAATCGGGAAGGTGACTATCTCACTGAGCTTAGTTTCCTCATCTGTAAAATGAGAATGTAGAGTTGTTGCAAAGTGTAGGGATAATGCAGCCATTAATCAAGTGGTATTGTTGGTAGTATTAATAAAGGCAGTAGCAGCAGTAGTAATAGTAAGATTAATAACAACAGCAATAGCTGATATTTACTGGGTCTTTCCTATGTGCCAGGCATTATTCCAGTCAAGAAGCTTGCAAGTGTTGACACATTTAATCCTCACAATGCGTAGGGGCTCTGATGATCTCCATTTACAGTAGGGGAAACTGAAGCACAGGGGGATGAAGTTCTTTGGCTAAGGAGGCATAGACAGCATGTGGAGGAATGCAGCTTGTAAACTGATACCCACAAAAACAGTGTATAAATGCTTTCTGCCAAAGGCCTGAAAGTCATATGACCTTTACAATATGGCCAAGAAATGAGCATGTGAGCAAATATTTTAGACACAGGCCACTGCTGCTTCCTTCCTGCTGGAGAGGGATATAATTTAATCTTCTTTCCTTATAGTTACCAGACTAGTGTCTGGTTGCCTTCTTGTTACTCTGACTTTAGGTTTTATTTGCCCCCATACTCTATTGTCCCTACATTTACTTAAAAATGGAAAACAAGGATGTTATTGTACTTGACTCCCTACCTTCTTCCGGATCATTGGCAATGGCTTCCAGGTCATCATTGGTAATGAACTGATTGAAACTCAACCGTCTCTTCTTCAGAATCTTTCCACTGGCTGACACCACCACCATACTCTCCTTGTAGGTAAGCTGGGATGTCTTAGAGGTCTCGGAGGTACTCAGAGACAGGAATTGATCCATGCGGTCCTTGGGAAGTGGGTCATAGCATGCATCATAGAAGGATTTCTGTGAGAAAGGGAAGTGGAACCTGAGAGGCTGCCCACGGCCACAGAATGAGAGTACTTTCCGCAGGAGTTTTATTTCATAGACTCAGTGAGAAGGAGCTGCATTTTGGCCTTGGCTAACCCATGTTTCATCAGTATTCCCCTCTTCCTCACACTTCCCTTAACTCTCAGGATTTCCCTGAAAGGACGTGACCTCTTGGCTGGTTATTGTCACCAATTAACCGACTTAAAAATGAGATGTAATGAAATAGGTTTACAAGCGAGATCTTTGTGAGTGGAGGTTCTCCATTTAGTTCTCTCTCAGGATGTTAGATTTTCACTTGTAGGGCACAAAGAGTCTAGAAATATTCCTCTGAGAACAGCTTTTAGAGCCGGTACCTAATACACACAGGCAGTACTTGTGTGGTCTCCTAGCAAAACTCACAGGTGGTGTGTGGCCTGCTTCCTCCTTAGCTTCATGGGCTGTTACATTGTAGGGCTCTCGCTAATTTCTGGAGCTGGAGAGGATGACCCCAACATATCTCTTTAGGAGACATATCCCAAAGGGGCGGTCTCAGGATGGCATAACATTCTGATGAAACCTGGCCAAGAGTCTTCAGTTCTTGGGGTTCAAGATAGTTCTGCTCTGTTCTGGGAAAATCTAGTGAGCATGATGAAGGCCATCAACTCTCAGTGTAAAGAGGCAGATACATGTTAGGGTATGACAGAAGCATTCTAGGATCTGAGCCATTGCGGTTCTCTTCCAGCGGAGAAAATACAAGTGTCAGGATAGCAATCCCGAAAGAATCAGTCATTGGCTTACCTGATTCAGAGAGAGTTGGTCAATTTTGGAACCGTATTCTTCATTTTCACTGTCAGACAATATGATAAGAATGTAATTGTTATATCATTAAAGTCATTGGGCAATGTATTTTAATTACCACATTATCTTTGGGTAACACACACACACACAGCAACTACTGTCATCTTAGAAAATGGAAGACTTCTATAAACAGACATCTATACAATGATCTGTCTCTCACTAATTTGGAATTACTGTAGTAATCATCAGGGCAGACTTTGAACATTACCTGGGTTTTATCAACAAAAACAGAGTTTGACTAACAAATTGAAGAATTATAATTAAATTTCAGAGAAAAATGTTAAGCTTCTCAAGAGAAAAGAAATACTTTGGAGGCATCTCACTTTAATTTTAGCCAAATATATGTTATAGGCTGCTTTAATGTATTCACTCAACTGGATTTACTCATTTATATTTGGCAGCACATCCAAACAACACCTGGATGGCGTAGTGTGTGTTAGTGCATAGTAACAGATAATGGGAGCACCCTGCTAGCTTAAGGCTCTATAATGTTACCTTCTTATTCATTTATGTTTCTCCTATGTCTGAATGAGGTTGGACTGTGTGTAAGCACTCAAGTACTCAGACTGCTGTGGAGCCATTTCCCATTCCAGATTGAGATTAAGAAGTTTTCTGAGAATGGTTTCCCTCTCTGACAGTCCATTAAAACCTATCACTGTCAGACATGGGAACCCAGCTGAGACTGTGTCTGAGGAGATGTTGAAATTCACTAGGACTCATCAGGCCTTAAAAATAATTTTCCTGTAATAGCTGTCTCCCAATCTCATCTCAGCTTAACATGCTGGATGCTTAGTTGCCCTGGGTCTTTGCTGAACATGCCCTGATTTTGGAGCTAGGACACATCTCTTCAGTGTCTGCTAGTCTAGCCCCATGCTAGTCACTATAACCCCTAGCTGAATTCTAATGTGCCTTGATCCCCTCATCGAATCACAAGAGAATCTATTTCCTACCTGTAGCAGTTCTTCAGGTCTTCAAAGAGGTCAGGAACCTGAGCCATGTTGACTTCTGAAACAGAGAACACCAGGGGCTGTCAGCCCAGCCAGTTCCTCAACCAGATGCCTTCATGGGGAAACACCTCTGCTGTGTGCTTCTTGAGAAACGTAATGCATGACTGAGCCCACGCTCAGCATTTTCCCCGTTCTTCTTTTGAATCCCTTAAATGATTTGCATTGCATCTGCCTCCTCTACTAGCTTGTAAATTTCTTTTAGAATCTTAGTATCCCTTATGTGTCTTAACTCAATGCATGCACACAGGCATTCAGTGAACTTTGGCTAAGTTAAAACACCATAAGAATGAGGTATTTGCCTTACACAGATGCAAAAGAGAGACAGTTTTTGGGAGCAGAATTCCCTTAGAGGAAAGGCTTGCTCTTATATGAGACAAGTTCCTCTGTCTCCCAGTTCTCCACCGGGAGAAAAAATTATTTTCTGAAATCTGACCATGATTCTAACTCACACTCCAAATCAGGAAAGGACAAGAAAGGGAGGAAAAGGCTTTAGCTCCAGAGAAGGCAGTTTGAGAGATAACAGTCAAGGAAAAAAAGAAAAAATATTTTAAAAGCCAAAGATGTGATAAGGACAATACCTTTGCTACTCAGCCGCCAGTGCAGTGACTCCTTCTCTGGCTGGAGACTTAGCCTGAGTCCCGTGCTTTTGCCTTTTGTCTTCTGTGGAGTAGGCGTGGCCATGGGTGCGTCACTGGGAATTCACAAGGAAGAATTCTGCTTTGTATGCTTTTATGTTCCTTTGCCCTTATAATGGCAGATGATAAACTTGATAATGTTGTTTGCAGAGATAACCAGGATTTTTGAATTGCTTTGTGTTTGTATTGCTCTGCTCTAAACAATTATAAGCACACAATCTTAGAAAAAAAAAAAAAAAAAAGGAAGAAGACATAGGACATGTAACAAGTTTCTAAAAATATATGATGGAAGAGGAAAGAGAACTCCTGAAATCAGAAGTTGGAGTTGGAGGGGAGCTTCGGAGCTGTGGTTTGTGTTTTGGCTTAATTTGTTTATTGTCCTCTGTGGCTAAGTATGAATGGATAGGGTACTTAGCAGCCCCTGGCAGCTGAGGGGTGGTCCTTAAGAGAAGAAGATCCATTTTTTTTTTCCCCCTGAAGAAGGAGTTTGTTTGAATGGGAATAAATCACTCAGAATATGGGGTGACAACCTGCTGATTAGGGCAGGTCAGAGGAGACAAAAGTGACATTCAACTACAAAAGTCTTCATCCTCTTACTCCTCTGAATACCATCAATCCATTTCCTACAGAAGTGACAGGTTCAGGAGAGAACCCTGGGCTCTGGCATGTTACAGCCTCCACCAGAGCCCAAAGAGTGGTCTGGTCTTTTCCAGGACAAACCCCAGGAGAGTGAGGATAGTTTCAGACACAGGGAGGTGTAGGCAAGTCCCTGGCCAGAGCCAGAGCCAGAGCCCAGCAGCTAGACTCAAGAATAGAGGTTGGGGAAAGGAAGGGACTCATTTCTGACACTGACAGACTTTCTCAGTGTTCTGAGACTAGCCCAGTTCCGGTGGTGCAACACCAGAGCCTTAGCTGATACATGTCTTAGGTTTCCTGGTTGGAATTTAAACCACATAAATTTTAAATGAAGGAAATGGATGGAAGAAGAAGGATAAAAAGAAAAATAAGGTAAAGAGAGAAAGGTGAGGCATGGCAACATGGCATAAAAACACATTCAAGCACAGAACTGGGAGGAAGTGGCTTGTGTGAGTTGGATAAAGCATTTTCTCTGGTTCTGCACCTTAAGGAGCTGGTTAGGTGATCATTATGGTCTATCCTAGGTGCAAAATGTCTGGTTTTGCCGAGTTCAGTTCTTCCTGATCATAGACTTGGTGTTTCAATAGCCATAAACAAGAGCTACAAAAATAGCTGGCATCTTGAAGAAGGCAGTGTAAATGTAGGGCCAAATTGGGGCAGAGGATGGGTGTCTCAGTACGATCACTGTAAAAATGGTGTTGGTAGCCAGTTATCTTCCATCCATGTCTGTGGTTCCCCTTTAGGCAATACAGAAATGTTAATCCTAGTCACCCTTTTGCCTCACAAAGATCTTGTGAGGACTATTACTAAGAAGCGATTGCAGAGCGCAGTGTGAATGTGGGCTGTTATGGAGATGCAGGGAAACAAAAATAATAGCAATGCTAATGATGGCCCTGTCACCTGGGAATCTGTAGAGTCATCACTGTAATGCCTTGGTTCACCAAAGGAAAAATAGTTCTTATGAAAATATTGGTTTAAAATCTTCAATGGGGAGGGCATTTTCAGATGAAGATCTCCATTGAAACCATAAAGATATTTAGTTTCTGGGAAGAACATGCAACACTTCTTTGGTAATCCAGGAAAATACCATTGGTTCCATTACCAGTGACAATGCCCATCCTGGCCAATGGCATTCTCTGTTGCAGAGAATTCCTCATTGTGGCCGTTGAATTTCTCAAGGAGAGCCTGAATTTTTTTTTCTGGACAGACAACTCAGGTTGGGGTCTCATCTTACTTTTTCCTTCATGTGACCTTGGAAATCAGTTTTTAAACAGCAAACTATGCGGGTGAAGTCCCTGCTGGGTTTTGGGGAGGCTACTGTTCTGTGAGTGTGAACCAAGGTTGACTTGTAAGGAAGCCTCTGCATCAGGCCATTTCCTTCCAGGGGACAGGGAGAGGAACGTACTAGGTAGAGCTGGAGCCACAGTATGTTTGGGGCTGTCCCGTGACAAGGATTTTGGGTAGCTTCATGCATCTACCTCCTGACTCTGAGTAGACCTCAAAAACCCTTCTTTAGTCATTTTCACCTAAATATTTCAGAAAAATAAATCTGTGCACTTAGCCTGTGCCAGGGGTTTTGCTAGGGTCAGTGTTTTTCTTTCTTGATTCACAAAATTAGATATTTGAGATGAGATGATATATTTTGGTAGGTGAGTGCATATGCTCTATAAGCTTGAAGGTTGTGTGTCCAAAAAGAGTCATGGCAATGCTTTTCCTTTGAAAACTGCTTTACTGTTCACAAAGAGCTCTCACCTGCATGGTCTCACTGGTTCCTTACTTCACCTATGATAAGTAGTGATCACTGTCCTCTTTCATAGCTGGGGACTCCTGAGAGGTTGAGTGACCAATTTATGGCCATAAAATTGGCAGAGCTAGCAATGGAACTCAAGTTTTTAAATTCTAAGTCCAATCTTCTCTTTCCAATGAATATAGATGCTCAAATCTCTTATCACCACTAATGTCAAGTGACAGGGTTGAAATAGATAATCCTTAAAGGTATTTTCTGCCTCAAAACTTTATCATTCAGTGATTCTAGGATACTTTGGAGAGAGAGAGAGAGAGAGAGGAAATGGGTTAAAATATTTTCCCTTCCTTTCTTTCCTCCTCCAAATAAATCTCATGTTTTTCTTTAAAAAAATATTTTTATTGATTTCAGAGAGGAAGGGAGAGGGAAAGAGGGATAGAAACATCAATGATGAGAGAGGATCATTGATTGGCTGCACAGCCCTCATTGAGGATTGAGCCTGCATGTGCCCTTGACTGAAATTGAACTTGGGACTCTTCAGTCTGCAGGTTAATGCTCTATCCATTGAGCAAAACCAGCTAGGGTCTCATGTTTTTCTGTGACATACAGGAAAGGGTGAAAGTGACCAGTATAATTGAGTACCTGGTCGGTGGTAGCTGAATGGGGACTTTAGTCATGCTCTTGCCATTGTATCATGAAGACAGAAAACATCTGCAAACATCTTTGGAACCAACTTTAAAATCATTGCATGTGGTGGAACCTCATAGGATTGCTTGAATGAGGAGAGTAACGCAACTCTGTGAATCTCAGGGATGCAGTTTGTTTGTTTGTTTTAAGAGGTAGAAAGCCTCTGCAGAGGAATAAAGTGTGCAGGAACCAAAACATGCAGAGACAACTAAGCCTTTGTCTCAATTTATGCCCTACTTAGTTATAATCCACTTTAAAATTCCTTGACAGTCAGTGGGAAGACGGAAAGGACCTAATATGTACTATAGACTTCCATGTTCCCTGTATTATAATACATCATCTCATTTAATCCTCTAACCAGTCCTGTGAGGGAAATATGTTTATTACATTCTACACAAGAGGAAGTCAAGGCCCAGGGACATTAAGCAATCTGCTCAAGGTTACAAGGTGATCAAGTGCTTCAATGGGATTCAGACACAGAGCCCAGGCTCAATGAACCACAGGCCTTCTCCCTTTCTTAGTGTGACCTCATCCTTTTCTTTGCTTTTTAAAATTTATTTCTCTATTTTTTTTTTGGCTTTGTCTTTTTAGTCTATTGAAGGACCTAGAATACTATTTTGGAGAAGGAGGCACTTTAGATACTGTCTGGATTAAACTCCTACTTTATAAAGGAGGAAACAGGCTCAGAGAGGGAAGTATCACGGTCCCAAGGTCACATTGAGAGTTCCATATAAGAGTGGGAGCAAATATGGAAACTCACTGTTTTTAAAAATATATATATTTTATTGATTTTTTACAGAGAGGAAGGGAGAGGGATAGAGAGTTAGAAACATCAATGAGAGAGAAACACCGATCAACTGCCTCCTGCACACCCCCTAATGGGGATGTGCCTGCAATCAAGGTACATGCCCTTTTCTGGAATTGAACCTAGGACCATTCACTCCACACGCCGATGCTCTATCCATTGAGCCAAACTCATCAGGGTGGAAACTCACTGTTTCTTGATTTCTAGTTCAAAATATCCTACTATTACCTACTGATTCTAGCTCTTCATTAAAGAAGCGTTAGGTGAAGGAGTCATCTCACCCATAAGTAAAAAGAGTTAAAAAGAGTGACACTCCATTTAGTGGGAAAACTGGCCATGGTAGCTGCTGTCCTAGAAGAGGATAGTGAAGACATTCTGAATGAGCAGATAAGCACACATTGAAATCAATGGAATGAGGGCATTTAACAGAAGAGCTCATAGACTGGGAGTGGGTAAAATTTGGGAAAGGAAGGGGGAACATTTGAGGATGAGCAAAGGCCATATGGTCAATTTAATAAACATAGGGTACAAGGCTGGATTCCTGAAAGGTGAGGGCTATAGGGGCTGGAGAGGAAGGGTCATATAGGCAGGACCCCATGTAGACCCACTAAGGCCTTTACCCATTTAACATTGGGTGAACTTTGGGTAAGTGCTCTGAGAACTCAGAGAGCAGAGGGATGCTATGGCTTGGATTAGATGGAGGACTCAAATTGGCAGAACTTGTGCTGAAACAGCAAATCCCTGTGTAGCTGTGATCCATTCTCTTTGCCATAGTTCATTTGTTCCCTAATTTTTGTGCTTTCTTTTTAAATTATTCCACATTCCCTTTCTCTCTTCTCTTGAGATGGTGGTTAGTAAGGTTGTGCCCTCTTTGCCTGGCTCCTTGGCTCTGTGACTTCCTTTTCATCTTTCACAGATGCTTTGTGAAAATCATGAAGAGAATAGTTAAAGAACATATATGCATAACCCACAGAAACAGACCATAGTGCGGTGAAAGCCAAGAGAGCAGGAGGCAGGGGCAGGGTGGAGGTAGGCAAATGGGGGACAAGTGCAATAGTGTCAACAACAAACTCTCAAATAAATAAAAAAAGAAACACACACACACACACACACACACACACACACACACACACACACACAGAATATCAAAGTTCACTAGAGAGCCTCCTGTGTGTCAGCAGGCATGTCTGTGCCCATCTCTCACTTTTATTTTTGCTGGCTAATTGTGAGCGTCCAATCAGAAGTTCATTGTAAAGAAAGTCCCTTTCCTTTTGAGTCATTTTCCTCATTGGAGCCATAGCTATCCCTGGTCTGAACTTGTTTCTCAATTAAAAAAAATAACTTGTTTTACTTTTTTGGATTCCAAAACATGTTTATTAAATACTGCTAGGGAAATATAAAAAACCTAAAGAAGAGAAAAAAACCCACAACCACTGGAATAACTGGAGGTATTCATTATTACTATGTTAGTGTTATTTCCATTCATTTTTATTTTTTCACAGCATTTACAGATTTGTTTATATGCAAATGGCATACTTGGAGAAATATTTGCTTCCCTGAAATCTAGGGAACGTACGTGATAGATTATACTCATGGAATATCCATCTGCTCACTTGTGGTGGTTACTTAATAAATTTCAGTTTTCATTTCCTGTCTCTCTGGCCATCAATTAGGGATGTGTGGCTTGTTCTGACCAATGCATTGTGAGCAGGAAGTAGTACATTCTGGGTTGTACTTCCAGGCTGATGCAATCAAGGCTCAGCGTGTGCCCCTGTCATCTTCAATTTCCTCTGATGCAGCAACTTTGGAAGTCACCTATTCGAGATGGTGTGGCTGCAAGTGGTTGAGGTGTGGCTCCCCTTGGGTGAGACTTGAACAACCTGTCTTAGACTTGGCATCAGTAGGAAACAAAAATGGGCTAAGTCAATGAGATTTCTGGGTTTGTTTCTGTGGGATAACTTGACTTATTCTGCTACTATGAATGACTTCCCTTCTCTATCACAGAATGCAAGGTGAAATGCACTTTATGTCAAATTCCTCTTTCAGATAATTGATGGGATGAATTTGCCAATAAAGCAAATCAAGAACTTAATCAGATGCTTTAATTTTGGCCAGATTCCAATTCCAGATAAAAAGATAAATCAGCTATGAAACAAACTGTCCAATAATTAAGTTGGTTCTGTTGAGATAACATCCCAGATACAAATCACATGGTAATTACATTAAAAGCCTAACATATGGTGCTTTGCAGTTTTCAAAGCATTTTTATAACCATTAATATAAGCATTCAATGTGATATGAGGCTGACTTATTATGTATGCAAATAGTCATTAGCAAAGGTCCTATGCCCAGAATACAGTTCTCCCCTCCTTCCAGACTCCTGGTTGTTGGGAAGAATGAGCCCCAGTTAGAGCAGTTGTGCCACAGAGCAGGGAGTGGCAGACCTGGCAAGTGTGGCATACAGTGTGGTTGGAGAGGCAAGAGGCTTGGATCTGGCTCTGACCTTAACCAGTCTAGTGACCTACAACAATTCCTACATGTCTTCAGGATTTCCTCATCTATAAAGGAAGGGGTTTAGGCTGAATGACTACTAGGGTTCCTCCAACCCTGGATGTACATTCCAAATTTCATGACTACTTTGAACACAGCCCTGGTCTGTTTCATGGCACCTCTGTGCTCTTGAACTGTTATGCTTGGTTACGTAGGGTCCACCCTGGACTCATTCCTTACTGACTTTTTGTAAAAGTTTTCTCTGTTACATTATAGCTGAGTTACTTAGATACACACTTTTTTCATTACTTCAATGGCAAATTTGAGTATAAAATAGAAGTAAGTCCCTTTTCTAGTACAGGCATGTAGGACAATTGCTGATAAGTTGGAAGGAAATGGGGTAGTTTACCCCTCGGTTTAAGTGATGATGACTCAGGCTTGTTTTCTAGAAAGCTTGGTTTAAATAGAGAATCATTTGGGCCCTTGATTACCCTCAGGGAAGTTTAAATTTTTGAGTCTGAAAGGCTGGACCAGTTTTGGAGCATTTGGTTTTAAAAAACAACAACGTCCAAGGAAAAAGTATGATCTTTCTTTTTTCTGCACTCTGCCCTTTGGGATCTTAGTGCTGTTCCCAGTTGGTCACTATACACCCTGCAGGGTGTTTCAAAGGCACCGTGGCTCCTCTGGGAGGGAAAGAGCAGACTGAAAGAGCCTGGGCTGGGGAGTAGAACCCCGGGGCAGAAGACAGCAGAGGTTCCCACAGAGCATAGTCCCCTGAAACCTGCTTCCCAGTAAGGCATCCTGGCAGAAGCTAGGGGGAAAGAGGTGGGAAAGAGCTGCACTGCCCTTAATCAGCTTCTACCCTGTGGACAGACCTGTGCAGATGTCTATCGTACACGCAGAGTGAGAGAAGTGCTGTAACAGGGGCAGAGGCACAGAGGGGAAGAGGGTGCCTGCAGCTGATACCCAGAATTAAGGAGCCTTCATGGAGGCTGTGTTAGCTGTGTCTTGAGGAGTTAGATTTGGAGAGTGGACATGGATATTCCAGATGAGGACAGAGAGTGAATGAAGACATAACATTCCATGTCTCTATTTCCTCTGGGGCTGTGGGCAAGTTACTTAACTTTTAGAGCTCCGGTTGCCTCAACTGTAAAACTGGACTAAGTGATTCTTACTTTATGAGGATTGTGGAGGATTACATGAGACTGTGCTTGTGAGCTTTTTCAGTTTAGAGTCAGTCTCCTTTCTCTTTTCCCCTGATGTCCAACATTTTCCATCTCTACCCTGTGTTCAGGCTGTTCCCCTTTGGGACTTATTCCTCCTCCTTCACTCATGGAATTTAGACCTTTCTTTACTACCCTCCTTGATGTGGAATGGAAAGCACAGACTTGCTGCAGATAATGCCAGATGTGACTAGCCAGAAATCAGGTTGTAATCAAAGGAATTCTAAGTTGAATGTGAGCTTGTCTATAATGAATACAGTAGACTATGCTCAATTAATATTTGACAAAGGAGGCACGAATATACAATGGAGTCAAGACAGTCTCTTCAATAAATGGTGTTGGGAAAATTGGACAGATACATGCAAAAGAATGAAACTAGATCACCAATTTAACCATACACAAAAATAAACTCAAAATGGATACAGGACTTAAATGTAAGATGGGAAACCATAAAAATACTAGAAGCATCCACAGGCAGCAAAATCTCAGACATATGCCAAAAGAACTTCTTCACTGATACTGCCCCTAGGGCAATGGAAGCTAAAGAGAAAATAAACAAATGGGACTACATCAAAATAAAAAGCTTTTTTACAGCAAAAGAAACCACCAACAAAACAACAAGAAAGCCCACTGTATGGGAGAACATATTTGCAAATGTTATCACTGATAAAGGTTTAATCTCCAACATCTACAGACAGCTTATACAACTAAATAAAAGGAAGATAAATGAGCCAATTAAAAAATGGGCAATGGACCTAAATAGAATGTTCTCCAAAGAAGAGAGAAGGAAGGCCAAGAGGCACATGAAAACATGCTCAAAGTCACTAATTATCCGAGAGATGCAAATTAAAACGACAATGCAGTACCATCTCACACCTGTCAGAATGGCCAACATCAACAAATCAACAAATGACAAGTGCTGGTGAGGTTGCGGGGAAAAAGGAACCCTCGTGCACTGCTGGTGGGAATGCAGACTGGTGCAACCACTGTGGAGAACAGTATGGAGCTTCCTCAAAAAACTCCCATTTGACCCAGTAATCCCACGCCTAGGAATATATCCCAAGAAACTAGAAACACCAATCAGAAAGGATATATGCACCCCTATGTTCATATTAGCTGTGATTTGGAAACAGCCTGCGTGCCTATCAGCAGATGATTGGATAAAAAACTATGGTATATCTAGACAATGGAATACTATGCTGCCATAAAAAAGAAGGAATTTTTATCATTTGCAGCAACCTGGATGGAACTGAGAACATCATGCTGAGTGAAATAAGCCAGTCAATGAAAGAGAAACACCACATGACCTCACTCATTTATGGATAATAAGGAACATTATAAACTGATGAACCAAAAGATAGATATAGAGACAGTAAAGCAACAAGCAGACTGTCAAATTACAGAGGGGAGGGTAGGGAGATCTGGGGTAGATAAGAGATCAACCGAAGGACTTGTATGCATGCATATAAGTACAACCAATGGACACAAAACTCTGGGGAGGGAGGGCATGTATGGGAGGTGGGGCAATGGTAAGATATGTACACAGATAATAATTTAATAAAAAAATGGTAAAAAAAATAAAATTAATACAGTAGGCTGGAATATTATTAAGCATTCTCAATTCATTCATTCATTCACTCATTCATTCATCACAGAAGATGGGGATCTTTTATCCAGGAACATGTGTGGAGCTGAGGACTGAATGGTGATGAAGATGAACATAGTTTCCAATTGCTCAGAGCATTTCAGCTCATGGATGAGCTATGTCTTGCATATATGACACTGTGGTGGTATTTATTAAGAAAGGGGTGGGTGTGGGATGTTATTGGAGATAGATGGGGGCAGTGAAGGGGAACCTAACATAGCCTGAAGGTTATAGAAAATCTCTCTGACAGAGCAGTATAGTGGACAGGAAGAGAGGGTTTAGCCAGATGAAGGCACAGACATAGAGAGATTCATGCCTCAGGCCTTAGGAACAGCGTATGCCCTGGCAGAGAAACTGTTCAGGCTAGAGGTAAAGAAGGGGAGAAATGATAATATTGGGAGATAATCAGAGTAAGGAAGAAAGACTGGAGAGGCAGGTCGGGTGGACTGATGGCGGTGGGCCTTCACGTCCATTTGGGAGCAATGAGGGGGCTGGATGTGTCCTGCAGAGCCCTGATGTGGAAGGTACTGACAGTGATGGGCTCAGAGGGTTAGCACAGGGAGTGCATGGGGCTGGCAGGTCACTGTTCTTCCCATTGGACCTGGTGAGGAGAACCTGGGTTGAGGGAGAAAATGACACACCAGCTGGTGGTGGGACAATGCATCTGCGAGGTGCACACAGAAGGGGAAGCTGAGAGAGGGCTAGAGAATGACATCAAGACCTGGAGTCTGGACACCAGAAATAGAGAAGCCTACCAGAGGAAATGGTTTGGGGATGAAAGTGATGATTTAAACTCTAGACGGTTTGAGTCATCACAGAGGGTAGGCTTAACGGAGTAGATAGATTTTTCCCCGATTTCTCCACATGAGTTAGTTCCTCCTTGTCTGTGGGCCCTGGGAATTCCTACAGAACGGAACCAATGGCCTTACCGAGTTTGGAAAGAGGAGTTCGAAGAAACAAAGTGAAAAGAAGGGAAGTGATGCTCATTGTCTCATAGGTTTCAGGGAGGAAACAGCATCTTCTGACTTTCCATCAGAGGTAGTCCCGAAGGTCATGGATTGCACTTCGTACAAACTTTCGAAGTCTAAAATGAGATGGGAAAGAGTGAATTAATTCATAAATTGTTGTTTGGGAACCAAGAAATCCTTGGAAACATAAAAAGTGAAAAGGTTACATACATTCTTTTCTTTGTACCAAATTAAATTCCAAATAAATTAAGGCTTATCATAAACAAGTGAAATGATAAAATTATCAGAGGGAAATGTAGGCCGGCTGGCGGCTGGAGTGGCCATGGAGACTGTATCTTGTCCTTTCACTTCAGGAAGAGAGCCCAGTGGAGACCCACAGTGTTTAAGACAGAAGTGCTAATGAATGGGGAAAAGGTATTTTGTTGAGGAAAACTTCAGCAAATTCCATATGGTGCACAAAAAGCTTAAGAAATGTACTTCAACTCCAGAAATTCTATCTAAACATGTTAGGAACTGGACCCAAAAGCCTTGAACAATAACGACAAGTTTTGGAAATGTACTTACAAGCTGTCATTTTAGAAAATGCAGAACTTCCCAAGCTGTTTTCTTGATTCCTACCTGTGCGGCACTTAGTCTATGCCAGCGGCAGAGAGCTGCGGCTCTTCGGATGAGAACAAATCTGAAGAGTCAAGAAAATTGTTCCGACAGACGGCGCTGCTGTCCCACAGCTGGTTTCCCAAACCTGATCACGAAAGGACTTCTCTGTGCCGTCTTCTCCCCTCATCTATGGCTCAGGTAGAAATTGTGCATTGCCAGAAGCTGAAGCCAGCTTCAAGCTGATAGAAGGAGACTTGACTGGGATGATGAATACATAAGCAATATTCAGATGATGCATTATAGCATTGTACACCTGAAACCTATATAATTTTATTAACAAATGTCACCCCAATAAATTCAATAAAAAATAAAATAAAACCTGAACTGGGGTGGTGTGAGACTCAGGCCAAGCGTCTGAGAAGTAGAATGCAGGAGCGGGTGTGAAGGAGGCTGTAAGACCCTCATGAGCACCCAGTGTGACAAAACAAAGTGACTGTCAGCTCCAGCCGCACTGCTTGCTAATTGAAAACCTTACCCTGTATCACACTGAGACTGATTCACTCTGGCAGCTTTTTTGTTCAGGTTTTGTGACATGAGAATCTTTGATGATGGGAGTTTCTAGGCCAGTGACACATTCTGAGGTGCTAGCCACACTGCTTAACGTGCGGAAGGAACTAAATTGAAGGTTAAATTATGCTGTCACTCTTAGGGCACTTTTTGTTGTTGTTAATCCTCACCCAAGGATATTTTTTCCATTGATTTTTAGAAAGACAGGATGAGAGGGAGGAAGAGCAAGAGGGAGAGGAAGTGAGAGAGAAACATTGATATGAGAGAGACACATGGATTGGTTGCCTCCTGCGCTCACGCCAACCAAGACTGGGAATTAAACCTTGATCAGGAATCAAACCCGTGATCCTTCGATGCAAGGACCGATACTCTAACCACTGATCCATACCAGCCAGGGTATAGGGCACAGGGCACTTTTAAAATCATGTAATTTTAATTTACATTACAGTAGAGCTGTGCCATACCCAGGGGTAGTTTCTAATATCAGTACAAAAAGTAAAATGTTACATTGAAGTTTCCTTGAGAGACAGTTAGAAAGGTGCCATCTGCCACAGCCAGTTTCCCCCAGTGTTGGAAGAAATGACTGTTTCTTTGGTTGAAGACCAATTGAAGTTGTTGGTGTTTGTTTAGGGGCTATTTTGTATTAAAAACAAAAACAAGAACACACCAATAAGCCTTAGCCAGTTTGACTAGATCATCGGCCCCCAGACTCAAGGGTCTTGGGTTCTAACTAATCAAGTGTCATCAACCAAAAATAACAGATAGCAAAGCATTAGAGATATTTCTAAAATATTTTTGTTACTAGCTATTTTGAGCTGAATAGAAACAAAGAACAAGAATAAAATAAAACAAAGGCAAATATGTATATAATTCTTGGAATAAAGTTCCTTAGGGATGAATTCCTAAAAATGGAATTCACGATCCAAACGTTTATGGTGCTTCATTGCCAAGCTGCCCTCTAGGAAGGTTGTGTCCCTGGCACTGCCACCAGCATCCCCACACTTTCTCCAGAGTTGGCTAGCTTTGCTTTTTAACATGTTCATTAATTTCCTGTTAATAAATTTTTCTCTTTTTGAAATTGAAGGTACTCAATTTTTATTATTAGCTTTTAAGAGCTCTTCATAAAAGAATGTAAGCCCTAGCTGGTTTGGCTCAGTGGATAGCATGTCAGCCTGTGGACTGGAAGGTACCAGGTTCGATTGCAGTCAAGGGTACATGCCTGGCTTGTGGGCTCGATCCCCAGTTGGAGGCATGCAGGAGACAGCCAATCAATGATTTTCTCTCATCATTGATGTTTCCTTCTCTCTCTCCCTCTCCCTTCGGCTTTGAAGTCAACAAAAGAAATATGTATATAAAATAATGTAAAATCATTGGCACAGATGAAGTAATAAATGTGATTTTTCCAACTTGGTCTGCATTTCAGTACCTGAGCAGTGTATGTATTATGATTCCATTTTATAAAAACAGAAAGACCTGTCTAGGTATACCAATATGTCAACAACAGGGAGAATCCAAGATTGCTGCGCCCAGGTAAACACCTAGCAGCAGCCGCACACAACAATTTCAATAAAACACAACTAAAATATAAAATGGACATTACCCAGAACTACAGGAAAGTCGACTAACTGGAAATTCTACAACGAGAAGCAAGGAGAAAACCAGAAGGAAGCACGGAGGAGCTGTAAAAGCCCAAGGTACGGAGACACGCGGCGCGCGCTGAGAGGACGGAGCCGGAGAGGAGGGAGGCCGAGTGCCTGGCTGGCGTTCCCTAGCGGGAAGGAGATAAAACTCTGACTGTGTTGGGCCCCAGTTCTGACTGCTCTGAACCCCAGATCTAGGCCAGACCCCGGGGACCCAGGCTCAACCATAGGGAGCCAGGCTGTAAGGCGGAACCCCGGGGAAGCGGCGAAAGGAGGTCCCGGCGGCATGCACATTGCGCGCAGAGAAGGGACGGTCGGCTGTGCTGCGGGATTGCCCTGGCCGGAAAGAGACTGGGGCTCCAGTCTGCTCTGAACGCCACCTCCAACTCCACTTCCAACTGAACTGAACCCCAATACCGGGCTCATTGGGGAGAGCATAGACTGTTTGGCAGCAGGCGAAAATCGAGGGCACCTATCTCTCAGAGGCACTTTGCAGCGAGTACTGAAGAATCCTGAGAAGCAGGAGCAGCATAGGACGGGGCTGACGGAAGCCAAGGCTGTAGGCTCCACCCTGAAATCCCGTCCCATCTGTAACTGCGAAATGCGACAATGAAATAGATCACAAACGAAAGAAATGGAGGACAAAAAGCGACTGGATATAGAGTTCAAATCTACGCTTATAAGGTTTTTCAAGAATTTCCTAGAAAAGATGGATAAGACCTATGAGGATATGAAAAGAGATCAACTAGAATTAATAAGGAGTCAACAAGAAATGATAAAGGATCAACAAGAAATAAAGAATACATTGTCTGAAATAAAAAATATTATACAGAGTCCTAAAAACAGAATGGAAGATCGCAAGAATCAAGTCAAAGATTTGGACCATAAAGAACCAGAAAACACTCCTCCACAGAAGCTAGAAAGCAAGAGAATCCAGAAATTTGAAGATAATGTAAGAAACCTCTGGGACAACTTCAAGCAAACCAACATCAGAATTATGGGGGTCCCAGAAGATGAGAGAGAGCAAGATATCGAAAACATACTGAAAGAAATAGTGACAGAAAACTTCCCCCACCTGGTGAAAGAATTAGACTTACAAGTCCAGGAAGCGCACAGAACTCCAAACAAAAGGAATCCAAAGAGGACCACACCAAGACACATCATAATTAAAATTCCGAGAGCAAAAGACAAAGAGAGAATATTAAAAGCAGCAAGAGCAAAGAAGGTAGTTACCTATAAAGGAGCACCTATACGATTGTCAGCTGATTTCTCAACAGAAACCATGCAGGCCAGACGGGAATGGCAAGAAATATTCAAGGTGATGAATAGTAAGAACCTACAGCCAAAGATAATCTATCCAGCAAAGCTATCACTCAGAATCGAAGGTCAGATAAAGAGCTTCACTAATAAAAAAAAGCTAAAGGAGTTCATCACCACCAAACCAGAATTATATGAATTGCTGAAGGGGGTTCTTTCAGAAGAGAAAGTAAATAAAGATAAAAATTATGAACAACGAATACGTAACTATCAACAAATGAATCTGAAAACCAAGGAAATTAAAAAAATCTGATGAACAATATTAACTGTTGAATATAATAGAATCAGAGGTATGGAAGGGGAGTGAACTGATGATTCTTGGGGAAAAGGGGAGAGGGGAATGTGGGAAGAGACTGAACATAAACTGTGCACCTATGGATGAGGACAATAGGGAGTGGGGAAAAGGGCAGAGGGTGGGGTGGGAACCTGGTGGAGGAGAGCAATGGTGGTGGGGGGGGGAAGGAACATTTGTAATAATATGAACAATAAAAACTTATTAAAAAATATATCAACAACAGAAATAGTTTGGTAGTGGGATCACAGATCTTTTTAACTTTTTCTTCATGCTTTTTCCCCCTCATTTTTTTGAATAAGGTATTATATTTGTACATACCTTACCAATCCCCATCTTTGTGCTTTTTTTGATTAAAAAATTTCTATAACAAGCATGTGTTACTTTTGTTATAATAAAGAAAAACATTTGAAATGTACTTCAAAACATTTCTGTTCTTGGGAATATTCTGTTCTGGGCTCCTGAGCAGGGTACTCCTCTTCACCGGACAACAGGTGGTGCACCCCTGTACCAGCCCTTCCTGCCTGTCCCTCTCCAGCGGGCTGGCCCATGCCCAGCATTACCTCACATTCTGGGAAATCACCCTGCCCAGCCCTCACCTCTGTAATTAAGCCAGGCCCTAGAACCCTTGGCTTTATTGCCATCTACTTGCATTGTCATAATGCAATCTCTATTAAGGTCTAATTTGGCATTTCCTGTCCTAGCTCTTCAGTTACATCAAACAGAAACTTGAGAAAATTCCTAGTAGGTGCCTGTGCCTTATACCTGGCAGAACTTAGGTGCTGTCTTCCTAGTCCAATTCTTCCCCAGGGTAGGACGAAGTGCCACTAACCTGTTGCCTTCCTGCAAAGATGGGGCAAGCCACTTTGTGAAGTCTCGCAGTTCTGTTACTAACAGGTTCTCCCTTTACTGAACCAAAACCCATGGGCTCGTCTGTGAGTCCCATCTGCTTGCACATGACGTGCCTCGAAAGTGAAAGAAGTTCTGGCCCCACAGGAGAGCCCTCTGAAAGGGATGTCCTCTCTTATGTGCCCCCTGAGTCTTCCCCAAGTGCTGGCCTCACAGCTTCTCTCTCAGAGCCTCCTGAGCTGGTGACCATCTCAGTGCAGGTCCCGAGCGCCAGGCCCTCCTGAACAGGGCTGCCTCCTGAGCACTCCACGCCCTTTCTGCTCCTCCGGGATCTGGTCTTAGCCGCTCTCCAGTGGAGCGGAGGTGAACCAGATTTTTATTCTTTTAAATCCCCAGCAACGCTGTCTCCAGAGGCGAGGCCTGGCCCACCCATGTAGTTCAGGATTGGTTGAGGATGACTGGGGGAGACTACAATGAAGCTGCAGCTCTGGTCAGTTTGTGGGACAGAGTTTGCATGTGTGGGGCCCCAAGTGGTAAATGCATCTGTAGGGCGCCAGTTGTGTCATTTCTCATCAGAGTAAGAAAAACCTGGGCTTGAAGTTTCCTTCTTAAGCGGGGGGAGGGGAAAGCTATAGTTTCCTATAAAAAAAAAAAAATCAAACAAATGTGAATTTCTTGAAAAACGTAAGACTCAAAAATATTAAAGTTCCTTTTCTTTGTGTCTGATGTAGTCCTTAAAATATTTGGCATTTGAACCTCTCACAGAAATGAAACAACTGATGTATGTAATTTTGATCATCCATAAACTTTGTCAAATTGGTTATTCCCATGTTCCCATTTTACAGATGATTAATCCTCTGGGAAGTTACGTGAGTTGCCCATGCTGAATCAGCCTTTCACCAGGTGATAGGCCAGAAGTAGGACCATGTCAACTTCTCACCCATCCCGGCCCTGCCTGCTGTGCCCCGTATCAGTGTTTGTTTATGTCCCTTTACTAGGCACAGTTTCACCCAGTGAACTACCAGCTTGTAACTAATTCCATTCAGTAGAAGACTGAGCAATCAAGCAACAAGTATTTTCTCTATGCCTATGCCTGGCACCATTCTGGGCGAGCAGAGAAACTGTCTCAAGAAAGATGCCCTAGTGCTGCCTCCTGGCTGCTCCCCTGCAGGTTCTCCTGCTGCCACATACAGATCAGCTCATGCCAATGAGGGACTTCCCCCTGCCTGCCCCACCTGCTCCCCAGGTCTGTTGGACTTATGATCCCAGCTCTCTGCTTCTATGTGTGTGTGTGTGTGCACAATTCAAAAGCTGAGTGGAAGGTCTGAGAATAAGGGTGAGGCCTATTGGTTGTGAGGATTGGCATTTGACCACCTGGCAGGGCCATTGGATCAGAAGATCCCACTCTCACTGTTGGCCTCATTCCTGGGGTGGAGGGCTCTGTTAGTGCGGCAGAAAGGATAAGGCCCACTCCCACCCTCTGAGGGGGGTGGCTTCTGTGAGTCATCCCTTTCAGCACTTCCCCCGCCTTCACGCGTGCCTGCAGCCGCCAGCCCAAAGACTTCATGGTACCCCTTTTCAGAACAAAGCTGCTGTCTTCTGCCAGCGTGGGACCTGTGGTCTGGGGGTATGACTCTTTGTTTTCCCCTGTTAATGTCACTTTATTTTTACCCAGATGTTTAGTTGTCATGTTGTTCTTGAGTCAGCACAAATGAGAATATCCTCACAGACCGGCCAGCACTTTTCCCCCCAAAACAACTCTATACCACGTTATTTCACCCTTTATAAAAAAAAAAATGTAAAAAGTGTTTAAAATGCGTAGCAGTCCTAAGCCTCATGCTAACCTCCAACCTCAAAGGCAAGTAGGGAGAGAGGGTCAGACAGTTCAGAGTTCCACTCCTGGAGAAAAGAGAAGCCCCGCCTGGTATAGGATTAGAAGAACATCAGGACCCTTTCTCCTAGCACCAGCCCAAGACCCCCCCCCCCCTCCAATGAAGAAGACATTTAAAATTCTTGATACTGTACAGCAATGTGGTACACAGCATATATGGCAGGCAGCTAGCCGACCAAGGAGTGCTAGGGCCTGCCCCTCTGTTTCTTGGTAGGCAGAATGGGGCACAATTCGGCTTCCTCGTTCTCCTCACTCCCCTCTTTGCCCTCTTCTTCCTCGGAAACACTGCTCACAGTAACCATCTGGGGCCGCCCAGGGACCCGCACAGGCCCAGAGCCTGACTTCAGGTGGGAGGCTACAGGCGGTTGCAGCTGGCGGTTACCCACACTGAGCATGGGTCGTCAGGACAACCTGAGGCTGGCCACGGGGACTGCAATCTCCTGGTGGTCATGGTTACGGGCCACATTCTGCTCCTCCTAGGCCCCCTCGGTGAGGCAGAGCATGGTCCAAGCCAGCACCTGCTCCACATGCTCCTCTTTCTTTACCTGAAGGTGAATGAGCGGGTGTGGCGGAAAGCTCGCAGCTAAAGAAAAAGCTGTCCATGGTGACCGGAGCTGAGGCCCCCCCCCCCCCCCCCCCCCCCCCCCCCCCCCCCCCCCCCCCGATTCCCCCTGCCAAGTTCGGTGCAAAAGCAAAAGAGGTATTCAAACGCTAGCCTGGTCTCCCTGCCTCTACCGAAACAGCGGCAGGATGCAGAGAGCCCCGAGCTCTGAAAGTGTAGTCCTTTTATAGGGTTTAGGGTTGGGTGGTGGGGTGATGCTCGGACCACTGAGTTGGCTGGTTCTGATTGGTGGGGTGAGGGCCAAGGTCCAGTTATGCTGGGTTACTTCCCTCTGCATTTCTATTGGCTGATTTAAGGGTGGGTTGGGTGATTGATACATTTTGTGTTTTTTCTCAGAAAGGGGTTATGTTGGAGACATAGTTACACTAGGTGGAGCACACAGTACAAAACCAGTCAGTCCTGCTCTGCCCTTGAAAGAAGGCCTACGTTCTGGGAAGGGGCCATGAGACCGTATCTCAAGGCCTGGCCTGGTGTCAGCACTGATAACTCTATCTGGGGCATAGTCCACGGCCTCTCTGGAAGCATGCTCCAACATTCTCACTCTCTTATAATAGCAAACTGCACATATTCAAATTGTGCAGTGTAGATATTTTGATAGTGAAACCATCACCACAATCAAGAGAGTGAACTCCTCATCCCCTCATAAGGTTCTTCTGGCCTCTGGGCACCCCCTCCTGCCTCCTCATCCCAAGCAATGCTGACCTGTTTCCTGCTGCTCCAGATTAGCCTACATTTCCCCCAGTTTTATATACACGGTGTCATGCAATGTGTGCTGTTCTTTGGTCTCTAACTCTATCATCTCCCGAACAGCTTCCTTGTTTCTCACCCCCAGGCCCACCCCCCAAGGCCCCAGCTGGCTTGTCCACTGCTCACCCAGATCCGCTGCCACGTGTCCAGCTGCTTTCCAGGTCCCCCCAACACCCCCCCCCCCTTTTCTTTTTTGCTCAAAAAACTCCCGTGTGAGGCTGGGAATGCGTGAATTTCTGTTGTAAAAGTGAACTCAGAGAGGTGCCTGCCAGGGTATTTCCTGACTGATCAGAACCTTCCCTCCCCACTGCTGCCATCTCCTCTCCTGCTCTCCCATTCTCCGGGGTTTGTGCCCTTAAAGACCCCCTTCGTGCTATTTGAAAGGGGCTTGGGAGAGGAATAGAATCAGGGGAAAGAGTTTTGCATCTGCCACCTGCCTGTGGCCCCAAGGCTGCTTGTATGTGATGGTCACCAGAAGTCCTGAGCTGGCTGGAGAGGTCAGAGAGGTCTGACAGCGCGTGAGACGCCGGGCTGGAGGAAAAAGCCGTCGTCGCTGGCCTGGGATTCAGTAAGCGCAGGTAACTTCTCAGGAGGAGACTGTGCCAGCACACGGGCAGGGATATGTCTGGCACAGATAAGATGCTGCAGGTCAGTTCGGGACGTGGATGGTCAATGGAGATCTCTCAGGAGTCGGTTAGGGATGGGGCTTTCTGTCTGGGAAGAGGAGAGGGACAGGGAAGGGAGCCTCAGAGGAGCCTCAGAGTAAAGGCCGGAGCTGGGAGGAGAGGTCTTCAGGAGGCACTGCTGAGGAGCAGCCTGAGTTCGGCAAGGAGAACCTCTGGGTGACGAGGTAGAATGTTCCTTCCTCACACAGGGCGGCCAGGTGGCTGACAGGTGAGAGGTGGGGGAGATGATCTGGGATGGGCTTGGGGAACAAGCTCAGATAGGGACTACCGCTTATGGCTGAGTCCTTCCATCCCTGATCTAGGGATCCCTGATCTTTCACCCCTGGAGGTGGAATCCCAGGCCTCCTGAGAGCGAAGGCTTGGTGGGAGGGGGAAGGGTGAATGGGCACCACCCTCAGTGGCCTCAGTTGAGGTCATGCGGAAGATGAGAGAGTCTTAGCTGAATAAACCTTATTATAGCATTTACTTCCTTCTCTTTCGGTGAAAGGTCACTTTTTTTTTTCCCCCTTCTTGCAAATCAAGTTTCACAAATATTTAATTCCCAGCCTTAGAAATAGCCAGAAGTCAAGACGATTGCAACCTCCCTGAGCTGGGGAATTTCCAAGGAAGTGAGGCCGGTTCTGGTGGAGACAGTGAGTTCAGAGCACCAGGACCAGAATTTCCCTGCACGTGTCTCAGGCTCTTGTTTGCCAGCTCAGGCCTGAAGTATTTCTACTGACAGGAAAAAAAAAAAAAAAATAGCTGTGGGTGAAGAATTCATTCTGCAGACTGGAGCCTCCGCCAGCTGCTTGCTCGGAGCCTGACTTTCCCTGCTCTGGGATGGCGGATGCAAAAGTCACTGAGGTCATTACCAGGAAAGGGAAGCACAGGAGTGTCTGTGCTTGAGTTCCATCCACTTAGGGCGATAAGCAGGGATGAGTGCCGAGTATGTAGGCATTGTCCAGGCTATTTGAATCCCAACATGTCACTTGGGAGGAGTTGGCCAGGAATGTGAATGGCTCTGAAGGTCCCCTCTCCCCCTTCCTGGCAGATAATCCAAAGCTCACTTTCTATGGATGGAGGGGCGGTGGTCAAAGGTGGGCAATGCTGCTGGACGGTAGCCGCGGAGAGTGACGTGCCTGGGTCTCACATTACTCATCCCTGTGAATAGCTGTGCTGTCATGTCTGCAGGAACAAAATTTCCTCACCGGCCCAAGATGCTTCTGCCAGAGAGGCATTTGTGGGGGACCAATATGTTGCTAACAGACACTTCGTTTTAAAAATATAAATATTTTACTTGGAGAGAGAGCATTGTGAATTAGGGCAGGATCTGAAGAGCCAGTACATAGAGATGGAAACGTTCAGGATACTGAGTACAACTACTTTCAGGGGAGAGGGCTGAACAGGAGGGACAGAGGTTTCACCTTTGCCCAGCCCCACGTCCCTCTGACCCTTTGGAGCCATTAGAGTCCAGCTGTTCTTTTTTTTTTTTTAATATATTTTATTGATTTTTGTACAGAGAGGAAGGGAGAGAGATAGAGAGTTAGAAACATCGATGAGAGAGTCATCGATCAGCTGCCTCTTGCACACCCCCTACTGGGGATATGCCCACAACCAAGGTACATGCCCTTGACCGGAATCGAACCCGGGACCCTTCAGTCCCCAAGCCGACGCTCTATCCATTGAGCCAAACCAGTCCCGGCAGAGTCCAGCTGTTCTTTACTGAGGCAATCTGGCAGGAACTCTCTCTTTCCACAACGTGGAACCCACTTGCTTTCCCTTCTGCTGCGGCGGACGAGGTGGCCCTGAGGATGACCCTGGTCTTGGGCTCTGGCCTTTATTTCCCTCTGCCTGCTCACGACCCCTCTCTCACTGACACCGCCCACTCCTCCCTCTCTCCCAGCGTACTGCCATCAACTGTGAACATGCCCATGTGTCTGCCGTGATGAAGAGACCCTCCCCTGACACCACCCCATGTCTGTGTTCCGTCCCGGAGACTCGTACTTTTATTTGCTGTCTCCATGCCTGCACCAGCCAGTTCTCTCTACCGTCTGTAGCCACCATTGCCTTGAGCCCCTCAGGTTAAGGCCGCCAATGACCTCCATCTAGTGGCCAGTTCTATGTCCTCATCTCTCCCTATCAGCAGCACAGCAGACAGGTGATGGTCCCTCCTTTAAGAAGAGCTTCCTTGCTTTGGTTTCTGTGATGCCCACACCCCTGGGTCTCCTCCTGCTTTCCCTCTGCCCTGGCTGCCCTTCCAATCACCTTTGCTGGCTTCTCCTCTGAGAGTTCTCATCGCCAACATGTCCCAAGCTCAGCTCAAAGTCTGCCTTCTTCCCAGGAGGTCTAAATTTGTCCCATTGCTTCCAGTACCTCCTGTGTGCTGTCCATTCCTCAGTTGACATCTCCAGCCTGGGCATTTTCTCTAAGCCAGTGTTTTTCAACCTTTTTTGGGCAAAGGCACACTTGTTTCATGAAAAAAATCACGAGGCACACCACCATTAGAAAATGTTAAAAAATTTAACTCTGTGCCTATATTGACTATATATAAAGTAATTCTCTTGAATAGGAATCAAATAAACACAAAGAAAGTATTTTATAATTACTTTATTATGAAATATAAAGTAAACAAAATAGTGAAAAATTATAAAATTCTTGTCTTGTCTGCACCTACGGCACACCAGGCAACATCTCGCGGCACACTAGTGTGCCGCGGAACAGCGGTTGAAAAACGCTGCTCTAAGTTACAGACTTGCATACCTTTCTGTTTAACATCTTCACTTAAATATCAAATTGGTGTCTGCAGTTGGCACACAACTACACAGGCATTTGCATGCTTCTGCACGCCTAGACCTGGGGTCACAGCGTGCTCTAGCATGCCCCACCCTCAGGCGAAAGTTTTTCCTTACTGAAGTCAGTTCACAGAGTCTGAAAGAGGTGACTACCTCTTCAAATGCACAGTCACCTACACAAGCTACTGGGATCACCACGAACCAGCAAAACATGACACCAAAGGAACACAGCAAACTTTTAATAATTCACCCCAAGACGTGGAGATACAAGCATTACCCAACAAAAAATTCAAAAGTCATTTATCCAAAGATGCTCAGAGAGCTACAAGAGAACACAGATGAACAATTTAACAAAATCAGGAAAACAATGCAAAAGCAAAACCAAGAGTAAAACATAAAAACATAAATAAGAACCAAACAAATTTTGGAGCTGAAGAATACTATGACCAAACTGAAGAATTCAACAGAGAGCTCCCAAAGCAGACTGGACCAAGCAGAATGAGTCAGTTTGAAGACAGGTCACTTAAAATTATATAGTTAGAGCATCAAATAAAAAAAAAATAAAGGAATAAAGAAAGCCTGTGCACTCATAGGATACCATTAAGAGAAACAATCTATTAGAAAGAATATATGCACTCCTATGTTCATAGCAACACAATTTTCTATAGCTAAGATTTGGAAACAGCCTAAGTGCCCATCTGCAGATGAGTGGATTAAAAAACTGTGGTATATCTACACAATGGAATACTATTCTGCAGTAAAAAAAAAAAAAAGAAAAAAAAAAAAGTTCTTACCATTTATAACAGCATGGATAGAATTGGAGAGCATTATGCTAAGTGAAATAAGCCAGTTAGAAAAAGATAAATATCACATGATCTCACTCATTTATGGGATATAATGAACAACATAAACTGATAAACAAAAACAGATCCAGAGACAGGGAAACATTGATCAGGCCATCCAACCTCAGAGGGAAGATAGGGGAGGAGGGGGTAAGAGGAGGGATCAACCAAAGGACTTGTATGCTTGTATGCATGCATATAAGCCTAACAAATGGACAAAAACAACTGGTGTGTGTGTGTATGTGTGTGTGTGTGAGGGCATTAGTGGGGGTGATTGGGTGGTAATGGGGGGGAATAAGGACACATATGTAACACCTTAATCAACAAAGAAATTAAAAAAAAAGACAAAAATCTACATGCCATTGGAATCCAGAAAGAAAAGAGAGGGAGAAAGAGCAGAAAGCTTTTTTAAAGAAATGCTGAAAACTTTTCAAATTTGGGGGGAGACCTGGATATCAAATTTTATGAAGCTATTAGGTTACCCCATAATTTTAATCCAAAATGTTCTGCTCCAAGACATATTATAATAAGACTAAAGACATATTATACTGAAATCAAAGACAGAGACTTTTAAAAGCAGTAAGAGAAAAAAGTCTCTTATACAAGGGAACCCTTCATAAAGGTATCTGTGGATTTCACAGCAGACACTTTGCAGGCCAGGAGGGAGGGGAAAGATATATTCAAAGTGCTGAAAGAAAAGAACCAACAAACAAGAATACTTTGTTCAGCACAGTTGTCCTTCAGAAATGCAGGCAAGATGACGTTCCTAAACAAATAAAAGCTGAGGGAGTTTATCACCACTATACTTGCTGAAGGAAGTTGTTCAAACTGAAAGGAAAGCATACTAGTTAACAATGTGAGAACATGTGAAAATATAGAGTACCCTGGTAAAAGTAAATATACAGTAGTCCTCCTATTCATGGGGCATATGTTCCAAGACACTTCCCCCTGCCCAGTGAATGCTTGTAGCCACAGGGAGTACCATACCATATATATATACTATGATTTTTTCCCTACATATGCGTATACTTTACACCTTCTCTTTGGCATACATGAATTGCTAGCATCACTACTTTTGCACTTTGGGGCCATTATTAAGTAAAATAATGGTAACTTGAACACAAGCTCTGTGATACCAAGACAGTTGATCTGATAACAGAGATGCTACTAAGTGACTAATGGCAGGCAGCATACACAGTATGAATATACTGGGCAAAGTCATGAACCATGTTCTGCGCAGAGCAAAGCAAGATGGCACAGGATTTCACCATGCTATTCAGAATGGTGTGTAGTTTAAAACTTAGGAAGTGTTTAAATAGTTAACTTTATTACAATTATAAATATAAAAACTGAAGTTTTCTTAACATTTTAATTTCAACCTACAAATTTTGCTATTCTATTTATATGGCAATGTTTTTTGATATAACGATGTGAAAAACCACTTTTTTGTCTATTTTTATTATTTTTTAAAATTAATTTTACAAAATTGAGGACATTCTCTTACATAACTGCAATGCAAATGTGTCAAAATCAGGAAATTAACATTGATAAAGCACTATTATCCAGCCCACAGGTTTAATTCAGATTTTACCCATTGCCCTTCTTGTCCTCTGTAGTAAGAATATTTCAGGTCCAGAATCCAATCCAGAATCACCTGTTGCATTTCAGTAGTCATGTCTCTTTAACCTCCCTTCATCTGGATCAGCCTTAGTCCTCTCCAATTGACATTTTGAAGAGATGGGCTCAGTTATTTCATACAATGTCTCTCGATTTGGATTTGTCTGATACTTCATTAGATTCAAGTTATGCATAGGTGGTAGGAATACCCTAGAAGTGAGTCTGTGTTCTTCTCACTGATCCTGTTAGGTGGCAGGTGATTGTGACTTGTTCCCATATTGATGATGGTAACTTCAATCACCAAGTTCTTGACATGTAGACCAAGTTTTTCTCATGTAAAGTTATTATTTTCTCCTTTGTATCAAAGAACTGACCTGTGGGAAGAGTATTTGAAATTATGTGAATATCCTGTTCCTTATAGTACACTGATGTTTCTTGCCTGATCAAATTACTATAACAATTGCCAGATGATAAATTTTTAAACTCTATCATTTCTTTTGCATTTATTAGTTAATATTTTGCTGTAAGGGCCTTTCCTTCTCCCCTATTTATTTACTTTTGTCAATATGGATTCTGATTTTATTCAATGGGTTATAATCTATTATTATCATTACTAATTTTGATGTTCAGATTATCCAAGACTTGAAAGTGGGAGTTCCTTCAAGCTGGATTCTGTGCCTGTCATTCTTTTAGCACATTCTCACTTCTGGCACAAGATGGTGCAGGCTTGCTCTCCCAGATCCAGCCATGGACTCAGCCATTTTTGCTGAGGATCCCTGATTCTTTTTAGTGGGGAGTGATATTAGAAGCCAAGATTAGAAGCTAGGTGTGCTCATTGCCACTGAGGTGTCATTGCTCATGTCCTTCCAGTGGATAGACTGGGAAAACAAACACATATCATTTTTGCCTTTCACTATTTTATATTTGTTGATCCTTTTCAGTGTTTCCCAACCTTCTCTCATGATGAGAATCACCTGGTGGAGTTGTTAAAACACAGATTCCCGAATCCCAACTAAGAAGTGCTAAACTAGAATTTTTGGGAACATATAGGTAAAATTGTATACTTAACTAGTGCTCTAAAACAGATGTTATATACAGAGCACTAAGTTAGGTATGCAATTTTACCTATATGTTCTCAAAAATTCTAGTTTAGCACTTCTTAGTTGGGATTCGGGAATCTGTGTTTTAACAACTCCACCAGGTGATTCTCATCATGAGAGAAGGTTGGGAAACACTGCTTTATCTCATTGTGAGAAACCTGGTTCCCAACAAAATCAATATATTTACTCCTTTGCTTAATTTTACACTACCCACAAACTTGTTTCAGAATCACAATACCCACAGCACTATTAACAACAAACCTACTAAGTCATATTTAAGCTTCCTTTGCAATTCTTTTGGTCCTTTTATCTTCAGACTGAGAGGAGTGAAAGTGCTGTAGCTAAAAGTTACTTGGAATCTTTCTTTTTTCATTTTTCTTTAATATGGTTGTTATCCATTTGGTGTATAGTTGAATTTATTTGTTTTTGTTTGTCTTCAACTTTGAAGTTAAAAAAAAAAAATCTAGTTGATTTATTTTTTGGTATTTTAATTATGACATGCCTTAGTTTGGCCCTCTTTGGATCTATCTTATTTGGGACTCTGTGCTTCCTGGACCTTCTGAAGGATGTCTGTTTCCTTCACCAGGTTGGAGATGTTTTTAGTCATTATTTATTTAGGTAGCTTTTCTATCCCTTTCTCTCTCTCTTTTCTTTCTGGGATTCCTATGATTCAAATGTTGGTAATCTTTTTTTTTTTTTAAATATATTTTATTGATTTTTTACAGAGAGGAAGGGAGAGAGCTAGAGAGCTAGAAACGTCGATGAGAGAGAAACATCGACCAGCTGCCTCTTGCACACCCCCCACTGGGGATGTGCTTGCAACCAAAGTACATGCCCTTGACCGGAATCGAACCTGGGATCTTTCAGTCCACAGACCGACGCTCTACCACTGAGCCAAACCGGTTTCGGCAAATTCTTTCTTCTTTTTGCTGTTCTGATTAGGTGTTTTCTGCCACTTAGTCTTTCAAATATCTGATTTGATCCTCTGCTTCATCTAATTTGCTGTTGATTCCACCTAATATATCCTTCATTTTTTAACTGGTAATTTTTAATGTTTTCTCTCTCAATTGTTATGTTTCCTATCTCATTGTTGAAGTTCTCACTAAGTTCATCTATGCCTCTCCTGGGTTAAATAAGCATCTTTCTTTAAAAAAAAATATTTTATTGATTTTATTACAGAGAGGAAGGGAGAAGGATAGAGAGCTAGAAACATCAATAAGAGAGAAACATCGACCAGCTGCCTCCTGCACACCCCCAACTGGGGATGTGCCTGCAACCAATGTACATGCCCTTGACCGGAATTGAACCTAGGACCTTTCAGTCCACAGACCGACTGAGCCAAACCAGTTTTGGCTAAATAAGCATCTTATAACCAGTGCTTTGAACTTTTTTTTATCTGATAGATTGCTTATCTCTGTTTCATTTAGTTCTTTTTTTCCCCCCACTTGTCTTTCATTTGGAACATATTTCTCTATCTCTTCATTTTGGCTGTCTCTCTGTGCTTGTTTCTATAAATTAGGTAAAACAGTAATCTCTTCTGGTCTTAAAGCAGTCATGTTGTGTAGGAGCACCCTTTTGTAGACTTTGTGTTTTGGGTGACTTTGGCAGGCCAGCTGGAACTGGATCATGCATGGGCCACAGGGATTCCAGGGGGGGCAAGCCTTACCCAGGACCTGTAGCAGTAGCTGAAGTGGGAATAGGCCAAGGGAAGTCCTAGTGGCAAGCTGTACTGGGACCACCTTGGCAGACTGGTTGGAGTTATGGCTGGAGTAATTTCAGGACATGGATAGTCCTGGGGTAAGCCACAACAGGACTGAAGCTAAAGCTGGAATGGGTGTAAGTTGTATGGATACCTTGACTGGGGCTGTAGCTGAGGTGAGTGTGGTCTGCAGGACATCTTAGGGACAAGTCACCCCTAGGAAGGAGCTGTAGCTAAGGGCAAGCTGAGGGGAGTCCCGAGGGCAAGTCACAACTGGAAGCTGAAGTTAAAGCAGGCTGCAGGGAGACCCATTTCTATGTGGCCTCTTTCTCATTGGTTATGCAGAAACTGTTAAGTCAGTTCTCAGTTATTTTTCAGTGGGAAATGCCCTGAGTGTAGGTATAAATTCAATGTGTTCCTGCGAGGAGGTGAGTGCAGGTTCTTCCTATGCTGCCATCTTGGACCAGAAGCCCACTTTCACTTTTTTAAATTAATGCTCCTTTATTTCATTGCTTACTATATTAAACCCCACTAAGTATTTAACTCTTCTATAGCATACTTAATTGAATTCCTTTAAGTATTTTAAATTATAAATTTAATGTAACTGCAAATTTAATATATCTGATTTTTTTAAACACTTAAAATGTCTGCCAGGGCAAATTTAAAAAAATAGAATGAGCAAAATTTTTCTAAGCACCTAGGTAATGCCTATAAATCCAAAACTAAGCAAATGAAAAAAACGTAGTAGATCAGGCTTTGAAAATTCAAACACTTTTTACAAATGTACCCAAATTGTTTTCTACCCTTCAAATTAGAATCCAATATAATATCAATTACACAATTCAAGTTGAAATTAAAAAGTTAATATTTCAGATATTTAAGGTTTTAGTTTATTTAAATTTTCAGACACATTAAATAACAAAGACAGTTTGTCAGAAAAATTTTAAAAGTTACTTTGAAATTGAATACAAAAGTATTAAAGATATGGATTTTACTTATCTTATTACTCTTATGTTTTTCTTTTTCCCTATAAATACTTTGCTGGTGTTGTAAACCCATTCATCACTGGCTTCAGATCAGATTAACCATCTCAGACAGCTCCTAAGTAAAAGATTCTGACCCTCAGGTTCCTGGGTCAAAGATTCAGGAAGTTGATTTGGGCTATTGGCTTGAAAATCTGAGTCAGGGTCATTGGTCTCTTCTCAGATAACATGACACAAACCTGTTAACGGAAAAAAAAAAAATCATTGAAACTTGTAAAGAATTTTTTAAAGAGTTTATTTGAGCCTTACTATCGACAAATGCCGGGAAGCAGAACGTCAATGGATTGAGATAATGCTCCGAAGAATGGTGGGTTACATTTCTCTATTTATACACTGAAATCAAAGGAGGGCCATAGGTGGGCTACATGAAATTCATTGGTGATGGAGTAAGGAGGCAGGAGAAAGCAAAGCGGTGGGAAACTCCTGGGATTGGATAAAAAGTAAAATGATGGACGTGTACTCAGGTGAGTGCAGGAACAATTAACATGATAAAGAAGGAATTTGAGGCATCTGTCCCAGCGCCTACCACATTTGGTTGTTCCCCAGGGGCTCCGGAAAAAGGGAAGTTACAAGTTACCCAGACATCTCACAGATATGTTATCTTAGAGGCAAAAAGGCAAATGGGCTCAGTAAAAAGATCAAAGTTGATCTTTGTCTGGGAAAATATCTGGGACATGACTACCTACTATAACCTGTTAGATATTTAATTTTCAAACCATCTTTTGTGGTTATCTTAGGTCTCTGGATTTGCAAGACTGCCACGCAGGCCTTCCCTGAGCTTGTCAGGTTAGCATGTGGCTTTTTTCTTTCACAAACCATAGACTCTATGGTTTGTGACTATGTTACTCTATGCCATAGAGTCTATGGCATAGAGTAACATAGTCAATTCTCAGAGTTGTGGTCAGGCTGCAAAATCAGTGGAAGGCTTTCTAGCTGTGAGTTAGTTTTACAACTCAGCTCCATAAATATCTTTCAAATGACACCTTTACTTCCCGCCCCTCTTTTTAATCTTAAACTGCTTTCAATTTAATCTCAACTGATATAGCTAGGTACATAAAATCATGCATCTTATCTTTCATTGCTTTATTGAACTCAATTAATTTCTTTAATTCATGATTTTTTTTTCAATGTTTGGTGATGGTTAAAATTCTATACTCATTATATTGATTAATGAGTGATTGAAAATCTAAGCATTCTTATGCATTTACTGTTTACAATGGCCACTGCTCTCAGCTGCTGTATAATAATGAGCAATGGGAAATGCCTCTGAGACTCTTCTAGAAGGGGTTGAAGATGCACTACAGCAAGTTTGGAGTTTGGCAGAGAATTACTCCAAAAGAATGTGCCAGGGCCAGGGCAGCTCAGCCTGCCTGGTCTGGGCGTGAGAATGACCCTGCTTCGGGAGCCAGGAGGGTCAAAAAAAAAAATCATTGAAACTTGTAAAGAATTTTTTAAAGTTCTTTAAAAAAGAACAACCACCTAAGACTGAGTGCACACTAGGTGCTATTTCATTCTGAAGGCAGGAGCAGTCAAGAAAGAGCTGCCTCAAATTTCTACCCCCGGAATTACTAACCTACCTGCATCTGTACCCAACTCCATCATTTCTCTCACCACCTCCTCCACAGACTACTGAAGGCTGGGCTCCTGGAATCCTCATTTTCCCCTCCGGCATCGTTTCTCTCCCACCTACTGAATGATTCATATGAACGACTGAAGTGCTATAGCAACTCCACCTTAAACATAACAATTCTTATTTGATCCTCTGGTCCCCTCCAGCTACCATGGGATTTCTCTGCTTCTTTGCTTCCTTTTTGTACTCACTTTTATTTCACAGCAAAACTACTTAAAAGAGTCTTGTTTGTACTCAATGGTTCTACTTCCTCTCCTTTGATTCTCTCCTTAAGGCATTCCAGGAAGGCTTTTGTCCTCAAGCTCTGTCCTCCCTTTTGTTATGTCCACCCACAACCTCCTTCTCACAGAACCCAGTGACCATGTACTTAACCTTCTAATGGACCTCTTATCCGTCACTCATTCTCTACAGCAGTCCTCTCCCTCTCAGGTTTTTATCTTATCTCCTGATAACTTATCTTCAACCTCATTTGCAGGTTCCCTTTCTTCGTTTCAGCTTCTTTGTATTGCTGTATCTACTGCTCAGTCTTGGACCTTCTATTTTCTAGCTATACACTATTGTCAGGTGGCCCATGGCATGTGACCTTCTACATTCAAGTTATTCCCAAATCTGATCTCTTGTCATGTGGCCCATGGCATATGACCTACATTCAAGTTATTCCCGAGTCTGATCTCAAGGGAGATTCAAATTTTACATTCTCATGTATGTCAAGTAGATATCTAAAATGTAACTTGACCAAAAAACAACTTTTTATCTACCTCCACCCCCAACACAATGTCTGCTTCTTCCCCAGGCTTCTCCATTTCTGTTAAATACCCCCATGTACCCACTCACCTGTGAGTCCCATGATTACTCTCTCTCTCTCTCATCTCTCACGTTTACTTCAGCAGCCAGTTCTGTTGTCTCTGAGCTCAGAATACATCCCTTACCACCTTCTCTCCTATTACCCTCATCCAAGATACCATTATCTCTGGGGAAGATCATTGCCATTTTTTTTTTCACAGAACAGAGCTAAGCAATTTCTAGTCAAGAAATTGCTCCTTGTTTCAAAGACTATATTTTATTATTATTATTATTACTATTATTATTATTTTATTTTATTGATTATGGTCTCACATAATTGTCCTTATTCCCCCATTCCCATCCCTAACCCCTCCCTAGATATACCCCCCTGCCCCTACCCCCATTGTCCATGGCCACTGGCTAGGCCTATATGTATGCACACAAGTCCTTTGGTTGATCTCTTCCCCTTACCCCCATCCTCTCTTACTTTCCCTCTGAGGTTTGAGAGTCTGATCGCTGCTTCTCTTTCTCTGGGTTGTTTATGTTGTTCATTATTTCCTCCAGATGTGTGAGATCATGTGATCTAAGAAATACCCTTGTAAGAACTTAAACTGCAACAAGCCATAATGGTTATGCTGAGAGGCAAATGAATCAGCATGTAGTGAGTTCCTTTCTGGGCCAACAGTTCTTTTGAGTCCCAATTTCAATGCCAGATAGTTCCTTATGTGTACATGCCAGCCATAATATTTCAGATCTGGTTGGTGGACAAATGGTGGTAATGCAGGTCCGGCTGTCTCTGGTTTGGTCCTGGGTATCCTTCAGCAACCCACAGCTGCTGTCTGCTGGTATGCTGAGGTGTTGTCAGCATCTTCCATCTCTGAATTGTGTCTCTTCTGTCTTCATGGCTGGAGCGCTTCTCTCTGTTACAGGATTCCAGATGGTCTCGGAGTTGTTTTCTGAAAATATACAAACATATTCTCGACTAAAAGTTAATAAAAGGATATTTTCTTTAAATTTGATTTGGGATTCTTTTCCATTTTTGCCATAGCCTCTTAACTGATCTTTCAGTTTCCAATCTTTTCTGTTGTTAATTCTCACTGGAGGGTAATTTTCCCCATTGATTTTTAGAGAGAGTGGAAAGGACAGGGTAGAGAGGAGAGAAACATTCATGTGAGAGACCCACATCAATTGGTTGCCTCCTGCATGTGCCCTAACCCAGGGTGGGGAATCTGCAACCCAGGTATGTACCCTTGACTGGAATGGAACCTGTAACCCTTCAGTTCATGGGCCAATGCTCTAAAACACTGAGCATGCCAGCCAGGGCTCTTGACACCCTCTCCTTCTGCCCCCAGGGTCCACTCTTCATACAATAGCAACAGTGATAAAACATATAAGACCATCCTTCCATGAGTAAGAATCTCCAATGGCTTTCTATGACACACTCAGTCCAAATCCTTATACGGAGACCAGGCCCTTGCCTATTTGTTCTCCTTTGCCTACTCTGCTGCAGCCACATTGGCCTTTTTTTGCTTCGCCTCATTCATTCAAGCCTAATTCCAATCCAGGGCCTTTATGTCTTGAGGTTCCCTCCTCTTGGCACCAGCTCTTTGCAAGATTGGCATCTTATGTCAAGTCACATTCTCACATGGCCTTCCTTCTCTGACCACCTTCCCTAAAATAGTACCTTTCATTGCATCAACCCAGTTATTCTCTATCTGACTCCCCTATTAGTTACTTTCTAGCACTGATGCGGAACTGAACCATAGGTGCTAGAGCTGTTCACCTGATCCCGACCCCACCAACATCATTACAGAGGCATTATTACCGAGGTCAGAGGTCAGAATGAGCCCAGGCTTCCCACTTCAACTTCTACCCCTATTCTGTGCAGCAGGGCTCAGTTTGGTGTTGTCATTAAGTCATCTGACATCAGCTGAGTTACTCCGGGCAATCATCCAGTCCAGGGTGCATAGCAGCCACATGAGTAGTGGGAAGGAGGCTGGAGTGACCTGGCCCTTCTCCTCTCCAGAATAGATGGGAACAGCAGACTTCCCACACATTCCCAGTCCTAGGAAGTTTATTGCCTTGGGGTGTCAGAGATCCTGAGGCACCAGACAAAGGGACTCTGGAAGCTCTGTTGGTTTCCATTTCTTCCAACAGAACTGAAAGAGCCCTGGCCTAGTAATTTGACTCAGCTGATAGAGCCTTGGCCCGCAGACTGAAAGGTCCTAGGTTTGATTCTGGTCAAGGGAATGTAGTTTGGTTGTAAACCCTGGTTGGGGCATTTGTGAGAGACAACCAATCAATGTGTCTCTCTCACATCAATGTTTCTCTCTTTGTCTCTTCCCCTCCCTTCCACTCTCTAAAAATCAATAAAAAAATGTCCTCGGGTGAGGATCAACAACAAACTGAAGAGGACCTAAATAAATTGTTGGTTAATAAATCATTAAATAATGATTTAAATTGATGATAGATGACTATGTGATTTTGACAAGTAACTCATAAAGATTTCAAAGGGTTGAGTGACACTGCTGCAATGAAATTCCTCTCATTCCCATTACTCATGGTTTATATGTACAAATAGCACTTACATTTGAAAAACCAAAATGAGAATAGGGTCAACATTGAGCCCTTGTTATAATTATGAGTATTATATAAATATACAAAATAATTTTTAAAAGATCTATTTCATCAAGATATATTGCTAATGAAAATCATTGTAATAGAGCATATTTATGTATTTGTTATTTTGATCAATTGTACTAACAATAATTATAATGATGACACAATTTGGAAGAATTAAAAAATCTAACATCCTATTGTTACATAAAATATAATAAATTAAATTTTGATTGAATACATAGTATCCTACTATGGTCAGTAAAATGTTTTTAAGTGCAATACATATTATATTTGTACTAGAGGCCCCATGCACAAAATTCTTGCACAAGGTGTGTGTCCCTCAGCCCAGCCTGCACCATTTCCAATCTGGGACCCCTTGAGGGATAGGGCCTAAACGGGCAGTCAGACATCCCTCTCACAATCCAGGAGTCTGGCTCCCAACCCCTTGCCTTCCTGCCTGTCAGCCTGATCACCCCCTAACCACTCCCCTGCTAGCCTGATTGACACCTAACTGCTCCCCTGCCAACCTTATTGCCCCAACTATCCTCCCCTGCCGGCCTGGTCATCCCTAACTGTCCTCCCCTGACATCCTGGTCCTCCCCAACTACCCTCCCCTGCAGTCCTCGTTGCTCCCAACTGCTCTCCCCTGCCAGCCTTGTTGCCCCTAATTGGCATCCTCTGCAGGTCTGGTTACCCCAACTGCCCTCCCCTGCTGGCCTGATTGCCCACAACTGCCCTCCCCTGCCAGCCATCTTGTGGTGGCCATCTTGTGTGTTGGAGTGATGGTCAATTTGCATATTACCTCTTTATTATATAGGATAAAATTTCATGGGGGAAATGAGGGGAAATACAGTTCAAGGAGGAAAAGGAATGCTGTAAAATTTCTGACCATTAAAGAATTTGCTCATGTATTTTCAGGCAGTTGACAGTAGAAAACAGTCACTACACTACTGGAATTTTATTGGATGCATTTATGAAAGGGATGTAACAGTTTTATTTTAAATGTCAAGTTTACAATATTCTAGGGATGATAACATTTGAAATTAACTATTTAAAGTTATGATGACAAATGTTAGATTCTACCCTAAAACATACATGTTGGTGGAGAGGTGAAGTCACAGTTTTAAAATTTTCTTATACATGATATATAAGCTACAACATGGGGAAATCACCACCTGGCAAGGAATAGGGCCTTGGAAGGGCCTTCGGGGGAGGGAAATGGATTTGCTGCTCTGACAGGGAGGCAGGTGGATGGGCTTTAGGAAGACATTGTATACTTGGGACATGGGTCTCCCCCCAGCTGGAGGCACTGAGGCTCAGCTCCATGCTTGACGTCTCCTCCAGGTGTTCCTGGTATGTTTCATTTGAAAGCCACGCCATATTGTTTGTAATGCCCCTATCTACCTGGATTCCATATACTGTATTTTTCCATGTATAAGATGCTATTTTTTTCTAAAATTGTTAGGCTGAAAATTGAGGGGTGTCTTATACACAGAAGTCAGGAGAGAAGGAAGCTACATGGGTGTGTAGCTGCCAATATCTTGTCAAACAAGCTTCCTCCAATCAAGAACCTTATTGTTACTGATGTCAGCTGATGCTGTAATTAGAGGTGGAGGTGGAGGTGGAGATTGAGAATGTGTAGACACAACAGGGACCAGAGGGTTCTGAGCCCATAAAGATGTCAAAAAATAAAAAGTTAAATACTGGTAAGCTATTGTCTAACTCTGCAAAATTCAAATGGAATATATCCAGCCATGTAAAAGAGCATGGAAATAAAGCTGCAAAGAGACAATTTGGATCTCCTCGCACTGAGTGTATGATCAGACAGTGGAGAGAACAGGAAGAACAACTCCTTAAGATGCCAAAAAAGAAGGCCTTAGAAGGAAAACCAGCAAAATGGGCAAACTTGGAGCAGAGGCTTAAGACTTGGATTATGGAGCAGCACCAGAGTGGCTTATGTGTGTCAACTAAGCTTATTCAATGTCAGGCAAGAATGTTTGCAAGTGAAATGAAAATTGTCGATTTTACAGGAAAGGCAAAATGGTGCTTCAATTTCATGAAGAGAGAAGGATTGGCCATGAGAACATGAACAAAGTTAAAGAGATATGTTGCATAATATCATAGTACTGGTATGTGAACATTACCTGTGGTCATTACTAAATAAAAATGTGTTCTGTTTCATGTTTAAAATACTGATTTTTAAAAAATTTTGGGTTGGAAAAGTTGGGGGCATCTTATACACAGAAAAATATGGTATCCTCCTGCTACAAGGACTCATGCAACCCAACATTCGCAGGCAAAGTACATGGTTTGGGCAGCCCCACTTCCTGCTGGACTCCTCTCTAGGCTAAGGGGCAGCGATTCGGGATGCTCAGGTGTTGGCAGGGAGTCCTCAGCCCTCACTTCCTGATCCTGGTGGTGGGTGAAGGATTTCATACCTATTTTTGCCTCTGCAGGCTAAAGGGACCCTCTCAAACAGCCTGTGGGACCTGGCTCAGAAGGGAGTGGCTGGATACCAGGCACAGCTCACATGTTAGCCAGTCTGCTTTAGCAAGTGTCAGTAGACACTTGGGATATTTCCCATTTTTTGCTCTTACAAGTGATGTGCAATGAGTAATGTTAATCATGTGTCATTTCACAAGGGTGCATGTCCATCTGCAGTATAAATTCCCAGAAGTACAATTGCTGGGCCAAAGGGCATATGCATTTGTAATTTTTATAGTTATTATTATATAAAATTTTCCTCTGAGAGAGTTGTACCAGTTTATACTCCCACCTGTATTGCTTAAGAGTGGAGGTCTTCTCACAGTTTTGCCAACAGGGTGTGTTGTTAAACTTTTGATATTTGTAATCTGTTAGAGCATTGGCAGTCAAAGTGCTATTACTTCATCTGTTATAAGTAGTGCTGAGCACCTTTGACTCTGTCCAAGATCTAATAATATTTCCTTTTTTTTTTTTTTTTAAATTCTCATCCGAGGATATTTTTTCCCCATTATTTTTTAGGGAGAGTGGAAGAGAGAGGGAAAGACAGACAGAAACATCGATGTGAGAGAGACTCATCGATTGGTTGCCTCCTGCACGAGCCCTGATCAGGGCCCCGGCCAGGGATGATACTGAAACCGAGATATGTGCCCTTGACTGGAATTGAAACTGGACCCTTCAATCCACAGGCCAACTCTCTAATAGTAGTTCCTTTTTTGTTGACATATTTTTGCCTATTGTTTCGTTCCTGTTTCTTTTAACATTTGGAGGGAACTCTTTATATACCAAAGAAATTCTTCGTTTGTCTGAGATATGAGTTACAAAACGTTCTTTTTGTGTCTTGGCTTTGCTTCTGGTGACTCCTGCAATCTGGAAGGTGCACTCCTGCATCATTCATTCTCACACCCCACGCCTTTGCCACAATGGCCTGTGACTTTTTCTTTCTTTTCTATTTCTAGGTGGGGGACTGCTGCTCTTCCTTGAGGCCTGACTCGTATGTTGCTCAGTGACCCTCGTCCTTCACAGCAGATCTATCGATACTGTATTACTTCTACTTGTCATGTTGCCTTCGTTTGCTTGTGTATCTCTCCTGTCTAACTAGGAATGCCTTACCTTTCTTGTTTCTGTGCTCCCAGGCCCTAGTACATAACATTTAAGTTAAAAAAATATAGATATTTATTTTTTTACAGAGAGGAAGGGAGAGGGATAGTTAGAAATATTGATGAGAGAGAAACATTGATCAGCTGCCTCCAGCACACTTCCTACTAGGGATGTGCCTGCAACCAAAGTACATGTACTTGACCGGAATTGAACCAGGCACCTTTCAGTCTGCAAACTGATGCTCTATCCACTGAGCCAAACCAGTTAGGGCCCATAATACATATATATAATTAACAGAGGACAGTAAATGAACAGAGAAATTGTTGGCAGTCGTTTCCACAGCCCTCAGTCCTATAATGCTTCAGCTTATCCTGTTTTCAGATGAGCCTTTTGCACCGAATATCCTTTTATTGAAAAACAGAAAATGAGGGATGGGTGGAAGGCAGCTCTGCTGGGCAGGGATGTTTCCATGTACTTGGTGGCCAGCAGTCCGTGAGGAGTGGGCTTCCATATACCCCACCAGGCTCCCGTGCTCCCATTTATTCCTCTTCTTCATCAGATCCAGGAAGTCAATCACCACATGGGAACAATTTCATTTTTCAATGATATTTATTTCAGAATTATTGAAGCAGTGTGATCTTACTTCTCATTCACAAATATTCCTATAAAAATAATCTGAGCTTATTGAGCCTAGTGAAAGGTTTTGATACAAAGATAGCACACTCATCCAAATGGCATGGGCTCCTTAGATATTGCAAACTGGGCCCTTTCACAGGAACAGCTGCTTCCTGGCCCCTTGAGTGAAATTAAATAGATGAACCCATAATAAATAAATAAACAGATAATTTAAGTGGTTGCTTGTTGGAAGCTGGGTGCAAAGGACAGAGGGATTCTGTGAACTGAATGTGCAATGGTTTCTGCCTGGCTGGCGTTGGATGAGCAGAGAGGAGAGAGGATTGGCCCTGGAAGGAGGGGACTGCTTCTCCCTAATTAATGTGGGGAAAGCAGCTGGGCATTGAACATGGTGAAGCACAGCCCCCACCATGTTCAAACCCTTCTGCACCCTTTCTGCAGCCCTTGCGGTGACTTAGCACAGGTGGGTGCCCTGGGTACGGGTCTCTTCAGCGAGTCAGGATTTCCATGGTGAAGTCAGTTATATCCCGGCCACCTTTCGTACTTCCCAGGAAGACGGGCATCTGTTCCTCTTGCGAGGTGCTGATGTACCAGTTGGGGTACAGGGCAGACTCAAATTCTACCTTGTCCCTGATTTCTTTCTTGTTGAAGATAAACCGCCTGTCTATCTTCTTCTTTGACTGACCGTGGGGGTCAAATGTCTGCAGCGAAACAGAAAGGAAGAATTTCTGAGAGGGAAGGAACAGTGAGACTCTGGTGAGATCATTCTCTGGGTCAGTGAGAGAGGAGACTGAAGAGCCAGGACCAGGATGCAAGTGCCCCAGGGATCTTCGTGACCCCAACTTTCCATGCAGTGACTGAAGGAGCTCTCAGCCTTTTCTAGAACTGAGTGTCAGATGGCAGGGAGCATAATATAGGTGGGCATTTTTTAAAAGTGAAAATTAAGTTAAGGCTTCCAGGAGTGCTTAGTTTCTAGGGATTTTTGCTGTGTTGTGTTGTGTGTGTGTGTGTGTGTGTGTGTTAAATTAAAATTTTTAATGGCCTTGACTAAAATGATTTCAACTTGGAAAAGAAACTTCAGCTAAGCAGGCTGGAAAGTGGGAAGGATTGTGATGTTGGGAGTAGAGTGGAGATGACAACAGGTGACAGTTTTCTTGAATTGATTAATTTCCCAAGGTGTCATGTATCAAATGGAGCAGCCCTAACACTGCATTATCTGTTGGGTGTTGACTGGGCATAATAACATCAGGGAAATGATTTAATTTTCTGCAGTGGAAGTGAAAGTTGCATGCATTTAGCAATTGCATATTTACAGTTCCGAAAAATTGTCAAGTAGGTCTGCCCCCAGGTTTTCAGAGGGCGGAGTGGTGTAGGGGGTGAGGGTGGGGAGGGAGAAGGTTGCCTTGGAAGTCAGAGATGGCTAAGAGTGCTTCAGAGGAGTTGAGAAGGGCCTTTGGCTGCTGGTGCCCACTCACCTCCAGCTGCAGGGTGGGCTTCTTGTCCTTCACCACACAAGACAGGTACAGGTTCTTTTCCTTGATGCCCAAGGCTACAGGTATCTTGTCGATATTCTCGTCTCCTGGCACAAAGCTCATGCAGAACACCACTGGAGAAAGAAAGGGGGCCTTGTGTTCAGGGATGCACAGCAGGGCAGGGTTGGCCCAACCACTGGACCCCAAGCCCAAGGCTTGTCTAATTTAGCCTTCTCTGTGAGAACCTTCCTATGGATTCTCATGGGTTATAAGCAGGTTCAGTTGGTTGATTCTAGTTTTTCCCAGAGAAGGTCTGGGGACTTCCCAGAGCCTATTACAGTGGCAGTGAAGAATTAGGGGGTCTAATTTTTAAAAACTGAAGGAAGGAAGCCATCTTGTCATGTGGTGATGGGCCCATCTCATGAGAGAACAATTTGATCAACATGAAAGACAAGCAAAGAGGTTAAGCTGGGCTCCTGAAAGAAACCAGGCACAAATCTATTCCAAGATGCAGAGCAACAAGTGGGAAGAACTTGGGTGAGGAGAGGCTTAGCTGGGACAAGTGGCTGCAAGGACAGACGCTCATGTTAATTTTCCTTAGTCACAATGGTTTCACTTGGAGGCCCCAAGGTCATGCTCACAACCCAGTTCTAAAGAAACAGGATTGTTCTGGCCTGGCTGAGAGCAGGACACTTTCCCCAGGGGTGCCACTCTCCAAAGCCAGCAGCCCCAGAAGGGAACACACTGCTCCTTACAGCAGCTCCTGTGGCCACATCCCTACACAAAGAGCTCTGCCACAGTGGCAGCATGCCAGGCAGATCCCACAGCTAATGGGCTCCCCAGACTTGGAAGATTTGCCAGTTATGGCAGAGAGATAAACAGTTCTGCTTATCAGTGAAATTTCCCTATAAAGGCCCATTATCTGGTGTTGGGTAGGAAGGCTGTTAGGGGGACAGGGGCAGGGGCAGAGATGGAAATGGGAGTGTACACACTATCTCTTCACCATTCTATTTTCAACACCAACCACAGGAAACAAGAATCCACAGGCAGTTAGTTCATGTCCATTCAAGTCCCCTTTCTAATGGAAGCACTGATGTTATACTGTTGTTAAATGACCTGGCAGGACCATGATCCTAGGTGTGCTTGAGCAGTCTAATTTCTTAGAGTTACATCTCTTGCCAGAATATGAATGTGCTAAGGGAGTCAATCTGGTGTCATTACTGGACCCCCTCTACCCACACAACTCACATGTTTTTATAGCATGTTGTTTTCACTGATGTTGATAATTTGCCTTAATATTCTACTTTGTTGAAAATGTGTATGACTAGCAACCTGCCAAGGTGCCAAGAGAGGAATCAAGGTTTCCACTTACCTTCTTGGTTCACATTCTGTCCATTCAGGTGAAGAGCTTGCAGTTCATGTGGTCCGGCCAGCACCAGGGATTTTTGGTTTATGTCCTGGAGCCTGCAACTCAGCGACTGTAGGGATGCATCACTCTGGTAACAGTCATCCCACAGGCAGTCGATGGATTCTGAAATGTGGAGCACATGCGTTGTTTAGGTACAAAGCAAGCAGGGCAGGCCTGATGAGAGGCATTGGGCTTGTTGGAGGACACACCCAGCTCAAGAAATTGTAACACAGTGGGGAGGAAGTTAGGACGAAAAAGAACATCGGATGTGGCACCTTAAGACATAGGTTCAAGCTTCAGCACTGTTGCTTGCTATGGATGAGCAATAGAGTGACTTAAGAAAAATAGTGATCCAATAATACTAGGCCAATAAGGGCATGAGATGTGCAGGAGATAATGTAAGAGGAAGCACTCTAAGAATAATGGACGGATTTGAAAATGTGAGTAGTTATCAAGGTCTTATTTTGAGAATAATTTCAACTAAGATGATCAATTTGGTGTCTAGGCTTCTCTGTTTTCCTCCCACCGATGAGTCTGATATTGTAAAGAGCAGTGATGAAGGAATGTTCAAAGAGTTTATCTGAACCAAGAATTTGAGGACATGCCCAGAAGCAAGATCTCAACAGATTGAGAAAGTGTTCCAGGATAATGACAGTATGGCAGCTCCTTCTGTACACATTAAAATCAAAGGGCCTTTGAAGTTTCCCCTTTTATGGTAATTTAATTTTTTTCCTAAGGTATTGGTAAGAAGAAGGAGAAATGCCCTCTTAGCAACCTCAGAGCAGCCCTTTGCTTGCATCTGTTTCTCCTCTTTTTCTAAATCCCATTTTAGTTATTTACAATCCTTCTTAAGGTGCCCTGGGTTTCTACCATTGAAGCACACCCCTTCCCCTATTAAGAAGGCCTTTGGTGAGGTCTGGCCTGATTGCTTAGTTGCTGGAGCTATATATTCACAATTTTAGTAGCTTTACCGCTTTTTGAATAGTTTTAGATAATTGATCAGCCAAATTACTATTTTAATATGTTGTAATAGTTAAATCAAGGTCCTTTGTTAACTCTTCAGAGTCTTGGAGGGGATCAGGGAGGTCTCTATTTAGATTCCTTAATTCTGTTCTAGTTCAAATGTATTCCATTGCTGGTTTCCCATGCCTACACTGGCTTTCCCAAAAGGGAGCTGCCAATATTTCTGGTTTTCTCAGTTTATTCTAATCTTGCTTTCTATTCTCAGTTTCCTGTAGGCCATTAGGGAGTGGTGGTGGAGATGTAGGGGCAAGAGAAGAGAGAGGAAGAAAGGAGGGCAAGTCCATGCAAGTAAGCTCGGAAAGCAGAGGACAGAGTGGAGCAGCTTGAGACAAATGCCATGTGATTTCACTTATTGTAGAATCTAAAAAACAAAATAAATGAGCAAACAGAAATATAGATACAGTGAACAAACTGATGGTTGCCAGATAGGAGGGAGGTTGGGGAAATGGGTGAAAAAAATGAAGGGATTAAGACATACAAATTGCCAGGTATAAAAATAGCCACAAGGACGTAAAGTATAGCATAGGGGATTGTTAATATAACCATTAATATAACTATGTATGGTGTTGGATGGGTACTAGATTTATGGGGGATCACCATATAAGGTATTTAAATGTCTAATTGCTATGATGTACACCTGAAACTAACCTAATTTTTTATGCCAGTTATAATTGAAAAATAAATTTTAGCCCTAGCTGGTTTGGTTCAATGGATAGAATGTTGGCCTGTGGACTTAGGGGTCCTAGGTTCAATTCCATTCAAGAGCACATGCCCAGGTTGTAGACTCGATCCCCAGAAAGGGAGATAGGAGAGAGATCAATGTGAGAGAGACACATGGATTGGTTGCCTCCTGTATATCCTCCCCAACTGTGGTCGGGGATCAAACCTACAACCCAGGTACATGCCCTTGACTGGGACTCAAACCCACAACCCTCTGGTCTGCATGCTGAAACTCTAACTACTGAACCACAATGGCCAGGGCAGGAGTAGTTTTGAGCTTATTTTATGCATTAGAATCAAAGGAGAAAATGTAGGGACCATTACATTGGTGGTAGATGCAGGAGGCAGGAGAAAGCAGAGCGGGATATCTTTGGGATTAGATAAAAACAAAATGGAGAGACACACACTTTCTTTATCTTGGTGGCTACGGGACAGTTAATAATTACCGTTTGCAGGACATAGAGACATAGAAATGGTATGTGGGAACAAGAAGACAACAAGGGGGTCTGTGGTCTCCTGCTTTGGTGTCTATAGTTGTGCCCCTCGGGCATAGGGAAAGAAAATCACTCTGACATTTCAAAAGTGTGCTCTCCTAAGAAGCATCAGAACAATGGACAGGGTTCCTTAAAGCAAAGAGTGACATTTGCGAAGGAAGCTACAAGCTTGGAACTTTATGGCCCACATGACCACCCAGTTGGCAATTTGTAATCAGACCATCCTGGGGGGTTCCTCTGGGTTACCAAGCTTCCCAGGCCTGCATGTGGCTTGAGCTTCTCAGGTCTACTATGTCACCCTTTTCATTCACAGGGTGTCAGCTCTGGGGGAGTTTAATTAATTGTTAAGTTATGGACACAGAGAAGGAAGTGACAGAGATCTGTCTGTCCTTAGCTCTCAGAAGTACCTTCTTTAAAGATGAAGAAGAAGAGGCTCCGCAGGTCGTCATCCTGGAGGTCCTGGGGGAAAACCATGGGCACTTTCCTCAGCTTCTCCATCGCAATGACGACCGACACGGCCCGCCTGAAACTCGAGTTGTAGAGCTGGTGGGAGACTTTCAGCTGGATGCCCCCATCTCCCAGAGGGATGAGGTCCAGGTCTTGGAAGGAGCACTGTGGGAAGACGAGGGAAGGGAGCGTGTTGAGGTAGCTAGGCCAGAGAACCGTGTTGTCATCAGAGTGGTGGGAGGACCCATAACAGAGCTTCTATGGAAAGACTGCCATCTCTCTAAAGTCCACAGAGGGCAGGTGACTCACCCAAGGGCACCTGGCAAGTTAGAGGCCAGAATGTGGGCTTTTTGATGCCAAATGTGGCATTCTTTTTTAATAAATCTTGTTCGTACCTTGTGTATCTTTTGCATAGCTGCTCCACTAACCATAAGTTTCTACCTTTTTACATTACACCTTTTTGAATCCTTAATACTCTAACACTATGCATTTAAATTTTTATGTCAGTGGTGATTATAATATTTTCTATACATCTATGCTCATTCAATAATTTTTAATTATTTCTTTATTTTCTAGGATGCTGTTTTATAAGCATTCTGCAAATATGTTAAAAGTGGTGGCTATTTGTAAAGGATGTGACCACTTTGCCGTTATTTTAGAAACTGTGTAACTGTGATAAGGCTTACTGAGGTTGTCCTAAGGTGTGACAGTGGTATAAAAGCTTGAGAGACAGTTGAGAGACCTTTAATGGCACAGAGGAATGCTGACTGTGTGACCTGTGACTGACAGTCAGGTGGCTGGGAGAGGCAAAGGGCCAGAGGGAGAAGCCATGCTCTACTCTGGGCGAGACTGAACCAGTTATGCTGGTTTTGAAACATTTCAGGTGAGACCCAAAATGGTGAAATGACTTGTCTAAGATCAGATAGCAAATGAGTGATTTTCTTTCAACTCCCAATTCATCATTTTGGTCATATCATCTACATCTTGTCACTAACTTCACTCCAGGGAGCAAAAAACTCTTCCACCTCAAAGGGGGGCAACATGTTAACTCTCAAGGTTATCTCCTCTGAGTCTCAGAACTTGGCTCCAGGGAGTATGCAGGCTGAGCCCCTCTCCTAAAAGGAAAATCAAATTTGTGTTGAAGCCACTTGAAGCCTTGGCTGTCTTTCTGACATCACACAGTGAACCTATCACCACTGTCATGGCCCGGGCCTTCTGCAAGCATGGTGCCATCACCATGCCTTAGACGGTGTTGTGTGGGAGCCGCACAGTGGCTAGGTCAGCATAGCCTGCACCGGTCTCCCTGGGAGACATGACAGTCATTCTATCACAAAATACCACAGGGTCAAGGTGTCCCAAACCCTTTTCCTTGAGCATTTCTCAGCTCAAAGCCCCTCCATGGATTGAATCTAAGCTCCTGGTCTTACCTTAGTCTGTTGTGGGCCATCAGTCTCAAAGAACAGATCATTCTCATTGTCACTGTAATAAAATCAGAGACACTGCTCAATTATGTCTCCCAGACAAGTTTATTTTTCCTTCCTGCAAACCGTCATTACTGTTCATAGAAAACGACAAGCAGCATATCCCTACGGCTGCTGGAAGCTGGCAAGTCCCTTGGGGATATGCATGGGACTTCCAGGCGGCAGGACAGGTGTGGGTGCTCCTTGAGGGATCCTGGGGCCTAATGCCCAGGCCCTCAAATATGAGCCTTCCCTCCAACTGAAGCCAGACTTTACCCTGTGCTGCCCTCCTGCCTTCTGCAGGAAGCTTGGCAACAGCATGGTGATGCCCGTGGGTCCCAAGGCTAGATTTGTTGGGGGAAATCAACATTTAAACCAAGCTAATTGAAACCCTGCTTGCCACTGAAAGGTGCAGTGTGGGGACAAATCTGGTCTCCACACACAGAGAGCACTTCACTCTTAAGCGAGGAATCCTGCTACACCAATGGTCTCAGTCTCCCCACTGACCTGTAGTAAGCCATCATTTCACTGGTGAGTTCAGTCACTGCTGCCGTGGCTGCTTCAGAAACCTGTGTGAGGAGGGGGGAAATGAGAGGCACTTGCCATGCCCCGCCTGTATGTGAGTTTCCCTCAACACCTAGTACATGAACAGCAGTCAAGGAAACAATATTTGAGTGAATGGACACATGTATGAAAGAACCTCCCTTTGGGCCCAGAGGGAAACATTTGCTAAACCAAACCCGAATCAGGAGCCCATCTGTTAGGAGCAAGGGCTTTGACCATGACCTCTCAGGGGTCAGCTGCTATAAGCAGTATTCACTTCCAGAATACTTCAAAAACCATAGCATGACAGTACACCTGGTATTTGTGCAAAAATCCCAGCCCTCAGGCTGTGAAGGAGAGAGGGAGAGAAGACAGAGAGAAGTGGAGAGACATAGAGACCCCTTAGGACCTGATCATAAGAGTTGGTTAAAGTCATACCTGAGCAATGAAGACTGATGGAGAGAACAGAGTTCTGGACTAGCTCGTCTGGCCTTGGAGAGGAATGCCACCTGCCAATTTCTTCCTCAGTTTTATGGCTTACAAAAGCAGAAGTGCTGAGATGAGAAATTTCTTCTTTGGTTAACTGGTGTCACAATCAAGTTTAAAAAAGAGGATGATGGTAACTTCTGGGGAAGACAAACTGAACGAATTCTCCAGTCCATGGGAGGGCAAGTGGCCATGAGCTGAGACACATACCCACACGTGTCCTCATGCAAATAAACATTGTCTTCTACAACCATTATGCAGACTACGTCACTATTATTGCAGGGTTTTCCTAGGTTAGATAATGTTTTAATTGGAATTTTGGTAGTTATTGTGATGAATCTGTAGATTGCTTTGGGTAGAATAAATATGTTAACAACATTAATTCTTCCAATCCATGAACATTGGATATCTTTTCATTACTTTGTGTCTTTTTCAATTCCTCTCATCAATGTCTTATAGTTTTCAGGGTACAGCTCTTTCTCTTTATTGGTTAAATTTATCCCTATTTTGCTATTTTTGGTGTTATTGTCAATGGCATTGTTTTCTTTATTTCTCTTTCAGATATTTTGTTATTAGGATACAGAAATGCACCAGATCCCTGTGCAGTGCCTGCCTCAGGACAGCCCTCACATTTTAGAATATGAATGAGTAGGTGGCTCACAACCCGTGCATGGAGTCTAGGAAAAGGGCCCTCCCGACCCACTTTGGCCCATCTGTATCATCGCACGCACCATAGCACTGAATTGAAACTTTGCTCAGTCATGTCGTAGAGCAGGAGTCTGTGAATCTTTTGAAGCTGGTTCTATTACAGTGCCTGGTATGCAAACTCAGATAGTGAATGTGTGTTGCCTGAATTGGTGAGCGGGAAATTTGACAGTGTTTTCTCTCAAATAAGAATGTACCTACAATGTGCCAGCTGCTGTGCTTGCTCTGCACTGTCCAAGGGAGAGGGCCTCTGACTCACAGGCAGGAGAGCGAGGGATTCTACTGCGGGGCAAGAGCAGCCCAGTGGGCGAACTTGCCAAGCAGCCTTTTGGCTCCTTTAGAAAAATTATTGCTGAGAGTATTACAGATGTGCCCCAAACCTCCTTACCCTCCATTTGCCCCACGGAAGGCATATAAATTCTTTGGTTAATCTCTTCTTATCCCTTCCTCCATTCTCCATGAGATTCATCAGTCTGTTTCAGGCTTCCATGCCTCTGGTTCTATTTTGTTTGTCAGATTATTATGATCATTAGATTCCACATAAAGTGAGATCATGTGATATTTGTCTTTCTCTGACTGGCTTATTTTGCTTAGCATAATACTCTCCAGGTTTCTCCATGCTGTCTCAAAGGGTAAGATTTCCTCCTTTTTTGGAGCTGCTTAGTATTCCATTATGTAAATGTACCACAGCTTTTTTATGTACCACTCATCTACTGATGGACACTTGGGCTGTTTCCAGGTCTTAGCTATTGCAGCAAGCAGCCTTTTGACTCTTAGCTTGGCTCCCAGTGACTTTATATCAGGAAGGCAGACACACAAATTCCATCTTTGGTAAGTAACATATTTCACGGGTATCTAATAGTTGCATTTTCAATGCATCAATTTATTGTGAGTTTCATAACCAGTAGCCTATTCCCAACTCTGAGCCCTCATAAAATTGGGTGTTTGGTTCTGCAGACACCCCAGAGGCCTCATCTAGGGAGTTTGGTGAACTCTTGTTTTGATTCCATAGTATCCATTCTATATAGAGTAACCATTGGTCCCCAAGTCTCCCCTTCCCTCAGAGTCTTTGTGTTGGAGTCAGCAGGATCTGTTGGTCTGGAAGCTGTGTGGGCTCTCCTGACAGAGAACACGAAGTGCTCTCAATCTGTAGATGTGATTAGAAGCTGAATGAAGGATGAAAGCCAGTGACAGGAACTGAGGTCTGCCAGGAACTGGAGCACCATGTATGGGCTTGCGATAGAGGTAGGAAGCTCCAATCTACTTCTCCATCTCCTGGTGTCGAGGATATATGAGTCTCATTCTTTCTGCTCCAGGGAAATTTTGGAGTCATTGGGCAATGACCCTTGACGTTGTTATCTACAGTAGTCTCTATGCTTCATCCCAGCCTTGTAGCCTGCATGCAAAACCTGGCATCCTCCTGTCCCTCTCAGGAAGTGAAACATCTTGTGTCACGCAAGCAGCTTGCACAATACACCTATTAAATGTTGCCTCCACAAGGAGACCACTCAGGTCATAGTAGTTCCTTCTAGTCTCCAGAGCAGAGAACATCTCACTACAGAGACAGTTGCCCTGGTGTGGGGGCTGGGGGAGTGATAATAATGTAGAAGGCGATGCAAACCCCAGGAAACAAAACCGGCAGAAGTGGGGGTAGGGAGTGGGCAATGTCCGGAGATTGTGGGGAGCTCCAGCTTTGGGGGAATCCTTCAGCTCTTGTATCTCTCAAGCCCTTGTCAGATGCACTTTATTCTCTACTCTCCAGCCCATTCCTCCAAGAGAGAAGACTGGCATTTGTTCAGAGCAGCAAGTGCCATGTTATCACCTTATGTCGGATCTTGAGCTCCTACCCTCTCTAATTAAGACTGGCCATACCCAAATGGCCTCCAATCATTTTGAATAAGAAGACAGACAAAAAGATCATGGCTAGTTTCTTACATTATCATGGGTGAATGGAATAATGTCTGTTCTTTGCCATGGGCCAGTCCTTTGGTGCTCATTCTCTTGCTCAGAATAGAACTAAGCCAGGCTGGTCCCCACCACTTCTCCAAATCCCATCTCATCCTTGGCACTGACACCCTTACATTGTTCTTAAGAGTCTGCCTGGCCTGCCACAATTTCTATGTTTTTGTTTTTTGTTTTTGTTTGCATCTGAAAGTATAAATGTCCTGTTATAGCCATGTCTGTCTTCATGACTACCTCTCTCCTTTGCTTTCTGCTTCGAGGATTGTTTGGGATTGGACAGTCTGATTTTTAATTGGAATCTCTGCTCTTCATCTTATAGCATCATCTCCTTGGGCCTGCATCCTCTTGCACCTGGGTCCTCTATCCCAGTCTAGAGCAAGGAGGGCTTAGCTACATGAGCAGCTGGGTCTGATGGGATGCATGCATTCCAGTGGCTTCTCCACTTCTGGGAGGCCAGGGAAACCTGTCCTTCCTTTGGATCCAGCAACAAGGACCCTAGGGTGGGTGAGGTGGATGCCAAGACCCTCCTACTCTGTGTCTTTTCTCACATGAGACGTTGTAAGAGTCTGCCACAAACACAGGGTTCTGGTACACTTACATTAAGAGTCTGGAAATGTTACGCATAAAGGGCCATAGAAAAAAGGTGGCCACACAGGACCCAATTTTCATAAAAGGTTTGATGTTTGATAAGACAGTTCCAGAACAGATCTGTCACAGTTAGCCAATGCTGTTCACACCCTCAAAGTTATATATTAGACCTCGTAGTAATTTAAAAAATAGAAAAGGGCCAAAGAGTAAATATTTTAGGCTCTGCAGGCCATCTCTGTAGCAACTGTTTAGGTCAGCCCTTGTCATGAGAATGCAGCCACAGGTGACACACAGATGGACAGCTTTAGCTGGGTTTGTCCTGCAGGTTATGGCACGCAGGCCCCCTACCACACTATTGTACTATACATTTTTCTTGGATACAAATTTAAAAACAATACTAAAACAAAACAAAACAAAACAACAAAAAACCACCCACCTGTCCTTTACCGAGCCAGGCACTCTTGTCTCATGATCTTATTTAGCCTTCACAGTAACCTTTAAGGTACCATATTTTTCGGACCATAAGACGCACTTTTTCCCCCCCAGAAGTGGGGGGAAAAGTCCCTGCGTCTTATGGTCCAAATATAGCCTACACATATACTTAAAAAAAAAAGTTTTTTTACTTGCCCGGCTCTGTGTGGTCTCTGTGTGCTTGCCCGGCTCTAAAATGGTTCTAAATGCTGCTGTTTACTTTACAGGGTTGATTACATGTGTTTATGACTGTGATGTTGGGTTTTAATGCACATAAAATATTTTAGGACACTATTTGTTTCAGAATCTTTTTTTCTTCATTTCTGTTCTCTAAAAACTGGTGCGTCTTATGGTCCGAAAAATACGGTATATAGTATTGACCCATTTCACTTCTGGGGAAACTAAGGCTGGCAGAAGTGACTTATCTAACACCATACAGCTAGTAAATACTGGAACCATGACTCAAACACGTTAGTTAAACCCAAGCCAAATGGTTTTAAAAATCACTTTTAATTGTTTGAGCATTTATTTTCTTGTGCTGTCCATGCTGCCCCTTCTCAAGCATCTGATTATTTTAAATGCCATCTGGTCGTCAGGTGTATGAATCTCGGCAGCTTTGCCCCTATATGCTTCCACCCTTTTCCCTGACCCTCCACCAGGCTGTGATGTGTGTGAACTTTCTTCTTTCTCCTCTCCGGGCTGCACTGGGACTTTCTAAACAGGGTTTTCAATTCTCTCTCTTCCCTTTCTGAGTCTCTTCCTTATTCCTCTTTCCTTTCTCACCTGCTACTGGCAGCTCTGTCGATGGATTTCCTTTGTCTTTTCCTTCCCCCCCAAGGCTTTGTTAGAGCGCTGTCCCAAAAATCCCTTTAGGGTTCTATCCCTGGAATTGTATCTGTTTTTATGATGCTAAAAATTTCTTCTCTCCTAAAATCTATGATAAAATGCTTTTCTCCTACACTGCCTGTTGTGTCTGATTCTAGTAGTGGGTTGTTACATCACCCAAAGGTGGTTTGGCCATTTCCTTCCAGGATGCGGCTAATTTCACTTCTCTAGTTGCTTCCTCCTTATTGGCTGGCACTGAGTCTTCTATCTTCTGGAAGAAGAAGTTCTCACAAGGCTCCTCAGATTTGCTGGGCATATTGTCAAGTCTGGGACCCAAACTCTCCTTAGCCATTTCTGCAAACTGCTGAGCAATGTGGAATGAGGAAACAGCAGCATCATACAATTTCAGCCCAAACTTCATGACAATGAAAAGATATTCCAGAATTCACCTATGCCTGACTTGAGTTCCGTTCTCGCTCTGACATTAGAGATTTGGAAAATCTTCCAACACTTAATAATGAATCTATGAGGCAGAGGCACAGGACCTGTTTCAAAATAGGTTTTCCTCAAGGAGGGACACTTGGTATGGTAGTTCCAGAGCTCTCTGTCACCCATAGAATAGAACCAGTGACCTCTGGGTACATGGGTTGGTGCTCAACCACTGAACCACACTGGCTGGCCTCCTAAGAGACACTTTTCAAGAATCAAGGCTAGCGTAGGATTCATACTCACCTTGCCCTGGGAAAGAGAACTTGGCTCCAAGTTCCTTTAAGTTCTAGTCAGGAAGAGAGCAATCCTGCAAGTGGGCAATGAACTAGGACCTTTCACCTGAGTTTGTCCCAGACAACATGTCTCCTGGCTGGTCCACAGGAAGCAGCTCTGATGTCACTGTGGGGACACATCTGACCTTCCTCACTGCTCTCTAGGCTCCTGGAGGTTGTGAGCCTCCTTCCTGAATCACTGGGCACACAGACCCGGTTACCATTGGATGCAGGATTCTGGTAAGCACTCAGTGGGTGAATCAGAAAGAACGAGTTGGGGACCAGATGGAGCTCTATCCCCCTTGCTCCAGAAGCCACTCACCTGACCTGATGTCCTTATGTTTAAAATGAGGACAGCAGACCTATCTCTCAGGCTTGTTATGAACAAGGCCCCGTAAGTGAAAGCATCTAACAGAGAAGGACCAGGGCTGATATGCAGGACATATTGGTTTGCCAGCCTCCCTTCTCCTTATTTCACTGGATTTCACTCGAATCTGCTGGGTGGGAGTGAGCATGTGTAGTGGAAATTGGGTGTTGCCCTGGGGCTGCAGTGAGGTGGGAACTCTGCCCTTGTGTGTCACTGTCCCTTTGTCTCATTGGTTCCCTGAGATCTGTGTCCACACGGAGATCCTCAGGGGTTCATCACACAGGGGCTTCCTGAGTTTTTCAGCTTCCTGAACAATTTAGCGTCATCTATTCCACAGGATAATTTCAGTACAGTTAGGAAGTCAAAGATAAGTTAAACATAGATACTTCTCTTCAGGGAGCTTATCTTGATGACCAAGAATTCCAATTAGGGGCTGAAAAGAGGCCAGTGCCTCTTGGGAAGGCTCCACTTGGGCAATCGTGCACACAGACATCCTCCTCTTGACCACAGCCTTCCTGCCTCCTCCCTTTTATTCTCTCAAAACACCAGTTCTTCCCCCTTCCCAGGGCCTCCTCCCCACAGACCCTTCCTTTCCACCTGCCCTCTGTTTTGGCTCTCTTGTCCATTCTATTTGGTTATATGCTCCATTCTTCAGCCATTTCTCCTGGTCTTCTCACTTTCTCTTCCCAGCTCTCACTAGACAACACTCAGGCCAGGTGGTGGCGATGGCCTGCTTCCTCTGCATCTCTGTTGGGGCTGTGAAGGACTGTTGAGGAAACCTAGCCTCACAGATGACTGCCACCTTGATGCACTGCCACCCTCTGGACTCCCACACTGCCCCACAGTGCTACAGAGCTTTCCTAGTCTGCTGTCCACAGCAGTGATTTCCAATGCTCACCACTCAACTCCTGGCCCCAATTGTCCCTCACTCTCATCTCAGGAAAATAGCTCCTGTCATATGGGAGGGCCTCAGCATTTCCCACTGCATCCTGGCCACCCCACACAGCAGTTCTCCTATTGCTGGAGGGTAAAGGCTCCTCATACTTGGTGGGCTCGTCCGTTCACCCAAGCCCTAAACCTCCTGACCCACCATTGCATAATAAAGAATCAATCTGGCCATTGTCAATGATTCTGGCAGGAAGCTTCTGAAACCCCTGAAATTTCCTCAGTGACAGATATATGACTAGGTATATGACAGATATATGACTGACACTGGTAGGGTCCCTAGATAGTTTAGGATGGTGGTCGGTTTCCAGATAGACTAGTCACATGGTTAGAGGATTGGGGCTTTAAGTCGCAGGATACCAACCCTTCCTCCTGCCTCCTGAAAGGAAGGGGACTGGAGACTGAATTTGATCACATGACCAATGATTTAATCAAACATACTCACATAATTATATCCCATTAAGCTCTGGAGTTTGGAGGAGCTTTCTGGTTGCTACTGGAAGGCATCACCTCCTATGTATCTCGTCAGGTTTTCCTGATTTGTATCAATGATGATGATAATAATAATAATAGTAGCAATAACAACAACAATAATAATAGCACTTTGCTGAGTTCTGTGAACCTTTTTAATGAATTACCAAATTTGAGAGGGTCATGAGAACCTCTAAATTTATGGCCAATTGAAAGTGAGGATGGCCTAGGACCCCTGAAGTGGGACTGGCATCTGAGGCAGGATAGTCTTGGGGCCATGCCTTTCACTTGTGGGGTTTGCACTAACTCTGGGTGGTTATGGCTACAATTGAAGTGCACCCAGTCAAAGTGAAATGAAATACTATCTTCTCAAGGATTTTGCTCTTTTGGTCTATCTCTATCTCTATCTCTATCTCTATCTCTATCTCTATCTCTATCTCTATCTCTATCTCTATCTCTATCTCCATCTCCATCTCTATCTCCATCTCTATCTCTATCATCTCTGTCTCTATCTATCTCTCTCCTACTGATTCCTTCTCCCCAGATCTAGTCACGTCTTGCTTATCTAAACCGAAACAAGGAAGATAACACTGTTATCTATCTACTTATTTGTTTCTCTTGGAAGAATGCTTTCACTTGTTTCTACCGCCACTTGTCATCCCTCAATGGTTTTGCTTCCTCTCAACACTTGATTGAAACTTCTCCGTGGGTCATTTTCAGCCATGTGTTTTGTTTTTTGTTTTTTAAACCTTGGCTTCTCAGCAGTATTTCACACTATTGACCACTTTCTTTTCTTCTTTCTCAACCCCCCTCCAGCACCACTTTCTGCAGTACTCTACTGGTTTTCTTATGGCCACTCCTTCTCAGTTTCCTCTACAGTCTCTATACACCCCTTACTATTCCAGAAGTTGCCTATGTGCACTCCTCCACTCCTCTTTGATTCCTAGCCCATGGAAGTCATCTCAAAACCTTCTTCTCACTCTCCACTCTGCCCCACAGCTAATCAGCCACTCCATGTGGCTCCATCTCCCTCCCAAATACCTCATGTCTCTGCACTTCTGCTCTCTGCCTCTGCTGCTCCCTAATGCAGAGGCAGTCCAGGTTCCTCCTCAACTCCCCCTGTTCTCCACTCTCAGCCTCATGCAAGCCTCTGTGGTAAAGCCACAGACTACCTACCTGGCTTGTGGCTGGTGCCAGTGACTATCTCTTGAATGAATGAATGAATACATGAATGAGTATTATGTCTTTGTTTAAAACCCTTACATAGTTTTCCATGGCCCTTGGAGTTCAAGCTCCTGGACACAATTCCATGCCCTCCTGACCCATCCCTTACACACTCCTCTCTTTGGCCTTGACTATGTCACACTTACCTTCCCTCTTTCTGTAACACCCACACCTTTCTTGGGCCCAGTGACTATTACTCATCCCTTACATCTCAGCTTTCATGGACCTTTTCCTGTTCCACCAATTTATGTTTCTAGTTACTTCCGGCCCTATCAACTATATACTCATTATATTTTGTTCCAATTGTTTGCAATGCCAATAACACACCGGCTATCAGTATTTCAGTACCTCCCTCATCCACATTCTTGGTGAGATTTTGTATAGCCAGACTTTTAAAGTTTTGACAATATATTTGGTGTAAAATGCATCTGATTGTGAATTAATTTCCATATCTCTCATTTTTAATGAAGTTGAACATCTTTTTAGATGGTTTTACTCTTTCTATGAAACTTTTTCCTGCTGGATTTTTTTCTTTTTAAATCATATTTTTATTGATTTCAGAGAAGAAGGACAAGGGAAAGATAGAAACATTAATGATGAGAATCATTGATTGGCTGCTTCCTCCACGCCCCTTACTGAGGATCAAGACCGAAACCTGGGCATGTGCCCTGACTGAGAATTGAACCATAACCTCCTGGTTCATAAGTTGATGCACAACCACCTGAGAGATACTGACTGGGCTGGTTTTTTTTTTTCATATTTATTTGCAGGATTTCTTTATATATCATGAATATCAATGATTTGTGAAATATATATATCACAAATGTTATATTCCAGTTTGTGGCTTGTCTTTTTTAGTTTTTAATGGGATCTTCTAATAAAAAATTAATTTTAAAAATGAAGTCAACTTGATCAGTGTTCCTTTTGTGGTTTATGCCTTTGATGTTGTGTTTAAGAAATATCTCCCTGCCCCAAAACACAGAGATATTGTCCTACATTTTGTCCTAAAGTTTTGCTTTTCTATCTGTGCCTTTAATTGCCTGACTTTTCTGTTGGAGAGCAAGTACACAAGGTCTGGAGCATCAGTCTTTTTTCTTTTTGTCTGTTTGTTTGTTTTTGTTAATTCTCATCTGAGGATATTTTTCCATTGATTTTTTTAGAGAGAGTGGAAGGGAGGGGAGAGACAGAGAGAGAGAAACATCTATGTGAGAGAGGCCCATTGGTTGTGTTCCACATGCACCCTGAACAGGGCTGGGGATAGAACCTGCAACTGAAGTACATGCCCTTGACTGGAATGGAACCCAGGACCCTTCAGTTCTTGGCCTATGCTCTATACATTGAGCCAAACTGGCTAGTGCGCATCAGTTTTGTTTCATGTTGACCCCAGACCCTCTGTGGTGATGGGCACCCAATAAAGGGTCAGTGACTTACTAAGTGAACGATTGAGTGATTGAAAGTAGAAACAAAGTGAAATGGAATTCAGAGAAAGCCAGAACATTTGTGAAAGGTGAAGGAGGAGATAAAGTAGGACTGTGATTCTCAATCTTGGGTCCAACCTGGAACGCTCTGGGAAGCACTAACATGTGCTATGGGGGCTCCAGTCCAAGAAGTTCTCCATGACTGGCCTGAGGCATGGTCTGGGCATCAGGCGACCCCATTGTAGAGTCAAGGATGACAGCCACTGGGATTGGAGGTAACATAATGCAGTGGTCAAGGATCAACAAACTTGGGCTTGAATTTCAGCCTTGTCACTGACCAGCTGTGTGCTCTTGCCCCTCTGCTCACCTATGAAGTGGGTATATTAACACCTGCCAGTCTCCATGACTATGGGAGTTAGAAAAGATAAACGTGTTCCTGGAATAAAGGGTGTTCTTAATCCCTTGTAGTATGTTAATTTTTTCTTTTTTGAGGAGAAGGTGGCATTTGAGCCAGACCTTGATGACTGGTTCAGACATCACCAAACATATAGTGATTGGGAGAGAAACACAGTTCAGATGGAGGGAATACAGTGGTTAATGGGGCAGTGAGAGAGAAGGGCTGCTAGCACTGTAGACAAGGCAAAAAGAGGCTGGAGATGCGGGGAGGAAGGTGGCCATCCAGGTGCAACCCAACTTCTCAGGGTTCCCATGGACACTGTCCTCCCAAATGTCCAGCCAAGCCATAAGTGAGCAAGGGTTCTGGTCTCTCCCTCTCTCTTCCTCATTCCAAGAAAGACCAATGTCTGGTGTTTAGGAAGAGAGTCAAGGAAAAGGAAGTGAGGGTCAGGGGAGCAGAATGCGAGAGAGGAGGTCCATGCAGGCTGACAGAGGATGAGGCTTTAGGTCTCCATAGGTAGGGCTTGGAAGTAGGATGCATTTTATGAAAAATGGCGGGTAGGATGGGGCTTCCTTGTTCAGCTTCCTGAGGTTCCATGCCTTTTTGATGGTTTTTAAAAGCAACAGGGAAGGGTTTTAAATCTGGCTTTCAACTTCCTAGATTATCAATATAGCAACGATTGGAACAATAATTAGGTTCACAAGGGGTTGGCTAATAATCCCTATTTGGGATTGTACTCTTGGATGCACTTTTGGTACTGGAGATGACTTAGGAAGAGCTCCAGGTTCATATCTTTGACTGCTCACCTGGCATGGTCACCGGGCGGTCCCATAGGCATCTTCAGTTTAACATGTCCCGAATAGAAGGTTTCCCTGCCCCACCTGCCTCCCTTTGAGACCTCAGTTCTCACTAAATTGTCCAAGGTACTTAAGTAAAAATCTTAGTCTTGGTCCTGGGTTCCTTCCTGTGTCTATCCTGTCATAGTCCTCACCCCATTTACCCCAAATAGCTCTGCCTTAGTGTTGCCAGCTCACTCCATCCCCCCAATCCCTGAGATCCACTGCCTGCTACCTAACACTCTCCATTAACTTCATGAAGTCCTAAATGTAACCCACACAACTGTTGAAGGCGTGATTCTTAAGGAAGAATCACGCCTTCAACATTTTTGTATTTATGTGTGAAAACACACGTCTTTCTTCACTTGCCAACTAACAGACTTTATTTGTTGACAAAATTAGCTGATAGCATCAGTACTAAGATAATTGTTTTGAACATGAAACTTTCATCATTTGGAGCTATTCTTGGGAAAAGGTAGTTTAGTTTCCAAAACAAACAGATATTTGGGCTGTGGCCACAGAGCCTGATTCATGGGATTATATTTTTAGAAGGACCTCAGCATTGTCATTAAAGAGCTTTGACAGCTGCCTTGGGGAGTGTCTCCCCTTTTGGGGGTCGCCAAGGTGTGAACGCTTGGCCTCAGCATCCTTGTTTATACATCATGAGCAATAATAAGGATCACAAGAGGTTGGCCGATAATCTAGAATGCAACATGTTGCATTTACAGTGGAAACCATATTTACAGGGACTATGTGTAGTCAAGTTCAAATTAGGATTAGAGTTCCAACAAATATGTAACATATGTGAGAAGTATTGGATTGAATATTTCTAGGAAAATCCAAATTTGTGATTGCCATAGACATACCTTTCTGGGGACAAGAATTAACAACCTCTATTTACATTTTAAAAGAAACTTTATTATATTTTAGATGAACTGTTGGTTAGATAAGCTGATAGAGCTACCATTTGGGGTATGGTAGGCTGTTGCCCTTAGTGGTTTGATTTATTTCAAAGCCTTATCCATTTTTCTTGTGAACTATTTTGTATTCTTAAAAACAAACAGTTGGGCTCTATTTTTTTGGGAAGTACTGAGCTATTTACCTGAAATATGTGGGCTGAAGAGGTAATCTGAATTCGTCTAGAAATGGACATGGCCAACCTTACCTTTGTCCTAACAGATGGAGAAAAGGGGAAGAGAGAAGAAAGGATTCAAAAGTCAGTGCTGAGCTCTGTGTGGACTTGGTCTATGTCCTGGGGAGGTTGGCCCAGTGAACCACAGGGGGTTCCTTTTCATTTTCCAAACCACTGCTCCATTAGACTAGCGAAGGGGCCATCTACTCCCAAGTTCTCTGATAATTCATGGGCATGGGTTGTTAAACCTTGTATTGCTAGGGATGAAAGTGCAGCATCAACTTCCTATGTACATACTCCACACTTTCCTGCTGAAATCATATCTAGGGTACATAGGTCCTCCCAGGTCATTCTGCTGGTCACATCTAATTGCTCAGCTATTCCCTGGATAGCATCTCTAGTGTAATTGACATACTCTGCTGATTATAATAAATACATTTTATCCAATCTACATTCTTTATTAATAAAAATTTATAAGAACTATTAATGTTGTCCACCAGAAGAATACAGACTCAAATCCTGTTGCTATCTGATTCCTAGCTTTAAGTTCATTAGGGATTCCTCCAGGAACCCCAATGGGATCCGTGTAAATCTGGGGATCAAAGGAGCCCCCAGGACTCTATCTCTTCTTCCTAGTCTGTCTGTCCATTGAAAGAGGTTTACATTAGGCCAATTGTATCAATATGCAAGTTCCACTCCATTTGCTGGGCAAGGATGTGAGTACGGGTCTCCCAAACTACCACCTGACCTTAGCAAGGTGTAGCAGCCACTTCTGAGGATACTTGCCCATTTATGCATCTGGATAAATGTCCCATAAACTCTGAGCACTGTTCCCCCCCCTTGAGAGGCAGGAGGTATAGTTTACATAGCAGGATGGGCTGGGTCGTTTTGGGGGTCCTTGCTCTTTACCTCTGTTGAATAGGAATAACAAGGAGACTTTTACAGGAAGCATTTCCCTAGGCAGTTTCCTCCTGGTACAGGACAAGCACACATTCCATCTCGTTACTGTCTGAAGTCCATCCAAATGGGAATGGGACCACTTGGGCCTTTAGCCTTCCTGCCACACAAGCATAACAGTCACTTTTATTTAGGGTGCATAAAGAATATTTAATTCATTCCACCCAGTCATTCATTCCTTTATATCTTACTTCTATTTACATGGTCGTGGCAGTGGCCTAGGGCAGTGGTCGGCAAACTCATTAGTCAACAGAGCCAAATATCAACAGTTAAAAGATTGAAATTTCTTTTGAGAGCCAAATTTTTTAAACTTAAATTTCTTCTAACACCACTTCTTCATAATAGACTTGCCCGAAGTATTTTGTGGAAGAGCCACACTCAAGGGCCAAAGAGCCGCATGTGGCTGAGAGCCACAGTTTGCTGACCATGGGCCTAGGGGATCTTGTTCTGTGACATCTCCTAAATCTAGTCTTAGCCAATTTTGTGGCCAAAAGGCCAAAATATCCAATTATTCAAGTTATCTATAACCCATAACATAAATGGGTTAGCATGATCTGGCTTGTACACGTTTCTCCAGACCACATTGTAAGCTCCTGCAATTTTCCAGAGCCCTACGGCAACTAGAACCCAGTACATGATGATTATTAAGATAGCTTACAGTATTTAGTGTTAATTTCAAGGGGATATGTCCTGGTATGGCTGTCCAAGTTGAGGTATGTCTGTTCTTAACCCATGTGTGATGGGTCCAACCTCACTCTGCAGTCTGAATAGCAGCCTCAGTGTAAGCAAGACAAGGTAGGATCCTTCCCAGGAGGGTTCCAACTTGCTTTCCTTCTAAGTCTTGATTAGAACAAAGGTAGTCTCCAGATTGATGGAGATAAACCACAAACTCAAGAGGTGGGATTTGAGTTCGGATGCCTCCTAACCTGAGGCATTAAAGTAGAAAAAAAGTTTAACTCCATTTATCCTTGGGTGTGGTCAGGAAATGACACTAATTGGATTTATGCCATCTGTCTTCCTTAGTACTTACGTAGGTGTAAGCTACTTGCCCTCTGGTTAGGGAGGCAAAATGCAAATCATGTACTCTTAAGTGTCCTGGATTTAGGAAGATGGGATTTACTTGGTTTAACCATCTCTGTACTTAACCAGGCTTACTGGCATGTGTCATTGATATAAATTCCTTTTAACATTTCTCTCTCTACAAACTTATAACTTTCACAAACATTCTTACAACTTTAAGTTACTTTTTTCCACCTCAAAATGCATGTCCATGCCTGATGTCCTCTATTATCAAAACCATACAATTTCCTTACAATTAGAGAAACAAATTTTCCAATGATAACCACAAAGTAAACAGCATTTCTTAGATTGACATTTATGAGCACTTGTACTTTCAAGAAACACACCTTAAATCAAAGACATTACATTAATATTTCCAAATCTACTTTATAGATTTTCTGTTACAAAAGCTGAAATCCGGTGAACTTAAAACTTGTTGAAATATTTAGCTGTTTATCATTTAACCTAGCAATGCTCCAAAGCTTTTAAATTACCAATTAGGCACATGAGGCTGGAGAAAAGGCGAAGTGGGTAAAAACAAAACAAAACAAAACAAAACAAAACAAAAAACAGCTTTAGGCTTTATTCTGTAGCATTCACAAAGAGAGTTAAGCTTACCTCAAAACTTTTAAAATTCTAAATCAGACAGTCTTGAGCCAGCCTTATCTCTCTACAAGTACAGAGATCCCAGGCCCATTTTGTAAAACATTTAAATTATGAACTGGAAAAAAACATGGTGGAGATGAGACTTTTTTTTTTTTTTTTTTTTTTTTTTAGCACACTTGGGAATGGGCATCCATATTACAGGATCACCACAGGTCTCTCCCTCTCCACATCTTGTTTGTTTTGGGAAAATTTAGCAACTGACCTGGCCCAATTTCTTTTCTTATTAAATTAAAGGCATGCTTATTAGATAACAATAAACATATTAAACCAAGTAAAATGACAGATCCTGAATCTTTTCCTATTCTGCTCTCTGCAGCATTGATTAGCTTTTAAAGTTATTTTTGCCAAATTCTGCCTGTCCCAAGGTGTCCTTGCATTAATTTTTAAACAAAGCATTAGGGAGTCTCCCTTCAAGAGAGCTGATAGCTCTGGCCACTCTAGCTGCTGTCAATATCAGAAGCAGAGGGTTTGGCAAGGTTATATTATTATTATTATTATTATTATTATTATTATTGACTTTAGATTCTCAATACAAATTAGATATTTTGCAATTTGAACAAGAAGCCACATAGTTAAATATGACAACGGCACTCTTTTTCCTTGAGCCTGGAAGTTAAAAATTTATAATAACATTTTTGCCTTTAAATTGAATTCTTCCCCATTATAGTCTGACTTGAAACAAAAGACTTTCTTGCCCAACTTGGCTTGAAACCTCCAAGGCTTGGTGTAAGCATTATACGCAGTGAATCTCCCCATCGAATTTACCAGTGGACCCCCTCACCTGTTACTGGTGATTATTTTCTTTCCTTCGATTAGGTGAATAATCTTCTTCTCTAGATGTCCTTGTTTCAGATGCCACAAATGCCAGGGGGTTTCTCAGCATCTAGAAGGGTTCAGGAATCTGGAGAAGGGGCTGTGAGTAAATGAAAAAAGAGACTAGAAATAGGACTTTGGAAGGCATTTTAGGGATCCAGAGAGACCTAAATTCAGTAACCAAGTTCTCTGAATCTCTGGACCCCTAGTTTTTTAATTTACACAAATAGCCCTAAAGCAAAGCAGATATACATATCAAAGGTAAGGCCTGGTAAACAATAAAGGACCCTCAGATTGGGAATTTCCTTCAGCTGTCTGGCAGCAGGCAATAATAATGCAAGTCTTCAGACCTGCCAAAAGCTGTGCATCAATCTTTTGATGGACCTCCTGCATTTATTTTGCTAACTATTGTTCATAGCCTCCAGCAGGGGTCTAGCCCAGAGTACTTTCCTATTTCATCTTTTAGTCTTGGTAAAATTTGGAAGGTCCTTCTTCTTTGCCTTGTTTAATATTAAAGGCTTTATTTAGATTCTGAAACCAGGGAACTGCTTCCATAATTCCTTTAACTATTAGTTCCCTGAGATCCCTCATGTCTCCCCTATGGGCCTCATTACTATGGTCCCACTGGGGATCCCAGTTTAGAAATTTTAGGTCTGCTGGAAGCACTCCAGGGCCAGCCAGGTGCTGTCTTTCCCAGGTAGCCAGGGCCGATCTTCAAATCATTCCCCTTACCCACCCCGCTACTGTCCTCATCCATAGGTGTACAATTTTTGTCCAGTCTCTCTCCACAAACCTTACTCTCCACCCCCAAGAATTGTCAGTCCACTCCCTTTCCATGTCTATTATATTCACTAGTTAATTCTGTTCATCAGATTTTTTATTCACTTGATTTTTAGATTCACTTGTTGATAGATATGTATTTGTTGTTCATAATTTTTATCTTTACCTTTTCTTCTTACTCTTCTTAAAGAATATCTTTATGGATTTTATATAATATTGGTTTGGTGGTTATGAACTCCTTTAGCTTTTTCTTATCTGTGAAGCTCTTTATCTGACCTTTAATTCTGAATGATAGCTTTACTGGGTAGAGTAGACTTGGTTATAGGTTCTTGCTATTCATCACTTTGAATATTTCTTGACACTTTCTTCTGGCCTGCATAGTTTCTGTTGAGAAATCAGCTGACAGTCATATGGGTACTTCCTTGTAGGTAACTAACTGTTTTTCTCCAGCTGCTTTTAATATTCTCTCTTTGTCTTTTGCTCTTGGCATTTTAATTATGATGTGTCTTGGTGTGGTCCTCTTTGGATTCCTTTTGTCCCGGGTTCTCTGAGCTTCCTGGACTTGTAAATCTATTTCTTTCACCAAGTGGGGGAAGTTTTCAGTCATTATTTCTTCAAATAGGTTTTCAGTATCTTGCTCTCTCTCTTCTGGCACTGCCATAATTTGGATGTTGGTATGCTTGAATTTGTGCCAGAGGCTCCTTATACTATCTTCATATTATTCAATTCTTTTTTCTTTTTACTTTACTGGTTGGGTGTTTCTTGCTTCTTCATATTCAAATCTTTGATTTGATTTTTGGGGTCCTCTAATCTGCTGTTGGATCACTGTATATTATTTTTTTATTTCAGTCATTATATGCTTAATTTCTAGTTGGTCCTTTTTCATATCCTCAAGGGTCTCACTAAATTTATTGGCGGTTTCCAGAAGATTCTTGAAAATCCTTATAACCATGGTTTTGAACTCTATATCCACTAGTTTGCTTTCCTTCATTTCTGTCATTTGTGATCTGTTTTTTTGTCTCTGCATTTTGGCTTTGTGTTCGAGGTGTCCTATAGGGCCCAGTGGCTCAGCCTCTCCATTACCTGAGGTGGACACTCTTGGTGCATCCCTTTGTGGGCTGTGTGCACAGTCTTGTTGTAGTTAAGCCTTGATTGTTGTTGGTATCACTGGGAATAAATGACCTCTAGGCCAATTGGCTGTGAGGATCAGCTGTGGCTACGATGAGAGAACTTCTGTGCTGGAGACATTCTTATGGGCAAGACTTGCTTCAGTGGGGCTTTGGTGCTCACTGACTTTGCCCCTTGAATATGTCCCTATGGATCTGAGGAGTTGTAATATGGATCTCCAAGGAGGTGCAAATTTAGCCTCTGCCAGAGGCCACCCAGCAGGATCTACAGAGAGAGCTGCAAATTCCTCCTCTTTGTTTGGGATTTGGAGGTGCCCAGATGAGGCCCAGCTGTAAAGCAATGCAAGCTGCTGCCTTTCTTTGGAAGTTCTGGGTCTCTCTGACCCAGCTGAAGTTTGTTAGGTAATTTTAGATTGCAAAGGGTCAGGATATTCATATGCAAAAGCCTCTGCACACAGCTTGGGTGGAGTGGGGGTCTCAGGGATTCAACAGGGTGTAATAAACAGCTACGGCTGATCCTCCGCCCTGCCCTAAGAGGCCCAGGTCTCAGTATCCCCTCAGTAATCTAGAATATTCTTGAAAAACCTTATAACCATGGTTTTGATCTCTATAAAACTGCAGAGTGAGAGAAAGCCACCCTCGAGCTCCTCCCAAAGCCAGACAGTCCAGTTTCTCCCCACATGAGTCTGATTCCTCAGAGTCTCATCCGGAATAGAGTTCAGAGGAGTTGGGAGCTTGTGTCTCCATCCTGATTGTAAAAGACAGGCGAGTACTCAGTTGCCAGCCCTTTCCTCAAGTGTGCCTCTGTACCTCTGCACTTTACTTCCGCAGCTCCTGAGTCTCAGTGTGCTTTTCTATTCCATTCTAGTTGTAGAATTTCCACTCAGCCAGCCTTCCTGTGGTTCTGGATGATGTCTGTTTTGTCTGGTTTTGAAGTGGTTGTGCGAGGCAGCAATTCCAGGTGTTTCCTATGCCACCATCTTGTTTTCTCTCCCAGAAACACTCTTAGGTACAATATTTACAGGCATTCACAACCCACAGACACTACAGAATGCCATGCATTAAAAAAAAAAAAATCAAACCAAACAAACCAATGTCTCCTGCTCCTGGTTTGAGGACTGCTCCTCCCTAGAACCCCTGTATTCTCCCAATGGACTAGTTTGGGGGAATGTATTCCCTAAGCCTAGAATTTTTGTTTCTCATCCTCAGAAAGTTCCTTGTGTCCATTCGTGCTCAACCTCCCCTACTGGAGATTTCTTGCACTCACTAGACCTGCTTCATCCCTCTCTGGCCACTTCCCTAATGGGAGCACAGAACTGCAGATCAGAACTCCGAACTCACTTCCCGTCTGGAAAGCATCTTATTCACACACACAGCCTATGGGATGTCCCGTCCACCAAGGCAGTACTTACTTCCCTTTGAAGGTTTTCTGTACCTTGGTCTGTGCATAGAGTGGCCTGGTTTCTGTGGTTTCCTTTCCTGGGTCCTTGCCCCCTGCCTTGTTGATCCACCTTCGATCTGGAGTCTGTTGCTGGCTTGGAGTGTCATAGATTTCTCTCTTTCAGAGGCCACCATAACAGACGGTTGGGTACACCTCCCCTAGGGAGGGGATCCAAACAACTCTCCTGAGTGGTAAAACCCCAGACGACCCCCCAAATTGTTAGAAATGCTCATCAACGGTGTTGTGGGAATGAGATAAACACTTGAGGATTGACAAGGAAAATTTACTTCTGCAGAAGGGTGCAGGTGCTGGCTTGGAAATCATGGGCAAAGCACCCGAGTCTTAAAGGAGGAGGAGCACACAGGAGGGATGGGGAGTGTCGGGCACAAGGTCTTGCAGGGAAATAATGAGAGGTGAGATGGGTCAGTGGGCACCTTGTGTACTATAGTGACACAACCAGATTCACATTTTAGCAAGTTCATTTTTTCACTTTAGCAGGAAAAGCACTGGAGTTGGGTCAGCAGCTCAAAGCAGGGAGACAGAGAGTCCGAGGAAAGTGATGAGGCCCTGAAATAAGACAGCAGTGGTGAGGAGGGAGGGGAAGGGACTGAGCTGAGATATTGCCAAAGCAGAAGCAGAACAGACTTAGTGACCAACTAGACATGAATGCAGGTGGTGGAAGAAACATTGAGGATATCAGACTTCTAGGTTGACACACTGCAGTGGCATAATTTTTTAAAAAAATATATTTTAATGATTTTTTACAGAGAGGAGGAGAGAGAGATAGAGAGCTAGAAATGTCGATGAGAGAGAAACATCGACCAGCTGCCTCCTGCACACCCTCCACAGGGGACGCGCCCGCAACCAAGATACATGCCCTTGACCGGAATCGAACCCGGGACCCCTCAGTCCGCAGGCCGACGCTCCATCCACTGAGCCACGCCGGTTCCGGCTGCAGTGGCATAATTTAACCTCCTCCCCCCGTCCCCTCCCCCGTCTACCCCTCCCAGGAAACCAGGGAATGATCAGCTGTTAATTCACTTGCTTTGGGGGGAATGATACAGGAGGAGTTACCACAATGAGGTTGGGTGTGTGAACTTGGTATGCTTTTGGGATATACAGGTAAATCTCTCTGGAGAGCAGGATAAGGAAATAAAAGAACAATTTGGCTGGTGATGCACAGTTACTGGTGGTCATGGTTTCCCAGAACTTAGAGAGAGTAGCTTAATGGAAAATGCCCTGTCCTTGCAGAAACTGGCTGAGGAGCTAGTAGAATAAAAGCTCTCACATGCTTTCTTGACTCACCTTGGACCCGGTAGCCACAGGTGAGAAAACATTGCATTTCCCATACATACTGGGTGGGATAGGCAAGACTGAGTCCTGTAAGGAGACAGATTGGCTGATGTGCAGACATACAGACTGTTCAATCACATCCCCCTCCCCCCGCCCCCGAAAGACTCCCAGTCAGGAGCCCTCGACGACTGAAATGAAAGAGGACTTGAGGCTACCCGTGAGTCAGGCCAGCATGGATGATGGGTCTCAGTCAGGGTCCCATCCAGGCCCTGGATCTTCTTTGTGGCGGGATCTGACCCCAGCTGGTAAAGAGTAACTTCCCCACACTGCTGCAGGAATGCAAACACAGGCAGGTACACCATCGCTTCCCCTTTGACACTGGGACTGGGTTGGGCTGCCTTGGCTATGGCATGTGGGGAAATAGGCTGTATTTAGTACATAAAGTCCATAAAGTCACCGGATGGGTCCATCCATCCGGTGACCATGCCCACCCCACAGATGTTCACAGATGCCTGCTCTTCTATGTCAGGGCACCAGGGAAAGCTTGGGGGGAACTTATTCACCTCTGACATCCTCCAGCTAATGAAGGTCTCCCATCCCCTTCACCCTCCCTCTGTCTCGAGCCCGTGGTGCCCCTGGCCCAGGCAAGGAGCAATGACCGAATGCACCACTAGAGAGAGTTCACCAACTGGCATTCCCTTGGGACATGAAAGGGCTCTTTGTGTCACCTGCTCCCCATTCTTGTTTTCTGTCCTTGGTCCCAAAGCTGGACACACCATGGAGGAGGGGAGACTGCCTGGAGATTCAGGAAGGAGACGTGCCATGGGGGCCTAAACACCCGGCCCACCAGAGAAACGCCTGATTGACTAACGGTCTGTGTTAGATCCTTGTTGTACTGACTCAGCTCTGTTTAATTCCATAAAAACCCCTTTCCTATGAGAGCAGGAGCCTGGGGCTCCTCACTTTCAATTTATGTAAATTGGACAAGAAGGGTGAGGAATGTGGGCTAAAGGTCCAGGAAGAGGAATCAAGGCAGACAATCCAGCAGCCCCAGGATGAGGGAGAGGCTGCACTTTGCTCTACATTTTCTCTGCTCTGGACATGTGAGCCAGGCACCAGGGCTAGGGCTGTTTTTCCTGTTGTGAGTGATACTCAGTCTCTGGCAGAGCACTTCCCAGAACCAGCAGGCTCATCCCTTAGTGTCATAGCCTGCAGCCCACCTGCCAGGAATCACTGAGAGGCATGGGAGGAGCAGTGAGGTCCACTGCCTGAACCACCCACCTGGGGGAGTGCGGTTCCTATTGAAGGACAGAGAGGACACACCTGTACCCATGCCCACTTGCACACCAAGGATTGCCGAACACAGGCTATGTCAGGAACAACAGCAACATTTCCCAGTCAGAATCGCAAGAACAAAAGAAGTGGGGCCCTAGCCAGTTTGGCCCAGTGGATAGAGTGTCGGCCCACAGACTGAAGGATCCAAGATTTGAATCTGGTCAAGGGCATGTACCTGGGTTGCAGGTCAATTCCTGGCTCTGGTGTGGGCTCATGTAGGAGGCAACCCATTGATGTGTCTCTCTCACATTGATGTTTCTCTCTCCCTCCCTTCCACCCTCTCCAAAAATCAATGGAAAAATATCCTTGGGTAAAAATTAACAAAAAATAAAATAAAATAATACACGTGGGAATCCAAGGAGGGACCTGTAGGGAGGGACATGGGTGGTGGAGCATTTAGGAAGGGAAGATTGAAGAAATAATGCCACCACTGAGCCTCTTGTTCAGTTACTGGAGAAAAGATCAGGGTTGGGCTCCCCCACGACCTGTGTTCTGGGGCTGAAGTCTCTACCTCTGTGGTTTCTTGGGGTCAGAAACATTTGGGTCTCATTTCCTCAGTTGGGCTGCAGTGGAAACATGTAGGTGGGGTGGGGGGGCTGAATTGCTGCAACCAGCCAACTGGAAATAGTTTCCACTGTGAGTTACCTTCTTCACCGGGTTACTGTTTATCCACAGAGAAGGAGGTTGGTTATGTTTTACATTGCTAAGATTGGAATGTTAGCAGTTGATGCACACAGAAACAGTCTATTAATTTGGTTTACTTAGATGTTCCTGGAGTGAGGTTTGTAGCTAGTTTTGAATGTTAGGAAACAAAATATCTGATTATTTGGAGAGGCCTTACCCACAAAATGGGAATCCTACTCCCTGCCTCACAGAAAACACTGAGAACACTTAGATGACCACTGAGCTCACTTTTTTCTTTTTAAACTTTGCAGCCTGTGTCCTGAGTAGTGATTTTCCTGCTCTCTGTGCAAGGTCCAGAAATAGTAATCAGCCTGTGTCCATTGGTAAAAACCAATGGATTTGGGCCATTTCCCAGGCAGTGAACACATTTCATGGATGACGAGCTCAGAGGAGCATAACAGAGCTTTCCTTCCCCCCCACCCCTTTTCTGTAACACCCCTTAAACTCGGACTGAAGCCCTCATTTTTAGTTTCTTTTGAGACAGTGTGGAAATGTAATCCACCCCAGCATTCTTTTGACATTAGTTCTTGTAAATGCTGACTCTGACTAATATGTAGCTTGTAGATAAAAAGCACGTTTGCCCATCCTGGTTTCAGAAGATTTGCTTACCTTCAACCACAGAACCAGGATGATGTTCATGATGAAGACCGGGATGATGCACACCATACCACCACTTGACCAGTCTTGAGATCCTGATCTGAGTGGTCTGTGCTGGTCTGCACATAGATAACTTTCCAATCCTCTCCCATGATCTCTGTGTTCTACTTTCCCTCTCTCTCCTCATAAAAAACGTTGCTTGCACTGAGATGTGGAGATGGGCTTTGGACAAGAGCCCACCCTCTTCTCGGTGACTGGCACTTGAATAAACCTCTTTCCTTTTCCATTAGCACCTGTTTTGTGAATTTGGTTTTTGTAGCAATAGGTAGCCAACCCTTGCTTCCGTTACACGTTCAGGTAAACAGAGTTCAATAATCTCACAGTCATTTTACATTTAAATTCTGCTAAGCTCAGTGGTTTTCCCATCCCCCTCTTGCTCCCATGGGGTCACCCAGATGTGATGGGGTATTCATAGTATATAGCTGCTGGTGGGAAGAGGGAAATTCTGTGGTGGCCCTTCAGAACTGCAGAGCTGAGTCTGGCCCCATCTGGTTTCTGGTCATTGACCTCACTTCTCAGTTTCCATTGCAGGACACTCTACGTGTCCTTCATGACTCAACAACAGGCTGTCAGGTCCACAGGCCTATCTTGCTGTTGAAATGGAATGATGGCAGCTTTCGGATGCTCCAAGCTTTCCTGGGGACACTGGAAACTACATGCATCTGTGTGCTTTGTCCAGACCTTTCTTGATATGTTTGTGTCATTTCTAGTATTTTTTTTTTTTTCTGTTTTCAATTTCCTTGGCCTCCCTTAGATATATAAATTGTTATGGGTTTTGTCATCTACCCACCACAGGGCTCAACCTGAAGGCTGTTCATGGGCCTCTGCTTCCTCCTGAGCTGCTTCTGTCCAACACAGGGCTGCCTGCTCTCGCCTGGCCAGAAGACTGTTCTGGATCTTTACTTAAAGTTCCAGCACTAAGTGGTAAAGTTGGAATTCAGGTGGAATCAAAGTTCCCCTTGGAAATCCCTTGGTAGCTGTCAAACTGACACTAACATCTGACCTCCTTAAATCCCAAAACTAGTTTTTCCTGGGACAGTTTGGGAGGCTGGACAGAAAGGGTTTGTAGAGAGCAACTGAGAAAGTGCAAAGGACAATAAGTGGGTGTCTGTAGGACACCATCTTTAATTAAATTCTCAAATTTTATCTGCCACCACGGCTTCCCTGCTTCCCATCCCAGACTTGGGCTCATCACCCTTACGTCAGCCATTTCTCCCTAAGAAGAAGCAACGAGATGACAAGTCCTTCTTCCTAACACGGCTGTTAAAAGGTGAGTTGGATGCTGTCTAGACTCTAGCATGTTAATGAACAGGGGCTGTGCGAGTTAAGGAAGCAGCTTGCCGGCTGAAAAATAACAACTGTGCTGGAAAGTGTCTGCATTCAGAACCCTAAGTCAGAAACATCTTCTAAAGTCAGTTTGCCAAGAAGGTGTTCTTCTGAAATGTAGTCTTCAGAGATTGGCATGTTCTGGAGGCTTTAACAATGGATTCTGCATTTACTGAGAGCTGTTGGTCTGAAAGTCCCAGAAGTCACCTCACCTGTAGCCAGAGACCTTCTCTCGCCACCCAGTGGCCACGTGCTCACACGTCAGGGGAACACCTGGGCGTCACCAGTTCAGTGTCTGTCATAGATGTCAGCAAAGAAAAGCTCAACTAAATAAAGAAATAGGGGGGAAATCCCAAAAGTGTTGTAAGAGAGATTTGTTGTGTGTTTGGGTTTGATTGCTCCTGAAATGATGCTCCTAAGTGCTGGGCATTAGTGTAAAACTGCAAATACATGTTAGATGTGCACAGCCTGTAGACATCAAAAGAAAGTTGATATGAATTTGCTAGAGTTCATATTTTCTGGTAAGATGCAGGAGGCCTTTGTGGTAGCATTCTAGAGTACTCAGAGCACCATTCCTGAAGGAAGTGCTGAGTGGCCACGCTCAGGTGGATTTGGTACATGACACTGAGACAGATGAGTGAGTCCGTGGGTGCTGTCTGCCAAGGTGACAACTGGGGACGAGGAAGCAGAAAGATAGCTCTTCTATCCAGGAAAGAAGTAATGGCAAAAATGACAAGCTTCATTTGACACGCGAGATCAGAAATCATAGCATTAGGTGTTCCCAATGAATTTGACATTCTCCACATTTGGGAGTTTTCTAAGCAGCTTTTGACCATGATTCTGCACGCTGTCAGAGGAGCAACAGAGGGTGAAGGACGGCTCTTCCAGGATCCCTCCTGCGGCCTGAGTCACCACACATGGAGTTAGAAAGCTTGGCCTAGAATTCTGTCTGCCTTTGGTGTGATGGAACTAAAGTTCCATTTTTTTTTTTTTTTTTTTAAATCTAAACACCTTGGAATTTGTAGAAAAAATTATCCATGGCCTTCCCTGGCGCCCCCTCCATCCCTTCACTTCTTCTCACTCCTAAATGCACTTCTTGATCCCACAATGGTATTGCAGTTGGTTGGTGTCCTCCTAGGTTAAAACTTTCCTTTGTGCTGAGATCGGTTTGGCTCAGTGGATAGAGCGTCAGCCTGCGGACTGAAATGTCCCGGGTTCGGTTCTGGTCAAGGGCATGTACCTTGGTTGCGGGCACATCCCCAGTGGAGGGTGTACAAGAGGCAGCTGGTTGATGTTTCTCTCTAATCGACGTTCCTAACTCTCTATCCCTCTCAATTCCTCTCTGTGTAAAATCAATAAAATATATTAAAAAACAAACAAACAAACAAACAAAAAAACTTTCCTTTGCATGTGCACAGAGATACACACACACTATTTTTTCCTAAATGAGGTCATACTTAGCCATATTATTATTTTTTTAAATCAACTTAATTAAGATATAATTTATATATAATATAACATCCTTTTGGGGTAACATTGGTTAATAAAATTAGGTAAGTTTCTAATGTACTATATTATGGTACATCATCTCCATATTGCATTGTGTGCTCACTACCCATAGTCTAGTTTCCCTCTGTCACCATATGGTTGATCCCCTTGAGCCTCTTCAACCTTCCCCTACCTGTCTTAACCTCTGGTACCCACCATTCTGCTTTCTGTGTTTATTTGTATGTTTCGTTTGTCCATTTGACTGCTGAGGACATTTGATCTGTTTCCAGTTTCTGACAGTGATGAATAGAGCTTGTTCTCATACAAGTCTTTGTGTGGACTTGTGCTTTCATGTCTATTGGCCAAGGAGCATGGAGCAGAATTGCTGAGTCATATGGTGAGTCTGTGTTTAACTTTGTAAGAGTCACTTTTTATAAGAGTTCTTTGTGAAGGTGTTGCCATTTTGTATTTCCTCCAGCAACGGCTCTGAGTTCCAGTGTCTTGACCTCCTCTTTTTGCTTTATTTAATGTTAGACAACTGAATATGTGGAAACATCTCCTGGTGGTTCTAACTTTCTCCTAAAGATCAACACTATTGAGGGTGTTTTTTTTGTATGCATATTGACGGTTCATATGTCTTCTTTAATGAAGTTTCTGTTCAAATCTTTTGCCCATTTAAACAACTTGCTGGTTTGTCTTATGATTGTGTTGAAATGTGTGAGATAATAGAAAATATATACTGGTATATTGGTCTCTGTCCTTAGTTCCCGACACAGAGCTTTTGTAATTTCCTGGTGATAGGAGCATCTTTGTTTTAATGAGGTGACACTGGATAACCCCTGGATGTGGGCTGCTCACAGGAAAGACCAAGCCATGATTAGAAGCTTGGAGACCCCCCACCCCATTCTCTTGAGGAAAAATAGAATTAATGTGTCTGTGATGAAGCCTCTATAAAACCCCAACATATGAAGTTCAAAGAGCTTCCAGGCTGGCAAATATACCCACTGGGAGGGCATATTCACCCCAATTCCATAGGACAGAAGCTCCCACATTCAGGACACCCCTGAATCTTGCTTGTGTATTTTTTATTTGGCCGTTCATCTGTGTCTTTTATCCTATCTTTTTTTTTTTTTTTTGCCAAAGCTCACCTGAGGATATTTTTCTGTTGATATTTATTTTAAATAAATCTTTATTGCTCAGATTATTACAATTGTTTCTCCTTTTTCCCCTAATAGCTCCCTTCCACCAGGTTCCCGCCCCACCCTCTGCCCTTACTTCCCCCTCCCCCACCACTGTCCTCTTCCATAGGTGTACGATTTTAATCCAGTCTCTTTCTGCACCCCCCTTCACCCATTTCCCTCTGATAATTATCAATCCTTTCCCTTTCTTTGCCCCTGATTCTATTATATTCACCAGTTTATTCTGTTCCTCAGATTTTTAATTCACTTGATTTTCTTCCTCTTCTTAAATAATACCTTTCAGCATTTCATATAATACTGGTTTGGTGGTGATGAACTCTTTTAACTTTTTCTTATCTGTGAAGCTCTTTATCTGCCCTCAATTCTGAATGATAACTTTGCTGGATACAGTAATCTTGGTTGTAGGTTCTTGCTGTTCATCACTTTGAATATTTCTTGCCACTCCCTTCTGGCCTGCATAGTTTCTGTTGAGAAATCAGCTGATAGTCGTATGGGTGCTCCCTTATAGGTAACCAACAGCTTTTCTCTTGCTGCTTGTAAGATCCTCTTTTTGTCTTTTGCCCTTGGCATTTTAATTATGATGTGTCTTGGTGTGTTCCTCTTGGATTCCTCTTGTTTTGGATTCTGTATGCTTCCTGTACTTATAAGTCTATTTCTTTCACCAGATGGGGGAAGTTTTCTGATATTATTTCTTCAAATATGTTTTTAGTATCTTGCACTCTCTCTTCTTCTGGCACCCCCATAATTCTGATGTTGGTACAGTTGAAGTTATCCCAGAGGCTCCTTACACTATCTTCAACTTTCTGGATTCTCTTTTCTTCTTGCTTCTCCAAAGGAGTGTCCTTTGGCTCTTTGTATCCAAATCTTTGATTTGATTCATGTGATCCTCCAGTCTGTTGTTGGATCTCTGTATAATATTTTTTACTTTAGTCACTTTATGTTTAATTTTTAGATGGGTCTCAATAAATTTATCGGCCTTTTCTAGTAAATTCTTGAAAAACCTTGTAACCGTGGTTTTGAACTCTATATCCAATCTTTTGCTCTCCTCCATTTCTTTCGTCTGAGATCCATTTCCTCATCTCGGCATTTTCGCTGCTTCCCAGAGTTGGTAGGATGGCTTTGTGTGTTTGGTGTTCTATATGGCCCAATGAGTCAGCCTCCTCAGTTACCTGAAGTAGACAGTCTTGGTGTTCCCCTTTGTGGACTGCGTGTACAGCCTTGTTGTAGCTAAGTCTTTATTGTTGTTTGTATCCCTGGGAGGAATTGACCTTTAGGCCAATTGGATGTGGGTATCAGCTGTGTCTACTCTGGGATACCTTCTGTATTGGAGACAGTCTAATAGGATCAGACTTGCAAAATTGCAGAAGCCTCTGTGCTCAGCTTGGATGGGGCGGAGTCTCAGGGCTGAGCTGACAGTCTTGGCTTCCCATCAGCCCTGCCCTTGTGCACTTGCCTGAGTTTCCGCCTGACCTCTGCCTTCAGTGGCTCCCCTGAGTATCCACCTGACCATCCCAGATTCCTTGTGCAAGAGTGTGGGTGCCCCAGGGACTCGCCCAAAATTGGAATGGGTCTCTATAGTCTGAAGCTTCTGACTCTTTCTGCTATGGAGTGGCAGCAGCAACCTCCATGGTCAGACCTCTGTGCATACTCACTTGCTTGCGACTGTAGACCCTGCCCTCTGCGGCTCCCAGCTCCCCCAGTCTCCCAGTCTCTGAGTCTTTGGATGCCTTTTGTCTTCAGTCCAGACTCCACCCGTATGAGTCTGGGTCCATGGGGTTTTGGCCAGGGTTGGGGTTCAGTACAGTTGCAAAGGGTTCAGTGCAATCGGGAATTCCTTTCCCCTCCCACCAGCCAGGCATTCCACAGCACTTCCTCTCTACGGGAGAGCGTCTCCCTACCTCAGTGCTTTGCGGCTTCCAATCCAATCTGTGAGCCTCTCTCCTTCTTTCTAGTTGTAGATTTCCCATTCCCCACCTTTCCTGTTTTGATTTTAGTTTGTTGTTCTTGAAATTGTTGTGAGAGGCGGCAGCTTAGGTGCTTACCTGGGCCGCCATCTTGGTTCTCTCTTCCATTGATATTTTAAAAAGAGACAATAGAAGTGAGGGGGCAATGAGAGAGCAAAGTATTGATGTGAAAGAGACACATCAACTAGTTGCCTCCTGCATGCACCCTGACTGGGGTTAGGGCTTGAGTTTGCAACTGAGACATGTACCCTTGACTGGAATCAAATCTGTGACCTTTCAGTCTGCAGGCTGACACTTTAACACCAAGCAAACCAGCTAGTGCTATCCCCTCTTTAAAAAAAAAAAAAAAAAAAAAAAAAAAAAAAAAAATATATATATATATATATATATATATATATATATATATATATATGTATATATAATGATTTCAGAGAGGAAGGTAGAGGGAGAGAGAGATAGAAATGTCAATGATGAGAGAGAATCATTGATCGACTGCCTTCTGCATGCCCCGATTGGGAATGGAGCCCCAAAACCTAGCATGTGCCTTTGGCTAGAATTGAACCTGGGATCCTTCAGTTTGCAGGCTGATGCTCTATCCACTGAGCCAAACCAGCTAGGGCTATCCTATCTTTTAATAAACTGGTGTTTCCCTGAGTTTTGTGAATTGTTCTAGCAAATTAATCAGACCACAGGTACAGGTATTGGAACCTCTGATCTGTGTAGCTGGTCAGTCAGAAGCACAGGTGATAACTTGATCTTGCAACTGGGTCTGAAGTGGGGGTGAGGAGACAGTCTTGTGTGACTGAGCCCTTACATGTGAGATCTGACACTACCTCCAGGTAACTAGAGCCAGAATTGAATTAAATTGTAAGACAGCTGGTGTGGCAGAGAATTGCTTGGTGGGTGTGGGGAAACCATCCCAACCCTATAATTGGGTTTTAGAATAATTACAGAAGACTTTCATATTTTTATTTTTCATTCTTTATCCATTTTCTGTATAAGCTCTTTGTCAGCTCTAATGATATCTGTTGCACCCTCATAGGAGAGGTCAGATAAGATAATGAGCAGCAGAGTGCTTTGCAAATGGGATGCATGATTTAAATGCTATTCATTCCGGGCACAAGGTCCTTCCTGATGTGGTCACAGAAGCTGTCCCTTCCTCCTCCCTTCCACAGACCAGCTCCTCTGTGCTGGTGGCCATTGTTACCCAGAGGCCTTTCTGTTTGTCTTTTCTTGCCACACCGTTGGACTCTGTGACACGTAATCAACCACAACAAGTGTTTTCAGTTGTGACACTGGCCTGGGAGGCGAGGCTTGTGTGAAGTGGTTTTCCTGATTTTGCAACAACTGTGACTTTTGTGAGTCTTATTACTTTATCATCTGTGAAAACAGATTCATGGAAGCCAAGCATCTGGCCAAATACGCGGAGACCCTTTCCTTGCTTCCTGCCCTGGAGTTCTCATAAATATTATATTTCTTTGTTCCCTTCTCTTAAAAGCAATTCAAAGCTAATTGAGAAAATTTGGAAAGGTAACACCCAAGGAAAAATTACCATCACTTCAGATCCTCCTTGTCTTCTCGAGTCAAATATGGCTTCTGGCCTTTCAAAGGTCTCTTTTTTGCCTTGGTTTGCATGTCTGTGAGAGCTGGTCTTTAGGTATTTGTGTCTGGTCTGTAAACCCTCAGAGAGATGACTTCAGAGAAAGCCTTGGGGCCTCATAACCTGTCCAGCACTGTCCTTGCATCTACAACAGACAGTCACGGATGACTTTCACACATCTGACCGAAGCAGATCTGAGCATGTCCACATGGAGACCACACCTGCCCTTCTCTTAACTTCTTTATTTGGTTCTTAATTTAACAATCTATTTAAAAAAAGGTTACTGGCTAATTACTCTTCTTCCCTAGGTATAAGTCCTTCTGGAAATGCCATGGAAATTCAGACTTGCATTTTTTGAGGTTTAGTCAGCGTCACACCATTCCTCCTGACTCCATGCTCCTCCAGGCATGCCCAAGCCCATCTCTGTCTTGTTCTGCTTTCCCTGCTCTTTGTCTTGGACGGATGGCTCATCCCAGTCAGAGGCAGGGTCAGACCTGCACCACCTGCCTCACTCTGCTCCTCAGTGCCTGCTTCTCCCCAAACCCTGCACCTGCTCAGGGTTCAGGTGCCCTCATTTCCTGACTCATTGCTTAGCTTCCTAACTTGTCTCTAGCTCAGCCCTTCTCTGTCTACATGGAGCTATCACACTGCTCCGAAATGGAGCCTCCTACAAGGACAACCTTGGTGCATTCTCTTTTGCCTTGAGGGCACTTGTGGCTGCCAGGCCACTCCTCTGCCTCACCTCCAGTCTAGTGCTGTGCTGAGGCCATGCCCAGGACAGGCAACATCTCCTTGGCCCCTGGCCTGGCTTTTGCCACTTTCTCTGCTGGAAAAGCTCTCTTCTCCACACCCCTTTCCTGGCACTCCCAATGCTATGAGTGCCACAGGGGCACAACCGTGCTGATGACTCCCCATGTGGCTCCAGCACCAGCTTAGTGCCTGGCACACACTACAGAGAGATGAATGAACTGTGAGCTGCCCACAGAGATCCAAGTGGCCCAGGGCATACATGGTCATAAGCACACTCTCCTCCAACAGGTGGGGTTTAGGGAGGGTTTTTGCAGGTCTTTACCCAGTTGTCAGACACCCAGAAGCCACAGAACCTCAGCCCAGCCATGTTGACTGTCTCCATCAGCTTTCTGAGCTGCTGATCTCAAGGTTACTGGAGCTTTTCTCTTCTTTCTGCTCCTTCCACACCCAGGGAAGCCCATGCCAGGCAGTAGGCACAGCTAGTGTCTACCTGGCTCCTGCTAGTCAGAGTCTGGCTGCTGGTCTCAATTTCCCTCTCTCTGAGCTGATTTCCCAAGTTAATGACCAGACGCAGGTTTCCAGAAAATGACCAGAGGTCCTAGTTATCCAGGTAATATAAGGCCTTTGCAGAGAATTGGAAAATATGGAAAAATGGAGGAAAAGCATTATTATCTGCACCTTTCAAAAACAACCACTACTACCATAGTTTTTTCCTGCGGTATTACAAAGCGCCCCTTAGAGCAGTTTCACTTTCTGCATCTTCAGTTGCCCATGGTCAACTGCGGTTCAAAAATATTAAATGGAAAATTTAAGAAATAACTCATACGTTTGACTGCATGTATTCTGAGTAGTGTGATGAAATCCTGCCTCGTCCCACCCAGGATGTGGCTCATCCCGTCGTTCCACTTCTCCATGCTGCACATGCTCACCACCCGTTAGTCACACGCATCTCGATGAGCAGCACATGGACATTCCCGTATAGCAGTGCTTGCATTCGTCACCCGTTTTCCTTAGTAAGGGGCCTAAAGCCATTCACATAACTTCCATTACAGCGTATTGTTGTAACTGTTCTAGTTTATCATTGGTTACTGCCTTCCTTAATTTATGAGTTAATTTTGCCATAGGTATGCATTATAGGAGGTAGCAGTATATACTAGTATAGGGTTCGGTACTGTGGTGGTTTCAGGTGTCCACTGCGGTTCCTGAAAAGTGACCCTCCACAGATAAGGGAGGACTACCATACCTTTTCCTTATAGCCATTTTTTAAAATAGAAATTTCCAGACCATAGTCATGTCTGAGGTACTTAAGTGAAAAGAATATTAAAAAAGAAAAAGAAAACAAAAAAGGAAAAAAATCTTCAGTTAGCTGTAGACACCAGGACAAACACATCTACATGTCCAGGGAGCCTGTAGTATTCTTTCATTTAACAAACATTATTGGGCATTTACTGTATGCCCCCGGGTAGCAATATGGACAAGGTGCCTGCTCACATAAAGCTGTGATTTCATAGTAAAGAAAGCAAGGGGCCAGCTCAATTAATATAACAAATTATGAAAATATTCAGATAGTGACGTGTTCAATGAAGACAATAAATTAGGTGATGTGGGGCAGGTGGCAGGTCTGTAATCTGGAAAGATTGGCTGGGGACGGTGATGAAACGGTGCCTGTGAGAAGGAGCCTGAGAAGGTCTCGGAGGAGCCTCTTCTCTGGCAGAGGACTCACCAGGTCTGAAGAGCACAGGATGCCCATGGAGCACAGCGTGTGAGCCAGAGCAGGAGTGGGTGCACAAGGTGGGGCCTTATCAACCTCAGCGAGGAATTTGGATTTTGTTTTAAGGGAGACAGGAAACCATTGAAAGTTTTTTCATTTTTTGTTTTTTAACTGAAGAAAGCTGTACAATGCCTACTTTCTTCATATTTCTTTTTAAAAAAGTATATATTTTTATTGATTTCCGAGAGGAAGGGAAAGAGAGATGAAAACAATGATGAGAGAGAATCCTTGATTATCTGCCTTCTGCACACCCCACACTGGGGATTGGACCTGTAACCCAGCATGTGCCCTGACCTCAAATCAAACCATAACCTCCTGGTTCATAAGTCAATATTCAATCATGGAGCCATGACAGCCAGACAGGAAACCAATGGAGAGTTTTAAGTGGGGAGTGACAGGATCTAATTTAAACTTTAGTAGGATCATCTTATCGGGGGCAGAAGATGCCTTGGGGCTGGGTGGTAACCGTGGGGACAGAGAGATGGACAGGCTTGGAATACACCCCAGAGGTAAAGCCACAGGGACAGGTTCATAGAATGTGGAGGGGTGGCAGTTCAGGGTACAGATCCTGAGGAGGAATCCACTGGGGAGGAAGCTGGTTTAGGTGACAGAGAATAAAAAACTTGGTTTTGGCCATTTGCAGTTTGGGGCCAGGTGTCCATGTCAAGTTGGTAGTTGGATAACCCAGTCTGAATTCCATGAGAGAGGTGAGGGTGAAAGACATAAAAATGGGAGTCATTGGCTAACAGATGGAACTAGATGTAATGCCCTGAGTAGGAGGATGCCGGCTCCTAGTCACCAGCTTCGGGCAGTGACAGCACTACCAAATCCTGCCACCATGGGGACTGGAGGGTAGGGTGGAGTTCTGCTTGCAGGCTGGGTCCTTCTACCCACGAGTGGGTGTGACTTGATTAGGAAGCCACTGGTACTGCTCCCACGTCTTCCCCATCCCCCTCTTTAGCTCACGTGTTTTCCAGAAGTTCCCACACTCTACCAGCTGCCACACCCAACTGGGCTGCAGGGCCCAAACCATGTATCCAATGGTCCTCATTTTCATATTGTCTCTATGGTTGCCACATCCTGGTTGTTGCCTCTGTCTTTTATGACTAACTGAATAAAACTCCCATATTGATATGACATGGCATCCATTCCTGTCCATATGAGGTCCTTCATCTCAAGAACTGCAAGAGTTTTTATGTCGTTTGATCTTCATTTTGAAGACAGGAAATCGAGGGCCAGAGAAGAGAAATGACTTGGCCAGGGTTACAAAAAGGAATCAGCAGGAACTGTGAGTTCCAGAAGGCCAGGGACCATTAGTACTGTATCTTGATCATTATTTACAGATGTGAATTCCAAGAGCAAAAGGGACCCTTTAAAATGAAAATGATATACGCTTTTAAAACATATTTTAATTTGAAATAATTCTAGATTTGCAGGAAAGTGCAAAAGAAGTACAAGGAGGCCCTGAGTGTCCTCCCCCCGGGGGTTTTGTTAGAATCTCAACGTTTAGTCTTTAAAGGCCTGACCTTGTAGAGCGTATACTTTCTCAAGGAAGCTTATCTTGCTGATGTATCTAGAGGTTAATTTTAGTTTAAGCTGTGATGACAATAAGAACCAAAGGAGGCAGGCGAACAGGGTACTTGGTGGTGATAGCCACGTAGCGCCTTAGCCCTCTCTTTCACAGAAACATATGTTAGAGGAATTCATTCATCTGTTGTTCAGGGTCTGCCAGTCAGCCCCAGGCAACCGGCAACCTTCTTCATCTGCACCACCACCATCATTGTTACCATCCATCTTCATCGCGACCACCTTCATCATCGTCACCATTTTCACCATCCTCACCATCATCCTCATCAGAACACCTGTGGACTCCCCACTTTCCTCAGGCCTGTGCTCTGTGCTGTACCTCTGATTTTAACAGCTGCCAGAGTTGGCCAATATGATCTTACTTTACAACAGGCAGAATTGGGATGAGAAAAGCTGAGGTGAGCCAGGTCACAAAGCTACGGATGGAGCCAGGATTCACAGCCAATCTCTCTGCTGTGTCAGGGTTCCTGGTCTTTGCACCACTGAGAACCTCTCCAACCCCACAGCAGATTTTTGATGAATTTTTATAAATAAACTTCATCTATTAAACAAGAATTAGTTAATGACTAAAGCCATTCGATGGTCAATTACAACTTTTGCTCAGTACAAGACTATCAAATCACAGCACAGAATTGAGGTAATTCTATCTACTAATAAAAGCAGACAGACCCAAATTCCTGGGTTAACTGGGAAGGCCTCCATGTGGTTAAATATGTAGTTTTGTTTTTTTCCCCCTGAAATTTTGAAATACTGAGAGGAGCTCATGACTCCTTCACTTCATAGCTCTTACCTTGGTGCATTACAGGCCCAGCATAATTCACAGATCAATGAGGAAAAGAATAAGATAAGCCTTTTCCCCTGTATGTTCTTCTCAGGTAAGAATGGGGTGGAGATGGGGATGGCATGGCCACTGCATGAGGAATAGAACAGAGTCTCAGGGATGCTATGGGCCATTTAAAGATCAGAAGTCAGCTCAAAATTTCAAATTTCCAGGGAAGGAATTCATGGTAGAATGCCCAGGGAATGCCCAAAAGCTTCATCTTGTATGTAGACCTTCATGAGCAATCTGTCTTATTCACCACCAGGAAACTGGGTTTGTGGATGCCTGAGGACAGGGTGGGGAAGAAGAAAGGGGTGCCATGAGTTCGATGTGCCTCTGGGGCAGTGGCCCTTCTCCTCTCCCACGGGAAGAAAGTGTGGAGATTAAAGGCCCACAGATGAGGTACTTGAGTCCTGACCTGCCAGGCTCCCAGGGGGTCATCATTATTCTACCTTTACTCTACTGCTGCTCATTCTAATATTAAGAACAGAAATAATTATTACCCCCCAAAATCCCCCCACCCCCTCTTTGGTTAGTTAAAAACCATGTTCCCTTCAGATCAAGAGTCCCATCCTCAGGGAAGCCCTCCCTGCCCCGCCTCACAGCCCTGCTGCGGTGCTTGCCCATGTTCCAGGTGGCATTTCCTTTCTTCGTTGCAGTAGAATGCTGGCTGTGGTCTGGATTTGAGACTACACTTCGCACTGTTAGTAAAGTTGTTGGGGCCCAGTCACCCCAAATAGCTCTCACTGTGTCATGTATGTTACTGTGTCTCAAAGAAAACATGTTAGAAAGAGGTGATGTTCCTCAAAGTTCGATCTGGAACCACCTGCACCAGAATTGCTTGGGGAGCTTTGTAAATATGCACATTCTGGGCTTAACCCTGGATCTGCTCAACCAGAGTCTCCAAGATGAGGTCTGAGAATTTGCATTCATTGTTATTGTTTTTTAAAAATTGGATAAGTAATACAGCCACATGCTCCAATCCCCAAACTCTAAAAAAAAAATTCAGATTTTATAAAAAACATCCTCCCAATGAGATGAATACATCTGTCTTCATGGACGTGTATGGAATACCGGACATACCGTCTGCGGAATACACGTCGGACATTTGCCTTCAGATACCTGTGTAAAGTGGGAGATTGAAAGAGAGACAGACTGTCAGGATATGCTCGTTAATGGCAATGATTATGGGATTGCAGCCATCTCTTCACTGGCTTCTAAAGCTTTTATAGCAAATATGACATCCCATCATTTTCCCACCTCTGACTCCGTGTCCTGATCAGATTCTGTCCTGCTCACTGTTCTGTGGCCCCTTAGAAGTTACTGGTCTTCTGAGGCCACTGCCGCCTGCTGATGGCCTCTCAGATGCTGGGCAATTCTGACCCAGATTCCTTGTCTCTCCCACCTGCTGGGCCTGGCTGCTGTCTGGGTGGGACCGGCTCCCGTCTTACCTGCTGAACGCTCACAGACACAGAGCTTCTTCTGCTCCCTCAGGCCTGTGCTTCAGACACCGGACACTGGATACTGATGGAAAGTCTCCTCTGAGCGTCCACAGGGGGTCAGTTTTCCCAGCACTGCCCAGCTTCGGCATGGCTGGTTCCTGAGAGGACAGTGCCCCCTGCTGCCATTCTGCTGTGCAGGCCAGGCAGATCTGAGTGGGGAAGCCTCTCTGTGACAGGATGGAGGAGTCAGCCTCCAGCTCTTACTCAGTTGAGCTTCACATCACTCACCCGACTGGGTCAGCCTGGGACTAGCTTCCCTGCTGAGCATTGTGTCTGCCCAGCAGGTATCCCCCCAGGACTATGGGCCTGCATCATGTGGACACCCGTGTCCCTCCAGGAGGAGCATGCACCCAGATGTGAGGCTTCATAACCCGGAGTCAGTAAGGAGGGAGGAGCCATAGACTGAGAAGGGGCCCCCAACAGCCTGGATGGCAGACTTTCTGTCTTCTGGGCCTGTGGGAGCAAGTGGAGAAAGGTGAAGACAATTCTCCCCATTCCCATTTTGCCAGGCCCCAGGGAATGCCCTCCAAGCTGAAACGCTGGGAGTGTATTTCTTTTTCTTTCCTTTCTTTCTTTCTTTCTTTCTTTCTTTCTTTCTTTCTTTCTTTCTTTCTTTCTTTCTTTCTTTCTTTCTTTCTTTCTTTCTTTCTTCTTCTTCTTCTTCTTCTTCTTCTTCTTCTTCTAAAAAAATGTATTTTATTGATTTTTTACAGAGAGAAAGGGAGGGAGATAGAGAGCTAGAAACGTCGATGAGAGAGAAACATCGAGCTGCCTCTTGCACACCCCCTACCGGGGATGTGCCTGCAACCAAGGTACATGCCTTTGACCGGAATCGAACCCGGGACCTTTCAGTCTGCAGACCAACATTCCACCACTGGTTTCGGCTGGGAGTGTATTTCTTAAATGTGTCCCCTCAGCTCCAGGCTGGCTGTCCCTCATCCCGTCACAGCGGAGATGGGGCTCCCTCTTAGACACTACACTTCCTAACCCCACGGGCTGAGCCAAGTGTGAGGTTAAATACAGGGCTGCCTCTGGAAAACAACTCTCATCAACAAGGTCAGTCTTCTGTGTTGTGGCCTCCCTCACAGCTGTGGGCCCCACAGCCCTTCCTCTGGGCTCTGGAGTCAAATCTCTGAATCCCCTTCGCTGCTGCGCATCACACTGGCCCACGCCTCTGATGAAGCTCCTATCATTCTCTCTCTAAAGGTCTGGGTCTTCCTAGAAAGACTCTCAGAGCAGGAATCTTTCCAGTCCTCCCACACAACCCCTAGCCCAGAGAAGGCTCTCAGAGACCCACAGGAGAAGCAGGAGACAGACAGCTCGGGTGAGGGGGGCGTGCGGGGGGGGGGGGGGCGGCTGCTCCCCCTCCCCCACCGAGAGGGCAGGACAATGCCCGTCTGGCTTCTCCGGGCTGTTTGCAGAGCAGCTTTGAAATGTCCCCCGCTTAGGACCAGAGCTTCTGGTACGTGACCTAAACACTGAATGTTATGGGACTTTGGTTGTCATCAGAACGGGGCTCCATATGACCAGCATGTGGCAGCATCTCACCTCACGAGCGGAGGCTGAGCTGGCTCTCACTGTCTGTCGCCCAGCAGTTTAGTGAAAGGTATGAGACATGCCTTCTTAGCCCCTGGGCTTTGGAGTTAGGCAGGCATGGGCTCAAACCTGCGCCCTCTCACAGGAGGCAGACCTTGTTTTGTCGCACTTCACAGATGTGTGTTTGTATAATTGAAGGCCCACCTCCAGCAAACGATTACACGGCTTTCTGGTGACACTTGCTTTATTGTGGTGGTTGGTGACCAAACCCACACCCGCAGCACCCCGAGGGTGGGTCTGCCTGCGCTAGTGTGGGCCCAGTGCACTTTCTAAATTCTCCCCCCCGCCTCCATTTCCTCCTCTATGAAATGAGGGTGGTCCTGGGCTGCTCAAAGCATTTAAAAAGTTATTTAGTGAACAGTATTTAGCAAGATGCCTGGACCATGGAGAAAAGATTAATAAATTGTTTATTACTGTTGTAGTTTTTCTTCTTCTTTTTAAGCCTCCATCCTGTGCCCTCTCCTGGGGCAGCAATGGGACACGTCCTGGCCCTTGCCAGGCCAATGGAGGGGCAGTGGCGGGTGTGAGGTGGAGGCAGGAAGCACAGGAGGCCACATGGTGAGACCAGCTGGCCCTGCAGGCCTGTCAGAAAGCAGCAGGGCTTGAGCCTGGCCTTTGAAGAACCTGCCTGAATGGGCAGGACCAGCCACAGCCGTGGCCAGGGCACGTCCTCAGGGCAGGGCTCCTGAGAGAGCTTTCAGGCCAGCCCTGCCCGCAGACACCTCCCCACTGGGCCTGTGACTGCGCAGGCGGCCCACCCTCTGCGGGGCTCAGGCACTTGGTGGGTGGGGGCAGGCGCCCACAGTGGGCCGATGGATGGCGGCTGTGAGTGCCAGACAGGGCAGCACAGTAACCACTGCACCGAGTGATGCTGTCGTGTAACTATCTGTGACGGTCATTACACCCAGGGATGAACTCAGAGGCCTCACTCTCCTCCCACCAGTAAGACTGTCTGTCTCCTCCCGCCCTGGGAACAGGGACTCTTCCTGTGACCCTGGCTCTCTGCCGCCTCCTCCCTGGAGCCCTCCTCAGCCCCGCTGCGTGAGGGTTCCTCCCTGGGGGGTCACAGTCCTCTGCAGGCACACCTGTGGCACAGGGCTGGTGTTCCTGACTCGTCTCCCTACAGCACTGGAAGGTCCTGAGTGCAGGTATCTGTCTGGTCTGGCACAGTCCTCCTGGGCCCCAGCGTACTGTCCCAAGGGTCATGGACACTCGCTACTTATGACAGGGATGACATCCGAAGACATTGTATAGTGACAGCATTTTAAAATGTGCTTGTAGTCGGCGGTGTGGTAACCTTAGACGTCCCAGGAAGAGAAATTTGTGAACATTCTCTTCAGAGTCTCCCTGCCTCTGTTAATACTTACAGCCTATGGCACGTTTGCAGGTGGGACCTCTCAGTGGGGCAGTGGCCTCAAAATGTCACAGAGCGTCAGGGAGGATGGCTGGGGTCCCTGGGCCGGCAGCTGTGCAGCTGGCCACTTCACAGTTCTCGGGAAATGATGGCAGGATGTCCCAGCAGCTTCTGCGCCCTGATTGTGGGGCTGGTCTGAAATGGACCTTGTAATTCTGTGCATTTGCATTTGGCCCAATGCCCGGGAAACCTGATATGGAAATGAACCTGGTGTCTTCATTTACACTAAGCCCTGTCTGTACTGTACACACACGGAGGAAGGGAAAGCTGCCCCCAAAACATACATATAAAAACATGCACATACTGCCTGGCTAGCATGGCTCAGTGGTTGAGCATTGACTCATGAACCAGGAGGTCAAGGTTTGATTCCCAGTCAGGGCACACATGCCCAGATTGCAGGCTTGATCCCCAGTGTGGGGTGTGCAGGAGTCAGCAAATCAATGATCCTCTCTCATTATTGATGTTTCCATCTCTCTCTCCCTCTCCCTTCCTCTCTGAAAATAATAAACATATATTTAAAAAAACATGTACACACCAATAAAACATACACACACAACACACACACAAAATACCCATAGCATATATAATACACACATAACATATACACAAAACATATACAACCACAAACACACAACACACAATAATATAAACACACAAAATACAAAACACATACACATAAAATACATAAACACTTTATAAAAATATACATGTACACAAAGTATATACACATAAAGCATATAAACACCTCCATACACACACAAAAATAAGTGCACCAAATACACACACAGGCAGAAAAATATTGCATGTCAAAAGTCTGAATGGTTATAGCTCTGTAAATGGTTAAGGAGTGGTTAGATAAGTGAAAAAAAGATTTGTTAAATTAGATTCCTTAAAAGTCTTTAAGTCCTGGCCAGTTAACTCAGTTGGTTAGAATGTTGTCCCAATAAGTTAAAATTTCGGGTTTGATAACTGGTCAGGGCACATAAAAGAATCAACCAATGAATACATAAATAAAGAACAACAAATCTCTCTCTCTCTCTCTCTCTCTCTCTCTCTCTCTCTCTCTCTCTCTCTCTCCTCCCCTTCTCTCTCTTTAAAATCATCAATAAAAAAATTTTAAAATTCATTGTGTGATGCAAAATTTTCAAAAGTATGTAAGGAAGATATGTATATGCTTTGACCCAGCAATTACACTTCTAGGAATCTATCCCAGGAACATAGTGATATATGCAAAGGTTTAATACCAAGCATATTTAGCATGGCATTGTATATAACAGTGTGAAAATGAAGACCTGAATGTTCGGAGATTAGTGTAATAAGGTTTATCCACAAGTGTCCTCTTCCTCAACCTCCAACAAATAAAAACGCAAATGAGCAAACAGAGAGCATCTGTTGTGCATCAACGGTGACCAGATTACCAGGTTTACTGAGATTTTGTGTGGGGCACTACAGGGACTTTGCATTGAGTGCTCTACACCCACATCACACCCCTTGCTGAGGAGACCCTCCTCTCCACTCTCTCCCGCTGGAGCCCAGGGCAGGGTCCCATAGGCCCATTTCCTGCAGACCCCACAGGGCTCCTCCCAACCCATCTCCTCCTGGGCCCTGGGAACAGGAGTGCCTGCCTGGGAGGCAGGTTAGTGACGGTCTTGACTTTGCTTTTTCTTCATCTTTTCCTTCACTGTCTCATCCCCATCCCAAAGGTTAATGAAGAAATTCTACAAAGATCTCTTTCTTAGAAATTTAACAGACAAAACAGGGATTTTAATTCCAGCTCTCAAGGGAATAAGCTTTTTCCAGGCCTTTAGCTGAAGAATAAAGTAACTTGCAGAGATAAAAAAAAAAAATCCTGTTGTATAACAATATTGATCACATGAAACGACCGGTGATCATATTGAGTAGAAAAAGCAAGATGCATTGTAGTAGGAAAGGCATGTTGCAAAAGGATCTACAGATCTACAGAACACCTTTCTGTCTGCATGTATGTAGATGTATGCATGGAAAACCATAGAAGGAGAGGCCATTTAAGGGACGGAGCCGCCACACGCTCATAAAGGCGTGTGCTCTAGTCCTGTGCTATTGGAACTAGGTGTGTGATAAGAGGTTATTGCTTAATCCCTTAACCTACTCTGTCTTTTGTCTGGAAAGCAATGAGGACAGTACCTCCCAGCGGATTGTCAGAGGATCAGAAAGATGAAGACAGAGAGCCCTGGGCTGGGCCCAGGCCCAGCAGGTGCGAGCACATGTGGCCAAGACTGGGTGTTGCTTTGTTCTCACATTCGGGGGTGCTGGTGGTGGTGCCCAGAAGCTGTGATCTTACTTGGCTGTGTGGACTTTGATCTGAATTGACTGCTGGTTTGGTGTTGTGAGGCTCAGCCATCCTTATGACTGGACGGGAGCAAATACAGCATAAAGCACACGGGAACACGCTCGGGCTATAGGGAGAAGCTGGTCGTTGGGGGAGCTTTGCACATTCCCGCTGAAGGAAAGGTGGAGGGAGGTGTTGGTGATGTCCTGGAGAGCATCCTGAAGAGAGATGCCAGGAGGGCCTTTTTCTTGGGAATGTGGGCGTTACACCTGGGTCTGGGGCGAAGAACCCACGTGAGGGCAGGGACTTGCTGCGGCACTGAGTCACTGCCTGACTGTCTTGTGTCTCCTTTTCCTTCCCTCAGGTCTCATCCCCTCCCCTCTGTTGTGGGCGGACATGGTAGCCCCGCCGTCTGTCTTGAGCAACTTGAAATGTGTTGCAGGGAGGTGGCCCAGTCCTTGGCAGAATGGCACTGCCCTGTAGGAATTTTGCTTATGTGCACACGTTGCAAAATGGCCCTCGATGATGATGATGATGATAACCTAAGATGCTGTTATCATTGTCTAAAGGAATGTTGTTGTGGCTTTTGTATATATACTCCCAAACTTTATTCATACCAAGGGTAAAGCCTGGTTCTGCCACGTCAGAGATTCTGAGGACAAAGACCAGAGCTCCAGGGGACCAAGACAGAGACACGGATTGAGGAGATCCAGGTAGGTGGTCCTCATCCCCAGCCCCTCCCCGGCACAAAGGGCCAGCAGACAAGATAGGGAACCAGATGCCCTCCCACCCCCTCTGCTGTTTCAGCTCTGCAGCCACACGCTGTCTCCTAGGTCGGCTTTCCCAAGGATCAGGGCCTTGCTGCAGGGCCAGGCCCACATGGAGCTTAGGACGCCTCAGGGACATGCTGATACCGGGTCCGGAGGCTGAACTGATTTCCAAGTCTGGGAAGCACTGGACTTCAGAAAGAGATACGGGGTCCCCACATTTTGAGTGTCCCTAGGTGGGAAGAGAGGGATCTCAGATGCCTAACACTGCTTCTTTAGGGAGCCTTCTGGACCCCACTTGATGTAGGTGGCCCCCATCAGCAGCTTCCAGAGATACCAGGGGCCTCTCTCCTGGGCGTCACCCTGTTTTCCTCAGCAGAACACATTTGAGCACCCATATTTCTGCTAGCCACCTCTTGTCTGGTGGCCCGTGGCTGCTAAATTCTCTGCCTTCTTCTCTGTGTCCCTTATTTACCCCCCAAACTGCAAAGGTAATTGGGCTTTGTGGGTTCAGGGGATGCAGACAGAAACCAAACATAAAATCAAATAGCAGATACCTGTGCATCCCTTAAAGCCCCTCCAGGCTCCCCACCCCAGGGCCTCAGTGGCCATCCTCAGCTTTCCCCACAGTCCTGGCTGCCGGGCCCTGGAGCCCTTCCTTTTCATGGTTATTTTTTGTGAAACCATTTACTTCCCTCTGTCACACGCCGAAGCCATTCTTGGAGATTTGGTTTTCCATGTAAACTGACCATCTACAATGTTTTAAAAAATATATAGTTTATTGATTTTGAGAGACAGAGGAAGGGAGAGGGAGAGAGAGAAACATTGATCAGCCACCTCCTACCAGGGATCAAGCCCTCAACCTGGGCATGTGCCTGATTTGGAATTGAACCAGCAACCTTCTGGTGCATGGAAGGGCAGCCAGCCCACGGAGCCACACTGGCCAGGCCCCCTCTGCAATCTTAACAGTGGTGTGGCCCTTGAGAAGTCGCCTCAGGGTTTTCTTCTTGAAAAAATTTCATCTTGAATATTTTCAAGAACAAGAATTCTTGCCTCTGCCCTCACAGTGCTGCCCTGAGCTGACCTGGGGAAGATTCTGTGTGAACTGAGTGAGAAGTGATGCATGATATTGGGGAAGAGGGGTCCCTGTGTCAGCCTCCTTAACACAGCAGGAGCTGAGCCTCCTGGGAGAGTTTGGAGGCTCCATTTTCCATGACAAGAGGCTGAAAAGATATTGCTTTTCTTTTCAAAGCTTTGATTTTGAGGAGGTTTTGTGTGTGTGTGTGTGTGTGTGTGTGTGTGTGTATGTGTGTGATTTTTTTTTTTCTGTAAAGGTTGGGACAGTCAGTGTTATAGGCTTTACTACCTATCCTTGAATACTCCTCTCTGCTGTGTAGCTAGAAAGCAGTCACAGATGACATACAGATGGCTGTGTTTCAATAAAGCTTTATTTAAAAAACAAGAGTGGCCCCTGGCTTGGGTGGTTAGAGTGTCATCCCAATATGTCAAAATTGCAGGGTAGATCCCCAGTCAGGGCACATATAAGAATCAATCAATGAATGTATAAGTGGAACAACAACTTGATGTTTCTATATCTCCCTTCCTCTCTCTTTCTCTCAAACCAAACCAAAACGGAGTGGATGACTTGGCCTATGGACTATAGTTTGCCAGCCCTAGGTTTTGAGCAATGAGTTTGAACTGTCTATGTCATTTTTATAAAATGTTGTCAAGATCTATAAAAATGGTATTGTGACCCACAGGTTAGAAAGCGTCACTTTAAATAAAGGGTGGAAATCAAAGGAGCGCTGGAGGGAAGAGCACGGTTAGCCGGGCAAGGCCGCCCCGATGCACTAACAATTTGGGGCAGAGAGGGCGGCCGGCGGCATGCTGGCAAGGTGTCCTAGGTCAGGTGCCATGACAGTGTCCTTCCTGTCCCCCAGGTCCTGTCCTTACCCCAAGCTCTGGGTCATTTCATCACCCTGACCATGTCCTGTCAGGCGGAGAGCGCAGGAGCACAGGTGGACTCTACAGATGGGGAAGGGGTCGGAGCCCAGGGCTGCGCAGGTGAGGTTCTTGTGAAGATCTGCCTCCGCCCACTACCCCCACTCCCACCGCCTTTGAGCAGCAGTGCACAGGCCCCTGCCTCCGGGACTCTGCATGGGTGAATTTGAGGTCAGAAATCCTCAAAAGGAGATGAAACTTAATCACAGGAGACCAGGCAGCCGGTGGTGGATAAATGGGTCAACTTCATCAGCAGCTCAGGGCATGACGTCCTGACTTGCCATCATCATCGGATGATTTTGAATCCTCCACTGGCACCTGTGTCCTGCCTGCCGAGCCCAGCCGGGGAGGGGCTTGTATGGGGTCTCTGTGTCTGGGCGGCCAGTGACCCAGCGCTTCTGAGCATTCCCGGGAGGAAGCACTGGGCACTGACTCAAGGGAGACATTAAAAGCAAAACACTGACTCCCGTGGCTGTCCAGTGCACGGGTGTGAGGGGAGGGGCCTGGAACGTGCCAGAGGCCACATCCCCGAGCTGTGGACTCACACGTGGCCCTCACAGTTGGAAGCTAAAATCAGGACGTTGGTCTGACAACTGCGGGTCCACTAAGGATAACAATGGGAGGTCGGGACGCACCTGCTCCTGGCGCAGGGCTGTGGGCAGCTCCTGTGGCGTGGGGAGTGGGCTCTGGGCAGGCCCGGGCCCAGGAAATTGGGACTGTGACTCTGAGCCATGTCCTGCGCTGCCTCTGTCGTCTGTGCCCTCTGCTTCTCGGAAGCCTGGGGCTGCCGGAGCCAGGGACATGTGGGGACATGTGGGGACATGTGGGGTCATGTGGGGTCATGTGGGGACACAAAGCCCCGTGCGCCCTGAATTTGGTTCCTCCGGCGGGCGCCCCTCAGGCTTGGCGAAGGATGCTCTGCCCTGAGCTGTGCACATGCTATGACAGGTTCAGCACTCAGCTCCAGTTCACCTCAGTTCCCCAGCATTTTTGACCAGAAAAGCTATTTTTAATGTCATCACTGCCTCTCTTCTTAGTGTTGTGAAAACACACACAAACAAGGAAGGCATTGAATGGCCCCTGGTGCTCCTGGCCCCTGACACACCCTACCTCACCGTCTCTCATTCCAGACCCAGCCCACGGGGCCATAGAGCCCGGACGGAGTCTCACCTCGCTCAGCTTGGCCAATGCAGGTATGGCTGGACCTGGACGGGATGGGGTGGGGAGGATACCTCAGGGCACACTCAGGGGAGGGGGAGAAACAGATGGGGGACACCTACGGGTGCCATGGGGGGCTGATACTTCTCCTTTGTAGAAGCTCATCTCAGCAGGGCCAATAGGAAAGATGGGCTTTGGTTTCTGCAGAGAGAGGAGGGCACACAGACCTCTGAGTGGCTCCGAAGAAAGAGTGCTTTGAGCCTGGGAACCTTCCAGGTTCCTCTTCTGACTGTTGCTGGCAACGTGACTTCCCCACAGCACCCATGACAACCAGGAACTGGGCAGGAGGGGCATGGGGGACCCACACCACGGGTGCCCCGGGCACACTGAGCTAGGGCCCATCCCACAATAACCCAGGTGAAATGTTAGCATCAGTACGTGCTCAGTGCAGACACTGAGGGAGAGAACGGGCTCCCTGCCCAGGCGTGCAGGGAGTGAGCGACCGGTGCTGGGGTCTGAGGAGCTACAACATCTCTCTGCCCAAGTCAGGTTTCAGGCTCCCACAGCCCTCGCCCAGGCACAGGGCAGAGTCAGGAGCCCGTGGCCTGAGTCCCAGCTCCACCGCAGGCCATGGGGGCACACCGAGCCTCAGTCCCGCCTGGGGAAAGGGCAGTGAGCCCCACAGGAGAAGAGGTGCACACGGTGCCAGGATGGCCCCATTCCCTGGGAGCCACACTGCTGCTGCCTCAGGGATTTGGTTGGGTTTGGCTCCGTGGGTGGAAGTGTCTGCTCCTGCAGGTGCTCCCGCCCACCTCAGGGTGTGGTCCCTGGACCAGCAGCAGCAGCTCCTGGGAATCTGTGGGGAATGAAGCGTCTCTGGCTCCATGTAAACTCTCACATTAGGTACTCGGGGTCTGAGACTCAGGAGGCTGTTTGCGCAGCCATCCGGGTGACTGCACAGCAGTGGGGGCCACTGCTCGGCAGGGAAGACATCAGCCCTTGGAAGATGATGCTGTACCGAGGCCTCTGGAAGGACATCGGAAGGATGGATTGGGATCGGGAAAGATGGGCGAGAGGACATCACAGGCCTGAGTGGAGATGGGGGCCCATGCCAGGCGGTAGCAGGAGGGAACAGAAGTAAGAGGGCAGAATTAGGAAATACAGGGTGTCCCAAAAACGTATGCACACTTTAGCGGATGATAGTTCATTTTTAAAATGAAATCTATTTTAATAATCACTGCCTTCATTATTATTCAAAGTGTGTGTGCATTTTTGGGGTTACCCTATATTTAAGAATTAAAAGGCATGATGTTAGTGCTAGAAATGCAGCTTACATAGCTTGTCTGGCTGTTACTCTGGACCAATCGAATCAGACTCTCAGGGTGTGAAGCCCAGGCACCCATGGTCTTAAAATATCACCCACCAGGTGGTCCAATGTGCAGCCAGATGGCGGTTAGACCAGCAGCAGTGCCAGCCCCGGGGCTGATGGGAAGGCAGAGTTGAAGGTGAGGTCAATGTTTGAGAAGTTGGAAGGTTTAGAGTTTATCTGGTTTCATGATTCTGAATCAACCTGCATCAGTCCCATGAACTCAGAATGTCTATGGTGCGGGGGGGGGGGGGGGGGGGCGAGGGGCAGGGGGTGGTAAGAGGGAATGGGGGAGAAGGGCAGAAAGCTCCTGGGGAGATTCTAGTGTAAGCTGGGCTGTGACCCTTGAACCTCACATGACCCCATGTCATTGCAGTTACTTAGGGTCTGGCCTGGGCCACCTACCCTGTCATAAGCACCGAGGGTCCATGACCCTTGGGACAGTACACTGGGGCCCAGGAGGACTGTGCCAGGCCAGACAGGTACCTGCACTCAGGACCTTCTAGTGCTGTAGGGAGACGAGTCAGGGACACCAGCCCTGTGCCACAGGTGTGCCTGCAGAGGACTGTGACCCCCCAGGGAGGAACCCTCACGCAGCGGGGCTGAGGAGGGCTCCAGGGAGGAGGCGGCAGAGAGCCAGGGTCACAGGAAGAGTCCCTGTTCCCAGGGCGGGAGGAGACAGACAGTCTTACTGGTGGGAGGAGAGTGAGGCCTCTGAGTTCATCCCTGGGTGTAATGACTGTCACAGATAGTTACATGACAGCATCACTCGGTGCAGTGGTTACTGTGCTGCCCTGTCTGGCATTCACAGCCGCCATCCATTGGCCCACTGTGGGCGCCTGCCCCCACCCACCAAATGCCTGAGCCCCGCAGAGGGTGGGCCGCCTGCGCAGTCACAGGCCCAGTGGGGAGGTGTCTGTGGGCAGGGCTGGCCTGAAAGCTCTCTCAGGAGCCCTGCCCTGGGGATGTGCCCTGGCCACGGCTGTGGCTGGTCCTGCCCATTTAGGCAGGTTCTTCGAAGGCCAGGCTCAAGCCCTGCTGCTTTCTGATGGGCCTGCAGGGCCAGCTGGTCTCATGATGTGGCCTCCTGTGCTTCCTGCCTCCACCTCACACCCGCCACTGCCCCTCCATTGGCCCGGCCAGTGCCAGGATGGCTCCCCCCGGCACTGCTGGGTGCAGCAGAGGGGTTAAGAGAATAACGATGAACATAATGATTAACAGCTCTCTGTCTGAGTTCTTCCCATACTCAGACACCTGGCTAAGTGTGATTGATTTGTGTAACATTTTAATCCTGTCAACACCCCTGCGAGGTAGGTGCTGTTCTTACCCCATTTTATACTTGAGGACATGGAGGTTGGAGAGATTAGGTGACGTCTGCTATGTGCTGGAGCAGTGAGTCACAGAGGTTGGAGTTGAACCCATGGGTCAAAATTGGGAACCCATGTGCTCTCACATGTGCTGAATCGCTGGTCTGGAGCAAGGCAGGGAGCCTGGGGTGGGGGTGGGGTCTTCAGGGGGCTGATCTCTGAGCCCACAGGCAGGAGGGGGGCTGGGCTGGGACCCACCCTCTGGCCTAAGAAGGATTGAGTTTTCCATTTTCAATGTGAAGTGTTGACATCTGGTTTTATTCATCTAGATCCAAAAGTGAAGAACCCAGAACCACAGACATTTACCTTTCATGACAGTGACCAAAAAGTATTGGTGCTGAACAAAAGGACACTCATAGCAGTTCACAAAAAACCCACCATACACCCAGGTGCCTCTCTCTCTCTCTCTCTCTCTCTCTCTCTCTCTCTCTCTCTCTGCTGTTTTCTGTCCCCCAAGTCCTTCCAGCTGGGGCTCAACTCAGGCTGTAGGAGGACACCTCCAGCTCCAGAAGGGGCAGGCAGTGGGCAGAGGAGCCCTGGGGACTGCTGGGAATGCAGTGGTGGAGTGGAGGGTCTGTGAGGGCGCAAGATCTGAGGGGAATCTTTCGGGTCTGTTGGGGAGGAGAAGGCTTGCACCAAGTGAAGGAGCCTGCAGCCCCACAGACAGAAGGCTCATCCCTGCTCTGAGAATGACCCTGTTTTTTGTGACTGTCTTTTCCCAGAGACCTTCTATGTCTTAGCCGCTCACACGAGCTCAGCGGATGACAAGGAAAACCTCGTTTTCCTGGCAGTCTCAAAAGGAGAGCTCTGTCTTTGCTGTGAGATGGACAAGAAGAAAGGCCGGCCGGTCCTCCAGCTGAAGGTAAGCATTCCCACCCAGCGTCCTGTCCTCTGAGCCACCCCAAAGGGGAAGGGCAGGCCTGGCAGTGCCACTCACTCCCCACTACGCTTCTCCCTTTGGCCGGTGCCACAGGAGCCCCTGGGGAAAGCCGGGAGAGAGCTGCTGGCCCTCCTTGGCCCTGGGCTCCAAGATTCCACAGCTGAGGTTTCCCTGGGCAGAGGCTGAGCTGCTGACCACTCCCTCCTACCTCACAGGAGCAGAAGCTCAGCTGGCTGTCTAACTCAGTCACAAAAGATGTGAAGGGCTTCACCTTCTACAAGAGGGCTGTGGGCTTCCGGCACACACTGGAGTCTGCGGACCACAAGGGCTGGTTCATCAGCACCCGCCATGAGAATGAAGCTGTCAGAATGACAGACAAGCTTGGGGAAGAGGAGTTCACCGACTTTGAATTTACGAAAGTCAGCAACACTCCAACAAGCCCAAGGGAGGTCAGCGAGTAGGACACAATCTCGATAACTTTCTAGTTTTGCATTCAGCTGCTCAGAAAATAAAGAAATAATACCGGAAAATTAAATGCTTCACTTTAAGGAGAGAGTAGGCCTTTACTGCTTCACATAGTCAGATCTTCATTTTTGTCATCTGCATTTAAAAGAACATTTCCCAGTAAGTTGCATTGAAAATCCACAAAAATTAAGCATGTGGTGAAAAAAATGTACCAATATGCATTTCCTGCATTCCCTGCTAAATACTTTCATGTAGTCAATAAAGATCTGAGTATGTTACAAAAACCGGTTGGCTCAGTGGATAGAGCGTCAGCCTGAGGACTGAAAGGTTTCAGGTTCGATTCCTGTCAAGAGCGCACATACCTTCGTTGCAGGCACATCCCCAGTAGGGAGTATTCGGGAGGCAGCTGGTAGATGTTTCTAACTCTGTATCTCCCTTCCTCTCTGTAAAAAAAAAAAATCAATAAAATATATTAAAAACCAAACAAAAACTAATTTGCTGAAAGTACAAAGACCAAAAGTTTACTTTAATTAATCAACTAAATTTGATTTTGTCAAACTATTTTTTGCATTTATGAAATAGCTTTAGTCACTAGATTTTGGCAGGTTAATATTAGAAGTTGGTAATAAATATACATGTACATGTGCACTGAACTGCAAGGTAAAATGTATTTCAAAGAGTGCACTGTAGTAAAAAAGAAGTTTGAAAAGCACGATTTCCTGGTTATGAAAGAGGTCGGCCCCGTGGGAACCTATAGAGCTTACTTAGTTTAGCAACTTGGCCCAGGTGTGGGCTGAGGCTGACACTCACCATCACTCAATGTCTCTCGGTGTCATGGCGCCCTCTGCTGGTCACAGAAAGCAGAGCTGATGGCTGCATAGCCACCAGGCCTTTTTTCTCTGTCTCCCCTTCCTCCCCACCTTGCCCAGGACAGGTGGAAGTAAAGGTAATTCAAGGTCTCTGGATGCCCTGGCAGCTGGGCCTTCTCTGTAGCAGGACCCAAGGGGATGGTTCTTTAATGGGTTTGTGATGAGCCAAACACTTTCATTTGTGAACCTAAGGTGAGCAAGGAGGTGAACAGCATCAGCTTATAACAAACAGGTCTTGGGGTCTCACTACAGAGCTTTCGGGGTGGACAGTGTGGAGGGCTGTACTCAGGGAGTGGTGTGAAGGAGAGGAAAGTGAACAGCCTGGAGCAACTATGGCCTAGCAGAGGTCCTCAAACTTTTTAAAGTGGGGGCCAGATCACGGTCCCTCAGAGAGCTGGAGGGCCGGACTATATGAACTACTAATTCCTACTGTAACACCTCGGCTGCGCTCACTGCCCAAAAAACCTGGCGGGCCGGATCAGACTCCTCTGCGGGCCGCATGTGGCCCGCGGGCCGCAGTTTGAAGACCCCTGGAGGTGTGCCCTTGAGCCCCAGGTGGGGTGCCCTATATTCTCCTGCCCTACACCTGTGAGACCGACCCTGTGGCCAGCTTCCAAGGTCTCCTAGTTGTGGTCAGGCCACAGGAGATCAGAGAAAGGGGAGAGTTAGGTTAGCGTAGCCCCCTCACCAGCTCCAGTTCTCTTCTACCCTGTCACCGCCCACCCCCTGCCCCTTCCTGTCTGGAGGAAGTGATGGACTTCAGCGTGGCAGCTGGTCCTTCTTCATGTCCCAGGATTTCTCTGGATTGGCCTGCACTTTTCGCACACTCCCTCACACCCTGTGAGTGTGCCCCTGTCCCTAGCCAGGGCACACGCCTAAGAGCTTGCACTTTATTGCCTCAGCAATAGGGAGTCATTAAAGGCTTTAGAGAACAGTGCAAGAGCAGATGTGTATTCTGGAAAACTCTGTCTGACTGAAGAGAGCAGGGATGGCCTAAATCAGTGAGGGTTGGAGGCAAGGGAACCACTAACCGGCAGCAAGGGAAATCCAGGTGACACACAGTAGCCTGGGGGTCTGGGGGTTAGGAATGTGGAAAAGCTGAGCCATCAAATGAGCAGGCCAGCTGCACATATTCCTTGATAAGTAACTTTAAAAAGCTGGGTATTCAATGTTTTGTTTTTGGGGGTGCAAAAATCAGTGTGTTAAACGTGTCACACACAGGGCAAATGTGCTTTGCCCCTGCCCCTTCCTCACAGGCTGGGAGGGTGGCTGGGAGTGGGCCCTTCAGTACACACAGTTCCTGGGTCTTTCTAGCCCCACAGTTCACTCTTAGACTAGTGTCCAACATAAGTGTAATGTGAGGTGCAAGTGTGAGCCATGTAGGGAATTTAAAAAATTTTGGTAGGCATATTAATAAAAGTACAAAGAAAGAATGAAATTTAAAATACCGGTATACAAAGATCTCTTAAAACTCATTCATATGAGAACGAACAACCCAAAACTGGGCCAAATAAATTGAACAAGACACTTCACCAAAGGAGATATGCTTATGAGAAGATACTCCACATCCTGTCATCAGGAAAACGCAAATTAAAAAGCAAGGGGATAGCACAATGTACCTATCAGCATGGCCCAAATCCAGAATACTGACAATACCCAGTGCCGGTGAGGTTATGGGACAGTATTGCTGGTGGGGGTACAAATGTTATAGCCACGTTGGAGACAGTCTGGCAGTTTGTTTTTAACAAAGCTAAACACAGTCTTGGCATATGATACAGCAATGGCACTCCACACAAACATTTGCAAGCAAATTTTTATAGTAGCTTTATTAATCATGGCCCAAACCTAGAAGCCATAGAGCTGTCCTTCAGTAGGTGAACGGACATAAAGCTGATGCCCTTTGATATTTTGCTTGGAGTACAGAAAACATCTCATAACCATGGAGGGAGAACCTGGGCCTGAGATGTCCTTTTATATTTCCTTGGAGGAGGGAACGCAGCTCTGACCCGTGGAGGAAGAACCTGATGAGTAAAGGCTCAGACTCTGCCGATGTCTTCCAGTCACCCTTCGAGATCTGCAGGAAGGACTCCCATGGGCGAGGGGAGTAAGTTGGGGTTTTTATCCCCGGTGACTTTCCTGTGGGGTCACCCAGGATGACTACTTCTCCTGATGAAGACCCTGTCTACTATCTAGTGGTCCTCCCCACAGAGCTCTCTCTGATCTGGCAACCTCTCTCCTCGTGTCCCCTCAGGCCTCCTGGCGCTAAGGGGAGTGACAACTTCATTGTCACTAGCCCTGGGTTCTGCACTCTGTCTTTGCCCAGATAACTTCTACTTCACAATTCCTTCTACTTTATTAGTTGTGATTGTCAGCTTGGTTACACAGATAAGTTATTATAAAAATTGAGCCTCCATGACAGATTCTGGAGATTCCACCTCACCTGGTTCCCACGGGTGGTCCCTCAACTAAATGACTCCTGTATTATACTTAACTCCAATTGCCAGGTTTGAATGTCACATTTCTTGCTAGAGCTCCACTGACACACATGCCACCCAAACTGGCTCAGACAGGCATGGAAGGCTTCGGGAGCCTTCTTTCTTGCACAATGTAAATGAGCAAGCAGTTTTGACCACCACAGGTAACATCTTACAGACGTGGAGAAACTGGTCTTAAGTGATGAATGTCAGTTTAGGGAGTTAGAACAATGCTGCTCCCTGCTGACATCATGTAACTATTTGATCAGCAACCCTGGTCCTCTACCACTTCTGGACTTCCAATGATGTGCTCTAAATACTGTTTTTGTTTTGTCCACTTTAAATTTAATTTTCTCAGCTTTTGAAGTGGAGAGTTACTTAACATGTAGGTTCATTTTAAAAAATATATTTTTATTGATTTCAGAGAAGGGAGAGACAGAAACATTAATGATGAGAGAGAATCATTGATCGGCTGGCTGCCTCTTGCATGGCTCCTATTGGGGATCAAGCCCACAACCTGAGCATTTGCCCTTGACCAGAATCAAACCTGGGACACTTCAGTCCTCGGGCGGATGCTCTATCTGCTGAGTCAAATCGGGTAGGGACACTTTAGGTTTTTAATAGCTTTGTGAAACTGTTTCCTCATCCACACTATGACTGTTTTCTCACAACATTGCCTACCACCTTTTTAATTTGTGCCTCCTGTGACCAGAAACTGAATCTCATTATTGCTTTGATTTGAATTTTGCTAATTACTAGTACAGATAACTGTAATCACTTCTATTTACTGGATATTTATATTTTCTTCTCGGTGGAATGCTTTTTGCATCTATTCCTCATTTTTCTATAGAATTACTTGCATTTTCTTTTTTGGTGAGTTGAAACAACTTTAAAACTTTGGGTAGTGATGGTTAGCTTGTTAGATGCATTGCAATTTTTTTCTCCCAAGTACCTTAGTTTTTAACTTCATTTCATGATGAATTTTGTCCAACATTCTACAGTGTTGATGGTGTTCAGTTTCTCACTTTCTCATTCATGGCATGGGTATTTTGAGTGATATGGCTCACTGAGGTAGGGCCAAAAGTTGTCTGTCATTTGGCTCTTTGTCCAGGAATTTTAAACTTTAGGCATTAAACCTATAACCTTTCTTTAAATTTTGTAGCATGAGCTGAGCAATTAAGGCTTTAGCTATTTTTTTTTTTTTTTGGTTGCACGTAAGTGTATAATTTGGTCAAAAGCTGTTTTAAATTTAGGGAAATGTATCTTTATGGTGGTCCTGTAAAGCTGGCTTCTTTTGTCTTAATGCTTTTAAAGCTTCTGTCATTTTGGTGAGTAATTTATGGGTCATTTTTGTTAATTAATCCTTCATTTTTCCATGAGGGAGAGGATGTTAAATAGCATGTTGGCTCACACCCTACAATCTGGGTTTCACGGAGAGACTGGCTTCAGGAAGATGTGATGGTACAGCCCACAGGGAAGTAAGGCATATGCGATTGGCTTGGGATGCCTGGGAGGGGGCAGAGATTTGGTGCAGCTACATCCCCCACCCCCACTGGTAATGGCTGCCCTGCACAGGCAGCTAGAATTTCCTTGGCATTTCCCCAAACATCTAGAGTTCAAAGGGCCCAAGCTCTTCTCTGTGGTTCACAGTACACATCATGTTGCCCCCTTGGTTGAACAGAAGCGGGTACCAGTTGCCATGCCCAGGCCAGACCCCCAGCCCTGCTTGCAGGTTGCCCAGGATAGGACCTGAACTGCAGTGGCATTGGTCCTCTCAGAAGTACCAGGGGAATAGGTGAGATCCATGACAGGATTGGGGATTGGGAGTTGTAGATTCTAAGCCCAGTTCCACTATAAATTTGATTCTGTGTAGTTGTTAACTGTGGAGGCCAGATAACTTCTACTTCACAATTCCTTCTACTTTATTAGTTGTGACTGTCAACTTGGTTACACAGATAAGTTATTATAGAAACTGAGCCTCCATGACAGATTCTGGAGATTCCAGTGGTGAATGGTCACCCTCTCTCACCTCACCTGGTTCCCACGGATGGTCCCTCAACTCAGTGAGATCATTGGCAGGTGAAGTGAGCAAGCATGTGACCAAGCAAGCATGTGTGATAATGTTGGAGAGCTTGAAAATGAGAATCTGGATTCAGTGATCTCTTAAAAATTATTCCCATGCCTAGAATCTCTGGCTTAGTTGAGTACTTACTTGTAGTCAATTCAAGCCACACTTAATGATGTACAATTTTCCTTGTTCTAATGACAATAAAGCATTAATAGAAAGAATCTAGCAAATTTGGTGAAGTTTATATAGCAGAACCACTGTTTCTTCCTTTTTATTACCAGCATAAACATCGAAAGCCTTCTCAAACACAGCTAGGGTATTCCTTCTATCCCAAGACCCAAGTTATGGTCAATTTCTTCAGTAAATGGGCTCTCTGCTCTTCAATTATCCATCCTAATGTTTCAGTTACCATCACACCTGTTCCCTCTAATTCCTCTGGTACTTATTCACACTAACATTAAACTGGGGACTTCAGAATGGATGCCGACTGCTGGGGAATCTGGGAAGACTGCATTCTCTGAATGTCAGGAAGCTAGGGCAAGATCAGGATCAAGTGGGACAAGGGCGGAGGCAACAAGAACACACAGTTCATAATGTACAGACTTTCATGGTCATCTGAGCATGAAAAGTTTAAGCTAGACCCAAAGGTTCTTGAATCAATGAATATACAGCTCTCTGCCTCTGCACCTCATGCACCCAGCACACTACACTCTATTTTCAGTGTCCAAGCATCGGTATGGCCAAAGGTCCCTTCTGCAATCTGGACATCAGTCCTACAAGGTCCCTCCTGGCTCTTTGTTCCCTGTTTCCTTCCTGCAGTGGTTAGTATCTGGAATTCATCAACAACATGGCCTTACTCCTTAGCCTTCTCACATATGCGCAACCAAAAGTCCTTGTGCTCAGTTCTCTTTGTTGGCAATTTCTCCTGGGCTTCTGCTCTCCAGACTGGATCCCAATTGAAATAGAGACAAAAGGATTGTGGGGCCTTTGGCATGCTGCCTTGTGGGAGCATCCCCAAAACGGGATACGTTGACTGATGCATACTGGAGAAGCTGGTCAGCTGGGCAGAGGGGACTCGAGTGAAGGGGACTTGAGCTTGGCTTTGAACAGAATGTGTCTGAATTCATTATCATACTGTCTCTTAGGAAACAGAGAAGATGGAAGCCAAAAGTGATGGGATTGGAGACTCAAGAGGAAGAGGCTATGTCCTGCCAAGATCAAAGAGGAGATGGGATGCAAAGTATGAGGGGCTGAGCAAGGAGGCTCTTTTCAGAGCTGGGAAGAGAGGTTCATGGAGGGGCTAATCTCGAAGTTCTTGACCATTCTCAGCACTCTTCTTCCCAGCTAGGCGTGTGGAGTTGTAGGTACTTCTGGTCTGCCTCCTGACATTCACTTTAGTCAGGTTGACTTGAGCCTCAGGAAATTGCTATGCTTGACTTCAGCAGATGGGATAGTAGATGTTTGGTGGTGGAGGTGGTGGGGATTGTAACAAACATGATAGAAAAATAAATTGTTGCCATTTATTGTGAATGAGCAGAGAGGGTCGGGGGGGTAAGTGGGAGCCACTCAGTTTTTGGAGAAATCATTGCTGACCTCTTTTAGAACTTGGTCAGTTTTGGAGTCCACTGTATCCCGAGAGCACCAGGGGCCAGGTCTCCCTCGGTTAGGAATGTGGTTCTGAGTGCCGTGGCTCCAAGGAGATGGTATTGCATCTCTGAGGGGTGGAACAAGTGAAGGCAGGGGGCTTTCAGCCTGACCATTCAGGGTGGCAGCACTGGAGTGGATGGGTGGCCTGAAGCACTGAGCCAATTTTGTAACCAAGGACCCCCTTTGTGGGACTGCGGAGGGCCAGTTCCTAGGATCCCGGAGATGGACTCCTTCATTAGAGCCTGGCAATTCCAGTCCCAGCCCCAGAGGGACAGGGAGGAGACTGCACCGGGGGAGGCTGCTCAGGTTTCCCTGTCTGAGAAACCCAGTGTCTGTCATCAACCCCACTTCCTTTTGGGGCTCGGCATGGGGCTCACTTCTCAGGGAGCTCAGGTGAGATTTCTTCATCAGAGCCTCATGGGACCTTCCCGAGGGAGGAACTGGCTTTCTTTTCCAGCGATGGTCATCACACCCCAAGGAAGCTGGAGCCTCCTGGTGCCCATCGGGTACATGACTCAGGCTTCATCAGAGCCATCACTGCTCCCAGGGGCTGCTGAGCTGTGACTCAGCCACAGGACGTGCAGGAGAGGCACTTCCTTGCCAGGGGAGAGCTGGGCAGTCCTGACCGGGAGCCCTCCCTCTTTCCTATGCTTTGGGGTCAATGGGGGAGTTGGCCTGCCAGGCTGGCTCTGCATCACATCCTGTTGTCCTGTGTGGGCCTGGATACTTCTCAGGGCCCTCTGCTCCCAGGCAATAGCAGATGGGACAGTAGATGTTTGGTGGTGGAGGTAGTGGGGATTGTAACAAACGTGCACCTCCAATGGGGGGGCGGGGGGCGGGGGAGATGCTGTGAGGAGACACAGGCATTAGGAGGCTGTGGGTGGTTTCGCTCAAAAGTTCCGTCTGTCCTTTGGACTTCTAGGGAGATCCTGTTATTGGCCTGCTCTCCCACCCCTGAGGCTGCCTAGGAGTTGTTTTTCCCTACAAGAAGCCATAACTTTATTAATGATAAAAATATCAATAGTACAAATTTCAAACCAAGCTGCAATAATGCTTCTGAAACACACAAAAAAAGGGTCCATTGTTAATCCCATAATAATATTTACAATATTATTAGAGGCCCAGTGCATGAATTTGTGCACAGGTGGGGTCCTGAGGAGGGGGAAGGGGCAGGACGTAATCGGCCCTCCAGGTGGGCGGCTGTGTGTGTGTGTGTGTGTGTGTGTGTGTGTGTGTGTGTGTGTGTATGCTCTTGCTGTCCCAGGATCCGGATCCATCCCGTTGACATTCCTGCCAGTTGTCAGGAGTCACCTGGTGGCCACTTTTATATTGTTTCTTCCTTGTGGAGCATCTAGGGAGGGGAAGCGGTCATGGTACCTGAGGTTGACTTCCAGAAGAACACTGTACAAGGAAGGCACACAAGTAAGCAGTCAGTAAGCACCGATTTAATGCAATGTCTCTCCATTCTTTGACATTTGCTCCCTCAACTAAATATAATTGTAGCATTTTAGTTTTATAAAAATCAACATTAACATGCTTACTAAGCCACTTTGTTTTGTAGTATGAAGTAGAAGGATTAATACTGGGCAGTTAGTGCTAGTATACTCGCTGATAATAAGTGGGGGCAGTTTGATACATCTTCCCATTTACATTTATACATTGTCAATTGTTACAGCTGACAATTGGGATCCAGAACACATCTAATCATTGTGACATGATTAGGTTCTGAGAGGGCAGCATCTCCGCCCTGCCTCGGGCAGTGTGCTGATTCAATGTCCCCACCTCTTTTCTCTACCGGGAGCACTTTGTTCATGCTGCCAGCATAACACTGTGGATTGTCACTCGGTACAGACATAAATGCAAGCAAAAGCTTGAATGTGAGTCCTGGTGTCATGTGGCTCCAGGGTAAGGTGGCCATCCTGACCATCCAGAAGAGGTTCTGATAACATGTAGAGTGAAATCAAAATAAAGACATAATAATCTTTTAAAAATATTTAAAAATATTTTTATTGATTTCAGAGAGGAAGGGAGAGAGAGAGAGAGATAGAAACATCAATGATGTGAGAGAATCATTGATTGGCTGCCTCCTGCACACCCCATACTGGAAACCAAGCCCACAACCTGGGCATGTGCCCTTGACTGGAATCGAACCTGGGACCCTTTAGTCCCCAGGCCAACGCTCTGTCCACTGAGCCAAACTGGCTAGGGCAAGACATAACAATCTTATAGCTATGGAGCCAGAGAGCCTCTATGGACCCCTGGCTTCCATCACACTTGAGAAATCCATAATATGAATTCATGGAAGGCCCCTGAGTATCAACAACCTTGTTTTCAGGTGTCTGCCTGGGTTTGCACACATTTGCTGTATCAAGTGCTTTGCATTTCATTTGCATGAGCTCCATGTGTTTGGGATTCCTCTATACCCAGTAAGTTAAAGCTCATTCTCTTTGAAATTCTAACTTATTAGGTTTAGATCAGGGCTTAAGAATCAATATTTGGTCCAGCCGGTGTGGCTCAACCCATGAGCCAGGAGGTCATAATTCAGTTCCCAGTCAGGGCAAATGCCCAGGTGGCAGGGGGCTGGATCCCGGTGGGGGACATGCAAGAGGGAGGCAATCAATGATTCTCTCTCATCATTAATGTTTCTATCTCTCTCTGGCCCTCTCCCTTCTTCTCTTTCAAAAAAAAAAAAAAATCATTATTTGGTCCCATCTGGATTTAATTTCTGATGAAGACAAACATCTAGGTTGCTGGTTCAAACCCTGGCCAGGGTGCCTATGGGAAGCAACAAGATCAATGTTTCTCACATCAATGTTTTCCTCTCTCTTTCTGTGTCTCCCTCAAAAAAAATCAATGAAAACATACCTTCAGGAAAGGATTGAAAAGAAAAAGAACCAATATTTGACTAAGGTTCTAGTGGGTTTGGTTCTGTGGTTAGAGTGTCAGTGCTCAGATCAAAAGGTCATGGGTTTGATTCCTGGTCAAGAGCATGGACCTCAGTTGCAGGCTATATGCCCAGCTGTGTTAGGTGCATGTGGGAGGCGACCAATCAATCTGACTCTCTTATATCAATTTCTCTCTCTCTCTCTCTCTCTCTCTCTCTCTCTCTCTCTCTCTCTCTCTCCCCTCCCTTTTCCTCCTCCTCCTCCCTCCCTTCCACTTTCTAAAAATCAAATGGAAAAATATTCCGGAGTGAGGATTAAAAATTTTTTGACTAAGGACCCTACGGAGTTAACCACACTTGGGATGTACTCTTCTGGACTTCCCAGTGGAGTTTCACTTATAAAAAGTCAGATTAATCATATTTGCAACAAGTTATGTGCTTCTACAGAAACAAAGAAATACATAAAAATGTATATTTGTTACTGATTTGGCTGACATTTACTTTGCTAAGATTGTCCTCACTTGAGTGACTTAAAAGCGAGTTGAACAAAATGACTTGAATAAAAACGTTCAAACTCTCAAATAAAATTCCTATATCTGTAAGATGGAAAGGACCCAAATTTCTATTAACCAGTGGTGGTATATTCATACAAAGAAATACTGCTCAGCAATAAAAAAAGATCAACTACTGGGACACATTCAACATAATAGATGAATGTCAGAAACCTTAGGCCAGACACAAAGAGTTCATAGTGTATGATGTCATTTATAAGAAGTTCAAGAATAGGAAAAACTAATCTATGAAGATAGAAATCAGAACAGTGGCTGCTTTGGCAGAGGTGAGAGCAAATAGAAAATTCTAAAAGTTGTCATAGAGATAAAACTGATCATATTCAAAGAATTAAAAAAAAAACCACACTGGCCATATTTAGGTGAAAGTTTCATTTTTGGAAATGCAAAATCAGAGTGAAGAGGACTAGTGAAAATTTTTCTTTTTAAAAATGAAAAGTCAGGTTGTGTTCATGGTCTCAAAAATAATGTTGCCAAACCAGTTTGACTCAGTGGATAAAGTGTTGGCCTGCAGACTGAAAGGTCCCAAGTTTGATTCCAATCAAGAGCATGTACCTTGGTTGAGGGCACATCCCCAGTGCGGGGTGTGCAGGAGGCAGCTGATCGATGATTCTCTCTCACCGCTGTTTCTAACTCTCTATCCCTCTCTTTTCCTCTCTGTAAAAAAATCAATAAAATATATTTAAAAAATAATGTTGTCTAGTACACCATCAGTGGCCTAACCCTGACTAATATTTTAATTAAAATGATTTTCCTTTAGTCCCAATAGTACTCCTGTCTTAAGCCAATTGTGAATTTGGGGTATAGACTAGGGGAGAGGTCCTTCCTCTGGAAGAGGTATTTTATCCTGAGCTTGCTGAGATTGGGCTCAAGTCCACGGAGAGGGACTAAGCATTCTCCTTCTTCATTAATATATGCCTTTGGATTGGAATTTCTGGGTATTTACTTCAAAGTTTCATAAATATTTTTTAAATATTTTTTTTCTCTTTGTAAAACTTAGATGCAAAAATTTCTGGTTTTCTCATATGACTGAATTCATTTTCTCTCTCTCTCTCTTTTTACTGATGTCTGATTTATTTCTCCCTTTTAAATAGTTAACATTTTAATTTGTTTTGTTTTACATATGGCTTTTAAAATAATTGTTACATTTCACTTTTAAAAGATTTTTTAAAACCAAGGGATAAAATTGTGGTAAACAATAAAGGATAGCTATTGTTGTGTTATTATATGCAGAAAATCTCTTTAGGACCCATTATCTATGTTTTAAAATAAACATTGAGTAGGTTTGAGGGAATATTAATAACAGCTATATCCTAGATGTAAATAAATGGTACCTACATGAACTCATCACCCAGCCAAAACTAGGACCTTTAGAACCCCTGTACATTCCTCTTCCATCCGGCCTCCTCCCTCCCTCAGATTGTCACCCTAAATTTCATGGTTATCATTCTCTTGCATTTTGTTATACTTTCATCACATATGCATATCTCCCCCAAATAGTTTAGTGTTGCCTGCCTTTACATTTTATAGAATGAAACCATACTGTCTGTGTTCTTGTACAGTTTGCCTCATGTCCCTTGGTTCACTCTTGGTTATACATGTCCCTTTGGGTGCTCTGAAGAGAAGATGCCACAGTGAGATTAGACAAGCAGGGGATGTGTTGGGAGAAAAGCACAGGAAAGATGTAGGAGGGAGGGATCATGAGGAAGCAGGCAGAGTCTTCAGGCCATAATGCAAGTCAGACACTAGCCATTGGGAAGAGAGCAGTGGGTAGGAAGAGCCTTGGGCTGCACTGCAGCTGTGACTACTCTGAAGAAGTCTTGACCTGACTGATGGGAGCCCCAGGCAAAGCTTACGTGTAGAGGCTCCCAGTCCCAGCAAGGGCCTGTGCTGCTGTGCTCAGTCATGGCCTGCCAGCAGCCCAGGGTTGTGGCAGCCTGAGGCTGTTGGTCAGCTCTCCTCCAGCAGCAGCTTCTCCTAAAGAGAGATCTAAATCACTCCTGTTTTCCCAGCTTGGCTGAGATACAATTCACACACATCACTGTGTAACTTTAACGTAAACAATGTGGTGATTTTAGACAGTTTTATTTTAATGTGCCCTGGAGAAGATAATCTGGGGTTGAAATTTCAGGGCCATTGATAAACTTCATGAACTTGATGTCCAACACTCTCTTCAGGTTTCGGAAATGCTCAATCATTACATTTTAAATAAGCTTTCTGTTCCTTTATCCTGTCTTTAAATTCTAGGGCTTCAATAATGCATAGATTCTTTCTCTTAGTAGAATTCCATAATTCACATGGGTGTTTTTTCCCCACTCTTTTTGTTTCTCTGACTGAATAATTTCAATTGACCTGTCTTCTAGTCCATTAATTCTTCCTTCTGCTTACTCCAGCCTGCTATGGAATTCTTCAGTTTATTCATTGCATTCTTCAATTGAAGGTCTTCTGTTTGTTTTGTCCTTAATGGTTTCTATGTCTTTGCTCATACATTGCTTTCCTAATTTTGTCTAGTTGTCTGTTGATAAATTTCTTTAAGAGGCGTATTCTGAATTCTTTTTTAGGCGATTCATTGATCTTTAGTTCTTTAGGATCATGCTATGTAGCTTTATTAATTTTCTTTGGCGGTTTTATGTTTCCTTGATTATTCATGATTCTTGTGTCCTTCATTGGTGTCTGCACTTTTGAGGAAGAAGGCATCTCTTTCCATTTTTACAGTCTTGCTTCAGCAGGAAATGCCCTTGACCAGTCATCCCATACAGATATTATGGGTGGGCTGACTGTGATATATGTGGGAGGGCTTGCTGCTAGAGTCCTTGGATGGGCAGATATAGTTTCTGGGTCAGCATGTGGGCAGGCTGGTGCTTGGGTCCACAGGGGCTGGCTGGTTTCTGGGTTCAATGGGGCAGGACTGGTGCCCGAGTCTGCGGTGGTGGGCCTGGGACCTTCATCTGTTTGAGCAGGCCTGGATCTTAGTTCTGTAGCCGGTCAGGTGCTGGGGACTACTGGGGTGAGCTCGCATCTGGGTATACAAAGACTGGCCTGGTACTGAGGCAGGCTGAGAGCCTGGGTTTGTGGAAATTGGTCTGGAATCTGGGGCCATCGGGGCCACCCTGACACTGGGGTGAGCTTAGAGTCTGGGGTTTGGATGTTGGCCTGGATTTTGGATCCATGAGGATCATGGAGGACCAACCTGGAAGTTGGGTCCATAAAAGCTGGTCTGAAGGATGAGGCTGTGGGAGCTGACCTGGTGCTTACAAGTTGGGAGCTTATGTCTATAGCAGCCTGCCTAGAGCCTGAGGTCATCAGGGCTATCTTGGTGCTGGGGAAGGTCTTGACCCTGGGCCTGTGGGATCCAATTTAGAGCCTAAATCTATGCAGGTCTGGCACTGGAGTGGGCTGAGAGCCTGGGTCCATGGGAGCTGGTTGGGAACTTGGAACCCTAGGAGTAAGCCTGGAACCCTAGGAGTAAGATTGGACTAAGGCAGTGATTTTCAACCTTTTCCATCTCATACCACACAAAACTGATTACTAAAATTCTGCAGCATACCAAAAAATATATTTTTTGTTGATCTGACAAAAAATAGGTATACTTTAAAAAATTTATACTAATAAAAGAGAAATATGCAAATTGACCATCACATCATGACACCCACCAGCTAATCAGAAGTGAGTATGGAAATTAACCCAACAAAGATGGAGGCAGCCCCACCACCAGCTGCTCTGGGTCTCTGGACAGCATGCATGCAAGCATGGAGCGGCCAGGTGGGGCAGGATGCCTGCTATGAAGGGGAGGGTGGGAAATGGAAGGAACTATAGGAGCGGCATTCTGGCTGGAGCAAAGACTGAAGGCGGTGGCCAAAGTGAGGCCTGGGTCCTGGGTGCTGAAGGAAAACTGGTGCCAGCAGCCAGGGGAAGGAAGGCCTATTGCATGAATCTTCATGCAATGGGCCTCTAGTATATATATATATATATATATATATATATATATATATATATATATATATATATATATATATATAAATGATGGAGGGAACCATTGATCAGCTGCCTTCTGCATGTCCCCTGCCAGAACCTAGCCCAAAATCTGGGCATGTACCCTTGACTGGAATCGAACCTGGAACCATTTAGTCCACAGGCTGATGCACTCTCCACTGAGCCAAACTGGCTAGGGCAAAAATATGTATAATTTTTATTTATTCAGACTGGATGGCTACTGTTGTGTTGGATGTTGTCATTTTTTTTTTTTTTTTTAAATTTCACGATCTAAAGGAAAACAGGCCAGTGCTCCTGAATAAATAGGTATTGCATATTATAAAAATTCTTATGGCTCACCAGTTGAAAATTTCTGGACTAAGAGATGAAACCTCAAGGCAGATCTAGTTTGGCTACCTGAAGAAAGAAGAGACACTTTATCCACAGACTTTATCTCTACGGAGTCCTTTTCTTGGGGAGAGAGACGTTCTTTATATTTGACACAATGTCCCTTCTCAGGAGACTCTGTTCTTTGACTATAAAAAATGTCACCTCCATACTAGGGAGAGGTCTTTATAGGTCTTGGTCTATTGGTTACCACCCCTAATGCCTCCTTCCAACCCCATCACTCTGGACTAAGTGCTGGCCACACAGAGCTCCGTGTGCTTACAGGATGAAATGAGGAATCTGAAAGGACCCTCATGTGGCATTAATGCAAACAGTGAGTTTGCATTAATTCGAATGTGTCCTAGATGCTTGCTTCCTTGTGGCAGAACAATGAACCCTTCCCTCAGATATCCAAGGGGGTCAGTCCTGTCGAGGGAGCACAGCGGTGATGTCATAGGCTCCTTCTTAGAGCATGGAAGTGAACTCATGCTAATGGCCATCTGGGGCAGCTCTTCTTCATAAGCTCAGCTGGATTTTGAACCCGAGTTCTGACTCAAGGATATCTGCTGCACATTTACCTGTGGGGGCTTTATGATTTTATACTCCTGAGAAGAAGGCTGTGGGGCTACCCAGGACAAGAGCATAATGGCCATTCATGCTTTCCTGCAGCCAGGATCCTGGGGATGTTACCAGGTGTGAACATGAGGGTGTCTTTGTGAGGCCAGGTAGGCTGATGAAGAAGCTCAAAGGTGAAGACTAGGGTGATGCACTAGTGGTCATAGTCAAAAGGCCGGTAGTGGCAGTGTGGGGTCTGGTGACACATGTGGGAGCCTCACTAGGCCAGTGCTCTGGTAAGATGTCATGCTTGGGGATATGTGTAGTGTCCTTTAACCTGCACAGTCCAGCAAGGCGCACTACTGTCACGGAAGTCACCTGACCCGATAACAGATGTGAAAGAACTTTGCCAAGGATACAAGTCTGAAAGTTGCAAAGTCAAATTTTGAACACACATCATTTGAATATAAGTTTCTTGCTTTTGACACTAAACTGCTACCTTAGTGTGAATTGTCCCCAAGATAAACCAGGAAACTTATTTAGGAGAGGATCTTAAGGACGCTAATGAAGGGAATTCTGGTGCTGGTCAGGGCTGTGGGCAATTGGGATGGGGAACCCTCTGAGAAACCCTAGCATGGTCTCACCAGAGGAGGGGAGACTGGGACACTTACCCATCAGTCTCTCTCCCCTTGGTTCAACAGCCCCAGAGGGGTGAGGCTGACAGGGCTGGGCACGCCACAGTGGCAGTGAACTCAGCACTGCTTCCACTTCCTACCTGGAAGACCTACTGCACATCGGCTAGCTCAGAGCCCTGGAGCTTTGAGCCAAGCTCCCTTCGCTGCCAATCTAGAGAAGTGATCAAGGGTCCACATGGGCAGGGTGCCAGGAGCTGGCCTTGCCAGGTGAGGTGCCCTGGAGTGAAGGAGCAGCTTGCACACCTCCTCTGAGGAGCTGGAGGACTGTACCTGTTTTATTCCTGGTGTTAGGCTGGCAGAGAATATACTACTTCTGGATCAGGAACAGCAGAAGCTGCAGTCTCAAGAGGTCCACTCTTGCCTCTCCTACTGAGGGCTTCACTCCCAGGAATAACTTTGCTGGGCATCATTTTGCAGCATCAGCATCCAATCCTTGGCCCTGGGGCAGTCCCCTAAAGTTTCTTTCCTCAAACTCAGTGTTGATGACTCACTTCCTGGTTTTGCTTTTGAAGGTTGGGCTGCCCTGGTTTGTGATCCTCCTATCACTTTAAGCAATTTTTAAATAACATACTTGCAATTATTGAAATGCTTGTTATGAAGAATTAGCTTTACACACGTGGGGAAGGAAGGAGGTTCTGCCCTGTGAGGACTGCTCCATGTACTGGTGCCTGCGGGTCCCTGCTGTCTGAGGCTCAGTGAGGCTTTCTGTGAGGAGAATGTCAGCTGCAGCGGCTATGCCTTGTCATATACCCTAAGCAAGGATTGCTGGAAAGGTGGTATCTTCCCATACTCAGGTTTCCGCAGGCCTCACTCCTGGGAGGGGTGCTACAAATACACTCCACACTTCAGTGCCTGATGCTGGCACACAGCTCACTGAGAAGCAATCGCCCTGTCCTGGCGGGGCCTCTGACATCACCATGGGCGTTCCGGGAACTTACAAGCCATAAGTCCATATGCTTCCCAGCCATAGAGAGCATATGGATTTTGAAGGCTTATCTTGTCTAACTTTTGATGGAACATGGGTCCTGCCCACATATCAGTGAGCTTTATTTTCTGCAATGTGGTTCCTCAGACATTTAACCCACGTAGTCTTTCCTTCATGTTTCTGCTTGTCCCCAAGATGTGAAGAAAGGTGTTGGGCTACAAACACAGTGCTGACTTCCAGGGCCCACAGGCATTGTCCCAACCTCCTCCCCCTCTGCTGAGATCTGCCTCCAGCCTCTGAGTGACCATATTGGTGTCAGAGATTATGTTTCTTCTTGGAGACCGCATGACATTCCCTGAGCTTTCATCTTTCAAGGTTCCCACAAAATTGTAGAACTGCGTCTCTTCTGCCTTTCCATTGTCAGTAATTTCCCTAGAGTTGTGGACACAGAGGAGCGTGGAAGGGGCTCTATTAATAAGTACACCGGAGTGATGGGCACTGACTTGGATGCTCTTGGACCAACTGGGGTATATGGCCTCCTGGATAAGTCTCTCCTCACACCTGGCATTGCCAAGGTGGGCCCAAGTTCTCTCCAGTTGGAAACAAAGCAGCTAGTCTCCCCTACTTGCTTGAGAGGTTCTTTCAGGGTACTTCAGCCCTGACATGGGGTGGAAGAGCATCTCTAGTCCCTTACCACAATTCCCTTTTTATCTTCCCAGTTTTCCTATTTTTCATGGGAATACTTCATTCAGTCCTTTGTATGTTCAACAAATATTTAAAAATTCTAATAATGGACCAGACATCATTACTCACACAAAGCACATAGTTAATAAGATAGATAAGTGCCCTAGCCGGATAAATTTGGCATGTAGTTGATAAGATCATATCTCATACATGCATTTTAAATTGCATCTCTCTGATGATTAGTGATGCTGAACATCTTTTCAGGTGTCTATTGGCCATCTGTATGTTCTCTTTAGAGAAGTGTCTATTCAGATCCTTTGCCCGTTTTTTTCAATTGTGTTGTTTGTCTTCTTGGTGTTGAGTTGTATACGTTTTTATATTTTTTGGAAATGAATCCCTTATCAGATGTATCATATTTGCCCATGCAGTGGGGTTATTTTTTATTTTGTTGATGGTTTCTTCTGCTGTACAAAAGTTTATATCACCTTATTCCTATCAGAACAGTTATCATCAACAAATCAACAAACAAGTGTGGCACGTGTGGAAGGCAACTGGTAGATGTTTCTCACATTGATGTTTCTCTCTTAAAAAAACACCATTTTGTTAATGGAACTATCTTTTGACCCAGTGATCCCACTTCTGGGGATATATATGAAACACAAAACACTAATTCAAAGGAATATATGCACCGCTATGTTCATTACAGCATTATTTATAGTAGCCAAGATCTGGAAACAGTCGAAGTGCCCATCAGTAGATGAGTGGGTAAAAAAGCTGTGATACATTTACATCTTAGAATACTACTCTGCCATAAAAATGAAGGAAGTCTTATCATTTGTGACAGCATGGATGCACCTGGAAATTATTACTCTAAGTGAAATAAGCCAGTAAAAAAAAAAAAGGCAAATATCATATAATCTCACTTATATGTGGAATTTAATCAACAAAATAATCTATCAAATAAAATAGAAATAGAAGCATAGATATACAGAACAGACTGATAACTGTCATAGGGGAGGGACTTGGTGAAAAAAGGTAAAGGGTTTAAGCAAGAAATAAATATAGAGGTATGACACATAGATATAGACAATAGTATGGTGATAGTGCAGCTGGAACAGGGAGTCAAAGGGGCAGGGGCAAGGGTAAAGGCAGGGGCAGGGACAGGGGCAGAGGTTGGTCATGCAGAGGGCTTCAGTTACTACTCTGGTTGTGATGAAACCATTTGAGAGTTCTGACAGAGGAGTAATAGGACCACACTATATCTTTGACCCTGATCTTGGAGGGTAGATATTTCACTCCGTGGGTGAGAACAGAGGCAGAGAGACCAGGGAGGGGCTATGGTGGTACTCTGGGGGAGAGAGTTAACAGTGGATTTCAGAGAACAGAACTGAAGCCAGTGGTTGTGAGTTTACATGGAGGCAAATTTTGGCAGAGAAAGAGTAGGATTTTTAAAAACATTTTGGGCTGATTGACAATATTGGGCTTCAAGGGTAATGATTCCTTTCTATGCCATTGCTGAGGCCGAGTCTGGTCCCCAGTCAAAGCTGGGAAAGCACAGGCCTCCCAAGTCCCTCTGGCCCACGAATCCCCTGCATTGGACATAGTGCATGTTTTCGTACCCACCATGGGCCACAGACTGGTGTCTCAGCTGCTGGAAAGATCACTCAGTGGTTAAGAACAGAGACATCAGGCTTATAACTTGGCCATGTGATTCTTTTGGGTAAGTTTTGTCATCTCTCAGGATCTCTGTTTTTTGCATCTATATTATAAAAGGCCAGTTGCCATAACACCCTAACAACCAAACGACTGGTCACCGGGAGGTGCATTGATGAATTTGAGGCGTGGCAGGTTTTGAAGCACAGCAGGTTTCTGGGTCCTGCTGGCTTGGCGGGTTTCTGGGATTTCACACACTGGGCGTCGAGTAAGAAATAAAGATTAATGGCCCCTCAAGGGTTGTTGTGAGGATTAAATGATTAATCGGGTACTTCTCTTATTCTCTTAGCTTATCAACATGGAATAAAGCTCTGGATATCGGTTGTATAAAACTCCTGAAAGATGTGAATGAGGTGTGGCTCACTCAGTGACATGAGTCACACCTCTGTCCCCAAGTCAGTCCCAAGGAATTTTCAAATGCAAAGCATTGGCCTCATCTGTGTTTCTTTACCATTGTTTTCTGGCCTCTAATGTGCTTTGGTCTCTCTTGGACCCCAGAATGGCCACACCTGTGTTGCCTCCAGTCACCCAGTGACACTCACGGGACTTCTGTGCTAGACCAGCCTTCTTGACAACGTGGGCACACCCAGACCAGGAAATGACCCAGCCCTTAAATACTCATTAGAAGGCAGGGAGTCCTAAGGAGCCCTTGTATGTGGTGGAGCCAAAGGTTGTATTGGCCAAGGGACAAGAGCAACTCTTTGAACAAAGGTAAGTGACATTGTGGGCAGCTCTCTCAGGCCCCTGTGTCTAGCCTCAAGGAGCCTCTGGGGATCAGGGGCCCAGGGTCGAAGGCTCAGGGCATCAGAGGAGCTGGGCTGCTTCCACGAGTACGAGTGGCTGCCTGCCTACTCCTCCTCTAAGGATAACTGTAGAATCAGGCACTGAGGGTGCTGAGGCAGGGAGGGTGGTGAACAACTGCTTCTCACTGTGGGGAGTTCCTCCTGCTGCCCTGACCGGAAGCCCAGAGACAGGAGTCCTATGACCTGGAGCCTGTGGATGTCCATGGCAGGGTCCTTATAGATGCCTGTTTGGATGGGAAACAGGGGGAAATGGGGGCAGAGAGAGGCTTGCTGCCAGTTACTTAGGATGCTCAAACTTAAAGTCAGGAGAAGTGGTGATTTACCAGCTGTGGAGGGCTAAACAGAGATGAACACACCCTCTCTAAACCCAGAAACTCATTCTAGAAGGTGTCTGGGGGTATTTTGAAACCTCCTTGCAACCCCAAGGAGGTTTGACAGTGATGGGGGGAGAGTACCCCAAGGCCATCACTGTCTGGAGAGCCAGGATCATCCAGTCCCGACAGAAATGGGAGCTTCCACTTGGGGTTGTCTGGCCTGGGAACATGCTCTTCCCATCCTCAGTCTCACATGTGCAGCTGGAACAGGATTTCAAAGCAGCTTCCTCCAAACAATTTTTTACATACATTTCCAGGGGGAGGGCAGGGAAATGAATAATGTGTTTTTCTTCCCTCCTTCCTTCACAGGCCAGATGATGACAACCTCCTCGCCACCATCTGATCTGCCTTATCTTCTTCACGGAAAACCTAAAGTCAGCATGTTCACCCCAGGAAGTAAGTGTCAAATTACAAAACAGCATGGTGGTCTCCATTGGACCTCACCAAGGACAACAGGGCACCAGGTCCTTTCATTTGCTCAGCTACAGATGTATTTCCTGGAATACTCACATCATGAAAGCTGCACTTGAAAATCTCAGAGCATTTAATTCTTGTCTTATGTGTGTGTTTAGAATTGTTTACTTAGTTTGATAAAGAGGGCAAAGAAAAAAACAAACAGTATACTGATGACCAATTTATATTTTTATATATATATATATATATATATATATATATATATATATATATATATATATATATATATATTTCTGATTGACAGTCTCTCAATACTAAATATATATATATATATAGTATTGAGAGACTGTCAATCAGAAAAGGACAAGTTACTGATAACCCTTGAAAATCTTTGGGGACCATGATTTCAGAAACTTTGATTCACAAAACAGCCCCTTGCTTTCTCTCCCTCTCTCTCTCTCTCTCTCTCTCTCTCTCTCTCTCTCTTTTATGAGACACTGATTAGACTTTTATTCATAAAAGACATTATAGCCATGCTAACATTATTTTTATTTTTGTTTTTGTTTTTGTTTTGTAGCTCCTGCTAATCCTCATTTGAGTAAGTATATTTTTACTTTAAAAATTACATTGTATTCTATACTTAAGAAAAATAGAAAATGCATAAATATATTGTATGAATACTATTTAGGAACTGTTCTTATTTGGTTTAAAATAGGCTAAGAATCAATAAAACCAGCATTAAATGTAAATTTTAAGTTCCAAGGATATGGATACAATGACAAATTATTTAATATTAATATTGATTTTAATATTTTTTTCTAAATGTGAAGTCATTTACTTCAACTTGCTTAATATTTGTTATTTGTGTAACTGTAGAATTAATTTTTTTCTATTGTGGCATTACATATCATTTTTATTGTTGTTATTTTTTCTCATTTTTTAAGGTATAAAAATGAGAAAAAAAATAACAACAATAAAAATGATATGTAATGCCGCAATAGAAATCCCCACTTACCAATCCCCACCCCCACCCCCACTCCCATAGATGCCCTCCCTCCCCAGAGTTTTTCGTCCATTGGTTATGCTTATGTGCATGCATACAAGTTCTTCGGTTGATCTCTTATCTTCCCCATATCTCCCTCCCCTCCCCGCTGTAATTTGACAGTCTGTTTGTTTCTTTTTTCTTCTTCTTCTTTTTTAAAAATCTATTTTATTGATTTTTTACAGAGAGGAAGGGAGAGGGATAGAGAGCTAGAAACATCGATGAGAGAGAAACATCGATCAGCTGCCTCCTGCACAGTTCCCACTGGGGATGTGCCTGCAACCAAGGTACATGCCCTTGACCAGAATCGAACCCGGGACCTTCCAGTCTGCAGGCCGACGCTCTATCCACTGAGCCAAACCGGTTCTGGCTGTTTGTTTCTTTACTGTCTCTGTATCTATCTTTTTGTTCATTATGTTCCTTATTATCCATAAATGAGTGAGATCATGTGGTGTTTTTCTTTCATTGACTGGCTTATTTCACTTAGCATAATGTTCTCCAATTCCATCCAGGTCACTGCGAATGATAAGAATTCCTTCTTTTTTATGGCAGCATAGTATTCCATTGTCTAGATATACCATAGTTTTTTGATCCAATCATCTGCTGATGGGCACCTAGGCTGTTTCAAAATCCTAGCTATTGTAGATTGTGCTGCTATGAACATAGAGGTGCATATATCCTTTTTGATTGGTGTTTCTAGTTTCTTAGGCTGTATTCCTAGGAGTGGGATTACTGGGTCAAATGGGAGTTCCATTTTCATTTTTTTGAGGAAACTCCATACTGTTCTCCACAGTGGTCGCACCAGTCTGCATTCCCACCAGCAGTGCACGAGGGTTCCTTTTTCTCCGCATCCTCAGCAGCACTTGTCGTTTGCTGATTTGTTGATGATAGCCATTCTGACAGGTGTGAGATGGTACTGCATTGTCGTTTTAATTTGCATCTCTCGGATAATTAGTGACTTTGAGCATGCTTTCATGTGCCTCTTGGTCTTCCTCTGTCTTCTTTTGAAAAGATTCTATATTTAGGTCCATTGCCCATTTTTTTAATTGGCTCATTTATCTTCCTTTTATTAAGTTGTATAAGCTGCCTGTAGATGTTGGAGATTGAACCTTTATCAGTGATAACATTTGCAAATATGTTCTCCCATACAGTGGGCTTTCTTGTTGTTTTGTTGATGGTTTCTTTTGCTGTAAAAAAAAGCTTTTTATTTTGATGTAGTCCCATTTGTTTATTTTCTCTTTAGCTTCCATTGCTCTAGGGGCAGTATCAGTGAAGAAGTTCTTTCGGCATATGTCTGAGATTTTGCTGCCTGTGGATGGCTCTAGTATTTTTATGGTTTCCCATCTTATGTTTAAGCCCTGTATCCATTTTGAGTTTATTTTTGTGTATGGTGTAAGTTAATGATCTAATTTCATTCTTTTGCATGTATCTGTCCAATTTTCCCAACACCATTTATTGAAGAGACTGTCTTGACTCCATTGTATGTTCATGCCTCCTTTGCCAAATATTAATTGAGCATAGTGATTTGGGTTGACATCTGGATTCTTAATTCTATTCCACTGATCTATATGTCTGTTCTTGTGCTAGTACCAAGCTGTTTTGAGAACAGTGGCTTTGTAATACAGCTTGAAATCTGGTATTAAGATCCCTCCTACTGTACTCTTCTTTCTCAGGATTGCTGTGGCTATTCAGGGTCTTTTATTGTTCCAGATGAATTTTTGGAGAGTTCTTTCTAGGTCAGTGAAATATGCCATTGGTATTTTAATGGGGAGTGCATTGAACTTATAAATTGCTTTGGGAAGTATGGACATTTTAATGATGTTGATTCTACCAATCCATGAACATGGTATGTTCTTCCATCTGTTTACATCTTCCTCTATCTCTTTTTTCAGTATCGTGTAGTTTTCCACGTATAGGTCTTTTACCTCCTTAGTTAAGTTTATTCCTAGGTATCTTACTTTTTTTGGTGCGATGGTAAATGGGATTGCTTTTTTAGTCTCTGTTTTTATACACCACTGGTGTATAAAAATGCCATAGATTTCTTGGCATTAATTTTGTATTCTGCTACATTGCCAAATTCATTTATTAAGTCTATTAGTTTTTTGATGGAGTCTTTTTGTTTTTATGTACAATATCACGTCATCTGCAAATAAGGATAACTTTACTTCTTCTTTTCCAATTTGGATGCCTTTTATTTCCTCTTCTTGTCTAATTTCAATGGCTAGTACTTCCAGTACTATGTCAAACAGGAGTGGTTAGAGTGGGCATCCCTGTCTTGTTCCTGTTCTTAGAGGGAATGGTTTTAGTTTTTGCCCATTGAGTATGATGTTGGCTGTGGGTTTATCATATATAGCTTTTATTATGTTGAGGTAAGATCCTTGTACTCCCACCTTGTTGAGAGTTTTTATCAGGAAAGGGTGTTAGATTTTATCAAATGCTTTTTCTGCATCGATTTCTATGACTATATGATTTTTATCTTTCAATTTGTTTATGTGATGTATCACGTTTATTGATTGGTGGATATTGTACCATCCTTGCATTCCCGGAGAAATCCTACTTGGTCATGGTGTATGATTTTTCTGATGTTCTGCTGGAGCCGATTTGCTAGAATTTTGTTTAGGATTTTGGCATCTATGTTCATGAGAGATATTGGCCTGTAATTCTCTTTCAATGTGTTGTCTTTATCTGGTTTTGGTATTAGGGTGATGCTGGCTTCATAGAAGGAGTTTGGAAGTGTTCTTTCCTCTTGAATTTTTTGGAATAGTTTGAGGAGGATAGGTTTTAGTTCTTCCTTGAATGTTTGGTAAAACTCTCCTGTGAAGTCATCTGGCCCTGGACTTTTGTTTGCTGGAAACTTTTTGATGACTGTTTCAATTTCTTCCAAAGTCACTGGTATATTGTGATTTTTAGATTCTTCCTGATAGAGTTTTGGAAGGTTGCATTTTTCTATGAATATATTCATTTCCTCCAAATTGTCCAGTTTGTTGGAATAGAGTTGTTCGTAGTATTTTGTAACAATCCTTTGTATTTCGGCGAGGTCTGTTGTTATTTTACCTCTTTCATTTCTGATTTTGTTTATTTGGGTCCTCTCTCTTTGTTTCTAGGCTAGCCTGGCTAGAGGTTCATCAATCTTGTTTATCCTTTCAAAGAAACAGCTCTTGGTTTTGTTGATCTTTTGTATTGTTTCTTTGGTCTCTATGTCATTTATCTCAGCTCTATTTTTATTATTTCCTTCCTTCTGCTTACACTGGGGTTTTCTTGTTGCTCTTTTTCTAACTCTTTGAGTTGTATAGTTAGATAATTTGTTACTATTTTTTCTTGTTTTTGCAATAGGCTTGTAGAGATATGAACTTCCATCTCAAAACTGCTTTTGCTGTGTGCCATATATTTTGGATTGTTGTGTTTTCATTGTCATTTGTTGCCAGGATGTTTTTAATTTCTTCCTTGATTTCTCTGGTAACCCAGTCCTTGTTTAATAACATGCTGTTTAGTCTCCATGTATTTGATTTCTTTGGATTATTTTTATTGTAGTTGATTTTCAGTTTTATGCCACTATGATATGAGAAGATGCTTGATATGATGTCTCTCTTCTTGAATTTGAAGAGACTTTGCCTATGTACCAACATGTGGTCAATCTTTGAAAATGACCCATGTGCACTTGAGAAGAATGTATATTCTGTGGCTTTGGGGTGAAATGTTCTGAAGATGTCGATTAATTCCATCTGGTCTAGTGTGTCATTTAGGATTGATGTTTCTTTGCTGATTTTTTGCTTAGATGATTTGTCCAAAGGTGATAGTTGGGTATTAAAATCTCCTACTATGATTGTATTGCTATTAATATCTCCCTTAATGTCCTCCAGCAGTTTTTTGTTTGTTTGTTTGTTTTTGTTTTTTAATGTATTTGGGTGCTCCTGTATTGGGTGCATATATGTTTACCAGGGTTATTTTTTCTTGTTGGATTGCTCCCTTTAGTATTATAAAGTGGCCTTCATTATCTCTTATTATGTCCTTCACTTTGAAATCTAATTTGTCACATATAAGTATTGCTACCCCAGGTTTTTTTATTTTTTGTTTTGTTTTTTTTTGTTTTGTTTTGTTTTTCATTTCTATTTGCCTGGTAAACCTTTTTCCATCCCTTCACCCTCAGTCTGTGTGCATCTTTTTTTCTGAAATGGGTTTCTTGTAGACAGCAGATATATGGGTCTTGTTTTCTTATCCAATCAATTACCCTATGTCTTTTGATTGGGACATTTAATCCATTTACATTTAAAGTTATTATGGATAGGTATTTATTTGTCACCATTTTTATTCTAAACCCCTGTGCTCCTTCTTCACTTCTTATTTCTTTATTTTTACAGCAGACACTTTAGCATTTCTTGCATTGCTGGTTTGGTGGTGATAAATTCCCCTAGTCTGTTTTTGTTTGTGAAGCTCCTGATTTCACCTTCAATTTTGATTGATAGCCTTGCGGGGTATAGTATTCTTGGATTCAGATCCTTCCTTTGCATGATTTTGTATATTTCATCCCATTCCCTTCTGGCCTGATGAGTTTCTGTGGAGAAATCAGTTGCTAGTCTGATGGGGGTTCCTTTATATGTAACTTTCTGTCTCTCTCTGGCTGCTTTTAAGACTCTTACTTTGTCGTTGGTGTTTGCCAATTTAATTATAATGTGCTTTGGTGTTGGTCTTTTGGGATTCATTTTGCTTGGGACTCTGCAAGCTTCTTGAATTTGTGAGGGTTTTTTCTTCTCTATGTCAGGAAAGTTTTCTGTCATTATTTTTTCAAACATTTTTTCTATGCCTTCCTCAGTTTCCTTTCCTTCTGGAACCCCTATTATTCTAATATTGTTTTGTTTTGTATTGTCCCAAAGTTCCCTTAGGCACTCCTCCTGCTTTTTAATTTTTTCACCCCCAGAAGCTGCTCTAATTGGGTATTTTTTTCCCCATCTTGTCTTCTAGCTCACTGATGCGGTCCTCTGCTTCTTCTAGTCTATTCTTGATGCTTTCTATTGAGTTCTTTACAGTAGCGATGCCATTTTTCATTTCTCCTTGGTTCTTCTTCATTTCCTCTTGGTTCTTACTCATATTGTCAAATTTTCTTTCATTCTTTTTAGCCATTGTATGATCATCACTCTGAATTCTTGTTCTGGTAGGTTGCTTGCCTCTGACTCATTTACTTCTGGTGATGCCTGCTTTTCTTTCATATGTGTGCTGTTTCTTTGTCTCTCCCCATGATCTCTCTTTTCAGGATGTCTGATTATGTGGTTCTCTCTCTCCTGTGTTGATTTAAAGGCACAAAATACAACACAACCAGGTACAACACACAAGGCACTGAACAGAAATGTGTTTGTGATATTAATAACCTCCAATAAAGGTGACCATTAGAGAAAGGTAAATTATGCGGTAGGGAAGATAGAAGAGGAAAAAAAAGTGACAAAATGAAATTGAGAGAAGGAGAAAAAAAAGAGAGAGAGAAACTAGAATATTAAGAGAGAAACGAGGAACTAACTATATATATGGGAAGGAAACTCTAATAGAACAACCCTTAATCACAGCAAATGTTAGGAACAAGTATCTGGATATTAATACAACTTACAACACCAACTAATATCAAGCAAGGGAAGGTAAAGCAGAAGTAAAAACTAAAACACAGCTAACAAAAACATACAATCAAACAAAAAGAATAAGCAAAGCAATCTCACAAAAAAGCATAAAACTTCGATATAGTTAACATTCAACATACAAGTACAAAAGGATAGAGAGAAAGATTTTTTTTGTTTTTGTATTGTTTTGTTTTGTTTTTAAGACAGCGAAAAGAGAGGTGTTTATGGGCTTGGAGCAAAGGGTTGGAAATTAGATATACACAAGTAGGGTGAAATTTTAGCAGGGGCAAACAGAAAGAATAGGGAAAATCTAGAGCAGGAAAGGGTTAAGATAATCAGGACACCAAAGGGGAAAGATTAGGAAGAGAGAGATGGCATAAAGGTAGGGTTGAGATAGAATAAAGCATTGGTGAAGGAAAGGTAAAAATAGACTGTCAAACACTAATCCCAAAGTAAAATAAAGAGCAAATAATATAACACTTAAAAAAATAATAATAATAAACAAAAGTAAATAAGATAAAAAAGGTAAAATAGTAGTAATAATGCTGATTACAAATAAAAATATATTAATTAAAAAGGTAAAATCAAGTGGGGAAAAAAAGAAAAAATAGTTTCTTGAGTAATGTTGCAAATAATGAAAATAAAAACAAAAATTAAAAAATTAAAAAATAAACATAAAAAATTAAATAAAATGTGTAGTAGTAAAGGTCATTCACTTCCTCTATCGTTCTGTTTGGAATGCCTGTTTCCCAGTCTGGACAGTATTGCAGTTCCCTGCTTTTCACTGCTCCTCAGTGTTGTAATCCGGTCCTGATTTTTAAGCAGGCCTTGCTTTGATTTTTTATTACACTAGGGTCAATTTGTGATTTAGCCTCTGGGTGACAGTGTTTCTGAGTTGACTTCCAGGGCTCTAAAGTAGGGGTGTCGAACTCAATCAGAGAAGGGGCCCAAATCTAAAATCCAGCCTAAATCGCGGGCCGAATGGTTTACTGAACAGTCATAAACTGACAATGTCATAAACTGACAGCGGAGTGCAGTGATGACAGCGTGGTGCGGGCCACATTGCAAGGCCTGGCGGGCTGGATTTGGCCCGCGGGCCTTGTGTTTGACACATGTGCTCTAAAGCCTCTCTAGCTTTTTTTTTTTTTTTTTTTTTTCCCCCACTCTATGACACTTCACTGATCTGCGGAAGTTGATGGGCATGTCTGAGCTGACTGCACTGCACTGAAGCTCGCTGGCTATCCCTCCACATCAAATCAAAATGCGTTGATATCTTTAGATATCCTCCCTATTTGGAGCCCCATCCACAATCATGGATGACACCAGCCCAACAGCCCGGGGCTTCTCCTTGTAAACACTGCCCCAGTCCTCCAGCTTCCGCGGCACGGCAGGCTTCTGTCTTCACATGGACTCACCCTATCCCCGAAAAATCTGACCTTTTTGCCATGCGGTGGAGCGCTCTTTGGAGTCCAAGTGTTTGAGCTGCCTGGGACTGGCATTCTGGGGCTCACAGATGCTCAGCTGTCACTGCAGCTGTTGTTATTCAGGCCTCTGACAAGATCCACTTTTCCTTTAAAGATGGTGAGATTTCCCTGTCCAAGCCCGCAGGTAGCTCTGGGAGGGGACCCAGCCCCGCTGTGGGTGCTTCCCTGTCAGGGGCACCCTGATCAGCAGTCTCTCACCTTCTCCTGGAGTTCGCCTGTCTCTTAGCTTGCTAACAAACACTCCCAGTGTGACCCTCAGCTGCTCTCTCTTTCTGCTTCGGAACCTGTCCATCTATTCTTCCGCCATTTTGTGTCTCTCTCCCTTTCTCTTTATAGCCACTCTTTCTCAGAACAGTAAATCTACCCTAGAAATTCATAAGCAAGTACAGTCACCCCCAGCCCCCACCCCCAGACCCCTATCTGAGGGAGATATGTTTTGATATCCTCAGCAGATACCTGAACCCGCAGATAGTACCAAACTCCATATATATTATATTATTTTCTATATATAATATGCCTTTTCACTGAATGGAAGCACCTTATGGCTATTCTTTGACACATCTAAATTGCCAACATAACTACTCTTATGCTTTGAGGTATTGTTAAGTAAAATAAGAGTGACTGGAACACAAGCACTATGATACCACAAGAGTAGATCTGATAACTCAGATAGTTACCAAGTGACTCCTGTGTGGGCTTATATACAGTGAGGACATGCTGGACAAAGGGACAATTCACATCCCAGGTGGGATGGAGTGGGTGATGTGAGCTCCCATCACAACTTTAGAACAATATGCATTTTAAAACTTATGAATTATTTATTTCTGCAATTTTCCTTTTAATATTGTCAGACCACAGTTGAGTGTGGGTAATTGAAATCTAGGGAAGTAAAACAGTGAGTAGGAAGGGGGTGGGTGAGGAAACCACTGTATTACAGGATGCAGCCCAAGTCCTGAAAGTTGATAGTAACCTCATGTGTGCTTTGTACTTTCCCCCCATCACCTGGAAGAGCTAAAACAGCCAGAAACCTATAGTATTCGTGATCGTCTACAGATGGTGTGGGTGCTGGAGGGAAAGTCTTTAATCGCAGTGCCTTCTGACGACCCCAATGTCAAACCTGGTGAGTGACAATGTTTGCCTCTTATAGGGATACCAGCTCCACTGGGGATGGGGCTGCCCTTGTGTGAGCTCAGCTATGGTCTCTCCTACTGGGCACCAGCTCAGTGTCCACAGGAGGGCAAGAAAGGACAGGTAGTTCCCTTCTGCAAAAGAAACCCCTCACCTAGAAATGAGGAGTGAGGGATGGGAGGTTCTCCTTACCCAAAGAAAATGTCTTCAACAAGATGGGGTTGTCCATTCATTCAGCAGCCAATCTTTTCCTTGGAGCTTCTCTCCTTTAAATTTCATCCATTGCTACCTATGTCCTCAGATTGAATTCCTTCACCTTCCACCACCAAACTGCACATTCTTCTAACTGGGTGCCCTCTCTTCTGGTAATAGGAAAATATTTCTTCCTCCTGTCATAGGTCAATCATGCCTCAATGAAGCCGTGGGAAGAAGTCAGTGCAACTTAGCTCTTTCCTTCCCCCTGGGATTCAGTGTTTGATCCCATCCCTCTGTTCCCTGCATATCCCACCTTTGTCTATCTATTTATTGGGTCTTTTCAGTTACTGACAAACATGCTCTAACATAATATTTCTAAGCTTAATACTAAAAAGCTCTTCTTGATGCCAACATTTCATTCATACCATTGATCTGTTTTCCTCTATACAATGCACCATGCTATATGCCAACCACAGCCAAATTCCATAGAAGCGTTGACAATACAACCTGTCCCCATTTTTCCTTCTGCTCATGTGTACATGATGTGAAAGAAGCCTGAGCAGGCATCTAAGGCCAGTGTGATGAGCCCATTGTGCCTTATGAATCTCTCGCTCATGCCAACCATCATCTAAGTCTAGGAAGACACAAGATATATAGAAGGAGCTCAACCCTAGCCTTTTTAGCTCAGTGGATAGAGAGTCAGTCCACTGACTGAAGGATCCTAGGTTTGATTCAGGTCAAGGGCATGTACTTCAATTGCAGGCTCGATCTCCGGCCTTGGTCAGGGCATGTGTGGGAGGCACCCAATCCATGTGTCTCTCTCACATCGATGATTCTCTCTCTGTGTCTCTCCTCCCTCTCACCCTCTCTAAAAATCAATTGGAAGATACCTTTGGGTGAGGATTAACAAAAATAGGTGCTCCTTCCAGCTGAGGGAGCTCCCCTTAAAGAACATTCTTGGAAATCCCACACTACACTTCCACTGGAACTCATGGGCTACAACTTAAGGTCTGGTCAAAGTTAGCAGAAGTGTGGTGGGGAATTTTATTTTTATTTTGGGGAAACTGGGCTCTGATAGGAAGGAAGGAAAAAGGAAATGGGTTTCTACTACCCATCTATGATGGAGCAGTTCTATCCCCTGGCTAATTGGGGGAGCCTTCTGGGAAGACCTGGCTGGTCAGCACCAGGCTGGGAAGAGCAACTGCGTCTTGGCAGGACTGGCCTTTCTGCCTCCTGGAGCTGATGCCTGTTTCCATGTCTCTATTTCCAGTGACTATTTTCTCAGTGCCATGCAGAGACCTGAACATCTCTAATGAAAAAGGTAATCCGATATACCTGGGAGTCCAGGAAGATCTCTGTCTGTTCTGTGCAGAAATTAATGGCCAGCCTACCTTGCAGCTTAAGGTGAGTGATTGTGCAGCTAATGGGAAAAATACTGTGACTTTTCATTTAATTTAGTATATTTCTGTGTAAAAATAACATTTTATCAACCCTGGATTATTTATACATTGTAGGGAAACCTGACTTAGTCTCCAAGCCAATACTTGATCCCTTTGGAATGGGTGTAACACTGTCAGAGCATCCTCTGAATGCCAGAAAGGACACCACAAAGGTTTTTCAGGAAGGCCAGGGCGGCAGCTTCTCCATTCCTTGAACTCTTTAAATGCCTCCTAGAAACCCTCTAAGATGTTGGGGCACTCCCATGTGAGATCAGGCCACCACACACAGAGGAGGGAAGGGCAGATTGTGTCTGCAATCTGCAGATTTCATGTCTGTGGTCCCTGCACTGAAAGCAGCATTTATGGTCATGAAGCTCATTCTTCTGCTGTGACAGACACTGCAATGTGAGCACCCACTGGAGACTGGGAATCTCGCGAGGCTGGTCTGAACCTGTAGATGGGTGCCTAGCAGGAGCACCTACGACACAATGATCCCCACTCTGTTCTGGGAAAGATGGTGTTGTCTCAAAGAATCGGAAGTACCTAGTACTGTGGGATCTCAGGGGGAGTCAAGCTTTTGGGAACTGAAGTGTTGCCTGTGTTTGCACCTGGCACCCTCCTCTCATCAGCCCATGCTCCTCCCTGTGGGGAAAGCAGTCTCTCCTGAAGCTGAATTAATTGAGCTCCCTCCTCCCAGTAAAATCTCTGATAGGCCTCTTTCTGTTCCTAGGAGCAAAACTTAATGAAACTGTACGAGGAAAAGGAGGCGAAGAAGTCCTTTCTCTTTCTGCACAGCCCAGAGGGCTCCACCACCACCTCCTCCTTCGAGTCCGTCGCCTATCCGGGCTGGTTCATAGCCACTTCCTCTCAGGCTAGACAGCCAGTCACCCTCACAAAGGAAAGGGGAAAAACTTACAACACCAACTTCTATTTCAGATCTTTGCAGCCTGGGCTGTGGTAGGCTGATTCCGGGACAGAGAATCTCTAGGTCCACCTCACACCTGTCAGAATGGCTATCATCAACAAATGAACAAACAACAAGTGCTGGAGAGGATGAGGAAAAAAAGGAACCCTCCTTCACTGCTGGTGGGAATGCAGACTGGTGTAGCCACTATGGAAAACAGTATGGCATTTCCTCAAAAAATTAAAAATGGAACTGCCATTTGACCCAATAATACCACTTCTAGGACTATATCCCAAGAATACAGAAACACCAATCAGAAAGATATATGTACCCCTATGTTCATAGCAGCACAATTTACAATAGCTAAGATTTGGAAACAGCCTAAATGTCCATCAGCAGATGAGTGGATTAAAAAACTGGAACATCTACACAATGAATACTACTGCTATAAAAAAGAAGGGATTTTTACCATTTGCAATAGCATGGATGGACCTGGAGAGCATTATGCTAAGTGAAATCAGCCAGTCAGTGAAAGAAAAATACCACATGATCTCACTTATTTATGGATAACAAAGAACATTATAAACTGATGAACAAAAATAGATACAGAGGCAGAGAAGCATTGAACAAACTGTCAAACTACAGTTGGAAATCTGGGGAGGATGGTGGAGGTTAAGAGATCAACCGAAAGACTTGTATGCATGCATATAAGCATAACCAATGGACACAAAACACTGGAGGGGGGGAGGCATGTGCCAGTGGGTAGGGGAGGCTGGGAAAAAATACATATCTATTACTATTTATAATACTTTTAACAATAAAATGATTTTTTTAAAAATTCAAGAATAAATGCATTAAAAGTAAAAAGGAAAAAAAAAGAAAAAAAAAGAAAAAGAAAAAAAAAAAGGAAAGACCACTGAGCATTGATGTCCATCCACAGTTCACCTCATGCTCAGCACCCAAAGCCACCTCCTCTAGATATTCACTGGCACACATGACTCCCAATAGATTGTTGTTCCAGTATTAAAGCTGAGAGTCACTTTTTATTCTTTCCTGATCTTGTATTATTATCCATTTTGTTGTCAAGTCCACTTGCTGTAAATCAAGATCTACAGCAATTAATATGAATTTGAGAAGACTGTCAGAAGGATGACCTGGGCTCCTTTGATATTCACAGGGTGAATTTCCATTTTATGACCTACTGCTGACTCAATGGCCTAATGCAAATTCCCCAACCTGATAATCTTACTGTTTACTAAACAATCACCTTTGATATGTCTGTTTGCATTCCTAAAAGGCAATTGTGTATTCTGGTATATAAAAGCAGAACAGAGACTCAGTGGCACTTGACTACTACAGTTTTTTCTGGTTTCTCTCCATAATTTCAAAATTATTATTTCTTGTGTTTTAATTTGCATATCAGCTCTTTCTTCAAGACCGAACTGGCCATGGCTTTTCACATCCAGTTAAGTCAACATCCCAAATGCTTCTTGTACACAACCCTCTCCTGTTCCTCCTGTCAACCCATGGCTTAGAGATGTGAATTGCAAACATTTTTGTTCATATCACTCTTTCAATACAAATACTATTTATTAATTTTATACATGTTCATTATAAATATTGGAAATTTACTCCCAAAGAGAAATATAAAGAATAAGAAAAATATGAAATAAACATTTTACATGTTCATACTCATGGTGAATTCTTAATACCATTAGTTAATAATTTGACACATAGTATATACTTTGGTTAAAGATGAATTGTTAACATATGAATACAAATGAATAATATGAATGCAAATCAATCCATGTTTCAAAGAATCACATATCAGTTTGAATTATTTTTCAGGCAACTTCTCAAAACTTCTTGTTTTTACTTTCTAAAGTGGCTGGTAGTAGGTCAGCTATGACATTTTCTTGTTATTTTTTGGAATTATAGTAGAACCTTCAATCAATTGTTTCTTTATTGGGATGTTTTTAAGCCCATTGTCCATTTTGTGAGGGTGACTTTAGTTAAAGCCTGTAATGAAATCTACAAACTCACCTCACCAATCACATATAAACTTCAATTTACTATAATATCCTGGACATGAATGTGAGTGCAATGGGCTCTCCTCTCAGGAGACCCTGTCTTTCTTTGCACAAGACAAGTGTGATCATCAGTGTGAGATTTTCCCTCCTCCCAACTGGTGGGCGAAGTTATGACATTACTGGCATCTATCACAGAGACATCCCCAAGACATTGAACCACCAAATCAGCACCTGCCAAAGTGCCCCGAAGCCACCCCTTCCTGTTTCCACCCTGGGTCCAACCCTCTTCTGTTCCTCCCCTTAAAAAGATCCCCAGACCAGCCACGTGTTGCCTTCCCTCCATGTCCATCTGGAGGCATCCCGGCTGGGTCCTTTCTCCCCTCCCAACTCCTTCAATTCTGATTTCTCTACTTCTGTAATGAGTCCCACTCATTACCGGGGAATAAACTTTACTTTAAAATGTCTTGGTGGTCAGTTTTCTGCACCTCAAACCTTACAATCAGGTTTTGCAATGGGTACCAATTGCTAACTAAGTTTGATTTTCTCAGCCAGGCATAATCTGTTCCAAGACCTGTCCTTCTGGCATTACCTCCTGTTGCTTCACTGCCCAGGATTGTTGGTGATAACCCTTGAACCCCACCTTACACCCTGCTAGCCTGCCTTTTCCCCAGTCACTGCTGCACTTTGAGAAGTCATCTCTGTTGTTCCAGCCTGCTCAGGGGTGCCTAGGACACCTTGGGGAGGACACTTGCAGGGACCTGCCCTGTACTCATGCATGTGCACACCTGGAACTAAGAGGGAGCTGCTCCAGAGGAAACCTTCACCAGTGGGGGGATGGGAGTGGGTGGGAGTGGGTGTCCTCCCATTACATGGTGGACAGTTCTGAGAAGCATTGTATCTATTACATCTACATGGTTCTCAGAGGGTCCTAGCAGGACTTGGTCATAGTTGCCCATGGCAGTGCTGAGCCCAAGAACACATCCTCATGTTGGTTGCCCTAGCATTCCTGCTTCCGTTTTCCTAGCCCCTACTCCTGTTCGCTTCTCGTCACCCTGCATGCAAGCATTGTCTCAGGCTCTGCTTTCTTGTGTAAACTGAGGCTGAGAAAATTCAGAGTAACTTCTTTCCTCTACTACTTACTCCCAGCACATCGGCTTCCCTCCCCCAACACCTCCTCTCATGCAAACATCTCAGACACATGCATCCCTGTGTATCTCACTGCCCATGTCTCTAACATCCTACATGTCTGAAGTGTTGATTGATTTCTCTCTATCTCCCCAAACAAATGCAATATCTAGTCTCCTTTAAGGTCCATAACATTTTGCCTTCTCATGTGACATTTCTTTTGCTAGACTTTGTGCTCGTTTATTCATTTGTCTTGGCCCCTTTGCTCTCTTCTCCTCAACCAAATTCTAGGTACATAGAGAACAGAGATGTGTCTTTTATGCCTATTTACTCCCCTTAAGTGCCAACTATTGCCTCTTACATAACAGTTTCTAAAAAAAAATTGTAAGTGCTTCTTTTATTTTCAACAGATACTGGCAATCTGCCTTTTGATGTGGCTTTTTCAACTTATACTCCCAACGATGTGTTTATCTTTCCTTCCCTGACCAAAACCTACTTTTAAATTAAAGACCATTGTTCATCCAGTGTATTAAGAATATCTTGTTGTTACTGTAATTGGCATGCCTCTGAGTACTAGGATACCATTGACTGGTCAGCACATTCTAGTCTTGGCTTCTAACTTCTCCACCAAAACATTTTTTTGAGTATCACCAATGACATCTCAGTTGCCAAATCCCATGGGCATTCTGCTGTACTCATCTTAATCAGTGTTGAACACAGCCGGCTGCTCTGCCTCATTTTTACACTCACATCTAGGGGTGATGGCCACAGAGCATTTCCCAACCCCAGTGGCTTTTCTCTCTCATTCCTCTTCTCCAGTTCTTCCTTCTGTGACTTCAAAAGTTAAGGTTCCTCAGGCCTGATCTCTCCTCTATGCTGTCTCTCTGGATGACATTACTGGTTCTCATGAATGGAAAACTGTCCTGATGGATGGGGCAGTTTGATCTAGCCCAAGGTTCTTGTTAGAATACCAATTTATATTGTCCCAGAGCATGCAAATTGAATATGTTCTAAGTAGTACCCTCAATAATTGTCCAACATGCCCACTCCCACACCCAGTTACTCAAGACAGAAACCTAAGACTCATCTTTGATTCCTCCTTTCCCTGAAGCCCTACATCCAACCCATCAAGTCTATCCTCCTTTCCCTAAAGAGGTTTATCTTCAAAATACACCTCAACTCCACCCATCTCTCTCCAATGTTTCTGCCACCCACTTCCCAGTCTGTAAATTAGAATCCTGGTTGGCTGTCTCCACCCATTCCACCGTCTATCTGTTAAATCCATTCTTTATGAATTAGCTAGGATTATCTCTGTAAGTGGAGATTTAACTGTATCATTCCAATATTTAGACTCCTCCAGTGCTTCCACTTGCACCCTCTATTGTTATCTTCAGTCATGCTAATCCATCCCCATTCATTTTTTGAACATGCCAAGTTCCTTATAGCCCCAGGACCTTTGCATATGCCATGCTCATATATATTCCTGTTATCTATACTGGTTTCCTTTTATTATTTGCCTTTCTGGCTTCTTCAAGTTACTTCTTCATATGTTACCCCCTCAAGAGGCCTTTTCTAACCACCATGTCTGAAGTAAACTGCTTCCTCTACCTCCTGAAATTTCTATCTACAGTTTTTTTTATTGTTTTCTTCACATAACTTGTAATGACTTCATTTAATTGTCTTTATCTTTCTTTACTTCCTCCTTTTATTATAAAGTTCCTGATTGCCAGGAAGTAGCAGTTGTCTAGTTCATCATTATATCCCCAGCCCCTAGCACAGTGTCTGTGTTTAATAAATACATGTGGAATAAATAAATTATTCATTAATAAAATGATCAGTGAATGAATGAATGAGGATCTGACCTCCTCCTCAGGCAGCCACCCTCCTTAGCAGGACTAGCCTTTTTCGGAATAAAATCTACTTTCCTGTTCCTAAGCCTTGATGTCACAGAGAAAGAAGCACCAGTGTCCACAAAGTCCTTCAGCTTGTGAAGGCAGCTCTTTGGCCTTCTTTTTTTCCTTGTTGTTAATCTTCACCTGAGGATATTTTTTCCATTGATTTTTTTTTTCTTTTTTTTTTTTTAAGAGAGAGTAGAAACAGTGGGCAAAGAAGAGGGTGTGTGAGAGAGAAACATTGACATAAGAGAGACACATTGCTTGGTTGCCTCCCACACTCCTCAAACCAGAGGCAGGGATGCAACACAGGGACATGCTCTTGATTGGGAATCAAACCTACCAGTCTTTGGTATGTGGGCCAATGCTCTAAACACTGAGTAACACTGGCCAGGGCTCTCGTGGCCCTCTTTAATGTTTGTTCTCTGATGGAAACTGCCAGGGGAGAAGAGTGCTTCCCCACTCCTGATGTCCCCTTCTGTTATACACCTGGCCTTCTTCCCCGCCCTCACCCACCCACCTACCCAGCGTGCACCTATCATCTCTAGACCACACGCCTGGTGCACACCTATCATCCTCCTGCTCTCACAGGTGCCACACTCTGTGATACATTATGTGATCATCCTACAATACTTATTAGAACCTGGGGTGGTGTGGCCCAGCTGCGTCTTACCTGCCTTCCACTGGGAGCCAACTGAATGGAAGAAAGTGTGCACTCTGCTCTGCTCCTCTGCGACCTAGGTTCTCAAGGCTCATCCTCACATGAGGAGGTATGACAGTCCCACTGCCAGTCACTGGGTGTGAGTGAGTCTCATGGTCTTACTCTGTGCTTCATTGGTCTGTAGAAAGCAATTCACACTCTCCAATATCAGCTTTATCAATGATAAACTTATCATTCAACAATACATTTTAGACTTCGTCTTTTAAAAAGTAATTTATATTTATCATTGAAATACTGCGGATGTCCTCCTTTAGTCCCCCCACCTAAGAGTTTGTCTTAATCCTCAATTGGTTCATAACTCAAGTGGGAAAGACAGTGTATTTATTACTCCGCCTCTTAAACAACTAACCTGACAAAAACTATTCTCAACTCACTGCCAGGGTCATGGGTGTCCACTCCAGAGAGACCTTTCATTGGGGACAGCCTGAAAGGACAACAGAGCACAGCAGCACAAGAACACTGGGGAAAGGGAAGGCTGGACATAAGCTGGGCAGACACATGGGCGCTGGACACTCATCTGGAATATCATGACATATGCTTGGATCTGCTGTCAGGGTCAACTGTCAAGGTCCCATGACTGATTCTCACCTGTCCCTGCCCCTCAGCCTACACCATCAGGAATAACTGCAAGTTGACAGCATTAGGTTGCCATGAGGGAGCCTGTCTCCTAGGAGCTGTGGCTGTCTCACCAGACAAAGGAAGAGAGAGTTATTGTCAGAACTTGGGCAATGGTAATGTTTAGGCATGATTTAAAGCAGTGTTTCAATGGGCCTAAAGCAGAGAGGATATGTGGGAAGGGGTTGTATCAGGTCAGAGTGTGAAAGGACTCAGGTCTGTGTTCTCTGAAGGCACAAAGCGAGGTAGACATAGAAGGCTGTGTCCAGACCTCTGCCTGGACCTATGCTAAGGGTGGAATCGAGGTTACTCTTATGTGTTCATGGGACTCACAATTTAAACTGATATAATTCAAACACCACATTTTGGGTAGTTCATGGTTTTAAAGAACAAAGTCTCTTAGAAACTGAGAAAGCAGAAGTCACTCAAAGAAGGGAGATGTTATGGCACTTGTGGCCCATCCTTGGGAGAAGCCTTGCTTCCTGTTCATGTGCTGCTGGCTGTGTCTGTGTCTTACCGTCTAGCAGGTGAATGGCTGGGAAGGTTTACTCTCTCACGGCCCATGATGTCTCTCAGTGGAGCTTCTCCTCTTATTCCAGAGTGGAACATGAAGCCCAGGAAGACCTATGAAGCCTGGGAGAGCACACTCATGGAAAGCAGACCTACCAGCAGTCATGGGCTTTCTCAGCCTGTGGGACCATGGAAGGACCCCGAAGCCTTTCCAATCACCAGCTCCTCTAACAACAGGGCTGAAGGGACTATTCTGTGATGGGCTTGGAGGCCAGCATTACAGAAGGTGAGTGAGCCCACTTGCTTAGAACTTGCCATGTCCTGCCCTGGATGAGCATGCCCTCCCTGTCCCACTCAGGACAGCAAGCAACAAGTACATTGTCCTCTCTCAGAGCTCAGTGTCTCTGGGCCTGTCTGCTCCCAGAGGGCTCAAGGACACTTCAAAGCCAAATTTCTTCTATGCCCGTCTTCTCTGTCTCCAGCCCTGCTGTGAGGAGCACATACAGTCCCAGAAACCTGCTGCCCAGTGAAAAGCATCCATCCCTTTGATGGCAGCACAGGTCAAAGGCACAGTAGAGCTTGGGCTCAGAGGCCAAGATCCTGGTGTAGATCAGCATCTCCGGTTCCCGTGGACATGGCCCCCTGTACTCTGACTGGCTCAGGCTTGGCTTCTGAGCCACAAAAGCATTTGGAAGCTCTTCTTTCTGGAAAGTGGCTTGTTGGTGGGCCTTTGGGTAGGACAGTGACAGTGCAGCACAGGTCAGGCTCCTTAGAGATACTCAAGGAAGAAATCCCCAACAGTAAATACAAAGGTAGGTAGTGACAGGGAGGTTTTGTGGGACTGTTCTGAGTCAGGTCCTGGGCCCTGTGCTATCTTGTCCTGGCAGCTGCCTGGGGCTGGGAAGGGGGTGGGTGGGAAGGGGAGAGAGGGGATAATTTGAGGGCTGGGTGAAGGTGTCTGGTAAAGTTGTTCCACCTGCTGGTCCTGGTTCCTTGGGGCCAGCTTAGGCCACTGCTGTGGGCCTCCTGGCCCTTGAAGGAGGACTCAGAGCCCTAAGCTAGGAATCCAGAAGAGAGAGGCATGTTCTCTGGGGTGGAAGCCTGGCCTGCAGCTTTCTGCATCGCCAGTGTCTGGAAAGTGTGAGGTGTCCTGGAGGTTTATGAAGATAGAGACTCCAGCATTTTCTCTACCAGCAGATATTAAATGGAGTGTGGGTGCCATCCTGGGAAGCAGCGAATGGAGATTCCCGTAACACTCAGAGCTCTGATATGCTCAGGGTGGGTGGGAGAGAACCCCAGAGGTTCTGGTGACTTCACATGGAGAAGCCTGAGGTGAGCAGAAGGCTTGGACCATGGGGTTTTGCTCCAAGGGATCAGTAGGTCAAGTGACGAGACATTCAACCTGGAAAGAGTTTTGACACAACTCAGGTCCCTCTGTGGTCCTTGGTGACAGAAGAGGCAAGTAATACTGGTGTTCACATTCTCTCAACAGCTACACACCCACCTCCTGAAATCAGAGAGACCAGCATGCCCCAGAGAGTGTGGATCCTCACCCCAATGCCTAAGAACTCTGCCTCTCCTTTCCTCAAGTTTTGTCTACAACATCTGGCCTGGTATTAAGAAGGGAACAACTTCCTTGAAGCCAAAACGGCATCCCTCAACCCCCACATTCTGAGAAAAATGACAACAAAGTTGTGCCACTTGGACTGGGGCGTTGTTTGGGAACCAGATAGATACCCAGTGGAAAAGGCAAGTAAATACGGCAGAAGCTCAAATCGTGACTGCAGACAAGGGGGGAAAATGTTTTGATGTTTATACCTAGAAGATTTGACTGCTCTTCCCTTTCTTTGGGTTAAAAAGGGAAATAGCCAAGAAGAAAAACCCTGGGCCACAGGAGAGGGACTTTGCTGGGAGGTGCCTGGGGTTCCTTTCCTGAATGGACCAGATGATTGGGCTAAAGAAGGGCAAGCATGGCCTGGGGGGCGAGGAAACTCAGGGAAGGTGTGGCTGGGCTCTATTATTTGTAGTTTTGCATTTTTAAATTCTGATTTTAAAGCAACATGCACATATCACTCTGATGAAAATGAACTAAAATAGTCTGATTCTGGGCCCTTGTTTTCTCATATGCAACATGGGTTGTTTTTTTTTTGTTTGTTTGTTTGTTTTGTTTTGTTTTGTTTTGTGTGTTTTTTCCCACTGGGGAGGGAACCAAGTCCCCTTTAGGGAGATAAACATAGAAAGTTGGGAAGGTTTATCCAAGTCACAAACCATTACATCTTTCATCTTTCCTATTACCAAACATCTGTGAATGTACCTGGGGACTTCAAGCCCATTCTCCATGCCCAGGTTGGAAGTTCTGCCCCTATCCCTGGCCTTCCTGGTGACAAATGATGAGTGGTAGCTCAACAACATCTCCTGCCCCCAGAGAAGTACATTTCTATGGGTGCCCAGACAGTCATTCTCAGTCCTGCAGAGGCCCTGAGCCAGAGATTGAGTAAGCTCCTGACTCTGCCCTGAGTGCCTCATCCTGACTTCTCAAAGCCAAGAGAGAACCCAGGAGCCGTTCCTGTCCTGGTTTAGAGAGAGGTGGATGATGTGGAAGGCTCAGCTGTGGTGATTCAATTCCAGGAGGCTCCATCTGCGTGACAAAACCTAGGGCTATGCCTGGGCTGATGGTATAGCCCTACTTGTCATTCTGGGTACCAGACCTAGTGCCTTGTGAATCGTGAGGGTTTTCAGTCTGCCTGGTTGGAACAGGTATTGCTCCCTCTAATGGTCTAGAGCAGTGGTTCTCAACCTTTCTAAAGCTGCGACCCTTTAATATAGTTCCTCATGTTGTGGTGACCCCCCAACCATAATATTACTTTCATTGCTACTTCATAACTGTAATTTTGCTACTGTTATGAATCGTAATGTAAATATCTGTGTTTTCCAATGGTATTAGGTGACCCTGCTAACGGTCGTTACCCACAGGTTGAGAACTGCTGCTATAGAGCCTAAGACCATTGGAAAAAACAGATATTTACATTAAGATTCATTAACAGTAGCAAAATTACAGTTATGAAGTAGCAACAAAAATAATTGTATGGTTGGGCTTCACCAAAAGATGAGGAACTATATTAAAGGGTCACAGCATTAAAGGTTGAAAACCACTGGTATAGAAGGTTTTTTACCTGCAGCTTTGAGTAGGTCCCTCACCTGTATGCACCGCTCAGGACTGGTGATTTTTGCAATGGGGACCCTCCGTAGACCTTCTGGGTTCTCTTCCATAAAGATGGGCCCTTTCTGCACTCTGTGATTCCTAACTACGTTTATGTGTTGACTCTCAGCTCTGTCTCCTCTACTTGGAGAGAATGCTGGCATTTCTCCTCCAAAGCTGGGTAATTAATGGGAGCACTGTCCTTTCCTGGTTGATGCTCAGTGCTTTCAGACCATTGTTTCTCGGGTTTTATCTCTTTCTCCTCCTCCTCCTTTTCTTCCTCCTTAGTAGATTCAGATGTGAAGTTAACTTTGGTTCTTGTTACCCCATCTTTCTGGAAATGAATACAGAAGCCAAGTTGCATGCATAAAAGGAGTCTCTGGTTAGCCTCGCAGTACAGCCAGGCTCCCAGTGTGCCTGATGAACTGGTCTTCTCAGGATTTTACTGTGTAGCTGCAGAGATCATTCACATGCAGATGAAGCCATTAGCAGAAATACCAGATCGAAGTTAGGATGCAGGTGATAATGCCAACTGATGATCATAGCCTTCTGGTCCAATTTATTTAAAGCACATAAAATTGGTCCCAAGTTAGGTCTTACAGACCTAATATGCTGAATAATAAATATAAACTTAAAAAAATAAATTTGAATACATATATAAAAATTTAAATAAACCTTTAGAGAATAAAAATAGAATTGTATGCCTCTGACACATTATCAGAAAATTAAGTGGAACAACAACAACAACAACAACAAAAAGAATACATCAATTAAACAAAAAGTGTGAATATAACAAAAACAAAATTATGGGAGGCAGAAATCCTAAATTAAAATGATAGAATAAGCCCAAATATGTTAATAATTCCAATAAAAGAAAATGGATTAAATTTATTATTCAAAGTGGCACACTTTTAAAAAGCACATGTGAATACACACTCTTAATTCTTATGCTAAAATAACAGGAGTAAGACTAAACTGTTCCTCAGCAAACTGGAGCATATTGGTAGGGATGAGGAGTTGGGTAGAGTCTAGATTTGGCTATAAAGGAGGCCTTGTATGATGGAATTTTTCTGTATTAAGATTGCATGGAGGTTGTACAAAGCTATAGGACGGTAGCATTGCAAACAAATGTGTGTGTGTGTGTGTGTGTGTGTGTGTGTGTGTGTGAATAGAGAGGTCAGTTTTCCAAAAAGACATAATAATCTCAAATGTGTGTGCTCCTAATAGCAGGTCTTCAGAATGCAGCAAAAATTAATGGGGTTGCAAGGAAAAAGAGACTTATCTCCAATGACAGTCAGAGAATTCAATACTCCTTTCTTCATAATTTCTAGAACAAGTAGACAGAAAATCACATATAAAAGACCTGAAAAACACTGTCAACCAACTTGACCTAATTGACATTTATAGAACAGTCTTCCCTCAAACAGCTGAATACACTTTGTTTTTCAGTGCACACAGAGTATTCACCAAGGTAGATCATATTCTGGGCGGTAAAACTAATCTCAATAAATCTCAACAGAATGAAGAGTACACAAAGTGTATGCTCAGGCAATAAGTGAATTAACTAGAAATCAATAACATTTCAAAGCTTACTACAAAAGTGTAGTAACCAAAATGCTGTGATACTGTCATATATAGACAGACATATAGGCCAGTGGAATAGAATACAGAGCCCAGAAATAAACCCACACATATGGTCAAATGATTTCACAAGAGTGTCAAGATCATTCAGTAGAAAAAGGACAACCTTTTTAACAAATAGTATTGGGAAAACTGGCTGTCAACATGCAAAAGAATAAAGTTGGACCCTTACCTAATACCGTTTACAAAAATTAACTCCACATGGATCAAAGACCAGAATGTAAGAGCTACACAATAAGACTTTTAGAAAAAGACATAGGGGAAGAACTTCATGTCATGAGATTTGGCAATGATTTATTGGATATAACACCATAGGACAATAATAGAGAAAATAGATGAGACTAGATCAAAATAAAAAATTATATACATCAACAGACACTATTAAATGTCCTTTAAATGAAAGAATAAAAAGATTTCCACTGATTGGGAGTCTTTTTTTTTCTAAATCTGTTAAGAGGTTAATATCCAGAATATACAAAGAATTTCTATAACTTAACAATAAAACAACCATATTAAAAAACCGGCAAAGGACTTAAATAGTCCTTTGAATTTCAACAAAGATATACAATGGCCAATAAAAACTTGAGTCAGTGCTCAACACACTAGTCATTAGGGAAATGCAAATCAAAACCACAATGAGACACCATCTCAACTTGTCAGGATGGGTATTAAAAACCACAAAACAAAACAGAAAAATAAGCATTGGTGAGAATGTGGAGAAAATGGGGCCCTTGTGCATGGTTGGTGGGATTGTAAAATACAGTCACTGTGGAAAGCAGTGTAATGGCTCTTAAAAATATTAAAAATAGAATTACTATATGATCTGGCAATCCCAATTCTGGGTATATATACCCCAAAATACTAAAGCAGGGACTCAAACAGATATTAGAACACCTATGCTTATATCAGCATGACTCACAACAGCCAAAAGGTAGAGGCAACTAAAATATCCATCAATAAATAAAAGGAAAAGAAAAAAAAAAATAAACTAAAATGAAGAAAATAAATAAATTAAAAAAAGGAAAAATAAGGTGTGGTCTATCCATACAATGGAATGTTATTCAGCCTTAAAAAGGAAGGAAATTCCCATACATGCTACCACATGAGTGAGGATATTTTGTTGAGTGAAAAAAGCTAGTCACTCGCACCCAAGGCTGAATTATTCCTCTTATATGAGGTACTTAGAGTAGTAGAATTCAGAGACAGAGGTGGAATGGTGGGTGCCAGGGACTGGGGGAGGGCGATGAGGAGTTATTGTTGAATGGGCTCAGAGGTTCAGTTTCGCAAGATAAAAAGCTTCTGGAGATGGATGGTGGTGATGGTTGCACAACAGTGTGAATGTACTTAACACTGCTAAACTCTATGGTTAAGACAGCAAATAATATGTTTATTTTACTACAAATATCCTACCAGTGTACAATAAAAACCCAGTGACCATATGGCAGAATAACCAGAACAACTGCTAGACCAGTCACTATGAGGTGCACCTCTTGGTTCCTTTTCCCTGCCAGCAGGCTCTGATCGCCAATGGTGAATGGGGACCAGGGATGGGTAGCAGGGGATGTGGGTGGCACCAGGCCAAGCCCTCCCCCCCACGGGTACCCCCCTCCTCCACCCTCCACCCCCAGTTGCCCCCCCCCCCCCCAGAGAATGATCAGTGGCTGGGATGGAGCTGGCAAGCGGGCAGGAACAGCAGACCTCTTTTTAAAAAAATATTTTTAATTGATTTTTTACAAAGAGGAAGAGAGAGGGAAAGAGGAAGAGAGAGGGATAGAGAGCTAGAAACATAGATGAGAGAGAAACATCTACCAGCTGCCTCCTGCACACCCCCTACTGGGGATGTGCCTGCAACCAATGTACATGCCCTTGACTGGAATAGAACCCAGTACCTTTCAGTCCGCAGACCGAGGCTCTATCCACTGAGCCAAACCGGTTTGGCAACAGCAGACCTCTTGATCCCTACCCCAGCCATCAGGCTCCCATCGCTATTTAGCCAATGGGGAACTGGGGTGGGTAGTGGCGCGGGGCAGGGCTGGCTGCCAGCAGCTGGGGAAGATGGCCCTGATCACAGGCTAGGCCTAGGGACTATACCTGTGCACGATTTCATGCACCGGGCCTCTAGTAATAATAATAAATTAGAAAAGACATATGTAGAAACACCTATGTAATAATTGTTATCAAACACAAACGCGCACGCGCGCGCGCGCACACACACACACACACAATATTAATTAAAAAAGAATGAACAATCTCTGATCTAGAGGAGCCCATGAAAGAGGATGATCTCATCTCTCAGTGCCAGCATCGCCCACAGAGGAAGGAGGGCTGGGCCTCCTCTGGGGGAGTCTGTGCAGCTCTTCTTGCCTGTGTGGTGCTGCTGTCAGGGACTCACTGCTTCTTCATGGAAAGAGACAGGAAACAGGAGGAAAGACCTGGTAGCTGTTTGAGAGATATGCATGCAGTGTGGCCTGCCCCATGGAGGCTGGCTGAGAGCGCCCTCTCTGGTGGGTCACAGCCATGCACGCAGAACCTGCACTCTGGTGGACAGGCAAGGATAGTGCAGTCTGACCAGCTTGCTGACCTTCCACATTAGGCTTGTTTCCATCCTCATGCCCAGCTCCAGAACTTGCTCAAGTCCTCCCTTGAGGCCCAGCAATGGCCAAACCTCATAACTCTGAGAGGTGAGACCTTGGGCTCTGGGACTTCTGAGGAGCAGCCGAGGGAATCCCTGGGCCTGCCCTTGGAGGTCTCTCACCAGGGTCTGAGGTGAGGAGGTGGTGGGTGGCTTAGCCCTACCCTCAATGACTCAATTGGCAGCTACTGCCTGTGGCTGGGACACCTGGAGCCTCACCCTGCCTTGTGGGTTACCCACAGAGCTCCCATCCCAGCTTGTAGAGCAGCCCCTCCCCAGGCCCCACCCAGGAAGATGCCATGGTACTACGCAAACATATCCGGGCCCAGCCCTCAGCTGCAGGGCCTGACCCACAGCCTCCCTGCTATTTCACAAGGATCCGTGTTTCTCAACTGTGCTGTGAAGGAAGTGGCACCTCTCCTCTGTCGCTCCCCACAGTGACCCTAGGCTGTGTCTGGGACTAGGACTGGGGAGGGGGAGGTCTCTGTCCGCTGACTGCTCCCTGGAGGCCATGTGTCCTGCATCCCCGCCATCTCTCCCATGCCCACTAAAAACGTCTCCGCAAGGAACGGAGAATTCTCTGTGCCCTGAGGTGGCCACTCTGTCTTGGTGGAGCCTGTGTCTCTGGCCCAACACTGTTGGTGTTCATGGTCTTTTCTGAAGCCTGTCCTTCTCAGGGAGCCATTGGTCTTTCCTGCACACGGACTCTGGGCAGGGAGATCGGCCGGTCTGCCCTCACCCTCTGCTGCTGGAATCTCTAAGCTTGCCATGGTGTATTTGTTCGCCTTGGGGAGTAGGGTGAGTCAGTGTGGAATTTAACAGCCAGGGTACCAACACCAGCTCCATCTGTTACTCACCTGTCCCTTGGGTGACTTCCCCTCTCCAAGTGAGACAGGACGAGAATAGCACACCTCGCACATCGTGGCACAGCGTTGGCACCACTTTTGAGCGAGTGCCTGTCAGCGAGTATGTGCATACATTAGCCTTCCCTGTGAGCAATCTGAAAGCCCCACCGCGTATGCCGCAGCCGGGCAGCCAGCAGAGCCGGCCTCCTGCCCCTCGGGGGCAGGTGAGACGTGTTAGCAAATGTTTGGTCTTGAACCAGCCTCAGATTTAGGTCAATGTGAACCTGGTCTCTGCCACGTTCTCAGTGTCCTCTTGGCACACCTGGGAGGAGTGCAGGAGGAGGGGACACATGGGGTGCAGAGAGCAGGTGTCTGTGGGTTTATGCTAAGTGCTAACCCTCTTCCTCCCCTTCCCTCCCACCCCTCTCTACCCCACAGGCAGACAAGGCCAGCACTGGCGTCATTCCTTTCTAGGCAGAAGGAGGAAAGAGTGAAGCCATGGCTTGTCCTGGGTACACCGTGCCATTCACTGGGGCCAGGGGCTCAGAGGAGGCAGCCTGGACATATGGCATTTTACCTTTTTAGGTGAAATAATATCCACTTCTGTATAGTCACTTTGCAAACAAAAGCCTGTTTGCTTAAAGTCACTTTGCCTATAGAACAACACCTGGAATTTCTTTCTGGTTTTATTACTTTTTGCATTATTTTAGTATCATTTTTGTTTGATCAGTTTAGTAATTTTGAAATAAGGTAACCTCTACATCTTTTGTTTTTCTGAAAGGGATTTATCATATTAGGGGCATTATGTGAAGGACAGAAGATTATTTTCTAACTTTTGAACAACTTCATGTTTTATTTATCCTTGAACACTGTAAGGATCATTTAGCCCAATAAGCCTGAACACAATTAAAAAAATTATTCCTTAACAGTCAATGATTATCACTGGTACTTAAGACATAATTAAACTGTTTATTATTACGCTTGGACCCTTACCTTTCATTCAAATCGATCAGAGAGTATATGGATGAATTGCCTGAATGAACATTGCCTGAATCATTACACAATCACATATTATTTTACCGTTTAGGGACTGAAGAAAGATCAATCACAGAGAGCATGAGATCGATTTTATTTCCTGAGGAAATCCTCAGACAAATGAGCCAAGAAGCTGATACAAATATGTTTGTCACAACCTGATTTCCAATAGCAAATGATAAGCACAATGCAAAGGACTAACGATGATTGATTACTCTAAGTACGCGATGCTGCCTCTATACAATGGACTACTAAACAGCCATTATGTTTGGTAAGGCAAGGTACTCTGCGGTTTCGCTACATGAACAGCAGGCTGAAGAGTGTAGGTCCTGCGATGCAGGTGTGTGAAGGCGGCAGGCAGCTCCCCGTGTGCAGAGGGAAAGCTGTGCGTGTGGGGTTTCTGGCCGTGCTCTGGTAGTGAAGGCACACATTTTCTTCTTTGCTGACCTGGATTTTCAAGTTTTTCTACAATGAATATGCAGACTTAAACATCTAAGCAGGAGAGCCCCACCTCCAGCACCTTCCACAGGCCTGGAGGATTGAGGGGAGGAGGAAAGGAAGGGAGGGAAGGAGGGAGGGAGGAAAGAAGGAGAGAGGGACGAGAAAGCAGGGAAGGTAAGAGAGAGGGAGGAAGGGGGTTGTTAGTTGACTTTCCCTGAACTGCTTCTGCGCTGACATTTTTGGGTCTGGAAGGACCTGAGGCCCAGGAACCCAGTGTTCAGTGGGAGCTGGAAACCCCGGAAATGGTCAGAATTGCTGGGAGGAAGACAGTCTCCAGAACCTTCCTTCCCTGGGAGAGAGGGGGGTGTGAAGCCACGTGGGGAACCCTGCTCGTCCTGTCTGGGGCAGTTTCAGGCCCCTCCCTGGCATGCTATTAAAGGCCAGGCCTCCTGTGCTGCCCGATCCCCACAGGAGCAGGCAAACACAGTGGCTCTGCCAGGAGAACGGGGTGTTCTCAGGTGGCTCCTGGAGCTCGTTCCATCCTCCTAGCAGGACCGGGCTTCTCTCCTGACCCCAGACCAGGGTCCCCTGCTCAGTGGGGGCAGCTCACATGCTGGTGGTCAGAGGCCCCTGCCAGCTCAGCCTGTCTCCTCCTAACACCACACGCCGAAGGGCAGGATGGTTCTGAGTGGAGCCCTGTGCTTCCGGTGAGTATGAACCTCGGAGATGGCTGTGTCCTGGGGACAGCGCAGGTGCCTGCTGTCCAGCCTTTTCTGGGAGGAACAGGCCTGGCCCAGGGGAGCTGCAGCTTCCCAAGAGGGGTGGGCAGCGGGCCAGTGAGAATAGCTCTCCCCACCCTTTCCTCCCTCCCCTTCCCAAGACACATTCTTCCAGCCTCTCCCTGAGCAGCCCCTCAGGGGGCTCCTCTGTGGGCAGAGGGACAGGGCCCCCTGTGTGGAGCTGCAGCCTCCTGCGTCCATATTGAGATCAAGTCAGGAGACCGCCTGTCATGCCCACAGCATGACCTGGCATCCCTGGCCCTTGCCCCACTGGCCCTGCTGCCTTCAGGACAAAAGAACCACAACAACAAAACGACTGTCAGGCAGTCTGTCTGCCCTCTGGCGTGCGAGACTGGGCCCTAGGCCACGCTCTGGACATTGTAGCCACGAATGACACCCGTCCTCACTCTCACTGCACTCAGAGCCTCGACAGCTTTTCCCAAAGTGTGTTCCCTGGAGCCCAGTCCTGCGAGCCGCTGTACACAGGGGACTTCCTGACAGAGTGAGTGCGGACATGCTCATTATGGCTCCTTGTGAGTGGCACAGTCTGAGGAACTCTGAGGCAGAGATTTGTCCACATTAACCGACACCGAGCCAGTGTACACAGTGCACTTTATTCCACGTGGCATCTGGGGAACCCCTGCTGGACACACCTTCACCTCACAGGACGCCAGGAATCAGCTGAGCTCACAGAAGAGAAGCACATGTGAAAAGTAAAAGGAAAGCATTTTACATGAAAGACATTCTGACGGCGGCAGGGCGTCTGCGGCAGAGCAGAAGGAAAGCCCCTGATGTCTTCAGTGACGACTGAGGGTGGGATTTTCATCAGGGAGAGCCGGGCATGTTGAACTCGCTGTCTTAGTGTGTGATGGGCAGACCGGGCCCTGTCCTGTGGGATGGGCAGGAACCGATTCTGAGCGGTTTGTCCATTGCAAGTCGGCAGCCGTGGTGGCAGAGCAGGACGGGGATCTGGGACTCCAGCTTTCCAACATGACATCGAAGGGGCTGCTTGGTGTAGGAAAGACTGAATAGGGTGAAGGAAAGGACCCCAGGCTCTGTGGGAGGCTGTGGGGCCAGTGGGGCTGGAAGAAGGTGGTGCCATTCCTTTGGCACAGCGGGCAGAGGAGGACAGTGCCTGGGACTGGGGAACTCCGGTGCACGTCAAACTGGACTCCCCACTCCCACTTCCCTGACCGAGTGTCATTGTTCTGATGTTCCAGAATGAAGGATGCAGCATTGAAGGTGCTTTATCTGCAGGATAACCAGCTGCTGGCTGGCGGGGTGCATGCAGGGAAGGTCGTGAAAGGTGGGTGGCAACAGACCCTTCTTCCCTGGGGCTCTGCTCTGAGGGGAGGGGCTGGGAGGGCTTAGAACAGCCTTGCAAGACCCAGGCCTGACACAATAGCCAGGGCTCCCTGAAGCCCGGCTTCTCGCAAGGACAAAAAAAGTAACACCTCCCTGTAATGCGAGACATGTGCCCAGTGCCCAGTGCCACCTGGAACCGCTGTGCGGGGGGAGGGGATGTAGAGGCTGTTTTCTAAGACAAATGCGTTGTCCTGCCCTCACAACTGGACTTAGGCCACACATCCTTGTCCTGGGACACATCCAGTGCTGGGAGAACCTGACAGGCTTCCTGGGCCTTCATTTCCATGGGGGCGAGTTTCTGTACCTGTAGCCTGGATCCCTTCTGCTCTAGGGGGCCCCTGGTCACTCAGAGTGGCAGGACCCTGAGAGCAGGTGGCACCCCTGGCTTGGTGCTTACTCATTCTGTGCCACACATGGCGAGCGGCAGGCCCTTCTCTCTGCTACAGCCCTTACTTGCCTGCCTGGGACAGGCTCGCCGGGCCTGGGGCCAGACAGACCCTCTGCGAGGCTGTGTGTGCATGCCATATGTGTGCATGCGTCTGAGTGCCTGTGTGCACACATGTGTGCATATGGGGGGAATGTCCCAGATGATTGAGACCCTCTCCTGTTCTTAGGCATCTCCCAGGGGATAGAATAATATTCAAGTAACTCTGAGGAGAGGCCGAGTGTGGAGGGTATTAAAGGAGGAGGTCAGGGTCCTGTGAGGGCTGGTGAAGGCTTGAGGATTTGATCATGGACAAGAAGGTGGGTGAAGGGGCGGGAGATGGTACAATGTGCTGTGTGCCTTGATGTCTTCGGGCCAGCTGGCAGGAGAGCACCTTTCCCCACATGACAGCTGCTGAGGCCCGGGGACAGCACGCCTCACAGAGACCTGCTCCCCCAAGTCCACGACGGGGCGTGGGAGTGGGCGGAGAGTGGGAGGGAAGGCAGGCAAGGCCCTGCATCTGGCTTCCTTCCTCCAGGCGAGGAGATCAGTGTTGTCCCCAATCGGTTTTTGGACGGCAGCCTCTCTCCAGTCATCCTGGGAGTCCAGGGAGGGAGCCAGTGCCTGTCGTGTGGGACTGGGCAGGAACCGATTCTGAAACTAGAGGTGAGTTCTATGGGCTCCACTGAGCAGCCAATGCTGAGGCCAAGGCCGAGCACCTCTCCTACCAGCTTCTGTTATTGCCCTGTGTTCCAAGCCCTCGTCCCAGCTCTCCTGGCCGCCCCATTCACACCCTCATCTGCTGTGCCCTCTACCTGCAGCCAGTGGACATTATGGAGCTCTACCGCAGCCCAGAGGGCTCCAGGGGCTTCACCTTCTACAGGCGGGACACGGGGCTCACCTCCAGGTTCGAGTCGGCTGCCTTCCCGGGCTGGTTCCTCTGCACTGCGCCCGAAGCAGACCAGCCTCTCAGGCTCACCCAGCTTCCGGGGGATGCCAGCTGGGACCACCCCATCATGGACTTCTACTTCCAGCAATGTGACTAGGGCAACCCATCTCCCAGGACCCAGGGGCAGAGCCCCCAGGGGTGAGTGGAGGAGGAGGAGGGCCAAGTGACCACCCTCCTCTGTTCTCGGGCCCCCACTTGACTGACTCGACACATGGTCACTCTCCCTTCTCCTGATTCCCAGTTTGCATAAATTCTTCTAGATTTGGTGATTAGTTCAAGTTTTTTCCCTGCCGGGTGGTACTCCTGGTATGGAACCTTGCAAAAATGACACGAGGTATAAAAGGGGGTGGTGGGAATCCTCATGCTTCAGGGTACCTTGCCCAGTGCCCCTGAACCCCACAGGCCAGCCCCATCCCAAGTTGAGCCTATTAGGGCCACCAGCTGCCTACATGGGGTCCCATCACTACCCCTGTGCAGGGTAAAGGGTTAGGACCCAAGTCCCAGTCCCTTCCCCTTCCCTAATTCAGCTGCCATCATATGTGCCTTCTCCACCCCCACCCTCATGCTCTCAGGGTGGTGGTGCCCAAGGGCATGGCTCCAGCTCAGAAGACCGAGGGTGGACAGGCAGTCACCTGAAACCCAAGGTACAATTAAAATCCAAGATGCTGGTGTCTAGTCACATGGAGATGCTCATGACACATTAAGCAAGAAGAGCAAGTTACACAGTGGCATATCTTATAATTCCATTTTAATTAAAAATACATATTTAATTAAAAATATAAGAAAATGTCTTCAAGAATTGACTTCAATTTTAGCAATGTCAGGCTGCTGGTATTAGGTGACTTTTTGTTGTTGTTCTTTTTATTTATTTGTATATTCTAATTGTCCTACACTGAAGATGGATTACGTGTGTCATCATCAGAAGAATTAATTTCGAGGTGAGCAGAGCAGACATCATTTCTGATTGTCCTCAGCTCCCACTTCCTGGGAGTGAGATAGGGTGGTTGCCTTCAGTTCAGATCTCAGCAGGCTGGGAAGGAGGGCCTGGTGGGTGCCTGTGGTTGGAGTCTCCTGGGGAGGGAACTGACAGAGAGAACACCATGCACTTTGACCGGAAGTGGTCCCTGAGGTTTCAGGATGTGGGATTCAGCCTCCCAGGGACTCCAGTGCTGGTTGAGTATGTCCCTCTAAATCTACATCCTTCTGAACCCCAGACTGTGACCTTATTTGGAGATAGGGCCTTTGCAGGTACAATTGGTTGAAGCCATGCTGTATTGGATGGGCCCCTCACAGTGTTCCTGGTATGGAACCTTGCAAAAATGACACGAGGTAAAAAAGGGAGTGGTGAGAACCCTCATGCTTCATGGTACTTTCCTCAGTGCCCTAAACCCCACAGGCCAGCCCCATCCCAAGTTGAGCCCATTAGGGCCACCAGCTGCCTACATGGGGTCCCATCACTACCCCTGTGCAGGGTAAAGGGTTAGGGACCCAAGTCCCAGTCCCTTCCTCTTCCCCAATTCAGCTGCCATCATATGTGCCTTCTCCACCCCCACCCTCATGCTCTCACCCCCACCCTCATTGCATATGGATGCAATATGCCTGCTGTCCTGGTAAGAACAGGAGGCCCAGGGAAGAAGGTTGTGTGCAGTCTGAGGCAGAGACTGGAGTTGAGCTACAATAAGGCAGAAGTGCCATGGCCCAGGCACCCTCCAGGAGGTGGCATTGTCCTGCCAGTCTCCCCAGCTGAGAGAGCGCATTTCCCTGGTGTTTTAAATCATCAAGTCTGTGATAATTGGTCATGACAGCCCTAGGAAATGAGCATTCCTCTCACACTGTGTCCCCTCCCTCATTGCACCAGTCCTCTCTGTGACCAGTAGAAGATGGCAGAAGGAACGTGGTGCCACTTCTGAAACTCCCACAGTGACTACGTTGGTCTCTCATTTCTTTGTTCCCTTGAGCTGGGGAAGCAGCTGTGTGTTGTAAGCAGCCAATAGAGACCCGAGTGGTGAAGAATGAAGCCTCTTGCCAAGGGCCATGTGAATGAGCATGGAAGCGCCCCTCCAGCCCTAGTCAGGCAGCCATGACACTGCTGAGTGCAACCTGGGAGGACAGTGACACAGAACCACCCAGCCAAGCTGCTGTAGGCACCCTGTCCCCCCAAGAGCATGTGAGAAGAAAAACATCTGGTGCTTTAAATGACTAAGCTTTTGGAGTCACTTGTTAGGCAGCAATAGATGAATAATACATAGGGAAAAGAAGTAAATGCATTTATTTTATTATGATTGCAATTTTCTCCAATATTTTCATTTTTCTTCTCAAAGTGAACATTGGCCCCTTTACTTCTTTAAATGTTCTATTTAAAAGTTGATCATACTAAATTTGCCAAATATTCTCTGTTTCTGCAAGATTCAGTTCTTCTTTGACTACCTTTGCACCTCCAGCCATGTGTGCCAGGACTGTGACCCCAATGTTCCCACCTAAACCCTGGGGATGGGAGCAGAGGCCAGGGAGGGGCTCAAATCTGAGCAGGTGTTGCACCTGCTCCTCACCTGTCAGACCAGCATGGATTCCACTAAGGACTAGCACAGGATGACCGGACCAGAGAGTATGCCTCCTAGACCTTTAGCCACAGCCTCCCAGGCCTCAGGGCTGAGAACATGGCTCCAGGCACCAGGCTATTCTGTAGATCCAGTTCACACTCTGTGCCCACTGGCCCAGCCATGGTCCCTGATTATCACCTCTTCTGAGGAGCTTCTGCTGAATTGAGATCCCTGGTCATCTGTTCTGACACTGTCTTACATGTACCTCTATGTGACCTTCCCCTCACTGTAATAAGTTGACTTGGGGTCTCTGGTCCCTAATTTGACCTCAAAGTCAAGGCTGCATCAGCTTGTTTCCAAGTACCTTGCATAGTCTTTGGCAATTGGAATTCAATGAGTGGGATGTGGGAGCCATTTCTTACCTGAAACATTCTCTTCCCTCCTCCATCTAAATTTCAGCTGCCCCACCCTTAGGGAGCAGCTGAAATTCCTTCATTCTTGAAGCTTCTCCAGCCTGAAGTGGCTCTTTATCACTTGTAGGATGATAAAACTCAAAAGGGATTTAGCAGGGATGCGCATGTAGCAGGGGAATTGTAACCACCCCACCATTCTTTTGACTTTGTTTCTGTAAGTGCTGACTCTGGTATGTTGCTTGTAGATAAAAAGCATGTTTGTATAAGAATCCTAGGAACTAACTTTAGAATATACAGACTCCAACTTCAGTTGTCCCTGACCTTCAACTGTAAAACCACGATGATACACACCAGATTGTCACTTGACCAAGATCCTTATTGGAAAGGACTGTACTGGTCTGCATGTAGAATGACTTTTCAAAACCATCTCCTTGAACTCTTTGTTCTGCTTTCCCTCTCCCTTCCTTATATAAATGCTGCCTGCACTGAGATGTTGGGATGGGCTATGACAAGAGTCCCCCGTCTTCTCAGGTGACTAGCACTTGAATAAACCTCTTTCCTTATTCATCAGCACCTGTCTCACAAGTTTGGCTTTTGTGGCACCAAATAGCCAAACCTTGGTTTTGGTTACAAACTGACATGTTGATTGAAAAGGACAGAATGTAAAATGCTGTGTATATGAACCAGAGGCCTTGGCATCATGGCATTCAAATGAAACAGGTCTCATTGTTTTAGATTTCTTCCATTTCAGCACAAGTCCCCAGTCTCAGCAAGTATTTACAGAGGTATATACTCATGACATATGTAGTTTGTGCCAGCTGTCATCACTAAGGACAATAGTTGTCCTAAAGAGCAGAGAGGGTCCCAGACCATGCCTAAGGGAAGAAGCAGAAGTGCTGAGGGCTCATATCCTGAAGAAGCTGTACAGGGAGAGCCCTCCTCAAGGACTACAAGACATCTTAGTAGGAGAATACACTCATTCTATGTGACTCCAGAACACACAAGCAGGACCAGTGAATGGATAGAGCTGTTTTTCCTGTGTGACCTGAAAATTTTAACCATAATGACCACACACACAATTAGGATTTTTCCAAGAGGTGTGAGGTCTCTGGCCCTGGAGGTATTGAAGTAGAGCCTGCTTAGCCTATTATTCAGAGATGCTGTAGCACCCAATTTGTCATGTCTAAGACCCTTAAAATTGTATAAATTTGGTTTCTCACTCAAGGAAATTATTTATCTGTATTGTCTCTAACACAATATGCCCTTGGCCCACAGATTGGAGTCTGGTTTTCTTAATTGACTTTTCAAGTGTTTATGACTTAGCTCCCCAGATGGACTGTAAAGTTACTTAACAGGGATATGCAATGAATGTCTTTGTCTTATAGCAGTGTGAATAAACATTCACTGATTGCCTGAAATCATACCCCATGCTTTGGCCCTTTACACAGAGGGGCAAGAGATTGAGAGAGGGGGTCAAGAATGACTGCTGGCCTTAGAAAACAGAAATCTGGTCCTGTTCCTGCCCATCTTTTCTTATCTCTCATTCTGCAGATATTGGGGTGTTAGATTGCCTCTCCCACTTCCTCCCTGGAGCTGTGCATAGAACTTTGTAAATGTCTTTAGAGGAAGAATTACAAGAAGGCATTGATCTCCAGAGAACACTACACCTAAGTGTTCTGCCCCTTGTGAGTGGGTAGCTGGATGAATGGATGGACAGATGTGTAGATGGATGGACTGAAATAAGTTCTGTCAGTTAGGGGCTGAGTATTTACCCTGGTCCTGCTCACACCATGTCATGTGCTCCAGTCATCCAGGGCACATGGCACCTGGTCAGTTCAGGATGATCTAAGTTTAATGTCCTTTGAGCATGGATTTTGTCAGATGTTCTGTCTCATCAAGTTGATTCCAGCTATTGGATGTACCTCCCATCATTCCAAACAGGGTCAAGCTCATATGCGCTCAGGCCCCACTTTCACGCTGCCTGGCTTTAGCCATCAGAGGTTGTTCTCCCCTTAGGCCCCTTGGACTCACTCCACTTGCCTCTGCCACCTTTAAGTCTAGAATGGAGCCCATGGGTACCAAAGGGAAGGCAACCTGAGGACATCTGATACCAGCATTGTTTATCTAGTGGCCCAAGCCACCAATAACAGTGTCAATGACAGTAGCTATGAGCAGGGGCCCAGCGCTGAGCTTCTGCAAACAAACATTCATTAATACCCCCACCTTCTCATTACCCATATTTGCTGTAGACATTGTGAAATCCACAGGTTCTTCTTCCCCATCCTAGAGCCAATTTTAAAGATGCTGCAGGCCCAACCCACCAGATAAGACTGTATAAATCCAGGCAGGTGCCCTGGAGAAGTCACTTGGTGGTTCCAGGCACTGAGGATTTGCAGGTCAGTGGTGGGCAGGCAATGTTCTCTCTATTTTCTTCTTCCTTCTATCAACATCTCAATATGCCCTTTTCTTAACTCCTCCTGGCAACTCTCTAGATGGAAAGATGTTCTATCCACAGAACACCATGGGATGCTGGGTAAGTTCCGGGGCACACAGAAGGAATTGGAGGAGAAAGTTGAATCAGGATAATGTTAATATTTGGAACTATATGCTTTAGGATATAATGCCAGAGGAATTTTCTAAGCCAGTGGTATTCAGTAGTGCTTGGTGAGGTTTAGACTCTTTAGAGGTACCCCAGTACCTACTGTAGTGCTCAAGGATAATGCTTGCATTTTCTGCTGACTCCATCACATGTTGACTCAGCAAAAGCAGGCCCTTTTATCCATTTTCATTCAAGTTTCTGTGTAAAACTTAGTTTTTAAAAGTACTGTCTGGGCTAGCCACTCATTCCAATGATAGTAAGTTGGAGGCCCGGGATAAAGGGGACTATCCAAGGTTGAATACAAATGAGTAGCAGCACTAGGTCTTGAACCCATTTTGCCATTTAAATTCGCTGTGTGGTTCTGTGTCCTGCCCATGAGCACCACTTGTGTCAGAGGAGGTTGGAGGGAGCTACAAGCCATGTTTTATGACTGCAAGATCATGTTAATTTTTATAAGGGAAACAAATGTCTATAGATAGAACAATAAACAATACAGTGAAATTTAATAAGAATGCAGAATAGAGTGCAATAGTAAAGATTTATTAAACTCTGAATCTCGGCATCATAGATAGTTTGATCTGATTCTTAATAACCACATACTCTAACTTCATGATTTTATAGATGCTGAAACTGAGGATTGAGGTTAAGTGAACTTGTATGGCTTGTTACTCTAAGCTGCCAATTAATTTGGCAGAACTAGACATTTAACTTACAGATAATGATTCCATGTTCAGTGACCCTAATGACATAGGTCAGAGTGGACAGCAATGAGGAGGAATGACTTTTGAGGCAGGGGAAGCAAAGACAGTCCTAAGTGTGGCCATTGGGAGGTAGGAAGAAGTTGTATGCCTGGAGGGGTGGCTCAGTGTCCACAGAGAAGTGAGACACGCTCATACAAATAGATCTGGGCCAGAGGGTGGTGAAAGGTGGGGATGTGTGAGAGCAGTACTTAGAAGATGAGTCCATGTTGGTCTGGATTGAAGGTAGAAAAACCAGGAACACAGGCAAGGTCTAATGGCTGTTAAGAAATAAAAGTTAATTTTAAAGAATAATCTATCACAGTGGTCGGCAAACTGCGGCTCTCGAACCACATGAGGCTTGTGTACCGCGGTTTGCTGCTCTGTTGACTAATGAGTTTGCCAACCACTGATCTATCAGAACTTGTTAATAAATTAAACAGAGTCAGGAGACGTGGGCAAAATGGTCAATGACCCTCCGGTTTTTTAATCTCACTGGCTGGAGGAAGATTGTGTACTGGGAGAAATAAAACTGGGAGGGACATTGGACTGGAGGTGGGTGGGCAAGAGGTGATCAATTTGACCTTAGAAATATTTGGTTGGGTATGATGGCAAGATGTCCAGAAGGGGGTGTCCTTTAGCTGCTGGAGATAAACTGGGGTGTTCAGTCTGGACTTGGAGGTGTAGATTAACATGATCATTGCAGTTATGGAAATGGGTGAATTGAAACTCAGGGAAATGAAAGAGAAGTGCTTAGGACTTTGACTTGTGGCTTCCAGTGTTAGGAATGCTTCCAAAGGAAGGGCAAATCTACAACATCTGAGAAGAGGACATGGAGAGGTGTGAAGGGAGGCAGTCAACCAAGGGTTCCCAGGGGCATTGGCCAACTATCAGAGGATTGAGAAAGAGTCCAGATTTGGTGCCATAGAAACTAATGTGGGTCTTAGAGAACATATTCACATGCAGGAGATCAAAAAGAAGATAGGATGGGGATGGTGTGAAAATAGCATGGAGAGTGTCTGGGGCTATTTGGTGCTGGTATGTGATCCAGGACAGGAGAACTGATGAGCTCTGTGACAGCCAGAGATGGTGTTAAAGGAGAGGTACGGGACAAAGTCCAGTGAAAGGCCACTTGGGGGCAAAAGAGAAGGAAAAGCTCTGGGTATGGAGTGTGTGACACACTGGGAGGAACTGAGGTCCCTGAGCTCCTTGATGGATTAAATATGAACTTCTCCCTCCTCCTCACTCCATCACAGTGAAGCCAGGACCCAGGCAGGGGCTGATGTGGGAGCATGTAGGGGAGACACTGGAATTTGGGGCTATGCCAGGACTGGAGGCTTCTGGGGCTCTAAGGGACTCAGCTGCCCTGAATTTCTGCCAGTTCTTTGAGCTGATAGTGACTGTGGGAATCCTGCTGGTCTAGCTTCACATAGGGCCCTCCACTGGGTCTGCCCCAGCCAGACCTTGGCACAGCTACCAGGATGCGCATACTTTTGCTGCCACAACCAAAAGATCCCATGTAGCTTGGCTGAGAGAGAGCACTGCATCAGGTGGGCTTTGTTGAGGCCATGCTGCTGGGGTCCTCTCTAGGCTGGGGGATCATCCGGTGCTTTGTTACTCAGAGTTTGGTCCAGGGACCAGCAGCATTGGCACTTGGTTGCGAGTTTGAAATGCAGAGTCTCAGGTCCCACTCCAGACTGAGGGAATCAGAATCTGCTTTTAGCAATAGTTGCCAATGAATGACATGTTCACCAGAGGGAGAATGGAGCTAGCCTAGCGGTCCAAGCCTGGCTGATCACTGGGATCACGCCAAGCCTAGGAAAGACTCATCAAGAGCCCCCAGGTGACTCAAAGGGCAGGCACTTTTGGGAGCCAGTGACTTTATCTGAATGCTTCACTTAAAAAAATTAAAACTGCTGAAATCAGTTTGGCTCAGTAGATAGAGCGTTGGCCTTTGGACTGAAGGGTCCCAGGTTAGATTCTGGTCAAGGGCATGTACCTGGGTTGTAAGCTCAATCCCTGGACCCAAGTTGGGGTCCAAGCAATCAATGCTTTTCTCTCTCTTCCCTTTCCTTCCACTCTCTCTCAAAAAAGAAAAAAAAATCAATGAAAAAATATCCTAGGGTGAGGATTAAAAAGAAAATTAAACTTACTTTACTTTATACTAAAACTGAAATTCATATTTATATAGGAAGAACATTAACATCTTAAAAAAAACAAAAAACCATTCATGATCTTGCTACCACAGATTAGTGCTGTAGCAATGTGGGCATCCTTTGCTTCTGTGTCTTTGAATGCTTGTGGGTTTCAGTGGCATCATAACCTATGCATGATTTATATCCTGCACTTTTCACTTGATATATCTGGAACATTTTAATGTTATAAAATCTGCTTCTACAATATCATATTTAATGTACACATACTTTTCTTATTTACTAAATTTGCCATAATTTTAAAATCAATGGCCTATTATTGAATATTTAGACTATTCCTAACTTCCTGCTATTGTAAAGTCGATATAGTGAAGATCTTTGTTGTTGTGGGGTCAAACCCTGGAGTCAGAATAAGACCACCAGAGGCTGCTAATAGATTAAAAAAAGCAGGCATGGATTTATTGAACTGGCCAGGACAGCCGCAAGAGCACCACACACAGGTGGCCACACTCACGACTGCGCCGTCCCAGGTGTAGGCAGTCCTTTTAAAGGTCTAAACCACAAGGATTTTCCTTTGTCCTGAATTCTAAATTCTAAAGTCTGGGAACAACCCGCAGGGTGGCTCCCAGCCACATCCTGCTGGACATTGGAATGTGGCCCTATCTTGGGATAGCAGATAGTACACAAGCAGACCTGAACGGTTAATCTCTAAAGGTTATCTGCAGTTTCTACTCCTGAAGCTACCAAGTCAGTGGGAATCAATCTCCTGTGGTTCCAGTCCACAGGCACAGGAAAACTGCCTTTGCCTCCAGGTCTCAATCTGGAAGCTGAGGCAACTACCCTATTGTTTAAGCAAGTAAGCGAGTGCCGAAGCCAGAATAGCAGGGTTAAAATTCAAACAGCAGTTTTTACCCAAGTATGGTTGCTACCATACTTCATTTGTGACTAAACGTTTGGGCAATCTCTTATATTTCATTAGAATGAGGACAATGGATGAACTTACCAAGCACAAAGGCTTTTTTAATACTTTGATCACATCACCAGTACCTTCCAGAATTGCAGTCCTGCCTGGCGCCCTGTTATCCTTTACTCCCACGAACCCTCAGACTGCAAAGCCCAGAGAGACAGGAAATGAGCTGAGGCAGATCCAGCTCTAAAGCTGTCTCAGTCTCACCACTTCTCACACCCAGGCCTTGGAGCTCGGTGCTGCTGCAGCGGCTGGAGCCCACCATCAGCATCAACCTGTCCTCTCACCTGCCTCCACACATCCTCGTCACTTCCCTCTCCCTCTCTGAGCCCTGCTCCTTTCTACCAATTTTCTCCTCCCACCCCCTCTATTTTCTGCTCTCTTATTTCTTCTCTTTCCCCTTCTTGGTGAGAATCTTACCTGCTCGGTAAACCTCAGCCCTAGCCATCCTTGCATTTTACTTTTCCGGCTATTTTCCAACTCTTACCACACTCAGGCCCTAATTTGCTCTGGTTCTTTCAAACTAGATTCCAGACCAGCCCTTTGAAAGGTCATTTTAGGGCAAAGCTCTGGGGCAGATTACCTGGCTGGAAGGAGAGGCTTTGTGGTCTGGGGTTTATATGGGAACACTGGCTTCAGTTTTGATCACTCATACCTCGAGCCTGAGCCTGTCCTGTTTCCACGTGGTGTAGTGGCAGGAGCTTGTCAGGATTTGGATGGTCTCTCTCTTCCAGAGTCTGGGCAAGGCGACCAGTCCCTCGGAATAAGCTGTCTCACTGTGCAGGGCAGGGTCCACACCTCCTGCTCGGAGGGGAGGGTGGCTGTGGTGACTATATCTCTGGGAAATGGGGTGAGGTTCCAGTGAGCCCATCCTCAAGCTGTGAGGCTCCAGCCCACCACCACCAGCTCAGCGTGGGAAGTGCTCCCAGAGAAATCATTTGGGGAATGTATTCTCTGATTTCGCAGGGCTGGAACTAGGGCACGTTCTCAAGATCACACCCCTGCCAGCTCGACCTGTTCCCAGATGCCCAAATGAGAGGGGCCAGCGCTGCCTGGAGTGTATGGGGTTAGGGAGACCTCAGTGGACTCGGGGGCCAGTCATGGAATAGTGGCCTGGTGGGATCTTCCATCCTGTGCCTGGGGATTTGGGGTGCATGGGGTGTCTGCCCCCAGCTCCACTGCCCTCCTCTCACAAGCCCTTCTCTCTTTTCCCTCAAGGACCAGTCACCTGGGATTGGAGAAATGTGCTCCCTCCCCATGGCAAGATACTACATGTAAGTCCTCCCTTTCCTGGTCAGGAGCCTGGGGATGACTCGGGAGAGGGAAAGAGGCCGAGGCAGAATGGCAAGCCTCCTTCTTACCCTAGAAACCTCAAATGCCCTGTAATTAAGCTTAATCACAACCCCAATAACAATAGTCTCTTTCCTAAGCATCTGCATGATGCCAGCAATTTACTGTCTTGTCTCCATCCTAAGAAACCCATGAAAGGTTGTTACTAAGCTCATTTTATAGATCGACAAACAGGCTCAGAGGTTAAACAAATTCGCGGATGTCACCCAGAGCCAGGGCCCAGACTGCACATCCTCTGTGCTGCTCTATTCTCTCTCTGAAAGCTGAGGGACCATTCTGTGTCTCAGTGACAACATCTCCATGTGCTGGCCTCTGTGGCCTCACTCCTAATCCGGGTTTCTGTGTCTTACATTTTTTCTTGTTTGACATTTTGGTGTTTACTTAGTTTATTCTTTACTGTCTATGACTTTCTATGCAAATTACCCCAGCCCTTAGGGAAGGTGATGGGATGTAATGAAAATAAAATACACTGGCCACTGGGGTGCCTGTCCTCAGCTCCTGCACAGACATCTTGTCCCAACATGGGCCAGTCGGGGCTCCAGGAAGTCACAGCGCAGCTGGAAGTCAAGACACATATACAAAACACGCAAATAACAAGACAGATGCCTACCTTGGGGTATCTAGCTTGGGTTCAGGTCTCCAAACAACTCTGGCCAGCAGATACATTCCATACTGTCTTGGAGGACCAGTTGGCAAGCCCAGGCTCCTCAGATGTTTATTTTTATTTCATTTATTTATTTATTTATTTATTTAAATATATTTTTATTGATTTTGAACAGAGAGGAAGGGAGAGAGATAGAGAGTCAGAAACATCGATGAGAGAGAGTCATTGATCAGCTGCCTCTTGCACACCCCCCACCGGTATGCCCGTAACCAAGGTACATGCCCTTGACCGGAATCGAACCCGGGACTTTTCAGTTCCCAAGCGGACGCTCTATCCATTGAGCCAAACCGGTTTCGGCAGATGTTTATTTTTTATTGTGTAAGTGAACTTGCTTTAAACACATAGTCATTAGCTAAGGGTATTGTAATTAGCTGTTATTGAGAAAGGAAGCTCACCTGGAGGCAGTGGCGTTGGCTCTGAGCCTCTGCCCTGGAAAATAAGGAAGCTCCTCGGGCTTGAGAATGGCTGACAAATGTCTCTGAAACCAGCCAGGCAACTGAGCTAATAACCATGCACATGCTCGCTCAGCATGGTTTCTCAGCTCCAGGAGTGCAGTCACCCTCCCAGGCCACCATTACCACCAAAGCCAAGCCCAGTGGCTGTCATCAGGCCACTCCAGCTTTCTGCCGACCCCTTTACTTGGCCTCTATAATATGGGTGTCCCAGAGCTCACCTGCTGGGTACAGGGAGCCGTGTGGCTTATTTAATATCACTTAGAATTTGTTTCCCCAATTTATGGATTTTCTTCTATTAAAGAGTGCTTAGATAGCTGAAAAGCAAATCACACTTCAATATACACTCAATTAATTCCTTTAATAAGAGAATAAACATCTATGGATAACTGGGGCAGGCCCAGAAAACCTAGAAGAAGACTCACTGTATGCCGAGACATCTCAGCCGCCTGAGAAGATTTCTCCAGAAGGCGGCAGAAAAGGGCTATATCGTCCAGAAACTTCTCTACCCCCCAGTGAGATGGCACCCACTCCCCTCAATGTCCTGAAGGCCTGACAGAGCCCAAGCCTTGTAAAGGGTGGAGGTGCAGCCTCTGATGAGATCCAGGAAGCCTTTCCTGCCTTAAGATGACCTGGTCCTTACCTGCCCCTTCACACCTGTAGAGAACAACCCCAGATACTTAGTATGCAATCAGATTGTAGGGTTGGGGCTCAGCAGTGCCATCAGTATTGCCATCTGTTCCAGAATTAAGGATGCCGATCAGAAGGCTCTGTACCTAAGAGGCGACCAGCTCCTGGTGGGAGATCCTGATGCAGACAACTGCTGTGCAGGTGAGCCCTGAGCCTCTGCCGCCGGGACCTGCCCAGGCTCCATCTGCCACATGCTCTCCCCTGCCCTCCTGCCTCTGGGGACAGTGAGAAGAGACAGTGAATAACTGAGACCCCCTCCTACTAAGAGGGCATGACCCTGAAGGTGTCCTAGTGCATCCTGCTGTGCCCTGGCCCAATTCCTGCTCAAACACAGCTCGTCCAGAGTTTATGATGTGGGTCCCCTCATGCCCTGGTTCTTTCCTCTCTTCCTTTCCAGAGAAGATCTGCACACTTCCCAACAGAGACCTGGATCGCACCCAACTTCCCATCTTCCTGGGGATCCAGGGAGGCAGGCGCTGCCTGGCCTGTGTGGAGACAGGAGAGGGGCCTGCCCTGCAGCTGGAGGTGAGACGCTTCCTGTTCTAGGGAACCCTGTAGAGCTGCCTGTCCTCCAGGCACTCTGGAATCTGTGGGTGCCCTGCCAGGTCCACATGTCCCTCTCCTGCAGGTTTCCGCCATCTCCCTCTGCACCCAGGGCCAAGACCCTTGTCCTCACAGCCCTCAGGAGGCCGTTCCCAGTAAAGTCCCTCCTTGCCCAGTCCCTCACCACCTCCTCTGCAGCCTCACCCTGCAGCTGGCCACTTGTCTCTCCTTCCCTCCCCCCACCCCCCAGGATGTGAGCATCGAGGACCTGTACAAGGGTGGTGAGCAGGCCAAACGCTTCACCTTCTTCCAGAGAAGCCTGGGTTCCGCCTTCAGGCTTGAGGCTGCAGCCTGGCCCGGCTGGTTTCTCTGTGGCCCGGCTGAGCCCCAGCAGCCGGTTCGACTCACCAAGGAGACTGAACCTTCCATCCGCACTGAGTTCTACTTTGAACAGAGTCGGTAGGGAGGCAGCAGGCAGAGTTCCAGCCTGATGCCCCCAAAGTGGGCTCATGTGCTCCGGGCCAGTGGTAGGCAGAGCGATGTCCACATCTTGATCCCCAGCACCTGGGGACATGTCACCTTACAAAGCAAAGGGGACTTTGTGTAAGTTAAAGGTCTGGAAATGGGGAGACCATCTTGGCTTATGGGGTGGAAGGGAGATGAGCAATGTCTCATGGGGTCCTCATAAGAGGGAGGCAGGAGGGCAGGAGTCAGAGAGAGGTGGGAAGATGCTGTGCTGCTAACTTTAAAGATGGGAAGGGGCTGTGGCATGAGTGCAGGTGGTCCAGAAGCTGGACAAGGCAAGGGAACAATTGTTCCCTAAAGCCCCCAGGAGAAAACAACGCTGTGACTACTTGATTTTAATCCCATGATGCCATTTCAGGCACCTGCCATCCAGAGCTGTCAAATATTAAATGTGTGTTGTTTTCAGAACTACACTTATGGAGTTTGTTACAGCGGCAACAGGGAACTGATACAGGGCCTCAGGCCCCGCGTGTGTGTCTAATGCCAGGGAACCTTGAGGTCTCCAGAAGGCCAACCACAGCTGCTCCTCTAGTCCATCTGCTCCAGAGCTTCCAGAACAGCCACGACACTCCAGGAAGAACCCAGCTGTCCTCCTCTGTTCAAGGGCAACGCCTTGGGCAGCTAACCGTTTCAGCTTTAGTTCAAATCTTACAACTTTTCTATGAGACACTTCACAATGTGTCAGTCATTCAGCTGATCGGTGCCCTTATTGTCTGCTGGTTCAGATGAGTGAGGAGCAAAGAGGGGCAGTGATGGCTGGGCAGGGGGTTTCCACAGGACGGGGTGAGTTTAAGGTTCCAGTGGAACCAATATGTTGAGGTGACTGTTAGAGCTGGGAAACAGACTGGAGACTTTGCAGCCAGACTGACACTTGTCCTCAGGGCTCGGTCTCTCTCCACTCACAGAGGATGTGTGGTAGGGCACCAGCCAGAGCCCATGGCGCTGGGCTCTACGGGGGGTGGCTGCTGGCTGGCACCATTCCTCTCATAAAATCGCTCCACATCCGTGTGACAGGTGCCATGGGCCAAGGAGTTTCAGAGCACTATGATTTCACCTGGAGCGACCCACAGGGGAGGCTCCTGACCTCCTTCTGACAGGTGAGGATCCTGTACGGAGAGGCATGAAATAACGTGTGCATGTGGTGGAGCATCCGACGCCAATGGCAGTCCTCAGTGTATCCCCACTTATTCCAGGGGCTGGGATAGAATGGAATTCAGAGCTGAGCTCCCTTGGAGCTGAGAATTGAGTGTGAGAAACACTAAACAAGCAAACAAACAAACAAGAAAACAAACAAGGGCAGTTGACCTGATAGAGGGTGGTAACAACGTGGTGACAGGGAGGTGACTCTGCCTTTTTTGAGAAGGTGACACTTGAGCTGAGACTGAGGGACAGGAGGAGTTGGGCGAGGAGTGATCCTGGGGAGGAGTAGCCAACACAGAGGGCGTGGTGTTCATTTAGCAGCAGAAGGCCGGGTGGGTGAAGCATGGAGAGCAATGCAGAAGGTTAGGAGGTGAGCAGACCACAGGGCTGATCAGAGGGCCTGAAGGCAGAGTAAGAGCTATGGTCCATTTTTAGATGCAAAGGGAAGCCAGAGGACAGTCATGCTGGGCTTCATAGCTCTGACCAGTCTAGCTTCTCCCCTTGCCTCTCCATGGCCTGGTGTTTATGTGTTGGGACTGCCCTGTGGCTTTTTAGGACTTGTTCTGTTTAAGTTTGGTTAACCAGGGCCCAGAGCAGCTGCAGGTACACCGGGAGGTGCTGAGCAAATACAAAATCTCCAACAACTTGGTGGGTGATCACTTGGTTCCTGTCAGGTCAGCCTGAGGAGCTGGAGCAGCAGGGGGATGGCACCACTGCAGCAGGAGCTGGAGCTGGAGCGGGTGGTGGGGCGGGCAGGCTTCTTGAGGGCATGGCCTTTAACCTGAGCCTCTAAGAAAAAGGACTTTTCCAGACAGCAAGTGTGGGGAGGGGCCCTGCAGTCAGAGAGGCCGACTCAGGGAGGTGATGATGGTGTCACCTGATGAGCTGTGTCACCCACGGGCTGGGGCCCAGGACTTGTGGCTGAGGAGCTGCTGGAAACTTAGGTGAGAAGACAGGTGGGGCCAACTGTGAGAGCCTTGGAGGGAGGTTAGACTTCATCTAGGAGGCCTGGAGGAGTCATCCCAGGATTTCAAGTCTTAAGCCTGGGCCCTGGAGGTCCACACCAAACCCACCTGCAGCTGCCAGCGCTTCAGCTTGGCTTGGTTTCCTGCTCTCTCCTCCACACCCACAGGCCTTCTGCTGGGTGCTGCCTTGGATCAGTGTGGCACTCTGGTTTGACCCATCTCTGGCCACAGTCCCTCATCTCCTTCACTCCTGGTAACTCACCTGACCCAACCTGAGCAGAGCCCACACGTGGCAGGGGATGTGGGTCTGCCTGGTGGCTGTGAGCTCAAAAGAGAAGGGTCAGCCAAGTGAACTGGATCAAGTTTTCTACTCACGTGAGATACCATTTGCACACCTAATGCCTGCCTGTTCTGTGTTCATGCTCTGGAGAGTGAGATGCTCCCTGAGACTGAGAAGACACAGTGCCACGGGAGCCTTCCAGGCTCTGGGGAAAGTGATAGGTGCTCTAGTCCTAGGGGTTCTGGTCCTGGGGATTTCAGAGAGAGAGAGAGAGAGACCTGAAGTGCCTTCTGATAGGTGCAGGTCAGAGATGCCATTCCCAAGCTGTCCCTTAGATGCCTTCTCCTCCCGGGTGACCACACTAGAGGCTTCATCCCACCACTAGGCCCTCAGCACTATCCTCACATACATTCTGAGAGAGGCTCACTATGTGTCTTACCCACAATTCACATCTCAGAGTGAACAAGAAAGTCAGAGCCAAAGACAGTAAGCTGGTGGTGAGCACATGGTGACCGCTCCTATGGGACTGGGGGCCATGGGCAGGGCAGGAGGTCCAGGTAGAGGAGATGGCCCAAAATGGGCCTGAAGAAGGTGCTGCGTGTGGCTGTGTGTGTGTGTTAGTGCATGCATGTTTGTGCACACATATATGTATGGTGTGTGTGTATATGCATGAGTTTACCTGTGTGTATGTGTGTTATGTGTATGCATGAGTGTGTGGGTGTGTGTAAGTGTTGTGTGTGTGCATGAGTATCTCCGTGTGAGTATATGTGTTCATGAACTTGTGTCCATCTGTGTGCACATGGACTGTGTGTGTGCTTGAGTGTCTGGGTGTGTGTGCGTGTTGTGTGAGTGTGTTGTGGGTTCCATACATGAGCAGTGGTTGATATATAAAAGCCCATGTTTTTATTCCAGGAAGCTTTGAAGCAATGTTATACAGAGGGTGATGTGTTCAGGGTCTCCTGTAACCCGGTGTCACTCCAACCAAAATTCAAAATGTAGTTACATTCCCTTTGAGCCCATTTTTATCTTGTGATGCCCTACAAACAACTGCTCAAAATGTTGGCCACTAAGCCCCACTGTCTGCACAGTTCAGGGCAGTGCTAGGCAAGTTCAAACCCAGATTTAGGGAGGAAAAGTGAAAGTGAGAAAGAAAACTTAATGGGACACAACTTTTCCTTGGTACTGTTCTGCAAAAACATACAACCATTTCCAAAATGAACATGATGGAAATGAACAAAATGACACCAACAGGGACGTTCGTCTTGGTCAGAAGCACTGGTATTTGAGTTATTTGAGTTCACTTCCTGTTGGAGTTTACATTTGTGTAACTACTGGTAAATAAAAGGTTTGCTAGTATTTTACCAAAACAAATTCCAGTCACTGCCCGGAAGAGACTATTCTGAACCAGGAACCTGCAGCTCAGCTTTCGGTCTGCAGGTGGCGATGAAGGTCAACTTCTGTGTCATGTTGGGGAGCAATTTCCATGAGGTCTTATAGTGTCACAGGGTCAGCCCTGTGCCCCATATCCCCTCTTCACTTACAGTAGATACATCTATCTCAGACGATGTGCAGATCCAAATCACATGACAACTCCTTCCTTCCCTCAGCAGCATATTCCTAGCAACTTCTTATAGGAGAAGCAGATCTCTGAGCCTGGGAGGGAAGAGAAATGTAAGCACAGTCTCTTATGTTTGTGCCTGTATGTGGAGGAGCAAATATGCCTGAACCCCTCCTCCTGCAGTAAGTCCTCTGCTGTGAGTCCTCCCACCCTTGTCCCCTCGGACACGTTTGGGACACCAGTCCAGGGCCTGTGATAGCAGGTGAAGGCAAGGAAGCTGCAGCCTGGAGTCTTAGGCAGGCTCCGCCCTAGAACCTTCCCATGACGTTTTCTGGAGCTCCAGAGAGCAGTACTGGTCACATGATCCGTGTTCTTGGAGGACTGCAGACTCAGTTTCTCCTAATCAAGTACTTCCCACACTGATGCCAGGGAACGGGGTTCCAGGGAATGCTCATGGTTTATGAGGGAAAGGTCATTGTGATGGTTAATTTTATGCAGATAAGTGATGCCCAGATGGCTGGCAGACACTGTCTCTGGGTGTGTCTGTCAGGGAGACTCCAGAAGAGCTTACACTTGAATCAGTGAGCGAGGGAAGCAGACATCTTCCCAGTGTGGATGGGCACCATCCAGTCCACTGAGGGCCCCAGCAAAACAAAAAGCCAGAGAAAGGGTGAGTTTGGTCTCTTTTCTTGTGCTGGAATGTCCATCTTTTCTAATCCTCAGACTTCAAAGCCCCTGATTCCAGGGCATTCAGACTCAGACTGAGTTCTACCACTGCTTTCCTGGCCCTTCAGCTTTCAGATAGCAGACCTTGTGACTTCTGGCTTCCAATACCTCATAACAGTGAGCACCTTCTTATACTCTATCCATTATCTATCTATCATCTATCTATCTATCTATCTATCCATCCATCCATCCATCATCTACCTATCCATTATCTATGTATCTACCTATCTATCCATCAGCTACCTATACATCTATCTATCTATCCACTCATCCATCATCTACTTATCCATCATCTATTATATCTATCCATCATCTATGTATCTACCTATCTATCCATCATCTATCTATCTATCTATCTATCTATCCATTATCTACCTATCCATCATCTACCTATTCATCATCTAGCCATCAGCTATCTATCCATCATTTATCTATCTATCTATCTATCTATCTATCTATCTATCTATCTATGTATCTGAGCATGGGGGCGCTCGTACACACACAAACACACACACACACATACCTATTTCTATTTCTAGGGGAACCCTCATACCTATTTACTTTGCTTCAGCCACACCAGGCTCCTAACTGTTCCCCAGAGATTGCATGCATGGTGCTACCCAGGGTCTTTACATCAGCCTTCTGGTAGGAAGTCTCACTTCCTCCATGAGGCCACTCGGATCACTTGATATTGTCCCACACCCCCTTCTCGGCATGTCTGCGCCACTGGGTGCCCGATGGCCTGATCACGTGTTAACACACTCTGACCCCAGTGTGCGCTGAGCCCCACCTCCTCCAGGTCAGCTGACGGCAATGAGAGCCCAGTCAATGTACGTGTCACTGGGATACGTGTTTCCATGACACAAAGGGAATCACTAAAATAGGAAGCTGACAATCAAAACATAACTCTTTTACAAAAAGCATGTGTTGCAAATGTGACCAACATGTCAGCCCTTCTGGACCTGTTAGTCACCGAAGATCATGGAACATCTCCCTCATTCACAGGCTGCTCGTCAGCAATACCTCCCAACACTCTGAGGAGGCACAGGAGTCACCGCATGGAAATCCAGGGGTCCCGATTCTGGGAAGTCCCTGGAGCAGACCCCAGTGGAGAGGAGGTCTTCGCCAAGGCTGGCTGGTGGGCAGCGGGGGCATGGCGTCCCGTTCTGGAGGTTGGGTGTCTCTTTATGGTGTTGTCCTTGTTGCAGTGGCACTTCCTGGGCTGGCCGGACACCCAACCAAAGGGGATGGGAGCTCCTGCTCTAAAGGGTCCCCCAGGAGAGAACACGGGGTGGCAAAGCCCATGAGGCTCACACAGACTCTGCCAACCGAGAGGGCGCTGGCCTTTTATCAGCGTCTCGTTCATGGCACTGACCTGTGCACTATGAAGGGCAGACTGGTTACTCACACGTGAGCACAGCCCTACCAGGATCCACGTGTGAACATGCAGGTCCCACTGCCTTGTTCTGGGGCTGAATGTTTATTATGGCAATATGTGACAGCAACAAAGGGCCCTGTGCTAAAAAAACAAAAACAAAACAAAAAAAACACCCGTATTTCTAATGATGTTCTAGCAGATGAAAATAAAATTAGGAAAGGTAGCTTTTTGTGATTCCCTTCAGGGGGCCACAGGTGGCTGAAGCAAAGCAAACAAGGAAAGGGGGTGAGGGAGAGACGTGGCTCTGAGCAATATGCGGGCATGTTAGAGGTCTGGTCCTTAGCAGGAGGGCAATGTGGGGACCCCTGGATGATTTCAAGCAGGGCAGTGACAGGTCCAACAAGCCTCCTACCAGCAGTGTCAGGTGCTGCCCAGAGAAGGAGTGTCAGCATGGGCTCTGGTGGCTCGCTGTCCTCCCCACTCCCCCTCCTTACCCTCATCTGCTCACCTCCAGTGCAGATGAGTACTGAGTGTCTACTGGCCACTGTGGGGGAGCTGGGAGAAGTGAATGGATGCAAGGCACAGTATGAAGGTAAGGTTGGCAGAATGGGGTTGACGACCAGTGTTGTAGTTTTCAGCACTGAGCTTGTGGGGTGGATGAAATGGAAGACTGAGTCCTTTGAAAAAGCAGATGGCCCAAGATGGAGAGGTATTTGAGAGCTGGGAAGAGGATGCCAGGCCTTCAGTGGAGGCTTAAAGACAGGCTGTAGACGGACAATCAGGAGGTGTGGAGTGTGGACATTTAGGAAAAAGCAAGGGCTTCAAGCGAATCAGCGTACCGACACCACAGTGCCAGTCTGGCCAAGTTCAGAGTGTCCATGGGATCCAGGAGCTGAGAGGCCCTGGAAACTTCCAGGAGAGCGGATGGCCAGATGAAGGGTGTTCAGGAGTGATTGGAAGGTGAGGACATGGAACAGTGAGCACAGATCATTTTCCAATAAATTTGGTTGTCACATGGTGGGAGAGACATATGTGTAGCTAGAGGGAGACACGAGGCTAGGGAAGAAATTTTCAACACGTGATAGGTATAAACACGTGTAAGATTGGGAAAAAGGGGGGATGCACTAGGGGTTTGAGGTTAAGTGCATGGGCTGTGAAGAAAAGTTATTTGAGCTTAAATTTCCACTCAGCCATTTCTTATCTGAGTAAATAGAATGAAGTAGAAACACTCTAGTTACCTTTAGAATTCTAGCTATTTTCCTCAGTGGATAGTGTCTGCCCGTGGACTGAAGGGTCTTGGGTTTGATTCTAGTCAAGAGCACATGCTGGGTTGTAGGGAGTGCAGGAGGCAACCAATCAATGTTTCACTCTCATCATCATTGAAATCAATATATATTAGAGTCCTAGTGCATGAAATTTGTGCATGGTGTGTGTGTGTGTGTGTGTGTGTGTGTGTGTGTGTGTGTGAGTCCACCCAGCCTGCACCCTCTCCAATCTAAGAGCCCACTCACAATCCAGGACTGCTGGCTCCCAATCACTCACCTGCCTGCTTGCCCTTAACTGTTTCTGCCTGCCAGCTTGATCACTTCCTAACCACTCTACTGTTAGCCTGATCAATGCTTAACTGCTCTCCTGCTGACCTGGTTGCTCCCAACTGCCCTCCCCTGCAAGCCTGGTCCCTCCCCAACTGCCTTCCCCTGTAGGCTGGTCCCCTTGCAACTGCCCTCCCCTGCTGGCCATCTTGTGGTAGCCATCTTGTGTCCATGTGGGGGTAGCATCTTGTGTGTTGGAATGATGATCAATTTGCATATTACCTTTCTCTCTCTCTCTCTCTCTCTCATATATATATATATATATATATATATATATATATATATATATATTAGCCCAGCCAGGTGGCTGAGTGGCTGAATGTCAACTGACCTATGAACTAGGAGGTCATGGTTCCATCATTGATGTTTCTATCTCTCTCTCTCCCTTCCTCTTTGAAATTAATAATAATAATAAAGAATTCTAGATGTAGCAGAGTCTTAAGTTTTTATCTTTCCATAATGCACCTGGGGAAAAAGAGTCAATGATTTTCTTTAGACTTAGTGCCAGTACCATTTAAGAATATGAAAATGCTGTCTCAATATTATTTCCAAGGAAACTGTTTCACTCATCTATTATTGTGAAATAAACCATCCTGAAAACTTTTGGTTTTAAAAAGAAGACTATATTCTGTTTGTGAATCTGCAGTTGACCAGGGCTCGGTGGGGTTACCTTCTCTCTTAGCCACCTGTGTCTCACAGATCTGCTGGTGACACTGGCTCTGCACTGGGACCTCATGGGGATATCGGTCCCAACACCATCGCTGGTCCTCTCCAGGAAGCTAAGGCTTCCCCACAGCACAGGGGCTGGGTTCCCAGAGTGCGCGTCTGCAGGGAGAGAGCCAGTAGGATTTTGAGGACCTGACTCGGGAAGTGATTCAACATTGCCTTTGCCTCACCGTGTTCATTGGAAGTGCATCATTAATGTCAATCATCTTTAAAGGGGCAAAATCAGACTCCACCTCACAGTGAGAAAGCCTCAGAGAATGTGTGGGCTTGTTTTAAAACCACAGTAGCAATACAGTGCCAATGTAGACAAAAAAATTACAATAACAGGTTTTCTCAGTCTGTTCTCCCGAAGCCGTCAGTGTTCTATGACTTCCTTGTTGAAGCAATACTTGCAAGGGCATATTTATTTTATCTAAGAGCAGAAAAGCTGGTGATAGAAATGAATTATCCATACAGATTTTCATAACACAAAGAGGGAAAATAGTCTTGTGGTCGTTCTGAATTTATTGCTCCTCAAAACTGTGTGAACTAGTGTCCGATCCAGTTTGTGAGGCAGGCCCATATCTCTCCCATTGGAGTGGAGAGGGGAAGGAACGGTTCATGCATCGCTGAGGCTGTCTGTCATTATGAAGACTAGCACTATAGGCAGTGACACTCCTATGATAAGCAAATGGCTGGCCTTTACACATAATGTTGCCCGAAGGAATGGAAAAAGGATGAAATCACATTTTATCTCATGAGTGTGGGTAAGGCACATAGAGTGTGTTTCTCCCACCAGGTGTAAACTTGGGCCAGTGGAGTGGGTGTGCTGACAGCTATCAGCACATCACAGCTTTATGGGGAGGACAGAGAAAGCCGAAGCTGGCAAAGCCCTGAGTGGGGCACTGCACAAAGGATGCTCACTAAGAATTGAGAATGGCTCAAGATGTGCAAACCTCGAGGAGGCTGAATAAGATGGGACCTTGAATAAGAGTATGCTACTGCTTTGCTGGGTGAAATGGAAGAAGGAAAAAGTTTAGGAGGTTTCAGTGCAGGTTGATGGGGACTTGAGGATATCTCTTTCTACTAGTTATATTATTTGTCTATAAGTGAGGAGAGAGGAGGGAGGACAGAAGACTGAACAAAGTTGGGAGTATTTGAAATATTTTCTATGAAGATGGGACAGCCAGCAAATCAAAGATATATGGAAGGGCCCAGCCGGTGTGGCTTAGTGGTTGATCATCAACCTATGAACCAAGAGGTCATGGTTGGATTCCTGGTCAGGGCACATGCCCTGGTTTCAGACTCCATACCCAGTGTGGAGTGTGCAGGAGGCACTGATGTTTCTATTTCTCTCTCCCTCTCTCTTCCTCCCTAAAATCAATAAAATATATATATTTTTAAAAAGACACATGAAAGGGTTGCTAAGCAATAGAAAATTCAGTAGGACATTGGGAGAGCTGAGGGGCCAGGCAGTGGAATATTGACAAAAGGATGGACAAGTGAGGGGATGGAAGGAAGTGAGACAGCAGGAGATGGTAGAGCAAAGTTGACTAAGTCAAAGGACTGGATTCCTGATGGTGAAGGACACAACCACAATGGGGAAATGCAGAAAGAGTGAGGAACAAAGGGAGGGGGGGGAAAAAGGAAGTCTAGGCCATAAAGATGGGTTGTTATGATCAGAGGATAGGATTTTGAACTTCTAAAATTTTTTTCTTTCAATTCTCACCCAAGGATATATTTATTATTAGAGTCCCAGTGCACGAAATTTGTGCACGGGGGTGTGTGTCCCTCAGCCCAACCTGCACCCTCTCCAATCTGGGACCGCTTGGGGGATGTTCGACTGCTGGGCCTAAACAGGCAGTTGGACATCCCTCTCACAATCCTGGACTGCTGGCTCCCAATTGCTTGCCTGCTTGCCTGATTGCCCCTAACCACTTCTGCCTGCCAGCATGATCACCCCCTAATCACTCTCCTGCCAGCCTGATCAATGCCTAACTACTCTCCTGCTGGCCTGATCATCCCCAACTGCCCTCCCCTGACAGCCCAGTCACCCCCAAATGCCATCCCCTGAATATTCTCTCTTTATTAGATAGGGTTTTTTTCTTTAACATATTGGACAGCCCTAACTGGTTTGGATCAGTGGATGGAGCAATGGCCTGCAGACTCGAAGTCCCAGGTTGGATTCTAGTCAAGGTCATGTACCTTGGTTGGGGGCACATACCCAGTGGGGACTGTGCAGAAGGCAGCTGATTGATGTTTCTCTCTCATAGATATTTCTAGCTCTCTTCCCTTTCCCTTCCTCTCTGTAAAACATCAATGAAATATATATATATATAAAAGAATCATTTAAGATTCCTCCATATCTGCCTGGCTGGTGTGACTCAGTGGCTGAGAACTCAGGCTGGGCCAGGAGGGGATCTCTGCATGGGTGCAGGCACCACAGCCAGCCTGAGACCCTAGCCTGGGGCGTGGACCCAAACCACTGCTTGATGCTAGAGCATTTCCAAGTGACTGCAGGTGGAGCAGGAATGTCCCCGCCCCCAGCCACTTGGCACCTGCATTCATAGGCTCCACGTGGCTGGTGGGCATTCTGGGACCCTTGCCACTCAGGGCCTATGGGCCTACAGGCTAGGAGTAGCCTGGGTCCAGAGGATGTTCCTGTTGCCTGGGAAATCCAAGCCTCCCTCCTGCTTTCTGTGGCCAGTAGCCATCTTGGTTGGGTTTATTTGCATACTCTCTCTGATTTGCTAGTGGGCGTGGCCAGTGGGCGTAGCTTGTGGTGAGTGTAGTGGAGTAGAGGTTAATTTGCATATTACTCTTTTATTAGGTAGGATTGAATTTTTTTTTTTTGATAGAGAGATGCATCCATGTGAGAGAGAAACATGGGTCAGTTGTCTTCTGCATGTGCCCCAACTTCTTGACCAGGGATAGAACCCGCAACCTGGGTATGTGCCCCAACCTGGAATCAAACCCATCATTTTTTGGTGTATGGGATGCTCCAACCAACTGAGCCACATGGACCAGGTTTAGGATTTTGAACTTTTCAGAGCAAAAGAAGTTCTGAGTGATGACCAAGCACAGGAGTGGCTGTGGGAATGGACAGAAAAAAGAGGATAGGAGTAGAAGTCATTGGAAGTGAGAAAGACAAGTGACTTAGAGGTCCTTCAGGGATTTGGACAAAAAGGAAGCTGTGGTTCCGGGTACCAAATATTAATTCATGGAGGGGGTGACAGGAGGCCAAGAGGTGAAAGCTTCAAAGAAAGGTGTAAATTTCAAATGGCTGGACCTCTGTTTGTTTTAACGGGCTGTTCATTTTTATGGATATCACATTCTGATGCCAGTGGGCAGGTGACCTACTGTTGGTCCCAGCTTCCTGTCCTGAAATGTCTGGGTGGAAAGTCTTTGTCCCTAAGGAAGCTGTAGGGAAAACATGTCCCCAGAGGAGAGCCAGGAGTCAGCCAGGGCAAGAACCAAAGAATTGGGGAAATATTTGGAAAAGGGAATGGAAAGATAGATTCATTCATTTATGAAATAACCATTGTGCACTGCTGTGTGTATGATATTGTTTTGGACTTTGGGTACATTTGTAAATAAAAGTAAAGAAATTGATATCTGGTGGAGGAGACAGAGCATACACACCCAAGTAAAAATACGTACAAGGTAATTTCTGATAGTGACACAGACTGGGAAGGAAAATAAATGGGGCCGTCAGATAGAGAACAATGGGTGTGAGGAGGAAGTGAGGATTCATTTGTCACAGCGGGGGTACAGTGGGACTTTTGTCCATGGTAAACCTAGATCAACTTCATTGGATGAACATTTGCTGGAACAGACAATACTGCTTAACGCAGATGGAAGATAGCATGTTGAGGTTGCGAATCACTGCTGTGGGACAGGTGATTTTGCAAAATAATGGCCAGGGTTTTTACAGCAGCTCTTGCCCAGCATGGCCCCCAGGGAAGCTGCCCATGCATGACCCTGTTTGACCTTAAGGGCAGTGACAGACATTTGTCACCTCGGCTACCACTGTCTAGCACTGGAAAGCAGAGGAGATGCTGCTGCCTCGTGTGGGCAGCTTGCATGCAGTGCAGGAAGCAGTGGTTCTCGAAGTTGAGTAAAGGGAAGTGGCTAGCACTTCAGACATGACTCTCCTTTATGCTTAGATGAAACCTTTTTAGGGCAAAGAAAAGGAAGTTTTATTTTACCAGAGGTTGGTAAGCATAGGAAATTTACTTTCTTAGTAGAACTCAAGCTAAGGTTAGTGGGAGACCAGCAATAATACTGGGGACAGAGCTGTAACTGTCTGGTAATAAGAACTGGGGACTTTGGAGGGGTCCTCACCCCAGGTGACCCTGAGAACTGCTGCTTGGGCTCCTGTGATGCTGCCTGGTGCCGTGATGGCCAGGGCATCAGAGATACCACTTGGGTGGGACCCATGGCCCCAGCCCAACCTCCTGCATCTTGCATCCTGCAGTCCCATTCCCTCATTCTCTCCTCACTTGGGCTACTCCCAGAGATCATGAGGAAGATACAGTTTTTTGCTGCAGTGAAGCCCTTTCTTTTTAAAATGACTAAACTAATTCATTACTGATTGATTTACTCCAACTTTCTGAGCTTTTACCTTTATTCATGTTACTGTTGTAGAAAATAAACTCAATGATTAAAATGTGACAGTTCATAGTCCAGCGGGGAGAAGTGATGGTTTTTATAAATGACACTAGAGACCAGATGCACGAAATTCATGCCCTCGTGTGGGATGTCTCTCAGCCTGGCCTGTGCCCTTTCACAGTCTGGAAGCCCTTGGGAGATGTCCAACTGTCAGCTTAGGCCTGTCTGCCACCATCACTGCACTCACCAGCTTTGAGCCTGTCTCAGGGCTTCTGGCTGAGTGGTGCTCCCCTTGTTTGAGAGCACTCACCACGAGAGGCAGCTCCTGTGTTGCACATCTGCCCCCTGTTCAGTGCGTGTCATAGTGACTGGTCATTCTGCAGTTTGGTCAATTTGCACATTAGCCTTCTATTATATAGGATTACAAAATAGCACAAACTAAAATGTCACCTGTGCTCTCTCTCCCTCAGGCCTCAACCGACAGTCACATACAGAGCTTTCATCTTCTGCACCATGTTCTTTTCTAGATTCTAGGTGTGTAGGTTCAGCAGCCACCTGGACTGGGTATCCCATCCGCACCTCAAATAACACATGACTTGAATTGAATGAACTGTCTTCCTCCACTGCCCTCAGAACAACCTCGTCCTTCTCCTGTGTCTTCTTTCTGAATAAATGCCGCCATCCCTCATTTATCTAAGCCATAAACAAGAATACCCTTGATCTCCGCCTTCAGTCCTCACTAAGTCCTGTTGAATTTACCTTCTAAATACTTCTAGGGCTTTCTGTCCATCCTGATGATCATCTCCATAGTTCAGACCTTTTCTCCTCATCTGTGGGTTACCTAGGCAACCCCCAACTGGCCTCCTTACCGCATTTGCCTTGTTCAAAACCTTGGTGCACTGCTATCAGGGTGATCCTCTGCCTTTTCTTCTTCCATGGCTCCCACATGCTTTTGGCAGACAAGATTCCTCATATTCTGGACCCCTTGACTCCTTGTACCCACAACATGTCACAGCCACTGCCAGTCTCCTGCTGTGCTCTCACCCAAGCTCAGTGATGGCACGTGCTGCTCCTAGCGAGAAAACATTCTTCGGGGCTCAGCTCAAGACTCAGCCCCTCGGGGAAACAACATGTATCTGATTTTCACTGGAAAGTCACCCAGGTAAGTTGCCAGGGGTTAGGAGATGTGCTCAAGCCTTCTCAGTTAACAACAGACTGAAGCGAGGTTCACATCTCATCCAATCTGATTTTAGACTGTGATTTTTTTAAAAAATCATTTCATGATGTTATTGACCCACTGCAGTTCTGAGGAAGGAAGTCAAGGCAGTTCCTGACAGATGTTCTGATTCTTCTCAGTAACACAGATAAGGTCCCCCTGACACAGTTAATGTCAGGGTTAAGGGGTCACTTCGAGACGTTAGAGGTGAGTAAAGCTCAGAGCAATGGCCGTAGGAGAGGAGACTAATCTTTGGTAATCCGGAGGAGATGCTTCTCAGATGGAAAGTTTCTTCATGTTATGAGGTCACAGGTTCCCAGACCAGTGGGTGTCAGAATGATGATAACAGTGACTCACTCACAGTCTGCTGTTCCAGAGAGGGAGGGAGTGAGAGGTTGGGCAGTGATTAGGGGACCCTGCAGTGGTCTATTCCTGGACCTCCTCAACGTGGGCACATGAGGAAGTGTGTGAAGGGGTTTCCCCAATGTCTGAGGGCTCCAAGGGGACAGGAAAAACAACTGCTAATTTTCAGACTCCAAGTTGGACACTTGTTGTCAGGGAGATGGGGTGTTCTGTGCTTTGTATGCCTCCCCCGACCCACTTGTTGTGGCACAGAGCTGGGAGCAAAGAACCTGGTCCTGGTCCACTCCCCCGCCCCATAGCCTGCGTCCATAGCTAACACTTATTGGGCATTTAGCATATGCTAATAGCTTTCTGAAACAGGTTTCCTTTGACCCTTCTTGAATTAATAAAGAAACAGAAGTTCAAGGAAGCTTAATAACTTGTCCAAGGTCACAAAGAGAGTCAGTAGTGTGGCCCAAATTTTTAAAAACAGGCTTATCCAACTGGAGATCTCAGAAGGAGAGGGGAGTCTCTGAGGTGTACAGTTCTATTTGATCCATTTTTCTATGGACTAAACAAGGTTCTGATTTCAAAAAAACTTGAGGTAGCAGAGAGGAAACAGATGAAGTCTCAAATGTGTCCTAGCACATTCAGGCATGTAGAAAGAAGGGGAAGAGCATGGAAGCCCTGCGGAAACTCTAACACTGATAGGGAGTGTGTGGGCGTATCTCAGAGGACGTGGCCTCAGAGTTCAGGGTGAGTGAGTTTCTGGCCAGAAGCAATGTCTTCTGAGTAAGGAGAAATGTGCAAAGGCATGAAGATAGCGGGCATGTTTGGGAAGAGTGAGTAGATTAGTGACTATCATGATGAGTCAAGAACTCGTGACATCAGGTGACACTATTGGCATGATGATGACTGAAGATCCCATGAAAAGAAAATCCTCAACTATTCCAGATGAGCCCTCCTCAGAACCAAGAAGGTGAACATTTGGGCATTCTGCTCTCTGATCATTATGTTGCTCATTCAGTATGTGTCAGGGTAGCATTTTTGGTGGGATTTGTCTGCTCAGAACTGTAAAGTCTATGCATGTAGCCACAGGTTTCTTGGTTTGTTACTCATACAATGTGGTTGTCAATGATGAGGCACAAGCATCTGCTCAAAATTTTTTAAGTGGAGAAAAGTTTGCATCCTCATTCCATCTCCTTTGAGAACCGTGCACCTCACCAGCCTCCCTTTCCTTCTGAGGCCCATGGATGACATGGCACTAATGTGTAATAAGCACTTCTCAAGTTGGCTATGCAGTCTTCAAAAAATTAAACATTTTAAATAGCTGCATAGTTTTATAATACAACATTGTTAATTAATATTCCTTTTCTTGAATGATGAGGTTTCTCTTGGTATTTTATTGTTTTCATCTTTGCTGAAACAATGGTGTGGCTTTTATATGTTGTGTTATTTTCTATTAAAAGGTTCCCTAAAGTGGGATGAATGGGTCAATGATTCATCATATTTTTATGGGTTTGGGTACACGTCACACAGTCACCTTCTGAAAAGCTGGGACTGTAGCCTGTCGCTGGCATCAACTTTCACTGTAGCCTCACCAATGTTGGGAAATGTGCTTTTCCTAATTTTTGCTAATTTATTAGGTGTAAATGCCTATTCTAACTGTGATTTCCTTGTTAACTACAGAAGTCAAGCATTTCCTATATTTGTTTCCCATCTGATTTAAACTTTTTGCAAATTTCCCTTTGCTCACTTACCTAACAGAATTTTAATATTTTTCTTTTCAAATTGTATGAGTTCAAAATCACATGTGGGAAAATAGGCCAAAGGCTCTCATAGAAGCTACATAAAGATGGACCAGGAGCCAGAATATCAAAGGGATAGTGAAGAAACATACAAAGTAAGAGCTTAGAGTTTATCTTGATTTTTGAAATAGTAACCTTTTATGAGTCTACACATCCTTTTGAGATATGGCTCCTTATCCCCAAAATGAACCTAACCTATTACATAGAATTTAAGTGAGTTCCTGGACCACCTGAGGCCTGTCCACAGATCCCTCTCAGTGAAGGTCCTTTGTTCTATAAAAACTGCTTTTATTAAAATGTTCATTTAATTTTGCTTATTTTCAAAAAATATCTTTATTGATTTTAGAGAGGAATGGAGAGGGAGAGAGAGATAGAAACATCAACAATGAGAGAGAATCATTGATGGATTGCCTTCTGCATGCTGCCAGTGGGGGATCGAACCCACAATCCAGGCATGTGTCCTGACCAGGAATAAAACCATGACCTCCTGGTTCATTAGTTGATGCTCAACCTCTGAGCACATTGACCAGGCTAATTATGCTTATTTTTTTTTTACCAGTCTGAACAAAGGGCTAAGTTGTTATGTTATGTTTGAAAGTTAATGTTATAAATAATTCAATGTAGTCTTCATTTCTTTGTGTGTGTGTGTGTGTGTGTGTGTGTGTGTGTATGTGGTGTTGTTTTTAATTTCAGAGAGGAAGGGAGAGGAAGAGAGAAATAGAAACATCCGTGATGAGAGAGAATCATTGATTGGCTGCCTTCTGCAATCCCCACACTGGGGGTTGAACTCAAAACCCAGGCATGTAGCTTTGACTGAATTGAACCTGGAACTCTTTAGTCTACAGGCCGACGCTCTATCCACTGAACAAAACTGTTTAGGGCTAGTCTTTATTTCCTTTTCCTTTTCCCTTTCCTGTCCTTTTCTTTTTTTTTCTGAGAGTTTTAAGGTTATTTTTAAAAAATATTTTTATTTATTTTTTATAGAGAGGAAGAGAGAGGGATAGAATTAGAAACATCGATGAGAGAGAATAATCTACCCGCTGCCTCTTGCACACCCCCAGTGGTGTGCCCGCAACCAAGGTACATGCCCTTGACTGGAATCGAACCTGGGACCCCTGAGTTTGCGGGACAATGTTCTATCCACTGAGCCAAACCGGTTTCGACAGTTTTTAAGATTATTGCTGGGTGGGCTTCAATGTCACAGATAAAAACTTGTCCTCAAGATTCAGACTTTCAACTCCAGATGTGATAAAGTCTCAATTATGTGGAATCCAGGTCCCTCCAACTCATATTGTGACAAGGGCTCAGTGATATGGGAACTCTTGAGTTTGAAACAAAAATAACAGATTGAGGCTCCAAAGACCTAAGATTTACCAGATTCAAAATTTTAAATTACTATGTTTGAAAACTTAAAGTGAAAAAAAAAAGAATCAAAAAGTAAGTTAGAGAAAAGTATAACATCATCTGACAGTTTGAGGAAGTATTTAAATTGAGCTTTTAGAAATAATAAATACGGTTTTTGAAATAAAAAACTCAGTGGATGGGTTTCAACAGCATAAGGAATGCATTGTTAAAAAAGGAATTATTGCCCTGGAAGAGTTCAAAAACATTACTCAGCATGCAGAATAAAGAAACAGGGCAAGTCAGTGTGGGACATACGTGTTCAGACACTGTGAGGACAGAGTGAGAAGGTCTAGCTTAATCTAGTCACAGCCTCCTAAGGTGGAAGCAGAGAGCAAAGAGAAAACAAAGTTCAAAGAGTTAACATTTTAGAATATTCCAGAACTGATAAATAAATGAATCCATAGGTCCATAGTTCATCCCCAGAAAGATAAGCTTGTGGGCAGATGGACTGCAATGAATCTGTAAATGAAGTTGAAGAGATTATTTTAGAAGTGCTTGATGGCTGAAATCACAATAGAAATGGAAGCCACCTTCTAAGTGCTGAGAGAATTAACCGTTGTTACAGAATTGTGTACCTACTAAAACTAATCTGTTAAGAGAAGGGACATATAAAGATGTTTCTAGATAAATAATAAATAGCTTTATTATCAACAAGCCCTCCTTAAAAGAATGTCTAAAGGGTTTTATAAAAAGAAGAAAATTATCCTAGAATGAAAGTATGTTCCTTTTTTATTAGCTGCTATAACACATTGTCACAAACTTAGTGGCTCAGAACAAGACAAAATTATCATCTTCCTTTTCCACAGGTGAGACTCTGACACAGGCTCACGGGCTGGAATGGGGTGTCAACTGGGCTGCCAGAGGCTCTGGGGAGAAGTGCTTCTTGGCTTTTCTACCATTTGGTGGCTTCCTCTGTCATCGCTGGGCCTTCCTCCTCCTTCAGAGTTAGCATCTGGGGTAGGTCCTCCTCCTTGCACATCACTCTGACTCCTCTCCTGTCCCCCTCTGCTTTGAAGAGACCTGTGATTCCACTGGGCCCATCCGGATGACACAGAACAACACCCGTGTTTAAAGTCATCTCATTAGCAAAGTCATTCCATCTGTAACCTTAATTCTCCCTTTTCCATGTAACCTGACACATTCGCAGGTCTGGGGATTAGGGTGTAGATGGCTTTGGGGGCCATTCTTCAGCCTATCACACAAGAGCTGGGATGAAAGCAAGAATGGTGAGCCAAGAAACCAGTAAACACTTAGAAAAATCTGAATGAACCTTTAACAAAATCTAAATGTGGAATCAGAAAAAGGACAGATCTAAAATGCCATCATCAATGCCTTATAGGTTGAGCGGGAGATGATTGAGGTTAAAAATGCAAAATAGAGCCATGAATTTTTGGGGAAAGAAGGTTAACTATTACCTTTAGTAATATGAAAAGTAAAATATTCCTGGTAAAATTTCAATAGTAACCACTAAAAAAGCAGAAACAGATTATGTAACTTCTAAACCAGTAGGGGAAATAAAAAAATAATAACATCTACCCCTTCCTCCCCCAAAAATAAGGCAAGAAAGGAGAAATAGAAACATTGAAAAGAGTTAAAAAAAATGTAAGTAGTAAAACAAGTCCAAATATAGTAAAGATTATAACAGGTGAACATGAACTAAGCTTCCTAGTTGGGGGACAGAGTATCATGTTGAATTTTAAAATTCGGCTCAATGCTGTTTACAAGAGACATGCTCAAAATATTAAACAGGAAAGTTGAAAGTGTAAGAATGAAAGAACATAGTCAGATACTAATTAGCAGAGTCGGGCCAGTCCATTCATTCTGAGCAGAATTTTTTTGAGAACAAGAAGGAGATGGCCACCCTATAGTGACCAAGTATTTAATTCACCACAAGTAGATGTACGACTGTGAACAAAACAACACATCCCAAAACTTCAACATATATAGACTTTGGAAGAGCCATAGCCAGGGGGACACATGCTAACTATGTTCATGTGACTTTACTGAAAACTTTGCAGGTTCATCAAAGTGCTAGCGTCATTCCTACTTTACAGATGGGAAGCCTTCCCCGCAGAGGACAGGGTTGGACCTGGGCTATGGTTTCTTCTGGGCTCTGCTCCTTCCTCTCTGGGCCCACACTTCCCTTGAAGAACTTGGCACTGTCCATAGGGCCACAGTCACCAGCGAACAGGTTTAGACAGATCTGGGTGGACCTTCCCCAGTTGCAAATGAATAAAGCCCCAAGGTACATCTATCCAGGTCAGTCACAGCTCGCACATGGTACACACTCACACACACACACACACACACACACACACACACACACACACGGGCAGACACAGCCCTCTCAGGCCTGACGGTGGTCCTCCTTGGAATCTCTTTAAGGAGCCACTGCCATGCTGGGGCCGTAGGAAAGCCTCCTCTCTGGGCCCTTGCCCTCACCCAGTGCTTTCTTTCTTCCTGAGCCGGGGGCTCAGGTCCGACCTCAGCAGGCTGCTACTACTCACCCATATCAGGCCCCTGCATATTAACCCCAGAACAGACCAATCCCCAAATTAAAGAACAAGTATTCCTGTAGGAGTTGGAGGTTCTTCCTCTATCCCACAGCTTGAACCTCTATGGAAACAATTCACATGCTGGCCAGCCCACGAAGCTGCCAACATTTCCTCAACTGCAGCACTGAAGCTAGCGTCTCATCTGGCAGGTGGCAGCCAGGTGTGTAGGGGAAGACCAAGGTCCTGCCTTAAGTAAGTAACCTCCCACTTTCAAACCTCTGATTTGCTGATTGACAAGTGCCTTTGGCTGTTGAAGAGATGCAAACATTAGACACATAAAGCACCTGGCAGGTGCCAAGCACAGGTAGGCATTAACAAATGCTGCCTCCTTCCCACGTTGCTCAGGAGGTCCGCATGCTCTTGGAGCCCTTATTTCCGTAGTGGCTTCAGAGCCATACCAAGGCCATGTTGGACATGGAACCCGGAAACAGATTCTTAACCTAAGTTCTGTCCACAGACTTCCCTGTCACTTGCCTCCATTTCTCCATTTGCCAAGTGGAAGCATTTGCAATTGGCCTCTGCCACTTGGCATTTCCAAAAGGCCTAGGCCCAGTGTCATCCTCAGAGGCTTGTGGGGGGCTTATGCTGCCACCTCTTAGGTCACATGTTGCCCTTCTTGTGGAATAAGAATTCCATCTTATACGTGTATAGAGTTAGCAGTTCACCAAGCACTCCCACTTCATAGCCCTGTGTTAATTGGTCTTAGCAATGGTGCTGCATCAGGTCAGGTGTTCAGATCCCCATTTCAGAGCTTGGGACAGTGATTGTCAGAGAGGAATAGGGCTTGTCTGGGACACCGTCGGTGGGTAACTGGAAAAGCTAGGTGTCCTGACTGCTAGTGCTTCCTTCTGAAGGAGGCGTCATGGTGGTGACTAGGGCTCGGAGTCAAACAGCCCCATGCCTCAGTTTTCCCAACTGTAAAATGGAGATAATAAAAATATATCTGATGATTGTTGTGAGAGTCAGGAAGAGTGTGTGTGTGTGTGTGTGTGTGTGTGTGTGTGTGTGTGTGATAGCCTGACAACTGCTGTTGTCATTGTTATGTGGATGCTGAGTGTGCTGCCCAGACCTCCTACCTGCCCGTGGGAAGAGGCCACTGCTGAGAGGTCACAGCTCGTCTCCAAGGGAAGCCTGCGTCCAGTGGCCAGTCAGTCTGGGAACGGAAAGGCCTGACTCCCTTGCCAGGGCCACCCTCCCTCCGAATGGGCGAAGGCCTATGTCCGGGCTGCATCACAGCTCAACCTCACTTCCTGCTCTGTCCTTCCCTCCTCACATCTCAAACTAGCTCCCGAGTAAATGCCTCGCATGCTAACCTCCACGGCATGGTAGGCTTGTGCACGTATTGAAAGCATCCTCTGCCAGTCAGGCATGAACCACAAAGTGGGTGACTTTGCATGGAACCATCACCCAGAGTCCTATCCCATGGAAAGCATCTATGTTCTTGCAACAGACCAAGATGGGAAGGCCCTCCCCCGTCTAAGTTCATGACCTGGCACCGTGCTGGGACCCTGGGCAAGCCCGACCCTGGGCTGTTCTGTTCCGGACACAGCCTCCTATCCCCAGTGATGCAACCCTGCCACCCAGCACAGAGTGTTCCTGTCACCCAGCACAGAGAGGCTTGCAGCTAGCCGTCTGACCAGGAATCTGAAACATCGCAAGACCCTGTGGTGGGAACGCTTCGACTTTCCCATTGAAAGCCACTGGCCTCAGAAAGGGAAGCATTCCCAGGTGACATTTGGGGCAGGGCTTCCCACACGCAAACCCCTGTGACACGAAACAACCAACAGAGACACCTGATGGTTCCAGTTGCTCTTTGGATAATATATGGGGATAAGAAGCCATAGTTATGACCAGCTCCCCAGAGAAGAGTACAATGTAGGAAGGAAAACACACACTGAAGAGTTACTAAACTTGTTCCCATGCCTTTCCTATGGGAAGTCCTGGCACCCCTATCCTGCTACAAGTCCAGGTTCCTTGAAGGGGTAACCGGATAAGGATGTACAGGCCAGCCCCCTTACCCTGTGGGCTCTTCAAGTTGCCTTCTGCCCTGACCACTGCACTTGGTGTTGAGCACTCAGGCCTGCCTGCACCCCAGCCATGCTACTTCTCACTTCCTCTTGCCAGGCTGTCCATCTCCCTCTGAGACCCCACACCAAGCCCCGTGGGTTGGGTGTTCCTGTTCTGTGCTCCCTATATCCAGGTCCACAGCACCCTGTGATGCAGTTTCTGGAGGTGTGGACACTGAGCCCTGGAGGACAAGGACATACCCACCATGCGCACCTCTGTCCTCAGGGTCTCAGGTCACACCTGGCAGGTGCGTGAGGACCAGCACATATTCGGTTTTGTTGTGATTGCTGGTTATCCATGTAGCTGACAGTTCTGAGCAAAGAGACACCACACCTTTTCCTTAAGCCTCAGCTCCCAGGACACCAGGAAGGTCGATTGCTCTGACCTAGCTTTGCCTTCTATTCTGCGCTGTCTGAGGATGGAGGGAATGGAGGGTGTGAGAAAAGGAGGAGCAGGTCTCCAGAACAAGGCAGGTGCCGGCAGACTGATGGGGTCCTATGGGGAACTGGGGGGTAGCCTGGATGGGAGAGCTGCTGTGCCTGCTTGGAACCCAGCCTCTGCATTTTCATTTTCATTTGCTAGACTTCTCAGTCCCCTTGCATCACTTGGCTTTTACAGGATTATCTCATGCCTGACTCTGATTGCAGGAAACAGACTTGCTTGAGCTTCTATTATAAAGGAGAATTTATGAAACAGGACATGGTGACAGGAAGCACAGCCGGATCTCAGGAGAGACTGTAACTGGGAACAGGAAGTTCATGGGCCACAAAGCAGTCATGATGGTCTGTCCACCGCCCCCTCCGTCTGCATCTGGGCTTCATTCTGAACCAGTCTGTGTGACCCTGAGGACATCTGTGAAACCGGGGTCAGACAGTGCCCATCTCATAGGGTGGCTTAGGCCGGAGATGGCAAACATAAGGTGCTTGGAAGACAGGAGGCAATAAGTGTGAACCTCTGGGCGCCAGACCCACCTCCTGGAGTGGCCCTCTGATGTGATAACAGATAGACTCCACAGTGTCTCACTGGCAGGTGTCCTGGCTGCCCCAATGCTCAACTTTCCAGGTTTACAAAATCTAGTTCCTGTTTGGAACAGGCGTTTCTCTACAGAAGCTGCCTCAGAAGTCCCCGGTCTGGCTCAGAGGCCTTCGTGCAGCTGTGAGCCCAGCTGAAGAGCAGGAAGTAAAGGTATGGGAAGTCCCTGCGGTTGGTCGGAGCACCCAGGATGGGGTTCCACCCGCCCCCTGCACCTCCCAGCCAGACCTCAGGCCTGTGGGCTGAGTGAAGGGACTCTGGGCACGAGTCCAGGCCCCAGAGACAGGGTTAGGGGACCGAGAAGGGCTCAGAAGACTCCTCTGGACATGTTTAAGGATAAAGAGTGAGCGTGCCCATCCTTCCCCACGGGAGAGACAGGCTTGACAGCCGCCTTCCGAGGCAGCGCCAGGCGTGCCTACCTCTCCCTTTGCTTCCCCTGCCCTAAGGCAGTGCCCATGCAAGGACCTCTTTCCATGTACTCTGGGCACGAAGCACTTTACAGCCTGCCTGTCATTGCTGGTTAGCCTGCCTCTAATCTAAGGTGGGGCGGGGAGTGCCGGCCGTTTTACAGCTATTGGACTGAGGCCTAGAGAGCAGAGGGGACAGCAGCCAGGACTTTCATTCTCTCAAAAGAGCCCTTGCCTATGTTTCCACAAGTGTCTACCCAGATGACTTTAAGGGTTCTGAGTTGCCTTCCCTTAATGACAGGGTCCAGGGGCATGAAGCCAGAGAGCAGGTTCTGGATGGCCAAGAGGAGAAGGTTCCGAACATAGGGTTTTCTAGTGAAGGCGGGGGAGTATCTGGCCTTGAGGTCAGCATCACACAGGCACCAAGAGTGCAGAGCCTGAGGTAACTGGGAAAGGCATGGACGCCCTTTGCTCCCTAAACCATACCCCAACCATGTGATCTTCACACCATGAAGAACCGCACACACCCAGGAGCCTTCGCAATTGCTGTTCCCTCCACCTGGAACATGTTCCTTTTTTTCACCTCACTGAGATCTCAGATCAATGTCACCTTCTCTGAGAGGCCTTCCCTGACCACTTTCCCTATAGCATGTACCCACCTGGATGTCCCTCAGAAACACTGTGTTTTGATTTCCCTCATAACACTTAGCAGCATATAAAGTTGGTTTATTTATTTACTTCTTTCCTGTCTGCCTTCCTCCATTAGAATATCAGCAAACTTGCCCAGCCAGTATGGCTCAGTGGTTGAGCATCCACCTATGAACTGGGAGGTCATGGTTTGATTCCTGATCAGGACACATACTTGGGTTATGGACTTGATCCCCAGCAGGGGGTGTGCAGGAGGCAACCAATCTCATCATTGATGTTTCTATCTCTCTCCCCCTCTCCTTCTTCTCTGAAATCAATACAAATATATTAAAATGTAAAAATTAAAAAAAAAAAGAATATCAGAGACCTTGTCTGGCTGGAGAAGTGGCTGGCACAGGGGATCAAGATCTTGTCTGGCTGGAGGAGTGGCTGGCACATGGTCCATATTGTCTGCATCTATGGACCCATGCATGAACTGTTGGCATTTGGGTGGGGTGGGCACACAGGTCCAGCCCCACTGGTCCAGCTCAGGCCCTCTCGTGACCTCCAGTCTTATGCAGATAAGAACCAGTTTGGCTTCTGTTAACCTGAGTCACCATTCTGGCAGCAGGGCCTGGCCAGCCTGCGTGGGTGTGTGGAAGGCAGCTGCACTTTCCTGCCTCTTCCCAGGTCTCAGGAAGAAGCAGAAGCTTCCAGGAGGCAGTGGTGCACAGGTACAGCCTCGTGTCCTTTCTACACAGAAGCCTGGGCTGGAGCCAGCGGCTGGAAGACCTCAGAAGACCTTGTATTCTCTCAGGTCCAACCAAGGCTTCAGGTAAGCTCCTTCCACTCTTGTATTTTTCATCTGAAAAATTGGGAGGAAAATGTCTACCACTGGTGTTTGCCAAATTCTTTCAGGCTCTGAGAAGCAAGCTTTCAGGGAAATGGCAGGGGCGTGAAGCTCCAGGCCTGCCTGGGTGACCTGGCCATGTGGGAGGCCATAGCGCCACGGGAGACTGTGCGGTTGTGGTGCCACCAGCAGGTGAACAGGAAACTCGCCCGACGGGAGGAACACCTTGGTGCTCCTAGAGTCTATTGCTCATTTCCCCTTGTTGATAGTGACATAGGAATTTGGGAGGTATTTCTTTAAAATGAGAGGAAGGACAGTGTAAACTCAGAGGAACACTGAGAGAAGCTGAGATTGGCCACAAGATCTGAGAGGAAACAGGGAGGGTGTCAGCTGTCACTAGTTAATTCCATCATTGTCCCATGAGAATGTGGGCCTACTTAGACAGAACTTATTTTCAAGAGATTCTGATTTTGGTATGTGTAGTATTTTGATTAAATAAAGTCATCAAATAAAATCGTCTATGGGCTACCGGTTTGCAAACTCTTGTTAGGATCTGTGTGAGAAAAGAAGTGCTGACTTCAAACTGAAGTATGGGTGACAGAAACAAAACCACTTACAATTTGCTTTATATTATAATAAATATTGATTAAATGATGGGTCCCTTAAAGACAAGTATTATAGGTTCATGCATTTCATTTTATTTCTGTTATTTCTGTCATGTTTAGTCCTTTAAGCTATTTATTCTGTTAATAATAACTCATAAGCTAGAAGAACAATAAAAAGCAGCTAAAATATGAATATATAAAAACCCTGGGCGTAATGACCTATAACGACTGAGGCTCAACCAGTGCTGAGCCGTGGCAATCCAGTGCTGAATTCTTCTACTGCAGGCCTGGTGCCCCAGCACTAACTGCTGAAGGAGGGCCAGAAAGAGGCCTGAAGAGAGAAGCAGGGTCTGATCTGTAGCCTCTGTGGCAGCTTTTAATCAGCACTTGCCTCTCTCTTTCTCTCACAGTTTGGCCAGCAGCTGGGCCTCCATGTCTCTGCAGGCCTCCATTGGGACTGCTTATCAGCCCTGCTTTTCTGATCATGCCCCATTCATAGGCCCAGAAATGCTGACTGGCATAGAAACTGTCCAATCAGAAACAAATCTGGGTGAAATGTGAGGAGTTAGTGGCTGCCTAGGAGGCAGAGCTTTTGACACTGACACAGAAACAGACCAATCAGAACCAAATTGGCTGGTAGAGGAGGGCAATTGGGGGCAAGATCAGGCCAGCAGGGAAGAGCAGTTGGAGGCAAGATCAGGCAGACAGAGGCAGTTAGGGGTGATCAGGCAGGTGAGCAGTTAAGAGCCAATGGTCCCAGATTGCAAGAGGGATATCCAACAGTCGGACATCCCAAGGGGTCCCCAATTGGAAAGGGTGAAGGCTGAACTAAAGGAATCCCCCATTCAGGTACAAATTTCATGCACTGTATATATATATATAAAAAGTCTGTGTGGGACACAGAAAATATCTTAGGATTGGTGGTCTGAGGACGCAGTTTCCAATTCTAAGATGGCCTCTAATGAGTAAACTATTTTTCCTTCTGGGTCTCACTTGCCTCAATGTCAAGAGTAGGTTGGCCAACCCCCAGGGTTTCATGAACCCAGTGCAGGTGTATCTGGGTGTATGGTGCTTCACTTTGTTGCACTTTGCAGATACTGCATTTTTTACAAATTGATCATTTGTGGCAACCCTACATTCAGCTAGTCTGTCAGTGCCAATTTTTCAACAGCTTTGTTCGCCTCATGTATCTGCGTCACATTTTGGCATTGTAATATTTCAGACTCTTTATTTTCCTATGTGTTTTGGTGATCTGTGACCGGCAATGTTTGATGTCACCATGGTCATTGCTTTTGGCACCACATATAAGATTGATAAATGTTGTGAGTGTTCCCACTGCTCCACCAACTGGCAGTTCCCCTGTCTCTCTCCCTCTCCTTGGGCCTTTCTAATCCTTGAGACACAATAATATTATAATCAGGCCAATTAGTAACCTTACAATTACCTCCAAGTTCAAGTGGAAGGAACCATAGCACACCTCCCCTGGTGATGATGCTGTGAAGATTGTTGAAATGACAACGAAGGATTTAGAATATCACATATGCTCATTGGCAAATCAGCAGCAGGGTTTGAAGAACTAACTCCAATCTGAAAGAAGCTCTACTGTGTGTCACATGCTATCAGACAGCTCTGCATGCTACCGAGAAGCTTTTGTGAAAGGAGGAGTTGGTTGATGTGGCGAACCTCATCGTCTTATTTTAAGAAACTGGACAGCCACCCACCTTGAGCAACTACCACTGATCCGTCACTGGCCATCAGCATCAAAAAAATAAAACAAAACTTGGACTTGCTGAAGACTCAGATGGTGGTTAGCGTTTTTAGCAATAAAGTATTTTTAATTGAGGTATGTACATTGTTTTTTAGACATAATGCTATAGTACCCTCAATAGACTATAGTAGATACATAATGTTCATATGCACACAAAAAAGAGAAAAGTTTGTGTGCCTCACTTCATTGCGGGGTGTGCTTTATCGCCGTGGTCTGGGACCAAACCTGCAAGATCTCCAAGGTGTGTCTGTTGTAGCAAACAGACATTGGGCTCACTGCAAACCAGGTGCTCTACTGAGCTCTTCACATGGTTTATCTTATTTTATTTAACCCTCATAACAACTATGTGGGAAGGACTATCATTGTTCACATTCCATAAGAGGAAACTGGGGCATAGAGAGGTTAAGCAATTTGCTCAAGACCAGGCATTGCTGTAAGGGAAGGAGTCTGGCCTGACTGCAGACAGTCTGTCTCCCCACTGTGCTATGCTGCAGGGGCCTGAGACCCGAGGAGACCATGGAAGGAGAAGTGTTTGGTGAACCACAAGGGATTATTTCAAGGGAAACAAGCCCCCATCTCCCCACCAGGGGGTGGAGCAGTCTCTAGAGTGATATGCTACTATGTTAGACCATGGGCCTGTGCATTTTTTCCAATATGTAAAAGAGGATGCTGGAACCCTTTCAGATTTGTGAAAAAATAAATCACTATACTGTGAAAAACATTATTGCACCTAAAAATGGTTTCTTCCAAAATATTTTAAAGACACATGGATGCTAACTAAATGTATCTGCACTTGAGTTGAATTGAATTCAGGAGACAGTATATGTAAGCCCTGTGAGGACACCATTTCCTGGGAAGAGGAATCCCATCTCCATCTCAGGCCATGTAGAGAACAGGGCTCTGAGGAGAGAGGACACGGAGAGATGCTTGGTTTGACTAAAGAGCTGGGAGAGCAGGGACAGAGGAGCAAAATGCAGATGGGTTACCCAGTGCACAACTTGTGCAAGTCACCTACCTTACTGGGCCCTCGGCATCCCTGTACCACTGACTTAGGGTAAGTCCTTTTTAGGACCCAAGTTTGAAAACAATTTTAAGCTGCTATATATTGACTATTTAGTGATTACATAGTTGGAGGCTATTAAATATGAATTGATAAATTTAAAATTAATTGTTCACTATTGTATCTACTATGGTCACTACTGTATCTACTATGGAATTTTCTTGAGTGGAATTTTCAAATTTGCGGGGTGGGCATCTTGTGTGCTTTATCTATATGACTATTTACCTAATAAAATGGACCACATTTCTGCTGCTCAAAACAGTCCTAGCTAGTGTGGCTCAGTTGGTTAGAATGTTGTTCAGTGCACCAAAGGGTTAAAGATTCGATTCCTGATCGGGGCACATACCCAGGTTGGGGTTTGATCCCCAATCAGGTACATAGGGGAGACAATCTATATTTCTCTGTCACATCAATGTTTCTCTCTCTCTTTTCCTCTCCCTTCCTCTCTCTCTTTATACACACACACACACACACACACACACACACACACACACACTCTGGTGAGGATTAAAACAAAAACAAAACAACAAAAAACCTGACACCAAACAGGCAAGATACAATGCTTGTGAATTGTACCTGCAATTTGGGGAATCAGCTACCAGATGGTGATAGCACTTTTTTAGGGCTCCTGTAATATGGTGATAATATCAGTTTTCCAAGGACTGAGGAGCTCCCAAGATGTGGGACTTTCAGTACCAATACTGGGGAAGTCCTGGAAAGACCAGGGTAAGTGGCCACCTTAGTCTGTAAACAGGGAAGGAGCTTTCTCCTTAGCACATGTAAGGTTTTAGACCATCCTTTCCTTATACCAAAACAAAACAAAACACTAAAATTTCAAAGCAATTATGGAATTAACTGTTGGTCTGTAACTTATGAGTTTGAAACTGAAAGGAACATCATAAGAACAAATGTAATTCTTACTTCTGTGACCTGTGAAATGAAGCAGAGAAGAAAAGCCAGATGCCGCTGGCAGAGCAGTGGTATGGGGAGGGGTATAAGAACTGGGTTCAAATCTTGCCTCAGTCAGGATCTGGGCAAGTGATTTTATCATTCTGAACGTTGATTTCTTTTTTTTTTTTTTAATGTATTTTATTGATTTTGTACAGAGAGGAAGGGAGAGAGATAGAGAGCTAGAAACATCGATGAGAGTCATCAATCAGCTGCCTCTTGCACACCCCCTCCAGGGGATATGCTTGCAACCAAGGTACATGCCCTTGACTGGAATCGAACCCGGGACCCCTCAGTCCCCAAGCCAACGCTCTATCCATTGAGCCAAACCTGTGTCGGCTAAACGTTGATTTCTTATTCTACAGAGTGAGTATATGTATTTGCCACTCTCAAAGGTGTATGTAAACGTGTCCGCCTTGCACAGCTTGTTATTGTCATGTTTTGAGGACCACACGAGATCGGTATGAGAGAGGAGAACCCAGAGCCTGAGCACAGTAGGCAGAGACAGCTCCCTCTGTCCCAAGTGCCCATCCCTCTCCTCCTGCCTGGAGAAGCTGCCTTAGAAAGCTTATCATTGGAGCCAAGTTGGCAAGAGCAAACATGTCCCTCTGGAAACCCAAGATAACTAGATTTTAAAAAGAATGGCGTTCAGTGCAAATCCACATCAAATCCAGAAACTGCTGGGCCAAACCCATCTTGGAAGAAGCTGAGCAAGGACTCACTGTCGGTTGACCACTTCGACTTGGAAGGAGAAAGGGTTCCTATAGCAGAGATTGTAACAGTCGGCTTTACACACACACACACACACACACACACACACACACACACACGCTCCTGATTGCTCTTCACCGGCTGGACAGCAGATATAGTCATCCTGATGCTGTGCTTAGTGGGCAGAGATGCCCAGGAGAATCTGACCAGCTACTGTAGGGAGCTTCCAATAAGCTGCTGATTTGGTGAAAATGAACTTGGTAACCCAGCAGGGCTGGGGAGTTGACAGATGCAGGGACACCTCTCCCACCTGGCAACTGTCAAAGTGTTCTCTGTATTAAGTCTGTTTCTGCTTGTTCATTTATTTTTATTTTTCAGATTTAGTTATTGATATATATACATTTATTGCCATTTTATTTCTCATTTTTTAAAAATCTTTTTTCTTCTTTTTAAAGAAGACCCTTTAATATTTCATGTAATATTGTTTTGGTGGCGATGAACTAACTACTTTAGCTATTTCCTGTCTGGGAAGCTCTTTATCTGTCCTTAGATTCTAAATGATAACTTTGCTGTGTGGAGTAATCTTGGTTGTAGATCCATGCTGTTCATCATTTTGAATAATTTTTTGCCAATCCCTTCTGGTCTGCAAAATTTCTGCTGATAGTTTTATGATAGCTCTCTCATAAATCAGTGGTTGCTAACATTTTGGACTTCACGAACTATCATTGGTTCCTGAACCAACGGTTGGCAACTGTTGATTTAGATAGCCCCACCTCCTGCCCCCCCCCCCGCCGCAACTTTCACCCTGATGCCAGACAATTGAGTTTCTCCTATATGTCCCTGGTTTGATTCAAATTACTGCCCCAGTGCTGGAACTCAGAGGGAGTGAGTCCTAGTAAATCCATATACGGCCCCTTTGAGAGGAGCTGCTTAAGACTTCAGCAGCCTCCATCTCAGCACAATCCCCACTGGTTTTTACACCCAGAAGTTATGGGGACTTCTCCTCCTGGCTCTGGAACCCTGGATTGGTAGACCTGGTGTGAGGTTGAGACCCCTCACTTCTCAGGAGGGACCTTGGCAGCCAAGACATCACTTCCTATTTTATTTTATTTTTCTTCTTTATTTTCAAAAATACATTTTTATTGATTTTATTGATTAGAGGAGAGAGAGAGAGAGAGAGAGAGAGAGAGAGAGAGAGAGAAGAATCAATGATGAGAGAGAATCATTGATCAGCTGCCTTCTGCATGCCCCACACTGGGTATCAAGCACACAATTCAAGCATATGCCCTAATCAGGAATTGAACTGTGACCTCCTGGTTCATAGTTTGACATTCGACCAATGATTCATCCCGGCCAGGCTGTGGCTTCTTTAAATCCCTAGTTGTATGACATCTATTCAGCTAGATTTCAGGCAGTTCTGAATGATGGCTGTTCTGTAGTTCAGTGGTAATTCTGATGTGGTTGTGGAAGGATTGGAGGACTGCATCTACCTACACAACCATCTTGACCAGAAATGTCTGGCCAAGGCTTTGAGAAACTGCAAATTCCCAGCGAGTTGGAGCTCGGCATCAGGGCCTTTACCCCATTTGCTGCGCTGAATGCATTTGCTGGTTTCAAAAGCTGTGGCTGGTCTTTGAACAGACTTGTGGGGCTTGGGGATGAGGAAGATAACGTTTGCCTTTATCTCCCACTGAGGAGGAGGGGCCTAGATAAACGCCACAGATTTGGGCTGGGACTCTGGAGGATGAGGAGTGGACAGAAGTGGAGCAGTCCACACAGTGACTATGTTATCTCCAGCCCTACCTGGGGGAAGGGCACCTGGGCTTCTGCGCCCTGGCCTCACTGCCTAGTGGAAGCCAAAGTGAATCGTCTCTGGATACCGACAACTTCGTCCAGGGCCTCATTTGATCCCAACAGTGTTTGCTATACGGTGTTCAGCAGTCAGCAACCTGTTGTCAGGCACAGACAAGGCAACCTGCCCAGGAACAAAACAGACAATAGGAGGAGGCCCAGCGGAGCTCCAACGAGGGAGTTATCAGGAGCAGCCTTTACATGAACCACAAAAAAATGTTGAAAATGTCAAAGACAAGATGGAAACTTTTGGCAGAAAACTAGAAACTACAAGAAAGAAACCAACTGTAAACTGCAGAACAGAAAGACACAATGAACTGAAACTCAGAGAGACAGATGGCGTTCGTGTGAATGTCGGCCTGTTGAATGCTGTATGGGCGTCAACAAGCAGGGCTCCCCCTGGAGACCTGCCTACTGCCCCTCCTGGGACATGGCCAACCTGGTGTTTCTGTCTCTCTGTAAGTGGGACTTGGTCGTTCCTGCTGTCACAAGTGTCCTGTCAGGGAGGGCTCAGCATGGAAGGCACTTGACATACCTGTGATGCCTGCAGCTCAGACGGAGGGACAAGAGGTGACTGACTGGGAGGGCCAAGCCCATTGTGTGATGTCATTGGACTTAATTCAGGAAGCAGTGTGAGGGACTGAGCACTAGAACTGAGAATGAGTTTAGTCAGAGGTTCCTGTGGGCAGAAATAGTAAGGACATCAACTGTCGTAAGACGGAACCAAGAGTAGAACTGTGGCCAGAAGCGTGAGTAGAGGAGGGAGCTGCCCCTCCCTCTGCTTCCTCCTACACCAAGGAGTGAGGGCTGGAGTCCTGGGCAGTGTAGACAGCCAGGGCATTGTGATTGCCCTCCCCACTTTACCTGGGATGAAAAGCACATTCAATAATAATCCATTGTTTGAGTGTTTCCTCTGTGACCGACACCATGTGCAGCACCTCAGTCCTCATAGCAACCCATTGTAAGGTGTCTATTAATAGCCCCGCTAATGGAGAGCTTGGGAACATACATGTCCCAGTGGCCCAACTCAGGAATGATGAAGGAGGACGAAGCCCAGGTTGCCTGACTTCAAGCCAGGCCCAAGAATCCCTACCTAGACCCAGGAAGGCCTGCGGGCCACTTCTCAGGTGCAGTGGGCAAAGGGCACATGCGTGGGAAAGTTGGGAACCCAGGCTTCGGCTCTCCAGGAGATATCTGTCTCTGAACTTGGGTTGGGGGCCAAGGAACATATTCGGGAGCCAAACTGTGGGCAGGCCTTTGACTGTGGGTTCATACCCATCACCTCCTTCAAGCAGCCCTCCCTAAAACTAACAAGAACAAATCGCCCCCTGGCCCTCAAAGGCAGATACAATTTCTCAAACATGCTGCAGAGAGTCAACGACTCCCACCAACCAAAGGCTGTGGCAACAGAGCAGGGCACATAGGAGCCATCTGCCATCCCAAGCAAATGCTCAGGGAGGTGATACGGTTTTTGCAGAAATATTCCATTTGTTCTCATGAGGAGCTTTTTAAAGATTTTGTAGCCTTCCTCTTTATTTTTATTTTTTTATTGATATGTGATTGACATATTGATTTCGGGTGTAGGACACAATGATCTGCCTGTCACCACACATGGTTATATAATTTTTTTTCTTGTGATAAGAACTTTTAAGATATACTGTTCTAGCAACTTTCAGAGTGACCTCCCCTAGGAAGGGTTTACCCTCATTTGGACATAGACTCTGATTCGTTGATTAAAAATAAAGTCAGACTCATCACATGGACGGTTTCAGGAGGCTGGCCCAGGCCGGCAGTCCTGTCTTTGCCTTTAATGAGCTGTGTGACTTAGGCAGGTCCCTTCCTTCCTGGGCCTTCCGGGTCCTCTTCCAAACTGACTGGGAGGTTGGGGGACTGCTGAGCTCTCCCCAGTCCTGAGACGCTGAAACCTGTTTCTGCACTGACATCTGCTCCCATCACTCAGGCCACAGAGAACCCTTCCTGCCTTTGTTCTTTCTACAAATACCAGTGTGCCTACCTTTCCCCTAAGTCTCTATGATGCAGTAAGGAAGGAAATTTATGTTTATTACTGCCACTCTGGACTGGAACTCTCCCCTCCCCTCCCCTCCCCTCCCCTCCCCTCCCCTTCTCTTCCCTTCCCTCCCTCCCTCCTCACACTATGGGTAAGACATGATGGGCCTTATTCTGCATGTGAGGAGACAGAGCTGAAATCAGAGAAATGATTTGTTCAAGGGCACACAAGTGGCTATGTGAGAGGGGCAGGGGGGGATTTGGACCCACTTCTGACCCAGAGCTGAGTTCACCCAGGGTCCCAGGACCATAACCTCAGACATGTGAAGGCAGGAGCAGAGCTGGTGTCAAAGCCCCTCCCAGGCAGCTGGCTCTGGAGCAGGTGTAGCAAACCTTCAGCAAAGCCGCCACATGTTTCTGTAAATCAGGTCACACGGAACTCACCCAGCTTGTTTAGTGACGGACTGTTTACTGCCTTTGAACTACAACTCTGAGTTGAGAAATCACAAGACTGTGTGGCCCACAAATCCCAAAATGTTTACTATTTGGTCCTTTCACAGCCCTGGTCCAGAGTCCAGCTAGGTCGTCCCTCCTTCTGTGAACACCATGTGACAGGAGATGGTCCCTGTGCTCGGCCCTGACACTCAGTATTAGGAACGGGGACATTTTTACTCGAATTTGTAGTTTTTTAAAAATTGAATTGATTGGGGGGACATTGGTTCATAAAACCATACAGGTTTCAAGTGTACAACTCAACAAAACCTCCTCTGCACACTGCATCGTGCACACATCCCCCCAGGCAAAGTCTCTTTCCCTCCCCATCCCACCCCTTTGCCCACCTCCTCCCAGCCTCCACACCCCCCTTCCCTCTGGCCATCACCACACTGTTGTGTGTGTCCTTGGGCTACGCATATACGCTCTTTGGCTAATCCCCATCACCTTCCTCCATCCAGTCTCTCCTCTCCCCTCTGACATCTGTCCGTCTGTCTGTCACGTGTATCCATGCCTCGGGTTCTTCACCTTTGTTTTAGGTTGGCCAACAGTCCCTGGACACCTGTCAGGCAGATGACAGTGTTTGGTTATGGTTGTGCTTTTCTTCCCAGGAACTCAGTGAAGGGAAATGGAGTTCTCCATTTTGGGGAAATTACACCAGGGAAAAGGGGAGGGTTGGTTACAACACTGCGTTGCGACACACGGAAGGCCTGACCGTGACAACAGCAAGCGTTTCTCTTTTTTGGAATTGTGAAGGCATTTCCGTTTCTTCTGGTTTGGTGAGTGACTACCTTCTTTATAAGCAGCTCCTCTGGCCCAGAATGGCAGTCCTTGTTGCACGAGGCGCCCCAGGATGGAAACCTGCAGGTGCCCCCTCAGTCACCTAATCTCTCTCCTCCTCTTCCTTTTCCCTTCAGAGACAGCCTGCCGCCCTTTAGACAAGAGGACCAGCATGACGCAAGCCTTCAGGTAAGGCCCATGGAGGAGGTGGGGGACATCTCTGCCAGGCAGGAAAGGGATGTCCATTATTGCAAAAAGGGGCGAGCACGTGTGGAGCCTGCAGGGCTTGTGTTTCAAAATGTCCCAGATGTGCAAGTGTGGCTGGCTTTGAGGTCTGCCTGACGTTCCCAGAGACCCTGGCAACTCAGCAGGTGACAGACATGTGCCCAAGAGCCTGGCCAGGGTTTGGGCTGAGTGTGCTGGGCAGAGAAGCAGAGAGGGCGCCAGGAGCAGGGTGGCTCTGGGTTCTAGATGGTGGTTAGCAGTGCCTGTCTGTGCTCACAGTGGAAGATCCTGCCCCCTGGAGCCTCAGTTTCCTCACCTGTGACAGGGGGTTTACAATGACTCCCTGCCCACCTGTGAAGGTCACAGTGTGACTGTGCTCTGTGAACTATAAAGTATCCCCATAGGATTGTGATTTTTAGCGACTGGATCAGGAGCTTTGTGAGACGTCACTGACGTATCTGCAAACGCCTTCTACCCTGCTTCCCAGGACTGAGCTGCTCTGGGTGACTTCACCCCCAGTGCTGGGTGTCTCTGGCTGGGGCTGCAGGACAGACTGTGTGCGTGTGTATCCAGAGGTGGGAAGTTTGCTCTGCCTCCTCCTGTGGGCAGGGAGCTCCAGGAGATGCCCCCGGAGACTCCAGTCCGGGCTGTTCGACCCTTCAGATGGACACTCCTCCGGAACTAGAATCATTAAAAAGGTCAATTGTGTCCACATGCAGAGAACTTTAGTTTGCCTGACCAACCACCCAGCTTGTGAGCTCCTCAAAGCTCCCTGGGGAGGTGGGGCTGTCAGCCACCATTCATAGGACAGGAGGCGAGGCACAGGCCACGGTTGGGCTGGTGGGCAGCAGAGAGTAGACGGGCTCCAGTGGACGGGCTCTTCGCTAAGAAGAACAAACCAGGAGCCAGAAACAGGTTCCTGTGTAAGCTAGATGGGAAGCTGACTGCTTCCAGGGATGCTGCCCCTGTCAGACCCAGCACAGGCCCTGGTGTGGAGGACAGGCTCTGGGACAGACACCCAGGTCACCACCAGGTCCTCTGTGCATTGAAACATTGGTCTCAGATGACTCTAAGTGTACATTTAAATTAATAGCTAAAAAACTTAAATTAATAAAAGTAAAATAAAATTTTAAAATGCAGATCCTCAGACGCACCACCTTCCAGGAGCTCCATAACCATGGTGGCCGGTAGCCTGTGTGGGGCAGTGGACAGATTCTGTGCCCCTGGCAGTCCTACTGGCAGGGGCCACACCTAGGCTGAGGTCCAGGCACCTGTGGAGGGGACCAGGGCCAGGAGTGGGCTTGTCTACTGGCCGGGGCCACCACAGCTGCCTCCTCATGCTGTGGGTGTGGGAAACACCGCTCCCCGGCAGAAGGTTGAGTGCAGACTTAGGGAGCTCTGGGGAAACCAGAAGGGGCTGAGCCCAGGGCCGGGCACAACCTTGTCCAGTACAGAGGGCCCTTTCGCTTTTCAGAATCTGGGATGTTAACCAGAAGACCTTCTACATGAGGAACAACCAACTAGTTGCTGGATACTTGCAAGGATCAAATACGAAACTAGAAGGTGAGTGGCTGCCAGGAAAGCCAATGTGTGTGCGCTGGGTCAGGGGCACTGTGGCTCCTGATCCGCTGGGGAGGCGGGCCCCTGGAGGGCACAGCTGAGGGCAGGGAGGGGGAGATATAGCTGGGGAGCCTTCACCTGCAGGCACTGTGCTCACAGGGCCACAACTCCAGGCAGGGGATGGAGGGGGCAGAAGGCCAGGTAGAGCCTTGCCTTCCTCCTGCGCCCAGTCAGCCCCCACGTCCCTGTGGTTTACTCTCACTCACCTCCACAGTGAACGCAGCACACACAGCTGGGCTGGGTCCCTTCCTCATGCACACAATCAGCAAGTTTCAGGCCAGGTTCCAAATAAGTCAGATGGACTCAGGCAGCCGTCCTAGTCTATGCCTCAGTTTCCCTTTAGTACCATGAGGGCAGGTGGGAGAGTGTCAGCACTAGTCTTTTGGGAAGCTTCCACATGCTGTGTCGGCGGGCTTGGCATCCCCTGCATCTCCTCCCGCTGCCTCCCCTGTTCTCCACGCTCCTCCTCCCCCACCCCCATTGACCCACCTTTTCAGTCCTGGAATTGCTCCTAATAAACACGCTGCAGTGAGGCCCAGAGACACTGAGGGGAGAGGTGGGTTCAGGGATGCCAAGCCCTGGGGTCCCTCTCAGGACCTCATGCGCTCTTTTCCCTGCCCATGAGCAGCACACCTCGACCCGGCACGCAGGTCTCCCTCCAGGGATTGAGGGAAGATAGACATCGGGTGGAGCAGAACCTAGGCAACTTGGTCCGAAGGAGCAGCTAGGTGGCTGCTCTTGGTTGGATCTTCTGCTTGGATGCAGATCGGAAAGATGGGCCCCACAGTCCTAAGACCTTGGGTTTAGTTTGGAGGACAGAGGAATCCCGGGAAGCATCCAGGCTCTCTCCACCAGCGCTTCCTCTTATCTACAAGCTGATCTTGCCCTCTCCTCTTCCTCAGAGAAGATAGACATGGAGCCTGTCGAGCCCCACGCTGTGCTCCTGGGCATCCATGGCAAGAAGCTGTGCCTGGCCTGCGTCAAGGTTGGCGATGAGATCCAGCTCCAGCTGGAGGTAAGCACCTGCCTGGTAACAGCCACCCCCACCAGGACCTGTATGAGATGGCATGTGCTCTTTCTGAGGGCTGTCTGGGGTCCGCCGGGCTATTCTATTTCACGGGAGGTGGCTGGGCCGGTCGTGCAGGTGCATCCAGCAGGGAGCTCTGCTGCTGGCTTCTAACAGGGATTATTCCCCAATCACACACTTATTAAATGTCTGCTTGCATCACACTGCTCATGTCCCCTTGGCCAAAGCCCGTCACATGGCTGAGTCTGCCTCAATGGGGGAGGGAGCTATTCAGGGATGGGCCCCAGGAGGAGGCTCATTTGGGGACCTCAATCTCTGGTGCTGCTCTCTTGTCCAAGGGCCTCCAACCCACGAAGACTAGGCCTCTTTCAGTAAAGCCCCATGCAGACCTCTCCCTCCCAGTCCTTGGCTAATCAGACCCATGGACTGGCATGCCATCCGGGCCCTGCACTCCTTAGTCCCATGCAGGGTTCACAGGCTGCCCTCAGAACAGACGGCTCTGTCTTGGGAGAAGGTTGGGATGCAGCTTAACCCAAATGTAACCTTAGCCCAGTGGCCCTACTGTGGCGTTGTCCCATCGCTCCACTAGTGGCAGGGCGACTGCCTGCCGTGTGGAGTCGGGATGGCGATGTCGGATGGGCTACAATGTCGGATGGGCCACCTTCTGTAATGCCCCCTCCTTGGAGGCACAGAGCCAACAGAGCTCAGCCTCTACAGGCCTGGGCACCCGCTGATGGGGCCTTGTGTTCATTAAACTTTCTGAGCCCTGGCCGGAGCGGTCAGATTTTCCCAAGCCAAGGTGTGTCCGGGGGCCGTGTGATCTCCCACAGGCTTGCCAGTCAGCGTCCCACTGGCAGGTCCTGGGCTGCCTGAGGCCCCTGTGGTGGGTGGAGGGGCAGGCAGCAAAGGAGCCCTCACCTGCTCACCTCTTGGCTTCCAGGCGGTCAACATCACTGACCTGAACAAGACCACGGAGCAGAACAAGCGCTACACCTTCATCCGCTCGGACAGCGGCCCCATCACCACCTTCGAGTCGGCCGCCTACCCTGGCTGGTTCCTTTGCACGGCCCTGGAGGCCGACCAGCCCGTCAGCCTCACCAACGAGCCCCTGGAGGACATTAGGGGCACCAAGTTCTACTTCCAGCAGGACTAGCGGTGCTGTCACCCTGCCCTCGGCCAGCACATCTGGGCTCCAGATGCCCCTCCACCCTGCCCAGGGTTTCAGCCTGGTGGGGTCTGGGGAGCAGCCATGGCAGGTGGGCCCCCCAAGGAACTGAGAAACCTGGTGTCCAATTCCAACTGCAGCCTCTCAGCTGCCACAACCTTCATGCCACCCCGAGTGGTCTCTCTAAAGAGCAACTGGAACACCAGTGCCGTTCCACGCCCTTCCTGTAGTGTCACCTGTGCTTCCGACAGCACCCGGGCCACCTGCCAGCTGGACACCCTCTGCTCCCCCTCCCAGCTCCCGTCTGCCCACTGTCCACGCCCAGGTCCCAGAAGCCATCCGCTCACTTCCCACCAAGTGGCTCCCAAACCTTGTTTGCCAACCTTGGGATAGCAGTGCTTTTAGGGTCTGTGGCCAAATAAAAAATAAGGATTTCACGGTATTTTCAAAGCCCACTGTATCCAATTTTAGGAGGGCTTTCTTTGGGTATTGTGCCCTTCCTGGAAGGGGGTGGGAGAGTAAAACATCCACGTGTTTGTGAAAAAATTTTGATGAAAACAAGTCTCCTTTTTGCATTTCGTTCTTATTGTTATAAGGCCCTAACTGGTAAAATGAGAAGTTAATGTACCAGGGTCCCTAATTTTTTCTTTCTGAAACATTCCAGTAAGTCTGGATCCCACTGCCCGGGCCCAAGCACCATCTGCACTCCAGGCCTCCCCCAGCGGCTGGCAGTGCCCCCAGTGCAGCTGGCCCCCGTCCTCCTCCCTCCGGAGGCGAGAGCACTTCCACATGGAGGCTGGTCAGAGATGCCTGGTGTCTGGGTGCTGCCAGGCTGGAGCAGGGACGGGGACTTGAGTGTGAGTCTCAGGTGCCTGCAGGACTGAGTGTGTGCTGGCCCTTATGTGCTGCCTGTGTCCAGTGGGAAGTTCCCTGTTCCCCATCATTTAAGCTCTGTTTTACAATAAAACCTTAAAAACGCATCGACTTTGCTGGCTGTTTGTATGACCCCTGACTCGGGGCAGAGAGTGCTGGGAAACAGGATCTCCAAGGGGAACATTGCATTTGGCTCATGAGGTGGGTGAACTAGACCCTAAGAATGACTGCTTATCAGATGTTCCTCAGCTAATAGTCAGACGAGCGGGGAGTGCATCCTACTCCTGCCCAGGGTCCTGGACTCAAGCCTCAGCTGGCCTGGCTGCTTGCTTGGTCCAAGAGAGTGGTGGCTTAAATCCGGTTCCAAAGAGGGCTCCTTAGGTCCCTCTCCCAGGAGCCTGGGAAGGAGCCCCACCTCACCTTCTCATAAACTCGACTTCTTGCCCAGCTTTAATTGAGGAGGAGCTCTCATTGCTAAGAACAAACTACATTCAGCAGGTTAAAAGGCAACCGATTGGAGAAAGTCGTCACGATATTGTCTAGGTCTCAGTTCCTGTGTGTGACGACGATGAGGCCAAGGAGGTTGGCCATCTCAGTTTCTCTTCCTTGTGTGAGAAGGCGACTATACAAGGATGAACTGACATGATGCGAGTGAAATGCTGTGTGTGATAAAAGGGCGTGGGGGGTTGATATGTCTTCAGTCCTGATGAAAGGGAGAAGTTTAAGACAGAAACCCTTCAAGGCTGAATGGTCACAGCAACAGTGAACACGTGATTCTGCTCCCATCCTGCCCTTCAGAGGTTTATGCGATGAGGTTAGTTCAAGGTGAGACAGGGAGCAGCCACACACATGAGCCCTGGGACTCTGGAGCCACTTGCTGTCTGCATGTGTGCCCCTGGATGAGATAAGGTCTTGGAGCCTCAGTCTCCTTATTGCCAAATGCAGATAACCTATAGAGAATGCAAAGGACTGCATGACCTCATTTAACCTTTGCAAACACCTTCTCTGGTAGGCACTAACATGATTTTTACTAGTATTGATGCTGGAAGAGTCAACTTTCAAAGCAATCAGCTTTAAAACTTTGTTGTTCAAAGTGTGGTCCTCAGACCAGCAGCAGCAGCAGCAGCATTCAGAGAGTTAAAATGCAGCATCCCAGACCTCATACCAGACTCACTGACAGGATCTAATCCTAACTAGTCTCCAGGGGATTCTACATGGGTAAAAGTGTGAGAAGCTCAATGCTAAAGGGCAGCACCTTTTACTAGCTCACTGCCAACACCAAGACACACACCCCCTTCCCCCCTTAGCACCTCCTGGCCCAGGTGCAGTGTTCTTTGGGACTGGAGAAGCTGTGAGCTGTTGTCATCCTCAGACATCAGTCCACACAGGCAGGGGGGATTTCCATGTTATTTTCTGTGATGCATCTTAGGTACCCAGATGAGTGTGTGGTATGGCCTGGGTGCTCAGTAAATATTTGGTGAATAAATGAATTGGCAACTGATAAGTCCATAGAAATGATTGTACTACTTGGGTCAGAAAATTTGAGAAGACAGGGGACTAGGGCTAGCAGAGTTTGCAGGAAGACTGGAAAAGGGGGAAAGCCCAGATGTAGGAGGTTCCTGGCACTTGGGGCTGTCCAAGAATGAAGTATGAGCATAAGGGGGCAGTGGCACACTGACGCTTGCTGGGTGATGCTTTCACAGGCTACTTTGGGGGTGGAGGGAGCTCACAATAGGAATTTGGTCACTTGGTGATGGTTGCTGCTTAGAGGAGAAGAGGAAACAGGGCTGGGGAAAGGGGGCCTGTGTGTCTGGCTGATGCACTTAGCAGCACAGTTGGAATCTCAGGGACATGGGGTGCCAAAGGACAGCAGATCTTGGGGGCTTTATGGTCTGGGTTATCCTTGGCTGGCAGATGTTAGGTACAGTTTCATGGGGAATATAAAGCAGGCAGGCTGTAAGTGGCTACAAATCTGCTTGTTTGGGTGGAGTTTAAAACAATTGGTGTGGACAGATTTGAGTTTGGCATTGGGTAGACTACTGAGCCTGAATTAACTACTCAGGATTGGTATGCAGAGGCATCTATTTGATCATTGGCCTGACTCAGAAACCATAAAAAATAACCAGTCAGAGCGAAGAATACATTAACTGAGATGAAAAATACACCAGAAGGAATCAATAGCAGTTTAGACAAAGTAGAGGATTAAATCAGCAATTTGGAAGACAAGGTAGCAGAAAACACGCAAGCAGAGCAGCAAAAAGAAAAAAAAAAAAGAATTTTTAAAAATGAGCATGCTAATCCTGTCCAGATAGTTGGTTTGAAAGTCATCCTAATATGCCAAGGTTGTGGGTTCTATCCATGGGTCAGGGTTCACATAAGAATCAACTAATGAATAAATAAATAAATAAATAAATAAATAAATAAATAAATAAATGTTTCTCTCTCTCAAATCAATCAATCAATCACATTTAAAAAATGAGGATACTATAAGGAACCTCTGGGACAACATCAAACACAATGACATCTGTATCAAAGGGGTACCAGAAGAAGAGAGGTAGCAACCTATTTGAAGACCTATTTGTAGAAATAAAGACTGAAAACTTCCCTAACTTGAACACATAAGTCCAGGAAGTGTAGAGAGTACCAAACAAAATTAACCCAAAAAGGTCCACAATGAGACACATCACAATTAAAATGGCAAAGGTTAAGGGCAAAGAGAATTTTAAAAACAACAAGAGAAAGACAGTTATCTACATGGAGCTTCTGTAAGACTGTCAGCTGACTTCTCAAAAGAAACTTTTCAGGCCAGAAACAATTGACATGAAATATTTACAGTGATGAAAAGCATGGACCTACAACCAAGATTATTCTACTCAGCAAGGCTATCATTTAAAATTGGAAAAAATAAAGAGCTTCCTAGACAAGAAAAGTTAAAGGAGTTCATCACCAACAAGCTAGTATTGCAAGAAATGTTAAAGGGACTTCTATAAGAAGAAAAAGGGAAAAAAAGAGGAGCATAATGATAAATAATAAAATGGCAATAAATACATACTTATCAACAGTCACTTTAAATGTAAACAGTTCTAATAAAAAGACATAGGTTAGCTGAATGGATAAGATTCATATATATGTTGTCTATAAAAAACCCACCATGGAATGAAAGATAGACACAGACTGAAAGTAAAGGGATGGAAAAAGATATTCCATGCAAATAGAAATTACACATAAAAGCTGAGGTAGTAATATTAATATTAGACAAAATAGACTTTTTTTTAAAAAAAAAAGGATAATAAGAGAAAAAAAGGTCATTACACAATGATAAAGGGAGCAAACCAACAACAGGATATAATTCTTATAAACATTTATGTACCCAACATATGAGCACCAAAATATATAAAGCAAATACTGATGGACATAAAGAGAGATATCAACAGTACTATAGTCATGATAGGGGTCTTTAATATCCATTACATTTTTTACTTTCCAGCAAAAATATCAACAGTGAAACAGAGGCCTTAAATGACACATTACACCAAATGGATTTAATTAATATTTTCAGAGAATTATAACATCAAACTGCAGAAAATACATTTTTTTCAAGTTCACATAGACCATTTTCCAGGATAGACCAAATGTTAGATCATAAGACAAGTCTCAATAAATTAAAGAAAACTAAAATCATTTCATGCATCTTCTCCAACCACAATGGTATGAAACTAGAAATCAGTCACAGGAAAAAAACTAAAAAACACACAAACACATATAAGTTAAATCACATGTTACTAAATAGTTAATGGATTAACAATGCGACCAAGGGAAAAAAATCAAAGGCTACCTTGAGACAAATGAAAATGGAAACATAACGACCCCAAATCTATGGAACACAGCAAAAGCAGACCTACAAGGAAAATTCATAGCAATATAGGCCTACCTCAAGAAATTAAAAAAAAAATAAAATTAAATTAACAGTCTATCCTTATTCTTAAAGGAACTAGAAAAACAAAGCCCAAAGTGAGTAGAAAGAGTGAAATAAGATCAGAGAAGAAAGAAAAGAAACTGAATCTAAGAAAACAAAACAAATAAATGAAACTAAGATCTGCTCTTTGAAAACAAAACAAAAGATAAACTTTTAATCAGACTAATCAACAAAGAGAGAGAGGACCAAATAAATAAAATTAGAAAATTAAAGAGAAGTAACTGACACCAAAGAAATACAAAGAATTATAAGAAAACACAAGATGTCCATATTGGAAAGGAAGAGGTAAAACTGTCATTATTTGCTAATGACATGATCCTACATATAGAGAATCCTGAAGATTCCACCAAAAAATCACAACTAGAACTGACGAATTCAGTAAAATAGTAGGATACAAGATACATATTTAGAAATCAGTTGCATTTTTATACACCATTAATGAACTATTGGAAATATAAACTAAGAAAACAATCCCATTTTCAATTACATAAAAAACCCTTAGAAGTAAATTTAACCAAGGAGGTAAAAGACCTGTACTCAAAAAATTATAACCCATTGAAGAAAGAAACCAAAGAAGATACTAATAATTGGAAGCATTATTGTGCTTATACCCTGTTTCCCCCAAAATAAGACAGTGTCTTATATTAATTTTTGCTCCCAAAGATGTGCTATTTTCAGGGGATGTCTTATTTTTTCATGAAGAAGAATACAGTACACATTTATTGTTAAATGAAAATAAAGGAAATTTATTACCCGTATACGGTACAGTAGTACGGTAGTTGTCAACACAAACCAGACAAACTGTGAATCCTACAGTATCAAGAATTTACTCATCTAGACAATGACAATCATGTCATCATCTTCTGGAACATCATCATAACAATCCAATTCCTGAATTTCCTGGTGAATTTCTTGTGACTCCATTTCTTTCAGAATCAGTGGACCAAATCTCTCATGTTTAGCAATAGCACTGTCTTTAAATGAGTACTTCTTGTCAAGGTAGCCTGCTCACAGTGCATTTGCAATGCAACTGTCAGTGATTTTCTCCCATAAATTCTTCACCCAAGTCACAACTTCTTGCAGTTTAGGTTTCACAAAGTTTCCATGCTGATTTCTCTCTATTCTATTTTCAATGTAGTCACTAATTTCCATGCGCAAATTGTCTTTGAATGGCTTGTTTATTGCAATATCAAGAGTCTGGAGATAGGCCATCATTCCTGCGGGAATCATTATCTGATCTATTTTTCTTTCGTGAAGAAATGTCTTCATGTCTTTAGTGCAGTAAGTGCTGGCTGCATCCCAGACTAGCAGACCTCTTTGACTCCCTCGCATAACAAGCAGCAGCATTAAATCGACCCACTTCCTTATAACTGCTTGTGTGGCCCAGGCTTTTTCCGTTTCAAGAATAAAAATGCCCAAAACACATTCAATCTTTTCCTTCTTGCCCTTAGAAATTACTAAAGGTGGGATTTTAGTGCCATCCAGACGAATTGCCAAAATACAGGAATCATGTGCACTTTTGTAAGCAGTGGAGGGAATGTTCACTAAGGAGACATCCCGCTGTTCAATTGTTGTTTGAGATGATTGGCCCATAAACACTGCAGTTTCATCCATAGCAATCATGTTGGAAAGATTGTATTTAGAGAAGTCAGCATTATCAATAAAGGACTTGAATGCAAGTGCTTGCTTAATAGCTTGAATATCTTCCAACCTAAACAATGTTGTAAATCTTCTTAAAGACAGTTCACTTCGCTGAAGGAAATTATCCAGCCAGTGTTGTGATGCTTTGAAGTGTTCGGGAGCTATGTCAAACTGTGGTGCCATTGCAGGGGCAAATTCTTGAATCTGAGCCCTATTCACAACCAAAGCCTTTGCTCTCCTGTCAACAACCCATTCACAAATCAGGTCTTCCAGCTTGGAAAATAATGGTTGCCGACCTGATCCACACTTGTGCTTTTTAGCATTTCCCTTGTCCACTTGTTCAATGAGGTTACCATACTCTGCTCGCCATTTTTGGACCAATCGGATACTCAACATCTTCTCTTTGCAGAAAGCAGTAAGATTTTGGCCCCCAAAGTCTTCCACAATTCCTTTCTTGTACTCCACAGAGTAGCTTTTTCTTTTTGCGCTCATTTCTAGGGGTAAAAAAAAGGAATTGGGGTATCAAGGTGGGGGGAGGGGGATCACTTAAAATGACACAAGGAGGATCAGAGAGGGGAATCAAAATGGCACAGGAGAATCAGAGAGGGGATTACCATTTTAGTAACCCCCTCTGATCCTCCTGTGTCATTTTAAGTGGCCCCCCTCCCCCACCCCTGTGCCACTGAACACCTTCACCAGACATCCCCCCTACCCCTTTATCAGACATTTACCCCCTGGGGCCTGCCTGGGGACTGTCACTGGGCTTGATGGGGCCTGGATCTGGACTGGAGCAGGGTCTGCCACTGACTGAGAACCTTCAGTCATCATGAGGGCAGCCGCAAGCATTAGGTAGTGTCACCAGAGACAGACCAGCACTCACCACCTTTGCCGAGTCCCATCTGCTCTAATCCTCCTGTTCTTCTACACGCATCTTCGAAAGTCTCCTCCTCTCTCCCACCCTGCGCTCACCGCTCACTCCGACCTCCGCTCCTCCTCCACACAGCAGTGACGTCAGGACTCCTTGTAACGTCACTGGTTGCTAGAAGCCAGTCGGGGCGGCCCTAGCAACCAGTTTACGGTAAATTAATTTTCATTCTTTTTTTTAAATATATATTTTATTGATTTTTAACAGAGAGGAAGGGAGAGGGATAGAGAGCCAGAAACATCGATGAGAGAGAAATATGGACCAGCTGCCTCCTGCACACCCCCTACCAGGGATGTGCCCGTAACCAATGTACATGCCCTTGACCGGAATCGAACCCGGGACCTTTCAGTCCGCAGACCGACGCTCTACCACTGAGCCAAACCGGCTTCGGCTTAATTTTCATTCTGAGACAGAGCCTAGGGGGGGCCTTATTTTCAGGGGGGTGTCTTATATTTCACTCAGAAGGAAACCTGTAAGTAGGTCTTATTTTCTGAGGATGTTTTACTTTCGGGGAAACACGGTAGTTAGAAAGCATGAACAAATGTCCATATTATCCAAAGCAATCTATAGATTCAACACAATTCCTATCAAAATACCAATGACATTTTTCATAGAACATGACAAATAGTCCAAAAATTTATATGGAAATACCAAAGACCCTAATAGCGACAACAATCTTTAAAAAGAACAAAGCAGGAGATATCACACTACATGATAATAAACTATACTATAAGGCTACAGCAATAAAAACTGATACTGGCATAAAAACAGATACATAGGTCAATAGTACAGAATAGAACAGAATAGAAAATCCAGTCTTAGCTGGTTTGCTCAGTGGATAGAGCATCGGCCTGTGGACTGAAGGGTCCCAGGTTTGATTCCAGTCAAGGGCATATGTCTGGGGTTGCAGGCTCAATCCCCAGTAGGGGGCATAAAGGAGATAGCCTATTAATGATTCTCTTTCATCATTGCTTCTATCTCTCTCTTCCTCTCCCTTCCTATCTGATATCAATACAAATATATATTTTTAAAAAGAATAGAAAGCTAAGAAGTAAACTCATACCTATATGGACAATTAAGCTATGACAAAGGAGGCAAGAACATACAATGGGGTTAAGATAGCCAATCAAGAAATGGTGTAGGGAAAATTGAACAGATACATGCAAAGAAATGAAACTAGACCACCTTCTTACACCTTCTGCAAGAATAAACTCAAAATGGATTAAAGATTTAAATATAAGAATTGAAACCATAAAACTTCTAGGAGAAAATATAGTCATTAAAATCTCAGACATTTCTCATAGCAATATATTTTTTTTCCTAACGTATCTCCTCAGTCAAGGGAAACAAAATAAAAAAAAATAAACTAATGGACTACATCAAAGGAAAAAGTTTTTGCACAGCAAGGAAAACCATCAACAAAAGGAAAAGACAGTCTACTAAAAGGAGAACATATTCACCTATGATACATTTGATAGGGGATTAATATTTAAAATTGATAAAGAAATCTGAAAAATCAGCACCAGAGAAACAAACAATCAATTAAAAAGTTGGCAGAAGACCTGAAGAGACACTTCTCCAAAGAGGACACACAGCTTGCCAATGGACATATGAAAAGAAGCTCACTAAAGAAATGCTCACTAATCATAAGAGAAATGCAAATCAAAATCACAATGAAATACCACCTCACACCTGTCAGAAAAACTATCACTAATAAATCAACACACAATAAGTGTTGGTGAGAAGATGGAGTAAAGGGAATCCTGGTGCATTGTTGGTGGGAATGGTGACTGGTATGGCCACTATGGAATAAAGTGTGGAGATTCCTTAAAAAATTAAAAATAGAACTACCACAGAAATTTCTACTTCTGGGTGTATATCTGAAACACACACACACACACACACACACACACACACATACACAAAAAAAACCAAAAAAACAAAAACTAAAACAATAATTTTAAAAATATATAATATATATATTTTTCGTGTTCTTTTAATCTTATTTACAATAGCCAAGATGGAGAGAAGAAGGGAAAAAGAAACATCAATAAGAGAGCAAAATACCAATTGGCTTTTCTAGCATTCCCCCACAGGGAATCAAACCCACAACTCAGGCATGTGCCCTGACTGGGAATCCAACTGAGCTAAGATATGAAGCAACGCAAGTGCCCATCAATAAAGGAGTGGATAAAGAAGATGTGGTACATATATACAATGGAATATTATTTATCATAAAAAAGAATGAAATCTTACCATATGTAGCAACATGAATGGCTAAGTGAAATAAGCCAGAGAAAGACAAATACAATATTATTTCACTTATATGTGGAATACAAAGAACAAAATAAATGGAACAACAAAATAGAAACAGACGTATAGAGAACAAACTGATAGGGCCAGAGGGGAGGAGCTTGGGGAAACAGGATTAAAAACAAAAACAAAATATGGTGATAAGATTAAGAAGTATTAATTGGGATTGTAAATTAAAGCATAGGGAATACAGTTAACAATGTTGTAATAGCTATGTATGGTGCCAGGTGGGCACTTGAAATATCTGAGGAAACATTTTGTAACCTACACGATTGTCTACCTGCTGTATTGTACACCTCAAACTAATTCCAAAAAGTGTTGAATGCAAACCATAATCCAAATACAAAATTTAAAAAGAATGTCCACCAGGGGTCAGCATTTTCCTAATGATAACCCACTTGCAGGCCGTTCGTCTCCTCTCCATGGAATCTCCTGCCTGGACGGTTGAAATATGGAATTACCACACACACACACACACACACACACACACACACACACACACCTGGGAGAATACATGCCCACCTCTCCCAAACTCAGCACAGGAACCTGGGACCACACCTGCACAGGGAAACACGCCCTTTGTCCTGCTGGCTGTTGGTGGATGGAGCTCACAAAAGACAAACAGGTTCATTGGTTGATCTTTTCACACCCACCCACCCACCTCTGCCTTCCCTCTGAGGTTCGACAGTCTGTTCCACGCTTCTATGTCTCTCGATCTATTTTGTTTGTCAGTTTATTTTGTTCATTAGATTCCACATATGAGTTAGATCATGTGATATGACGCAGACAATGGGATGGAGAGGTCCTGGGGTTGGGGGTGGGGCGGGCTGGAAGAAGTCAATGGGGGAAAGGGGGATTTATGTAAAACTTTCAACAATAAAGATTAAAGAAAAAAAAAAAGTCAAACAAAAAGGCCAAGATACTCAATGCAGTGAGGACTGGATCTAAGGGAACAGCTATGCCTGGCCTGTCCCATGGATTCGGAGCAGAAGATGGCGGTGACCTCAAGCTGCAGTCCCTTATTATTTCACCTCCCCTCTGAGGGTCTCCCTGTCAGGGGACAGGACTATCCATGTCCAATGTCAGGCACCCCTTCCTGAGCTGTGAGGGGGTCACCCTGGCGCCTTCTCTTTCTGCTTGGCAGTGTTCCTGGTTAGTCGTGAACATTTCTGTGCCTGCTGACCTGTGTCTGGAGACAGGAACAGGGCCGAGTCAGCAGGAGCAAATCCGCTAGGCCTGGGGTTGATGGTGGGGGTTATAGTCTGTGCGTGGATCAAGGACACTGAAGCCTGAACCATCACTGTGCCCGCCCCACTACAGTGTGCTTGCTCTCCTCGGCACCACCTTCCCCTACTCAACCTTCAAACTCAGGCTCTTAGGATTCCTTCCTGTGGAGACGCTGAGATGGTCCCATCCCAGCCCTTAGTGACCCAGCGGGAAACCTCCACCAGTGCCCTGGCCCAGACCCTGGTTTGCATGACACAGAGAGGCCTTCCCAGGGCTTCATTTTTTAACCATTACGGTAGGAACTAAGCCTCCAGAGCAGCTGGACACTTTCAGGAACCTGATTAAAACTCATTCCTGCACATTCTGAAGTATGTTACCTTCATGTACATTTTCCATTCTCTTCCCCCCACCACCCCTGCTTAGAATTCTCCACCTCTGGAGACCCAGGGGACTCACTTCCTCCCTTCACGGAGTTGCTGCACATACGGGGCCTCATTAAGAATGTATTTCTGACCACATCATCTAAGATAGCATCTACCCCAAAGCCACCCGCACCTCCTTTACTCGCTGTCTCTGTATCTTGCTTTATTTTTATCCCTCGCAATACTGCCTCTGATATGTTATGTATCTGCTTGTTTGCTTATTGACGTCTATGATGGCCGGAACGCTCCCCACCTCAGTGCCCGTCGCTAACTCAGCAGCCTTCCTCATGGGGCACCGCTCTGTGTCAGGTCCAGCAGTGAAGACAATACACAGAGAGCCCCTGAGCAGCTCAGCCAGGAGTGGAACCGGTTCAAATTCACAGCGTGCTTGGTAGTGTTTTCGCATAGCTAGTTTCTGTTTCTGTTTGTTTGTTTGTTTTTGGTGTTCTTTGTGTGTTGTGGGTTGAATTGGGAAAACGATGATTTCTTCTCCAGGGGTGAACATGGGAGCCCAAGGGAACTAAGGGAGAGTTTCTGTCTCCTTGTCCTAAAAGCCACACACATGTCGTAGGCGGGGTGTGGAGGACAGCGAAAAGGAAAGGAAAGGCCGGTCATGGCAAAAACACCGCGAGCTCCAACTGGAACGGAGTTGGAGACTCCACTGCCCTAAACATTGACGGTCTTGCCACCCACAGGCTGGGTCCCAAGGCCTGGCCTAGTGCCTCGTTCTCAGCCCCTCTGTTTCCCTGAAGACCAGCCGCTGCTCTCCAGCCGCCAGGCCCTGAAGCCCACATTTCTGTGTGTCTCCAGAAAGGAGCTCCCCTCTCCGACTTCCCCCACTGGGCAGGTCCAGGCCCACCTCTGCAAATGCAATCCTGTGAGCTTCTGGAGGGAAGAGTTCTCAAGGTCACGGTTGTCCTTAACATCACATTCTTGGGCTCCCCCTGGAAATCAGACCAAACCCCCTGGAAAAAGTACATTTTTACCCCCGTCAGAGGTGTGTGCTGCCCGAAGCAGAGATGACAGGAATCAACAGCAGAGACAGCTGCTATCCAGATGGGCCAGCTTCAGGTAGAGGGGATGGTATAAAAAAACAAAACAAAAAACAAGTCTCTGGCCCTGACCAGTGTTGTTCAGTGGTTAGAGCATTCACCCACCCACCAAAGGGTCTTGGGTTTGACTCCCAGCCAAAGGCAGGTACCTGGATTGCATGTTCAATCCCTGTCCCCAGTTGGGCACATGCGGGAGGCGACCAATAGATGTGTCTCTCTCGCAGTGATGTTTCTTTCCTTTCTCTCTCTCTCTTGCTTGTTTCCACCCTCTTTTCCACTCTCTCTAAAATCAACGGGAAAAATATCCTCAGATGAGGATAAACAACAACAACAACAACAAAAAACCAAACCTCTGATTTGAAGTAAAAAAAAAAAAAAAAAAAGGCCAAAAATAGCCGAAACCAGTTTGGTTCAGTGGATAGAGTGTGGGCCTGCAGACTGAAGGGTCCCGGGTTCGATTCCAGTCAAGGGCATGTACCTTGGTTGCGGGCACATTCCCAGTAGGGGGTGTGCAAGAGGCAGCTGATCGATGATTCTCTCTCATCGATATTTCTAGCTCTCTGTCCCTCTCTGTGAAAAATCAATAAAATATATATATTTTTTAAAAAGGGCCAGAAATAAGGGCCAGCTCCACCATTAGTAGTTGGATAATTTTTGAATGAGCTGCTCAAACTTCCTAAAGCTCATTTGGAAAATCAAGATCATCATACTTGTGGGTTGTTTTGACAGCTAACACATGAACATGCTCTGTACACAAGCACTCTACAAAACTGTCTCAGCAATGTTACCCCCGCTGTCTTCTCCTGCGAAGCAAAGTCAATCATACCATCTGAACGAGCCTCCTGGTCCTGACATGATGACATCCCTACCTGGTATTTGGGGTGACCCGGTGACAGGCCCACTCATGTTTGTCAGAACCTTCACCCCAGACCTTCCACCACTTACCTCCTTTCCTTATTGATCAGTATCTGTATCAAGGGTGGTCTCTCCAGATAATCCAGACCCACCAGTTCTCAAGGTGCCCAAGTGGGTTCCAAGAAAGGGGAAAATATCTCTCCAGCTCTGTACCACTAGGTGGCACCAGTATCCCCAAATAGCACTCCAATGCTGCCCCCAGACCCAGATTTAGAGAAGAAACTGTGTGTGGAGATCTGGCCTCTCGCCTCCTGTCCACACTGTCCAAACTGCCCAGAGAACTACTCTCTGAAGCCTACAAATTGGGATGATGGCTTTTGATTTGCAAATGCATAATTAGAAGTCCCCATTCTATGCCCAGAACTAGGGACCCGCCAGCTTCAGGTGCCTTTCCTCACAGTAGAGCTTGCTGTTTTGAATTTCTCACTCGACCATCCACACAAGTTTACGAGGGTTAGTCCAGACTCTGACTTCTAGCCTTGGAGCTGGGCCTTGTCCTCCCAGCTGTCTCTGTGAGAGGGAAGTTTCCCAGGCCCTTCCTAGCCATCTAGGCTGAGGAGCTGTTTTACCTCCTCCATCCCCATCACACTTCTCAACCCTCTTTCCCCAGTTAACTCAGGAGCAAGAGAATAAAATTATACTTATGGTTTCACATGCAGCCTGCAGCATTAAAATCAGGCGATAGTTCTTTTTTTATTTCTTTTAACATAAACTCATTTAGTTATCACCATCAAGTTATCACCATCAAATCACGAATGGCCTCATCAGTATCAGAAGGAGTTAGGTTCTAAACCATCAAAAGCCTTTAAAGGATTTTAAAGCTAAAAGATGAAAGGATTTGATCAGCACTTTCAACAGAGGTATACACTGAGTGGCCAGATTATTATGATCTCTGAACGCATAATAATCTGTCCACTCAGTGTATATCCTATATAATAAAAGGCTAATATGCAAATTGTCCCCTCGACTAGGAGTTTGGCAGGCTGGCCACCACCCATGTCCCTTTCCCCTGGCCAGGCTGGTCAGACCCCACCCATACTGAATTCATGCACCAGGCTATATAGGCTATATGTGTGTGTGTGTGTATATATATATATATATATATATATATATATATATATTCACTCAGAGATCGTAATAATCTGACCACTCAGTGTAATTCACAAAGAATACCATTTATGACTTAAATATTCAGTCCATGAGTTTTGGCAAATGCAGATATTTGTGTAGCTTCTACACCAAAAATTTGGAATGTTTCCATAACTCCCGAAAATCTGTTATGTCTCTTTCTAATCAAGCCCCCAAACCCCTCTAGGTAACCACTGCTCTGATTTTCATCCCCACAGCTTGGCTGGGCCTGCTCTACAACTTCCTGTAGGAGGATTCATTGAGCACATGCTCCTTTCATTTGGCTTCTTCCTCTCACTATCACGTTGGTGGAAGTCATGCATGTTGTGGGAAGTCAGATTGCTTCTGTCTCTTGTTGAGCAGTGTTCCCGTTTCTGAATGCATCATAACCGTATCAGTGGACGTGCGGGTTCTTTCCAGTTTTTATACTGGAAATAAATAAATAAAGTGATAAATAAAGCAGCTCTGAATACATATCCCTAGGGCAGGCCTGCTCAGGGACATTTCTTTCCAATTCTCCCAAGTCAATAGCAAGGAAAAGGATGTCTGAGCTAAATGGTAGATGAATGGTTAACGTTATAGGAAAATGCCAAATTACTTTCCCAAGTGGTCACACAGCTTTACATCAGCAAAGTGTGAGAGTTACGGTTGTTCATTTCCTTGTCAATGTTGGGTCTCTGCGGTGTTTGAATTTTAGCCTTCCTGTGGTGTCACACTGCTATTTTATTTCACACTGGTGACATTGAGCATCGGTCATATGCTTACCGGCCATTTGTTTATACGTTTTTGTAAAAGGTCTGTTCAGATCTTGGGGCCATTATTTTAACTGAATGATTTGTTCTTTTATTTTGATTTCTAGTGGTTGCATACAGCTCTTCTATCAGATATGTGTGTTGTGACTATTTTCTCCTATTCATTTCCCAATGGGATATTTTGATGGACATAATTAAAAGTTTTAAATAAAACCCAGTTTATCAGTTGTTTTTATCAAGTTGTATGAAATCTTTGCCTCCTCAAAGCTGTAAAGAATTTGTTCTGGCCGAAACCGGTTTGGCTCAGTGGATAGAGTGTCGGTCTGCGGACTGAAAAGTCCCAGGTATCTTGGTTGCGGGCATACCCCCAGTAGAGGGTGTGCAGGAGACAGCTGGTCAATGTTTCTTCTCTCTCATTGACATTTCTACCTCTCTATACCTCTCCCTTCCTCTCTGTGGAAAATCAATAAAATATAATAAAAAAAAAAAAAGAATTCGTTCTGTTTTCTCCTAGGTATTTTATAGTTTTCATTTATATTTAGGTCAATTTTTAAATGTGACAGAAGGCTTATTTTCTTTTGTAACAGCTTTATTGAGATACTAGTGGCTTGGTGAATGAAATTTGTGCACATAAAAAGGGAATTAATTAGAGGAAATATTTTAATATTATTATTTGCTCTTTCTCTATAATAGAAGTGTCAGAGATGAAAGAAAATTAGTAAAATGTATATGAAAATCTTCTTCCTGTCAGAGTCTGGGTGTGCTGTGGGACTCAGAGTCAAGTCCCCGCCTACTTGCACGCTCTTCAAAATTGCACAAGACCCAGACCCAGTCAGCCCCACCCCCATCATGCCCCGCCCATGGGGGGGATGGGCACAGCTTCAGGTCCCCTGGCCCGGTGCCAGGCAGGGGGCACAGCCTTAGGTCCCTGTCAAACCCCACTGGGTGGGGGGGGGTGGTGCAGCCTCAGGGCCGCTGGTCTGGTGAGGGGCAGGGGGCACAGCCTCAGGCTGCCATCAAGCCCTGCCGGGTGGGGGGAGCAGCCTCAGTTCCCCCATCAAGTACCCCTGCCAGGTGGAGGGGGTAGCAGCCTCAGGGCCCCTGTCAAGTCCCACCTGGTGCGGGGCTCAGCCTAAAGTCCCTGCTGATTGCTTGTTAAGTCTCATTACAGAAACTCAGCCTCTGCTTGGGTGCAGCCATCTTGTGTTATGAAAACCCCACCTCTGCTGTGGACACCGCCATCATTGTGATGGTCAATTTGCATATTCCCTCTTTATTAAGTAAGATTAGTCTCATGCCACAGAGATCACCCATTTAAAGTCAGCCCATGACTTTAGGATTGTGATGGTTAATTTCAAGTGTTACTCAACTGGGCAAACACTATTCTGGGTGTGTCTATGAGGGTGTTTCTGGAAGAGCTTACACTTGAGTCAGTGACTGAATAAAGCAAACTCCCTCCCCCAATGCAGTGGGCATCATCCAATCCACAGAGGCTGGAATGGAACTAAAGGGGGAAGAAGGGTACATTTGCTTCTTTGCTGGAGTCATCAAAAGCCATGAAACATTCTCCTGCTGTTGGCCATCAGCTTCTCTGGTTCTCAGGCCTTTGGACTCAGTCTGGGACTTACACCACCAGCCCTTCTGGTTCTCTAGCATGAAGACGGTATATCGTGAACCCGTGCCTATAATAAATCTCCTTTTGTATATTTCTCCATATATCCTCTTGGTTTTAATCCTCTGGAGAACACTGACCAACACAAGCACATTCATAGAGTTGTGCAATGCTAACCACAATCAGTTTCATCATTTTTATCACCCAAAAAAGAAACCCCATATCTTTTAGCCATCACTCTCTGTTTCCCCTTTGCCCCAGCCCTAGGCAACCATTTATCTACTTTCAGTCTCTATAGATTTGCCTATTCCAGAAAGCCTATAATATAAAAGTCTAATATGCAAATTATCCATTTGACCAGGAGTTTGATCACTCGCTATAATGTGTGCTGATCACCAGGTGTGGCACAGAACATGGTGGGCATCAGTGACCAGGTGCTGACAGCGGGCAGTAGTGGAGTGCTGCCAGCCCCAATGGGCTTCCAGGTGAGCTGGGCCACACCAGCCAGAACTGAAGGGGCTGGTCAGGCTCCCCATGGGTTCACACAGGAGCCTGTCTACAAGGCCAGCAGGGAGAGAGCGCGCTGCCCACCTGGCTTCAGTGTGGCACTGCTGGGTGCCCCGGAGGCCCACATTGCTCCCTGGCCTGTGGCATCTGGCTACGCTCACCACATCTCTGCATCTCCACATGGGGACTTGGGCATCATGACTCAGGCAGATGGGTGTGCCTGGGGGCCTAGGTGCTGCCCAAGGCCCAGAGGTCAGCTGGAACCTGCCCTTCCACACCAGATACTTGTGCTTCGGTCACCTGCCAGGCCTAGGGCCCACACTTGTGCACAAATTTTGTGCATCCAGCCTCTAGTTTTAAATAAAATGGATGCATACAATATGTGATCTTTTGAGACTGAGTTCTTTTACTTAGCATAATGTTTTTGCAGTTAATCCATATTGTAATACCATCTTGGTATGGTGGAATAACATTCCATTGTATAGATGTGCCACATGTTTATTCATTCACCAGGAAATGAACATTTGGGTTGTATCCATTTTGGGCTATTATGAATAAAGCTATGAAAATTCATGTACAAATTTTATGTGGATATGTATTTTTTAAAAATATATTTTATTGATTATTTACAGAGAGGAATAGAGAGTTAGAAACATTGATGAGAGAGAAACATTGATTAGGTGCCTCCTGCAAATTCCCTACTGGGTATGTGCCCACAACCAAGGTACATGCCCTTGATTGGAATCAAACCTGGGACCCTTAGTCCAATGCTCTATTCACTGAGCCAAACTGGCTAGGGCTGGATATCTATTTTTATTTCTCTTAGGTACACATAAAAAAGTGGATTGCTGGGTCATATACTTTTATGCTCAACCCTTGAGAAATTGCCAATCTGTATTACAAAGCTTCTAGATAATTTTATAATCCCGCTGGCAATGTATGAGGGTTTCAATTTCTCCATATTCTTCCCAACACTTGCTATTAGCTTTTTTATTATGGCCAGGATAAGGCATTTCTCTGATGGCTAATGATGTTGAGTATCTTTTCATATGTTTATTGGTCATTTGTGTCTCTTGTTTGGAGAAATATCTATTAAGATCCTTTGCCCATTTTTACTTGGGTTGTCTTTTGTTATTGCATTGAAACATTTCTTTATATACCTAGATAAAAGTCCCAGATTCATTTTTTTTTTTTTTTTTTTTTTTACCATATAACTTTCTAGATGTTTCAGAACCATTCATGGTAAAACTTCCCTTTCTCCACTGAATTACCTTGACACCTTTATCAATTGGCCATAGATGTGTGAATCTACATTTGGACACTTATTCTGTTACATTGATTTGTTTAGCTATCAGATTGAAATATTTCCTAATTGTTGTTTCCAGATCTTAGCTATTGTAAATAACACAGCTATGAACATGGGGATGCATGCATTCTTTTTGATTGGTGCTCTGGATTTCTTAGTATATATTCCTAGAAGTGGGATTACTGGGTCAAATGGCAGTTCCATATTTAATTTTTTGAGGAAACTTCTTACTGTTGTCCACAGTGGCTATACCACTCTGCATTCCTACCAGCAATGCGCTAGCATTCCCTTTTCTCCACATCCTCGCCAGCAATTGTCATTTGTTGATTTGCTGATGGTAGCCATTCTGACAGGTGTAAGGTGATTCAAGACAGTCTTTTATATCAACCCCTATAGTTATTATTTCCAGTTTTCTTTTTTCCTTTCTGTAGCTTCTAATTTTTATCTTGTATTTTCCCTTAACCTGAGACATTTCTTAACCTTTCTTGTAATCTGGGTCTGCTGGTGGCAAAACTCGGGTTTTATTTATTTGAAAATGTTCACACTTGGCTTTTCTTTTTTTCTTAATGTATTTTATTGATTTTTTTTTTTTTTTTTACAGAGAGGAAGAGAGAGGGATAGAGAGTTAGAAACATCGACGAGAGAGAATCATCGATCAGCTGCCTCTTGCACACCCCCTACTGGGGATATGCCCACAACCAAGGTACATGCCTTTGACCGGAATCAAACCTGGGACCTTTCAGTCAGCAGGCTGACACTCTATCCACTGAGCCAAACCGGTTTCGGCCACACTTGGCTTTTCATTTAAAATATGTTTAAAACTGGATACAGAACTATAAATTGATAGCTTTTTTTTCCTGTCAGCACTTCATGTAGATGTTGCATTGTCCTCTGGCCTGAGAAGTTATCATTCTTATCACTGGGTCCCTGTATGAAGTGTGCACTTTCTCTCCTGTTTTCTTATAAGAGTTTTCTCTTTATCTCTGTTAAGTCAGGAACCGTGAAAGGACCTGAGATTTGATTTTCCTCTGCTAGTAAGTCAGCGAGTTGGCATGTCACAGTTTTTAGTTACTGGCAGAAGATGAGATAGTTTATGACTAATGGCAAAGCAGAGTAACCTGCATATAGGTTCCTGACTCCAATCCCCTCAGGGTAATATGACTGGGGCCAGATGTTACCTGCACAGATAGTGAGCCATGTTACAATATTGGAACCCCAATATTGAGAGGCCCTGATCTTACATAGGAAAATTTAAGAAATTCATCCATCTCCTATCTGGCAGGAAAAGATCGAGGTATCTCTTCATAACAGGATTGGGGGGCAGGGAGGAAGGAGAGACAGGTGAGGGCTAGAAGAGGTCACTGGGGGGGGGTGGGGGGGCATATGCAATACTTTCAACAATAAATATTTAAAAATATGTAAAAAATGAAGACAGATATTTGCCTCCCTGGAGCAAGTTTATCTATATTCCACTTGTTTGTTTATTTTTAAAATAATGGTGATCATATTTCTGCTGACATTCCCTATCTCTTCACTCCATTATGTTCATCTTTTCACCCCATTATGTTCATCTTTTGCTGTAGGTTTTTTAACATCTCTATCATACCTTTCATTTTAAAAAATATATATTTTATTGATTTTTTACAGAGAGGAAGAGAGAGGAATAAAGAGGTAGAAACATCGACCAGCTGCCTCCTGCACGCTTCCCACTGGGGATGTGCCTGCAACCAACGTACATGCCCTTGACTGGAATCGAACCTGGGACCCTTCAGTCCGCAGACCAACGCTCTATCCACTGAGTCAAACCGATTTCGGCCTTACCTTTCATTTTAGTTCTTTATCCTCTGATTCCAATATCTTGTCTATAGGTGTGATATTATGATATTAGAAATATATATTTGGTATTTGCTCCCGGTCCTGACACAGAGCTCCTAAAAACCCTTCTAAGTTCCTGAGTTATGGGGTGATAGGAGCATCTTTTGTCCTAATGTTTGGGTTTGGCCTTATAGTGGACATAGTGAATAAATACACTGTAGATCTGTTGGGTTCTGTTATTTTCCTCTGGGGAGTGTCAGTGTGCTCCAGCCGAAAGTTAAATGACTGGGAGCCTGACCTTGGCTTTGCAGAGGTATCGTTTTAGGTTTGGGATAGACTTCTTGGGGTTTTGTCCTTAAGTCTAGGGACAGCGCTTAATGCTGAGATGTAGCCTTCACTCTTTAAGTGTGGCCATTCTGAAGTTTCAGCGGACAACCCAAAGAGTTTACCAAGCTCCTCTAAAAAGGCAGGATTTGAATCCCAATCTCCCCAGCAGCAGGCAATTCACTGCTCAAATGCCTGCTCAGCTACTGTTTTCCTTTGGGTTGTTTAGACTCTCATTGGTTGTGTGTTCACCAGGAGGGAGGTGAGGATCTGAGGTCAGTGTGGGTGCGGATGGAGGGCTCCCTTCCGCCTATGGCTCCCTCCTTCCCAGGGTTTCCCCTCAGGGAACCCTTCACCCTTGGCATCCAGCTGCTGCTCACCTCCCTGCCAGGAGGCAATCTTTTGGAGTATGACTCATCCTACTCCACAATGTCCCGGCAGGGCATCACGTGCATAAAATACAATAGGTGCACAATCAATGCTTGTAGAGTGAACAAATGAATTGCTAATTAGTAATAGGGTTTCTGACCTGGCACCAGGGCCCCCATCTAACAAAGGTAGAGCAGCAGAGCTTCAGGTGTCAGAGCAAGCCCTCTGAGTACGGACTGTCCGACTGCGCGCTTTGGGGGGCGCCTGGTGGGGCGCGGGAGGTGTTGGGGAGAGCGCAGGGCGGGGATGGGAGCCTGCCAGGACCAGCCCAGCCCAAGCCACCTCGCGCCGCTGCGGTCAGACCAGTCCGACGGCTACGCCCCTGGCTGCCCTCCCCGCCCCGCGCCCCGCCCTCTCTCAAGTCCTGCCTTCCTCTCCTCTCCCCTCCCCGCCCCCGGCCGCCCCCGCCGCTGCGCCCAGGAACCAGTCCCTCCCTCGAGTGCACCCTTGGAGCTGGACCGCCCAGCCCACGAGGCCTCCGTACCTGGGCACCTGGGCACCTGGCCATGGGACGCCCGGGCCGGCGGGCGGGCGGAGCAGGAGCCCGGCGGGAGATGGGTAAGGGCCTTGGGGAGGCAGGCTGGAGGTCCCGCTGCCCCCCGATGGGGACTGCGTGCGCTGTGCAGAGCGCCAGGCGGGGGCATCTGTTGGGCTGGGCAGGACACTGAGGGAGGGCCTGGGGCCGGAGCAGGAGCAGCCGGAAGAAGCTGCAGGAGTGTGGAAAGCGAATGGGCACCTTCAGAATCTAACCTGGTCGAGTGGCTGAGACAGGGACAGCAAGGGGACAGGGCAGAGCGCCACTGGGAAAGCCTGCGGGCCTGGGTGGGGCCACCGGCTCCTCCAGCTGGGCCTGGTAGATCAGGCTGAGCAACAGCCACCCTGGGCTGCTGTTAGAACTAGGAGACCCTGAGGGCTTTCCTCCATCTCCGTTTCCTCTATTGCCTCTATCCTGCTGTCCAGTGCCTCCCAGGCCCCTGGCGCCCATGGCCAGGCCAGCCCTCCCCTCTGAGGCCCCTGTCCCTGCAGGCAGCCCCCAGGAGAGTGCTGGGTGGAGGATAAGCAAACTCTCCATTAGCCCTTCTGGGTGCATCTGGCCAGAGACACTGGAGAGATTCCTGGGAAAGTAAACAGCATCTGCTTTGCTGATAAACTCACATCCCCTCCAGGGGCCCTTCCTGGCCCTAGAGCTGAGTCTAGCTGGTCCTTGCAGGAGGACCACGTGGCAGCGACTTGAGTTCCCTGCTGTTTCTCCAGGTGCACAATGGATTTTGCTGTTCTAGTCAGTGAACTCACGCAGACCCCTGTGCCAGGACCCGAATGTCTAGGTCAAGAGGCTAGTGTCAGCTGCCCTTGAACCTCATTAGCTGGCTCTTCCCCAGTTCCATAGCTGATTGAATATCATTAGCAACTGATTGGGTGCCTGTTAGCACCTCAACATAAGAAACACCAAGATCAAGTGTAGGCAGTGGAGGTGTGATTCATTCTTTTCTTCAAGACATGGCATTTCTTCTGTGTGGAGGGTATGAAGAAGAGCTATTCATTCATTCATTCAACAAATATTGACTGCAAAAATGCAGCTGACCATGATTTCAGAGTGATAAGTGCTGTAAAAACAAAACAGGGTGGTGGTGGACAGAGAACTTGGCTCTCAGCTGGAAAAGGCAGCAGGCAGACCTGAGCGAGGAGGGAAAATGGCACCGTTTCAGGCCCAAAGCTCTGGGCACAGGGTGGGATGTCCTGGTTCCTGTGAGCAGGACTTAGGGGCTTCGTAACGGGCCAGTGAGCAGTGGAGGGTAGATGAGTGGTGAGCTGTCCCTCTCTGAGCCCTGAGAGTGCATTTCTTGTTGGGAGGTTTAGTCTGAGATTGAAGCTTCCCCAGAAAACATGCTCTGTGTCGCCTCATTCATTTGTCCATTCATTCAACAAGCACTCCTGAAGGCCCGTATGTTCTACGCACTGTTCCAGGTGTTAAGGATGCAGCAGTGAACCGGACAGCACTTTCCCTCACAGAGCTTATTTTCTGATGGGAAAATGGCAATAAATAAGAACAGCAATTTTAATGTCAACTCAGATGAATCCTATGAAGAAAAGCAGAGAGCTTAAGGGTGGTGGGGCTGTGTTTAGTAGAGACGTCAGGACAGGCAGTGCCTAGGGGATGAAATTTGAATGGAGTCCTGAATGTAGACAAGACACAGTCATGTGATTCTCTGGGGGAAGAACATTCCAGCAGAGAGAACGCACGGCACGTGCTAAGGCCCCTGAGGTGTGAAGGAGGTGTGAGTGAGCCTGCTGGCATGCTGACCGTGCTGAGGAACAGGACAGAGGCCAGCAGGCCTCTCAGAGCCATTGCTTCAAGGTCAGGGTGCAGAGGGATCAGCTTGATGACCAGAGGCGCCCAAGAAAGCAGATGTTCCCAAACAAACCCAGGGTGAGGCTTGGGACAGGAGGTCACTGGCGATGGAGAATATGGAACTGGGCAGGAGGCAGATCACTTGCTTTTCCCACCCCCCAGCTTTCACCCAAACATCACAGGCCACATGGATAGCTAAATTGGGGAGCAGACCCAGCTTTTCAAATCAGTAAAGACTCTGGAAACTGGAAATGGGGAGTGGGGGTTGGGGAGGGGGTAGGGTGGAGAACTGTTGCCTTCTAGGAAAATTCCAATAACCTTTCCTTGTTGAACTAAGTGATCTCATTAGTTGGCTTATGAGGCAAACAGGAGAGTATGTAACAATGGCCATTATTGAGCATGCACTGTGTGCCAGGCTCTCCTCTGAGCGCCTCGCGTGCAGACACGCATCACTCTCACTGCGAATCTGGGCAGGGTGTACTCCCACTGCCCCTGTTTCCCAGATGAGAAAACTGAGGCCCAGAGAGTAAGACAGCTGCCCGTCTTGACACAGCTGGTGAGTGTGGAAGTCTGGGTTACAGCCGAGTGGTGCAGTTTTAGAGCCCCCTGCTTTGAGAGAGATGTTTGGCTGACCAGGTGCTTGTCATAGTGGAGATGCTTGTCTTACCAGCAGGGTGGTTAGAGCAAGCATGTCGAACTCAGGCCGCATATGGGCCACGTGAATATTTTTGTGGCCCAGCCCATGTAACCGTGTGAGTCGTTACTTACAGTTATGAAAGGAAATAAGTCTCCTGTCAGATCCAGAATTACTGACACTCACCTTGGGTCAGTTTTAAAAGGAATCACTGCGAACAGAGTTCCCCTGAAGTAGGAAAGATAGCAGCAGAGAAGAGATGCCAAGTGTCAGGAAGAAAACATTAATTTTATCATTGCTCTTGTTCTTCCTTTCTTTTTATATTATGCTTTTCAAAATAAACCTACGTTTCTATGAAAATTGAAGTTTGTTTTTTTCCTTGCGGCCCACATAAACTTCAACCTTGTTTATCTGGGCCGAGTTAGCCTTTGAGTTTGACATGCTTGGGTTAGAGAGAGACAATACGGCTATGAGCCCGCTCGACCTCTTTCCTTCTTTTTAAGGCAATGTTGGCATAGGTTACATTTTCTTTAAAAATATTTTGAAAGGTAATATTTGCGTGTGTTGAAAATATTTGTACAAATGTTAATCACACAGCCCTTCAGGTAGCAGTGAAAGGCCTCCTTCCCTGCCTCTCCTGCCCTGTTGCCGGTTCTCCTTCCGTTTCTTGAGGGTACGTCTGGAGGGAGATATTCTGCTCATGAACAAGTACATGCAGTGTGTACACGCTGCCTCTTTGTCTTTTTTTTTTTTTTTTTTTTTTTACATGAATTGTAATAATCTCAGGTCTGTAGTTTTTAAAACTTTAGTATACTAATTGTTCTGTGGCAGGACATACAAGGATCCTCCATTCTTGTTGACTATCTCTCAGAGGGGATGTCCCACGTGTACCTACTGGTCTTTTCTGGGTTGTTTTACCTGTTTTTGTTGTTAGTTTGCAGTGACAGACAGTCATGTATGAACCTTCTTGTGCCTACATATCTACTCACTCTGTGTCCGTTTCAGTAGAAGAAATTCCTAAACTTGGACTCACTGGTTGAAAAGCCTGTGTGTTTAGATTTTGGCGACGCTGCCAGCCCGCGAGGCTTAGCTCTGAGACTGTTTCTTCGCAGCTCCATCAGTCGGTATGTTAGCAACTTTCTGTTCTTGCTAATTTTACAGGGAAAAAATGGCATCATGTTGTGGTTTAATAGGGGTTTCCTTGTGAGTTGTGTTGTGAGTCTCTCATATGTTTTACGCTATTTGTCTTTCTCTTTCCGTGGACTATTCATATCCTTGGCCTGTGGTCTAACTTGGATTGTTGTCTTGTTTTTTTGTTATTGCGTTATAATCTCTCATCTCTAGTTCCACTGGCTGCCCTCACCACCTTCCCCTACCCTCGAGAGCAGCAGCTGCTGTGATGTATTTATATGTTTATCCTTAGATCTGGGTGTATTTTAGAGAAAATACGATGTTGATTTATATGTACATGTGTTTTAAACTACATATACTGCATTGTGCCACAAATATGATCTTTTTACTTCTTAAATCTGATACTGTATTTTTAGAAAGATGTCTGACCAGCATGTGAGTTCCATGATTGGAATTATTGTGGAATCATTGTAAGTGTGGATTCTTCTTGGCTGCATGTAGGAAGGTGGTTTGGAGAAATGGCATTTTGGGCGTGTGCCTTGGAGGATAAAGAGATGTTGACAGATGAGCAGGAGGATGGGGAAGGGAACAGAACTGAGCAAGAGGCAGCACGGGACACGCTGATTTGTGAAAGTCCTGGGAACATTCAGGGAAGCCCCAAAGGCTACTGGCCTAGAGTTCAGGGTGTGGGTGTGAGGCCCCAGGAGAGGCTGGGGGTTTCAAATGACAGGGCTGGGCTTTCCCTAAAGGCCACGGGGTGAGGCGGCGGGGTGGGAGTCAGTTGTTAAGGATTTCAAGAGCAGAAGTGGATGTGAGAGGCGGGAGGCTGCAGACAGGAGAGGATCGGGCTCTGTGTGAGGGTGGAGCAGCTGTGGAGGGAGAACCAGAGGCCTGGGCACCGGAGGAGGCATGAGGGGTCGAGGCTGGTGTCAGGGCTGCTCACTTGGGAAGCCAGGAGGACGTGGTGTCACAGGCAGGACCCAGGAGGGCTAGGCTGGGCCCAGGGTTCACTCCTGGGCACATGACCTTTTTGACAGCTGTCAGCCACACTGTCACATTTAAAGGCCTACTCACCCTGCCGGAGCCTCCCCTTTGGCAGTGAGAGCTCCTTCAAGCTGGGGAGGGTTTGTGACAGCTCAGTGAGTAGGTGGGAGGTGACGGGGTGGGAGTGGGTGAGGCCACCAGGGAGAGTGAGGAAGGCAGGAGGGAGCCCGGGGCAGGCAGGCAGGTAGGCAGGGAGATGTATGCAGGGAGAAGTGGACAGACAGGCCCAGCCAGCCAGGGAGCTGGGGACACTTTCGAACTCTGTCCTTTGCTGGCCAGACAAGCTTGGGACAGCATCCTCTCAGGAGGGAGCGTGGGCAAGGGTTGGGGCTTGGGGACAGTTATAAACAAGAAGCCCAAGAAGGGGGTCCCTGCTCTCCCGGCGTCTCTCAGTGGAGCTTTGGAAGGTGCATAGGCATGCGGAGGCAGACAGGAGGGACTGGGCCCCAAAGCACAGGTAAGTGTAAGAGGCTTTCTTCCCCAGGAGCTGGGCCTCCCACCCGTTCAGCCTGTGGGTGACTGAGCATAGATATGGAGGGGCTCCTGTGGCACAGACAGGACCCTGGGCCCAGGGCTTTGCTGCTACAGGCAGGGTACGTGGGGGCACCCCACCCAGGGGAATATGCAATCCTTCAGGCGACCCAGGAAATGCCCCGCTCTGAGCCCTGTCTTTCTCCTTCGCTGTCCCTGTGTTGGGTAGTGTCCCTGCTCTGTTCCCGTAGCACCTGAGCCTCGCTCACCTGTGTAGTATGAGCCTGACATCCGCTCTGTGCCTCTCGGTGGGTCTCGGCTCATGAGCATTATTAGGAAGGCTCCATTCATCCTCCAAAGGAACAAATGCTCATCACTGTTTTTGAATACTTTTCTACCCATACTGCTTTATGTATTTATTTTTAGAAAAGCAAGCAAGAATTTATTGACTGCAGCAAAAATATACTTAGGAGAGTGACACAGGAAGGGCATAGAAACAGCAGCAGGGGAGTCCAGGCTGGGCTGCTTTGGCTCACGGGAAGTCAGAGAAAAGGGGGCCTTGGAGACAGGTTCAGGGGGTTAGCCTGAGGTGAGCTGCCGCTGCCCACAGCTTCCTGGCTGTAACTCTCCTGGAGTCGCTTAGAGGTTAGGGGAGAGATGCCAGGGAGTGGGAGAGGGAATGGCACGGATGTGTTCCCGAGAGGGAGAGCACCTATATTATTTGATTTAATATTTTTCCTTGAAGAGACCATGTAAATAGGTATTACCTACTTTAGACGCACTTTAGTGTGATTCTAAGCAATAACATCTGTGAAATCATAGGTTTGTTGTATCAATTATTTTGAATGCAATTCAGGTAAATGCTTAACCATTTAAAACCTTCATTCTGTGTCCCCCTTATCCACCTATGCAAACCTCGATTCAGATCTGAGGAGGCGGGAGGAGGTCCTCTGTAGTTAGGAGAGGAAAAACACTTCCTCTGCCTGGTTTGATTCAGTGACAGGGCCTGACTGAGGACAGATGGACAGTAGGAAAGGTTTACTGGCATGTGCACGAGGCCAATCAGAGACACAGCTGGCTTGTTAAAGTGAAAGGCTTCCACAGTAAACCCTCATTTTGCAGATGATTTGATGGACTTCAGATTTAACGGACAGAAGTCCCCGTCCATATATCATATGTGAAAATTAACACCCTGTTAATTTTAAAATGCTTTTAACCAAGATTTGCTCATAACTCAATTAACAAGTTATTTTTTGTTATTAATTCACTATTATTTTAAACAACTTTTAGAGAATAGGCCGTATGTTGGGAAAGACACTGCAGTTATTTCACTGACGTAAGTGATTACTACACATCCACAACTATAGCTGCATATTTAAATCCCAGAGTCACCGCTCCTAAATAGTGTTTGGCGAGTGATCAGCACGTGATCCCACTGAGTGCGTGTGACCTGCTGCAGTGGTTCCAGCTGAGCAGGATGTTCCCACGTGCACTGAGCCACGCCCCCGCGCTCCAGTCGCCTGTGCGTGTGTATTCGGGCGACCAGTGAATGCACGTATTTACCAGACCTGTTCAGTATACATTTAAAACAACAGTAACACATATAGAAAACTGCTCTGTGAAATTAAACTTTTCATCCATACTGAATTTTAACCACACAAACGTGTCCACGTAAGTAAAACACAGGCAAACTAATTTGATGACTTTTTAGCCTATGCCTTTGGCAAACCTACTTTATTGGGCTTTCAGCTTTAAGGGACACCCGTCCGCTGAATTAGCCCATTACAGCGAGGCTTTACTGTTTACTTAGTAGGGGAAATGGAGGGGAGAGAAGGCTCCTATGGGAAGGCAAATAGGTTTCTGTAGGACACACAACTGGGTATTAGAACAAATGAAAGGTGAGAAAGTCTGTGGTAAAGTTTGGATTTAGGAGCTGAGTGGTCTGGCTGTCCTGGGGGTCGAGCTCCTGAAGGAGGAATTACAATAAGAGAAGCTCTGAGAAGGCTGCTTGCCGCATCTGTCAAATCTCAGTTGACTTTACCTTAAACAATAATCTTCATACCAACTGTGGAGGCCCAGCGGGTCCCACACCAGCATGAAGGAGGCCCCATGGCAGCCACCTGACAGGTGGTCAGCGCAGGTGCAGGCCCTCCCCCTCCCCCACCCCACAGGGCTCAGCCTTGTCACGGGGAAGGACATAGGTCAGCAAAGGACATAGGTCCAGCTGTTAAAAGTGAACAGAAATATCCAATCGTTATGTCACTCAAACAAATTTAATTTTCTAATACCTTTATTATTTCTGCTGATCAACAGGATACATATTTGTTTTAAAAAATTAGATTCACACCAAGAAGCATAAAGAACTTAACTATGCGCACCATACCACACACGGACAGACAGCCACCATCGAACTGGTGTGCTGGCATTTTATTGTCTAAATACACAAACACGTTTTTAAATATTGAGATTATACTGAGTATATAAACAGTTTTCTTACTTGGTGATATACTGTGAACATCTTTCCACTTCATTAAATACTCTACAGAAACGAGATAGTCACAGGCGGCTGAGGTTCACCATCTGGCCCGATGGCTTTGCCACCATCTACTTATCCAGGCCCCGATTGGGGATGTTGATGGGGGATCGTTCTCGCCGTATAAGTAACTGCACGCACATGTGCTCCAGCAGATGTTTTGCAAGTGTCTTCTGGGTGCCCAGGGGCTTGGGGACAGAGGTGAGTGACTGTAGAGTCCTAGTCACTGCTGCATGAGGGTAGATCCATGACAAGTGGCCTGGGAGTAAGGCCGGGCCAGGGAGCCTGGCCTGGGCGGCTGTCTGCGGCCGAGGAGGGATAGCCTCGGAAGGTTACTGTGCCCACTAGGGATTGGACAACCAGAAATCCAAGAAATTCAAGGGTGCTAGTCATTTCCAAAGTCACTCTCTGCCTGCTCCAGGAAACCCAGGCAACACCAAGTGCCCAGTGTGTTCTGGGAGGCAGGCGGTGGTGTTCCTGCTGGGTTAGTGCCCTTGCCTGACACGTCTCCCTCCCACTTTAAGACCACAGGCATCAGGGGCACCTGTGACCTGGGCTCATTCACTAACACCCTCACTTGGCCCTGCCTCCCAGCTCTGCTCCATCCCCAGGGAGCCCACAGTCCCTCTGGGCAGTGGGACTGTCACCTGGCAGGGGAATGTTGGGAGGCAGGTGTCTGCCTGTCTGTCCTCCCCGAGGCCAGAGAGCTGGAAGGGATGGGCTTTCTCTGAGGAAGCAGCGTGTGTCTGCTCTGCTCCAAGGCCTCCCACACATTCAGCGACACGAGGCCATCGAAGCTCTGCTGGCCTGGCTGTCACCCTGCCCGGGATTGAAGTAATCGCTGTCAGCTTCCAGGTTTTAAGCTGTGAGAGGGGAGAAGGGAGTTCAGGCTCCGCCGTCAGCAGTGCTGTTGGCTTGGCAAGGCCTGCTCCTCCTCACCTGCAGGCTGCCGAGGGGGACTGAGTAGCAGAACATGCATCTGCTGGGTTTGGCAGCCCTGGGTTCCAGTCCAGCCTGTGTAACTGCTCTGACCTCATCTGTCTGTGGGGCGGGGGTAATGACATCCCTCCCCCAACCCGGACTCACAGGGGTCGGAGATGCTGCCTGTAAATGGCGTGGTGCGGGCACCACGGGGCCTTGGTGAAGGGCAGGTACAAGCCAGGTGCCTGCCCCCTTCCTTTGCTGCCTCTGGGAGGGCAGAGCTGGTGCTGAAATCCCCAGAGCTGCTCTCCTGGGGCAGGCTCTGCTCTCTGTGCTCTCAGTTCCGAGTGCCACCTCCCAACCTGTGCTGAGTGGCTTCCTCTGTGGGCAAACAGGAAGTCACTTACCTCAAGGGAGGCAGGAAGGGCTGGCGGGCAGGGCTGCCTGCCCACAGCTGTGGTCATGTCCAGAGACGGGCCCTGGGGCACGGGGATGGGTAGGGAACCCAGGAGTGAGGGGATTGCAGGGGATCGAAGCTTCTTGTCGGCAGGGGCTCTGGGGCACACGAGTTTCCCCTGCTGTGCCCTCACTGGGGCCACACACCCTCTGTCCTTGCTGGCACCGGGGGTCCCCACCTGAGTTGCCCCTTGCAATCTTGGGATGGAAATGAAAGTCCTGGGACATGGAGCAGAGCTGGTGGCCAGGAGTCTGGGAGTCTCTTCTTAAAGGTTGCTGCACAAAGGAGCACCTGCTAGCCATGCCCAAGGCCTCAAACACATCCCCTCACATACAGACATGCAGCCTGGAGGAGAGGGAGAGGCAGTCTCCCCTCCCCTTGGGTGGGGCTGGAGGTGAGGAGAGTCCAGTGGACTCACCTTGCATGAGGTCCTGCACAGTGGAGGGTGGGGGGGAATGGGGGGTGGGGAGCCAGTCAGCCCTGGCGCCTGGATGTTCACAGTGAAGGAGAGGAGCTGACCACTGGCTCCTCCTGCTCAGCCCCATTCCAGCCACAGGGAGCTGAGGGCCACCGGTTGGGTGTAGAGGCTGGGGCCAGGGTGGGAGGCTGCCCTGTCCTCCCCTCATGGTACCTGGCTCCTGTCTCATTGCCTCATCCCCGCTGGTCTGTACCCTCCCTGTGGCCCCGTCCGGTGGTCACTTGACTGCGTATCTCCTTAGACTTAGCAGCGGCATTCGCTAGAGCTGACCACTTCCTTTCCTGAAGTCCTCTCCTCTCTCGTCCTCTGTGACAGCACTCTCAAGCTTTCTCACCTCAACAGTGCAGCCTTCCCGCGGGAACCGGCCCCCAGCCCGGACCCACGTCCTGCTGGTCACACAAGCTGCTCTCTCCACTCCCGGTGTGTTTTTCGGTTGCCTGCTTGAGTTTCTCATAGATCCACAAACCTAATATTTAAAAAAGTCAAACTCTTGGTTTTCTCCCCTCGGCCTTACCGTCCCGATTCTGGGCTTTTTCAGCAGATGCTATTACCACCCACCGAGTTGCTCTCGACAGAAATCAGGGTTACCCTCCACCCCCGTCCTCCATGCGTCTCATCTGCTTAAGTGGCACGTCCTGCCAATCATCCAGGACATCCCCCCAGCCTGTGTCCCCTCCTCCTCCACAGCCTTGCCTTCCAAGCCACGGCCTCACCTCCCCTGGATGGGCACAGAGCCCGCACTGGCCCCTGGTTCTCACAGAGCCTCTGACTGTCTTCTCCATTTAGCCGCAGCTGATCATTTTTAAAAAATATATATTTTATTGATTTTGAACAGAGAGGAAGGGAGAGAGATAGAGAGTTAGAAACATCGATGAGAGAGAGTCATCGATCAGCTGCCTCTTGCACACCCCCTACTGGGGACATGCCCGCAACCAAGGTACATGCCCTCTACCAGAATCGAACCCTGGACCTTTCAGTCCCCAAGCCGACGCTCTATCCATTGAGCCAAACCAGTTTCGGCCGCCCCTGATCTTAAACACTGCACTGAAGTGCTCCCTGCCCTGTCATTTCCTTGCTGACTGCGTGTCCTGCTTACCACTGGGGACCCTCAGGACCTGGCCCTGTCACTCTAGCCCCATCTCCCCCTCACCCCTGGCCAACCTGGCCTCTCTCTGGTCCCTTAACTCAGGGAGGCTTTTCTGGCTTCAGGTGAGGCGGTCGATGTGCAGTTCCCTCAGCCTAAAACTCCTGCCCCATGCTCTTCACATGCCGGCTGCTCCCGGGGTTTCCTGTCTCCCATCCCGATGAGCCCACCTCTGCTCTTTCATTCCTCCCTGCTCCTTCCCTCCCTGGTTGTGGCATTGAATTATTGCTCCTCTGGTTTGTTTCTGGCCTGGAAGCTCCCTGAGGGCAGGGATTGTGCTTGCTTTCTGGTGGGTTAGCAGCATCTCCTGGGTGAGCGTGTAGAGGACATGCAGGCTGAGCAGTGACCACAGTGCAGAGGCCCTGGAGGCTGCGGGCTGAGGGCGGGCCGAGGGCGGTCCTGCATTCAGCCTGGGCCACGAGGCTTCTGGCTTCCACGTGGGCAGTGCTGTAAGAGCACAGGTGCAGGAGGGGGAGCGTGGGGCGGGGCGGTCAGGAGCCAGGTTTGTGCCACTGAAGTTGAGGTACCCCTAACATTTCCTTCCCAGAAAGAACCCTGGGGGCCCCACCAGACACAGGGACATCTGGGTTAGAACTGCAGCTGACAAACTGTCACCCAGTGCGTCCTGTCCTACTTCCCACCTTAGCCATGGGCTAGGTCCTCAGCCTCCTGGGAATGTGGCTGCGGAAGAGAGCCCCGCCCAGCCTTTGCCCCTCCACAGCCCCCCTCCCTTCCTGGCTCCCTCCTTGCCCATGGGCCCAGGTCCTGTCTGCGCCCCTCAGGTGCAGGGCTGCGTGGAGCTGCGAGGCAGTGCCCCACCGGAGGCGGAGAATCCAGGCTCCTGGCGCCGGGAGTATGCTGGAGAAGGTCTGGGAGGCTCTCCCTCTGGACCCTCGCCGGGGGATGCAGAGGAGGAGGGCTGGAGCTGCCGCCCTGCCTCTCGCCTGTGGGCTGTGCGGCCTGGGCTGTGCGGCCTGCTGGTCTGAGGCGATATGTGAGAGGAGGAGTCTCCTGTGCAGTGAGATTTACAGGGACTAGATGGGGTGGCTGTCTCAGGACCCTCCGTTGACAAGTCGGTGGTGGTTGAGGCCGGAGAGGTAGACTGTGCAGGGAGAGACAGGAGCCGTACAGCGGTGCCCTCTCTGCCCCACCTGGCTCCCTTGTGGACACTGAGGCCTGTGTTCCACGGAAGGACGTCAGGAATCGGTGTGGGAATGGACAAGAGTAGGTTCATGTGGTCGGAGGCTGTGCAGCCGGGGCCGAGGCCTTGCCTCTGGGCCTGCCTCCCCATCTGTATGATGAGGGTAGTGTGTAGGTGAGAGGGGTGGCTGAGGCACTCATGGGGAACACTGACCATGAGACAGTTGTTATCAGGTGACGAAAATAGAAATGCCAATTGTTACAAGCAGAAAGGAACAGCCCAACCTGGGCCTCCTGTGTCCCCCGCAGGTGCCCTGCAGGGCTGAGCTGGACAAGATGAGAATCTGTGACAGAACCACAGGCAGGAAGGGGTGGGGCCTTTCTCAGTGCAGGCCTGCACCTTCCCCTTTCTCTCTCCCAAGCCTGGGGGCGGGTGAAGGGCGTGATTCTCTCTGGACAGGCTGGGAGGCGGGGGCATGTGGGTAAGGGGCCCTGAGGCGCTGGGCCTGTGAGTGAAGGCTCCTGTCTTGTGGGCAGGAAGTGAGAGGTGCAGAGCAGCTGGGGAGCCCTGGGGAGACTGAGGGGGGGCGGGGGCAGAGCCGGAGGGGTGAGAGTGTCTGGGGTGAGGGGAGCGGAAGTCGGAAGCTCCAGCCACCACATTCGCCACTCGCAGGGCAGACACACGGCAGCGGAACTGCTCGTTTGGAGGTGAGCGAGGTGGCCTGCTTGGGGTGGGCCTGGGCCTGAGCAGGGGCCATGTGTGCCCTAGGGCAGTGGCTGGGGCAGGTCGGCAGAAGGAGGGCGCTGTGGTCTCTACCGGGCACCAGCTGTGAGCCTGGCCCAGGCTGTACCCCCACCTTTCACTTCCTTCTCTCTGTCCCCCTCCTAGCTAACCCTTCCCGCCCCATTAGGCCCTTTCTCTGCTTCCTGCCTCAGCCCCGCCAGAGCCCTCTGGGGTCTGCAGCAGTGAATGTGGGTCCAAGAAAGCTCCTGGGGCGTGGTGACTGCTATGGCTAGGTGCCCAGTGGGTGCTCATGGGGCATGAGGCCTCAAGGAAGCCTGACCCTCGATATTTGAGGGAGAGAGGCCAGATGGGCTGGGGTAGTTTGGGTGTGATCACTGCAGGAGCTCAGATTCCACTCAGGGGGCTCCCAGCCTTATCTGGAGGAGCTGGTTACAGGCAGGGCCCCAACTTGCCAGTTTGCCAGGTCCCTGATGGGCAGCAGAAGCCATGCCACTCAGTGTCCCTGTGCGGGCACTCAGGCCTTCCAGGTGTGGCTGTGTCTTCACGGTGAAGCCAGCCACGGACCCGCCCTCACAGGGCCTGGTTCTAGAGCCTGAGATGCTGAAAGCTGGGCAGGGCTGCCTGCCATGGGCCAGGATTAGTCCCCTCAGGGCCTTGGCCAGGTTTGAAGGACAGGCCTGTCGCCCCAACCTCCTGGACATCTGTAAATAAGGAACCGCCCAGCCCAGGGCTCAGAGCCTGCTGAGCTGTTTGTGGAGTGAGGGGGTGAGTCCCAGAAAAGGTGAGGAGGCCAGCCTGGCCCAAGCCCTCCTGGTGGGCCTAGCCCTTCCGGGGCAGCTGCTCTGGGACCTCTTCATCCCTCCTCTCTGCCTGAGACCTGGCTGATCCTGAACCTGACTCCAACACTGGGTCCTCAGGGCCCCCAGAGCCTCCCTTCTCCCCCTCCCCCTCCCTCCCTGCACATTTGCATGAGGGCTCCTGGTGCGGCAGGAAGTGAGGCCTGCTCTGAACTTGGCATGCTCAGTCCCCAGGTTCAGGTAGGGGCATCAGTTCTACAGCTCCGGACAGAGGGCTCACTCCAGGCTCCCGCCCTGAGGGACGACATTTCTGACCGGCTCCTGCACAGGGACAGCACCCGGCACTTCCTCAGTCCCCGGACAGGCCAGGAGCCTTTGCTTTTTCCAGAGGAAGGAAAAAATTTCCACAGTAAAAAGAAGGCATGTGTGCTGAGTGGAAGCTTACAAGGAGAGACACACGGAGTTCAGTGGGGGATTCGGGGCTGGCTGGCTCCGGAGGCCGCTGAGAGCGAGGTGCCCACCAGGCTGCTGTGCTGGAAGGGAGGGTGTTTGTTTCGCTTCTCTGAGGGGACCCTCAAAGCAGCAGAGTTTAAGGGGCAGGCAGGACACGCGCTTTTGAGGCCCGGGCCCAGCACTGGCACAGACCTGCTCCCATCCTATAGCAGACCCTGGATCTGCTTACTCCTTCTCATCTGTGAGAATGGACAAGAGTTGGTTCATGTGGTTGCAGGCTGTAGCTCCCAGCAGACCAGGAAGCAGGTGAAGTCTCTGACTAAAGTTGGTGGCTGTCAGCTGCAGTTAGGATGTGAGTCCAGTCTGTGGGCCTCAGGTGTGGGCGCTAGGACGCCCAAGCTGTCACCTGTCCCAGGTTAGGCTGTCCGCAGCCTCTTGCAGGCAGAGCGTCGGCTGTGTGCCCAGCCAGGGGGAGAGCAGCAAACTCCCTCTCAAAAGCACAGTTCAGCTACCAGACTGGGTTCCCTCCTGTCACAAAGGAGCTGCCTTGAACCCAGATGGAGTGGAACTGGCGGCGGGGCACTGTGTCCTGGTTCCCAGCTCAGCCCATCAGCTGGCACAGGCACAGCCCCTGCAGACTTCTCCAGAGACCTCTTGGACGAGGATTGCCTGACGTAAATTTAGCTAATGAAGCCGGGGTCACAGTGGACCTGTGCCCTCCCCCTGGTTGTCTTCTGGAGCCTCAGCATTTTCTGGATACTTCTCCCAGAACTTATCCTCGAATGACTGAGCCCTCACGGAGCTTAGGAAATGAGGGGCCACTTTATCTCAGGGGTGGCAAACCCCCTGTGAGACGAGTTGGCAGACTGTCTCCCTCCTTTGTTCTGAGGATACCTGAGAGGAGCTATTTCAAGAGATTTCACTAAATGCCAAGAACAGAGAAAAAAGTAAACCAAGAAGATTCTAGATGCAGGAGATCGGGCCCGCCTCTGCCTGAGAGGTGCCATCCCTGCCCCCAGAACAGACTGGTTGCCCCCCTTGACCCTGATCCTTAACCCTTGCTGGGTCAGGAGGGTGGGACTGCCTTGGTGGCCATAAGTCACCTCTCTCCTCAGGTCCTTCCACCCCTCCAGGGGGGAGAAATTGGAAAAAGAAAAAAAGGAGGATTGGGGAGGGAGATAGAGATAGAGACTCAGACAGACAGAAAGAGGATAGATAGATAGATAGATAGATAGATAGATAGATAGATAATAGATAGATAGATGATAATAGATGCTAGATATAGATAATAGATAGATAGGTAATAGGTAGATGGAGCGATAGCAATAGATAATAGGTAGATATTTCTTAACCCTCAATTGCCTGAAACGGTCCTCCCATCACCTCTCCTTCCAGCAGCTCCTGGGAAGAAGGGACACACTGCCCCGCAGTGACGCCCGGGGGCAACTCTGCTTCCTGGGCTTCCCGGGAGGAAGGTGTAGTCAGCTCAAGGGCAGCCTGGCCCTCAGGTTGGAAGGTTATGTGATTCTGAATCTCCACTCAGCCCTGGCTCCCAGGGCCCCAGTGAGTTTGTTGAGCATCTGTCATCCCTCCTTCCCCATTCTCACAAACACCGCCGAGTGGCACCTCAGCCCACAGCCTTGCTCTGGCCGTGGGAGCAGAGCATGAGTGACTGCTCACAGGGCTTTGTGCCTGCCGGGTTTTGAAGAGAGCGATGGCAAGAGAGGTGCAGACCTGGGTTCAGAGCCCAGCCCCTTTCCCCGCTGAGCTCCTTGCACGTTTCTGGAACTTGGCACCTTAGCGTCTCCATTAGTAGAAGGAGACAGATGTGGCCGCTGTCCTGTAGCTGCAGGTGCTCGTGGTGAAGCAGGTGCGATGGGTCATGTTGTGGGGTCCACGCTTTCCTTGCAATGTCCTCCCGGGGTGGAAGGTGGGGAGGGGAGGGAGCATGGTTGCCGGATGAAACCCAGGATGCCCAGTTATGTTTGTGCTTCAGAGAAACAATGAAAACTTTTTTGGTACAAGTATGTCCCAAATATTGGGAATCGGGGGGATTGGTGTCCCATATATTTATTTGCTAAATGTGGCAACCCTGCCACACACAGCTGTGGCCCCCAAATGGAATTGCCAACTGGAGCCAGGACCCCTCCCACCAGGCTCTATAACCCCAAGTCTCACAGGGGGCCCTGGACTTCTCAGTCAGCACAAGGCTGTGTTTCTAACCTGCTAGAACTGAAGCAGCACCACACCCCCCACCCCGAGCTTGGTAGGTGGGAGAGAGCCTAACATCAGCGAGCACCAAATGATTCGGTTGCTCAGCTCATCCTAGTGGGACAGCCCTGGACCGGACCTGCCTTCAGGGCGCTTAGTCTGGGAAAGGGAGGACCTTGCACGCTGGGGTAAGTGGGCTGGGAGGGGTGGGGTGCAGTGGGCTGAGTTTCACTGGCTCAGAGTCGTGGCCGCACCAAACTGCATACTTGTCCCCTACCAACTGCTGTCAGTCTGTCTGTCTCTATGTCCTCCTCCCATGGCCATGGGCTCCCCCATCCCCAGGCTCCCTCCACCTCCCCCAGGCCCTTCGGACACCTCAGGCCCCTGAGCTCTCTCTTCCCTTTGGTCCCGGGAAAAGCTGCCGCAGCTTCTCAGACCTTTCCCCTTTGGCTCTTGGGGACACTTGGCTTCTTGGGGTGTGTGTGTGTGTGTGTGTGTGTGTGTGTGTGTGTGTGATACCAGCCCAGCATCGGAGCATAGAATTAACGTTGACCTATGTGGCTGCTCTGTGTACACACGCCTATTTACTTATAAGTACATAAGCTTTTCCATGTGGGCTCCGGAGTGGGGTGGCCAGAGTGTAAATCCTGGGGCTCACATAATTAATTTTGTGGCTCTGAATAAGTTACTCAACCTCTCTGAGCCTCAAATCTCCCTCTGCCAACTTTAGATAATAGTAGCATCTACCTCCAAAGATTGCTTTAACAATCAACTGAGGTTCCCTTGCACAGTGCCTGGCATGAAAAACTCAGGAAATGTTAGCTATTATAAATAGTATGTTTGCAAAGGTGGCTGTGGGACTCCTTCTTGTAAGAACGTGCAGGACAGACACGCTTTCCCGCACCCTGCCCGCCATCTCCGTTCCATTGCTGGCATTTGAACTTTTCCTGTCAAGCGGGTTCTCTCGTGACAGCGGAGGTGTGGCGTCACTGGTGCCTCAGGAAGGCCCCGGAGGCAGTCGCGTGCTGATGCGGGTGTGGGGTTTGAAGGAATGAGGACCCGCCCGAGAAGGGTCTGAGGCAAAGGGAAAATAAGAGGCGATGTGATGAGGCCATTGGCGCCTTTCACCCGGAAAGGGATGAGCCAGACTCGGGGGGCAGTGTGGCTGGTTCCAGTGGGCACAGCACCCCTCCGTCCCGTGCCCACCTACAAACCACACAGTGCCATGGGGCCTGTGTTTGACCCACACTTCCTGAGAGCCAGTGCGAGGCGGGACAGTCCAGTGACAGGCTTCACAGTGGCCAGGGCGTACCCTGGCCAAGCTGCACGGCTGTCAACCAGGACCCGCTGGCCAGTCTTGCGAAGGACGAGGCTCCAGAGGCAGAAGCCTCGGGGAGTGGGAGTTAGGCCGTGGCCTTCTGTCCTAGGCGCCTGCTTCTCCCGCGGGAGGTTCTGTTGCATTTTCATCAACTCTGGTCTGTGTCTCTCTGGTTGCCACCTGCTTTGGCTTAAGTGCTGTTTTGGCTCGCCACTGATTTCACGCTGTTCTGAGGCACTTCCATCTCCTGCTGCCTCTCCATTCTCCAGTCGAGATCCCTGAGAGGAGGATCTGATTCAGCCAGTCCATCTTTTTTCAGCTAAGCCACCTGGGCCACCTCAGCCCACAGATGGGTGTCTTTGGAGCAGGCGGTTGAGATGGTGGGGTCAGAGGGCTTGCATGGAGCACTGCTCCCCGACAGGGCTGAGGAGGACAGTGTACCCCAGCTGGGTCCCCGGGCATGGCAAGGTCCCCCCCGTATATCTGACACACTAGACAGGAGCTGGCAGCCCTTTGCTGACCTGCTGTGCTTTGGGCATTTCCAGGGCAGAGTGGATCTCCGTCGCCTCCCTGGCCAGCAGCCCCCCTAATCCGCACAATGGGACTGTGACGGTGGACACCGCTGGGGACCCCTGCACACTTGCTCCATGTGGATGATGGATGACAACACACTCTCTGAACACCCGGAACCCGTGGAATTCCTCAACAACTATCTGAGAGACAACCTGCAGCCCCACCCAGGAGTACAGCCGAGGGAAACCAGCAGCCGTCCTGACCCGCCCGGACCTTTGCAGGAGCTGACTTGGGCGTCTGACCCCTCTGAGTCCCCGGAGAGGCAAGATGCTCCTGCCGGGGGCTCTAGAGCCGAGCCTGAGAGCCTGGGGAGCAGGTCTTCCCAGGGGAGCCCACGGCAGAACCCCAGCTCGTCCACGCAGGTGGTGTTCTGGGCGGGCATCCTGCAGGCCCAGATGTGCGTCCTGGACCTGGAGGAGGAGCTGGAGAAGACTGAGGGACTGCGGGCCGAGCTGAGGTCCTGCATCCCTGCGGCTCCTGTGGACCTCCCCCCGTTCCCCTCCAGCCCGGCGGGCCCCCTGGGCCCAGGCCCCCCCGCCGGCTCCTCCTCAGGAGAGGACAGCAGCAGGCCCAAGGGAGAGAGCCAGACCCAGGTGTCCCCTGGGGAGGAGACGCCAGACTCCTCCCCAGACTCCTCCCCAGAGTGGGGTGCCGAGGAGGAGAGCCTGTTCTTTGACAACCCCCTCTTCTTGGAGAGCCCCTGCTCAGAGACCAGCACGCCCAGAGAGCGCTTCTCCTGGGGGCACTCCAACTGCTGGGCTGACAAGGACGACAACCGGAGGCCTAAGAGCCCTCAGGCCCTGGAAGGGAGGCCCGAGAGCCCGCAGGCCATGGAGCCACCTCTCCTGCTGGGCAGGGTGCCCTGGGGGCTGGGTGATGAGCCAGACTCGGGGGACAGCGTGGCTGATTCCAGCGGGCATACCACCCCTCCTTTCCCTGTGCCCACCTACAAACCACACTCCTTCTCCTGGGCCGAACCCGTCCCCACCCTGCAGGCTCCCGCAGCACCTCCCAGCTGGGCAGGGAGTGAGGTAAGCAGGGCGTTGGGGACCAGCCTGGAGCTGGGCCTGGGGCACAGAAGGACAGGCCTTGCTCTGTGGTCGCCCGGCCCAGACACTCTTCAGGTGCCAGGGCCTTTGGGGGCCCTGGAGAAACAAAACAGGAAGGCAGGACCAGTGAGGCCTTCAGAATTATGGAAAATGGATGGATGCTGCACTGTCCACTGAATGTGCGCACATTACATCCGTGTCGCCGTCTCGCCGGCTCAGGGGCATGTCTGGACGCGTGTGGTGGGTTAGGTGGGGGGGACTGGCGGCCCCTCTAGGTGCAGCCTGTTCCTGCCCATCCTCAGACTGTACCCTCCCGCCTCCAACACACCCCAACCCCAGACATAGCTGCAGGGGTCAGCGGCCTAGCGCCCTCTGCCCCCAGGAGGTTCTGTCGGCGTCCCTCCTCTCTCTCCTTAGGGCAGCATTTTGCTACTTTTAGCTCATCATCTCCCATTCCTCCTCCTGCCCAGTGTCAGCAGGTCAGGCCCACAGGACGACGGCAGACGAGCTTGCTATCAGCTAGGACAAGTTCTGGGGACAAGTGTGCGAGACAATAGGGACACAGTTTTCCCGGGGCGGCCTCTGCTGAAGAGATAAGGAAGCTTCAGATGGTGGAGCAGGGCCGAGACTCTAATCTCAGAACCCAGAGAGCCGTGGAGGCCTGCTACCCAGAGGGGAACCCCCTCCCTAGGTTGCCGTCCCCCCTCACCCCCCTGCCCCGTGTGGGCTGGCCTCTTGGCTCTGGGGCACTTGGGGTCACCTGAGGGGAGCCTGGGGCCCTGTCCTCATCCTTGAGCTTGCAGGGTGCTCCCGCCAGGATGGCAGACCCTGCCCATGGCTGGTGGCTGTCACCCTCCCTATCACACAGCCCCTCCTTGGGCTGATGCTGCGGGAGGCAGGGCCCCCTGGGGGACTGTGGAGGGGAGAGGACGGGCCGAGAAAACAAGCCAGCGGACATGGCCCAGGGCTGGAGGGTATGGGAATGCCCTGGGCATAGCTTCCCCAGGCCAAACGCTCTCCTCCATTTCTTCCCTAAGGCTTCTCTGGCAGGCAGTCTTGACCCTGCAGCCTCCTCTGTGGACGAGGCACTGACCTGGGAAACAGGGCATGCCAGATCTGACCCCAGCCCTGCCACCCATCCTCATCCTGTGCGTCCTCCGGCAAGTACCTTCCCCTCTCTGTGCCTCCCTGCCCCCTCTGGGAAGGGCTCAGCAGCAGCACTTCTAGACCCCCCGCCCCGCCCCCTAGGATCCTCCCCTGGACAGCAGGGAGGGGTGTGTAACTTAGTCATTCTCCTCCCTCTCCCTCCCCTCTCCCTGCCTGGACTCCTGTCCACATGGATACCCTGTGCCTCTCAACAGGCCCTGCCCAATCCTGAGGGCTGGCAGACCGAGCAGGGTCCTTCCTGGCCCCAGCTGCCTCTTACCTCTCAGGACAGAGGTGAGACTGGGGGGAGGGGGGGTGCTGGGACATTGGGCGGTGAAAGGCTTTGCCATCTGGGGTGGGACAGAGGTCATTCTTGGATCGTGGGTATCATGAAGGGCCCATGGTACCCTGTTAAGTAGACCGTGGGGTTAAGTGCTCCTCTCACTGAGGAAATGTTCGGGTTTCAATGCCTGGCTCCAGTGGGTTACCTGTCCTGAGCCTGGCCGCCTTGGGGCTGGAGTGCAGGGAGCCCTGTGCCCCTGCACGTGGGAGGACACTGCAGGAGGAGGGACTGGACGTGCTGCCCAGCTGCAGGGAGGAGCCCGGGGAGGAGGCGGAGGGTTCTCTGTTCTGCCAGGCCCCTCAGCCCCCAGCCTGCTGCTCGCCCTCTGCCAGCTCACTCTGCTCTCCCTCAGGTGACAGAGATGCCAAGTGTCCCCAGGAGCCTGCTCCCTGCACCCGTGCCCCGGGCCCCTGGTGGGGCCCAGCCTCTCTGCCAGAGCCCAGCAGCCCTGAGTCTGAGAGCGGAGGCCTCGGGCCCAGGCCCAGCCCGGTGTCCTCATCCTCCTGGGAAGGCAGCCCGCAGCCCCAGGGCCGCCACCCCAGCACCGCCTTCCCCACGTGGACACTAGACGCTTCCCGCCTGGCCCTCCTGGAGACAGACGGGGCACAGCCTTGGTCCTCAGAGACAGAGGAGGCCTCAGAGGCCCCGGACCCAGGCGAGGAGGTGAAGAGTGAGGGCCCTGTGGGCACTGCCGACGCTGACGCCAGCGGCACCGTCCAGCCCGATGCTCACCTGGCTTCCACGGGAGGGTAAGTGCCGGCTGGAGCGGCTCCTCGGGTGCGTTGGGGAGCCCTGATCTGGGAGTGGTAGCAGTGCACGCAGGGGTTTGACACTCCTGTAGTTAAGGCAGGGTTATGTGCCCGGCACCAACAGGGCTCTGAGGAGGATGGGGTAGGTTTGAAAGCATCAGAAACCAAAGAGCAGACAGTCGTAACATGGGGTGGGATTTGAGTCAGAGCCTGACCAAGGCTGGACAGCAGGAGGGGTGAGTGTCCAGGAAACCTCGCCAGGCCCATGTGCCCAGAGAGATGGGAGTTGTGCCACGTAGCTGTGGGGCGTGGGAGGTCAGAACATATGACGTGGGGTTAAGCAGGCTCTGACTCTGAGGGGTCACCTGGGAGAAGCTCCTATAGGAGCCTGGGCCCAGGAGCTGGCTCAGATCTCAGGGGAGCCGGAGCACCATGGCGGGCTTTCCTGGGACCTAAGGGAGGAGTTTGGGGCCCACAGAGGCCTGAGTAACCCCAGAACTGAGGCCAGAGGTGGGAACGGGCCAGGTGGGAAGCCAGCCGTGTTCCACCCCTCTGTATGCTGGTGAAGACACCAGCCCCTGGGGTCCCACTGGGAAAGGGCGTGTGCTCTGGCTGGCCAAGGAGAGGTCATGCTGAAGAGGCCAGGAGGAGGTGGTAGCGGTGCAGGTCCCGGACCTGAAGCTCCACTGGCTGCAGGGTCAACCCCACTCCCATCCCCGTGCCCCTGTGTGTGGCTCAGAGCCCATCCTATCAGATCAGAGAGCCCCTCCCATCAGATCACCCATCCCATCAGATCACAGAGCCCCTCCCATCAGATCACAGAGCCCCTCCCATCAGATCACAGAGCCCCTCCCATCAGATCACAGAGCCCCTCCCATCAGATCACAGAGCCCCTCTCATCAGATCACCCATCCCATCAGATCACAGAGCCCCTCCCATCAGATCACAGAGCCCCTCCCATCAGATCACCCATCCCATTAGATCACAGAGCCCCTCCCATCAGATCACAGAGCCCCTCCCATCAGATCACAGAGCCCCTCCCATTAGATCACTCCTCCCATCAGATCACCCCTCCCATCAGATCACAGAGCCCCTCCCATCAGATCACAGAGCCCCTCCCATCAGATCACAGAGCCCCTCCCATCAGATCACAGAGCCCCTCCCATTAGATCACCCCTCCCATCAGATCACCCCTCCCATCAGATCACAGAGCCCCTCCCATCAGATCACAGAGCCCTCCCATCAGATCACAGAGCCCCTCCCATCAGATCACAGAGCCCCTCCCATCAGATCACAGAGCCCCTCCCATTAGATCACCCCTCCCATCAGATCACAGAGCCCCTCCCATCAGATCACCCCTCCCATCAGATCACCCCTCCCATCAGATCACAGAGCCCCTCCCATTAGATCACTCCTCCCATCAGATCACCCCTCCCATCAGATCACAGAGCCCCTCCCATCAGATCACAGAGCCCCTCCCATCAGATCACAGAGCCTCTCCCATCAGATCACAGAGCCCCTCCCATCAGATCACAGAGCCCCTCCCATCAGATCACAGAGCCCTCCTCCTCAGGCACCTGGCCACTCCGCTGTCCGTGGAGATCCAGAGGCTCGGCCATAGCGGGGTCTCAGAATCTAGACAGAGAGGGGCACTACCAAAATTAAAGTTACTTCAGCCCAAAATAAAACAAGGAAATCCATCTCAAATGAGAACCATACTTCTGTGGTAAATAATGAAAGGTTTAATTGGGGCTTCTTGATAAGTGATACTAAAGATTTCATAAATAAGCATATTGAGTTTTATATTTAACACAATATAAGAGGTTTAATTTTCCTGGCACAAGCTTTGTGACCCAATAGCTATCTTTCATTCACACTTGACTTTCACAGTGTGATCAGAGACTTGTTTTAATTTAATTTATTTTATTATTTTATTTTATTTTATTTTATTTTATTTTATTTTATTTTATTTTATTAACAGCTCTGTTAAGATACAAGTCACTCATTGAAAGTATACAGTCCATGACCATATATATTTACAGAGCGGGTTTTCCCTCCAAAGTGTCTCTTTGTCCAGATATCATTATAGGAAGACCACCAATTGACAAGGTCATTTTGGTAAAGTATTTTAGGACTTCGTCAGCTGATCATCCATAGAGCTAGTTGTCTCAAATGGGACAAGTGTGTCTGTTTTAGTTCCTGCTCTTCACTGTTCGCTGGACTAGCTCTCCTGGCTTCTCTGTCAGTGGTTCCCGGCGACTTCCTGCACCACTTTTGCCAACTTCACAAAAGCCTGGGAGTTTTTGCCAGATTTGTAACTTTACTTTTCAGTTGGTTTGTACCCTGTTTGCCCTGCCCTGTTGGGTGTGTCTGTGTCAGGACCTTGTAAGAAGTTACCAGCGGACACAGGCAGTTACTTGGAGAGAGGGTGATGAGTTCTGCTTCCCTGCACAACCCCTCACGGTGGCAGCTTGGATAATGAGCATTCAGATAATGAAGATACCAGGGTGGGGTTGTGCTGTTGCCAGGGAAACCGGAGCATTGGGAGGAGGTGGGACTGGTGACCTCTGAGGGTCTGAGTGTCAGGCTGAGCCGGTGGGTGGCTGGCCTGCACTCACTCATCCCCGGCTGCCCACCTGTCCCGTCCCCACGGGAAGGCCTTTCTGTACCAGGGCACTAGGGAGAGACAGCGCAGGCCGATGCCCCAGCCTTCACCATCCCGAAGCCAGCCTGGCTTCCTATTCTTTCCTCATCCGAGCACCTTCCTCGGTCACAGGCCTAGCCGTGGGAGCTGGAGTTGGAGGGTGTGGGAGGGACAGGCCTTCTGAGGGTTCCTCCACGACCTGACCCAGAACCCCTTTGTGCCCATCGACTGAGAGTGAGGGCTCTGATGGCCTTTTGCAGGCTTCCTGAGAGCCCCATGCCCCAAGGGAAGTCCCCAGAGGAGGGCCGGGGGCCGCAGGCTGCAGATAAGCTGGCCAATGGCGTCAGGACGGACAAGCAGGCCTGGGACCTGGCCTCCCGCCTCTACCGCCTGGAGGGTTTCCGGAAGTCCGAGGTGGCTGTGCACCTGCGGAAGAAGTAAGGGGCTCAGCCTGAGCAAGGGGCCCTTGGGTGAGGTGGGCAGGCTCGTTCCACCGCCCCACCCCCTCAGTCCTCCAGCCCATTGCTGACTCTCACCCCATCGTCCTGTCCTGGTGGTACCCTTCCCCTGTCCAAGCCTTCCTCTTCCTGTCTCACTGGTGTCACCCCTTCTCCATGCCCTTGACCCAGCTTAGAGCCACTGGATTGTCCACTTTGCCTCCCTGCCCTGATCACATGTGGCCCTGACACCCAGCGTGAGGAGGGGACCGGAACAGATCAAACCCTGGCTGTCCCTTGCCCTCTCGGGACCCAGGGTCCAGCTGGCTGGGCCTCTGCCTTGCTCGGGGCCCCCAGTCCCAATTCCCAGGCCCTGGGATGTGTGCAGCCCCGGGGTTCCCTCTGCACCTGTGCCTCCTGCCCCCTCCTCCACCCAGACATGATCTCCACTTCCCTCCACAGCAATGACTTCAGCAGGGCAGTGGCTCAGGAGTACCTGTCCTTCTTCCAGTTCGGTGGCCAGAGCCTGGACCGGGCCCTTCGGTAACGCCTGGGCCCTCCTGGGGAGGAGGGGTGGCCGGGCAGACCCTGCCCGAGCTCGGGGCCTGCTGTCCAGCCTGGGCCTGTCCTGATCCGGGCCTCCTCCCAGGAGCTTCCTCCAGGCGCTGGTGCTCAGCGGGGAGACCCAGGAGCGGGAGAGAGTCCTGTTCCAGTTCTCCAGGCGCTTCCACCACTGCAACCCCGGGCTCTTCTCCTCAGTAGGTAGGAGCCTACGCAGGAGTTCCCTGGTGGCAGCTGGTGGGGTGAGCTTGGGGGCTGTGGAGAACTAGAACCCCCAGTTGGGGGTCCCCTGCCCATTGTGGGCGGAGGGAGAGCCGAGTCCGGTCCCAGCACTTTCTCTCCACTCCCCTCTCTGGGACAGATTCCGTGCACACCTTGACCTGCGCCATCATGCTCCTGAACACGGACCTGCACGGCCCGGTGAGCATGTGGGGAGGGCGTCTGTGGGACCCGAGGCCTAGGAGGAGCCAGGAAGGACCATGGGGACCTGGAGAAGGTTCCAGAGTGGCTGGCCGGGCGTTCCCTCCTGGTGGCGGGTGCCAGCTGTCCCACTTCTCTCCATGCCACAGAACATTGGGAAGAGCATGAGCTGCCAGGAATTCATAAACAACCTGAACGGCCTACAGGACGGCGGGAACTTCCCCAAGGAGCTGCTGAAGGTGTGCTGCCAGGGCTGCCCACAGAAGGCTCCACCGGGCCTGAGCCCAGCTCCCCATCCCCGGAAGGCTGCACTCAGGCCTGGGCCTGGCTCTGCCCACATATGCTCCAAGGACAGGGCCAGAGTCCTGACTGCAGGGCCACCCTGGGATTTGTTAGCTTGTGCAAGTGCCCAGTCCCGCCCTGGGCCTCCTGGACCAGACTTCTGGGGCTGGAGCCCCGAAATGGTCACAAAGCTTAATTCTGAGGCCTGCGAAATCGGGGAAGCACTGGGTTGTTTTTTTTCTTCTTCTTCTGTAAGTGAAAAAAGGCAACACTTTTAAGAGAAAGTCTAGAGCCAGTGCTCCAGCGTTTGAGTCCTTGTCTTGGACAACTTGGGTTCCTCCTGGGTTGAACCACTTAAGTGTGGTTATCACAACGACATCCAGTGAGTCAGGAGCTCACACAGTGCCTGGCACACAGTGTGCTCTTTATTAGCAATCGCAGCATTTGTTCCCGTGTCCTTCAGTGAGCATTTATTGAGCACTTACTGTGTGCCAGGCCCCTGTAGGTGTGCCCAGGACTACACAAAGCTGGCAGGATGCATCTATGTAAATACTGTTATATCACGTAGAAGCTCGGCACCTCACTCCTTCATTCACTGCGGTCATTGGCCCCATCAGTCAGCCGGCCTGCTCTGCTCTGTCAGGCCCCTCCATGCAGGATGGCATGTAGATGAGTCCTTTCCCTTGGAGAGAAGAAGTTCAGGCCTCACTGAGCTCAGGTGGAGACTAGGACAGCACAATGTCTGGCACCTGCCAAATGCTCCATGAACGGCTGCATGCGTGTGTGTGTGTGTGTGTGTGTGTGTGCCTGCACAGATGAGCTCCTTCCCATTCACGGAAGGGGGGCAGCTGTATTGGGGCGGAAGAGGCAGGCTGCAGCAGCCCCCCCCCTACTTCTGCCAGATGGAGTTTGGGCCTCGCAGCCTGAGGCTCCGTGACCACCATGTGCCTCTGTTGCAGGCCCTGTACTGGTCTATCCGGAGTGAGAAGCTGGAGTGGGCCGTGTAAGTGACTTTCCCTCCCCACACTCCTCCCTCACCTCCACCATCCTTCCCTCCCCCCGGCCTACCTGGGGGCAGGTAACACCTGAGGAGCCAGAGGCAGGGCAGGGGGGAAGACGGGAACAGATGGGTTGCTTTGAAAGATTTCTTTTGGGGTCTCCTGAGATGTGGCTCCCCAGTGAGAGAGAAAGAGTGGGGGCCCTGTCGGCACCTCAGCCTGTTCTCTCCGTTCAGGGACGAAGAAGACGCAGCCAGGCCTGAGAAGGCCCGGTCCTCACCGCTCGGTGGCAAGATGAGCAGCCCCTTCCTGCAGCTGGCCCCGGACCCCGCGGGGCCCACCTACAAGCAGGGCATCCTGGCTCGGAAGATGCATCACGACGTGGACGGCAAGAAGAGTGGGTGTCTCCTTTGTGCGGGGCCTCTGTCTGGGGGGGTGTGGAGGGCTCTGCTCAGGGGAGCGTGCTGACGTGTGCACGGGTGGCAGGCAGCCCACGGAACTGCCTGGATGGTGACTGTGTGAGGCACCACCGGGAGGGTGGGGGGCAGGCCCAGGAGGGACCGATATTCCTGCCCCCGAGCCCCATGCTGAGGCAGAAGCCAGATAAGCCATCGGTGTGGGAGCAGTGTAGGAAGGGCCAGTTGAAGGATGGGCTGTGGAGGGGGCGAGGCTTGGGGTTTTGTTTGGGTGGATGTGGGAGACAGGTGTGTTAAGGCTCCTGGGAAATGATGAATCTGAACGGAAGCTCAGAAGGTCTGGGTGTCTGAAGGTGGGCAGAGGGTGAGCCCATGAAGAAGGAGCAGACATAGTTTGTTCCAAACATGGGGTGTGTGAAAGAGAACGCTGGGACACGCACTGGGGGCAGCATCACCCGGGTCTGCATTTGGGCCTTGTGCCCACATGGCTGGAGCTTTAGAGCAGGCAGCAGCAGGAATCCCAGCCAGGGCACCAGCATCCCACAGGCCCCTGCAAGGCAGTGACCACAGGGAGCAGGCCGTCTCCTGCCCACGGGCTCCGCCCGTGCCTCTCTGGAAGGGCTCAGGAAGCCGAGGTCACCCGCAGGGACTGAAGGATGTCCGAGCTGGGGCTGTGCTGGGGGTGGGTGTGTCTGGAGAGGGGATGGTCTGTCGAATTTGTTGTTTGTCAATAGTTCTCATCTGTTTGGGTTTCCGCATGTGACTGCCTGTGTGTACAGTGTGGCACATGCCTGTGTGTGTGACTGTGTTTTGTGTGTCTGAATGATGCTTTGTGTTTATGTGCACCCAGGGGCTGGGGTCTGGAGCTGGTGTGAGGGATGAAGAGGGGGGCCTGGGCGTGTCTGAGGGCATCTGGGTGGGGTGCCCCCACTCACCTGTGCATTCTGCTCCTGGGCAGCGCCATGGGGCAAACGTGGCTGGAAGATGCTGCACACCTTGCTCCGAGGGATGGTCCTCTACTTCCTGAAGGTAAGGGTGCTCACATTTCGATGCATGGGAGGGGGGGAAGGCCTGTCATGGGGGGGGGGCGGGGGGGGGCCTAGAATGAGGTGGGGGGTGTTAAGGGGCTGCTACTGAAAACCTCTTTTCTGAGCCACTGTGCCCTGTGGCAGGGAGAAGACCACAGCCCCGAAGGGGAGAGTTTGGTGGGGCAGATGGTGGACGAGCCTGTGGGGGTGCACCACTCGCTGGCCTCGCCGGCCACCCATTACACCAAGAAGCCACACGTCTTCCAGCTGCGGACGGCCGACTGGCGCCTCTACCTCTTCCAGGCACCGTGAGTCTGGGTGGGAGGCCAGCAGAAGGGCCCCACTTCCTGTCCCCTGAGCCCTGCCCTGCCGGGCCCACAGCCCACCTGGCCAGTGAGGCTCTGCCCCATAAGCACAGATCAGCCTCCCAGTTTTGAACAGAGGATTCAAGGGTAACAATGACATTTTGGGGGGCATTTGATAGAAAAGCTGTTGTCCGGATTTTCCTCTTTGATGAAGGGGAAATACACCCGTGGAGGTCAGCCACAGTGCTAGCCACAGGGCTTCTGGCTTCTTGAGGCTCCAGGCCTGAGATGCTGGACTGCTGTGAGAACACAGGAGCTGTGGGTGGGGGTTGGGGGAGGTGGGGTAAGCGACAGGACAGATTCTGAGGCCCTGGGGACCCCTGGGGACCCACCGCCTCCCTGCCCTCAGCACTGCCAAGGAGATGAGTTCCTGGATCGCGCGCATCAACCTGGCCGCCGCCACGCACTCAGCGCCGCCCTTCCCCGCCGCCGTGGGCTCCCAGCGCAGATTCGTGCGGCCCATCCTGCCCGTGGGCCCTGCCCAGAGCTCCCTGGTACGGCCCTGGGGAGGCGGGTGGGGCAGGGCCGTGTGGGGGTGGTGCACACACTGGGAGACTAGAGCAGAGATGGGAGCGCGGGGCTGTGCACCTGGCCCCGGAAGGAGGAGGGCTGCTGCACACCCGGAGCCGGGAAGGGGGATGAGTCTGCACACCTGGCTCTGGGAACTGCGGGGGTGGGGTGGGCTGCGCACCTGGGCCCAGAAGCTCGGGATTGCTTCTCCCAACGCCTCCTGCAACTAGGAGGAGCAGCACCGGTCCCACGAGAACTGTCTGGACGCTGCCTCCGACGACCTGCTGGACCTGCAGAGGAACTTGCCTGAGCGGCGAGGCCGCGGCCGGGAGCTGGAGGAATACCGCCTGCGGAAGGAGTACCTGGAGCACGAGGTGAGCCGCCGGCCACCGGCCGCCCCCTCGTGGCCGCGTCTGGCCCTGCAGCCTTCGCTCCTCTGTGGCTCAGGGCAGGGGAGGTGCTGTCTGCGTACCTGTGCTTGCGCAGGGTGTGTGCCCTGTGTTCTGGGATCGTGGACCAGCCCCTTATCTGAAACACTAGTAGGGGACATTATTTTTATAACTGTTTTCTCCTAAGAGTATATTTGGCTTTTCTAAAGTTGAAGGAAATAGTATTTTAGGTTATTTCCCCTAATACCTACCTAATAATATTAGGCTGCATTTGTGGCGCTTGTATTACTTGCTGGGATTATCTAACTTAAATTATCTAACAGCTCTGGGGTAGGGACTATGATCCTCATTTTATAGGTGAGGAAACTGAGGCATGGAGAGAGCAAATAAGTCATCCAAACCTGATCAGTGTACATGCTACTCCAGTCCTTCACAGTCTTAACAAAGGAATGACCTTTATTAGCTCTATGATTGACCCAAAATGTTTTAACCCCCAGCCCCCCACCCAAAATTCTGCTTTGGCCTGACATTGATGCACATTCTAGAACCTAAGCAGCAAGTGTAGGTGAGGGGCAGTGTGACAACAGAGGGGTCAGAGGTGATGCAAAGGCAGAGACCAGAGACGCAATAGTCAGTGTCACCTGCTGGCTGTACCACCCTCACCCTCCTGGTCATCCCCTCTGGCTTTTTGCTGCACTTGTGGCAGTGAGCACACCATTTCTCAGAGGCCCAGGCATGGCCAACAAGACCCAGGTCTGCCTGCAGAACTCCAGCCCCTCCCACCAGAGACCGGAGAGGTCTTTAGCAGCTGCTAGCCCCTCTGGAGCCCTCCAGTCCTTTATAAACAGGCTCATGATGGTGCCCCACCCAACCTCCCAGCCTGGGACAAGGAAACGACCTCATGGGGTGTCCCCCCACCCCTGGGGCTGGGATAATGGCCACACAGGATGGAGGGTGAGAAAGCACGGACCAAAACGGAAACTGTATCTGGAGGTGCTAGTTACAGGGTCCTGAGGAGTGTGAGCTGACGAAGGCTGTTCGCATCATGCTCTCCAGATGCCAGTTGTTACCATGCTGCTCAGCCTCAGCCAGGTTTCAGTGCAGGCGTGAGCCATCGAGTGCAGTGCTGCATGGGCCCAGGCCTCCTGGGTCCTGGCCTCTCAGTGTCCGGTGAAGGTGGTTATAACGCACTCGGTGTTGGCCGTGAGAACAGGGCTGGCTGGCCCCGTGTAACTGTAACAGTCAGAATAGTGGCAGGGCTCTCACACGCTACTGCTTTGTTCTGCAAAGCCTGGTTACAGGTGCGACACCGGCGCTCGCTGTCAGTCCAGCCCTCTCTCTGCAGCAGCTTTTATTTTCTTAAAAAAATATATTTTTATTGATTTTTTTACAGAGAGGAAGAGAGAGGGATAGAGAGTTAGAAACACTGATGAGAGAGAATCATTGATCAGCTGCCTCTTGTTCACCCCCTACTTGGGAATGTGCCCGCAACCAAGGTACATGTCCTTGACTGGAATGGAACCTGGGACCTTTCAGTCTGCAAACCGACGCTCTATCCACTGAGCCAAATTGGTTTCAGCTCTACAGCAGTTTTCATTGCCACAGCTTCATACACACGCTATCTGTTCAGCCCTCACGATTCCAGCCTACCCCCCTCCCACCGGGAGCCAGGGGGTGCTAAGGTGGGGTGCCTGTGTTTTGCAGAAAACCCGCTATGAGATGTACGTGCAGCTGCTGGTGACGCGCCTGCACTGCGCCTCGGACGACCTGGACCTGTGGGAGGAGCAGCTGGGGAGGGAAGCTGCGGGCCCCCAGGAGCCCAAGCCCAGCCTGAAGAAGTCCCACTCCAGCCCCTCCCTGCACCAGGACGAGGCCCCCACCACCGCCAAGGTGAAGCGCAACATCTCCGAGCGCAGGACCTACCGGAAGATTATCCCCAAGCGGAACCGCCATCAGCTGTGAAGCGTCACTCACAGACCTCGGCCCCTGCGCTGGGGCGGACCTGGGAGAAGCCCTGTGGGATGGAGGAGAGGCCTCTGCTAAAGGACAGCCATCTGTGCTTGCCCGAGGACTGCTCTGCCCTGCCCCGCCCCTGTGGCAGGTCCTCAGGCAGGTCCCTGGCCACTCGTGAGGAAGGTGGGAGGCCAAAGATTTGGCTCCTCTCCCGAAGTTTGCTCCATGTCACTCTTCACTCCTCCAAATCAAGAATGGCCCCTTTTCCTGGGCCTGGGGCAGCTCAGCCCTTGGGGAAGCAGAGAAGATGGTCCCCGTGCTTCTAGAAGAGAGCCTGGGGCAGCCGAGGCCTCTGGGCGGTCAGGCCCCGGGGATAGTCTTGCTCTGGGAATCAGGTGACCTGCTGGGAGAGGTCCGGGAAGACCCCAGCGAGCCTTCTGTGGTCGGGCCCTCCTCAGGGTGAGGCTGCTGTCAGGGACAGGGCCCTGTGAGGCTGGCTCTGGGACTGCACCTTTGTCTCCTCAGCCCTACAGTGGGCCCTGCAGGGCCAATGAGAGCACCCCACCTCCCATGCCCAATTGCTAATCAACAGAGCAGAGCCAATGGCCTCAGAGCGGTGGGGGCTCCAGGGCTCTGGAGAGCCCTGAACAAGGGGCCTTTGTGTCCCCGCGCCAGGAAAGAGGCTCAGATCCCTGGGGAGGCTGAGGAGGAGGTGGTGACACAGCCCCTGGGGCTCTCCTGGCAGGAGCTGCCACTGAGGAAGGGTTGAGAGTCAGGGTGGAGGCCTGGAGCCCCTCCCCACATCCCAGCCCATACAGCTCCATTCCCCAGGGGCACCAGGCCCCTCTGGGCCCTGCCCTCCCTGTGTGTCCCCTGGAGCGACCTGCAGGGTGGGGCGGGGGGTGGTTCTGAGGTGGTTCTCAGACACCCACGGATCTGAGGCTGTGCCAGTGGGAAGGAGGCTGGGCTGGGGGAGCAGCCACCATTGTCTCTGTTCAACCAAGTGTGCCCACAGGCTGACCGCCAAGAGGGGCCTCTGCTGCCTGCCTGCCGCCTGCTGGCTGACGCCCTGCCGCTCCACCTTCCTGCCGGCCTCCCCCTCGTCCATGCTTGTAACCAGCCCTGTGGCCTGGAACTCCCCCAAGCTGGGCTGGCCCTTTGGGGCCACAAGAGGTTTCTGACCAGAGCCCGGGGCTGAGCCATGCACCCAATGGGTGTGCAATAAATACAGGCCAGTGAAGAAGGTGTGCACGAGTGTGTGATTGGGGGGGGGGGGTGGGCAGCTGTTCTTTGTCAGGCTTTATCCCCTCTGCCCTGTGGGCATAAGCATGTCTATGAGTATGTATGTGTGTCTGCATGTGCATATGTGTTTATATGTGTCTCTGTGTCTGCGTGTATATGTGTGTTTGCATATATGTATATGTGTGTCTATATGCCTGCATGTATATGCCTGTCTTCAGGTGTGTTTGTGTGTCTGTGTGGATGCATGTCTGTGTGTGTGTCCGTTCATGTGTATAGAGGAGTGTGTGTTTGTGTGCAGGAGTCACACATTTACTATCAAACTGGAGGGGACCTCAGAATCGTTTATGCACACACTGGTTCATTTATCCATTTCACAAACAATATTGACACTTTTCATGGGCCAGTGCTAAGGAGCTAAAAATGAATGGACCACACCCCTGACCTCCGGGAGGTGATAGTGCTGCTCTGGTTCCCAGCTGTTGGCATGGAAACACTCATCTCTCAGTGCAGTGAGCGGAAGACACCATCCCACCTGCGATGAGGGTTTGGGTCCTGTAGGGTTTGTTCCTGGGCGTGAAACTAGCAACCCTTAGGCCCTGGGTCGCCCTGATACAAACACAGGTAACAGCGCGCAGAGTCCGATGGCCCTGTGCTATGGAGGTGGAAGCCTGGTTTCAGGTGAACGTGACTGGGCTCAGAGCTGACAATTAAGCTCAATGGCCTTGGATGAGGTGTTTGACCTCACTGGATGCGTATCCTTATTCTAAAACAAGAATGAAAGGAGAGGTATGTCTGCCTGTGGGCATGTGTATGACACTTGATGCTTCTTTGCTCATGAAAAGCTGGCACCTCCCTTCACTTGGGCACGTGAGGCCTGTGGAGCCAGGGGCTGGTGCCCAGGTCCCAGCCAGTGTTGCCAGGCTACTCATGCCAGAGGCCTGGCGGGTAGAGACTGGGCTGTTGGGCTGCAGTCATGGTGGGTGGCCACGAGGGGGCGGGCTTGCATCTTCCTGGCTTCTGGGCCCAGGTGCTTGCTGCAGCGCTGGGCTCACTGATGGCAGGAAGCCAGCCTGTGTCCTCTACAGAACCAGGAGTGGCTCAGGCCAGGCCTCACACATCCAAACACGTCTCCACCACACAAAGGGTAGGGACTTTGACATCATCCTGCAGATGAGAGGGAAAATCTTTCTGCGGCCTTATGGGGACAGCCTAGAGCAGCGGACTCCCACTGGTGGTCCGAGAGGTCCGAAAGGCTGCCGACCGTTGGCCTGGAGCTCCCCACAGAACTGACCCCGGTGACCTAGGAAAGTGAAAACAAGCCCAGTCCTGGGCATGGGGCCGTCAGACCCTCCAGCCTATATTTGACCTCACCTCCCTCTCCCCGAGACGAGCGGGGTTCTGCAAGTTGGCAGAGTGTGTCTGTGTCCTCCTTCCCCTCCAGGGGAGCTCAGGCTCCAGGGCCCTGAGCTGCCCTGACCGGGTGGGACTGGACTCCTCCTGCCTCTCAGCATCGGTGAGGTCTGGCTTTCTGCTGGTGACATCCTGTGGCCTGCCAGGCACCGCGGAAGAATAAAAGGTCACAGGCCTCAGCCTGGCTTCTCCTCTGGGGGCTCAGAGTCAGAGGGAGACAGGTGGGGTGCATTGGGGTTGGAAAGAGCTGGGCTGGAGGGTGGGGGAGTCAGGTTGAGGAAGTCACAATATGAGAGGGGCCTCGAGGCCAGATCCCCAAGAATCTCACGTGAAGCCCAGGAGTGTGGCTTTCCAGCAAAAGAGGGACGTGCAGGGCTTGGAAACAGCCCAGGAGCCTTGCTTTCAGGGGACAAAACGATTTGAGTAAGGCCAACTGGCAGGGTCCGAACATGGCCTGGAGATGGTCTTGTTCTCTTATTAGTGTAACTCTCTGTAAGTAAAAAAAAAAAAAAAAGGGGGGGGGGAAGGAACTGGAACCCGGGACCAGGTGGCGATCCCACACCCGCCCCAGGTGCTCCCAGGGATTTACAGGTGTCAGAATTCCTGCTCTCTCAGGCTCCTCCCACCGCCCCTCCGCCAGCACCTGTGCCTCCAGCTCTTCTGGATGCCGCATCCCTCACCATCAACTGTGGCTCACACTTTTACCTGCCCCTTCCTCCTCCGTCTCCGGAGGGAGAGGTGCTCTCTGCGTTCCTGAGTGGACGGACCCCTCTCCTGAGCCCACACACAGCCCATCAGCTCCACCCATCACCATGAAATGGGGTCCTGGCTGCTCCTTGGGCCTAATCTCCACCCTCTTCACCATCTTGCCTTGCAAACACCTTTAAGTCTCCCCTTCATGAAGAAAAAGATGCTATTTCTAGCCATTTCCCTCCCTCACCTGGCTCCTCGCTCCCTCCCAGCCACAACTCACTAACGGGCTTCCACCTGCCCCTCCCTCACACACCACGACCCAAAAGAGCGCACGGAGGACCCTCAGTCATCAAGTCCAGGGTCTTCTCTACCTTCCTCCTTCTTCCCTCTCGGTGACCTTTGGCCTCCTCGACCATATGACGTGTGACCTGAACAAGGCCATCGTGATGTGGCCTTGGCAGCAGACTCTGGAGCCGAGTCCTAGCTGTCCCGCATGTCCGACCAGGGCCCAGTGACTTAGCCTCCTGCGCTCCACCAGCTTCCCTATAAAACAGGATAATCACACCGCTTACCTCATGGGTCCTTGGGGGATTAAGTGAGGGATGCGTGTCAGCATCTGAGAACAATGCCTGGCACAGAAGGACATGGCGCAGGTTAGCTATTAGTGCCAGGCCTCGCTGCCTCACTCACGCACCTGCCCCTCCTCTGGGCTCAGGCTCAGGCTCTGTCCTTGGACATGTGAGTCCTCAAGGCTAGGCCTTTGCTCACGGCTCTTCCCGCCTGGATGCTGCAAATCCCACATCTCAACTCAGAGGCACTTCAGCGGGAAAGGACATGGACTGTCTTCAATAGCTGGATGCCCTGTGCTCAGCAGGTGAGGCGGACTCCAGCTCCCTGGCTCTGGCTCCCTAGCGGGGGAGGCAGGAGAAGCCTCATGGCACCGAAATGGCTCAGCAGCTTCCGTGCACCCTGGCACAGACAGAGCTGCTCCTGGGAGAGTTCCTCTAAGCAGCCTGCCCTGGGCCCTGGCCCATCTCAGAGCCAATCACTAGAGTCAGGAGCTTCGGGTCATCAGAACCCATCTTCTGAGATGGGAGTGGGGCAGGGTGGAGGCAAACTCCCCAAAGGATGGGACTGGGACCAGCTGTGGAGAAACTGAGTTTATCAGAAATGGGAAGAGGAGAAGCCACTGTCGCCGGCATCACCTCCTGCAGGAAGCCTCCTTGAGCCCTCCTCTCTGTCATACCGTCTACAACCCTCGTTCCCCACTCTGCTCCCAGGAGAGCGTGAGCTCCTTGGGTGGGTGAGGGAGGCGGTAGGGGGAAGGCCCAGGCAGCCTGGCATCCTCTGGGCCCCATGAGGGTGGAAAATGTGAGCCTCAAGTCTGTCCTCCCTCAGGTCTGGCACCCAGTACTCCTGGTTCTACCTGCCTGTTTGTCTTCTGTCTCTCCTCCTCCTGGTCCTCCAACCTCTGGGGTCAGCCTTCCCACAAGCCTGGCCGGGGAACTTCTGGGACTCTCCTAACTTCAGCCTTCTGCCCCATCTTTGCTCTGAATGTCAGAGCTGGAGTTCTAACGCCTGCAGGATGTGGCCCCTCAACAAATCCTTCCAGAAATGGTCCATTTCTGTACAGACGTTACTTATCAGACCTAAGTCTGAACTTGGCATTGTCTGCTCCTGACCCCTGTGTGTATGATGATTCTGTGATGATTTGCCCGCTGCTTTGAAAGACAGCACACCGGGATGGCGAGGAGACTGGGCCAGACTGGCCTCTCCTCACCTCGGTGTCTGGCAGGAGCTGCCGGTCTCTGGTCTCTCTGTCCCTTTCTGGTGTGATGGGACAGGGCCGGGAGGGACAGGCACAGAGAAGCAATGACTCCCATGTCCAGCAGACGAACTGGGTAAGTGACCGGCAGCCCCTTCACGCGGCCACCGAGAGGCTGGAGGCCCAGGTCCAGCTCCGCCGGGCCACCCCGGCCTCCTGACCACTCCCTGCACGGTTCCTGAGGTCCCCGTGCTGGGCTTCTCCTTCGTACTTGACTCACGGCATGCATTTCCTGTGAGCTGTCTCACCCTCTCTGGAACAAGGTGGTGAATACATTAATATTTAAAATAAGACAAACAAAATGGCAGTGTGTGTGTGTCTTAGGCTGGAAATTCCTTAAGGGCAAGGACCATGTCTGTTTATATAGCACCTGGCACAGTGTCAAATGGGGGCTTAACAAATGAATTTTGATGAAGATGAGAAAGGAGCTGCCTGCATGAAGATGCAGAGGTCTAGGTACCCCCATCCAGCTAAGCCTCATCCACCCCCTTAGCCAGGGGCACCCTTTCTCCTGCCACCCCACACCCTCACCCTATTCCTGAGTCTCCAGGCTGCTTTCCATCCTCCTAGGCCTGCCCACGCTGCCCACAACCAACTCTGCCCTCACCCACTCTGCTCTCTCAGAGGCGTGCCCCTTCCTCACACAAACACATTCACTGGGGGTTCACCCAGCGCACCTCCCAGCTGCTGCCCAGCCCCCCAGGCTTGTCTGGGGCCTGGCAGCATGTCCTGGAAGCGGGAGATGCCAGCAGCCGAGCCTTTGGAGGTGCCGTCCCCAAGCGTGCCTTGGCCCCGTGGGGGCCTCCAGCCAGGCGGGGACCTGGCAGAGGGAGGGAGAGGATAAGCTGCTTCAAAACTCCAGATGCAGCAGTTAAAAAGAGGACAGAGGCAATGATCCTTCAAATTGCCACATCTGTATAATCTGCCTTTTATTTTCTGCTTCATGAAGTTTTATTTCCTATTATTTATTCACCTCCCCACCCTCCCCTCCCCCAGCTCAGCTCCTCCTTAGCGGGCGACATGCTCAGATAGGCCCTGAGCCTTAGCTGGGATCTGGCCCACCCCCAGCTCCCACCCTGGGCCGGCTGCCGGGGAGGCACCTGCTCCCCTCCGTGCTGCAGCCCCAGGCCCTCCCTCCACCCTCCATGTAGAGCGGGAGGAAATGCAGATGGAGGACGGGATCTGGGAGGTGAGGCCTGTCCCCAAGGCCTGCGCCCTGACCCCACCCTGAGCCCGAGCTCATGGGGAGGGAGAGACAAGACCTGAAGCTCACAGCCATTGGGGCCTCAGCCTCCATGTAGGTCTCCCCTCCTGGCCTCTCCCCATTGTCCACACAGGACCCCCTCCTCCTCCTCTCTTCCCTCCAGCTCCTTGCATCTGAGGTCAAATGGCTGGGCTGGCGGGAGAAGGGGCACCAGCCAGGATCACACCGGGAAGGGCAGCTGCTGGTCAGTGTCAAGGCCCTGGACACCATCCCTCCTCCCCTCGGGCCATCAGAGCAGAGAAGCTCAGAGCACAGCCCAGGCCCTCGGTGTAGGCCGCTGTCTGGGTGCCCGGCTGACCGAGCCTCCGCGAGAGCAGTGGGCGACAGGGTGCTGGGTGACAGGGTGCTGCAAAAGGTCATGCACATTCTGTGTCTGTCCAGCCGCCCTCCCGGCATCACAGAAACACAGGGGCAGTTTTCCCCGGGGAGAGTGCCTGAAGGCAGGCTCAGGTGTAGGTTTGCGTTGGTTCCTGGTAGCTGCTGTTTGGAGGGGACAGGAGGGCAGAGGGCCTTGGTGAGCATCCCCTGAGCCGGCGGCACTTTATGTGGCTCCTCTGAGGCCTGCCACTGCCTCCTCGCCTCGCTCTCTAGGTGACTTTCACGAAAGTCTCATGTCTCAGCTCCGAGGGGGTTTGAGTTATTTTGGTTGCTTTTTTGTGGGGGGTGTCATGCAACTGGATTCATCTTGTTTCCTTCCAAGTGCCTGACACAGGGTCTGGCACACAGTGGGTGGCTTATGGAAGAATTCTGAGTTGTGAAGGTGACTTCTCCTGCCAGCCCGCATGGCTGTGGCCCCCCGAGCTCAGTGTCTGCCCCAGCCTGGCGTGGCTCAGCCGGCTGAGGCGGGACCCTCCCCTCCCTCCCCCCACCCCAGGATTCCAAATGTGGGAATGTGGTTCCCGCCTCCGGTTCAGCGGAAAGTTACCTGGGGAATTTGGGAGAAGGAGGGCTTCATGCCTGAACCAGTCAGATGAGGCTGCACTGCCTCTCGCTGACCCACGCGGCATCCTGGCCTGAGCCTGGCATTTCACAGCTGAGGAATCACCCCCCGACCCCTACCCCGCCGCCCCGGGGCGTCTGTGGGGAGGGTGGCAGGTGCAGGCCCTGGCTCTTTAGCAGGGGGACCCGGAATAACGTGATGACGTGATGACGTATGGCCGGGCTAGTTCTGATGCCAGTAACTAACAGCCCGGCCCCTGGATTGGAAGGAGGCCCGCTCCCTTCCTTTTCCTTGAGTGGGGGGACGGGTTCCCATTCAGACAGAATTCATCCCTCCTGGACACTGTCTGCTCTGCAGGGAGCCCTGGGACCAGGTGGGGAGTTGTGGGTGCCTGTGGGGAACGTGTGGCCTAAGAGGCAGGGGCAGGTGTGGAAGGGCAGCTTGAGGGTGAGGAACGGTGAGCTGGCCGGAAGGTGAGCTCCTAGTTCAGGCTCTAGCAAGGCCTCTGGTGTCAGTTAAGCTTGTTACCAATGAAGCCCCATCCCCCAACCTTTCCCCAAAAAGCAAACAAACAGGAAACAAGCGAACATTTATTTGTAAGTGCACAGGTCTCGCCTCCAGGCTGGCTCCTGGATTTCAGGGCCCGTGTCTGACTGTGACGCGTGGCCGGCTCTCCGACCCGGGAGGTGCCTGGCTGGGAGGGGGAGGGGCGGTGGGGGGTGGGCACTGTGGGGGTGGTGGTGTTGGCTCCGTGCTGGTGCGGCTTTGATTTATCCCTAATGAGTTCTCAGCACATGGCTGCTCCCAGCGCACCCCAGGGGCCAGCACGGCTTCCCGCGGCCCGGCTAGCAGACTCTGCCACAGCCGCTCGCTCAGAAAAGAGCCAATTTCCACACTGCACAGTCCGCTTCACTCGGGGAAATCACATTTCCCTGGGAGAGCCGCAGGCGGCACCTCCCTGCCCAGCCTGGCCGGCTGCCACAGGCACAGATGGAGGCACCGCCCCTGCCCCCTCAGCGCCCCACTTCCCACCCCTGAGACCCCAAATCTCCAGGAGGCCTCTTCTCAGCTGCGGCCTGGAATCACTGCCCGGCAAGAGTCGGAGAAAGGGTGCTGTCTTCGGAGGGACCAGCCTCCAGGGAGAGGCACTGGCTTGGTCCTAGGGGCTTGGAGAGGGGGAGGGGGTGGTAGGTCTCCACTACCAGCAGGAAACGGCTGTGGGGTGTCCCTCGCTGATGAGGGTGCAGAGGCTTTCCTGACCAGGCTCGGGCCCCTGAGCCCTTCCCACACCCTCGACACAGAGGTCTCTCAACAGGCTGTGAAAGGAGTCATTACTGGGACCCGGCAGAAGAGGGACCGGAGTAGAAAGCTGAGGGGGGACAGGAAAGAGAAGGGGAGAGGGAGGAGGTCAGTCGCCTCTGTGGGACCGGGGCCCTTGCTTTCACCAACACCACAGCCGTGGCCGGCTCGGCTCAGCTGGTCATGCCTGTTGGAAGTGACACAGGAGCTGGGGCCCTGGAGCATCACACATCGTCCTTCAAATGGTGGTGCATGTGGCCCTGAAGGCCGGGAGGGGAGGGGACCAAGGAAGCAGGGGAAATGGATCCACACGGCACTTCTCCTCGGCCTGAAGGCTGACGGCTGGGAGCCGGCAGCGCTGTCCCTCCCCACACAGAGACCTGCCGGAGGCCACATCCAGACACTGGATGCCTCCGAGGAGGGTGCAGATTCAGCTGTGGTCCCAGCTCCTTGAAAAGGTCCTCTCTTGCTTCTCAGTTTCCCCAAGTGCAAAATGGGGCCAATGTCCCCAATCAGAGAGAAATGGATGCAGAGAAGTTTTATAAACAAAAGACACTACAGCTACGTGAAGGGTTGTCATAACCTCTGAGGGTGGGGAGGGCGGGTGAGGGGGCAGTGAAATGGAGGGCGAGGAGGGAGCCCCCAAGCCGCTGGAGGTCAGCCCCCTCCTCCTACACCTACTACAGGACAGGGACACCAGGAATCGCCTCAGGAAGACGGGTGGGTGTGGGGAAAAGTGCATGTGTCGGGGTGGAGAGAAGAGAAGGAGGAGAGGGAACCCTCGGTGGGCCCATCTGGGCTGCGGCACCAACTCCCCTGCCTGAGGCTGTCTGGGTTGTGAGTGGCCCTGGTCAGGAGAGGCAGGGAATTCATGTTCGTTAGTAACAACTTTCAGCAGGAATGTTGGAGAAGCGAGGGTTGGACCTGGCCCAGGGCCTTGCCACGGAGGCAGGACTCCCAGCTGCCCCTTCCCCAGCCTGCGGGACAGAGGGTCTCAGCAGCTCCAGCGCCCGTGGAAAGATGGGTTCTGCCCCACCTGGTGGGCCCAGGGAGGGTTCAAACTGCTCTGTCTCCCACCAAGCAGGGGCTGCCTTCCCACCGGAGCCTCTGTGGGCTTCAGGCCGGCTGGCCCAGCTGGTGCAGGGAGGGCGGGCCCTGAGGAGGGAATGGGGACCATGAGGGACCAGGGTGAGTGGCCTCAGGGCAGAGGAGCCTGTCCACAGCGAAGAGGGGCTGCTCCTGTGTGCAGGGGCAGGCGAGGTGGGCCCCACTGCTGCGGGCATGTCCGGGTCCATGCTGTTCCCCGAATTCTCCTGCCAACAAGCTGCTCCCACAGGCCTTCCAAGGACTAGGGCCCGACCGTGCCACACAGTCCACCAGCCCCTCCCTCGGGCCACTGTGACTCATCCTGCCCTCCACACACAGGCCCTATCAGGTGGCTTCCAGCTCTGCCCCGAGCTCCCCTGCCCTCCTCACCTTCTCCTCGCACCCCTCTCTACTGCCCTCATGTTCCCCAAGTCGTCTTTCTCCCCCAGGACATCGCTGGCTGCATGGTTTGACCTCGGAGGGAATATCTGGCCTGCACACCTGGCCCGGCCACCCTCACCGGCACCTCAGAGCAGTGTCCTGGGCACCTGGGTGGCCTCAGAAAGAGGCAGGTGGCTCTGAACCTCAGTCACCATGGCACAAGCACAGCCACTCGGGGTTGGAGAGGACCGGCCAGCGCACTGGTGTTTGCACCGCAGGCTCCCTGGGTGCCATGCACCCCACAGAGATTCCTGTGTGGGGGTTCTCTGTGGCCCCAGAACCAGGTGGAGCTGCCTTAGGGCCTGAGGAGGCCAGCATTTCAGGATCACGAGGAGTCTCAGGGGTACCAGGCTGGGTCCCCGCACCAGGCTCCTGGCCAGAGGGAAGCCCTGATGTTGAGAATGAGCCTTATGGCAATCCTCTGGGAAGAGACAGGGACCAGTTATCCCCCACGGAATGTCCTGCTGTCCTCGTCCTCGGTGAGCATGCTGGCCTCTCCTGTCTGCCACCCCTTGGCCTCCCTGCCCGGAGTCCCTGAATGCTGGGTGTGTGTGCAAGGGGGTGGGGGGAGTAGAAAGGGGATTGGAATCCTCTTCCATCTGACTCAGCCTCAAGTGCTGTCTTTGCAGCCGTCAAATTCACCACACAGCCCTGCCTCTCATTCCCGAGTCAATTGGAGAGGGTCCCTGTGGACAGCAGACAGCCCCTGGGGGGGCCAAGAGCCCTGCTGGGGACAGAGCCCTGCAGCTACCATGGTATGTGGCTCTTGCTCTCTAACGTATCTCAGAAAGAGGTTGTCCCTGCGGGCTCCCTCCTTCCTTGTTGGCACTGCCACCCTGTGCCTCTCCATGGTGCCCTGCATCTAGGTCCCTCCAGCACCAGACAGGGCTCTATGGTGTTGGGTGAAAGTGCTGGACTTAACGGTAAGAGAACTTGACTGAACCCGCCGCCTCCATGCTTGGATTTCATTTTTTCCGAGCCTCAGTTTGCCCACATGTAAAATGGGGCTAACCCCACCTTCACCTTCACTGATGTGAGGCCTCCACTCTGTGGCCAGCACAGCAGAGCCCAGTAGATGTCTGCTCACTCCCCTTCCCCCGCCTCCCCACACCACAGGGTCACAGGCTGCTTCTGTGAGCAGCCATCCCTGCTGCAGTCGCCAGCCTCCCAGGACAGACAGTGGACTCTGTTAACAACAGCAACCACAGCAGCCACTATGGAGAGCCCGCCACTGGCCTGGGACGCCTGTGCTTATTTTATTCTCGCGGGTACTCGGAGCTGGGGAAGTGAAAGCGCAGGATGGGTGGTGTGCCTGGCGTGAAACATGTTAGGGCAGAGGGAGAACCTAAGTCAGGCCTCCTGGGTACTCCAGACCCCAAAGTGAGTTTCCACTGGGCCTGAGGTTCTCTGGATAAGGCCCCCCACCCCCCACCCCACCCAATACCTCCCAGGCAGCCCCAAAGCTTGGAATGGAGTAATGGTTTATTGAGTCGAGTGGCAATAGTGGCGTCTTTAAAAAAGAAAGATGCATCGGGGAGAGAAGCCCAACATGGCAGGGAGACACTTCAGAGAGGCCACAGTCTGGGTGGACAGAGGGAGCGCGCCCATCAGAGCTGCATTTACAGTATTTACAGTCAGGCCTGGGGCGGGAGCGGCAGGTGCAGAGGGAGCCTGCGTGGCTGGCTGGGTGGCAGCAGCCTCCTCAGGTGTGGGGGGCGTGGGCCGAGGCAGGGCCGATGGGAGGGACACGGGTTCCTAGCAGCTCTGCCTGCCCTGCGCTGGGCCCTTGGGGAAGTCTGTGTGCAGCTGTCAGAGGCTGGTCTCTGGGATGAGCTGCCGGAGGAGAAGCTGGGGTGGTGGGGCATCACAGAGCAGGCAGAGGAGGGCCCTTGCCCGCCAATGGAGCTTTTGGTTGACTGGCGGGGCTCTTAGGCTCTCAGCCCAGGGCCAAGGGGGAGGTGCAGGCGGAGCCAAGCTGGCTGGGTCGGGGAGGTGGAGGGCAGGAGCCTCAATTCTGGAGCAGCTCAGTGAGTGACCCCCAGGGTGGCTGGGGAACAGCCTTCCTATGGCTGTGACTCCTGGGCCAGACGGAACTGCTAAGAGTCCAGGACCGATTGATCGACCGCTAGTGCTTGTTGATGGTGGAGCCTCAGAGGCGCCATGGGCTCCTCAGCCCCCTGTGGGCCGCCTGCCATCCCCTAAAGCTCGCAGCTCCTCTGCTCCCCGCACCCCTCCAGTTTTGCGTGTTTCGGGGTGCGGCGTCCCTCCCTGGGACTCCGTCTCACTGAGGAATCCCGGAGGACAGTCTGGCCTTCTGCAAAGTCATCCTGTCTTTCACGGTTCATTAAGTCAACCACACAGGAGTGCGACCTGCGTGCCGGACTTGTGATTATTTTCGTGTAATAAATAAAGATTCCTTTCGGGCCCGGGTCCTCCTGCTGCTCCGTCGCTCCCACTGTCCCCATGGCGACTACAGGTGGTCAAAGGCCGTGGCGGTGGTGGGCGGCGCGCTCGGCCTCGATGTGGAACTGTAATAATATGGGGAACCTGGACACGTCAGAAAAATAACAACAGCAGCGCTGGTCAGAGGGGGGAATTGCACCACAGCCGCCCTGGCATCTGCTAACCTTTAAGACAGCTCAGGTTAATCATTCACCCCCTGGCCTATCTGATCATCAAAGATTAACTCCTCTCCGGCCTGTTTCCTCCTTCTCTGACCTCACCTTTGAGTTTCTGGCCAGAAGGAGAAGGTGGCTCCTTGTCCCTCCCCCCACGATTGCAGTGACCTTCAGCGCCCTTGTTTTAGGGAGAGAGAGCAACAGAGAGCAGGTACGCACACATGGGCACCATCAGGGCCTCCCCAGCTCTGCCCAAACTGTGCGAGGTCATAGAATCTTCCTCTTCCAAATCAGAGGGATTAAACATTTGACTGGTTGTCCCTGCTGATGTTTCTCAGTGGTTAGAGCATTGGTTCACGCACCAAAGGGCCGTGGGTTCATTTCCTGGGCAAGGGCATGTGCCTGGGTTGCAGGTTCGATTCCCTGACCTCGTCACATCAAATTATCTCTCTCACACCAAAAATCAATGGCGAGAAGATCCTCGATGAGGATTAACAACAACACAACTTCTGACAGGTAATGAGGGCTGTGAGTTTTTGGGGACCTCCACGGGGAGGCTCTGTGGGAAGGTGACTGACCCTTAGCCCCCCTGGCTAAACTGAGCAGCGAGTGGCAAGGTGGTAGGAGGAGAGGGAGGTCTTGAGAAAGGTAGCCCAGCCAGGCCTGTGATGACGCCATGGGGTCAGCCATGCTCCCACCACTCCTCTCTCTGACCCAGGTTGGTCCGAGGTCATCACTCAGGGAGACTGAGTGAGTTTCCTCAAGTTCCCACTTATGGGGCATGATTTCCTGAAAAGCTTCTCCACGCAGCCTAGGCCCGAGGGCAAGAGGGGTGCCGAGCAGCCCACAAGTCACTCTCTGGACCTGAATTCTAAGGCTCCACATCTCCAGCCAACTTCCAGGACCGGGTGGAACAGAGGACTCCTGTGCAGGGCCTACTGAGCTCTGGGAGCCTCCTCAGTGCCTAATGTGGGCAACGGGACAGCACTCGGTGCCATCGGCATGCTCCCAGGCAGGGGCAGCGGGCATTCTGCGTGGCAGCCCACCAGGGTTAGTGCTGTTGGACTGGAGCCCGTGAAGGTGGGGCATCCACTCTGTGGTTTCTTAATCTATCCTGGCCCTCCCTGAGCCCTGGATCCTCCTCAAAAGAAAGATCTCAGAGACATGGCCTTGGGCAGCAGGAGAGAGATGGGCAGGGAAGTCTCTCTCCACCCCTCTTCTTCCTCCAACGACCTGGCCACAGCCTGGCACACTGCTTTCATGCGAGTTATGAGTAACACCTGTCTCCCCAGGCCCTGGTCTAACCGGGGCCTCCCAGGTTTGAGACGACTTTGGCCCAGCCTTGTACCCCACCTGCCCTGCACGCAGAGGGTCTGGGCAGCCCCCGGGGACTTACTCAGTAAGCTGGAGTTGGGGAAGCGCCAGGCCTCGCTGTAGGAGGAGTAGGGGGTGTGGCCGTAGGCATTGCCAGAGTATTCACTTCCTGTTGGAGACACACAGTGAGAGGTGGGTGGAGCACCCACATGGGGCTGGGGTAGGGGAGAAGGGTGTGCAGGGCTGGCACTGGGTGAGCCCTGGGATGGGGAGCCAGGGCAGGACAGTGGCAGCTCAATAGGCCCCTCCCTTGGGGGCCCTCACTCAGTGCCATTTGGAGCCGTGTCCTTTCCCCAGACACTGACAAGCTCTCCCTCACAGGAACTGCATAGGCAGTTGTTCTTATTTTGTCCATTTTCCAGGTGAAGAACCAAGACCTAGGGATTTGCATATGCTCACACAGCCAGAGGGTTTGGGAGCTGCGGGTGGAGTTTGGGAGCTGTGACTCCTGGGCCCAGCTTCCAGCCACCTCTACTTACTGCTTTCCTGTGAGGGGCTTTTCCAGGCAGGTCAATGGGGAGAGGGAGGGAGGGAGGAAAAGAGGGAGAAAGAAAGGGAGTAAGGGAAGGAGAAAGGGAGGGATGGAATATTCAAATTAAAAAAAAAAAAAAAAACCTAAGAAAGTATCTAATTCAACCATCATTTCCCCAATGAAAAAACTGCTATGCAGAGAGGGAAAGACATTAGCCCTCGGCCACATGTGTAGTGAAGGCCAGCACCAGAACCAGACCCAGGCACTACTCCAGCTCTTTCTTGCACCCCACAATGTGAACTCTCTGTTTACTGCTGCTGTAGCTGAAATACCCCTGGCTTCACTGCACCCAGTGAGGAAGCCGATTCAACCCTGGCTACACAACAAGGGCCCCATGCCTCTGCGCGCCCCCTCTCCCCCCAGCTTCCCCCAGTGCCAACACTGCTGGCGCGGAGGAACAAGGAAGAGAAGTGGAAAATGCAATGTGCTTGCCCTCTCTTCTTGTCACTTACTCAGGCATTCACACTCGCACATGCATGTACTCACTGAACTCATGTCTGCAGGGCACCACCTACTTCAGTCCCTGCTCAGTAGGGACAGGCCATGGAAGGTAGTGCAGTGTCCTCCCTCTGCCAGGACTGTCAATGTCCCTGCACCCACGAAAAGCCAGCCGTCCTCTTTGCTCTGCAACCCACCCCACTCATCATCGCAAGGACTTGATCCCTACAATGGATCCCTTCTCCTTTCTGCTTCATCAGTTCTCCCTTTCTAATTCATCACCTCCTTCAGCCAGCAAACATGCTCTGTTATCTTTTCTTTAAAAATCTTCTTCCTACTCCACATCCCTCTCCAGCTCCCAGCCCCTCCCCTGCTCCCTGGTCTTTGCCTTCACCGCTGCATCCCCCTCCAATCAGGCTGACCTCTCATATCCTCACTGCCTCTACCCGATCATCCCAGTGGTCACTTCTGTCTATCACTCCTTTACTCTCATCCACCAACCCCTCTCTAGGGGTGTGTGTCCTGACCCACTGGCCTCTCCACCACAGTCTCCTTCTGGTTCCTTCTCTGTGAGAACTCTAAAGAGCTCTAGGGCATGACGTGTGAACCTTCTGTGAATTTCCATCCACCTTCTCTTTTCCATGATCTTGTCTTAGCCTTGTCATTAAATCACAGCTCTGAGCAATGGCTGAAATGTATGCCCTCGTCAGGATGGCTTGCTGACTTCAAACATATGTTGCACCTACTGACTTACTAAACTGGTATGTAGGTGGAGTCTCAATCCTAATCTGGCCTAACAGAACTCTTGATTTCCACCTGCCACATGCTCTACCTCTTCCTCTCCTAGTCTCCACCATGCATACGTGCCACCACCATCCATTAAGTTTCCCAAGCCCCAAGCCTAGAGACACTGAACCTCTCCAACCAATTCACTTGCAAGTGTTGCTGGCTCTGCCACAGCATATATTTTGAGTATCTCTATTCTCCTCCTTCACTGCTGTCTCCCCAACCCAAGGCTGCTGCATGAACTACAATTGCCCCTGGTCTCTTTGCTGCCTTTTTTGAATGCCCACACCAGTTTCCCAGCAGCCAGAGTACTTTTAAAATTTGACCCAAGCCACTGCCAACATCTCATGGTAGAGTCCTTTCCCGCTCACTCACACCCTCTAACTATGTGCGACCACAGTTCCTGCCTTGGGTCTTTGCACTTTGAACATCTCAGAGAGGCTTTCCTGATCTCCCCTTCTAAAGTAGCATATTTTTTTCCTTGTGGCTTTGTATCACACCATCCCATTTTGTTCCCTTTACAGCACTTACTGTCTATTCATTTGTTGGCTTGTTTTCCATGCTTTTTTCCTTCACTATTAGGTTGTAAACTCCATAAATAAAGAGACTGGTCTTATTCACTGCTATATCCCTAGCATCATATGCCATAGATCCTCAACTAGTATTTGTTCAGTGAAAAAGCAGTGGATGGATATATGGTTGAAATGATAGATGATGGAAGAATAATAGATAATGGAAAGATGGAAAGATGAAAGGATGAATGTATGCAAGAATGACTGGAAGAATGGAAGGATGGAGGGATGAAAGCATGGATGAATGGATAGATGGATGGATGGATGGATGGATGGATGGATAAATAGGTGGAAAGATGAAAGAGTAGATGGATAGAAGAATGAAATAATAGATGGATGAATGGAAGGAAAATGGATAGGAAGATAGAAGAATGAATGAGAAGATTTGTGGATATATGGGAAAATGTGTGTAAAGGGGAATGGAAGGAAAGATGGGTGGATGAATGGATGGATGGATGGATGGATCAAACTATTTCTAAAGCTGTTGATTCAGCTCCAGAACTGGTGTGAGCATCATTAACTGTGTTAATGGGGCAGGGTCAACAACAACAATTAGGAGGCAAAATAAGAAAAGGCTGAGTCCTGTCCTGTTTCGATGTTGCTCTCTGACATGGTGTCATGATTTCTAGGATGGTGGGAGGCAGTGTGATGTGGCTGACAGAGCCCTACTTTTGAAATCAAAATACGTTTTTGAACAACTCAGTCACATAGTATGGTTATAACCCTGAGCACAACACTTTGCTTTTCTAAGCTTGTTTCTTATCTTTATAAAACTAAGACAACACCAGCTTCCCAGGCTTATGGTAAGGATAAATGAGAAATAAAGATATATATGAATGGCCAGGCACACAGAAGTTCAGAATAAGTGACCTCTTCCTTTCTTCCACAACTGATTGAAGACTGTCATTAACATGCCTTGCTTGAAACATTGCTGTTTACAAAGCACATAGTAGGTACTTAATGAAGGTTTATTAATTTTAATGGAAGGGATCCTCATTGTCCCTGCGAGATTTAGCCTCTGGTAAGAGATGAACAAATAATTTTCCTACAAAAGAATTCACCACAGAGTTCCTAGGAACCAGGTGAAACAATCAAATAGCACTGCATTTTCTGAAAATCAGATTTGCATGTAACTTATTGGAAGCCAATCCACTGTCCACTGCACAAGGCAAGGCCCCTCCCTTCCAGTTCACTTGCAGTGGATGCTGTGGTTGTGCTATTTTTTTATTTTTTTTTTGTCCACAACACCCACACGAGATGAGGTCTTTCTGGAGACAACTGGAGCCTTTGATGAGAGGCCTAAGCTTTCCAACTACCTCCCAGGTCAGACTCTGGGCCCCAGGAGCCCCTTGCCCTGGCCATGCCCCCTGGATGATTCATAATTAAGAGAAAAGCCTGGGCTTTATGTTTCTTCCTCTAAGCAGGCGGCTGGAGAAGGTGGAGAGGTTGGATGGGGGTTGGGGGAGCTGACTGGAGCCTGGGATTTTGATTGAGAGGCCCCATTATCCACACTCTTAAAAAAATAACCGAATCTTTTCCTTTTTTATCTTGACCAATCTCATTTCACGCTCCAGAAGAGGAAGGAAGGGAGGGAGGGAGTCTGGGACCAGGAGGGAGAGAGGAGTGAGTATTCTGTATTTTCAACGCTGCATTAAGCACATCGCCACGGTAACCAGGCAGCAACAAGTGCCAGCTCAGCAGGTTCCCAGGGAGCATAGAGCCTGCTCCCCTCCCTCACTCTCCTTCTGTTCCCTCTGCCCAGGAGAGCCCAGCCCCTGCCTCACACAAGGCACCGGAGTGGGTGCTGGCAAAGACAACTTTGCCAGGGGGCAGGAAAGCAGGCCTGGTGAAGGCACTGTCTCTGGCGTCAGGCTAGGGCATCTGGTCCAGTGGTGGCATGGGATCACAGAGACCCTGACTCAGCCCTTCCAGAAGCTCTAGGTCCTCAGGCCTCTGGGCAGTGGACACGTTCTATTCTCTCCTATGGCCCTTAAGAGAGACACCTGCCAAAAGAGACTCTCCTTGTCCTCCTCACATGTCCCAGCCTTGACACCCTGGGTCACCGTTGGGTGACGGCCGTGCTTGTAGACAAAGAAACCAAATGACTGGCAGGCAGGATTCCAGACCGTTCAAATGGTGATGGAGAAGTGCTCCCAGCTCATCTCATACTCTGCAATACCTTCCGAATATCTAGAACTCGGGTCCCACCCATACAGGGTTGAGTGGGTGTGGTGTATGAAGATGGCTATATTTCAATCATATCATCACCCTCATCATCATCATCGTCATCACCTACACCACTCATATTCAGATGTTACAGAATGGTAAACTGCGGTTCACCAGTTAAATCACTGGGAGACCAGGGGTTACTTGAAGGCTAGGTTTATGTTTAGATGCCGTGGTTTGCAGCCTCACCTGGGCTCCCTGAATGGAAGGACCAAGTGGTAGAGCTCCACTGCAATACCAGTCTACCTCAGCACCTCCCTTTTCATCACCATGGGTGATGTAGGAGCATCTGGGAAGAAGGAGGCAGAGTTGGGGATCGGTAAGAAGCCAGGACTGCACGGAAGTCTCTCCTCCAGACTTTTAAGAGATGCACCGTTCGGTCCCTCCTCCAGTGCCCTTTGGGGAGTCTATGCATGGGACACTCCCTTCCTCTTGCTCCATCTTTGGCCAACACTTCCTCTAGGCAATACTCCCCCTCCTGTGTGTGCCCCCTTACCTGCAACCATGCCTGCAATGGCAGAGGAGGCATAGCTGCCCTGTCCACTGGTGGGGATGTGGGGTGGGTATCCAGGCAGCGTGGGCCCCACCATCTCTCGCCCTGGAAAAACACAGGAAGGAGTCCTCAGTTGGGCCACAGGAGGCAACTGTACTTACCATCTTGCTTCCTGGAGGATCAGTGAGGCTTCCCTCCTGCCACGCCCTCTTGCTGTCAGGCCATTCTCCAACCCACTTCCTCCCTCCTCTGTCCTCTGCAGACCCCAGGCCCCATCAGGAAGGGTGCACCGCTGTGGCTGTCCTGCATCATTCCCTGCTCTCCAGGGATTTTGTTTCAGTGAATCTAATTCCTCACTGTCATGTATTGGAGGGAGGCTGGGGCTATGTCTTCTGGGCCCTGGTTTCCCCTACTGCATCCAGCACAGCTGGCCTAAATGAGTACATTAGAGGTCACTGGACTTAGAGCTCACACCCTGTCAGCCCCAGTTCTGAGCACAACCAAGAACAAGGCCCTACCTAAGGTGGCATAAGTGTGGCCTGCTGACCCATTACTATCTATTTTTGGAGCCATGCAGACATTACTAATCAATTACTGCAATCTTTTTCCACTGGGCCAGAGGGAGGTCCTCTTCCTCTTCCTGCCTGACAGATGGACAAAGCCTATCAGAGTAACAAGGGACAGGAGATCTTCTGGCTATCCCCAACCCACAAAGGGGACGTGGGCTGAGATATATTAAACATTTACACATGACCACCAACCCCACATCTGTAACTCCCATTCCTGAAAAGACATTTTCAGCAAAACAGACACCCATCTCTTTGTTAGTCTATATTTGTGAGTAGTGCCTCTGCCCTGGTGACACCGAGACAGCTCAGCCTTGATTTCCCTGGCTCCCCCTGTCCTATATAACAGGAAGTCAAACCTCCCCTTTTGGGGGACCCCGCCTGACCTCTGAGCTTCTTTCCATCTGCACCTGGGCCTACAGCCACATGTCCCTCCAACTATCACCCCTTTTTATGACCTGCATGCCGAAATCAGACCCCATCAGGGATTCCTGACAAGGTGACGATACATGCTGGCTTGCCTAGTTAGGACTACTATCCCAGCATACTTATTAGTAATGCCTAACTCACTTTCAAAATGCCCAGCAAGATGAATTACTTGGTCATCGAGGCTCTTCCTAATGCTTCGGGGTTCTTCAGCCTCAGCACTGCTGACATCTAGGATTGGTTAGTCTTTGTGTGGGGCCATGCTCTGCCTTATAGGATATTTGGGAACATCCCACTGGATGCCAGTAGCAGTTCCCTCCCAGTGTGACAACCAGAAATGTCTCCAAACATTGCCATATGTTCCCTGGTTGCAAGATTGCCTCTGGCTGGAAGCCACTATGTTAGACTGTGACCATTTTACCCAATGCCTCTGCCTCTTCACACAGAGGTGGATTTTTCTCCTACAACTTATATGGCCCCTATGAGGCCCTGTCAACTAAAATGCTAAGTCATATCCTCTACGACACTGCCCATCCAACTTCCCTCCCGTTGGTCCCTATAGGACCTTCATACCTCAACCCTTCAGGGGGTGCCTGGTACTGATGGAAGGAAGGTACATCCACGGAACTCTACAAATTGTCAAAACCACAGTGACTATCTCCTCCTCTCCTCTCTTTCTGGAGAGTCCCTGAAGACAAGTTTTTCATTCAACAAATACTTATGGATGAGACTGATGGGATAGGCAGCTTTCTAACTACTTGAGGGTACAGCAGAAAACAAGAATGCTCAATTAGCAAGGCCAAGATGGGACATAGACTAGGATGGGCACCGGGAGCCAAACCTAAGGGGTAAACAAACAGTACCAGGCCTACTGGATGTCAGGAGTCCGAGGACCTCGCTTCTTATCCTGCTTCAGTGGCTCAAATTCCAAGTGCCCTTAGACTAGCCGCCCATGTGCCCCAAGCCTCAGTTCCTTCACATGCAAAATGGGAGGGAAAGAAGAGAAGCTTTATGGATCTCATCACTATCATCATCTTATCACTATTGCTATAATGTTATCCGTGTAATCCAGAACCAGGGTTTCGTGCAATAGGTAAATACTGGTTAGTGCAAATGAACACATTCTACAAATTGTTACATGTAAAAGGAACCTGAATAGAATAAATCCCATTTGAAATGAGTTATCGGTGAATAGTGAATGTGTTGATAAAAATAAGCACTGTCCATAATTTGTTTGACCTTTAGTACAATATCCTGTTGTGATTGGTGCTGGGCCAAACAGAATGGAACCCACTGGGATTCCACAGATGGGGCCAGTGCACTTGACTCAGGGTCTGAATAAATGAGGGTTGGAAAGGTTGGTGAGAAAAAAGAAATTTTAACATATTTACAGTTAGCAAGAGAAGGATGCAGAAGCTATATGGAGGTATAGTCTTATCTTTCTTCAGAGACTCAGGCCTCAGCGCTGGGACCAAGTGCCTGGCCAGGGACCCAGGAGAGAGAAGGAGAGATGTGCCGTCTGTAAGGGTAGGAAGAGTACAGAGTGGGCAGGTGGTCTGAGTGAGAGAGTGATGGATGAGTGGTGGCTGGTTTAGACCTGATACCTTCTTTCTTCCTATTTCCCTTACTTCATTCTCTCAAGGGGGGAGGGATGGGGCCTAGGTCTAGGCCAGGTTGTGGCTGAGGAGCACATTATTTAATTTCTCTGAACTGTATCTTCCCGTATGTCCAATGAGGAGCTGTGTTGGATGAGACATGGTGAAGTGGATTCAACTTACTTTTTGATTGACTGCCTGGGGCTTCTTGGTGCACTGTGTTGAGAAGGATTCTGAGGAGTCTCAGTCTTGGTTCTCAGGCCTCCTATTTGCAGGGCTGGCCTAGCTACTCTCCAGGGATGCTCCTTCCTCCGTCCCTTGTCCTATCCCTTCTATCTCCCGACCCTGCTGCTTCTTGAGCAGCTCAGTGAGCAGAGCACCAGGGCACATATTCCTCTTAAGCCACAACTTAATTCACTCATAATTGCTCCCTGCATTCCATCCCATGAAACTAGCCCCCTAATTGCTCTTGGAAACTGAATTCATACATTTCAAGATTTTAATCTTTGTTGCTCCTTAGTCACCTAATTTCCTCCCAGCGGGGCAGAGATTTCTGCACCAAATGCTGGAGCAGACCCCTATGGCCTCCTCCGATGCCCTTGGCCTCCTGGACAGACCAGTAAGACTCTCTTTGGAGAGACTCTTTCCCAGACCGTGGTCCCATAAACTTTTCTAGCAGTCCCACAAAACTCTTTGGTTTAATTCCTTAAACTCATGGATTCTTCCCCCAAAGCCAAGAACCTTGCAACCTTCTTAGAGATGAAACTGGGGAAGCCCTGAGGCGGGGCCCTCCATCATAATCTCACCACACACTTTCATCCACTATTGACTTTTAAGGCTCTTCATTATAAGTTTTTCTTTGTTTTGTAATTTTATCTCCTCTGAACTCACACATCCTTCCAACTTGGTCTTATTTTTAAGAAGTTGGCTTAGGCATGGGCTCACATTGACTTGCTGTGAAGTGGGGTTCTATAAGAAAACACCAGCACCCCAGATATATTGGTGAATATTGTAAATATGGATAGGATCAGGATCAGAACCATGGTGTGGAGGAATTCAGAGGGCAGAGGCAGTTTCAGACCATTTTATTTGCCCCTTTGATGTCTGCCCTCTCTGTGACCCTTTTAGTTCCTTATCTTGTTCTGATAGCAAGGAGAATTTATGGCAATCCAGAAATCTCTCTGGCAGGACTAAATATGATTTTGTACAAAAGGATGGAGGCGGGTAATGGACTCTTTGATGATAAAACCAAACTCAGAGCCTTCTGACCAGCGGAGCTGGAGTGAGCGAGCCCTGGAGCAGCCAGGACCAGGCACCTCCACACCGGTCCTGGCTAGTGTGCCGGGACCCCAGCTGGGGCACCTGAGGGCACTGGGGGAGTAAGGGCCAATCCTATGTGCCCCAAACCCTGGTGGTGCTTCGATCTTGGCTGGGCTAGGGAGAAGCTGAGAGCCAGAAGGACATCGAGAGCCTCTGGACTGGGTAGGGAGTGACCTGGGGAGACTGTGAAGCAGGCAAAGGCTGCAGGATGCAGCAGGGGGTCCTCAGGAAGCCTCAGAGGGGGAGGGCCCATGTGGGTGGGAGCTGAGCCTCCCTCCTGGCCCCTTGGTCCTGCCTCCTTTTCTTCCTTTCAAATCCACCTCTTCTTCCCTTGAATAAGTTTCTAGTCTCCCCACCCTCAAGAACCTTCGGCTGACCTCCTATCCTTCCTCTCTCTGTGTCTGTTCACCATGGTTCAGTCACATGGTAGACGTTTAGGTCCAATCTGGACCAGGAGCCACATGTGGACATTCTCTCAGGAGCTCAAACACCCTGGGTCTGGCGTGGACACCAGCCATCAACGGCCTTGTGCCCAGGCCACAGGCTGGCTCAGGGCTCTAAGCTCCCCTACTCTTGACAGCCTGCCTGGACCCAGTCCTTTGAGGTTGGGTACTGCCAGCTCTTCTCCAAGCTCCCGGGTGGGTGGGCTGGACCCTTCAGTCACCCATCAGCCTTCCCGGGGATCACACCCTGCACCCCAGCATCACCTGGCCCTGGCCCGGGGCCACCAGCCTGAAGGACACATTGGAGCTGTGCACTGGCTGCCTGGATGGACCCAGGTCTCTGCCACTAGCTGCTCCACCCCGGGTGCATGTCCCACAGCTGGTCTGGGAGCGGGCATGCCACTAAACTAAGAGCTGAAAGAAGTTGGAAGGTCCCTGATCTGACTGTGTGTTGACAGGTCTGCTTGAAGCCCCAATAGGATGATGGGGAAGGGAGAAAGTGTGGTGCTATGGAGCACAGAGTTTGCTTCCATGGGCTGTCCAGCTATACTCTGTACCAACACTCACTGTTTTCTGAGACATCTGTCCTTCCCTGGCTTGCTGGTTCTGCTCCTCATCCTCACAGGCCTCGTCCACACCCTCATCCCTCACCTGCCTCACTGGCTTCTAGCCCTGGCCTGCCGTTCACATGAGACGGGCAGGCTGGAAAGGGAGCCTCTTCTGCTCCCCCTCTCTCCTCCCTCCCACCCCATTTTCTCCCGCTGACATCATTCCACCCAGCTCACAACTTTTCTCCTTTCATCACTTTGGTCAAAACAAATGACCCATCTCCGCTGACTTCACCCTCTTTTGAAATTCTGAAGTCTGAGTCAACATTTTCTCCCTTGCTTCCCACGCATTGGCTTCCTTTATTAACCCTTCACCTCTGTGCCCACCTCCTCTGAGATGACCTCCCACCTCAGAGGTGCTGGGGGGAAACTCCCCGTGCCCCACGCAGAGGGGAGAATCCTTAGAAGGGAGGGTGGAGGCTGCTCTTCTCCTCCAGAGCAGAGGTTCCCAAGTCCAAGGGCGCTCGGGGCAGAGCGGGGCTGCAAACAGGGCCATTCCACAGGGATCTGGCTGGGACCTGACTTCTGAAGAAGCTTTCATTTCGAGAGAGAGAGTTTCAAGGTCCCCAGCATGTTTGGAAACTGCTGGTTGGAAGGGCTGCCCCCGTCTGTTCCCCCATGCGCTCTGGTTCAACGCCTGGACCCACACCTAGCCAAGGACAGCCCTTGGCTGCGGTCGCCCTTCGGTGTCTGAGCACTGTTACGGGATCTGCCATCTGCACTCCACCACAGGCTTCTTCTGCCAAAGCCAACTGCCTCACTCTCCCTTCCGCCAGGGAGATCCCGCCCTGCGGGGGTCTGAGCAGGGGCACACGGGGCAAGCCCTCACCTGCCAGCACCACCCTCCTATTCAGGGCCCCCACCTGCCCTCCTCTAGGCCTCCCTCCCTCAGTGTCAGGACCGCTCCAGCCGCCCAGGTCCCCGGTACTCTGGCTTCCAGGAGAGGAGACTCAGGTGTGAGTCCTCTGATGGTAAGCGACATTATGAGGCACGCACGACAGGAACTCCACTGCGGATACCAAACTGTGACCGGTTCTTTGTCTTTACAAATTTGGCGCCAAAATCCAATGACTTTTCCTTCAAAGTTTTATCAATTTTTTCCTTTTTTTCTCTTTTTTTCCCCAGACCAAGTGTTCAGCAGAGCACCTGGTTCCTGGCCTGAGGATCCCTGCTCTTCCACGGGGCCTTGAGGCACCCATTTCAGGCACCCGCAGAGTGTCCCCCTTCCATGGCCTGACTGCTGCATGGAGACCCACATACTGGTACCTCCAGCAGTTGCCAGAGGAATTCAGAAAGAGGTTGATGGTGGACAGGACTGAGGACCAGTGAGGGGACTGGACCCCTTGGAACCAGGGGACTGGCCCTGGGACCCCGCCCGCCCCCAGGAAGGCTGCAGGCCCGGCCCTCCCTGTCGTACCTGAGAGGAGGGCCTGGCCCGCGAGCTGCCCGTACACTGAGGCAGCGTGGGGAAAGGCATTGAAGGGCGGGACCGAGGCTCCCGCGGGGACCCCAGAGCCGACTTGCTGCAGGTCCAAAAAGGCCGAGCTAGATAAAGAGGAAGGGGTGGAGCTAGAACTGGACACCTCGGGGCTTTCCTGCTTTATGGCGAAGGGTGAGTGAGGATCTGCTGGGGAGGGAGACAAGGAGAGAGGGTGAGATGATGGTGGGAGCATGCACAACAAGCCATGAAATGGGGGTGCGGGCTTGGGGCGGCTGGACTGGTACTCCTGGGGCTGAGAGGCAGGAGCAGCTCTGCTCTGCTGTGCCCCTGCCAGGGTGCAGTGGGCTGGAGTGCCCGCCTCTCCACAGTGCACAGCAGGCAGAGGAGGGGCTGAGCAGAGAGGATAGGACCCTCCTGACCCACCAGGAGGCCCAGCCAGCAGAGCCCCTCTCCTCTCCACATCTAGGGCCCTAACACCTTCCTCCTCACACCAGCCTTGCCCTGCTTTTGCCTGCCCTCCAGCCCAACCTGGCAGCCAGGGCCACATGGCTCAGAGATTCTGGGCATCCTACCTGTCACCACGGGGTAGGTCTGGTGAGTCGAGAGGTTGCGCCCCAAGGGTGTGTTGGAAGGGGTCAGGGTGGCCTTCCCGTCGTCCAGGGCGCTGTTGAGCAGGGGCAGCGGGTAGAGGCTCTGGGGAACAAAGAAGAGTCTGCATAGAGGCCCCTGGGGCAAGCCTTTCCTGCAGCTGTCACTGCTCCTTGACTCCATGGAGCGTGTTTAACGGCTTCTTATTCCTGAAGCACAGTCCTGCTCTTCTCTTACTCCCAGGCTCCCGGCTCCCCCTGGCAGTGGCTCGTGGCCTGTGAGCAGGCACAGGATGAAGCGTCTCCTTCCCAGGACCTCCCACAGGCTGGCGGGTCCCTCTCCTTGCCGGCTCACAGGATGTGAACCCACCAAGGACAAAATGCGGGGTGGAGCTTCAACCCACTGTATCGTGTAGGACCATTTATTCCTTCCAGAGAGAAAACACGTGCACGAAAGGTCACTCTCCCACAGGGGCCCAAGCCAGGATTAAACTCAAGGGGCCGGGCTGCCATGCCATGCCCCCAGCCGCTGCCCTGAACTGGTTAACAGCATTGCCACATCTGGATCCATTCCCCTGGCAGCCCTGTGACATGGGCAAGCAACACTGGGCCTGCTTTCTATGTGGAGAGCTTGCCGGAGGCCCTTGGGGACCACACTGGAGACATGGCCCCAACCCAGGTGCTGTCTCCTGCAGTCACTGGGCAGCCGTAGTCCCCACCAGAACAGGCATGTCTCCTTTCTCCTCTCCGTATCCAGGCAAATAGAAATGTTTGGGTTCAGCCTGAAGATGATAGTGGGGTTCATTTTGTTTAAAGAACTCTTTATCAGTACCTGGGTTTCTTTATTAAGAGCTCCGATTAGACTCTCCCTCTCCTAAGGCACTCTCTCCAGAAAGAAGTTGTTCACTTCAAAGCTGCACATGCCTCCCCCACTGTGACCCCTCCCACCAGAGGCCGAGGCAGCACACACAGTGCACCCTGTCCTCCACACACATCTCAAGCACGCTATGAAAGCTGAGCTCAAGCTCCAGCTGGCGTGGCTGCTGGTTGGGTGCTGCCCCATGCACCAAAGGGTTGCTGGTTCGATTCCAGGTCTGGGCACACACCCAGGTTGCAGGCTTGACCCCAAATAGGGAGTGTGTGGGAGGCAGCTGATCCATGTTCGTCTCTCACATCTATGTTTCTCTCTCACCCTCTCCTTTTCTCTCTCTCACTTTCTCTCTCTGTTAAAAAAAAAATCCATTTAAAAATCTTTATTTAAAAAATAAAAAAGATAATCTTAAAAAAACAGAACTCAAGGATTACTTTCTGGTTACATACTGGTCCACTGAGGCAGTCACTTCCAGTGACTTCCATGGAGCTGGCGCTCCCAGAGGCTGCAGCACTTTCAGGGTGCGTGTTGACTGAGTCTCCCAGCCCACAATTCCCTCTGGAGGCCGAGAGTGCACCGTCACCGTGCAGAGCAATCACTGACTCAGGGGTGCTCTGGTCCCCGCCTCTGAGGGGGGCCCAGGCCTCTGAGGGTGGGGATGCTTGGCACGGCTTAGCAAAACTGAACAAAATACCGAATTTCTAGAGCAGGTGAGGGAAGTTTAAAATGCCTGTGAATGTGTTGGTTCCATACCAAAATACCTATTGAAATCTGTAGCAGCTCTAAAATCCAGGAAATTTAGTGGAACACCCCCCCTCACTCTGCCCCCAAGAAACAAACAAAAAAACGAAACCCAAACATATCTAGCCAGCTACTCGGGTGCTGTCGCCCAGGATGGCTTCCACATCCCAGCAATGACTGGCTTTCTCACGCGGACTGAACTTGGACTGGGGTGCAGAACAGCACAATGCTTTAGAACGCGGCGAGCCCTGCTTCCCTGCTTCTGCACCGCCAGTAGGGCAGCTATGATGTCCCGGCCTTTTGGAGCCTTGATTTGTATCACCTGTGCGGGGGCGCAGCAGGATGGAGGCTGGTGTCAGGATCGAGGTGTTACAGACACAGATGGAGCACTTAGCAGAAGTGGGGACAGCACGTGCTCTGTGCAGACTTGCCACAGGCAGTGTCATTTCAGTCATCGGAGAGTAGGAGCTACCAAGTTCTCAGTCCCTGTCATCCCACCACTCCCTTCTGTTGATCCATTATCAGTGCACTTGGAAGACAGAGGAACAGGGTCGCTGAGACTCCTAATCAGGCCTGGCACCGAAGCACAATTCTTCTGTCCAACACACTCCCCCATTTGCTTTTACAGAAAGGCAGCGTGTTTGCCCACCCTGAGGCCAGGTGTGAGGACGAACAGCAGGGCTATTCCTCTGGCAGCACCGTCAGTCACCAGGAAAGGCCCCTCACCAGCCTGGGCTCGCCCTGCCCCAGAAGAACTGGGTGGATGAGAACCAGCTGCCAACTGGCTGGGGAGGGAGGAGTCACTGGTGAACATGCTGGGTGGGCTTCAGCCTCCTCGTATGGAGGACAAGGTGATGGAGCAGCTCCATGGCTTTCCAACTCGCTTGTCCGTCTTCAAATAAGAGCCTACCTAGAAGCAGGGCCTCTAAGTAGGTTCTTATTTGGGCCAATCTGAATGGCACCAGGGCCTCAGTCCTAGGCTCCACAGCTGCTTGATCCCCAGGGCCTCCATCCCTGGCCCTGGCTCGTCTCCACCCAAATGAAGACACTGGGCTCTGTGGTCCCAAGGGCCCTCTGGCTCTGACTCTCTCAGCCCACGAGTCCCTATGCAGATGCCAGCCTGGTGCAGAGACTTGGACACCTTATGACTGAGCAGGGTTCCTTTGGGGCTTAGGAATGGGGCTTAGGGTGGGGGGGTAAGTGAGGTTCTGCATCTCAGTGACAGGGCTCTTTCCTTCTGCCGGGATGGCTGATGCGTGCACGCTGGGCTGTGCAGGCTCCTGTGAGCAGGGCAGGCTCCCACTGCTGCACCCCACTCCCTCCAGAGCCGTGTGCTGACTCGATGAGCACCCAGCCTGTCCCCAGGTATGCTGACAGCCAGCTTTCTCTGCACCCCTCGTGGCTACCATGGCCCAGGCTGATAAAATCGCTGACGCAGATTGCCTGCCCAGCTGCAGGTGCTGGCACGGGCCCAGATGCCTAGACGGCCACTGGCAATGGTTCAGCTCATGGGTGGCATCCTCACCATTGTCCTGCTCAGATCTTAAAGGTATAAGCCTTTGCTTCACTCCTAGACAATGATAGCGTGAGCAAAGAGTGGGGGCAGACATCACCCCAAAACCCCTCAGCTGGCTAACTACCTGGGTGGTGGGGAACATGGACTGTTGACAGACAGAAGTGGTCAGAGGCAGCACCTGGAAGCTGAGGCAGAGTGTGGAATGTTGCTGGCCCCGGAAGACTGGGCTGTGACTGCCCCTTCACAGAAACTGCCCCTAAAACAGTCCCCTTCCTGGGCATAGGGAAAGAGATGCCATTGGCTGCACTTCTCTATTCATTCACTCAACCATCCTTTACTGAGCATCTATTATAACAAGGGCACATGTTCGGTGTGGAGATTTTATAAGGTGCTCCAAGATGCTGCCCACTGTGCCTTACACCTCTGTCCACTGGACAACTCTGACCCTGCTTGAGAAGTTACGAGGAGTGGCCGGTGAGGTGCAGAAGCCCAGGAGGGAGAGAGGACATACACCGTGGAGAGGAGAGGACTCATGGGTAAAGTGATGCTTGAGCTGAGTCCTAATGGCGGGTGGTATTTTTCCAGGCAGAGACGTGGGAGGAAAGGCATTCGCAGGGAGGCACAGGGTGTGCCAGAGCAGAGAGGTGTGAACGAGAGTGCACGCTTGGGGGCGTGAGTAATGTAGGGTCATGGGGTGTGCAGGCATGAGTGGCCGGAGGTGGGACTGGAAGTGCTGCTTGAGGCCATAGTGGGAAGGCTTCAGGCTGCAGCTCTAGAGCTGTGGGACCAGACCCTGCGGTCTGGGGGGCACTGCGGGCAGGGGGGTGGCACGGCCTGGCCGTGGCTCCCTGGGAGAGGGCTGAGCTCAGTGTGGATAAGGGAAGAAGGCAAGAGGGCTGAAATGAAGCGGAGAAAGAGCTAGCACTGGTGAATCAGTAAAGGTTTGGGGCTTGAAGCTGCGTGAAGCTCCTGCCCCACACAATCAAAGCAACTTCTGGCTGCTCTGGTGGCAGGACTGCAGGCAGATCATGGGTCTGCAGAGACGCACCTGCTGGACCCCAGCCCACCCAGGCCCTTCCACATCCCCATCTCACCTGCTCGCCTTTGGTATGGCCGGGGGAGGCGTAGGCCTCAGGGTAGTGCTGCCGCTCGAAGGGGCACTCAAGGGGCTCGAGGTGGTGCTGGCTGAAGGCGTCCGTGCGGAGGTGCTTGCGGGGCCCGCTGCTGCTGCTCTGGGAGTCGATGCTCAGCCGGCAGCTGTCTTGGTCACCTGGAGTCCCCGGGCAGGAAGAAAGCTCTCAGGGGACCCATCTCCCCTTCTCAAGGCCAGAGTGGAGGAGCAGACTGAGCTGCCGAGCGGGGAAGGACCCAGGTCCCCGGCCTCCAGGCCTTAGGGCTGTGGCTGCTCAGAGACAGGCCACAGGCTACAGGGAAGTAATTGCCAAGACAACACATTCCTGGGCCCAAGGGGGCTTCTGGCCCATCAGAGCCTGAGCCCTCCTGCACCCCGACCTGCCCTCCCTACCCCCCATACTCACTGTCATCCATCTTCCTCTTGCTCTCGCTGCCGGGCTGGGCGATCCCCAGCAGCCCATTGATGGAGTAAGTGGAGCCCAGAGAGTCAGACTGGGGTGACTCTGGGGGAGTCACGGCCGAGCTGGGGACTACAGGGCATGAGAGGGACAGGGTCAGGATGGGGGAAGGACACCCCTGAGAGCCCCTGCCCCACCACAGAGTCAGGCCTCATGCTGTGCTTCCTAAATATCTCCTGGTTGGTTCCTGGGAGCCCACAGGCTTTGTCTCCTGGAAGGGCTGGGGCCACATGGAGCAGGTGAGCCGTGTGTATGCAGATGGGCATGTGTGTGCAGAGGAGTGTGCCTGCGGCCCCTCCACACTCACTCAGCGTGTGTCCTGGGCTCAGGGACTTGGTGGCCACGCAGCTGTCCATGGGGAGGTTGAATGGTTGCTGCACTTTGGTCCGGATGATTCTGTAAGAAGGGAAGAAAGACTGTTAGAGAGAAGAGGAGGAAACATGACCAGTGGCTGCCCCAGATCCAGTTGCATTTCTGAAATCCCACTTGGTGACTTAAAAAACATCTCACACGAAACCTGTCCACATCAAACCCATGACTGTACTCCTCACCCTGGGCCCTTCCCAGTGTCCCCATTTCATGGGTGGTGCTCAGTCACTCACTAAGTACTGGTGGGTATAGCCCTGCCTCCCCACTCCCTCTGCTATCACGCCATCCTTAGGTCTGTGGTCTGACCTGGGAACTGCCCCTGACTTGATCCCTCTCTGCATCTCACAGCCAATGTCTCAGTGTGCACTGTGCCCATGCGCCCCTCCACCCATTCCCTGGCCACCCATCTGCTCTTGACCTTTCTAGTCTCTTCTCCCTATTGCAGGCAGGCTGGACTTTCTGAAAAGCAAGTCCGCCTGCTGCTTAGCACTGCCAAGGGCTCCTCGTTGCTCAAGGGTCAGAGGCAAGAACACGGAGCCTGGCCCCTACCCTCTAAAGGGCAGCCTTTGCCGACAGCTCCCCCTCAGCCTGCTTCCTGCTCCCCTCCTACCTACTGGCTTTCTTTCAGCTTCTTGTATGAGGTCCTGCTAGTCACGGGGCCTTTGTATGTGCTGTCACAGAGCTCTGCTCGCTCCGTTTCTTAGTTAGTGGACTAGTATTCACTGCTTCTTACTCAGGGGCATCTTCTCATAACCATCCTAAACCAAGTCACCCCGCGATAGCTCACGGACCCCCATGTTAGAGCTGCACTTGTACAATTGTTCCTGTGGGTACTTGAATAGTGAGTATCTTTCCACTAGACCACATGTGTCAAACACAAGGCCCGTGGGCCAAATCCAGCCCGCCAGGCCTTGCAATGTGGCCCGCACCGCGCTGTCATCACTGCACTCCGCTGTCAGTTTATGACATTGTCAGTTTATGACTGTTCAGTAAACCATTCGGCCCGCGATTTAGGCTGGATTTTAGATTTTGGCCCCTTCTCTGATTGAGTTCGACACCCCTACACTAGACTATAAGCTCTACCAGAACGAGGATTTTGTGCCTCCAGGGCCTAGCACATAACCATGAGTTATGTGTGTATGAATGAATCAATGAGTGAGTGAGCCAATGATTGATTAAGGTAGTGAGTGAATAACTAACTGAATGGCTAAACAAATGAGTGACTATCTGAATGAGGGCCAAGTTAGTGTTCTTATGGCTTAAGAAAGGGTCAATTCAAGAAGAAGATTGTTTTATTCAATGAAACATGAGGTGGTGTGTTAGGAAGGAAACTGCAGGAATTACATACAGCCAGGAAGGGAGTGGGATGCCTGTGGCCCTGAAGAGGTGAGGAGGTGAGATGCCAGCCTGTGCCCGGGGCTTCCTGTCTGGCTCCTGGCCCACTCCCCGCTCTGGTCCATGAGCCATGACTTCTGAGACCCCAGGCTGCCGTCGGCATCTCACCTGTTGATGGAGCTGACACTGGGCACAGTGTCGTTGTCACAGACGCCCTCAGCCAGGAGCCGGTCTCGGATCTCCCAGGCGAACATGGTGGGGTTCTGTCTCTTGTAGTCCCCGATCTTCTCCACCACCTTGGGGGTAGCCACCTTGGGCTTGGAGCCACCTATCACCCCAGGCCGGATGCTGCCAGTCTCGTAGTACCTACTCCAATAGACAACCCAAAGATTACCCAGTAAGCAGGTGAGTCTCTGGGCATGGACTTAACCAGAGACCCTTGTTCTTTCTGAGGCTTCTGGGGAGAGGCCCAGCGTCACACGTGCCCCCAAGGATGGCCTCAAATGCTGCCCCCCAGTGCTGTTTCCCTGCATGGGCAGGTTTATGCTGGCCACTCTGCTGAGGACCCCACCCCCGGACCCCTGGCTCTTCCTTTGCCTTTCCCTTTGGCTGGTATGAGTGCCTTCTGGGCCACCCTGGGGCCTACAGATTCCTTTCTAAGAACAGGAATGCTGGCTCAGTATGTTCCCTGTGAGTCACAGCTCACAGTGGCACGTCCTCATCCATCTCTGCTGGCTGCAGCATGACTCACTCTTCTCCCCGTCCACCCTGGTTTGGCCCTCCCCAGGAGGGCAGCTCTGTCCCATCTGCTGGTTCATCTTTGTTCCCATCCCACCCCTCCCCCACCCCCCTTTGGGAACTCTTTTCTACCAGTTTTCATGGGTCAGGTAGAAGCCGTTCTCACAATCTCTAGAATCCCAGCCTTGCCTGGATGTCTGGCCATGTCCCCTCCTTACATTGAGCCTGCACCCCTTTCCTCCTTTCCCTTCACCCCCCACCAGCTGCTTTTTAGCAGGTCAATGACCTACGTCCTTGTTCTGGAAACTCTTTGGTTTCCTCTGCCATGAAATAGCATCTGCCCTTTAAACTCTGTTGCCACCATCTAGGCACCACCTCCTCTCTGTGGTGGTTGGCCCATCCTGAGGTCCCCTCTCCTGACCCTGAAGGGGCTGCACTCTTTCCTGACAACATTAGCTGGGAGGCCAGAGCTTCCCGCCGTTTGGTGACAGGTCCTTTGCCTCTAAACCAGAGCTCCTCCCGAGTCTACTTGTGTGGGGTGAGGGAAGGGAGGCGGCTCCCCGGGGACTGGAAGCTCCCACCCTCTGCCTCAGGCACTCGGGCAGGAGTGGCCCTCCAGGCAGAGTCAGCCTGGATCAGAGCTTTGCTGTCCTGGCTCCACCTGAACCTCTGGGTGGTGATTTCAACTCTGGCTTTAGAATCATGTGAGGCCCAGAATAATTCCAAACCTGGGCCCTACCCATAAAATTCTGCCCTAACAGGCATGGGCTGGGCCTAGGCCTTGAATACTTTTTAAATTAAAGGTTCCCCAGGCAGGTCATCTGGTCATCTCAAAAGCTCACAGCATCCAGGCATGGCTGCCAGAGAGGGTTGAGGCCCAGGGGTTTGACCTTGGAAGCCATCTCTGAGGGTGTGCCCCTTCCCTCGTGGCTCCATCTCTCTGGGTCTCAGCGGGCAAGGCCCTTTGGGGAAGAGTCTCCTGCTGCAGGAGTGAGAAGCCTTTGGAAAATGAGACACACAGCCAGGAAAAAAAGGGAGCATGCAGCCCTGGTCCCTGGGAAGGAGGTGGCTGCGAGCCTGTAGGGTGCAGAGGCCACCCTGCCGGAGGGTGGAGGGTGGTGAATTTCGTGCTTACCTGCCAAGAATCTTGCTGACACAGCCATGGCTGACACGAAGCTGGCGGGAGATGTCACAGGGCCTCACGCCCTGATGGGCCAGGTCCACTATGCGCTGACGCACCACTTCGGGCAGGGGTCTGCCGTTCACGAAGGCCCCTCCCAGCTGGTTCAGCCCTCCGTGGCCTAGGAAGACAATAAATAGTCCCAACACAGTTGTCAGGGCCAAGCAACACCCCGGTTCACTCCGAGCCTACCTCCCCCACCCCCCCTATTCAAACACACATGGACTGCGTGCCTATGACATGGCAGGCACTGTACCAGGACCTGGGATGCCAGGGGGAATGAGGCAGATGTGGCCTCTGCTCTTGCCTCACGAGGCTTATTAAAGTGGGGCTGAGACTGCCCATGGCCCCTCAACATACCTCATGACCACTGCTGGGACATGCAGAAGGTATGGGGGGACCAACCTCAGGCTCAGGGCGTCAAGAAGGGCTCCCAGAGAAGTCTAAGCTGTGCATGGAGTGCAAAGAGAGAAAGGAGAAAGCCATTCTGGGCCGTGGGACTCCAGGCAAAGCTGAGAGGCGAGAAGGGGTTCATCCTTGGACTGATCTGCTGCCTGGAGCTGGGCGGGCTAATTTCAGGCTGAGAGCTCCCTTACTCTGATGAGGACACGGGGGCTGGGGAGTTCTAGTGGCTTGATTCACAGGATGTTTGTGACTCAGCTTCTATGAGAGGGAGTCAAGACACGACCCAGGGTAAGGTCCACGCAGCTTCCTGTGTGGGCCCTGCTTTTCCTTTCGCGGCCCAGAACTGACTCAGGAGCTGGGCATTGGCCCTGAGTCCTGTGCTGAGGGGCCACAGCATGGGCATGAGGCATCTTTTCTCACGGGGCAGGGTGTGCTGACCAGCTGTTTCGGTGGAGCCTGGGGGGGTGGGGGGCACTAGGGGATGTCGGGGGACCAGGCAGGGAGGAGGAAGAGCAGAGCCAGGCTTCTGCATGAGCCCATGAAGGACTATTTATGGCTGGGGCACATCGTGCCCATTCCTGCCCACCGACTTAGCACATTCAGAACTGCTGTGTCACCTCGGGGCCCAAGCCGTCTTCAGCACGACCGTCAATTTCTCTTAAAAAAAAAAAAAACACGAAGAAGAAGAAGAAGAAGAAGAAGACCAAAAGCCTCGGGCCAGGGCAGTAAGTCAGGAAGAAAAGCCCGCTGGCCAAACACCCGCAGGAGGGGACACAGTGACCCATCGTCCTGGTGAGCTTGGGCACAATTTCCCACCTTTCGGTTCTCGGCAGCCTGTCCCTCGAGTGCTTTTCCACCAGGACTGGGAAGAAGCCTGGAGGGCATCAGGGCCACCAGAAGGCCAGGAGTGGCTTGTGCCCAATCCTGGGCCCATTCCATTGGCTCCTCCTGGGCCAGAGCCTTTCCCAGCAGAATGACTGCAGCCATTGGACCCTCATTCCCTCCTGGCTGCCTTTTGGCTCTTTGAGGTCCAGACATTGAACACCAGGGGGCGCCAGACAGCCACACAAACCCAGGCAAGCCCTGGGGGTCCAGCTTTGTCCCCATTTCCCAGAACTTGGGCTCCAAGTCCCCCCTACCCCCTCCCGCTTCCCGCCCCAGGCTTAGGTGTTGGCACCAGACCTCTGTATCTGGCAGCCAGGCTTCCTACGGGTGGGGTTGTTCATCCCTGACAGGCAGAAGATTTAAAACACCAAACACCATTTTTGGGTGGCACGAATTGGGTACTTTGACTGAAAAAAAAAAAAAAAAAATCTACCCTGTTTCCCCATCGAAGCTGTGTGGGTAATTGTCCTCAGTCATCCTGAAGGGCTGACCTTGGAGACTGGAGGCCCCCAGGACCCTCCTGAAGATTCATACTCCATCAGCCAGTATGGCTGCGAAGGGGAAGATAAGTTCAACCTCCGAATGGGAATTCCCTGGTGCTTTATTCTATTGTACTGGCTTCTGAGTGACTGTGTGTTGCTACACAGAGTGTTGGGTCAGATTCCTACACTGACTTTGCCTGCTTTAATTTTTATCATTTGAGGAAGTTGGGTTTTGCTTCAACCTTAGTGTTTTCATCCATCAAATGGAGTTAAATAGCACCTCTTAACTGTGTCTGCTGCTGACCTGTAAGAGCTACTGTAAGAAGATGGAGGGGAGGAGGGTGGTAAGAGTGGAGAAGTGTTTGGCTAGTTGAAAATCTGATTTTAAGTGTCATGTTTTTCTGATTTTTAATATTTACATGTTCTGTCCCAGGTGTGGCCCTGACACTGGGTCAGTGGTTCTCAAACTTGAGGTGCATCAGAATCACTGTGGGGGTTTGTTAAAACACAGGCTTCTAAAAAATGAAAAAAAATAAAAGAGAGAAAAGAAATAAAAACCCCAAAAAACAAAACAAAACAAAACAAAATAAACAAAACAAAACAAAACAAAAAAAAAAAACCCCAAAACACAAGCTTCTGAGCCCAGGGTCCTGAATTTCTGCATCAGCAGGTCAGGGATGGAACCAAGAACCCAAGTTTCTAAGAAGTTTCCCGGTGGGGGTGCTTGCTGGCCTGGGGCTACATGTTGAGAACCATTGAGCAATGGCTGGTAAAGAAAATGTAAGAGATTAATTAACTACTTGTGCACCTTCTACCCCTCCCCACCTTACTCTAGAATTGTATTTCCTATTGTTTGTATATTAGTTTTCTTTCTTTTTTTTTTTTTCTCAACACCTACATACGGAGAGCCCGCAGGTACATTGCCCTGGGGGTGCCACCTTGAACAAGATGAGAAACCAGGCCCTTGAAGACCCAAAAAAATTTTTGGGGGGTGCAATTGTTCAGGAAGAAGTGTTTTGAGAGAGGTAAGCCCCGATGCTGGGGGCCCATAAGTGGTCGGAAGGAAGTTGTAGGGAGGGATGAGCTGGAGGTCTCCAGGTGAAGAAGTTTTCATAGGAAAAAGTTCACGCACAAGGTCATGGTGCTCTCAAGACATGAAAGACTTGTGGCAACAGTGGGATGGCGGGAAGGAGGCCAGGAGAGGCCTGCTGGCTGCAGAGGGAGATGGCCCCTCTGGTCTGAGGTTTGGAACTGAGTCCCTGTAGTGGAAGGATGTTTGTCCTTCCTGTGTCCGGTGCGGGGGAGTGGACTCCTTTGGGTGAGTCACACCAAATGCCCAGAGGTGGGTGCAGTCTTCCTGCACTGAGGGCCCACACCCACTGTGCTGACCACCTTCCATGTGGCTGTGGATGGGAGGACTTTGAGACTGCAAGCCAGAAACAAGTGGGAACCCCTGATTGGACCAGGGGGAAGGTGTGGACCAGGAAAAGGCTTAGAGCTTCCTAAACAAAGGCCCTTTGCATGGTCTGGAGGGTTGTGGGTGCAGAATGGCGGGTGTGAAGGAGGAAGACAAGATGCCTGGCTGGACACAGCAGGTTCTGGGTGCTAACTTTCCTGGGTCAGAGAGGATTTATCCTACAAGCAAAAGCATTTGCAAGTCTGCAAAGCCCTAGGGGAAGCCTGCTGTTCAAAAACGTAGACTTCGGAAAAGTGACCATCTGGTCTGGTCTTAGGACTTTCTTCTTTTTTTATTTCTCTTTCTTTTTTTATCTTTATTGTTGAAAGTATTACAGATGTCCCCTTTTCCCCCATTGACCTTTTTTAGTCTCCTCTACCCACTTAGGCCATCACCCCACTATTGTCTGTGTCTATGGGTTATGCATATATGCATGCAAGTTCTTTGGTTAATCTCTTCCCACCCACTTACGCACCCAACCCCTCCTTCTCTCTGAGATTCCATAGTCTGTTCCATGATTCTATCTTTTTAAAAAATTTTTTTTTCAATGACCGTTTACATTAAGTATTATTCTGTATTAGTACCCTACATAGTGGCCCCTGATATTTTAAGAACCCACTTGGCCCCATACATAATTATTACAATATTACTGACTATATTCTTTATGCTGTAGTTTACATCTCTGTGACTATTCTATAACCACCAATTTGGAGATTAAGAAGTACACCTGGGGACTCCCTTTGATAATTTCCTCACCCTTTACAGGTGCTGAGGTCTAGGGATGGTAGAAGGACCAGGAAGGCTCATTGCCCCAAATTCGCATACGTCACCAACACCCAAACTCTGAAGATGTGGGGATGGTTTCCTGGGCCTCACAGTTCTTTGCACACATCTCTGTCACAACAATGACGGCACCGCGCCTGTTCACACTGCTTTATGTGTCTCCTCTTACATACATACCCCTTTCACAAAAGTTTAGCTAATACTCCAGTAACATATATGTGACAGACAAATGCTTCGTAGATGCAAGGGGTGCTGGAATGGCTGTCGAGTCGATTCTCCACCCTGGATCCCTGAGTCCCAAACTCAGGTACTTGCCTCTTGTACCCGTGGTTTCTCCCACCTCTGCCTAGTCCTGAAACACCAGTGGTTCAATATCTTGTTCTGTGGCAATTTCCGTTTAGCTACCTTGGGATTTTTGCTTTTGGCCCTCAAAGAGTTTTATGGCAAGAGTTTGAGGCTTGGCAGGACTACCATCACAGAAGTGGGATGTTCTTTATTTCTTTCTCTCTCTCTCTTTTTTAAAATGTTTTTCTTTATTTTAGACAGAGAGGAAGGGAGGGGGAGAGAGATAGAAATATCAATGATGATAGAGAAATATTGATCAGCTGCCTCCTGCACACCACCCACTGGGGATCAAGCCCACAACCTGGGCATGTGCCCTGACCAAGGAACGAACCAGCACATGGGTTGATGCTCAACCACTGAGCCACACCAGCTGGGTGGGGGTTTTCTTTAAATCATGCTGTGCCCACACCTCTTCACAAAGGCACGGTCTGTGTCAGTCTGACCGGCTCTGGAGTTTTAGCCTGGTGGTGGTGGTGGTGGTCTCTCCAGCATACTCACTTGCAGGCTGCAATCTGCCACTGTGGCCTGCCAGCTGCTCCCCTTGGCCTGGTGCCTGTCTGGAACACACCCAGTGTTCCAACTTCTTGTTCCACCTTCCATCCCGTGTCTGCACCCTGGATCACTCCCACATCTCTGAGGTATGAGCTACCAGGGCACACAGGCCTGGGATGGACCAGGCCCCAGGGGCTGGGCACCTGCATCTGGCTTCATCCCCAGCTGGCCAGGTGGCCCTCAGCGTCTCTGTGCTTGTCCTCCTCCGAAGGGGACCAACAGGAGACAGCAGCCATCGAGGCTTCTGAACAGATGTTCTTGGAGTGCCCACTGCTGTTCTTGAGTGGCATCATTCACATCCTCATTTTATTTTATTTGCATGATCATAGTACAGGTACCTCTACTCCCACCACACTGAATGCTCTGTGAAGGCAGGACCACGTCTGCTTTGTTCATCGCTAATTAGACTGGGTGTTCAGTAAGTACCTGCCACATGAACTAACTGCCTTTAGCCTCTATCCTCCCCATGCGGTATACTCTCCAAACCATGGTGCTATTACCTCCTAACAGCTACCTAACCAGCGCTATCCAGCCATCCCCAGCAGCACACATTAGCTTATCCACTCAACACATGGTTACAGCACATCTACCACTTGCCAAGCTCTTTACTAGAACAGATGACATGGAGCTGATGGTGCCTCGTGAAGCTTCCAGGGTAGGGATCAGGAAACACACGAGTAGATGTACAGTCATTGCTTGGAGAGGTGCTAAGACGCACATGGCAGAGTGCAGTGTTAAAGAATGAGGGGGGAGGCAAGGCATGGAGTTGGTTCCAGGCGACCAAAGAAAACAGAAGTGATGTGGGACAGCGAGGAGTAAGGTTACCCAGTCACCTGGACTCACTGGTCTCTGCGCCCAGCCTTGCACATGCCACCCTTAGCTGGGGAGCGGGACATCTAAAGCCCAAGCCTGACCGTCACGCCCACGTTTAAGAAACCTTGTGGGGCCCAGCTCCACCACCCGCATGGTGAAGTCTAGGCTACGAATCTGGAGGACTGTGCCCGAGGAGGGACCCTGGCTTACCTCGTTCCTACCTGTCTGAGAACTGAATCTGATGCCCTAGCCACAGGCTGACTCACTGCTCTTTTTACATAGCATTGGAAGCCTCCCGGTCCTTGTCTGTGCCGTTCTCTGCTGGAGGGCCCCATCCTTACCTTCTGCTGATCGATTCACACTCAGACCTGAAGTAGTTCAGGGAGCTGCTACCTACAGGTAACTACCGCCTGCTTTCTGATCTGGTCCTTTCTTTTATTTTTTAATTTAAAAAATGTTTTTGTTGATTTTATAGAGAGAGAGAGGAAGGGAGAGGAAGATAGAGGAAAATTGATGTGAGAGAGAAACATCAATCAGTTGCTTCCTGTATGCACCCCAACCGGGGATCAAACCTGCAACCTGGATATGTATCCTTACTGGGAATTCAACCAGTGACCACATGGTGCATCGGATAACACACAACCAACTGAGCCACACCGGCCAGGGCTCTGGTCCTTTCTTTTAAAAATGCCAGACCATCATCTCTACCACTACATGTACAGAATATACACTGAGTGGCCAGATTATTATAATTTCTGAATGCATAATAATCTGGCCACTCAGTGTATATCATTTATAATAAAAGGATAATATGCAAATTGTCTCCTCAACCAGGAGTTTGACCAGCAGGCAGGCTGGCCAACTGCCCATGTCCCTCCCCCTGGCCAGGCTGGCCGGACCCCACCCATGGCATGCATGAACTCATGCACTGGGCCACACACACACACACACACACACACACACACACTGAGTGACCAGATTATTATGCTTTCAGAGATCATAATAATCTGGCCACTCAGTGTGTGTATTTATGCTGGCCATGTTCTGCTGTGTATACTGTGTGCCCGGCCTATGGGAGGGCTCCCCACCTCCCTGGCCCTGGGAACAATAGGAGAAGAAGTCTGGCTCCTTGAATGCTCTTCCTTAGACCTGCCCAGAGGGTGGGCAGTTAGCACTGTCCTTTCCCAGCAGGAGAGAGAAAGAGAGAGCTGGAGAGGGGCAGAGGCAGGCAGACACAGGTGCACAGAGATGCTCCCTGGATTAGCCTCTTACTGGGAAAAAACAAACTCTGCTGGCAATTTACAAGCCTTGGGCTTAAAAGAAGAGGAAAGAGGGGAAGGAGGAAGGAGCAAGGTCATTGTCAGTATTCAGCCCCCATCCCCATGAGTCAGTGCTTCGTGTGACACCTGTAGGCAGGTGGCCGGAGGAGCTGACTCTGCAACCCGGTGAGCACCACAAACACATCTTTCCCTCTACTTCGCATAACAGCCCTTAAAGAGGCTGCACGTTATCCCACTTTGCAGGTGAGGAGATGAGAAGCAGAGATGGTCCATAACCCACCGAAAGAAGGCTGCTTCATGACCAAGGGGCAGAGCAGACTGTGGCTGCAGCCAGGCTGCCCCCTGCAGGCTCCCGGGGCTCTGGCTAGTCCAGGACAGCTGGCCCCTCTACTATGAGCACATGTGGTTTCCTGTCACCACCAAGCACAGGGGGCTTTCCAAAACCCACTGCAAAATCCCCGCCAGCTTTTCATTTTGTGGGGGCCTAAATTTCCCTTTTTACAATTTTCTTTAGTCAGAACAGACCTAATTCTGTTATATTTCTCCCCCTATTCCAAGTCTGTTTCCGTTTATTCCCCTCCACTCTTTATTCCCATCCACAGCCCCCAACCCCCCTCAACCCTCCCCTCCCCCGCCCCCCTCACACACACACAGCTTATGCTCTGGGTTTTATTCCTCTGACTTCAGTCTCCTCCAGTTGCTTTGCTTTTATTTCCATCCCTGCTGATCCTGCTCCTCCCTCTCCTCACCCCCTCCCAGCCCCTTCCCTGCCCCAGTCCTATCTTGTCAAACAGGGCAGCCCCCACCACCACCCTTTCACACCGAGATTTCCCTTCCCTCTGCCAGGGCTCCTTTGGCCTGTCCCCCTCCCTGCATCGTCTTCATTGCCTGCATGACTGCTCAGGTTCCTATCCCATCTTCCCCTCAAAGGCATTCACAGCTCGCTGTTATTCTTGTATTAGCATCGAACCCATTAAAGCTAATTTGTTTGCCCTAATCTCCATTTATTTTTCCCTAGTTGATATTAGACTTCCCTTTCTATTGCTCCAGCATGATTTTCTCTTTGTCTTCCTAATGGTCTACCCCCTCTCTCTTCCTCTATTAATCTGGTTTGGCTTCACTACATGGTTTCAAGGCCTTTCCTGCCTCCCCCAGCCCTTAGATTAACCCTGTCACCTCCCTCTCAGGATGCTCCGTGCCCATTGCATTTCTGGGAATGGAGCTGCTGCAAATGGCAATAGACCTGCAAGCTCCCTAGAATAAAGCTACTGGGTAGAGGCCCTGCCTTCTGCGGGCTCTCGGGAACACAGGGCTGGGCAGCTCGATGCAAATGGGGCGCACATGGGCTGCTCTGAGCCCTGAGGTCACCGAGGTCAAAGGTCCCTTGATTAGGTTCCCACTGGGGGCTGTCCCAAGGCTCTGGAGGCCCGGCCAGCTTTCCAGGTCCTACATGTTGTGTCAGCAGGCCCAGCCGAGATGGGCACTTTCTCCCTATGACTAAGATTAGACACCATTTCTCCTGTTTCCCAAACTGAAGACACACTCCCTCCCCTTCCTGAAGAGGGCAGGTGTCCCCTCTGGATGTGGCTTTGCAGGTGGCTACTTTGCACCCTGCACTCTGCCTGCGTGTTCCCAGAACAGAAGCCGGGGCCCTGCGTTTGTGAGAGCGGAGAGGTTCACGAGGCAGGTGGGCAGTCCAGCTGCAAACGCACTCAGAGCCAGGAGCCTGAGAACTCCCTGCCTCTGGGGTCAGCGGCCTGTGGCCAGTCACACTCTTTCCTAAAGAAACATCAAAGCAATTTTCAGTTCATTAGATTTCAACTCAGTAAGCACACACTCTGTGTCTACTAATATTCCAGGCTGTGCAGGGAGGTGGCTCTGAGCAGAAGACACAGTCCTTGCCCTTGAGAAACATACATGTTAATAAACCTGACGGACAAGTCGTAGAACCTGAGTGTCTAATCCACCCATGAGCCCTCTCCTGCAGTTTTCCCACAACCTAGGGGTACCTGCCGTGTGCGTGTTTGAGTTTGTGACTTTCTGTATGTGCCTATGTGCACATGTCTGTGAGTGAGTCTCTCTGTGGGTGTCTGTGTGTATCTGTGCATGTCTCTGTGTGTCTGAGTATGTGCTGTAGGCATGTGGATGTTTGTGTATGTATGTGTCTGTGTATATTTATTTTTGTGTGTTTGTGTCTATGAGTGTGTGTATCTCTGTGTGTGTTTGTGTGTCTGTGTGTGAGTGTATGTATCTGTGTGCATGTGAATGTCTGTGAGTGTGTGTGTTCGTGTGTCTGTGTGTATGTGCGTGGGGCGTGCAGAGCCCTAGGACAGGGGTGGGGTGGGCTGTCTTAGGAGTGGAGCCACGAGGGACAAATGAAGAAGAACCGCTGTTTCAAGCCTGACATACTGAGCAAAATCTGTGACAAAACTGCATATCTGTGCTTTCCACACCTGTCGACGGAATCCTCGAGCCGAAGCAAAGTGGATTATCCTCTCTACAGCCGCTCCCCATGCATAAGGAGACCGGAGGGGCAGGGGAACAGACAGCCCCGGGTTGTGGTCCCAGGAGAGGAAACTGGGGTTGAGAACCAGGAGGCAGGTTCCGCCCACGCTGACCTCCCTTGTCAGTTTCCACATCTGGCTTTCGGGGGCACCAGTGCTAACATCTGCAACACCAGGATGGCCTTCAGGCTTGAACAGAGGAGGTGCAGAGAGCTCTGTTGGGAGGATCTCAGCAACTCTCCACACAGACACCTGACAGGAATGGCCGTAGAAGACGAGGGAGAGCAGCACACAGTGGGCCCGTGGGCGGTGTGTGAGACGCTCTTGTTACCACAATGCGGAGGCAGACATGAACCAGAGTGGTGGGCACATCTGGGGGCGTCTGTGGCCAGGGAGGCAGACGCCCTACTGATGTCACAGATCAGGTCATGGCAGAGCCAGGACAGCACTCATGCTCTCTGACCTAAGTCCCTGCTCACTCCACGCCCCGGGCACCCTTTGGGTCCCTGGCACCCTCTCTGCTGGGGCCACCTGGGCAGGTAGTGAAAGAGGAAGGTGCTGGGGGTTGGGCAGGATGGGTTTGAGACCACAGCACACCCTGTGTTTTATGGCCTGCTTATCGGCTTGTTTGCCTACCATTGTTATGTTCTTCCGTGGTAAACAGACATGAGGCTCCTCTTGTGGGTCCTGGGTTCCTCTGTGGGAGCCCTGGGGTGGGTGCAGCAGGAAAGGCTCCAGAGCATGGGTGTCAGCTTCTCATCTCTCTGTCGTTTCCAAACGGGGCTTATGTAGCTAGTGTCACTCAGACCCAACCGTGCTCACTGGTTCTGGCTCAGGGCTGGGTGGTGGGCAGAGCCAGATCCAGAGCATGCAAACCTCAGACTTCTGTAGGTTGTCCTGTGCCCCCCCAAATCTCTCATGTTGAATCCTAACCCCCAGGACATCAGAATGGGACCTCGTCTGAAAATAGGGTCCTTGTGGATGATCAGGTTAAGCTGAGGTTACTGGGGTGGGCCCTAATCCCATGTGACTGTGGCCTTCTATAAAGGTGACCTTGGGATGAAAGAGACAGATTGAGAGAGAGAGAGAGAGAGAGAGAGAGAGAGAGAGAGAGAGAGAATGTAAAGTGAAGGTTGAAGGTTGGAGTTATGCTGCCACGAATTGAGAGTCACCAGCGATGCCAGCAAATCACCAGATGCCATGGGAGCGGGCGAGAGATTCTCCCCACCACCCTGAAGGAACCATCCCTGCCTCACCTCCATCTCAGACTTCCAGCCTCCAGAACCCTGAGATAAGACATTTCTGGTGTTTACACCCTCAGTGTGTGCTGTTTTGTATGGCAGCCCTAGGACACAAATGTGCAGATAAGTAGGGTCTAACTCTGACCTGGGCACAGCAGGTGTGGGGAGCCCTGGAGCCCTGTCCTGGGGTGTCTGGCTGCTCCTCCCAGTGACTTTTCAGTATAAGGCAGGCTCAGGCAGTTAGGCCAAGTGCAAATCTTTCTAACCTATGACCCTCTGCAGGTGCCTGAGTCTCTGCCACCACAGCCCACCCAGAGAGCAGACCTCTGGTCTCCGCTCAGGCCCCTCCATCCCTTGCAGGTGCAAGAGCATCAACCTATCAGCACAGCGTGGCCTTCCACCCACCCGGTTCCCCCGCCACCAGGCTTCTCCTGACCTCCAGGAGGTTTTCGGAAGCCCAGCCTAAACTTGTCCCTAAACTCCCCTGGTATCTGCAGAACCCTTTCAAAGTGCTGCCAGGTAAGCGATTCCTAAATTTGACTCAATTCAACAAATGCCGACTGGGCCTTGGCTTTCACGCTGTGTACCACATGGGACTGGCGCTTTAAGCCCCAATTTATATGTGAAGACAGCAATTTGATGGTTAAATGGTCAGTTTGGAGCAGACCTGAGGCTGGGTCTGTGTCTGATCCACGCCTGGAAATCCCCAAGAGGCGGGTGCCTGCAGGGAGAAGGCTCTCTCACCAGCGGGCGGTCTGAGGGCTCCACACAGGAAGCATCTCTGCTCGGCCTGGAGGGTCTGACTTAGGTCTGTGGTTCTCAGGTGCTGGCCCACAGCAGACTGGCCGGGAGCTTGTGCAGTTGCTGATCCCAGGCCCCCGTTTGCTAAAAGAGCCTCAGGAGGGTCTGACGCTGGTCTAGAGACCACCCTGAGAAACACCAGGCTGAACAAATATTTAATAAGCACCTGCTATCTGTCTACCCTGTGCCAGATATTATTTGGGAAGTTTTGTTCCCAACCTGCTGATCCTCACAGATGCTTTGCCCTAAATCTGACTGGCCACCCTGTCAAGCCGACGCCCAATGTCCCCCAGAAAGGTCTCATGTTGCGTCAGACCTGCCCAGGCCTGCCCATGTCAGAGGTCACTGCTGCCCGGCCTCACCACCCTGCATCTGAGCCCAGCCAGCACGATGTCCACTCCAGGACCAGGGGGAGCTTCGGGAGAAGCTTGGACCCCTATAGTGGCAGCAAGTTCCCCTAAAAGGAAACTTTGCTTCCTCAGTCCCAGAGTAGCCCCTTAGGGAGAAAACAGAGGAGTCATGACAGCAACATCGTGTGAAAGAACCAGTGTGCCTCATGTTAGGACACTTCATGAGCAAAACTTGAATATATAAGGCAGGGCAACTAGCGAAACAATCAAACATGCTATTGTAGAATCGTGTGAAAGCGGGGAGCCCTCACTGCATTAGGATCTGTGTAAAGTGCTGGGGAACGAGAACCGCCGTTCCTACTCTGTCTGCCTCCCAGGTGGGCTCCGTGGTGTGAGAAGGTAAGCCATGCCCGTGGTCCGTGGACCTGAGTGCCCGGTGAGGGGCAGAGAGGTGCAGAGGGAAGTCAGATGACAGCCAAGGCAAGTGAGGGTACTGGAGAGGGCTCTGTTTAAGGAGGTGGTACTTGGCTGAGCATTGTCAGGGTGGGATGGGGTGGTATTCCGGCCGGCTGCCATTGAATGGGCAAAGGCCGGAGATGGGAGTGTACACGGTGTGTTTAGGAAACAAAGACCAGTTGGCTGGATGAAGAAATAGTGGGAAATAGAGTCAGAAAGTAGGAAGGGATCTTCACGGATTATCCACCAGGGGTTTGCCCGCAAGTGCCCATTAATGATTGGATTGACAGGGAGTGCAAGCAGGACTCCAAGATAATTTTGGAAAGTCACCAGGCTGAGAGTCTCTGGAATGGCGCTGGAAAAGAAAAGAAGCAAGAACATGTTTGTAATGCCAACCCTCCAGCTCCCACAGATTGCTCCCCGCTGGCCCACCTAATACAGAGGACAGGGCCCAAGGACAGAGGAGACCGCTGTGTGGCCCTGGCACGAGGGCTGAAAGGGGTATGGAAATGGACGCCTTGAGTGTGCAGCTGGCCCAGAGGACAGCAGTTCAGCACCCAGTGCACATGACCCAGGCTTCCCCATGGCAGGTCAGAATTAACACCTGCACCCTCTCTCATCAAAGCCCATGGTTTGTCTGAACCACACCTGTCTTTCCACCGCTGCCCCTGCACCTGAGCTGACTCAGTCCCTGAACTGCATACTCTCAGGTCTCCACATCCCTGCTCCTGCTGCTTCCTCCTTAGGGCCCCTGGTTGAGAAGTGCCCCTGACTCAGGAGGCTCCCTCCCGGACCCCAGCCCAGCGCACACCCTCTCTTGCTCACTCAGCATCTATGTCCGTTTGCACCAAAGCCTCCCTGCTCTCTCTAGAACGTCAGTGCGAAGGCCGAGGCACGCCTAACTCCACGCCTGCCATTCCCAAGGACTCATTAGATATTTACATACTGAACTCATTATTACTGTAGTAATGTCCTCTGAAGTGATTTGGAGTTAGAACCCAAGGCCTGTGTGGCCAGGAGTGCCTGGCTGGGTAGGAATGTGTCCTAAGACCTGGGCACCTGAGAGTTGGTGCCGTGAGCGATGGCACAGAGCCCTGAGGCAGTGCAGGTGTGCTGGGACTCAGAGGCAGGGACGGGGACACCGGGTGCCTCTTTAGGAGCTGCCGTGAAGCCCGAGGTGGTTCAGGCGTAGGTACACACTGAGCACCCCTCAGGGAGAAATAGGCAGGAGGAGAGAAGAGAGGAGAAGAGGTTGCCATACCACATAGAGGACTGGGAATACAAGTGTCTCTGGAAGTGGGCCAAAAGAATAAAAATAAGTCATAATTTCTGTGGGTGGTGCTATGGATTGAATGTGTGTGTCTCCGCCCCCCCCCCCCCCCCAATTCACATGTTAAAGCCCTTAACCTCCAACATAAATGGTGTTTGAAGGTGGAGCCTTTGGGAGGCAATTAGAGTTAGGTGGGGTCATGAGGGTGGGGCCCCACGATGGGATTAGTGCCCTTATAAGAGAAGGAAGAGACAGCAATGTTCTTTCTCTTCTCTTCTCTTCTCTTCTCTTCCTCTCTCTCTCTCTCTCTCTCTCTCTCTCTCTCTCTCTCTCTCTCTCTCTCTCTTTCTCTCTCCCTCTCTCTCTCTCCCTCTCTCTCTCTCTTTCTCTCCTCTCTCCCCGCACATCCACTGAGGAAATACCCAGTGAGGAGGTGACTGTGAATCAGAGATCTTAACCACACTGGTACCCTGATATTGGTGCAAAGAGCACCAAGAACAGGAGCTCACCAAGGCAGGCACTACCACTACCCTGTGCTGCTCCTTCAGATCTGAGGCCCTGAGGAATATGAGGCTGCGGCCATCAGTGATACAGAATTATACTTCAGTGCAAAAGTGTTTATCCACCAATGTCATTTTTCCTGCCCCCATGGTTCAGTGTCATTACTTCAACCAGCATCTATGCCCCCTCTGCAGGAAGCGCTATTTGATAGTCGTTGACTAGGGCAATGTATACAAACACTTGTCAATCAAATGTCTGAAGCATCGTGATGACGCCATGGTGTGGAATAATCAGGCCATTTTGGCTCTGCAACCGCATGGCCCTTGCATCCCTGAGACAGGCCCACACTCGCCCTTCTGGAGGGATTTAGGAACAGAGCACATTCACAGGGTGCCGGCGGGGCTGGGGCTCAGGGCAGAGATCCGGGAACCTTGTGAGGACAGCATGCTGGGGAGACATTCTCAGGATCTGAGCAGAGGAGCTGGCCGGGGACAGCCCCGAAGCCGCCTGCCCTCAGTGTTGTCGTTCTTAGAGGAACAGGAGACCGGACTCTAGAACAGGCAAGTCCTGCTGCTGCCCACCCACCTGATGACAGCCTGTCCCCACCTGGGCAGAGCCACTGTGAATCCCTGAGACCAGCACTGCTTGCTGACCTGTCACTGGCAGATGAGTGACCTGTGCAAATGACTGTCCCAGGGTCTCACCTGGGGCCTCAGGACCACCCATGTCCTGAAAGTCAAGTGGGAGGTGAGGGGCAGAGAGGAGGTGTGGCTACCAGCCACAGTTCCTCTGCTCAGGCTTCAAACCCAAGGCCACAAGAACCAGGAGGTCACAGGTCAGTGACCTCATGCCTAAACTGACCAAAGTTGGTCCACTGACCAGAGCCGATTTCCCCATGTCTTGGACTCCATTTTCTCTACCATGTCCGCTGTGGGACCCTTCTCAGCAGTGCGGAATCAACCTGGACTCATCCACTGCTCCCTGACTTCACGGCCTCGCCTCTCAGCGTCTCTGAGAGCAGGGGCTGGCCTGGCCTTGGTTTTCTTCACCCACAGACCTAGGACAGCATTCTGTAATTCCTACTTTTGTCAATGCTTCTTCACCCTGTGTTCCTGCTTGAAGGATGAATACTGCGTGTGTGAGTGTGCGTATGTCATACCCAGGAGCCTAGGGGAGGACAGCAGACGCCCAGGGCACAAAATGTAAGGAGGCCCCGCTCTCAGGCCAGCCCTGCCCTTGCGTGAGCTGGTGAGAGAGAGCCTCCTCCATTTTGCAGCCTGGGTTCTTTCGTGCCTCACTCTAGCCCCAACCTTGGCTGTGTGTGTGTGTGTGTGTGTGTGTGTGTGTGTGTGTGTGTGTCTGTACGTACAGTTGTATGTATGAGAATGTGTTGTGTCTATGTGTGCATACATGAGTATGTTTGTGTCTTTGTGTGTTTTGTGTGCATGTTATGGATACGTATGTGTGTGTGTGAATGTGTGTGTGTACAGCTCACCAGTCCACATCATCAGAGGCCCCTTTCCATTCCCGGGGGTGGGTGCCCACTAGGAACAGGTTGCTCTCAGTGCTCAGGCTCGGGCCAGCCCTCACTCTGCCCTGTGCATGCTCTGAAAGGCAGGCTCAGAAGAAGCCCTGGCTCTCAGTGTGGAGGCTCTGCTCTGCCTCGACACTTGTGGGGTCTGGGCAAGGCACGCCTCTCTGGGTCTCTGTTTCCTTGTCTTGGATCCCCTTCTAGCTTGGACCAACTGTGGGTCCAGGTGGACTATGGGTGTAACCAGAGTCCATGAAACTCCTGGGAGGTGTGAGGTACATCCTCCCAGGCACTCAGGTAGCTCAAGTGCACAAGGTGAGAGCCACAGAGGTAAACATCGCTACACCAACAGAGGGCAAATCGGGCCATAACAGTGAAGGGCTGGGGCCTTGGGGTGTGGGAGGAGGAAAGGGTTTGCAGAGGCCTCAGCTCTGAGGATGTGGGGAGCCCGTGACTCAGCGTTTTATAAACATGAGCTGTTAGTCCTTGGCAGACGCAGAGGCCAGAGCCACGAGTCTCCTTTCCTGGTGAGGTCACACAGGTGGAACTGGTGGAAGTGGGAGCAAAACCAGGTGTGTCCAACTCCCCAATCCGAAGGCCCAGCCAACAAGGGGGGACAGACAGGCACCCTCCCCTCAAGACAGGCACCATTGGCGTGGGGACATGGTGGACACGCACACACAATAGGAGGTTGTGCACAATTGTATCTACACTGAGGTACAGACAGTGACTTCCAGAGGCGGGACGGACAGCCGCGTGAGCAGGGGCACGGTGTGCTCCTGGCCTCAGGTCTCTCAGCGAGATGGACTGCTTCCAGCCAACAGGCCCCGAGGACAGCGAACAAGCTGCTGTCAGCAGGACTCCTGAGAGCCAGGCCCACTGTTAAGGGTGCGCCTGAGGCCCAGGCAGGGACACCTGACCAGAAGGCTCTGTGGCAGCAGAGGGGGGCCATGGGATCCTCCTGGCATATATTATTACATATAACGTATATTCTGGGTTATTATTACACGGTGTCATGTCATCACAGAAGATTAGGACTGGAAGGGCCCTGACCTTGTCACGCTGTCAAGGAGCTGGGAGGCCCAAGAGGCATCCTGCCATCTGCAAACCTCCGAAGGCACCAGGGTTTGGCATTGGAGTGTCCAGCAAGCGTTTGATTCGGCAGAAGTGGGCCCGTCTCCATGGCAAGAGCCAGGGGAGACCGAGGCAGAGTCTGCTGACCCTACTTCCTCCAACAGGGAGCACCGGGCTCCGGCAGGCTCCAGGCGGAATGAGGTTTACCTGGTGTGGACGATGGTGTGGCTGTACTGGCTGACCATTCAAATGGCTTTGGTGTGCCCACCTACCAGGCTCTTAGTTCCCAGCCCTTGTTCCCTCACTGACTTGTTTGGTCTGACTCCTCCCCTCCTGCTGGTGGCCTGTCCATGTGAGGGAATCAGGTTCCAGCCTGAAGGAGCTGCTCACCCTTCGTGGCACCTGCACACAGTGTCAGCCGTTACACTGATCCCAAGGCTACAGCCTGAGTCTGTACCTCTCCTGCTCAGACATTGTCCCTCACAGCCTCCTTCCTCCTCCTGGTTCCCGCATCAAAGCCACAGCTAGACACCTAGGAGCCGTCTGATGGTCACCCCATTCCTGCCACCTCCATGTTGACAGCAATCTTGGTGCTGGATAGCAACACAGAGCTGGGGCCAGTGACCTGGTGCTCAGCTAGTCACAGCTTTGAAATGTCACCCAGGGTTTGCTGTCATGCCAAAGCTGGGTTATTATTACACAAAGTAGAGAAATATGAGATGGGGGCAAGGGAGGTGGAGGGGAGAGAAGACAGAAGATTAGTAAATGCTCATTTAAAAAGAAGCGTATGGCCCTGTGTCAGTGAAGACCCGGTCTTCCTGTGGTCCTACCTCAGCTGCACAGAGAGCTGCACACACCCCCAACCCCCTCAGCTCATCTTTCCTCCAAGACCAACGCTACTGAAGCCCTAGAATACTCTGGATTCCAACGTAAAGTCCATGGACAGCTCGTTCTATCACCAGCCCGGAGCTCCCCCTACAACTGCATCTTCTGCTAAAACGAAACAAGAAGTGCTTTTCTAGCCAAAACCGGTTTGGCTCAGTGGATAGAGCATTGGACTGCGGACTGAAAGGTCCCAGGTTCGATTCCGGTCAAGGGCATGTACATTGGTTGTGGGTACATCCCCAGTAGGGGGTGTGCAGGAGGCAGCTGGTCGATGTTTCTCTCTCATCGATGTTTCTAACTGTATATCCCTCTCTGTAAAAAAATCAATTAAAAAAAAAAGTGCTTTTCTAGACAGGGCTGCGTAGCCACTGATCACGGTCACAGCTCCAAACCAGCTCTTCCCACATACATAGCCTTTCATTCAGTCCAAAACCCCTGGGCGGGAGTCTTTAATTTTGTCTATGTGCAATATGAGAGAGTCTGTCCTGCCCTGGCTGGTTTGGCTCAGTAGATGGAGCATTGGCCTGTGGACTGTGTGTGTGTGTGTGTGTCCCAGGTTCGATTCCAGTCAAGGGCACATGCCCAGGTTGTGGGCTCAATCCCCAGTTGTGTGTGTGTTGGGGGCGGGGGGGTGCAGGAGACGACCCATCAATGATGTTTCTATCTCTCTCTCCCTTCTTCCTTCCTCTCTGAAATCAATAAAAATATATATATATTTTTAAGAGAAGGTCTGTCCTAAAATTGAACTGCAATATAGTTGCAGTGGGTTGACACTGGATTTCAAGTTATTCAGGGAGTTTCACAGAAAATATTCAGAAACTGTAGGGTTTAGGCATCTTCCCTGAGGGGTTGTTGGAGACTTCTCCCTGGTGACCGCTGTACAGAGGAGGGAACATACATGAGGAGCTGCTGTGTGCCAGGTGAGGATCTGGTCTACCTTTCACTGCTTCCTGGAAGCCCAAACCATCCTCCTAATTTATACAGATGAGGAAATTCAAGGCCAGAGAGACAGTTGACTTGCCTCAGGTCACACAGGGAGAAAGCAGCAAGGGCAGGTCAAGGTCAAAGCCTCCCAGGCCAGCCCCTGCAGAGATGGGGAGGCTGCCACAGGGCCTGCTCCACAGTGACTTCCAAACTCTACTCATGACACCCGCATTCACTCTGGAATAATGGTTCTGCTGTCCTCCCAGAGAAGCCGAAAGTCAAAACACACAGAAGGCCCTGGATTTGTGCAGGTGCACAGTTTCCATGATGACAGCAGATTAAGCTGTTTCTCTCTGGAAGCCGTCACCCAGCCAGCTCCCTGACCTCTCTTCTGCGCTGGTCTGACAGCGACAATATGTCCCAGGGGACTAATCAGCACTAAGCACTCAGGTCGCTCCAAGGCCACTTAGGAGAACCCTGGGGAAGACAATGCTGATGTGCCTATAGCTGACGGTGGGGGAAAGCACAGAGTGAGAATAAGGGAGGAAAGGAATTGTTTGAACTACAGAAGGGTTTTCATTGGAGAAATGCCCAGGCCCACTCCACATAGCAAAAAACTGAACATTAAAATGAAGCCTCTTTTCTGTCAGTGTTCCATGAGGCTCCGCAGGAGCTCCGGCCTGGGTTTTGGACTCACGTGGAGGGCCCCTGAGGAAACAGCAGAGGAGCTGAGCCTGAACTTGGAGAGCTGGGATCCAGCACCTCGAGTGCCACCACTCGCTGCCTGGGGGCCTGGTGGTGAGCCGGGACTTCACGGATGGGTCTCTCAGTAACTCTGAAGCTGATTTCATCACACCCACTGGACCATTAATTTGTGAAATGGACCCAAAAGGCAGCCCAAGTGTGGCTTGAAGACTCCCCAGGAGTATGGCCTGTGATTTATTAAGGTGCTTGTAAGTAGGGTTTTTTTGTTTTTTTGTTTTTTTTTGGTGTGTGTGTGTGTATGTGTGCACGTGCAGGTGGGAACATAGCACCCTGGGAGGATGTATTCAAAGAAAGCCCCTCTCGCCCTAGTGACTAGAGCGTCGACCTATGGACTGAAGGGTCCCAGGTTCGATTCTGGTCAAGGGCACATGCTCGGGTTGTGAGCTCAACCCTCAGTAGGGGACATGCAGGCTGCAGGCGATCAATGATTCTCATCATTGATGTTTCCATCTGTCTCTCTCCCTCTCCCTTTTTCTCTGAAATCATTAAAAATATATTTTAAAAGAAAAAAAGCCCCTCTCTCTGCCTTTCCTGCTGGTTGATCCTCTCCTTCCTCCTCATAGGGACCTCTGGGAGTTATGCCCAGATAGAGATCATTTCTCTGAGAACGACACTGGAAAGGGGGGTGTTTTGGTTGAGCTGGAGAGTTGGGGACATTGACGAAGAAATCAAGCTGAGAGACCAAAGGCCCTGCCTGTCGCCCCTGCTGCCATACAAGGGCTGTGGCCAGAGTTCCCAATGGAGTTGCAGGTGCAAACCATCTGGTACCACAGGGAGTTGTGACCAGCTGGGCATTGGGAGGGAGCAGTGAGCAGCAACTGCCTCCTCTTCTGTACAAGCCACAGTCACACCTCCTGCCTGGGAGAGTCTGGAGAATGAGAGGAGGGTGGGCACGTCTCTCCAGCAGAATCCCATACCCACTTCCATTTGCTGACGGCTCGCTGGTGCCGGGCACACTGAGCTCTTCCTATAGGTATACAGTGGTGCTGGCAGAGCTGGAGCGGTGGGGGCTGGCTTGCTGAGCCCTCGCCCATTCTTGGCATCCTACGTGGGGTTCCTGGCAATGGGAGGATGCTTAGGAATCAACACAGACACTGAACCCAAATACGCCTGGGGGACTGACCGCCTCAGGAAGGAGATGCCTGGAGCGGGGCCGCGGTCACTGTGAAGCCAGACTCAGCGCCGCATGCGAGTTGTGCATGTAAAACAGAAACTGCCCCAGGAAGGCTGCTCTGATGCGTGGCCTGTGTAAGGGACAGCTGCTCATCATGTCCCCTCACCGGCTGGGGAAGGAGCTTTCATAAATCCAAACTGGCTTGCGAGCCCCCAGTCTGGAAATAATTACAAACCTTCAATGATCTCCTTAAAGGTGCCCTGGCCGCAGACTCATAAGGAAGGGAGCTGCCTCTGCCCAACCCTGACCAGACCCTCCACCCCGTCACTGAGCATGGGCTGGGAGAGTGTTCAGGAATGGAAACCCTTGGATTTCGGTTCTCTATACCCCTTCCCACAAAGAGAATCCCAGCCCCTCTGCTGTAAAGAGTCACTGCACATATCCCATCCCCAAGCAGAATGTCCTTAAGCGCCCTGTCCTGTGAACCTGGGCTGCCTGTGGGTGCGTTCTCCTCTCTTTAGAGGGTGTTTTGCATCCTCAAGTTCTATCTCTGAAGAGAGTGGAGGCTGGACGACTCAGCCTTTCCCCAAGTCTCAACAAAAGCAGAGTGCAGTCCTGAATGAGGACGCATCCCCCTGCCCGCTCCTTTTTAAATCACCTTTTTCTCCGTAAACAAATTGTTTCTTTTATCCTTCAGTTCCTTGTGTATTCAGAAGCACGGAGCTCAAAGCTTCCTCTGTGCTACTGGGAGCTCGGTACCTCTTGGACCAATAAATACAGCAGCTTTAAATGCTTAGAACTGAAGACAAGGCCAACTGTGGCGAGAGAGGAAACACATCCCTCACAGTCAAGCCCAGCATGCTCCTCCGGAGATTACAAAGGGCACTTGCTGCCTGAGCTGGGAGGAGGCCGGGGCAGGCTGGGGGTGGGGCACTTGCGGAGCAGCCCTCTGCCTCAGGCAGGTGTGCCCCAGAGCAGATAAGCCACCTAGGACAAGTCTGGGTGTCTCTAAGCATAGTAGACTCTCTACCAGTATGTCCCTTACTGATGCCACGGGGAAATGTCCTAAGATAAGTGTGGAAGCTTTATTCTTCTCCTCTAAAGGCGACTCCTCTCCTCACCCCCACATTCCTTGTGTGCAGGTGAAAGTCACCAGTGAGAGAACCGGGACATTTTGCAAAATAGAATGTGATCACTGCATCATTTCATATGAAGATTTGAAAAACTTTTCCTATGAAAAATCGATACTCTAAACACACCTGCAACCACACACACATACATTGTTTTTATGAGAACCAATTAATAAATGCTAATTCATTCAGGCATATCTACACTGAATTACTGTTTTCATTTAATTGCAGGGGAATTTTCCATTGCTAAACTCTCCCTTGCTGATTTTTTGGGGGGCATTATTTATATATTTTTCAGTTTCACTAACAGTGAGGTTGGTATGTGATTTTTATCTGCTGTTTGTATGTCTTAAATTTCTTTTTCATCTAAAATGTTTCCTCATTCTTGCAGCTCCACGTAATCCAGGAGAAACGGCATTAAAAGCAGACAAGACTTTACACATAAATGATTGAAAAAGGCATGGGCTGCAATTAGTCTGACCAGGGTGTGTTTGTGTGTGTGTGTGTGTGTGTGTGTGTGTGTGTGTGTGTGTGTGACGGTGGTGGTGGGGGGACCTTGTCTGATTGTACCGCTCTCAGTCCAGGCGTGTGCTCTGGGCTAGTGTGGAAATACCCTCTATGTCAGTGAGTCACAAGTCTATCCACAAAAAGATTGTGGGTACACAACTAGGAAAGAAGACCGAAGGGGCTTTAATAATAAAACACGCAAATCTGTTTATAAGCCCCTGCTCCCCACAGCTCAGTGCACAGCTCCTGCTCCTTTTCACGGACACAAATCAGGATTCTGACATCTAGACACCAGAGATCCAGACCAGCTGGCTCCCCAAGATGCTGCCTCTTTTTATGCCCAGGAGGTGGGGGGTTCCGGTGGTGGTCGGGGGTTACTTAGGGGCGGCAGTAGGAATCCTATTCAAAAGGATGTGCTCTGAGGTAGCATTTCAGTTTTCTTAGTTAGAATAGCCATGGTTCCTCGCACCTGGCTACCTTCGCTTCTCAAATAAGTTCTTTCATTTTTATTTTCCGGCCACCTTCTCCCGAGTCCTCTCCCCCGGTCTCCTTCCAGAGTCTTTCTTTCTTTTTCGAATTCTTTGCCTTTCTCAGTAACATATTCTGGAGGATGTGAATGATTAAGCTGTTTGCTCCGAGGTTTGGATGTGAAAAGGCATGTCACACCATAAGTAAAGTTTCACCTTTATACTCAACCCTATCAATAATTACAGAACAAGGAGGACCATTGGTAAATCCTTTTTGCAATTCGCTCTTACAAAAATAATGCCATTTGTTCAAAGCACCCTGAGTTCTGTTGATTTTACTTTTTATAAAATTTAGTTACAAAGCAGAGTAACTGCCAGCATGAAGTCAGCACATAAAGGGATCATGAGGACTGCATAGCCGCGGGAAGCATAACCCCGCAAAAAGTGCACCCATTAAAACTGGAGATCGGAGACCTAATACAAAGTTCTGACACACTGTTATATTAGCAGATGCTCTCCTTTGAACAGAAATCTCTCTTCATAATTAAAATTCCACGAGACTGACTTTTGTGCTGTGTTCCTTCCCTTCCTTTGTCCTCTTTAGCAAAACCGGGCAGAGTCCTTTTGGGTACAGACCGATAAATTTAATTAACTTTCCTCCCACCCCCCAAAAAAGGTCCCAAATAAATGCTTCCAATGACATCAAAAAAGTGTCAATTAGAAATAATTACTTCTTATCCATCAGTGGGGCAATTAAAGTGACAAAGCTTGAAAAGATACTTATCTTAAAACTAATTTGCAAGGTAGCTAAATTATCTCCTAATTAACTTGCATTGAGGAGGGTGGGAGGATGGACCGCCTTGAAACAAAGATGAATTGGGGAACCCCAATACCTCTTTATGCTCTTCCAGAGAATGTCCATCCATCCCGGAAGGCCTTATTTTCATCCCAGGCTAGAAACTTGGGAAGAAAACGGACCCTCCCCAAATGCAATTCACTCCTTTCTAAAACCCGGGGTTTCCCATCTCAAATCTGGGGGGTTAAAGGCATGCTCCTCCAGCATCTGGTCTCATTTCATCGCTTGAATATCCCGTTTTCAGGAGCTCTGCACACAAGGTTGCCAGAGTAGTTCCACATAACTTTTAATGACGGCCTGCTTACTAAACTCTCTTCTTCAAAGGTACAGTATTGTTTGCCTTTTAATATTTATGTGGCATTTATCATTTCCCACGCGTCTTGAATATTTAAAAAATATTTTTGCTTGAGAGGATCTTTGGTCCCCGATGCTACAAAATTCCCAGTAGGTTTTAGGGAAGGTTCAGCCCATTGCTAACCAGTGCACACCAGAATAATTCGCTATCGCTCTCCACATCCCTTCAGCATAAAAGTGTGGAAAACATGTGCATATATATTTACAGAAAGTAAGACCAGCCCAGAGGAAGCCGATGGTGGGCTGGTGGCCCAGAGCAGAGGCGCACAGGACACGCAGGAACCTGCGCTTGCGCCAGCGTCGCTGGAAAGGGGAGCCCGCCTGGCTCCCCGCTCCAGGGGCTGCCGGAGGCCTGAGCTCTGTCTTCCCCAGAGGAAACCTAGGTGGGAGTCTCCACGTGAAGCCCCTCAGAAATGGAAGTGCAGGGAGAAAGAAGCCGCTAACACCTAACACGGAAGCCAGAAATAGGCGTACAAAACCAGGAATGTCAGAGTATGAACTGAGTGAGCTCCACAGACAGGGCAACAGCGTCCAGTAAACTGATCAGAAAGACAGGATCCTCGATGTCAACAGAGGATTTATAAGAGAAGCAGGGGTGGCCGGACCCTCTGAGCCGCATTTTAGGCAGTTCTCTTCTAGTGTGTTACTATTGCATTAAACGGAAGGGGAAAGTCTCCTTCTCCTTTCCGCTTGGCTTTATTTCTTTGTTTTTGGTGTATGTGTGTGTGTGGGGGGGGGGGGGAGGGGAAGAAGTCCCTCTCGCCCACCCCCCAGAGGGAAAACGCCGGACCCTCCCCCCGCCGGTGCTCCGCTCCCTCCCCAGATCTAGGGCGAGTTGCTTCTAAGCTCTCGGGAATCCGCGCAGCATCTGGGCTCCTTGATGATTTACAATGAAAACAAATTGTGTCCCTTTTTCTTTCCTTTATCCCCATTCAGTCTAATGAGTGCTTCTAGAATGGAAATAAATAGCGAAAACAAAATCAAGCCAGCCCAGGGAATGGCAATGTTGCCTTATTTCCCAAAGGGTCTGGTCAGGCGCAGTAAATTCGGGGTCCGAGAGCACCCACTCCTGCCGCCTCCAGAAAGGTCGGGGCAGAGTGGGGCGGGCGGGCTGGGTTCGGACTGGAGACTGACTCGGAGCCCAACTGAAAAGGCTGGACCAGCCTGGGGCGAGATCCCGCACCCTGCGCGCTGGGCCTGGGAGCCGGTCCTGCTCTCGCGGGGCGACACCCAGGATTGTACCCGTTTTGGCTGAAGACTAAAAGGCCAAATACCTCTCTGGCCCCCAAAAGTGGCCCAGGAGCGCGCGTGGCGCCCGGGCGCCGCTGGCAAGCGGTGCTGGGAAGACCCGCTCGGACCCGGGCTCCCGGAAGGGTCTCAAGGTTTTGGACCTGCGCCCCAGGACTGACTGCAGTGTGGGGGTGGGGTCCTGCTGACTCGGTCTCCGCCAGGCAGCCAACCAGAATAAGAAACCTGCGCCCCCACCCCTAGTCTCCCCGAGCCCCACATCCCGGAGCGTGGGCCAACGGATCAGAGGCTGCGCGCAGAGCGCTCCGCTAAATAGAGATCTCAGCCCCGCGCTGCGCGGACCCGACCTCCTTATTATAACAAATGTCCCGTTTGCTGAGCGGACTTCATATTCGCTGAGAATTCATCTGAAATATTGATTTCCTCTCACTTCGCCGGCCCAAATCGATAGCGCTGTGCCCTGGCCCCATAAATCGCCTTCCCGGGGGGCCAACCCGGCTCCATCCATCACCGCGGCCGGCCCAGGCCGCTGCCCGCACTTGCTGCGCGCCTGGCGGCCGTGCCCAGTGAGCCCACCAGCCCGATCCTAGGGCACCTGCCCAGCAGAGACCCTCATCCCTCACTCAGCCCCGGCCTAGCTCGGCCCAGGAGAAGGAGAGAGCAGGTGCGGAGGCTAGGGACCCTGAGCGCCTTTGAAGGCCCTAAGCCCGGCGCTATCCGGGAAGAGGTTCCCTCCGCGGGAGCTCAGTTCCAGAAGCCCAGGCGCCCCGCGCACCCGCTGCTCCCCTCCTGCCCCGTGCTCGGCCAGGAGTCTGCACCCCGAGCTCATTCAGGGTCCCCAGGCCCCCAAACACGGCCTCCTTTCAGAAGGGCTGGATAGATGTGCTGGCTCGCAGTCGCGCCCGGAGATCCAAGAGAGCTGCGCGCATCCGGACAAGCGCTTGGTGGTCGGGACAAGGGAACTGCAAGTCCAGCAGCGCACGGCCGACCCACCCTCACCGCCATGCCAGCCAGGGTGGGTGCGAGGAACATCTCTCCGACCCGCGGAGAGCTCTTCACCCCTCCGTGTGGCCCGCAGAAACCCAGGCCTGCACTGGCAGCACCGCGGGGTGAGGGGACCTCAGAGCTGGAGAGAGCAGCGAGGCGGCCGCGGAGAGCCAGGCCCCAAGGCACCCCTTGCGTCCTCAGGAAGGGGGGTCCCGCGAGTCCGGAGCGCACGCCCCCAGCTCCGCTGCCCCCAGCGCACGCAGGGACGCAAGGCGATCCAGGGCTTTGGTCCGGCCACGCGCGTCCTTACCGGATCGGATGGAGTTGTGAGGCATCCTGAGGATCACTCGTGGCCCGTGCGAGGCTCAGGGAGTCCTCACGCAGGTCCCTGCCGCATCCGCCGTGCCGCTGCCCTGCAGGCCCAAGGGAAAGGGCTTGAGAGCGCGTCTGCCGCTTTAGTCCTTCACCCAGGCCCTGTCCCCCTGACTTTCGCTTCGTGACAGGAGTCTGAGGGTTTAGTAAAGTGTGGCCAAGCTCAGCCTGGCCTAGCAAGCACATGTGGGACGGGAGGGTCCGGGATAGGGGGTCTGCCAACAAGCTCCCAACTCCAGCCTGGGGGGCCCCCTTCCTCTGTCTCCCCGACCCCATCCAGTTTAACTTGGGAGGAAAAACGCTTCTTGGGACCCTCTCGCTTCCCCAGTCGTCATCCTTCTCCTCAGGAAGCTTTCGGTGCAGCTTACCTGGCCTGCGGCCTCTGGCCCTCAGTGTCCCGTCCGCTGCTGCGAGGGTGCCCTGTGCCTGCGTCTCTCCTTGGTCCCAAGTTTGTTCCCATCCACCAGGCATCGCTACCGGTTTTATCCCGCCAGGGCCCTGAGACAAGGGTCTGGAGAGGCTCGCAGCCCGCGGATTGGCTGGCTGGGTGCAGGGGGGTGCGGGAAGGGGAGGATTTTGCAAGGGGGACATGGCTGAGTGGACTCAGGAGTTAGAAACATTCTCTGGAGCTTCTGTTTCCAGCAGAGAGGAGAGGGAGGCAGCTGAGCCCTACCTCAGCAGGCCTGGAGACATTCAAGGAGTACGATGGAGACCTCAGGCCTGGAGGTGAGGGTCTCTGGGTCCTCCCAGGTCACTGGCCACCAGAAGTGAGAGACAGCTGCTGGGCAATACCCTCTCGCTCCTGGTCTGCTCATGGGCAAGCAGCCTTCTTGTGCAGGAGGATCTTGTTTATATGCCGCCTTCTCAGCACTGGTGTGGGCCTCTTCCAGGACAGAACCCGGAATAGCCCCTGAGCCCATGCCCTCCTCACCACCAGACAGGGTCCTCACCCTCACACTACTAGGTTAATGACAATGGTACAAAACCCATTTCACAGGCTCTCTCTCTCCCCCAACACACACACACACACACACACACACACACACACACACACACACTCATTGCCAGCCCTCTTGCTTGCTCCTGGAGGATTTTGATCTTGGAAGAAGAGTCCACAGGCCTGGCGCTGAGAGCCTAGATCTCACCGTGGGAGGGTGTTAGAAAGGGACAGGACAGAGCCCACCTGTGCTCTTGTCTGCAGAGGTCAGCAGCCTTGGGAAGTGAGGGCCTGGGTGGGGGACTGAGGAGTCTTAGTGTGGCAAAAGTGGGGTACAGGCTACGCTGTGGGGGGTGGGGCAAGGCCTGATGCTTCTTCAATCTCAGACCAGGCTCTGGGACTCAGGGTAACAGCCCAGAGGACAATGTGCTCCCTGGTCCCCCAGGGCTGTGCTGCCTGGGGAGGCTCTGGAACAGAGGGCGGAACTGCTGATGAGAGAGCAGCTAAAGGGCAGAGGAGACAGTGTATTCAGGGTGTATGTGTGTGGGGGACAGAAAGGGAGAGAGAGAATTCACAATATTTTTCTTAATTAAAAAAATAGTTCTATTTTCCAGGCTAACCCACTTCCTCCTCCCTTCTTGGTTCTCAGTTTATAAAAAATTAATTATTTTGTGAAAGGATAAAGAATATATATGACCTCAAACTGATCCTTCCCATTTCTTAATGTCTCTAAACAAAAACAGTAGGTGCTTTATGGTTTTAAAAGTTCCTCTAAAATTGTAGTTTACAGCTGCTCTGTGGTTTCCAGATGTCTGGACACTCACTTCTCTGCTCAGAGCCTGGAGAGATGCTCGCTCGTAGGGTGTTGAGATGGAAATGGGCCTCAGCATAGGTCCCACCACCACTGGCAATCCCCCCCTACTCTTCCCCCCCCCTCCCGCCACTTCTAGGGGAGCCTGAAAGCCACCAAGAGGCTCCCCTCCCACCCATGAGGCTGTGCTCCAGGGTGAGTCTGGCAAGCCCTCATCCCTACAGCTGTGCAGCCCTCAGAGGGACCACCCAACTGCGGGGCTGAGAGATACCAGCGGCCATGGAACTCAGGTACCGCCTATGCTGTTCTCTGGCTCAACAAAACAAACATTTCTGACAAAAGTTGTCAAAGGACAAAAACCACTGGTAAGTCATCAAAACGTCCTTGTGTCATCTGTGAGGGGACAGGAGGCCACTCTGCAGAGAAGTTCTGGAGCCCACAGGCCGCAGGCAGGAGGGCCTGAGCCTGCCTCCTGCTCTGGCCCTGCTTCCTGATGCCCGTGGGAAGCAGGCCAGGGGCCTTGCATTTCCCACTTCTCCTCAGCCAAGGCCAAGGAAATGGTTTAATAGATCCCGACTCATTGAGGCCGGCCTCTTTCTCTGCAAAATGAAGAGGTTGAAATACATATATATATATTTTAAAATGTCTTTTATCACAGTTTTTTCTCAGACTTTTAAGAATCCATGATTCTCTTAGTTAAGAATAAAAATCCCAAACTTTTCTTCGATGGTTCTTCAAATTTCTAACTAATTTTAGCATCATGAGTGAGAGACTCTCGGATCAATGGGAAATTCAGAACCAACACCTTCTTCCCCAGCGCTTCTTTTCAGATTCGGTGCCTGCAGCAACCTGGCAACCTGTGGTTTAAGCCTCGTTATAATTTTTATTTTTTAACTCAGGAAAGATGATTTAGTTGCCAATTTGAAAATACATAGAGGAGAGAAAGTGTCTTTATGGTTTTGACAGATCTGGCCACAGGCCTGAGTGTTTCATTGTGGATATGAAGATTCTTTCAGGTTTAACATTCAAAGAGTTTACATCCACCCCAGGCAACTGCCTACATCCAGGTCCAGTGAGTATTCTGTGGTTTTTAAAGTTCAGGTTGATCCGCTGAGCCTTCCCAAGAAGGTCTTTTTCCCCGCAGGACCCGCTGAAATCCTCTGAGCTGGTGGCACGGCTTGGCAGGGCGCTTTCTCCCTGGATGTGGGATTTGGGGGCTGGACCACTGTCCCCGGCAAACCAGGATGAGGTGGCCATCTAGCTGATGGGAAGCTGATGGTTTGGGGGCCGGTCATTGTGCAGCTGGAATCCTACCTCCTGGCCTACCTGCTTGGCCCTGGAATTCCCCGTGGTCCATGGGCCTCTCCCTCTGCTCATGTACTCCAGGAAAGGCCAGCCTTGGGGGGAGGTTTTTGTCCCCCAAGAACCCTCCTTGGCTACCTGCCCTCCACTGTGTGATAAATACCTCCTGGGACTCATGCACACCCTTTGTTCTGCCCTGGCTCCCTGGGATGGGCCCTTCCTTTCTCTGAGCCTCAGTTTCCTCTTCTTTGGGGTGTGGGTGCAGGTGGGGAGTGGGGCGGGGGGAGCGGGGAGACGCCCTGTCCCGGCTTTGTTGTGAGGTGAATAGAGTTATGGATGTGAATGCCCTTTGAAAGCCGCAGCTCTGCACAGAGTTAATTATTAGACAACAAAGGCAGGGCAGCACTTCCAGAGGGCAGAGTGGAAACTGCTCTAAAATTTTGCTGTAGAAGTCGGTTCCTTTAATCCTTTCCCCAAAGCACTGTGAGTTTCAAACAGCCACCTGAGCCCTGAGGTGATGGACAGGTGATTTCCTGTTGGCAGGAAAGGGCCGGGAGTGCGCTGTGGGTGGAGGCGGCTGTGGGCTGCATGGGGGCTGGGGTGTCCGTGAGGGGACCCGGAAGGAGGGAGCACAGCCAAAGGCAGAGGAGGCCCCAGGTGGGCAGAGCCTCCAGCCTGGATGACTCCATGTTTGCAGAGGGCAGCAGTGTTCAGGGTCTCTCCTCCCCTCAGACTTGCCCAGGGCTGCCAGGGCCACACAGGAGGGTACCCTGTCCCCACACCTCAGGACATGGCCAGGGCAGGCCCTGAGGCCTCAGGGTGGTTGTGCCAGACAATCAATCATTAATTGTCTTGTGCTCCTCCCCTCCCCCTCCTCAGGCTTTCAAAACCCAGAAATAGAAATGCAGGTCCTGGCAGGAGAAAGGAAAGGGCCACCGGTTGTGGAAAGCACTTTGGAAAAAGCCACTGGTGGCAGAGGTCCAGTGGTGTCAGGTTGGAAAGGTGTTCTGGGCACATCTCTCTGGGGCTCCTCGCCCCCTGGCAGCCCCTGGGCAGGCAGCTGCCACCAGTCTGCTGGGGAGGTTGCTGTCTGCAGGCTGCGGAGGAGCCTCACTGAGGAGAGAGAGGCAAGGGCCCGTGTAGAGGGGATAACACGGGTCAGTTTTTTCTGGTAATAGTCGTTTTTTAAAAAGTTAAAAAGACCTAACCTAGTGTCTAACTTGGTTGGAACCAACAAATGTTGAGGGTTCAATTTCTGGTCAGGGCACAAACCTAAGCTGTGGGTTCGATCCCCAGTTTGGGTTCGCAGAGGAGGCAAACCACTTAATGTTTCCCTTTCTCCTTCTCTCGCTCTAAAAATCAATAAACAGCCAAAACCGGTTTGGCTCAGCGGTAGAACATCGGTCTGCGGACTGAAAGGTCCCAGGTTCGATTCCGGTCAGGGGCATGTACGTTGGTTGCTGGCACATCCCTGGTAGGGGGTGTGCAAGAGGCAGCTGGTCGATGTTTCTCTCTCATCGATGTTTCTAGCTCTCTATCTCTCTCCCTTCCTCTCTGTAAAAAATCAATAAAATATATTTAAAAATCAATAAACATATCCTCCGGAGAGGATCTTTAAAAATTATAAGCAATGAGCGAGGCCCTTTTGCGACCTGTGTTGCAGTCGGGAAGACAAAGCCCCAGGAGGTCAGCGCCTTGTCCCAGGTTCTTAGCCGTGGGCGGATGACACAAGGTCAGGGAGCACTGGTGGCCCAGGCCGTCCCTAAAATGATGGGACTTCTGCTCTCCCAGCCTAATTACTCCCCCTTCCCCCACAGCACCCACACTCCTCCCTTTAGGAGGAAGGTTCTGGAACCCAGGGAGTGGCCAGGGGTGAGGTGAGGTCTGACCCTGTGGCTAGAAAACTTTCCTGTGCCAGGAGAGGGTGCAGCTCACTCTGCAGGAATGCCCTCTCCTCAGCCAGGCCCCTGCCTCCAGCCAGAGCAGCCGAGTCAGGCCACAGGAATCCTCCCAGGCCAGCGCTGGGCACCTGAGTGGTGGCCTTCCTGGCACTGTTCGCGGGGAGGTGCCATGGAAAAAACCCAGGCCCGGGCCTTCATCAGACTCCTGGCTGGCTTTGTTCTCCATGGAATGCCAGAGGCTCCTGCTCTTGGCACCAACCATGGAGTGGAGCCTGCCCTCTCCTGGCTCTGGGCAGTGCCTAGGGGCCTGAGGAAAGAACCAGGCCTCTGGTGGCAGGGAGGTGGGATGGCTCCTGCCCTGGAAGGAAAAAAGGAAGAAAGAAAGGAAGGGAAGAAGGGAGGAAGGGAAGGAAGGGAGGGATGGAGGGAGGGAGGAAGGGAGGGAAGAGGGAGGAAGGGAGGGAGGAGGGAGGAAGGGAGGGAGGGAGGGAGGAAGGAAGGAAGGAAGGAAGGAAGGAAGGAAGGAAGGAAGGAAGGAAGGAAGGAAGGAAGGAAGGCGCACATGGACGCTCAGTGATCCTGGGCCTGGGCTCTCCTCCCAAGCAGGCGACTTGCATTCTGCTTGGGAGGAGTTAGGGCGTTGTGCCCGCTTTGGTCTCCAGGCCCAGTGCCCAGCGAGAGGGCCATCCTTGGTGTTGCATGGCCCACACATGAGGATGGACACACCCTCATCTTGAGGGAACTCAGGGCATGGTTCTGGCTTCCTTCTACAACAGCAGCCACCTCTACTATTACTTGCTGGTATCACTAAATGCCGAGTACTGTGGCATGCCTTACCCACAACCCATTTATTTTCCATGGCACTCAATGAAGCTGAGTTTGGAGACAGCTGGGATGTAGAGGTTGCTCTGGGTCATTCCAGTGCTGCAGAGCCAGAATCTGAACTCAGGCTCATCTGAACCCCAAGCCAGCATTCTCTCTACCACCCAGGCTTCCAGGGCATAGACCCAATAAATGCTCCAAGAAAACCATCGGAACAAACTGGAAAGCAAACTAGAAAGTCTTCTGTTAGTTTCAGGAGTTGCCTTGGCCTGTTGGAGGAAGCTTGATCCTTGGTGAGGAGACTTAGGTTTCCCAGGCCATAAGGGAGGACAGATGGATAGAAGGACAGAAGAAAATTGAGGCCACTTACCCCAAATGAATTCCCATGCACTTGGCAAAGCTTAGACACTGGGCACCCTGGTGGCAAGAATAAGTGAATTGTATACCTGTACATTCCCTCTTTTCTTTCTTTTCTACTCCTCTTTCCTCCTCCTCCTCCTCCCCCTCCTCCCTCCTCCTCCCCCCTCCTCCCCCCTCCTCCTCCTCCTCCCCCCTCCTCCCCCTCCTCCTCCCCCTCCCCCTCCCCCTTCCCCTCTTCTTCTTCTTCTTCTTCTTCTTCTTCTTCTTCTTCTTCTTCTTCTTCTTCTTCTTCTTCTTCTTCTTATTCTCCAGCTTCATTGAGGTAAAATTGATAAAATTGTAGGATATTTAAAGCATGGTTTGTGGAAGAGTTCCCTTCTAGTTCATTGACACCTCTGTCACTGCATTTTTTATCGTTGTTATTTTTTTTATTTTTATTATTTTTTTTAATGGTGAGAACATTTAAGTTTTAATTTCCTAGCAAATTTTAATGATATAACACAGTCTTACCAACTTGTTTTACATCAGCTCCTCAGACCTTAAACCAGGGGGCAAAAAAATTTGGTCTGGCCCTGCCAAAGCATGAGGGGTGGGTTAATTGAATGTTTGAACTAATGTAGTAGGCTACTTTTTAATTTGATAATTTTGTATGGCTAGCAAATGATGTTATAAACATCTGAATGGCCCTCGGCAGAAATAAGGTTCCCCACTCCTGCCTATACATTTTTCTAAACTTTGTTTTAGAACTCTTCATCATTAGGCATATCCTCTATGCAGGCGAATTTCCTTATTTTGGTCCTAAATTCATCTCCCTGAGCCTCTTGGGTGTGCTGTGCCCTGATGGCTTCTGTTTGCTTCACCCACGTTCCCAGTCACTTGGTGGACTTTGGTGCCATAGGCTCCATGACTTCTGTTTCCATGCAGTCACTTCCCTTGGGCTCACTCCTGTGGGGGGTGGAGGGGCCCAGAGGGTGGGAGGGGGGTCTTTTCCCACCTGAGTCCTGGCACATCTGTCCTTCCATAACACAGAGACAGTGCAGGAGTCACAACCGATAACTACTGGCCCAGGGGCTGGGAATCTGGCACCAAAGCTAAAATCTTGGCACAGTCCCGCCCTGCTGTGTGACTTTGTGCAGTCACCTGCCTTGTCTGAATCTGAGCAGTGGGACTAAGTGGGATGATTAGTCAGACAAAATGCTTGGAGCACTTGGGTGCTCAGTAAATGTTAGTGACTGACAGTTAAACTAACCTTGATAAAGAGGATGGAGTGCTGCTCACAGACCTAAGGTGGCATCACTGTCACCACGCTCAGGACACGAGGAGACAGGGGGCAGATGGGGAGGAGAGCTGAACTTGCAGGTTGCGCCAAAAACAGAGCACAGGGTCCCAGGCCTGGGAGCTGAGTCCTCATTCCACTCTCAGCTCTGGGTGTGCATTTCCATGTGCCCAGCTCTGGGTGTGCACTCCCCAGGCCCAGCTCTGAGTGTGCATTTCCATGTGCCCAGCTCTGGGTGTGCATTTCCATGTGCCCAGCTCTGGGTGTGCACTCCCCAGGCCCAGCTCTGAGTGTGCATTTCCATGTGCCCAGCTCTGAGTGTGCATTTCCATGTGCCCAGCTCTGAGTGTGCATTTCCATGTGCCCAGCTCTGAGTGTGCATTTCCATGTGCCCAGCTCTGAGTGTGCATTTCCATGTGCCCAGCTCTGGGTGTGCACTCCCCAGGCCCAGCTCTGAGTGTGCATTTCCATGTGCCCAGCTCTGAGTGTGCATTTCCATGTGCCCAGCTCTGAGTGTGCATTTCCATGTGCCCAGCTCTGGGTGTGCACTCCCCAGGCCCAGCTCTGAGTGTGCATTTCCATGTGCCCAGCTCTGGGTGTGCACTCCCCAGGCCCAGCTCTAGGTGTGCACTCCCCAGGCCCAGCTCTGGGTGTGCACTCCCCTGGCCCAGCTCTGGGTGTGCACTCCCCTGGCCCAGCTCTGGGTGTGCAGTCCCCTGTGCCCAGCTCTGGGTGTGCACTTCCCAGGCCCAGCTCTGGGTGTGCACTCCCCAGGCCCAGCTCTGGGTGTGCACTCCCCAGGCCCAGCTCTGGGTGTGCACTCCCCAGGCCCAGCTCTGGGTGTGCACTCCCCAGGCCCAGCTCTGGGTGTGCACTCCCCAGGCCCAGCTCTGGGTGTTTACTCCCCAGGCCCAGCTCTGGGTGTGCACTCCCCAGGCCCGGCTCTGGGTGTGCACTCCCCAGGCCCGGCTCTGGGTGTGCACTCCCCTGGCCCGGCTCTGGGTGTGCACTCCCCAGGCCCAGCTCTAGGTGTGCACTCCCCTGTGCCCAGCTCTAGGTGTGCACTCCCCTGTGCCCAGCTCTGGGTGTGCACTCCCCTGGCCCAGCTCTGGGTGTGCACTCCCCAGGCCCAGCTCTGGGTGTGCACTCCCCTGTGCCCAGCTCTGGGTGTGCACTCCCCTGTGCCCAGCTCTGGGTGTGCACTCCCCAGGCCCAGCTCTGGTGTGCACTCCCCTGTGCCCAGCTCTGGGTGTGCACTCCCCTGTGCCCAGCTCTGGTGTGCACTCCCCTGGCCCAGCTCTGGGTGTGCACTCGCGTGTGCCCAGCTCTGGGTGTGCCCTCCCTTGGGCCCAGCTCTGGGTGTGCACTCCCATGGCCTAGCTCTGGGTGTGCCCTCCCCTGTGCCCAGCTCTGGGTGTGCACTCCCCAGGCCCAGCTCTAGGTGTGCACTCCCCTGTGCCCAGCTCTGGGTGTGCACTCCCCTGGCCCAGCTCTGGGTGTGCACTCCCCAGGCCCAGCTCTGGTGTGCACTCCCCTGTGCCCAGCTCTGGGTGTGCACTCCCCAGGCCCAGCTCTGGTGTGCACTCCTCTGGCCCAGCTCTGGGTGTGCACTCGCGTGTGCCCAGCTCTGGGTGTGCCCTCCCTTGGGCCCAGCTCTGGGTGTGCACTCCCATGGTCTAGCTCTGTGTGTGCCCTCCCCTGTGCCCAGCTCTGGGTGTGCACTACCCTGTGCCCAGCTCTGGGTGTGCACTCCCCTGTGCCCAGCTCTGGGTGTGCACTCCCCAGGCCCAGCTCTGGGTGTGCACTCCCCTGGCCCAGCTCTGGGTGTGCACTCCCCTGGCCCAGCTCTGGGTGTGAACTTCCCAGGCCCAGCTCTGGGTGTGCACTCCCCTGGTCCAGCTCTGGGTGTGCCCTCCCCTGTGCCCAGCTCTGGGTGTGCACTCCCCTGGCCCAGCTCTGGGTGTGCACTCCCCTGTGCCCAGCTCTGGGTGTGCACTCCCCTGGCCCAGCTCTGGGTGTGCACTCCCCTGGCCCAGCTCTGGGTGTGCACTCCCCTGGTCCAGCTCTGGGTGTGCCCTCCCCTGTGCCCAGCTCTGGGTGTGCACTCCCCAGGCCCAGCTCTGGTGTGCACTCCCCTGTGCCCAGCTCTGGGTGTGCACTCCCCAGGCCCAGCTCTGGTGTGCACTCCTCTGGCCCAGCTCTGGGTGTGCACTCGCGTGTGCCCAGCTCTGGGTGTGCCCTCCCTTGGGCCCAGCTCTGGGTGTGCACTCCCATGGTCTAGCTCTGGGTGTGCCCTCCCCTGTGCCCAGCTCTGGGTGTGCACTCCCCTGTGCCCAGCTCTGGGTGTGCACTCCCCTGTGCCCAGCTCTGGGTGTGCACTCCCCAGGCCCACCTCTGGGTGTGCACTCCCCTGGCCCAGCTCTGGGTGTGCACTCCCCTGGCCCAGCTCTGGGTGTGAACTTCCCAGGCCCAGCTCTGGGTGTGCACTCCCCTGGTCCAGCTCTGGGTGTGCCCTCCCCTGTGCCCAGCTCTGGGTGTGCACTCCCCTGGCCCAGCTCTGGGTGTGCACTCCCCTGTGCCCAGCTCTGGGTGTGCACTCCCCTGGCCCAGCTCTGGGTGTGCACTCCCCTGGCCCAGCTCTGGTGTGCACTACCCTGTGCCCAGCTCTGGGTGTGCACTCCCCTGTGCCCAGCTCTGGGTGTGCACTTTCCTGTGCCCAGCTCTGGTGTGCACTCCCCTGGCCCAGCTCTGGGTGTGCACTCCCCTGGCCCAGCTCTGGTGTGCACTACCCTGTGCCCAGCTCTGGGTGTGCACTCCCCTGTGCCCAGCTCTGGGTGTGCACTTTCCTGTGCCCAGCTCTGGTGTGCACTCCCCTGGCCCAGCTCTGGGTGTGCACTCCCCTGGCCCAGCTCTGGGTGTGCCCTCCCCTGGCCCAGCTCTGGGTGTGCACTCCCCTGTGCCCAGCTCTGGGTGTGCACTCCCCTGTGCCCAGCTCTGGGTGTGCACTCCCCTGTGCCCAGCTTTGGGTGTGCACTCCCCTGGCCCAGCTCTGGGTGTGCACTCCCCTGGCCCAGCTCTGGTGTGCACTACCCTGTGCCCAGCTCTGGGTGTGCACTCCCCTGTGCCCAGCTCTGGGTGTGCACTCCCCTGTGCCCAGCTCTGGTGTGCACTCCCCTGGCCCAGCTCTGGGTGTGCACTCCCCTGGCCCAGCTCTGGGTGTGCACTCCCCTGGCCCAGCTCTGGGTGTGCACTCCCCTGTGCCCAGCTCTGGGTGTGCACTCCCCTGTGCCCAGCTTTGGGTGTGCACTCGCGTGTGCCCAGCTCTGGGTGTGCCCTCCCCTGGCCCAGCTCTGGGTGTGCACTCCCCAGGCCCAGCTCTGGGTGTGCACTCCCCAGGCCCAGCACTGGGTGTGCACTCCCCAGGCCCAGCACTGGGTGTGCACTCCCCTGGCCCAGCTCTGGGTGTGCACTCCCCAGGCCCAGCTCTGGTGTGCATTCCCCTGGCCCAGCTCTGGGTGTGCACTCCCCTGTGCACAGCTCTGGGTGTGCACTCCCCTGGCCCAGCTCTGGGTGTGCACTCACCCAGTGGTTCTCTGTATGCCCAAGACTACACCATGGAACAGAACCTGCTTTCTGCTCAGAGGGACCACCAAGATCTTCAGCCTCAGATCTCTCCTCTTGGACTGCATTCTTGTGGCTGCAGAGGTGGGGTCAGAAAGTAACATCCTTCCTGGGAGGACAGGAGTGGGCAGGCTCCTGGTGGCAGATGTCTGACCTTACTGCCACCTTCTGATTCATTCAGAAACCAGTCCTCTCCAGTTTTCTTCCTGTTTTTATTTCTTTATTGTTAGCTTATGCACATAATATATCATAAATAATTCACACGGTGGTGATAAATGTCTCCCTTCCCCAGCCTTAGCCTGAGGTGGCCCTGTTATTGTTTGTATTTGTCCTTGCAGACCTCTCCCGTTCATATCTTATGTCGGTGCCCCTGGAAATGAGGACTTTGTTTTCAGGGTGTGCATTTGGCATGCACAGTAGCAAACTGCATGGAAGTCTGGCTCTGCCAGGTGCTTCCCTTAGCCAATGGGAACTCCCTTAGCCAATGTCCTGAGCATCTTTCCACTCAGAACACAGAGCTGCCCTGTGCTTTCCAGCTTCTCCATCGGAGTACCAAACGTGGATGTAATGTGTTCTCAGTAACTGTCCCCCTTCCCATGGGTATTTCTCTCATCTTTTTCTTAGAAATTTTCTGCCATGAGTTCTTTGTGCATATGCATGAGTATTTTCTTGGAGAACTTGGAAATGAGAAATGGGATTGTAGGAGCACAGGTTGGGCGCCTTTAAAATAGGATGAAGCTGCAGCTCTGGAACATCCCTTTGGAGATTGAAGATGAACAGGCTAGGTGTAAGAAGAGGGGCTGGTGAGGTTCCCTACTCCTCCAGGCAGTGACCATGTGCATATGCTGAGGGCAGGTGACCTGGCAGGGAATGCCCTTCCCCCAGATCATCCTTGACTGCCCTGAGCTAGCCGGGGAAGGAGGGGTGACCTCAGTGTCTGGGATCCCAAAATAAAGCCTCCCCCACAGGTCAATTTGGGTGTCTGAGTTCAGCATTATAGTCTCTCCTTGAAGATTCAGGAGAGCCGGAACCCCATGCTTGGGGCTCAGTAATCTTTGTTCCCGAACCTGAGAAGCCATGAACTTGAAGTCAGAGAGACCAGGTTGTGGCACAGCCCTGCCCTGCCGTGCCCCAGCTGTGGGTCCTGGGGAAAGTCACTCACCCGCTCTGATTCCCAGGTTTCTCAGGTTTTAGAAAAGGGCATATATTATTCACATCCTCTCAGCAGGGTGGTATGAATTTGGATTATAAACTGGTAAGAAATGTGAGGGATGATGAATTTGGAGCCATTATGACTATGAATATAATGCCAGAGGAGTCCTTTCTCTTTCCTCTCTCCTTCCTCCTCACTCCCTCTCTCCTTCCCTGCCTTCTTTTCCATGGATGTCATTGTACACATATTTATTGAACATTTACTAAGTGCTGGGCCCTCTGTTAGAACCTCAGAACACGGTGACCAAAACAAGAGTCATGTCCTCATGGAACAAACAGACAAGGACTTGCAGGGGGGGTGCTGCACGCAGTGATGGGGCGGAAATGGACAGTGGGAGTGCTCTCCACCTCAAAGAGCAGGCACCTCACAGGGCTGTTCAAAGCAGAGGCCAGAAGGGAGAGGTGGAACCCACTGGGCAAGTAGAGGCCGGGAGGGAGTGAAGATAGAACACTGTGGTATGGAAAGAAAACCAAGCATGTGTGAGGGTCCAGCGGCCAGGGAATCAGGCACATTTAGGGAATGAATTCACTGTAGTGATGTTACAGGGTGTGTGTGTGAGTATATGTGTGTGTGTGTGTGTGTGTGTGCGCGCGCGCGCGCACACTGGTATATTATAATATTGTATAATATAATATAATATAATATAATATAATATAATATAATATACAGATATTATATGGTGTATTAAATTATCCCATATGATAAGGTATGGTGGGATTGGAGAGATGGATCGGGTAAGTAGGCAGGGTTAGCTAATGAGTTCCTTGTAGGCAAGTTAATGAATGTGAGCTTTACCCTGAAAAGCAAAAGGGAGTGTGTAAAGGGTGTTTTATCAGAGGGAAAGGAAGGGGCAGCCTTATGTTTTAGACAGTTTTCCTGGCTGCAGTGTGGAGAATAGGTTGCAGCTGGGAGGCGATGTTCCCATAATCCCCTGAGGGTCTATGGGAGCATTGGGGGTGGGAGAGCCATGATGGTGATGGGGTGATGGAAATGTCAGAGTCAATGATGGCCTTCACTGTCCCCCTGGGTCGGGATTGGGGATGTGGCGGTGTGAAGACCAGGCTCAGTTTAAGCTCTGGCCCTGCCTAGCTTCCTGTCCTCTGACAACAGAGCTCGGTCCCCCAAAGTGGTAGCCACTGCGGGTGGGTGATCTGGATTTTCCCCCTTTCCCCCTGTGACCATGAAAGCTTCTGTCTCATTGCAGTCAGATCAGGCGAAAGAGGAGGCAGGTGTTGGCCTGGACCTAGTGCACAGGTGGGCTGACAGGATGGGGAGATTGGGCCTAACCTTGCCCTGGGTTTGGATATCAAATCCCAACCCATCTTAGCCCTGACAGAGCAAGGTTGGCAGGAGGAAGGAGGGCAGAAAGTCACACAGGACATGTCTGCCCCTCTGTCTGTACAGGCCCCTTACAGAGTCTTGTCTGGGAGTCAGGAGGTTAGGGTCCAGGCGCAGGGCCCTGAGGAGATCACTCACCTGCCTGGGCCTGGGTGTCTGGTCTCTATGGGGCGAGTGTGTGGGGGGAGGTGGACAGTGTCGTGGCTCTAAGGTCACAGAGCGGAGGAGCAGTTCCCAGAGCTGTGCCCTGAGCAAAACCCAAGCACTCCACCCTTGTTTTCTCATTTTCCATGCAAAGTGCTCAGGACAGCGGCCTCCTCATCCCCTGGGGCGGGCTCTCATGAACCCCCGTGTGAAGAAACACTTGGAAACCAACACACCCTGCTCTTCCCAGGGAACACACGCCATCAAATCCATTATCTCGTGAATGCACTTGCCATGCTGGTGTGTGTTCCTACCTAATGCTATTGTGTCTTCTATATAATAATGTAGGATACTGTATGGGAGACATTACCACATATATTAGAGCAGGCATGACAGTCTAATGTACTCTATTATCTTCCAGGACCCATCCAGCTTCCTGGCACTCAGACAGCATGACAAGTTCTTGCATTGCCTTCAAGTCCTGCTCCACCGCACACCCCGCTCACTGCCCTCATGGTCTCCTCCCCTCTCCCCTCTTATCCTGCTGTCCTCACATCCACCAGGCTGGCTCCCACTCCAGGCCTTCATGCTGCAGCTTCCTCCCTGTTAGCTTGGTGCTCATCCCTCATCTCCAGGTGTTGCTCACCTCACCTTTTCAGTGACCCTCCAGTCCCACTGTGGCAACCCTCTCCCCTCCTGTTTCTCCCGATCATCTGGCATGTCATAGTGTCACTTCCTGTGCATCCTGGTCTCCCCTAGGCAGGTGAGGGGTGTGCTCACTCTGTCCTCTGTGCCTAGAGCAGCGCCTGGCACACAGGAGGTGCTTCGTAAACCTTTGTGCTGGCCTGATTGATGTCTCATGGAAGGAATGTGAGCGGCGGGTACAACTCGATGACCTCACTGTGGCAGTGTGCACCCAGGTGCCGGCACACAGCAGTTCACAAGACAAACTCTGGGCCAAAGTCTCAGCCAGGCATGCCCGCATTGGCTGTTGGCAGATGGTGGTTGAAGCAGAAACTCAGTAGCCTTAACATTTACCGGAGGATGGTGTCTGCCCGTCTCTTTTTTGCTCTGGGCAGCTGAGGGTCCCCTGAGTAGACTCTGGGTGGGAAGTGGGCTCAGACCCTGACCAGGGCCAGGAAGAGGCACAGAAGGAGGGGCTCTTCAGATCCCAGGGCAGTGGGAGACAGCCAGACCACCCTCATCCTCGCTGGCACTCAGTCCTGCACAGAAGGCTCCAGAACTCTGGGCAAAGGTCACAGCACCTGCTGCCAGGGGAGCATGTGACCATCTGAGCACTGCTGAGTTGGAATAAGCCACACAATCAGGTCATTGTGCTAAACATGCCGGTCCCCGGCCAAGCCACGCCCCATTCCATCACTGCCAGACCTTCCTGGAACCCTGATGTGCAGGGGCCCCAAACGGGGGAGGGTGTTGTCTCAAGGACCTGGGGGAGGGGTTTGCCCTGAGGCCCCAGGGGAGGTAGATGGGAGCAGGAGGCCAGAGCCCACTTGGCTTCAGTCCCATGAAGAATGGCAGACACTGATGAGACCCCCATGTTGGACTCTGGTGGCACTTGGACAAAAAGCACTGTCCCCCAGAATGTGCCTGGGGTGGTGAAGACTGTGGGTCACTGATTTCTTTTGGAAATCCAAAGTTTTCCTCCTTCATGACCGGGTCCAGGAATTCACACTCAGTCCACTCCGGGAGGGAGATGTTCCTCTGCAGCATGGAGCCTCCACAGCCACTGGGCAAGGATTTGGCCGCTGGACTCTGGGTGACCCTTCCCATCTCAGAAAGCATGGAAATGGGGTGGGGGTCAGACTAAGCTCCCAGGGAGAGGGCTTCACCTTTTCACCTTATCTCCCTGTGCCTTTGTCTCCTCATCTATAAAATGAGGAGGGACGATGTGTGTCACACCTGATGGAGGATGGTGGCGCAGGAAATAAGGTCCTGTATGGCATGAGTGTGCTTGTCACTGTCCTTTCAGAGTGAGGAGTCACCCAGGGCTTTGCACCCTGCAGACCCTCAGGCAAAGCTCCCTGGGGCTTTCACTCCACAGGCCACTCATGGAGACTGACCACCCTGCTTGGGTTGCTTAGTTTTGTCATCACACATGGGTGACTCTAATGGAGATGCACACGGAGGAAGCACTGTTTGCTGGACACAACAATCTTGACCCCAATAGGCAGGTGAGGAAGGACTAGTCCTCTGCTGGTTACTGCAAGGTTGTCAAGTGCCTGGTGTGTGGTGAATGCAAAAAAGAGGAGCACCCGAATCACAGAGCTTGAGGCCAAGCAGGACCCCCGGGCCCTGGGGACCCATGAGGACTCAGAGACCCTGGTTCTGCTTTGCCTTCATCCTCAGTTACCTTCCCACTGAGGGAGGGACACAGCAAGCAACACGCACCCTTCTCACCTCGCCTGCAGGAAGGAAGTTGATCCAGAAGCCAGGACCAGACACTGACATGCTCTTACCTGTGAGCTTGGCCCTCGGGGCCCAACAGGTGACTTCTGTGCCCCATGTTTTGTCTTTCCAGAATCATCCTCCACGGGGACCCCCTACCACCACCCTGTGAAGAGAGGAGCATGACAGTTACTGAGCACCAGTAACACATGCTGTCCAAGGGCTGGGTGTATGCCATTCCCACCAAGCACCTCCCCAGGTGCCTTTATCCCTGAAGAAAAGGCCCCGCCCGAGACCTTGAACTTCGGAGTTGGATGGCCTTGGAGGTTCCACTCCGCTCTTCCTGTGGTTCCTGCATAAGGACTGGGACTGGGAGTCTCATTTGCCTCACCTGTGAGATGGGGATAATTTCATGGGCTGCTCGAGGACTAAATTAGACGAGGTAACTAAATCAAAGGGCCTAGGATTTGTTGCGGGCTTGCGAATTTTAGGAATGATGATAAGATGAAGTAGCTTGGGTTCTAAAAGTCTTCCTAGATGTTATGCTGGGCTACACTGCTGCTTGGGACTCAGGTGGTTTCTGGACCAACTTCCTCCCTGCAGGTGAAGTGGAGAAAGGTGAGCTTGCCTCTATTTCTTACTGGTCCCACCACTTTGGGGTCTGATCGCTTCCACCAAACAGTTTTGATTCTGGGGTCTGAGAGTTGGGTCCCTGGGCCACTGGGCCAGTATGCCCCGTCAGAGCTATTCCAAAACATAGATAGCCCTCCCTTTTCCTGGCGCCATATTCGCCCCCAACACAGCCGGTGGGCCGTCCCCTCCTCTGTGTGTGGGCTGTGGCGGGTTGTGTCCAAGCAGGGCCCTGAGGAAAGGAGGAGCCCTGTGGCCCAGCGGCTTCCCCTCCACCCCATCATACAAGGCAGAGCACTGCGATCTGCTCCAGTTCCCTCCTCTCATTGCTCATCTCCGGGCCCTTCCCTTTAATTAGAAGCATTAGCCTTCATTTGCAGGTACCTTTTTCTTTATGCAGCCTCAGCTCTTCAAGCTTCCACCCTGCTTCTAGGCCTGGCACTGAGGTGTCATTCTTAGCATTTTTGATGAGACCCTGATCCATTCTCAGAGGGGAGCTTCCCAGCAGCTGCTCTGGGGTCAATAAGGATGTCTCTTCCCTCCTTCCCCCAAGTCCAGCAAATGCTTCCTTTTGCTGTGGCTGACATCCTGCTGAGACGAGGGTCACCCTGGGGGGCGAGGCCATTGGGCCTTTCTGGAGACAAGCCAGGCAGAATGGCAGTGGTGGAGCAGCCACAGAGGTTGGTGAGACTCACCTTTCAAACTTGAAGGAAAAGACAGTCCCTGAATTTCATACCTGTGTAAGGGGATGGTCCTTCCATTCAGTCTTCAAAGAAGCGGAGACCAGAACTAGTGCTGGTCAAATTGCACAGGTTTTGCTTGTTACTTTTTTTCTAGTTCCTATAATTTTTACAGAAAAGGGGTCTGGGGGAAGGGAGAGGGCAACAAACATCCCACATCCCTAAGGACTGAGTCAAAGAAAAATAACAAGTCTGGAGAAGCCTGTCTGGGATCCCAGGCAATGTCCAGGTTTCTTAGTATTGTCTGGACTCTGCCTGTAATTCAGGTACGTGCCACCAGGGGGAGACATGTCTGCTGCCTTGCACTCATGCTGATTTCCATGGGTGTTGGTAACTGAGAAGATAGGATTCCACCCTCCCATTTACACTGTTCTTAAACTCTCTCTCTCTCTCTCTCTCTCTCTCTCTCTCACACACACACACACACACACACCACAAAATATTAATTATTGAGAAAGGACTCCTCTACTAGCCTGCGCTGTAAATTTATGGAAGTTGCTCATCCCCAATTCCTCAGCAAGCCTCTGTTGTCTCATCTTTATAATGAAGGGGTGGAAACAGTGACTTCCAGGATGCAGCTCTGAAATTATTGGATTAAAGGACCATCCCAATAACTGCATCCTAACCATAACCTCTGTAAATACCCTATTTCCAAACAAGGTCACATTCACCCATAGCAGGGATTAGGACTTCATCATGCCTTTTTGGGGGATATAATTTAGCCGCACTGCCGCCTAAATGTTCTTACCACCAGTCCCTTCCTCAGTTTCTTGTCATCTGGTCTCTTTCCACACCGTCCTGCTCACAGGGTTCCCTGCAGGCCACCAATGCCACATTCAGTGGCTCTTCTCAGTACCTGTCCTGTGACTGCCCTGCAGGATTTGTCTTGGTCACCTCTTCCCTCCCTCTAGCCCTCTGCCAGCCCAACATCCAGCCACACCGCAGCTGTGCCTTCCAGGTGTGCCTTCCCCTCTGACTTCCCTTCCCTCCCCATCACCAATTTAAGGTGCGTTTGAATCCAGGGGACTTGCTCATGTTCTCATCTTTCAACACTCTCTCCTCTGGCCAGCTCCCAACCTCCATGCTTCAGCGCTCTCTCTGAGAAGATAACAAATATCTCTTTCTGGCCTGACTGTCTCCCCAGTTCAAAGCAAGCGTTGCTGCTGGAAATCACTGAAGAGCCTCGAAGGTAACACATCCCAAGCATGACACATCCTCTACAAACACACACACACACACACACACACACACACACACACCCTGATCAAAGAAACAACTCATCTCCTCCTGGCTTCCCTATTACCAGCACAAACACCACCACCCTCCCTTTCTTGATTTTTCAGGTATCTATGCAAGGTTTTGTGACATTGTTCTGAGACACCCAGAAATACGGTGGCACTTGGAACGTGGATAGGCACCCACAAAAGTGAGTAGAGACAATCAGCAGCCATTGTTGTGACCCCACCTTTAGACACAGGCTGCGAGGCCAAGGAAGTCTGGGCTCCTCCTGCCTCCGTGGCTGAGACTCAGAGCAACAACACAAAGGCATACGTAGCAGACCATTTAGTTTCAGACCCAATGAGGCCCAGGGCTCCTCTCTCACATGCCATCTGATTTGCAATATAAGATTTCCACTGTAATTCTGCATTTCTTTCTGAGCCTCTGGTAGTGTGCTCACACTGAGCTGGCTTCCTACAAATGTGGGGTCTGATGCAATTTGCCGGGTGCTTATCTCAGCCATAAAGCCCAGCACACTTGCACTCAGGGATCTGTAAATAAGCAGAAATGCCACTGCTCTGCACTCTGCTCCCAGAGCCTCAGCCCTGCACAGCCAGAGACAACCATGGCGATCCTTATGATGCAGGCTGGGGTGGATGTAGATGACCTGCTTCCACCCTCATTTCATCAACCAGGAGGCAGCCATTGAGACATCAGGAGACTTCCCCAGGCCCCTCTGTGTGGTCCCCTTAGATGCCATCGGCCTTTACTTACCTTCTCTTTACCTACCTCTTTAGAAAGGATAGCCTTGGCCTCAAGTAGCCATTCCTGGGACAGCAGAGGGAGCCTCTAGGAGCTCACAGCCTCAGTATGTTGAGGGTGCAGTCCTGTTGTACATTTCATCCTGCAACATCTATCCACAGCCCTGACATCCACCCACAGTCCTGACATCCACCCACATCCCTGACGTCCACCCACATCCCTGACGTCCACCCACATTCCCAATGTCCACCCATAGCCCCATGGAAATGCTGCCCGGCAGCAAAGCATCTTGGGGAACCTCTAGGGATATTGCCCTGGGTGGACCCCGGGGTCTGCAGGACTCAGCAATGGGAAGAGGGAAGACAAGGAGCATTTAGGGTTGCTAAGGGTATGTTCTGTGCTCAAGGACTCTGCTGGGACCTTATAGCCTCTTCCAATGAAGGAAGCCAAGTTGGGCAGGAAATCAGTGTGCCACATACAGGCTTGGGCAAAAGTAGGTTTACAGTTGTAATACAAATAAATAATACAATAATTAATAAACAATAATACAAAATAAACTTTAAAATATTCACAATTGTAAACCTACTTTTTCCCACCCTTGTATTTATATGATGGTTCCATCAGTTTATAGGCATCAAGCCAGACCAGGATCACAGATTTTGTTTTATCTTACATTTAATCTAATTTATTTTATTTCTCTCTCTCTCTCTCTCTCTCTCTCTCTCTCTCTCTCTCTCTCTCTCTCTCTCTCTCTCTCTATCTCTCTCTCTCTCAGATGGGTGCCCTGGGGCCCAAGGTCCAGGCACAGGGACATGACAGCTTTCGGAGATGTTGCCCACATGCCTTTGGAATCTGTGCTGTTTGCTCAGGGAGCCCACAAACAGGGGTCCAGGCTCCAGGTGTGATCAGGGCAAGTGAGAGGCAGGTGGCAGGCATCACAAAAGGACAGGGTCCCCATCTCTCTAGTGTTCAGGCTCCCCCGTTACATGACATCTCTGGGGCCCAGTGCCCCGTTCTCTGACACTGGATACTCACTGCATCTGGTCTCATTGGGCCATTGTCACACAGGCTCTGGCAACAGAAGGACATAAGGATACAATAGGAGGAAACAGGTTTGGCAAGATGGACTCATCTCATGGAAACCAAGCCCTACTTGGGCCTGGATCACTTACTGGACTGAGCCCTGTCCCCATGGGCATGTCACCCTGTATTTTGGTACCCAAAGGTCAGGGGCTGAAGGGATGGAGCACCTGTACCTGCTCGTAGTGCAGCAGGAGGCACACCAGGCTCCCCATGTCCACGTCCGCCTGTGGCTACCTTGGCATTGCCCTTTGCCTGCTCCCCATCTTCTTCCAGAGCCCAGCTCTGGAGAGGAAGGAAGCCGTGTAGTGTTGGTTTGCGCCTCTTAGGAGCAGGCATTTGCAGGTACTCCTTTGGTCTTCTCAGCAGCCTTGCGAATCAGGCGGTGATTTCTTAGTGTGCAGTTCAGGAATTTTCACTTGGAGAGTTATAAAGTGCCCTTGAGCCACCCAGATCCTCGCTGCACTGCCAGGGAAACTGAGACTTGGACTCTTACCCCGCCTCCCTCCTTGGCAGCCCCTCCACTCAGTGCTTACCTGGCCAGGACAGGAGAGTGAGGCGTGCAGAGCCTCGCCGCCTGCCTGACAGGCAGAAGATAAACAGCTTCCCGTTAAATCTCGCTTAATGCTGATACTTATAAATTTATTCAGCTGTGTTTACTGAGTCGCGAGAATGCCTAATAGCATAGCGTGCTTCGTCTCACATGCTCCTACTAATGAGAATGCAAGTGTTGCTTAATTTTTTTTTTTTAACATTTCATTTGCTTTCCTCTCCCTTCTACTCCTCCCATTGTTGTTGGCTTGGATTTTAATCTGTTACCAAATTCTGGAAACTTTGGCCTTTTTTTTTGGAGGGGGGGGGGCATTAGTAAAGAGGGGGGCCAAAGCAGGCCTGGAGCACTCACTGGACTGAGCCCTGTCCTCACAAGCACTTCACTCTGTGACTCTGGTACCCCTGGGGTCCGGATGCTGAACAGACAGAGCACGCTGTTAGAGAACAAAGGCCTCTTCTATTTTCTGCTGCAGTTTGCAGAAGCTACATGGTTTGGGTCAGAATTGTAGTATTGTAGGAACAGGGAATCTATATAGGGCAGAGGACAGGGAGCTGGTGTCCTTGGCTTTGGAGAGACAAGGAGGATGGTGTGTGTGTGTGTGTGTGTGTGTGTGTGTGTGTGTGTGAATGTATTTGTGATAGAGATAGAGATAAAGATAGAGACAGATGGAGATAAAGAGACGGAGAGAGGGAGGGAGAGTGAAAAAGTAGACTCCATTTTTACATTAGTTTGATCTGCTTTGCTATGAGTTTGTTAAGATAAAGGTCTTGTAGGGAACAGACTAACATTTCTTAGAGGGGAAGAGGGTGGAGGGAGTGGGAAGAGATTAAGCAAAGAACATACATGCATACATGCACAGCCCATGGATGCAGGCAACAGTGTTATGAAGCCCTGGGGTGGGGTGAAGGTTGGGTGGAGAGGAGCAAATGGGGCAGGAGATGAGGGACATCTGTAATACTGTCAACAATAAAAAAGAAGGCACAGTTTTTACAAATAGGTCTTTCCCTGGCTATTTATCCCACTAAGGTCAACTGTGCTGACCGCTAACTCATGGGCAGCCTTCAGCTGGCCTGGAGGAGCCCAGGACCAGGCAGGGAGAGATGGCAAAGATCAGCAGAGCTCAGGAGGTGACTAGGAAGGCACTGAGGGGTGAAATGGGGAGGGCTGGGGTGGTCTGTGCTGGGCTTCCGTGGGTGGGTGGGAAGGAGCTGGTGGCAAGCTGCCAGGCCTCAGGAACACACCAGACAGAAGTCTGGAATCAGGAGCTGGGAAGGAGGAGGGCTAGAGAACCATGCCCGGTGGGCAGGACCAGGAGGGGTGGTGGTGGGGCACATACTCAGGAGCACCGAGGGAAGGGGAGTAGGATGTGGGATGAGGCCCGGGGAAAGGAAATGGGACAGTGCAGGCCTTCCGGGCCCTTCCTCCTCAACCACAAAGGGTTGCTCTCTGCTCTCCTCCAGCTCCCGTGGAATCCTTGCACTTAAGCCTTTTCTATTTCTTCCCTCCTCTAAGCAACCTGTCATGGAACTGAAACTTCTTTAAGAATTTTAGAAGATGTATAACCTTAAATGTAAGAGTTGAGTGGAATAATTTATACCTCCCTGTCAAACCCCCACGTATGCAAATGTATAGGGAGCTGTAAGCATTTTCTTATCATTCAGTGGTTGCCTTGCCTGTCTCTGTGTTGGTCAGAAGAGAGGCCTTGAGAAGGAGACCAGCGTCTGGCCCTGACCTCTCTGACCTTGAACGAGCCACGGCCTCTTTGGGTCTCCTGACCCAGAGTTCTCCACCTTCCGGTTCATGTAAGTTCTGGTCCGGATAACTTTTGCTAGGCGGGCAGAGCTGGAGGCCGGTCTGGCCAGGTGGCAGCTGCCCTGGGAACAGCACTTGTTTTTCTCTCCTTTGAGAGGCAGGGCAAGGCTATCTCCCTGGTCTGGCACCTCATGGGGCCTTGCCTTTTTGGCATTATTCAGGAGGCTGGGACTCCCTGGAGAACCCTGGAGACTGGGGAAGCCTGGGCAAGGGTGGAGACTCTGGCTGAATGTCAGAGGCCCAGTGTCTGCTCAGGGCAGGGAGTGGACAACAAGCAGGTTCCAGGTCTGCCCATCCCTGGACTGTGCCCTGTGCTGAGTCCTCTTCCTGTCTGGGCACCAGTGTCCCTGCCCAATTAAACACAGGTTGTCATTGGAGGACCAATGAAACTTCACCAGCCGTGGCTATGGCCTGGGCAGCCCTAAGCCATGGTGTCCTCACCTGTACTACCCAGACCTGTGGGTAACCTGGGCAGTGCGGGGAGGGGGCAACCTTCCCCACTAGGGCCAGCACATCCTAAGGGACAGGGGACAGGCAGGTGGCATGGATACCAGAGGCTTGGGTAGCAAGATGCTATTTGAGGAATTTGAGGAGTGAATAGAGAAGCCTCAGGCCTAGCTTGCTTTCTCCCCGAAACTCAGTCCTTTCCTTATGCAGCCAGGGTCCTGTCACTGTGCACACCTCTGAGCCTATCGGATGGTCAGCCATCCCTGCTCCTCTCTGTTCTGCAGCAGCAGCAGGAACTTCCTCCGGACACCCCCTCTGAGCCCAGCTCTGTTTGGGGTTCCCCCCGGGGGGAGGGGAAGGGGCACAGGGGCTCATCCCTCTCCTTTGTGCTGCCTCTCCCTCCCACTTCCGCTGCATGCACTGCTCCGGGTGACCTTTCACCCCTCCCTTGGATGTCCTTCAAAGGCAGCTCCTGGGGTTAATAACTTTGGCTGGCAGCCCCACACAAAACCAGGGCCGGAAACTATTGTCTGGAGGACAATGGCTGTGCAGCCCAATAATGAGGCCTCTGCAGTGTTGTCTGACGTCCTAGGTTGCCCTGGCGAAGAAGGAGGGGCACGGGCTGCCCTGCCCTCTCCTCCCGGAGATGAATTATTCCCCGGGGCCCACGGTGGGTCCCCTGATGAGGCACCAGGTTCCTGCACCCTCCAATCAGCGCATTTCCATGCAGGTGGATGTCACCCAGAGGGACACCAGAGAGCACACACCCCTCTCCAGCTCATTGTTCTGCTCCCCTGTTCTGGGTTGGAGCACCTCACAGTTCAGCACCTGGTTGCTTCTGGAAAAGCAACAGGTTGGGGAGATCTCAGTCTGCCACCTGATGTCAACCAAGCATGTGGCACTTTCTGGTGCCAGGCCTCTCTCCCCCTCCTCAAGGTGCGACCTGGGGGAGCTGGGTGACCTCCCTGAGTCTCTGCTTACGGGGCACAGGGGCGCAGGGGCCCAGGGGAGGGTGGGAACCAAGAGGAGATGTTCCCCTGGCCACTTGGTGGGGGATAAGGAGTCCTCTAGCTGTGGGGGTAGCCTATCCTCAATTATAATTTAACTTCTTTTTTAAAAAATATATATTTTATTGATTTTTTTTTTTTTTTTTTTACAGAGTAAGGGGAGTTAGAAACATCGATGAGAGAGAAACATTGATCAGCTGCCTCCTGCACACTTTCTACTGGGAATGTGCCCATCACCAAGGTACCTGCCCTTGGCCAGAATCAAACCTGAGACTTTTGAGTCCGCAGGCCAGCACTCTATCCACTGAGCAAACTGTCTAGGGCAATTTAACTTCTTTGTATGCAAGCTCCTGCCTTGTGTCCAAAATCTGACTGTAAGTTACTCAGAACATACTGTGCCACATACTGTTCCTCCCCTTTGCCCTCTGCTCTCTGTCCTCTGCCCTCTGCACGTGCTGGGCTCCCGGATCCTGACGGAGCCATGGGAAGTGGTCACTGAGGCACCAGAGTGCCCTCAGCCCTGCTGTCTGCTGGAGAGGCTGAAAAATCCCAGAGACAGTGACTAATCGGTATGGACTGTGGCGCTGGGACTGTATGGGAGACAGGGAATATTTTAACACACAGGGAAAGAAAGCCTGCTTTGCACCCAGAGAACACATGCCACCTCTCATTATGCCTGAGCACAGCCTTTCTCCGGGGCAGCCACAGACAGACCAGGAAGTAAGACATTCCTGATGCCCTTGGATAGTGTTCTTCTTTCCTACAGCTTTACTGGAAGGAATGGCTTAGGGTTGGAGAATTTTCATTTTAAATTAACTTTATTGAGGTAAATATAGACATACTATAATGCATGAGTTTTGACAGATATCTCCATCTCTATAACTACTGTTCCAATCGAGGTACAGACTCAGCTGTCACCCCAGGAAGGCCCTGTGAACACCAGAGTTTCAAATCTCCAGGGTTTGTGACCCCCCTGGCTCACAGTCTCAGCGCTGGAGTCACAGGCAGGCTGTCCAGGACTAGCACCTCACTTGTCCGCATGTACAGCGCCACCTGGGGACCTCCTGAAAGCTGGGCCTAGGACTCTGCATTCCTAACCAGATTAGCCACGCTTTGAGGCTCTGAGTCTCTCAGGTGCAGATGAGGGGACTGAGGCTCAGAGCTTGGATGTGTGCAGCTTGCAAACGCTGGTCCTGAGCACCTGGTCAAATGATCATTGTGCCCCCCTGCCCTCCAATCCTTCTTTTGGATCTCTGCCCAAATTCTAAACCTCACAAGAGGTAGGAGCATGTTAACCTCTCACCTCTTTCCTTGAGTGTGTCTGTCCCTTCCTGCCACTCTACCTGCCTGGTACCCACATGAGCCACTCTCCTGGAGATGTTAGGATTAGGGAAGAGAAGGTGTTTGTTCCTCTGCCCGCTTCTGAATGAGCTGCCCTCCCCATCAGCATGCACTTTTGTAGCCCACCTGGTCCTCACTGGGCACCCATTAGACTGGATGGCCTAGTGCTTATTCAACAAGTGATTGGTGGGGTGGATCCCATCATCCAGAAGGAAGGTAAAGCAGAAGCTGCAATGAAGTGAATCAGATGCAATTACATAATAGGATATGCGGGCAGGGGCTGCCCAGTTCAGGCCCCTTGCTTTACAGATAGTGTTGAGGATCAGCTTCCCCCTCACCTCTCTGTCTTCATCTCTATCACAGCTGGGGTTTGAGAAGGGCTCTGAGAAAACTGTAGAACAGGCAGAAGATAGCAGGTGGAGTGGCCGAAGACAAAGAGAAGACATTGCCAGTGTAAACTGAGTCCTTTTCATAGAGGAATTGGGAGGAGGTCCTGGGGTTCTGGCTGGCACTGCCAGAACACCCTCACTGCTGGGACACCCTCACTGCCAGGACATCCTCACTGCCAGCACAACCTTACTGCCAGCACACCCTCACTGTCAGGACAACCTTTCTGCTGGGACACCATCACTGCCAGCACACTCACTGCCGGGACAACCTCTCTGCTGGGCCAGGGGGGGACAACCGTGTGATTCTCCTCTGTCTGGGTTCCTATGAGCACAGTGTGTAGGGATCTACCTCTGGGAGCCTCAAGGTGTGTGTCTGAGGATCAGGCTTTACGAGTCCTGGGCCCTGGAGATGCCTGGACTAGGGAAGAGAAGGTGTTTGTTCTGGGGCCTGGGGCCATGTTTAGAGTCAGCCAGTACTATGGAACTTAAGGAGAAACAGCTTTTACTTCACACTTGGGAAGAACTGGGTTCTAACACCCCTCCTGCAACTGAGCCACCTGAGGAGGAAGGGTGTTCATCTCTGAATGTGGATAGCTGAGACCAGATGAGGACAAAGATGCCAGATGTTCCAGCCTCCTGCCCACTCCTCAAGAGTCCTCCAGGGGAGGGTGTTCCTGCCTCGTGTCCATCCTTATGTCTGGGGTGCAGCCAAGAGCAGCTTCCCCTGTGGCTACGTGTCTGGGCCGGGTCATAGATCCTCACCATGAACCTCATGGACAGTGTAGGATTAGGAGAGAGGATGGCAACGGGTCCATCAGGCTGCATCTGAAATCTTCACACATCTGAAAAAATAGGCCTGGACTTTCAATAAGGGGCTGGTGTTAATGATACAGAAATGAGAGTTAAAATAGCGAGTGAGCCTGTCTGTAGTAAGAAGGTCACGAGGCTCCAGATTGCTGTGGGTTGAATGTCTTGTAGGGTTAAGGGGAGGATCAGATGAGAGTGGAGTTTGACCATGACCAGTGCTGGGAGTCAGCTCAGCCCTGCCCCAGCCATCTGTGTGTCCTTGGGTATACCAAGGCTGTATCCTCTTTCCCAAATTGGTGAGATTGTCCTCAAGATATTGAAGTTATGTTAGAATTTAGTGGTGCTAAGGACTCCATCCAAATTTCTGTCCAGCAGTAGACTCAGCTGAGCTGGACCAACCTGGGGTGGTGAGGTCAGTGTCCAACAGGCCCATGTGGCTCTCCTGCAGAGGCCCTGAGCAGAGGCCCTGAGCACATGTGAGAGGAGGGCTATAACTATGATGTGGGGTGGGTGGGGAGGGGCATTGGATTGTCCTCAGTTCCTTTAGTCAAGCATTGAGGAAGTTTTGCCTACCTGCCAGCTGCCTGCCACTCAGACCAGGAACGCCCCCACGGGACCTTGCAGGGGTTGCTTGGCCCGTGTTGCACAGAGCAGGAACAACTGCTGGGCCATGGTGCAGACGTGAGGTGAGGCGCACAGCTGTCTTTGGAGCAAACTCATAAGGAGCCGCTCATCTGCAATCTGTTCCCGGCCAATTGAGGGGATGGGTTTCAAGTCTCCGTGGAATGGCCCACAGTTCTTCCTGAACCCACAGCATCACTTTGAAAACCTTTGTCAAGAGACAGCCTCCCTCTATTGATTGCAACATGCTGTCCGTGAGGTTTTACCATGGAAACATTTCCATCCCTGCACACCAAGCCACCCACCCTCTCTTTCTGGGGAGCGCATCTCTCAGAATGAGCTCTGCAAGAAAGGGGCGCCCAACTCCCACGAGGTGGGAGCCATAGCCATTCCAGTTGTGGAGATACACGATACATGGGCGGAGAGGGTGTGGGGAGGGAGGGAGTGTGTTGAGGTGGGCAACCTGCTGAGGGCAGAGCATGTTGGTCAGTAACTTTATATACTGACTTTCTGAACTGCTGTGGTCTGTGTGGCCTTAACGTGCATTCACTCAACTCTTTTCCGGTCCATTCTCTTTCCTAATTATGCCAGCTTTGACTTACTGCAATATCAGGGTGCAACTCCTGAGATGCTCTGGAGGGTGAAGCAGGAGCACGTTGTGAGGCTCGATATAAATGAAGCCTTGGCCAGCACAGCAGCCACCTGCATGGGGCACACGCAGGTCCACCTGGGAAAGGCTGGACATGACTGTGAGAGCCACCCGCGTTGGCTTGTTGTTGCCTGTGGGTTCCAGGATCTCTGGGTGACAGTCTTCTCCCTCTTTCCTGCCATCTATGCCTCTGACACGGGCAACAAGGACATCCGACCCCTGGTAGAAAGTGGAAGCCCAGGTTGGAAGCATGAGGGGTGGGCTGGGGGAGGAAGAGCTCTTTCCTCAGTAGGCCCTGGATGTCATGGAATTCCTCCTGCCTGAGATGGACGGGGTACTAAGGTGCATCTAGTCCAACGTCCTTACTTCAGAACAGAGCAAACCAGCCCCAGAGAGGGGAGGGCACATGGTGTTATGGGAGCTCATATTGTAGAAAACCAGGACTGCAACCCAGGTCCCCTCACCAGGATCCCTGCTCGTCCCCGTGTCCCATGCTGCTCCAGGATGGACAGTGAACACTAGTTTGAGGTTTCCCTGGGAACATCAACCGTTTCTCATGAAACCCTGGACCCTCAAGGTCTCCCATGCAAACTGCAAAGATGATGGAATTGGCCTTGGGTTTGGGGGTAAACACCCTTTTATCATCACCTTTTCTAATCTCTGCATTCCTATTGAATTGGAATGTTTTGTACATTTCAAAATAGTTTTAAAATATTTATCATGTCTTTTATCCTAAAACCAATTTGGGGGCAAAGCTATCATTTCCACTTAATAGATGGGAAAACCAAAGCCAAGACACACAAACAGTAAGTGGCTGGGCGGCACCCGCATGTCCTTGCGATTCCCCTTCAGGCAGCCAGCAGTCCTCCCCACCCTTGTCACATGAAGCCTTCTACACAGATAGATGGCCAGGAGCATCTCAGAGGGGACGGGGATTAGGGTCAAAATCTATTGTAAACCTTGAGACCTGCCTTCATTGTGGCATCTATGGCCTGAGGTACACATCTGCTTCCTTCAGGGAGTTTTAGAGTCCAGAACTGATGGGGGTGGGAGGTGTGGATTCATGCTCAGCACTGAAAGTAAGCAACAGTCTTATTACCACAACAACTTGGGTTTGAGGCCAGCCTTTCACTTCAAAGCTGTGTGATTTGGGAAAATATACTTAACCTCTCTGAGCCTCTATTGTTCTCATACAAAGATTAGCATGTGGGTGGTGTACAATGGACAGTATCTGGGGTCAGCACCTGTGGAGGAAGGAGAGTGAGTTGAGCAGAGGGAGAAGCAGAACTCCTTGGTGAGCTGGCTCTCTCCAGGGAAGTCTGAGACCTGGGAGTCGAGTCCTCCAGTCTGTAAGGGAATGGGGTGACGAGAACAGTGTCCAGCACAACACTCTGCAGGGTTGTTCTGGGACTAAATGAAGCCATTGGAGAGCATGCACTGCACAGGACCATGAGGGAGAAGGTGCCAGTTAATGTCAGGTCCTTCCTCCTCCACCTCTTGTTCCTGGTTAGGAAACCTCTGCCTGACTTTCAGGGGAGCCTACAGTGAGCAGAATCCCCAGACCTCCCAGAGACCCCAGGGAACCTGGGGTAGAAACTCACTGGACACCTGGCCTGGCCAAGTTGCTGTGAAACATGGGGAGTGTGAGGGTGTGTGTGCTGTATGTGGTGTGTGTGTGTGTGAGTGTGTGTATGTGTGTGTTATGTGTACTGGTATAGGTATATGTGGTGTGTGTGTGGAGTGTAATGTGTATGTGTATGTATGTGTGGTGTGAATTATTATGTGAATATGCTATGTGTGTGTGTGATGTATGTGTGGATGTTGTATGTGTGTGGTGTGTGTGTGGTTTATATGTGGTGTGTATGTATGTTCTCTGACAAATCACATATAAGCTCCTCAGAACAGGAACCATGTCTACTTTTTCATTCTCCTTTTCCAAATAGATCCTTTGCTTAGTGTTATAAGTCACAATGGAGCTTTGTTAACAAGATTTAAATCTATTCTTCATCTATTTGCTTCAATCATGCTATACAGAATCACATTTAAGATGAAGAGATAAAAAATGGCACCATGGGGATTATGATAACCAACTACACAGGTATTTTAAGACCTCAATGCGACCACATGCATGTAAGTGCCAGGCAAACAGGGCAGCTGAGCGAAGTCCCCACGAGGGGCTCCTGACTGTCCTCGCACAGTCGTTAAATACAAACCACGTGGATGACATTATCATCGTGTGTGAGGGGGACGAGGCTGATGCCGTGGTAGTCACAGCCTCCTCGTGCCAGGTACAATGCGCTGGATTCCCCCTAATCCTGAGGACCCTACGTGGTGGGCACTGTTCCTACTGCCTTAGCAGGCCAGGAGCCTGCAGCACAGAGCGGTCCAGCCAAAAGGTCCAGCTGGCTCAGCCCATAGGTGGCAGAACCGGTCCCCACTGGGGGTCTGTCTCAGGACATCACTGTGCTCCAATGCCTCACTCTTTTGCCAGAGATTCCCTCTTTTCAGGGAAAAGAAAAGGCGAATCTGGGCATCCCATGGGAAAGAGAGAGAGCAGGGTTGTGAAAACATAAAATGTCTTGCCAGCCCACACAAAGACCATTCAAGATGACCCCCCTCCTAAAGTGGGGGGTGGGGGTTGGGTGGGTAGCAGAGGAGAAGTCTCAGACTGGAGGAAGTTTGGGAGCTGAAATGAGATCGAGAAGGAGGCTGTGGCTCCTCTTCCCCAGAGACCACTACAAATAGGCCACAGCAGCCATCAGTGGTGGTCATCGGTGCTTCACTGTGCATTGGAAACCGGGGTGGTGGATACACACTGCAGAAGGAAGGCCTGCTCTGCCAATGCCAGCCTGCAGCCCAGGAGGCGGGCCGATGGTTGTTTATCACCTTAACTCCTTTATTCCTCTTACAAAAAGCTCATTGCCACCTTTTATTTACCTTTTCAAGGTATAATTTACATACAACATTATATTAGTTTCAGGTGTACAACGTAATGACTTGCTATTTGTATATATTGCAAAGTGATCACCATAATATATCTAGTTAACATCTGGTCCCACACATAGTTATAAACATGTTTTTCTTGGGATGAGAAATGCTAAGATCTACTCTCTTAGCAATATGTGTTGTTAACTAGAGTCACCATGACTCTATTATTATTTTTTATCTGGAAACTTGTACCTTTTCACCTCCTTTACCCATTTCATCCTCCCTGATCCCCACCCTCACCACTGCCTCTGGCAAGCACCTCTGTTTCTATGAGCTCATATTTCCCCCTGCGATTCTACGGATAGGTGAGACCGTACAATGCTTGCTTTTCTCTGCCTGACTTATGTCACTTTGTGTAATACCCTAAGGTCCATCCAAGTTGTTGTGTACAGCAGGACTTCCTTTTTATGAGTAATATTCCATTGTGCACATGAACACATCTTTTTTATCCATTACTTTATAACATCTCAGATTGCCCCCCCCACCCCCCCTCAATCCCAAATGCATTGTGCCTGCACACCGTTCAGCCTCATCCTGATTCCTTTATCTGGATGCCTGGTTTTTACTGATCAACTTTTTCTGACTTCTGGCTCCAGATCTATAACTCTGCTTCCCATTGTAGCCTTTCACCCTTTCAACTGGCCCCTTGATGTCTTTCTTTAGGCTCATCGTGGATTACCTCTATATGTGAGCCATACTCACCATTTGGGCTCTGTCTACTCTAACAGCAAAGGAGCCCAGGCATGTACATGATGTTCAATGTGAGCCCCCAAGACTGGGAGGGACAAAAGGTGCAGGGTCTTAGAAGGAAGAAGGTTGCTAGCAACACCCATTTCTCTGCTGCCCTGCCCAGCCTCTGTCACCTACTTGAATCTACTCATGTATAAAGTGGGGCACTCATTTCTGCCTTCTCAGTTGTTGGGCAGTGTTTGCAAAGGGCATGTCTCTGTAATTGTTATGAGACAAGACTGTAGGCTCCCTTGAGGGCTGAATGGTCAGGAGAGATGGTGAGAGAAGGGAAGCCAGTTCTATCAGAAAGACAGGCACACAGAGGACCAGACCAGGGGACACCCTCAGGGTGTGGAGACAGTGCTGGGAAGTATCACTGCTGCGAGGCTTGCGTGAACCTCATTTGTCACGGACCCAGGGCTTGTGCTGCTGGGAGCTCACTGCAGGCCTAGTTTTGGGAGCTCATTTTGGATCCCAGAACCAGACTTGGCATCTCCAATACTCTTCAAAATCTGGGTGATCTTACCTCCAACAGATCTCCATAATTACCAGATTGCTTCCAGCTTCTCAGAAGAAAGTGTGAATGTTACAGAGGAGCTCAGGAGTCTGGGTCATGGGCATGAAAACGTTCTTATAAATCCTTAGACTTCCCACAGCAGCCACAGAGTGCAGCTGAGCTTCTGCACACAGACAATGAAATGAGCCCTATATTCCATTGCTGCCGTGTTAGTGATTATACAACACATCTCAACATTGAATGGACTATTTGCATTTACTCTGAAAGCTGACCTCTTGAAGAAAAGAACTCACCTGGTGGGGCTCCCACAAGGTCAGAGCCACAGGAAGGATACCCTCCTCAGTCTCCCCTCCCCAGGCTTCTCTGAGCTTCTGCACACAGACAATGTGCAGAAGAGAAGCCTGGGGAGGGGAGACTGAGGAGGGTATCCCATGCTAGAGGTACAGATGTGGACATGAGGCTTAGAGAGGTAAGAGCTTTGAACAATATCAGATTACTCAAGAGAATAGGCTTGGCAGACAGGCCTCATTGCTGGAAAAAGCTTGCTCCCTGTCAGTATTTTCTGTTTGTTAGGGGCTTTGTTCAATGTGAGGGCATGGTGAACACCATCTTATATAGTTCATTAACATTAACTATATTATGTATTGCTAGTGAAGCATCTAGAAGACTTACATAACACCATGATTTGTCTTATACTATCCTATATAATAAAAGGCTAATATGCAAATAGACCAAGTGGCAGAATGACTAGTCACAATGATGCATACTGACGACTAGGGGGCAGATGCTCAATGTAGGAGCTGCCCCCTTGGTGGTCAGTGTGCTCCCAGAAGGGGAGTGGCCGGGGAGCGCAGTGGCAGTGGCAAGAGCCTCTCCCAACTTCGTGGCAGTGCTAAGCCAGTCTAAGCCATCAGTTGGACATCTCCCGAGGGCTCCTGGACTGTGAGAAGGTGCAGGCCGGGCTGAAGGACCCCCTCCCCTCAGTGCATGAATTCCGTGCACTGGGCCTCTACTTAGTACATAATGTATACTAATGTACACTATTATATATATAATGTATAGTAATGTATACTAGTTATTATACGCATTAATTAATATGAACATAATAACTAGGCACTCCTTGTTTAACAACCAAGCATAAGTTTCTGGAATCTCTCTGGTTAGTGACACCACACTATCAAGAATGACTTGTGCTCTGTGAAGTCGAAAGATGCACCTCTATAGCTAGGGCAGGTTGTCACAACCCAGGGGTCTGCAATGTTGGGCTGGGCTGCATTCTTGCAGGCATCATCTCTCTGCACAACAGACAGGTTCTATAAACATTTCTCTAAATTAAAGGTGGACGATCCAAACAGTCATGGGAAGAATCTTCCAGAACCAAGTTTGATACAGTCGCACATTTGTCTAATAAGTTTTCTTAACTGAGTGGGACCTATAAATACGTCAAACATAAACACTATCGGGAACGGGTAGGACATATGAATACGTCCTTGAAATATATGTTGCGCCCTGAGAGGGACGGTATATATTTTTTGTAATCTTTATAATTGTTTGTAAAATTTATAATTTTTAATTCAATGTTTCCATTTTTTTGTTGGTATTCTTTTCTATTTGTTTGTAATTTTGTATTTTCCTTTGTGCTTTATATATAAATAAGTGAAAAAAATATATATTTCATTTATTTTAATTAAGTATAAATAAAATAATAATAATATAAAATTATGTCCGCTGGGCGTGACGTACTGACACGTCCTAGTGAAAGAGTATGCGCCCGATGTACGTTGCGTAATTAAAAAGGGAACTCCCCGGTTAACAGATTAAAGCAAGGCCTACTTGTCATATGTCTCAAGTCATATATGAAGTTAACTTTTGAGGGCAAACAACACTTGCTGTTTTTAGGTGAGAAGATGGCAGAAGTGGCCCTACAGGTGCCCACTTTTTTATTTTAACTTGATAGTTACTATATGTGTTCTCTATCTGATGTTACACATAAATAGACTGGCTGGCTCTCCGTACCAGACTGAAAGGCTTCTTGGGGGAGCTGACACAGGATGATGGAAGCTGGATGGCTGACCATCAAGATCTCCTGTCCAGCTTCTTGCAGTATCCGTAATGAACTCCCTGGCAAATGTGCCTTAAACACCTCACATGCAGGCTACAGTGTCCTGCACTGGTTTCCTGAGGTGCCCACTCTCCCTGCACTGCTCTGGAGTCTTACCTCATGACCTCCAAACTCCTCATCTGTGTCCTTGTGGCTTGCTGCTCAAACATATCACAGCTTTCAACCTCCACTTGCTTCTTGTCAATATTTCGTCTCTCCCATTGGCCAAGGGGGCATCCTTAATAATTTGCACTGTAAATATCTCATTCTTTCTTGAGCCCTGGTCAGATTGCTCAGTGGGGTGGAGGTCTTGATGGAGACAGTTTTGGATGCAAGCAGACCTGAGCTTGAATCCTCTCTTCCCCAATTGGTGAAGTTGTATTTAACTTGGCAAGTTATTTCAACTCTCTGAGCCTCAGTTTCCTTCACTATAAAATGATGAGGAAAATTCCAATCTCTTAGGGCTGTAGTAAGGATTTAGTGAAAGAAAGTATGCAAATCATCTGGCAGGTATACAGGTGGTAGCACTTGATAACGCTCATTGTATTAAGAAAGGTGTGGCCTACAACAAGGAAAGCTTCAGGCTACACCTGTTTTACAGGGGTGGGAACGTCCAGCCTGTGGGCCATAGAAGACCCGAGAAAACATTTGGTCTGGCCCTGCCAAGGCATTGGGGGTGAGTTATTTAAATGTTTGACCATATTTAGCCAGCTAATTTTTAAGTTGATCATTTTGTATGGCCTGCGAGTGATGTTATAAATATCCAAATGGTCCTTGACAGAACTCAAGTTCCCAAGAGATTGGCAGAATTCTGTCAAGTTCAAGGAGTAAGTATAGAGTCAGGAATGAGAGATGGCCTCCTGATGTAAGAAGTGGGGCAGACACTGAACAGGGTTAGCCACCTGAAGAAGGGTGTGAGACAGTTGTCAGAGGAGCCTGGGGTGGACCAGCCCCCATTCACTGACCCAAGCTGCCTGGCCCCACAGTGATGACCCGGGGAAGGGGGACAGGGACTTGCTTCTCTATTGAGCAAGCCCCCTGAGTCCTCCTCTGGCACCAATCCACACACCAGGAAGCCCCTCCTCCAATCTCCCAACCCAAGAGCGTTTTATATGTCACTCAACTTCCCCATCAGCTGCTCTTATTTCAACCAAAACAAGTCTGAGTCTATGTCACTGTTACGAACACAACTCTGATGGTGAACTTAGCTTTTCGTTTCTAAGGCTGAACTTCCACGTGGCTCGCCAATAGTGTTGGTCTCAGCAGGTTCCAAGTTTCATGCTATAAAACTGTGATGGTTTTATTGACCAATTATCATAGGTTAATGATGATTATTTTTATGAAAGTTGGCGGGTCACCCACTGGACAGCGGGTTGAGCAATGTCATCTCAGTCTTAATCACAGAGCATAAAATGTTAGAGCTGGAAGGGCCTCAGAGGTCATGTAGTCCAGTCCTCTCATTTAACAGAGGAAGGAACTGAGGCCAATGAGGCCTGTGGCCCGTGAGCCGTGTGTTTGACACGCTTGGCTGGGAGAGATGAACTCTGGGTGAGAAAGGCTGGCAGAAGAGAAAGATGGGGAAGCCCCCACAGAGCAGGCCTCCCTCCTAGGCAAGTCTGTGAAGAGTCTGATCTCTTTCTTGTAATGAGGGGCCATCGGCCTTCTGAATTCTAGATACAAAGATATGCTGTTATCTGATTTGCAATGCCAGTGTATGGGAAACTGGCTACTTTAAAGTCTAGATAACCTTTAAGGGTTTGATCCACTCTGACACTTTAGGGCAGTATTTTATATGGGATGCATGATACTGTACACATAATAATTTACTTATTTGCTTACATTCTTTCTCCTATAAAGTGGTGTCTTGAAGACAGGGCTGTGTTCCTCATTTTTGTTTCTCCTGCGGCCTTGCTGGTATGTGCTCAATTAAGAGTTGCTGTATAAATAGTGGGTGAGGGTGAATTGAAAGTGTATGAAGGTGTGACCAGGAGGAACCAGGTTCTCTACACAGAGGGCAGAGCTTGAGAGCAGAATAGGCTCTCATTTGGTTGACAATCTGAGAAAAGACCAGTTCGTGGGGTGGGAGAAGAATTGGTTTAAAATTGAAATACTGAGAGCTGCAGTCTAAAGTTGTTCTGTAAAAAGAAAAGAAAATTATTGCAAATGCATGGTAGCTTCTTGGCTCAGGAAGAGAGTCTGTAAGGACTGAAGATGGGACACGGGGGCACCTTGACTAAAACATGCTGAGCGATGAGAACAAGGTTGAGTCAACAAATTCTCCAAGGCCCCGCTGCCAGCTCCCAGCAGCCCTGGCACCAGAACCCTGCTCCTGCCCCAGCTCTGTGCTCTGCAGCAGATTCCCACTCCTGATAGGGAGAAACAAGCCTGGGAATCCGAGGTCCCTGCATCTCAGAAAAAGGAAGAAAAATGTGGGACTACATTTCCGTTTGGTTCACACCTCAGTGGACTCTTTTTCCACCACCTCCTGCACGAGGCTCACAGCCAGCCCGCCAGCCATCACCGTGTCCACCAGCTGGAGAGGATGCCCTCTCCTGGACTCCACCACATCTCGCTCGGCCAGAGAAGCGGCTGCCGGCACTCCCCTCTGCATGGCAGCCTCCTGCTCCTAAAGGGAGTGGTGGTGCTGATGGGTTTCTTATCTTTCTGGGTCCTGCTCAAGGTTGTTGATCTGAACAATCTCAATCATCCAAATGAGTTTGCAGCTGCTACTTCTCATCAGAAACACAAATCCAGTGGTTATGAATAAAGTGTCGGTTTCCTCACAGGGTGCTGGAGACAGGGGCTCTGTCCCCTGGGTGAAAACAGACAATTAAATCTGCTCCCCAGGACCCGGAGAGGAGACACATCGAGGAGGGGCCTCTGCATTATCCCAGCGTTTCCATCCGAGAGCTCTTCTGAAATCCTTCTTCCCTTCACCCCTCTCTTGGTCCTCCCTTCCATCTCTCCTTTCCCTCTTCTTTCTTCTCTTCCCTCTTTTCCTTCCTTCTTTCTTTAACACACATTTATTGAGTGCCTACTAAGTAGGAGGCATTAAGTCAGGGCCTGGGTGGGGGAGGGGATACAACAGTGGGTAGACTTGGGGACTGAGGGGTGCCTCAGGGACTTAGAATGCAGCTGGACAGACATGTGGCCTTCTGCTCTCAGGAAGCACAGACAAGATATTATGGATTTTAAAACAGACTTTAAAAAAATAGCCATTTTTTATCAGCAGACAGAAAGCCAATGTGAAGAAGGAGGTAAAAAATACCTCGCGCAGTTTCAAAGAGGAACCGTGCCATCTGGGAAACAGCCAGTCAGTGGGTAAGGGAGGGCATCGTGGAGGAAGGCAGACCTCAGGGGCTGAGGAGCCAGCGTGGGCTGGGGTGGCTAGTGGGCACATGGAACTCACCACACCCGAGCTTCTGAGGGGAGAGCTGGGCGGCAGAGGCCCCTAGTCCCCACAGCAGTGTGAGCCCCGGCACATGCGTGAGTGAGCCACGGTCGAGTGTGGGAGTGGATGGCTGGACAAGACAGTAGAGGAGGCTGAATGAGGGTGACTGAAGGGGCTGGGAAGGTGGGCTGGGGTGGAGCAGGGCCTGGGAGCACCTCCTGGGAGATGCTGAGGTGGAAAGCACTGTCCCAGGGGAAGCCAGTTTCTGGGAAGACCCATCAGGGCTGTGGGTTGGGAGGGTCCAAAGGATGGCCCAGGAGCAGGAGTCAGAAATGGTTCTGGTAGCACCTGGTGACCTTGGGCATGTCACTTCATCTGCCCACCTTGCTCACCATCCTGCAACTGTGGAGGGCACCCCTCCTGTTGTCTGATGCCCTGGAAACCCAGGGCCTCGAGGCCCGAGCAGAGTGGGCTGGGCGGTGGGAGCCTGGGAGGGTAGGGCAAGGTTGTGAACTAGGCATGAGCACAGGGGCAACTGAAAGACACGAGAAGCTGCAAAGTTTGGCAACTGACTCATTGTTTGGGAGTCAGGATGAAAATAAGGGGAAAGGACAGTAGGCATTGTTGGGAGCTTAATATGTGCCTACTGCTACGCACACACTGTCTACCTCATAAGATTGGCACTGTTATTGCTATTTCCCCACTTTATAGATGGGGAAGCTGAGGCTGGAAGAGGTACATGATTGCTCCTCTTTATAAGTGACAGAGCGGGATTTGAAAACTTGATCGTTTTACTCTTGCCAGAGCCCTCAGCCCTGCTGCACACTGCTCCCTCATGCAAATCACTCCCGAGCCTCACCTGGGCCCTCCGCGGTGGTGAGCGGGCTCTCCAGCAGGAGCCGGCTGGGAGCTGCTGTGCCCTGGGGCCAGGCCCGGGATCAGTGACCACATGCATGGCGGGCTAGCGAGCTGGGCTGGAGGACGGGCGCTGGGAATCTGCCATCAGAACCAAGTAGAGAACACGAGGCCTCTCATTTGTGAACGGCTTTTCATTTTTACCTCAACTGATCTCATGTCAACCCTGGGAATGAGGCTTGAAAATTTTTAAAAATATATATATTTTATTGATTTTTTACAGAGAGGAAGGGAGAGGGGTAGAGAGTCAGAAACATTGATGAGAGAGACACATCGATCAGCTGCCTACCGGACACCCCCTCCTGGGGATGGGCCCACAACGAAGGTACATGCACTTGACTGGAATCGAACCTGGGACCTTTCAGTCCGCAGGCCGATGCTCTATCCACTGAGCCAAATCTGTTAGGGCAAGGCTTCGAACTTTTAATTCCCATTTTCCAGTTGAGGAACCTGAGGCCTGGAAAGGGGCGAGCATTGTCCAGGGCCACCCAGCTGCTAAATGGCAGAAGACTGGAACCTGGTTCTCTTTCCCTGGGCTCTGTTCCTTGTCTGGGCTGGACAGAGATGCCTACCCTCTGAGGGGTCAGAGGGCAGGAGAACAGAGCTGGTGTGGCCTCTTTCCCCAAGTCCCGGCAGGGTGGAGGCCTGGGCCCTGAGGGTCTGCCTGAGTGGCACAGGCTGAAGCCAGAGCTAATAGACAATGGCAGTAAAACAGAGCCTCCCAAGTGGGGCGTCCTGTGGCATCCCCTCTCCAGAACCCAGAGGGTGAGCAGAATGCAGGGAAGGCACTGCAGTCTGCCCTTAGGCATTGGAAGGTCCAGGTCAGTGGGCTGTTAGATTCATGCTGACAGAGGGGCGGCCTTGGACTGCAATGGGGGGAATAGGTGCTTGGAGACAGAGTGCTCAGGGTTCAAACCCTGGCTTGGCCACTTCCTGGTTTGGTGGTTTTTGATCTTGCTTGCCCTATCTGTAAAATGGACCACCAGCTTTCTGACCATTATAAAGTGAATGAGTGAATCCATATCTGTGATACTAATAGATTCCACCCACTTCATGAGCCTCTGTGGGCCAGTGCTGTGCTGGGGGCTAGGATAGCTCTGTGGCCCACTCAGATGAGACTAAGCCTCCACAGCGCAGGCCCACAGCCTCCTCTGCTTCCCTGCTTCCACCTGTCGGGCATCTGAATTTGCCCCAGAACGTGGGCTCTGTCCCAGCACCTGTGTGGGAAGGGTGGGAGGAGAAGCATAAATGCAGCCTTGCTCTGAGCCAGCGGTAGCCAGAGGTCGAGGTGGGGCTGGGGTGGGATGAAGTGGAGGGTGGGCACCTCCGGGGTCCCCTGTCAGGCTGCCTTCACTTCAGAGGCCCAGAGAGCTCGACTCAGATGATCTCACCGGTGTTCAAAGCTTCCCCAGGAGACCAAGGGCAGAGCGGAGAGCACTGGAGTGTGATCTGCTGACAGCTGCAGGATCAGAGCCTGGCCGGGGATCACAGGCTGCGGGGGTGGCAGGCAGTGCACAGACTCAAGGCCCTGCCCTGGGCCCCCAAGTTCACTGACCACAGCGTGCAGGGAGGCTCCCGTCCTAATCAGCAGCCTGCACTGTGTGCCCGATGCTTTTCCTCGTGGGTTACCTTTGCCAGTCCTCCCAGGCCTGGAAGGAAAGATCGCTCCCATTGTCTAGGTTAGGAAACTGAGGCACAGAGGGGTAGAGTGGCTTATTTAAGGCCACACAGATCATCATCATCATCAGTGAGATGTGGTTCCCCCTCTGTCTCCGTCACACAGGCATACACACACATACATGCACACTTGGGTGAGTGGAGCCTTTCTCTCTAGCCAGGCTACCTCATGGACTAGGACGACCCACTGGACCTCCGTCCTGCCTCTGTCCCCTGGAATCGGCAGCAAGGGCCGGGTGGGAGGAGGTCCAGGAGCCCCACCAAAGGCCCCCTGCAGCTCAGGGCCCAGAGGAGGTGGAGGACTGCCCACCACTGTTTATCTGGTCTGGTTCTTTACAGATGTCTCTCCCCTTCTTTCTATTAACACCCTTGGGTCCATTCCTTCTCATCTTCCTCCGTCTCTCCTGCTTCTTGGCTCACCCCGCTGCCTTTCTCAGTGTTTTCTTTCCTCCTTTCGCTTGGCCCCTCTCCCTTCCCCCCGCCCTCCCACTCCCCCTCCCGTGCTCTCTCTGGACTTCTCTACTCCTCCCTTTCTTGCCCACTCTCCTCCTCTTCTCTTTGTCTCTTTCATCTCCTTCCCTTCTTTTCTGTTTGTTTTTCTCCCCTGGTGCCCCTCGCCCACCCCGCCCTGCCAGGCTCCTCCATCTGCGCCCCCAGCCTCCCCTCTCCTACTCCCCCTCCTCTCAGCTCTTGCTCTTGGTGATTTATTACTTGCCCTGCTGCTTCTGACAAACTATTTGTAGGAAAATGAGATTTGGTCCACGCTGGATGGCTCCTCTGGGAGGCAGCGTGGGGGTCGGTGTCGGAGCCCTGTGCGGCCCCCACCAGAGCCCCCGGCGCTCGCTCACAGAGCTCTTTAAGATAAATGAGCAAAATTAAGAGACTCACTGGGGGGAGAAAACGCTGGATGGCAGCGAGTGGGAGCGGTGGTGCCTGGTTTCCTCCCAGAAATGCACCCACATGTGCCCCACTGAGGCTCCCCATCTGCTCAGACTCCTGGGACTCCCTCCCCCTGAGGAACTTGCAGCCCTGGGTGGGTGCACTTCTGCCTTCCCAGGTCTGGCCCTGAGGAGGGCGGAGTCCTCTCCAGCACTAGCAACAGTTTGGGCTGGAGCAGCAGGTCTGTGGAGGTGATAGAGAGACCTGAGGAGGGGGAGGGGCAGGGGCAGGGCACAGACAGCAGAACAGGTGGGGGACAGAGGGAGTAGCCCCAGGCCTTCTCTGAGGCCCAAGCTGCTCCAGCCATACCTGAACCCATGGGACCTCAGCAGGGCTCACATTCTGGGCACAGGCACCACTCAGGGGAAGCCTTTGCAGAGGCAAGTGCGATGTCCCCTCCCACATCCCCCTACCCCGGATCTCTGGGGGTTTCCGCTTCTGGTGCTGGGCAGCAGACTGTGAGCTCCTGTGGGCAGCTGGTAGGTCTGTGGTTTTCCTGCAACACTTTAGCAAAAGGATGCACAGGCCTCCTGGCTCAGCCTGGCCCACTTCTCTCCTGACATGAATACAGGAATGTTCACCCCAATGGGATGTGCACGGAACCCATTACCCAAACTAGTTTTTCTTATCTTAAAAGCCATACACTTATTTTTCTGTCAAACATTAAGAAAATAGAGATACGCTAAACAAGAAAATAAAAACCACCTATTATTTTATACTTTCATTTTTATCACAGTTTTAAAAAGCACATATACTCAAAAAAAGATCATATTGTACACATTTTTAACCTATTTTATCCACTCAACATATTGTACATACCTTTTTCTGATGATATTGGTCTTCTGAGATATTATTTTAAACTAGAAGCCCGGTGCACCACATTTGTGCACTGAGTGCGGGGGGGGGGGGGTCCCCTCAGTTCAGCCTGCATCCTCTCACAGTCCAGGACCCCTCAGGGAATGGTGCCTGCTGGCTTAGCGGGGAGCAGGCCTAAGCCAGTAGGCAGACATCCTCTAGGGGTCCTTAGCACTGCCTTGGAGGAAAGAGAGGCTCCCACCACCTGCTGTGCTCGCCAGCTGTGAGCCCGGCTTCTGCCTGAGCAGCACTCCCCCTGTGGGAGCGAGGTGACCACCAGGAGGCAGCTCCTACATTGAATATCTGCCCCCTGGTGGTAAGTGTGTGTCATAGCAACTGGTTGTTCTGCTGTTCTGTCGATTTGTATATTAGGGTTTTATTTTATAGAATGGATACATTGTTTTATTATACACTGAGTGGCCATATTATAATGATCTCATGATCTCTGAATGCATAACAATCTGGCCATTCAGTGTGTGTGTGTGTGTATTTGTGGTGTGTGTGTGTGTATGTATGAGGATCCCAGTGCATGAATTTGTGCATGGGTGGAGTTCAGCCAGTCTGACCAGGGGGGTAGGGGGAGCATGGGCAGTTGGCTGGCTGCCTGCTGGTTGAACTCCTGTTCAAGAGGACAATTTGTATATTAGCCTTTTATTATGTACGATATACACTGAGTGGCCAGGTTATTATGCGTTCAGAGATCATAATAATCTGGCCACTCAGTGTATGTTTATATAATGGTGTTTGTTTTTTTTTGTTGTTGTTGTTTTGTGTTTTTTTTCTTTTTTTTTTTTTTAAGCAAGGCACATATTTCTGTTTATTTTGATCATCTCTAAATGTTTGCTTTTCTAAAGAAGTGCTAACCTTAGGATCCCCCAGATCATCCTGTTCTGGTCATGGTCAGTGATGCAGCCGTGGTTCTGCTCCTTCCTGGCCCCATCAGAACAAGCTGTGACATATTGCCCAGCTCGCCAACTCCAGTGCACCTGCTCTGAGAAGCCAGCCTGCATCAGCCCTTCCAGTACTTTGTAGATTCTCAAAGACCACTGGACCCTTGTAACCAGGACCTTCTGAGAATATTCTGGAAGCAAGAGAGTGGATAAGGCTTTAGGTGCTATAGGAACCAAACGAGATATCATATTTAAAGAAAAGGCTAATTTTTCTTGAGTCTTGGTAACATATTTGCAAATAAAGCATGAGCCAAATTATAATTATGGGCCAGGTTACCTTCACTAGTGTTCAGTGTGTTGTAAGTTCAAAAGTGCGTTAAAATGTAAAACTTGGAAATGTGGTCATTTGGAGCCTAATCTGAGAAGTATCTGAGAGCACATGAATGGAGAAGAAGAAAGGGATTACAGATATAAAAATGGAGAAAAGCTCAAGATTCAGTGACTACCCACAGGTACTCCAAGCGACTGGTACTTTTGAGGTGTTTGTCTGAATATCTGTCAGTCTGGAGTATGTGACTTTTGGGAAGACTGGAAACTGATGAAAAATCATTTGATAATTTGCGCTTTGGGTTTGTGCTGTCATGGCACTTTTGTCATAAAATGTGTGTGGGTTTCACCCTCATTTGTGTGGCTTAGTTTGTTGGACACCATCCTGTGCACCAAAAGGTTGCTGGCTTGATGCCAGGTCAGGGCACATTCCCAGGTTGTGGGCTCCATCTCCCATAGCCTGTGTTTAGTAGGCTGCCAATCAATATTTCCCTCTCATATAAATGCTTCTCTCTCTCTCTCTCCCTTCCTCTTTCTCTAAATATCAATTAAAAATCTTTAAAAAATAAAATGTGCATGAGTTATGTATGCTGAGATCTCTGATCTGGGAGGTACCCTTCTGATGAATCTGTCCTTGGGGCCTTTAGGGACTGCTTTTGTTACTTGTTATAACCCTCAGTGTCTCTAGTGGCTGTCCGAGGCCATGCGGGGAGGGAGAAGCCCATGAACTATTTTCAATATTTGGAAAATATTTGCATTACCTACAATAAAGTGTCTTGGACTCATGAAATGCCAGGTTTCTTTGCTTTGAGTTGATTTATACCAACTCGATGGGCATACTTACTACCTCAAATGGATTGCTCTGACTGACATTTTTTCTAGGTCTTTGATTTGTGAATGACAGGGAGAGCCAGTTGTTTAATAGAGTCTGTATTTTCTAATTACATAGGAGTTCAGGCTGGATAGCAAAGAGTCTTTGATGAAACAAGCTTGGGAAGCAGCAGCAAACAATGTCACCCATTGCCCTCTCTCTGTTACCAAGTAGCCAGTCAGGCAAAACCTGCCCAAACAGGAGGACCCCAAAATTGACCTCATGGTAGGGATTTCCTAGGAAAATCCATCCAAATCTCTCTCCTTCAGAACATGAAAAAAAAAAAAAAAGTGACATCTATCGAGGGTGGGGTGAAACAAAGGTATCTGCTAAAAACTGGGAAGAGCCATATGAAATAAATGCGGACTGACTCATTCTGTTGATTTAATCTGAAGCCCCCACCCCCTCCCACCCCTGTCAATTTATTTTATTAGGAACAAAATAAATTAAAACACCATGATTCTTTTAATACAATCTGAGATTTACTCTGCATCATCCAGCCGCGTTTCTGATAAGAAATTCATGGCTCCTCTGTCCCCAGAAACAGAACAGTGATCTTTATGGGGCTGGCGTGAGGAAGCTGTGGGCACGGCCCTGTCACATTAAACTGTCTCAGTGAAGAGGCAATTTGTTTGATATTAAGAGTTATAAAAATATCAGCACAGAGCAGTTACGCTGGGGATATTGCAAAGCCAATCTGAATGTTAATGTAGTGTGAGCAATAAGCACCGTGTTCCCCATGCCCATGCCACACACCCGCTCTGCAAATATTTGAAGAGAACACAATGGAGGTTTTGAATGTCTTGTACTTTTTCACTCCTATTTCACACGCAGGCTCTCTCCTCGCTGGATGTGGGGCTGGCAGGGCATCCAGCATTCTTGCATTGCTGGGGAGAGACTTATGAACATGGCCACACAGAAGTCTTCCTCTCACTCTGTTTATGCCCCTCATGCACAGGCCACCATCCCAGTGCTGCCCAGCATTCGGCCTTCTCTGCCCACAGGCATCCAGGATTTTCATCCTTTACTTCCCTCATACAGTGGAATGCTATTTCCCAAGCATCTCCCCCATCCTCCGAATCACCCGCAAATGCCCTCCTTACCCCTCGCCACACCCTGATTGCACCCCAGCTCTTTGTCTCTTTCTGTGGCCTGTAGGTGATTCTTTGACCTCTCCTCTCCGTCCCCTTCTATCACTTTTCTCATTATTTCCATTTGCCATCATTCCTCTTCCTTCACCTCCCAGTCACCTCTTCCCAGCCTCTTCTCCCATAAATATCCATTCAGCTTTACAGATAGATCTTTCTGAAACATGCTAACCAATTAATTTCACTTGCACAGGCGCCTACCCCTCGTCAGGCATTGGCTGGTGGCTGAAGGAGACACGGCTTGGACAAGATGGGTGGTCTCTGCTCTCTGGGGACTGGAGGTGCCTTTGGGAGGGGAGGTGGGGATAGAAGAGGGGGGGTGGTAGTTCTTCTCAGGCAGGACTCCAGGAGAGAAGGTCCCCAGGAGAGGTCTGAACAAAGGCCTGAGGGGATTTCTGGAACCTGTCAGGGAAGGGGTGGCTCAGTGACTGGGCCTGCAATAAGGGAGGCAACTCATTGACAGGTGATAGTGGAGACCTGAGCAAAGAAAGGCGAGGTGGGAGGATTTGGGGGTAAATTTCACGAGAGAGTGATCACCCAGCTTGGCTGGGGAGGGCCAGGGATGTGCACAGGTGTTGGACTCCCCGTCCAGGAAACGTTACAGCACACCAGTGATTCCCAAGTGTGGTCGGGCCCTGGACTCGGAGCTTCTCTCATGTTAGCATTTACAGAACTGCCTGCCTTTGCCTTTGGCCTGTGCACATGAATGTGCAGGGGGTTTTCTGTTGCAAACTTGGGAGGGGTGCACACCAGTGAGCCCACATTTTGCATGAGGTTGCAATTCTGCCTGGGGGGAGTGTCCGCTTCAGGTAGAGTTCCATGCCTTTTACAGCAAGAGGGTACAAGCCTCTGTCCACAACACAATTAACCTTTAAGAAACTACCAGTTGTTGAATTTTGAGCAAATGTCAAGAAGAATAGCCACAATTATCTGAAAGGTGATTCATATACTCCTCCGTGCTCCACCTACATATTGTCCTGAAGCCAGAGTCTGTTTATGCACTGCAACCAAAACAAAAGATCGTGGCTCCCAAACACAAACGCAGGGCTGAGACCTGTCTGTAGTCTATTAGCAGACATGCAATCAGGCTGGCTATTTTTTGAAAATGAAGTTCTTTTCCATAAAAATACATTCTCTACACTAGTATAGATGTATTTTATATCTATATAGGAATGAATTTATTACTTTTAAGGGAATTAATAAATATATATACTTTAAATATCCCAGGTTTGATTTTTAACACAATAAATATTGATGCCTATAACCTATATAGGCAAATGCCCTTGGGCTGCTAGACAATTTTTTTTTAAGTACTAGAAGGTCTTGAGATCAAAATTTTGAGACCTGTGGGACCAGAATGTGTCTCCTAATGATTAATAGTTATAAGTTTGAGTTGAGCAAAGAAATCCTTTGCCCCCCACCTCTCCCTTGCTCCCTCACTCCTTCCAGCTCTGGACTGCTGGGCGCTCACACTATCCCCCACTACCTTACAGCAGCCTCCCCCTGAACCCCTCTTCCAGCAGCAAGTCCCCTTCCTCTCCCTCTGCCAACCTTCCCTTTCTCAGCACATTTAGCCACATCACTTCCCTCGCTCCCTTTCCACGGATTCCAGAACCAAGCCACTTGCATCCGTCCAGCAGGCCTCCCTTTCCCTAACCGCCCTTATCATCTTCACTTCCGATTTCCTTTCTAGTCCCTAATAATTCTTTCTCAGGTCAGCTCCCTGGGTCTTCTGCCATGTATTGGGGACATGAGTGCCCTCCTCTCTGCTCACCAGCTTCTTCTCAAAGTCTCTGTCTATCTGTCTCTGCAGTGACCAGGGTCTGCCTGGTGCTGAGGACCAGCCCAGCCCGGGGCCACCTCTGAGGGCTGAGGAGGGCTGTTGTGGGCTGCGAAGGAAGTCGGGCTTTGAGGCAGACAGATCGGGCCTGCATCCCAGCAGTTTTACCTGAATCACTTGTGGATTTTACAAAGTAGTTGGTTATTTGTTTTGACAGCTACATTGATGTCAACTATAGTCTAGGACGGCCATTAGTTCTCAAACCTCAGGTAAACAGATTCACTTGGACTTAGCTTGCTGAGTGTGGAGAGGCCCTGGGGATCCTGACCTGAATGTATGGTGGGATCCACTCATCTATGTTTCTAACAAACTGGAAGCACACCCAACACGGGCCCTGTATTTCCTGAATTCTCCTGAATCTCACATTCCCCACTATTTTATGGGACATCCCAGTTCTTCAAACCCGACTCAGTTTTTATTTATTGAGTTTTTAATATCATGTGCATTGTATTTATCGACTGGCTGGCTCACATTGCCACCAAGCTGTCACTAGCTATCCCCCGCCACCCCACACACACACACAGAGTGGGGTGTGTAAGGGAGCATGGGACCTTGGGTGTCATTTAATGTCATTGAGCCTTAATTTCTTCACCTTTAAAGTGAGGAGAGCCATTTCTCAGAGGGTGTTGTGGGAATGATGAGGGCTACTGCATGTGGGGGCCTGTGTGAGGTGCCGCCCATTTCCACTTTAATTATTTTTCTTGGTGAGAAGCCCAGTTGCCTATCCATGGAAAGGAAGAACTAGCATCTCGGTCACTAAGGTGTACCCTGTTTTTGGCCTCCCCTAACTCCCACCACCCAGGACAGCGCTGGTCAAGGTTGGGGGTGGACACCAGTGACTGGCTTCCTGCCACATCCTCCCCTCCCATCTGGCCCTGTCCAGACCGAGCCTTCGTCCACCACTGTCTGCAAGGACTCAGCCTCCTCTAACATGCCCTGGAAGCCAGCTGTCTTGTTGGACTTCCGGCTTCATTCTTTGGACTTGCTTAATGTATCTTGAGCTGGAGGGCCCTGATGTAACCCGTATGCGCCCTCATCTCACTGCCATGAGTACAAGAAGGTTACAGTGGCTTCCGGGGCTGGAGAGGTCACTGTGGGAACTCAAGGCTATGCCCCACCCCTTGAAACCCCCATGGCTCCTCCCATCATTTCAGCCTGCCCAGTGTCACCAGGCTCTCAGGAACCTGCTGTCCTTGTCTGCTGATGTTTCCTGCTTCTTGGCCATGGCCACTCTGCTCAGGCTGCTCCTTGAAGGCTGGCCATCACCACTTGCTCTGGATGGCCAACAGCTGAGCACCTGCAAATGGGAAAATGAAAGGCTCCTCTCTCCCGTGAGGCTCCATTACAGGTGCCAAACAGCTTGGACCCTGAGGAGTTACAGGCCAGCCACTGTGCACATGGCTTTTCCCCCGCAGAAGAGTGGCTGAGCCCAGGGAAGGCTGGGCCAAGCGAGCTCAGGTGGTGCTGGCCTCCCCTGTGAGGACCATTTGCACCTGCTGCTCAGTCCTGTGTCTTGTGTCTCCTCACTCCGTGTGGCTTCCACAAAGACCCCTCCCTGTCATCAGCCATGCCTGCACATGTCCCAACCCCAAGGTGTTTTCCCAGGAAGTTTCGTAGCCCTGCACAAATCAGCGACTAAGTGTGTAGGGGGTCCAGGGAACCCAAGGCTCATCCCCATGTACAATTACACACAGAGAACAGTGATCAGGGGAACCCTGCCCTCTCTCCAGGTGGAGTGAGCTTCCAGGGAGGGTTAGAGCCGGAGTTTGCAATGTGTGTGTGAGGAGAGGGTAGGAGCTGGCCTTGTGAAGAAATTACTCTTCCTTTATTCTTTCTTTTGTTATTTACCTATTTGTTTGGAAGATGGCATCACAGGGTAAAGCTGAAGGGAGAGGAACATGTTTTCTAGATGGAGGTTAAAAATCCCAGTGCACAGAAGCAAGAGAGGCCCACAGCGGGATGAGGGGGATCAGCAGTGAGTCCCCAGCACAGCCCTTTTCCCCGGCTGAGCTGCCACTCAGCAGAGGGCAGAGGGCCAGAATCAGGAGAACAGGAGAGAGCAGGTGATGTGAAGGAGGGAAGATTGCCTTTGTTTCCATATTGCCTTTGAGGATTAAAGGAATGGGAAGAAAAAAGACTCGCCCAGGTCCTTCTGCAGAGGCATTGACTCACCTTGGGGAGGTAGGATACAGAGGACCCTTCTTCTTAGGAGAAACCAGAGCAGCTCCTTCATTTCCTGTCACTCACACATTGAGTGCTCTTTATGACTGTGCAGCCTCAGCTTCCACTCTCCAGCACATCTACATCAAGCATCGGCAACAGCTGGGCCTGACCGTGCTCCTGCCCAGAACACACTTGGATCCCCTGTTGGGGGGTGACGGCAGAGGCCTCGGAGTCTGAGTCTTTGCTGAGAAAGAACAGGCAGGATGCAAAGAGGGAGTAAATGCCATGAAAAAGGAAAAATGAAGAGCGATGACTGTGGGTCCCAAGGCTAATTAAGCTGCTAGCCATCATAGGGAAGTGGGAGGGGCTCTGGTTTGGAAGGAAAGATAACAACTTCAGACAAGTTTTGTTGCCAGGGTTGAAGGTCAACCCAATAGAGATCTCCCATAGACAATAAGAAATGTGAGATAGGAAAGGCCAAGGGGTCAGGGTTTGAGATGGAGATTGAGCAGACATAAGGTAATGAGAACAAGTCAGGACTGGTGAGATCATACATTTGTTTGCTTAAGAAATATTCAGCGAGTGCCTACTGTGTGCCAGGCATGGACCTGAGACCTGGGGGCACTGTGATGATCCAGCAGGGAAGGAATTTTGAATGATTTGTGGGCAGGAAGAGAATAAGAGATGCCAAGTCATGAGTGGGACCAGGAAAGCAAGCATCAGACTGAGAGGACAGCCTGGAGGCAGGATGGCAGGATGCCAGGAGAGGGATGGCCAACATGGTGGGTCAGTTAGGGCCTGAGCTGACCTGCATATAATGGGAAATCCAAATAGCAGTGGCCTGCATAAAGCAGAGGGTTAGTCTCTCACAGCAAGGAGTGTGGGTGTGACAGCCCAGCACTGGTGCAAGACTCCTCTAAGTCATCAGAGTCCCAGGCCATCCCTCCCCCTGTAGAGCTTCTTGTCAACTGCCCACGTGTGGACTAGGGTCAACCATGGTCCCCTATCTCCCAATCACAAACTCTGCATAACTTTTTTCTCTGGTTTAGGTTGTGTTTTTTCAAGTCTATTCTGTGGATCGCTAAGAAACTACAGACACCTCAGGGACAAATGAGGGGCTGCAGGACAGGTCAAGGGGCTGGTCCTGGTACATGTGGCCACATTTCAGCCAGGTCATATATGTTTCTATATGTGATATATGATTATATATGTTTTAAACATGCTTTGAAAAAGAATGAGCTTTTTTTTCTGGAGAACAGGTTGCTCGGTGAGCTCTTTTCTAGCAAGATCGCCACTGCCAGAGGTGTGTGTGCATCTGTGTACATGAATGTGCATATGTGCTGCACATGCTTGACCTACTTGTGTATACTCACCTACCTGTCTCTCAGTGTCAGGTACCTTTCCTCTTCTCAGTGACATGAGTCCTTCCCTCCTTAACCACGCCTGCATCCTGTCGCTCAAAGGCGTCCCTTACCCACTCCAAAGCTGGGGTCTTCTCTTAGATTCCTGACCTAAAACACAGAACCATATTGTAGGTCCATTTAGGACCTGCAGTTGTGGGGCACGGAGGTGGGGAGGGAGGAGGACAAATGGAAAGAATGGAAAGGGAGCAAGGTAGCCCAGAGGAGGCCCAGGTCGCAAGACCTGCACGTTCCTGCGAAGAGCCCGTGGGGAAGGGCAACAGCAGGCGAAGTCCTGGCTGCCATCGCTTTGGAGAGAGCTGGGAGGGGACCTCACATGGGTTGAAAGAGTACACTCTGTTCCTGACACTGTTCTAGGAGCTCTCTTATGATCAGTTCATCTTCAGCCAACCCTACAAGATAGGCAATTATACATACTCGCTTTATGGATGAGGAAACTTTCTCTGTTTATACATGGAGTCTGTTGTGAAAGCCAAGAGAAAGCACATGTAAGACACACGTAAAAACAGGAGGTATGGCCCATGTATATGGGTGCTTATCACTGGCTAATTTCCACGCTGACCACCCTGGTATCCAAGAAGATCCGCTCCCCTCTTCCTGCCCCAGCTGCTGACAGAATGAACCATGAGGGGAGAGGCCCGGGGTGAGGCCTGCCTTCCAAGGGAGTAAGAAGAGGTGAGGATGCCATACACACCCCAGACAAGCAGCAGATAAAACAGGCAGATGTGGGCTTGGATCACAGATGTGTGTGCAACCTCTGGCTCTTCAGTTTAAGCCTTGTCTATCTCATCAGTACAATGGTCTCTCTAGCAGGACCCCCTCATGAGTTATGAGGAGAAAGTAAGTGAATGCATGTAAAGAATTGTGCAGCGTCTGTAACATTGGTTATTATGGTTTATAAATGGGGAAACTGAGGTACACTTTCCCCAAATCTGGACCTGGTTGGGGATGCCTCTGCAGACTTCGCTCTGAGCTTGGAGTTGAGATGGATCCCTTCCTCCTCTGCCAACTGCCCAGCTGCTGTTTACACATGTGTGGGAAGGGCCATTGTGGGAGGCGTGTGAGCCAGTTTTTATGGCCGCAGGCGAACGAGTAGTTTTTCCCATCCCCAGGTCTCATTTCCCAGTCTGGCAAGGTTTACATACCCCTCCTTTCACTCAATGCCCACACCCTGCCTCCCACCCTCTCCCTTTCTGGAAGGCTATGAGAGGAGCAGCTGGGAATCTCTCCACCCCAAATTTCCACTCCCATCATTCATGGCTGTCTCAAAGTTATCCACAGGAGTGAACTTTCCTTAGTTCCTCACCTGAGGATGTGTTTTTAGTGATTTTTAGAGAGTTAGGAAGGGAGAGAGAGAAACATAGATGTACAAAACATTAATCAGTTGCCTCCAGTATACACCCAGACCAGGGGCCAAACCCAAAACGCAGGCATGTGTCCCAACAGGGAATCAAATCTGAAACCTTTTGGTGTACTGGATGATGCTCCTGTCAACTGATCCACCCAGCTAGGGAAAGGTGTTTTTATCTTTAACTTTTAAAAGATACATAGAACTATTTTAGAAGCAGGTGAGCATGAATGAATAAGTAAGAGATAGAGAGATAGACAGAAAGAGAGAGGAAGAGAGGGAGGAAAGTGTGTAAGTTTCTTTGCTTATTGACATATTGGAACAATCAGACACTTAGTGTTTGGGCAGTCTCATGTGGGGCTGGCTAGTGACTGGCCCTAATGTGGAGACACCCTCTCTCCCACCAGGATCCCTGAGACTGTGAAACAGACCCAGACCCAAGAATGACCAAGACAGAACATGAGTGGTGTGGGAAGGTGGGCACGAGCCTCCCAGCACTTTGATCTTGGCATTTTCCACAGAACTGAAATGTGAGTGTGTCAGGAACCCCTAACATGAAGGACTTAGAGAACAACATGGCTGTAGGTGCCATGACTTGAACCAAGAGATGAGCACCTGCCAGGGTGATTTTATTTCTCTTTGGTACGAATGATCACCCTCAGTATTTAAACTAACAAACAAAAACAACAATGACAACAGCAGCGCTTAAAACATGTCTTCTCTAAATATCTTGAGTCTCGCCATGCTATGGGTTCAGGTGAAGAGACCTTATTAATTTTTATTTTAAGAGAGAGCAAGGGAGATGGATAGAGAGACAGAAACATCCATGAGAGAGGAACATCATGGATTGGCTGCCTCTTGCACACCTCTTACTGGGGATCTAGCTGGCAATGCAAGCATGTGCCCTGACCAGGAATTGAACCATGATCTCTTGTTTCCTGAGTTTATGCTCAGCCACTGAGCCACACCAGCTGGGCCTTTATTAATTTTTAATCTTGTTGCCTTTGAGCTTTCACCATCTCATACAGTCTCTTCCTCCTCCCAAACCAAGAGGGCAGTTTGTGCAGGCATTTTGGTCTTGGCGACCACAGTGCTGATTTCCTTTATTTTGGGGCACCACTTCCATTGGTGAGCAAGAGTCTCTGTTCTTCCAAGAAATGCCATCACCTGAAGCCACTGCTGATTGGATCAACCACTGACACTCTTAGGAAGTGAAAACATTGCATCCTCTGTGCTCAGTTGGGGGAGATCTCAGTGTAGGATTGCCTGCATCTCTCCCCACCACCACCCAAATTAGAATTTACCGAAATACTTCTTTCAATTGGCAAGCACACAGACCTTTATTCTCCTTGTGTCCTCAGGATAGCTGAATTGGGTCAAGTCCCTAAAGTAACTCAAATGCCACATACAAGACCATCACGACTCTTTAACTTTTGGCACTGCCTCACCTTGAAAGACTTCCTTAGGTTCATTACCTCACAAGGTCCCCTTCATGCCTTCCTACACATGGGCCTCCATGAGGAACTCATCAGGTATGCCTGTCTCTGTACAAACTCCCCCAGGCTCAGTTCATGAGTCTTCAAGGAAGCCCCCCAGCTCTGCTGTGAGCAAGGATCCAAGTAGATTCCTGGGAGAGAGGTATTTCTGAAGTCTATGTAATAGATCATACCTGAATCTCTGCTCTGCCCCAACTGGAAGACTCTGTTATCAAATTCGAAGCCTTGACTAGGCAGGGTGTCCAGTGCCAGTGCTTTCTGAGACCCACACTGCTGAGAACTGGCAGCAAGGAGAGCTCCTCTGGGAGCCCAGGACACCTTCCTGCTCCACGGGCCAAATAAAGCACAGTTCCGGGCAATTCTCACTCTTGAATCCCTGCAGCAAGTTATCCCATCACCCAAGACCTCCAGCCTTCAGAGAAATACTCTCTTCTCTCTTACGCACAGGGGCCAGCAGGGTCCCAGGAGGGAGAGGATAATTTGCTTTAATTAGCATAGACTATATATAATGCAAGGAAGCTGAAACCATGTACCAGTAGATGTTCTGAGAGGAGGCAAACATCTCCTTTTTCCAACCCATGAAGCATCACAAAGTACCTTCTTCTTGCCATTTATTATTACCTGTGGGCCAGGCAAATATGCCTCATCAGATCCTTGTTCTAACACCCACTACTCATGAGTTTTCCCCTCTGTTCCTTCTTTCCTTCCTTCCCTCCATCCCCTTCTTGACCCCCTTTATTTCTCTCTTCCATCTCTCCTTCCCTGTTAATTAAATACGTACTACGTGCCTCACACTCTGCTGGGTACTAGAGGGATGAGAGATGGGCAGGACATTGTCTTTGCCCTTGAAGGGCAAGCACAGTGAATGGTGGGGAAGGCGTATGTGTACACAATTAACTGTAATAAAATATGGTGAGTGGTATCATGGAGACCTGCCCCAAGTGTCATGGGAGCACAAGGTGGAATGGAGGCACTGCCTGAGAAGTTGTTAGGAAAGCTTCACCGGTGAGGTGATTTCTGAGTTGCCTTTAGAGGAGTGAGTGGAATTTTCTAGATGAACAAAGATGGGAAGGGCATTCCAGGCAGGGGGACCATGGGAGTCTGATATGGCCAGAGCTTGGAGTGTGGGTTGGCTGTGGGGGTGGCAGGAGTGTTCTGAAAAAGGTGGCTTGTGATCAGGATGTGATGGGATCTGGGATCTGACATTTTATTCATCACATGATGGAGAGCAAGGATTTTTAATGCACAGAATTTTTCTTTGGATGGCATTTCTTGGCTGGCAAGGCTAACAGAGCAAGACTCAAGGTGGGCAGTGAAAATGTGTGTGTAATACTGTTTACTCAGTCAACTGATCAAATATTTATTAATGGCCAGCGTGTACCAGGGTCTGGGTTGGATACTGTGAGATTGCAAAACAAAAGTGTCACAACTCATACATTTTAGAAGGTAAGAGTGATTCTCACTTAGAAGCATTTAGGTATGAGGAGAGGGAGCACAGTACAAAGTCTGATTGAATGGCTGTGAGCCAAACAGCAGAGATATTAGAGAGTCCTGGTGGGCTTCCTGTAGGAGGTAGGGCTGAAGGACCAGTGAAAGGCCATTCTTCATTAGAGAAGCCACAGGGACAAAGTCTTGCATTGAGCCTGTGTGGACAGTGAAAAATTTGGCCTGTTGGGACCCATGCTGGGGATGCTGAGAAAGAAAATGGGTACAGAGGAGAGGCCACAGGTGGGAGGACCTTGAAGTCAGATAGAATAGCATAGGACCTTGTTGGGGCGACCCCTGAAAACCCAGCTAGGAAAGTTCTTTCTGCTCCACCACTCTGCGTGGTTTCTTCTATAACATCCCTACATGTGACCATCGGTCTTCGTTGGAACATACACAGGGAGAGGGGCAGGTAATTCTGTCTTTGGCTATCTCTGGCTGTTGGAAAGTTCTGCTAAAATCTAGCTTATTATGTTGTGTCCCTGGTTCCAGATACATCGCTCTGTGTATTGGCATCCCCCCTTCTGCTGCAGAGAAACTTTCAGATTTTCCAATTAGGCTCAAATTTTTAGCCTCTCTTCTTCCAAGTTGGAAACTCTCAGTTTCTCCAACTGTTCTTCCACCAGGAGGCTGTGACCCGGGCTCAAAATCATGGCGGGTGCTTGATGCCTCCACCCCCCTCCCCAAGGCTTTGATCCTCCTTTGGAGTGGGGTCCACTCAGGGCTGTGTGGTCTGATCACAACAGTGTAGGCGGTGACCAGACTCTGCAAAGTGATGCTGTGGACATGGTGGTTTCTGAAGGAGTCAGGCCACAGAGCTCAGGGTGACTGAGGGGGAGTGCAGGGTAGTGAACTCTGGGGTTTTGGCAGGAGTGGGGCATCGGAGTTGCATCAGGCAGTAAGCAGGAAAGAGTGAAGCCAGAGGATGTTTCACAGATTTGATAAATAAGAAAATAGACAATGATGACTAAGTGTCCTAACCCGAGCTCAGGAAAGTGTCCCTGCAAAGGCAGACATGGGTAATGATACCGAGTTTCCTCTTGAACAGAGCGCTTCAGCCAGGGGGCCTGGAGGTGGTTGTGAATGGGCCTGGGGGCCCAGAAGAAGAGAGAGATTGGAGTGGAGTCAAGAAGGACCTGTGAGGGAGTGAAATACACAGAGGAGGAGCCGCCCATAGAGAAAGGCACGCGTCTAACAACGTGAGGACTGAGGAAGGAAAGGTGCCACAGCTACCAGTGGAGCCCTGTGAGGTGCCAGAGCAGTTCGGGGCCCTAGGAAGGGGCACTGCTCAGGGACACCACAGGCCGTAGGACAAAGGACCCCCGCGGAAGGAGACCAGCTTCAGTAGGAAGGTGGGGCGAAGCAGCCCGGAGCAGATTCAGAGGGACTGGGTGCCTGGCTACCCCTCCCCACACATCAATGCTTCGTCAAAGCTACTCACCCTTCCCCTCAGCTCACCTGTCCCAATGTCTACCTTCCTCCTTTCACCTTCAATTCCCCAGTGCTGGTGGGCTGCTCAGATGGCACCACTGAGTCTCTTCCCCAGGGAGGACAGAGGCAGCTTCTTCAGGGGGTAGCCCCTCATGGGAGGCCAGACCTCCTCAGGCTACCCAGCCCCATGAGGACAGCATAAGTGACACCCACGCTGGGCTGGGGCCAGAGGAGGACTAGGTGCTGCTCTGGCAATGATAGCCTCGCAGGCCCCGCACACATGCAGCTGGACGGCCCACATATGAATTTTCCTTGACATCTGAATGCTGTGGTTGCATAGGGTAGAGGGCACGCTTAGAGGACCCCACCTCCACCTCCTCTTGGTCGGTCACCCTTTCCTATCAAGGCTCTCCAATTTCGTCCGTCCTCCCCCCCCCCCCCCCCCCCCCCCCCCCCCCCCCCGCTCCACCAGGTGCCTCCCATTGGTGCCCCATTTGGTCCCCCTCAGCACTGATCAGCCGTCTCTCTCTCCTTGTCATCAGCTCCTTATTGCCCAGGAGCTCAGCCCAGGCGACGCCAGGGGCATATGTGTCTATGGAGGCGAAGGGGTTATTTTTCAAGCTTCGTAGGCAGAGACCCCAGAATTCTAGCAACCGAGAGACAGGTTATACCAACCTCTCTCCTCCCAGGATGCACTGGGAGCCTGGGAACCAGGAGGGAGGGAGGAGGCTCAGCTGAGGAGCTCAGGATTTAATTCTATGCATCATTAAGTAGTCCTCTGAAAGTAGTGTCCCCCTATACATCATCCATGCTTAGTAAACAGCACGCTGACATTACATTAGCGGCTGGAAATGAATTTTCTCTTTTATAGGGAAATTGAGAATCCGCCAAGAAGAAAGAAAGAAAGAAGAAAAAAAAACCTCAAAACCAATTATCTAGGCATTTATGAGTTCCACCCTGGTCCCCCTCTCTCTCCTCTCTCACTCAGATGCAAAGAAGCATTTAATATTTAATATATTAAGAAAAGAAAGAAACTTTGATAGATTATGTGGAATCTGGCATTAATTCCCTCTTCCCCTCCTTTCTTCCTCACCCCCCCCCCCCCTCCTGAAAACCAGCGCCTGGTTCAAGCTGACATTTAAATGGATTAAGGTGTTCAGATTTCCTTGATAGTGTTGACATTTTGGAAATATTTCTGTTTTTCCCCTGCTCCTCAAAATAATAATATTAATAAATAAATAAATATTGGAATGGGTCTTCCCCTCCACTGGACAGGTGGTGTCCCACTCTGCCCTGCTCTCCAGGGCTGCCACAGTTTACATTGTCCATGCTCACAAGATTAAGGACGGAGAGAAGACACAGGCCTCCTTCCTACGCACTCGTGTGGTGGTGAGACTGGTCAGGAAGGAATCTTGCAGAACCCTTAGTCATTTCTGGGCCTCTGGGCCTTTCCCCACTTCCTGAGTCCAGGGAGCCTGCACCTCTCTCCCGGTCCCTCTCTTTCCTCCACCACTGGCTCTGCATGCTTCCTTCCGTGGTTGCACTGACCTTCCTTTATGAGGCGGATGGTTTGGTTCCTTTGCAGACCTGCTCAAGCACGCCAGATAGATGTACCTACAGTTCTCCCGCTCTGGAAACATAGCCCTGCAGTGAGATGGTGAACAAGAGAAGGGGGTGGGTTTCACTCTGTCTGTCCGCTCCTCCCTGGAGTCCGAGCAGCCTTCCTCGCACTGTGCTATGTGCTTCCATGGCTAGACACCAAGGTCCCTGAGTGTGGGTCCATTTTATTTATCTCTATCTCTGCTCCTGACGCACAGTGGGTGTTGACAAATGTCTATTTAGTGAAAGACAGATAGAAAGGAAAGAAAGGGAAAGAGGAAGGGAAAGAGGAGGAAAAGGAAAATCTTGGCTGATAGCTGTTCTCAAAGCCCTGACGTCCTGTGAGGTCTCCAAGCAGAACCCAATCTACAGGCATATGGATTGCAACATGCCAATCTTCCTAACCACATGTTTTACATTTCAATCCTTGCTCTTAACATGGATAGAACTATCTGATCATATTGGACAGTTCCTTAGAGATGTCTCTCTTTGAATATTGACTAGAAGGAGATTAAATCAGATGGCCCTGGATATTAACCTCTTCTCTATCATTTAGTAACAGCTATTTTACCTCTCAAAACTCAGTTTTCTCTTATGGATAATGGGTCAATAATCTAGGGTACTATTATGACTGTTTCAAGAATAACATACATAGCCTTAGCCGGTTTGGCTCAGTGGATAAAGTGCCAGCCTGTGGACTGAAGGGTCCTGGGTTTGATTCTAGTCAAGGGCACGTGCCCAGGTTATGGGCTCGATCTCCAGTAGGGGGCGTGCAGGAGGCAGCTAATCAATGATTATCTCTCATCATTGATGTTTCTATATCTGTCTCCCTCTCCCTTCCTCTCTGAAATCAATAAAAATATGTATTAATAAAAAAAGAATAACACACATTTTTGGACCACAACAGTGCCAGCATACAGCATACCAGTTGTGCTGTTGTTAAGCACTTCACCCAGGAGCTGAATAATAACAGCTTTCAACAATCATGTTAAACTAGCCAAGATTTAAGAATATGCCAAAAAGGAAGAAGGAAAAAAAAATCATCTAACTTAGTCTCTTCCATGATCTTTTATATCTGGGTGTGAATAAGCATTTAGTGTATAAACATAATAAAGCAACTTGGATGCTTTATAGAAGAAGAGTTTCTAGCAGTACCTGCTGGAATTCCAACGGAGCCTTGGCCACCGACCGGCATTAGCACAGGACCTGTGCAGACCCAGAGACTAGCAGTGTGATTTATCCCATCCAGGGCCATGCTTCCCTGTGTGCGATGCCGCCAACCTCCTCACTCACCTTCACGTTTCTGCACCTCTCCCTGGCCTGGCCACCTCCTGTCCTTTACCGGGTGCCCTGCCTTGAATGTTTTCCAGGGATAGATACCAAAAAGCATGTTTGTCTTGAATGCCCTATTTCAGTGGTCAGCTAACTGTGGCTCTCGAGCCACATGCGGCTCTTCGGCCCCTTGAGTGTGGCTCTTCCACAAAATACCACTTGCAGGCGTGCACGTACAGTGTGATTGAAACTTCGTGGCCCATGCACAGAAGTCGGTTTTTGGCTCCCAAAAGAAATTTCAATTGTTCTACTGTTGATATTTGGCTCTGTTGACTAATGATTTTGCCGACCACTGCCCTATTTCACAGAGCTGACTTTTATTCAATCTTTTAAAGACTTCCCAGCCCACACTTTGTGGAGCTGTTCTGTCCCTTGGCTGTGGGTGGCCTGCAGGTGACTCCTGTGCATCAGACTTGCTTGGCTTAGCAGGGCTATCAGCAAGGCCTTAGGGCTCAGGGTACATTGCTTTTTTACATCTTAGCTCCTATCAGCCTGGAGTCCACTTTGTACTTTTGCCTTTCTTCTGATTTGAGAGTCCTCCCCCACTAATCTATCAACACTTGAGTTTTGGAGTTGTTGACTTTAGATTCACTACTTTTAATAGAATGCATTTCAGTGTCTGTGAGTCGCCAAAGAAGCATGTGTCCAGCCCATGTGATCTTCCACGCGCTGTAATAGATTCAGGATCAACAGATGATAAGACACATTTCCAGTTTACTGCCGGGCAGGGCCCAGAAGGGTAGGAAGTTTGCAAATCAGTAAAAAGTGATCATAATTAAAGTGCATTCAAAGACTGAATCAATACGGATTGGGGAGCAGGACTCGGGGCAAGGCAGGAGGGGTCAGTGACTGGTGAGTATGGGGTGACAGAGCGGGGGAGGGGGAGAAGTTGCACAGAATTTAATGAAACTAGTTATATTAAATGAGCCTAGTTCTATTTTACTGACCACCTTTAGGGAATAGGAGACAGTTCAGGTAACAGACCTCTAGTCTTAGCTTTCTGTGTCCTTCTCTCATTTGCCCTAGAGCTTCTTTCTGTTAAATCCATACATTTGGCCCTTGCTGGTTTGGCTCAGTGGATAGAGCATCAGTCTGCGGATTGAGGGGGTCCCAGGTTGGATTCTAGTCAAGGGCACATGCCTAGGTTTTGGATTCAATCCCAGGTAGGGGATATGCAGAGGCAGCTAATCAATAACTCTCTCTCATCGTTGATGTTTCTCTCTCTCCCTCTCCCTTCCTCTCTGAAATCAATAAAAATATTTTAAAATCATATATTTGGGCTTTGAGCTGGCCACCTTATGCAGTCATTCATCTGTCCACCCATCCATCCAATCAATCCTCCACCAGTCATTACCTTATCAAGCGATTATTATGCATCTGTGAGGTCCCAGCTGCTGTGCCAGGCGCTTGGTCATGGAGGCAGACATCAGTACTGGATGAGCTATTCACTGTGCTGGAGAACTATTCACTCTGAATCTTAGATATTAATTGTCCTCACCTGGGTCCTCTACCAAACTCATGCTCACCAAATAGCTGATACAACATATAGGTGTAGAGAGCAATATAAACAGCAATGTAAACCACAAAGCCTGAGAGATGGGACTTCACCTGTAGGTCCATGGAGGCCTCAGGCTGTTCCTCCCAGCAGGGCGACCACTCTGCTGGATTCTGGGCTCCTTATTCCATTTCCTGTTCTTTGCAGATCTATGTGCTCCACACAGCAGACTATGAGTGATGTGTGCAGTGCCATGAAAGGTACATGCCTGGGCCAATCATTTGTTCCCATTTTGTGCAGTCGTTTGTGAGCTTCCTGGATGTTGATGTTGGTGTCTGCACTTTCTTTTCCAGGCTGTTCCCATGGAAGACCAGGTCTTAGGTTATGCGTCCATTTTCCCGTTAGTTGGCATCTGTTCTACTGATGGTTTTTCAGTTTGCTTTTCTGTCACAGCAATGCTGCCAGGGACGTTCTTTTCAATGTCTCACTGTGCAGGCCAGGCATTTCTCTGTGGTGTGAACCCAGAGAGTGACTTGGGCTGCAGGGCTGCATGTCTTCACTGTGCCAGACGCCACCGAGTGGTTCCTAGCGTGGCCGAACCAGCTCACACTCACACCAGCAGGAGGGACCGCTTGCTCCACTTCTTCACTAACACTTGGTGTACTAGACTTTCACATTTTTGGGGTGTGAAATTTATTCCCATTGTGGTCTTAATTTTAACTTTCCTGATTAGTGAGACTAAGTGAAGTTGTATATGTTTATTAACAACTTGTATTTCTTTTTCTGTGAAATGACCATTCATTATTTCTTTCAACTATTTTTTTGTTGTTGTTAAATTGTTTATCCTTTTCTTACTGATTTTCTGAAATTCCGTTGTTGATTATGTGTTGCAAATATTTTCTCTCAGTTTGTGGCTTGTCTTCTCTTTTTCCTTAAAAATATTCTTTTTATTGATTTTTAGAGAGAGGGGAAAAGAGAGAGAGGAGAGAGAGAGAGAGAGAGAGAAACATTGATCAGCTATGTCCTACACTCCCCCTACAGGGGATCAAGTCTTCAACCCTGGCAGGTGTCCTGACCCGAATTCAACTGGCAGCCTTTTGATGCATAGGACAGCATCCAACCAATTAAGCCACACCAGTCAGGGCTCTATAGTGGATTTTGATGAATCTGAATTCTTAATTTCAATATAGTCAAAGTTAACAATCTTTTCTTTATGAGCTTTATGTTTTATATTGTCAATAAAAGTATTCTCTATCTGAGGTCATAAAAATATTCCCCCACATTTCCCTCTAAAGTTCCAAGTTTTACTCTTTAAATTGAAGTTCTTAAGCACCTTATTTTAATTATGGATGTGCTGTGAACTGGAATTCCAATCTAGTTATCCTTTTTGGTTAACAGTTGTCCTGGCAAGGTGTGCTGGACAGTCTATTCTTTTCTCTACCCGATCAGCGGTGCCAGTGTGTTCTGCATTCCATGGTGTCCACACACAGGGTGTCCGTGTTCTGTAGTCCATCCCACTGGGTACTTTGTCAGCCTCACCCCTGCTGATAGACCAGAGGACTTGGTGAAATTCTTGAATCAAAATACTGTGTGTAGGAGCCCCAAAGAATTCACCTGATTCACAGAGCCTTTTCTGTGAAAAGAATATCATGAAAAGAATACTGGAATTGAAGAAAAAGATTAAATTCCCAGCTCTGAGGATAGTTAGTGTGACTTTGGGCACCTTTAAAAATTTTTTCTGACCTTCAGTTTCCTCATCTGTTAAGTGAGAACAATGGTTTCAACCCCCCCACAAGCTGCATTGAAGGAATGATTATATTTCATATTTGAAAGGATGTGACAGTGCCCAGCACTACAATGGGCCCAGAAGGCTGTGTCTTGCCACATCCAAATAAACAGGCCACAGGCCTTTTCTAAAGCTGCAGTGCAAATGGAATCAAATATTGGATTCACCCAGCAAGAAAATGTGACCAGGCCCCAAATGAATGATTAGTTTCAGTTCACCAAACTCTCTTCCCCAAACCTACTGACTTAGTTCCAAACTCATTTTAGAGGGCATGGGGCTGTGAAGTTTCTCTGCTAAAAATGATTAAGGGCAACTGGCAAGGGGAGATTTGCTATGTACTTCTGAGTGGAGAATGGCAGATGAGAAAAAAATGTCTCGCAGGCAAGTCATCATCAAATGCTTCAACTCCAGGCTCTGGGGTCTCACTTAAAAATGGGGCTCTCTTAACCCAGCCAGATATAGCTATGTGATTGAGCATCAACCCAGGAGCCCAAGAGGTCATTGGTTCAATTCCTGGGTTGCTGGCTTAATCTCCAGGGGCATGCATGGGGTAGCCAATGGATGATTCTCTCTCTTCTTTGATGTTTCTATCTCTCTCCCTTCCTCTGAAATCAATAAATATATATATTTTTTAAATTGGCTCTCTTACCATGTATGGACAATAAAGAGCTAATATACTAATTAGACTAAACGGCAGAACTACCTTCTGGATGACTGTCCAGATTACCTTCCGGATGAAACTGGGACTGTGAGGGCCGAGTCCCTTGCACAAATTTTGTGCATCGGGCCTCTAGTATCATAATAATAATAATTACAAAAAGTTCTTCTGTATCATTTGATCCATTTTACTAGACTGGTCTGTTTTATTCTTGTAACACTATGAGATGGTCTGAGGTTGGAAGTTGGCTCTGGGAGTCAGACATGCAAGTTCACAGAGCAAGTAGGAAGGCTGCCACAATGCAAACACAGGTGGCTAACTCCAACTCTCTTATCACTACACAAATGATGACTCTGCCTGTATGTGCTGGGCCAGTTGCACATATGTTGCTCCATCATTTGCATATGCACACCTGTAGGTCAGATCACATTTCAGTTTGGTGTTCAGGAAATATTGTCTCTGAGCCCAGATATCCAGCTGAACTGAGGCCAGGCCTTCTTTCAGGCCTTTATCAAATTCTCTCAACTCTCAAAAAATGTAAACAGCTTTTAAAGTATTATTTTTACACAGATGGTAATATTTTCTAAAGTGGTTTTCCTCATGCATTTACAGTAAAGTTCTGGGTAGGGCCACTATCCTCCAGAGGTATATTTATGTTGGGACAATGGTGAGACCAGTTAGGTACCTGCTCTTGTGCCAAAGTGGCACCAGGCCAAAAAGTACTAAGTGAGGGTTATCACCAGTCCCTCTTCTCTGTACCTTCAGACCTTCAGATATTTCAGCATTTCCTGCAAAAAGCTTCCTTCACTTTCCATCCTGTCTGCTCCCTCAGGCCTACATTGGCTCCAGCAACTTCAATCTTTCCTTTTTAGTGCACTCTTCCCTCTTTATGGAAAGCAACTGTTCCCCATCTTTATAGCATAGAAGCAGCATTTTACTTGATCCTTCTGCCTGTCCCACCTCCCAGCAGCTCCTTTCCTTGTGTAACAGGAAGGACAGAAGTCACCCTGCTCTCCCATTGCCTGCTCTTCCCAACGTCTCTCCCACACCAGCAGGTTTATCCATCATTTCACTTCTCCTTCTTTAAACTCCCTCTTCTCTTAGCTTTCATAAACTCTTCAAACTTTTACTAGAGTATTCCCTTCCTGGAGCCTCCCTAACACTTTTATAATCCTTGTTTTCTATCTCCCTTTCTGAGTCAGTATCACCTTTGTCATCTTACAAGTGGTTGTCCCCCAAGCCTTGTTGGCGGCAACCTGCTCCACCTCAAACAGGGAATCATCATCCGTGCTCCTTGAACCATTCTTGAGGTACTGTATTTACTTCCAGGTTCCACTTTCTATGAGAATTATTACACACTCAAAGTTATCCAACAGAGGGTGACCAAGATGGCAAGGGAGCTCAAAGCAGTTCATCTTATGGAATATGTGAGAGAAAGGGTACATTTAATCCACAGAAGAAAAAATCAAAGGAAACATACTCTTTGCTGCCATAAAACATTTGAAAGAATGTGAAAAAAGGGGTTTTGTTTACTGACTTGAATCCCTAGAGAAAACAGAATTACTAGACAGAAATTACAAACAGACAGATAAAGAATCACTAGCAAGCAATCTAATCCAATATCCAGTCTTGTGAAGGCACTAAGAGCACAGACTCTGAAGTCAGATGACGTGGTTCCAATCCCAGTCCTTCCACTTAGCTGTATGACCTGAGCTGCTATTTCATTCTTCTTTGCTCTTGTTTCATCATCTGTAAAGTGAGGGTAGTCATGATAGTCATAGTGATAAAGATTTGTTATTCCCTGGGTTATATTGTTTGGGATATCAACACAATCATGTCTAACAATGATAACTCACAATGAAGGAGAGAGCTGAATGCACACGTGAATAATTCAAATAGAGAGAAAATGAGAGAAAGAGAGAGAGAGAGAATATGGTGGGAAAGAGAACGTCACATGGACTGAGGAGTCAGGAAGGAGGCAGTGTGAGTAAAGACCTGGGCACAAGGGAAAGGCAGAACTAGTTTGAGACCAGCAACACTCCATCAAATGGAACCTCAACTGGAAGCTGCTGCAGTGAAGCCAACCTAAAGTGTGTCCTTCTCCAACTTTCTGCAGTATGTGCCTCATAATGGAGGGATTTTGTTTGTTTTTGCTTGTTTGGTTTTTAGCAGACTCTGCATATAAAGCTGTATCTCAACAAGATCTGAACACAAGGGCCAAACCTTTGATCTAAGGGGAAGCTGGTAGAAATCTAGAGTGTGTCCAAGAAGAAGAAACTGGAGAACATGTCTACTGACCAGGAAGCCAGTCAGAGGTCCAGAGCAAGCAGGAATGGTTCTCCCCCTGGGCAGCTGGGATTCATGTACACGTGTCCCTTCTGTTCATGGTCTAGGACAGAGCCATGTAGACATTAGGTTTCCCATGAATAACTGAGTGAGTGAGTGAACATATGGCACCACACAGACTCGCATATATGTGGTAGTATATTTTTATATACAACCTGGATTGGTAATATGTGTAGACATTTGCACAACCTGATGTTCTCACTGGCTGCTTTCTGGTGGAGTACCCAGCCATCCACACACATTGTTGAGTGCCTAAGAAAATAATTCCTTTACGTTTTGATGCTGTAAGATATTGTTTGGATTAAAAGGGCAGGAACAAATTGATGGATCTGAAATTTTTTTTCTTTTGGCTTGGAGATGACAGAGTAATCCATCAGACAACTTCCGTGGCTCCCTGTGACATTTCAAGCTCAAATGTTAGAGCTTTCTTATTTTTTCTTTTCTCCTTTTATTCACCCCCTGGCTCTCTATTGAGCTGTGCCTCTAGGAAATGCATCCTGTAGACGTGGCTTCTCTGACACTTGTCATATGGCAGGCACTCAATTGAGGCTTGCCGAATGATGGCCGGGACACTCAGGCTAGAGTAGCAGGTAGTGCTGAAGCTGAGGTAGCTCCCGAAGCCACCTGTGAGGTGCCCATATGTGCCCTGGGGCATCCAGCTAGCTCTTGTAAAACAGAGCGAGCCCTAGGCAGCGGGTCAGGATGCAGATAGTCACATCCTGTGATCTCAGTGGCTGGACTGTGTGCAAAGAGAAAAGACTAGATGTTAGAATGCCTGCTTCTCTTGTTTCTGCCACCAGCATAATGCGGACTGTCCAAGCTGCAGCTTCGCTACCTTTGAGCCAGACGAACAAGGGTAAGAATAAAAAATGAGACCAAGATTGTGGACACATTGTGGAAATGCAAAATATACTTTGGTGACAAACCACCTCTGTATTAGTTATCTATTCAAACTTAGTGAATGCAAAGAAACATTTACTATCTCACAGTCTTTGTGGTTCAGGAATCTGGATGTGGTGTAGCTGTGAGGTTCTGACTCAGTCTCTCACAACACCAGCTGGGGCTGGACCACCTGAAGGCTTGACTGGCTGGGCATCAGCTTGCAGATGGCAGGAGGTTGCCATTCCTCGCCACACGGGCCTCTCCATAGGACTGCTTGAGTGTCCTCAGGACGGGGCGGCTGCTTCCTGTAGTGAATGATCCAAGGCAGAGTCCACAATGTGTTTGAAGATCTAGGCTCAGCAGTCACAATTAGATTTCATTAGTATCCACCTGGCTACACAGGTGGGCCGATCAGTGGGGAGGGGGACTGACACAGGGGCATGGATTCCAGGAAATCACCTTGACAGCAACATCTACACCCTTTCTGTTGAAATGGTTCCTCTGGGAAATGAGGGACAGAGCTGATTATATATAATGTCGCCACACCTCTGCTTGCTGCTAATGGCTCTCCAGCAAGCCTGTCATGCAGCTTCTCTCCCCTATCCTCTAGCTTAAACTCCTGCTATCGCTGCCAAGCCTTGTTCTGTGCCACACATTCTGTTTCAGTCTTGGGCAGGGTCCTGAGGAGGTGGCTGTGCGTCACCCCTGAGGGAGATCTGAGAGCCGCGTCCTGCTGGGCTGCATGGGTGGCTGGCCTCTTGCAGGTGCAGCTCTTTCAGTTTCCTTGGTGCTACCGCATCTTCATTCCATGTGTGATGGCTCTTCTTTGAGAGGCAAGGATGTGGGTGGTGAGGAAGAGAAGAGCTAAAGGCTCCAGCTTGGGTGATCTGCCTCATGTTTTGTTTTCCAAAAGGTGCTTATTTCTGGGCTCTCTGTCTGTCACCTCAGAGGGAGACAGCTACATTATCTCTTTTGTTCTGAGGATTGAACAACTAAAGCTCAGAAAGTCCCCATGGAGGCCTTTGCTGGAACAGGCAACATGGGAGGAAAAGATGTTGAACGTTCAAAAACATGGAGTCTGACTTCAAACGTCTGGACCTCGAGGGGTCTGCGACATATGAAGTGAGGTGAATGTGTAACCTTGAGCTGGGCTTCTGGGTGATGAACTGGGCCCAGACAAGAGCTAATGTCCTGGTTCTAATGCTTCACCTGCACATTTCTCCACTCCTCCAGCTGTCGCACTCATTTCTGTCTTCTTGGTCCCAGATGCCCTGGGTTGGTTTCTTTCGGCTCAAACTGGCTTCGTCGAAGGGCCCCAGAAGCTGACTGGGAGCTGCTTCCAAGAGGGAGGGTTCTGACGGTGGCCCCTGAGGCCCTGTGAAAAGGGCGTCTGGGGTGATGGTGGAGCTGTGCATCTCAGGCCTCACACCCTTCGCAGAAGCAGAGTCTTTCCCAACACAGACGATGCATCCAACAGGCCTCCACTTCCGTGGGCCGCGGGGCCTGGCGTGCTGTAACCACTAGTTAGCTGTGAAACAAGTGAGTTGCAAGTATGGGCACCTTGGGACCACCCCTCAGCTTCTGCCCTTTGCTGGAGTCCCCAAGATGTCCCCACCCTGCAGACTCCATCTGACACCGCGACACCAGGTCACTGTGCTCCCCTGTGCCATGTCCTTCGGGAGGCCAGCAGAAGGGGGTTCCCTGGGCCAGCACCCACACATTTAGTTCCACAAGCCCTGTGAGCAGCTGCGTCTCCAACCTTCTCGCCCTCTGCCTCCAGCGAAACCTGAGAAAGACGGAAAGGGGGAAGTGGCCTGGTTCCCAACACAAATAACCCCGCGGAGCCTCCTCAGCAGTGACCCTTAGCCTGTTGTGTCAGCCTCGGGCTCAGGAGGAAGGAAATAGGCCTTCTATTGAGTATTTTTCTTCTCCTGTCAGGGAGATCAGAGGAGCTGAGACAGGAGAAAAGGAGTCAAAAGCACCTTGTTGCTCCTTCTGCAGGATTTGTGTTGCTTCCCTCCCCTCCTGGGCTCTGAGTAAACACCTCCCAAGCTGGCCAGCGAGGCCGGGGGCCCACTGCAGCCCGGTCATAAATAAGCCCTTCAGCCTTTCACTCTCACAAGTGGAGGGCACTTCTCAGAGGAACATTTGATAGCGGGCGTGGGCAGCGGGGGAGAGTGCTGTGTTAATTGAATCCCAATTTCCTTCTCCCAGGCCTGCTCTTATCTTTTTAATTACACAGGCCTTTAATCTTCCTGAGGACTAGTCTCTGTCATTAACGTGTGATCCCCATTACAGATAGGGGTCTGCTCAGGGCAGTGGGACCGCAAGCCAGGCCTTTGGAAACTTTTTTGCTTTTTAAACACTCAGACTTACCCAGGGCACATCCTGGCTGAGGGGGACACACACTCCTCTTAGCCCAGATGCTGTTCCCTGGGCTGTTTGCCTGACAGTAGGGACAAGAGCCTCTACGGCCAATCTCTGCTGTGGCCCTCACAGCTAAGGGGCGATGAAGGGCGTGCAAGGCCCTCTCAGGTGACTGCTTCAGGGGAGAAAGAGGCCACTGTCCCCACAGGAGGCCAACACTAAGGTCGGAGCCCGGAATAAGGGGATGTTCCCTGTCTCCTGAGCGCGGGCTGTACATTAGGTCCTGTGAATGGTGACGTGTTCCCATGGGCTTCCCTTAACATCAGACACATTGCCTCCAGGTGGCCCCAGGGTTCCCGTTCCCTTCGCCCCGCTCCTCCCAGCTGGCCTGTCAAGTGGCTAATGAGTTGTAACTGATACTCAGGGGTGCAAAGGACAGGGCTTATTTGAAGGAGGTTGGCTCATTTTAGGTGCTCAATACATGTTTGCTAAGTAAGTATTGAAACAAGGGTTCTGAGAGCCATTCAACCTAAAGCATGAACTCACAAGTATTTATTAAGCCATTGTAGCTCCTCGTATACAACTCTAAATTTGACTGGAAGTACTTTTTCCAGCTGAACTGTGGCCCTCAGGGTCCCCTCACCCAGCAGTCTGCTGTGTCACCCTGAGTGTGCGGACAGTGGGTGAGGCTGAGCACACAGGTGCCCAGTGCCCAGCTGGGGAACAAGATTAATTTTGTCAGTTTTACATATATTATGAATACAGGGTGTGGCAAAAGGAGATTTACAGTTATCCGTTTAGAAAATAATATAATAATTAATAAATAATAATACAAGAATAAAGTCTGTGTTTTGTGTATTCACAATCATAAGCCTACTTTTGCCCCACTTTGTTATATGTGAATAAAAGTGTTAATGAGCAATATGTACACACAATGCAACTGTGTGTATATGCACACCTAACACAAATATATAGAAATACATACATATATATATATATATATATGTGTGTGTGTGTGTGTGTGTGTGTGTGTGTGTCTGTGTGTATAGAAAGAGAGAGCGAGAGACTTATCTTCAGAGAACTCAGTTGTGATTTTAAACGTATAACTCTATCATCTATCTATTATCTATCTATGATCTATCTATCTATATCTATCCATCCATCTACACAAATATGCAGCTGACTGCACAGCAGATTTCTCTGAAGAAAGGAGCCCACACATAGAGTATCATCAGCCAACTAATTATAACTCTTGGGTGTGTCTTTGTGTGGGTTTTAAGCTGAGCTCCATGCCTCACCTGCTCCCCACTATACACGGCTTAGAGCTTATGGCAGTGGCCTGGCTGTCACTGACAAAGGCCACAACATGAAATGATTCGAGTCAGGATTCTAGCCCAGGGCGCCCACAAGCCTGGCCCTCAACCCCGAGCTTCATTGCCAAAGCTTCCCTCCTTACTTGAAACCACAATTTGCTCCCGAAAGTGGGTAGTTCTGGCCACAGCCTTCTGGGAAACATAAAGAACCTGGACATGATCCAGAGAAAAGCCATTAAGACACTCAAGGGAAAGGAGAGGCTTCTGTTTGAGGACAGACTTTAAAAAACACACACAGCAAAGTTGGAAAGGAAGGATGAGCAGAGATGTGGTGAAGTCCACAAGGTAGTGGGGGGAACGGAGAGGGAGGAGACATGTGCCTGCCAAGGGGCACTCACTGAAGCTTAGAAGTAGCAATTTTAGGACAATGACAAGAAAGTTCTATTTAACACGTCCCATAAGTTTGCTGCCTGCTGTGCGATCCCAAGAGGTGGCCCAGGCTGAAAATATAAATAGATTCCTGGCCTGTGAATGTACTGCTATGAGCTCCCTGCAGAATACCTGATATCCCAGTTTCTAATGGTCTAGACCTGGAGTTGGAAAACTTTTTCTGTGAAAAGGCAGACAGTAAATATATTTGGTTTGTGGAGAGCTCTATTGCAATTGCCACGACCTTTGGTATCCCCAGGGGACTGATTCCAGCACCCCCTCGGATACTAAAATCCAAAGATGCTCAAAGTCCATTATAGAAAATCTCGTGGTATTTGCATATAACCTATGCACAGCTTTTCATATATTTTAAGTAATCTCTAGATTGCTTAAAATACCCAACACAATGTAAATGTTTATAAATAGTATACTTTATTGTTTAGGGAATAATGACAAGAAAAAAGTTAGCACGTGTCCAATACAGACACAACCATCCATCATGGTGGGCCTGATTACATAGGATGCATCAGCAGCAGTGTAAGTTACTTTCTGAACGTTTTTGGTTCACAGTTGGTTGAATCCGTGAATGCAGAACTGGTGGATATGGAGAGCTAACTATACTCAAGTTTGCCATTGTAGTCCAAAAGCAGCCATGGATAATACATACAAATGGGCATGGCTGTGTCCTAATAAAATTATCTACTGGCATAGGTAGGGAGCAGAATTTAACCAGCACCTTGGAGCTTTCCATCCCTTGTCTAGTCAGATTGAACATACACTCTAAAATGGGGAGGTATCTTGACACCCACTTTTTTTTCAAGCAGGAGAGTGACATCCGGAAATGTCAAATGAGCCCCCAAGGCAGCACGGATGGAGACCAGTAGCAGGGGACCCTTGCTCAGGTCCTCTGGAGAGGGTGCTCTGGAGGTCGGCAAGAAAGGGTCTTCTGAGATAAAGTGGCCCGACTTGGCATTTCTGCCTCTTATAAATGTGTATTGAGGCTGAAGCCTGCTTTTCCTTAGAAAATGTTTCAGGTGTAAGAGGGTTTGGAAATATGGCTTACTTTAAGAAAACTAAAGGCTACTTTTAAATTCCTGGACATCAAAAAGGAAGTATACTGTTCCCTCTACCCCTGCCAGCCCCCTCCACCCCTGGTTCTGAGTTAGGAGACGTGCAAGTGACATTGACCCTCAGAGCTGAATCTCTTGAAGGACTGGGGTCTGCAAATGGCGACGGTATACACTGGTATGCCCATCCACCCCAGGTTCACAGGGGTCCCCTCCTGGGGCCTGTCCCTTGAGAATATTCTTCGCTTATATTGGGGGAGACCTTCTTGGAAACAATCCTGCTTTCCATGCTCTACATTGGACTACAATGGCAAACCTGTGTACAGTTAGCTCTCCATATCCACTGGTTCTGCATTCACGGATTCACTGACTGCGGACCAAAGCCAGGAACTGCTCAAATTAGTTGACACTCAGAGCCCTTATGAGAAAGATATGTGTGTGTGCGTGTGCACGTGTCCTGTGGAGGGAGGGAGGGAACAGTGCAGCAGTTGAGGACTCAGGAATGCATCACTGCTCAGAAAGTTCTAAGAACTCTTACATTTGTTCTTGTTCTATTTTTTCTGGGATCCACTGAAGGTCCCTCTGGGAAATAACTCACTCACTCAAGTAACTCTCTACAAGTCCCAAGTGTTGGTGGGAGAAAGACCCATCACCATTCCAGGTTTTGGTGTCTGGACCTCTTGATAGACCCCAGGTTACCTGGGACCTGCATCTCCTTGGCAGATGCAGTGCTGACCCTCCTCTCCTTTTCCCTGCCGCTGGGCTCCCCTGAAAAGGAGCTCGGTGATATGCTCTTTGACAATTTTGCAAAATGGCTGCAGATGCAGGACACAGCAACGGTCATTGATTCGCCCTCAGGGGCAGCTTCCTCGGGGGAAGGAAAGGGCCTCTGTGTACATACTTAGAAAGCTGGAGGTTTGATCCACATTATAAGTGGCCTCCTAGATGCTTGGGGTTGGGGATACTGGAATCTGAAAATCCAGCTGTGTTCCAGCAACTCCTATCCCAGACATGTATCCAGCCTATGGCTGCATAACTCAGTGGGAGAAACGTCTCTGGAACAAATCACATGATTTCCACCTATTTCTTGGTCCAAGAAGGCATGCAGGCGGAGGTGCAGACAGGAACCCAAAGCAGGCCTGGCTCCTGCTGAGAAGCTCCTTCCCGCACAGCGTCAAAGGCAGAGGATCCTGGGCTCAGATCCCAGCTCCCTCTCTCCCAGCACTAGGTCTCAACACGAGTTATTTTTTACTCTAAATCTTCAACCTGGAGTATCGAGACTGACCTGCAGCAGGTCCTCAGTAAGTGTCACTTTCCCTGTTACCTGCTGCTCCTGCTGCCTACCTGCCCCAGGGCCATCTGGGGAAATGGGGCTTGTGTCCGATTGTAATGATTTTTATGATTACTTAATGCTTTCTTTTCAAATTTCAGAAACTCTGGAAGACCTAGAAAAGTGGATATAAGAGAATCCCTGATAGACAGCATGTGGGGACCAGCTGTGCACATGAGGGTGCATTCCTCCTGCGTGAGGGTGCGAGTCGGCAGGTGCTTTACAAACCAGAGTTGTGTTAACTAGGTCTGTACCAGCCCCTCTTCCTATGGACCCTGTGAACATTTCTTTGCACACTGAGTAGTCCCAGCTGCCAGACTTTCTGGGAGGATGAATCATGATGCATGTAACTGTTTCCTTAACACTGGCCACTTAGGCTGTTTCTAACTTTTCGATATTATAAAGAAAACAGCAGTAAAAGCTATCACAGGATAATCTTTGCCACATTCTGATGACTTCTTTGAGGTAAAGTACTAGCAATAGAAGCCAGGGACCAAGGTGTGTGAGGACTTATAAGGGGGTTGATATGGAGGACACTGTGCATGCTGTCAGGTAGGGGTCTCAGCGGTCAGGCTCATTGGGGCCTCTTCCATTGGATACTTGTTCAGTTGACTTTCTAAGCCCAAACACACCACTTCCATCTGATTGGTAATAATCCATTGCTCCAGCTGCTTCCCTTCTAGTGATGCCTACAGAAATCAAGCCTCAGGGCCTTGGGGTGTTTCCACGCCACATTGCCCAGTGGCTCTCCTGGGGTTCCTGCCGCCCTGTTCTCTGCAGAGGTCAGGAGGAGGCCGTGAGTCATTGAGACCGGCTGCCTGGCGCCTCCCTGGCGGGCAGCACACTTACCAGTGTCCTCATAAGTACCTGGAGTCTTGGCTTGAAACAACTCTGGTGAAGAGTAGGGCTGACCCCTTGGAGAAGGGCTCTCAGTGACGCTGGGAGATTCCACCAGGGGGCCCAGGGGCTCTTGGGGCCCCCTGGCTGGGATCCTCCAGCCAGACCCAGAGGCAGGCCTGAGACCTTGCCAGGACTCTGGCTGGCTCTGCCTCTCTTTGTCCTCCCTCCTAATCAGATTGGGGGTAACTTTTTGCCCTGATTAGCTTGGCTCAGTGGATAGAGTGTCAGTCCTCAGACTGAAGGGTTCCAGGTTTGACTCTAGTCAAGAGCATGTACCTTGGTTGCGGGCTAGATCCCCAGTAGGGGGCATGCAGGAAGCAGCTGATCGATGTTTCTCTTTCATTGATGTTTTTAACTCTCTATCCCTCTCCCTTCCTCTCTGTAAAATCAATTATATATATATGTATATATATATATATATATATATATATATATGTATATATATGTGTATATATGTATATATATGTATATATATGTATATATATGTGTGTATATATATGTATATATATATATGTATGTGTGTATATATATATATATATATATATATATATATATATATATATTAACACTTCTGCTACACTGGCACTAACTCAGTTTTACAGGCAAGTCTGAAGCCCACCTGCCCTACCACCCCCAGCTCTCACCTCAACCCTGAGGGGCCTTGTGCACAGGTTTAGGGCCCAACTGGTCCCATTATACTCATCCCAACAGCCACCCTTCAGCCCCCTAGGCTCAGGCATGTGTACTGGAGCACGGTCATGGGCCAGGTGGGGAGGGAACTCCTACTGAGCTTGTCCCTGTGTTCCTTCAGACTCCTTCCCTTCCAAGGTGAGTCTTGTCTTCAAAGTCACAGGGCTTGGGGCAGGGACCTTGGCTTTCCCAAGATCCAGGATGATCATGCTCTTGTGCATTCAGTCTTTAGGTCTCTGGGTTTGTGTGTGAATGAAAGCTGAGCAAAAGGCTTTGGTTCCACATCTAAAGCATTCAACTGCACTTATAGAGCAGAAACTCCAAGACCATGAAAAAAGGTTGAGAAGGTGGAGAAAATGTTGGCCAGGGATCAGGAAGCCTGTGTTCCCATCTGGACCCGGCCACCAAATGCTCTGACCACAGGCCTCAGGCACAAAGTCAGGGTTACAGGCACGAAAGCCACATCTCATGTGGCCCCAGGTCCTTGGGAACGAATGTTCTGTAAGCACGGCCCTCACTTACACACTCCAACCTGCTGTTGCCCTTCCGCTTCCTGGGCTTCAGGCCTCCTGGCTTCCCCTCCACATTCATTCAGTGTTTGTGACTAATTGTGGGGATAACACAACTGTTATTTAATTCAGATCAGTTCAATTTCATCCCATTCAACTCTCCCCTATCAACTACATCTCTGTCTTTTTCACAATCATAATTTGCTGCTTTGAAAGAGATAAAGCAGAAAATGTAAACATGCATTAAAAACACCCCTCTGGAAAACAATACCCTCTGTCTTATACTTCATATTTGCAAAATGCTTTCACATAAAGTATTTCATGACAGACACAAGCAGCTGGTGTCATGAAATATGGTCTCAGATGTAGAATCCAATGAAAGCAAATGAGAAGAAACCCCGAGAACAGACAGGAGGAGCAAGCAGCTCCCTTAGGCCCACTGCCCCACCCTGAAAGGCCTGGGCCACCAGGAGGTACTGTCTGTGGCCACATCTTGGTTATGTGTATGGAAATGTATCCTCTTACTTTTGAAATTCTCCTTTATTTTGTAATTTCTTCCCCTGGTTCTTGGAATTCTAATATGTGAGAGCTGGAAGAAGTCATCACTGAGGCCAGTGGTACCCGAAGTGCCTTAGTCCCGACCCTGACCTAGATGGGGGGTGGGGGGTAGGGGGGGAAGTCCAAGACTCGCACGTGCGCGAACGTGTGCGTGTGTGCACACGTGTGTGCATATGTGTGTGTGTGTGATGTGTGTGTGTGTGTGTGTGTGGTGTGTATGTGGTGTGTGTGTGTGTGTGTGTGTGTGTGTGTGGTGTGTATTGGGCAGCCATCTGTATTTTCATAAGCCCTTTGGGTGATGATTCTGAAACTCACCCAAGTTTGAGACTATTGATCTGGGCCACATTTCAAACTGAAGCCTTTACTCCTTGTCTCATATGCAGTCAGCTGTGGGGCCTCACTAAGAAGCCGGTTTCCAGATTCTGTTCTACACACCTTCTCCTGCCCCACTGACTCTGCTGACTGCTGGCCTTCTCCTCCACACAGCCAGCGGTTCTACCAGCCTGTGTCTCACTCCACATCCAAGAAGATGACCAGGGCCAGGGACCAGTGGCCCCCAGATAGCAGACACCATTGCTTCCAGCAACACTCATAGGCTGCAACTCAGTTGTTCTGATGGCACAGGACTGTGGAAGTTGCAACCTCCAAGGACACCTGATTCTGACAATCAGAATATACCTCCCACCTGCCCTCTTGATCCTTTTCTTCAGGACAAATCTGTGTGACTGATCGGGTACCCAGCCCCCCTCCCCTCCTCCCTCCCAGGATCTAGGTTATGGCTGCCACGTTATCTTGCCATATAGGAGCTGGTAGGCCTCCCCCTTTTAAACTCCTACCCAGACATGGAATCCAAAAGATGACAGAGATGTGGGTACTTTGATCCTGGGCAGCAGGGTGTTTGAGGTGGTTTGAAAACAATAAAATATATTTATTCCAGGTAGACACAGGACAGAGTCAGGTGGTTCTCTACTCAGAAGCTACCATTTGCAGGCTGGACATCAGGCTTTGCTGCCCCCTGCATGCTCCTGGTCAGTGAGTCACAGGCTGCCTCTGCTTGCCTGAGGCCCAGCATTTCTCCTATCTTCTCTCTATTGCCTACAGCAGTGCCATGTGATCCACCGGTTCACCTGATGGGTGTGGGGAGGAGCTGCCTGGCTTGGCTGAACCAGGGAGGCAAGTCACTGCTGAGAGGAAGGCAGGTGGACTCCAAGCTCCAGAAGACTGCAGGAGAGTCTGACCTCTCAGACTGGAAATGTGTCCCGAATAGACATGAGATGATTGAAGCTCTGCTGAAGAGGGGTTGTAGCAGGCATGTGGGGCCTGGGGTTTTGTCAGACGGATGAAAGGCAGCGGCTCCGACAGGTGTGTGTGTGGAGTGGTGGTGGTGGTGGAGGGGCCTGGCATGGAGAGCAAGGGTGAATGAGACTAGAGCCCGAGGCAGCAGGAGCCTGGTGAGAGTGGAGGGGGTGGCTGTCCCAGAGCAGGCAAGGAGGAAAGTATGGTAGCCAGAGAAGGGAGCTCTGGAGTGAGAATGCTGGCACATGCTACCCCTGGGAATAGAGCTGATCAGAAACAATGGCTGGAGTAGCAGCAGTCATTGAATCAGACCCTAGGATAAGCACCTCACATGCATTTTCTCATTTCTCCGTCAACAGTTTTTCTGGCACCTGTAATACATCAGGTAGCCCTGAGGCCCTTTCACATTCCCATTGCCGTTTAGTCCACTTCACCACACCTCCGGGGGCCGATGTGGGAACTAAGGAACAGAAATGCTCCGTGACCCTCCAGGGACCCAGGGTGAGCAGGAAGCTGAGTGGGCTCCAGTCTTCAGGTTGCCCACTGGAAAGTTGCCGCTCTTCTGACCATCTCTCCTGGTCCTTCTGCTCAGAGAGGCAAGTGAGAGTGGCAGCCAGGACAACCTAAGGCAGGGTGACTGTTGGGCTCAAATTTCTGTTCCCTCTGAAGCCCGTGCTGGAGAATGAGCTCTGTGTGTCCAGGAATGCACCCCTCCCTGTTCCCTGGCACCATCTCCACCCCAGGTGCAGCATAGCGGGGAGCTCCCAAGATTAGTGTCATGGATGCCCACATGAACCTTGTATGTGTCTGTGGGTAAGAGCATGTGCCAAGAGGAACTCTCAGGCTGCCTCTCATTCACAGAAGACAGTAACTGCCAGAGAGTTACTAAGCTCAGCTTCAATGATGATGACTTCTATTCATGCACAGATGCTGGGGCCAGAGCAATGACAGGTCAAAGGGGAGCTCCCCATAACATTACAACATAGCTCATGACTCCCACAGGTCATTTTTACTCCTGGGGTCGCCATTCCTCATAGTCCTAGCACACACCAGCCACAGCTCCTGACCTTGGCCCTTGAGTGAGTTGGCCAATAAGCACCACCTTAGTGCTTCTATTGGGCAGATTTCTCCTGGGGGATAATGTCCCACAGAGGCATCTTAGAGAATGGGCTTTTCTGTAGCTCAATCCTCCTGAAATCATCCCAGGAGCAAGATGACAGCCTCTCTGACTCGCTGCTGAAACCCACAGACTTTGGGCTCCTTTGTGAAGAAACCTCACATCTGTCCCTTATGATAAGCCTTCATATGACTTAAGTGACCTCAGGTGCACAGATCCTGTGTGTGTGTGTGGGCGGGGGAGGGGGGGCGGTGTTAAATCTTGCACAAGTTGTCAAAATCAGGCAAATGGAGGAGAGACTTTCCCAGCAGACATTATCTTACCCAGTCTTACATAATAGTTTGGAGTATTTCAATGTTTTCTCACATTAGGCTAAGCTCCTCCTTGGTTGGGATCCTCCTTGTCTTCTGGTTTTCTAAGAAGAGTACCCATTCTGGTCCCTGTTGCTCAGTCTTAGGATGTCTGGATCACTTGCTGGGGTCCTGGGCAGAAACAGAGTGGAATTGAGTTAGAAGATAGATTATGTACTGATCATATGACCTTCAGCAAGACACTTAACTTCTTAAGCCTGAGTTTATTCAATGTGAAATGGGAATAAAAATAGCCATCCAGTCTGTGTTAGGCTCAAATTTTCATCACCACCAACCCTCTTCATCAAGTGAGCATTACTGTTGGTGATGTGTTGTGTAAGCACTTTATCATATTACCTCATTTAACCCTCCCAACAGGGCCCTGATACAGATACTAACAGTACATTTACTGCTGAGGAAAGGAATTGCAAAATGGTTGAATGACTTGCCCACAGCCCTGCCATTGAAAGTGACGGGGCAGACATTTGAACCTGGGGCACTGACTTCAGGGTCTGAGCTCTGTGTCTGCAACTGTTCACTGGGAAGTAAGTCTCTTCCGATTTCCAGCCGCCTGTGGACGCTCTTTTTGTGTCTTACCATCTTCTGCCTCTCTTTTGATGACTGGACTCACTTTATTTAAATACTTGCCTGATTTCGAGGGAGCAAGGAAGCATCTTCTCCTTGTACTGACTCTAACTCTCCTGAGAAAACTGCTTTCCTTTACCATGTGCTTAAAGCTATCTCTGAGTCCACATCAACGTGGCTGACACCTGGCTGCATGGGGATCAATAGCTAGTGAGGATCATGACTGGGCCTGCGCCCCGGAGACAGTGCCTTGGGGGACGAGCTCAGTGTGGGCACTTTCCCAGGACCTAGGGGGGAGTGACAGTGACTTGCTCAGGAGATGGTGGGTGGCCTGGCATCTTGGGAATGTGCTCCTCCGACCAGGGGATGTTTTTCCAACCTCTCCTTCTCCTCCCTATTCTTGGGATGGTGCTATTCCCAGGCACAAAATGAGAAATGAGTCCATTGTTTTCAATACTCTTAGTGCTAACTTGATAGCAAGAAAGCTCTATATATGTATCAGTATGTGCCTGCATCAACACGAGCTATTTGATTACCTAATTTACCCTCTGCAGTTCTGTGAGGTAAGAGTTCCTGAGAGGTCAAGAAGCCTCCCCAGATGTATAGATAGAAATGACAAAACTAGGGTTAGACGCAGAGTCTGGATTCTAATTCACTATGCTGCATGGTTATGACCCACCAGAGTTGGCCAGGGCACTGCCCCACCACAGGGTGTGCCCTTGGCCAGAATTAAACCTCGGGCCCTTGAGTCAAAGGCCAATGCTCTATCCATTGAGCCAAACCGGTAAAGGCTAAACACACTTTCAACTCATCAGCATTTATTGAGCTCCAATTGTTTCCTGGTGCTAAACGCACTTGAGGGGCGCTTCAGGTACAGGTCTGACCTCTTGGGATTGCAGATTTTGGGGACCGACAGTATGAAGTTAGTAGCTCAAATCCAAGGCAGGACATCCTGAGTGGAGGTAGAAGAGGAGTAATTCCAAGAGAGGAGATATTTTCAGGAGGTGGCCTGAGCTGGGCTTCGGGGGCCTTTGGATGGTAGTTGGATAGGATGGTGAGGTCTTTGCAGACAGCAGCAAACAGCAGGCAGAAGTTGGGCACAAGTCACAAATGAGTGGTATGCATGAGCTTGTCTTCCTGTCTGGGGACTGCATAGGACAAAGTAGTGGCCAGTCTGTGAAAGTTTTCTGGCAATGAGGAAGATGTCAACAGAAGCAGTGAGAAACTCTTGCTGACTCTGAACAGGAGAGTGACATTTGGGTTGCACTTCAGGGACTGGGAGAGCCAAGAGGCTGGGACATGGTCGTGGGGTGTTGCAATAGCCCAGACAGGATGTGATGGGGGCCTGAGAGGGCAGTCTCAGGGGATGGAGAGGATGGGGGGCATCTCTGGGGATCGAGAGGAGGGGTAGGCAGTCTCAGGGATGGAGAGAAGGGGATAGTCTCAAAAGATGGAGAGGAGGGGCAGAATCAGGGGATGGAGGGGGGGCAGTCTCCAGGGATGGAGAAGAGGGGGATAGTCTCAGGAGATGGAGAGGACAGAAGGGCAGTCTCAGGGGATCGAGAGGAGGACAGCTCAGGAGATGGAGAGGACAGGAGGGCAGTCTCAGGGGGTAGAGAGGAGGGGGCAGTCTCAGAGGATGGAAATGAGGGGGTAGTCTCAGGGGATGGAGAGGTCAGGGTGGGGGGAAGTCTCAGGGGTGGAGAGGAGGGGGAATTTTAGGGGGTAGAGAGGACGTGAGGGCAATAGAGACATTAAAAAAGGAGAATGGACAAAGCTGGTCCAGGGAGGAGGAGGGGACGGCTTTCTCTGACATCAGTGTAGCTCCCTCAGCCCTGCAGCTCTCACCCAGCTCCCCCGTATACGTGCAGGGAGCAGGGAGCAGGGAGCAAAGCCATGGTACTTCTATCTGCTGCCTTGTAACTTTGCTCAGAGCCAGAGTCGGTCCTCCCTCCGCTTTAATGCACATGGCTGATTCTCCTCCTAATGACGGTCATAGTCATAACGATAATAATTATAGAGGCAATAATAAGATCCGGATGGATTGAGAGCCTTCTTCTGAGGATGCTAATATGTGTAGGGGGGGTGGTCATAGAAGAAAAATGCTTAGTTCCAGTTTGGTGGGAAACATTCTCAGTTGCTGGTATTGAATTGAACCTCGCTTCCCCTCCTCATAGGCTCTGCATACACCCCAATAGCACCCATCCAACCAGTCTCTATGAGAGAAGTCTTGCTGGGCTTGCTCCTCACCGAGAAGACATCTCTCCCCCTGGTGCCCACCTGAGAGCAGTTGCTGGGAGTGATGGAGAAAGATGGACAGCTTGATTACCCTCCCATCTCTGAGATGACCCACCCAACCCATCTCCAGTGCACAATAACCCCGGTTCCTACTGTCTTTCCTATTGTTTGGCCTTACACTTAGCCTTTTACAATGTACGGTATAGCAGAGCATTTTATGAACTACAACCTGTTTAAATTCAGGACCTCATTCACTCCTCACACTCACAGAGACCAGTGGTATTATCCTTTCCATTTTACAAATGTATTCAAACATTTCTGAAACACCAGTCAGGTGCTGAGACCAGAGACTGACAAATTAAGGGACTGGCAGAGAACTAAGAACCCAGGTCTTCTTTCTCTTAGCCATTTCCTCTTTTCCCTTCCCCATGCCACTGTGTCTTAATTTTTAACTGTGTGAACTACCAAATTTTGGCACCTTATTTTTTCATGTTGTGTGTGTTCATTTTGTCTTCCCAAGTATTGTATATGGGGAAAATTCATTTAAAAACAAGGGATCTTAGGGTTCTAGTTGGTTACTATTGTCATTGAAACCTCCTTGTAGCAAGGAGTGTGCTGTGTGTTTTCCACCCTCATCATGAGTAGCAACATGGTCAGCATGTAGGAGCTGATCAGTAAATACGGGTAAAGTAGGAGGTGCCAACACTCCAGCCCTGGCTCACTTCCTCTCAAAGTCTGCCCCCTCACCACCAGCCATCTTTTGAACACTCTATTTTTGGCATTTGGAATCATTCTTTTTTACATTATTTTGCAGACAGTTTTTTAAAAAAATTTTTTAATATATATTTTACTGATTTTTTACAGAGTGGAAGAGAGAGGGATAGAGAGTAGGGAACATTGATCAGCTGCCTCCTGCACATTCTCTACTGAGGATGTGCCCGCAACCAAGGAACATGCTGGTGACCTGAATTGAACCTGGGACCCCTCAGTCTGGAGGTCGACGCTCTCTCCCTCAACTGAGCCAAACCAGTCAGGGTGAGTCTTGTGTTTTTTTAAATACACCTTTCCATGTCTTTGATTTCTTTTATTAGACTAATTTTTGCTTGTGAATCTGAAAAAAAAATACACAACTTTCACAGATGTAAAGGCTAGGAAGGAGTGGTAATAGTAGCCATACAAGTCCTGACTTTCTTTTCCATGTTTTTATTGGTTTTAGAGACAGAGGGAGGGGGAGGGGGAGAGAGGGAGAAAAAATCCCCAATGGGCTGCCTTCTGACCCCCTGTGGGGACCCAGCACGGAGCCTGAACGGGCATCGGACAGGGACCCTGGGACTGGGGTGACATCACCCACAGAGGACAGAGAGGACAGAGAGGAGGACAGAGAGGAGGACAGGGAGGAGGACAGGGAGGAGGCCAGAGAGGAGGACAGGGAGGAGGACAGAGAGGAGGACAGAGAGGAGGACAGACAGGAGGACAGGGAGGAGGACAGAGAGGAGGACAGAGAGGAGGATAGAGAGGAGGACAGAGAGGCCAGGACAGAGAGGACAGGGAGGAGGACAGAGAGGAGGACAGAGAGGAGGACAGGATGGAGGATAGCCCGGACACAGGCTGGACACGGGTGGTAAAGAGAGGAGGACAGGACAGATAGAACAGCGGGCCTGCGCCGCCCAAGCAACCTGGCCCTGCAGCCAGTTTTTAAATGGTGCCAAATATTTTGGAGGAGATCAATGTGCTCATGATACAACAGGACAATGGAAGATACACTGAGTGGCCAGATTATTATGATCTCTGAATGCATAATAATCTGGCCACTCAGTGTATATCCTATATAATAAAAGGATAATGTGCAAATTGTCCCTTGACCAGGAGTTTGACCAGCAGGCAGGGAGGTTGGCCAACTGCTCATGTCCCATCCCTTGGCTAGGCTGGCCGGACCCCACCCATGCACGAATTCATGCACTGTGTCTCTAATAAACACACACACACACACACACACACACACCCCACAAATGGCCAGATTATTATGCGTTCAGAGATCACAATAATCTGGCCACTCAGTGTATAGGGGCAGGGTAGAGTTCTAAGTCCCTCTCCAGTGGTCTGATGGTTGGTCCCCATTGCATAGCATTCCAAAACAGTATGAGATGCAAGGTGCCTTGGCTGACAGCTCTTCTACTCTGAGCATTCTCTGAGTGTGAAGGAGACTTGGAGACTTTTCATTGACCAGGTGCATGCTGCCACCACCTGGTGGGATTTGAAGTCTTCAGGTCTCCCCTCCAGGCCACTCTCAGGGAAAATGCATTTACTTAGTAAGTGCCTGGTGATAAGCACAGTTGTATTCTTGGGGGCTGACTGCTTGGGATTTGGAGGTGAGAGAAAGGAAAGCGCTGTCTTCTTCGGGGCTTACACTCTGGGAGGTGTGTTGTGTCTGGGGGAGGAGTTGGACAATACACACTGAGAGCAGGTGGGTGCGGGCAGGCATCACCCTTGTGAGCTGTGGATGCGGGGAGGAGTGTGCTGAGCACATGTGTGTGTGTGTGTGTTTGTACTGGACCTGGCAAGTGACACAGGTGACTGCATGATTGTTATAGCAGAGGACACAGAAGCACAACAAAGGCCCAGGTGGGAGGGAGTTTGAACAAAAGCCTTGGGGACTGGTGCCCTGGGCAGGCTTGGAGGCACACTGTGGTGGCCACTAGTAGACCCATCCTGCCTTCATGAGCTCCACTCCCCACAGCCTCTTGCTCACAGACCTGAGGCAGGAGCAGGCTCCTGCGCCCCTGGCCGCTGGCCTGGCAGGGCATCGATAGGTTCCGATGGATGGATGGCCAGCACTCTTAAGACAGCACACACAGCTCGGGCTGCTGAAGCCAAGGGAGAATGTAGATGATCTGGAGACAGAGAGTGTAGGAGTGTGACTTCTAATACGGCTTGCTCCCATGCTAATCACTGTGGCCAGGGGAATGTCAGGCTCATGTAGCTCAGTGTGAGTCATTGTCCCGTCCTGGGAGCAGGGAATAGAGTCACTGCCCTCAGAAGAAGAAAAGGCCTGAGAGTTGAGAGGGAGCAGTTCACTGGAGGAAAACCATCAGGTGCTGTTATTCCAAAACTAGGGGCAATGGATGTCTGCGTGACCCAGACCAGCCACATTCTCTGCAGTGGTCTGGTAATATGTGCCCCCAGATAAGCGAAAGGTTTATAACTGCCTTGTCTCCATGATTGCTTTGGGTAAATGTGGCCTGGGTTTGAGGATTTTGAAGAGTGCTGAGGATGGAACCTCAAGTTGGCTGAGGATGGCAAATGAGACTTGTCATTGAACATAACAGATGGCTTGACTGTGCTCCAGTAACACACCAGATGCATACTGGAGAAGGACTGGTTGTGGCTTGTTTTCCTCATTCCAGCTTCACCCCCAAATAGAGTAATTCCTTGGGGAGAGATATTCCATCCACAATGACAAGGCACTTGCTCTGTACGTTGGACTAGTGCCTGAGTGTAGTTGGCAATGGGAATACGATGCAGGCACAGAGATTAACATGAGACTGAGAGCCCAGGGACTGGGTGGGTGATATTGGGGTGTATGCAGAGACTATGAGGAGGGAAAGCAAGGTTCAGTTCAGCACTAGCAACTAGAACCCTCCAATTGAAAGAGAGTGCACAAGGAACAGCTGATGGTGGTGGGGGTCCTGGGCCCTGCCGGGCAGGCTCTGAGTTAAGGCCAGAAGAACCTTGACATCAGGGATATCAGGCAGCAAGTGCTCAAGCTTTCATTACTGCCAAATTTCTTACTATGGAATCCCTCTGCAGTGATCCTGGTCCTGGCCAAATGGGAAAGACAATACCTAAAATTTTCAAGCTGATGCCTATGAATCCAGATCAGGAAAACATATTCACCTTGAGAGATTTCCACTTGGACCTTGCAGTCACCCACCTGAGCAGCGGGATTCCTCAGCCCAGGTTTTCAAGCTAAATATAATAGGCAGAGAAAGGGGGGGGGGGAAGAGAGAAAGACAAGAAATGAAGGAAGAAAGGAAGGAAGAAAGGAAGGGAGGGAGAGAGAGAGAATGAGAAGAAAGAGAGAGGAGATGAAGCCAGCAGGAAAGCAAGCAAGAAAAAGTGTCTGGCAGTTTTTCCAGATGCAGAAATAGTGATTTAACATTAAAGTTGGTGGGAGAGAAAAGTAGGACCCCCTCCTGCCTCCTCACCACCCACCCTGCACAGGGGCAGCTTCCTCACCCTCCTGAGGCAGGAGGAGAGGCCCAGGGAGAGGGAAGTCCGTCCAAGGCTGCATGGCCAGCTCGGGGCCAGTGCTCTTTCCTCTTCTGCTAAAAGACTCAGAAGCATTAGTTTCAGGACCTGAAGGACCTGATACAATTAGAACTTCGGACACAAACTGGAAATCATTAATGGCTGAATGAAAGTAACAGGAAGCTGATTGCAAAATTAGGGAAAGAGACCAAGCAGAAAGCAGATAACTTAATTTCCATAACTCAGCCTGCACATTGACAGCCTTGAAAGTTTGTCAAGAAGAACTAACCCCCAAAGTTGTAAGAACAAATGGAAAGGACAACAACATAATTTTGTTTTTGAAAAAAATAAAAACCTAATATCCTTTTCGAACCAATCAGGTTCATAAGTGCATTATCTTTGCCAATGTGTCATGTGCAAGGAGAGGCCAATATAACTGAGCCACAGTGGCTAGGCTGCTAGGCGGTAACCAGCTTCAAGCCGTGCTCACCCCATTCTTCCTGTTCATCCGTGATTGTCCTTTCTCACTGTCCACTTTGCCACTGGGCCAGCTCCACCTGTCCTCCCCTCCCCCATGCCAAGTGTCAGGGAGCTTTCCCAGCAATTACAGCTCCTGAGGTGACTTTGGATGACCTAGGTCCCCAGTCCTATTGGTTGCAAGTGACAGCAAACCCTAGAAGCCTCGTCAGCGCCCAGAGATCTGATCCCTGCGGTCTCCACTGGGATCTGGTGCTGATCTTTTCAAAGACTCCTACAAGGAGACTCTGAAGTGAGGGTAGAGCACTTTTGAGGCCCACAGAGGAGATCTAGTCCTTTTCATTCATTGCTGCACGAGTTCAGGGACTTGGGTGGAGGTTTGGGAGGGATTTTTCTGGAGAAGATGGGTGAAGAGACCCTTGTCTTACGCCTCCAAGGGGTTTCGCCTGGTGGCCGAAGCACGGTCTCTGGCCTGCTACTGAGAGTCCACAGAGAATCCCTGCACGCAGAGTTGGGCAGCCATTTGTGTTGGTTTGCTTGCTTGTTTGCCTCAGATGTGGCAATAGACAATATGAAATTCCAGCACAAAAATGTAAACAAACAAGGAAAACGCATACTCCACAGTCACAAATAGAGAATACGACACTGAGCAACTCCTGGAGGTGATGGGCACACGGGGATAGAAGTGGTCGTCAGGCTCAGGGAGACCAGGAGCACGTACCCAACATGCAGCACAAACCTGGCTTTACAAATGAAAATGAAATCCTCCACGGATCACCTCGCCACGTAATTAAAATAGTTAAAAATCAACAAATCGGCCAGCCCTTGCAAAAAACTAATGGTAGCAGTGAAAAAAATCAGGAAAAAAATGAAACTAGAAGTAACGTTTACCCCAGAATAGACATCAAATTTGATTCTTTTGTTAAAAGTATGACTCAAATAGTCTGGCTTGACCAACCAACAAAAAGAAAAGGAAGATTATGAGAAAATTAACTTGTTTTAAAAAGCAATTACCATCATTTAAAAAGGCCATTATCACCAAAGGTTATATATCAGTTCATGTAACTATAACTGCTATGAACTGCTGTGCAGATTCAACTAAACTGGTTGAGAACCTAAACTGTCAGAAGGCCTGCCCTTGGGTCATAGGAAGACCCACACTATCCACACCTGGAGGTCCCAGGAGCAGTGGGGCCAGTGTCTGAGGGACACTGCTGCCACTGTGTCCATTCCCTCTGTGCCAACATGACTGCTGGTGGCACCGGCCAGAGCTGGCTCAGTGGTGACTCCGTTCCCATGCTGCTGCTTTCTACTTGTGCTTCTCCCTGGATTCCTGAGACCTCTCTTTCTTGAGGTCCTCCCTTACACTTTCTCCTAGAATCCCCAAAATAAGGAAGACCCACACTGCCACTCATATCCCAAGGCTGTGCCCCGAGTGACCTCAGTCCAACCCCTTATGAGCCCTGGTCATTTTCCTGTTCCTACTCTCAGAGATCTCAGCAACTGGAAGCTTCTGTCCTTTTCCTCACATAGAGCATGCCCTACTTCAGCTCTAAGTTCCCACGGGTGGCTCCTTGGTCCTCAAGTGGTGCCTACCCCTCTGGCCTTCAGCTCCTTTGAGCTTCCTCACAAAATTTATTCCCTCCTACTTTTAAAATACAACCAGCATGGTCTGGCCAACCTCACTCAGTGGTAGAGCTTTGACCTATGAACCAGGAGGTCATGGTTCAATTCTCAGTCAGTTAGGGCACTTGCCTGGGATGTGGGCTTCCCCAGTAGGGGGTGTGCAGGAGGCAGCCAATCAGTGATTCTCATCATTGATGTTTCTATCTTTCTTTCCTTTCCTCTCCGAAATAAGTAAGTATATCTATATATATAAAAGCCTAAGCAACAGAATGACCTAACAACCTGTCAATCGGCCACTATGATGCTCACTGACCACCAGAGGCAGATAATCAACACAAGATCTGCTCCCTGGTGGTCAGCATGCTCCAGAGCGAACTTCCTGTGGCTGGCCAACCTTCAGCTGTCCCTCCTCCGGCCAACCTCCCGGCCCCAATCAGCTCCGATAGCCAGCCAGGCTGAAGGACCCCACCTGTGCACAAATTCGGGCCTCTATTATTTAACATAAAAACCATAACTGGCCTGTTTACTGACCTGTCAGTGGTAATTGAGTTCTCCTCACAAGAACAGCCAGAATCATTCCATTTTCTCCTTTGATCAGATATAAGATAAAAAAGAAAACAGTCTGAAAAATTCCCTGTCTTGGGCTAACTGTGGTTAGAGAATTCCTGGTAGCTGCTTTCTGTCTTGGGCAGAATGTGAAACGTGTGTATCCAATGACTATGGCACAGACGTAGCTCAGATGCATTGGTCAGAGCACAGGTTCCTTGGGAGCCCTGAGGAAGGGCCTGCCCAGAGGCATCAAAAAGGCCTGGAGAAGGAAGCGGCAGTTGGCTGAGTCTTAAAATAATTTTTAGGACTTTTAAAAAAAAAAAAGTAATGTTTAAAGAAAAATAAGGCAGAATTCTGGACATAGAGTCCAGGTGAGATAACAAGGGACATGGTGACTCTCCATGGTATACTCTCTAACAGTAGCGTTTTCCCAGTAAGTTTTAAAAAATGCTATGCTGGTGGAGATTTTTGAATACCATAATAAAGGACATTTGAGGAGTAGTATAAAAGTGACACCTCAGACCCGTGAAAGCTCAGTCCTGGGGAAGCTGCACCTCTGGCTCCTGTCCTCAGGCATCGGCACAGACTCCACTCTCAGCAGGGACTGTCCCAGAATGATTCTGATATCAGATCCTGATGCTTTTTTTTTTTTAATTGTTTTCTGTCCCTCTAAATAAAAATTTAACATATTCATTCCTAGAATTACCCCTGCTTCTGACAGCATCTAATCCACAACCAAGCTTCATTCCCTTAAAGCTTCCCCCATGTCATTAACAGCCCATACCCTCTAAGCTCTTTCTAACACTCTTAGTGAGACACCCTCAGTTTCTGGTCCCTCGCCATGTATATTCTTCCCCATTTAACGGTAATAAGCCCACCTTGTTCAACGACAGGTGTGCTCCTGTTGCCTTTGATCAAAAGGCATTAAGACCACTAACGTTTCTGGTAACTCAGGGGAAGTGATGGGAGCGGGCAAGCTCTTCTCCAGGTCTGAGTGCTGGTGAGAAAGCTCAGGGCAGATTGCTCTCTGAGGCTTTCCACAGGTCGCATTCCTGAAAGAGGTGTGTGCATCATGATGACACCTCCTGCTCCCTTTCCTGGCTCTGCATGGAGCCGGGACCTCTGCTAGAGACAGCCCATCGGGCACTCACTCTACTTTGGTGCCCCTGTGGATGCCCAGTACCAACCAGGAGAGGGGCACCTGTGCATTTGGGGGTATTTGTGAAAATTCTCAGGATCTGAAGGTGAGCATGGAGGATGGGGCTGGAAGCTGAATGAGGAGCTGAGCAGAGCAATCCTTCTCTGTTTTTCTCCAGAATCCCCCTCCCCGCCCCCCCCCCCCCCGCCCCGCTCCTGAGTCCCCAGCTTCTTTCTTATATTAAGTTATGTCCCCTTCCTTGTTTGATTGCTGTTTTTTTGTTGTTGTTGTTTGTTTTTTTTTTTGTTTTTTTTTTAGTAGCCTCTGTAATTGTGTCAGTTCTAGGAGAGGACAGTCCTACCAGGCTGCTTCTTTCTTGTGCTGAGTATTCCTCCAGTCACTCTCACTTCACTCACATCCTGAATTACAAAACAAAACGGCGGCTAGTCAATGGGAAACACTACTTCTCTGTCACCTTTTCTGCAAACCTTGCAGGTTCTTTCAGCTTGTGCATTTGGAAACAGAAGCCAATTCTTCCTCCATCACACTCACCACCTTCAGAGAGTGGACGAGTCAGATCCTAATGGCATGCATGGGAGGAACGGGATACAGGAGAAGTTATAACAGAGCAACTGTCTCAGGACCTAATGATGCGAGTTTGGTTTATTCCATGGTAGCATGTGCCCATTCATCCCAGGTTGCTGTGCATGCAGGGAGGGCACCTTCACGGGGTCTCTCCTCAGTGATAGCCCCCGCCCATTAGTGGGGTGGTTCTGTTTCTGAGGAATTTTGTCCATGTGTTGAATGAAGACTAGTTTCCCAGGAAATTTTGTCCTCTGAACTTATTCTACTCTCTGGAATAATGTCCGATATGTCTGTCAACTTTCTCAGGCGACGTTTGAAACAGCCAGAGCCAAACACCATGGCCCCTCTAAGTCTGTGTTCTCTTGATTACACACCTGTGACTACTAATAGCAACTTGTATGTGACACGGAGAACAAACCTTCTATTCTCCCAAAGATGCTTTATTTTGATTTAAAATGTGCCATTCAAATTATAGGAATAGGTGCTGTCTTTTTTAAATGAAATGTTAAAGAATTCAGTCTACAACCACACCATACTATTGGTTTGTGTCACATTGTGGCTAATTAAAATATTGATCTAGCTTTGGCCAGGTGGGTCAGTTGGTTGGAGCATCATCTCATACACCAAAAAGGTTGAGGGTTCAATCCCCAGTTAGGGTGCATAGAGGAGGCAACTGATCTATGTTTCTCTCTCACATAAGGGATCCTCTCTTTCTTTCTTTCTCAAATTATACATATTCATTTGTTTTCCCCTTACCTGTATTAGTAACTTAAATTTTTTATTTAATTGTGGCATATTTCCATTTATCTCTCTTCAGTTACCTAGTCTGTAAGCTCTCTGAGTGTCAATATTGTCTATTCATCCTTGAACTAGCACTTTGGTCATACTACAAATGACTTGAAAAAGAAATGGCTGCATTGTTTACACCTCAGCTTCTTGTTTCTAACTGTGAGACACAGCTGGGTAGCTGGAGTGAAATTTTACTTCACTCTGACCAGAACACAGAGCTAGGACATCTGCCCCTCTTCAGTTGAGCGATAGTAACATTGTTCCACATTCCCTTCCTTTGCTGTGCCCATTGCCATGACCCTTTACTCCTCACCTTTGCTGGACCCACACCTGTGGGGACTCCCTGTGCACTTAGAACTCATACCCCACCTGGCTGCCATTACCGTTGTGAGCTCCTGTGTGGCACACGGCCTCCTGTGCAGCTGCGTGTGAGCAGACACTGCCGTGCACACATCTGCACAGGCACAGCCTCTCTGCAGAGATGCCTCCTGGAGCTAAAGGCAGTGGCTGACTCCAGAGATAGAAGTGGAGGTCCATCAAGTCTTGTTTGTGACTTTTATATCATATGCTCCTTTCCTTTGTACACATAAATGAATTAAATGAAATGGAAGATAAGAAAACAAGATGGAGAATTACATAATGGACCAACCGAAATCGATAATGACACACTGGAGCCTAGGCCGTGTGTTTGGTGGTTGGAGGGTTGTCTTGTGCACCAAGGTTTTGGGTTTGATGCCGGGTTAGGGAGCAGATGGGAGGCAACCCATCCATTTCTCTGGTACATTGCTGTTTCTCTCTCTCTCTCCTTCTTCCTCTCTCTCTGAAATTAATGAAAATATATTGTGAGGATTGAAAATAATAATAATAATAATAGGGCAACTGCTCGGGGACCTCTCACTGCTACAGAGAGCTTTGTTACTTTACTGTCTCTAATAAACTTTGCTTTCGCTAAAAAAATAACAATAACAATAATAATAATAATAATAGTGACATAGTGGGTGAAAACAGGGACCAAGTCAAGCATGAGAATGATTGTATTTTTCTTGGCCTCTCGAAGGCCTATGAGGTCACTGATTTCTACCCTAAAAAAGAAGAGAAAATTGAAGTCGTTAAGCAATGGCAGTGTTCCTGGCTCATCAAGGTATTTACTCACTCATCCAACAAGAACATGTGGGTTACTGGGTTTAAGTGTTTAGGGCAGACAAAGGGAGGAAGTAAATTTTTTAAAAAGTATATTTTTATTGATTTCAGAGAGGAAGGGACAGGGAGAGAGAGATAGAAACATCAATAATGAGTCAAAACCGGTTTGGCTCAGTGGGTAGAGTGTCAGCCTGCGGACTGAAGGGTCCAGGGTTTGATTCCAGTCAAGGGCATGTACCTTGGTTGCGGGCACATCCCCAGTGGGGGATGTGCAGGAGGCAGCTGATCAATATTTCTCTCTTATCGATGTTCCTAACTTTCTATCCCTCTCCCTTGCTTTCTGTAAAAAAACCAATAAAGTATTTTTTTTTTTAAAGAAACATCAATGATGAGAGAGAATCATTGATCTGCTGCCACCTGCATGCCCCACACTGAGGATGGAGCCGGAAAGCAAGCATGTGCCCTTGACTGAAATCAAAACCGGGACCCTCCAGTCCGCAGGCCAACACTCTATCCACTGAGCCAAACCAGATAGGTCAGGAAGTAAAAATTTTAATGAAGCCCTCTCTGTCGCCAGGTAGCTGGAAGGATGGAGCCACCCTGACAAGGCGGAGCCTGTGTGAAGAGTGCAGGAGTGGGGACCACCGTCTCCCAAGCTGCCACCCCACACCCCTGGGCCTCTGGCATCCGCCCAGGAGCTCTCCTCCCATGCCAACCTCACTCTCTCTCTTCGCTCTCCGCATGGAAGCTGTTCTCATAGCGGCCTTCCTAACCTGCATGGCCGCCGGACAGATGCCTCTTCAGGTGCTTCCCGCCCTGTTTACTCCATGGAAGCACGTGACATGGATGATGAATGGCTGGTTTGCCCTTCTTTAGAGTCTGGTTTCTGTTCATGGCTGAAGCTCAGGGCCTGGCACAGCAGCCGGCCTGAATTATGAACAGAATGAATGAGTCTGTGGTGGCTGTGAGGCTTGGAGGACATAGACCAGTCCTGAGAGCTGTCCTCAGATGGGGGAGGTTCTGTCCTGGGCTGCGTGTCAGGGGCAGAACTGAGCTGACGGATGGGACGAAGACAGGGCAGACTTCGGCTCCATTATCATCAGGAATGTTATTATCATCAGAGCTGAGCAAACTCATCATAGGTTACATCAGGGAGGAAGAGGCTTTCATCAGCAAGGTTTCTAAGGTAGAGCCTTAGAAATGGCTGGTGCCAAGCATGCCCTCAGTGTTTGCTGATGCCAGAAATACAGATGGGATTGTTCTGGAACTCCCTGGAAAGTGCATGAGTCTTCTCATTTTCCTTTTAAAATGCAAAATGAATACCAGTCCACACGGGAGAATTTGAACAGCATATAACATTAAAAAAAGAAAAATAACTACAAATAATAATGCTATCAACAAGGTTAAACTCCCTAAAATTTTGAATTTTTCTTACCTTTCTTTATGTTTGTATAGTCATGATTTTAAAATATCTACAAAAGCATACTAAAGTAACCTATTAAAATGTTAATATGGTTATCTGTAGGGAACAAAGATTTAGAAACAATAATAATTTTTAAATTATCCTGATTTTTTTTACTCAACAATATGTAAATGTCTCTTATGTTATTACTTTTAATTAGTGTTATCATTTTAGTAACCATTATTATTTAAAAGAATCATATGTTTTCTTCCACCATTCTACTTTTTGGATTCGTGGCTAGTATGTAATGTTTCCCCAATGTAAACAATGCTGAGATGAAAGAATATATAGATTTCTAATTATTCTTAAATGACTGTCAAATAACTAACACTTAATGTTGCTATTACAACTAGCTGATACAGGGGTTAAAGAGATTATTTTTATTTTGAACACTTCTATTTATTTATTTTTTGGTTAAAATATATTTTCATTGATTTCAGAGATAAAGGGAGAGGGAGAGGCAGATAGAAACATCAATGATGAGAATCATTGATTGACTGCCTTCTGCAAGCCCCCTACTGGGGATTGAGTCAGCAACCCGTGTATGTGCCCTTGACTGGAATTGAACCTGGGACGCTTCAGTCTGTAGGCAGTCACTTTATCCCCTGAGCCAAACTGGCTTAGACTGAATACTTCTTTTTAAATGTGCTCTATAGGAGGTTTTGTTGATAAATTATTGTTATATTGGAAAAGGTGACTTCCCCTGACTTCTTTTGAAGATCACAGATGATGAAGAGAATGGAGAAATCCAAGAATTCCTTTGCCTTATGTTAAAGTGTCAGCGTTAAGCACAGGGCAGGAATACCTTCTAGCTACCAAATCTAAAATAAGAAAATAAAGCCCAGCCTTTACCAATTGCACGACTCCCTCTTGTGGCTAAAATGGGTAAATGTAGCTTTTCCAATCACAAGAGTGAATGTTCCTTAATTTATATTTATAGGAGCCTGAAATGAAGAACTGGGAGGAATCTTAGGGAGTACACAGTTCCATGCTGGCTCTGTGCTGCTCCAGAGCTGGCATCTCCATCTTGTTCCCTCTCACCACCCTCTTTGAACCTGGTGTGTGTGTGCGTATGTGAGCCTGTGTGTGTGTGTGCGTGTATGCATGTGGGCCTCTGTGCCCATGTGTGCGTGTCCCTGTGAGTGCACTGTCTGTGCATGTGTGAGTAGAGCCAGGAGGGTGGGCACAGGAGTCTTCCTCACCAGCAATCTGCCATATATCTACATTGCTATCCCATATGTGCAGTGTGCACTTTTCCTGGCTCAAGTATTTCTCCTCGCTATTTTACTTGGGACTGCCATACTCACAGCCTGAAAGCTAATGAGGCCACAGACCATGACAGTTCTTCTCACAGAGCATGACCTCCACATCACCCCACAGCACCCCGCTCAGGAGGAATCCTCAGCAGGGCTGCAGAGGGCTCCTCAGAGGCAGGATCTCACAGCGTGTGGAGTGTCTTCATCTCTCAGACCTTTAAACTCTTAACAATTAACTTCTGACAAAATAGCATCATTTCAGTCCAGAGTTCTATCTCAGTGATCTCATTCTTTTTCTGTTACTTCTCCGTTGAGTTTTAGAGAGAGTGGAAGGGCAGGGGAGAGATAGAGAAAGAAATATCATTGTGAGAGAGACACATTGGTTGGTTCTCTTTTGCATGTGTCCTGACCAGGGCCTGGGCTTGGGCCTGCAACTGAGGTGTGTGCCCTTGACCAGAATCAAATTCGGGACCCTTCGGTCTGCAGGCTAACTATGCTACCCACTGAGCCAAACTGACTAGTGATCTCATTCTTAAGAAAGATTATTTCTGCGGACAATAATAAATCATAATGCTAGTCGTTCTCAGGCCACATTCCCTCTGGGCACAACCAGGCTGAGGTGACATTTGGAGGATCAGAGATTCGGGGTCCTACACAGGGTCATAGTGGGTCCTCTGTGGGGTCATAGCACACTCTGTAGACAGTGAGGATCTCAGGAGGGTGAGCCCTGCTGGGACAAGGAATGAGAAGGGACTGAAGAGACATCTCAGGCACACCAACATTTAAAGGGAGGGCAAAAACAACATCAAGTGCACAGATAAAGAGCAATGGGAGAGGTTGGAGGAGAGTTAGGAGGGAACAGACTCACCAGTGCAAAAAGGAGGGAGTTTTCAGAAGGGAGGGAACACAGTGCCTAACTCCGCAGGAGGTGGTGAGAGAAGGGAGGACCGTCTGTGGATCTCTGCTCTAGATTCCAAGCAGGGGTGGAGCTGGACGGAGCTCGCCTGCAAGGTCTATTCCAGCTCCAGTGCTTTCTGGCTGTGGGGCTGTGAGCCAATCGTGTCACTGCTGCTTCCTCCCTCATGTTATCAAGGGATCACAGTGGTCAAGCTTCTTTTACGGGTTTCCTAGACCCTCAGAGTCCCACAGATTCTTACTTACAATCTGTTGGAATGAATGCCTCAAGAGGAGTCCCTTTCAGTTCTGGCATTAAAGGCAGATCTGGATTCTGGATGCTGTGTGTGGGCAGGTTGGCTGCAGAGAGAGGGCAGGACTTGATATACATGGCGCTTTAGAACTCCAGCCTGTAGGTGCTCTTCCTACATCCATGGAATGGGCACCTCATACTAATGTACATGAGTAAATATTGCCTACACATATTTTAGTCAACGATATATTTCTATTTGTTCAAGAGTATTTAATATAATGGATTATAATCTACATAAACAGATAGGTATTTTTGGAAATTATCATTATTATAAATATATTAGAGGCCTGGTACATAAAATGGTTGCACGGAGGGGGGTTCTTCAGCCTTGCCTGCACCCTCGCCAATCCAGGACCCCTCAAGGGATGTCCAACTGCTGGTTTAGGACATCCCTCTCACAAATTGGAACTGCTAGCTCCTAACCACTCACCTACCTGATCGCCCTTACGCACCTCTTCGTGCCAGCCTGATGCCCTAACTGTCCTCCCCTGCCAGCCTGATCACCTCCTAACTGTTCTCACCTGACAGCTTGATTGCCCATAACCACCTCTGCCTTGGTACCTGCCACCATGGCTTTATCCAGAAGGTCTGTAAGAAGATGTCTGCAAGATGTCTATTCTAATTAGCATAGCACCCTTTTATTAATGTAGATAGTCGGGGTGTATTCTTCTTAGTTATTTGAGGTAATTGCTTAGAATTCTTAGGACAAACAGAGAGAAGGGTTCCAGGGCAGGCAGCAGCTGGCTCCATAATAGCTTCAGGTACTGCCTTAGGCCAGGCCAGGCCAGGTCAGGGTGGGGCCTCTCGCTGGACCAGGCTCTGGCCCCTGAGCATGCCCTTTCTCTGGTTCTGGAGAGCTCTGGAACTCTGGGCGAGGACCTGGAGTGGGCAAAAAAGAGATTTATACACACACCTGCTTTCCCATGACTTTCCACAGACAGGAAAAATGCCAGCGCCTTTAAAGGAACTCCAGCCCATGAGCCTGCCCTCCCCAGGTTATCTGCCCAGGTTACCAGTCCCCCTCACCTTCCTGAGTTGCCTTGGTGGGCTCAAGATGCTCCAGCTCAACTCATAGATTTTGGGTGTGGCCACCAGGTGTGAGGCAGGGGACTTGATGGGTATCAAGGCCTGCTCCACCTGGAGCCAGGCAGAAGGAAGGGGCTGCCCAAAACCCTGGACCTGGCCTAGCCAAGTCCCCATCTATGCACCTTGACGCCCGCCCCCTTCTCCCCCCCACCCCCCAACCTGGAGTGGGCAAAAAAGAGATTTATACACACACCTGCTTTCCCTCCCTCCCTCCCACGTGGCACACTTGTTTAGGACTGAGCCTCTGTGCAGGCTGTTGCCTATCTAGGTTACAGCCCCATGCCGCCCCCAGCCCCTGTGTGTAGCAGGCGTGGGATCCAGCAGGTTTAACACTGAGTCTGCATGAATCTCTTCTTCACACTGACAGCTCTCCTCAAGGATTAAAAGTCTATTACACAAAAATATCAATTATTTTACTTTTAAATACAAATATATATATATGGAGCCACCTAGAGCACTTTGGAACCAGAGTTATCTGGGGATGTTTCTATTTTGCTGGTTATCTGTGCATATTCCCAAAGCAGCCTCAACTATCACTTCAATCCCACAAACCTTCACATCATCCTACAAACAACATTACCTCGTCACCATTTGTCTCTTTCTCTGCTTTACCTTTTTCAGAGTATATCCTGCCTTCACGTTAAGCATGTATAGGCTGGTTTGACTCTTTCATGCAAACATGCCATCATGACAAGCTTTTTGGACTGACCACTGCACTTCTAGTGCCTGGCCCATAGGAGGTGCTCAATACATAGCTGATAAAGGAGCCAGTGAATGAATTCCTCTTAAACCCAATCTATTAATCTGATGAGATTCCAATCAAAATTCCAAAGGGATTTTATCAAAAGATTCAAACTTCATACATTTGAAAATTTAAAATATGTGTATTTTTTGGAACAAATTTTATTTGCAGGAATTGATTAAAAATGAATTGAATAAATGATTCAATTTAATAAATAAATAAAATTTAATAAATAAAATTACTAGCGGCCCAGTGCACAAAATTCATTCATGGGGGGATGTCCCTCAGCCGGGCCTGTACCCTCTCCAATCTGGGACCCCTTGAGGAATGTCTGACTGTCCGTTTAGGCAGGCCTGGTCCCCCCCAACTGCCCTCCCCTGATGGCCTGGTCATGTTTAACTGCCCACCCCTTCTAGCCTGATCACCTCTCACAGCCTTTCATGCAGGCCTGGTCCCCCCCAACTGTCCCCCCCTGCAGGCCTGGTTGCCCAACTGCCCTCCTCTGCCAGTCTGGTTACCCCTAATTGCCCTCCCCTGCAAGCCTGATCACCCCCAACTGCCCTTCCCTGTAGGCCTGGTCCCTCCCAATTGTGGTGGCCATATTGTGTCAGCCAACTTGTGGTGGCCATATTGTGTCCATATGGGGGCAGCCATCTTTGACCACATGAGGGCAGCCATCTTGTATGTTAGAGTGATGACCAATTTGCATATTACTCTTTTATTAGATAGGATTTCCTATTTAGTCTATAAAAAAGAGATTATGTTAAGAAGCAATTCCACTTCTGCTGTCAATCATTCAATAACTTTTTTTTTTCTCAGAACAAAGATCTCAGTGTTCTGCTGGCCAGCTAGGACTCAGGATCCAGCTGGAAGGACCAGATGTAACTGTGGGACAGAGTGGCATCTGTGAGCTCTCAGGAGTCATACCACAGGTGTCCCTCCCAGTGTCAGGAGACCCAGGAGTTGCTACACAACAGGGTCTGAGGCAGATCAGGTTCTCTGGATTTACCAGCACAAGGGCAGAGAGTCCACCCCTGCCCTTGCCTGGCCTCACCTGTCATTCTCACTGAGCTGCTCCAGGGCCCAGAACCAGGCCTTGAATTGCTCTTCGAACTCTATTTTATATTTCTGTGCAACCACCTCCAGCAGCACTATCTCTTCCATTACTTTCTGCTCCTGGGGCCAGAGGGAAGGAGATGATGCAGACACTGCCTGAGGTGGGGTGAGGGGTGGGGCAAGGGCCCTGTCCTAGGTTTTACACACATGAGCACCCTCATTTCCTCTATTTCCATCCAGACATTAACTATGCTCAGAGTTGAGCATTGTCAGCCCTTCTTCCTTGAAATTATCCTTGATGCCATTCCCTACCTGCAGACACCAATTAGAGGGTTTTCCCACTTCTGTTCTCAAGCTCTCCCAGTAAATGGAAGATACAGGGGATGGAGCCCCGAGGTGTACTGGCTAGGGCGTCTATGATTCTCACTCCCCTCCCCTGCCCCACAGGCTGTGCCACAGTTGCTAACCTTTCTATCTTGATCTGATTCCCCTAAAAGGTAGACATAGCCCAGGCACTGGTGGGGCAGCACCTTCTTGAACAACTCCTGGGAAGAAAGGGGAGTGTCACCCAGCCCCACCACACTCCAGTTCAGGGACCCTAGTTAAGGCTGAAGCTCAGGAAACTGAAGATGTGCCTGAGCCTTGGAGTCCCTGGGATTCATGATCAGTTCACCGAGGGCACCCAGCACTGGATGACCCAGGACCCAATACTGATGGGGAAGGGACAAGAGTATCTGCCTCCAGCCCATCTCAGTGACTCTAAGCTCCAGGAAGTGGTTCATGTCTGCTCACTACAAGAGGGCCTCTTCCAGCATCTGACACTCCTCTGGTCCAAGTCCCCATTCAGTGCACATTCTCCCAGGGCGACTACAACCACAGCTGATTGTCTTCCTTGTAATTAAACACATATCAGGGGCCTAATAAGTGCTGGGGCGGCTGAGCCTCATGGACACTAAGATGGTTGCACACAGTGAGTTCCCTTCCCCACAAATAGGCCAGGCCCCACCAGCTTTCTGTCTCCTCTACCTCCTTTAATCTGCACAGCCACTCTGGGCAGCAGGGCCTGGTGTGCCCACCTCCACAGCCCAAAGGTGGACAGCAAAGTTTGGGGGTTGAGAAAGTTTCCCAGGACCCATGTGGGATAAAGTGGTTGAGCTGTGATTTGCATCAAGATCATATGAGTTGGGATCAAGAAAGGCAGGCCGGGGCAGCAAGGGGCAGAGGGAAGGCCTGTCCTACCTACCCTGAGAGACCCAGACTCACCACATCCATTGCTGTCAGTTTCTTGGACACCAGTCTTGGAGGGAAAGTTCACCTGCCTTATAAGATGCTTAGGGGTTGCAGTCCTGGGGTAATCAGTTGTTTGGGATGGAGCTGGCTCTGTTGTGATTCGGATCAGAGTTGGTGGTCCAGATGGCTCCAGCACTACCACAGCTGGACTGGACTCTAGACCAGGAACAGGCCCTTCCTCTGGCTCTGGAGTGTGTTTGAGCTCCCAACCACCTTCCCAGACTGCAATCCCCTCCCCTTCCCATTGTGCCTCAATGGGCTCTAGATATTTCAGCTCCACCCAAAGATTTCTGACAAGGTGCAGCACCAAGGCCTGCCTCATGATGAACTAGGGAGAAAGGAGAGGGTGGCCAAATATTGTACCTGGTCTGGCCAGGTCCCCATCACAGAAGTGGTGGCCCTGGGGAGAGGCAGGTGGGGAATAAAGTCATAGTCCTGGTCTTTCCTTTCACTCTGCCCTCCCATGGCAATGTCATCCCGTGTGTGGTGACAGTGAAAACAGACATGGCCTATGAAAGCACTTTTGTTTTACCCTTTTATATTAAAGGGCATTTTAAGACCCTTATTATGGAGATCTCAGATTCCTAAAAGGGGCAAATGGCTGCAGACACCCACCGGGAGGAGGGTGATCCCCAGGCATGAATCTGAGCAGAGGACTTGAGAGCGAGCAAATCCAAGTGGTGGGTGTAAAGTGACAGGTGACTCAATGTCCCTGCGAGTAATTGCCAATGAAGGAACACTGTTATTGCCTTGAGCAACCTGACATTGGACCTGTGAAAATCTCAATGAGTGAGAAATCCCCGGGCCAACCTGGGAGCAAAGCAGCATCATCATCAGAAACTGATGTTGGCACCATCACTGCTACAGCCCTTTGGGTTTGAAATCTGCCTGCAGCCATTACATTTTACATGTGCACATCCTTCCACCAGCAGAGGGCATCCATCTCCAGAGGGGGTTGGTACACATTGTGATCTGAATATGTCCCCCTAATTCCATGACTTGGGAACTCCTAGTACTTCACAATGTGTCTGCATGTGAGTTTTAGTCTTTAAGCAAGTAATAAGGTTTAGTGAATTCAGTGGTGTAGGTCTTAATCTAGTCTGACCTATGTCCTTAGAAGAGGAGGGGAGGACGCATGGCAGTGCAGAGGGGGGTCCATGTGACACACAGGGAGAAGACGTCCATCTACAAGCTGAGGAGAGAGCCCCTCAGGAGAAACCAGCCCTGCTGACAGCCTCCTGTCTCACTCCTAGCCTCTGGAATAGTGAGAAAATATGAATGTCTGCTGTTGACACCACCCAGTGCGGTCCTATGTTATGGCAGCCCAAGCAGCCTAACACAGCCCATTCCAACCACTTTAGTTTTGCATGCAGACTGCTGATATGGCAGCTGAACTGAATCAGGCCCATGTCCAACAGCACTGAAGGGCTGCCTCGCTGGGCAAATGACCTCCATTATTGGTCCAGGTCTGCAAGGACAGTGGAGCTGACTGGCAAGGGTAGTTTAAACAAACAAACAAACAAACAAAAAATCTGATATGCAAATGTGCTCTTGTTCTCCTATGAAGCCAAACAATATTATTTCACTGTTATATTTCCATAAATATATGAGGAGTGTCTTTCTACTCTCCCATGTAACTGGAGGGAGGAGTGGAGGTCTGGATTCTTCTGTCATGAAGATGAGGGATACTCTAAGGAAAACCACTGGGGAGGGTCTCTGGGGGCCCCCAGATTTGTGTCTGGGTTCTATGCACTTCCAGGTCATATCGAGGTTGTGAATCTAAAGATCTTCAAGGCCAGCCTGAGGTTGGACCTGGATGGTGTCTGTGGCCTGATAGACCTTCCCTGGAGTGAGGAAGGTTGAGTAATTGAACACATTGACCAGATCTTCAACGATGTCCTCCTTGGAACTCTACAAAGACAAAGCCCGGTACCGGGTGAGTAGGCTTTAGGAACCTTCCATCCCAATCTGTAGCGCTATCCTAAGGCAGCTCTGGCAAACTGAGGCAGTCTGAGGACAGAGTGAGGATGTCCCAGCAGCTATGCTGAACTAGCAAGAACTGATTCACATCAAGGTCTAACAACAGTGAATGCCCAAATCACTGAGAAAAATAACATCCTTGATGAGATAATATGGAGATGGGTAAGGCCACAGCTCCTGACTGGGCCCACTGCAATGGTTTGCCTTGTTCTATGGGATGGCAGATTACAGAGAAAGTATCCAATACTTTAATCCCTTCCCATTTTTTTTTTTTAAATACACAGCACTATCAAGTGGCATGATGGTTAAGGTTTGGAGGAAGTCTATAAGGGCAGTTGAGCTGGGATTGGTCCATACGATACTTGGGGCAGGGAGTTAAACATTTGAAATGAGAAAAATGCAAAGACAGAAAAAAATGTTTTCTCTATGATCCCAACAAACACATGAAGTCTGCCTACCCTAACAGGGATCTGGTTGGGAGGGTTGGAGGAACAGATTCCTTTGGAAGTGGGTCTGTGAGAACTCTGAAGCCCCAGATTTGAATCAGATTTCTGGTCCCATCCCAGTCACCTCAGGGTCATGATTGTGGGACACTTCTCACCTCAGTTTGGCACTGGACAGATTTCCTGGCCTGACTCATTTGTCCTTTGAACCCGTTGATGGCATCAGTGAACCTGTCATCCACCTCCTCTATGATGTCCTTGTTGCAGCTCTGGAAGAACAGAGCCCGGTCCCCGGCCAGGAGGCATCAAAAGTCTGGGCATTACCAGTGGGGGAGATGCCCACTACCCATTCTGCTCCCCAGATCAGGCAGAGAGGGCATTTGCAATGACCTCCAGGCATAGAGGGAACAAGACTACCTAGTGAGAATCCCTGGTTAACAAGTGGTTAGTGGAGCTCAGTCCCCAGCACTCAGTTTCCCTTTCTCTAACCCATGACCTGGGCAATGAACATGACACACCCTCCAAGCTTCTGATACCTTACCAGCCTGCTTCTGCACAAGTGGTCCGTTCCTCATCCCACACTGTCCTTCACCACCCCCAATATACACATACCTGGGATGAGGAAGAAGTGTGGGCATTCACAACTGGAGGCCACGGTAAGATCTGGCTAGGATATTCCTTCCCTGGGATGCCCACAGTCACCCGATGGGTCCTCCTGCCAGAGGCCGAGGGTAGTCGGCGGTGGGGCTTGTTTCGATTTCTGCGACCACAGACACATATCTCCCTCTGGGCTTTCTTCTGCCCAGAGCCTAGGAAGGATGGAAAGCAACAAAGAGACATCCTAGTCTCCTGATCCTCTCCACTCAAGTGAGCAGCAAAGGCATCTATCTCTAGAATATGGGTACCTGGTAACCATGGTTCTAATTTCTCTGAAGGATCTGTCACAAAGGAAGTGAGGTCACCATTTCAAATTTCCATGATCTGGGCCCTTTTCCTAATCAGAGTCATCCTAAACCCCTCTGAGTTGGAGACCTCTCACCCTCTTCACCCATGTTATCACCATACTTGTACACCAATATCCAACACATTCCTTCCCCCAGCTCCCTGGGAAGGTACGAGTTCCCCTGCTTGGGGGAGAAACCTGTGTTCCCACCTCATTTTTCTTACACGTTCTGTGGCTTGGGGAAGACTCTGTGCCTCTTAGGGTCTCCCCCAGACTCCCAACCTGCCCAATGAGAATGATGCTAGATACCATTTCCATAGGAAATGATCATATGTGGATGAGATAAGGCCCCTAACATCTGTGGGCTGGTGTCCCATGAATCTGATGAACAAACATGGAGGTGGAAGCATGACAAACATGAGTGGGACACAGCATGGAAAACTGGACAAAACAGGACTGAGGTCCAGCCTCAGATCTCAATGAAGTCACTGCTCATTTGGCCTCATTTTCATGTCTGTACCTTTAAGGGTTTCAAATGACAGTAAATTCAGATATTGTCACTCAGGGGTCTAAAACCCTACAGTGGTCTCTTGTTACGCTTAATATCAAACCATATGCCTCATGTGGGTCTGTGTGGTGGGAGCCTTCACAGTGGCTTCGAGTGAGTCCAGCCTCCTGGTGGGAATATCCTTGTGTGCCAGGTGAGTGCCCAGTAACTGGTTTCTGAACAATGTGGAGTACAATCCAAGTAATGGGATGTCAGGTCCCATCATTCTCTGATAGTCTCATTCTTGATGTCCCTTCCTCTTGATTTCACTTTTTCTCCATATCTTTGTCTCTGTCTGACTGTCTGTCATATGTCTAGAACAAGGAGAACAAGTGCCCATGTTTTGAGCTTGCCTATGTAGAGGACCCATAGGAAGTACCGAGGAAGTGCCTAGGCCAACAGGCAGGAAGTCAGGCTCTCAGTCCAAACTGCATCCTGACAAAAACCACGTGAGTGACCTTGGGAGGAAATCTGTCTCCAGTCAAGCCTCAGTTGAAACTCATCTCCTGCTTCACCTACCAGGGGTCTTCAAACTACGGCCCGCGGGCCACATGCGGCCCGCAGAGGAGTCTGATCCGGCCCACCAGGTTTTTTGGGCAGTGAGCGCAGCCGAGGTGTTACAGTAGGAATTAGTGGTTCATATAGTCGAGCCCTCCAGCTCTCTGAGGGACCATGATGTGGCCCCCACTTTAAAAAGTTTGAGGACCCCTACACCTTGAGGCTGAGGCACCCAACCCAACCATGTCCAGATGCCTGCTCCACAGATCTCGTGTGGTGTTAATATGTGTACTTTAGGGGTGCAAAGTTTAAGAGCATTGGTATTTGTGCCACCATTTCTCCATTAGACACTCAATAATAATGAATAACCTACGCTCGCTGAGGTTATGGAGAGTGCTAGAAAGTTAACAATTGAAAGATGGATGGAACACTTGGCATATCACAAGGGAGGGTGGGTGTCTACACGTTCTAAATACATTTAAACAACTCCTTCTAGTGTCTGTAAGTGCCGGAGGGTGATACTATGCCTGGCTAATGGTAGGAAGCACTCCATGACAGGATGAATAGCAGAATGAGTGCCACTGTGGAAGGCCTTATCAATGTCCTCTCCTGCCCTGGCCTCACATTGCCCTTATGAAGAGCTGGGTCAGACCATAGATCTGTGGGGGTCTGCTCATGGTTTGAGGCCCGAACTTCTCAGGGTCCTGGGAACTTCTGGAGAAAGATGGAACCTTCTGGGTGGGGTAGCTGTCAGGCTCAGCCAAGCCTTTTCCAGTGAAAGGCAGGAGCACTTGCCCCTGCCCTGGGCCTGAAAGCCAAGAAGGGGACCAGACACTGCCCAGGAGGCTCAGGTGGAACAGGCAGAAGCCAGGAGGACACTCTCAGGGTCTGTTTCACTGGCTGCTTCTGAAGCATGGAAGGCCCTTGGCTGAGATATTTCAATGGCTCCTTTGGATGCTAGAAATTTAACTTTTGTTTAAAATTAGATTTGTGCTCAGTATTGAAACCAGCTGAGTGAAAGCTGCCAGGCTGTCTGTGGGGCCAGAATGAGGACCTCACCCCCCAGGAACAGCTGGAGGTGTGTTCCTGGCTTCCAGACCTGGATGGGTATGTGGTGCTGGGAACCTGCAGCCCTGCAGGGCAACCTCAGCCTCCAAGAAGGAGCCAACAGGGCAGTGGGCAGGGAGCTGCCAGCCCTTCCATCCCCCACCTAACACCACCTGCTCTCAGAGGATTAGCCTCAGAAGGGGGAGATTCTGACACTTGCTGGGATCAAGCACAGGCATCTGGAGGGCACTGGGCTTGCGAAATAATACCATTACAAGAGGCCAAATATGGACGATCCCTCTTTAATGATATTCCTGTTTCCTCATATTCAGACAAGGGAAGTGGAAGGGGGGTGGCTGCCAGAGGATGGGAGGGAGGAATAGGGGACATAGTGGTTCCATTTTACAAGATGAAAATGCTGTGGAAGTGGGGGTGGGGATGGTTGCCAAGCAGTAAGAATATATTTCATTCCAGTGAGCTGTAGACATAAGAATGACTCAGATGGTCAGTTTTGTGTGACATGTACTTCATCCCAATTTCTTTTATTAAAACTCACGGCCTGGGGCTGCCCAGAAGCTGAGTCACACAGACACACATCTGGAGGGATGTGTCCTGGACATCTCTGAGGGCTGGAGCTTGGGCAGCAGGTTCTCACCCATTGCAGCCAAGGACACGGGAACATCCCTGCAGTGGCTTCAGGGCCCTGGCTTAGGCTGCATGAGCCTGGGCCTGCACCTGTGCACAGGGCAGAGGGTGGATTTCCATGAAGGGCCTGGTCAGGGACGGCTAGTTTGGGTGCCAGAGTGGAAGATAGAGGAAACCCAAACCCCACACCCACAACTGCAGGACCCCTGCCCCAAGAATCACAGATGCAGCCGAGCTCTCAGGACAACACTCCTCTTCCCTGGTGGTTCCATGGACGGTGACGCTGGGCTCCCAGCTGAGGCCTTTGGGGAAAATCCCAGTGAGTGCTTCCTGTCCTGGGACTCTGCTCCACTTGCTGACCTTCAGGGCCTTTGAATGGTCAGGCAGGAGGACAGAGACACCCCCACTTAGACCATCTAAACAATTCAGAGGCCATTTATCTCAAGTTTCTAAGTTCATGAGCCCCTGGTGCCCGCACCCTCCTCACACACACACTGTCACTCAATCCCAAATGGTGGCTCCTGGTAAGACACCCTGGCACCCACCCCACTTATCCTGATCCCATTGAGCCCCATCTGAATACATCTGAAGACAGCGGGAGAGTGCATGTCCACTGTGTGGCACCTACACGATGACAGGTTGTGCAGGAGGCAGTCGATTGATGGTCCTTTCTCATCCTTGATGTCTCTCTCTCTCTCTCTCTCTCTCTCTCTCTCTCTCTCTCTCTCTCTCTCTCTCTCTCTCTCTTCTTCTCTATGAAAAAAAATCCGTTTTCTATATGTCATTATCCTCCCTAGCATGAGACTGTACATGAGACTGCACATGCTATTTTCACAATCCTCTAAAGCAGATGTTTTCAACCTTTTTAATGCTGCGACTCTTTAATACAGTTCATGTTGTGGTGACCCCCAAACATAAAATTATTTTCCTTGCTAATTCATCATTGTAATTTTGCTATTGTTATGAATTGTAAGGTAAATATCTTCATCTATTGATGGACACTTAGGTTGCTTGCACATCTGGCTATTGTAACGAATGTTGCAATGAACATAGAGGTACATATATCCTTTGTAATTAGTGTTTGGGATTTCTACAAATAAACTGAAATGAAATTGCAGGGTCATATGCTAGTTCTATTTCTAATTTTTTAGAAACTTCCATACTGTTTTTCATAGTGGCTGCACCAGTTTAAAATCCTACCAACAGTGCACACACACACACACACACAAAAATCTCTACATTTTTTTTCTCTACATCCTCACCATCTCTTGTCACTTCTTGTCTTATTTATAACATCCTTTCTGGCAGTGGGAGGTGATATTTTGTGGTTTCAATTTGCAATTCCCCCTTGATTAGTCAGGTTGAGCACATTCCACAATGAAATTTTAAATGCTACTGAATAAACAGCACTATCTATAAAATTGAAACCACTACCATTCTTATTCCTCAAGAATTAAAATACTATTACACTAAAAAAAAATCAATTACTTTACTTGTAAATACAAGCCTTTTATAAAAAAAAAAAAAGATATGGAGTTACCTAGAGCACTTTGGAAACAGAGCCCAAAATATTATCTATGCATATTCACAAAGCAGCCTCAACTATTGCCTCGATCCCACAAACCTTCTCATCATCCTATATACAACATTACCTCATTACCATTTGACTCTTTTTCTGCTTTACCTTTTTTTCAGAGCACGTAGCATATCCTGACTTCATATTATGCATGTGCTGACTGGTTTGACTCTTTCATGCAAACATGCCATCATGACAAGCTCTTTGGGTTGACCACTGTGCTTCTAGTGCCTGGTCCATAGGAGGCACTTAATACATACCTGATAAAGGAGTGAGGGAATGAATTCCTCTAATCCAACCTACAAATCTGTTGAGATCCCAATCAAAATTCCAAAGATATCTGATCAAACAATTCAAAACTTATACATACTAAAATTTAGAATATCTATATATTTTTAAACTATTTTAACTTGCAGGAAATTATTCAAAACTAGAGGCCTGCTGCACAAAATTTGTGCACTAGAGAAGGTCTCCCTCAGCCCAGCCTGCACCCTCTCCAATCTGGGACCTCACAAGGGATGTCCGACAGCCTATTTAAGCCTGATCCAAGTAGGATCGGACATCCCTCTCACAATCCAGGACTGTTGGCTCCCAACTGCTTGCCTGCCTTCCTTCCTGATTGTCCCTAACTGCTTCTGCCTGCCAGCATGATCATCCCCTAACCACTCCCCTGCCAGCCTGATTGATGTCTAACTTCTCCCCTGCCAGCCTGTTTGCCCCAAACATCCCTCCTCTGCCAGCCTGGTCACCCCTAACTGCACTCCCTGCAGGCTTGATCGCTCCCAACTGTCCTCCCTTGCAGGCCTGGTGCCTCCCAACTGTCCTCCCCTGCTGGCCTGATCACCCACAACTGCCTTCCCTTGCAGACCTGATCCCTCCCAACTGCTGTGCCCTGCTAGCCATCTTGTAGTGGCCATCTTGTGCCCATATGGGGGCAGGATCTTTGACCACATGGGGGCAGCCATTTTGTCTGTTGGAGTGATAGCCAATCTGCATATTGCTCTTTTATTAGATAGGATAGAGGCCTAGTGCATGGGTGGGGCCAGCTGGTTTGCCCTGAAGGGTGTCCTGGATCAGGGTGGGGGTTTCCTTGGGGCTTGGGGCAGCCTGGGTGAGGAACCTGTGGTGGTTTAGAGGCTGGCCATGACCCCCAGTGACCCAAGTGAAGACCCTGGTATCTGGGGTTTATTTCTCTTCTACAGTTGAAATTTTGTAGCCTGAAGTGGAGACAAGCCTTCTGCTCCCTCTGAGGTGGCAGCCATTTCTGTTGACATATATTTATCTTCTATAACAGAAACTTTGTAGCCTTAAGCGGAGGCCTGGTGTGGCCAGGGTGTGCGGAAAGCTTGGCTTCCTCCATTGCCAGGGGCAATCCTGCCTGCTGCTCTTCCAGCTCTGTGACTGCTATCATTTCTGTTGGCATTTATTTAACTTCTATCATTGAAACTTTGAGCCTAAGTGGAGGCCTGGGCTGGCCAGGGTGTGTGGAAAGCTTGGCTTCCTCCATTGCCAGGGAAACCCAAACCTCCCTCCTGCTCTCAGTGGTCTCAGCCATCTTGGTTGGGGTTAATTTGTATACTCTCCCTGATTGACTAGTGGGCATGGCTAGTGGGAAATGGCTTGTGGATACATGTGGAGTGATGGTTAATTTGTATAATATTCTTTAATTAGATAGGATTAGTGACCCAGTGCACAGATTCTTGCACATTGAAAGAAAATTAATTAGAAGGTGGCCTGTGGTGTGGACTGGGTGAGATGTGCCCAGCAGACCCCTGGAGCAACCTCCATGGCCAGCACACCTGAGGTGGTAGCTTGGCTCAAGGGCATCTATCGAGTGTGTAGAATCCATCCAGAAAGTGGAATCCCTCAACCTAGCTTGCAGGGATGGGGCTGAAACTCTCTCTAAAATCTCAAGAGGGGTCCCAGAGTGTGTGAGGGCACTCTTCAAAGTTGCTGTTGTGCTGGATGTGGAAAGCAAACACGAGTGTGCAGTAAATCAGATTCGGGGCCTACAGTGCCCAGCAACAACATAATCCATTGCTGAAAGTGGAACTGCACAGCCTCGCAAGGAATTGGGCTTCCTCCTCTCTGGTTTCAGGTGCATCACCCTAGAACCGCTGCTGCCAATTTGCAACTCAGCAGCTTCTTCTTTGATCATCTGTCCCTTGGTGCTCAGTGTGCATTGTAGCAACCAATTGGATGAGTGGAGGAACACTTAGCATATTAGCCTTTTATATATATATATATATATATATATATATATATATAGATAGATAGATAGATAGATAGATATAGATATAGATATAGATATAGATATAGATATAGATATATTGTAGATATAGATATAGATATAGATAGTATAGTCTTGGTAGCATTACTATTTATAACTTTTTTCTTGAAATATTAATGTTTATTGCATGTAACACTAATTTTTAAAAGAAGTGCCCCCTAGCCAAGATCAGACCCCTATACCCATCCTTCTTATGTTACACTACCACCAGGTCCCAGGAGGGGGCAGAAAATAGGGAAAGACAGGACTAGGACCCAGGCCAGGCTATGGACTCCAGACAGGGGGGATATGGAACACTATGATGGGCATGATGCCCCAGGTTCCAGGGGGCAGTTGTGCTGAGAACTCAGGGCTCAGTAAGATGCTCTCTGTCCCCAAATGCTAATCCTGGTCACCCTAACTCAGGCCCCAGGTCATCCACCTCCAGATAATCCTCTACCCTAGTGTCCAGCATCTTCAGATCAGTCAGAAATTTTTTGAGAAAGGGAACATACTGGGAAAACAGCGTGAGGGTGGGATGAGCCTATGCTCTCAGATGTCCCACAGATCCTATTCTGAAAGTCTCCTACCCTCAGCCTCCTAGCCACACCAGGGTTCCCACATAGAGGAGCCCAGGACTCCTAAGGTCTCCACTCAATTATCTCTTCCCTCACTCTCCAAGACTCCTCCTGTTCACATCCCAGGACCTCCTTTTGAAAAATCACAGGGTCAGTGGTCCCGGGCCATCTCCAACCCATGTCCATCTTGCACCCTACTTTCCCAGGCTCTTCTCTGAGTCACTTATAAGGAAGGGCTTCAGGTTCTGTAGGCACAGGAGGTGGAGCTGGAGGAGGAAGGTCGGCCTCTCTCTCTTGACTTGTAGGCCTCCAGCTGGGTGCACACAGCTCCTTTCTCTGACTTTGGAGCACCCCTGAGACAGGCTCAATCACCTTCTTGTACAGCCTCTTCTTTGGCAAACTTGGAGGGCTGCTTCAACCAGGGTGGAGGACAGGGTCGTTGAGCTCATGCTCATTTTACCCCTTCCCCCCCCCCCCACCTCTGACCTTAAATGCTGGACCAGTGCCACCCTGACTCCAGCATGCTCTGATTGTGGATGCCTCCCAGCTACAATGCTCACTCAGTGTGTGTGACTTGGGCCTAGGCCTGGTCTCTCCAACCCATTCCCTCCTCTGCAAAATGGGAGACATCCACATAGCTCACAGGTTCTACTGAGGACTTAGGATTATTCCTGTCATCATTGTTCTTGCCCTCAGCCCTCCCTTGCTTTCCTGCCTTGAACACATGACTACATTGTGAGGCTTGCAACTGGGGTTGGTCATGAGAAGACTGTCAGCGAGTGCTTTAGGGGCACAGTGGGAAGTCTCACAAAGCACACTCCTCTGTCTCTGGTCCAGCCAGTGGGACCTGAGGCCAGAGCCCTTTTGTTCCCCTGGCCCTTGGGAACCCCCTCAGAGTCCATCCCTGATGAGGGCATGGGGCACTCTCCTTGGAGGTGTGGTTAAGACAGAAATGACAGCAGTGGCCTGACATCATGAGAACAGGCTGAGCTGGTTTGGAAAACAAACCACACATTCATTTGACAGCCTGTGAAAAGCTCAATGTGCCAGCTCTGCACCCAGTCCTCGAACAGCCCAGCCACCACCATGTGTGCCATGACCAGAGCCTCCTGTCCCTAAAACTGCCTAGACACCTTCCCATGGACCAAACAGATGCCTCTTCCTGCTTATCAGGAATGAAGGGGTGACTATTTTCAGAGAATCTTTAAGTGACAAATTACCAAAGCCACATTCTGTGCAGTCCCCCCTTCCCTGTAGTCCTCCTCTCTACAGACCTCCAGGCTTGCTCAACCTTGATGAGCTGTTTCCTGCTCAGTGAGTTGTCTTCCTTACACAGTTTTTTCCCCCCCAATGTAACTGCACTCCTACTTAGGGGAGGGAAATAGGAAAGACATGTTTAGGAAAGATGGGGGAGAGGAATGTGGGGGACCATGCCAGAGACATCTGGATGCCTGTTAGTTTAGGCCAGTGAAGCACAGAGGCCTTGCTGTTAATACTGCAGACAACTATGGCCACCCTCAACAGGGGGATCTTAATCCGGCTGAAACGCCATAACCAGGTGCAATCCTATAGTATACTGTGCATTTGTGTCCTTCAGTAGCCAAATGACTGATGCAACAATTGGTATGAAGCCATCTTTGTCAATTAAGCAATAGACAGCTTACTGATCAGCCAGTCTGCAATAGAGCAAGCAGTAAGGAAGGAAAAAGGTTAGAGAGCTCAGAAGGAGCTAAGAGAAACCCAATGAAGAAGACGTAAGCCTCAGATCTCATAGAGCACTCAGATATAGCTACCATGTTAAACATCTCTAGAGTCTGCTGGGCAGGGAGACAGGAGAAGCTACTGAGCCAGAGAGCTCAGATACCACCATGATATAAGGTGGTGATTTCAGAGGCAGCATGTGCCTGTTCAGATAATGACTGCGGGTACAGAGACCGATGCTGCTGTGTGTGAAAGAAATGTGTACGGCTGCCTGATTGGGACATTGTTATGAAGGACTGCCTTGTGTGATGACTTATGGCCACTGGATTCTGCAATAAAAAGTCATTCTTATGCACCCACAACTTCTCATGGCTTCCCTGTCTGCCCCACCAGCGAGAATTTAAATGTACTCAGAGCAGCTGTGCTCTTGTTGCTGTGACAAGAGGTTAAGGGCAAATTTCTTTTGACAACCTCATATTTCAAACTGCCTTGGTGAGGGCATCACTGGGTTCCTCTGAGGAGGAAAGTCTCCATGGGACTGGGAAAGGGCTGTCATGTTGGTCACCAGGATTTCCATTCCTATTTCTATAGAGAAGCTCTGTTGTGATCAATTGGGTTTCAACTGACCATCGCATTCTGGTGCTGGAAATACTTGAAAATATCCCATTTAGCTCAATGATGTCTCTGACATTGAAGGAAGCTGACTCCTGAAGCAGAGCTAGTGGCCTGATGACCCAGGGAGCCTTAAAGACCCAGTCCACCAGCCCATTCCCTGTCCACAGGGTTGGCTGCATCCCACGAGATGAGAGAACATTGGAAGACATAGGGGTGACATCTCCCCATGTCTGATACTTCATGAGAGAGGCCCACACTGCTGGAAACTTTCCCCCATATCTTCTTCAGAAGATGGACAGACAATATCTGCAGAGGCCAGATGGCGTGCAGTGAGGAGAAGTTCCTTAGGGTTCTTCACTCTTGGGGAAGAGGAGACATGGGCTGTGAGGTGGGAGCTGCAGCTGTAGCTTCAGTCCCTCTCGATTGACACCCCTTCCTGGTGGGACAGATGCTCAGGGTGGGCACATTTAGCACCCAAAGACCAACTCTCAGAGTAAGGAGGACCCCAGCTCAATCCAAGGAAGGAGCCAAGTAGGAAGTGAGTGTCTCACCACACAACAAGGTTGCAAACCCCTGGAAGAGAGGACATAAGGCTGTTCTGGGGCTCTGATCTCAGACCTCAGTCCTGAGAGCTGACCAGCAGAGGCTTTTTCAATGCTATACATAGGGATGCTGATGGGCCTCTTCTAACAGACCTTGGCCACCTTAATCCAGTGTTCTACAAGTTTGACCCTGTCTTGGGCCATCATGATTGAGTGTCCAAGGCAAGTGGTGATCACACAGGTGGTGATCACACAGGTGTCCAAATGATTGAACTGTGTGACGAACAGTGGATGGTACCTGCGCCTTGCCAGGCTTGGCCTTCTGAAAACAGATGGAGCCCAGGCACTGGTGAGGCAGCACCTTCTTGAACAGCTCCTCAGGAGAAAGGGGAGTGTCACCCAGCCCTGCCACACCCCAGCTCTGGGTCCCCAGTCCCTGAAGGAGACACTAGTCAAGACTGAAGCTCAGGAAGCTGAGGATTTGCCTGAGCCTTGGAGTCCATGAGATTCATTCTCTGTCCATTGAAGGCACATAGCACTGGATGACCCAGGACCCAAGACTGGTGATGAGGGGACAGGAGTATCTGTTTCCAGTCAATCCTCAGTGACTCCAAGCTCCAGTAAGTGGCTCAAGTCTGCTCACCCCAAGGGGCCATCTTACAGCATCTGATTCTCCTCAGGTCTGAATCCCAACAAGCAAATTCAACAGTTTAAGGGTATTGCCTGCTCAGAACCTTGTCCAACTGTCAACTGTCAAAGGCCACTGCTCTTCTCCTGTCCTTCCCACACTACACTGATGGATACATTTGCCTTTTAATGAATTTCTCTTAGAGAAATGAAGGATGGTGTATGACCATCAATGTAAGAACTGTGGGCTCTCTGGGTTGCCATGAGGCTCACAATATATACCACACCTCACAAGCAATTAGATTATGGAGAAGTTTAACTACCATCACAGACCCACAGCCACTGGCTCAATACTTCACATCATGTTAAGCCAATCCCAGTTTCTGATGTTCCCTTAAAAAATCACCACTTGGCCAGGTCTTTTCATACTAATAGAACTCACATTCACAAGGTTAAATGCCCTCTGCCTCTAGGACAGAGGGAATCCTCAGGGTATAAATTGTATATTACCTGGCACATAACTTTTAGAATCTGAGGTCTGGCTTTCTTTAGTTTCAGAATACATGTAGCTGACATCCGATTGAAGCTTGTGTTTCTTCTTTAAAAATGGTGTTTTTGTTGTTTTGTTTGCTATTTGTCACCTCTGCTTTACCTTTGTTCAGAGCACGCAGCACATCCTGACTTCATGTTATGCAAGTGCTGGCTGGTATGACTCTTTCATGCAAACGCCTTCAGGACATGTTCTTTGGGTTGACTACTGAACTTTAGTGCCTAGCCTATATAGGTGGCGTTCAATACATACCTAATAAAGGAGCCAGTGAATGAATTCTTTTAATGAAACCTATAAATTTGATGAGATACCAATCAAAATTTCAAGGGAATTTGATCAAATGATTCAAAAATCATTCATACTAAATTTTAAAATATGTGTACTTTTGAAACAAATTTTAATTGCAGAAAATGGTTCAACACAAATTGAATAAATGTTAGGTACATATATAGTGATGATCATGACAGAATTATTCAAAAAGTAGAAAACAAAATAATTTTAAGTCCATTAACTGCAGCCAAACTACTATATAATTTAGCACATAAAAGATACTATGAGGTGTTATTTTTAAGAAATAATTTTAATATTATTAGAATACATTATCAAACATAAATATAACATTAAATGATTTATAAATATGGATAAGTGTAAATTTACCTAAACTGCATTCTATCTCAAAGGATACATTTTAAGATATGTATAATTATTTCCAGTTAAGTAAGAGGATGACCACTTATTTTAAACCTTTCTCTTTTTATCTATAAACATAAATTATTTATGTTAGGAAAAAAAAAAAACACCTACCATGTTTCCCCGAAAATAAGATATCCTCCTAAAATAAGACCTACTTACAGGTTTCCTTCTGAATGAAATATAAGGCATCCCCCCGAAAATAAGGCACCCCTTAGGCTAAATATGAGAGATTTGGTCCACTGATTCTGAAAGAAATGGAGTCACAAGAAATTCACCAGGAAATTCAGAAATTGGATTGTTATGATGATGTTCCAGAAGATGATGACATGATTGTCATTGAATAAATGAGTAAATTCTTGATATTGTAGGATTCACAGTTTGTCTGGTTTGTGTTGACAACTACCGTACTACTGTATACAGGTAATAAATTTCCTTTATTTTCATTTAACAATAAATGTGTACCGTATTCTTCTTCATGGAAAAATAAGACATCCCCTGAAAATAAGACCTAGTGCATTTTTGGGAGCAAAAATTAATATAAGACACTGTCTTATTTTTGGGGAAACAGGGTACTTTCTTTTTGAAAAAGAGAAAATGTGAGGATAAGGAAGTGGTCAAGTATAATCCACCTGGAAAAGGAGCAGGGGTGGTTTTGCCTAAAAGTGGGCAGTTGTTTTAACTTTTCTCAGAACCAAACTGTACTTGTAAAAATAAATCCCAAGCCTATAATCAAATTGAATTGTGGCAAGACTGCATTCAGTAGTAGATACACTTGACTGTATCACAGAACATTAACTCTGACATACAAATATCCTAGGTATTTCCCCTCCTTCATACACACCCATGTTTTCTTATTTCTACATGGGACTATCCTGCATTATTTGCTTTTTAGCACAGTCTTATGATGCTCACTTGCCTTGCTTATATTTATTTCTAATTCCACTCTAGTCCACATCACCTTGCCCGTTCTTGAAGCTTCTTGCTATTCTGTTTTCTTTGTTTTGTTCTCTTTTAAACGAAGTTCTAAACATAGTTGAAGGAAAAATGATATTAATGTCATATAAAAAGTTACAACTTTCTAAATTGTTTCATTCTTATATTATTTTCTTATTTGTTTTTCTTGTTTTCATTGCTGAAAATGTACCCATAGCCAGAAAAATGTAGGGAATTTCTTGTGTTACCCTTAAAAATAATATTTCCTATTTACTACTTGCTAAACTTTCACCTAAGGCCTAAGAGTTTCTCAAAAAAGAGAAATTTTTGTATCGAAGCATATTTTCCATGAATACAAAGTCCATAAAATGAGATCATGTTAAGAACGATTTCAACTTCTGGTTTAAGTCATTCAATCACTTCCTTTTTTTGAGAATAAAGGTCTGAGTGTTCCGTTGGCCAACTAAGAACAAGATGTAACTGCAGGACAGAGTGGGGCCAATGAGCTCCCAGGAGCCACACCTCAGGTGTCCCTCCCAGTGTCAGCAGCCCCAGGAGTTGCTACACAGCAAGGTCTGGGGAGGACCAGTGAGTCATAAACACAGGTTCTCTGGACTGACCTGCAAGGAGAGCCCACACCTGCCCTTGCCCAACTCCTGCCTGGCCTCACCTCTCATTGTCTCTGAGCCGCACCAGGGCCCAGAACCAGGCCATAAATTGCTCCTTGAGCTCTATTTGATATTTCTCTGCCACCTCCTGCAGCAGCACTATCTGCTCCATTACTTTCTGCTCCTGGGCCCACAGGGAAGGACTGGATGCAGACACGGCCCAAGTGGGAGTGAAGAGTGCGGCTGGTGCCCGGTCCTGGGTCTTTGCACACAGAGGCACCCTCCCTCCCCTAATTGCACTGAGGGCCTTCCTGTGCTCAGAGATGGGCATCAATAGTCCTTCCTTTAGGCCAGTGTTTCCCAAAGTGTGGTACGTGTACCCCCGGGGGTACAAGAAGAGTTTGGTGGGGGTACGTGTTGCACCGGGATTTGGTGGGGGTATGCACTGCACCATGCTTAGCTGTGCCTAATTCTAAGTTCTCATGAGTACGAGGGGTACTCAGCATTATGAAAATTATAGAAGGGGTACACTTATGTCAAAAGTTTGGGAAACACTGCTCTAGGCTGTTATTCTTGATGTTCCCCCTATCCCCAACCACCAACTGAAGGGTTCTCCAAATTCTGTTATCAGACTAGTCCAACAAATGGAAGATGCAAAGAGTAGAGCCCAGGAGTGTGCTGGCCTGGATATCTCAGATAGTCATTCCTCTGTCCTGCCCCGGAAAGGGCCACAGCTACTCACCTTCTCCTTTTTTCTAGGTTGATCTGGTTACACTGGAAGGCAGACAGCCGAGTCCATCAGAAAGAGCTTCTGGCCAGGACTAGCCCCCTATGCCCTCCTTCTCATGTGGCACAACCATCAGGTCCCAGGAGGGGGTGGGAAACAGGGAAAGACAGGACTAGAACCCAGGCCAGACTCTGGGCTCCAGAAGAGGGGACATGGATCACTATGATGGGTAAGATGCCCTGGGTCCCAGAGGAGGCTGTGCTGAGACCTCAAGACTCAGTATGTACAGGGTTCTCTGTCCCCAAAGGCCAATCCTAGTCACCCTAACTCAGGCCTCAGGTCACCCACCTCCAGAAAATCTTCTATCCTGGTGTACAGCATCTTCAGGTCTTTCAAATATTTTCCAAGGTTGGGACATACTGGACAAACAGGTGAGGGTAGGATGAACCTCGTTTTTCTGTGCCCCCATGCCCTTCTCTGAAAGCCTCCCATCCTCAGACTCCTGAGCTTCCCGTATGGAGCAGCCTAGGACCCTTAGGTGCTCAACTCAATTGTCCTTTCCTTAATTCTTCAGTAGCTCCCCTCCCAGGAGCTCCTCTTGGTAAACCACAGCATAAGTGATCCCAGGCCAGCCCCATCCTCATAACCATCCTGCACTCAGCTCCCCCAAACCCCCTCTTGGAAACTTTTAAGGGTGGGTATCATTGTCCAGGGAACAGGAGGTGGAACTGGAGGAGGAAGGCCTCCTGTCTTGACCTGAAGGGCTCCAGCTGGGAAGTCAGAGGCCCTTCTCTTCTGACCCTGGAGCACCCTTCAGACAGGCTCACTCAGTTTCTTCTGCAGCCTCTTCTTGGATCCCCACAGGTTCCACATAAGAGTGGAACACCTGGAGAGTTGCTTCCAAAGGGTGGAGGCAGGGCCATTGAAGTCATGCCAACCTCACCCCATTTACCTCACCTCTCTTGACCTCATACCCCCTGGATGTCTAACCCAAGTTAGCTGATGCCAATGTCACCCCAACTCCAGCATGCTCTCATCTGGATGCCTTCCAGCTACAATGCTCACTGGCTGGGTGTGACCTTAGGCCTTGGCCTGGTATCCGCGACCTGTCCTCCCTTTTGGCAACAAGGATACCTCCACCTAACTCACAGGATCTCCTGAGGACTCAGTGTCATTCCTGTCATCATTGTTCTCACTCTCAGCCCTTCAGGTAAGACAGGCCACGGAGCTCTGCACAGTCCTTTCCTGCCCTAAACTTGTGACCATCCTGTGAGAGATTCAATACATGATAGTTACCACTCCATGTCCCTCATGAGGGGACAGAATGGCAGCGAGTGCTCTAGGGGCACAGTGGAAAGTCAAGATGCACACCCTCTGTCTCTGGTCCAGCAAGTGGGACCTGAGGCCAAGCAGCCTTTTAGTTCCCCTGGCCTGTGAGAATTTCGTTGGTTATTTGATTTATATTGATAAAAAAAAAATTAAAGGAAATAATCCTTCAAATTCCCCAAGTATTTATACTACAGGCCTGAGGCTCAGGAGTACCCTTCAGTAGGCTGCAGAAGCAGCAGCAACACAGTCCAGGTGGGGCTTACTCTCTTTTTATAGGACAAAACCTGGTACTTTTACACTAAAGCCATTGGAGGTCCAGCAGTTACTACAGTCCTGGGAACAAACCCCAGTGCCCTCTGTCTCCCCACATACACACACACCTTTTCTGCAGCCTCCTGAGAGTTGTCAGTTATGTTATCTCTGCTATGCTTCTTAAGAAAGTGAGTGTATTTTCCACTGGAAAAATAAGCCTATTTCTCAAAGGTAGGGGAAAAGAAAGTGTTTCCTCTATCTGCCTACAAAGCAAAGGTTCTCTGGATTTATAGAAATACTGGCAAGAAAAGTTAGGAGAAAAAGAATTTCATTACAGGAATGAATGAAATGAACATAATTATAGATTTTGCTGTCATTGCTCTCATGGTAATGTGTTTGTTTGCATAAATCCAGTAAGAGTCTCATTTCTTCAAAACAGGATATAAGACAGTTTCTAATTGGGGTTTTATTACCCAAAACTTTACTGAAAGGTCATGTCTGAGGGGGACATGCCAGGACTCTGGATGTCACCAGAAACCTGTAAAGAATGAACATTGACTTTGAAGCTGAGAAGTCCCTTGGATAATTAGCCTGGTCATGTGGTTGATGGTGGTCTTTCTAGTTAAGGAACAAAGGTTACTTTGCTTGGTCATGTGGTTCATAGTGGTCTTTCCAGGTAAGGAACAAAGGTTACTTTCCTGAGAGATGGCATGAACGGAACCTGATGACACGCGTGGGGACCTCAAAAACATGAGGAAAATGACCAAACTCATAGGTATTGGAGGCAAAGCCGCAAGGCCACTATGTTGCATGGCTTCTTTGCCCAGGATATAAACATTCTCATTAGATTACAGCAAAGCATTTTTAAAAAATAGTGTATGTTATCAACAGTTATTTTGTTGTCTTTATGCAGACAATCAGGCCAAATTATAATTAGATTTAATTGAATAAATAAATTGGTCTTAATTTGGCTCTAAAATAAAAATGAGAGTGATTTTAACAAGAAAAATTGTGTTTCAACAGGAAATTATTAGAAAGGATATGTTTTATCTTCCCTAGACCTTTTGTCATCATTCTTGTTGTTCTAAATTTTGCACAATAATACTATAATTTATAACACTGTTTGTCTCCTCCAGGTTACAAGCCCTTCAGGCACCTAGGGAATACCACACATAGGCACCATTGCCACCTCCTTCTATGCCCAGGCCTCATCATTCCTCTGACAGAGAGCAAGGATCTCTTGGTCTGAGAGAAAGCTTTGACCCTATCCAGCAGGAATTGGTTTCAGAAGAACCATGAAGTCCCCTTTCCCTGAAAGAATTCAGAGCTAAGATCCTTGGGGGGAATGTGGTAGGCAGTTAGACGGACACAAGCAGATCCAGGACAAGGGTGCACTGGGGGAAAATATATGGGACCCTGAGACTTACTTCTAAATCACTTTAACTGCTCTGAAGCTGGCAATGGAGGAACCTATGTAGAACTGAATTTGAATTCTATTTGGAAAGAATGTGTAGTTTTTGTGTAATAGAAGGCATAGGGCATTGTGAAGGAAAAAGAAAGTGGGTTCTAAAGCTGGTTGTTTCTGAAAGTTGTAAGGTTTGTAAAGAAAGGTTTATGAAACTTGAAGATATATCTCAAGAAGAAATTGCAGTTATACTCAATTATAAATCTAATCAGATTAATGAATCTAACATAAACTCATACAGAATTTGTTTGGTCCTTTCCAGTCATCAGACTTAACAGGGGTAATCTCCTCATAGCAGAGGTGAAATTAATGGCGCTATAGCAATATAATGAATTTAAAAATAAAATTAAATATAGCATAAGGTTGAAGATATCAACCTTATCAGAGAAGGAGGAATGATGAAGGGGACCTATAATCTGATAGATTGAGGACTAATTAATCTCAAATTTAATCATGTTTTTAAATCTTAGAACACAAATACTTATGTGAATAGGGCGTTAAATTTTTCTTAAAGTTTCCTTTTCAAGGCCTTTGCAAAGCAATTGAAGAGGTGACTTATCTATGAATCCAGCAAGCAGAACCGATAAGCAGATTCAGACCAACCTACCATGATTCAAGACTTTATCTCATCAACATCATCTCATCCATCACTTGATGACTAAAGGACAATAGCTGAAATCTACAGACCTCCAAATCTGCCTCACCATACCCCCTTTCTCTGTATAATCTTATCCCCTGTGCCTTGCTGAGAAGACAGGATTTGATGCTTGTAAGAGCTCAGTATTATAGGTGGCTAGCCTTCCCAGTAGACGCCTAATATAATTCAACCTTCAGAATTATTGGACACAGCGTTGGGCAGCTTGGAACCAACATGGCTTTTCCCAGAAACATAACTACCTTGCCATACCGGCCAGGAAGAAATACTTTTCACATTAGATGTAGACATATTAGCAAACAGAAATATAACATTCTTTTAAATTGTGGAGTGTATATTTACATATATTTAGAATATCTGAAAAGATATATAAAAGTATGAATACTTATTTTCAATTTAGTATGTGGGTGATTTTCACTTACTTTAATTCTTGCTCTTTCCTACCTAAAATCATAACTTATCTTTATAATGAAAAAACCTACTTTTGAAATGAAAATAGTATCTAGTCCAATTTTTTTATAGTAAGGATGAAAATATTGGTCTAAAATTATCAATTGTTTGTGTATTAAGCATTGAAGATGGGGATAAAGATGTTTGTCCACAATAATCTTCCTGGAAAGACAAGCAGGTTACGTTTTCCCTAACTGTTGTGTAATAGTTTCTCAACCAAATAGTACTTGTAGAAAAAAAATCCCATGCATGCCCACCAAATTGCATGGTGGCAAGAGAAGCGATTCAGAGACAGATACACTCAATTAATTGGACATATGTATCAGAAGATTAACAGAGCACAAACATCTCTTCTGTTTCCTGTTTCATCCCCACATATCTTTTCGTCTTTCTATTGATATATTGGTCTATTTTGCTTTATTCGTTTCTCAGCAAGATTATAGAACTGTGAATGGCCTTGCTCTCTACTATTTTACATTGATTCCTATTTCCACTGTATTCAACCTCATCTGGCCATTTTTCTATTTGCGGAATGTGAGGGCATCTTCTTGCTACTCATCGCCTTCATGTTTACATTTTTCTTCTTTTAACATCTCATTCTTACATAGTTTAAGAAAAACAACTATTTTAATGTGCTAGGAAAAGTCACAACTCCCTACATTGTTTCAGCTGTTAAACATTTTCATTGTTAGTATGAAATGCTTTACAAGTTCCCTTTACCTTATCTTTACATTTTTGTTTTTCTGCTTTTAGTCTTGCACATTCCATTTCTTACCTTATTTCACCTTTTTCTCTAGTTCTTCTCTTTTCTCCTTTCTCTCCTCTTACCTCCTAAATACCTTACTGTGTGGCCCTAGGTGTGCTGTGTAATTCCCAGGCCTGTAATTACTAAGTCTTCACCATAGGTACCACAATGAAAGGTTAATTCATGGTAAGGGGTCTGGACAGGCTAGGGGCTGGGTGCTCTGTCCTCCCTTCAGTGAAGAATGAGGCTGGATACACATTCTCCCTCAGATCAGGAGTTACCTAGAGCACTTTGCAACCAGAGCCCAAACTGGGGGCTCAGCTGGGATGTTTCCACGTTGCTGGTCATCTATGCATATGCCCAAAGCAGCCTCAACTATCACCTCCATCCCACAAACCTTCACAACATCCTACACACAACATTACCTCTTAAGCTTTTAATTCTTTCTCTGCTTTACTGTTTGTTCAGAGCATGCATTCTGATTTCACTGTATGCACATGCTGGCTGCTTTGACTCTTTCATACAAACATGCCACCAAGATGTTCTGTTTCGTTGAGCACTGTGCTTCTAGTGCCTGGCCCATAGGAGGTGCTCAACACATACCTCAGAAAGGGGCCAGGGAATGGATTCCTCTTAACCCAATCTACTAAGCTGAAGAGTTCCCAAATTTGATGAAATGATTCAAAATGCATACTTACTAAAATATCAAATGTGCTTTTGTGAAACAAATTTTATTTGCAGGAAATGATTCAAATTGAATTCAATAAATTTTCAGAGGTACCTATACAACAGTTATCATCAAAGAGTTATTCATAAAGTAGAGAGAAAATAATTTTAAGTCCATTATCTATGGGCAAATTATATAATTTATCATGAAGCAGGAAAAAAGATACTGGAAGATATCATTTTGCAGAAATAATTTTAATATTGGTAAATATTTTATAAAACATAAACGTAATAAAATGTATTTATAACTACTGTAAAAGGTATATTTACATGGGATTATAACTATATATATATAGAGAGAGAAATAGGTATAGTTCACATTGAGTCTCTAAGGTCCAGAATACTTTCCTAGGACTGTGGCTCCAGCTGGCAGGACCGGATGTAACTGCAGGACAGAGTGGCACCTGTGAGCTCCCAGGCCTCTGGTGTCCCTCCCAGTGTCAGGAGCCCCAGGAATTGCTACACAGCAAGGTCTGTGCGGGATCAGGGAGCCATGGACAATGGTTCTCTGGACTGACCAGCAGAAAGCGTCCACTCCTACCCTTGCCCAACTCCTGCCCGGCCTCACCTCTCATGCTCACTGAGCCGCTTCAGGGCCCAGAACCAGGCCAGGAAGTTGTTCTCAGGTTGTATTTTATACTTCCGGGCAGCCTTCTGCAGCACCACTATTTCCTGCAGTATTTTATCCACCTGGGGCCAGAGGGAAGGAGAGGATGCAGAAACTGCCTCAGTGGGAGTGCAGAGTGGAGCAGGGGCACAGCTCTCAATCTTTGAACACAGGGCCATCCTGCTTCCACCTAATTCCACCCAGACCCTTCCGATACTTAGATGTCCATCAACAGCCTTTCCTCTAGAAGGCTATCTTTGATGCCACTCCCATGCCCTCAGCCATCAAATGGAGGGTTCTCCCCATTCCGTTATCAAAATCTCCCAATAAATGGAAGATGCAGGAGGTGAAGCCCCTACGTGTGCTGGCCAGGGCGTCTGATTCTCACTCCCCTCCCCTGCTTCTCAGGAGGTGCCAAGCGGCTCAGGTTTTCTTTTCTTTTCTTTTCTTTTCTTTTCTTTTCTTTTCTTTTCTTTTCTTTTCTTTTCTTTTCTTTTCTTTTCTTTTTTTTTTCTATTTTGATCTGACTCCCCCTAAAAGGCAGACATCTAAGGTCCATCAGAAAGAAACCCTTGCCCATCTTTTGCATGTTACACTACCACCAAGACCCAGGAGGAGTTGGGAAACTGGAAAAGACAGAACTTGGATCAAGGCCAGGTTCTGGCTCCAGAGGAGGGTGTAACAGATGGCTATGATGAGCCTGTTGCTCCAGCTCCAAGGGGAGACTGTGCTGAGAACTCAGTAAGGGCTCAGTATGGGGCTTTCTGTCCCCCAAGGTCAATCCTGGTCACCCCAGCTCAGGCCCCAGTTACCAACCTCCAGATCATCCTTCATGCTCGCGTCCATCCTGTGCAGAAGAGTCAGGTATTCTCCCAGGAAGGGAACACACTGGGCAAACAGAGTGAGGGTGGGATCAGCCCCTTCTCTCAGGTGCCCACGGACCCTCTCCTGAAAGCCTCCCACTCTCAGCCACCTGACCACCTCTGGGTTCTCATGTGGAATAGCCCAGGTGCCTAAGGGCCTCCACTCAATTGCTTCCTCCCTCATCTTCAGGAACCCCTCTTGATCACCTCCCAGGATCTCCTTTGGGCAATACCTACGCCCATGTGCATCCTACACTCAGCTCCCCCAGGCCCTCTTCCTGGTCATGTCTAAGGGAGGGTTTTAGGTTCTGTGGGCACAGGAGATGGGGATGGAGGAAGAAAGCCTCCCTCTCTTGACTTGGAGGCCTCCAGTGGGGAGCACAAACACCCTCTGCTCTGACCACAGAGCATTCCCCAGACAGGCTCACTCACCTTCTTGTGCAGCCCCTTCCTGGATCCTCGGAGGTAGAAAGAGGCAAACCTGGAGGACTGATTCCACCAGGGTGGATGGCAGAGTCATTGAGCTCACGCTCACCTCACCCCACTTCCCCACCACTCCTGACCTCACACCCTGGACATATGACTCAAGTCAGCCAGTACCAGTGCCACACTGACTCTAGCATGCTGATTCTGGATGCCTCCCAGCTGCAATGCTCACTCGGTGTGATTGACCAAGGCCTGGGCCTGACTTCCCTAACCCATCCATCCTCTGAAAGTGGGTAACTTCCACCTAGCTCACAGATCCTCCTGAGGACTCAGTGTCATTCCTGTCATCAGTGTTCTCACCCTCAGCTCTCCAGGTAGGACAGGGCAGGGAGCTCTGCACAGATCTTTCCTGTCCTGAAATCGTGAGCACTTTGTGAGGCCTACAGCAGCAGATGGTCACCCCTGCATGTCAATCAGGAGGGGACTGACTTGCAGTGAGTGCTATAGGGGCCCAGCAGGAAGTCTCAGAGAGCAAACCCCTCTATCTCTTATCTAGCCAGTGGGACCTGAAACCAAGCAGCTGTTTTGTTCCACCTGCACAGGGACCAAGGAGATCCCTCTTCCTGGTAATTGGGACAGAGAGGCTGAGCATTTCCAGGGAATCTTTAAGTGACAAACTACCAAAGCCACAGCCTGTGCAGTCTCCCCATCCCTCTTGGCCTCCTCTCTGCAGATGTCCAGGCTCACTCTACCTTGATGAACTGTTCCCTGCTTCGGGAATTGTCCTCTTTGAACAGTTTTTTAAAGGTAACTGAGTGCCTCCTGAAGAGATGGAAGGAGGAAAGATATGATTAGGAAAAATTGGCGAGAGGGGTTAACAGCAAATTCCTTTAAACAATCTCATGTTTCCTACTGCCTTGGTGAGGGTATCACTGGGTTCCTCTGAGCAGGAGGGTCTCTGTGGGACTGGGGTAGGACTCTCATGGTGGTCTCTGGGCCCCCTTCCCAAATAGAAGGAGAAGTTCTGTTTTGATCAGTTTGGGTTTCAACTGGGCATAGAGTTCTGGTACTAGAAAAATGAAAATCTCCCATTTGGATCAATGCAGTGTCTGGCATTGAAGGAGACTGACTCCTGAAGAAGAGTTAGTGGCCTGAGGAGCCAGAGAGCCTTAGAGACCTGACCCACAAGACCAGTCTTTGTCCCCAGGGTTGGCTGCCTCCCAGGAGTTGAGGGGACACTGGGAGACATATGGGAGACACATTAGCAGGCTTGCTGTGATGGGAGAGGCCTACGCACCTGGAAACTTTCCCCCAAGTCTCCTGCAGTCGATGAATGGACACGCTCTGCAGAGCGGCCAGGATGGCACGCAAGGAGGAAAAGTTCCTCAGGGTCCTGCACTCCTGGGAAGAGGAGACATGTGCTGTGAGACATGTGCTGTAGCTTCAGGCACCCTAGATTGGCTGCTGCACTCTTGATAGGACAGATGCTCAGGGTGGGCACATTTAGCACCCAAATACCAACTCTCAGAATGAGGAGGATCCCAAATCAAATCAAGGAAGGAGCCAAGAACGAAGTGAACCTCCCAGCACAGGGATGGGGGAGACAAGATCTGAGTGACCCTGGCAAAGCCGACCTGGAGGCTGTGCTGGGGCTCTGATCTCAGTCCTCAGTCCTGAGAGATGTCTGGGCAGCAGAGGCATTTTTCAAGGATCCCCACAGGGATGCTGCTGGGCCTCCACTAACATACCTTGGCCACCTTAATCCAGTGCTCCACCACTTTGGCCCTGTCCTGGGCCGTCATGCTTGGGTCTCCAAGGCAGGTGGTGATCACACAAGTAGCCACGTGGTTGAATTGTAAGATAGTGGCACTGACAGTGGATACCATGTGCCCCTTTCTAGGCTCTGTCCTCTGTGACCAGACGGAGCCCAGGCACTGGTGTGGCAGCACCTTCTTGAACAGCTCCTGAGAAGAAAGGGGCGTGTCACCCAGCCCTGCCACACCCCAGTTCAGGGTTCCCAGTCCCTGAAAGAGACACTAGTCAAGACTGAAGCTCAGGAAGCTGAGGATTTGCCTGAGCCTTGGAGTCCATGGGATTCGTTCTCTGTCCACCCAGGGCACCCAACACTCGATGACCCGGGGCCCAAGACGGGTGGGGGAAGGGTCAGGATTATCTCCCTCCAGCCCATCCTCAGGGACTCCAAGCTCCAGGAAGTGGCTTACGTTTGCTCACCCCAAAAGAGCATCTTCCAGCATCTGACATCCCACTGGAATAATTCCCCATTCAGTGCACATTCCCTTGTGACAGCTATAACCACAGCTGTTTGTGTCACTTAGTGTTAAATACACATCATGGGTCTGATAAATGCTGAGACTGCTGAGCCTATGGGCTCATAGATGGGTGACCCATGGATCTGGCTGCACACAGAGAGCTCCTCTCCCCACAATCCTGGCCATGCCACACCCAGCTTTCTGTCTCCTCTCCCTCATTTAATCTGCACAGCCACTCTGTGCAGCAGGGCGTGGGGTGCCCACCTCCACAGCCCATGGAGTTGGCTGGACAGCAATGCTTGGGGGTTGAGAAAGTTGTCAAGGACGCATGGGTGGTAAAGTGGTTGAGCTGTGGTTTGCATCAAGATCATAGGAGTGGAGATCAGGGAAAGACAGGTTGGGCAGCCAAGGGCAGAGGAAAGTCCTGTCCCTCCCACCTTGAAAGACCAAGACTCACTGCATCCATCGCTGTTATTTGCTCGGCTACAAGTCTTGGAGGAAAGGTCAGGAGGCGAAGCTTCTTCTCCCTTCTATGGTGCTTATGGGTCACACCCATGGGGTAGTCGGTTGTTGGGGATGGAGCTGGCTCTCGGATCAGAGCTGGTGGTCCAGAAGGCTCCAGCACTATCACACCCGGATTGGGCTCTAGCCCAGGAGCGGGCCCTTCCTCTGGCTCTTCGGTGTGCTTGAGCTCTTTAAGTGGTTGTAGAGCAGGTTAAAGAGACAGGTACTTGCACATGCCTCACTTTCCCATGCATTTCCACATACAGGAAAGATGTGACTGTCTTTAATGGAAGGCTGTCCCATGAAACAACCCATCCCCCACCCCCCACACACAATCCTCTTTCCGGACTGCAGTCCCCTCACCTTCCCACTGTGCCTCTGTAGGCTCCAGTTGTTCCAACTCCACCCAAAGACTTCTTACGAGGCCCACCGGGTGTTTGACAGGGAGACTGTGCAGCACCAAGGCCTGCTTCACGATGAATCCAGGGAAAAGGAGGGGCTGGCCAAAATGTTGTATCAGGTCTGGCCAGGTTCCCATCACAGAAGCAGTGGCCCTGGGGAGAGGCAAGTGGGGAATAAAGTCATAGTCCTGGTCTTTCCTTCCACTCTGCCCTCTCATGACACCCTTATTTAGGACTGAGCCTCTGTACAGGCCCCTCCCCATCCAGAGAGAATCCCATGCCAACCCTGGCCACCTGTGTGGCTGTCATGGTTGGAGCATTCGTGGAAATAGCAGGTTTAACGTGGAGTCTGTGAGAGACTCTTCTTCCCACTGGCAGCTTTCCTGAAGGTCTTGTACGCTGCCCACACCAACCCTCCATACCCCTGGGCATCTGGGCTGAGGACTGAGAGAGACTCCTGAGCTGCATGCTCACCACCATCCTGTTCTGAGCACGAGCCGCCCGCGGGGTTCAGGGAAGATGGATTTGGAGAAGGGCAGGCAGAGCATGATGGGTCTGTGGGGGGATGGGACTCTGATGGTCAACTCAGCCCAGCCTACACTATGGGTCAACAAGGCCAGGGACCCCATCCACTGTCCTGTTTGACTCATGTCTCCTTGCGGAGGAGCCATCAGAGATCTGGCCTTCCTTGGGAATCAGAAGATGTGTAAGACTGGGGATCTGCCAAACCCTGCCCTTCCTAAGCACCCACTCCAATAACACAGGAGACCCTCCTTCTGCTCCCACAGAACACTCACTTTGCTAATTGCTCCTGTGGTGTGTCACCCTGATCATTATGCAGAGGTATCCTTCCAGAGGCAGCAAACACCTTGATGGCATCAGCTCTGATGGCAGGCGGACAGGACCTGTGAAGGATGGACAGTGTGACTGTCTGACTTAGTGACTAGAACAGAGGCCAGAGATTGTATCTGCTTCATTCCTTGAGTCAGGCTAAGTATCTCCAAAAGTGCCTGCCTGTGGTAGGAACTTAGGGAAATTGTTAATTAAATGAGATCCAACCAGAACCATCTGAGCCATCTAAGTGAGCCTGGGACCCTTCTATCCCCTGCTATCTCCCATGTGGCTACACCAAGGACCAGGACAAGGCCAGCTGGTGAAATCTCAAACTGCTTGATAGGTTTTCTCCCACTGCTTTTCGAAAGTCAGATGCCACAGGCCGCTGATGGGGGTTCAGGGCACTTTCTATGGGACAGAGAGAAATAAGTGGCATGAACAACCATAGCTGGTCCAGCAGCCCTTTCTGCCGAGCCAGGAAGCAGGTAAGCGCTGCCATTGCTTGCCCCTACATCAGTGCCTACAAGAGCCCTATGATGTTGACACAGTATCACCCCACTTTCCAGAGGAGTATTCTGAGGCACAGATATTGTCAAGACACACAGATAGCAGTGGGCAGAGTCCCCACTGCAGTGAAGAGGGGACCAACGCTCACCGTGTTAATAGATCTTCCAGGAACCACTGGGCTCTGCAGAAGGCCGGGTGGATGGGCATCAGAGTGCAGACCTGGGGGATGTTTCCAGCAGGGAAAGCTGGGACCAGGGACCCCACCACCTTCTCCAAGGTGCTTTTCTGGAGGGCCCGCATCCTGCAGGCCTCACGAAGTCTCTGAGTTAACTCAACGGCACACTGTGTGGAATGAGATGGGACATCCAGTCAGTGGCATCACCAAGAATCCCAGGAGGATGGAGGTCTGGAGCTCACACAGGAGTCCCAGACCCTTAGGAATGTGTGCAAGAGGAGAGACAGGAGTGACCAGGCTGAATGAGGTTCTAGGTTTTCAAAGTTCCACTTAAGTTTGTGGGTGGTGGGGTCTTCATAAAATTGTGGCCTTATAGGCATGTTTCTTGCTTTTTGCTCATTTGCTTTAGCTTAGGAACAACAACCCTCCATGTATTAATAGTTTGTATGAGGAGCATTGTCCCCATGAGGCCTAAGGAAACACCCCCATTATAGAGATGGGAACACAGAGGCTTAGGGATGGCACATGTCTTCTCAAGGTCATGAGGGCTGAACTGTGAACTGTCCTGTATGACATTCTCTTTCAGCTACCTGAGACTTATGTGCTCCCAACACGGGTGCAAAGTGGTGGCAATCCCGTCTGTGGGGACAGTGTCCATCATAGACATGGCCTACGACAACATTGACTTCAAAAAATACACTTTTGTTTCATCCTTTTATATTAAAGAACATTTTAAGAACCTCATTTTTGGAGATCCCGGATTCTGCAAAGCAACAAATGCTTGCAGGCTCCCAACTGAAGGAGGGTGATCCTCAGGCATGAATCTGAGCAGAGACTTGAGAGCCAGCAAATCCAAATGGTGGGTATAAAGTGACAGGTGACTCAGTGTCCCTGTGAGGCAATTGCCAATGAAGGAACACTGCGATTGCCTTGAGCAACTTGACATTGGACCGGTGAAAATTTCAATGAGTGAGAAATCCCAGGGCCAGGCTAAGAGCAAGGCAGCAGCCATCATCAGAAACTGCTATCGACACCATCACTGCTACAGCCCTTTGGAATCTTCCTGCAGCCATTACATTTTACATGTGCATGTCTTTACACCAGCAGTGGGCATCTATCTCCAGAGGGGGGTGGTACATATTGAGATCAGAATGTGTCCCTTCAATTCCATAACTTTGGGACCCCTAGAAATTCAGAATGGGTCCACATTTGAGTTTTAGTCTTTAAGCAAGTAATGAGGTGAAGTAAATTCAGTGGTGAGGGTCTTCATCTAGTGTGACCAGTGTCCTAGGAAGAGGAGGGGAGGACACATGGCAGCGCAGAAGGGAGTCCATGTGACACACAGGGAGAAAACAGCCATCTACAAGCTGAGGAGAGACCCCTCAGGAGAAACCAGCCCTGCTGACAGCCTCCTGTCTCACTTCTAGTCTTCGGAATGTCTGCTGCTGACACCACCCAGCATGGTCCTATGTTATGGCCGCTCGAGCAACCTAACACAGTCCATTCCGACACACTTCAGTGCTTCAGGTAGCACTGCTGATATGGCAGCTGAACTGAATCAGGCCCATGTCCAATAGCACTGAAGGGCTGCGTCGCTGGGCAAATGACCTCCATTATTGGTCCAGGTCTGCAAGGACAGTGGAGGTGACTGCTCCCCAGGATCCTGGCAAGGGTAGTTTAAACAACAAAAACTGATATGCAAATGTGCTCCTGGTCTCCTCTAAAGTGAAACCATATAATTTCACTCTCATCTTTCCACAAGAATGTGAGAGCATCTTTCTACTCCCCCATGTAACTGAAGGGAGGAGTGGAGGCCTGGATTCCTTTGTCATGGGGCTGAGGCACGGGCCAGGGAGAGCCATGGAATAGCCTCCAGGGTCCCCAGCTCTGAGGCTGGGTTCTGGGCACTGCCAGGTTGTCTCAGGTTTGTGGGTGTAAAGACCCTCAAGGCCAGTTCTCACCTGAGTCCAACCCTGGATGTTGTCTGTGGCCTGACGCAACTTGCCCAGTCCGAAGGAGGTCGAGTAGTTGAACCCTTTGACCAGCCCTTTAGTGCTGTCCTGGTTGGAGCTCTAGAAAGACAAAGCCTGGTTATCGGGCCCATAGGCTCCAGGAACCTTCCACCCCAATCGGTGAGTCTACATCTGGCAACCGAGACAAACTGAGACAGTCTGTTCAGACAGGGTGAGGATGTTCCAGCAGACCTGCACCTCTGCATCATGTCATGGTCAACAACCCTGAAAGGCTGTGTTCCTGAGGAAGACTGCGTCCTTTTTGGGATGATTTGGAGGTGAGTAGGCCACAACTCCTGACCATGGGGTATAGGGTGTTTTGTCCTGCTCTGTGAGATGGCAAGTTGCAGAGAAAAGTATCCAATACTTTGCTTCCTCCCATCTTTTTGATAGCCATTCAGTCAAGTGTGATGATGATGAGGCTTAGAGAAAGGTCTACAAGGACAGTGGAGCTGACTGCTCCACAGGTTACCTGGGGCAGGTAGTTACAAGCACAGAATAGCAAATACACATGTGCTTTTGGCCTACTGTAAGGTAAACAACATACTTTTTCCTTTAAAATTCCCACAAATATGTGAGGTGTGTCTTTCCATTCTCTCCTGTAGCTGGTGAGAGGATTGGAGGTCCAGATTGCTTTGTCATGGGACTGTGGACACCCTAGTGTGAAAGCCCTGGGAGGGCCCTGGGGGAGTTTGTAGATAGAAGTCTGGATTCTCAGCCCTCCCTGGACATCTTGAGGTGCTGGAGATGGAGACCACCCTGAGCCAGCTCTCACCTCAGACAGATACAGGACGGTGCCATTGGCCTGGTTCACCTGCATCCTGACCTGGTAGGTGGTGAAGCTAGGCCAAAGGGCCACTATCTCCGTGAATTCCACCTTAGAGGTCTGCAAAGATAGAGCGGGTACTGAACAAGGAGGCTTCAGGAACCTTCCATCACATCCGTGGTCCTGGCACACTCATACAGTCTATTAGGACCCAGTGGGGATATTCCCAGCAGCCCTGCTGAACCAGCAAGAACTTATTCACAACAAGGTCTAACAACAGTGAAAGCCTGAATCACTGAGAAAAAAGACATCCTCCATGGGACGATATGGAGATGGGTAAGGCCACAGCTCCTGACCAGGACACTTCAATGGAATGCCGTGTTTTGTGAGATGGTAAATTACAGAGAAAGTATCAATTAATTTAATCCCTTCTCCCCCCCCCCCTTTTTTTTCCCCCAAAATACACTGCACTATCTAGTGGGAAGATGTGTAAGGTTTGGAGAAACTCTATCAGAACATCTGAACTGGGCTTGGTCCACAGGATACTTGGGGCAGGAAGTTGAACATTTGAAATGAGAAAAATGCAAATACAACAAAAATGTTTTCGCTGTGACCCCCAGAAACACACAACGACTGTTTTTCTTTCCTACTAGGGACCTGGTGGGGAGGGTTGGAGGAACAGATTCCTTTGGGAGTGGATCTGTGAGAAATTTGATGCCCCAGATTTGAGTGTGAGTTCTGGTCCCACCCAAGTCACCTCAGGGTCAGGGTTGTGGGCCACCTCTCACCTCAGTTTGGCACTGGACGGATTTCCTGGCCTGATACACTTGTCCTCTGTACCTGTTGCTGGCATCAATGAACCTGTCAACCTGCTTTTCTACGACTTTTTGGTCCATAGGATACTTGGGGCAGGAAGTTAAACATTTGAAATGAGAAAAATGCAAATACAACAAAAATGTTTTCGCTGTGACCCCCAGAAACACACAACGACTGTTTTTCTTTCCTACTAGGGACCTGGTGGGGAGGGTTGGAGGAACAGATTCCTTTGGGAGTGGATCTGTGAGAAATTTGATGCCCCAGATTTGAGTGTGAGTTCTGGTCCCACCCAAGTCACCTCAGGGTCAGGGTTGTGGGCCACCTCTCACCTCAGTTTGGCACTGGACGGATTTCCTGGCCTGATACACTTGTCCTCTGTACCTGTTGCTGGCATCAATGAACCTGTCAACCTGCTTTTCTACGACTTTTTGGTCCATAGGATACTTGGGGCAGGAAGTTAAACATTTGAAATGAGAAAAATGCAAATACAACAAAAATGTTTTCGCTGTGACCCCCAGAAACACACAATGACTGTTTTTCTTTCCTACTAGGGACCTGGTGGGGAGGGTTGGAGGAACAGATTCCTTTGGGAGTGGATCTGTGAGAAATTTGATGCCCCAGATTTGAGTGTGAGTTCCGGTCCCACCCAAGTCACCTCAGGGTCAGGGTTGTGGGCCACCTCTCACCTCAGTTTGGCACTGGATGGATTTCCTGGCCTCATACACTTGTCCTCTGTGCCCATTGCTGGCATCAATGATCCTGTCAACCTTCTCCTCTACGACTTTATGGCTGGAGCTCTGCAAATACAAAGCCTGGTGCCCGGCCAGGAAGCTCAAGACCTGGCATTACCAGTGGGGGAGATGCCCACCACCCCAGATTAGGCAGACAGGGGCATTTGCAATGACCTCTAGACAGGGAGAGTTTGAGATGATCCCATGAGGAACCCCATTCACAAGTGGTTAGTAGAGTCCATCCCCAACACTCAGCTTCCCTTCCTGTGAGCCATGACCTGGGCCATGAACATGACAAAGCCTCTAGGCTCCTAATACCTATCCACCTGCTCCTGCCCACCATGTCTTTTCCTCATCCCACGCTGACCCTCACCACCCCAACCAACACATACCCGGGATGAGGAGTGAGAAGTGTGGGCCTTCCCAGCTCGGACCCACTTTATGGCCTGGCTAGGATATTCCTTCCCCGGGATGCCCTCAGTCACCAGACGGGTCTTCCTGCCAGAGATGGAGGGTAGTCGGCGGTGGGGCTCATTTAGACTTCTGCGTCCGCAGACACATATCTCACGCTTCACTTCCTTCTTCCTAGAGCCTCGGAAGAACGGGAGGCAACAAAGAGACATTTTAGTCTCCTGATCCTCTCCACGCAAGTGCTCTGGAAAGACAATTGTCTCTAGAATGTGTGGACCTGGTTGCCACGGTTCTAATTTCTGTTGGGAATTGGTCACCACTTCAAGGTTCCATGACCTAGGCCCTTCCTCCAATCAGAGTCACCCTAAGCCCTCCCTGAGCTGGTGACCTCTCACCCTCTTCACCCATGTTATCCCCACACCCTTACACAAATATCCAATATTCCTTCCCCCAGCTCTCTGGGAAGGTATAAGACCCCTGCTTGGGGGAGAAAGCTGTGTTCACACCTCCATTTTCCTAGGTGTGCTGTGTCCTGGGGAAGACTCTGTGCTTCTCAAGGCCTCCCACAGGCTCCCAATCTGCGCAATGAGGATGATGCTAGACACCATGTCCATAGTGTTAGAGAGCAGGAATTTTTGAGCACTCTGGAGAGGCCATGGCCTATGCTGCAGATAGGGTTGCCGGTGCAGACACCAGACCAGGCCTTGAGATATGGTCTTATGGCCCCTTCCCCTTGCACCTCACAGAATAGCCTTGCAAGATAGAACACTGTCAGCTTTCTAAAGAAAAGGATAACCCTGTAAATAACATGGTAGTCATTATTTGAGAAAAACTGTTTTGTCTTGGGTTGCTTACTCTGCAAAAACAGGATGTAGTGAATGTGCTTAAAAGGTGGTCTTGCACAAAGGGTTGGGTCTGCTCTCTGATCTCCTTGGGTAGAGAGAGAACAGCTGCTGGCCAGCTAATAATAAGGGCTCCCTAAATTTTAATTTGGTCTGGACTCCAAAGGTCTTTACTGGCATTCACTCCACAACACACAGGAAGTCATCAGGTGTAGATGATATAAGGTCCCTAACACCTGTGGGCTGGTGTCCCATGAATCTGATGAACAAACACAGAGGTGGAAGAGTGACAAGCATGAGTGGGACATAGCATGGAACACTAGACAAAACAGGCCTGGGGTCCAGTGTGTGATCTCAGGGAAGTCATTGTTCATTTGGCCTCATTTTCAAGTCTGCACCTTTAAGGATTTGAAATGTCAGGAAATTCAGATATTGTCCCTCACTGGCCTAAAACCTAACAGTGTTCTCTTGTTATGCTTAGCATTGGTCCACATATCTCATGTGGATCTGTGTGGTGGGAGCTTTCACAGTGGCTTTGATTGAGTCCAGCCTCCTGGTGGGAACATCCTGTGTGTCCACTGAGTGCTCACTATCTGGCTACTCAACAACATCGAGTACAGCCCAAGTCATGGCATGGCAGGTCCCATCATTCTCTGGTAGTTTCATTCTTGGTATCTCTTTCTTCCTCTGGATTTCACTTTCTGTGTCTGTGTCTGTGTCTGTGTCTGTGTCTGTGTCTGTGTCTGTGTCTGTGTCTGTCATATCTCTGGAACAAGGCATACATGTAGCCATGTTTGACCTGCCCTATGTAGAGACCCCATAGGAGAAAACCGAGGGAGTGCCCAGGCCAATAGGCAGGAACTTAGGCTCTCAGTCCAAACTGCATTGTGACAAAAGCCAGATGAGTGACCTTGGGAGAAAATCTGTTCCCAGTGGATCCTCAGTTGAAACACATATCCTGCTTCATCCACACCTTGAGTTAGAGGTACCCAACCCAACCACATCCAGATGCCTGCTCCACAGAACTAGTGTGATGTTAATATCTGTACTTTATAGGTACATGCCTCAGTTTCCCCATTAGACACTTAGCAATAATAATTAAAAAAAAAACAAAAACCTATGCTCTCAGACGTTATGGGGAGTGTTAAAAAGTTAACATTTGAAATGTGGTGGGAACACTTGGCATTTCACAAGGGGGCTGTCTCCATGTTCTAAATCCATTTAAACACCCCCTTCAAGTGACTGTAAGCACCTGAGGGCGGGAACTAGTGCCTGACCAATAGTAGGAATTTTTGAGAGTAGGAATTTTTGAGCCCTTCGGATAGGCCATGGACTATGCCGCAGATAGGGTTGCCAGTGCAGACACCAGACCAGTGTATGGAATGGTAGGAAGCATTCCATAACAGGGTGAATAGTAGATTCAATATGACTATGGAAGCCTTGCCTATGTCCCATCCTGCTTGTCTGTGGGGATTTAGTCATAGTTTGAGGCCTGAACTTCTCAAGGTCCTGGGGACTTCCTGAGAAAGATGGAGCCTCCTGGTTGGAGGAGGTGGTGGGGGTAGCCATCAGCTCAGCCAAGCCTTCTTCAGGGAAAGGCAGGAGCACTGAGCTGAGGACAGAACATGCCCCTGCCCTGGGCCTGGAAGCCAAGAAGAGGACCAGACACTGCCCAGGAGGCTCAGGTGGAACAGGCAGAAGCCAGGAGCACACACTCAGGGTCCAGGTCACAGGCTGCTCCTGACACATGGAAGGCCCTGGGCTGAGATATTTCAATGGCTCCTTTGAATGCTAGAAATTTAACTTTAAAAAAAAAATTAGACTTGTGTTCAGTATTGAAACCAGCTGAGTGAGAGCTGCAGGGCTGGCTGTGGGGCTAGGACCTGGATGTCATCCCCAGGAATAGCTGGAGGCGTGTTCCTGGCTCCCAGACCTGGATGGGTATGTGGTTCTGGGAACCTGCAGCCCTTCAGGGCAACCTCAGCCTCCAAGAGGGAGCCAACAGGGCCAGTGGGCAGGAAGCTGCCAGCCTTCCCCTCCCCCACCTAACACTACCTGTGCCCACAATATTAGCCTCAGAAGCAGAGATTCTGACACCTGGTGGGACCTAGTGCATGTATCTTGAAGGCACTTTGTTTGGGAAATGATCCCATTTCAGAAGGCCAAATATGGACAATCCCACTTTCCTGACATTCCTGTTTCCACATATTCACAGATGAGGCAAGTAGAAGCGTGGCTGCCAAAAGATGGGAAGGAAGGGGTGGGGACATAGTGGCACCGTTTTTCAAGATGAAAATGCTGTGGAAGTGGGGGTGGGGATTGTTGCACAGCAGTGAAAATGTACGTCATACCAGTGAACTGTAGACTTAAAAACACCTCAGATGGACAGTTTTGTGTGACATGTATTTCACCTCAATTACTTTTATTGAAACTGATGGCCTGGGGCTGCCCAGAAGCTGAGTCACACATCTAGAGGGATGTGTCCTGGACATCCTGGGGCTGGAGCTCAGGCAGCAGGTTCTCACCCATTGCCATCAAGGGCAAGGGAACTTCCCTGCGGGGCCCCAGGGCCCTGGGCTGGGCTGCATGAGCCTGGGCCTGCACCTGTGCACAGGGCAGAGGGTGGATGTCCATGAAGGGCCTGGTCAGGGACGGCTAGTTTGGGGTCTAGAGTGAGAGTTGGAGGAAACGCAAACCCCGCACCCACAACTGCAGGACCCCTGCCCCAAGAATCACAGATGCAGCCCCAGCTCTCAGGACAACACACCTCCTCCCTGGTGGTTCCATGGTTAGTGATGCTGGGCTCCCAGCTGAGCCCTTTGGGGAAAAGCCCAGTAAGTGCTTCCTGTCCTGGAAGCCTGCTCCACTTGCTGACCTACAGGAACTTGGGTCAGGGAATGGTCAGGCTGTGGGACAGAGAATCCCAGTCAGACCATTGAAATGACAATTCAGCTGCCACTTCTCTCCAGTTGCTTATTCCATGGGCACATCGTGCCCACATCCTCCTCACACACACACACTGTCACTCAACCCCAAATGGTGGCTCCTGGTAAGACAACTTGCCACCCACCAGCTTATCTTGATCCCTTGTAGCCCCATCTAGGAACATGTCTGAAGACAGCAGGAGAGTGCATGTCCCACCATGGTGGCACCAACACAATGACAGGTCCCCTCACATGGACTGCAGTGCCCATTCTGCTGGAGTTCCTGTCCCCCTGCTCTGGGGGCTGCAGCAGCAAGTGTCTGGGCTGGGCGGCCCCTGAAGCTCCCTGTGGCCTCTCAGAGCTGAGGACGTCTGCAGCCACAGACACAAGAAACCTACTCCTCAGACCCACACCTGCAGGAAACCAAATTCTGCCCACAAGTGAGATTGGAAGCATCTCCTTTCCCATTAGACATTTCAGGGGAGACCACAATCTCAGCCAAATCTTTGGTCTCCTGAGTCCAGAATCAAAGGAACTGCTTATGCCATGCCTTGATCCTGACTACAGAAGATGTTAGAAGGTAAGCAATGTGCAGAGCAATGTGTAGGCTAGTGGGATATTGCTCCACAGCAAGAAAAGACTAAGCCACGTCTTTCATGAAATCAGCTCCTGCCCACCCTGTGGTATCTGCAGAGGTGGAGGGTGAGACTGGGGGGGGCATGACCTGTATTAAAACTTTGGATTAGAAACTATCATGATCCTCATTCTAAAAGTGGAGGAAATTGGGTCTTAAAAACCCAGTTATAGAGACACAGAGCCTAGAGGCCTGAATTTTATGCAGGTCTAAGATCTTGATCATCCTCTTCCTGACAGCCCAACTGTATTTCTCTGTGAATTTCCCATTTATATCCTGGACTTAAGATTTCTGTGACTCCGCCTTTTAGAATTTAGATTGTCCATGCACTTTTTGTGGGATCTTTTGATATTAAAGATAGTAATCTTCTATTATGTATATATTGCAAATATTTGCTGCCAGTGTGCCTGTCTATCTTAAGTTGTAAATTTGCTTACAGTGGATGTGTCAGAATGTAGCTGCTCTGAGTCTGCATATTCTGAACTCTGCTCGCTGTAGTAAGTGTTGGAAGCACTCACTGCTCCATCCGGTCTGCTGGTCCTAGTGTGGGAGTACAGGTCCTGCTCCTGCCCTATCATGCCAACTGTTAGGTCCAAGCCCCTCTGCCAGGGGCAGGACCTTCTTGGTTGCTGAGTGGTAGATGACGAAGCCATGAGATGTTGTGGGTGTATAAGAATGAATCTTCATTATGGGAGCCATTAGGAAAAGCAGTTCTTCACAACAGTTCCATATAGATAGATCATCACACACTGGCCAGTTAACAAATACATCTTTCTTACAAAGCAGTAGCAGCCTCTATACCTACAGTCTCACCTAGTAGCACCACACACACCTAGAGCTACAGCCTCAATTAGCAGCAGTACCTGAGCTCTCTAACCCCAGTAGTCTCAGTAGCCTCTCCCTCTACTCTCTGTATCCTCTCTGTATAGCCTGTAGCTACTCAGTAATATGTATGATTCTACTTAGACAAAAGAGACTTTGTTCTAAGTAGTGACCTTGCTGTACACATATATAGTCCTTGGACACCCTGATGAAGATACCTATGCCCAGAGTGACTGCTCTTGGCCATCTGGCATACTGTAGATCGGGCCTTTCACACTCTCATTAGCCTTGAGCATCTGGTGACTCTAGCTTGGTTCCCACAGGCTGCCACACCTATGTCACTGTCCCACCTAAAGAGGAAAGGCGGAGTCACAGAGGACCTGTGACCTGTAGTCACCTTTCCCTTGTTTTGGAGGGAACTGGGCAGGTTAAGCACATTGACAATTGCTAATCCCATCGCAAATCCCTAAAGAACATTCTCAGCAGACAGTGGTGCAAACATCTCTCCAACGTCTCTTCAGTGCAGGTGTGTGTCTAAGTAGTTGAGCTTTGTCACATGAATCAGGGGGTCATAGTTCAATTCTGAGTCAGAACACATGCTTGATCCCAAGGGGGGGGGTGCAGGAAGTGGTCCATCAATGGTTGATTGATGGGCCTTTCTCATCAATGATGTTCATCTCTCTCTGTCCTCTCAGAAAAAAAAAAAAATCCCTTTTCCATGTCATTTCTCTCCCTAGCATGAGACTGTACATGCTGCTTTTACACATTCCTTAAAGAACAGAAAATCAACAATAATTAACAATCAAAGCCCTCTCCCTACAAGTTATTGAAATGCCAACAGAAGATACATTCTAGGTTTTAAAAATTACATTTCTACAAAGTAACCAACTTGGAAGGAACATCTTGCCAACTTACTTTGTTGTATTAGGAATTCCACAGGCTCCAAAATGTTTCAGAAACAACCACAGCTTAATTCCCCCCCTTTCACGGGCTGAATAGGACATGAAAACATAGATGAAGCAGTCTGGAGCAGTTCAGTGTTTAAGCACAGTCCAGTGTTTAAGCACATTGTTCTTTTAAAGGAACAATGTTAGTGTTTACTGTAGACTAAAGCACTCCTCACAAGAAATAAACGGAAGCACAACAGAGTCCCCGTTTACTTGCAGAGCTCAAGGTGATGTTCAAACCCCATCCAGTTAAATTGTTCCTGAAAATCCCTGCACCTGACTGATGAGGCGGCAGCTGGTGCTCGACTCCCCTGAGTGACACAGGTGATGGGATGAGCTCAAATCCCACCACAGCACCTGAGCTCAGGAAGCCTGAGTCCCTGACAGAGAAACAGAGAAAGGAGCAAGTGCAACCATTCAAGGGTCTTTCCTGCTCAGAACTTTGTCCCACTGTCAACTGTCAGAGGCCACTGGGGCCCACTCAGGGGACCTGCTCCCCCTACCCGCACTACACAGACGGTTGAATTTCCCTTAGAGAAATGGAGGGATGGTGTACAACCATCAGTGTAAGAACTGTGGGCTTTCTGGATTGCCATGAGGCCCACAATATATAACACGCCTTTCAAGCCATTAGACTATGGATGAATATAACGACTTTCTCAGACCCACACCCACTGGCTCAATACCTCACGTGAAGTTAAGATAATCCAAGTTTCTGGTGTTCCCTTTAAAAAAATCACCACTTGGCCAGGACCCTTAATACTAGTGGAACCCACATTCACAAGGTTAAGTGCCCTCTGCCTTTAGGGCAGAGAGAAACCCCTGGGGATAAATTGTATGTTACCTAGCATGTACCTTTTAGAACCTGAATTCTGGCTTCGTTAGTTTCATAATATATGTAGCTGACACCCAATTTGAGTTGGTTTTTCTTTTTTAAATTTCTTTATTGATTAAGCTAACACATATTTGTCCTCATCTCCCCATTCTCATCCCATACCCCTTCCCAGGTATGCCTCCACCCCCCTGTTGTCCATGACCACTGGACAGGCTTATATGCATGCATACAAGACCTTTTTGTTGATCTGTGCTCCTAATCTCCACCCTCCCCTCCCTTCCCTCTGAGGTTTGACAGTGTGATTGATGCTCCCCTGTCTCCGGGTCTGTTTTTGTTCATCAGCTTATGTTGTTCATTATTTCCCCAAGATGAGTGAGATGATGTGATACTAGAAATACATTTATAAGAACCCAAATTGAGACAAGCAATAATGGTTATGCTGAGAGGCAAATGAATCAATTTGTAGTGAGTTTCTTTCTGGGCCAACAGTTCTTTTGAGTCCCAATTTCAATGTCAAATAGTTCTTTATGTGTACATGTCAGCACTGATATTTCAGTTCTGGAAGATGGACAAATGGTGGTAATGCAGGTCCAAAGCTCTCTGGTCTGGTCTTGGGAAACCTGCAGTGATGCACAGCTGCTGACTGCTAGTATGGCAAGGTGTCATCAGTGTCTTCCATCTCTGGACTGTTTCTCTTCTGTCATCATGGCTGAAGCAGTCCTGTCAATTCCTCTCCGTTTCAGGAATCCGGTCTTAAAGTTGTTTTCTGAAAATATACAAACATATTCTAGACCAAAGTGAGAAAAGGAATCTTTTCTATAAATATGACTTGTGATCCTTTTTCACTTTTTGCTCAAATGATTTTCCTTCGGCTTATTTTGACACCATGTGTGTCTTTTCATGGGTGTCTTATTGTTAGCATTACAAATGAAAGTTAATTTTCTAATGTAAAAATTTTCTAGATGTAATTAACTTATAGGATATTTTTCCTTACATGATATTCTACTATCCCCCATTTTTTATTTTAATATTAGGAGGCTTTTGGAAATTTTATAATGTAGTCTGGATAGCTTTTAAATTTTAATGTTTTGCACTAAAATATGACTGCTTTAGGTTCATTACATATTAAGCAATTTTACCATGAGATGAACTACCAATAAAAATTTTAGTTAACACTTCAGGAACAGCTTTTTGTCCAGTACAATTAATTTTTCTAGAATATTCACTTATTTCAATTAGCCAATTTTAAGTAGTCTGAAAACTTGACTACTATATTTTACTGTTGAATTTAATACTCTCACTACAATCTTAATTTATCCTGTAAATATTAGTGGAAAGGATTATTTTCCTTATTGAGTAGGCCCTGTGGATTCCTGGTGCTAGACTGAATTTAGATATCAAAACCCACTTCCCCACACCATGGGTACAAGATAACTCAAACAAGTCTTGTTGCAGTGATAGGGCAGCTGCTGTTGGCCAAGTCTCTGTCTGTTACCTGGGTTCCGATTTGAGTTGGACATGGGAAGTGAAGCAGCCATGGGGGCAGGAGATCTCCCTCATAAGGGGTGAGGGTTCAGGCCCCTGCAAACTTGGGGGGTGGAGGTCTGTGCCCCACCTCTGTTGACCCCAAGTTCTCTGCTGTTGGCCCCTCTGCGACTGTGCCTGTCTTAGGTTGTTGCTTCCTTGATGAATCTTATCCATCTCTGGCTAACCAGCCATCCTTCAGGGCCAAGCAAGGTGATGTGTGGTTCAGTTCTGTCTCCTTGGAGGCCCATCCCCCTGTGGCCTCCAAGCTCAGCACTTGCCTTGGGATCCCCTCCCCTGCTGGGGGGGCCCCAGCACTGATCACATATCTTGGGGAACCCAGGTTTCTTCTCCAGGGAGGACCCAGCTCACCCTCCTGGGTGAGAGACAGAAACATGGTGCCAGCCACCATGAGGCTTCAACCTCGGCATGAACAGAAAATTCAGGCAACATCTGTGGGCAATTGGATTGTGAGAAGAGTGTTCCTCTTGGCCAAAAGGGCAAGAGGGATCAATATAGAATACTCAGGTGCCTTCCCACAGGGCCCTCTACACAGTGGAAGGGATTAAATCCTTTCATGTGCTTATTAAATTGCTGCCAGACATTCAAAGAATTAGTTTGTAAGTTTGTTTGGGATAATTGTACATTATGCTGTTGTTGTAATTCTAAAATATCAAGAGATGTGTTACCTTTGTCTCCAAGCACAAAAAAGATGTTTTATTGATTCCCAAGAGTGCGAGGTACTATTGTGGGAAATGGGGTTAACACAAATCTGGAAAAAATTACAATAACATTTTAAAATATCACGTAAGGATATCTTTTGCTCTAGGCCATGACAATTCCATTTCAAACTGGCTGTCAATTTCTTTTTGTATAGATTAGGTCTTAGTTACATTTTCTGCACCCACTCCCAGGATGTTTTTCTTCTTTAAAAAAGGTGTTTTGTGTCATTTTGTTTGTTTGTTGTCACCAATCACTATAATAAGCTTTTTTCGTGTTGCTTAGTAATACACCATATTGTTTTCCATTTTTAGCTTTACACCCCCTTTATCCACTTTTACCATCCCCCATCCCCGGCAGGCACTTTTCTGTCTTCTGTATCTATGAGGTTGTTTTGTTTTTTAATTCCACATATAAGCCAGATCACATGTTATTTGTCTTTCTCTGTCCAACTTAACTCACTTAGCATCATGCCTTAGAAAACCATCTAAGTTGTGGCAAATGTCAAGATTTCATTCTTTTTGATGACTAAACTCAAGATCAGGTGCACGAATTTGTGCCCTAGACAGGGTCCAGCCGGCCTACCCCTATGGGGCCCTTTGGGATGGGTGGCCCAGGGAGAGGGGCTGCAGGTGATTGGCTGGCCAGTCCTGTCCCCGATCAGGGTGTTTGGGGCCCATTGCGGGTGGGAGCGATCAGAGCCCAAATCAGGCTGGTTGGCTGCTGCAGTATGTGTCATAGCCACTGGCTGTTCTGGTCATTCTGCTGTTCAGATCACTGGGCTTTTATATATATAGATCATCCTCTACAATATATATGTACAGTACCACATCTTCTTTATCTAATTATCTTTTGTTAGATTCTTACCTTGCTTCCATATCTGTGCCATTATATGTAATGTTACAAGAAACACGGAGGTACATATAAACTTTTGAATTAGTGTTTTGGATTTCTTCAAATACTCAGAAGTGAAATTGCAGGGTCGTATACTAGTTCTAGTTTTAATTTTTGGGAGGAACTTCCATAGTGTTTTCCGTAAAGGGTGCACCAATTTATAATCCTACCAACAGTGCACAAGTGTTCCTTTTATTCCACATCCTCACCAATACTTGTTACTTCTTGTCTTTTTTACAACAGCCATTTAGACAGTTGGAAGTGATTTATTGTGGTTCTGAGTTATACTATTTCCCCCTTGATTAGTGAGTTTTGAGCGTCATCCAAAATTTCATTTTGAATGCTACTGAATAATCAGCACTATATGTAAAATGAAAACCCCTACCATTCTTATTCCTCAAGAATTAAAATATTACACAAAAATATCAATTATTTTACTTGTAACTACAAGCTTTAAAAAGAAAAAAGATCCAAAGTCGCTGAGAACACTTTGGAACCAGAGCCCAAAATGAGGGCTCAGCTAGGATATTTACACTTTGCTTGTTCTATGCCTATTTTCAAAGCAGCTTCAACTATCACCTCGATCCCCAAATCCTTCACATCATCCTACACTCAACATTACCTTGTCACCATTTGTCTCTTTCTCTGCTTTACCTTTTTTTTTTTTTTTTTCAGAGCACACCGCACATCCTGACTTCATGGTAGGCATGTGCTGGCTGGTTTGACTCTTTCATGCAAACATGCCATCATGACAAGCTCTTTGGGTTGACTACTGTGCTTCTAGTGCCTGCCCACTAGGAGGCGCTTAATTTGTACCTGATAAAGAAGCCAGGGAATGAATTCCTCTTAACACAGTCTATGAATATAATGAGATCCCAATCAAAATCCCAAGGCAATTTGATTACATGATTCAAAATTCATACATATTAAATTTAAAATATGTGTACCTTTTGAAACTAATTTTATTTGCAAAAAAAATATTCAAAACTAATTGAATAAATGTTCAGAGGTAACTATACAATGATGATCATCACAGAATTATTTATAAAGCAGAAAACAAAATAATTTTACATCCATTAACTACAGCCAAATTATATTATTTATGATGGAGCAGGACAAAAAATAATAGAAGTTATAATTTATCAGAAATATTTTATAATAATAGGATACATTATCAAAGAGTGATATCACAAAGAATGGTTTATAAGTATAGTTAAATGTATATTTATATATGCAGCGAGTATATCTGAAAGGATATATATGAAGATATGTATGATTTCCAACTTAGTGTGTGAATGATCACTTATTTTAAACTTTTCTCTTTTCCACTTATAACTATGAGATATTTGTGAAATAAAAAATTACTTTTATTTTGAAAAGAAAAAACTGAATCTAGTTCAATTGCTTTTATTGTAAAGGTGAAGAAATTGGTCTCAAGATATAAATCATCGGTGTATTTGAGTATTGAAGGTGGGGGATAAAGAAGTGTGTCCAGTATAATCCCAGGGGAAGAAGAGCAGGGTTGGTTTTGCCTAAAACTGAGCAATTGTTTTAATTTTTTTCTGAGCCAAATTGTACTTGTAAAAATAAATCCCATGCTTACAATCTAATTGTGTTGTGGGAAGACACTAGATTCAGAAGTAGATACACTCAACTAATTGTATCACAGTACATTAATGCAATAAAATTCAGACACACCAATATCTCTTATTTGTTCCCTTCTTCAAACTCACAATTTTTTGTTGTTTGTTTGTTTCTATCCAGGTGTATTCTGCTTTATTTCTTTTTCAGAATAGTCTTAGCACACTCAATTTCCTGGCTCTCTGCTGCTGATTTGTTTCCATTTCCACTCTATTCCACATCATCTTTTCCATTTTCTAAGCTGTTATCTTTAAGTTTTTCTTCTCTTTTAAATCATGCACTAACATAGCTGAAGAAAAATATTTATATTAATGTCATGAAAAAAAGTACAACTTCCTAAATTGTTTTGGTTCTTATAGATTTTTCTTGTTTTCATGTAGAAATTCATTGCTGGACATTACAAATATCCAGCAAAATATATGGCATTTGTTGTGTTATCCTTAAAGAGAATGTTTTGTATTTTCTGACATCATTAACTTTTAGCTAAAACCTGAGTTTCCAAAATGAGAGATTTTGTACCCAAATATATTTTCCTTGAGGTGAAAGTCCATAAAAATGAGCTCATGTTAAAAATCATTTCCACTTTGACTCTCAAACATTCATTGACTTCCCTATGTCTCGGAATAAAGTTCTGAGTGTTCCACTAGTAGGACTGGATATTACTGCAGAACAGAGTGTCACTTGTGAGTTCCCAGGAGCCACAACTCAGGTGTCCCTCCCAGTGTCAGGAGCCTCAGGAATTGCTACACAGTAAGTTCTGGGGAGGACCTGGGAGCCATGGACACAGGTTCTGTGGACTGAACAGCATGGAGAGTCTACCCCTGCCCTTGCCCAGCTCCTGCCTGGCCTCACCTCCCTTTCTACTGAGTGCTCCAAGGTGAGGACTTGACCCTGAATTGCTCCTCAGGCTCTATTTTATATTTCTGGCAGCCTCCTGCAGCAGCACTATCTCCTCCATTACTTTCTGCTCATGGGGCCAGAGGGAAGGACAGGATGCAGACACTGCATGAGTGTTGGTCATGAGTGAGGCAGGGGATCTGCCCTGAGTCTGCACATATTGGGCACTGTCTTTCCCCCTAATTCCATTCAGGCCCTTCCTATCCTCAGAGATGGGTATCAACCATCCTCCAGAAAGGTATCCTTATGTCACACCCTATCCCAAGACACCACCCGGAAGGGTCTCCCACTTCTCTTATCAAACGCTCCCAATAAATGGAAGATGCAGGGATAGAGCCCAGGAGTGTGCTGGCCAGGGCATCTATGATTGTCACTCCTCTCTGCTGCTCCACAGGAGATGTCCAACTGCTCACCTTCCATTTTTAAGTTGATCAGATTCCCGAAAGGCAGACAGCCAACTCCCATCAGAATTATTTATAAAGCAGAAAACAAATCTACACTCAACATTACCTCGTCATCCTACACTCAACATTACCTCGTCACCATTTGTCTCTTTCAGTTTTTAGTTTATGTACTGCCAAAGCTCCAGGTGCTCACTTTGGCAGTACATAAACTAAAATTTGAATGATACAGAGAAGATTAGCATGGCACCTGCACAAAGATGACACACAAATTCCTGAAACATTCTTAGTTTTATGAGAAGAGGATATAAGGAGAGGAACATAGCTATACAGAATTAAATTGGCAATAAATAAGTACCTATCAATAATAAGCACACATGTAAATGAGTTAAATGGTCCCATCAAAAGGTATAGGGTAGCTGAATGGATACAAAAACATGACCCACCTATATGCTGTCTACAAGAGACCCACCTCAAAACAAAAGACACACAGTGAATGGATAGAAGTAATTTTCTCATGCAAATGGGGAAAGAAATCAGCTGAAGCAGCAATCCCATGTCCAACAAAATAGACTTTATAATGAATGCCATCACAAGAGACAACAAAGGTTACTACATAATACTAAAGGGATCAATACAACAAGAGGATATAACCCTGGGAAACATATAGGCAGCCCATATAGAAGCACCTAAGTATATAACTAATACCTCTAGAGGACTTTAATGGAGAGATTGATAACAATACAGTCATAGTAGGGGATTTTAACACCCCATTCACTTCACTGGACAGATCTTCCAGACAAGAACATTAACAAGGAAACAGAGATTCTAAAGGGCACACTGGATAAGATGGGTTTAATTGACATTTAGAGAACATTTCATCTCAACACAGAAGACTATACATTCTTCTCAGGTGCACAGGGGTCATTCACAAAGATAGACCACATGTCAGTACACAAAACAAGTCTCTACAAGTTCAAGGAGAATGAAATCATATCAAGTATCTTCTCAAATCACAGTGGAATGAAATTTGAAATCAACTAAAGGAGAAACATCCAAGAACAGTCAAACATATGGAAGCTAAATGGCATGTTATTAAACAATGAATGTGTTACCTATGAGATAAAGAAATGAATAAAAAATTTCCTGGAAACAAATGAAAATGAACACATAACAATCCAAAATCTTTGGGGTATAATTAAAGCAGTCCTGAGAGGGAAGTTCATAGCACTATAGACATATTCAAAAAACAAAAAATATCAGCAGCAAAATATTTAACCCTACAACTTAAAGAATTAGAAAAAACAACAAGGAAAACTCTTACAAGTAAGTAGAAGGATGGAAATAATAAAGATATGAGCAGTAACAAACCAAGAGCTGGCTCTTTGAAAGTATAAACAAAATTGAAAAATATTAGCCAGTACCTTTAATTCTCTTGCAGATTTGAATGCAGTCACCAAAAGGGCAGGTACCCAAATGGGCAAAGAAAAATACCCATCAGGTTTCAGTCTCTGTTGAGAGACAGTTGGAAGCCTGTATACTGCCTTGCAGGCCTGTGTGACCAGGCCCATGTCGGGGTGGCACAAACCTGGGGGAGGCCTGTTTGGAAGAGAGGGAAGTAGGGAAGTGGTAAGCACCAGCCTTCTGTTACAGAAATTACATACCCCTGAGATCCTGTAACATGTAAAACCCTGTGAAGGAATATAGCTTTCTTAGTCTGTTCTGAGAGGGCATATCACCCCTTCCAGAAACCATACGTAGTTTAAGGACAAGTCAAGTAGGGGAACCCTACAGGGACAGCTAGGACTGTCTATAGATACATTTTGAACTTCTTGCCATTTGAAGACAGTTCTATTACTGTGAAAAGGACTCACAAGGAAAATCAGGAGATCTTAAAACAGGTTATTATATTTTTTTTCCTTATATAATTCCTCCAAAATTTGGCAATACTCAATAAATCATGGTAATACATTTCTTTGCATAAATTCAATAAGAGTGGTTTCCAATAGTGTTTTTGTTGGCCACAAACTGACTGGAGTGTCATGTTTTAAAAAGCCCTGTCTGAACTCTGAAGACTTGAAGCCAATAACAGTGGCATGGAGAAAGCCTGGCATCCTGATTGGTAGCCCTGAAAATAGCTGGTGCTGGAGCATCAGGCCCATGCCCTCCTATCACTGGTAGTTTGTCAGAGTAGAAGGGGAAGCAATAGGGCACTTCTGCATTCTTGTGAAACCCCACACACTCTAGGCTGCGACTAGTAGGAGGGCCACTGAGGTGAGCCACTGCAGGTGAGGAACTCACCTAATTCAGCAGGTACAGCATGCAGGCATGGTAGCAGCTGGATGGCTTGGCTTCCTGGCCCTACAGGGCATACTAAGATTCAATCATGAAATTCCAGCAAAGGTAGTCAGTTACCATTCTTGTGATTATGCAAACAATCAATCCAAATGGAATACAATAGATAAATTGGTCTTGATTTGGCTCTTTTGATAAACATAGAAGCAATTTTTAGGAGAAAAATTCTATTTAAATAGAGGTTATTAAAGCTGAAATGTTTTCTTTCCCGTCCACTGGACCATTTGTTACAGTTTGTCTTCACTAGGTCACAAGCCCACCTCTTTCTCTGCCCAGGCTTCATCATCCCTCTGACAGACAGAAAATTTCTCTTGACTCTGAAAGAAAACTCCATTCCCCTTCACATGGAAGTAGTCAGAAGACCCCACCAATGTCCATTTTCCAAGAAAGAATTCAGAGCCAGGATCCTTGAGGTAATATATTAGGCAATAAGATAGACATGAGCAGAGCAAGGAACCAGATCCCCAAAGAGCAGCAGGGACCAGGAGGCTTATGAGAAACTGAGTTTCCAAAAGCCAGGATGAGGAAAGGTGGAGGTGAGCCTGGTGATTGAGAGCCGCCATCTGCCTGCAGCAGATTGCATGGAGCTTCTGGGAGCTGGTGGAGGTTTGGGAGAGACCTTCCTCAGAGAAGCGGGAGCAGGAAAAAGAAGGTGGAGGGCTCAAATGCCCAAGCTGCCGCCAGGCAATTCAGAGAACCCTCAGCCCCAGCAGAAGCTTTTTCTGGAGTGACAGCAGCTGGGGTGAGGTGGGGGATGGAGAGTGAGTGGAAGGAGGGATATTAGACATGCAAAGCCAAGCAGCAGCAAGAGAGGGAGAAACAGAAGAGACAATCATGACACCAGACATTCACCTGACACTGGAGCTGCCCAGATGCCACCCAGTGAGTAATGAGCATTTCACAACAAGCAATAAAAGACTCAGGCCTTTGGCCTGCTGGCTACTGCAGTTAAACCAGCGGCCAGTGACTGCTACTAGCCTTGCTGCAGCCACAGGAATGGAGTAGGGAGCCCAGGATCTGTGAAAGCAGCAGATGGAGCTATGATTCAATCATGAAATTCCAGCAAAGGTAGTCAGTTACCATTCTTGTGATTATGCAAACAATCAATCCAAATGTGCTGAAAGGGTGCAGGACTACAAGAGCAGCTGCCAGTGTCTGCTGCTGCTGGGAGAGGAGGGGCAGATGTCCCCCTCCAGTGCACCCCGGGGCCAGGCCTGGTTGATGCTCTGCCACAAAGCAGACAGGTGGGAAGCAGTCAGTACCCACCCTCTGTCACAGGGGCTACAGACCCTGTGCGACCCTAGAAGACCCTATGCAGGGATAGAGCTCATAGGCAGGAGCTACTCCCTTAGACCATTCTGATAGGGTGTGTCAGCCCTCCCTGAGACCCTGTGTGCTTTAAGAACGGGCCACGTAGGGGGTCCCTAGTACAGGGACAGCTGTAACTGTCCATTTGAGTACAGATGAACTATGGTTCTATCTAGATACTGGGCAGAATAGCCCTTGGCCTTGGAATAGACAGCTGGGCTATCTTTACAGGATTAACCATGTGGTTATCACAATGGCACAGGCATTAGGCCATCACCTGAGGTGAGGCAGGAAATGTGAGCTCCACCGAGGGGTGGACCCCCTTAGCCTAAAGGATTAGACTAGACGAGTTTATAGGGATGTATCCTCAGCCACTGCATGTGCAGGTAAAACCAACAGAGGAACTGCTGTGACCCTAGCCTCCCTCTAGGCAGGGAAGGAACAGGCAGTCTAGACCTAGCCATGGGCTATCACTAGGGAAGGGCACTGGACAACCATGTATTCACTTAGGGAAGCAGGTATGAATATGAGGAAAAATTTCACCCCTTGAGCCTGCCCTGGCAAAGCAACAGTACCCTACCAGAGCCAGGGAAGTACAGGCCAGGTGGGGTGAAACCCACAGATTTGCTCTTCTGGCCAGAGTTCTAGTCATGACTTGTTGTAGACTGCGTTGAACTCTGTGTTCAGGGAGCTGGCAAATAGGCCAGGGTGCCCTCAGAATGCCTGGCAGTCAAGGCCAGTGAAGCACAGAGGCATTGTTGTTAATAAACTTGACATCTCAAGGCCACCTGAACATGGGAATCTTAATCAGGATGAGATGCCATAAGCGGGTGTAATTTTATGGTATACTGCACATGTGTGCCCTTCTGTAGCCAAAATGACTGATGTAACTATTATTATGAAGCCTTCTTTGTCAATGCAGCAATAGACAGGTTACTGATCAGCTAGTCTGTTAGAGCGAGCAGTTAGGAAGTGAAAAGGCTAGAGAGCTCAGATGGAGCTGAGAGGAACCCAATGAAATAGTATGGCTCAGATCTCATAGAGAGCTCAGGTATAGCTACCGTGTTAACCAGCTAGAGTGTGCTGGGCAGGGAGACAGGAGAAGCTGCTGAGCCAGAGAGCTCAGATACCACCATGATTTCTGAGGCAGGGTGCGGCTGTTCAGATAATGACTGTGGGTACAGAGACTGATGCTGCAGTGTGAGAGGAAATATATTTACCATCAAGCGTATGACTGCCTGATTGGGACACTGTTATGAAGGACTGCCTTGTGTGATGACTTATGGCCATTGGCTTCTGCAATAAAGACTCATTCTTAAGCACTCACAACTTCTCATGGCTTCTCTGTCTGCACTGCCATGGAGAATTTAAAGATACTCAGAGAAGTTGTGCTTTTGTTGCTAAGACAAGAAAATCTCATGTTTCAAACTACCTTGGTGAGGTATCACTGGTTTTGTCTGAGCAAGCAGGTCTCCATGGGACTGGGGCAGGGCTCTCAGGTTGGTCACTTGGATCCCCATTCCTATTTCTATGGAGCAGCTTTGTTTTGTCAAGTTGGGTTTCAGTGTTCATAGGGTACTGGTGCTGGAAATGCTTAAATATCTCCCATTTGGCTCAATGCAGTCTGACATTGAAGGAAATTGACTCCCGAAGCAGAGCTAGTGGCCTGAGGTGCCTGACAGCCTTAGAGACCCTGCCCACCAGCCCAGTTCCTGTCCCCAAGGTTTTCTGCATCCCAGAAGAGCAAATCTGTGGGTTTCACCCCACCTGGCCTGTACTTCCCTGGCTCTGATAGGGTACTGTTGCTTTGCCAGGGCAGGCTCAAGGGGTGAAATTTTTCCTCATATTCATACCTGCTTCCCTAAGTGAATACATGGTTGTCCAGTGCCCTTCCCTAGTGATAGCCCATGGCTAGGTCTAGACTGCCTGTTCCTTCCCTGCCTAGAGGGAGGCTAGGGTCACAGCAGTTCCTCTGTTGGTTTTACCTGCACATGCAGATGAGAGGACAATGGAAGACAAATGGGTCACACATCTCCACGTGTGACCTCTGATGGGAGAGGCCTATACACCTGCAAACATTCCCCCCAACGTCTTCTTCAGATGATGGATGGACATGCTCTGCAGAGCAGCCAGGATGGAGTGCAGGGAGTAGAAGTTCTTTAAAGTTCTGCACTCCTGGTGAAGGGGAGACATGGGCTGTGAGGTGGGAGCTGCAGATGTAGCTTTAGTCTCCCTCCTGGTGGGACAGATGCTCAGGGTAGGCACTTTTAGCACCCAAAGACCAACTGTCAGAGCAAGGAGGATCCAAGCTCAATCCAAGGAAGAGGCCAGGTAGGAAGTGAACTTCTCACCACACATCAAGGTCCTCATGCCCCTGGCAGAGAGGACCTAGAAGCTATTCTTGGGCTCCCACCTCAGGCCTCAGTTCTGAGAGCCAACCACGTAGCAGAGGTATATTTCAAGGATCCTTATAGAAATGCTGCTGGGCCTCTCCTGACAGACCTTGGCCACCTAAATGGAGTGTTCCATCAGTTTGGCCCTGTCCTGGGCCATCATGCTTGAGTCCCCAAGGCAGGTGGCCACATGATTGAACTGTGTGACGGTAGCATGAACAGTGGGTGCTCCTTGCCAGGCTTGACCCTTTTGGACAGGTGGAGCTCAGTCACTGTTGGGGCAGCACCTTCTTGAACAGCTCCTGTGATGAAAGGGGAATATCACCCAGCCCTGAGACACCCCAGCTCAGGGTCCCCAGACCCTGAAGGGATCACTGGTCAAGACTGAAGCTCAGGTAGCTGAGGATGTGCCTGAGCCTTGGAGCCCATGGGATTCATTCTCTATCGAACAAGGTCACCCAGCACTGGATGACCCAAGGCCCAAGACTGGTGGGGAAGGGTCAGGAGCATCTGCCTCCAGCCCTTCCTAACTAACTCCAAGCTGCAGGAAGTGGCTCAAGTCTGCTAACCCAAGGGGTATCTTCCAGCATCTGATTCCCCTCAGGTCGGAATCCCAACAGCAAGTTCAAAGTTCAAGGGTCTTGCCTGCTCGGAACCTTGTCCAACTGTCAACTGTCAGAGGCCACTGGGGCTCATTTGGGGAAGCTGCTCCTCTCCTGTCCTGCCCACACTACACAGATGGGTACATTTGCCTCTTAATTAAATTCTCTTAGAGAAATGAAAGGACGGTGTATGACCATTGATGTAAGAACTTTGGCTCTCTGGGTTGCCATGAGGCCCACAATCTATACCACACCTCACAAGCAATTAGACTATGGAGAGGTTTAACTACTATCACAGTCCCACACCCACTGGCTCAAAACTTCACATCATCTTAAGCTAATCCAAATTTCTTTTGTTCCCTTTAAAAAATAATCGCTTGGCCAGGTCCCTCAATAAGATCCCACCAACATTCACAATGTTAAGTGCCTCCTGCCTCCAGGACAGAGGGAGTCTCCTGGTATAAATTGCATGTTACCTGGCCCATAATCTTTAGAACCTGAGGTCTGGCTTTCTTTAGTTTCAGAATACATGTAGCTGATACCCGATTTGAGTTTATCTTCTTTGAAATTTTTGGTTTTTTTTTTTGTTGTTGCTTTGTTTGCTTGTTTTCACCACTCAATATCCAATAGTAAGGTACTTTCATGCTGCTCAGTAATGCACCATTTTGTTTTCCTTTTTAAACTTTTAACCCCCTTTATCCATTTTTATCACCCCTGTGGGCTACTATTCTGTCTTCTGTATCTATGAAGTTGTTTTGTTTTTAATTCCACATATAAGCCAGATTACATGGTATTTGTCATTCTCTGTCCAATTTAGCTCACTTAGCATCATACCTTTGAAGACCACCTATGTTGTTGCAAATGAAAAGACTTCATTCTTTTTTATAACTGAATAATACTCTACTGAGTATATGCACTACATCTTGTTTATACATTTGTCTACCAATGGACACTTAGGTTGCTTCCACATCCGACTATTGTAACTGATGTTGCAAAATACATAGAGTTAAATGTATCCTTTTAAATTAGTGTTTTGGAATTCTACATATAACCAGAAGTGAAATTGCTGGGTCATATGCTAGTTCTATTTTTAATTTTTGGAGGAAATTCCTTACTTTTTTTCCATAGTGGCTGCACCAATATATAATCCTACCAACAGTGCACAAGGGCTCCCCTTTCTCCACTTCTGCAAGCATTTGTCCCTTCCTGTCTTTTTGATAACAGCCATTCTGGCAATGGGAGGTGATATTGTGTGGTTTTAAATTGCAATTCCCCCTTGACTAGTGAAGTTGATCACAATCTACATTTAATTTTAAATGCTACTTTATATGCAGCACTATATAGAAAATTGAAACACTAGCATTCTTATTCCTCAAGAATTAAAATTCCATTACACTAAAAACATAAATTATTTTATTAATAAATATAAGCTTAAAAAAATACAGAGTCACCTACAGCACTTTGGAACCAGAGCCCAAAATACCATCTATGCATATTCCCAAGGCAGCGTCAACTAGCACCCTTTTCCCACAAACCTTCACATCATCCTTCATACAACATTACCTCGTGGTCACTTGTCTTTTTCTGCTTTAGCTTTTATTCAGAGCACGCAGCACACCTGACTTCCCGTTATGCATGTACTGGCTGGTTTGACTCTCATGCAAACATGCCATCATGAAAAGCTCTTTGGCTTGACCATGCTCTTTTAGTGCCTGTCCAAAGGAGGCGCTCAATACATACCTGATAAAGGAGCCAGGGAATAAATTCCTCTTAATCCAAAGTACAAATTTGATGACATCTCAATCAAAATTCCAAGGGAATCTGATCATATGATTCAAAATTCACACATACTAAAATTTAAAATGCGTATCTTTTTAAACAAATTTTATTTGCAGGCAATGACTCAAAATAAATTGGATAAATATTCTGAGGTACTTACATAATGATCATCACAGAATTATTCAAAAAGTAGAAAACAAAATAAGTTTAAGTCCATTAACTGCAGCCAAATTATATAATTTAGCACATAGCAGAATAAAAGATACTAGGAGATACTCTTTGTTCGGAAATAATTTTAATATTACTAGAATATATCATCAAACATAAATATAATAAAATGATTTATTAATATTGATAAAGTGTATATTTACATATACTGCTGTCATGTCTCAAAGGATACTTATTAAGATGTGTACAATTGCCGAAACTGGTTTAGCTCAGTGGATAGAGCATCAGCCTGAGAACTAAAGGTTCCAGGTTCGATTCTGGTCAAGAGCATGTACCTTGGTTGCAGGCATATCCCCAGTAGGGGGTGTGCAAGAGGCAACTGATCGATGATTCTCATTGATGTTTCTAACTCTCTAACCCTCTCTCTTCCTCTCTGTAAAATATCAATAAAATATATTTTATTTCCACTTTAGTAAGGGGATGTTCACTTACTTTAAATCTTTCTCTTTTCTACCTATAATCATGGATTATTTATATACATAAAAAAAACCTCCTTTCATTTTGAAAAAGAGAAAATGTGGGGATAGGAAGTATGTCCAGTATAATCCACCTGGAAAGAGGAGCTGGGGTGGTTTTGTCTAAAAGTTGGCAGTTGTTTTAATTACTCTCTGAACCAAATTGTACTTGTAAAAATAAATCCAGTGCCTAAAATTAAATTGCATTGTGGCAAGACACTGGATTAAAAAGTAGATCCACTCAACTAATTGTATCACAGAACATTAACTCTGACACACAAATATCCCAGATATTTTCCCTCCTTCCTGCACACATGTGTTTTTATGGTTCTACCTGGGACTATTCTGCTTTATTCCTTTCTCAGCACAGTCTTAGGATGCTCACTTGCCTTGCTCTCTACCGATGAGTTTATACTTAGTTCTATTTCCACTCTATTTCATGTCATCTTGCCCATTCTTGAAGCTTTTTGCTAGTCTGTTTTCTTTGTGTTTTTCTCATCTTTTAAGTGAAATTCTAAACATAGTTGAAGGAAAAATAATTATGTAAATTTCATACAAAAATAACAACTTTCTAAATTGTTTCAATTCTTAAAGTTGTTTTTTTTCCTTGTTTGTTTTTGTGTTGTTTGTTTTCATTGCTGAAAATGTACACATATTCCAAAAAATGTGGGGTATTTTTTCTTTTACCTTTAAAAAGAATATTTTATATTTACTACTTTACTAAACTTTTACCTAAGACCTAAGAGTTTCTCAAAAAGAGAAATTTTGTATCCAAACATGTTTTCCATGAAGACAAAGTCCATGAGAATGAGATCATGTTAAGAATCATTTCTACTTCTGGTTTAACTCATTCAATCACTTTCTATTGCTCAGAATAAAGGTCTGAGTGTTCTACTGTCCAACTAAGACTCGGACTCCAGCTGGCAGGTCCGGATGTAACTGCAAGACAGAGTGGCACCTGTGAGCTCCCAGGAACCACTCCTCATGTGTCTCTCAGAGTGTCAGGAGCTCCAGGAGCTGCTACACAGCAGGGTATGGGGAGGACCAGGGAGCCATGGACACAGGTTCACCGGACAGACTAGCAAGAAGAGTCTACATCTGTCCTTGCCAACTCCTGCCTGGCCTCAGCTCTCAATGTCTCTGAGCCTCTCCAGGGCCAAGAACCAGGCCCCAAATTGCTGCTCAAGCTCTAGTTGATATTTCTGTGCTGCCTCCTGCAGCAGCACTACCTCCTCCATTACTTTCTGTTCCTGGGCCCACAGGCAAGGACTGGATGCAGACACAGCCCAAATGGGAGAGAAGGGTGGGGCAGGGGCCCAGTCCTGTGTATTTACACACAAGGGCACTCTCCTTCCTACTAATTACACTGAGAGCCTCCCTGTGCTCAGAGATGGGCATCAATAGTCCTTCCTCCAGGAGGTTATCCTTGATGCCACCCTATACCCCCAGCAACCAACTGGAGGGGTCTCCCACTTCTGTTTTCAATCTCGCCCAATAAATGGAAGATGCAGGGGATGGAGCCCAGGAGTGTGCTGGTCTGGACATCTCAGATAGTCATTCCTCTGTCCTGCCCTGGAAAGGGCCATAGCTGCTCACCTTCGTTTTTTCTAGGTTGATCTGATTCCCTTGGAAGGCAGACAGCCAAGGTCCATCAGAAAGAGCCTCCTGGCCAGGACTAGCTCCCTATGCTACCTTCTTATGGTACACAACTGCCAGGTCCCAGGAAGGGGTGGGAAACAGGAAAAGACAGGACTAGAACCCAGCCGAAGCTCTGGGCTTCATAGGAGGGGGCATGGATCAATATGATGGGTAAGATGCCCCAGGTTCCCAGGAGGCTAGCAGAGAACTCGGGCCTGAATATGGGGGTTTTCTGTCCCTAAGGCCAATGCTGGTCACCCTAAATCAGGCTCCAGGTCACCCCCCTCCAGAACATCCTCCATCCTGGTGTACAGCATCTTCAGGTCTTCCGTATATTTTCCAAGGTAGAGAACATAGTGGGCAAACAGGTGAGGGTGGGATGAAGCCCTGCTGTCAGGTGCCCCCATGCCCTTGTCTGAAAGCCTCCCCCCCTCAGTCCTGACCTTCCCATGTGGAGCAGCCTAGAACCTTAGCAGCTCCACTCAATTGTCTCTTCCGTCACTCTCTCGGAACTACTCTTGATCCGCTCCCGGGAGCTCCTCTTGGTAAACCACAGCATCAGTGATCCTGGGCCAGCCCCATTCTCATAACCTTCTTGCACTCAGCTCCCCCAAACTCCCTTTTGGAAACTTGTAAGGGAGGGTATCATGTTCTGTGGGAGCATAAGATGGAACTGGACGAGGAAGGCCTCCCTCTCTTGACTTGGAGGCCTCCAACTGGGAACACAGAAACTCCTCTCCTCTGACCCTGGAATGTCCCCAAACAGGCTCACTCCACTTCTTCTGTAGCTTCTTCTTGGTTCCTCAGACTTTCACTATAAGAGTTGAAACCAGAGGGCCGTTCTTAATTAAGGCAGCAGGCAGGCATTCTGATGGTAGGTGGAGGCCCACGGGGTCCCTGGCCCAGGCTAGATCGAGGCAGTAGGGAGGGTTTCTGATGGCAGGTGGAGGCCCATTGGGTCCCGGGCCCCAGCTGGATGGATGCGGCAGGCAGGCTTTCTGATGACAGGTTTGAGGAATGGAAAATAACTGACCTTGCCTGGAGGGTAGAAAGTTGCTACTAACCCTTCCTAGACCTGAAGGCCAAATCAACAATCTGGGGTAGTTAAGGCTGAAGGCCAAATCAGCAGGCTGAGTTAGTCAAGGCTAAAAGAACAGGACAAACCAAGAAGGGAGATTAGGCCATCTGGCCGATACATGCAACCATAGAAACGACCTCCACCCCCTTTTTTTGAAATGTACATAAAAAGCTGGATTTGTAACTGCTTGCTGCTGTTTGCTGCCTGCTCCATCCTGGCGGCGGCAGCCCAGATTTGAATCTGTAATAAAATTTGTTATTTGACTCCGCAATTGGCTAGTTGGAGTTGTTTCCGGGTAGGGGTCTCTGCCTCTTGGGTGGTCTCTGCTCCATTCAACATTTGGGGGCTCATCCGGGATGAGAGACCCCCAGATGGGCAGACGCCCCATTCTCGTCGTCCGGACTACTTGAACAGCACCGGTAAGTAGAGGCCTCATTCGTTCCTTGTGTTTCTTGTTCTTGGTTGCTCGCGAGCGCTTGGGATCAGAGAATGGCGGGACGCTGCCAGAAGTTCTCAGATCCAGCTGGAGTGGGGGACGCCCCACCTGCGGTCTTGGTTTCTTGTTGTTTAAGTGGGTGAAGCTGAGAGAATGTTGTGGTATGTTTGGTTGTTGGTACTTCTAGGAATGCTGTTTGTTATTATTGCTGTTGTGTGTGAATTGCGCCGCGACTCTCGGTTGGTCCCTGGGGGACGCCTGTTCTTCCCCTGCTGGGACCCCGAAAGGCAGTGAAGATTGCCTTTGTGCCCGCGACCGCGCTTGCATGGGACCCCTGACCTACGTTGGGTCTCTGGTCACTGGAATCCTAATTGTCCTCTCCCTCACGGCCAAGATGGGACAGGACAATTCAAAGGGCCCCTTGAGCCCTCTTGAGTGTTTGATGAAGAATTTTGCTGACTTTAAGAGCTGGAAGCTACGGGGTCACAGTGAATGTTTATGATCTTAAAAAATTTTGTGAGTTAGAGTGGCCCACTTTTGGTGTTGGATGGCCAGATGTAGGGACATTTGAAATGTCAATTGCAGCGAGGGTCCGGACAGTGTGCTATGGAAACCCCCTGGCACCCTGACCAGATTCCTTACATAGACACCTGGATAGACATCATTGTACCTGAAGGACTGTGGTTGCCGAAGGAAAAGAGGGAAGAGAGAGACTGCCCGGGTGTTTTTGGCAAAGGGAGCTGGTGGAGGAAAGAAAGTCCCGGTTCTTCAGACACCCCCTGAGAGTCCCCGGCGGGTCAGAAGGGGTGAGAACCCCCCGCTATATCGGGCGCCTCCAGTCCCAACAGCCCCTCCCCGGGAGGCCCCGCGGGAGGAGAGAGAGAGCCCCGATTCCACTATCAGCAGTCCCCACCACACGCGGAGTAGGGTGGGGTTCGGGGCTCCTGAACCTCCCATGGGAGTGTTCCCACTGAGGGAGACTGGTGAGAGAGACGAGATAGGACGGCCAATTCGTACCTATGTGCCCTTCACCACCTCAGACCTCTATAATTAGAAAAATCAGAATCCATCCTTCTCTGAGGCTCCAGAGGAAGTTATCACCCTCCTGGAATCCGTGTTTTATACACATCAGCCCACTTGGGATGATTGCCAACAACTCCTCCGTACCCTTTTCACCACGGAGGAGAGAGAGAGAATTCGAGCTGAAGCTAGAAAACAGGTGCGGGACCAGAGGGGGGAGGTCACCGCGAATGAGCTGGAAATTGAGAAACAATTTCCCTCAAACAGGCCCGCGTGGGATCCAAATACCTGGGAAGGAGAGGAAGCTCTCCACCAGTATCGCCAGGTTTTCTTGAGGGGGCTCCGGGCGGCAGCTCTCAAGCCCACGAATCTTACTAAAGTAACTGACATACGGCAGGGCCCTGATGAGAGCCCGATGGCTTATCTTGAGAGGCTCCTCCAGGCCTACCGGACCTGGACGCCCATTGACCCTCGGGCTCCGGAGAACCAACCTGCTGTGGTACTCCAGTTTATTTCCCAGTCAGATATTAGGAAAAAGTTACAGAAGTTAGATGGCTTCCAGGGCAAGTCTCTCTCTGAGTTGGTGGCCATAGCCCAGAAGGTATACGATCAGAGGGAAGACCCAGTAAAAACTACCCAAGAGTTATCTCAGAAAATGGCCAAGGTCCTGCTTGCCAAAGAGGGCAAGGACCGGAAAGGGGGACCTAGAAAAGGCAAGGGCAACGGGCAGAAATCATTAGGCAAGAACCAATGTGCCTATTGCAAGGAAGAGGGACATTGAAAGAAAGACTGCCCCCAGCTAAAGGAAAAGAAGACAAAAGGCCCTGTCCCCGTCCTAGTGGAGGAGGTGGACTAGGGGTCTCGGGGCCCCTCCGCCCTCCGGGAGCCCAGGCTAAAACTCTCGGTAGGAGGGCAACTCATTGACTTTCTTGTGGATACCGGGGCCATTCATTCTGTAGTACAGGCCCCAGTGGGCCCCTACACCTCCAAGAAAGTGCGGGTAGTGGGGGCTACCGGCACTACCAAGAGTTAACCTTTGTCGGAGGGAAGAATTATGGACTTGGGAAAGGGCCTAGTAACCCATTCCTTCCTTGTAATACCAGAGTGCCCGGACCCCCTTCTTGGAAGAGACCTTCTCTACAAATTAAGGGCCACCATCACCTTTGATGAGAGGAACGAGCCTCAGGTGGAGCTGAACGGGGGCAAACTCCTAATTACTATTCCTGCAGAGGAGGAATACCTTCTATTTGAGGAAGAAGCCCCCTGGGGGAAAAACCCCTTAGCCCAATGGCAAAAAGAAATACCAGAGGTCTGGGCAGAGACGAACCCCCCCGGGTTGACCAAGGGCCAGCCCCCCATTCAGGTCCAGCTTATCAGCACCGCCCAGCCAGTGAGGGTTAAACAGTACCCCATGTCCCTGGAAGCAAGGAAAGGAGTGAAGAAAAACATCCAGAAGTTTAAAGCAACAAGGATACTTGTGCCAGTACAGACCCCCTGGAATACCCCTCTCTTGCCCGTTAAGAAGCCAGGTACAGGAGAGTACAGAATGGTTCAGGACTTAAAAGAAGTAAATAAGAAAGTGGAAACCATCCATCCCACCGTGCCTAACCCGTATACTCTCTTGAACCTTTTACCACCAGACCGTGCGTGGTACAGTGTCCTGCACCTGAAGGATGCCTTTTTCTGCCTTCCTTTGAACCCTCAGAGTCAGTTGCTATTTGCTTTTGAGTGGACAGACCCTGAGGAAGGGGACTCGGGCCAACTGACCTGGACCCAACTACCCCAAGGGTTCAAGAACTCCCCCACTTTGTTTGATGAGGCTCTGAGTCGAGATTTGCAAGAGTTCCGTGCCAGGCACCCTTAAGCCACACTCCTTCAGTATGTAGATGACTTCCTAGTGGCAACCAAGGAAGAAAGCGAATACATTAGGGTGACTGAGGATTTGTTAAGGACCTTGGGTGAACAAGGATACCGTGTCTCCGCCCGCAAGGCCCAATTGTGCAGCAAGGAAGTTACTTATCTGGGTTTTCGAATAAAGGAAGGGGCTCGGTCCTTAGCAGAGAGCAGAGTCCAAGCAGTCCTCCAGATACTAGTCCCGAAAACTAAGCGGCAGGTCCGGGAATTCCTAGGGACTGTGGGCTATTGTCGCCTGTGGATACCAGGCTTTGCAGAAATGGCTAAGCCCCTCCATGCAGCTACGGCTGGGGGAGCAGGACCTTTAATTTGGACAGAGAAGGAGGAAGAGGCCTTCCAAACTCTTAAGCAGGCCCTCCTTCAAGCCCCGGCTCTCAGCCTATCTGACCTGGAGAAGCCCTTTCAGCTTTTTGTGGCCGAAGGACAGGGAGTGGCAAAGGGGGTGCTCACCCAAACTCTAAGACCCTGGAAGAGGCCAGTGGCTTACTTGTCTAAGAGACTGGATCCTGTTGCCGCTGGCTGGCCGGGGTGCCTGCGAACTGTTGCAGCCGCCGCCCTCCTTGTGCGAGAAGCCACCAAGCTGACGTTTGGCCAGAACCTGGAGGTGACTTCAGCCCACAACCTTGAGGGGCTGCTCCGCACCCCTCCGGACAGGTGGATGACGAACGCCCGGATCACACAGTATCAGGTACTGTTGTTAGACCCTCCCCGCATTCAATTCCACCAGACATCGGCGCTCAATCCTGCCACCTTGTTGCCGGAGACAGACGGGACATTGCCTCTCCACCACTGTGGAGATTATCTGGACACTCTAACCACTACCCGCCCGGACCTGAAGGACCAACCCCTAGCGGATGCCGAGGTAATTCTTTTCACAGATGGCAGCAGCTACCTTCTGGACGGAGAGGGAGTGGCCAGTACAGCCGTTGTCACTTTAGACACTGTGATCTGGGCTCAGGCACTACCACGAGGTACCTCCGCCCAGAAGGCCAAATTAATAGCCCTCACTCAAGCCTTGAAGTGGGGAGAAGGAAAAGCTCTCAACATCTACACTGATAGCAGGTATGCTTTTGCCACTCTTCACGTGCACGAGGCCATCTATAAGGAGAGAGGCCTCCTCACGGCCGGAGGGAAGGACATTAAACATGCAGCAAAAATATTATCTCTCCTAGCGGCCGTGTGGAAACCCCGCAAGGTGGCCGTTATACACTGTAAGGGCCACCAACAAGGTGATTCCTTGGAAGCAAAAGGGAACCAGTTCGCGGATGAAACAGCGAGAGCTGTGGCCCGGGAGGGGCAGGCACATACATTATCGGTCACCCCCTCCCCGGTCAAGGAAGGCCAGCCAGCCATAGTCCCTTCATATTCAAAGGAAGATGATGAACTGGCTAGGAAGGTAGGGGGGACTAAGTCCTCAAACGGCTGGTATCAGTTGCCAAAAGGGAGAGTGCTACTCCCAAAAGCAGTGGGGAGGCAGTTGGTGGAGCAAACGCATCATGCCACCCACTTAGGAGAGAACAAGCTGGCTGAATTGATAAGGAAGCACTACTTGATCCGAGGTATATACAAAATGACACAAGACATAACGGAGAGGTGTACCGTTTGTGCCACAGTGAATGCGAACCCTAGCCCTCGGATTGAAGGAGGCGGTGCCCGCCTGAGGGGTGAGCAGCCAGGAGAACACTGGGAAGTCGACTTCACTGAAATGACTCCAGCCAGAGGAGGTTACAAGTACCTCTGGTATTCATTGACACCTTCTCAGGATGGGTAGAGGCTTTCCCTACGAGGGGAGAGACAGCCCAGGTAGTCTTAAAGCACTTAGTTAATAAAATAATTCCCAGATTCGGACTACCCCTCCGATTAGGCTCAGATAATGGTCCTGCCTTTATAGCTAAATTAACTCAGATATTGACTGAGGCATTAAGAATAACATAGAAACTCCACTGTACCTATCGCCCTCAGAGTTCAGGACAGGTAGAGAGAGTAAACAAGACTATAAAGAAAGCAATTACCAAAATGAAAGTAGAGACTGGTGGCCTCTGGGTAAGTTTGCTTCCTCAAGCCCTCCTCCGGGTAAGATGCACTCCGGGCAGGGAAGGGTACTCCCCTTTTCAAGTTGTATACGGGCTGAAGCCACCCATTGTACCCCGCCTGGGGCCAGAGCACCTGTCTGGCATTAAACAACGAACTTTGCTCAAGTCTTTGCAGGCTTTGCAGGCATCCCATACCCAGAGTCAAGCAGCACTGAACGAGGCTCGACCGAATCCAGACTCAGCCACAGCGGAGAAGCTGCTTTTTACTCCTGGTGACCTGGTCTACGTGAAGAAAATCAACCCAGCACAGCTGACACCCCCCTACCAGATTATCATCAGCACACCGACAGCAGCTCGAGTGGCGGGAAAGACTGCCTGGATTCACCACACTCGGTTAAAGAAAGCACCGCCTCAGGACGACAACGGGACATGGCGGGTAGAGACTACTTCAGACCCCTTAAAAGTCAAATTGACTCGGGATGGTGGGTCAGAACAGTACCCCTGATTTTGATTGTAGGCTGGGGAGGAGCAACAGTTCCCCTCCAATCTAGGTGGGTGTTGGTTCGCACAACCGATGGAACCACGTTAGCCGAGAATACCACCTACTCTAGAACCCCCAGTTTCTGAGTAGACCTGAGCCAGTTCTTTGGGGATGAGCCTTGTGATACACTGGGCCTTAGGGGACGAGCGGGGAGCATGGTCATGTCAGGACTGGGAATGATAACGTATTCCTCAACATTTGGTAGAAATATGTACGTAGCTCAGCAGCTATGGCACACTCAGCATTCCAGAGAGAAAAGGGCGGCACCGGTGTGGGAACATCGAGGATTTTTATTGTCACCATTGGGGTTATGAGACTTTTACACCCTGGAAACAAGGAGACCCGGACATTAAATTTGCCAGGCTAATTGACCCAAGGCCTGAGAGATGTTCAATCTTTACCCAGTGTAATCCAACGGTAGTAACTGTCCAAGATGGAGGAAGCCCATTTTGGCCTACAGGAAAGACTTGGGGCCTCCGCTTATATATAGCAGGCACTAACCTAGGAACCCTGTTCACTATCCAAAAAATAAAAATCAAAGGGCCCCGGCTTCCCATAGGCCCAAATGAAGTGTTAAACCCCCAAGTATTGCCTAGGCCCAGACCGAGCCCTCCACCTCAGCCCACAAGGAGCCCCTCGCGGACCACCACCATCGCAGGTCAACCTGATCAGGGCCACAATTCTTCAACAATTGTATCCACTGGGGGGAAACCAAGAATCGCTATCCCTCCTGTTCCTGTCCCACAGGCCAGACTCATGAGGACTCTAGATTCAATTTTTACTCTCCTGAATAGCTCCAACCCAGCGACCACCGATAGTTGCTGGTTATGCTTAAATCCCTCACCCCCTTACTATGTAGGTCTAGCCACCAGCCTAAAAATAAAAACAAAAAAGGAGGAAGTAAAAAACACCACCCTTGATGATCAGCATCTCGCTGATCTAGCAACTTGCCTGGAAGGAGGGGCGACCTCATTAACCCTGGGGGACCTCCAAAGGGAAAGATCCTGTTTCATAGGAGGAGAATACTCCTTGTCAGCTTCCTCTTACTCCCAGAATTATAATAACAGCATAAAAATTTCCCGCAACACCCAGGTATTGATTGCCCCTGAAGGGGTTTGGTTTGCTTACACTTATAGACTGACTCTGTGTCTGGTAGCTGAAAGGAGCCGAGAGCCTTGGTTCTGCATTTTAATATATATAATCCCCCAGGTCTATATCTATGCTGGCCCCTCCGGAATGAAGCATTTCCTATCCCCAGAAGCCCATTTCCGCCTTCAGAAAAGAACCCCCCTCTTAGTCCCATTACTTGCTGAGCTAGGAATTGCCGGTTCAGCGGCCGTTAGCGCTGCAGCCCTGACTACTGGCCCGATTGGGATTCAGAAACTATCAGTCCAGTTCTCAGAAAATATCAGGCTCATTCAAGATCAAATCAGCCACCTAAAGAAGGCCCTGGACTCCCTGGCGGAGGTAGTCCTCCAGAACCGGCGAGGGCTAGACTTGTTATTTCTCCAACAGGGAGGCCTCTGTACAGCGCTGGGAGAGGCTTGTTGCTTCTACGCTAACCACTCAGGCGTGACAAGGGAGAGCATTAAAACCCTACAGAAGCTACTGAGAGAAAGGGAAAAGGAGAAAGAAAGTCAAGAGGGCTGGTTTAAAGGGCTGTTCAATTAGTCCCCTTGGCTGACCACCCCGATATCAGCCTTGGCGGGATCCCTCCTACTCTTACTTCTAGGCCTAATCTATAGGCCCATCATAATTAATAGGTTAGTAGCTTTTATTAGAGAGCATGTTCAGGCTGTTAAGCTGTTGGCCCTAACCACCCAATACAGCCGAATCGTGCAAACTGAAGACACAGCTATTTAGCTAACTGCTGATTTCTTGCTTTTGTAAACTTGGTTACTTGCTTGCTTACAAAGAAAAGAGGCCAAGGATTTGACCTCTGCTAAGGAACTAAAAGCAGTGGGGAATGAGGAATGGAAAATAACTGACCTTGCCTGGAGGGTAGAAAGTTGCTACTAACCCCTCCTGGACCTGAAGGCCAAATCAACAGTCTGGGGTAGTTAAGGCTGAAGGCCAAATCAGCAGGCTGAGTTAGTCAAGGCTAAAAGAACAGGACAAACCAAGAAGGGAGATTAGGCCATCTGGCCGATACATGCAACCATAGAAACGACCTCCACCCCCTTTTTTTGAAATGTACATAAAAAGCTGGATTTGTAACTGCTTGCTGCTGTTTGCTGCCTGCTCCATCCTGGCGGCGGCAGCCCAGATTTGAATCTGTAATAAAATTTGTTATTTGACTCCGCAATTGGCTAGTTGGAGTTGTTTCCCGGGTAGGGGTCTCTGCCTCTTGGGTGGTCTCTGCTCCATTCAACAAGGTTGAGGCCCATTGGGTCCCGGGCCCGGGTTAGATGGATACAGCAGGCAGACTTTCTGATAGAAGGTGGAGGCCCACTGGGTCCCGGGCCTGGGATGGATGGATGCGGCAGGCAGGCTTTCTGATGGCAGGTAGAGGCCCATTGGGTCCCAGGCCCGGGATTGATTGATGCAGTAGGCAGGCTTTCTGATGGCAGGTGGAGGCCCATTGGGTCCCGGCCCAGGCTAGATCGATGCAGCAGGCAGGCTTTCTGATGGCAGGGGGAGGCCCATGGGATCCAGGGCCCAGGCCAGATCGATGCGGCAGGCAGGCTTTCTGATGGCAGGTGGAGGCCCATTGGATTTTGGGCCCGGGCTAGATTGAGGAGGTAGGGAGGCTTTTTGATCGCAGGTGGAGGCCCATTGGGTCCCAGCCCTGGATAGATCGATGTGGCAGACAGGCTTTCTGATGCCAGGTGGAGGCCCATTGGGTCCCAGCCCTGGATAGATCGATGTGGCAGACAGGCTTTCTGATGGCAGGTGGAGGCCCATTGGGTCCTGGCTCCGGGCTGGATGGTTGCGGCAGGCAGGCTTTCTGATGGCATGTGGAGGCCCATTGGGTCCCGGGCCCAGCTGGATGGAGGAGGCAGGCAGGCTTTCTGATGGCAGGTGGAGGCCTATTGCGTCCCGCATTCCGCCTGGAATGTTGCAGCAGGCAGGCAGTCTGATGGCAGATGGAGGCTCATTGGATCCCTTGCCCAGGGTGGATGGAGGCACCAGGCAGGCTTTCTTATGGCAGGTTGAGGCGCATTGAGTCCCTGCCAGGGCTGGATTGCGGAGGCAGGAAGGCTTTCAGATGGCAGGTGGAGACCCATTGGGTCCTGGGCCCAGGCTAGATAGAGGTGGCAGGCAGGTTCTGATGGCAGGTTGAGGCCCATAGGGTCCCGGGCCCGGGCTGGATTTAGGCCGCTGGCGTATGCCCATTTGTTCCGGAATGCGGGCTAGATTGAGTCGGCAGGCAGGCATAAGTGTTGCAGGCAGAAGCCCAGTGGGTCCCTGCCCTGGGTTTGATCTAGTCGGCTGACAGAGGACCAATGTGTCCAGGACCCAGGATGGAATGAGGTGGCAGGCAGGCATTCCTGTGGCAGGCGGAAGCTCAGGGGGTCCCGGCCCCGGGCTGGATCAAGGTGGCTGGCGGAGGACAATTGGGGTCAGGGACCCAGGCTGGATTGAGACGGCAGGCAGGCATTCGGGCAACAGGTGGAATCTCAGGGGGTCCCAGCCCCGGGCTGGATCGAGGCAGCTGGCAGAGGCCCATTGGGTCCAGGCTCCGGGCTAGATCGAGGTGGCAGGTATGCATTTGTGAGGCGGGCAGAAGCCCTGGGGGTCCTATTCCTGGGCTGGATCGAGGTGGCAGGCAGGCTTTCAGGCAAGAGGTAGAAGCCCAGGGGGTCCCGGCCCCGGGCTGGATCTAGGCAGCTGGTGGAGGACCATTGGGCCTGGGTACCGGGCTGGATCAAAGTGGCAGGCAGGCATTCGTGTGACAAATGGAAGCCCAGGGATCCCTGCCCTGGGTTTGATCTAGTCGGCTGGCGGAGGACTGTTGTGTCCGGGACCCAGGATGGAATGAGGTGGCAGGCAGGCATTCCTGTGGCAGGTGGAAGCTCAGGGGGTCCCGGCCCCGGGCTGGATCAAGGTGGCTGGCGGAGGACAATTGGGTCAGGGACCCAGGCTGGATCGAGGCAGCAGGCAAGCATTCGGGCAACAGGGGGAATCCCAGGGGGTCTCGGCCCCGGGCTGGATCGAGGCAGCTGGCAGAGGCCCATTGGGTCCAGGCTCCGGCCTAGATCGAGGTGGCAGGTATGTATTTGTGAGGCGGGCAGAAGCCCTGGGGGTCCCGGTCCTGGGCTGGATCGAGGCGGTAAGCAGGCTTTCTGACGGCCGGTGGAGGCCCATGGGCTCCTGGGCCAGGGCTGGATGGAGTCAGCTGGCAGAGGACCATTGAGTCCGGGCTTCAGGATGGATCGAGGAATCAGGCAGGCATTCGGGCAACAGGTGGAAGCCCAGGGGTCCCGACCCCGGGCTGGATCGAGGCGGATGGCAGAGGACCTTTGGGTCCGGGCTCTGGGCTAGATCGAGGTGGCAGGTATGCATTCGGGCAACAGGTGGAATCACAGGGGTCCGGGCCCCGGGCTGGATCAAGGCGGCTGGTAGAGGCCCATTGGGTCCAGATCCCAGGCTGGATCGAGGTGGCAGGTATGCATTCGTGTGGCGGGCAGAAGCCCAGGGGGTCCCGGCCCAGGGCTGGGTCTAGGCGGCTGGTGGAGGACAATAGTGTCCGGGCCCCGGGCTAGATCGAGGTGGCAGGCAGGCATTCGGGCAACAGGTGGAAGCCCAGGGTGTCCCGGCCCCAGGCTGGATCGAGGTGGCTGGCAGGCATTTGTGTGGTAGGCGGAAGCTCAGGGGGTCCAGGCCCGGGGCTGGATGGAGGCAGCAAGCAGGCATTCGTGCAACAGGTGGAAGCCCAGTTGTCCCCGCCCAGGCTGGATGGGGCGGCTTGCAGAGGCCCATTGGGTCTTGTTCCCGGGCTGGATTGAGGCGGCAGGCAGGCATCCATGTGGCATGCAGAAGCCCAGGGCGTCCCGATCCCGGGCTGGATCGAGGCCGCAAACAGGCATACGGGTGTCAGGCAGAAGCCCAGGGTGTCCCTGCCCGGGGCTGAATCCAGGCTGTAAGCAGAGGCCCATTGGGTATAGGCCCCGGCTGGATCGAGGCAGCAGGCAGGCATATGGGGAGCAGGCAGAGTCCCAGGGGGTCCTGACCCCGGGCTGAATCGAGGCGGCTGGCAGGCATTCGTGTGACAGGCGGAAGCTCAGGGGGTCCAGGCCCGGGGCTGGATGGAGGCAGCAAGCAGGCATTCGTGCAACAGGTGGAAGCCCAGTTGTCCCCGCCCAGGCTGGATGGGGCGGCTTGCAGAGGCCCATTGGGTCTTGTCCCCGGGCTGGATCTAGGCGGCAGGCAGGCTTTCTGGCAGCAGGTGGAGGCCCAGACTGTTCTGGCCCCAGGCTGGATCGAGGCTACAGGCAGGCATTCTGATGGCAGGGAGAGGCCCCCGGGGTCCCGGCCCTAGGCTGGATCGAGACTATAAGAGGAGGCCCATTGGGTAAGGGCCCGGGCTGGATCGAGGCAGCAGGCAGGCATTTGGGGAGCAGACAGAGTCCCAGGGGGTCCTGACCCCGGGCTGAATCGAGGCGGCTGGCAGGCATTCGTGTGACAGGCGGAAGCCCAGGGGGTCCCGGCCCCGGGCTGGATCGAGGCAGCTGGCGGAGGACCATTGAGTTGGGCCACGGGCTGGATTCAGGCGGCAGGCAGGCATTCGGGCAACAGGTTTAAGTCCAGAGGGTCCTGGCCCCGGGCTGGATCAACGTGGCAGGCATTTGAAGGCAGGCAGTTGCCCAGGAGGAGGCTTTTCTATGACAAGTCTTGTATTCTCAGACCTGTGAATCAATATCACCACGTAATATTTCATCCGCCCAAATAGGAGTTATTCTATAATGAGACAGGTCACCAGCCATAGAAAAAGAATTTGAAGGGTGAGAATGGAAACAGCCAGTTGTTATTTTAAGACATCTTTTAGGGTGAACCCTTTTTTCTTAAAGCTACAAATGTATATGAAACAGTAGGTAATTTGCTATTAATGTAAAGTTTTATTTCTCTCACCTGTGGACATTACCTACTTTTCTCTGTCTGTGCCTAACCCTGTGTCCACTTGATTATCTGTCCCCATCATTTCATGAGCCCATTTCTCCACCTGCCATTGCCTGTTTGAAACACTGGCTATTGCTGAAACCTGTTTGAATCAGTGGATAGAGCATCGGCCTGCGGACTGAAAGGTCCCAGGTTCGATTCCGGTCAAGGGCATGTACCTTGGTTGAGGGCACATCCCCAGTAGGGGGTGTGCAAGAGGCAGCTGGTCGATGATTCTCTCTCGTCGATGTTTCTAACTCTGTATCCCTCTTCCTCTCTGTAAAAAATCAATAAAATATATTTTTTTAAAAACCACACTGACTATTTGTTGGTAATTAAGTAAAAACACTACCTTCTCACAATCGTTACCTCTGTGGAGGTGAATAAGTTGAACTATAAGATAAAGATATCTCTGTAACAGGAGAATGTTTGACAACATGGAAGGTAGAAAAGGAAATGTGTTCCATGTCACCAACTGACACCTAGACACGCGTTCTAACGACACGAATGGGAAACTGTCACAGCAGTGGAAACAACAGGCCCCCATTATCCTGAAAACAATACACATTCCAGGATAAAACAGAGAGAAGGAGGGCTAACCACAATGCCATTTCCCTTTCCTGTGTGAAATGCTTACCAGCCTGCACATCTCTGCAGTTCTGGATCCACTTAGGGCTTCTGTAAATCATTATTTTAATACATTTTTGAAAAAGTAAAAACCTACATTTCATGTTTTCCCCATGAGCATTTTTCTAAGAGCTGAGGGTGCCGACCACCGCAGGGCACTAGATATTTACAACTCTCCATGACAGCTGTCAAGAAAGGAATGAGCATGCCGAGAAGACCCAGAGAGCAGTATCACCTCGCCCATTAGAAGGGACAGCTTGCCCTGGGCCCCCACGGACATACCTGTGAAACAGGAAACAAAGCTCCCCATCCCGAGGTCTGTCAGCATACAACCAGCAATGTCTCCTGCTAAACATTCGGCACAGAGTGGCCGTCAAGACCGGGCGCCATCAGAACCAGCTAGATGTCCCCCAGGCCCATTGGGACAGAGCACCCAGGCCTCCAGTGTGACATCACAATGCACCGGGGGCACAGCTGCTGCGTCTCAGAGCCACACCCTCACATCCTGAAGGCCAGAGGCACCCAGCGTTCCTCTCTGTCTTTGAGGACAAAATGGATTGAAAAATGACACAAACCCCCAATACAGTCAATCGTGAGAATTTCAAGTTGAGAAAAAATAAAACAGACCCATTGATTCTCCCACACAAGCCATTCTCAACAAGTCTTTTTCTCCAGATGTCTAAAGATTCCACTTCCAGCAGCTATTAGTGCAAAGGACCCCCCCCCCCCGCCCCACCCTCCCACCCCACTTAGATAACAGTAGGTTCACAAAGACCAATGCCTTTTTGTTGTTGTTGTTGTTGTTGTTAAATCCTCACCTGAGGATATTTTTCCATTTTAAAGAGCACAGGAGAGAGAGGGAAAGACAGAATATCCATGTGAGAGAAACACATCCATTGGTTGCCTCCTGCAGGAGCCCTGACCAGGCCAGGGAGGAGCCTGCAACCGAGGTCCATGCTCGACTGAAATTGAATCTGGGACCCTTTGGCCCGAAGGCCGAGACACTATCCACTGAGCCAAACCGCTAGCTCTCCGCTAGACCAATAACTTTTAATCTTTTTATCTCAAAGAACAGCCAGTTCTGTCTCCTCTGTTTCCTGTTGCCCAAACCGATTTCCCAGGACTCCAGACCCTCCCCTGAGCCTGAGCCCTGAGCTTCCCCTCTCAGCCTGTCAGTCTTCTGTGTAAGAGGGACCCCACTCTCCCCTGCGGGGGCCCCAACCACTTCCATGGTGAACAGGCCCTTGTTGGGGGCTTGCTATATGCCAAGCGGGTTTTTAGGTGCAAGGATCCAATAGTGAACTAGACACTCTGTTCAGAGAACAGATTTGTGGGAATTGGGTACTTTTTTTTTTTTTTTTTTTGAAAGGAAGAGATGGGCTGCATGATTGTATTGAAATGTTTTAGCGCAACATTGGAGGAGCTTAAAATCTTATATTCTAAACCCATGGTTGGCAAACTGCGGCTCACAAGTCACATGCGGCTCTTTGACCCCTTGAGTGTGGCTCTTCCACAAAATACCACAGCCTGGGCGAGTCTATTTTAAAGAACTTGCGTTAGAAGAAGTTTAAGTTTTAAAAATTTGGCTCTCTGAAGAAATTCCAGTCATTGTACTGTTGATATTTGGCTCTGTCGACTAATGAGTTTGCAGACCACTGTTCTAAACCAATGCAAGCACTGTAGTTGAACTTGCTCCTGAACTGACATACCCGGCCAAGGAAAGCTAATTTAACTGAATAGAATTTAACGTGGAGACTGAAGAATGTTGGGGCATCTATCTTTCTCTGCCCTACCACCCCCTTACGGCTAGACATACGGCAAGTCTCCTCCACTCAGCAGGGTCGCACAGGACTGACACCTTTGGTGGCTTCACTTAACATTTCCACACCATGGGTCGCAAGGAATGGGGCATGCTGGGACGAAGACAGAGTCCTTCTGTTTTGAACAACTGACTTGATCTGATTACATGATCACACTCTCTCTCCAAAGCCATTTTAAGACTCAGCAAAACGCTAGTTTCTGGACCAGCAGAAACGATCCTTTCTGACGTCAGCACCCCTCTGCTGTAGGACGTTTTTCACCTTGAAGATTGCTGTTCCAGTTTGCGAGTGACTTTATTTTCTACCCACAGAGCTGAGGTCAGAGAGTTTGTTCTGTCCAGGATTCAGCAGGAGGGACGGACTGTCCTTGACCGTTCCTAGGCTCTGTCTAGGCAGCCAGATCTTTCTCTTTGGGGCTGAAGAATGGAGTTCCCTGTCCATCAAGTGCATGTGATACAATTCCTGGAGTCAGAGCCAGACTTCTGCCCCCGAGGCCACAGGCCCCCTCCTGAGAGAATGTTGTAAGTAAAGGGCCCCCTGGCATTCGGTGAATTTCCCCTCCATCCTCACTTGGGGCTACTTTTTTTTTTTTTTAACATTATCCTAACAGAGCAACTGGTATTTGCTTATCTGTACTTTTTCTTTGTTTTCCTGAGCACCTTCTACCTACATTTTTCTTGTAACAGCTTTAGTTCAAATAATCAGTTGCCTTGAGGCTTGCTACTTCCAATGACAAAAGGCAAAAGGACATTTCATCAAAACAAAGAAAATGATGCTGACCTATGCACTTGGTGGCACGCATACTATTTCACCATTTTATTTTATTTTATTTATTTTTTAAAATATATTTTATTGATTTTTTACAGAGAGGAAGGGAGAGGGATAGAGAGTTAGAAACATCGATGAAAGAGAATCTTCGATCAGCTGCCTCCTGCACACTCCCTACTGGGGATGTGCCCGCAACCCAGGTACATGACCTTGACTGGAATTAAACCTGGGACCCTTGAGTCCGAAGGCCGATGCTCTATCCATTGAGCCACACCGACCAGGGCTCACCTTTTTATTGATGTCAATGCAAAATCAGGCCCTTTGCTATCAAGTTGCTGAGAGGGCGGATCACCACCTCCCTCTCTCTGGAACACGGTGTTGCTCAAGCTGTCCTCCCTTCCTCGCACTCAGGTCTGCCTTTGTCTTGGTCGGCTGGTTGGTGACACCCTCCTGCCTCGCTTCCCTTGAGTAGGCAGTCCCAAGCCCCGTGGGCACAGAGCCCAGAGTCCAGCAGCGTCCGGACCTCCCAGAACTCCCCGCCCCTGGACTCCTTGTCAGGCTGTGGTGGCTCGCAGCTCCCAGTGCACCTGAACCCGATCCCCCTGCAGGCAATTGGCAGGAGCAGCGTGGGAACCTCGGTGCCCTGGCCTCCAGCTATGAGTTCCCCGGGGCGCTTCAGGTGACTCGTCGCCCCTACCTGGAGGTCAGGGCCCCTTTGGTCCACCGCCCTCCTGGACCCTCAGATCTGCCTGAGATGCATCAGCCCCCCTTATGAGCTCTTTCCCTCCAGCACCTTAGTGATGCCCACGCCTCAGAGCATCTGTCCCCTGCCCCAGGGCAGGACACCCAGTCCTTCCTGAGCCTGGTGCCTGAGGGGTCTCCACTGGTCACTGAGCCCTGAGCCCACCCCGCCTCCCCACCTCCCCAGGGCCCTGCCCATCTGGCTCCTGAGAGGCTCCTAGGACTGAAGGTCTCTCCTGAACTGGAAGGGGCTGCAGAGGGAGAGAGGGGACAAGGGGAGGGGGCTGGGCTAGCTAGAGCCCTGTGTGTGCCCAGCCTCCTGGTGCCCGGGCCCCTCGCCTGCCTGGAGGGCCCCTCACCTGCCTGGAGGGACGGGTTCCGGGCCGTAGATTCGGATGAGGCCAGTGCTGTCCCCTCAGAGTTGTTTCTCCTCTTTCCAGCCCGAGTCTCTCATGGAAAAGAATCCTGAGCGTCTTTTTCCTGCCCTTGATCTCAGCAGGCTTTGCTCCTCAGGCAACATATAAAGAGAAAAAGAACCTTCCTGTCGCAGCCACAGGAGAGCAGGTCTGCCTGGGGGGAGGGGAATAGGATGGAGGGGGGTCAGGGATCTCCTTTTCTGGAGAAGAGTATCAGAAGCGTGCACAGAGCTGGTGTGTCCTGTTAGCCAGAAGGTCTCCCGCTGGGCGTTGGCTGTCTCTCCTCTCTCCATCTCCTCTCTCTCTTCATCTCTCTCTCTCTCTCTCTCTGTCTCTCTATTCATCTCCTCTCTCTTTCTCCTCATATCTCTCTGTCTCTCCATCTCTCTCTCTTCATCTTCTCTCTCTCTTCATATCTCTGTCTCTCTCTTCATCCTTCTCTCTCTGTCTCTCTATTCATCTCCTCTCTCTTTCTCCTCATATCTCTCTGTCTCTCCATCTCTCTCTCTTCATCTTCTCTCTCTCTTCATATCTCTGTCTCTCTCTTCATCCTTCTCTCTCTGTGTCTCTCTCTTCATCTCTCTCTCTCTCCATCTCTCTTTCTCCATCTCTCTCTCTCAGCAGGTTTAACTGGTCACATCTGACCCCTCTGGAGCTGAAAGACCAAGATTTGGGACTTCAGACACAAAGCACCCCTGAGAGCAGCCCACACTTCACTCTGGAAGGGCACAAGTTCCTGATCTTTGGGGGCTCCATCCACTACTTCTGGGTGCCCTGCGGGTACTGGCGGGACCGCCCCCTGAAGCTGCAGGCCTGCGGCTTCAACACTGTCACCACGTGAGTGCCGCCTGGATCCTCGCTGCACCTTCCGATGAGCCCTGTCCAGCTGAGCCTTTATGATGATGAAGGGCCACCTGCCTCTCAGACTCCCAACTCTCGTGTGCGCACACGGATGATGTCACTTTCCTTAGTCCATGTCCATCATCGTTTTGAAACTTCTCTATTCTTGTTTCGATTAATTCCTATCAACAACTTATTGAGCATATCTAGACACTGCGTTTTCCCCTTCTCTTTACATTTTTAATGGGAATACCAAGAATGGGTGGTGAGTGGGATAATTAGTGCATCCATCCGAGGAATCTAGAATCAGGATCATTGATAGCTTAGATCACAACCGGGTGGCAGAGAAAGGAACCGTTGAAAGCAGTCGTTGTTCATGTAATACAGGTGTCACTGCCATGGGACACTTCAGCTTGCTCCAACATAGTTCCCTAGGTTTTCAAATAGGTTTGGGACTGACCTAGGCCTGGTCAGGAAAGAAATAGGAAGATGCTTATTGTACTCCCCTCTCTCCTGCCACAGCTATGTCCCCGGGAACCTCCACGAGCCCCAGAGAGGCACACTGACTTCTCCGGGAACCTGGACCTGGAGTACGTGCTGCTGCTGCTCCTGTGGCCTGGCCTGGGCCTGGGCCTGGGGGCAGGAAGGGGCTGGAGGGCTGTTTAGGGACCATGGTGGCATCTCAGCTCTGCTTGGAGAGCCTGTTCTCAGGCCCCCTGCCAGCTCTGCACCAGGACCAGATGCTCTCCGGCTGGGAGCCTGCTAGTTCCAGTGCCCAGGCCTCCCCTGGGCCCAGCCCTCCTCACTGCAGCCCGGAGGAGCCTGCTCCCCTCTCAGCCCTTCCTGCTCTGCAGTGGGGTCCCGCCACCTGTGCTGGGAGCGGGCTGCCCCTGGAAGCAGCAAGGTGGTCGGGTCAGGTTGAGGGCAAGGACCCCGCCTCCTGTCTGAGAGCCCCCCTCCTCATGAGCCGGGGGGCTGTGCAGAGGGTCCTGGGCTGGGAGCTGGTGAGAACCCAGCTGCAGGCCTCAGACCTGTGACCACAGGTGCAGGGTGACCTGCTCTCCAGGGTGGGGCTCGGCCTTCCCTTCACTCTCCCTGTCTCTGGTTGGGAGGAGGGCAGGCCAGCGGAGGCTCCGGGCTTCTCTGCCACCTGCGGTGTGTGCTGGCTCGTCCCCACCCCCGCTCGGACGTCCTCAGAGTGGCCGCCATTGACCTTGCCAGGGCCTTTGTCCGGCTGGCTGTGGAGGTTGGGCTGTGGGTGATCCTGTGTCCAGGCCCCTACATCTGCAGCGAGATCGACCTCGGCGGCCTGCCCAGGTGAGCGTGCTTTGAGGGGAGGGCTGTGTCTGTTTGTTTCACTAAAAGCAGAGCTGGAATCTGACAGCTCGGAGCCCGTGTTCTCAGGGAAGGCCCGGTGAGTTACGGGCGCCACTGTCATCCTTGTCCTGGTCACAGATGCGGGTCCTGGTGCCGCGGGCGCCAGGGCGGGAGAGGCAGCATCAGGGTGGTCGCAGCTCTTCCTTCCTGTCTCATCTCTGGTCTCTGTCCTGAGGTGGAAGGGGTTCTGACAACCTCTGGACTTGCTCTGCGGGTCCCCTCTTCCCCTGGCTTTTCTCTTATTTTGTTAGGGGAAGACCATGCTCTCTACTGAGCTGAGGGACCTCAGCTCTCCTCCGTTCCCCCTTTGCCTTCTCTCCTCTGTGAGGCCGGGCCATTAGTGCAGACAGCTGGGTGCAGGGTGAGCATCCAAGCACATGCTCCCCTTCACACCACAGCTGCCAGGTGTGTGCAGTCTCCGGCTCAGCTCCAGGGGGCACCCTCCTCCGGTCACTCAGTCAAGGCTCTGTTTCCTCAGGGATGAGCATATTCTCCCATCCAGCTCAGGAGCCGCAGAGGCCTGACATTGAAGGAAGGGATATTTTAGCAAAGGAGCAATGCCCTGCTCTGCTCAGCTGGAGGCCCCGCCCCACCCCTCCCCGCCAAGGGCCTTGATGGAGCTGCTGCACCTCCTAAGCTGGGAACTGTCACCAGACACTTGTCAGTCGGACAGCACATCAGGTAGGATGGTCCAGAGAGCATCTTCAAGGTCCCGTGAGGGCTGCAGGAGATCAGAAGACATAAAGCTGGGCTGGAGGGAGCTCTGGAAGGAGAGCTGGCTGACCTCCTGCCTTCCCAACTCAAGCGCTGAGCTTGTCCCCTTTCGCCACCAGCTGGTTACTGCAGGACCCGGAGCTGAGACTGAGGACAGCCGACCAGGGCTTTGTCCAAGCGGTTGATTGATACTTTGATCATCTGATTGCCAGAGTGCTTCCTCTCCAAGTAAAACGGCCTTCTGACATTTCCTTCCTGAAGTGAGAGGCATAGAGACAGCTGGTTCTGCGTAGCCACAGAGCAGGCCGGGCCCAGGCTCTGAGAGCTGAAGCTGACACTCTTGCACTCTAGACCCTCATCTAAGTTCACCTTCGCCCCAGGGCTTCCGGGAGCACATGCATCACTCCTGCCAGGACCCACAGAGCAGAGAGCGTGGATGTATGATGGTGCTTTGAATGTACTTGATGTTCTCTAGGCTCACTGCTCTTTCTACTGCTTATTTCTACTCCTAAGTGAACTTGGCTGTTTTATTTTTATTTTTTTAATATTTTTATTGATTTTTTTTACATAGAGAAAGGGAGAGGGATAGAGAGTTAGAAACATCAATGAGAGAGAAACATCGATCAACTACTTCCTGCACACCCCCTACTAGGGATGGAGCCTGCAACCCAGGCATGTGCCCTGACCTGGAATGGCACTGTGACCTCCTGATTCATAGGTCAACGTGCAACCATTGAGCCTCACTGATCAGGGTCACCCCGATTTCTTAAAGTGTTATTTTTAAAGCGAAGGCTGCACAGGTTGCATGTGAATGAGCACAGGTTGTGACTTAGTGGAGTTTTAGGTAGTTAGTATGTGGTTCATGAGTTGAGAGCATGCGTGTTTGTGTGTGGTGAGTGCTGAGCTGGAGTTCCACCAGGTGAGAAACCCGGCTAGCCTCCGTGTTCCTGCTTCCTTCCTCCTCTGCCTCTGAGTCGGCTGGGGCCCTGGTAGGCTCTGCTGGTGTCCCATGGGGGAAGAAAAAGGGGGTCCCCTCTGTTTTCTCAACAGGCCCTGCTGAGCAGAGGGATTGTGGAGCTGCTCTTGACCTCAGATGCGGAGAAAGATGTGCTCCAATATATATAAATTGGTTTTAGAGAGGAAGGGCGAGTGGATGGGTGAGTGTCAGCAGGTGAGTGTGTGGCTATTAGCTCTCCTATTGAAGCAGCTAATTAGTATGAGAAGAAGCGGAAACAGCTGAAACTGGTTTGGCTCAGTGGATAGAGCATCAGCCTGCAGATTGAAAGGTCCCAGGTTTGATTCTGGTCAAGGACATGTACCTTGGTTGCAAAAGAGGCAGCTGATCAATGACTCTCATCAATGTTTCTAACTCTCTATCCCTCTCTCTTCCTCTCTGTAAAAAAAAAAAAATCAATAAAATATACATTAAAAAAAAAAGTTGAGACCGTTTTGGCTCAGTGGATAGAGCGTCTGCCTGTGGACTGAAAGGTCCCAGGTTCGATTCCATTCAAGGGCATGTGCCTTGATTGCAGGCACATCCTCAGTAGGGGTGTGCAAGAGGCAGCTGATCAGTGACTCTCATTGATGTTTCTAACTCTCTATCCCTCTCTCTTCCTCTTTGTAAAAAATCAATTATATATATATAAAAGAAGTAGCGGAAACACTGAGGGTGTGGTGACAAAGACTAGGGCACTGGGACCCCTTGTGCCACCTAGGGCCTGCAGGTGTCTGAGCATCAGACAGGAGAGGAGAGAGCGTGCTGCCAGGTCAGGAAACAGCTAGGAGCCGAGTGCCCACACCAGCGGGGTCAGGGTTCCCAGCCCCCCCAAGACCTTGGGTTTCCCACCCGCAGCCTCACTTCCTCTTTCTCTGCTGCCTCAGTACCGCCAGGGAGGCCCTGCCATTGCGGTGCAGTGGAGAACGAGTATGGTGCATTCGCCAAGGACTGGACGTACATGCCATGCCTTCACCAGGTGAGGAACCCGGCTGGCCTCCGTGTTCCTGCTTCCTTCCTCCTCTGCCTCTGAGTCGGCTGGGGGCCCTGGTAGGCTCTGCTGGTGTCCCATGGGGGAAGGAAAAGGGGGTCCACTCTGTTTTCTCAACAGGCCCTGCTGAGCAGAGGGATTGTGGAGCTGCTCTTGACCTCAGATGCGGAGAAAGATGTGCTCCAAGGCAGCATAGAAGGAGGTACGCACTTCGGCTTATGTATTTTCAGGGAGCACGGAAGCACTTCATCCCCAGTTTCAATTTTGAACAAGCGTCAGAAAGAACCAAGAATAAATATCTATATCTATATCTATATCTATATCTATATCTATATCTATATCTATATATCTATACATCTATCTATATCTATATCATTTTTTTTTCTTTTACAGAGGGTAAGGGAAAGGGATAGAGAGTTAGAAATGTCAATAAGAGAGAATCATCGATCAGCCACCTCCTGCACACCCCCCACTGGGGATGTGCCCGCAACCAATGTACATGCCCTTGACTGGAATCGAACCTTGAACCTTCCAGTCCACAGGTTGACGCTCTATCCACTGAGCCAAACTGGTCAGGGCTAGAAACAAGAATATCAGGGAGTGGACAATGCACGTTGAAGTGGACCTTAGAGAGGTGGTATTGCTATGAGAACCCAAGGTCAAAGCGCAGAGTTCCCATAGCAACGCCATCCTTCTCCTCCAACCTGTTTTCCTTCAACAACAGCTGCGAGGGAGCTCTTCTGTCCTCAGCCCACCTTTCCATATTTATTTATTACTTAAAATTATCAGGGTGACATTGATTCGCAAAACCTCACAGGTTTCAAGGGCACAACTCAACAAAGCATCATCTGCACGCTGCATCGTGCGCCCATCGCCCCAAGCAAAGTCTCTTTCCATTCCCATTTTCTCCCTTTGCCCACCTCCTCTTACCCCCAGGTCTAATTCCTGGGTTTAATCATTTTGTATGACCTTGGCCTGTTCCATTTCTCTGCACAAAATATGGTTAATTTTAACTGTCCTTGCAAATGCCCAATGACAGCCCTTTGTACGTTACAACATGGGTACAAGTAGCATCTCATTACCTCACTACTCAGCACAACTTTCTTTCATGTGCAAGGCATGGGCCTCTGTGCCTCCCCTGGCAGCAGTTGTCCCAGGGCCTCATGCAGCTTCCCTCCTTCTTTCTACAGTGCTGGCCACCATCAATATAAACTCATTTCGGAAGGATACTTTCATGCACCTTGAGACAGTGCAGGTAAGGATGTCTTAGAGAGGAAGAGTTGTAGCCCCTTCGTCTGCCATGACCCTCACGCCTCCACCGCAACCTGTACAGCTGGTGTTCGATGAGGATAGGAGGCTTGGCAAAGACTATACAGCTTTTCCCCTGAGGCCTCACCTAGGTTCCAAAGCATTTTAGGGAGTTTATCTGTTTCATCAGGGGGAATAAGGAGGACATTCTGCTTCTGTCCCCTCTGTTCATGGAGCACCTAATGGAGATGACCAGAGGAAGGGGTTAGTTGTGATTTTGATGTGGCCCAAGGAGGGGGAGAGTGGAACTCCCTCTTACATGCCATCTTGGATTCTTCTGGATGATGTCCTTACGGTCAGTATAGTTCAGTGGCTGCTCGTGTTTGGCTCAGCCCTGGACTTGAGTGGAGCCTATGGACCTTACCAGCACGTGACCTTGGAGCTTCAATTTCCACGTGAGGAATTGCAATCAGGTCTTTGTGGTTCCAAAGCTGGTTCTGCCCAGGCCAGCTTCGTGTAGGACCAGGTTGGGAATTACAGAAGGTGATCGTGATGTTTAGGGAAATGGAGAAGCAAGAGGTGTCATGGGCTGACTTGGAAAAAAAGAAGCCCAAGTTCCTCTCGTCCGTTGCATTCAGTGTTTCTGACTCTTTTTCTTCTTCTTTTTGTCTGACTTGGTGTTTCATTTGGTTTGCTTCCAGATAGATAAGCCCATTATGATTATGGAATACTGGGTCGGCTGGTTTGACATGTGGGGAGGTAAGCACAAGGTTAAAAATGTGGACGGTAAGTGTTTCTCAGTGTTTGGGCGGAACAGAGGTGCCCCCGGTCATAGGTCATTCACACTCTGCTCTGCTAGTCCATCCGCTCATTCAACCACGACTGTCCATCCAACGCATGGTCTGGACGGGGACGTGGGTAGGCCTGGAGAGGCCCTGGTGAAAAAAAATCACCTGGTTCCTACCCCAGGGAGCTTGTGCTCTAGTGGGCTGACAGATACGTAAGAAGTAAAACACTCACTACCTGACAAAGTGCTTGAGGCAGACAAAGAGGATGCAGTGATAGGAAAGAGGGGGACGGAGCGTCCAGGGGGTGACGGAGGACCTCTGAGATATGACACCTCTGAAGAAGGGGATGCATTTACCAACATTATTTTTTAAAAATGTATTTTTATTGGTCTCAGAATAGAAGGGAGAGGGAAAGAGAAAGAGAAACATCAATGATGAAAGAGAATCATTGATTGGCTACCTCCTGCTCACCCCTTACTGGGGATCGAGCCCACAACCCGGGTATTTGCCTCTGACCGGAATCAAACCTGGAACCCTTCAGTCCATAGGCCAACGCTCTTAGCCACTGAGCCAAGCGAGCTAGGGCCATTTGCCAACATTCTTAATCATCTCTGGGAAGTGCACAGGCCATGGCTGGGAATTGGCACATGCGTGGCAGTCATTATCAGGAGCCGGCAGTGATGGTGGAGAGGGTAGATCCTGGAACCAAGTGTTGGGATTCAGTCCAGCTCTCAGCATGAGCTCCCTGACTAAGGCAGCCTTCCTTCCCTCCCGCCTGAAGGGAAATCATATGGTATTTGTCTTTCTCCGTCTGACTGATTGCATAGCACCCTCTAGCTCCACCCATGTTGCTGCAAGTGGTAAGATTGCATTCTTTTTCATGGCCAAGGAACATTCCAGGTATATACGTACTACCTGTTCTCTCTTCGGTTGTCTACAGATGAACATTCTCAGGTTCCATGTCTTGGCTGTGGTAAAAATGCTGCAACGAACATAGGAGGCCCATCTGTCTTTTCAAATCCACGGCTTAAATTTTTCTCTCCTTCCTTATATTTTGCCTGTACAGTTGTCGTAAAATCCGTGTCTGAATTTATCAAATTGGAGATCTCCTTCAACACGTATATGTTCCATGGCGGGACCAACTTCGGGTTCATCAACGGGGCCACGGACTTTGGGGAATACAGCAGTGTCGTCACCAGCTATGGCAAGTGATGGCCGCTTTGCCCCTCCCCCCGCCCCCTAGCAGTGGGGGTGCTGGAGGCTCCCGAAAACATATTCCGGTACTCCCTTGTTCTTGACTCATAATCCATGCTGAGCAGTGAGGATTTTCTGACCTATGTATCTTTCTTCTGTGATGTTCATAATTCCCCCAACAAGGCTATCACTGCAGTTGATGGGGCTGCCCAGGACCTAAAGTTCATGTACATTGACCCCTTGACTTGAACGGGGGGGGGGGGGGGGGGGGGGGCGGGGGGAGAGAGAGAGAGAGAGAGAGAGCGAGAGAGAGGGGGGGGGAGACAGGGGGAGAGAGAGAGAGAGAGAGATTACAAATGGTGATTGCTAGCCCTTACTGGTGTGGCTCAGTGGATAGAGCATCGGCCTGCAGACTGAAAGGTCCCAGGTTCAATTCCGGTCAAGGGCATGTACCTTGGTTGCGGGCACATCCCCAGTAGGAGTTGTGCAGGAGGCAGCTGATGGATGTTTCTGACTCTCTAACCCTCTCCTTTCCTCTCTGTAAAAACAAACAAACAAACAAAAAACAAACAAACAAAAAAACAAATGGTGATTGCTAGAAGGGCACCGATAGCACAGCTGGGCAATCGGGATGGAAGAGAGTGAAGCGGAGGATGAGCCCAGGGTCCCAACAGCCTCAGAGTCCCAGGAAGGGCGATGAGAAACAGTCCTAGCTAGATTGGCATTGGTCCTGCACAGCCTAGCCTGAGCTGGACTGGGCCAGGGGTGGGGACCATGTGTCTTCTGTCTCCCCCTGGTGGATCAGTGACAGTGCTCTGGTGTCTTGCAGACTATGACACTGTGCTGACAGAGGCCGGGGACTATATGGGGAAATATTTCAAGCTTCAGAAACTCCTTGGATCTGTCTTAGGTACTCAGCCACCATTTTTATTCGAGGGCTGGCCCTCCTAGTGTATTGGGAGGGCAAGGGCAGGGAAGGGTTTCTCCTGTGGGCCTAAGCTTCATGAAGGGCTTCAGAGCAAGGGTCACAAGTTCAAATCCTGGTCTTCCCACAGAAAAGCTGTGTGGTCTGGCGTGAGTGTTTTTAAGCTCTTTAAGCCTCTATTTCTTCCCTAAAATGTGAGCACAAGGACACTCATCTTCTACAATGGTTGTGAAAATTACTGTTCGTAAAGCTCTTACTATGATGTATAACATAATACCCTTACAGACAATAGCAAAAATCATTCTGTTTCATTTTATTTCTCTAAGGAAAGTTAGCTAACCATCCACTGTGTGCTAGAAAGTAGGTATCCACTGGCTTTGCCGAGAGGCATAAGGCAGAGGTCTTACCCCCTAAGGGCCTTCGGTCTATACAGCCAACACTACCCCTTCAGGGTGTCTATCTGTCAGCTCTCCATGCATATTAAATGGCTGCAATCTCATTCTTTCTTTCTTTTTTAAATTCTCACCTGGGATCTTACCTGGGACCTTTCAGTCTGCAGACCGATGCTCTATCCACTGAGCCAAACTGGTTTTGGCTTTCCATTGATTTTTAGAGAGAATAGAAAAGAGAGGGAAAAACAGAAAGAAATATCAATGTGAGAGAAAGACATTGTATCCTGCATAAGAGGAGCCTGCAACCGAGGTACATGCCCTTGACTGGAATTGAACCCGGGACCCACAGACCAGTGCTCTATGCACTGAGCCAAATGGCTAGGGTTGCAACCTCACTCTTGCGGAAGAGAAGTGCAGCCATGCGCCAGGGGAGGACCCCTTTACTGGTTGGTCCTGGGATACGAGAGTTTACGTATAGGGATGGGGAGGCTGGGAGAAGGCACATCTTGCCCCATGGACCACTCTCATTGCAGCATCTCCCCTTCCCGCCTTACCTGTGCTCATTCCCAAGGCTGTGTATCCTCCTGTGAGGCCCTACCTGTACCTGCCGCTGTGGGATGCCCTACAGCACTTAAACGAGGTGAGTACTGCCTGGGTGCTTAGGGGGAGCAGGTCTAGGCCACACAGAGATTCTCTCCAAGCTTTTTCCTGGACAGTGTGAAAACGAATTCTCTGCCTTTTGCCCCAGTTCAGAAAGATGGGGCCAGACCACGTGCTCCTTCCCGGCTGACTGTGAAGGGGCTGCTTGGACTGGGAGGATGAGTGGGATGGGGGTGAGGCTGGAGATGAGAGGGTCCTATTTCCCAGCTCCAATGAACCCATTTGGTGAATGCTCTTGTGGGTCCACATGGTCCCTGTGGGAAAGGCTTCTGAGCTGGGAAACAGGAACCTGGGTTTCCGATTCTTCTTCACCATCCACTAGGCCCCTGCTCGGCAAACCTCGGCTCGCGAGCCACGTGCGGCTCTTTGGCCCCTTGAGTGCGGCTCTTCCACAAAACACCACGGCCTGGGTGAGTCTATTTTGAAGAAGTGGCGTTAGAAGAAGTTTAAGTTTAAAAAATATGTGGCTCTCAAAAGAAATGTCCATCCATGTCCTGTTGATATTTGGCTCTGTGGACTAATGAGTTTGCCGACCACTGTGCTAAGCCAAACCTCGGAAGTTCTACAGGTCCCTGTTCGCCCTTTAAAATGAGACAACCTGCCCTATTTTAAAGAAAAGTTTGGAAACTGTTGGAAACATGTCAAGTCTTGAATTCAGATTGATTTTACCTCTTCTCATCACCATTTTAGATAAAAAGCAGTGCCTGACACACTGTAGAAGCTAAATACATGCTTATTAATACATAATTCTTCAGTGATGGTAGAACATTACTAATCTGCTCTGTTTTTTAAATATATATATATATATATATATTATTGACTTTTTACAGAGAGAAAGAAAGAGGGATAGACAGTTAGAAACATCGATGAGAGAGAACCATGTATCAGCTGCCTCTTGCACACCCCCTACTGGGGATATGCCTGCAACCAAGGTACATGCCCTTGACCTGAATCGAACCTGGGACCTTTTAGTCCACAGACTGATGCTCTATCCACTGAGCCAAACCAATTTTGACTCTGCTCTGTTCATCAGTTGATGATGACAGTCATTGCTCCCTGTCCCATGCCCTCCCCTGCCCCTCACAGACACACACTCACCCTGAGTTTCCTGGTCAGCGGAGATACAAAGCATCAGCACACAGATGTCTTAGCCTTTCTCATCCAAAGGACTTTGGGGAGCATTAGGGGGCACAACAAAAAAGAAAAGGGTCTTAGGGGGAAGGATCCTGACTTCTCAGCGCGGTTCCTGTGTCCGCCTCGGCTCTCTCACAGACGGTCATATCCAGAGCACCAGTCAACATGGAGAGTCTCCCGTCAACGCTGGGAACGGCCAGTCCCACGGGTTCGTGCTTTATGAGACTCGCATCTGCTCCGGAGGCCGGCTCCGTGCGGTGCGGACGTTCGAGACAAGGCACTGGTAGGGGCCAGCAGGCTGGCCGTGGCCGTAAGCAGCACACGCAGCCCAGCTCTGCTACTCGGCAAGGTGGTTAGTCGCTGGTCAACTTTACTGTATGGTAGTAATTTATCTATGTTTATTTAAAAATATTTTTTATTGATTTCAGAGAGAGAGAGAGAGATCAACAATGAGAGAATCATCGATCGGCTGCCTCCTGCACACCTCCTACTAGGAATCAAGCCCTGCGATTCGGCTAAGTGCCCTTGACCCAAAAGGAACCTGGGCCCCTTCAGTTCACAGGTTGGTGCTTTATCCACTGATCCCAACCAGCTGGGGCTATTTGGTAGTAATTTAAAGCACCTACTATGTGTGAGGCATTGAGAACATAAGCTCACAACAAAGAGCCTGGCTTTCTGCTTTATCACAACCAAGTCCACTGGGGCCTCCCTGCCAGCTCCCAGCCACGTGTGAGCACCAAGGCTGATGCTGCCCTTACGGTGACCTCCTGCCTAAACCAGAGCCTCTCTCCGCCCTCTCCTCAGGGAGTCTGACCCCAGCTCTTCTTCTGCAGGTGTTTTTGAATGAGACACGCATAGGGACTCTGGATGATGGTCACGAAGCCTTGAACATCCCTGCAGTCAGGGTAGGTAATTCAAGAGTCTCGATGCCGCTAGACCTTCGACTCCAATGCAACCACTTCCTGGTTCTGAGAGGACCGCCTCGCCTCTAGCACTGCCCTTTGGCATGGCTGGTCACTTAGGGCCCAAGCAGGAAGTGTTTGTCTAGAGCACATGTGTCAAACACAAGGCCCGCGGGCCAAATCCAGCCCGCCAGGCCTTGCAATGTGGCCTGCACCGCGCTGTCATCACTGCACTTCGCTGTCAGTTTATGACATTGTCAGTTTATGACTGTTCAGTAAACCATTCGGCCCGCGATTTAGGCTGGATTTTAGATTTTGGCCCCTTCTCTGATTGAGTTCGACACCCCTAGTCTAGAGCTCTGAGCATCACCGCCTCTCCCAGGCCCAGATACACCAGGCGCTGCAGTATACAAGATTCAGTGTGGATGGAATTTCCCCTTTAAGCCCTGAGCCAACCATGGGCCGAGGGTCTAGTCTCTCCCTAAAGCAGACCAGCGGAAGAGAGAAGAGGCTGGGTGTGGGACAGGAGCACGCGGGGTCCTTAGAGAGAGGAAGAACGGCTGGCCCCCGGGCATCCTGTCTCCCACTTGCTTGCCTTTCCACATGGGACTCAGAGGAAAGGCGGTTCTAGAGTGACCCCCTGGGTGACTGTGGGGGTTCTGTGAACTGGTCTATCCCCAACAGGAATGCCAGCTCCTGAGGATCCTGGTGGAGAACCAAGGACGAGTCAACTATTCATGGAAAATTCAAGACAAGCTGAAAGGTGGGCTTTAGGCCTGAGACACAGGCCGTCCGTTCTCTTCGTGGTCACTCGGACCACCAGACAGGGGCTGAGTTGGAGCTGGGAGGGAAGAACGAGCCATGTAGGCAGAGGGAGACTTAGAGTCCAGGACTGAAGGTGAGGACTCCTTCCCTCTCTGTTGTCCTGCCTCCTTCGTTTCTCCAGGGCAGAGAAGTGGGTGCTGGCTTGTCCTGTAGCAGGATCCAGGCTCATCTGGCGAATTATAGGGAAAGCTCTGGTTTTCTAAAAAATATTGGTAAAAAATAATGATTTCTATTGATTTTATTGATTCAGAAAGAAATAGAGAGAGAGACATTAATGATGGAAAAAAGGGAAAGATGGGACTAGAACCCAGGCCAGACTCTGGGCTCCAGAAGAGGAGGTATGGATCACTATGATGGGTAAGAGGCCCCAGGTTCCAGGGGAGACTGTGCTGAGACATCAGGACTCAGTATGTATGGGGTTCTCTGTGTCCAAAGCCCAATCATAGTCACCCTAACTCAGGCCCCAGGTCACCACCACCAGAAAATCCTCCGTCTTGGTGTACAGCATCCTCAGGTCTTTCAGATATTTCCCAAGGTTGGGACACACTGGACAAACAGGTGAGGGTGGGATGAACCTCTTCTCTCAGGTGCCCCCATGCCCTTCTCTGAAAGCCTCCCACCTTCAGACTCCTGAGCTTCCTGTATGGAGCAGCCAAGGACCCTTAGGTGCTCAACTCAATTGTTCCTTCCTTCACTCTGTAGTTGTTCCCCTCCCAGGAGCTCCTCTAGGTAAACAGCATCAACGATCCCGGGCCAGCCCCATCCTCATAACCATCCTGCACTCAGCTCCCCCAAACCCCATCTTGGAAACTTGTAAGGGAGGGGATCATGTTCTGTGGGAACAGGAGGTGGAACTGGAGGAGGAACACCTCCTGTCTTGACTTGAAAGGCTCCAGCTGGGAAGTCAGAGGCCCCTCTCCTGTGACCCGGGAGCACCCTCCAGACAGGCTCACTCAGTTTCTCCTGCAGCCTCTTCTTGGATCCTCACAGGTTCCACATCAGAGTGGCACAACTGGAGGGTTGCTTCCAAAGGGTGGAGGCAGGGCCATTGAGGTCATGCCCACCTCACCCCATTTTCCTCTCCACCCCAGACCTCACACACTGGATATCTGACTCAAGTCAGCTGTTGCCAATGTCACCCCAACTCCAGCATGCTCTGATTCTAGATGTCTCCCAGCTACAATGCTCACTGGCTGTGTGTGACCTTGGCCTGGAATTCCTGACCTGTTGCCCTTCGGGAAAGTAGGAGACCTCCACCTAGCTCACAGGTTCTCCTGAGGACTCAGTGTCATTCCAGTCATCATTGTTCTCACCCTTAGCCCTCCAGGTGAGACAGGGCAGGGAGCTCTGCACAGTCCTTTCCTGCCCTAAACTTGTGACCATCCTGTGAGAGATGCAACACAGGATAGTTACCCCTCCATGTCTCTCATGAGGGGACAGAATGGCAGCGAGTGCTCTAGGGGCACAGTGGAAAGTAAGGATGCATACCCTTCTGTCTCTGGTGCAGCAAGTGGGACCCGAGGCCAAGCAGCCTTTTAGTGCCCCTGGACGGGGAGAATTTGGTTGGCTCCTTGGTTTATATCGATAAAGAAACGAGTGGGTAATAACCCTTGAAATTCCCCAAATATTTATACTACAGGCATGAGCCTCAGAAGTAACCTTCAGTAGGCTGCAGAAGCAGCAGCAGCACAGTCCAGGTGGGGGTTACTCTCTTTTTAAAGGACAAAACCTGGTACTTTTACACTAAAGCCATTGGAGGTCCAGCAGTTACTACAGTCCTGGGAACAAACCCCAGTGATTGCTATCTCCCCACATACCCACACACATTTTCTGAAGCCTCCTGAGAGCTGTCAAAGTTATGTTATCTCTGCTATGCTTCTTAAGAAAGTGAGTCTATTTTCCACTGGAAAAATAAGCCTATTTCTCAAAGATAGGGGAAAAGAAAGTGTTTCCTCTATCTGCCTACAAAGCAAAGGTTCTCTGGATTTATAGAAATACTGGCAAGAAAAGTCAGAAGAAAAAGAATTTCATTACAGGAATAATTGAAATAAACATAATATAGATTTTGTTATTATTACTCTCATGGTAATGTGTTTGTTTGCATAAATCCAGTAAGAGTCTGGTTTCTTCATAACCGGACATTAGACAGTTTCTAATTGGGGTTTTATTACCCAAAACTTTACTGAAAGGTCATGTCTGAGGGGGACATGCCAGGACTCTGGATGTCACCAGAAACCTGTAAAGAATGGACATTGACTTTGAAGCTGAGAAGTCCCTTGGATAATTAGCCTGGTACCTTGCTTGGTCATGTGGTTCATGGTGGTCTTTCCAGGTAAGGAACAAAGGTTACTTTCCTGAGAGATGGCATGAAAGGAACCCGAGGACACATGTAGGGATCTCAAAAACATGAGGAAAATGCCCAAATTCATAGGTATTGGAGGCAAAGCCGCATGGCAACTGCATTGCATGGCTTATTTGCCCAGAGTATAAAAATTCTCATTAGATTCCAGCAAAGCATTTAAAAAAAAATAGTGTATGTTATCAACAGTCATTTTGTTGTCTTTATGCAGACAATCAGGCCAAATTATAATTAGATTTAATAGAATAAATAAATTGGTCTTAATTTGGCTCTAAAATAAAAATGATACACAAGAAAAATTGTGTTTCAACAGGAAATTATTAGAATGGATACTTCTTTTTCTTCCCTAGACTTTTTATCATCATTCTGTCATTCTAAATTTTTCACAATAATACTATAGTTTATAACATTGTTTGTCTCCTCCAGGTTACAAGCCTTACAGGCACCTAGGGAATACCACCCATAGGCACCATTGCCACCTCCTTCTATGCCCAGGCCTCATCATTCCTCTGACAGAGAGCAAGGATCTCTTGGCTCTGAGAGAAAACTTGGACCCTATCCAGCAGGAATTGGTTTCAGAAGAACCGTGAAGTTCCCTTTCCCTGAAAGAATTCAGAGCTAAGATCCTTGTGGGGATGTGGTAGGCAGTTAGACAGACACAAGCAGATCCAGGACCATGGGTGCACTGGAGGAAAATCTATGGGACCCTGAGACTTACCTCTAAATCACTTTAACTGCTCTGAAGCTGGCAATGGAGAAACCTATGTATTGTAGAACTTAATTTGAACTCTATTTGGAAAGAATGGGTAGTTTTTGTGTAAGAGAAGGCATAGGGTATGGTAATGCATTGTGAAGGAAAAAGAAAGTGGGTTCTAAAGCTGGTTGTTTTTGAAAGTTGTAAGGTTTGTAAAGAAAGGTTTGTGAAACTTGAAGAGATATCTCAAAGGAAATTGTAGTTATACTCAATTATAAATCTAATCAGATTAATGAATCTAACATAAACTCATACAGAATTTGTTTGGTCCTTTCAGGTCATCAGACTTAAAAGCGGTAATCTCCACATAGCAGAGGTGAAATTAGTGATGCTATAGCAATATAATTAATTTAAAAATAGAATTAAATATAGCATAAGGTTGAAGATATCAACCTTATCAGAGAAGGAGGAATGATGAGGGGACCTATAATCTGATAGATTGAGGACCTGAATTAATCTGAAATTTAATCATGTTTTTAAATCTTAGAACACAAATACTTATGTGAATAGGGCGTTAAATTTTTCTTAAAGTTTCCTTTTCAAGGCCTTTGCAAAGCAATTGAAGAGGTGACTTATCTATGAATCCAGCAAGCAGAACCGATAAGCAGATTCGGACCAACCTACCATGATTCAAGATTTTATCTCATCAACATCATCTCATCCATCACTCAATGACTAAAGGACAATAGCTGAAATCTACAGACCTCCAAATCTGCCTCACCATACCCCCTTTCTCTGTATAATCTTATCCCCTGTGCCTTGCTGAGAAGACAGGATTTGATGCTTGTAAGAGCTCTATCTTCTAGGTGGCTAGCCTTCCCAGTAGACGCCTAACATAATTCAACCTTCAGAATTATTGGACACAGCGTTGGGCAGCTTGGAACCAACATGGCTTTTCCCAGAAACATAACTACCTTGCCATACCGGCCAGGAAGAAATACTTTTCACATTAGATGTAGATATATTAGCAAACAGAAATATAACATTCTTTTAAATTGTGGAGTGTATATTTACATATATTTAGAATATCTGAAAAGATATATAAAAGTATGAATACTTATTTTCAATTTAGTATGTGGGTGATTTTCACTTACTTTAATTCTTGCTCTTTCCTACCTAAAATCATAACTTATCTTTATAATGAAAAAACCTACTTTTGAACTGAAAATAGTATCTAGTCCAATTTTTTTATTGTAAAGATGAAAATATTGGTAAAAAATTATCAATTGTTTGTGTATTAAGCATTGAAGATGGGGATAAAGATGTTTGTCCACAATAATCTTCCTGGAAAGACAAGCAGGTTACATTTTCCCTAACTGTTGTGTAATAGTTTCTCAACCAAATAGTACTTGTAGAAAAAAAAAATCCCATGCATGGCCACCAAATTGCATGGTGGCAAGAGAAGCGATTCAGATACAGATACACTCAATTAATTGGACATATGTATCAGAATATTAACAGAGCACAAACATCTCTTCTGTTTCCTGTTTCATCCCCACATATCTTTTCGTCTTTCTATATTGGCCTATTTTGCTTTATTCGTTTCTCAGCAAGATTATAGAACTGTGAATGGCCTTGCTCTCTTTATTTTACATCGATTCCTATTTCCACTGTATTCAACCTCATCTGGCCATTTTTCTATTTGCGGAATGTGAGGGCATCTTCTTGCTACTCAGCACCTTCATGTTTACATTTTTCTTCTTTTAACATCTCATTCTTACATAGTTTAAGAAAAACAACTATTTTAATGTGCTAGGAAAAGTCACAACTCCCTACATTGTTTCAGCTGTTAAACATTTTCATTGTTAGTATGAAATGCTTTACAAGTTCCCTTTACCTTATCTTTACATTTTTGTTTTCCTGTTTTTAGTCTTGCACATTCCATTTCTTACCTTATTTCACCTTTTTCTCTAGTTCTTCTTTTTTCTCCTTCCTCTCCTCTTACCTCCTAAATATCTTGCTGTGTGGCCCTAGGTGTGCTGTGTAATTCCCAGGCCTGTAATTACTAAGTCTTCACCATAGGTACCACAATGAAAGGTTAATTCATGGTAAGGGGTCTGGACAGGCTAGGGGCTGGGTGCTCTGTCCTCCCTTCAGTGAAGAATGAGGCTGGATACACATTCTCCCTCAGATCAGGAGTTACCTAGAGCACTTTGGAACCAGAGCCCAAACTGGGGGCTCAGCTGGGATGTTTACATGTTGCTGGTCATCTATGTATATGCCCAAAGCAGCCTCAACTATCACCTCGATCCCACAAATCTTCACAACATCCTACACACAGCATTACCTCTTAAGCTTTTATCTCTTTCTCTGCTTTACTTTTTGTTCAGAGCGTGCATTCTGATTTCACTGTATGCATGTGCTGGCTGCTTTGACTCTTTCATACAAACATGCCATCAGGACATTCTGTTGGGTTGAGCACTGTGCTTCTAGTGCCTGGCCCATAGGAGGTGCTCAACACATACCTCAGAAAGGGGCCAGGGAATGAATTCCTCTTAACCCAATCTACTAAGCTGAAGAGTTCCCAATCAATATTGCAAGGAAATTTGATGAAATGATTCAAAATGCATACTTATGAAAATATCAAATGTGCTTTTTGGAAACAAATTTTATTTGCAGGAAATGATTCAAAATGAATTCAATAAAAGTTCAGAGGTACCTATACAACAATTATCATCAAAGAGTTATTCTTAAAGTAGAGAAGAAAATAATTTTAAATCCATTAACTATGGCCAAGTTATATAATTTATCATGAAGCAGGAAAAAAGATACTGGAAGATATCATTTTGTAGAAATAATTTTAATATTAGTAAATATTTTACAAAACGTAAATGTAATAAAAATGTATTTGTAACTACTGTTAAGGGTATATTTACATGGGATTATAACTATATATATATATATATATATAGAGAGAGAAATAGGTATAGTTCACATTGAGTCTCTAACGTCCAGAATACTTTCCTAGGACTGTGGCTCCAGCTGGCAGGACCGGATGTAACTGCAGGACAGAGTGGCACCTGTGAGCTCCCAGGCCTCTGGTGTCCCTCCCAGTGTCAGAGGCCCCAGGAATTGCTACACAGCAAGGTCTGTGCTGGATCAGGGAGCCATGGACAATGGTTCTCTGGACTGACCAGCAGAAAGCGTCCACTCCTGCCCTTGCCTAACTCCCGCCCGGCCTCACCTCTCATGCTCACTGAGCCGCTTCAGGGCCCAGAACCAGGCCTGGAAGTTGTTCTCAGGTTGTATTTTATACTTCTGGGCAGCCTCCTGCAGCACCACTATTTCCTCCAGTATTTTGTCCACCTGGGGCCAGAGGGAAGGAGAGGATGCAGAAACTGCCTCGGTGGGAGTGCAGGGTGGAGCAGGGTCATAACTCTCAATCTTTGAACACAGGGGCACCCTGCTTCCACCTAATTCCACCCAGACACTTCCTATACTCAGAGATAGTCATCAACAGCCCTTCCTCTAAAAGGTTATCTTTTACTCCCATGCCCTCAGCCATCAAATGGAGGCTTCTCCCCATTCCGTTATCAAAATCTCCCAATAAATGGAAGATGCGGGAGGTGGAGCCCCTATGTGTGCTGGCCAGGGTGTCTCTGTTTCTCACTCCCCTCTCCTCCTCCTCAGGAGCTGCCCAGAAGCTCAGGTTTTCTTTCCTTTTTTTTTCGTTTCTTTTTTTTTTTTTCTTTTCTATTTTGATCTGACTTCCCCTAAAAGGCAGACATCTAAGGTCCATCAGAAAGAAACCCCTGTGCCCATCTTTTGCATGTTACACTACCACCAAGACCCAGGAGGGGTTGGGAAACTGGAAAAGAAAGAACTTGGATCAAGGCCAGGTACTGGCTCCAGAGGAGGTGTAACAGATGGCTATGATGAGCTGTCGCTCCAGCTCCAAGGGGAGACTGTGCTGAGAACTCAGGGCTCAGTATGGGCTTTCTGTCAACCCAAGGACAATCCTGGTCAGCCCAGCTCAGGCCCCAGTTACCAACCTCCAGATCATCCTTCATGCTCACGTTCATCTTGTGCAGAAGAGTCAGGTATTCTCCCAGGAAGGGAACACACTGGGCAAACAGGGTGAGGGTGGGATCAGCACCTTCCCTCAGGTGCCCACAGACCCTCTCCTGAAAGTCTCCCGCTCTCAGCCACCTGACCACCCCAGGGTTCTCATGTGGAATATCCCAGGTGCCTAAGGGCCTCCACTCAATTGCTTCCTCCCTCATCTGCAGGAACCCCACTTGATCACCTCCCAGGATCTCCTTTGGGCAATACCTACGCCCATGTGTATCCTACACTCACTCCCCCAGGCCCTCCTCCTGGTCATGTCTAAGGGAGGGTTTTAGGTTCTGTGGGCACAGGAGATGGGGATGGAGGAAGAAAACCTCCCTCTCTTGACTTGGAGGCCTCCAGTGGGGAGCACAAACACCCTCTGCTCTGACCATGGAGCATTCCCCAGACAGGCTCACTCACCTTCTTGTGCAGCCGCTTCCTGGATCCTCGGAGGTAGAACATCATAGAGGCAAACCTGGAGGACTGATTCCACCAGGGTGGATGGCAGAGTCATTGAGTTCATGCTCACCTCACCCCACTTCCCCACCACTCCTGACCTCACACCCTGGACATCTGACCCAAGTCAGCTGGTACCAGTGTCACACTGACTCCAGCATGCTCTGATTCGGGATGCCTCCCACCTGCAATGCTCACTCGGGGTAATTGACCAAGGCCTGGGCCTGACCTCCCTTACCCATCCATCCTCTGAAAGTGGGTAACTTCCACCTAGCTCACAGATTCTCCTGAGGACTTAGTGTCATTCCTGTCATCATTGTTCTCACCCTCAGCCCTCTAGGTAGGACAGGGCAGGGAGCTCTGCACAGATCTTTCCTGTCCTGATATCCTGACCACTTTGTGAGGCCTGCAGCAACAGATGGTCACCCCTGCATGTCAATCAGGAGGGGCCTGACTGGCAGTGAGTGCTATAGGGGCCCAGTAGAAAGTCTCAGAGAGCACACCCCTCTGTCTCTGATCCGGCCAGTGGGACCTGAGGGCAAGCAGCTCTTTTGTTCCATCTGCACAGGGACCAAGGAGATCCCTCTTCCTGGTAAATGGGACCGAGAGGGTGAGCATTTCCGGGGAATCTTTAAGTGACAAACTACCAAAGCCACAGCCTGTGCAGTCTCCCCATCCCTCTTGCCCTCCTCTCTGCAGACATCCAGGCTCACTCTACCTTGATGAACTGTTCCCTGCTTCGGGAGCTGTCCTCTTTGAACAGTTTTTTAATGGTAACTGTGTGCCTCCTGAAAAGATGGAAAGAGGAAAGGCATGATTAGGAAAAATTGGCCAGAGGGGTTAACAGAAAATTCCTTTAAGCAATCTCATGTTTCCTACTGCCTTGCTGAGGGTATCTCTGGGTTCCTCTGAGCAGGAGGGTCTCCGTGGGACTGGGGTAGGACTCTCATGGTTCTCTCTGGGGCCCCTTCCCCTATAGAAGGAGAAGTTCTGTTTTGATCAGTTTGGGTTTCAACTGGGCATACGGTTCTGGTACTGGAAACACAAAAATCTCCCATTTGGATCAATGCAGTGTCTGACATTGAAGGAGACTGACTCCTGAAGAAGAGTTAGTGGCCTGAGGAGCCAGAGAGCCTTAGAGACCCGGCCCACAAGACCAGTCTTTGTCCCCAGGGTTGGCTGCCTCCCAGGAGTTGAGGGGACACTGGGAGACATATGGGAGACACATTAGCAGGCTTGCTGTGATGGGAGAGGCCTACGCACCTGGAAACTTTCCCCCAAGTCTCCTGCAGTCGATGAATGGACACGCTCTGCAGAGCGGCCAGGATGGCGCGCAAGGAGGAAAAGTTCCTTAGGGTCCTGCACTCCTGGGGAAGAGGAGACATGTGCTGTGAGACATGTGCTGTAGCTTCAGGCACTCTAGATTGGCTGCTGCACTCTTGATAGGACAGATGCTCAGGGTGGGCACATTTAGCACCCAAATACCAACTCTCAGAATGAGGAGGATCCCAAATCAAATCAAGAAAGGAGCCAAGAACGAAGTGAACCTCCCAGCACAGGATCAGGAGAGTCAAGATCTGAGTGAGCCTGGCAGAGGGGACCTGGCGGCTGTGCTGGGGCTCTGATCTCAGTCTTCAGTCCTGACAGTTGTCTGGGCAGAAGAGGCCTTTTTCAAGGATCCCCACAGGGATGCTGCTGGACCTCTCCTAACATACCTTGGCCACCTTTATCCAGTGCTCCACCACTTTGGCCCTGTCCTGGGCCGCCATGCTTGGGTCCCCAAGGCAGGTGGTGATCACACAAGTAGCCACGTGGTTGAATTGTAAGACAGTGGCACTGACAGTGGATACCATGTGCCCCTTTCTAGGCTCAGTCCTCTGTGACCAGATGGAGCCAAGGCACTGGTGTGGCAGCACCTTCTTGAACAGCTCCTGGGAAGAAAGGGGAGTGTCACACAGCCCTGCCACACCCTGGTTCAGGATTCCCACTCCCTGAAGGAGACAGTATGTTCAGGAAGCTGAGGATTTCCCTGAGCCTTGGAGTCCATGGGATTCGTTCTCTGTCCACCCAGGGTACCCAGCACTCGATGACCTGGGGCCCAAGACAGGTGGGGGAAGGGTCAGTAGTATCTGCCTCCAGCCCATCCTCAGGGACTCCAAGCTACCAGGAAGCGGCTTATGTCTGCTCACTCCAAAAGGGCAATTGTCTCACTTGGTGTTAAACACACATCAGTGGCCTGATAAGTGCTGAGGCCACTGAACCTATGTGCTCATGGATGGTTGAGCTATGGATCTGGCCGCACACAGAGAGCTCCCCTCCCCATAATCCTGGTCACGCCCCACCCAGCTTTCTGTCTCCTCTCCCTCACTTAATCTGCACAGCCACTCTGTGCAGCAGGGCCTGGGGTGCCCACCTCCACAGCCCATGGAGTTGGCTGGACAGCAATGCTTGGGGGTTGAGAAAGTTGTCAAGGACCCATGGGTGGTAAAGTGGTTGAGCTGTGCTTTGCATCAAAATCATAGGAGTTGAGATCAGGGAAAGACATGTGGGGGCAGCCAAGGGCAGAGGAAAGTCCTGTCCCTCCCACCTGGAAAGACCAAGACTCACTGCATCCATCGCTGTTATTTGCTCGGCCACCAGTCTTGGAGGGAATGTCAGGAGGCCAAGCTTCTCCTCCCTTCTATGGTGCTTATGGGTCACAGCCATGAGGTAGTCGGTTGTTGGGGATGGAGCTGGCTCTCGGATCAGAGCTGGTGGTCCAGAAGGCTCCAGCACTATCACACCCGGATTGGGCTCTAGCCCAGGAGCGGGCCCTTCCTCTGGCTCTTGGGTGTGCTTGAGCTCTTTAAGTGATTGTAGAGCAGGTTAAAGAGACAGGTACTTGCACATGCCTCACTTTCCCGTGCATTTCCACAAACAGGAAAGATGTGACTGTCTTTAATGGAAGGCTGTCCCATGAAAAACCCCACACCCCACCCAACTCACCCAATCCTCTTCCCAGACTACAGTCCCCTCACCTTCCCACTGTGCCTCTGTAGGCTCCTGTTGCTGCAACTCCACCCAAAGACTTCTTACGAGGCCCACCGGGTGTTTGACAGGGAGGCTGTGCAGCACCAAGGCCTGCTTCATGATGAACCCAGGGAAAAGGAGGGGTTGGCCAAAATGTTGTATCAGGTCTGGCCAGGTTCCCATCACAGAAGCAGTGGCCCTGAAGAGAGGCAGGTGGGGAATAAAGTCACAGTCCTGGTCATTCCTTCCACTCTGCCTTCCCATGACACCCTTATTTAGGACTGAGCCTCTGTGCAGGCCCCTCCTCATCCAGAGGAGAGTCCTATGCCAACCCTGGCCCCCTGTGTGGCTGTCATGGTTGGAGCATTCGTGGAAATAGCAGGTTTAACATGGAGTCTGTGTGAGACTCTTCTTCCCACTGGCAGCTCTCCTGAAGGTTTTTTACACTGCCCACCACAGCCCTCCATGCCCCTGAGCATCGGGGCTGAGGGCTGAGACAGACTTGTGAGCAGCCTGCTCACCACCATCATGTTCTGTGCCCACCTGTGGGCGTCAGGGGAGATGGATGTGGAGAGGGGCAGGCAGAGCGGGATGGGTCTGAGGTGGGGATTGAACTGTGAGGGTCAACTCAGTCCAGCCTTTCCTCTGGGTCAACAAGTCCTGGGATCCCATCCACTGTCCTGTTTGACTCATGTCTCCTTATGGAGGAGCCATCAGAGCTCAGGCCGCCCTGGGGAATCGGTAGATGTGTAATATTGGGGATCTGCCAAACCCTGCCCTTCCTAAGCACCCACTCTGCTAACAAAGGAGACGCTCCTTCTGCTCCCACAGACCACTCACTTTACTAATTGCTCCTGTGGTGTGTCACCTCGATCGTTATGAAGAGGTATCACTCCCGAGGCAGAGAAGACCTTGATGGCATCCGATCCGATGGATGGTGCACAAGACCTGTGAATGATGGACAGTGTGACTTTCCGACTTAGTGACTAGAACAGAGGCCAGAGATTGTGTCTTTTTCATTCCTTGAATCAGGCTAAGTGTCTCCGAAAGTGCCTTCCTGTGGTAGGAGCTTAGTGCAATTGAATAAAATGAGCTCCAACCAGAACCATCTGAGTGGGCCTGGATTCCTTCTATCCGCTGTTATCTGCCAAGTGTCTACACCAAGGACCAGGACAAAATCAGCTGGTGAAATCTCAAACTGCTTGACAGGTTTTCTCCAACTGCTTTTCCAAACTCATATGCCACAGGCTGCTGATGGGGGTTCAGGGCACTTTCCATGGGACAGACAGACATAAATGGAATGAAAACCACATCTGGTCCAGCAGCCCTTTCTGCTGAGCCAAGCAGCAGGTAAGCGCTGCCATGGCTTGTCCCTACAGCAGTGCCTACAAGAGCCCTATGATGGTAATCCTGTACCACCCCACTCTCCAGAGGAGCATTCTGAGACTCAGACTGATGAGATGACATTGCCAAGAAACACAGATAGCAATGGGCAGAGTCCCCACTGCAGTGAAGAGGGGACACGTGCTCACCTTGTTAACAGCTCTTCAATGAACCACTGGGCCCTGGAGAAGGCAGGGTGGATGGGCATCAGGGTGCAGACGTGGGGGATATTTCCAGCCGGGAAGGCTGGGACCAGGGACCCCACCACTTTCTCCAAGGTGCATATCTGGATGGCCCGCATCCTGCAGGCCTCACGAAGTCTCTGAGTTAACTCAGCGGCACACTGTGTGGGACAAGGTGGGACATCCAGTCAGTGGCATCTCCAAGAATCCCAGGAGGTGGAGGTCTAGAGCTCACACAGGAGTCCCAGACTCTCAGGAATGAGGTTCTAGGTTTTTAATGTTCCACTGAAATTCATGAGTGGGGCATGTTGGTGTAATTGCTACTTTCTGGGCAGGTTTGTATGCTTGATTGGTTTAGCTTAGGAACAACAAACCTAAAATAGTTTCTATGATGATCATTGTCCCCATGAGGCCTCAAGAACCATCCTCATTATAGAGATGAGATCACAGAGCTTAGGGATGTCACTTGTCTTCTCAAGTGCATGCAGGTCAGAAACGCAAACTGTCCTGCATGACATTTTCTCTCAGCTACATGAGACTTATCTGCCCCCGACATGGATGCAAAGGTGGTAGGAACCTTGCCCATCCCCTATGTGGGGAAGGTATCCATCATAGACATGGCCTATGAAAACATTGACTAAAAAAAAAAAAAGACACTTTTGTTTCATTCTTTTACATCAAAGGACATTTTTATACCCTCATTTTGGAGAACCCAGATTCTGCAAATGGGCAAATGCCTTTAGTCTCCAGACTGGAGGAGTGTGATCGTTAGGCATGAATCTGAATAGAGGACTCCAGAGGGAACAAATGCAGGTGGTGGGTGTAAAGTGACAGGTGACCCAGTATCCCTGTGGGGCATTTGCCAATGATGGAACACTGTGATTGCCTTGACCAACCTGACATTAGACTGGTGAAAATTTCAATGAGTGCGAAATCCCCAGGCCAGGCGGAGAGTAATGCATCAGCCATGATCAGAAACTGCTGTTGGCACCATGACTGCTACAGCCCTTTGGATTTGGAACTCCCTGCAGCCATTAACTTTTCATGTGCACGTCCTTACACAAGCAGTGGGCATCCATCTCCAGAGGCAGGGGCGGGGGTTGCATATTGTGATCTCAATTGTGATCCCCTAGTTCCCTGATTTTGGGACCCCAGAACTACAGAATGTGTCTGCATTTGAGTTTTAGTCTTTTAGCAAGTAATGAGGTGAATTGAATTCAGTGGTGTGGGTCTTAATCTGATCTGACCAATGTCCTTAGAAGAGGAGGGGGGAGAAGACGGCTATCTACAAGCTGAGGAGGGACCCTTCAAGAGACACCAGCCCTCCTGACAGCTTCCTTTCTCACTCCTAGCCTCCGGAATTGTGGGAAAATGAATGACTGCTGCTGACACCACCCAGTGCCGCCCTATGTCTGGTAGCCTGAGCAACCTAACACAGTCCATTCCCACGCACTTTAGTGATCCAGGCAGGATTGCTGACATGGCAGCTGAACTGAATCATGCCCATGAACAACAGTACTGAAAGGCTGCAGTGCTTGGCAAATGACCTCCATTATTGGACCAGGTCTGCAAGGACAGTGGAACTGACTGCTCCACAGCATCCTGGCAAGGGTAGTTTAAACAACAAAACCAATGGACAAATGTGCTCCTGGGCTACTATGAAGTCAAACAAAATTATTTCACTCTAATATTTCCATGAATATGTGAGGAGAGTGTTTCTACTCTGCCATGAAACAGGAGGGAGGGGTTGGAGTCTGGAGTTCCCTGTCATGGGGCAGAAGCACACTCTGGGGAGAGCCCTGTGAGGGCCTCTGGGTGCTGCCGGATTTGAGTCTGGGCTCTGGGCACTGCCAGGTGACCAGGTTTTCTGGGTATAGAGAAGACCCTCAAGGCCAGTTCTCACCTGAGTCCAGCGCTGGATGGTGTCTGTGGCCTGATGCACCTTCCTCAGGTTGAGGGAGTTTGAGTAGTTGAACCCGCTGACCAGCCCTTCAGTGATGACACGGTTGGAGCTCTACAAAGACAGAGCCCGGCACCGGGCCAGTAGGCTTCAGGAACCTTCCACCTCAATCTGTGGTTCTATACCAGGGCAGCCCTGGCAAACTGAGACTGTCGATTAGGACATAATGAGGAAGCTCTGGAAGCCCTGCTGAACAGGCAGCAGAGGTGGATCATGTATGGTCAGCAACCCTGGAAGGCTGCGTCCCTGAGGAACACTGCATCCTTTATGGGATGATATGGAAGTGAGTTGGCCGCAGCTCCTGACCCAGCGGGCCTAGGGTAGTGTGCCCTGCTCTGTGAGATGACAAATTGCAGAGAAAAGCATCCAATACTTTGCTTCCTCCCATCTTTTTTGAAAGACAACCCAGTCAAGTGTGATGATGATGAGGCTTAGAGAAGGTCTGCAAGGACAACGGAGCTGACTGCTCCACATGTTACCTGGGGCAGGTAGTTAAAACACAGAATAGCAAAATACAAATGTGCTGGAAGTCTCCAATGAAGTAAAACAGTATAATTGTTTCTTTAAAATTCCCATGAACATGTGAGGGGTGTCTTCCTATTCTCTTGTGGAACTGGTGGGGGGAGTAGAGCTCCAGATTGGTTTGTCATGGGACTGTGGACACCCTAGTGGGAAAGCCCTAGAGGGCCTTGGGGAGTCTGCAGATTGAAGTATGGATTCTCCACCCTCCCTGGTCATCTTCAGGCCCTGGATGTGGAGATCACCCTGGGCCAGCTCTCAACTCAGACAGACACTGGACGGTGTCATCAGCCTGGTTCACCTGCACCCTGACCTGGTAGGTGGTGTAGTCACGCCTATGGGCCCCTACCTTGATGATGTCCTCCTTAGAGGTCTGCAAAGACAGAACAGGTACTGAGCCAGGGGCGTCAGGAGCCTTCCACCACATATGTGGTCCTGTGTAATGGCAGACCTGGCACACTCATACAGTCTATTAACACCCAGTGGGGATGTTCCCAGCAGCCCTGCTGAACCAGCAAGAACTGATTCACAACAACGTCTAACAACAGTGAAAGCCTGAATCACTGAGGAAAACAACATCCTCGATGGAATGATATGGAGGTGGGTAAGGCCACAGCTCCTGACCGGGCCGCTCTTCAATGGTTGGCCATGCTTTGTGTAATGTTAGATTACAGAGAAAATATCCAATACATTAATCCCTTCCCACTTTTTTAATTACACAGCACTAATCAGGTGGGATGATGCATACGGTTTGGAGAAAGTCTACAAGGCCAGTTGAGCTGGGATTGGTCCACAGGATACTTGGGGCAGGGAGTTAAACATTTGAAATTAGAAAAACACAAAGACAACAAAATTTTTTTTTTCTGTGTCCCCAACAAATACATGAAGACTGTTTTTTCTATCCTATCAGAGACCTGGTCTCAAGGGTTGGAGGAACTTTTCCTTTGGGAGTGGTTCTGTGAGAACTTTGATGCCCGAGATTGGAGTCTGAGTTTTGGCCCCACCCCAGTCACTTCAGGGTCATGGTGTGGGCCACCTCTCACCTCAGACTTGCACTGGACGGTTCTCCTGGCCTGGTCTACTTTTCCTTTATACCTATTGCTGGCATCAGTGAACCTGTTAGCTTGCTCCTCTAGGATGTCATCATTGGAGCTCTGCAAAGACACAACCCGGTCCCCAGCAGAGGCATTAAAGGCCTGGCATTACCAGTGGGGGTAATGCCACCTCCAGTCCCGCTCCCCAGACCAGACAGAGAGGGCATCTGCAATGACCTCCATGCAGGGAAGGTTTGAGATGATCCCATGAGGAACCCCAATTAACAAGTGGGTAATAGAGTCCATCCCCAACACTCAGCTACCCTCTCTGTGAGCCTTGATCAGGGCAATGAATATGACACACCCTCCAGGCTTCTGACACCCACCCACCTGCTCCTGCCCAGGATGTGTGTCCCTCACTTCACGTTGTCCCTCACCACCCCCAACAAACACATACCTGGGATGAGGAGTCAGAAAGTTGGGCCTTCACAACTGGGGGCCACGGTCTGGTCTGACTAGGAAAAGTCTTCCCTGGGATGCCCACAGTTACCCGATGGGTCCTCCTGCCAGGGGCCGAGGGATGTTGGTGGCGGCACTTGTACCAGTTTCTACAGCAACAGCAACCTCTCTCCCTCTGGGCTTTCTTCTGCCCAGGGCCTCGGATTGACGGAAAGCAACAAAGAGCCATCCTATTCTCCTGACGCTTTCCACTCAAGTGAGCTGGAAAGGCAGTTGCCTCTAGAATGTAGGGACGTGGTTTCCACGGTTCTAATTTCCGGTTGGGGATTGGTCTCCAACGAAGTGAGGTCACCGCTTCAAGGTTCCAAGACCTGGGCACTTCCCCAATCAAAGCTCCCTAAGCCCTCTCTGGGCTGTTGACCTCTCACCCTCTTTGCCCACATCACCTCCGTCCTGTACACCAATACCCAATACAACCCTTGCCCCAGCTCCCTGGAAATGTACCAGGTCCCCTACTAGGGGGAGAAAGCTGCCTCCACACCTCCTTGATAAATTAGTTCTGTGTCCGGGGAAGGCCTCTGTGCCTCTCAGGACCATCCCAGTCTCCCAACCTGTCCAATGAAGATGATCCTAGACACCATTCCTATCCAAAGTCATCAGCTATAGTTAAGGCTCCTAACAGAGTGAGCTGGTGTCCTTTGTATCTGATGAACAAACGTAGAGGTGCAAGAGTGACAAGCATGAGTGGGACACAGCATGAAACATTAGACAAAACAGCCCTGGGGTCCAAGGTGTGATATCATGGAAGTCACTGCTCATTTGGGCTCATTTTCAAGTCTTCACCTTTAAGGGTTTGAAATGACAGGAAATTCAGATATTGTCACTCACTGGCCTAAAAGCATGCACTGGTCTCTTGTTAATCTTAGACTCAGTCCCAGTGTCTCATGTGGGTCCATGTGATGGGAGCTTTCACAGTGGCTTTGAGTGAGTCCTGACTCCTGGTGGGAACAGCCTTGTGTGTCTGCTGAGTGCTCAGTAACTGGCTTCTGAATAATGTCAAGTAGAGCTCATGTGATGGGATGTCAGATCCCGTCATTCTCTCAAAGTCCCATTGTTTTGTCTTCTTATTTTCTTTCTTTTGGGGGGGGGGGAGGGGTGGTGGTGGTGGATTTGTTTTGAATTTCTATCTGTTATTGATTTTTTTCTTTTCATTTTTTAAATTTAATAAATCTTTATTGTTCAGATTATTACAATTGTTTCTCTTTTGCCCCCATAGCTCCCCTCCACATAGTTCCCACCCCACCCTCTGCCCTTACCACACCCCGACTGTCCTCATCCATAGGTGTACGATTTTTGTCCACTCTCTTCCCACACTCCCCACAGTGCTTTCCCACCAATAATTGTCAGTCCACTCCCTTTCCATGGCCTTGATTCTATTATATTCACCAATTTATTCTTTTCATCAGATATTTTATTTACTTGACTTTTAGATTCAGTTGTTGATAGATATAAATTTGTTGTCCATAATTTTTATCTTTCCCATTATGTTCTTATTCGTCTTAAAGAATACCTTTCAGCATTTCATATAATACTGGTTTGGTGGGGATGAACTCTAGCTTTTTCTTATCTGTGAAGCTCTTTATCTGACTTTCCAATCTGAATGATAACTTTGCTGGGTAGAGTAATCTTGGTTGTAGGTTCTTGCTATTCATCACTTTGACTATTTCTTGGCACTCCAGTCTGGCCTGTATAATTTCTGTTGAGAAATCAGCTGACAATTGTATGGGTGCTTCCTTGTAAGTAATTAACTGTTTTTCTCTTGTTGCTTTTAATATTCTCTCTTTGTCTTTTGCTCTTGGAATTTTAATTAGGATGTTTCTTGATGTGGTCCTCTTTGGGTTCCTTTTGTTTGGGGTTCTGTGTGCTTCCAGGACTTGTAAGTCTATTTCTTTCACCAGGTGGGAAAGTTTTTTTTCATTATTTCTTCAGATAGGTTTCCAATATCTGTTCTCTCTCTTTTTCTGACACACCCATAATTCTGATGTTGATAATCTTGAAGTTGTCCTAGAGGCTTCTTACACTATCTTCAACTTTTTGCTTTTCTGGTTGAGTGTGGTTTGCTTCTTTGTATTTCAAATCTTTGACTTTATGCTTGCGTTCCTCTAGTCTGCTGTTCTTCTAGTCTCTGTATAATATTTTTAATTTCACTCAGTATATACTTAATTTCTAGTTGGTCCTTTTTCATATCCTTGAAGGTCTGGCTAAATTTATCAATTTCTAGGAAATTCTTGAAAAACCTTATAACTGTGGTTTTGAATTATATATCGTCCCCCCCACCCCTCCATTTCTTTTGTTTGTGATCTGTTACTTTGTCTTCACATTTTTGTTGCATCCCTGATTTGGTAGGTAGCTTTGTTTGCCAGGTTTCCTATATGTCCCAGTGGGTCCACCTCCCAGTCACCTGATGTGGACACTGTTGTGGAGCGAACACTAGTAAAGACCACTAGAGTCCAAACCAAATTAAAATTTAGGGAACCTTTTTGCCAGCCGGCAACTGTTCTGCTTTCCAGAAAGGGAGGTCAGAGAGCAGCCTCAACCCTCTGTGCAAGACCACCTTTTTAGCACATTAACCACAACATGTTTTTGCAAAGTAAGCAACCCAAGACAAAACAGTTTTTCCCAAATAATGTCAGAGCCATGCTATTGATGACCATGTTATTTACAGGGTTATCCTTTTCTTTAGAAAGCTGATAGTGTTCTATCTTGCAAGCCTAATATTTTGTGAGGTGCAAGGAGAAGGGGCCATGAGACCATATCGCAAGGCCTGGCCGGTTGTCAGCACTGACAACCATATCTGGGGCATAGTCCACAGCCTTTCTGGAGTGCTCAAAAATTCCTACTCTCCAACAGACACTATTGGTAGCCCTCATTGTGGTCTGTGTGTACAGCCTTGTTGTAGTTAAGTCTTTTATTTTTTAATATATTTTATTGATTTTTTTTTTTTTAACAGAGAGGAGGAAAGAAGGGAAGAGAGCTAGAAACGTCGATGAGAGAGAAAGATCGACCAGCTGCCTCTTGCACACCTCCTACCGGGGATGTGCCCACAACCAATGTACATGTCCTTGACTGGTATCAAATCCTGGACCTTTCAGTTTGCAGACCAACACTCTATCACTGAGCCAAACCGGTTTCAGCTGTAGTTAAGTCCTATTGTTGTTGGTATAACTGGGAAGAATTGACCTCCAGGCCAATTGCTATGTGTATCAGCTGTGTCTCTGCTGGGAAATCTGTACTGGAGTCAGCCTTATAGGACCAGACTTGCAAAATTGCAAATGCTTCTGTGCTCAGCTTGGATGGGGCGGAGACTCAAGTCTTGGCTTCCTGTCAGCCATGCTCTTACAAGTGTGCCTGCAGACCTCTGCCTTCCATGGCTCCCCTGATTTCAGTCTAGCAGTTCAGATTCCCCACGGTTCACCTGGAACCAGGGTTCAGTGCAGTCAGAACTGGGGTTCAGTGCATTCAGGAGCTTCCGACTCTCTTCTGCTAAGGAGAGCGAGCGGCAACCTCAGCAGTCAGTCTTCCCTGTACCTTTGCATATTTCCAAGGCAGCCTCAACTATTGCCTTGATCCCACAAACCTTCACATCATGCTACAGACATCTCGTCACCATGTGTCTCTTTCTCTGCTTTACCTTTGTTCAGAGCACACAGGACATCCTGACTTCATGTTATGCATGTGCTGGCTGGTATGACTCTTTCATGCAAACATGCCATCAGGATATGCTCTTTGGGTTGACTACTGCACATTTAGTGCCTGGCCTATAGGTGGCGATCAATACATACCTAATAAAGGAGCCAGTGAATGAATTCCTGTTAATCCAACCTACACATTTGATGAGATACCAACCAAAATTCCAAAGGAATTTGATCAAATGATTCAAAATTCATTCCTACTAAAATTGAAAATATGAGTAGTTTTGAAATAAATTTTAATTGCAGAAAATTGTTAAACACAAATTGAATAAATGTTCAGAGGTACATATATAATGATGATCATCACAGAATTATTTAAAAAGTAGAAAACAAATTTTACGTCCATTAACTGCAGCCAAATTACTATATAATTTAGCACATAAAAGATACTATGAGATATTATTTTAAGAAATAATTTTAATATTATTAGAATACATTATCAAACATAAATATAACCTTAAATGATTTATAAATATGGATAAGTATATATTTACATAAACTGCATTCTGTGTCAAAGGATGCATATTAAGATATGTATAATTATTTCCAGTTCAGTAAGGGGATGATCACTTACTTTAAATCTTTCTCTTTTTATCTATAAACATGAGTTATTTATGTTAAAAAAAACAAACAAAAAACACCTACTTTCTTTTTGAAAAAGAGAAAATGTGGGGATAAGGAAGAGGTCTAGTATAATCCACCTGGATAAAGAAGCAGGTGGTTTTGCCTAAAAGTGGGCAGTTGTTTTAACTTTTCTCAGAACCAAACTGTATTTCTAAAAGTAAATGCCAAGCCTATAATCAAATTGAATTCTGGCAAGACTGCATTCAAAAGTAGATACACTTGACTGTATCACAGAACATTAACTCTGACATACAAATATCCCAGATATTTCCCCTCCTTCCTATGCACATATGTTTTGTTGTTTCTATGTGGGACTATTCTGCATTATTCGTTTTTAACTCAGTCTTATGATGCTCACTTGCCTTGCTTATATTTATTTCTAACTCCACTCTAGTCCACATCACCTTGCCCGTTCTTGAAGCTTCTTGCTATTCTGTTTTCTTTGTTTTATTATCCTCTTTTAAACGAAGTTCTAAACATAGTTGAATGAAAAATTATATTAATGTCATATAAAAAGTTACAACTTTCTAAATTGTTTCAATTCTTATGTTATTTTTCTTCTTTGTTTTTCTTGTTTTCATTGATGGAAATGTACACATACCCAGGAAAATATAGGGAATTTCTTGTGTTTCACTTAAACAGAATATTTCCTATTTACTACTTACTAAACTTTTACCTGAGGCCTAAGAGTTTCTCAAAAAGAGAGATTTTGTATCCAAGCATATTTTCCATGAATGCAAAGTCCATAAAATGAGATCATGTTGAGAATTATTTCCACTTCTGGTTTAAGTCATTCAAACACTTGCTTTTGTTCAGAATAAAAGTCTAAGTGTTCCACTGGCCAGCTAAGAACAAGATGTAACTGCAGGACAGAGTGGGGCCTGTGAGCTCCCAGGAGCCACACCTCAGGTGTTCCTCCCAGTGTCAGCAGCCCCAGGAGTTGCTACACAGCAAGGTCTGGGGAGGACCAGTGAGTCATGGACACAGGTTTTCTGCACTGACCTGCAAGGAGAGCCCACACCTGCCCTTGCCCAACTCCTGCCTGGCCTCACCTCTCATTGTCTCTGAGCCACTCCAGGGCCCAGAAACAGGCCACGAATTGCTCCTTGAGCTCCATTTGACATTTCTCTGCCACCTCCTGTAGCAGCACTATCTGTTCCATTACTTTCTGCTCTTGGGCTCACAGGGAAGGACTACATGCAAACACGGCCCAAGTGGGAGTGAAGAGTGGGACAGGGACCTGGTCCCAGATCTTTGCACATAGGGTCACCCTCCTTTCTCTAATTCTAATGAAGGCCTTCCTGTGGTCAGAGATGGCATCACTAGTCCTTCTTGCAAGAGGTAATCTGTGATGCCACACCATAACAATAGCCAGCAACTGAAGGGTTCTCCCACTTCTGTTATAAAACTTTCCAAAAAATGGAAGATCCAAGGGTTGGAGCCCAGGAGTATGCTGGCCTGGGCATTTCTGATTGTCATTCCGCTCATTGCCCAGGGAAAAACCACTGTTACTCACCTTCTCCTTTTTTTCTAGGTTAATCTGATTCCCCTGGAAGGCAGACAGCCCAGTCCATCACAAAGAGTCTCCTGGCCAGGACAAGTTCCCTCTGCCCACCTTCTCATGGGGCACAACTGCCAGGTCCAAGCAGGGGCTGGAAAAACAGTAGAAGACAGGACTAGAACCCAGGCCAGGCTCAGGGCTCAAGAAGAGGGGGTATGGATCACTATGATGAATAAGATGCCCCGGATTCCAGGGGAGCCTGTGCTGAGACCTCAGGACTCAGTATGTATGGGGTTCTCTGTCCCCAAAGCCCAATCATAGTCACCCTAACTCAGGCCCCAGGTCACCACCACCAGAAAATCCTCCATCCTGGTGTACAGCATCCTCAGGTCTTTCAGATATTTCCCAAGGTTGGGACACACTGGACAAACAGGTGAGGGTGGGATTAACCTCTTCTCTCAGGTGCCCCCATGCCCTTCTCTGAAAGCCTCCCACCTTCAGACTCCTGAGCTTCCCGTATGGAGCAGCCTAGGACCCTTAGGTGCTCAACTCAATTGTCCCTTCCTTCACTCTGTAGTAGCTCCCCTCCCAGGAGCTCCACTTGGTAAACCACAGCATCAGTGATCCCGGGCCAACCCATCCTCATAACCATCCTGCACTCAGCTCTCTCAAACCCCCTCTTGGAAACTTGTAAGGGAGGGGATCATGTTCTGTGGGAACAAGAGGTAGAACTGGAGGAGGAACACCTCCTGTCTTGACTTGAAAGGCTCCAGCTGGGAAGTCAGAGGCCCCTCTCCTCTGACACTGGAGCACCCTCCAGACAGGCTCACTCAGTTTCTTCTACAGCCTCATCTTGGATCCCACAGGTTCCACATCAGAGTGGGACACTTGGAGGGTTGCTTCCAACTGGTGGAGTCAGGGCCATTGAGGTCATGCCCACCTCACCCCATTTTCCTCTCCACCCCAGACCTCACACCCTGGATATCTGACCCAAGTCAGGTGGTGCCAGGGTCACCCCAACTCCAGCATGCTCTGATTCTGGATGTCTCCCAGCTACAATACTCACTGGCTGTGTGTGACCTTGGCCTGGTATTCCTGACCTGTTGCCCCTTCTGGAAAGTAGGAGACCTCCAACTAGCTCACAGGTTCTCCTGAGGACTCAGTGTCATTCCTGTCATCATTGTTCTCACCCTCAGCCCTCCAGGTGGGGCAGGGCAGGGAGCTCTGCACAGTCCTTTCCTGCCCTAAACTTGTGACAATCCTGTGAGAGATGCAACACAGGATAGTTACCCCTCCATGTCCCTCATGAGGGGACAGAATGGGAGCAAGTGCTCTAGGGGCACAGTGGAAAGTCAGGATGCACACCCTTCTGTCTCTGGTCCAGAAAGGGGGACCTGAAGCCAAGCAGCCTTTTAGTTCCCCTGGACGATGAGAATTTGGTTGGCTGCTTGGTTTATATCGATAAAGAAATGAGTGGGTAATAACCATTGAAATTCCCCAAGTATTTATACCATAGGCCTGAGCCTCAGAAGTACCCTTCAGTAGGCTGCAGAAGCAGCAGCAGCACAGTCCAGGTGGGGGTTACTCTCTTTTTAAAGGACAAAACCTGGTACTTTTACACTAAAGCCATTGGAGGTCCAGCTGTTGCTAGTCCTAGGAACAAACCCGAGTGCCTGCTCTCTCCCCACATGCACACACACCTTTTCTGCAGCCTCCTGAGAGCTGTCAAAGTTTTGTTATCTCTGTTATGCTTCTTAAGAAAGTGAGTCTATTTTCCACTGGAAAAATAAGCCTATTTCTCAAAGATAGGAGAAAAGAAAGATTTTCCTCTATCTGCCTACGAAGCAAAGGTTCTCTGGATTTATAGAAATACTTACAAGAAAAGTCTGGAGAAAAAGAATTTCATTACAGGAATGAATGAAATAAAAATAATTATAGAATTTGCTGTTATTGCTCTCATGGTAATGTGTTTGTTTGCATAAATCCAGTAAGAGTCTGGTTTCTTCATAGCAGGACATAAGACAGTTTCTAATTGGGGTTTTATTACCCAAAACTTTACTGAAAGGTCATGTCTGAGGGGGACATGCCAGGACTCTGGCTGTCACCAGAAACCTGTAAAGAATGGACATTGACTTTGAAGCTGAGAAGTCCCTTGGATAATTAGCCTGGTACCTTGCTTGGTCATGTGGTTCATGGTGGTCTTTCCACGTAAGGAACAAAGGTTACTTTCCTGAGAGATGGCATGAAAGGAACCTGATGACACACGTGGGGACCTCAAAAACAGAAGGAAAATGCCCAAACTCATAGTTATTGGAGGCAAAGCCACATGGCAACTGCATTGCATGGCTTCTTTGCCCAGGATATAAACATTCTCATTAGATTCCAGCAAAGCATTTTTAAAAAAATAGTGTATGTTATCAACAGTCATTTTGTTGTCTTTATGCAGACAATCAGGCCAAATTATAATTAGATTTAATAGAATAAATAAATTGGTCTTAATTTGGCTCTAAAATAAAAATGATACACAAGAAAAATTGTGTTTCAACAGGAAATTATTAGAATGGATATTTTTTTTTCTTCCCTAGACTTTTTATCATCATTCTGTCATTCTAAATTTTGCACAATAATACTATAGTTTATAACACTGTTTGTCTCCTCCAGGTTACAAGCCTTACAGGCACCTAGGGAATACCACCCATAGGCACCATTGCCACCTCCTTCTATGCTCAGGCCTCCTCATTCCTCTGACAGAGAGCAAGGATCTCTTGGCTCTGAGAGAAAGCTTTGACCCAATCCAGCAAGAATTGGTTTCAGAAGAACCATGAAGTCCCCTTTCCCTGAAAGAATTCAGAGCTAAGATCCTTGGGGGGAATGTGGTAGGCAGTTAGACAGACACAAGCAGATCCAGGACCATGGGCGCACTGGAGCAAAATCTATGGGACCCTGAGACTTACTTCTAAATCACTTTAACTGCTCTGAAGCTGGCAATGGAGGAACCTATGTAGAACTGAATTTGAACTCTATTTGGAAAGAATGGGTAGTTTTTGTGTAATAGAAGGCATAGGGTATGGAGATGCATTGTGAAGGAAAAAGAAAGTGGGTTCTAAAGCTGGTTATTTCTGAAAGTTGTAAGGTTTGTAAAGAAGGTTTATGAAACTTGAAGAGATATCTCAAAAAGAAATTGTAGTTATACTCAATTATAAATCTAATCGGATTAATGAATCTAACATAAACTCATACAGAATTTGTTTGATCCTTTCCATTCATCAGACTTAAAAGGGGTAATCTCCTCAGAGCAGAGGTGAAATTAGTGGCGCTGTTGCAATATTATGAATTTAATAATAAAATTAAATATAGCATAAGGTTGAAGATATCAACCTTATCGGAGAAGGAGGAATGATGAGGGAACCTATAATCTGATAGATTGAGGACCTAAATTAATCTGAAATTTAATCATGTTTTTAAATCTTAGAACACAAATACTTATGTGAATAGGGCATTAAATTTCTCATATATGAACAGGGGGTTAAATTTTTCTTAAAGTTTCCTTTTCAAGGCCTTTGCAAAGCAATTGAAGAGGTGACTTATCTATGAATCCAGCAAGAAGAACCAATAAGCAGATTCAGACCAACCCACCATGATTCAAGATTTTATCTCATCAACATCATCTCATCCATCACTTGATGACTAAAGGACAATAGCTGAAATCTACAGACCTCCAGATCTGCCTCTCCCTACCCCCTTTTTCTGTATAAACTTATCCCCTGTGCCTTGCTGAGGAGACAGGATTTGATGCTTGTAAGAGCTCTATCTTCTAGGTGGCTAGCCTTCCCAGTAGACGCCTAATATGATTCAACCTTCTGAATTATTGGACACAGCGTTGGGCAGCCTGGGCCCAACCTGGCTTTTTCTAGGAACATAACTACCTTGCCATACCGGCCAGGAAGAAATATTTTTCACATTAGATGTAGACATATTAGCAAACAAAAATATAACATGCTTTTAAGTTGTGGAGTGTATATTTACATATGTTGAGAATATCTGAAAAGATATATAAAAGTATGAATACTTATTTTCAATTTAGTATGTGGGTGATTTTCACTTACTATAATTTTTGCTCTTTCCTACCTATAATCATGACTTATTTTTATAATGAAAAAACCTACTTTTGAAATGAAAATAGTATCTAGTCCAATTTTTTATTGTAAAGATGAAAATATTGGTCTAAAATTATCAATTATTTGTGTATTAAGCATTAAAGATGGAAATAAAGATGTTTGTCCAGAATAATCTTCCTGGAAAGACAAGCAGGTTACATTTTCCCTAACTGTTGGGTAATAGTTTCTCAATCAAATAGTACTTGTAGAAAACAATTCCATGCATGGCCATCAAATTGCATTGTGGCAAGACAAGGATTCAGAGACAGATACATTCAATTAATTGGACATATGTATCAGAAGATTAAAAGAGCAAAAACATCTCTTTTGTTTCCTGTTTCATCCCCACATGCCTTTTCTTCTTTCTATATTGGTTTATTTTGCTTTATTCGTTTCTCAGCAAGATTATAGAACTGTGAATGGCCTTGCTATCTTTATTTTACATTTATTCCTATTTCCACTGTATTCAACCTCATCTATATGGGAAATGTGAGGGCATCTTCTTGTTACTCAGTGCCTTTATGTTTACATTTTTTTTTCTCTTTCACATCTCATTCTTACATAGTTTAAGAAAAACAACTATTTTGATGTGCTAGGAAAAGTCACAACTCCCTACATTGTTTCAGTTGTTAAACATTTTCATTGTTAGTATGAAATGCTTTACAAGTTCCCTGTACCTTATCTTTACATTTTTGTTTTCCTGCTATTACTCTTGCACAGTCCATTTCTTACCTTATTTCAACTTTTTCTCTAGTTCTGCTCTTTCTCCTTTCTCTCCTGTTGCCTCCTAAATACCTTGCTGTGTTGCCCTAGGTGTGCTGTGTAATTCCCAGATATGGAATTACTAAGTCTTCACCATACGTACCACAATGAAAGGTTAATTCATGGTAAGGGGTCTGGACAGACTAGGGGCTGGGTGCTCTGTCCTCCCTTCAGTGAAGAATGAGGCTGGATACACCTTCTCCCTCAGATCAGGAGTTACCTAGAGCACTTTGCAACCAGAGCCCAAACTGGGGCCTCAGCTGGGATGTTTCCACATTGCTGGTCATCTATGCATATGCCCAAAGCAGCCTCAACTATCACCTCCATCCCACAAACCTTCACAGCATCCTACACACAACATTACCTTTTAAGCTTTTATCTCTTTCTCTGCTTTACTTTTTGTTCAGAGCATGCATTCTGATTTCACTGTAGGCATGTGCTGGCTGCTTTGACTCTTTCATACAAACATGCCATCAGGACATTCTGTTGGGTTGAGGACTGTGCTTCTAGTGCCTGGCCCATAGGAGGTGCTCAACACATACCTCAGAAAGGGGCCAGGGAATGAATTCCTCTTAACCCAATCTACTAAGCTGAAGAGTTCCCAATCAATATTGCAAGGAAATTTGATGAAATGATTCAAAATGCATACGTACAAAAATATCAAATGTGCTTTTTTGAAACAAATTGTATTTGCAGGAAATGATTCAAAATGAATTCAATAAATGTTCAGAGGTACCTATACAACAGCTATCATCAAAGAGTTATTCATAAAGTAGAGAAGAAAATAATTTTAAGTCCATTAACTATGGCCAAGTTATATAATTTATCATGAAGCAGGAAAAAAGATACTGGAAGATATCATTTTGCATAAATAATTTTAATATTGGTAAATATTTTACAAAACATGAATGTAATAAAAATGTATTTATAACTACTGTTAAGAGTATATTTACATGGGATTATAACTATATATATATAGAGAGAGAGAGAAATAGGTATACTTCACATTGAGTTTCTAACGTCCGGAATAATTTCCTAGGACCGTGACTCCAGCTGGCAGGACCGGATGTAACTGCAGGACAGAGTGGCACCTATGAGCTCCCAGGCCTTTGGTGTCCCTCCCAGTGTCAGGAGCCCCAGGAATTGCTACACATCAAGGTCTGTGCGGGATCAGGGAGCCATGGACAATGGTTCTCTGGACTGACCAGCAGAAAGCATCCACTCCTGCTCTTGCCCAACTCGTGCCCGGCCTCACCTCTCATGCTCACTGAGCCGCTTCAGGGCCCAGAACCAGGCCAGGAAGTTGTTCTCAGGTTGTATTTTATACTTCCGGGCAGCCTTCTGCAGCACCACTATTTCCTGCAGTATTTTATCCACCTGGGGCCAGAGGGAAGGAGAGGATGCAGATACTGCCTCATTGGGAGTGCAGAGTGGAGCAGGGGCACAGCTCTCAATCTTTGAACTCAGGGGCACTCTGCTTCCACCTAATTCCACCCAGACCCTTCCTATGCTCAGAGATGGCCATCAACACTCCTTCCTCTAGGTTATCTTTTACTCCCATGCCCTCAGCCATCAAATGGAGGCTTCTCCCCATTCCGTAATCAAAGTCTCCCAATAAATGGAAGATGCAGGAGGTAAAGCCCCTACGTGTGCTGGCCAGGGCGTCTCTGATTCTCACTCCCCTCCCCTGCTCCTCAGCAAGTGCCCAGCGCCTCAGGTTTTCTTTTTATTTTTTTTATTTAGTTTTTTTTCTATTTTGATCTGACTTCGCCTAAAAGGCAGACATCTAAGACCCATCAGAAAGAAACTCTTGTGCCCTTCTTTTGCATGTTACACTACCACCAAGACCCAGGAGGGGTGGGAAACTGGAAAAGACAGAACTTGGATCAAGGCCAGGTTCTGGCTCCAGAGGAGGTGTAACAGATGGCTATGATGAGCTGTCGCTCCAGCTCCAAGGGGAGACTGTGCTGAGAACTCAGGGCTCAGTATGGGCTTTCTGTCCCCCAAGGTCAATCCTGGTCAGCCCAGCTCAGGCCCCAGTTACCAACCTCCAGATCATCCTTCATGCTCGCGTCCATCCTGTGCAGAAGAGTCAGGTATTCTCCCAGGAAGGGAACACACTGGCAAACAGAGTAAGGGTGGGATCAGCCCCTTCTTTCAGGTGCCCACGGACCCTCTCCTGAAAGCCTCCTGCTCTCAGCTACCCGACCACCTCAGTGTTCTCATGTGGAATAGCCCAGGTGCCTAAGGGCCTCCACTCAATTGCTTCCTTCCTCATCTGCAGGAACCTCTCTTGATCACCTCCCAGGATCTCCTTTGGGCAATACCTACGCCCATGTGCATCCTACACTCAGCTCCCCAGGCCCTCCTCCTGGTCATGTCTAAGGGAGGGTTTTAGGTTCTGTGTGCACAGGAGATGGGGCTGGAGGAAGAATGCCTCCGTCTATTGACTTGAAGGCCTCCAGTGGGGAGCACAAACACCCTCTGCTCTGACCACGGAGCATTCCCCAGACAGGCTCACTCACCTTCTTGTGCAGCCGCTTCCTGGATCCTCGGAGGTAGAACATCATAGAGGCACACCTGGAGGACTGATTCCACCAGGGTGGATGGCAGAGTCATTGAGCTCATGCTCCCCTCACCCCACTTCCCCACCATTCCTGACCTCACACCCTGGACATCTGACCTAAGTCAGCTGGTACCAGTGCCACACTGACTCCAGCATGCTCTGATTCTGGATGCCACACAGTTGCAATGCTCACTGGGTGTGATTGACCTAGACCTGGCCTGACATCCCTGACCCATCCATCCTCTGAAAGTGGGTAACTGCCACCTAGCTCACAGATTCTCCTGAGGACTTAGTGTCATTCCTGTCATCATTGTTCTCACCCTCAGCCCTCCAGGTAGGATAGGTCAGTGAGCTCTGCACAGATCTTTCCTGTCCTGAAATTGTGACCACTTTGTGAGGCCTGCAGCAGCAGTTGGTCACCCCTGCATGTCAATCAGGTGGGGACTGACTGGCAGTGAGTGCTATAGGGGCACAGTAGGCAGTCTGAGAGAGCACACCCCCCAGTCTCTTATCCAGCCAGTGGGACCTGAGACCAAGCATCTCTTTTGTTCCACCTGCACAGGGACCAAGGAGATACCTCTTCCTGGTAATTGGGACCTAGAGGGTGAACATTTCCAGGGAACCTTTAAGTGACAAACTACCAAAGCCACAGCCTGTGCAGTCTCCCCATCCCTCTTGGCCTCCTCTCTGCAGATGTCCAGGCTCACTCTACCTTGATGAACTGTTCCCTGCTTCGGGAGTTGTCCTCTTTGAACAGTTTTTTAACGGTAACTGTGTGCCTCCTGAAGAGATGGAAAGAGGAAAGACATGATTAGGAAAAATTGGTAAGAAGGGTTAACAGCAAATTCCTTTAAACAATGTCATGTTTCCTACTGCCTTGCTGAGGGTATCTCTGGGTTCCTCTGATCAGTAGGGTCTCCGTGGGACTGGGGTAGGACTCTCATGGTTCTCTCTGGGGCCCCTTCCCAAATTGAAAGAGAAGTTCTGTTTTGATCAGTTTGGGTTTCAATTGGGCATAGGGTTCTGGTACTGGAAACACGAAAATCTTCCATTTGGATCAATGCAGTGTCTGGCATTGAAGGAGACTGTCTCCTGAAGAAGACTTAGTGGCCTGAGGAGCCAGAGAGCCTTAGAGACCCGGCCCACAAGACCAGTCTTTGTCCCCAGGGTTGGCTGCCTCCTAGGAGGTGAGGGAACACTGGAAGACATATGGGAGTCACATTAGCAGGCTTGCTGAGATGGGAGAGGTCTACACACCTGGAAACTTTCCCCCAAGTCTCCTGCAGTCGATGAATGGACACGCTCTGCAGAGCGGCCAGGATGGCGCGCAGTGAGGAGAAGTTCCTCAGGGTCCTGCACTCCTGGGGAAGAGGAGACATGTGCTGTGAGACATGTGCTGTAGCTTCAGGCACCCTAGATTGGCTGCTCCTCTTGATAGGACAGATGCTCAGGATGGGCACATTTAGCACCCAAAAACCAACTCTCAGAATGAGGAGGATCCCAAACCAACTCAAGGAAGGAGCCACGAATGAAGTGAACCTCCCAGCACAGGGATGGGGGAGACAAGATCTGAGTGACCCTGGCAAAGCGGACCTGGAGGCTGTGCCTGGGCTCTGATCTCAGTCTTCAGTCCTGACAGTTGTCTGGGCAGAAGAGGCATTTTTCAAGGACCCGCGCAGGGATGCTGCTGGGCCTCCCCTAATATACCTTGGCCACCTTAATCCAGTGCTCCACCATTTTGACCCTGTCCTGGGCTGTCATGCTTGAGTTCCCAAGGCAGGTGGTGATCACGCAAGTAGCCACATGGTAGAATTATAAGACAGTGGCACTGACTGTGGATACCATGTGCCCCTTTCTAAGCTCAGTCCTCTGTGACCAGATGGAGCCAAGGCACTGGTGTGGCAGCACCTTCTTGAACAGCTCCTGAGAAGAAGCCCCACCACACTCCAGTTCAGGATTCCCAGTCCCTGAAAGGGACACTAATCAAGACTGAATGTGCAGGAAGCTGAGGATTTGCCTGAGCCTTGGAATCCATGGGATTTGTTTTCGGTCCACCCAGGGCACCCAGCACTGGATGCCCCAGGGCTCAAGACTGTTGTGGGAAGGGACAGTAGCATCTGCCTCCAGCCCATCATCAGGGACTCCAAGCTACCAGGAAGTAGCTTATGTCTGCTCACCCCAAAAGGGCATCTTCCAGCATCTGACATACCTTTGGAATAATTCCCCATTCAGTGCACATTTCCTTGTGACAGCTACAACCACAGCTGTTTGTCTCACTTGGTGTTAAACACACATCAGTGGCCTGATAAGTGCTGAGGCCACTGAACCTATGTGCTCATGGATGGTTGAGCCATGGATCCGGCTACACACAGAGAGCTCCCCTCCCCACAATCCTGGCCACACCACACCCAGCTTTCTGTCTCCTCTCCCTCATTTAATCTGCACAGTCACTCTGTGCAGCAGGGCCTGGGGTGCCCACCTCCACAGCCCATGGAGTTGGCTGGACAGCAATGCTTGGGGGTTGAGAAAGTTATCAAGGACCCATGGGTGGTAAAGTGGTTGAGCTGTGATTTGCATCAAGATCATAGGAGTGGAGATCAGGGAAAGGCAGGTTGGGCAGCCAAGGGCAGAGGAGAGTCCTGTCCCTCCCACCCTGACAGACCAAGACTCACTGCATCCATCGCTGTTATTTGCTCGGCCACCAGTCTTGGAGGGAAGGTCAGGAGGCGAAGCTTCTTTTCCCTTCTATGGTGCTTATGGGTCACAGCCATGAGGTAGTCGGTTGTTGGGGATGGAGCTGGCTCTCGGATCAGAGCTGGTGGTCCAGAAGGCTCCAGCAGTATCACACCCAGAATGGGCTCTAGCCCAGGAGTGGGCCCTTCCTCTGGCTCTTGGGTGTGCTTGAGCTCTTTAAGTGGTTGTAGAGCAGGTTAAAGAGAAAGGTACTTGCACATGCCTCACTTTCCCGTGCATTTCCACACACAGGAAAGATGTGACTGTCTTTAATGGAAGACTGTCCCATGAAACACCCCACACCCCACCCCACTAACCCAATCCTCTTCCCAGACTACAGTCCCCTCACCTTCCCACTGTGCCTCTGTAGGCTCCAGTTCTTCCTACTCCATCCAAAGACTTCTTATGAGGCCCACTGGGTATTTGACAGGAAGGCTGTGCAGCACCAAGGCCTGCTTCATGATGAGCCCAGGGAAAAGGAGGGGTTGGCCAAAATGTTGTATCAGGTCTGGCCAGGTTCCCATCACAGAAGCCGTGGCCCTGGAGAGTGGCAGGTGGGGAATAAAGTCACAGTCCTGGTCATTCCTTCCACTCTGCCCTTCAATGACACCCTTATTTAGGACTGAGCCTCTGTGCAGGCCCCTCCCCATCCAGAGGAGAGTCCTATGCAAACCCTGGACACCTGTGTAGCTGTCATGGTTGGAGCATTCGTGGACCATAGCAGGTTTAACATGGAGTCTGTGTGAGACTCTTCTTCCCACTGGCAGCTCTCCTGAAGGTCTTTTACGCTGCTCACCCCAACCCTCCATACCCCTGGGCATCTGGGCTGAGGACTGAGACAGACTTGTGAGCAGCCTGCTCACCACCATCATGTTCTGAGCCAGCCCATGGGGGTCAGAGGAGGTGGATGTGGAGAGGGGCAGGCAGAGCAGGATGTGTCTGAGGTGGGGATTGAATTGTGAGGGTCAACTCAGTCCAGCCTTTCCTCTGGGTCAACAAGGCCAGGGACCCCATCCACTGTCCTGTTTGGCTCCTGTCTCCTTATGGAGGAGCCATCAGAGCTCAGGCCTCCCTTGTGAATCAGAGGATGTGTGAGACTGGGGATCTGCCAAACCCTGCCCTTCCTAAGCACCCACTCTGCTAACACAGGAGACCCTCCTTCTGCTCCCACAGACCACTCACATTGCTAATTGCTCCTGCGGTGGTTCACCCAGATCATTATGCAGAGCTATCCCTCCAGAGGCAGCAAACACCTTGATGGCATCAGCTCTGATGAATGGTGGACATGACCTGTTAATGATGGACAGTGTAACTTTCTGACTTAGTGACTAGAACAGAGGCCAGCGATTGTGTCTGCTTCATTCCTTGAGTCAGGCTAAGTGTCTCCAAGAGTGCCTGCCTGTGGTAGGAGCTTAGCGCAATTGAATAAAATGAACTCCAACCAGAACCATCTGAGCCATCTGAGTGGGCCTGGATCCCTTCTATCCGCTGCTATCCCCCATGTGTCTACACCTAGGACCAGGACAAGATCAGCTGGTAAAATCTCAAACTGCTTGACAGGTTTTCTTCCACTGCTTTTCCAAACTCATATGCCACAGGTTGCTGATGGGGGTTCAGGGCACTTTCCATAGGACAGACAGACATAAGTGGAATGAAAACCACATCTGGTCCAGCAGCCCTTTCTGCTGAGCCAAGCAGCAGTTAAGCGCTGCCATGGCTTGTCCCTACATCAGTGCCTACAAGAGCCCTATGATGTTGATCCTGTACCACCACGCTTTCCAGGGGAGCATTCTGAGGCTCAGAGTGATGAGATGACATTGCCAAGAAACACAGGTAGCAATGGGCAGAGTCCCCACTGCAGTGAAGAGGGGACACGTGTTCACCTTGTTAACAGCTCTTCGAGGAACCACTGGGCCCTGGAGAAGGCCGGGTGGATGGGCATCAGGGTGCAGACGTGGGGGATATTTCCAGCCGGGAAAGCTGGGACCAGGGACCCCACCACTTTCTCCAAGGTGCATATCTGGATGGCCCGCATCCACACAGGCCTCACGAAGTCTCTGAGTTAACTCAGCGGCACACTGTGTGGGACAAGGTGGGACATCCAGTCAGTGGCATCTCCAAGAATCCCAGGAGGTGGAGGTCTAGAGCTCACACAGGAGTCCCAGACTCTCAGGAATAAGGGTCTAGGTTTGTAATGTTCCACTGAAGTTCATGAGTGGGGCATGTTGGTGTAATTGCTACTTTTTGGGCAGGTTTGTATGCTTGATTGGTTTAGCTTAGGAACAACAAACCTAAAATAGTTTCTATGATGATCATTGTCCCCATGAGGCCTCAAGAACCATCCTCATTATAGAGATGAGATCACAGAGCTTAGGGATGTCACTTGTCTTCTCAAGTGCATGCAGGTCAGAAACGCAAACTGTCCTGCATGACATTTTCTCTCAGCTACATGAGACTTATCTGCCCCCGACATGGATGCAAAGGTGGTAGGAACCTTGCCCATCCCCTATGTGGGGAAGGTATCCATCATAGACATGGCCTATGAAAACATTGACTAAAAAAAAAAAAAAAAAGACACTTTTGTTTCATTCGTTTACATCAAAGGACATTTTTAGACCCTCATTGTGGAGAACCCAGATTCTGCAAATGGGCAAATGCCTTTAGTCTCCAGACTGGAGGAGTGTGATCATTAGGCATGAATCTGAGTAGAGGACTCCAGAGGGAACAAATCCATGTGGTGGGTGTAAAGTGACAGGTGACCCAGTATCCCTGTGAGGCTATTGCCAATAACGGAACACTGTGATTCCCTTGAATGGCCTGACATTGGACCAGTGAAAATTTCAATGAGTGAGAAATCCCAGGGCCAGGCTGGGAGCAAGACAGCAACTTTAAAGAAAATTTAAAACTTCTCATTTACCAATTATTTTACTATTTTATTATAAATATTCCTAAGCATATTTGTTACTACTGTATCAGTATGGTGGAAATAAAATATAATGATGTGCTACTAAAATATCTTATGTCTATGTTCAGTACCATCATTTTGGCAGTTTGAAACTGATGATGATAAGAGTATTTGCAGCAAGAATATTGACAAATGCTACAAATCTTGACTTCACTTAATGTATTATTGAATGCTTAGACTTAAAATAAAATAGTGGAACAGATTAGCAATGCAGATTAAAATTATAAGTGTATCATGCAAGTGGGATTTAAATTGTACATAGGCTAATATTTGAGAAAAAAATTGCTTCTTGTATTTTAAAACTAACAATTCCATATGGCAAAGAAGTCTCTTGAATTATTGAGGAATGAGTGAATTTTAAACATACATAGATGCTGCACTATCTTCCTATTGTTTAAATAATAAATTCATTTTTAAAGTAAGCAAAATATTCTGAGCAGACATTTCAACTAGAGATAAAGACAGTGTAAATAAATGCATGGAGAAATGCTCACCATAAAAAAATCCTTAGGGAAATGGAATAAAATGAAAGTGAGTTAACACTACACTCATTTCCAGGACTACAGTTTATTTTTTTATTTTTTTAAATATATATTTTATTGATTTTGTACAGAGAGGAAGAGAGAGAGATAGAGAGCTAGAAACATCGATGAGAGAGAGTCATGGATCAGCTGCCTCTTGCACACCCCCTACTGGGGATATGCCCTCAGCCAAGGTACATGCCCTTGACCGGAATCAAACCTGGATCCTTCAGTCCCCAAGCCGATGCTCTATCCATTGAGCCAAACCGGTCTCGGCTCCAGGACTACAGTTTAAAAAGATTAACCCTGGCGTGTGCTGGCCAGGGAGTGGAATAACTGGAATTTTCGTTAGAGTGGGTGGGTAGGATGACAAAGGGAATAACAATTTTAGATCATATTTTTGCATATCTTAAAATGTAAGACATTCACCTACACTGCAACAGTTTGATAACTAAAACATATAACTTGAAAAAGAACTGAATGCAAGTATTCCCAGCAGATTTATTTATAATACCACAAACCTGAAATAATTAAAATCATATAAATATCAATAGATAAAGTGATTATCCATAGAACACAGTATTACTCAGCAATGAAAAGAGTTAACTATTCACATAAGCATGGAGGGTCGGGAATGGGGGCTGAGCTGCACAATCACCCACAGAGCATGATGACATCTGTGCTCCCTGGGGCTGAAGCCAAAGGGGCCGGGAGAATCTCTGGGCCTGGACATGCCCCCTGTGGTCTCTGCACCTTCCAGCCAGGGGCTGAGGCTGGGCCATTTTGGATTCAGGTGGTAGAGAAGCTCAGATTCCTCTCGGGAGTCAAGGGTGGGGGCCCCTGTGACAGCTGGGCAGGTGGGTGTGGGCAGGGGAAAATGCAGGGCAGTTGCCAGGGAGAGTTGTGTGTGTTGCTGGGACCCTTTTTAGTCACTCTGTTCTTTGGGTCCATGCTCACTGGGAAATGGAACAAGAGCGGCTGCAGGAGTTCCCAGGGTGTCATGACCTGGGCATCAGCATGTGCTCCAGGAAAACTGGTGACCCAGGCAGGTGCACCCAATCCACTGTGATAAAGTGGTCCGGCCATTGATCTTCCCCGGGAGGGGGAAGAACTCTCTCTGCAGAGGCCGATTCTCTTTCTGCCCATCAGGAGGGGTTGCTGGCTGCTGAGCCAGGAGGTCCTCTCCCCGGTGGCAAGGGTCTTAAATTTTAACCATTGAAGGAGGTTGCATACATTTATAGCTCTTGTGAGAAGAAATGTCCCTGATCTTTCCTTAATGGTTAAACATCCACCCTGTTGCTCTGAGACAGGGCTTCTGCCTATATGCCCACCCCTGCACACTATTGCCTCTGCCTTGGATGTCCCCACTGATGCTGGGGCATGGCCCGTCCTTTTCAGGGGTTGGCAGAGAGGGGCCTAAGGCAAGGCTCTGGGAAGGGTTGGGTCCTGTGTCTGCCTCAGAGGAGCCGGCCAGGGCTCTTGTGTCTCCAGCCAGAGGTCTCTCCAGGTCCCTATGCCCAGGCACCTGTCCCACTTCAGCCCCTGATGCTTTGGGCTCACAAATAAGTTCACTTTTGAAAAGTCCTGTGTCTGGCCAGCACACACACACTCACCCCCAATTGCCACTGGCATCGTTTGGGCCTCTATTTTAGCATTTCTTGGTGTAAATTTCCATTTTGCTTGATGTGGGGAGCTGCCCTGAAAGCAGGGGTCTCACTTGTGGAGACATAGCTCTCTTTTCCTCCCTCGCTGCACAGCAGGCAGTGGGAAACTACTGCTGTTTGCAGTTATCAGGAATTGTTTTGACTTGCAGCACAAGGATTGTGTGCATTGCTAGCCTTGACATTTACTTGCCCTGGTTAAATAACAGTCAGCAGATTTAGTGGTGCAAATCTATTTTTGCGTAAACAAGGAACTTACTGCTTTTGCCTAGATTGCTGTGTGTGCTTAAATATACTATTTAGAATAAACTTGGGACTGCAGACTTCGGTCTCAATCCTCCCAACCCCATCTTTTCTTGTCTGTCCTTTTTCTCTTCCTCACCCCCTCATTCAGGTACTGTTCATTACCAGCAGGTTCTGGCAGCTTTATTTAAAAATGAGAGGCCAGTGCATGAAATTCATGCACAGGGTGAAGGAACCCTCAGCCCGGCCTGCACCCTCTCCAATCTGGGGATGTCCGACTCCCTCTCGCAATCCAGGACAGCTAGCTCCTAACCACTTGCTGGTCTGCCTGCTTGATTACCCCTAACCACCTCTGCCTGCCTGCCTGATTGCCCCTAACTGCTCCCCTGCCAGCCTGATTTTCCCTAACCACCTCTGCCTCACCCCACACCCGGTACCCAGGATTCCCTCCACCAGCTGGTCACAGACACCCAGGATCCGGGCTGGCTTTACCCAGGCCGGCAGCAGCTACAGGGGACTGTGGGTAGGCGACTTTGCCCAGGCCATAGCATCAGGCGCCTGGAATAGCAGAATGGCAGCTTGTCCCTTTCCTGGACCGCAGGCACAGGCATAGCCACTGTCACCTGGAACTGCAGGGCAGGTGTCTTATCCCTCTCTTGGGCCACAGCCTGGCTGGTCCTCATTCCTCTCTCCCCAGAGTTGAGTGTCTGAGCCATTATGGTGTGATGGCGTGAGGGTGTGATGATCATTTGCATCTTAGCTCTTTATTAATCTATATACTAATAAAAGAGTAATATTCTAATTAGACTGGGAGACCTTCTGGAGACCTTTCAAAGGTTCTTCCGGACAAAGCTGGGGGCTTGGCCAGCCTGCAAACCACCCCAAGATGGCCCTCAGCCTCTCACCTAGGCTGACCACACCTCCCATTACAGACCTCCACACTGATGGGGCCATGGCCAGCCTGAAAACCACTCCAGCCCCTTGCCCAGGCTGGCACCACCCCCAGTGGGGACCTCCACCCTGATGGGGGTGTGGCCAGTCTGAAAACTGCCCCAGGCCCATCACCCAGGCCAGCCACGCCCCCCAAGGGGAACCCCATTCTTATCCGGGATCCACATCAGGGCAGACCAGCTAGCCCCCACCTGTGCACCAGGTCTCAACAGTAATAAAAGGGTAACATGCTAATTAGACTGGGAGACCTTCTGGACGTCCTTCTGTACAAAGTCATGGAGGATAGCCAAGACAGAGGCAGTTAGGGGTGATCAGGCTAGGAGAGGATGGCAATTGGGGGTGATCAGGTGGGCAGTGGGGCACAGTTGGAGGTGATCAGTCTGACATGGGGTCAGTTGGGGGCCAACAGGACAGTTGGGGGAGTGAGTGGGCTGGTAGGGGGGCTGTTGGGGTGAGCACGCTGGCAGGCAAAGTGGTTAGGGGCGATCAAGCAGGCAGACAAATGCGTGGTTAGGAGCAAGGAGTCCCAGATTGCAAGAGGGATGTACAATTGCCAGTCCCACGGGAATCAGGCCTAAACTGGCAGTTGGACATCCCCAAAGGGGTCCCAGATTGGGGAAGGTTCAGGCCAGGCTGAGGGACACACCCTCCATGCACAAATTTCATGCACTGGGCCGCAAGTATAGAATAAAACCCCCCTTCCCTAGCCAGTCATGGAGGTACCATGAATTGTCCAAGAAATGGTGCTGTCTTCTTTCAATGGTGAGAACTGCAATACAAGGGTTTTCAGAAGGCAGGTTTGGCCTCAAGATGATACCACATTGGGGGATATACTGCAGATGGTGACCCTCTCCCTAAGATGGGCCTGTGCAGAGCAGACCCCTGCTCCTGTAGTGAGGTGATGTGGACACAAGACTCTGGGGAACAGTCTGCTAATGGGGTGTGTGCTTGAGGGAGCAGATACGTTGGGGGCCTTGGACAGTGCCTATGTAAGGGTTCCCTGCCAGCACCTCTGGGGAGGGTCCTAAAGTGGGTGTACTGAGGAAGGCTCTAGGGACAAAAACTTGAATCAGGCTGGATGGAAGGCAGCAGTTAAGTGTGGGCATCACCCGTAAGGTGGGGGTCCTGGACACTGTTGACCCTGACTGTTCCAGACTCCAGCCGTCCCCTGTCCTTGGGAGCTGGCGTTCTAGTGGAGGACGGCTCACAAACAATGGGGCAGGATTGCTAGGACAGGTGAGAGAAGCTCAGCAGAAAGGTGCAGCCAGGGTGGCCCGGGGGCTTCCCTGAGAGAGTCGGGGATGGGGCGGCAGAGTGCAGGCTGGGGGCCGGCAGGGAACCTGCCCTACCCGTTTGGAAGCTGGAGATAAGGCCCTGTGGCTGGTTTGGACAGCCAGGATTGGAAAGTGGGTTATGGCTGGGCTGTAGGCACTATAAAAGGACTTGACCTTTTCCTCAGGAAGCCCCACAGTTTGCCTTGATCCCAGGCTGCCTCGCGAAGGGCTGGTATGTGGCTCCATCAGCAAAACCAGTTTCCAGAGGGACATTTACAGTACTGAGTGCAAATAATAACACCAGCGGCTTAAACATTTTTGCTTATATGATTAAATGTTTACCTGTAAGGTACTTTTCTATACTCACCACAAGGACAGTTCTCCAGAGGAAAATGGGAAATGCAGAAATTTACAAGGAGCCAGTAATAATGGTAAGCTTCCACAGAATTTCAAAAAATCTGGCCAAAGGTCACAAATATGGGCTGGATATGCAATAGATGGAAAATATTTGTGATGAGGAGCCTTAGACATTTACAATACATCAGTCTCAGGAAACCATCTTTACAAACCTGGCATCAGACCCCACGTGGTCTCCAGGAGCTTCTCTGCTTTAAGAAGCACTGCAAGTTGGCTGGCTCGTCCTTCCCGTGTCATCACAGTGTTTTTACACATTAGAAACCGGGGTGTCTCTTCGTGAAGAAGTTTCTAGTTCACCATGTGCTTTTCCTCCCCCACTGTCTCAAGCTTCATTATGGATCCCTCAGAATGACCTTCTCCCGTGGGTAAGTTCATTTTTATCACTCAAACATCCATCTGAGTTAAAAAAATTAAAGAGATGACTTTATTCAGCAATCATGGAATTCAGTGCTTAAATAAAAGCAAGGTGAGGATCATGACAATGACACTGATAGTGTGGGATTTTTCTGAGATCCATGATATAGATTCTAGTAGCCTCTTAGGTGAAAGGAGACAGACATGGCCTGAATTCAAATGATTCTGATAGCTGTTCTGGAGAGACTGATCTGGATTTAACGGTATATTTTGAAAAGTCAACACTTTTTTTGTTTTTTTGTTTTTCATCTTCAACCGAGGATATGTATTTTAATTTTAGAGAAAAAGGAAGGGGGGGGGGAAGGAAGCATCAGTGTGAGAAGAAATATCCATCAGTTGCCTCCTGGACCTGCCCCACCAGGGATCTAACCCCCTGGTCAAAGCAGCATCTTAATTTTTTATTTTTCCTTCAAACAGAGTATTAGTATGGCTCAGCATTTGGAGGAGTGTTTGTTTTGCATGCGTGGGTGTTAGTTGATGTGTGCTAATCACACATCTAATGAGTGGCATATGGTGGGACATGGTGAAAGAGGGTGAGAGGCTGCAATGCAAACATATAAGGTTTTGGTTGGTATGGCTGACCTGGGAGGATTCGGTGATCCTGGGCCCGTGTTGTGCCTAAATGCAATAGAGAAGATTAGGCCAAGTTTTGTGCGAGAAGTTTCCCTTTCATTCTCAGGAAGCTGGGGCAGTCGATGGCTGTGAACAAAAGAGGGACATTGTCTCAGGTAAGGTTCTAAACTTTTCCCAAAAACGCTCAGAGGAAGAACACACTAGAAGAGAGAGGATACCCACTGGGAACAGGAAAGTGAAGTCCTTTAAACGATAATGAACTTGTCAAGAGTGTGCACTGAGGCCTGAGGCCTGAGGTAATGCGGTCATTTCTAGAGCACCTGGCCCCAAGGCTGGGCAAGGGTAAGGATCAGTCTGAGTCTATGGATCCAGGAGGGGGTTGCCAGGCTCTCAACAGCCATTTCCCTTTCCACAGATTCCTGCAAATACACAATAGTAGACGTACTGGTTTGTGGCACTTATTTCATGGTCTCATACTCTGTGGCCTCTGAGATAGTGGTGTTCTGGTACTGTCCATCCACTCTTTCAGTCCTTGGATCTGGGGAACTTGAAGAGACACCAAGCCTAAGTCCAGGTTTAGGGTTACATAAGTGGTCCCTAATTTTGGCAAGGAATTCAGTGGAAATAGATGTGATAGGTTCTTCCATGGCTAGATACCAGAATATGCAAAGGCTTAGAGTAAAGGCTGAACTAATTCAGGGACCAACAAGTATCCATTTATTTCTTCTTACATAGGAACTGCTAACAATGTAAGAAGTCAGGTCTAGTTGAACGTTGTGACTACTTGGGTGTCTGAGCTGCAGGTGATACGAGCAATGAGAGATATAGAGCAGTGGAGGCAGGTGATCTGACCCAAGTCTCATGAGACTTCCTGTGGCTGCAGCACGATGAATAATATGGGTATGAGGGAGGTGGTAGAATGACTAGGAAATAAGCTATTGAGATAGTCTTGGCAGTGTGATGGTAACTGACCCAGGAAGATGGCTGTGGAGGTGGAAGAAGCAGTTAGATTCTGGATTAGTGTTGTAGGCGTGGCCACTTGGATTTTCTAATTTTGAGGTTAAGAGGGAGAGGTAAGAGTCAGGGATGATGGGATGTCATGGATTTAGCAGCTGGAGGATGGTAGTATCACCAACTGAGATGGATAAATGTATAGGTAGAGCAATGTTCATTGGGAATATAAAATCTTTATTTTTTGGCCTGTTAGGGCAGTGGTAGGCAAACTCATTACTCGACAGAGCCAAATAGCAATAGTACAACGATTTAAATTTCTTTTGAGAGCCAAATTTTTTATTTTTTATTTTTATTTTTTTTAAATGTGAATAGTCTTTTTTTTTTAATAAGTTTTTATTTTTCATATTATTACAAATGTTCCTTCCCCCCCCCCACCATTGCTCTCCACCACCAGGTTCCCACCCCACCCTCTGCCCTTTCCCCTCTCCCCATTGTCCTCATCCATAGGTGCACAGTTTATGTTCAGACTCTTCCCACGCCCCCCTCTCCCCTTTTCCCCAAGAATCGTCAGTTCACTCCCCTTCCATACCTCTGATTCTATTATATTCAACAGTTAATATTGTTCATCAGATTTTTTTAATTTCCTTGGTTTTTAGATTCACTTGTTGATAATTACGTATTTGTTGTTCATAATTTTTATCTTTGTTTACTTTCTCTTCTGAAAGAACCCCCTTCAGCAATTCATATAATTCTGGTTTGGTGGTGATGAACTCCTTTAGCTTTTTTTTATTAGTGAAGCTCTTTATCTGGCCTTCGATTCTGAGTGATAGCTTTGCTGGGTAGCTTATTTTTGGCTGTAGGTTCTTGCTATTCATCACCTTGAATATTTCTTGCCATTCCCTTCTGGCCTGCATGGTTTCTGTTGAGAAGTCAGCTGACAATCGTATAGGTGCTCCTTTATAAGTTACTACCTTCTTTGCTCTTCCTTCTTTTAATATTCTCTCTTTATCTTTTGCTCTTGGAATTTTAATAATGATGTGTCTCGGTGTGGTCCTCTTTGGATTCCTTTTGTTTGGAGTTCTGTGCGCTTCCTGGACTTGTAAGTCAAATTCTTTCACCAGGTGGGGGAAGTTTTCTGTCACTATTTCTTTCAGTATGTTTTCGATATCTTGCTCTCTCTCATCTTCTGGAACCCCCATAATTCTGATGTTGGTTCGCTTGAAGTTGTCCCAGAGGTTTCTTACATTATCTTCAATTTTCTGGATTCTCTTGCCTTCTAGCTTCTGTGGAGGAGTGTCTTCTGGCTCTTTATGTTCCAAATCTTTGACTTGATTCTTGTGATCTGCCCTTCTGTTTTTAGGACTCTGTAGAATATTTTTTATTTCAGACAATGTATTCTTTATTTCTTGTTGATCCCTTATCATTTCTTGTTGACTCCTTATTAATTCTAGTTGATCTCTTTTCATATCCTCATAGGCCTTATCCATCTTTTCTAGGAAATTCTTGAAAAACCTTATAAGCGTAGATTTGAACTCTATATCCAGACGCTTTTTGTCCTCCATTTCTTTCGTTTGTGATCTATTTTGTTGTCGCATTTCGCAGTTACAGATGGGACGGGGTTTCAGGGTGGAGCCTGCAGCTTTGGCTTCCGTCAGTCCCGCCCTATGCGGGTCCTTCAGTGCTCGCTGCCGGCGCCTCTGAGAGAAAGGTGCCCTCGATTTTCGCCTGCTGCCAAACAGTCTATGCTCTCCCACAATGAGCCCGGTATTGGGGTTCAGTTCAGTTGGAAGTGGAGTTGGAGGTGGCGTTCACAGCAGTCTGGAGCCCCAGTCTCCTTCCCGTCAGGGCAATCCCGCGGCACAGCCGACCGTCCCTTCTCTGGGGGCAGTGTGCGCGCCTCCGGGACCTCCTTTCTCCGCTACCCCGGGGTTCCGACTTACAGCCCAGCTCCCTATGGCTGAGCCTGAGTCCCCGGGGTCTGGCCCAGAACTGGGGTTCAGAGCAGTCAGGGGCCCAGCACAGTCGGAGTTTTATCTCCTTTCCGCTAGGGAACGCCCGCCAGGCACTCGGCCTCCCTCCTCTCCGGCTCCGTCCTCTTCGCGTGCGCCACGTGTCTCCGTACCTTAGGCTTTTACAGCTCCTCCGTGCTTCCTTCTGGTTTTCTCCTTGCTTCTTGTTGTAGGATTTCCAGTCAGTCGACTTTCCTGTAGTTCTGGGTAATGTCCATTTTATATTTTAGTTGTATTTTATTAAAATTGTTGTGTGCGGCTGCGGCTAGTTGCCTACCCGAGCAGCCATCTTGGATTCTTCTTCGAGAGCCAAATTTTTTAAACTTAAACTTCTTCTAACTCCACTTCTTCAAATAGACTCACCCAGGCCATGGTATTTTGTGGAAGAGCCACACTTAAGGGGCCAAAGAGCCACATGTGGCTTGCTAGCCACAGTTTGCTGACCACTGTGTTAGGGTATAAAATAGTACTGAGGGTATTTCACCAGAGTCTGGAACTCTGAGGAGAAATTCAGGATGCAGATTTCTTATTAAGGTAGTGGAGAGTTGTATGGACCAGAATAAAGGTATAGATCACTTGTTTCTAAAAAATATGTTTTTACTGAATATAGAGATGGAGAGGAAGGCAGAGCAAGAGATAGAGAAACATCCATGAGCAGGATTCAAGGATTGGTTGCCTCCTGCATGCCCCCTACTGAAATTGAGCAGGAAACCAAGGCAAGGTTTACTCCAACCAGTAAACCTTGAAAACCAGTAAACCTTGACCAGGGCTTATTCCAACTAGTGACTTCTCAGCGAATGGGTCGATGCTCAGCCAACTGAGCCACACCAATATCTGGGCTGTAGATGAGTTTAAAATGTGGAGTCACTTCAGGATGATATGGTAGCTTAGGAAAGAGAGTTTCACTCTGAGGACTGGGTTTCCTGCTTGGGTCCCAGTTTGTGGGAGTCGATGTCACAGCACATAATAGAGACAGAAGTGGTCAACTAGAGGGTGGGAGAGATATTATAATTTGGCATTGGCCAAGGCACCCAAAAGAGAGTGGACACAAGATGAATTGAAGGTCAAAGAGTAATTCAAAGATGAGATGGACTAATGGATATTTATTCCCCACACAACCACCAGGATTTTGCTGTCACCCTTGGTGTGTCCTGGAGTGTTGCCTTCAGTCTGATGGTTTAGCTTAGTGGTATGAGTGATCATCTGTGAGACTCACTTGGCATGGAGTAGAAGGCCATTCAGGCTGGGACTTGGATGACAGTTAAGTGTAGGGATAAATGCTGTCACTAGTGAAGGGACATCAAATGCAGCACCAATGGAGGTGGCTTCTGGATATCCGAGATCTGATGTGATCCTCAATAGGTGAAGTTTAATGAAAAAACAGTCAAGGAGGGAGGCCTTTTTGCAGTATTCGAGGATGCTTCCATGAGTGAGGACTATCAGAATTGGGGTAGTACTTCATCCTGTTAGAACATGCTAAGAACTCGCTGGACACACTTGCTGAGTAATGAGTAAGAGGCCAAGGAGATAACTATGGGGGCTGGGGCTGTGGGAGTGCAGGTGTGAGAGAGGTATGGTAGAAAGAGTGATGTGCATTTGCAGACAGAGTGTGAAATCATGGACATAGGGACCTGACATTGACATAAGAGTGAATTAAGGGTGAGTGCACTTCTGATGATGTCTAGATGATTGATAAGGGGAATTTTAGGGTAATAGCTGAAAAGAGTGGGGTATTATTGTTGTGCTAAATACCAGGTCCAGAGCTTAGATGCCATACATGTGCCTATATGCCATTTGTTGTAGAGAGCTGACACAGTGATCAATAGGAGTGAGATAGTATACGTCAGTGTCACCTGGCTTGAAAATCTCCACTGATATGGGGAAGGGAGAAGGGTAAGAGAGATATGACTAGTAATCAGGAAATGCAAACCAAAACCAAAATGACACCTCGTTTGACTCCTGCCAAGATTGGCTAGGATATTGAGCAACAAAGCGCAGCCCCAGTGCTGATGCCTAAAGTAGAGCAATAACTCGAAAAGCCACTTTTCTCCTATTCACATCCAAAGCAACCCTGCCCAGGTGCCAAAGATTTCACATACAGGAATGTTCACAGCACAGTTCCTCATAACAGCAAAAAGCTTCAAATAACCCAAGTGCCCCTGCACAGGAGAACAAATGTGGTGCAGCCATCAAATGCAGTTCTGCGTGGAAGAGTTTACTTCAGTGACAGTAAGTCCACTACAGCCATGGGCACTGTAGATGAACAAAGCTGAGCAAAACTGCAAGATGCAGAGAGAAACTCACAGCATGACTTTATTGAGATAGAGTTGAAATACATTCCTAATTTAATGATGTATTTTATAGAGATGCAGACATATGAGGTAAACTGTAAGGGAAATCAAAGATATGGTAAACACAATATTTTTTATCCACAATATTTTTACTTTACTATTTACTAATGGAAATCAAAGATATGATAAACACAATATGTTTATCCACAATAATATTTTTACTTTATTATTTACTAGAGGGGTTGCTCAGCCTGGCCTGCACCCTCTCCAATCTGTGACTTCTTAGGGGATGTCCAACTGCCGGTTTAGGCCCAATCCAAACTGGCAATCAGACATCCCTCTCACAATCTGGGACAACTGGCTCCTAACCACTCACCTGCCTGCCTGCCTGATTACCCCTAACCCCTCTGCCTGCCTGCCTAATCACTCCTAACCCCTCTACCTGCTGGCCTGATTTCCCCTACCTTGCCCCCCTGCCTGTATGATTGCCCCTAACCTCTCTGCCTGCCTGCCAGATTGCCCCTAACTGCCCTTCCCTGCAGGCCTGATCTCACTCCCAGTTGCCCTCCCATACAAGCCTGCTCTCACCCCCAACTGCCCTCCTCTGCCAGCCTGATCATCCCTATCTGCCTCTGACTCAGCCCCCACCAACATAACTTTATCTGGAAGGAAGTCAGGTATCTGGAAGATGGCTGGTTGACCCAGTCTAATTAGCATATTACCCTTTTATTAGTATAGATTATATAGGATGGGATTGCTTAAATTGGGGGGCAGTGGGATCCTTGTTCAGCAGGAGGAGATGCTCCTGGCAGACAAAAACACATAATCCCTATATCTGGGCTAATAGCCAGCATATGCACTATACTACAAAACTGGTCATTAAAAAAAATTGAATCACTTTCTTACACCTTACACCAAACAGCTGTTGCCCTTAAAACCCCTCCTCAGCCCCCACTTTAGGTTCTGCCTCACAGTTCACCCAGATTTGGTTCTGATTGGCCGGTATCTATGCCAGTCAGAGTCAAAAGCTCAACTTCCTAGGCAGCCATTGGCTCCTTGCACTTCACCCAGATTTGGTTCTGATTGGTCGGTTTCTATGCCAGTCAGCATCTCTGGGCCTATCTCTGGGCCTGATCACAGAGGTGGGGCTGATCAGCAGCCACCCCAGGTTGCTGGCAAGTAGGCTGAACTGCTGACATCTGTGAGAGAGAGGGGGTCTTGGCTGCTGGTGAGGCCAGAAGAGAGAAGCAGGGACTGATCATCTGCTTCTCTCTCCAACCTCACCAGCAGCATTGCCATTGCTGATCAACCCTGCCTCACTCTCTCTCCCTGAGAGGTCGGCAGTTCAGCCTGCTCACCTGCTATGGGTGCAGCCTGGCATTTGGTCAAGCCTATGGTCATTGTTGATGTTACAACCCTGGTGCGTGCTCTCCCACCCCCTTCTCTCTCTCTCTCTCTATATATATATATTTATATATATATAGATAGATAGATAATATATATCTATATATCTATATCTATATCTATATCTATATCTATCTATTTATAGATAGATAGATATAGTCATAGATATATAGATATATAGATATATAGATATATAGATATATAGATATATAGATATATAGATATATAGATATATAGATGTACAGATATATAGATATATAGATATATAGATATACAGATATAGGTATAAATAGATAACACAAATATTTCTAAATATTCAAAATTAGGGAATTATAGTATAGCCAACAGTTGAATATAATGTTTTAGAACAGTATTTAATGACAGAAAGTGCTTAGTGATAAGGAGACTTGGGTTAACATAACATTTCAAATAGTGGTTGTCACTGGTGAGGACAGAGAGAGCTATGATGGGTAACGGGCATTCAAGGTTTTAGAAGGATAGCATTCTGTTTCTTACACTGGGTGTTAAGTAAGCATATGGGTGTTCATTTTTCAGTTTTAAAACTTTATATATACATATAAAGATACTCAAATAAATGTTTCCAGCCTTGGTTTCGGGTTTGATCTCTGGTCAGAGCATATACAAGAATCATCCAAATGAATGCATGAATAAGTGGAACAACAAATCAGTGTTTCTGTCTCGCACTCACTCACTCTCTCTTCCTCTCTCTATTCTAAAATCAATTAAAAAAAACAAATATATTTTTTTTTTGCAAAAACAAAATCAAGAAATAAAGGTTTTCAGGGTTTTGTTTTAAGGGACTAGTTGTCAACATTGTGATAATAGCATCTAACCACCCAAATATGTTTTCCCTTGAGAACAAAATTTTAGTTATGAGAATAACCATTGATGGACTGGCTGCAAACCCAAAGAGGACATACAGATGGCCAATCGACAAGAGGAGATGCTCAATGTCACTCATCATCATGTAAATGTAAAATAAAACCACAGCAAGATATCACCTCACACCTGTCAGAATGGTATCATCAACCAATCAACAAGTAACAAGAGTTGGTGAGGCTGTGGGGAAAAAGGAACTGCTGGTGGGAATGTTAGGGCTCAGCTGAGCCACCGCACAGTACAGAGGTGTCACTGAATGCGCAAACTGCCACTGCTCCTGTGAGAGTAGCATTTGGTGATTTTGGACAGCGCATATTGGCATCATTGATTTTTGTTAGGAAAATGCACAAGACATATAGTTGGCTGTGTCACCTTAGGTTGATATTTGCTTCCTAAGAGAGCATTGAAAAGGGAATCTTTATTCCCAATTTCTGCTTTTAACTTTGTAGACATACTGGAGACTTTCTTGATTATCTCTTCACATATATTTATTTCATGTGTGAAAGGATGCAGACCTGTAAAGTTCTTTCTTAACACTTTTGCTTTATTTTTTTATTTTTTTAAATATATATTTTATTGATTTTTTACAGAGAGGAAGAGAGAGGGATAGAGAGTTAGAAACATCGATGAGAGAGAATCATTGATAAGCTGCCTCTTGCATCTTCCCCACTGGGGATGTGCCCGCAACCAAGGTACATGCCCTTGACCAGAATCGAACCCGGGACCTTTCGGTCTGCAGGCCAACGCTCTATCCACTGAGCCAAACCGGTCTTGGCCACTTTTGCTTTATTAATAACTTTCTGCAAGTAAGGGATTCTGACTCTTTTGCTTCTTACCTTCCTCTCTTCCTCATCCCCTTTCAAACAACACATGTACAGTTCACATATCTTAAGTGTGGAATTGTTTGCTTATGGCTTATCATATGTTTAAAGCCTGTTGTTCAACTTTTTACAACTAGGAGCCTGACTATAGAACTGTATCTATTGATTTCCAATCCCACAACAGAACATTCTGAGGGTCTACTCAGCAGTAAAGCTGCTTGTATAAATAAAAGAATTGAATTGTTAGTTTGTGCCAAAGTATTCTCTGAAACTATTGGGAATTTTGGTAGGAATTTATAACTATTAAAATTAGAAAATTACCTTCTAAGACATAATGGAATCAATTTTATTTTAAACCTAACATGAGAATATGCTTATTGATTTGGGGGGGGGTGGGAAGAGGAGGGAATATCTTCGATGTGAGAAACATCAATTGGTTGCCTCCTATATGCACCCTGACTGAGGATTGAACCCACAACCTAGGTATATATACTGACCAGGAATCAAACCCACAACCTTTCAGTGGACTGATGCTCCAACTAACTGAGCCACAGCAGCCAGGGCATGGAATCCATTTTCAGGGGAATAAATCTTATATTATTCCTAGAATTTCTGCCTACCCGAGATCCAAAGTTCAGCTAAGTCAGTGGTAGTTGATGGAGCACCTTGAGGCCTTGGAGTTGATTGAACTATAATGTGTGCAATGTGCTCTTCACTGTGCCTGGCTTGCACTCACTCTTTTGTGGTTTCAGTCTGCCTCCCCTGTTTTCTATGCCACTGTTACGTGTTTTCTTTAAAACAGCTCGAGGCTCATACATTTTGCTGCATTTCTCTGAAACCTTGGCCCTGAAATTTGGAAGCAGAGAGTTTAAAAATTTAGCATCCAGTTAATATCTCATTGGCATAAGCTCATATATTAAAATCTTGATTCATGTAATTATAAAGAAGTAATTTTCAATATATCCAGATTCTTTAAATTATATGTCATTTGCTGGGTTCTCAGTTCATATAACTAGCTTTATATATTTGTTTCCCATTTAGATCACATTTTGTTTTACACTATTTTAAACCTCATCATGCTTCCCACAAATGAAGGCTATTAGATTTATGTGGTAGATTCTATAACAAATTGATTTAGGTGATTATGAAAAAATAACATCTTTAGGTGGGATTTTTTTTTAATTTTTGTTCTTTGACTTTAAGTAATTTGATACTATATTGGAGCTGGATAGTTAATAAAATGCTAACTTGTACTTCCTCCCCCCCCCCCCCCAATCATAAGTCCAATGATTTCATCTACTTAAAATTTTTAAATTTATTTTAGATTAAAAGAAATGTTTTTAGCTAACCAAATAAAACCATTACTAGTCCAGAAAATAAAACACTTTTAGCTCATTAATTGACAGCCTCATTTTTTAAATTTTGTTCTGAGGATCCTGCATATCTGTTCTCTAAATGTCTTTCTTGCATGTGCTAGTTTAATTCTCCTTGCACAGAAAGCTATGTACAGGATCTTTATGTTAAAATATTTTCCAAAAGTGCAGCTTCATTTTGTTCATGTTTCTTTCCTCTAAATTACATATTAGCTAATATTCTAACAAATCATTTTGTAGGCAGTTGACTGGTGGTTTAGGTGTTGTAATGTATGAACTACTAACAGGAGCATCTTTTTTCACTGTCAATGGGGAGAAGAATTTCTACACTGAGCTATGAGGTCAGATTTAACAAAATAAAATGAATGGTTACCTCAAAAGAACTGATCAAATTTCTGTAATTTACCTGATGGAAAAAAATTATTTTTAAAATGGAGATTGGCAAAATTAGGTTTAAGTGGTTAATTTCCATTTATAATTATATAGGATGTAGATATAGAACTTTTATATTTCCTTATATTTCATGTGCCCAGAGAGATTTTAAATTTCATAGGGAGTGTGTCATAATTTTTGTGTATCCCAAAGCACTTAGCATTCGGTGAGAGCTGCCACAGCCCATGACCCAGCTATGTTCCCTGCCAGAGCTTCCTGGCAGTTTGGAATAAGGGACTAGGAGCCGTTTAGAATGTGGGGCTAAGAGCCGTTTGGAATGTGGAGGGAAGAGCAGTTGGCAATGTGTGGCGCTGAGCAGTTGGGCACAGTGATGGACGGTGAATGAACGATACTGTCCAGGAGCTCACGGGGCTCTTTCTGCAGAGCCCGCTGTGGCATCAGCTCCTACAACAATACAGAATCCTCCTCACGTGCTCAGTAAAGTGTAGGCACAAGCATGCCATTAAATGAATTAAGCAGAGTCAGAGCATAATGGTTCACTGAGTCCTGATTCTGGTTGTGCCCTGGGTATTGTTTCCAACCCTCCTGGGCAGAAAGGACTCTGATCTCCCAAGAACATTTAGCTAATGGAGTCCTTTGTTGTTATTCATTTCATTTATTTGTTGTTCTGCTTTTCCTTCCTCTCTTGGGTTATCCAGGGGATAACAATTTAGCAACTCAGCACAAGAAGAATCGCTTTTGGAGAAGGGGAAAGGAGAACAAGGCTTAGTCTCCATCGGCCCACCGGCTTTCTTTAAAGGCATGCAGTTCTGGTCTTCCTCTGACATTGCACCTGCTTCCGACTAGCCCCTCCCTTTCTCAGACACTGGAGATTCCTACTCCTTCCCCTTCACCAGTGTCTTCATAATGTATCCTCCTTCATGCCTGAAATTCAATCTCAATTTCAAATTTCACTACCCCAGATTTCAATAATCACAAAGGAGAAGCAGAGAAATGTTTCCTTGGCTGATTAAAATAACAGATATTTTAACCTGGAAAGGTTCTTGAGCAACAAGTTTTCTAAGTTTTGTTTTAGAAACAAGGAAACTGAGTTCCAGGAAAGGCTGTGAGCCCAGCAGGCTCTGCAGCAGGCCTGGCCCCTGGGCACGTAGTAATCATTACAGTCCTGTTACCTGAGCACAGAAATCTCATTGGTTGAAGGCAATTAGAGTTTCTCAGTCCTATTATGTATCTTATTTTACTTTTCAACAATACTTGTTTATCCCTTAGAAGCAGGCCAAAGAAGAATGATATTTAAAATTCACAGTGACTCTCAATTTTGAAATAAAAGCCCTTCTCAAGACCAGTTCACAAGCACTTCAGATAAGCGAGTGATCTCAATGTTTGTCCATGTTTACTTTATATATTAGGACGCTATTTATATTACCATGTATTATATAAATTAAATCATGCCCATAACATCTAAGCTATGAAGAGGGAAATCAGTCTTAGGGCAATCTAAGCTCTTTCTATTATGCAGGGAGAGAGTAAAGATGCTGATTAAGTTTAGATTTAGTTAAGGCCCTTCTATAAAAGCCTGTTTACATACAGAAAGCCTGACAGTTAGCTCCCCTTCCTCTTACCTCACCCTCTCTGCTCTCCCTCCTTACCTGGACACTCTTCTCTAAAAGAAGTTAATAAATGACCTGGGGAGACTTCTAGGTGCTGAAGAACTTCCCTGCACACCAGGGAACAGCCCACCTACCCTGGCACTGCAGGCTCCTCAGGCTAACGGCTCGTGCCCAGCCCCTGCAAATCCCTGCCCACCCACAGAGAACTCCATTCTCAGCAGGGAGTACCAGAAGGAAGGAAACCTAGACATTCAACAGTAGAAAAACCCATGAGGCTCTCTACAGTAATCAAACTAGACCATCATTCTTAAATAAAAATGGAAAACCCAAGCACCACCAGACATAATAAAGAAAACCAGCAACATGGAAGGTAAAATTTAAGTCTCACGGACATTAAGTAAACAAATAATGTGAGCCCAGAAGAAACAAAGACAATTCAGAGAACAGAGAAACCTTCCAAAGAAATCTCCTAATCACGAGTCGTAAGGAGGTAATCTGAAAACAGGAACACGAGGCTGTGAAAAAAGAACAATTAAACAAAAAGAAAAAAACACACACTTGTAAATAACCAATATGCCTGGTGAAACCAAACATTTCATAGAAAGTCAAGAAAAAGTCAAGAGAATCTCCCAGGTGCAAACAAAAACTGCTAACAGGGAGCTGAGATGGCAGAACCGTCCAGGAGGCGCAGGTCCTGACTCAAAGGTGTTTCTGGGAGAAGCAGAGGCGCAGAATAAAGAACGAACTCAGTGACTTTAGTAAACGAACACCTCCCCGAGCTCTTGAGAAGCACGAGTTTTCCAAGTGAAAAGACGCACTGAGTGCAGAGCAAGATAAACAGGACAAAGACATTGGGATAAAATTTCAAAACACCAGGCTGAGGAGCAAAGCCCCAGCAGTCAGTCAGAAAGGAACGGCCATCACTTAGCATCACTGGGTGCAGGGAAGCCTGACAGCGTCTGGGAAGGTTTCAGTAGAAATTATTGTTGCTCTATCTCCCTCCAGCCAATTATTAATCCAACATAAGGGCTACAGCACCTCTTCACACATGCAAGTCTCAATGTGAATCTTTGAAATAATTGTGAAGCGGGTATTTTTATACACAGAGAAGACTATTTTATGGAGACTTGGGTTTAAAATGAATTGGTTTATTAGAATAAACTCTAAAAACCAAGTTTTCCTTGGGGCTTAAAATTCAGCCTATAAATCTTATTCTATTTTGAATTCTAGCAAAGCAAATACAATCATCTTCACTTTCTGTCATTATTAATTTAACTTGAATTAAATTCCTTAAACTAAAATCACTCTGAAGAATAAATGTAGTTAATTAAGTTCCTTTGGATATTTTAAAGTTCACACGAGTTTAATTTTGCTTTTAGTTACTTTGAATGCCTGACTTAAGTAAAAGTTCTTCAAACTATTATCATGTACACTAGTAGAATGAACCTCATGTTCTTTTGAATGTTATAAACTCTTCAAATGCCCCAAACACACAGATTGTCTTTGTTTATTGTTGACACTATTGCAGATGTCCCCCAATTTCTTCCCCTTTGTTCGGCTTCATCCAGTTCCCCAACCCCCCACAGGTTATCTTCATAATGTCTTAAACTTAAGTCAAATGTATTACTATATGATAGATCCTCCCTTCCCCCAACTGATGGACCGAGTATGACGTAAACTCCACCTGCAGCATGGACATTCCTGAGCACCTAACCAGGCACCTTATATGGACTGTATATTGAACCACCAATCAGAACCTGCCAAATAGCCTAAGCCCCTGATTCCTAAGTCACTAAGTGCTTAATCATGTGCCTTACGTGAAACCACCAATCAGTGCGTGCCGAGTACCCTAAGCCCCATCCCTTCCCTTTCTTCCCCTCAAAAGGCATGTTCACCCCTGCACATGTGCTCTCTTCCTTTGCAAGGCAGCCAGGCAGGGTCCTTCTCCTCTAATAAAGCCTGTGTCCTGGTCTTCGGCCTCTGTCTCATCTTTCACTATTCTAATTCGATTTAGCTCATCATGACCACATGACTTTAAACTCCATTTAATTTTAAACTCTCCCAGGGATAAAAAATCAAAACAAAAGAAAATCACTTATCCTCCAAGAGAACCGTTCTCCCACCTTAAGGAGATTGGAACTGTTACTAGAGAGTTCTGACCAGGTCACAGGACCTGGGCCTACACAGGCCAAGCACCTCCCACAATCCTGCCTCAGCCACGTTCACTCAGCAGTTTCTATCGCTGCTGTCACAACAGCAAGTCCACCACCTTCAGGTGAGGGCAGTTTCTCCTAGGTCCAAGTGAGGCTGTGATGTAATTCCTCCACGGGATTCAAATGGACCAAAGCCTGCTTCTCCATGGCAACGTCAGCAATGTCCTTCCTCTTGATTCCCTGAATCCTGCACTTCTCAGCAAACTTAAAGTATTTCTATTGCTCCTTCACTCTAAAGTAGGGGTGTCGAACTCAATCAGAGAAGGGGCCAAAATCTAAAATCCAGCCTAAATCGCAGGCCGAATGGTTTACTGAACAGTCATAAACTGACAATGTCATAAACTGACAGCGGAGTGCAGTGATGACAGCGCGGTGCGGGCCACATTGCAAGGCCTGGCGGGCTGGATTTGGCCCGCGGGCCTTGTGTTTGACACATGTGCTCTAAAGTCTCATAGCAAAGTAATGTTAGAGAAGTTACCGGGCCACTGTGAACCTTCATTTTCTCCTGGCATATTGTGAAAATTAGTCGGGAATAGTTTTCAGAGTATAGACCACACTGCTTGGTACATGCAGAGTACAAAATAAATTACCTCTTTTTAACATTTGTAACTCTCGATTTAATCTTATTTCAGTTGTAGACGAAAGGAGCCACATGCTGACCTGACAAGCTCAGGGGAGGCCTGTGTGGTAGTCTTGCAAACTCAGAGACCTCAAATAACCACAAAAGATGGTCTGAAAATTAAATATTTAACTACAAACAGGTTATAGTGTGTAGTCATGTCCTAAGCTGATATTTTCCCTGACAAGATCAGCTTAGATCTTTCCTGAGCCCATGGCCTATTTACCTCTAAGATAACATATCTGTGAGATGTCTGGGTAACTTGTAACTTCCCTTTTTCTGGAGCCCCTGGGGCACAACCTAATGTGGTGGGCACCAGGACAGATGCCTCAAATTCCTTCTTTATCAAGTTAATTGTTCCTGCAATCACCTAAGTGTCCATCATTTTACTTTTTATCCAATCCCAGGGGTTTCCCACCACTTTGCTTTATCCCACCTCCTTAATCCATCACCAATGAATTTCATGTAACCCATCTATATCCCTCCTTTGATTACAATGTATAAATACAAATGTAATCTGACATTCTCTAGAGCATTATCTCAATTTGTTGAGGTTCTGCTCCCCAGCATATGTGAACAGTTTGGCTCAAATAAAGTCACAAAAATTCTTTACAGGTTTCAATGTTGTTTTTGTTTGTTTTTTGTTTGTTTGTTTTTACATTAACATAGTATTTAGACCTGGTAGATATAATTTCAAGAAATATTTTAGATACATTTTGAAAAATTTAATTCATTGTTGCCTCAATATTATTTCTCATTATTAGTTTTTTGTTTTTGTTTTTTTAAGAAATTGTGCTTATAAAAAAAGGAAAGCTCAGCAATGCAAGTACTCTTCTTGGGAAGCTTATGACATTGAGTATGCTTTACTTTGGTAAATATCTCAGCTTTTATGGCTTGTAGAGCTCCTTTCATTCAACACTCAGAAAACACATGATCAACCTACTATAAATAGATGTTAAAATAGCATATTCATAAACACTAGGAAACAAAATGTTTTCCCCAATGTTTTAGATGAACACATGCCATAAAATGGAAGTGAACACTCTTTAGATTCCACCATTAACATTTTACTAAACTTATATGTATGATCCATCTATTCATCAGTCCATCTTATTTTTTTATGTATTTCAAAGTAAACTGCAATCATCAATAAATTCCCCCAGAAATAATGCACGATAGGTATCACTACAGTTTAATATTTGGTGTAAACTTTGCCTACAATGGAATGCACAAATCTTAAATATACATTCTTATACACCTGTGTAACCCAATCCCCATCCATCTATAGAACATTGCCTTTACCCAGAAGGTGCCCAGGAAGTTTAACTTTTTGTGTAATCTTTCACACGGCTCCCGTATGTTTGTTGTGTGCATCATTAGGTAATTCCTTCTTACTGCTTGGTAGGCATTGTATAAATAGACCACACACTTGTTTATCCTCATTCTTTTATCTTATACCTTGGCTTAGTATTTTCCAAACACTATATGTAACTTTGCCAATGTACCCACAAAAGAGCCACCTACATTATATGGGTTCTTTCCTTTTTAGGGGATAGTTCTTTTCTATAAATGATGAAGAAGAAAAACAGTGGATGAAGGAAGATAAATAAAAGTTCACTATCTTCATCTCTACCCTTGCTATTCTGCATCTGTCTGAGTGTTACTTACAACGTTCACACACCTGGGGACAGTGGGCCATCACAGGCCTGACTGAGCGGGGCTCTTGTCGCCTGGACACCATGTGGGAAGTCTGTTTGGGGCTTTGCTTTAGGCGTCCCTGTAGGGACAGGGAAGAATGAGCTCATACCATCCAAGAGCCCTTCCCAGACGTTTGTGGTATCACAGGCTCCTGAGCCGATTCTCCCCCAGGTTGGACAATCTTTGTTAATAGTTTGTTCTGTTTCATCTTGGTTTTAATAACAACTTTGGTAGTGTAAGTCTCAAGCTTTCCCTGGTTCTTCCAATGTGGTACTATATTACTATTAGATATAGAACCATGTTCAGCATCCATCCAAAGCTCAGTTAAGTCAATGCCTCATCACATTTTATTTTTATTTCTAGCAGAAGAGAGTTTTGCTTTTGTTGTACCACTACAATTCCAATAGAGTCACTTTAGAAATATTTAACCATCCAATCTTTGGTACCTTTAAAATGAAAGTCCAAAACTGGCTAAAATGTGAGCATTCAGTAAATCGCTTTTCTGCCAAAAATAATAAAATCATTTTATTTAATGGAAACACTTGGTATTAGATAAAATGAAAAAGTAAAATTAGAAAAATGAAATAAGAATTTCAGAAAATAAATTAACCCATCAATTACTATCTACTCTTAAAAAAAAACAAAAAACACAGTAATATACATTTGGTATTTAAAGTTATGAAAATATCGCCCTAGCTGGTTTGGATCAGTGGATAAAGCATCAGCCTGGGGACTGAAGAGTCTCAGGTTTGATTCTAGTCAAGGGCACATGCCCAGGTTGCAGGCTCAATCCCCATAAGGGGGTGAGAAGGAGGCAGCCGATCAATGATTCTCTTTCATCATTGATGTTTCTATCTCTCCATCTCTATCTCTCTCCCTCTTTCTGCTCCCCCTTCCTCTCTGAAATCAATAAAAATATATTTTTTAAAAATAAAAAAATAAAGTTATGAAAATATCAAAAAGTATGAAGAGAAACATAATAGTCATCAGCATGCTACCAGTTTCTATCCTAGCATATTTCCTTTCCTTCTATTTTCTATATATATTTTAAGACTGTGAAATACTGTATATTCAAATTTATATTTTTTTCTAAGCTGACATTTTATCACAAATAGTTTTCCTAACACCTTAAAATCCCTTTAACAAAAAACTTAATCACAGTATTTTAGCCCATCCTAAGTATGTGTCTCTGCTCCATACTGACCACTTACATCACATCTAGTCTTTCCTATTGAGTACTATTGTGATGAAGACTTTTATACATTAATATCTGGCCCAACTTTTTTGACTCTTATGGGGTGAATTCCTGGAAATGGAATCTCCCACAGGATGACGTCACCGGTGACGCCATCAGCACGCCTGCCTCACAGCCCAGGAGCATGAATATTTGCTCCATCCTGTCCAACTGTGTGCAGAAAGGCTGTCCCCTATGCTCCTGAGCAGTGCTCTCAGGTGTCTGGTTTTTAAATGTTCCAGGTGTCTTTCCTTGGCAGTTACTTGATGATGTTTGAAGCTCACTTTTCTCATGTACATTAGTTACTTGTGTTTCTCCTTTGGTTCCAGTCTTTGCTCGGACATATTCTTCTCTGACTGGCCCTATTTCGCCTGAGTCCACGGGAAGCAATAGCGGCCTCCATGGAGGAAGTGGGGTGGGGGCGGGGGAGGGCTGCAGGGGTGAGTGGTGCTGGACCTGATGTGGTTGGCAATGGCTGTTAAAATTAGATTCAAAGGTGACGGGGTTCAGGGAAGTGTTAGGCTCGGAGACTGAAATGTTAGGGTGAGGGCACAGAGTCAAAGGTCACCATTGGGAGGCGGGGCCCCTGGGATCTGGTGGGGAGGATGAGGGTCAGACCATGTTTGGTGGGGGATGCGGGAGGGGAGTGGTCTAGCTGGGAAGGCCAGTGGGTCAGGGCGGCTCCCTGGATTCAGGCCCAGCACTCGACACCAGCGCGGAGGGAGCGGGGATGGGGGTGGAGGTGAGGTTGGGGGGCGGGGAGGGCATTGTCCAGGCCCCGCGAAAGCCAGATGGACCTGCAGCTTCAGCTCCGGCCGCTGCAGGGGCTGCGGGGAGTCCGGAGGCAGCAGGAGCCTGCATCTCCTCCCTCTGCGCTGGGCTCCTGGGTTGTCAGGGAAACAGCCTCTGAGAAGCCACGGGGTGAGGGCACGGGTGATGCCATTAGCGCCTGGGGGCATCACAGCGGGATGCTCTGGATGCTCTGTGTGCCCTGGGAGACCTTAGGGAAGCAGGTCCTCTGCCCCCTAATCCCGCCCCCGCAGGTGGGAGAGAATCATTGATTGGTTTTCCCCTGCACAGATCCTAGGAATATAAAGCCTGCAAACCAGTCATGTGCCCTGACTGGGAATCAAATTGTGACCTCCTGGATCATGGGTGGATGCTCAACCACTGAGCCACACCGGCTCTGCAGCCACATATAACTTTATAAAATTAAATTTATATTGATTAAAATGAAGTAAATTGTAAAGGTCACTTATACATTTAGGTTTCCCTTTCTGGATACCTGGAGAGTGCTGACTTGGTGTATAGACCGGCTGGTTTCCATTCACAGGAAATAGAAATGAGAGGAAATGTGTCTCCCTCAGAGCAAGAGTGTTCACATGAGAATGAGCTCCTTTGGCTGATTCAGCCACATCTTTGCATGGGTCCCTCTGCTACAGATGGCGTTCTTTATCTTTTTTCTAAAAAAGTTTTGATGATGATTTTAATTTTAATTATAGATTGTTCCAGTTGTGTCAATAAACTATGGCCCTTCCGGTAGAACCAGGGGTGTGTACCTTGTTTCTGTATCGTCCTGTGCCAGTGGGACCATTGCCTCTTCCTAGGATGAATTTGGCTGTGAGTTAAATTCTGGGCTCATGGAGGAAGGAAAATGATTACGGAAGTGTTTAGTGGAGGGAGTTGTTTTGAATCATTCTTGTTGCAACCAAAGCAATGCTCTTTCCATCCCTAGTGATTTGAAATTTTGTAAACAGTTAGTCTAGTGTTTGTTGCTGCTCAAATAGCAAATCAAACTACACACTGAGGGAAGTGGAATGCACTTATTAAGTAATTTTTACTTTTAATGAGATCATTTCAAGGTATGCTTGGGGCCGAAGTCGGTTTGGCTCAGTGGTGGAGCGTCGGACTGCTGACTGAAGGGTCCCGGGTTCGATTCCAGTCAAGGGCATGTACATTGGTTGTGGGCACATCCCCGGTAGGGGGTGTGCAAGAGGCAGCTGGTCGATGTTTCTCTCTCATCGACGTTTCTAGCTCTCTATCTCTCTCCCTTCCTCTCTGTGAAAAATCAATAAAATATATTTTAACAAAAAAAAGATATGCTTGGGAATCATACCCGAGACCCTTCAATCCACAGGCTCTAACCACTGTGCATGATGGCTAGGATTTGACATCACTTTTGTATGACCTATGAGCTAATAAGTCTTTACATTTTAAATGATTAAAACAATTTTTTTAAAGAATGGCATTAAAAACAACAAAGGACAATGTCCATAAGTAAAGTGTCATTGGAGCACAGCCTTGCCTCTTTAGTTACAGACTAGAGGCCCGGAGGGGTGGGGGTCCCTCAGTCCGGCCTGCCCCTCTCTCACAGTCCGGGAGCCCTCAGGGGTGGGAGACAACCCGGCAATCAGGGGAAGGCAATGCCCCATCACACCTCTACTGCTGCCACTGTGGGCAGCACAAGCCTTGGCCAACCCTGATTACCTAAGCCTTGGGCAGCCTTAGGCAGCTGGGCAGCTGCTATCTGAGGCTTGCCCTCACCTCGGGCTGGCCCTGGTTACTTCAGCCTCGGGCAGCTCTGGGAGGCTGGGCAGCCACCACCCAAGGCTTGCCTGTGCCTCAGGCCGGCCCTGTGCGGCTGGGGGACTGGGGGACTCCAAAGGCATTTGCACGGAATGCCTGTCACCCCAGCAGGACTGAGAAGACTGGGTGTCACCATCTTTGAGGGCATGACAGTCAATCAGCATACCCCTTCCTTATGGGCTGTGGGCACCACCATCTTTGAGGGTGGAGCAGAGTGCTATGTCCCTGCTGGGCATCAGGTCCTCACTGGGGAGGCACTTAGGGCTGTGGTGGAATGGGCCAGGTTAGAGGAACCTGGTGTCAGGGTGAGGGGACACAGAGGGACACACGTCAGTCTCTTACTCTTGCTCGCCTGCCTCCAGTGGGCTCTGTGTTGCCTCCTGCTCACAGAATACAGGGAGCCCTGCTGGGGAACCCAGAGCACACTTCTCAAAGGCTGGCATTGGGGATGTCAAGGACATGCTGGAATTCTCTAGAAGTTCATGCTAGGATTTAAAAACAAAATAAGATGGGAGGAAATGCAGAACTTTTGCTAAAGCTGAAATTTGCAACAGCTGTGCAGCCCTACACTCCTTAGCACCTGAGACAGCGCAGACAGACCATCTTCTGCACCATTAACAAGCTTAGACACCATAAAGGAATCACACTCAATCTGTATCAGCCCTTCTACCTTTTCCCTTGCGCCCCCTGCTGGCATCTTGCTCTTCTGTCCTCTTTGAGCAGCATGGGGTGGCCTCCAGGGGCTCCAGCTGCAATTGAAGAAGCTGACAAGTACTGCACAAGGCCTGGTCTGAGGACCCCAGCAGCCAGGGAGGCCTCTCTGGGGTTGACTTTGGTCGTTCTCTGAAACCCCCTTTCTTTCCTTTGATGAATTTGATGATGGCTTTGGTTCTAATCCAGAGCTTCTTCCTGTAAGAGGTAGGTTTTTAGGACACAGCCAACCCTCACTGCCCCTCCAGCAGCTCCCTGGGTGCCCTACACGAGCTGGGATTTCCTTCACCACGCTCATCCCACCTGGGGCTCAGGAGGGGGCACATGCTGGTCAGTTGGTTCCACAGACCCACGGATGGTAGAAGCCTTCCTCGTGGCAGGAGCCCTCTATAGCCCCTTGGAAAAACAGAACTTCTTACCCAGCTCTCAGCTCTCCATTCCTGTGCCAAGTGCAGGAAGCGGTGCTGTGCTAACCTAATCATGCTGGTTGGCAAAATTCCACTAAATGCCATTTTCAGAAAGAGTCAGGGACCTCCTCATTTTCTACTAGTGTTAATAATACATGAAATAGGCTAGCATACTTTACCTGTTCCCTGAATTGAGGAATCTGGGTGAGGGGAAGAGGGCAGGAGAGTGGGTTGCTTCAAGTAGAAACAGTGAGCCCTAGCACGGTTGCCCAGTGGTTGGAGTGTCAGCCTGAGCACTGAAGGGTGGTGGGTTTGATCCCCCGACAAGGGCGCATACCTGGGTTGCAGGTTCGATCCCTGGCCCTGGTTGAGGAGTGTGCAGATGGAAACCAACTGATCTCTCTCTCTCTCTCTCTCTCTCTCTCTCTCTCTCTCTCTCTTTCTGTCTCTCTCTCCTTCCCCCTCACCTCCCTACCTCTCTCCTACTCTCTCTAATAATCAATGGGAAAAATATTCTCTGGTGAGGATTAAAAAAAAATAAGTAAATAAATGAAAACTGTGAATGCAAAGGTATTGTAATATGGTTCAGCTAACAGGAAATGAGCATTCTAATGTCACAAGGACCACAGCTGGGTTCTGATCCTGGTCTGCCATGAAACAGCACTGTGCTTACACAGCCACTCCATTTTCTCATCCGTGTCTCAATCTCCCTGTCAACAGGAGGGTCAGGCGGAATTCTGTGGTTCTGTGATTTCTACAGAGAGGTCCTGCCGGATTCATGGTTATTTGACCTCAAGGCTGGGCTGGGGCAGGTCAATGGGAAGGCCCAGCTCCTGGCTCAGGCCCAGCTCTGGGGAAGCCCTGCTGCTGGACAGAGGCTGGCAGTCTCAGGTCCCAGCCGGCCCATCACCAGGCTGCTGCTCTCTGGAGAAAGGAATGTGTGTGTGAACCGCCCTGGGGGGTCCAGTGACCCCAGAGGAATGGAGATCTGAACAAAAGGTTCCTGTGCTTTAAGATGAGGATGTGGGTCCAGGCATCTGACCCAAACTTCCTTCCCAAAACAGAAACATGGTTTTCTAGGTCCCGCAATCTCGAGACCAAACCTGATATGCCTGCTTTAGTGGCTCTAAAATTCCAGACTCTCTGCCTCTGAAACAGGCTCCTGGCCAGCTGGCATTCACCATCCCGTATAGGAAAACCCTCAGTACAGAGGGCAGGACCCAAAGAAACTTGAAATTCTTTCCGTGCTGGGAGGGACCTGCACACAGGGCAGCTGCCATACAATGGAATGTATGGGCCCAACAAACTGGTCACTGCTCTAGATGCCACAGCGTTCCCTACTCGTGAAAGATCAAGCTTGTCTTCCGTGTGTAAGTTACTGACGCTTAGATCAACTCACTTCTTTGGCGCTGGATCATGGAACTTGTGCTCAGCCATGCTTTGTTCCTCCGGGTTTTCATTCATTTTCCGTGAGGAATGTAATTTGTCTCTAACAGAGGAGAGAGGAAAAACAATCTGGTTTTTAAAATAAAACACGTGAATTGACTCATCAGCCCTGCCTGGGACCTGGCCCAGAAGGAGCTGGTGTGTTTCTGGGACTCAGACATCACGGTGCTCATGGCCACCATGGCCGCCGAGTTGGGAACATGGGGGTGGAAGCAAGTGACGTGGGTCCAGGACCCCTAACGTTTCGAGGAGACCGGCTGGCTGAACACCTAGGATCAGGCTGTACGTCACCTCAGGAGAGCAGACCCAGAACCATCTGAAACTCAAGCTGGGGAACCCCGAGGATTCCAGCGAGGTCAGCTCAGGAGCTGGTGTTCTCAGGTCAGACACAGGGCTAGGCTCGCTCCTGTGGGTGCAGATCAACGAAACCTTTAGTGGTGGGAGGGGTCTGTCCTCCGTGAGTTAGGTGAGCATCAGGTGAAAAAGGTCAGTTTAGCAAAGTCAGACCTCCGACCTGGACCCACTCCAATGTTGGGATTCTGCTCACATTTCCAGGAAAGTAAACTCAAAGCCTTTTTTGGGCCAGACAGAGAAGATAAGGAGCAAAGCAGCCTGGGAGGACCGGAGAGGGGGCGGGGCCTACGGCGAGGCTCAGTGCATGGTGCCAGGAGGTACATAATGCAGGGCCTGCAGTCGGAGGCCTGCTCTCCATGTGAAAGAGCTTCTGATTGTTTGTCCCTAAGGATCCAGAAGCACAGGCTCTGAAGCACAATCTCTTTATTTTTAAATGTGGGGAGTCAGTGCACATTTTCAAAAACACAGAAAAGACCAGAGAGACACCTTGTATTGCCAGAGGGCACCACACTCACTGTGAAGTGAGCAATGCATGAAAAGTGATAGGTTGCTAACTACTGAGTCCATGGCCACTGACCCTGATCTCCGGCTAGGACCGTGTTCGGCATCTCTTCTTCTAGCCTGTGTTATTCTGTTCCCGTAGCCCTGCTGCTTGGCCTTAAGCTAGTGCGCTTTCACGTGTGAGACTGCAGCTCCTCCTGCTCCAGCACAGTCCTTCACACTAGGCCTGCAAGCGGTTCTTCTCCAGCTGCCTGTGCTTCAGGGAGGTTCACACCTCATTGGTGTGGGTCTGTAGCTCCTCCAGCTTTCCTATAAGCCCCTAGTAGAGGGCCTGCCAGTGATTTCCCTCCAGCTGACTGTAATTCAGGGACATTGAATCTACTTAGTAGATTTGCACCTTCTTGATGTGGACCTGCTAATTCTTCTGCTCCACTTTCAGGCCATCCTACGAGGACTTCCATTAGTTCACCTACAGCAGCTTGTCATTCATGGAGATTGCACCTCCTTGTTGTGGACATGCTAGTCCTTCTGCTCTCATTAGGCCTTCCTACACAGACTTTCATCAGTTCACCTGCAACTGCTTGTCATTCAGTGATGTTTGGAGCTCCTTGGTCTGGGTCTGCAGCTCCTCCTCCTCCAGGACAGTCCTTCACACTAGGCATGCAGGCAGTTCTCCTCCAGTTACCTGCTCCTTGGTGTGTGTCTGTAGCTCCTCATGGTTACCCAAAATCCCCTAGCACAGGGCCAAAGAGTGGGTGATGTCCAGCTGACTATAAATCAAGGACTTTGAAACCTACTTAATAGATTTGCACCTCTCCTGCTGCTTCCTCAGCCAATTCCACTGGGCCTGCCAGCAGTGTGTCATTGAAGGAGATTTGCAGCTCCTCGGTGTGGTCTGCAGCTACTGCTGCTCCCACATCAGTCCTACATACTGGGCCTACAGGCGGTTCATCTCCAGCTGCTTGTCATTCATGAAGTTTGCAACTCCTTATTGTGGACCTGCTCGTCCTTCTGCTCCCCCATTAGGGCCCCATACAAAGACTTCCATCATTTCACCTACAGCTTTTTTTCCCCTCAATGGTGTTTGTAGTTCCTTGGTCTGGGTCTGCAGGTTCTCCTCCTCCAGCACAGTCCTTCACACTAGGCATGTAGGCGGTTCTTCTCCAGCTGCCTCTGGTACAGGAATGTTTGCTGCTCCTTGGTGTGGGTCTGTTCCTCCTCATGGTTCACCAAAATCCCCTCGTACAGGGCATGATGTGGTTGATGTCCAGATGGCTGTATATCAGGGACATGGCTCCTACTTAGTAGATTTGCAGCCCCTCCTGCTGCTTCCACAGCCAATTCCGCTGGGCCTGCCAACAGTTCCCCTCCAGCAGTGTGTCTTTCAAGGAGATTTGCAGCTCCTTGGTGTGGTCTGCAGCTACTGCTGCTCCCGCTTCAGATTTACACACTGGACCTAAGGGTGGTTCATCTCGAGCTGCATGTCATTCAATAAGTTTGCACCTCCTTGTTGTGGACCTGCTGGTTCTTCTGCTCCCCCTTCAGCCCCTAGAAAAAGGCCTTCAATCACTTCACCTAAAGCTGCTTGGCTTGTGTCTGCAGCTCCTCCTGCTCCAGAAAATGCCTTCACACTAGTCCTGCAGGCGGAACTTCTTCAACACCTGTGTTCCAGTGGGGTTTGCAATTCCTTGTTTTGTGTTTGTAGCTCCTCCTACTTGCTCATAATCCCCTATTTCAGGGCCTGTCAATGGTGTATCTAAGGCTCAGCATAATTCAGGGACTTTGCAACTACTTCATAGATTTTCAGCTCCCCTGCTGCTTCCTCAGCCAATTCCGCTGGGCCTGCCAGCAGTCCCCCTCCAGCAGAGTGTCATTGAAGGAGATTTGCAGCTCCTTGGTGTGGTCTGCAGCTACTGCTGCTCCCGCTTCAGACCTACACACTGGGCCGAAAGGTAGTTCATCTTCAGCTGCTTGTCATTCATGGATTTTGCACCTCCTTGTTGTGGACGTGCTGGTGTTTCTACCCCATTTTGCCCCCATACAAAGACGTCCATCAGTTCACCTACAGCTTCTTTTCATTCAATGATGTTTGTAGCTCCTTGGTCTGGGTCTGCCGCTCCTCCGCCTCCAGCACAGTCCTTCACACTAGGCATGTAGGCGGTTCTTCTCTAGCTGCCTGTAGTATAAGGATGTTAGTTGCTCCTTGGTGTGGGTCTGTACCTCCTCATGGTTCACCAAAATCCCCTAGTACATGGCATGACAGTGGTTGTTGTCCAGCTGACTTCATATCAGAGACTTTGAAAGCTACTCAGTATATTTGCAGCCCCTCCTGCTGCTTCCTCAGCCAATTCCACTGGGCCTGCCAGCAGTTCCCCTCCAGCAGTGTGTCATTGAAGGAGATTTGCAGCTCCTTGGTGTGGTCTGCAGCTCCTGCTGCTCCCACTTCAGATTTACACACTGGGCCGAAAAGTGGTTCATCTCAAGCTGCATGTCATTCAAAGAGTTTGCCCCTCCTTGTTGTGGACCTGCTGGTCCTTCTGCTCCCCATTCAGCCCCTCCTCCAAGGCCTCAATCAGTTCACCTACAGCAGCTTGTCATTCAGGGAGATTTGCAGCACCTTGGTCTGGGTTGCAGCTCCTCCTGCTCAAGCACAGTCCTAGATACTGGGCCTACAGGCGGTTCATCTCCAGCTGCTTGTCATTCATGGAGTTTGCACCTCCTCGTTGTGGACCTACTGGTCTTTCTACCTCATTATGACGCCATGTAAACACGTCCATCAGTTCACCTAGAACTTCTTTTCATTCCAGGATGTTTTCAGCTACTTTGTGTGGTCTGTAGCTCCTCATGTTCCCACATCAGGCCTACACACAGGACCTACATGCGGTTCTCCACCACCTGCTTGTGGTACAGGGATGTTTGCTGCACCTTGGGGTGGGTGTCTTCCTCCTCATGGTTGCCCAAGGTGCCCGAGCACAGGGCCAGAGAGTGGTTTACTTCCAGCTGACTGTATATTAGGGCCGTGAAAACAACTTAGTAGTTTTGCAGCCTTTCCTGTTGCTTCCTCAGCCAATTCCACTGGGCCTGCCAGCACTTCCCCTCCAGCAGTGTGTCATTCAAGGAGATTTGCAGTCCTTGGTGTGGTCTGCAGCTACTGCTGCTCCCGCTTCAGACCTACACACTGGGCCGAAAGGTAGTTCATCTCCAGCTGCTTGTCATTCATGGATTTTGCACCTCCTTGTTGTGGATGTGCTGGTGTTTCTACTCCATTTTTCCCCCATACAAAGACGTCCATCAGTTCACCTACAGCTTCTTTTCATTCAATGATGTCTGCAGCTCCTTGGTCTGGTTTGCAGCTCCTCCTCCTCCAGCACAGTCCTACACACTGAGCCTACAGACAGTTCATCTTCAGCTGCTTATCATTCTTGGAGTTTGCACCTCCTTGTTGTGGACCTGCTGGTCTTTCTACCCCATTAGGACCTCATACAAAAACTTCCATCAGTTCACCTACAGCTTCTTTTCATTCAATGATGTTTGCAGCTCCTTGGTCTGGGTCTGCAGCTCCTCCTTCTCCTCCAGCACAGTCCTTCACACTAGGCATGTAGGCGGTTCTTCTCCAGCTGCCTCTGGTACAGGAATGTTTGCTGCTCCTTGGTGTGGGTCTGTTCCTCCTCATGGTTCACCAAAATCCCCTCGTACAGGGCATGATGTGGTTGATGTCCAGATGGCTGTATATCAGGGACATGGCTCCTACTTAGTAGATTTGCAGCCCCTCCTGCTGCTTCCACAGCCAATTCCGCTGGGCCTGCCAACAGTTCCCCTCCAGCAGTGTGTCTTTCAAGGAGATTTGCAGCTCCTTGGTGTGGTCTGCAGCTACTGCTGCTCCCGCTTCAGATTTACACACTGGACCTAAGGGTGGTTCATCTCGAGCTGCATGTCATTCAATAAGTTTGCACCTCCTTGTTGTGGACCTGCTGGTTCTTCTGCTCCCCCTTCAGCCCCTAGAAAAAGGCCTTCAATCACTTCACCTAAAGCTGCTTGGCTTGTGTCTGCAGCTCCTCCTGCTCCAGAAAATGCCTTCACACTAGTCCTGCAGGCGGAACTTCTTCAACACCTGTGTTCCAGTGGGGTTTGCAATTCCTTGTTTTGTGTTTGTAGCTCCTCCTACTTGCTCATAATCCCCTATTTCAGGGCCTGTCAATGGTGTATCTAAGGCTCAGCATAATTCAGGGACTTTGCAACTACTTCATAGATTTTCAGCTCCCCTGCTGCTTCCTCAGCCAATTCCGCTGGGCCTGCCAGCAGTCCCCCTCCAGCAGAGTGTCATTGAAGGAGATTTGCAGCTCCTTGGTGTGGTCTGCAGCTACTGCTGCTCCCGCTTCAGACCTACACACTGGGCCGAAAGGTAGTTCATCTTCAGCTGCTTGTCATTCATGGATTTTGCACCTCCTTGTTGTGGACGTGCTGGTGTTTCTACCCCATTTTGCCCCCATACAAAGACGTCCATCAGTTCACCTACAGCTTCTTTTCATTCAATGATGTTTGTAGCTCCTTGGTCTGGGTCTGCCGCTCCTCCGCCTCCAGCACAGTCCTTCACACTAGGCATGTAGGCGGTTCTTCTCTAGCTGCCTGTAGTATAAGGATGTTAGTTGCTCCTTGGTGTGGGTCTGTACCTCCTCATGGTTCACCAAAATCCCCTAGTACATGGCATGACAGTGGTTGTTGTCCAGCTGACTTCATATCAGAGACTTTGAAAGCTACTCAGTATATTTGCAGCCCCTCCTGCTGCTTCCTCAGCCAATTCCACTGGGCCTGCCAGCAGTTCCCCTCCAGCAGTGTGTCATTGAAGGAGATTTGCAGCTCCTTGGTGTGGTCTGCAGCTCCTGCTGCTCCCACTTCAGATTTACACACTGGGCCGAAAAGTGGTTCATCTCAAGCTGCATGTCATTCAAAGAGTTTGCCCCTCCTTGTTGTGGACCTGCTGGTCCTTCTGCTCCCCATTCAGCCCCTCCTCCAAGGCCTCAATCAGTTCACCTACAGCAGCTTGTCATTCAGGGAGATTTGCAGCACCTTGGTCTGGGTTGCAGCTCCTCCTGCTCAAGCACAGTCCTAGATACTGGGCCTACAGGCGGTTCATCTCCAGCTGCTTGTCATTCATGGAGTTTGCACCTCCTCGTTGTGGACCTACTGGTCTTTCTACCTCATTATGACGCCATGTAAACACGTCCATCAGTTCACCTAGAACTTCTTTTCATTCCAGGATGTTTTCAGCTACTTTGTGTGGTCTGTAGCTCCTCATGTTCCCACATCAGGCCTACACACAGGACCTACATGCGGTTCTCCACCACCTGCTTGTGGTACAGGGATGTTTGCTGCACCTTGGGGTGGGTGTCTTCCTCCTCATGGTTGCCCAAGGTGCCCGAGCACAGGGCCAGAGAGTGGTTTACTTCCAGCTGACTGTATATTAGGGCCGTGAAAACAACTTAGTAGTTTTGCAGCCTTTCCTGTTGCTTCCTCAGCCAATTCCACTGGGCCTGCCAGCACTTCCCCTCCAGCAGTGTGTCATTCAAGGAGATTTGCAGTCCTTGGTGTGGTCTGCAGCTACTGCTGCTCCCGCTTCAGACCTACACACTGGGCCGAAAGGTAGTTCATCTCCAGCTGCTTGTCATTCATGGATTTTGCACCTCCTTGTTGTGGATGTGCTGGTGTTTCTACTCCATTTTTCCCCCATACAAAGACGTCCATCAGTTCACCTACAGCTTCTTTTCATTCAATGATGTCTGCAGCTCCTTGGTCTGGTTTGCAGCTCCTCCTCCTCCAGCACAGTCCTACACACTGAGCCTACAGACAGTTCATCTTCAGCTGCTTATCATTCTTGGAGTTTGCACCTCCTTGTTGTGGACCTGCTGGTCTTTCTACCCCATTAGGACCTCATACAAAAACTTCCATCAGTTCACCTACAGCTTCTTTTCATTCAATGATGTTTGCAGCTCCTTGGTCTGGGTCTGCAGCTCCTCCTTCTCCTCCAGCACAGTCCTTCACACTAGGCATGTAGGCGGTTCTTCTCCAGCTGCCTCTGGTACAGGAATGTTTGCTGCTCCTTGGTGTGGGTCTGTTCCTCCTCATGGTTCACCAAAATCCCCTCGTACAGGGCATGATGTGGTTGATGTCCAGATGGCTGTATATCAGGGACATGGCTCCTACTTAGTAGATTTGCAGCCCCTCCTGCTGCTTCCACAGCCAATTCCGCTGGGCCTGCCAACAGTTCCCCTCCAGCAGTGTGTCTTTCAAGGAGATTTGCAGCTCCTTGGTGTGGTCTGCAGCTACTGCTGCTCCCGCTTCAGATTTACACACTGGACCTAAGGGTGGTTCATCTCGAGCTGCATGTCATTCAATAAGTTTGCACCTCCTTGTTGTGGACCTGCTGGTTCTTCTGCTCCCCCTTCAGCCCCTAGAAAAAGGCCTTCAATCACTTCACCTAAAGCTGCTTGGCTTGTGTCTGCAGCTCCTCCTGCTCCAGAAAATGCCTTCACACTAGTCCTGCAGGCGGAACTTCTTCAACACCTGTGTTCCAGTGGGGTTTGCAATTCCTTGTTTTGTGTTTGTAGCTCCTCCTACTTGCTCATAATCCCCTATTTCAGGGCCTGTCAATGGTGTATCTAAGGCTCAGCATAATTCAGGGACTTTGCAACTACTTCATAGATTTTCAGCTCCCCTGCTGCTTCCTCAGCCAATTCCGCTGGGCCTGCCAGCAGTCCCCCTCCAGCAGAGTGTCATTGAAGGAGATTTGCAGCTCCTTGGTGTGGTCTGCAGCTACTGCTGCTCCCGCTTCAGACCTACACACTGGGCCGAAAGGTAGTTCATCTTCAGCTGCTTGTCATTCATGGATTTTGCACCTCCTTGTTGTGGACGTGCTGGTGTTTCTACCCCATTTTGCCCCCATACAAAGACGTCCATCAGTTCACCTACAGCTTCTTTTCATTCAATGATGTTTGTAGCTCCTTGGTCTGGGTCTGCCGCTCCTCCGCCTCCAGCACAGTCCTTCACACTAGGCATGTAGGCGGTTCTTCTCTAGCTGCCTGTAGTATAAGGATGTTAGTTGCTCCTTGGTGTGGGTCTGTACCTCCTCATGGTTCACCAAAATCCCCTAGTACATGGCATGACAGTGGTTGTTGTCCAGCTGACTTCATATCAGAGACTTTGAAAGCTACTCAGTATATTTGCAGCCCCTCCTGCTGCTTCCTCAGCCAATTCCACTGGGCCTGCCAGCAGTTCCCCTCCAGCAGTGTGTCATTGAAGGAGATTTGCAGCTCCTTGGTGTGGTCTGCAGCTCCTGCTGCTCCCACTTCAGATTTACACACTGGGCCGAAAAGTGGTTCATCTCAAGCTGCATGTCATTCAAAGAGTTTGCCCCTCCTTGTTGTGGACCTGCTGGTCCTTCTGCTCCCCATTCAGCCCCTCCTCCAAGGCCTCAATCAGTTCACCTACAGCAGCTTGTCATTCAGGGAGATTTGCAGCACCTTGGTCTGGGTTGCAGCTCCTCCTGCTCAAGCACAGTCCTAGATACTGGGCCTACAGGCGGTTCATCTCCAGCTGCTTGTCATTCATGGAGTTTGCACCTCCTCGTTGTGGACCTACTGGTCTTTCTACCTCATTATGACGCCATGTAAACACGTCCATCAGTTCACCTAGAACTTCTTTTCATTCCAGGATGTTTTCAGCTACTTTGTGTGGTCTGTAGCTCCTCATGTTCCCACATCAGGCCTACACACAGGACCTACATGCGGTTCTCCACCACCTGCTTGTGGTACAGGGATGTTTGCTGCACCTTGGGGTGGGTGTCTTCCTCCTCATGGTTGCCCAAGGTGCCCGAGCACAGGGCCAGAGAGTGGTTTACTTCCAGCTGACTGTATATTAGGGCCGTGAAAACAACTTAGTAGTTTTGCAGCCTTTCCTGTTGCTTCCTCAGCCAATTCCACTGGGCCTGCCAGCACTTCCCCTCCAGCAGTGTGTCATTCAAGGAGATTTGCAGTCCTTGGTGTGGTCTGCAGCTACTGCTGCTCCCGCTTCAGACCTACACACTGGGCCGAAAGGTAGTTCATCTCCAGCTGCTTGTCATTCATGGATTTTGCACCTCCTTGTTGTGGATGTGCTGGTGTTTCTACTCCATTTTTCCCCCATACAAAGACGTCCATCAGTTCACCTACAGCTTCTTTTCATTCAATGATGTCTGCAGCTCCTTGGTCTGGTTTGCAGCTCCTCCTCCTCCAGCACAGTCCTACACACTGAGCCTACAGACAGTTCATCTTCAGCTGCTTATCATTCTTGGAGTTTGCACCTCCTTGTTGTGGACCTGCTGGTCTTTCTACCCCATTAGGACCTCATACAAAAACTTCCATCAGTTCACCTACAGCTTCTTTTCATTCAATGATGTTTGCAGCTCCTTGGTCTGGGTCTGCAGCTCCTCCTTCTCCTCCAGCACAGTCCTTCACACTAGGCATGTAGGCGGTTCTTCTCCAGCTGCCTGTGATATAGGGAGATTTGCTCTTTGGTGTGGGTCTGTACCTCCACATGGTTCACCAAAATCTCCTAGTCCAGGGCATGAGAGTGGTAGATGTACAGTTGACTGCATATCAGGGACTTTGAAACGTACTCATTAGCTTTGCAGCCCCTCCTGCTGCTTCCTCAGCCAATTCCACTGGGCCTGCCAGCAGTTCACCTCCAGCAGTGTGTCATTGAAGGAGATTTGCAGCTCCTCGGTGTGGTCTGCAGCTACTGCTGCTCCTGCATCAGTCCTACACACTGGGCCTACAGGCGGTTCATCTCCAGCTGCTTGTCATTCATGGAGTTTGCCCCCTCCTAGTTGTGGACCTGCTGGTCCTTCTGCTCCCCCCGTAGGCCCTCAAACAAAGACTTCCATCAGTTCACCTACAGCTTCTTTTCATTCAATGATGTTTGCAGCTCTTTGGTCTGGGTCTGAAGCTCCTCCTCTGGCACAGTCATATACACTAGGCATGTAGGGGGTTCCTCTCCAGCTACCAGGGGTACATGGAGGTTTGCTGCTCCTTGGTGTGGGTCTGTACCTCCTCATGATTCACCAAAATCCCCTACTACAGGGCATGACAGTGGTTGTTGTCCAGCTGACTGTATATCAGGGACATCATTCCTACTTAGTAGATTGCAGCCTCTCCTCCTGCTTCCTCAGCCAATTCCACTGGGCCTGCCAGCAGTTCCCCTTCAGCAGTGTGTCATTGAAGGAGATTTGCAGCTCCTTGGTGTGGTCTGCAGCTACTTCTGCTCCCACATCAGTCCTACAAACTTGGTCTAAAGGTGGTTCATCTCTATCTGTACGTCATTAATTAAGTTTGCAACTCCTTGTTGACCTGCTGGTCTTTCTGCTCCCCCTTCAATCCCTAGAAAAAGGCCTTCAATCACTTCACCTACAGCTGCTTATCATTCAGGAATGTTTGCAGCTGCTTGGCTTGTGTCTGCAGCTCCTGCTCCAGAAAATGCCTTCACACTAGTCCTGCAGGCGAATCTTCTTCAATACCTGTGGTCCAGTAGGGTTTGCAATTCCTTGTTGTGGGTTTGTAGCTCCTCCTACTTGCTCATAAACCCCTATTTCAGGGCCTGTCAATGGTGTATCTAAGGCTCAGCATAATTCAGGGACTTTGCAACTACTTCATAGATTTTTCAGGTCCCCTGCTGTTTCATCAGCCAATTCCACTGGGCCTGCCAGCAGTTCACCTCCAGCAGTGTGTCATTCAAGGAGATTTGCAGCTCCTTGGTGTGCTCTGCAACCCCTGCTGCTCCTGCTTCAGTCCTACACACTGGGCCTACAGGTGGTTCATCTCCAACTGCTTGCCATTCATGGAGTTTGCACCTCCTTGTTGTGGACGTGCTGGTCTTTCTGTTCCTCCATAAGGGCCCCATACAAAGACTTCCATCACTTCCAAAAGTTCACCTACAGCTTCTTTTCCTTCAGTGATGTTTGCAGCTTCTTGGTCTGTGTCTGCAGCTCCTCCTGCCTCAGCGCCATCCTTCACACTAGGCATGAAGGCGGTTCTCCTCCAGTTCCCTGTGGTACAGGGATATTTGCTGCTCCTTGGTGTGGTCCATAGCTACTGCTGCTACCCCATCAGTCCTACCCACTTGGCTTACAGGCAGTTCATCTCCAGTTGCTTGTCATTCATGAAGTTTGCACTTCCTTATAGACCTGCTTTGCTTCTGTGCCCCCTTTTGGCTTTGTATAAGACCTTCCATCATTTCACCTACAGCTGCTTGTCATTCAGGGAGGTTTGCAGCTCCTTGGTGTAGTCTGTAGCTACTACTGCTCCCACCTCAATCCTACACATTGGGATTAGAGGCAGTTCATCTCAAGCTGCTTGCCATTCATGGAGTTTCATCTACCAGTGTGGACCTGGTGGTTATTCTGCTCCTCCTTCAGCCCCTCGTACAAGGCCTTCCATCACTTTACCTACAGCTGCTTGTCATTCAGGGAGGTTTGCAGCTCCTTGGTCTGGGTCTCCATCTCCTTCTGGTGCAGCACAGTCCTTCACACTAGGCCTGTAGGTGGTTTTCTCCAGCTACCTGTGGTTCAGGGAGATTTGCAACTCCTTGGTCTGGGTCTGCAGCTCCTTCTGCTCCCCCTTCAATCCCATTGTATAAGGCCTGCAGCGGTTTACCTCCAGGTGCATGACATTCAGGGAGGTTTTCATCTGAGGAGCACTTCTAGTCTCTGTCCCAGTTGTGCAACCTTAATCAAAATGACAACCTCCCTGGGCCTTCGTTTTTCCCATGTGTAAATAAATGATGGGGTGATCAAAATCAACAGTTTTCAAACTGTGTTCATTGGGGTTCTAGGAGGCTACCCCAGGTGTTCCACTGTGGGCTGAGGGAGGCAGGACAGGCAGGCTCGGACGCCACTTCCACAGAGCTTCCCTGTGGAAGTCCTTTCTATGTGAGGCTTTGGCACAGCTGCCTACTTGGAAAAAGAGTTCTTTGATTCAAACACTTAAGCTCTGAATCAGAACATCTTTGCTTTAAGACTCTATGTCTATGCCCAGGTCTTCTCCCCAATTACAAGCCCCTTTCTATTTTCAATACCTGAAATAAAGAAAATAGGAGATTCTGCAGAGAATTCTAAATTCACTGAAATTATCAACATCATCATCATCATCATTACCACACTGAGATTCCTGGGGGAAGATTTAGACAAAAAAGCTCCTAAGACCAGAGGCTCATAGACTCAATTTGAAACAGGTGTGTGAAGTTTGCCCCACACAGCTTTTTTTTTTTTTTTTTAATTTTTATCATTTACTTATTTTTTTCTATTTTATTTCATTTTAAAGTGTGTATGGTTTTATTAACTGATATCTCACCAATAAAGTCAATTACAAAAATAAAATAACATAAAGTAAACAAAAATATTGACAAAAAACTTTCCCTACCTGGTGAAAGAAATAGACCTACAAGTTCAGGAAGCACACGGAACCCCAAACAAGAAGAATCCAAAGAGGACCACACCAAGACATATCATAATTAAAATGCCAAGGGTAACAGACAAGGAGAAAAATATTACAAGCAGCAAGAAAAAAACAGCTACCCTGTTTCCCTGAAAATAAGACAGTGTCTTGTATTAATTTTTTGCTCCCAAAGATGCGCTAGGTCTTATTTTCAGGGGATGTCTTATTTTTCCATGAAGAAGAATACGGTACACATTCATTGTTAAATGAAAATAAAGGAAATTTATTACCCGTATATGGTACGGTAGTACGGTAGTTGTCAACACAAACCAGACAAACTGTGAATCCTACAGTATCAAGAATTTACTCATTTATTCAATGACAATCATGTCATCATCTTCTGGAACATCATCATAACAATCCAATTCCTGAATTTCCTGGTGAATTTCTTGTGACTCCATTTCTTTCAGAATCAGTGGACCAAATCTCTCATGTTTAGCAATAGCACTGTCTTTAAATGAATACTTCTTGTCAAGGTAGCCTGCTCGCAGTGCATTTGCAATGCAACTGTCGGTGATTTTCTCCCATGAATTCTTCACCCAAGTCACAACTTCTTGCAGTTTAGGTTTCACAAAGTTTCCACGCTGATTTCTCTCCATTCTATTTTCAATGTAGTCATTAATTTCCATGTGCAAATTGTCTTTGAATGGCTTGTTTATTGCAATATCAAGAGATAGGCCGTCATTCCTGCGGGAATCATTATCTGATCTATTTTTCTTTCGTGAAGAAATGTCTTCATGTCTTTAGAGTGGTTAGTGCTGGCTGCATCCCAGACTAGCAGACCTCTTTGGCTCCCTCGCATAACAAGGGGCAGCATTAAATTGACCCACTTCCTTATAACTGCTTGTGTGGCCCAGGCTTTTTCAGTTTCAAGAATAAAAATGCTCAAAACACATTCAATCTTTTTCTTCTTGCCCTTAGAAATGATTAAAGGTGGGGTTTTAGTGCCATCCAGACGAATTGCCAAAATACAGTAAACACGTGCACTTTCATAAGCAGTGGAGGGAATGTACACTAAGGAGGCACCCCACTGTTCAATTGTTGTTTGAGATGATTGGCCCATAAACACTGCAGTTTCATCCATAGCAATCATGTTGAAAAGATTGTATTTAGAGAAGTCAGCATGATCAATAAAGGACTTGAGTATCTTCCAACCTAAACAATGTTGTACCAGTAGATCTTCTTAAAGACAATTCACTTCGCTGAAGGAAATTATCCAGCCAGTGTTGTGATGCTTTGAAGTCTTCGGGGGCTATGTCAAACTGTGGTGCCATTGCAAAGGCAAATTCTTGAATCTGAGCCCTATTCACAACCAAAGCCTTTGCTCTCCTGTCAACAACCCATTCACAGATCAGGTCTTCCAGCTGAGAAAATAATGGTTCCGACCTGATCCACACTTGCGCTTTTTAGCATTTCCCTTGTCCATTTGTTCAATGAGGTTACCATACTCTGCTCGCCATTTTCAGACCAATCGGATACTCAACATCTTCTCTTTGCAGAAAGCAGTAAGATTTTAGCACCAAGTGTCTTCCACGATTCCTTTGTTGTACTCCACAGAGTAGCTTTTTCTTTTTGTGCTCTTTTCTAGGGGTAAAAAAAGGAATTGGGGTATCAAGGTGGGGGGAGGGGGATCACTTAAAATGACACAGGGGGGATCAGAGTGGGGAATCAAAATGGAACAGGAGAATCATAGGGGGGATTACCATTTTAGTAACCCCTTTTGATCCTCCTGTGTCGTTTTGATTGCCCCCTATGATCCTCCTGTGTCATTTTAAGTGATCCCCCTCCCACCACCCCTGTGCCACTGAACACCTTTACAAGATATCCCCCCCCACCCCTTTATCAGACATTTACCCCTGGGGCCTGCCTGGGGACTGTCACTGGGCTTGCTTGGGCCTGGATCTGGGCTGGAGCAGGGTCTGCCACTGACTGAGAACCTTCAGTCATCATGAGGGCAGCCGTGAGCATCAGGTAGTGTCACCAGAGACAGACCAGCACTCACCATCTTCGCCACGTCCAGTCCGCTCTAATTCTCCTGTTCTACACGCATCTGCGAAAGTCTCCTCCTCTCTCCCGCCTCGCGCTCACCGCTCACTCTGACCTCCGCTCTGCCTCCACACAGCAGTGATGTCAGGACTCCACATAAGGCCACTGGTTGCTAGATGCCAGCCGTGGTAGCCCTAGTGACCAGTTTATGGTAAATTAATTTTCATTCTGAGACAGAGCCTAGGAGAGGGGGTCTTATTTTCGGGGGGGATGCCTTATATTTCACTCAGAAGGAAACCTGTAAGTAGGTCTTATTTTCAGAGGATGCTTTATTTTCGGGGAAACACGGTAGTTACCTACAAAGGAATACTCATATGACTGTCAGCTGATTTCTCAACAGAAACTATGCAGGCCAGATGGGAATGGCAAGAAATATTCAAAATGATGAACAAGAACCTACAACCAAAATTACTCTACCCACCAAAGCTATCATTCAGAATTGAAGGTCAGATAAAGAGCTTCACAGACAAGAAAAAGTTAAAGGAGTTTATCAACACCAAACCAGGATTACATGAAATGTTGAAGGGTATTCTTTAAGAAGAGAAGGAAGAGGAGACTCTTTCCCCTCCCCACATGGGAGTCTGTACTTGTTCTTCAGTAAATCTCCACCTTTGCTATTCTACCTTCTGTCCGTGGATTCATCCTTTGACTCCAGCGGACAAAGAATCCAGGACATCCTTCCCAGGGGAACACCGCATGTTCCAGTCCAAAAATTCTGCTTCACAGGTTTCCCCACACACCCTGAATTAAATTTTGAGGATGCTGAAGATGGTGGCCAGGTAAACACTTGTACGTGCTGCCTCTCACAACCACATCAGTGCTGCAATTGGGGATCTTACCTGAGACCTGAAAAAACCACAACTGTGGGGGCCCTGACCGGTGCAAACACACGGATTCCACAGAAAGGTTGGATTTTGCCAGGGATAACGTGGGGTGTCTGTGTCCCAATAGTGAAAGCGGCCTGCGGCTGCTGTGGCAGCAAAAGCAAAAGCACGCGCTGGGACTGCAGAAATCTGTGTCCACAAAAGCCCCCCTGTGTTGGGTCTGGTGAATGGGGGTCCCCAAGGTTGCTAATAGTGGGGTTCTCTAGGGAGCAACCCATTCTGATCCGACACGGGGGGAGAACATAGGAGTTGGGAAGCAGTCTGTTTGTAAGAGCGCGCAGACTAGCCCATCGTGCACCTAGACTGGTTCCCCTGCAACACTTTGCTTCGATTACAAAGGAGAGATCACCCAGATTGGCTGGCCCTAAGAGACAGCAGGGGGAAACTGCTTTTCTGGAAGCTGAGAAGCAGAGCAGGGAGAAATCATCCAGGTTTCAGCTCCGAGGCAAAGAAAAAACAAAAACAAAACAAAAATGGTATTGAGTGCCATAGAAAAAGAAGGCTAGAGCAGCCAAAAAGACGGGGACATCAATCCAGAAACACTGCCACCTAGGATCTGGAGTACAAACTGACTGTGTTTATTATTAGTTTTATTTGATCAAAAACCAAGAAACTAAGGAATCGCCATTGAGGTGCAGCAGAACACAAGGAACTGCTATACTGTCTGGACTGAGAAACAGACGTGCCAAACAGAATAACAGAAGAAGTGAATAGCCTTAACAACTGCACACTTTTTTTGCTAAATTTTTTATTTTCATTTTATTTTCATTTTTTGAATCTTTTACTTAAGAAACAAATTTTTTCCTTTTTTCCTCAGTTGATTTTAACTTTTTAATTATTACATTTTTAGGTTCAATAAGCATTGTTACTACTGCTATTTTAATTTTTTAAGTGCCATTTTATTTTCTCTTTATTTTACATTGGAATTAGTGTTCTTTATTTTATTTTCATTTAACATTGTTTAACCCTATCTCAACATGACCTATACACCCTATCACTCTCTTTCTAACCTTCCCCCTTTTGCTTTCCTTTTTATCTTAACCCTTTCCTACTTTAGATTTTCCTTACTCTTTCTGTATCCCCCCTGTTAAAATTTCTACCCTACTTATATATCTAATTTCCAATCCCCTGTGCCAAGTGCATACACACCTCTCTCTGAGCTGTATTAACTAACAAAAAAAAAATTGTTTTCCTCACTGTCCTTTTGATGCTGTTTGGGGGAATGTTGATTATATTGTATTTTTATGCTTTTTAGTGAGAGTATTTTGCTTATTCTTTTGTCATTGCTATTGCTTGGTATTTTCTTATTTGATTGGTTTTTGTTCGTTTGTTTTTTACTTCTGTTTTCCCTTCCTTTGCTGGAAACTAGGGGGTGTTGTAGATTGTATTATTCTCCAGGTACTGCTGCCAGCATTTGTTGGGGTTAGTGGTTGTCCAATTGAAATTCTCTCCCCATATATATAGTTTATTCCCCTTTTATCTCTTATTCTCTCTCTCTCTCTCTCTCTCTCTCTCTCTCTCTCTCTCTCTCTCTCCTACCTGTTTCCCAATTTCATTTTGAGATATATATATATATATATATATATATATATATATATATATATATCTTTTTCTTATCTATTTCTTTTGCTCCCTCCCTCTTCTCTTTTTACTCTTCCTCTTTATCTCCTATCCCCTAATTTGCCTTTCCCTAGTGGTCACCTTTATTGGAGGTTATTGATATCGCAAATACATTTCTTTTCAGTGCCTTGTGTGTTCTGCCTGGTTGTGTTGTATTTTGTGTCTTTAAATCAACGCAGGAGAAAGAGATCTACATAACCAGCCATTCTGAAAAGAGAGACCATGGGGAGACAAAGAAACAGCCCACAAATGAAAGAAAAGCAGACATCACCAGAAAAGGAAGAAAAAAAGATAGAAGCAAGCAACCAACCAGAGCAAGAATTCAGAGTAATGATCATAAAATGGCTAAAAAGAATGGAAGACAAATTTGACAATATGAGTAAGACCCAAGAGGAAATGAAGAAGAACCAAGATGAAATGAAGATGACTCAAGAAGAAATGAAAAATGACATTGCTACTATGAAGAACTCAATAGAAAGCATCAAGAGAAGACTAGAAGAAGCAGAGGACCGCATCAGTGAGCTAGAAGACAAGATGGAAAAAAATACCCAATTAGAGCAGCTTCTAGAAAAAAAAATTAAAAAGCAGGAGGAGAGTTTAAGGGAACCTTGGGACAATACAAAACAAAACAATATTAGAGTAATAGGGGTTCCAGAAGGAAAGGAAATTGAGGAAGACATGGAAAATGTATTTCAAGAAATAATGACAGAAAACTTTCCTGAGATAGAGAAGAAAAAACCCACACAAATCCAAGATGCTTGCAGTCCCAAGCAAAATGAACCCCAGAAGACCGACACCAAGGCACGTTATAATTAAACTGGCAAACACCAATGACAAAATAAGAATCCTAAAAGCAGCCAGAGAGAGACAGAAAGTTACATATAAAGGAACCCCCATCAGACTAGAAACTGATTTCTCCACAGAAACTTATCAGGCCAGAAGGGAATGGGATGAAATATACAAAGTCATGCAAAGGAAGGGTCTGAATCCAAGAATACTGTACCCAGCAAGGCTATCATTCAAAATTGAAGGTGAAATCAGGAGCTTCACAGACAAAGAAAGGCTAAAGGAATTTATCTCCACCAAACCAGCAATGCAAGCAATGCTAAAGGGTCTACTGTAAAAATAAAGAAATAGGAAGCAAAGAAGGAACACAGGGGTATAGAATAAAAATGGCGTCAAATAAATAACTATCAATAATAACTGTAAATGTAAATGGATTAAATTCTCCAATCAAAAGACATAGGGTAACAGATTGGATAAGAAAACAAGACCCATATATCTGCTGTCTACAAGAAACCCATTTCAGAAAAAAAAGACGCACACAGACTGAGGGTGAAGGGATGGAAAAAGATTTTCCAGGCGAATGGAAATGAAAAAAAAAAAAGCTGGGGGTAGCAATACTTCTATCTGACAAATTAGACTTAAAAGTGAAGGACATAAGAGATAATGAAGGCCACTTCATAATGCTAAAGGGAGCAATCCAACAAGAAGAAATAACCTTGGCAAACATATATGCACCCAACACGGGAGCACCCAAATACATAAAAAACAAACAAAAACAAAACAAAACAAAACAAAAAAAAAAACTGCTGGAGGACATTAAGGGAGAGATTAATAGCAATACAATCATAGTAGGAGATTTTAATACTCCACTGTCAACTTTGGACAAATCATCTAAACAAAAAAAATAAATAAATAAAAGAAATATCAATCCTAGCTGAAACCGATTTAGCTCAGTGGATAGAGCGTCGGTCTGCGGACTGAAAGGTCCCGGATTCGATTCCGGTCAAGGGCACGTCACTTGGTTGTGGGAACATCCTCAGTGGGGAGTGTACAAGAGGCAGCTGGTCAATGTATCTCTCTCATCGGCGTTTCTAACTCTCTATCCCTATCAATTCCTCTCTGTGTAAAATCGATAAAATATATTAAAAAAAAAAAGAAAAGAAAAGAAATATCAATCCTAAATGACTCACTAGACCAGATGGAATTAATCAACATCTTCAGAACATTCCACCCCAAAGACACAGAATATACATTCTTCTCAAGTGCACATGGGACATTCTCAAAGATAGACCACATGTTGGGACATAGGCAAAGTCTCTTCAAATTCAAGAAGATAGAAATCATATCAAGCGCCAAGACCGATTTGGCTCAATGGATAGAGCATTGGCTTGTGGACTGAAAGGTCCCAGGTTCGATTCCAGTCAAGGGCATGTACCTTGGTTGCGGGCATATCCCCAGTAGGGGGTGTGCAAGAGGCAGCTGATCGATGACTCTCTCTCATCGATGTTTCTAGCTCTCTATCTCTCTCCCTTCCTCTCTGTACAAAATCAATAAAATATATTTTTAAAAAAAGAAATCATATCAAGCATCTTCTCAGATCATAGTGACATAAAACTGAAAATTAACTACAATAAAAATAATCCAAAGAAATCAAACACATGGAGATTAAACAGCATGCTATTAAACAAGGACTGGGTTACCAGAGAAATCAAGGAAGAAATTAAAAATATCCTGGCAAGCCTATTAAAAAAAAAAAAAAAAAAAAAACAAGAAAAAATAGTAACAAATTATCTAACTCTACAAATGAAAAAGTTAGAAAAAGAGCAACAAGAAAATCCCAGTGTAAGCAGAAGGAAGGAAATAATAAAAATTAGAGTGGAAATAAATGACATAGAGACCAAAGAAACAATACATAAGATCAACGAAACCAAGAGCTGGTTCTTTGAAAGGATAAACAAGATTGATGAACCTCTAGCCAGGCTAACCAAGAAACAAAGAGAGAGGACCCAAATAAAGAAAATCAGAAAAGAAAGATGTAAAATAACAACAGACCCCCGTCAAAATACAAAGGATTGTAACAAAATACTATGAACAACTCTATTCCAACAAACTGGACAACCTGGAGGAAATGAACAGATTCCTAGAAAAATACAATCTTCCAAAACTCAATCAGGAAGTATCTAAAAACCTCAATAGACCAATGACTTGGGAAGAAATTGAAACAGTCCTCAAAAAACTTCCAGCAAACAAAAGCCCAGGGCCAGATGGCTTCACAGGAGAGTTTTACCAAACATTCAAGGAAGAACTAAAACCTATCCGCCTCAGACTATTCCAAAAAATTCAAGAGGAAGGAACACTTCCAAACTCCTTCTATGAAGCCAGCATCATGCTAATACCAAAACCAGATAAAGACAACTCAATGAAAGAGAATTACAGGCCAATATCCCTCATGAACTTAGATGCCAAAATCCTCAACAAAATTCTAGCAAATCAGCTCCAGCAAAACATCAGAAAGATCATACCCCACGACCAAGTAGGATTTATTCCAGGAATGCAAGGATGGTACAATATCCACAAATCAATAAACGTGATACATCACATAAACAAATTGAAAGATAAAAATCATATAGTCATATCAATTGATGCAGAAAAAGCATTTGATAAAATCCAACACCCTTTCCTGATAAAAACTTTCAACAAGGTGGGAGTACAAGGATCATACCGCAACATAATTAAAGCTATATATGATAAACCCACAGCCAATATCATACTCAATGGGCAAAAATAAAACCATTCCCTCTAAGAACAGGAACAAGACAGGGTTGCCCACTCTCACCACTCCTGTTTGACATAGCACTGGAAGTACTAGCCATTGCAATTAGACAAGAAGAGGATATAAAAGGCATCCAAATTGGAAAAGAAGTAAAATTATCCTTATTTGCAGATGACATGATATTGTACATAAAAAACCCAAAAGATTCCATCAAAAAACTAATAGACTTAATAAATGAATTTGGCAATGTAGCAGGATACAAAATTAATGCCAAGAAATCTATGGCACTTCTATACACTAATAGTGAACTTGCAGAAACAGAGACTAAAAAGGCAATCCCATTTACCATCACACCAAAAAAATTAAGATACCTTGAAATAACCTTAACTAAGGAGGTAAAAGACCTATACATGGAAAACTACACGACACTGAAAAAAGAGATAGAGGAAGATGTAAACAGATGGAAGAATATACCATGTTCATGGATTGGTAGAATCAAAATCATCAAAATGTCCATACTTCCCAAAGCAATCTATAGGTTCAATGCACTCCCCATTAAAATACCAATGGCATATTTCACTGACCTAGAAAGAACTCTCCAAAAATTCATCTGGAACAATAAAAGACCCTGAATAGCCACAGCAATCCTGAGAAAGAAGAGTAAAGTAGGAGGGATCTCAATACCAGATTTCAAGCTGTATTGCAAAGCCACTGTTCTCAAAACAGCCTGGTACTGGTACAACAACAGACATATAGATCAATGGAATAGAATTGAGAACCCAGATATCAACCCAAATCACTATGCTCAGTTAATATTTGACAAAGGAGGCATGAACATACAATGGAGTCAAGACAGTCTCTTCAATAAATGGTGTTGGGAAAATTGGACAGATACATGCAAAAGAATGAAACTAGATCACCAACTTACACTATACACAAAAATAAACTCAAAATGGATACAGGACTTAAACATAAGACGGGAAACCATAAAAATACTAGAAGCATCCACAGGCAGCAAAATCTCAGACATATGCCAAAAGAACTTCTTTACTGATACTACCCATGGGGCAATGGAAGCTAAAGAGAAAATAATCAAATGGGACTACATGAAAATAAAAAGCTTTTTTTACAGCAAAAGAAACCATCAACAAAACAACAAGAAAGCCCACCGTATGGGAGAACATATTTGCAAATGTTTTCACTCACTGATAAAAGTTTAATCAACATCTACAGACAGCTTATACAACTTAATAAAAGATAAATGACCCAATTAAAAAATGGGCAATAGATCTAAATAGAATCTTCTCAAAAGAAGACAGAAGGAAGGCCAAGAGGCACATAAAAACATGCTCAAAGTCACTAATTATCCGAGAGATGCAAATCAAAACAATGTGGTACCATCTCACACCTGTCAGAATGGCCAACATCAACAAATCAACAAACGACAAGTGTTGGCGAGGTTGTGGAGAAAAAGAAACCTTCGTGCACTGCTTGTGGGAATGTAGACTGGTGCAACCACTGTGGAGAACAGTATGGAGCTTCCTTAAAAAACTGAAAATGGAGCTCCCATTTGACCCAGTAATCCCACTCCTAGGAATATATCCCAAGAAACTAGAAATGCCAATCAGAAAGGATATATGCACCCCTATGTTCATAACAGCACAATCTACAATAGCTAGGATTTGGAAACAGCCTAGGTGCCCACCAGCAGATGATTGGATCAAAAAACTGTGGTACATCTACACAATGGAATATTATGCTGCCATAAAAAAAGAAGAAATTCTTATCATTTGCAGCAACCTGGATGGAATTGGAGAACATCATGCTGAGTGAAATAAGTCAGTCAATAAAAGAGAAACACCAGGTGACCTTATTTATTTATGGATGATAAAGAACATTATAAACTGATGAACCGAAAGATAGATATAGAAACAGTAAAACAACAAGCAGACTGTCAAATTACAGCGGGGAGGTTAGGGAGATCTGGGGGAAGGACTTATATACATGCATATAAGTACAACCAATGGACACAAAATTCTGGGGAGGGAGGGCAGGTATGGGGGGGGCAATGGTATATGTACAAAGATAATAATTTAATTAAAAAAATAAAAACATAAACAATATTAAAAAAAAGAGGAAGAAGAAAAAGGTAAAGGTAAAAAATTATGAACAACAAAAACACATGAAATACATACCTACCAACAAGTGAATCTAAAAATCAAGTGAATAAAAAATCTGAAGAACAAAATGGACTGATGAATACAATAGAATCAGGGACATAGAAAGAGATTGGACTAACAATTCTCAGGGGCAAGGGGGTCTGAGGGGTGCGGGAAGAGATTGGACAAAAATCTTACCCCTATGGATGAAGACAGTGGGGGGGGGGGGGGTGTAAGGGCATGGGGTGGGATTGGGAATCAGGTGGAGGAGAGTTATTGGGGGTGGGGGGAAGAAGAGGAACACCTGTAATAATCTGAACAATAAAGACATATATATTTAAAAAAGAAAGTAAACATAAAAAGATAAGATTTCTCCATTTTTGTTCTCTGAATACTTCTGGGTTTAGGTTTAAAGGTTCCCGGCCTCAAAAATATTTCCAGGTCCTCCAAGTCCTCTGTGTCTCTTCCCCCCCACCCCCACCTCCACCCCCCCAAAAAAGCAGCTTTTTAAAAAATAACAAAAAATTAGTTTGCTAGTAATCAAAAATTTTAAGTTTTCACATCAACATTCACATATGAGGGGAAAAAAAAAAGCATAAAGAATGATGACCTGGCAGCCTGGCCTGCCTCCCAGCTGACAGCCTTTAGCCTGGGAGTGTTCTCCACCAGGGCTGGTCTATGGCTGACTCTCCTTCTCTGCCTGCTGGGCCTACCCTGTAACTGCAGGCAGCTGAGTTTACAGCCCCACAACACATGCTAAATCAGGGCTGTGTAAAGGAAGGCTTCATATGGTCCTGCCTCTGGGCTGAGGCAAGACCTGGATTCAAATCTTGCTGTGCCACTAACTAGAAGCACTGACCTTGAACAAGGTGTATCAACTTCCTGAGCCTGTTTCCTCCTCTGTTGCTGTGGTTTTCTTAAAGGATAACAATAGCTCTGCCAATTCTCATGATTCCCAGTATAATGTCGTACCCAGCCACCTGAACACTGACTTAGTGTATACTGACACTGTTTCCACAGGTTCCTGGGAGTCTCTGGTCACATTTTGTCTACTGATGAAGACATGAAGACGCCTCCTGTAATACACTCACAGCCAGCAGCATCGTACCTGGGCCTGAATGACCCCGTGTGCCACTCGTATATTCCCCCTGGGGCCCAGGGCAGCCTTGCACCAGGGAACACTAGACAGCACTTCAGCACTCGATTTGGGGGCCATTTCATACAGGGAAATCGCCGCACAGAGCACAAATAGAACCCCATGGCGCTCAATGGACCACGAAGAGGCCGCTCCGTCGTGAGAGCTGGAAGAAGGCCGGGGTCAAAGGCCTTGTTCACCCTCAGCTGCAAATGTGCACATCAGGTGACGCCAGCATCTCCCACACTGGGCATGTCCGTGAAAGGCCACGGGCACCGGTTTGGGGGTCACCGGTACATTTCAGTGAGGAGGTGATTTCACAAATGGGAACGGGAGAATGCTGAGGACTGAGCCTCTCTCCCTCCAGGGGGCGCTGGTGTTAGAGGATGCAGGTGCCCGTGCCCAACAGTCATTAGCTCCATAAATGTGGGAGGGGAGGCAATCCAGACCTAGACAATGCACCATCCCAGCTGCCTGAGTCCTTCCTTCCAGCTGCCAGCTGGAGCCCCTTTCCCGTGTTGCCACCAGCTGTTACCATGGCAGGCTGGTAAAGATGCAGCATCACCAGGGGTCTCCCTTGAGCTCAGCTCGGCAGGTGCTGAGTGAGTGGGTGAGAATGACCTCCTGGCAGAGGCTCTGCAGGGGCCTGATGGTTACCTGTCCAGCTCCGGCTGCAGCCTCTGGTTCTCCTCGGCGGCCATGGCGCTCGTCCTCTGCTCCTGCTGCAGAGCCTCCCGCTCGGTGTCCAAGAGCCTCTGCAGCTGCTCCAGCACCACCTCGTGTTGGAGCTAGTCCTTGTAGCTGTTGAAGGGAAACACACCCGCTAGCAATGGACACCAGGGAGACTGCAAAGCCTGGGTGAGCGGCTTCTCTCTGCAGAGCTGAGGGAGAGGGGAATATAAAGGGGGCGGGGCTGGACAGAGAGAAGGGACAGACACTGGGCCAGCTCTGGGGGTCTCCTCCAGCCCAGAAGCCGAGTCCCCCTTCTTAACCCTACGTATCTCCATGGTCCCTTCCAGTCCCTGTCAAAGCAGCTTCCTCCTTTATCCCACTGGGAACAAAACCACTGTTTTCTGAACTCCACACCCTTCTCAAAGAAACCACCTCCCATACAGCAGAATTCTACTGCCCATAACAGCTGGTCCTGCTCACACCCAACTCAGGAACAAACTCTCCCTGCTCTGAGCCAGGCAGCATGGGGGCTAGAGGCTTGCCTGGTGGGGTCCAAGCAGCCACCAGGGGTAGTTGCACATAAACATGCATACACCCTGCTCCACAAGGCACCCTGAGTCCAGCCCTTGCCCCCTCTCTCCCACAGCCTCCCCTCAGCTCGGGCTTTTATTTCCTTCCTGTCTCAGTGTGTGGAGGGTCCCGCACAGCCCCCTCTGGAGGGCAGCAGAGCACAAGAGGAGCCCCTGACCAGCCCCAGGCTGTTCCTCCTCCTGCAGGAACCTTCCCTGTTCAGGGTGACTCGGGAGCCTCCCCAGGTCCAAGGTGAGACTGAGTCATCCTCTCAGTCTTTCCCGTCAGGCAATCCCTTTCCAGACCCCCTTCCTGAGTTGTCCACATCCAGAGACAGGCTGACAGAGCCCACCCAGGTTCCAGGTTTCAGCGTCTGTCTGCAGCCTCCATCCCCACCCACCCGCCCCATATCAGCTGTGCTTGTTCCACCTGCCTGGAGCCAAGACTTGTGGGGACTCAGACTCAGACACCTGCTGGGGCGGCTGTTGGAAGACAAACGTTCCTTCGTGTGGCCTTGAGCCACGGGACATGGCAAGCGGAAGGTGGGGATGGGGGCTCTGCCTGGCTTTCAGGGCGACGATCTTTCTCATCCAAGTTTGACAAACAGGGCCACGGGCCATTAGGGTCCCCACCTCCTGCTTCCCTGTTGTGTCTTAGAAAAGCACACGGACAAGTATATGGAAACCATTAGTAAGCACCCTACTATGGGACCGAAACTGCGAGTCTTACTCCCCATGAATCCGGGTATGAGGCTTGACACCCAGTACATGTGCCAGGGGAAGGAAGGAGCGAGTGTCCCAGTCAAGTGTCAGGTGAAATGAATACAGAGCCACCGGCCTGTGTTCCAGGCACCTCCACCTCCGACCTGCAGCCTCTCTGTAAACTGACAAAGCGCCTCCAGCTCTGTCCAACCAGCAAAATCTACTGAGTCACATAGTAGGTCCATCAAGCAAGGAGCTACAGGCAGAACAATGAACTCCTCCTTCAGACCAGTCAAATGCCTCCTGCACAAACCTTCCCATGTGAACAGACATAAGAATATATCCACACGGTTACCACAGGGCATTGAGGGTAAGGCCCGCAGCCTGGGGGGGGGGAGGGGCCACAGGAGGCTCCCACCATTGGTGGGCCGGGTGCATTCCCACCACGTCAGACAGCACATGCGCCCAGTGGGTGCTCACTAAGCGTCTAGTGAACACAGGATGGGTGCGGAGGAGGCAGAGATGGAGATGCCAAGAGGCAGAAGATGCTCATTCTGGTTGGAAGGAACGAGGGCCTGATAGAAGCAGACATCTCGGTCCCCCCAGAAGGATGGGGATCTGAGTGGAGAAAGGGGTGGAGGCTCCGGAGAGAGTCGCCAGGAAGCACTGGGTGAGGAAATAGATGAACATCATCGCCCCCACGCTCAGGCAGCAGCAGGCGCCTCAGCAGGTTCTGCAGGCTCGAAGCCCTCCCAGGGAGATGCCAACGCCCTGCACCTCAGTGGCTCCCAGGGAAGCCCCAGTGTTTGCCTAGCACCTTGCTGAGGCAGAGGCAACGGAAATACTCAGCAGGGCCCCCCACAGGCACAGGAAGTGGGCAGCTCCCTCCTGTGCTGCTCCAAGTGTGGGAGCCTCTCCTCAGTGCATCTCTCCCTCTCCCCCCGCCTTGGAGTTCTGTGCACATCCACCTCCGCCATGCTCTGGTCCCGCTGCACCTGCCGGGCCATTGCAATCACATATCTGCCTGTGCAGGAGTTCAGCACACATTGGCTGGCTACATGCACACACAGCCCTGATTTATCAAAAGCATAAAGTTAAGATTTGCGTATTTAAGGTACATCAATTGTACCTTAGCAAAGGGGTATGAAGAGTCAGAGGTAAAGGTGACATGAGAATGGCAGAGTATTGGTAAGTACTGATGCAGGAGATGGGAACACGAGGCTTTCACTATACTATTGGTACCCTTCCATATAATTAAAAGGAAAAAAAGAAAATCAGAAAGCCCAGATTTTGATACTTTGGCACGTAAAAGGCCTGGGGAGCTAGGTGAGGTAGGGCTCTGAACATCGGCGGCTGTGGTGAAGTTCCCCTCCTTGTTCTTGGTTTGGAGAGAAAAGGAAGAGGGGGTTGGAATCCCCAGGGGAGCTGGGACCCGAAAATGGATGCCTGGATTCCCTGTGCTGGAATTAGCTGGGAACACCCTTCTACCCTGGAGGACCCTCCTCCCCCTCAGTCTTCAGCCTCACCAATTCCACATCGCTGAGGGTGATGGTGGATTTACTTCTCTTCACTGCAAAACAGTGGGACCAGAGGACACATAAGGGGCCAGAGTGAAGTGGGGACAGGAGCCTACGGGAGCCTGCCAGTCACCCATCAGCCTCAGGCACGCACCTGTCATTCAGCACCTTGCTCTGCAGCTCCAGCGTTGGACACAGCAGCATCTTCTGGTGGCAGTACTGGTCCCTGAGGGCCTTGTGCTCCCCAGACAGGTGCTCGTGGAGCGCCCCCAGGCGGGCATGGTCCGCTGCAGAGCCTCGTGGGCTGCCGCCAGCTGCTCGTGCTGCTCCTGCAGGGTCTCTAGCTCCTTCTCTGTGGCCGCCTGCTGCTGCTGGAGCTGCGTGTTCTGCTCCCTGAGCGCAGTGAGCAAGGCGCTCTGGGCGCTCAGAGTGGAATGTCCCGCCTGCCGGAGGGAGAAGGGATGGCGCGTCACCAGGTACAGGCCCAGGGGAACCACAGGCTCTGGATCCCCACATCCCCAAAGCAGTGCGGGGCCAAGAGGGGGTCAAGTGCAGACACCAAATAGCAGGACCCTCAGGCAGGCAAAACCCAGCCATGCTGAGGACAGTTGTACCAGCTCTTAAGGAGCTGCTCTGGGAGGGTCTGAGGCATAAACGGACTGTCACATGGACCCAAGCTTAGTCCTGGGCCCCTCTCTGCACATGTGACCTTTCTTGGGCAATTTATGCCCTTTCTCTGGATAAGCTCCTTGGGTTCCCTCTTTGACTACTTTGAAAAGCACACAGAAAATCAGTAAGGATATAGAGTACCTGAACAGCACTATATACCAATCCACGTAACTGATATTTACAGAACACCCATCCCACAGCATTCAAACTCTCAGAAAGCTGACCGGGGAGGAATCCATCCTCACTCATTCTGAGGCCAGAATTACCCTGTTGTCCAGCTGCGTGTCCCACTCCAGATCTTCAGGCTGCAGGAGGTCCAGAGACACCTGCGGCCTCTGGTTCTCCAGCAACAGGCCCTGGCTCTCCCGCTCCAGGGCATGGATCCTCTCAGGGGCCGTCGTCAGGGCGCTGACCTCCGTGGCCAGCTTCTCGTTCTCCTCCTGCAGCATGTGCAGCTCCTGCTCCAGCTCCTGTGCCCACGCTGCCTGCTCCTTCACCTGCTCCAGGTCCTGGTGCAGCTGCAGCCGCTCCCACTCCAGCTTGCTGACTTGGCTGCTGGTCTCCATCACCGTCTGCTGGAGGACTTTGTTTTCATTCTCCTTGTCCTGCACATGGGCCTCACTGCTGGCCTGTGAGCTGCCCTCAGTGAATGCACCTCTTGTTCAAGATGCTTGATCTGCAGGAAAACACAATGGAACAACACAGGCATGATTTCAGTCCAAACTGGGGGCCTAAGTGTAGGCCTGGAACGACCATCTCCTCATGGGCCCAAAGGACCTCCTTAAATTTCCCAGAGGCCTGATATGGATACAAGGTGAAGGGCACGGAGATCCCCACCCAGACAGTTCAAGCCTAAACACATTCACAGCAGCTGATGATTTAGAAACAGAAACAACAGCTCCTCTTACTTCAGACAATGACAGCGACTTCCTTGGTGCTTTTTATCCTGGTCCACAGGGGCCCGATGAGCTGGCCACCCACCCCTAATGCAGCTCCTCATGTCACTCTCTCCTGCAGACATTGCACATGATCTTATCTCTGCTGTGAATGCTCACCTGCCTCCACCCCAGGCCTCCAGCATCACTAGCTCCTTCTCACCCTCCCAGCGCAGTCTGATTGATTGCCAGCTCCTCAGGGAAGCCCTGCACCAGGATTCTAAATGTCCTGCATCTAATAAGACTCTCCCTGGACCCACGTATACTCCTTCAATATCACACAGCTGAAGTCATCTGTCATTCAGCCTGCTAGACTGGAAGCCATATCAGGGGAGTACATGTCTTTTAACTACAGATAGCACCATCCCAAGCCCCCTTTTTGCTCAACTAGAGAGGCTGAAGAACTCAAGTACCTGATATCCAGCCTCCCTTGCAGCTAGGGTGAGTCAGGCGTCAGGTGAGGCCAATGAGATGTCCACAGAGGGTACCGGGAGGCCTTCCCTCTGTCTCCTCACCCTCCACATTCTCCCTGCCCACTTCTTAGGGAGGTACAACAGCCACTTCCAAGACTGGCAGAGCAAGGAGAAAGAAGCCTGGCTCCAGGGTGGCGTCCCTGAGCTGCTGCCCCAGCACTGGACTGCCTAGCTTGGGACTGCCTGTAATGTGAGGCCGACCAGCCCTGGAGGTTTTCCACGCCTGGGCTCAGAGCTAGAAGCTGGACATGTGAAGGGGGATCTTTGTCCTGCGGGCTGTCCCATGTGCTGCAGGACATCAAGCAGCATCCTGGCCAGGAGCACAGCCAGGAGCACCTCCCCTCCCCTCCCCCAAGTCATGACAATCATAAACAAGATGTACAGTGTTGCCCAGACAGGGTGGCTCAGTGGTTGAGAGTCGACCTATGAACCAGGAGGTTATAGTTTGATTCCCAGTCAGGGCACATGCCCAGGTTACCAGTTTGATCCCAGTAGGCAGCAAAACTATAATTTTGCTACTGTTATGAATCAACGTAAATATCTGTGTTTTCCGATGATCTAAGCCCCTGCTACCGGTTCTCAATCCCTGCTGTAGAGCCTAAGACCATCAGAAAACAAAGATATTTATATTAGCAAAATTAGTTATGAAGTAGCAACAAAAATAATTTTATGGTTGAGGGTCACCACAACATGAGGAACTGTATAAAGGGTCACGACATTAGATAGTTTGAGAACCACTGAACTAGAGGATGGGGAAGGGTCAGCTTCGGGGCCCTGTGCAGGCCTGGCAGAGGCTTTTTAAGGCCCTGTGCGGTGTGGGGCAGAGGCTGAGGGGGGCCCTGTGCAGCTTGGTGAAGAGGGTCAGGTTAGGCCTCTGTGAAGGCCCAGAGAGGAAGGGCTGAGGAGTGTCAGCTGCAGGGGCTCGGAAGAGAAGAAACCTGTCCACAGTCACTCTTGAAAATGAGTAATTTAAGGCTTTATATTTATCAGGTGGATATTGGAAACTGCTGTGGGCTGCTTCTGAAATGACCTCCAATATTCCCTGCTCCCTGTGTAATCCCCTCCCGCTGAGAGTTACTTAGAATGTCATTGTTGTGACTGACTTCTTGCTAGTAGACCCTCTCTGCTGCCTTCTTGCCTCCTATGTTTTGATGATGTTGCGGAACCCACGTGACAAGAAGGGGTGGGTGGCCTCTCGCTGCCAAGGGAAGCCTCTGCTTACAGTCAGAAAAATATTGAAGCCCTTAGTCCTATTACCACAGAAACTGAATTCTATGTGAGCCCAGAAGCAGAATTGTCCCCAGCATAACCTGTGACGAGCCCCAAATCCCAAGCAACACCCTGGTTACAGCCTCCTTAGACCTTAGGCAGAAGACCCTTCTGGACCTGGACTCCTGACCGTGGAAACTGTGACATAATTAACTTGTTAATGTGGTGATATTGTTATGCAGCAATAGCTTCTAAGGTAGAGACCTGTATATTTTGTCACAGACATTAAAAGTGAGAATAAAGGGTTTGATCTATTCAAATTTTCTCTGCATACTGATTATACCTGGAGAGTTTTTGCTAACAACTGGGTTGCATACAGCAACCAAAGAGGTCTATGTGATTGTGTCAGACATATCTATGTCTGTATCCAAAACACAACCTCAGGGGCCCTGAAGTGAGCTGCTCCTGTTTGCAGGCACAGCACAAGAGCAGAGAGTTTGTGGCCTGCAGGTGTCCACACCAGGACTTCTGAGGCAGCAGATGCCTCACGTGGCAGCAGAAGGGGATGGGAGGAGGGTGGAGAAAACAGGAGAGGGCTGTCTCTGAAACCCCCGAATGTGAGGTATGAACCCCCATGAGCAGAGCAGGTCATGGCAGAAGCAGAAGGATTTGTTTTCTTTCTTTCTTTCTTTCTTTCTTTCTTTCTTTCTTTCTTTCTTTCTTTCTTTCTTTCTTTTTTTTTAAATATATATTTTATTTATTTTTTACAGAGAGGAAGAGGGATAGAGAGTTAGAAACATCGATCAGCTGCAACACCCCCTACTGGGGATGTGCCCGCAACCAAGGTACATGTCCTTGACCAAAATCGAACCTGGGACCTTTGAGTCAGCAGGCCGACACTCTATCCACTGAGCCAAACTGGTATCAGCAGGATTTGTTTTCTTAAGAGACTTTGTTAGACCATGAGTCCAGGTGGTGCTGTCAGTGCCACTGGAGTGCTGCAGGGTGGCAGGGCGGCGGGGAAGGCAGCACTGCTCTGGCACCTGAGGACAGGTGTCTTTGGGAGGACTGGAGAGAACTGTCAGCACAGACTGGGGTTCTCACAGAGGCATCTGGAGAGGGTTTGTGGCCAGACAAGGGGACACCAGAGGAGAGCTGGGTGACCTTGTCAGTGACCCTGCCTCACAGGTGGGACGATTAGCAGGATAAGACACTCTGTGGGTTGTGCCTCCAGGTCCCTAGAAACTATAGCCGGGGCCACGTTTGATGAGCGCTATGCTTTAGCACCAGATAGAGAGGATGAGGGGAGGGGAAGGAGGCAGGGAAGGATAAGCCCAGCACTGGCACGGCATCGCCACAGGCTGCCAGGACCTCAGCCGCCTGCGAGGCAGGTGTGCCCACTCAGTCACAGGCACATCTGACAGGCGTGGAGAAACGTGCCTCAGAGCAGTGCACCTGAGGGAGAAGAAATGAGACTTATCTGGCCCCTTCCTGCCCTATTCCTAGGGATCAAACTTTGCCCCCTGTATCCTCAGGCCAGGGAAATGTGTGGATATTTTGGTTTTAGGGAAATGACCACAGAGAAAGGCAGGCCACTCAAAGTGGCCTCTTACTGTGTTTGGGCTACTCTGACAAAAATATCATAAACTGCATGGCTTATTAGCAACAATGTATTTCTCATAGTTCTGCAGGCTGGGAAGTCCAAGATCATGGTGCCGGTAGTTTCAGTGTCTGCTCAGGGCCTGCTTTCTGGCTCATTGACAGCCCTCCCTTCACTGGGTCCTTGCTTTGTGGAAGGGGCACCAATGCCAGTCATGAATGCTCCACTCTCATCCCTCAACACCTCCTGAAGGGCCACCTCCAACACCAGTACATGCAGCACATGGTTTCAACATTGGAATGAGGTAACTTTTTTCGTGTGTGTGTGTGTGTGTGTGTGTGCGCGCGCGCCTGTGTAGTAAGAAGCTCCAACCAACTGAGCAACCTGGCCAGAGCTCCATCAATATTTTTAACCTAGAGAATTTATGCAATGGGAGATTAGAGCTCAGGAAAGTTTTCTAGTTTCTATCAGTGTGAAATTGTCCAGCTAAATCCAGGAGCGGGGGGCGGGGGCGAGGGTAAAACTGGGGTTCTTAATCCAGATCACCTGGGGGTGTGTCTGTGAAACTCAGAAATTGCACGCAATGTTTCTGTGAGGGCATCTATGTCTTTCCTCAACTTTTCCAGGGGTCTGGCCTACAGGGTAAAGATCACTAGCAAAGAGAGAAAATCAGCATGCCCCTCACTTCCCCAATCCCACTGGGGAGTGGGCAAAACCGGCCTGAAAGGTGGTAGTTCACAGTCAGGAGGCAGTTCAGGCCCGTAGTGACGGGACCTGGAGAAGATGTAGCGGCCAGGAAGGTCCTGTCACAACACAGACTCTGCTGACTGGGTCCTGCTTCTGGGCTCTGCGCAGGGGAAGGAGGTGGTACCCGCCGGGCGCACCCGCATCCTCCCCGAGGGGCCTGGGGGAGGCTGGGACTCAGGCTGCCCCGCCTCCCGCGAGACCCGGTCCTTCGAGGCCCCGCCCCCGGGCCCGGCGCAAAGCAGGACGGGACACCAAGATGGATGCTCTCATTTGAGCGCCTGGTCTGGGCGGGTAACCTCACGCTTGCAGGACTCTCTTGCGTTTCTCGGGAGCAGGCGGAGAGGGAATGAGAAGCTGCGGCGGCGGCGGAGTCCCCGTGACCGACTCTGCTGTTGCCCCGGGGGCGCAGCCGGGCCGCCGCGCCTGACGCGTCCCGAGTCCCTCAGGTGAGGCCGGGCGGCGGCGGTGCTGGTCTCCGCGTGTCGCGCGGGGCCCCGGCGGCGTGGCCTGGCCGGGCTCTGCGGCGCCCCTGCTCCCCGCGCCGCCCCTCGGCCCCCTTCCCAGCGGGACGCGGTGTCCGCCCCTCGGCCGCGCTGTGTGAGGCCCAGGCTCCGCCTGCGGGCCTCCCGCCCCCCAGGGGCCCGGGAAGCGGCCCTTTTGCCCAGGCTCAGACCCGGTGCCTCTGTGTGCACTCAGGTTCCCCCGGAGCCGCCTCGCGGTGCCTCCGGCAGGTAGTTCTTGCTCCAGGAAGCGAGGCCGATGTCTCCGTGTCAGCGCATCAGTTTAATGCGGTCCTTGCACAGGTGCCCTGGGAAGTGAAAACACAAGTAGGGGGCTGTAAGAGCACTAAACCTATTAACACAAAGCGGTAATTGTACTTTGCAGATAATTATATGGTTACTAATTCTGTGACTTCCTCTCACAGTTTGAATATGCTGGTTATCCCTTTGACTAGAATATAGGAAGACCAGCTGGATTTTGTGTTTTTGTATAAGTTTTATAAGGCACTATCTCAGTCATGTCCCATGTTTAAGTGTTCTCAAAACTGGCCTATCAGAAGGAGGAAAAAGTGTGACGAATGTGACACAACCGTTCTCCCAGGAATACACTTAATTCACAGCAAAAATAACCGCAACTCTAGAGTTGCTGCATGGCAACCTGAGGCTCTCAGATATTTCAGCCAAGAAAGCTGTAGTGCCAAAAAGACCTCAGAAAGACCTCAGGGAAGAAACGAAGTAAAATTAAACTGTTTGTGTTGTAAATGCCTTTTCAAACACTGTTTAAAGGTTGTCTAGTGCTGACATGAAAGTTTGTTTCGATTTCTGTACTTGAGGATTGCAGCTTAACCGTGATGCCACTAAACCCATTTTCGTGTAGTCGTTGTCTCCGAAACAGCTGGCGTCCTCCTTATATGCCGCATTATACAGTGTCCGAATTGGACTGGCTGTCAGTTACTGTTTGTAGAAATGTTCTGGAAGTAGTGGGGAGCGGGTCATGTTTCCACCCACAGCTCATCCACTTTGTAGCAAGAAGCTAAATAGATTGTTAATTCAAAGCTAGAACTGTTAAATTTGCAAACAAGTCTGATTGACTCATGTCCACACTTATTTTATTCATGCCTTGTCTTTTGGGTTTGGACCAGAAATTGGAATAGATTGCAATTATATGTTTAAAATGAATTGGGGCTCAAAATTTTTTATCACATTTGGTAGTTTTTTAAAGCAGTAACTATTTCAACTTTTTTTTTTTTTTTTAACATTTTATTTTTTATTTATTTATTTTTTTCTTTTCTTTTTTTATTAAATTATTATCTGTGTACATATTTTAACATTGCCTCCCCCCCCCCCCCCGCCCATACATCCCTCCCCAGAGTTTCGTGTCTATTGGTTGTACTTATATGCATGTATACAAGTCCTTCTATTGATCTCTTATCTCCCCCAGATCTCCCTACTCTCCCGCTTTAATTTGACAGTCTGCTTGTTGCTTTACTGTCTTTATATCTGACTTTTGGTTCATCAGTTTATAATGTTCTTTAATATCCATAAATGAGTGAGGTCATGTGGTATTTCTCTTTCATTGACTGGCTTATTTCACTCAGCATGATTTTCTCTAATTCTATCCAGGTTGCTGCAAATGATGAGAATTCCTTATTTTTTATGGCAGCATAGTATTCCATTGTGTAGATGTACCATAGTTTTTTGATCCAATCATCTGCTGACAGGCACTTAGGCTGTTTCCAGATTCTAGCTATTGTAGATTGTGCTGCTATGAACATAGGGGTGCATATATCCTTTCTGATTGGTGTTTCTAGTTTCTTGGGATATATTCCTAGGAGTGGGATTACTGGGTCAAATGGGAGTTCCATTTTCAGTTTTTTGAGGAAACTCCGTACTGTTCTCCACAGTGGTTGCACCAGTCTGCATTCCCACCAGCAGTGCACGAGGGTTCCTTTTTCTCCGCAACCTCGCCAACACTTGTTGTTTGATTTGTTGATGTTGGCCATTCTGACAGGTGTGAGATGGTACCGCATGGTTGTTTTGATTTGCATCTCTCAGTAGTTCAACTTTTGATGAATTAAAAGTAATATGTTGTTTTTGTTTGTTTCATTTCAATATGCAGTGATCTGTTAGATGTGCTTTTTAAATGAGGTGTCAGCACCTGAACAGAAATGCCCTTAAATGTTTAGAGCCTTTTACTATAGAGTAAAACTTGTCTAAATACTTAAAATGTGAAAGGTAGAGAAATTAGTGTGTAGTAGTAGGAAACGTAGGATAGTTATTGCGGGACATAAGTGCTTGTCTCAACCCAATAGATTCCTACCTGTCTATTGATTCACCTGCACTAAAATGTAGCTGTAATGTTAATTATGTAATGACTAGAGGCCCGATGCACCAAATTCGTGCAAGGGGCTTGGTCCTCCCAGCCCCTTGCAGCCTCTGCTGGCCCTCGAAGCCGGATCCGGAAGGTCTTTCAGCTGTTAGTTCTAATTTAGCATATTAGCTGTTTATTACAGTGTAAGGTAAGTATAAAATGATAACTGTAATTATCTGAAAGAGTCAGATCTGGAATGCCCTTTAATGTTATGATTACTTGTACACCTACAATGTGATAGAATTGTGTGACACTCCCCTAAAGATTAATGGCTCTTCTGGAAACTTTTATGATAATTTTCTTCTGGCTTTGACTCCAAACAGCTGACCAGATTGTGTTTGAATCCATACAGAAATAATGTTGATATCTGAAACCCATGTCGAACTTCTATGAAGAAAGGGCAACAATGATTGCAGCTGGGGATTTGCAGGAATTTGTTCCTTTCGGTCGAGACCACTGCAAACACCACCCTAATGCTTTGAACCTTCAACTTCGGCAGCTGCAGCCAGCTTCTGAGTTATGGTCGTCCGATGGTGCCGCTGGCTTGGTGGGATCCCTGCAGGAGGTTACAATCCACGAAAAACAGAAGGTTTTATTAAGATTCTCAGTTTGTTTTTGAAATATAGAGAGATGCGATCTACTTGTAATTTAAGGTTACCCAGATACAACTGAGAAATGAGTATGATGATACTTCTAGGGTACAAGTTAAGATTTGGTAATTTTAATCAAGGTTCAAAATAATGACCTTATTGCATTATAATGTCATGGCTGTTTATTTAGACATATAACATAATGAGACTCACTATGATTATGATCCATTTGAAACCTCTTCACTTAATATGTGGAGACATGAGAAGTAAGTGCATGTTAAATAGTCAGTCTTTCTCATTCAAAATTTCGGGGCGGGGATGTCTGTAGTTAGAAATATAAACCTTTCTCTGCCTGTTTTGACTGTTGGGACAAGGGCAGGAAGGTGAATGTATATGCAATTGTGAAGCAGGGAAATCTGAAGGGTGATAAGCTCCCCCAGCATTTCATGTGCATGTTACTGCCCCCTCTGTATCACGCCCTTCTTCCTCCCCTCCCCCACATATCCTTAATGTATCTTTTTAGTCTCCCAAGAATGTTGGTTTAGTTTTTGGATATATAGGAAAGGTATAATTTTTATTTGTTTATGTTTTTATAATATGGTAATATAATGTAAAACAATACTTGAATAAGTTCTCATTTATGAAATCAACCTAAGAGTTGGGCTTGGACTGAATCTTACTCCACAGGCAAAGGGAGAGTAGGAGACTTGTATCTGGATTGCTGTTCAATTTTAATTAATAAATCTTGCTCCATAATGTTGAAAAAGAAAAAAATGGCGCTTAAACAAGTCTTTTATATATAAATTTTTAAGGAAAGCTGGCAGTTAAGGAGAGGCGGAAGTAACATTGGAGAAGTGGATTATGACGAGGAACTCTATGTGGCTGGAAATATGGTGATCTGGAGCAAAGGAAGCAAAAGCCAGGCATTGGCTGTTTACAAGGCCTTTACAGTTGATAGTCCTGTTCAACAGGTGAGTTGATTTGAATTTTAGTATTTGATTGACTGTGGAATAATTTTTTAAAAAACAAAGCTCTTGCCTTAATATTTAACAGAAATGATAAAAACATAGTATAATGATCCTAGTAGCTGTGTATATGTTTTAACATGTGAAGATAATGGTAGGAAAATAAACATTTCATTTATTTTCTATATCAGTTTTTATACCATCCTTTTTCAATTTGTTGGTAATGTTTAAACACTTGAGTAATTCAATCAATTATTGTCAATAAAATTTATAAGACTTTAAGGGTACAAGAATATATAAGCACATTTATATGTGCTAATATAAATATATTTGCAGAATGTTGAATAAATAAAAATCAGATTCATGGTAATACTCAGAGAGTAAGGGAAAGGAAAAGAAATCTAATTTGTTGTCATTGCACTTGGCTATTACGCCTAATTCTCCTAAAAATTAGTAATTAAAGGGACAGAATCATGCATTTGCCCTGCCTTTTTAGGAGCTTTCTGGTTCATCTCTAGTTAATGAAGGAAAACTTTTATTTAAAGAAGAATACCAGCTAATAAATACAGAAGGAATGGTAGAATTTGAAAATCACTATTCTGTATAACCTCTGATTCAGACAAGGATTGTAAATAGATAGTAATGCCATTGCATGACAGGTATTTAGCATGGCACCAAGGTGTCACCCAAAGTGAAGAAACAAATGCATCTCTACTCTGAAGCTGCTTGTTGTCTCCTCCTCAATAACCCGGTGGGTTTACCATTACTGATCGGGGACAAAGGACTCTTTTATCCCTACAGGTGTAATGTAGCATGGAGACATGACGTCATCTACTTAGTTTTCTTCCCCCAAATATTTGACATGAATATGTAGACCTAACTTCCAGTTACAGGAAGTACGGGGACTAGAGGATCAGTTTGTAAAATGAGATGAGGAATGGGTGGAAGTATGGATGAAACAAAATTAGCCAGAAGTTGAGAATTATTGAAGCTGGCTGATGGGGATGCATTATATTACTCTTTTTATTTTGTATATACCTATTTGAGTTTTTCTATAATAAAAAAAAATTTAAAGAAAAAACCACTATGAGGAATAATTAGACAAATGCAGAATATGGGACAGTCTACATTGTGGTCTCTTTAAAGAGTTGGTCATGTGAGAAAAAAAAAAAAATGGTGGGGCCTGTTCTAGATTAAAAGAGACTAAAGGGACATCACCAAATGCAATATTTTATTTTTGCACCTTGTTGAATGAACTTTGATTGAATCCTGATTCTAGAAAATTGGCCAAAAAAGAAAATTTGAAGAGTTGCAAATTAGGTGATGTTAGAATATTTTTTTCCTTAGGCAAGATGATGGTTTTGTGGTGTAGAGGAAAAAAATCTTTACTTTTGGGGAAATGCATGATGAAGTGTGTGGAGGTGATGTGTCATGATGTGGGCATTTTCAGGTAGTCGGTACCCCCACAACCCAATCTCCCCCATACACATAAGCAGATATGGCATAATGTTAACAACTGTTTTAGATGAAATGGGTGTTTACTGTACTATTTCAGCTTTTCTTACTGAAAATTTTTAGAATAAAAAGTTTTTGGGAAAAAGTATATTTATACAATAGTAGTTGAGTTAATTGTTGGGCTAGTGACAAGATATTTCAAAGCTTTTTGACTAATGTTAAGTTCCTTATTGGTAAACACTGAATTCTTGGAACCTGGACACTGCTTTCTACCCATTAACTCTTTCCTGATGAACATCGTACTCTTCTAACTGTATATTGGGAAGGGACAACCTGAATTACTCCTAAATATCAGGGCATGTGTAAAAGCATTTCTGTCCAGGAGTGTTGAAGCCAGTGATCAGTTTGATTATATTTCCCCCCATGTAACCATATGATTAGTTCTGAAAAGTGGCATGACGATATCCAACTAGTGCTTTACTTCTGTTTCCATCTTAAATTCTCCAAGGAATGATTGTCTGTTTACTAGATTTCATGGATGTGCATTAGATGTATTGTCTCTTTTATCTCCTTTATCTTAGGTCATTTATAAGTAGAATAAGATTTGTAATTTCAGTCCTTTTGATCTGGAAAACATATTATTTAGTCTTCTTGTTAGTATGGAGAAAGATAATTTTATATTTTGGTTAAGAAACAATGCCAGGTGCATGTGACTCAGATTTAGTTGATCCCTTCCTTCATTCTGCAAGTGTTTAGCATCCCTGTTTCAGACAGGGTGCTGGGCATTAGGGCGACAAAGATGGATATTTGTTGTCTGCCATCGAAGAACTCATACTGTTAAGGATGAACAAATAAACAGATAACTAAAATGCTGTATGCAGATAAACTGAAGTGCCATATACCAGCTGAGTCCACAGTGTGGTGGAGCCAGGGGGAGTGGCTCTGTAAGGAGGATTTCTCAAAGAAGTTACCGTATTTTTCGGACCATAAGACGCACCGGACCATAAGACGCACCAGTTTTTAGAGAAGGGAAATGAAGAAAAAAAGATTCTGAAACAAATAGTGTCCTAAACTATTTTATGTGCATTAAAACCCAACATCACAGTCATAAACACATGTAATCAACCCTGTAAAGTAAACAGCAGCATTTAGAACCATTTTAGAGCCGGGCAAGCACACAGAGACCACACAGAGCCCGGCAAGTAAAAAAACTTTTTTTTTACAGTATATGTGTAGGCTATATTTGGACCATAAGACGCAGGGACTTTTTCCCCCCACTTCTGGGGGAAAAAAAGTGCGTCTTATGGTCCGAAAAATACGGTAGTTGCTGATTGAACTGGAAGTTGGAGAAAGCTAGGTGGAGGGAATCACAGCCAAAAGAGATGGAACACATGATGTTTTCTAAGTTCAGAATGGATGTACATTGGGTGTGGAGAGATGCTTGCAGGGGCGGAGTGGATCCAAACTGAAGGGCCTTGTTTGTACCTGGAAGCTTGGATTTTAAACTTTCTGCAGAAGGAGCCCGCCAAGGACATTAAAATAGAAAGTATATCTTAAGTTCTGTATTTTGAGAGGATAATACTTTGGTGACAGTATGTAGGATTGGCTGGAGAGTAGAGAGACTGTTGTCGGGGATACTGTTTTGTGATAGTTCAGGGGAGAAAGATTGGTGCCATAAGAGAGAAGACAGAGCTGAGGGACATGTGCAGGGGACTAGGGATGTCTGTGACATCAGGAGTAAGGGAGAGTGAAAATGCTATGCTTTCAGAGACTGGGAGGATGGGATTTCACAAGAGGAAGCTGAGACTTGGCGTAGATGTTTCAGGTGGTCTCTAATGCCTGTTTTTCCTCACTCAACAACAGAATGAACAATTCAATTTATAACTGGGCAGAGGGCTTGAACAGACAGTTCTCTAAAGAAGAAATGCCCATGGCCTATGAGCACATGAAACAGTGCTCAGCATCTTTAATCATTATGCAAATGCTAATCAAAACTACAATGAGATACCTACTGGGATGGCTGTTATTTTTAAAAAATATCAAGTATTGGTGAGGATTTTGAAACGAACCCTGCACATTGCTGGTGATGGAGTAAAAACAGCCTCTGGGAGACAATTTGGTTGTTACTCAAAATGTTATTAAACCTAGGATCATTATGTGATCCAGCAATTCCCTTGTGGGTATCTTAGCTAATAATAGAGAAACATGTAAACTGACCATACTTCGCTATGCCCACAGCCAATCAGAGTGAGTATGCAAATTAACTCAACAAAGATGGCGGTTGATTTATATACATATCTGGGTCCCGGAACCTCCTTGACACCCAGGTCACTCCCAGCTGGCCATTGGGCAGAGGCTTTAGGCTTGGGAAGGGGCCAAGCCTGTGATTGGAGGTTCTGGGGGGAGAGGAGAACCCCTTCCCAATCCTAAAGCCTGGGAGGCTTTAGGCTTGGAGGGGCAGGGCAGGGTGGGGCGGGGGGTGGGGGGCGGGAATAAATGGAAACATATCCTCCCGTGAGGATAAAAAGAAAAAGAAAGAAATGTCATATCCTATGAAAGAAACATGAAAATGCTTAAAGAAAGTTGTCATCTTTTCATGGTGAAGGGACTGGAGTCTGTGTTGATGAAAATACCTTGGTGGCTGAGGTGACTGGTAGTGGCTGCAGCAGTGGGGTGATGGGGCTCGTGCCTTCCGCTGATCAGCCTGGTCACCTCCCACAAAGGTCACCTTCCTAACGGGGAGCGGGCCTAAGCCATCAGAGTAGGACATCCCCTGAGGGCTCCCAGTATGGGAGAGGGGGCAGGCTGGGCAGAGAGACCCCTCCCCAGTGCATGAATGTTGTGCACCGGGCCCCTTGTATATACATAAAAGAATTGAATGTAGGGACTCAGATAGTGTTCATAGCAGCAGCATTCACAGTAGTCAAAATTGGAAATAGTCCAAGTCTGTGAGGACAGGTGACTGGATAAATAATATGTGGTATATGTCTACCATGAAATACTATTCAGCCTTTAAGAGAAGGACATTGTGACGTATTACACATGGATGAACCTTAAGGACATTATGCCAGATACAACAACAAATACTGTGTGATTTCACCTTTATGAGGTACTTTGCTTTGAATAGGCAAATTCATAAAGACAGCAAGCAAGTAGAATGTTAAGCTGGGGGAGGGAGGAATGGGGAGTTATTGTTGAATTGGCAGTTTCTGTTTGGGATAATGGAAAAGTTTTGGAAATAGATAGTAGTGAGGTTGTACAACTTTGTGAATGTACTTAATGCTACTGAATTTGTACACCTCAAAATGGTTAAAATGGTAAATTTTATGTTACGTATATTCAACCACAATTAAAAAAAAATCCATAAAATGCCGTTAAGTGATTTCATTAAGTGATTGTCAGGCATGCCAGGAAAGCGGAATGGCATCCTAGTTTATATTTTGTAAGGTAAAAGGGAAACATTAGTTTTTCCAAAGATTTTTCTGAAGTGCCTCTAGGAATGTCTAAGAATGATAAGATTGTTAAGTAAATCTGTAGGTTATAAAATAGCTCTTCTGATAATCTTTAGTTTTATATAGTATACTAGTGACCCTGTGCACTAAATTCATGCACATTAAAAGGGAATTAATTAGAGGAAATATTTTAATATTGCTATTTGCCCTTTCTTTATAATAGAAGTGTCAGAGATGAAAGAAAATTAGTAAAATGTATATGAAAATCTTCCTCCTATCAGAAGGCACACTATGGGAACCAGAGTCAAGTCTCCGCCCACCCATGTGTGCCTCGAAATTGCATGAGGCCTAGACCTGGCCGGCCCCACCCCCATTGGGATAGATCCAGACCCAGCCGGCCCCACCCCCGTCAAGCCCCACCAGATGGGGGGGGTGTAGCCTCAGGTTGCTTGGCCCGGGGTGGGGGCAGCCTGAGGTCACTGTCAAACCCTGCTGGGCTGGGGGTACATGGCCTGAGGTCCCAATCAAGCCCCGTTGGGCAGGGGGTGTGACCTTGGGTCTCCTGGCCCAACTCAGCGGTGAGGGGCACATCCTGAGGTTGCCCATCAAGCTCTGTCGGTTGGGGGGGGTGCAGCCTGAGGTCCCCCAGCCTGGTGCCAAGGCGGGGGCATGGCCTGAGGTCTCCTGTCAAGTCCCACCAGGCAGGCGGCGCAGCCTCAGGTCCCCTGCCCTGGTCCCTGCTGATTGCTTGTTAAGGCTCATTATAGTAACTTGGCCTCTGCTGTGGGCCCAACCATCTTATGTTATGGGATCTCTGTCTCCACTGTGGGTGCAGCCATCTTGTTATGGTGTGACTATCAATTTGCATATTCCCTTTTTATTAGATAGGATAGGGTCTAATACAGGTAAAGCTGCTGTCTGAGATCACTTTTGTGGCAAGGGTTCTATTGAGTAGATTTTTTAAATTTTTGTCTTCCCTTGTCATAAAATTTATTTGCACACATAGTTTATCTTTCCTTATAATATTTATCATTAGTCTAATCTTATTTTATCTTACTCTTTTTTGTTCTCATGATGCATATTTTGAGCTGATGAGACAGGTGTTATGTAGATGTAATTATTATGTAGATACCATTTGTTAACAGGCTATTGTTTTGATACAATTTTCTTAGGTAAGCATTTTGTTTTAATTTTAGGCATTGTGGTGTGACTTCATTATATCACAGGATAAGTCTGAAAAAGCCTACAGTAAGTTTCTTGAAATTTTATTGCACTTTTTTATTCCAAAGGTATACCTCATTTTTTTTTCCTTCAAAATAAGTACGTAGCCACTAATAATAGTGGTTTTGCTTAAGTATTTTTTTTTTTTTAAATCTTGTTCATTAAAGAACTTGTGTTATTGGGAATTGTAATTTTGATAGTTGGGATTTTTTTTTGGAAAAAAGCATACATGTTGTTATATCTTTTTTGCAGGTAGCGCTGAAGTAGAAAAATGTATATGTATATTGCAAAGCTCATGTATCAACATGCATAGCATAGAAGGAAAGGATTACATAGCTTCTTTACCTTTTCAGGTAAACTTGAGTGTTTCCATTTGTGTTTGGTTGGAGAATACTTTTTAGTTAATTGGTTTCAGAAGTATTACTACTTTTATATCTTACAGTTACAAAGGATGTTATTTTTACTCAAAATAACTAAGCAGCTTTAGTGACTTACCATTTTTCCATTCTTTGCATAAAAAGTAATTTAGTGGAGTGAATATGCAGTCTTTTCTGAGTTTTTGTGTTTTGAAGTGATACACAGGAAATAATTTTGATTACAGTAATCATATGATAATATTAATCTTTTCCCTGTTTCTCTTCATTGTAGCTTTGCTACTGATATTTGCAACCCCTGGCAGAAAATTGGGTTGAATATTTCCTTAGATTTGATTTTGTCTTACACATGCTTATTAGAATTACTTCTTAAAAATATTATAGTTAATGCTCATTTTATTTACTTATTTTTAAAATATATTTTTATTATTGATTTCCTAGAGAAAGGGAGAGGGAGAAATAGAAACATCAATGATGAGAGAGAATCATTGATCGGCTGCTCCTGCGCACCTCCTGCTGCGGATCAAGCCCACAAACAGGGCTTGTGCCCTTGACTGGATTCGAACCTGGGACCCTTCAGGCTGATGCTCTCTCTACTGAGCCAAACCAGCCAAAGCAATTATGTTATTTTGTAAAGCTCTTATTAAATTAGAAGAACATCTAATTTTCTATATTGTTTTCTGAAACCATGTTATAAAAAGTAGTTTCCTTTACTTCTGTTTTCCCCACCCTTTTATTGGCAGGTTGCTAACGTTTGGCCCACCAAATATGGATTGTTGTTTGAACGAAGCAGTTCTTCACATGAGGTACCTCCAGGTCCACCCAGGTATCCAGTTTACTCAGTTCAGAATATTATTACGAGCACTTTTTGTGTTGGTTCTGAGGTGAAATGTTTCCCTGTGAGTTTGGGATGACGATGATTTCCATGTCGGCATAGATTTATGCCACTTTCATCTCAGTGATGGGCACTCCTGAGTCTACTCCTCCCTATAGTTCCTCTCCCAGTCCCCCATGTTGTAAAATCGAACAAGCACAAGATTTAAAGATAACAGTACTCAATTCTTAGCTGTGCCATCTTTTTATTGTGCTTCTTTGGGCAAATCATTGGAGCTTCTTGGCTTTAGTTTTATTATTTGTTATAGAAATACTCTAGTTTACCTCTTAGGATTTATGCAGGATTAAGTGAGCTAATGTATATAACCTGTTTTTGTTGTTAATCCTTACGTGAGAATTTTTTCCATTGTTTTTCAGAGAGAGTGGAAGGGAGAGAGGGAGGAAGGGAGGAGTGACAGAGAGAGAGAGAGACAGAGAAAGGGGGGAAAGGGGAGGGAGAGAGGGAGATAGAGAACGAAACATCAGTGTGTCTCTCGCACATCAACTGGTTGCCTCCTGCACATGCCCCAACTGGCGGTGAGGAGTAAACCTGCAACCAAGGTACATGCCCTTGACTGGGAATCAAACCCGAGACCTTTTGATGTATAGCCTGACGCTCTATCTATTGAGCAATACTGGCCAGGGCCAAAGTATCTAACCTTTGACATGACTTAGTATGTATTAGAAGCACAAGAAATGGTAGGTGCTTGTTGATAGTGTATTTACCTGTCTCTGAATGAATCAGTTATGAGCTCACGAAGGGCAGGGACGTACAGTACTTTTTATCACAGTGTGGTGCAATTAGTTGATACTTTGCTTTTAGTAAATTGTTTAGAGATTTTAATCTCTGTGTTTAGATAGCAGGTCTGTTCCCCTCTCCTCTTTAAAACACACAACCTCTTTATTTACGAAGTTTTTCTTTTCAAGTACACTCCTGTGTAAATAAATGTAGGAGACAAAATTTATTTCTTAGCTTCCAAAGACACTGCTAATAACAGTGATTAAAAAAAAATCAGACTGCCTTATGCCATTACTCCATTGTTCTGTAATGTGATGAATGCTGTTTGCAGATAGTCTCCGGGCTGCATTGATTTTCCTGTGTGTGGGTATGCTTAGAGTCTCTTGCATAACGGATTTCTAGGAATGAAATCAGAGAAACTGAAAAACAGTATGTAAAGAGTTAGAGAGATTCTTTTTGAGAGGATAGGTTTCTAGCTGTTATTGTAATATAGAGAAGATATTTCTCTGCAAGAATTTGTGCACAAATGGAGTCATCTTGTATAGGTGATTGATTATGTGTTGTTTTTTTTTTAATTACTAGAGAACCTTTACCCACTATGTTCAGCATGCTGCATCCACTAGATGAAATAACTCCACTTGTTTATAAATCTGGAAGTAAGTGTGTCTTTTGCATAGTTTGTTTTGTTGTTTTTTTTAACTTGGGAGTGGGGAGAAAATAAAGCTCTTAGAAACTTTAATTTGTTTAATAAAAATAATATAATTTAAGCATTTTACAAAAATAACCTTATTATGAAAATAGTTCATATTAAAGTAAGAAATTCTTGAATACCATTATATTAACTATTTTAACAGCTATTCTTTCCCTAAAAATAGGGCCTGTAAATTGATCAGGATTACTGATAGATTTGCTAATCTATCTGTAGAAGATTCTGGTCTCTGTTCCTTAGTGATTAACAGGTAAATGAATGATACTTAGATGAGCTAAAATTGATTATTTTTTTGAAGAGAAAAATACAGGTTTTTATGCCCTACTGTGTAAATTTTATTTTTATATTTTTAAAAAATATATTTTTATTGATTTCAGAGAGGAAGGGAGAGAGAGAGAGATAAAAACATCAATGATGAGAAAAAATCATTGATCAGCTGCCTTCTGCAAACCCTACACTGGGTATTGAGCCCACAACCCGAGCATGTGCTCTAACTGGGAATTGAACAACCACTGAGCCACGCTAGCCGGGCTGTACTGTGTAAATTTTAATATTTCATTTCCCTGCTCATAATAACCTGATTTACTAGGTCTCAGAACTTTTAATATTTGCTACAGATATTTCTGGTTGAGTATTTTAAAATGTTCAATGTGGCCAAACATGACAATCGGTAATTGTGACTAACAAGGATAGAAAGATTAAAAAAATAATAATAATAACACACACACACACACACACACACACACACACACACACGATACGTGTGTGTGTGTGTGTGTGTGTGTGTGTGTGTGTGTTTTACTCTTACTTTTAGGATTGTATACCAAGTATTCTGAAATAGCATGAGGTGTTTGTCTTCTGTATCAGGGCTTGGCAAACCATAGCCGGTAAGGCTTAAAAGCTAATAATGGTTTTTACCTTTTTAAACGATGTAAGGGAAAAAAAAATCCAAAAACGATTATGTAACAGAGTCAGTCATAAAGCCCAAACTAGTTACTCTTTGGTCTTTTACAGAAAAATGTTTGATAATTCTATATTGTAGAATTGGTAACAGTTACAGACAACATAAATAAACATGTTAGCACCTGTGATTTAATTGTTCGTGGCCATTATTGATCATGTTTTTGAATAATAAGCTCAAGAATTGCTTATTCATAATGTTAACTATGATATTAAACAATACAAATTGATTTTGATTTTGAAAAGACCTAAGAAGTGTGTGTATATGTATAGGGAAACTAGAAAAAACACTCCCTGATGTGTTAATAGTGGCTATTTTGAGATGGTGATAATATGAGTGCTTTATTTATTTTTTTTTTTAAATAAAATACTTATTTTTATAAAAGAGTTGCATACTTTTATTTTCTAATTTAACTGAAAGGGGATCCATTTAATATGTTGTCAAATAGGGACAGAGAAGTCAATTCTTCCTACTCTCAGAAACTAAACTCTAAGCCTTATTTTGCATGTATAATTAGTAAAGCAGAAACAGGTGTACTCTTCACTGTTTGAATGGTTATTATGAAGGACAAGTTTCATATTGAAGAGAATCAATAAGAAAGTCAAACTTGATAGAATAGTTGAATGAAATTGATGAACAAGTTGGTTATTGGAGGAGTGGACCTTTCACCCATGGCTGATGAATTTAATGGTGGTTCTGCACAAATCTTCACCTTTTAATTGTGTGTATGTGAAATTAAAACTGGTAACTCTCATTTTTAATGTATTCTGAGGAATTTGATGCTAAAGTAAATTTATTAAAAATATAGGGTAATTAATTAATATATTAATGGATTTTGTGCCTTAATTGGTTTTGTTTCTCTTGATCTTTAGGAATTGCAAGGTGTCTTTTTTATAAAGAACAGGTTTGTAAAGTTTATTGTTCCAAACCTCATCATTTCTGTTTTATCTTTCAGGTCTTTTTGGTTCATCACGGGTTCAATACGTTGTAGATCATGCAATGAAAATAGTTTTTATCAGCACTGACCCCTCCATTGTAATGACCTATGACACTGTTCAGTGTCTGCATTCTGTGTGGGTTCTCCGGAAAGTCAAAGCAGAGGTAAGGATAAAGGGTAGTTAATACTGAAATCCTTCACATGCTTTTGTGAAATAGATTGAGCTTCTTAGGGAAAAAGAAAAATGGTGTCCTTAATTCAGATCCACCTGAATTTTCACAAGGAAATTACCCTTTTTATCTAATTATAATCTTTTCTCCCTTCTCATCATTTTGACTTAAGGAAGAGAATGCTGTTTTAAAATTCTCTGAACAGGGGGGAACTCCTCAGAATGTGGCCCCCAGTAGCTCCCTCACAGCAAACCTCAGAAGCCTCTCCAAAGGAGATTCCCCTGTGACCTCGCCTTTCCAGAATTACTCCTCCATCCACAGCCAGAGCCGCTCCACCTCCTCGCCCAGCCTGCACTCACGCTCTCCTTCCATCTCCAACATGGCAGCTCTAAGGTGGGATCCGCTGTGGGCATTTCCTTATTTTACCAAGATAGATCAAGAGAAACATGACTTTTTTGAAACTTTGTCTTAGCTTTAGGGATTTAAAATTTCAGTTGCCAGTCCTTGGATAGTTTGGGGGAAGACAGCCATTATTCCAGTTGTGTTAGTAAGACTTCCAGGTCTACTGTGTTAACCATTTTTAATGAGTCATATTTGTGGGCTGCATGTGTTTGTCATAAAAATTAGTTATCTCATTTGTGTTAAGTGGCAGCAATTTGATGAATATTGGTTGCAAAAATATTTTAATGTTATTTTGTCTTAATTCGAATTAGCTTTTGTTTGGTTGTCTTTCTAGCTATTATCTATATTGATATAGTAATGTAGTTTTGTTGGCGTGCATATGTGAGCATACAGGAACATAGTTTAGACCTTTTGAATGATGCAGTTTATTTTTTGAGGTAGAAAGTGAACTGATTTTCAGCTTTAAAAGTAGGAATTCTAAGAAGAATTAGAAATCTTTGCAGTATAATAAAACACATTAACATGAAGTAGTTATTTCTTTTTTAAGAAATTGTTTTTATGACTGGGGTTTTGCAATCACGAATGCTCGTTGTACCCAGAAGTTTGGAAAGTGTTGTGGAAAGTGTGTGATACCATCTTGCTTTGTGGTTGTGATGCCCTCTCTCCTCTGTTTTGCAGTCGTGCTCATTCCCCTGCTTCAGGAGTGCACTCTTTCACGGGGGTGCAAAGATTCAACCTTTCAAGCCATAATCAATCTCCAAGGAGACACAGTATTTCTCATTCTCCAGATAGTAATTCGAATAGCTCTTTTCTTGCACCAGAAACAGAGCCAATTGTTCCTGAACTTTGTATTGACCATTTATGGACAGAAGCAATTACTAATATAAGGTTTGGAGTATATGTTTTTATTTTCAAAGAAAAATGTTGCTAAAAGTCTTAGAAGATACTTGTTATTTTGCCTAAACTTCTTTTTAATACATTCAGTTAATAATACTTAGGAAAATGTATAAACACATATTAAGGCCATCTCTGTTTCAGGAGAGGATGTTAATGACATTAAAGTGATCATAAAAATATATATTTTTTTGTCATTTGTTATTTCTTTTTTAAGTTAGTAATAATCTCTCAGATTAGAGGTGTTTGATGGTATAGGGAGAAACAACTAATTTCTGTAGATAAGGAAACAGAATTTTTATAACATTTTTAATGTTTTTCTTTTCATGTTATCTCATTAATTATCCATTTATTCTGCCAATCCGTGTCTGTGCTAGTGGCTGTGGGTTAGGAGGCAAATTAGTCACTGTCTTTGGCCTCAAAGAGACATGGGAGGATGGTGACACAGGAGACACTCCCTGTCCTGCTGGTAGGGCTTTGGAAAGATGGAGAGGCACAGTGGTCAGAGGGCCTCAGAATAGATGTTTGTAAGGTTGAGCTCGTGATATGCTCAGGAAACTACAGATATACTTACTCTGCTTGTGCCTGGGGGAAGAGAAAGGGCTGAGATAGACAGGTTGCCCTTTAGGGATCTTCCTTTTGATGAGAGTTGTAAGAAGGCGCTTTATATGTGGGTATAAACTCAGGGGAAAGAGCAGATCATAAAACATGGGAGTTATGGGCTTATAAGTGGTGTTTGAGGTACGAGAAAGAGTTGGAATTTAAGGAGTGTTTAGGGGTCAGGTTCCTGGCGGACCTGTGGGTGAGCATGGGGTTGCAGGGAGTCTGGTAATCCTCTGGAACCATGCATAGTAATCATGTGTATGTGCAGTGTGTAGGCTATTTCCTCAGGAGAGAGTTTTCACATTTATTAGCTTCTCAAAGTGGATCTGTGACCTCCAAATAGCTAAAACCTAGGGGTGTAGAATTAGAAAAGGGCTAGGGACTGAAGTTTTGGAAACTTAAACTTTTGGGGGTGAAAATGAAAAGACAGGATGCTGCTGCAGAGAGACAAAGCAAGAGGACAGGTGGGAGAAGCAGCAGGAAAGAAATGTCATGGAACACAAGAAAAGAGCCTTTCACTAAGCAAGTGCCTGTATTACCTGGAGCTGGTGAGGTGTGGCCTAAGAGGTACCTGGAGGGCAATGATTTCACCAGTGACCTTGGCTAGAACACTTGGGGAACACGTGGTGGAGTGCAGTGGGTGGAGGAAGTAAATGGGGCTGAGGAAATGAACATAGATGAAGAGACTATTTTAAAGAGTTTGCCTTTGAATGACGTTGAGGATACACAACTAGCCATACAGACTCTCTTGGTCAGGGTAGAGTTTTGTTTATGCTGACCTACTTAAAGAAAATTAGCCTTGACTAAATACCTCAGTGTGTGTCTCTAAGAAGTAAGGACAATCCCTTACCCAACTGCAATACCATTGTTAACCTAGGCAATTAACAGTAAGTCCATTATATCATCTAATAGTGTGTCTTTGTGTTTCAAGGCTTTTATGTTAATACTAGAGGCCTGGTGCACAAATTCTTGCATAGGAGGGGTCCCTGGCAGGAGGTGGGGGAGAGGGACTGTGAGAGGTTGGCTATGGGAGTGCACTGACCACCAGGGGCAGCTCCTGTGTTGAGCATCTTCCTCCTGATCAGTGCACGTCATAGCAACCAGTTGACTGGTAGTTTGGTTGTCCCGTCACTTAGGCTTTTATATATAGATGAGAGAGTAGGTTTTAAGGAGCATAACAAAAACAAAAAGCATTGAAAATATAGGGGAGAGGAAATGGCCTTGGACAAAACCAGCAAGAAGCACAGGTGGAGATTAGTCTGGGGAGAAGGAAGGTGATGCTTATCAGACATAGAGGCAGGGGGTTGAGCAGAAGCCTTACAGCCTCTTGTCTCTGAGGCAGAAGGCAAATGCATGCTCTTTGAGGGTCATTGGAGGAAAGTAGAGATGGGGATACAGTGTTGAAGTAGCTTCTCTGATATAAAATAAAATGAAATAAAATTAAGAATTCCTACTTTTAAAAACCTTGGTAAGTTGAATATTTTGCAGATCCCTGTTTTAAAGATTTCTGATCTTCTGCACCATTCTAGGAAGAAATCTTTGGCAATTAGAGGTGTGGATTGAAAAAGTGAGGAAATAGAGCCTAATCTGAGAGAGAGAGGAGAGGTATAGGAAAGGGCATGTTATGAAATGTTTGACCCCTTAAAGGGATAGGAATTCAAGTCTACATTACTTTAGCAGTTGGTGACGTGCATATTATGGAAGTAAAAAAATTCATTGATATTGATTGAATTTATTGTGAATTAATAAATTTATTTGCTGTGATAGATTTTTGAGCCAATGCTGACAGTTACTTTATTAATATATCTATTTCAGAGAGAAAAATTCACAGGCCTCAAAAGTGTTTATTACATCTGACTTATGTGGGCAAAAGTTCTTGTGCTTTTTAGTAGAGTCCCAACTCCAGTTACGGTAAGTGCATATTCCCATTGATAATCTGTGTAAATTAAATGTAGGGCTGCCCTTTCTCCCTCTTTCCCTCCCTCCCTCCCTTCTCCCTCTCTCCCTTCTCCCTCCCTCCCTCCCTTTTCCCTTTCCTCCTCCCTTCCCTCCCCCCTTTCTCTCTCCCTCCTTCCCCTTTCTCCCTCCCTCTCTTCTTCCCCCTCTCCCCTCCCTCCCCTCCTCACTTCCTCCCTCCTTCCCTTTCTCCTCCCTCCCTCCCTTCCTTCTTTCCTTTGAGTAGCTTTATTGCAGTAATTTATATACCATAAAGTTGACATTTTTAAGTATACAATTAAACAATTTTTAGAAAATTTACAGAGTTGGGCAACCATCACCAAAATCCAGTTTTTAAAATTTCTCTAATCTTAAGGTCCCTTGTGCATGATTTGTAATCAGTCTCATTCCCATTCCCAGCCTCTGGCATTTGCATCTTTGTGGATTTGCCTTTCCTGGACATTTTATAGAATTGTGCAGAATGTAGCTTTTGTAGCTAGCTTCTTTCACTAGCATAATGTTTGCTAGGACCCACCATGTTGTACTGTATGTGAGTGCTCTAGTCCTTTCTGTGTAGATGCATCAGGTGTGGTTATATTTTTGCATAATATCCATGAGATCAGTACAGGTTATTACATGTGTTAATACTTTGTGTATTTTTTTAATTTAATCTTCAGCTGTGTAAAGTTTCAAGAGAGTAATGATAAGACCCAGCTCATCTTTGGCTCCATCACCAACATACAGGCAAAGGACGCGGCACCAGTGGAGGTAAATGCAGGCATTTTTCTTGAGAACTTGAAAATCATTATGCTTCATAATTTGCACAGACTTTAAAATAAAATGTGTGCCCTTTTTTAGAAGATAGATACCATGCTGGTCCTGGAAAGCAGTGGAAACCTGGTGCTGTACACAGGAGTGGTTCGGGTGAGTCAGAAGCAGCTTTTGGTGCTTTTGTAGGGCTGCCTGCTTAGTTATGGTTTTGCATTGTTGCTTTAGTTTGATATTTGATATTTATTCCCATTTGTAGGATTTGGCAGCAGTTTTTGTTCTGTGAGAGTTGAAAATGAAGTTCCCAATTTAGGTTGGTCCTAAGTGGAGATTGACTTGCTGCCTTAGGTAGAGTCGCACTGGGAACCCAGAATAGATGGAGAACCTTCAGTGAGGATCCATAGATACTTGAAAAAAGAGTTAAGCTGAAGTTTTATAAATTGATAGTTTGAAATTGTACACGAGAAGCTTTGATAATTCTCAGTTTTTATAAAGTTCCATTATATTAAATGTATACTGTATTGGGTGGGTCTTTTATCAGTTGTGAAATTTTATATATGAATAATGTAAATGCTACAAATTTACATTATGAAATTTAAGTACATACACACAGTTTGCAGAATAATGACAAGAACATTTGTGTATGCTATGCTCAGGTTAAGACCGTGGTTGGCAAACTCATTAGTCAACAGAGCCAAATATGAACAGTACAATGTTTGAAATTTCTTTTGAGAGCCAAATATTTTAAACTTAAACTTTTTCTAACGCCACTTCTTCAAAATAGACTCGCTCAGGCCATGGTATTTTGTGGAAGAGCCACACTCAAGGGGCCAAAGAGTTGCATGTGACTCGAAAGCCACAGTTTGTCGACCACTGGGTTAAGAAATAGGGGCTTGCCAGTATCATTTGCCACCTAGGAGTTCTTTACTGACTGTGTTTTTATCTCCCCAGATAGACACTATCTTAACTTTTGCCATAAATCAGTCCCTTGTTTTTATTACTTGTTTGCACATATATCACTAAAGAGTGAATTGTTTCGTTTTTCTTGTTTTTGAATTTTTATGTAAAGGACACCATACCATATACTTTTCTCCGACTTGATAATTTCGCTCAACGTTGTGCTAGTTTTAGATTTATCTATCTTGATGTGAAATTGTTTCCTCATTCACTGTTACATGAGATTCCATTGTATGTTGATAGAAACCTTCACTATTTTACCTGTCACTAAGGTTCGTTGTTTCTGCTGTAGTTCTAGTAAACAATAATTTAAAAAAAATCCTCATACTAGTATAATGTCCCCTAGCCTCTATGGCAGGGGTGGGGAACCCTGCCAAGGGCCATTTAGATATTTAGAACATTATCTGAGGGCCATACAAAATGATCAACTTAAAAATTAGTCTGCTCTACTTGGTCAAACATTTAATTAACTCACCCCTATTACCTTGGCGGGGCCAGACCACATGATTTTGTGGGCCTTATACATCCCTCAGGCTGGATGTTCCCCACCCTTGCTCTAGAGCAGGGGTCTTCAAACTACGGCCCGCGGGCCACGTGCGGCCCGCAGAGGAGTCTGATCCGGCCCGCCAGGTTTTTTGGGCAGTGAGCGCAGCCGAGGTGTTACAGTGGGAATTAGTAGTTCATATAGTCCGGCCCTCCAGCTCTCTGAGGGACCGTGATCTGGCCCCCACTTTAAAAAGTTTGAGGACCCCTGCTCTAGAGTTTATGCATATTCACGTTGGCCATTGTAGGTTGTACCAGTTTATAACATTTGCCCCTACTCTTGGCCTCCAACAGTGTATGAGAGTTCTGAGTACTTTTTACAATGCTGCTAATCCACAGCATTGTAAAAATTGGTGATTCATTTATAGCCAGGTAAGACTGTAGGCCCACAGTCTCTTTTTTGGGAGAAAACCCACTTAGTCCTCACAGTTGCAAAGGTGTCTTCAGTCCAGAGGTCACTGAGCACCTGGCTGTGTCAGTGTTGCCTGGAGTGGGGCAGGTTTCGTGTAAATGTTTCTGTCCTGCTTGATCTCTCTTTTCTTAGCATTTTGGCTAGAAGAGCAAGGCTTTCCATAGGGCTCCTTTTGGTCTGCCCCTCACAAGCCTAAGGCCGGGTTATGTAAAGAAATTAAGAAACAGAAACTGAGGTAATTCATCAGAGCTCATTCCTGGGTCTCAGGTCCTTAGCCAGTCAATTTTCTTATCTCATCTTTCAGTCTTCTCTTGCAATCTAAATTTCATGCAGTTTTTTGTTGCTGTAGTAATTAATGGGAGGAGTAGTATGGAATGTGCTTTCTCCATATTTTCATTAACTATAGATCTCTGATAGCTTGTTAAAAGCATTATATGGCCGAAACCGGTTTGGCTCAGTGGATAGAGCATTGGCCTGCGGACTGAAAGTTCCAGGTTCAATTCCAGTCAAGAGCATGTACCTTGGTTGCTGGCACGTGCCCAGTAGGGGGCGTGCAAGAGGCAGTTGATTGATGATTCTCATTGATGTTTCTACTGTGTTTTCCCGAAAATAAGACATCCTTCGAAAATAAGACCTAGCGCATGGAAAGATAAGACATCCCCTGAAAATAAGACCTAGCGCAACTTTGGGAGAAAAAATTAATATAAGACACTGTCTTATTTTCGGGGAAACAGGGTAACTATCTCTTTCCCTTCCTCTCTGTAAAGAATCAATAAAGTATATATTTTTAAAAAGCATTATATGTATACAGGGTGGGACAAAAGTAGGTTTGTAGTTAGTTCGTATGGAAAATAATACATAAATTAGTAAATAATAATAATACAAAAATAAACTTTATTTTGCATACTCACAGCTGTAAACATACTTTTGCCCCACCCTGTATGCATTAGTTTTTATTATCATTTTTGTTTTTTAATACTATGGATTTTATTTCGGCAACTTTTGTAATTTTATTAGTTTTTGGGAAGTATATTGACATACATATATATATAGTTAAAATTTCTCTTTAGTTTTGAGTATTTTTCTCACTTTCCTGCAAAAAATAATTCTTTTCTCAGTACTGAAGTGAAGGGGTCAAACCAAGAGAAATTATACCAAGATATGTTTAGTTGGATATAGAATTTGATACATTACTAAAATTTTAATTTTCTTTAATTTTTAGTGTTTGAGCATAAAATTTGAAATACCAAAAGAACATATATATATTTTACATCCTTTTATTGCTTTAAGGTGGGAAAGGTTTTTATTCCCGGACTTCCTGCTCCTTCCCTGACAATGTCCAATGCGATGCCTCGGCCCAGCACTCCACTTGACAGCGTCAGCACTCCTACACCTCTGAGTAAACTGCTTGGATCCTTGGATGAGGTAAGAAAGGAATCAGGTGTTTTCAAAAATTAATAATTTTAAAGATGTTTGGTCAAGTGTTCTTTCCATGATTACCTTTTCTCCCGTTTTAAAAAATAACAGAAATGGCAGTTTAGCCAATACTTTTAGAATATGAATGTTTCCAAGCACCAGTGTCTCAGTCAACATGCATTGACCTTCTGTGTGATGTGGAAGGTACAGTGAAAGGTGCTGCAGAGCCGAGACCGGTTTGGCTCAGTGGATAGAGCGTCGGCTTGGGGACCGAAGGGACCCGGGTTCGATTCCGGTCAAGGGCATGTACCGTGGTTGCAGGCATATCCCCGGTGGGGGGTGTGCAAGAGGCAGCTGATCGATGACTCTCTCTTATCAATGTTTCTGGCTCTCTATCTCTCTCCCTTCCTCTCTGTACAAAATCAATAAAATATATTAAAAAAAAAAAAAAAAAAAAAAAGAAAGGTGCTGCAGAGATGAGAATGAGGTATTCTTTCCCATGTATGGATCCCACTATTTACCTGCATGAAACAGATATAGTGTTTGTGTAATAAATTCTATTTAAAGTAGACTATTAAGACTTAGGATGACATAAAATGTCTTGAGGAGATGTACTGATAAGATACACTGATGGATCAGTGTGGCAGAACCAGCTCTCATGTTGGAGAGGCCCGTTTGAGTAGGGTTTGGCCTGTGAGGATAAGGGGGCTGTCTGCAAGTGGGAAAAGCATTTGGAAAGAGAGGGCTCACAGGGGCACGGGCATGGAGGCAGGAGAGTGCAGATCACGTGTGCGCATGTTCACATCTCCATTTCCTGGTACACAGGCTAAGACTCAACATATCTGAGGGCAGAATGAACCAATATGTATGCAAATACAAGGAATCTCTTGGGATTGTCACGATAACGTTTTTTGAGTGTTTTCTGTGTACTAGGCACTGTTCTGTATGTTGTTTTTTTTTTGTTTTTTTTTTAATAATATATTTTATTGATTTTGTACAGAGAGGAAGGGAGAGAAATAGAGAGTTAGAAACATCGATGAGAGAGAGTCATCGATCAGCTGCCTCTTGCATACCCCCTACTGGGGATATGCCCGCAACCAAGGTACATGCCCTTGACCGGAATCGAACCTGGGACCTTTCAGTCTCCAAGCCGACGCTCTATCCATTGAGCCAAACCGGTTTCGGCTGTTCTGTATGTTTTGTATGTATTAACTTGTTTAATTTCTTAGACCAGCTTTATTGGGAAGAAGTTACTGATCCTTACTTTACAAATGGGTACATAGAGATACAAGGAGGTTACTTGTTGGGAGGCATTTGGCTAATAATGGTGGTGCTGGGATTTGCACTCTATTGATAAGCCCTTAATAGAAGAAAGGATGGAAAAGTGGTGTTTATTCTGAATGCAATCACCAGGGCATTACAGTCTTTGAGGGTGACGTTATGAGTGTTTTGGGATCCATGTTTTAGATAATTTTATCTTGGGATTGAAGATAGACCAGTTAGATTCCAAGTGTGTTGTTTGTGTTAGTTGAAGAGGTGCAAAGGGAGACTGATCTAGGGCAGAACATTGGAAAGAAGGGGAGTGACCCAAGAGGTCTAGAGAGGTGGAAAAGACAGCACTTATCAGTTGGTTGGGTTTGTGTTGTGTTGGGGCAGGTGCTGGGAAAGGAGACTCAGGGTTCTCTGAGCCATCTCGGTGGATTCCTAGGCGGACCCGGTTAGGAAGCCTGAGAAAGGCAGGGTGTGTTTCAGAGACATCTGAATGCATGTGTTTAGGGGCAATTCAAAGTGCAGGCTGGTGCTACACTTGTGTTGCATAGTGTCTAGGCCTTGAGTGTTACTTTTGTTCCTCAGGGAACAAAAGTTTTAAACTTTAATGAGGTCCTATTTGATTTTTCTTTTGTTGCTCACTAAATATCAATATTATTATTTTTTAAACACATGCAGTGTTGAGCTGTTTCTTGTTAAGCCAGACACTTGCAGAACTCGTGGGAGGGGGCTATAGAACTATCAGATTTCTGTGTGATTTGGAAGAATTTCTTTTATAACGTAAGATGATTCCTAGCTTTCTTGTAACTTCATAAACTTAGGAATGGTTAGTGTCTTAATGGTAGCTGTCACAGCCCAGTATAACATATTGGCTGATGGCTTTCCCATTTCTAGGACTGATGGAGCTTGGTTTTGGGGCAGCTATTGGGGTAGAAACTGGAATATAGTATATACATCTTATACTGGGTTGGCTCTTATTATTGACAACATAGTCACTTACAAATTTCCTGTAAATTGAGTTATAGGAATACAGAAAGGTTGGTGGTCAGGAATATATTTAGAATAGGAAGCATCTGCATGTAATTAATAACCATGATCATTTAAAATTTTTGCTTGCATATCTACAGTTGAGAAAAAATGTTGCTCTTTATCAGACGTTCACCTGTTCTGAAGCATTGCTAAGTAGCTGTCTCAGTTCTTTGCTCGCTCATTGCTTTTCCTTCTCTTTCACCACTTGGAAACTCCAATTCTGTCTGCCCTGCCTTCCTCACATAACAGTTACAACGTAGCCCTGTTGGGTTGCCAAGAGTGTTGCTACCTTCTCTTCCTGTAGCCTTGTTTGCTCATCAGTCTAGCCCTATCACCCATGATTTACCTAGAGCAGAATGATTGTAAATCATTATGTACAGTTGTTAGACTACCTTGTTTCCCCGAAAATAAGACAGTGTCTTATATTAATTTTTGCTCCCAAAGATGTGCTAGGTCTTATTTTCAGGGGATGTCTTATTTTTCCATGAAGAAGAATACGGTACACATTTATTGTTAAATGAAAATAAAGGAAATTTATTACCTGTATATGGTACAGTAGTACGGTAGTTGTCAACACAAACCAGACAAACTGTGAATCCTACTATATCAAGAATTTACTCATTTATTCAATGACAATCATGTCATCATCTTCTGGAACATCATCATAACAATCCAATTCCTGAATTTCCTGTTGAATTTCTTGTGACTCTATTTCTTTCAGAATCAGTGGACCAGATCTCTCATGTTTAGCCTGGGGGGGCCTTATTTTCGGGTGGATGCCTTATATTTCACTCAGAAGGAAACCTGTAATTAGGTCTTATTTTCGGAGGATGTCTTATTTTTGGGGAAACATGGTATATACAAGAAGGAATAACCTTCACTTCTCAAAAAATACTTGATATGTATTGTACTTATGACTTTTTTATAGGTTGTTCTATTGTCTCCAGTTCCAGAACTAAGGGATTCTTCAAAACTCCATGATTCTCTCTATAATGAGGATTGCACTTTCCAACAGCTTGGAACTTACATTCTTTCTATAAGAGACCCTGTCCGAAACAGAGTGACTCTGGTAAGTATGTGTAGGTTAGGTGGCTCTCTGGGAGATATGGCTGTCATATCAAATTTGTCAGAATGCAGAATTTGTCTAAAAATCAAAAGCAAATATTTCTGATGACATTTAAAATATTTTGTGATGTGTTATTTGCATTATTTTACTTTAAAGTAAATCTGTTCAACTTTTTAAAAGTTTTTATATTATTAAAAATTAATCGAAAACAGCTTGTTCAATATGCTGAATTTTGTATTGACATGATTTTTTTCTTTTCCTTCTATGTAAGTCTCTTTTTTTGGTGATGGTGACTGTTAGCATCGATATGAAAATGAGAAACTTATTAGAAGCAGAATTTTTGTAAATGTATTACTATTTTGCACATTTATAGTTTCTGAATTTTGGAAGTATTCACTTCTATTTGAAAAATGTTTATTTTTATATTTATTTACTTAGTTTGTAGAGGATATTTTTCCATTGATTCTTTTTTTTTTTTTTTTTTCTTTAAAGAGAGAATGTAAGGGACGGGGAGAGACACATTGGTTGGTTGCCTCCTGTGTGCATCTCCACTGGGGCCAGGAATTGAGCCTGTAACCCAGGTACTTGCCATTGACCAGAATCTAAACCGAGATCTTTCAGTCCACAGACTGAGCCATACAAGCTAGGGCAAATATTGTTTATTTCCTTTTCTTTTATTGAATTTTGCTTTGGCAGGCAAAATCTTATAAAGCATCAGCTATTGTTAAGCATTCAGAGACTGAGCTGCACAGATTCTGTTGACTTATTCTGGTTTGTTCCCTTCTTTTTCTAGGAGCTGAGTAATGGCTCCATGGTGAGGATCACTCTTCCCGAAATCGCCACGTCTGAATTAGGTGCGATTGAGGAGTAAGCCTGAATTCTGTGTATTCTTAGTTTGATTTGTAAAGATTTGGAGTCACTGTTGATTTGTGTTAGTAATTGGGGTGTTAATCTTCGCTGTTACTGAAGCCACGGGATGGCGTTTTTTACTTTGTGGATAACTGAAGAGCCAGGAGCTCCTCTGACTCGACCCTTCATGTGTACTGTGAGGCTTGAAGGAGATGCTGGTTCTGTTTCTTGGCCTTTTTTTATGTGGAAGATATCACACAGTGAGATTACAACATCCGAACATGCTTTTTGCAAGAAAACCTTGCAATAAGGAAGGCTAAGCAATTAAAATACTTTTTGGCATACTTGACGGTTTTAATCCTAAATCTCTCAATTGAGGCATGAACATAATTACCTTAATTGAATAAAAGTATTATAGTAAAAATACAGTCAGAAATGTTTTTCATACAATTGGAGTCTGCTTGAATTAATTTTGAAATGCACTAAGTACTTGGAAAGTACTAGGTGGATAATATTTCTGAACATAAAATAGTATAACTAGAATTGAAAGAATTTGCCAACAAACGTAAGTTAAAAGAATGCCTGTGTGACAAAAGAAAATGTATGACATCTATTAGTTTCAAAATATAAATGCCAAAGCAAAGTGCTGGCAGGTTGTCTAATTTCTGGAATTTGATAAGTAGGACAGAATGACTTTTTTATTGTAGGAAATACCTTTCATTGGTGTGTAAGTGATAATTGCTGGGGTAGTGGATGTCAGTCACTTCTATCTCAGGTTATGTGGGCTATTTAATTATCTATTTCTGATAGAAAGTGAATGACTGAAAAGCTACCCTGAGACCTCTTGCAGACCCTGTGGACTTTAGTAGTGGGTTTAGGTTTCCAGTGGTGGGTTAGGTAATGTGGCATCTTATTGGCTCTTTCATGACAGTCTCTCTTTACAGTAATTGGCCTTTACGTAGTCATAATAGTTTAAAAATGTTCAGATTAAAAGGGGAAGAGAAATGCATGCATAGGAATCATACTGAAAGTAATCTTTGCTTTTAACAGTACAAACATGTTTGCAAGCAATTAAGTTTATCCTGCCCAAAGAAACAGCGGTTCAGATGCTTGTCAAGTGGTACAGTGTCCACAGTGCTCCAGGTGGACCTAGCTATCACTCCGAGTGGAATCTATTTGTGATTTGCCTCATGAACATGATGGGTTATAACACAGACCGCTTAGCATGGACACGAAATGTAAGTACATCCAGTTCTTTTTCTTCCTGAGTTATTCTGTTGTTATCAATGTAACGTTTGCATAAATAGTAATACAACCTTTAGAGTATATAGCAGAGCAGTTTAATAGGTGTATCTATTCAACAACATGGAATAATACTAAGGGTTATTGTGTTTGAATTCTAACTCGAGTATAATTTCATATTCAAGACATTTTACTAGTAATTATCATTACATTTTTATAATGTGGCAAAGCATGTTAGAGTATTATTTCTTGTTTCATCTTTGTAAAATAACTACAATTTATGCTAGGATTAGTAATAATAGTCTAGTTTTACTGAACAAGGAACTGAATCACAAAATGATCACATACTGGAGATTTGCTCAAACTGGGGCCTAGACTATGTCTGCTGACTCTGTGTTCCTTTCCGAAGCCCAGACTATTTTCACACACAGAGTTCTTGATCTGTGAGAAGGGAGGTTTGACTTGAGGGGGATTGAAAGTGCTCTAGCCTGAGTGCCTACTCTGTTAATGATAGAAAGCTGTGTCCCTCATCTCCTGCCCCAGAGACTTCCTTAGAAGGTCCTTCAGAGTTTTTTACACAGTCGGCAAGGGCATGCCTTCATCTTGGTTTGCTCTTGACTCTGGAGATGTCTCCCAGGACAACCTTGCCTGGGTCACTCTGCAGAAATCACTCCTTGTCTAGGTAACTCAGCTGTCCCTGTCTGTACATTTTAGTTTTGTATTAGCAAATTTATTTTATTTTATTTTTTAAAATATATTTTATTGATTTTTTACAGAGAGGAAGGGAGAGGAATGGAGAGTCAGAAACATCGATGAGAGAGAAACATCCAGCAGCTGCCTCCTGCACACGCCCTACTGGGGATGTGCCCGCAACCAAGGTACATGCCCTTGACCAGAATCAAACCTGGGACCTTTCAATCTGCGGCCTACACACACTATCCACTGAGCCAAACCGGTTTTGGCAGCAAATCCATTTTAAAGATTGTTTGTTTTTCCTCATTTTGAAAGAACATATGCTTACTGAGGAAAACTTTCAAGATGAGGAATTCAGAAGAAGATTAACACTATACAGAGATTGCCACTGTAAATTTTTTTTGTTACTGCCTTTAAGATAAATACAATATCAGTGAAAACTTCCCATCTTTTATTTTATTTTTATTTTTTTAAATATATATTTTATTGATTTTTTACAGAGAAGAAGAGAGAGGGATAGAGAGTTAGAAACATCGATGAAAGAGAATCATCGAACAGCTGCCTCTTGCACACCCCTACTGGGGATGCCCGCAACCAAGGTACATGCCCTTGACCGGAATCGAACCTGGAACCTTATTAATTGCTCCCCATTTCAGCCTCAAACAGTCCTAGTATGGACAATGAATTAAATAAAGGTCATTGTATCAAAACACAATTTCTATACAGATAAATTCATATGAAATAACTGCTTCTTCAGACACATATAACAGTCAACATATGCCTCTTCTACTAGCACAAGAGATGTCTCCTATTAACCAAAGCTTTACAACATTGAATGATCTGACAGAATTCAGTCTAATATAGAAACCCACACCTGAAACCTATATGTTCATGTTGACCAATGTTACCTCAATTTCTCTTGGTCAGCTTTAAAAATTGCTTTATGCAGTTTTAAAAATTACTTTATTGCTACCTATCATTTAGCTTTTATATAGAAACCAACTTTTAGGGGAATAGGATTAATTGATAAGTAAATATATGTAAGTTTCATAGAGCATAAGGAGACAGCATTACCATTTAAAGAGTTATAGCTGATGAGGAGGCCATGAGATGTAGCTGAGGTGGCAAATATTATGCCAGAGGAAATTGAGTAAGAATGAAATTCTAGAAAGTTGCTTTTATGTAATTGTGTTAGAGTCAGCTAAGTGTTAAAACAGAAAATCCTCAAAAGATATAATTGCTCGCTCATGTTAAAAATGTGTGTTGCTCATATGATAGTTCTTAGGAGGTAAACAGGCCACACAGTTATTAGGGGCCCAGGCTGATGGAACATGTGCCACCTTCAACTTGAGGCTTCAGAGGTGATCTTAGGGTTGTCTCCATCTTGTCAGGTTCAAAGTTAAAGTGGGTGCAGCAGCATTCATGGTTGGTGTCTCCATGAACTGGGCCTGGAAATGGTGACATCCACTTTCATTCAGAGTCACACTGTCACAGGGCCACACCTAACTCTGAGGGTAGCAGGGCTATGTAGCCTGGCTGTGGGTCCATAAGAAGGGGCAGAACACAGGCTTTAGAAAGGAACTACCTGTTTCTGCCATAGAATTGTTAGACTGTCCACTGTGAACAGACTCTTAAGTAAATGTCTGTTTTCTTCTGGTATGTGGCTAACAATGGGTTGACTCTGAGACATGGCATATTTGGTTGATTCATGGTTATTGTTTTTCTAAAGGAGTGACAGTGTGTGCCATTACAGAAGTAGCGGAGGAAAGGAAACTTCTGTTGCAGTGCCTATGAGTGCAGGCACTGTGCTAGGTGCTTTATAGACATGGTTTCATTAACGCTTCACGGTGATCCTAGAAGAAAGATATTTACCATGTTTTTCCAGGTGAAAGAATGAGTTTTGGTCACTTTCCATAGTTAGTGGAACTGATTTCTGAATATACACTGAGTGGCCAGAATATTATGATCTCTGAACACATAATAATCTGGCCACTCTATATCCTATATAATAAAATGCTTTTATGCAAATTGTCACCTCAACCAGGAGTTCAACCAGCAGGCTCCTTCCCCCTGGCCAGGCTGGCTGAACCCCACCCATGCATATATTCATGCACCAGGCCTCTAATAAATAAATACATACACACACAAACACACACACACACACACACACACACACACTCTCTCTCTCTCACACACTTGAGTGGCCAGATTATTATGATTTCTGAACGCATATTAATCTGGTCACTCAGTGTATTTGAATCTCAAATGGGTACCAAAAGTATTCTTGACTTTTGCAGATCAACCACCTATTTGCCTGAGTTTTCTATCAGCCAGTGCAAAGGAGAAAATTGATCAGGTGCACGATTTATAGTATCTTTGATATCAAATAAATGAGATACTCAAGAGAAGTACACTGAGTGGCCAGATGATTATACATTCAGAGATCATAATAATCTAGCCATTCAGTGTATATATACATACATATATATTAATCCTCACGTGAGGATGTTTTTCCATTGATTTTTAGAGGGAGTGGAGGAGAGAGGGAAAGAGTGAGAATTATAGATGTGAAAGAAACACATTGGTTGGTTGCCTCATGCATGTGCCCCGACTATGGCCCAGTCTGGGGAGGAGCTGCAACTGAGATACGTGCCCTTGACCGAATCGAATCTGGGACCCGTCGGTCTACAGGCTGATGTTCTATCCACTGAGCCAAACTGGCTAGGGCTAATTTCTGAATCTTTGTAGTCAGTTGACATGATCTTTATATGATCTTTGTCTTCTCTTTTGGGTTTATCTTCCAGTTTGACTTTGAAGGATCACTCTCCCCAGTAATTGCACCCAAAAAGGCAAGGCCTTCTGAGACGGGATCCGATGAGGTAAGTATTATTTCTTACTAATATAAATTGCCTTGTAGTTACTTTTACTAGTTTCCCATTTCTGTGGTATGCCTACGGATTTATTGGGCTTCACAGATACTGAGTTTTTTCAGAATTGAAGGTTTGTGGCAGCCCTTCATCGAACAAGTCAGCTGGTGCCATCTTTCCAACAGCGTTGCTCACTTTGTGTCCCTGTGTCACATTTTGATAAATATTGCAGTATTTCAAACATTTTCATTTTATTACATTTGTTATGGTGATATATGGTCAGTCATCTTTGATGTTACTATTGTAATTGTCTTGAATCTCTACAAACTGCACCCATATGAGATGGTGAACTTATTTGGTAAATGTGTGTGTTCTGATTACTCCACTGATTGGCCATTCCCCATTCCCTGTTTCCCTCTCATTGGGCTGCCCTTTGTGGCACAACTAATAACCCTACAAGGCCTCTACATTCAAGTGAAAGGAAGAGTTGCACAGCTCCTTCTGGGAAAGGTGCTACAGAGATTGTGGAAATGACACAAAGGTCTTAGAATATCATGGCCATCATTCAGCTGTTTTGATATTCTTTTTATGTTTTAGCATTGTGCTTCCCCCCCACCCCCCCATATTCTTAGAGCAACTTAATGTGAAATGGAACTTGAATTGCTTTAATTGAATTTTTAAATGACAACATTACAAAGAGGCATGATTTAAAAATGAATTCTGTTTCTTCTCAGGATTGGGAGTATTTACTGAATTCAGACTACCACCAGAAGGTTGAGTCTCACCTTTTGAACAGATCTTTATGTCTGAGTCCTTTGGAAGTTTCTCAGATAAAGGATGAGGACTTGTCACAGAATCTCAGTCTGGATTCTTCTACACTTCTCTTCTCTCACATACCTGCAATGTTTTTTGTTCTTCACCTTGTCTACGAGGAGCTTAAATTGAATACTCTGATGGGAGAAGGAATTCATTCACTTGTTGACCTCCTAGTTCAGTTGGCAAGGTAAATACTGTGTGTAGAGTGAAAACTTCCAGGAGTGCTTAGGTGACTAGGAAATTGGCCTTCTTAAGAACCCAGAGCATTTTTTATGAACCTCAGAATTGTTTGAAGACATTGGCTGTGTAAGAGCCTGTGGATCATGCTAGGGTTGCTAGTTTTGTCCTAAGAACAGCGGGAAGTCACAAAATATGTTAAACTCTGGGGGTGATCCGCAGAGCATTTCATGCTGACAAGCTGACTGGCTGCACTGAGGTGGAAGTTCTATAACAATACCTACCTTCTGTAGGTGCTTACAGTTCAGAGAATTGCAGTTTAGCTACATAAGTTGTCAACATGGTCAGGGAGTCATGATCCCCATTTAGTGATGAGAAAACCTGTCCAAGTGTGTTTCCAAGACCAGGACGCTTGACTAGCTGTGGGCTCTCTGCTGCGCTGTGTTGTCACTGTCTGTGATCATCCTTGTCTTCCAGGTTCCTAGTGGATCCACATTTAAATTGTTCTAACAATGCACTTGAATAGCCTTGTGAGCACTGTATTTCGTACTGAATTCTAAAGGTCACATTTGGGTGTTATTTAAGCTTTTGAGACCCTTGATTATAAAGAAAGTTGACTGGAATAAAAATGTCAATGTCTGAGTTAAGGTTACAGCACATTTTCTAATTTCTGTGATTTTCCTTTAGATACTGAAATTATTTTCTGAGACATAATAGTTTTGATTGTTTGATTTCTCTTAGGACAAATCATTACTATCATGAAAATTCTTTTGTAATGAAATAATTTCCAAACTCTTATCATGGGCTCTCTGAAATAAGTAACATTTATATAATGTTTTACATTTTATAAGGTATTTTTCACATTTCTTGTTTAGTTTTAAAACTTCACAGTGAATTAACTGGTATTTCCCCATTTTGGGGAAGAAAATATTGAAGTTCTAGAGATGGTTTGCTGAAGATCACATGGCTAATAAGTAATGGAGGAGAACTTAGAGCTCAGTGTGTTTACAGTAGTTTCACCTCCACAAAATGTGTTTAGCGAAAGGAGTTTAGGTCACACGTACCATATTGGGTACTAAAAAGTTCAGAAATAGAATAAAGAGATTCTAGATTTTGTCATCTTTCTCACAGGTAAGGTTTAAAATGGAAAGTTCTATTGATGAATGCTAATTGTTGGGGGAAGATGTTGTAATATCTTCCTAGTTATTTCTATTTTATATGTTCTTGTTGTTTAGGGACTTAAAATTGGAGCCTTACTTAGATCATTACTACAGGGATTACCCAACACTTGTCAGAACTACTGGACAGGTGTGCACAATTGATCAAGGTAAGCAACTGTATCATTAAAGATTTGTAAACAGTGTAGTGACATTTGCTTGCAACCATCAGTCCCTAAGTCAGGGGGCAGAACCTTCCTACTAGGCAAATTTCAGTTTGTGATTGATCTCTGATTTGCAGTAAGCCATAACTTCCTCAGTATGTGGGCAAATTATACTCATCCTTTAATGTTCTGTGTTGCAGAAGCTTAGAGTTTCTACTGCTGAGGTTCCCGGTCCAAGACCTGTGCTTGTCTGTCTTTCCAGTTAATAATATTAAAAATTTACTTCCTCGCCGAAATCGGTTTGGCTCAGTGGATAGAGCGTCTGCCTGCGGACTGAAAGGTCCCAGGTTCGATTCCGGTCAAGGGGATGTACCTTGGTTTCGGGCACATCCCCTTACATGATTGCACCCAGTAGGGGGTGTGCAAGAGGCAGCTGATCGATGTTTCTCTCTCATCGATGTTTCTAACTCTCTATCCTTCTCTCTTCCTCTCTGTAAAAAATCAATAAAAAAAAAATTCAGTTCCTCAGTTGCACTGGCTGCATTTCAAGTGCTCAGTTGCTGCATGGGGCTAGTGGTTGCCATGAGAACATGTTCATTACCACTGTACTGTCTTAGACCCTGAGCTAAAGGGACTCAGGATTGGGGCTCCGTGCATGAACAGAGAGGAATCCTGACTGTCTCTTCTGTTTTCTCACCTTTCAGGTTAGGGCAGAAAATTTTGGTTAGATTCTTTATATAACTTGTGCTTAAAAACTTGCCAAGTTTCTGTCTAGCAGGGGATAAAATAATAGTCATTCAAATTCTACATATTATAATATAGTCAAGTGTATTTACTGTGACAACAAACATGGAACATTTCGGAAAATATGGAAAATTGATAACAGTATCCCTTTTGAAAAACACTTTCTCTACCCTAACCGGTTTGACTCAGTGGATAGAGTGTCGGCCTGCGAAATGAAGGGTCCCAGGTTCGATTCCAGTCAAGGGCATGTACATTGGTTGCAGGCACATCCCCTATAGGAGGTGTGCAAGAGGCAGCTGATCAGTGTTTCTCTCTCATTGATGTTTCTAACTATCTGTTCCTCTATCCCTCTCCCTTCCTCTCTGTAAAAAAAATCAATAAAATATATATATATTTTTAAACACTTTCCCTTTAGAATAAAAGAGCATTTTCTTAATGTATTTTTGCATATGTATAAACATTTATCTAATTTTAAAGGTCAAACAGGGTTTATGCATCATCCACCATTTTTTACTTCTGAGCCACCAAGTATTTACCAGTGGGTGAGTTCTTGTCTGAAGGGTGAAGAAATGCCACCCTACCCTTACCTCCCTGGCATCTGTGAAAGAAGCCGACTTGTAGTTTTGGTACGTACTCATACTATTGCTTAACTTGTTAGTTTTTTTCTTTTTCTTTTAAAATATGGTTTAAAATTATCATACAGTAAAATTACTTTTTAAAAATTTAGTATGCAGTTCTGTGAATTCCAAGGAACGTGTAGATTTATGTATTCACTACCATAACTAGGATACAGAATAGACCCCATCCCTTCCGGCAAATTTTTCCTTATGCTTTTGAGATTCATGTAAGTATTCTTTGTACCAGCAATTGTGAATATAGCTGCTGTAATCATTCAGGTTTCTGTGTAAACATAGATTTCATTTCTTTATATACCCAGAGATGGGATTGATGGTTATGTAGTAGGTATATATTTAGTTTTTAAGAAAGTATAAACTATTTCCACACCGACTGTACCATTTTACATTTCCCCAGCAATGTGTGAGCATTCCAGTGTCCTTACATTTTTGTCAGTGTTTGCTATTGTCATTATTTCTGATTTTTGCCGTTGTGGTACCATATGCATTGATAACTCATTTGGTTTTAATTTGTATTTCCTTAATGGCTAGTGATATTTTGAGCATTTTAGATAATGAAGTTTTGTCAGATATGTTGATTGCAAATATTTTCTCCTAGTTTGCAACTTTTCACGACTTATTCTCTTAGTGTTTATTTTGTAGAACAAAACTGTTCAATTTTGATGAAGCCAGTTTATTCAGTTTTTTTCTTTTATGGATAGTGCTTTTGGTGTCAAGTTTAAGAATTCATTGTTTAACTTCAGTACATAAGATTTTCTCCCTATTTCCTTGTAGAAGTTTTGTAGTTATATGATTTACATTTAGAGCACTTTGATAATTTAACTCGAGGATCTTATTCAATATGGATGTCCAAATCTTTTAACACTATTTGTTGAAAAGATTATTGTTTCTTTGTTGCTTTTACAGTATTGTTAAAAATCAGTTGACCACATTCTTGTGGGTAAATTTCTGGGCCTTTTAATCTGGTCCATTGAGCTGTGTTGCAGTCCACACAGTCTTGATTACTGTAGCTATAAAAATAAGTCTTAAAACTGGTTAGTATGACTCCTCCCATTAACTCTTCTTTTTCAATATTATTTTAGCTATTTTAGTTCCTTTGCTTTTTCATTTAAATTTTTTAACCAGTTTATAACTTCCCACTTCCCAAGTCCCATCCCCATCTCCACCTCTCCCCCTCCCCCCTGAAGAGTACATTATTTATTGTTAAACAATAGTTCATTTTGCATAGTCTTTAAATCTGAGTTTTTTTTAGCACCTATCTCTTGTCCCTTGGCCCTGAAGGAGCCTGTGCAAAGGTCCTTTATGGACCCTTCAGGCCTACAGAGAACGGTGCTTGTCTTCTCTCCCACATGTCAGTGGACCCCACCCATCTCTTCTTTACTCTGCCTCTGCCTTCATGTTGAGGAAGGCTTCAGAACAGACATGTAGAATGGTGATTCTGCTCTTTTAAATAAATGATAATTGATAATCTTACATAATATTTATTATTTTAACTTTTTTGGTGGACATTTCAGTGGCATTAAATACATTCACAGTGTATTCAGAACAGCCTAATCCCAGAACTTTTGCATTTCTTGCAGCTTGTGTGGAAACATTTAAGTTAAATCACCAAATTTTTGGTTTTGCCCCATGGGGTGGACCCAGTGTATATCTAACCAAAAAGGGGAGCCAGAGAATTATGAATATGCCATAATTCTTCAACCTCCAATCTAAAACATTAGTCAACTTATAGATATTCACATTATAACTTTTCTTTGTTAGATTTGGTGCCTGGTATATAGAATTTTAAGATCCTCCAGTTTTGTACTACTCGTGTTTCCCCTAAAATAAGACATCCTCCGAAAATAAGACTTATCACATGGAAAGATAAGACATCCCCTGAAAATAAGACCTAGTGCAACTTTGGGAGAAAAAAATAATATAAGACCCTGTCTTATTTTCGGGGAAACAGGGTAAAATCATGCTATTTCTTTCTTTAAAAAAAAAGTGCCACTGCATGTATAGATCTTGGTGGGACAGATATTCAAGAGAGAACCATGGCTCTAGCCGGTGGTTGGCCCTCGAACCAAAGGGTCACAGATTCGATTCTCAATCAAGGCACACGGCACATACCAGGGTTGTGGGTTTCATTCTCCAGACCCAGCGGGAGCACGTGTGGGAGGCAACCAGTTGATCACATCGATGTTTCTTTCTCTCTCCTTCCCTCCTTCCTTCCCTTTAATTTTCTCTGAAAAGCAATGGAAAAAATATCCTCAGGTGAGATTAACAAAAATACCAAAAAAAGAGATGGCAGAAGTGTTAGGATCAGAGGGTTAGAGTTTAACCTGAAATGACCTGAATGTTCATCAGTTCATGAATAGATGAACAAAGTTGGTACATCTGTATAATGGAATACTGCTCAGCAGTAGAAAGAAACAAGCTCCTGAAAGATGTGGTTAATGTGGATGGATCTGAAAGGCATACTCAAAAGTAGGACACAGAAGACCACGCATTGTGGTTCCGTTTCATGACACTGTAGAAGAGGCAAACTACAGGGACAGAACACAGATGCTGGTGCAGGAGGAGAGGGTGGACCACGGAGGGCGCTGCAGGCCTCTCTGGGATGAGGACAGTGTTCTGTGTTATGGTTGTGGTAGTGGTGATGGCATTGGGTAACATTTGTCAAAACACAGAGCTGTGACCCTAAAATGGATGGACTGTCCTAGATGTAATGATAACCCAGTCACTTAAAAAAGATGTTAATTTTCTCCTTGTGCAGAGTATTGCGCTCTACATTCTTGGCGATGAAAGCTCTGTCTGTGATGAATCCTCACACTATTTATCGAGAATTACTCCAGGTAAGTCATTGTAATTAATGTTAGGCTTAGCAAACAAAATTTTATAAATACTGATATCAGTGTTGATATTAAAAAAATAGTTTTGTGTTTGTTTAGAGACCACATCGTATCTCATTGTAGAGGTATCTTACACTGTTCTGGTCTAAGTCTGCAATTGAATTTTAGAGACCAGGATGACTTAAAAATTTAACTTCATAGTTTTAGTGTGCCTTATTTCATACTTTTAGAAAGATGATTTTATTTTATTTTTTTAGAAGGATTATTTTAACTTCTGGGAAATTATACTTTCTAGCCTGCTTATTTTATTATTTTCTAGGAGTTGTTTGTTAAAGCTTTATTTCCAGATTTCTTGTGCATTTTATGCATTTTCTTTACTAGGAAGACTATCAAAATAACGATTTGTTTTGTTATCTTGTAGCCCCCCAAAAGTCACAAGCAGAACAAGAGGAAAACAGGTGACTTTTATTCAGATTGTGCTTTTATAATAAATTTATAAAACATGATTATGTGTCACTCTTCTGTTTAATAACTGTGTTTTGTTTTCCTACAGGTTTAGTTTCAGGCATTCTCCATCAGTTTCTAGTCTAGCTGAAAGATTAGTTGTCTGGATGGCTAATGTAGGTAAGATTGTCTTTACTCCTTATGTGTTATTGAAATGCCAGTGAGAATCTTCTGCTTTCCCTGGACACTCCATCCTCACGAAGCCCATCTGCCTCAAAGCAAGCTAGATCTGGGAGGCATGAGGAGAGAAGGTCCCACAGGTTTGAGATTATGGCCTATCAAGCCATACTTCCTTTCCCTAACAGTTTCAAAACTTTCATATGACATCAGCAACACTAGCTTCTGATATCGGCCTCAGAATGGAGAGCACCATTCACTGCACACCAGACCTTAAGCCATTGTCATATTCAGATACAGAAGGGTGTATTCCTGGCAAAACCTAAAAGTAATTGTATAAACGTTGCAGGTGTTTATGCAATTACTTTTATACAATAAACGTTGCTGTGGAAGCATATAGGCCAAGGATTTAAAGTGCCAAAATGAAGATTCATATGTAGAGGGGGGAAGAAAAGAGTTTTCTATAATCCTAAGTCTGTGATCCTAAGTTTCAAACGGAGTAAAGTACTAAAGAAATTTTTCATGAAAAGAACTAAAAAAAGTCAAATTACTTACATGAAGATATAAAAAAATGAAAATGTTTTTATATTAGAAAGTAATGCTCTAATGAATGTTACAGGATATTTCTGAATTCTTAAAGACTGCTCTAAATGACTTAGTTTTTGAGCCCAAAACCCGGGCATGTGCCCTGACCCAGAATTGATCCATGACTTCCTGGTTCAGCAGTGGAAGTTCAACCACTGAACTGCACCGTCTGGACTCAATATTATTTAAAGATTCATCCATGTTGATTCATGTAGCAGTAGGTCACTTGTTTTCATTGCTAAATACTTCATAGTTTGAATATTATAACTTATTTATTCATTCTTTATTTGTTGTTAGTCCTCAGCCAAGGATATTTTTTCCATTGAATTTTATAGAGAGTGGAAGGGAGGGGGAGAAACAGAGAGAGAGAAACATCCATGTGAGAGAAACACATCAATTGGTTGCCTCCTGAATGTGCCCCAGTGGGTACCTGCAACCGAGGTACATGCCCTTGACCAGAATCAAATTCGGGACCCTTCAGTCCTTGGGCCAATGTTCTTTGCACTGATCAAAACTGGCTGGGCCTTATTTTTCCATTCTATTGATGCAAGCAATTGGGATGTTTCCTCCCTTTCCTTTTTTTGCCATAGTGAAACAGCATTGCTAACAAATATTTTAATATTGTGTCCTGGTGCACATGTGCCACAAGTTTCTGTATGGCTATTGTTGTGCCATAGGGTTCGGCCTATCTGTACATGCCAAGTGTTTTCCAGTGTGGTTGTACCAATACACCAGTAACCACCATCAATTGTGGTCGAGAAGTACAGTTGCTGTACATACTAGCCAATACTTGATAATGATTGACTTCAATATTTGTCTGTCAGGCTAGTGTGAACTTCTGTTTTCTAGTGGTTTTAGTTTTGCTTTTCCCTGATCACTCATTGGATAGAGTATCTTTTCATATGTTTATTGACTCTGTATTTAATCTATGGAATGTTTTTTAAGTCCTTAATAGTTTTCCTATTGTTTTGGTTGTTTTTTTCTTAAGTTTTTTTTTTTAGAATTTTTTAAAGAGACCTTTTCTACTAATCCCTGATGTCAAAACACTTACCTGGTAGTAAGATGATAAAATGAATTTCTTTCTTTCTTGTCAGAATAGATGTTTACTAACTAGTCAGACTGTAAACAGGAGAGTAGCAAGTCTAAATGCAAATGAAAAATGGTTTCCTTTCACCATCAGGTTTCACTTTAAGAGACTTGGAAACTCTTCCCTTTGGAATTGCTCTTCCCATTAGAGATGCAATTTATCACTGTCGAGAGCAGCCAGCTGCAGACTGGCCAGAGGCTGTGTGTCTGTTGATTGGACGCCAGGATCTATCCAAGCAGGCCTGTGAAGGAAACTTACCCAAAGGGAAATCTGTGAGTGTCAACACCAAAAGTTCAAGGTTCAGTTTTAACCTTAGTAACATCAAAGTAGAAATGTTCTACATTTCTTTTGTCTTTTTGCGTGTGTATATTACATTGCCTTTTTTATATTATGTGCCAGGGGGCATTTATAATGGGACAAATGTTATTAATTGTATATTAAACATGAGAACAGGAGATTTTGGAATGCTTTGTCTTTCCTGGACCTTTCTTCACCGTGAGTGATCAGTAGAGCAACTACCATGGTTGATTCCCTACTTATATTGTTTGGTAATTAACTAATTTATAATTATGTGGGAAAAGCAAGAGCATAGATCCTGAATTTGAATAGTTATTATATAATTATATTCTGTTTCATACATTTCTGATGTGTTGGCTTTCTTAAATTTAACCTTTAAATATTGTAAATATATCTGTTTAATCACATCAAGCTGAAGCCCCAGGAAAAGGATTTTGGTGGGGGAGGAGGCAGAGGGCACTAATGTTTGAAAGATGTCTTAATGTTATTATCCCTTCTGAATACTGTCCTTCATCAGTCTTTAAATCTGTTTTTAAAAAATGGGTTTTGAGGTAGAAAGTGAATTACATCATTTCTCTCCAATTATTTCTTTTAAAATCAGCCTCATTAAAATTTAAAAATGGGATTTTTAAAATTGCTAAACTCGAGTTAACTTTAAAATCATAAATAGTAGTGCTGTATTACTGTGAGCATCCAGGAGAGTCCAGAGATGACAGTGGAAATTTGCCTAATCTCTTACTAGCCTTTGAACTATCAGCACATTTTGACTATTTATAATCCGCATTAGGTCTTAGGCTACTGATGCTTCTGAACCTGTATCAAAATTTATTCCTGACATTAGTGCTGCCTCATGAACCTGTGGCAGGTTCATGTTTCCATAGGGATCCATCTTCAGCAGGGTCCGACCAGATAGTGCTCTTCAGTCTGCACCTATATAACTATAATTTGAGTTAGTGTTTGTTTTGTCTTAAACAGAAAACCCATCTTTTTGGGGGGTGTGGGTGGGGGAATTTAGTAAAATTTTAATTCTTTCCTTGGCCAAGGTAAGTTTTAGCATTTAGACCTCTTTTCACTTACTAGAGCAGTGTTTCCCAAACTTCCCTCATGATGAGAATCACCTGGTGGAGTTGTTAAAACACAGATTCCTGAATCCCAACTAAGAAGTGCTAAACTAGAATTTTTGAGAACATATAGGTAAAATTGCATACCTTAGTGCTCTGTATATAACATCTGTCTTAGAGCACTAGTTAAGTATACAATTTTACCTATATGTTCCCAAAAATTCTAGTTTAGCACTTCTTAGTTGGGATTCAGGAATCTGTGTTTTAACAACTCCACCAGGTGATTCTCATCATGAGAGAAGTTTGGGAAACACTGTACTAGAGTAAGAGCAGTGTAACATCATTAGCACTGAAACCATTCACCTGTATTTGTCATTTTGAGTAGTTCTAAACTCAGTTCAGTAATTTGAGGCTATATTGTATAACTCATCTAAATTTAACTTACCAGCTCTTTAAGTCTATTTTATAGCTAACCCACCCATTAAAATATAGTTTCTTTTTAAAATTAGGTATTTCATAGGAACAGTAATAAATTTTTATGAACTAAACAAAAGTGATTATTTAGCCATATCTACCATTATGTTTTTTTCATGTTAATGCTGTTTCCATTTTAAATGTTGACAGAACTCTAGCATTTTAACTAGAATTTAATCTTTTGTTAAAAGAATATAAAACATTATTGAGAGAAAATATTTCCTGCTATTCAAATCTGTGTTGTAGTCTGAATTACAGTGAAACCTTGTTTTCTAACTAATTCGTTCCAGAAGGCTGTTTTGAAAAGTGATTTGCTGGAAAAGAGAATCATTTTTTCCCTTTAGAAATAATGTAAATTTTATTAATTCTTCTCCAACCCCCCAAATGATCCCCTGCTTCAACCTTTCTTATCTACAGTACATGTCTAATGTACTATTTAACCTCTGAACAAACACTTCTTTTTTTTAATTTATCAAACCACCCCCACCAGCCTTAAATGAATCACTTTCATCGCTGGTTCCCCAGTTTCTTTCAAGGAGGTCAGTATGTGGCATCTGCTTTTTCACATATCTCCGCTTCCAAAATGCTGTCACTGGCTACCTGCTTTTCCTCTGTCCAGTAGTTTTTCTACCTCTTCAGTTGCCTGTGATCATTGTTTTTTCACATCCTTAGTAATATTAGCACTCTTGATGGTCTCTGTAAGTTTTAAAATTGTGCCAATCCTCCATTTAGTCAGCAACAAAAGCAAAACAAAACAAAACACAAAAATATTTATAGCACTATTTCCTTAAGAGGTTAATAATCCTAGGTTTAGCAGTAAACTGACTAGCATTCTCTCTTTTGTTTATGGCCTCAGAGATGCTTTTTGTCAATCTGATGTATCAGCATGAAAGAGTTGTCAGGTCCAAAACCAAGGCTTATTTAACAACCCAGACATATTTTTCAATGAACAACCTGGTTGAGAATCCAATTGTTCAAGATGGGAGAAGTTTGAGAGCCGAGGTTTGACTGTACTTGGACGGAAAGACTCATATTAAAAGCATACAGTGAGCTTATGAGGACAGAGTGATAATCAAGAATTGAACTCTTTTCATTTGTTTTGTTACATTCAATCCCTTCCCTTTAAAAATTTTTTTATTTGGAACATATTTACAAACAAAATGATCCATTGTATTTAAAGCACTAAAGAGAGAAAGTATTGTTCAGCTTCCTCCAGTCCTTGTTGCATATTTCTGCATGTTTTTCTTTTCTGCTTATATTAATAAAATATAATATCTAAATTAGTGTGGGTTCTTAATGATGGGGGTGTCATATCCATTTACGATAATCTGTTTTCGAGAAGTTTAGGATATAGTTAGATTTTTACAATTTATTCAGACCCTTTCAAAGAAATGCTCCTCTTGACTCTTATCTCAAATTTAAACTTCTTCTCTTGGCTCAATAAAGAATTTTTAAGAGGGCAATTTAATTGTGCTATAACAGAGTTCTGCATTCGAGTCCTGGTGCACAATGGGAATCCAGGCCTGCCTGCTTTTGTATGCACAGTTTTTTTCTGTTGGTGGTCAGATAAGTCATCCTGGACATGGGCTTGTCAGTCAGTGTGTGTTGACTGGTTTGTAAATTGTCACTACAACCAAGTCTGTTACTCAGGTGCTCTCATCAGATGTTCCTTCAGGAACAGAGACTGAGGAGGAAGATGATGGCATGAACGACATGAATCAGGAGGTTATGTCACTCATATGGAGTGAAGATTTAAGGGTGCAGGACGTGCGGAGGCTTCTTCAAAGTGCGCATCCTGTCCGTGTCAATGTGGTGCAGTACCCAGAGCTCAGTGACCATGAGTTCATTGAGGAGAAGGAAAACAGGTAATTGAAAGCATGAACTACCTCTCGTTAGGGATTTTTTAAATGCTAAAACCCCCAAAAAAGGACACTTTAAAGTTAAAAGTACCATATATTTTAAGTATTTATTTAGCCTTAATACTCTATACATTTTCAACATATTTTGTCATTTAATGAGGTAAGTGTTATATTTCAGACCCTCTGTCCTTAGTTATCTTAAGAATTTATAAAGGAAAACACTGAACTCATCCTTCAGCTTCTTGATCAGGAAAATATTTTGAATTTTTTCTTGTATTGTTTTCAGTATAAACTTATACCAGTATTTTTTTTCTTGCTCCCATTAGAAACTCTAATAGTGATATGTTATATTGTGTAAGCCTTCTCTTTTGCCATTCTCTAAAACTTATATTCTTTATTACATTGCTAATACTAATTTATTCCTTGATAAATTGTATGATTCAGTAGTAATCAATGTAACATTCTAGAATTGTTGCCTTGGGGCAGTTCAATTTAATTTTTTTCAATTATAGTTGGAATTCAATATTATTTTATACTAGAGGTCCGGTGCATAAAACTTGTGCACAGGGGGTGGTGGGACGGTCTTTCAGCCCTGCTTGCACCCTCTCACAATTCGGGATGCTTGTCTGCCAGCTTTCCTGATTTCTGCTAACCACTCTGCCTGCCTGATTGCCCTAACTGCTCACCTACCTGCCTGATCACCCCAACTGCCTCTGCCTGCCTGCCTGATCATCCCTAACTACTCGCCTACCTGCCTGATCACTGCTAACTGCCTCGGCTCTGCCACCACAGCTTCATCCGGAAGGACTTAAGCAATGATGTCTGGAAGGTTGTTTGGCTATCCAGTCTAATTAGCATATTATACTTTTATTATTATAGATAGTTGCTTTGCTCCAAGCTGTAAGGACATGCTTGTCATAGAGATAGAAAAGTTTTAATTTTTACTCTTGATTATGGCAATTAACGAATATAGATGGCCACCAAAAAGGTGACTTACCAAAGGGTATATAGCAGACACTGCTGTTAAGTCCTTTTCTGCAAAAACATGCATGTTGTGCATTTTATTTGCCTGGCTACATAAAAGTAAGTTTCTATCTGTCTTTGCAATCATATGAGCAAATTGTCTGAGACCCCAGCACAGTCTGGTTTGGTGCTCACAGAATAATAGAGGGTTTTTGTTTTGTTTTTGTTTTTCTTCATTGTTGGAGAGTTCCTAGAAGTTGCAAGATATCTTTTAATTTTTCCTCAACACTCTTCTGACTTTACTTATGTCTCTCACCTTTGCTTTCCCTCCATCCCCCACAAGCAACAGTAACTTGCTCCAGGCTCACTTTGCTCCAGTGTCTAGGAGGTCACGCAACACATTTGCCATCAGAACTATGATTCCCAGCATTCCTGGTGCTCCCACTCTCTTGGTCCAGGGGCTGCAGAAACCAAAAGGACTGGGAACTCCCACCTGCTCTCCCATTCTGCTCTCTGGCAGACTGGGCAACCCAGGATGCCAAACCTTCCCGCCTGCTCTCTGGCCGGCTCCATGGCTCCGGCCAGCTTGGCCATCTTTGTTGTGTCACTTTGCATGTTCCCTTCTTATTGGCTATGAGAGCAAAGTGAGTTAATTTGCATATTAGATAACTTTTATTACATACATTAGTTTCAGATATATAACATAGTGGTTAGACATTATATATCTTATGAAGTTATCCCTGAAATAATCCTAGCATCCACTTGGCATCATACATAGTTATTACAATAGTAGTGGCTTGGTGCATGAAATTTGTGCCTGAGGCAGGGGGAGAGGGTGTCCCTCAGATCAGCCTGCATCCCCTCTCCAATCTAGGGAGATAATTGGCAGTCAGGCATCCCTCTCACAATTCAGAACTGCTGGCTCCTAACCACTCAACTGCCTGCCTGATTGCCCCTAACTTCTTCTGCCTGCCAGCCTGATTGTCCTTAACTGCTCTCCTGCTGGCTTGATTGCCCCTAACCACCTCTGCGTTGGCCCAGCATCTGGGGCCCAGGATTCCCTCCAGCTGACCACAGGCACCCATGGGGCAGGCAGCTGATTTGTCTCCCTGGCCACAGCGAGCCTCAGGCGCTGGGGCCTGGTTTCTCTTGTCTCCCCCAGAATGTGGGATAAGAGGACATGAGGCTTCTGCAGCTGGCTGTGGCCCGGGATCATGGGACAGGTGGCTTTTTCATCTCTCAGGTCACAGCCTGCCTCAGGCACTGGGTTCGGTTTCTTCTTCTCCCCCAGGATGTGGGGTAGGAAGACGTGAGGCTGGCACTGGTCTTCTCCGACTCCTACAGGCCCGGAGCGGCTGGGAAGTGGGGCTGCCGTCATCTTTTCAGGTTAATTTGCATACTCACTCTGATTGGCTGTTGGGTGTAACGGAGTGATAGTAATTTGCATGTTTCTCTTTTATTAGTGTAGATTATTGATTTCCTCTGCTGTACTTTACATCACTATCACCATTTTGTAACTACCACTTTGCACTTCTTAAATCCCTTTACCTTTTCTATTCTCTGGCAACCATCATTTTGTTTTCTGTATCTATTCTGCTTGTCTGTTTATTTTGTTTTTTAGATTCCACATACATAAGTAAAATCATATGGTATTTGTCTTTCTCTGTTTGACTTATTTCATTTAATATAATACCCTCCAGGTCTGTCTATGTTGTTGGCAAATGGCAGGATTTCATATTTTCTATGGCTTAGTAATACTCCATTACATATATGTATATACCACATCTTCTTTATCTAATCATCTATTGATGTGCACATGGGTTGCTTCCATATCTTGGCTCTTGTAAATAATGCTGTAGTGAACATAGGGGTGCATATATCTTTGAAATAGTGTTTTAGCTTTCTTTGGGTATATTCCCAGATGTGGAATTGCTGGGTCATAAGATAGTTCTATTTTTAATTTTTTGAGTAACCTCCATACTGCTTTCCGTAGTGGCTGCACAAAAGCATTCGTAGCAGCAGTGGACCAGGGTTCTCTCTTCTCCACATCCTCGCCAGCTCTTGGTTGTTGATTTATTGATGACAGCCATTCTGACTGGCAGGTGGGAGGTGATATCTCATTGGGTTTTAATATGCATTTCTCTGATGATTAGTGACTTTGAGCATCTTTTCATATGTTATTCATTTTCTTTGGGTATTTGCACTATTTGGAGAGTAGGTTTTACTATGTGTGAGCCACTTTTTTTGTTCAGGGAGGGGATAAGTTGGGGTTTTTTAGGTAGCCCTATTTGGTACCTCCTCCTTTATTTTCTTTTCTCAATTCATGCAAGCAGCTCTGGCTGCCATCATCTCTTGGGAGAACTGCCTCCCTAGCTCTTGGGCTCAGGAATATAAAGCCTTCTAGGGGAAGGAGACATTCAAGTTCTCTGGTATGGCCTGAGATATTGGTTTGCTTGGTGGAGGTGGGGAGAACTTGTTGCCATTTGGAGCTTGATAAGAATGATAGGCTTAGGGCTTGTAAAGTGCCACTTGTGGCAGGTTTGGAAATTTACAAATAAATTCTTGTTTATTGATGTTTAAGAACACCATTATGTCCTCTTTGGAGAAGTGTCTAATCAGGTCCTCTCCTCACTTTTTTTTTTTTTTTTTTTTTAAATATATTTTATTGATTTTTCACAGAGAGGAAGAGAGAGGGATAGAGAGTTAGAAACATTGATGAGAGAGAATCATCAATCAGCTGCCTCTTACACACCCCCTACGGGGATGTGCCCGCAACCTAGGTACATGCCCTTGACCGGAATTGAACCCGGGACCCTTGAGTCTGGAGGCCGACGCTCTATCCACTGAGCAAAACTGGCCTTGGCATCTCCTCACTTTTTAATTGGATTGTTTGTTTGTTTTTGTGTTTAGTTGTATGAGTTCTTTATAAATCTTGGATATTAACTCCTTATCTGATGTACATTGGCAAATGTTTTATTCCATTCGGTAGGTTGTCTTTTTGTTTTGATAGTTCAATTTAGGTTTTAAAATTCTCTCCAGTCCCTTTATCTGCTTGGTCTCTATTACCTGTCATCTCTGCCACTGTTTTTTTCTTTCTTACTCTGGGACTTACAACTTTTAGGGAAGGGCCATCCACACTTAGCTTCAGGCTGCTGAAGGTCTGAGTTAGTCATAACCCCTATATCTATTTCCTTCCCATATGGACACAGCTATTTGCCTCTGTAAATGAGGAAATGGAGTGACAGAGATGCTGTGTTAGATGATAGTCTATAAGCATGGACCCTGGACTATGCCTGGCCAGTATCTGCTGGGTGACTTTGGATAAATTACTAACCTCTAGCTGCCTCAGTTGGTGCCTCTATAAGAAGCACGATTGTAGCATTCATACCTCAAAAGGTTTTGTGTATCAAGTGAGTTATTTTCTTTTATACTAATAAAAGGGTAATATGCTAACTAGACTTGGAGACCTTCCAGACAAAGCCGTGATGGCAGAGCTGAGGCAGAGGCCATTAGGGGCAGTCAGGTCAGGAGAGGAGGGCAATTGGGGGTGATCAGGCCAGCAGGAGGCGGTAGTTGCGGGTGAGCAGGTTGCCAGGGGGGTAGTTGGGAATAATCAGGCTGGCAAGGGGGGGCAATTGGGGGTGAGAAGGCCAGCCGGGGTGGGGGGGCAGTTGGGGATGAGCAGGCCAGCAGGCAGAGTGGTTAGGGCAGATAGGCAGGCAGATGAGTGATTATGATCCAGCAGTCCTGGATTGTAAGAGGGTCCCAGGTTAGAGAGGGTGCAGGCCAGGCTGAGGGACACTATCATTCCCCCCCCCTCCCCCCCGCCATGTTCACGGATTTTGTGCACCAGGCCACTAGTCATGTATAAAAGGCTAATATGCTAAGTGTCCAACCATCTGGATAATGACATCATGAAGCAATGCCTGGCTTCTTCTCCTTAGTGACTAGCCGCCTTGAAGTTTCTTCAGCCCAGGAACACGACTTGCTTTATAGCCAAGTGGAAACATTTTGCACTTTAACCAAATGTCTGTGAAGCATTTTCCCATGCCTCATCTAATTTGATTCTCATAGAAATCCTGGAGTAGGTAGATAGGAGACTCAGTGGAATCCTGTTTTCTTTTCATTAGCCAGAAAATGGAGATAAGCTTAGAAACTTGACCCAACAGAAAAGAAGTAAGAAATGGTGGACCTTGAAAATGATTCAGGTTTTTTCACAAACACTGCTGCAGTTAAATATTTTACCCCTTGTTCTCCCTGCATGATATATAATAATAATCTGTTTCATGTTGATATTTACTGCTGTGTTGCTGACAGTTACCTGAAAGAGAAGTTGGGATGCTTCACTGGTCTATAAAAAGTTTAGCTAAATCAGAAAGTAGGTCTAATTAAACTAGTTTATCTATATACTAGAGCCCGGTGCACGAATTCAGGCACATGTGGGGTCCCTCAGCCTGCCCAGTGATTGGGATTGATCGGGGCCAGCCAGCCGGGGGGCTGGACCACAGGAGGTTGTCTGACCATGGGAGGTTGGCTGTGGGAGCACACTGACCATCAGGGGGCAGCTTCTGCATTGAGTGTCTGCCGCCTGGTGGATAGTACACTCCCACAGGAAGAGTGCCACTCAGCCAGAAGCTGGGCTTATGGCTGGTGAGCACAGCAGTGGCAGGAGCCTATTCCACCTCCATGCCAGTGCTACGGATCCCTTGGGGGTTGTCCACCTGCCGGCTTACACCTGCTCAGGCCGGGCTGAGGGATGAACCCTCCCCCCCCCCTCAGTGCACAAATGTTTTGCACTGAGCCTCTGGTTTCTACATAATGCTGGTAACACTGCTCAGTGTGTAATAAGCCTCAGTGCAGTCCATCATGAACAGAGTTCATGTGTGAAGCTAATTTATTTTTAACCTTTTACTATCTCTGAAATCAGAATGTCTTTCAGTCAATAGTTGTTATAGTTTAAATGATGATGCTTTTTCTTTCATAGTGCCTCAGGAAAGAGTGATATATCTTGTAATCAGTGGCATCATAAATGGAAGGAATATGGTATTAATTGTTTCCATTTTGATAATATGGAAATATATGGATTATATATAAGATTTTGCTAAAGAAATGTTATGGGATGTTGCCTTTTGGCCTTGAGTTTCCATGATTCTAGATTAATGTAGTCATTGTTCCCAAAGAATCTTAGGACAGCAAAACTTTCCTCACCAGTGAACTATATAGAAAAACAACTATGAGTGTGTACAGTTAGGGAGACAGCATGCTTGTGAATAGCACTGTCTGCAGAGAAGATGTTAGCTTCAGGAGAGATACTTCACTTGTGTTATAAGTGTTTCCTGGTTATAATGCCCCTGCTTTCATATTTGTGTGATTTTGTTTTGTTTTAAGGTGCTCTAGAGAATGTGGTTTACTTTAATATAAAAACAAGCAGCTCATAGAAGCCATCGAACATCACTGATACATAGTGCTATCTATCATTCCTGTGAATCCCAGCTGTTACATAAGGGAAACCGATTCTGTGTTTTTCCTAGAGATGCCATGAAATCTGTTGACCTTCACTGTAGGATCTTCCTTTCCTCCCTTGAGTACAGACCGCGGAGTCTCTCTGCTAAAAGGATAGGAGTAGGAACCCAGATGTGTTGAGGGCAACTAGACTGAAAATAATGTAGTGAACCAAGAGTATAATATTTTCCTATGAGAGTGTTAGCAACAGAGTAGAACTTTTAGGTTTCTCTTTTTGGATACCTGGGGAGAATTGACTTGGTTTATAGACCAGCTGTTGTAGTTTGTTTTTTAAATCCTCACCTGAAGGCATGCTCAGAGAGACAGATAGACAGACACAACTTTTCGGTGCACAGGACAATGCTCTACCAACGGAGCCACTCCAGCCGGTTTGTACCAGCTGATTTTCACTCAAAGCAAATATGAAACAAAAAAAGAAGAAAAAAAAAAGGAATTGGGCCTCTCCTTAGACTTTCTAAGGGGGGACAGGCAAGAGTATCACAGTGAGAACGACCATGTTGGGTGATTCAACCACATCTTTGTGGATTTCCTGGATGTGACTTCATTTTATACGGTGTGCCTTCCTTTGAAATACTTGCCACAGATTGCATTCCAATCTTTTTGCTTAAAATTTTTTTTCACATGTTGGTTTTAATTTTTATTATAGATTGCTCCAGTTATGCCAGCGAACTATGGCCCTTCCAGTAGGACGAGGGATGTTTACCTTGTTTTCATACCATCCTGTTCCAACGGAACCATTGCCTATTCCTAAGTTGAATTTGACAGGTATGTTAAAATCTGGGCTCAGCGAGAAAGGAAATGAAGTCCTCTTTTTATCTTCAGTGGTCTTATATATTGTTAGTAGCTGTTCTAGTGGTTATTGCTGCTCAAATAGCAAATCAGACTAAACATTGAGGGAAATAAAACGTATCCCATTACTAATTTTTGCTTTTAATGAGACCATTTCAAGATATAGAAAGGTAATTGGGAAAGTTTAGAAATATATTATGGATAATGGTTACATTATTAAACATTAAATAATCATGAAGTATTGATATAATATGTAGAAGTATTTAGTCTTAAAATGTCAAGGCTTTTATGAACATACTAGAGGCCCAGTGCACAGATTCATGCACCGGTGGGGTCCCTTAGGCTAGCCTGTGCCCTCTTGCAATCCAGGAGCCCTAGGGGGCTGTTGGACTCCTGGTTTTAGCCCGATCCCTCGCGGGCCTGGCCTACATGTATTGAGCCAAATCTGGCAGTTTGACATTCCCCAAAGTATGTAGTAGTGCTGAGGCGGCAGGTGGCTGGAGAGGAGCCCTAGCCCAGGCCGGGCACAGTACTGGCTCGTCAAGGCCCTGCTGCTCCTGCCACCTGGTTGCTTGCTGGTGCTGCTGTGGAGGCGGGAGAGGCTCACCTCACTGCAGCTGTGCTCACCAGCCATGAGCCTGGTGCCCGAAGGTTAGCTGAGCTGTGCTTGCTGTGGGAGTGCACCTGCCTCCAGAGGGCAGCTCCGGTATTGAGCATCTACCCAGTGGTAGTTAGTGCGCAGCACAGTGACTAGTCAGTCGGTTGCTCAGTTGCTTAGGCTTTTATATATATAGATGATCCTTGTACAAAAACAAGAAAATATTGCAGTAGCTTCACTTGCTGAAGTCCCACTAGTGTTAACATTTTGGTATATATATGTTTCTGAATTTTATAATTTTATATTTGCTTAATTATCAGAAAATTTAAATCTGTTATAGAAATTACAGTATCTTAAAATTTACTATATAATGAGCATTCTTCCATATCTAGTATATCTATGGATACAACTGTATATGTATGTATGTATGTAGATATTGTATACACACTTAAATATATGTGTGTGTATATATCTACACATATATGTGTGTGTGTGTGTGTGTGTGTGTGTGTGTGTGTGTATAAAATGATTTCAGAGAGGAATGGAGAGGGAGAGAGTTAAAAACATCAATGATGAGAAAGAATCATTGATAGGCTGCCTCCTGCGTGCCCTCTACTGGAGATTGAGCCCACAACCTGGACCTATGCCCTGACTGGGAATCCAACTGTACGTGACCTCTTGGTTCATAGGTTGGTGTTCAAACATTGAGCCACGCTGTCCAGGCTGTATACACATTTTTAATTATTAACTTCATTTTTATTTTTTTAGAGTATTTCATTTAGTGGAATATAATTTATATAGACAGATTGGTATCATTGGAAATTATTGTTTTTGCTATTATAAGTGTATATTGGGGTATATTCATCTTACTTATTTAGAAATTGTTTAGAAGAACTCCTAAAACAAGATTTTAAGGCTCTGATGCAGCAGATTGGCACATGATTGGATGCATGAGCTTTACTTCTGCCAGATATGAGAGTGTTATTTTCCCATTGTTATTGGTTATAAAGGGTTTTATAGTACTCATTCACCTGATACTAGTTTGAATGTGTTCTATAGTGACAGTCTTGAACAGTCAAAGTTATCCTTGAAAATCTTTTAAAGTGTAGTGCGTGTGTTTTTATGAGACTTGTATAAAATGTATATTTTAAGTTATGTAATTTTAAAAATACAGGGTCCTCTCAGATTTGTAAGGAACTGTGTTTTCAGTGGTTGTGGAAAATGAGACCAGCTGAGTAAAGAGCACATCATCCAACTCATTGATAGGTAAAGCAAGCAGAGTGACCTTCACTATTTTAGCTGATCTCTCTCTGAGAGATAAACAACTGTGTCAAAATCTGAACAACTGTTGAGTCTTAATGGAAGGCATGGTATATAGGTGTTTATTTTATTAGCCTTTCAAATGTTTGGAGCTTTTCATAGAAAAAGCTTGGATTAGAAAAGAATTTCATGCAAAATTGGCAAATGTTAAAGAGTATTAAATCTGGGTGGCAATACTTGGGTGTTAAATAAGTACATGAATCATTATCTTCTTTTGGAAAAAAAGAACATTTAGTTAAATTTGCATGATTTAAAATGTGTTTATGACATTAATCCAAAATTTTATTATTTTAGCCATTCTGGTAGACACCCCTAAGAAAAAAAAATCTTGATTTATTAATAAGTTAATTTAGGGGAAAATATTTTTTAATTAGTCCCTTAACTCTCAACTGATAGGCCTGTTGTACTTACATATATTGTTATGCTTATTGGATAATACATTGAATTCTTACTGCTTTACCCTTTGCCTATTATTTTGTGTGCAAATGTTATGGTTACGTATATGATGAATTATTTTGGTAAGTTTACTTGTTTTTTAAGAGTAATCTCTGTGCCTTTTTTTAAAGAAAGTAAGAGTATAACTCATGAACTGGTTACCAAACCAGTGGTTACCAATTGGTTACCAATGTAGTGCTGTCTGACACCAACATTTGAATTAGTTCGTAGGTACAAAAAGCAAATGGTACAGTCATGTATTTTACCTTGTGCTTGTGTCTCTGTGTGAGTATATGGGTATATGTATAGATAAACTCCCAGTAAGATATTGTGATTCTATTTGAAATTGATTTTACATAACTTTCAGAACTTAAAATAGCATTTTCAAACACCCAGTGAACTGTATAATTCTATGCAATATTAGGATATTTATTTTAAACGAGAGGCCCAGCGTGCAGGAAATGGTGCACGAATTGTATGTGAGTAACTCCCTTCCACTTGCCTCAGCTGGCTGCCCCGCCCATCGCCTCTTATAGCTCTCTGCCCCACCTTCCACTGCTCATAGCTCTCCGTCACTAGTAGCTCGCTCCCCACCCTGCCCACCAAGAGAGCTGTTGCTGGTTTGGTCATGATGGCATTATGGTGTGCTGGCCATAGGCCTTTTATATAAGAGAGAGTCATGACTAGAATTAGAAATATAAAAATAATTTAATATTTGCTTATTAATGGGGTAAATCAAAACCAGACTCAGAGAATTCAAAGAACATCACGACCATTTAATTTATGTTGCTCTTAAATTTAATGCGTACTCTTTTGGTTCACTGGATAACTCAAGTCTGTAAAATGATGCTTTTGATAGCACTATGAATGAATTTTGTGCTGTGAACAATAGCATATAATTAGATATCTATATTATATGTATAGACAGACATAGAGAAGAGGCAGAACAAATTTATGAAGGTCCTAGTCTCTTTTAAAAATGTCATTTTCACTTAATGTCCTGAGAAAAATAAGGTGTGGCATATTTAACATCATTGTCACCAACCACATGTTGGAATTTATTGTTCATATAGTTTAACTGTGACACTAGTCTTTGTTTTATTTTTTAATAAGCTTCCTGCTGTTTGAAAGAAAGATTTTTAAGCAGTGGGTATCTTAATCAGATCGGTATAAGGTTAAATTGGTATCAGTTATGTTATTTTAGCAAAAAGGACAATTAATTATTTTAAGCAGTTAAGGTTTTTCCACCCTGAATCAACTTTTACTCACATGTATAAAAGTTTCAGAACTCATAGTAAGCTAATATTATTAAGGATTTCAAATGTAGAAAAAGCAGTCTCTGTTCTCAAAAACCTAAATTTAACAACTTTGATTTTGTATATTTCTATTCTCTCAGTTTTAAATTTGTTTGCTTGAATAGGGCGTGCCCCTCCTCGGAACACAACAGTAGACCTTAACAGTGGGAACATTGATGTGCCTCCCAACATGACAAGCTGGGCCAGTTTTCATAATGGTGTGGCTGCCGGACTGAAGATAGCCCCGGCCTCCCAGATCGACTCGGCGTGGATTGTTTACAATAAGCCCAAGCATGCTGAGTTAGCCAATGAATATGCTGGCTTCCTCATGGCCCTGGGACTCAATGGGCACCTCACCAAGCTGGCCACTCTCAATATCCACGACTATCTGACGAAGGTGAGAAAGGTGGTGCTTCCAGCTCTTGGTATAGTGCCTCACCTGGGCTGCTGCAGTATCTTCTAATTGTTCTATTTGCTCTTCCTTCTTTATTCTTATATTTGTAAATACATTCTTCTCATAGCAAACAGAGTAATCTTTCTAAAGTGTATATTGGAATATATCACTTCCCTGGTCAAAACTGTGTAATAGTCTTCTGTTGCTCTGAAGGCACATTTAAGAGCCTAGTGATATTACATCTCTAGTCTTACTTTGTACCACTCTTCCCCCCTTGCTACCACCCTCCAACCATGGGGACTGGCTATTTTTGCTCCTTGGCATAAACTCTTCCTCTTGGCATAAACTCTTCCACTTATATGCTATAAAAAGTCATCTGTTTTTTAAAATATATTTCTATTGATTTAAAGTAGAAGAAGGGAGAGGGAAAGAGATAAAAACATCCATGATGAGAGACTCATCAATTGGCTGCCCCCTGCACCCCGTCTACTAGTGATCGAGCCTGCAACCGGGGCATGTGCTCTGACCAGGAATCAAACCGTGACCTCCTGGTTCTTGGGTCAATGCTCAACCACTAAGCCACATCGGCTGGACAAAATTCACTTATTTTAAGTATACAATTTAGTGGTTTTAGTAAATTCACAGATTTTAGAGCATTTTACAACCTTGTAATGGAATCTCACATCCAGTAGCAGCCACTCTCTGTTCCTCTCTCCCCCCACTCCCTTACAACCACTGATCTGCTCTCTGTGGCTGTGGACTTGCTGACTCTGGACCTTTCATACTGGTATACATGGAATCATACAAAATGTGGTCTTTTACGACTGGCTTCTTTCCCTTAGCAGTGTTTTCAAGGTTCGACCATGTTATTCCTTGTATTAGCACTTACTTTCTTTTTATTGCTGAGTAGAATCTCTGTTGTATGGATATACTGCATTTTATTTGTCTTGCATCAGTTGATGGATATTTGGATTAGTTCTACTTTTTGGTTATTATGAATAATGTGGTATAAGCATGTACATGTCTTTATGTATACTTACGTTTTCATTTCTCATGGGCATATTGCTATAAGTGGAATTGCTGTATCATATGGTAACTCTTTGTTTAAATTCTTGGGGTTCCACCAAACTGTTTTTCAGAGTGGGTGCACCATTTTACAGTTGTACCAGCAGTACCTAGGAGTTCCGATTTCTCCACAATATCTCATTGTAGTTTTGTTTTGCGTTTCCCTAATGGCTAATGATCTTTAGTATCTTTTCATGTGCTCATAGGCTATTTATACGTTTTCTTTGGAGAAATGTCTATTCATATATTAGCTTATTTTTTTTAACTGGTTTATCTTATTGAGTTATAATCTTTATATATTTTGGATAGTAGTCCATTAACAGATACAAGATTTAACCATTTTCCTCCCATTCTTTTTGTTTTTTCACTATCTAATGACATCTTTGAAACACAGAAGTTTTTAGTTTTGACCAAGTTCAGTTCACCTCTTCTTTCTTTGGTTGCTATACTTTGTGCCCTATCCAAGTCATTGCCTAATCAAAGGTCACGAAGACTTACACCTATGTTTTCTTTGAAAAGTTTTATGGTTTTAGCTCCTACATTGAGTTACGTGATCAATTTACAGTAATATTTGTATATATTATAAAGAAGAAGTCCAACTTCATTGTTTGGCAGGTGGTTCTTCACTTATCACAGCACAGTGTTTTGAAAAGACTTTTTTTCCCATTGGATTGTCTTGGCACCCTTGTTAATCAACCTTCTATGTGAAGGTTTATTTCTGGATCACCTCAAAGTCATTTATATGTTGTTCTCTCACCTGACATTCTCCCTTTTTAAAGTTGAGGGCCCCCCTTTCTGCCACTTTCTTGGCTAATTTATACTTATTTTTCAGGTCCTATTGTGAATTTTACTTTTTAAAAGATTCCTAATAATTCCTCAGCCCCTTCTAATCTAAGTTAGGCACCTTTAAAATATTTTTTTTCATATTACTTTGTACTTGCACGCCCCCTACTGGGCATGTGCCCTTGACTGGAATTGAACTTGGGGCTCGTCAGTCTACAGGCCCATGCTCTATCCACTGAGCCAAACTAGCTAGGGCTCAATGCATTACTTTTTAATAAAATGGTTGTATGTTTTTAGTTTAACACTTTTTCCCTATTAGGGTACTAGCTTTGTGAGGACAAGGACCAGGTCTGTGTAGTTTGCTATTTTGTTCTTGGTGCCTTTCACTGTGCCTGTCACATAAACATATTTATTGAAAATACTGTTTTATTTAAAACTTCATATCTGTTTTGGTAGTAGCTTAAGTTTCTCTCTCTTTCTGTCTTAGGGTCATGAAATGACAAGCATTGGACTATTACTAGGTGTTTCTGCTGCTAAGCTGGGCACTATGGATATGTCCATTACCCGGCTGCTTAGCATCCACATTCCTGCTCTCTTACCCCCAACGTCCACAGAGCTTGATGTCCCTCACAATGTCCAGGTGGCTGCGGTGGTCGGCATCGGCCTTGTGTATCAAGGGACAGCTCACAGGCACACTGCAGAAGTCCTGCTGGCTGAAATAGGTAAGGCATCAATAGTGCTGTCTTCATTAGCATACATTTCTCATTCCACAGGAAACAAAGTAAGAATGATAGTAAAATTATTAAAATTAAGGAAAAATAGTAGCTGATGTGAGGGTAGAATGATCTTACTAATAAAATTGCCTAATTATTTTTTATTTTCCGGTCTTTTAGATAGTTTCTAATTCTTTGCTATTATGCATAAACATTATGCTGATTACTTTTTTGTAATATTTACTATTTTTTAATTACATTTTTCCCCTGAAGATAAAACCCCAGAAATGTGAACTGTTTGTTTTTTTTTTTTGGAGGGAGAGGTCTTTATATATAATACATTTTCCTGCCTTAAAGGGTAGAGTTAGTGTTATGTGGTGCTTTTTATAAGTATAAACTTTGCATCAAGCCAAATATTTAGGATCAATACACAGAAATTCTACCATAATAGAGCAGCTCAGTATTATATAGGTTCAAAACAGATGTCTGGAAACAAAAAATATTTAATTTTGTTTAAAACTTGGGGGAAGTATTTCAACATGTTTTCACCACATCTAATGAATGAATGAATTTGAAAATAATAAAGCAAAACAAAATGTAAGAGATTAAAAATTAAAACTCTTGTTGAGTACTCCTCCCTTTAAAAATGTTATTTCCTATTTCTTAATAAAAATAAATAAATAAAACCTAAGTTTCACAGTGTTTTAAAGTTATTGATCTTAGAGGGAAGGGGGGCGGGGGGGAGAGGGTGGGTGGGAAGAGATCAACCAAAGAACTTGTATGCATATATGCACAACCCATAGACATTAGGGTGGTAAAGGCATTGGCAAGCTAGAAGAGGTCCATGGAGAGAAAAAGGAGATATATACTACTTTCAACTATAGATATTTTAAAAATATATAAATATGAATCAAATAAAGGCATTGTTTTTAAATTAGAAAACTAAAAGAATTATTTTGGAATTTATTTTGTAGTAAACAGAGATGTGGACACCATTTGTGATGTCATATCTTTCTGAGGGGTTATATTGAATCCATAGCTCTTATGCAACTTAGTTACTAGAAAGTTAACTCTAGAGCTCTTATGAATTAATGTTTTAAAAGCCCACCATGAACCTCGTTATTTCCTCTCTCACAGGCAGGCCCCCTGGTCCTGAAATGGAATACTGCACTGACAGGGAGTCCTATTCTTTAGCTGCTGGCTTGGCCTTAGGCATGGTCTGCTTGGGGGTAAGCACAGTCTCTGCCTTCCAAGGCTTCAGGGAAAAGGACTGCATGTTGAGATGAATATTCTGAATACTGAGTACTGCTCTGCCATACTGTGACTTGATTTAAACTGATTCTAAACTCTTCCTTCTCTCTGAATGTTTTTTAAAGTGTTAGATTTGGAAATGGAGAGAAATTGTAGCAAAAAGTGGGGCTTTAAGATTTCTTTTCCCTGTCTTAGATGGAAGTATTTATGAATGAACTAAAGGATGAGGTTTCTTGTAAAGATTTTAAGACATAAGATAAAGAAGTGTGACAGCCTTATCAGTCAGAAAACAGAAAATAGTGAAAAATGTGTATATCGTGGGGAACTTTTAAGAGTCTCTAGTAGTTGCTGGAGAGAAACCATAGCCTTTTTTTTGCTCTCTGATGTTCTCCAGGCCTGGCAGAAGGTTGCCACTGTAGTGTTTGCTTTATAATAGAATGCAATACCATGTTGACCCATTTTTAAACCCATCCATGAGACTTATCAAAAGCATTTCATTTCATCCAGCTGACTGTGGGTCCCTTGAAGAACCACCAATACATTGAAATTAGATTATACAAAACAAGTTAACTGTTAGGTGTTTGACTCACATTTACATGTGAACTGAAGAGGCATATGATTCAAAGGAAAAGCTTCATAATGGGAATTGACATCTGAATTCTGATCCTGACCAGGGTAGTCCTATCATTTAACTACAGCATTGTCCAGTGGTTATGCAATTCCATAGATAGTGGAGCCAGACAGCCTCGAGTCATAGAGTCATATCCAGCCCTGCCATTGGCCAGCAGTGTCACCTTGGACTTCACTCTTTGTGCTTCACTTTCCTCACCTATAAAAGAGTAGTTGTTTGATAGAATTGTCATACTCAGTAAGTTAATCTTTGTTAGTGTAATTAACTTTATTTTGAAGCCTTTATGTATTTTGTGACATGAAAGTATTAACTTGAACATATACTATAATTTTAATGTGAATTATTAATAGCTTGAGAATTAACTCAAACACCCTGTTTTGAAGTTAGTTCATTCTTTTCTTTTTCATGTACTATAGGACTTATTTCCTAAGATTTCATTTTACATGTCTGTTATTTACTTTTTCAGCACGGCAGTAACTTGATAGGTATGTCTGACCTCAATGTGCCTGAGCAGCTTTATCAGTACATGGTTGGAGGCCATAGGCGCTTTCAAGCAGGAATGCACAGGGAGAAACATAAGTCTCCAAGTTACCAAATCAAAGTAAGTCTAAATTAGAGCAACAATTTTTAAAAATATATTTTTATTGATTTCAGAGAGTAAGGAAAAGAGAGAGAGAGATAGAAACGTCAGTGAGAAAGAATCATTGATTGGCTGCCTCCTGCACGCCCCCCACTGGAGATAGAGCCTGCAACCTTGGCCTATGCCCTTGACCGAATAGAACCTGGGACTCTCCAGTTCTCAGGCTGCCGCTCTATCTACCCAGCCAAGTCATCTAGGGCTAGAGCAATAATTTGAAAATAATTTTTATACCAACCTTTACAAATATGTTAATTTTAAGCATAGGCTAGTATTCAGAAGACTTTTATAATAATTCATAACTCTTTTATGTGAATAATCTTTTCTCTTGATAGGAAGGAGATACCATAAATGTGGATGTAACTTGTCCAGGTGCCACTCTTGCTTTGGCTATGATCTACTTAAAAACCAATAACAGGTACTGCATCTCTGACCCCATCCTTGGCCAGAGAGTGTGACTTTCTTTTCTGACCTCAGTATTAAAACTAAAGTATCTTAATGTGTTTATTTCCCATCTGCTAGATCAACCTGATTTTAATTCTCTCAAACAGTACAGATTATATAGATTTTTATCTAGAAATAATAAAATTTGCTATTTTACGTAATAATTTTTGACAATATAATTAATTGCCAATCTTTATTCATTTCTGTTTTCTAGTTGCTGTCACTGACTATTAAAAAAAATGCCCAAATTCCTTTTCATTAATTTTGACTGTTGTGAGGACTGGTGAAGCCAGAAATACTTAGCATTATTATATTCTTTGTTCCTATTTATAAAAATGGTTTCTGCTTACTTCAAGCTTTTCTTGTGACCACACCATCTTCCCAACCCCCACAATTAGTGCTGACACTTGAAAATAGATCTTTGGCATTTATTCTTTTACATATTGTATAGGAATGTAAATTGGATAGGAGATATTAAATCATATTTATAATTCTTTTCATTTAAAAAATACACAGTGTGTGTGTGTGTGTGTGTGTGTGTGTGTGTGAATCCTCATCTGAGGATATTTTTTCCATTAGTTTTGTTTGTTTTAGGGAGGAAGGAAGAGAGAGATTCCATAAAAACTCCAAATCAATGTGAGAGACATATCTTTTAGTTACTTTCTGCACCCACCCGACCAGAGTTGGGAATCAAACCTGCAACCCAATACATGATGTTAACTGGGAATTGAACCCTTGATCCTATGGTTTTTGGGCAGATGCTCTGACCATAGTACCACACTGGCCAGGGCAAGAATTTTTTTTAAAAAAATATGTTTTTATTGATTTCAGAGAGGAAGGCAGAAGGAGAGAAACATCAATGATGAGAGAGAATCATTGACCAGTTGCCTCCTACATGCCCCATACTGTGGATCGAGCCTGTAACCCCAGAGCAAGTGCCCTTGACCAGAATCTAACCTGGGACCCTTCAGTCTGCAAGCCGATACTCTGTCCACTGAGCAAACCGGCTAGGGCAAGACATTTATTAATGTTCTGAATTCTTCCTCTTAGAAAAGTAAATGTATGCAAAATTAACAAAATGGGTAAGAATAGACATTTGTTCATCTACTACCTGGATGAATGTGTATCTCAGTGCTTTCTTGGTACTGGAATAAGACAGAACTAAACATATCTGTCCTCATGGATCTGTGTTAGTGTAAGCCACACACATAATAAATATTATTCTAGAGGTTGTAAAGTACTATGTATGCAAAGAAACTAGGACTGTGGATGGAGTGGGAAGAAATGTTGTGAAATCTGTCTTAGTCTTCTTGATTATTTTGCCTCTTCCTGAGCAATGCACTTGTTAATATCTTCCGCTAACAGGTCCATTGCCGATTGGCTTCAAGCTCCTGACACTATGTATTTGCTGGACTTTGTGAAACCAGAGTTTCTCTTGCTTCGGGTATGGTACTTGGCACTTTCTCATTTCTGTTAACATGAGGAGTCTGTATGTTGTCCTCACGTTTATCTTGCAAATGTACATAATTCAATATGCACATGTATTAACAATGTTCTTTTGAAGTTTCCCACATTTTGCTGTAGGAATGCTGAAAAGGTAGCCACATTGACATGTAATATTTGGAATTGACATTTCAGCCTCTCACATTATTATTACTAACTTTTAATCACCAGAGGATATTTTTTCCATTGATTTTTTTTTTTTTTAGAGACAGTGGGAAGGAAGAAAAAAGGAGAAAAGGAGGGAGGGAGGGAGGGAGGGAGGGAGGGAGAGAGAGAGAGAGAGAGAGAGAGAGAGAGAGAGAGAGAGGGAGAGAGAGAGGGAAAGAGAGAGAGAGAGAGAGAGAGAGAGAGAGAGAGAGAGAGGGAGAGAGAGAGGGAAAGAGAGAGAGAGAGAGAGAGAGAGAGAGAGAGAGAGAGAGAGAGAGAGAGAGAGAGAGAAGGAAGAGGGAAAGAAAAAAAGAAAGGGAGAGAGATGGAGAAAGGGCGGGAGACACATCTATTGGTTGCCTCCAGCTGCTGCTGCTGGTAGATGAGGATTAAACCTACAACCAAGTTATTTGCCCTTGACGGGAAATCAAACCCATGACCCTTCGGTTCAAGGGCCGAGACTGTAACTACTGAACCAAACTGGCCAGGACTCACATTATTATTCAAAACTTCCTGTCAAACAGCAAGTGACTAGAGCTTTACTACTGCTTTCATTAGCAAGGATGCAGTATTGCTATTAAGGGTATAAATAATAATAACTCTTTGACATAACTATCTGAATTATTCCTTCTATAATGTTTAAACTTGACTGTTTTTAGCCTGTGAAAGCCTTGAATGTATGTCCACAGGGCTAATGTTTTTTTCTTTTAAAACGTCCTTTTAGCTTCTCCAGATTTTTATGACATTCAACTCAATTTTAGATTTTTGGGTTAAAATCTAAATCATCAGTTTATTTTCATGATCGCTTTAGGTTGATACTATATATTAATTTTGTTTTTTGAAATTACCGTCATTTAGGAACTGATTCTAAATTATTCTATTTAACATTGTCATTGTTATAAAATCTGTGAACTTGGCTTGCTCTAATTAATTTTATCTTTATTACATTTTAAAGACACTTGCTCGATGCCTGATTTTGTGGGATGATATTTTACCAAATTCCAAGTGGGTCGATAGCAATGTTCCTCAAGTAAGTACATATGATAAATATTCTAATATCTGTAATAGCATAAAATTATCATTTCTTATGGACTTTTCAAAACCCTATAAAATACTTCTTCTTAGGAAGGCAATATTTTTTTTAAAATATATTTTATTGATTTTACAGAGAGGAAGGGAGAGAGAGAGTTAGAAACATCAATGAGAGGGAGTCATTGATCAGCTGCCTCCTGCACACCCCCTACTGGGGATATGCCCGCAACCAAGGTACATGCCCTTGACCGGAATCGAACCCGGGACCCTTCAGTCCCCAGGCCGATGCTCTATCCATTGAGCCAAACCTGTTTCGGCAGGAAGGCAATATTGATGATTATGGTATTTATTGAAAATATAGCAACTTTCATTTTAAGATTGTATGATTGTTATAGATTAACCTTCCAAGATCTCAAGAAATTGTAGTTTTTAAAAATTAAATATACCAAAGTATCTTAAAGTATTTTTATCTGAATTGGTACACATTCATTTAAGATGCTACTATATACTTTGTGATCCACCCTGATTGGGGCTGGGCCGGCCGGACTCCACCTGTGCATGAATTCATGCACTGGGCCTCTTGTTAAATAAATAGTTAATATAATAAGTATTATGTTAGGTCTGTCTTATTTTAATTTTATTTTCAAAAGGACTCCATTCTGTGTGTCTAATGCAGTGTTGTACTGAACATTGTTTAGGTATTGCCCCTGTATGTGGGTGGGAGCAATGAACTCTTTGCCAAATGTCTATGCATCCTTATACTGTGAACTCTTCAAAGTCAGCTAGTGTTCTTTTCCATCGTTTTGTTTTTAGCAACTAGTACACATTGGCTGGAGTTCAGTACATTACTGTTACATTGAAAGAGGATAGACTGGTTCAAAATCACCTGGCTAGTAAGAGGTGGGGTCATACTGAAACTAGTTGTAGGACTTCAGATCTTTAAGACATTTGCCTTGGACAGAAGAGTTTGGTGATCTTTTCTCATTCATTTCCTGTGTGCCTCAACTTGCCTTTGAAGGATTACATTTCTTCCTTTGATTACTTTTTTATATGGATTTTAAAAAAACACCTTTAAGAGACCATAGAAAAGGTGACAAGGACCAAATTGAAGAAGATTCTCCTATACAGTTACTTATAACCCAGGTTTTGTGATGCTTTAAAATGGTTTGTGGTCAATGTGGTGTTATGATAGAGATGGTACAGATCAGTAATAATAATAATAATAATAGTAATAGCTAATACTTATAAAGGATTTACTAAGTGCCAGGCATTAATTGTAGAGATTTTTGAGTGGATTAAGCCTTCTAATTCTCACAGAAACCTAGAAGGTAGGAACCCCTATTATGCTCATTTACATAGCTAATGTGGTTCTGTGGGATTCAAACCTAGGACTTCAAGCTACTTTGAAGACAAAAAACGAGCTTACAAATTCCTGCTGTCAAAATAGAAGCATTTCATTCCTGCATAATGATGTAGTTAAGCACTTTAATTTATATGAATGTTATATCAGGTTATCCATATAGTATCACTGTGGAGTTCTATCAGTTTTTCAGAATGTCACTCAATTTCTGAATAAATAGTAGTCAACATAAAAAGTAAAGATGAGAGGAAGAACGATGGAAGTAGTTATTAGCTTATATTACAGCGAACATAATTGCTTACTTTGTTGAGATTATCAAAGAGAAAGGGTATTTGGAGTTTTTTAATTTTGTGATATTTTAGTTCATAAGAAGTTTGTGTCATTAGTGACTTCGGAGTATTTATTGTCTTACTGGAGGCCCGATGCACAAAATTAGTGGGGGGAGGGGGGGTTGATGGTGCTTCAGCTCGACAGGTATCCTCTACAATCCTGGAGTCCTCAGGGGATGTCTTACTGATGGCTTAGGCCCACTCCTCGTGGGGAGTGGGCCTAAGCCACAGTTTGGCCTCCCTCTGCAGGAGGCCACCAGGCTGATCAGGGAAAGGCGCTGCCCCCATCACCCCACTGTTGCTGCCACTGCTGGCCGCTGCAGAGGGAGGCCAGACTGTCGTCACTTCACCATGAAAAAATGACTGTTTTTTTTAAGCATTTTCAAGATGTCTCTTTCATAGGATATGACAGTTCTTTCTTTCTTTCTTTTTTCTTTTTTTTTTTTTTTTTATCCTCACCTTAGGATATTTTTCCATTGATTTCTAGAGAGTATGGAAGAGAGAGGGAAAGACAAAGAGAAACATCAGTGTGAGAGGGACACTTTGATTGTTTGCCTCCTGCACGAGTCCTGACTTGGGCCCATAGCCAGGAAGGAGCCTGTAACCTAGAAACATGCCCTGAGCCAAACCAGCCACAGCTGGATATGACATTTTTTAGCTCCTCCAGGAGTGGACTTTTGTTTTTTCCTCCAGGAGTGAGGTGAAAAAACCCTAGATCACCTTCTTGGATTCTCATTATGCAAGTTATCAAGAACACTGTGAGTGGCATACCAGGAGCTTAGCCAATAAGTGGTCAGAAAAGGTGTTTCCTCTGCAGCTCATGCACAGAGGCGGGACTGCTGGTGCGCCTGGCTCTCTGTGGGGCCCTGCTCTGCCCTGCTGTGTGCGCAGCCTCCTGCTGAGCTGGTCATACTGTTACTGCGTCCTGGCTAATTTGCATATTATACCTCTCTCTCTCTCTCTCTCTCTCTCTCTCTCTCTCTCTCTATATATATATATATATATATATATATATATATATATATATATATACGTGTGTGTGTGTATGTATGTATGTATGTATGTATGTATATATATTGTAGAAAGCACCCTGAAATGTTACTCTCCTGAGCAGTCTTCTAAAAAGAATAATAAGAATAAATCTTGAGTTCCTCTGTTCTGTATGCTTGCTTTCATGTGTTTAGAAAATGTATAGTTTTTTCTTTTTTATTTGTATTTTTTAAGTGAAGCAGATCAAGTCATTTCTTGGTTGTTAAAGCTAAATAGATACTCTGTTTTTAAAAAAATTCTTGTTCACTACCTATACTAAAAGGAAAGGGATATGTTTCTACATAGTAGTTTCAGATTAAAACATTGATAGTTCAGTTTAACTCAGATAATTAATCTAATGACTAACCTCACCTCACCTTAAAGCTAGAAACATCCCATGACTAAGAAATGTATGTGTCTGAATTGAGTTCTTTCCAAGTGCTTTTTCCTCTTTCCTGCTGCTTCCCAGCTCCCCTGCCCCAATTCTCCTCTACAGCCATCATCTTTTATTTCATCTGATTGGTGTGAAGTATTCTGCTATTGATTCAGAATATACTTAAGTCCTCTAGTTTGTGTTCATTCAGTCCAATTCAGTTATTGTTTTTATTGGGCCATCTTAGATTTAAAATTGGGTTGCATGCATATTGAATATAATATAGGCCTTTGAAAATGAAATGGTTTGGCAAAGCTTGTCTTATGTAACATGACCATGATAAGCAGTATGTTACTTTTCAGGTCATTGAATATTTATAACTTGAATATTAATGTTCAGGTATTCTTGGTTTGTATTTCCACAGATTATAAGAGAAAATAGTATTTCTCTCAGTGAAATTGAATTGCCTTGCTCAGAGGATTTGAATTTGGAAACTTTGTCGTAAGTTATGAAATGAGGAATAGAAATAAGCTACCCTAGCATCTGTCAGATTAATAATAGAAATGCACTCTGTAAGAGCAGTAAATGCCCTTGACTTTTGAGTATTTCTGAATTTCTTTGTTTCTAATCATTGCTGATCAGATTTTCAGAAAGATGAATTTTTTGTTTGTTTGCTTTTGTTTAGGTTTCTGAAATACAGTGCTCTTGCCCTCAAAAACCAATATTGGAGATTTAACTTGTACACACTCCTTTTTTTATTCTTTCCATTAAAATAATGGCAGTGTTTTTAAAAATTATCTTCTTTTGCTGTATGTGAAACATATGCAGGCAAGGGCCACCTGGTGTTTCTGCTGAAGAAAAGGGCTTAGGAACCTGCTGATTTAGTAGAGGCACAATTGAACATCCTCAGAAGAACAGAAACAGAAATAATTACTATTTTTACCCCAAGATAATACTAATAATGAATATTAAGGCAGAATATTGACAGTAGTAAATTTCTTGTAATCTGTCTCTAGGCAAGCACATGTCTACATAATTGCAGGAGCCTGTTTGTCCCTGGGTTTTCGATTTGCTGGCTCAGAAAACTTATCAGCATTTAACTGTTTGGTAAGAAGTATCCTAGTTTATTCTGTTCTGTTTTCTTTTTTCACAAAGCCTCAATATGCTTCCTCTTAACTTTAAATTTTTTCTTTTTTTTCAGCATAAATTTGCAAAAGATTTTATGACTTATTTGTCTGCACCTAATGCTTCTGTGGTAAGTTTTTTTCATGATGAGTCTCCTTGGGAATAAAATTAAACTCGAAGGAAATTCACCAATAATTCAGTTACTTAATATGTTGATAATTTTTGCAGTTTGCTTGAATTTAGAATGGGAGACTTGAAGTTTGGTTTATCTTTGCATTTTTGTTCTGGGATACTTAGATGAGAATATGATAATCCTAGAAGAATGCACAGGTCTCTAATTCTTGTGACAAGAGGAAAATAAGAAAAACCATATTGTCCCCCATTCTGTCTCAGTACTGAATATTGATAATTGCCTTTAAAAATTAGTATTTAGTAAACATGCATTTGTTTTTATACATTGCTGCTTTATGACAGGAACACTGCAAGATTTTTATTTCTTCTTAAAAACCGCACAGATTTATGCAACATTATTTATAATATGAGAAAATTAGAAACATCAAAAAGTCTAAAAGTGGTTAAGTTTGATTATATCTGTACATTGCTTTACAATGGAGCTATCAAAACCGTGTTCTAGAAGAGTTTGGTGTAAGTTTTCTTTTAGTAAGTTAAAAATATTGTGTATAGAATGTCTCAATTTGAAAAAAAAAAAAAAAGAATATAAATATAGGAAAAGATCTGAGAAAACAAAAGGCAAAGTGTTTACAGCAGTTCTCTTTGGGTGTTACTATTCCAAGTGATTATTATTACCTTTTTGATATTTTATTTCCTGAGTGTCTTATGTAGAACTTAAATTTCACCAGAGAAAATACTTGTTTTTACAGTTTTTTTTTAAAAAAGTTATAAACATTTGTTTTTGATAACTTGTTTTTTGATAATAAAGAAATGTAACATGATAGTTGATAATAAATAAATGTAACAATCTTCTTTTCATATTTCCAGACAGGTCCTTACAACCTGGAAACATGCCTGAGTGTGGTGCTGCTGTCTCTGGCCATGGTTATGGCTGGCTCAGGGAACCTAAAGGTTTTGCAGCTTTGTCGTTTCTTGCACATGAAAACAGGTGGTGAAATGAACTACGGTTTCCACTTAGCCCATCACATGGCCCTTGGAATTCTATTTTTAGGAGGAGGAAGGTAAATGAATATATATTTCTTCAATGAAGATCTTATCAACAAGATCTATAAGAGTGACTTATTATTTGAAGGTGAAAATTTTTTATTCTGATTAGCTGTTCTGGAGGCATTGGTACAATTTAAAAGGGCTTTTTAATGGTTTGACCATTAACTTTTGCCTACTTAGCAGAGTTACCATCCAGTCTCTAACAAAGTTAGCATCACTGCATTTCTCAGAAGAGTATGAACTTAGCACTTCATTGCTAATCCTCTTATTCCCCACTGTTTAAGGATTTTACCCTTTTACTAAAGTGCTTTCTTGGAAAGGTCGTAAACACGATAGCCAATAGATTCTATGGGATTTTCTTAGTTTTTCACTTCTCACTCTTTTTTCATTATCTGTCATTCCTGACCACCTTATCCTTTTATAAGACTTTCCTGGCTTTTAATGATCTCTATTGAATAAAAATAAGCATTCAAAAAATTATACAAATCATAGGAGCACAGCTTAATGAACTACTTGCATTAGTACCATATAGATCTACAATAGATATAGCTCAAATAACCTGTTTTCATTTCAGCCATGCCCCTCCTAATGACTGGTACTTTACTTCTGCCCAGAGATAACTACTAATTAGTTTTAGATTGGTTTTACCAGTTTTTAAAATTCAAATAGAATCATACACTCTGTATCTTGCTGTAACTTTTGCTTAATATTATGTTTGCAAGATATATCCATGCTGCATGTTGCATATTGGTCATGTTTCAATGCTGTTGAATTACTATAAAATATAATAAGAATCAATAGTCACAGTTACTGATTTACTCTGCTGTTGGTGGGCATAATTGTGTTATTTCTAATGTGGGGCTACTATGAATAATACTGTTATGACTATTCTTATACATGTCTTTGATATGTTGTATATAAATCTACAAGTGGAATTGGGTCATAGGGTGTATAGGTATGATTAATTTCTGTAGACAGTGCCTTCTGTGCTTCCAAATGTTATACCATATCATGTGTTCATCAGTACCTCTGATGTTCTAATTGCTCCCCATTCTTGTCAACACTTGTTAGTCACCCTAATTTTAACCTTCTGGTAATAGTATATCATTGTGGTTTTAATTTCCTTTTCCCTGAAATGATAAATGACCAACTAGAAATCTCCTTGTGTAATGTTCAAATTTCTTGCTACTTATTTTCATACTGGTTTATTTGTTTTTCATATTTTATTTGTGGTAAAATATCATAAAATTTGCCACCTTAAATACTTTTAAATATACAGTTAAGTTGCATTAAGCATACTCACATTTACGTCTTGCAAAACTGAAACTTATAAACACTTTATACAACAACTCCTCTATTTCCTCTTACCCTCGTCCCATTCAACCTCTATTCTTTCTGTTTCTTTTAATTTGTCTACTCCATATTGATTTATCATTGTGATCCTGAGGCTTTTGCCAGTTTTGTATGTTGTAGTTATCTCCTCCTACTCTTTGGCTTGCTTTTTAACTCTTTTAATGATATATTTTGATGAACAGAATTATTTTATGATTTGTACTTTTTTGTCCTATTTGTCTTTCAGAAGTTTTTTTTACTTTTTCTATTCATTAGGATTTAAAATCTACCTGGAACTGATTTTTCTTCATCCCCCCACCCCCCAACTGATAGTCTAGTAGTTATTGAGAAGTTTATCTTTTTTCACTCTTCTGCAGAATCACCTTTGTTATAAGTGTTCATATACTTGTGTTTATTTGTGCCCTGTTATATACGATTGGTCTATGTATCTAACTTTCACCAGTACCTCACTGTCTTAATTATTTAGTTTTCTAATAGTTCTTAATGTATGGTAGAGGAAACCCTCCGAACTGGGATTGCTTTCTCAATAGTTTATTTTTCTGTCCTTGGCGCTTTTCACTTTCGTGCATCAATATTGGAATTTGTTTGTGTTTTTCACACTAAATAAGCTGATAAAATATGGACCAGAATTGCACTGAGTCTCCATGGGTTTGGAAGGAATGGAATTCTGTTACAGCGTTGAGTCTTCCAATCTGTGAATGTCATGCATCCTTGCACTTAGCTCTAGTGTGTGTGCCCTTGGTTCACTGACATGCTTTCTAAAGTCACGCAGGTTTATTTTTCCTCTTCTTTAAGACTGAATTAAAATTGGAACTCACCTTTCCAGAGCATAGGAAGCAGAGATTGTCAGAAAGGTAGCCTGCCCTTTTAACAGGCTTTGTACACTTGTTCTTTCTTTAATTGTATAGAATTAAGAATGGCTGTAGAAATATTAGTATAAAAATTCTTATTTTGTCATTTTTGAAATACTATTTTCCTTTCAAAATAAGACCCTACATTAAGTTTATTCTCTTATTCTATGCCGTCTTTCACCATTCCATACTGTACAACCCTACGTGGTTAAGTAGGTTTTCATGTTACGTAGGTTTTCTCCCACTCTGCCTCTGCTCTTCTAGTGATTCCTGGTCGTTTCATGGTTATGTGTACTCTGTGACAACATTAACAACATAATACAGCTATACCCTTACATTCAATGTCAAAATTCCTGACATTAATAGCCAACATTTGGATTTTAGTTTTATTGTAAAATGGTAAAGAGAAAATGGCATATTTTATGCACTTGTCAAATATTTTCTTAAATTTTGAAATTTTTTCTTTCTAAATTCATTAAATATGTGTGTATGATAAATGCTAAGTTCTCACTTGATACCCTGATTTAAAAATAGGCAGGGAAAGTGGTTAGAGAATGTGTGTGTGTGTGTGGTGTGTGTGTGTGTTGAGTAGCTTCAACAGTGGTTTTATGTGATGTCTTGTACCATCTTTATTTCAAAATATTTGTAAGAAAAACTTCAGAACTTTAAACTAACCTGCCTATTTGCCATGCTGAATTTGAACATTAAAATGATTTGGAAGATTTTACTTTACTAAGAGTATGTGGCTTTTATAAGATAAGTTTGTTATCATTGATAACAAAAGACCATTTATATTTTGAGAAATAGTTGTTTATACAATCATTGCAACTTTTTTTTTTTTTAATATATTTTATTTATTTTATACAGAGAGGAAGGGGGAGAGATAGAGAGTTAGAAACATCGATGAGAGAGAGTCATCGATCAGCTGTCTCTTGCACACCCCCTACCGGGGATATGCCCGCAACCAAGGTACATGCCCTTGACCGGAATCGAACCCGGGACCCTTCAGTTCCCAAGCCGACACTCTATCCATTGAGCTAAACTGGTCCCGGCTCATTGCAACTTTTTAATACTAACTTTTTCCTTTTTCATTTAGTTAAATATTCTAAGGAAATGCTTGTGCTTTACAGAAAGAAATTTTAGATACCCAGTAAAAATCTTGAAAATTTAAAAGTAATATTCATAATTTAAAAAAACAGGTATTTATAAAACTGGAGAAGAAAAGGGTGTACTTTATGTATGACTTTTTAAATGTCCATAATCTCTAGGGTTGCGTTCATGGTCCATAGTACAATGCTATTTTAGGTTAAAGCTTTACTTATTAGTTCAAATTTTGTAATTTAACATTTGTGGGCTATTGCTTCTGCTTTAAATAATGCATGATTTTGAGGTGTGAGAAGTGAAATGTTCACAGTATTGACATATATTTTCAAGGCCTTGCCATCGGTATACCTTGCCACAATAAATATCCCAATTGCCTTGGTTTCAGGAATGCCATGAAAGTTTGACAGTATCATTAATTCTGTCTGTACTGCCTGACTTTATCTTCCAGGTACTCGCTGAGCACCTCAAACTCCTCCATCGCTGCTCTCCTTTGTGCCCTTTACCCACACTTCCCAGCTCACAGCACTGACAATCGGTGAGTCCAGTAATTCTGACCCACATGATCTCTCTGCAACTCTCTAAGGGGATAATTTGGTCATGTTTTGGTTCCAAGGACTCGTTTCCAAATTAACTTTATTGTGTTCTTGAACTTAGTTATCTTTCTGGCTATTTTTAAAAGTTTCTCTTATGAAGTATTAGATCAGAGGAGAACTTTGGGCATCTGATTATTGGTTGGTCTTTCATGGTTCTCCAGTCACTAAAATTGCTCTAGACCCAAAAGTAGACTGACAAAGTTATCTTTAGGGAAAATTTGATCAAAAGATATAGCCAAGAGGAGCTGAAGATGATACATTTTGTGCTATAATTAATTCCAAAGAGAAATTTGTCTGACTTAGTGGCAGTGTCTACATAAATACTTTTTTCTCTTTTACATGAATACCAAGAAGTTTTGTATAAATGACATGAGAAAGACAAGAAAAGCAAAATGCAGCAAAAAATCAGTCAATTTAAAAGTGGCAGTAATCAGTAAATCTTAAACACATAGGAGTACTCTGACAATACAAATGCTTTGCCTTCAGAGCATAAGAAACCACTTTCTCTAGCTGTCAGGTACGGCATGGAGTAAGGGAGGGAAGTAGCTGCTTGCATCCCAGTGACATCTGAGATGACCAGTGTGCTCAACTGAAGGCACCCCAGCCACCCAGGGATAAAGCCTCATTATGCACTAAAGCCATTATTTTAAACTGCTTTGTAGCACATAACAAAAGTTCTTTTACAAAGTGGCCTGACATGAAGCCCACACTTTAATGATAGGCCGTGCATAAGAACATCATTGTTCAACTAGTGGCCTGGTGCATGAAATTCCTGCATGGAGGAGGAGGGTTCCCTCATCCCAGCCTTCACCCTCTCCAATTGGACATCTCTCTCACAATCTGCGACCACTGGCTCCAGGCCGCTCACCTGCCTGCCTGCCTGATCACCCCTAACTGCTCTCCCCTACCAGCCTAATCTCGCCTCCATGGCCCTCCCCTGCTGGCCTGATCTCGCCCCCAACAGCCCTCCCCTGCCAGTCTGGTTGCCCCCAACTGATTGCCCCTAATTGCCTCTGCCTCAGTTCCCACCACCATGGCTTTCTCTATAAGGAAGTTGGACGTCCGGAAGATGGTGGTTGACCTGGTTTAATTAGCATATTACCCTTTTATTAGTATAGATAGATTATATAGGATAGGATTGCTTAAATAGAAGCAGGGGGGAAGCTTTTTTTAGCAGGAGGAGATGCTCTTGGCAGACAAAAATACATAATCCCTATATCTGGACTGATAGTGATCCATATGCACTATACTGCCAAACTGGTCATTTAAAAATTAAACTGCTTTCTTACACCTTATACCAATCACCAATTGCCCTAAAAACCCTTCCTCAGCCCCCACCTTGGGTTCTACCTTTGCAGTTCACCCAGATTAGGTTCTGGTTGGTCGGTTTCTATGCCAGTCAGCTTCAAAAGCTCTGCCTCCTAGGCAGCCATTGGCTCCTCACAGTTCACCCAGATTTGGTTCTGATTGGTTGGTTTCTTTGCCAATCGGTGTCTCTGGGCTTATCTCCAGGCCTCATCCGAAAGGTGGTGCTGATAAACAGCCCCTGTGGAGGCCCAGAGAGAAAGAGAGACAAAAGGGCTGATCAACAGCTGCCACAGAGGATTCAGATCAGATCCTGCTTTTCTCTCCAGGCCTCTCTCCTGGCCTGATCTGCAGCCCCCTTGGCAGTCAGTACTGGGTTGCATTGACTACAGTATTCGGTCGAGCCTTTGGTCGTTTTGGATGTTAATGGACCTAGGTTTTTATATATTAGGGTTACTATAATTTAGGAAAACTTTTAAGTTGTTATGGTCAGCTAATGGTGAGAGTATAGTGGAAAAACACATATATTACTGATTATAGTATAAGTTGGTTTAGCTATTTAAAAAAAGCAGTTTGGTGTTAAGCACTACTAAGGATCTTTATGTAACTAAAAGTTTTTTTCTGGCCATGATGATGTTATTTCAGATAGATGTGTAGGGGTGGGTAGATCTTGGTGGGGAGGGGGAAGGTTATTGTTTTAACTAAAATTTAAAATATAATGAGGTTTCATGTTATCCTTTTTTTTCCTGGAATCTTATAATATAAAAACGTTTTTGTGTGTTTAAATTCTAAGATATAAATTTTATAGTTTCAATTTTTTTTTTAAACTCAGAAAAATAATTGCACCCATTATTTTTGGTGTAACATCCTTGTAGGAGAGCTTTCCTATCTGGGGAAAGCTGGCACACTTTCTTCCCCCTTCTTCCCTACGAGTGCTTAAGGAAAAAATAAGAACTGAAAGTAAATACCTTGGGAGGTGAAAAGGGATGCCTGTGTTGAGCAGCAAAGTATATTTGAGGGCTGATTTTATAAATGATCAATTTATTACTACATATTTTCATGTTAGATAAATTTTACAACCCTATAAAACCTTATAACTGGAAACTCAAGTAAAGAGTTTGTTGGTAAAGGATCAAATATCTATAATTTCTAAAAGAATTTTTCCATGACTTTTTAATTGGATTGTCTTATTTTCCTTTAGAATAACTGTCATTGGAAGAGAGCATGCTAGCGTCTTTCGGGTTCAGCTTTTTGGCCACAGCAGAGTGTAGAGCTTGAGCTGTTGTCACCTATCGGTTACCTCCTGTCTGTTTTCTGTGAACAGGTATCACCTCCAGGCTCTGCGGCACCTGTATGTGCTGGCTGCAGAACCCCGGCTGCTGGTGCCTGTGGATGTGGACACAAACACCCCCTGCTATGCCCTCTTAGAAGTTACCTATAAGGTAATGCTTTCATCTGTCATTTATTTGTAACTTTACAACCACTCTTTCATCTTTCCAGGTCAAAATATTTCCGAAGTGTCCTTTAAAAGATGACAGTAATGAGTTGAACTCTCATAAAAACTGAAGCCTCTACCATTCTCACACATCCTGCCAGCCAGCCAGGTTCATTTTCAATCTGAGTCTAAGATCTTAGAAATCAGCAGCTGCTCTTTCATCCTCAGAGCTTGTTTGAAAGAGTCCCTGTTAACTATATGTGGCTGACGGTAGTTTTCTGAAAAATGAACCGAGTTGGAACTGTTCTAAGATTTGTTAGCAAAGTGTGTTAAAGCCCATAGTCTTGTATTTGGGCTGAGATGTGCCAACTGCAGGTATATGGTCCCAGCAGAGAAGACAACATGAGGCCTTCAAGGGCAGATTGGCAGTATCGTCTGCGTTGGAGTGCAGCGCTCCATGTGATAAAAGTGATGTTGGACCCATAGTGGGTTGAAGGCTTGAGCCCTTTGAGATTTGAGTATCAGAGGATTTTATACTCTTTGAGGGAAGGAGAAGTGTAGAGTGGAGATGTTTTTTCTTTGTAGCTCCCCTTAACTCAGAGATTTTCAACCAGTGTGCCACAAGAATTTTCAAAACATGCAATACCTGACTATTTAGTCAGGTGCACTGACCTATTTTCCCTTAGATTGTCAAATTTTAGAAATGACTACAGCCATTACAATAATAGCAGTCTGGGGTGAATGAATAAAAATTATACCTATTTTTTTTGTCATATTGGCAAAAAATGTATGTTTTGATGTGCCATAGAATTTTAATAAATAGTTTATGTGTGCTATGAGAAGGAAATGGTTGAAAATCATTGCCCTAATCCCTAGTGAATGTGGCTCTTCTCTTGTATTTTTGAAGGGCACTCAGTGGTATGAGCAAACCAAAGAAGAACTGATGGCTCCCACCCTTCTTCCTGAGCTCCATCTTTTAAAGCAGGTAAGTTGGATATGATTTAGGGACATCTATCCAAGGGATAAAGCCAACCAGAACAGCATAGCATAATAGATAGCTAAACAAAATCCTTTGCTTTCTCTGTGATTTTTTTAATTTTGTTTTCTTGCCAAATGAGTAGGTTTAATTCCAGGTGGTACAGAATCAGGATAGAAGACTGAAGAACACATTTTGGCAGGATTCTGGGCTGCGTTTACTCTAACCTCACAGCTAAGGTTGAAATGGCAGAGTGAGAAGAACTAAAGAGCCACTGCATGATTATTATTTACTAGAGGTCCGATGCATGAAGATTTGTGCAAGAATGGGCCTTCCTTCCCCTGACTGCCGGCACTGCCTTTGCTCTGGCCCGGAGTCATCTTTCTGCCTTCCCACGCTGCCCAGAGTCCCGGAGCGGCTGGGGTGGTGTGGAATGCCTGCATCCCACCCCTGGCCGCTCAGTGTCTGTGTATGCAAATTAACCTGCTATCTTTGTTGGGTTAATTTGCATACTCCTGATTGGCTGGTGGGTGTTGCATCTTTCTCTTTTATTAGTGTAGATTACAAAAGTTTATTCTTAAATGTACTACAGGCTCCAGAGAGCACTCATTCTAGCTATAGGTGGCAACAGATGTTGTGACGGTGAATCCAGATGTTAAAACAAATGGAGTTAAGGATCACCATTGCCCTAGGCATAAGGAGCAGCTCTTTTTTGCTAGAGTTTGTTTTTTGTTTTGTTTTTGTTTTTGTTTTAAATACGTTCTTATTAACTTTTTAGGGGGAGAGAGAAATATCTATGTGAAAGAGAAATATTGATCAGTTGCTTCCTGAACCCTGACTAGGGTTTGAACCAGCAACTTGGATATGTGCCCTGGCCAGGAATAGAACTGGCAATCTTTTGGTGCATAGGATGGTGCTCAACCAACTGAGCCACACCCGGGTTTTCCAGATTTTTAAATTCTGCCTGTATCCAGTGGACCTTGCCCACAGCCTTTGATTTTTAGCTCCTTGAGTTTCTTCACCTTTTTTTGCATCTGCTTGAATGCTTTGCCATCCTCATCCATCTCCTTGGCCTGCTTCTTGCCGCCTTCATAGCCAGACATAGCGCCTACTACCTCTTTCCCGCTTTCTGCAGGAAATAGAAAAGCAGTCCCAGCAGGTGTCATGGGGAGTTGGAAGGTCTTTTGCTAGTAGGTTAGATGGCCTCAGAACATGACTCACCTGCACCTTTGGAAATGGAGTTTGTTAACCTTTCAACATCTCTCTCCAGTCCAGTTATTCGTATTTCTTCTGTGAAGCATGGGTTTCATTTTGACAGACTAGTACTTTTTTAGCATTATTTTGACTGTATTTATATTTGTCTTGGCAGATTAAAGTTAAAGGTCCACGATACTGGGAACTGATCATAGATTTAAGCAAGGGAACACAGCACTTAAAGTAAGTATATTCAATTTCTCAGACATATCTGTGAAGTGAATAGAAGCATATGGGAAGACCTAAATTACATATAATTATCTAGTATGGTTCTTGTCATCCTTCCATCTCACCTAGAACAATATCTTTGAAACATTTGTGTTAGAAAGTGAAAATTTTAATTTAGAAATAAAACCTTAAATGTTTATGTTTATTCATTGAGAAACTTTAAGTGACTTAAGTTGGGGCAGTAATGGAACTGTAGTTGAGCAATAATGTATGATTTAGTTTAAGAAAATAAGGCTGATGTGTATGCCCACAAAGGGAGCTTGATAACAGTTGAGTTGATGTTTGTCAGATGACAGTTTCTATTGCATCTCTTTACCTTCTCTTGTTAGATTGTTGTCATAAAATTAAGCATATGATAGGTTGGTTTTGAGTCAAAATTATATGTAATTATTTAATGAATGGAGAATACTATATAATAAATAGGTAATATTCAAATTGACCATCATTCCAACACAAAAGATGGCCGGCAGGGGAGGGCAGTTGTGAGTGATCAGGCCAACAGGGGAAGGCAGTTGGGGGCAACCAGGCCTTCAGGGGAGGGCAGTTAGGGGTGACAGGGCTGACAGGGGAGGGCCGTTGAAGTGACCAGATCTGCAGAGGAGGGCAGTTGTGGGGGAGAAGGCAGGCAGGGGAGGGCAGTTGGGGTGACCAGGCCTGCAGGGGTTGGCATTTGGGGGTGATCAGGCTGGCAGACAGAAGCAGTTAGAGGCAGTTAGGCAGGCATGCAGGCGAGTGGTTGGGAGCCAACCGTCCTGGATTGTGAGAGGGCAGTCGAACATCCCTTTAGGGGTCCTAGATTGGAGAAGGTGCAAACTGGACTGAGGGACACACACACACCTCGTGTACGAATTCGTGCACCAGGCTTTAGTGGTAATATAGTAGTTGTATACCTATGGTGATATGTGAATTAAGTCTTTATATTTCCAGAAAATTTAACAAGCTTGCAAAAGTTTTTATAATTTAGTCTTATTTTCCATTTCCTCCCAAATTTCTATATAATAGCTGTATTCTGTATTGTTCTGTCTTTAGATTTGCAGTATTATTTTCTTTTTGCTGTACACCAGTCAGTAGTGATTTGGTACTTCTCTGTCCTATGCATAGGACTAAGGGATATAGAGAACATGAAGGCATGTCACATAAAATACTGCATTTGAAGCTCACTCACTCATGAGTGGACAGCTTATTTAACAAGTTCCATGAATCTAGACACCAAAGAAAAACAGAACTTTATTTTGGCATTCTCGTAGGGACTGATTTGATTTTAGACACAGTAAATAATCATATATTTTATTGGAAACTGGTAAAGATTTCATCTCATGGGAACATGGTGTTGGGAAACATGATGTTTCCAGCAAGAGCTGCCAGTAATACCTCATATTAAATTCATTCTTGTTTCCTTTCAGGTCAATCCTTTCCAAGGATGGGGTTTTATATGTTAAGCTAAGAGCAGGCCAGCTCTCCTACAAGGACGATCCAATGGGATGGCAGAGTCTGTTGGCCCAGACTGTTGCTAACAGGAACTCGGAAGCTCGGGCTTTCAAGGTAGTGTAGCTTGGTAAAAACTGAAGGAGAGGGAAGAGTTCCACATTCCTGTAGCCCACCTGAAAACATACTTCTGTGATAGCATTGATGGTACTGTTTAGATGGATCTGCTTCCTCTCATCACTGCAGATTGTAAAGAGTGAATGACCTCTCTGCTGCTTTAAGTGGCAACCAAGTAAAATATGGGTCATGCGCAGGACTCTAAGGATGATTCACGTCTCATGGAAGGATAGTCACAATATATCTTAACACTAGAAATATTTAGTTTAATAATTTCACTTATTAGTCCTCCACTCTGTCAGGATTTACTTAATTCATGACAAAAATATAAAGATATTTTTGCAGGATCCACTTACTAGTAGTACCATTTTTAAACTTGTATTTGTTGCTTATATCTTTGTGAAGATAAAATAGTGACAGGTTTAGCCTTATTTTATTAGCTTTATCCTCCAAGTATCTGAATGCTAATAATAGTAATATTTGGAATGAATAAATAATTAAAAGGTATATGAAGCAATCTCATTCCCATGAGGCCAGTGCATATTTTGCTGAAGTCAAATAAGTTTCCATGCTAGAAATAAGTTCCATGATCTACAATCAGAATTTCAGAATTTAATACAGCTTTTAGGAATTTCATGAACAAATATGTTTCTACGGGAGATACATTAGAAGCCGTGTAAACTAGTCAGGACCCCTAAGGATAGTTACATACAGCAAAAATATGGCACACAGACTAGCTCAGTGGCAGCAGAGGACTAAGTATCGGTCTTTGTTTTTCTAAGTAAGGAGAGAGCAGTTTATTTTAATTCAACTCATATTTCATATTTCATTTTAGGTCAGTTACCTATGGCTAAGTACAATAGTTCCCTAGGTTTAAATAGATGTAGTTAACATCAGGGAATACTGTTTGGCAGTATTTGATAGGTTGTCTAATAAATTCCTTTGTAGAACTTTTAGATAAAGTTTAACTTAATTTGTTATCACTATTGCTTCTTATATTAATTAGAGCCCATCTCAAAGACCCTAAAGTTTGTAAAGAAAATAGGTACATTTAGACTTGCATTTGAATGGGAAAGTGTATGACAATTAAAAGACATCTCAATTTTCTGCCTGCTGGGAGTTCAGAAGTAAAATATAAACCTTAGTGGAAAATGATAAAATGGTAATATACATTCATATTCCATTTTCAATCTTGAACCTTGGGAAATATTCATTTATTTTTCCCTTCTAATTTTTTTTATGTTGGAAACTACACATAACATAAAATTTACTATATTAACCTTCTTTAAGTGTGCAGGTCAGTGGTATAAGTAAATTCATATTGTATAGTCATCATTTCCATGTCTCTAGAACTCTTTTCATCTTTCAAAATGGAAACGTCTCCATTAAAGAATAACTCCCAACTTTCCACCCCATCCCCAGCCCTTGGGAGCTCTTTTCTACTTTCTGTCTTTATGATTTTGCAGACTTATTATCTCATGTAGGTGGAATGATGTATCTAATATTTTTCTTTCTGGAAGTGGTTTGAGTGGCATTTCCCCCCCATACTTTCAGTAATAATTTAGTTTGCTTTTCAGTTAGTGAATGAAGTGAAAGCCTTTTTTGGGGGTGAGTTGGGTAAGAAAGACCTGTTTATTATTGGCATTTTGATTTCTTATAACTCCTGAGAACAGATTGATGAATTTCTAGCAAGTTTGTACAACCTTGGGTTTTGTAGTATGATTGAGGAAAATGAGGTAGGTTTCTTAAAATTACATACGTTACCATTTGAAGCATAAAGGACATAATCCTTTGATCTTACTTATATTTCTTGTGTTTGTTTAATTTTTAGCCTGAAACGATTTCAGCATTTACTTCTGATCCAGCACTTTTGTCATTTGCTGAGTATTTTTGCAAACCCACTGTGAACATGGGTCAGGTATGCATTACATGATTTGCTTAGCTTCAAGATTAGAATTTGTTATTATGTCTACCTATGGATGCCACCAAGAAAATCTGTAGTACCCTTATCAATCTTTGACATTGATGACATGCCTCAGGCACTTTAGATGACTTTTGCTTGGCAAATAATAAATTTTAACATAGTCTTAAAACTATAAAATTTAGTAATTTCCTAACTTGGTAGAAGAAGGAATTTAAAATTTCTAAGACACTAATTTTAATAGGTGATATAACATCCTTATGTTCATTTTTATACTGATGTTTTCAGTGTTTACAAACTTTCTCTTATATTTATGTAATTTTATTTCTTGTGTATTTTATAGCCCTTCTTTCTATTGGCCATAAAACTGTTCTCTTTAGGATTCACAGGTTACCCAGATCACTGATGTATTCAATCATTGCAGATGCCAAAGACTGGATGTAGAATTAGATGATCTGGGATTGATGGCCAATTGCCAGTCAGAGTGTGTGTGGCCTTAAAATAATTTTTGACCTCTTCAAGAGACAGTTAGCTCATTTGTAAAAGTGGGATTACAAGAGAATCTACCTTACATTCTTGTTTAGAGGGTAAAGTGGAATAACCTGTACCCTCTGATTTATTGAATCTTTACTGTATACAGGCATACATTGGATATTTTGTGGGTTGGGTTCCAGACCACCGTGATAACACAGGTGCCGTGGTGACTTGGGTCTCAAGGTTATGCAGGTCATCATATCTTTGCTGGAGGAGGGTCTTGTGTTCATTTCATAAAAAAGTGCAACACCTGTGAAGTGCAGTAAAGCAAAGTGCAGTAAAATGAGGGCTGCCTGTATTAGACACTCTGCTCAGTACTTCATGTAATTTTCTCATTTAATTGTTACCCTGAGGGTAGGTACTTTATCATTCAGGGTTTACAGATGAGAAAACTGTCACTCAGAGATGTCACATGCCCAGGATCATAGCTAGTAAAGACAGGGCACTGCACCAAAGGCCACAGGACTCTGATGAAGGCTTGTGTGTGCCCTTAACCTCAGCTGGATATGACATAGCTACCAGACTTGTTCTGCTTAGTGTTTCTACTACATCTTTGGGTGCTGGGTTCCCTTTTTGGATCTTGCCCTTGCCCAAGGATTGATTCATTTCTCTCCTTCATAGCACTTACATCCTTAATTGTCCCTAGAGACTTAATTTTAGTTGTATTTTATTGATGTTTAATGTTGCTTGTGCTGTGATTTTATAAAGATCCAGCTGTTTACCCTCTTCTGTCATTCACTGCAGAGCTTAAGAATGGACCATGTAGGCTGGCCAGTGTGGGTCAGTGGTTGAGCATTGACCCTATGAACCAGGAGGTCACAATTAAATTCCCAATTAGGGCACATGCTCAGGTTGCAGGCTCAATTTCTGGTAGGGGGTGTGCAGGAGGCAGTCAATCAATGATTCTCTCGCATTATTGATGTTTCTATCTCTTCCTCTCCCTTCCTCTCTGAAATCAATAAAAACATATTAACAGCAACAACAACAAAAAATGGGCCATTTAGTTGGTATACAGTTTTTTATTTGATTCCAGAATGTACATTGATATGCTACAAACAGCTTCTAATTTTTCACAGAAGCAGGAACTTCTGGATCTGTTTTCTTCAGTGCTCTACGAGTGTGTTACTCAGGAGACCCCGGAGATGCTGCCGGCGTACATAGCAATGGATCAGGTGAGGTTCAGAAGCTATTTCACTTCTAATGAGGCTGATTCTGAACGGGGGAAAGGTTCCCAGTGTTCATCTTTTTACTTCTCTGCATTTAGAAATTCAGAAAATGACGCTTTATCAATGTTGAAAGCTCTATGCTTATCAAAACTCAGCATTTTTTATGGTAGCAGTGCCCTCCATGGGCTTCCCCGCTGAGAGCCTCTCCGTGGAGGAGACTGCAAGTGAGCAGTGTGTGAACAGACCGTGCCTGCTGCCGGCAGGTGTGTGCCCACCTGTGAGGTGAAGCTAGCAAGAGGTTACAGGACCAGTTTATAGTTTGGGGAGTTGAAATTCATTTCTAATTTGTGTGTATGTGTGTTCTTGCTGTTTTAAAAGGGGCAGTGTAAGAAATGATGCTTGACCGCTTTCCTAAAGGATAGAAGAATTGATTCACTTTGGGTTATTAGTAACACATAAGGCTTTTTCGTTGTATATCTTTCAGACTCAAATTTGCAGTTAAGTTACGCCAGTAGTTGGCTAAAATTTATCTGGGAAATCTTAAAAATACAGATCCTCAAAGTCCATTTTATAGTTACTGGGTCACCTATAAAGGGCTCTTCAGGTGAATATGAGACAGTAGTTCACAGATAAGCATTTGGGACTCAGTGGCTAAAGCCAAAGTAAATCATCTAATGGCATAATTGTCCCTACTGAAAAGCAGAGTGGAAAATACATTTAGGTATGGACAATCTCCCAGACGTGAAAATCGCACCATACTGAGTAATATGCTAACTAAAAGGCAATGTCCAATGTAATCACAGAGGCCCGGAATGCCTCAGTGCTGGTCTCTGACAATATTGAGGAGGAAGTGTCAATGAGGAAGTGGACACTGGTGCTGGGTGCCATTGTGGCTGGGATGTGCTTTCCTTCGGCTCTGAACCTTTCTTGTTGCTGTCTCAGGGAGGTCTATGGAGGAAATGTCCTGTATGGTTACCACTATGGTGGCTTTGCATATGGGTCTTAAGAGCAGTATTATCAGAATTGTTGCTTTTGCCTTCTGATCCTGGGATCCCTGGCCTGCCCCCAGTCATGCCATGTTACCCACCAGGGTTCCCAGTGGTGACTGGCTATGAACCTGTTGGGGTTTCATTTTTTTCAGAGCCATTGAGCCAAGTGACCTCAGTGTCCCTGTGGCTTTACCTAAGAGCTTTTCCTTTTCTCTCCTTAAGGCTATAAGAAGACTGGGGAGAAGAGAAATGTCTGAGACATCTGAACTTTGGCAAATAAAGTTGGTGTTGGAGTTTTTCAGCTCCAGAAGCCATCAGGACCGGCTGCAGACCCACCCGAAGCGAGGGCTCTTCATGAACTCTGAGTTCCTGCCTGTCGTGAAATGCTCTATTGATAACACTCTGGACCAGTGGCTACAAGGTAATAAGAGCTTGTGCGTATTGTGCTTCTTAGATGACACTGGGGCTCGGCTTTTCTGTTCTAACATGTTCTCATTGGAAAGCAAGACGAATCTGAAGAGAAGCCAGAACGCCTGTGGATTTAATGTTTTCAGTTAATGAAGAAGACTGATTACCTGCTCCAGCCTTCAGCTTCTTTAAAAATGTATTTAACCCTGTTTTGTAAACCCTGGAGAGAACATACATACCATTTTAAATAGCACTTGACACTTAAGAACCTTCTCTAGCATCAGATCATGTTTTCTTTCTGGCTTCTGGCTTTTGTTTCTGAGTGGTGTTGCCTCCCTGAGGCCAGCAACTGTCTTCTTCCTCTTCTCTACTCCCTAAACCCCCAGGCCTCTACCCTCACTGTACACTGAAAATTTGGTGTGTGCATATTGAACAAATGCTTATTTTACCAACTCTTTTGTCCATGAGAACTTGGGACTTCATGTAACATTGGCCTTCTATCCGTGGAAGTACTGACTTATGCATGAAAGAAAATTGTGACATTACTCATAACAGTGTCAAAGTGAGTCTGCCTCCCCTGAGACAAATGATGGAGCCTTTTTTTAATTTTTTTTATTAAGGTATTATATGTGTACATATCTTTCCATTGCCCCTTCCTCCTCCCCCCCCCCCCCCCAGTGATTGAGCCTTTTGATTTATGGAAAGCTGTCAGTATGTGACATATGGCTGAGATTGGTTTTTAGTAGTTAACTCTTTGATTTTAGTCTTTTCCGTTCATTCAGATGCTTCTGATACATTTCTGACAGCAATCTGCTTTGGGTAAATACTAACCCTAGTAACATTAGTGGTAACATTCTTGATTCTTTAATGTACTAGCGATCAAGAACCTAAGAGTTTGACCATAATTAAGAACTTTCTACCTAAGCCAACTGGTGTGGCTCAGTGGTTGAGTGTTGAGCTATGAATCATGAGGTCATGGTTTGATTCCCAGTCAGGGCATACGCCTATATTGTTGGGTGTGCAGGAGGCAGCTGAATTAATGATTCTCTCTCATCATTGATGTTTTTATTTCTCTCTCTTGCTTCCTCTCTGAAATCAATAAAAATATATTAAGAACAAAACTAAGAAAAGCTACCTATAATAAAATACTATGAAATAAATTTCTGGAAAAAATTAAATTATAAACTAGTTTTGGGAAATGGCAATTTTAAACTCACAGTGCTTACATTTAACACTTGAACCCTATCATTTTCTTTTGTCATTTGAAAGATCACACAGTTTACAACTTTTTTAAAATATATTTTTTTCTTTGGGGAAAAACACAAGTTATTTTACAGGCTTTCTTGTTTTGTTTCTTCTTAGCATTTGATCATGTACTATAGACCTTTGCTATTGTTAAGAAATATGTCCTTAAATCTCTGATTTGCAAATCAAAACAACAATGAGGTACCATCTCACACCTGTCAGAATGGCTATCATCAACAAATCAACAAATGACATGTGCTGGCGAGGATCCGGAGAAAAAGGAGCCCTCTTGCACTGCTGGTGGGAGTGCAGACAGGTGCAGCCACTGTGGAGTTTCCTCAAAAAACTAAAAATGGAACTTCCACTTGACTTAGTGATCCCACTTCTAGGACTATATCCCAAGAAACTAAAAACACCAGAGGGATATATGCACCCCAATGTTCAGAGCAGCACAATTTACAATAGCTAAGATTTGAAATCAGCTTAAGTGCCCATCAGCGAATGAGTGGATTAAAAAACTGTGGTACATCTACACAATGGAATACTATGCTGCTGTAAAAAAGAAGGAACTCCTACCATTTGCAATAGCATGGATGGAGCTGGAGAGTATTATGCTAAGTGAAGTTAAGTCAGTCAGAGAAAGATAAATATCACATGATCTCACTCATTTGTGGATTATAATGAGCAACATAAACCGATAAACAAAAACAGATTTAGAAACAGAGAAGCATCGATCAGATGCTCAAACCTCAGAGGGAAAGTAGGGGAGAGGAGGGGTAAGGAGGAGAGATCAACCAAAGGACTTACATGCATGCATATAAGCATAAGTGATGGATGCAGACAGCAGGGGGTGAGGGTGGGGGCAGGACTTAGGAGGTGGTGGGGGGACAATGGGAGATTAAGGACACATTTGTAGTATCTTAATCAATAGAGAGAAAAAAATCTCTGATTTGCAGATTTCATAGAACGAAATGAAAATTTGGCAGTGTCTAGAGGCACATGTGTCAAACACAAGGCCCGCGGGCCAAATCCAGCCCGCCAGGCCTTGCAATGTGGCCCGCACCGCGCTGTCATCACTGCACTCGCTGTCAGTTTATGACATTGTCAGTTTATGACTGTGCAGTAAACCATTCGGCCCGCGATTTAGGCTGGATTTTAGATTTTGGCCCCTTCTCTGATTGAGTTCGACACCCCTACGTCTAAAGCAATGCTGACTGGCTTTCTTCCTATTGCTCTTTAGGACACTTGATGGTTCCAGCATTGCTCTGAGCCTTCACCAAATTTTCTGCCTCAATTCCCAAACATCTGAATTTATTTTCTAGTGAGGAACCATCATTTTTAAAACTGAGCAGTTTCATAAGCCTGGTACCCGGCCTCAACAGTCACCACCATTCTGTCATCTATATCTGCACTCTTTGCCACATTCAGTTATGTTTCAAATTGTCATTTTTCTGTCCTCACCAGCCGGGGGTTACAGTGCAGTTTTTGGCATTGTCAGTTGGTTTAATGTTAGGCAGCTGGTGAATATGTGGTGGTATCTCATTTAGTTTTAATTTGCATTTCCCTGGTAATTCGGTGTTAACCTTTGTTACTCATACACCCTTTGTGAAGTCTCTGTTTAACCTCTACCCATTTTTTAATTGTCTATCTTTTGGTTATTGAGTTACAGGAGCTTCTACAAGTTCTGGCCACAAGTTCTTTGTGAAATGGTTTGCACATTTTTTCTACTTTTTGCCTATTCCTTTTCTTAGAGTGATTTTTTATGTACAGAAGTTTCAAGTTTTGATGAGGTTTAATTTCTCAGTTTGTTATATGATTATTACTTTGTGAATGCTGTCCAAGAAACCTTTCCTACTCTTGGTCATGAAAAAATTCTGAAGTTTTATATTAAAAGCTGTGCAATTTAATATTTTACTAGAGGCTGGTGCACAAATTGGTGCACCAGTGGCGTCCCTTGGCCAGGCCTGTGGGGTCAAGCCTATACCAGCTCTCCGCATCCCCTAAGGGGTCCCAGATTGTAAGAGGCTGCAGGTCAGGCTGAGGGACCCCACTGGTACATAATCAGGCTGGGAAGGGGTGCGGGAGGTTGGCCAGGGGAGAGGGGTCCAGGGAGTGTCTGGCCCATCTTGCTCAGTCCAAGCTTACCTACTGGTTGGAGCGTCTTCTCCCTGGTGGTCAGTGTACATCATAGCAAGCAGTTGAGCGGCCTTAACATATCATTAGTATATTACACTTTGATTGGTTGAATGGATGACTGGGCACTTAGCATATTAGGCTTTTATTATATAGGATATTTATATATATGATTCATCTCAAATTAATCTTTTATGTGGTCTGAGGAATGAGTTGAAATTTATTTTTTAAATTAATACAGTGTCCAATTGTTCCAGGACCATTTGTGGAAAAGACTTTTTTTTGTAATAAAATTGCTTTGACTCTGTTGAAAATCATTTGCTGAATAATCGTTGTGAATCTGTTCATATATCAATGCTGTACCGTTGGCTGGTCAGTTTGTCTGTCGGCCAGGACTATACTGTCCTAATTACTGCAGGTTCAGAGTAAAATATGAAATCTGGTAGAGGGAGTCATCATGTTGAGAGGGAAATAGCACAAAAAAATGCTTAAATATGAAAGAGGAACGAACAGTCTCAAGACACTAAGTTCCTACTTTAAGAAACTAGAAAGCAAAAAAACAAAATAAACCTAAAGCAAGCTTTTCTTTTTCTACTTTCTTGAAGTAAGAACTTGGATTAGTAACTAACAGTTCCATGCCTCAGGCTCGGCATTTTGCTCAGAGGAAGAACAGAATGGCTTTTTTGAGCTTTGCCATAGGAATTAGGACATTTTTGTTTCCCAGAGCTTCCACCTAACATGTTGTCCAGCATCTCACATCTTGGACTTTAATTGGAACTCCTGGATATTCCTCAGTCAGTTCCCGTGACAGAGAACGTCCTTCTCCTGACCCTGTCCCCGTCGGGAGAATGGGATTGCCTGGTGCAATCTGTAAGTGAGGTCCCTGGAGCCGCAGTACCTGGGCACTTGTTACAAATGCAAGCTTTCTGGTCTCATTCAAGAAAATCTGGATGTGTTTTAATCAGCTCTCTGGGTTCAAGTTTGAGAACCTCTGGCTAAGACTAATCAGAATACCGTCTTGGAGCTGAAGTCAGACCCCTCCAGTGCTACACAGTGGAGGGAAGCGTGGTAAGATGGATGTTTGTGGAGACAGCCACAGTGTGCCACTGTACATGTATAGCTCGTATCACAATTTGCAGTTATGCATTTGTTTGTGTGATCTCTCTGTTCCCCCCAACTCTGCAGCGACAATCCCTGCCTAGTATTTGGTAAATGCTCATTGAATTCTTGATGAAAAAGGATAAAAAGAAGGCATTCCCTCTGCCTGTCGGGTATATAGTTTCATTTGTGTTTCTCTTACAGCTGGGGGTGATGTGTGTGTGCATGCCTATCTCAGTGGGCAGCCCTGGGAGGAGTCTCAGCTGAGCATGCTGGCCTGTTTCCTTGTCTACCACTCGGTACCGGCTCCGCGGCACCTGCCAACAGTAGGACTGGAAGGTACTGCAAACCTGAATCCCTCTTTTCAGTATGTTATCACTTAGGTTTTTAGTTTCTTGGTAGGAGACATTTCTGGTGAGTTATTTCTCTAGGGGGTTTTTGTCTTCATTCATGGGTGGGTGTTACTTTTTAGAACCTTTTCTGACAAAAATGCTCTAAACTTTACACATGCATAAACTTTTATATACATTCAGAAAAGGATGGGTTCTTCTTCACAGAGCCCAAACAACCTGTCCATACCAGCAAACTAAATGTTCGTGTTGTTTTTCTCTCTTGATTTTTTGAAGTTATTTTTAGTTTTTAAATTGTATTTAAATAATATATGTAATTAAAAAATAATAATTTCACATATAGTTAGTTGTAGGTCACTTTCTGAAGTACAGAATAGATAAATTTAAATGTTTACATTAAATTATATCTTACAGTGCGTTAGGGAAATGTCTAACTAAACTTTGTGTTTGGGTAGTTGGTTTTAAAGGAAGAATGCTAGCTTTAACCTGGCAGAGGCTGTGTCCTGAAAGGACAGGGCTGACTCTATTGAGAGGTGTGACCTTTCTCACCATTCGCATCTCTTTAGGGAGCACCAGCTTTGCGGAACTACTCTTCAAATTCAAACAGCTGAAAATGCCTGTGCGGGCTTTGCTGAGATTGGCTCCTTTGCTTCTTGGAAACCCACAGCCAATGGTTATATGATTGCCTCTGGTGGAGAAACTGTCCTGCAGTGTGACTTCTACACAAAAACGTGACCAAACAACACAGCTAAAGAAACATTTGTAAGTTTTATTATGTAATCAGGGGAAATGAGCTGCACAAACCTCAATGTATTTTAAAATCTGAGTGTTTTAAATATTCTAGACTATTGCTGTCAGCATTAACACATGATCTATACAAGTGAGTTAGAATTTACTTTTTTAAATAAAGTTTTTTGGTTTGTTTTCAGAACTCTTGATGATTTCATTTGGGGTCCAGAGATAGAGCAGTGGAGTCTGGGCTGGACATTGATTTCTAAAGTCCTTCATCTGTGATGATTCAAGTGAAGTGACTTTATGCTCAAAAATGCAGTTTTTAAAATTTTCTGCATCAACATAAGTCCTTTGCATTTTCTAAGATGTCACAGTTGTCTTGTTTAGTTTGTACCAGAAAGTGTTATTGATCATCTAAGTAGGAGATTTATATCCTAGGGAAGAATTACCTAATGTGAAGCCTGTTCTAGATATAGAAAATAGAAATTTCCACTATAGATATGGCTTCAGAAATTGTCCATTTCCATCTAAGATGTAGAGAATATTCATCTCTATCAGGGGTCTCTGGACTAGAAGGTAGATGAAAGATACTCATGGAGGTACAGACGCAGCTAGCTCCTGCTGACTCCACTGTGACGTGTGCGCTGTGCTTCCTGAGGCCACTGGGACTGTAAACTGGCAGAAGCTGTACTCAATCACATGCCCACTTCCTGAACTGTAGTGTTTAGCTTTAAAAGTGAAATTTAGAGCAAATGGAAATATTTCCGTGGAGATTTTTGGCAACACCACTGTGGCCTCTGCTCTTGCAGCGGGTGCTGCCATTCTCCAGACGTGCATCTGGAGGCAGCGGTTTGGTTCCCTCGGCGCTCAGGGTTCCAGCTGCTCTCTTGCCCCAGTGACGGCTCCTGCATGGGAGGTGTGGGCGAGATGCAGCTGGCCCCAAAGGCCAAATGTGCTTCCCTTCAGTCTTAAATAGTGTTTCTTCTTTACCTAAAAAGGGATAAAATGGTAGATTATAGAAATTCCATTTCCATCTGGATTTAAAGAACTCAGTATCTTGACTACTGCTGCTTTGCCTTCACTCTCAATTGCTTATAATTTGTATGCTTTTCTCTGATTGAAGAATGACTTGAGAGAGAGTGACTTGCACACATATGAACTCTTATGTATGAGGGAAAATGGTCATTACAATGTTGTCAACAAAAGCAAAAATAGGGCTTTATACAGGAGCAGAGCAGAAGATTGCACAGTCTGGAGACAGCTCTGTCTCTGTAGTTGGGCTTTGTGATTAGTTGGCAAGAAGCAAAAAGGATATTCTAGGCAGCGTGCTCTTGGGCAGGCACACCAGGGTCGTCAGAATTAATTTCAGCTGCTTTATGGGTTCTCAAAAAATCTTGAGGGTAGCTCTCACCATCCCAGCCTTCTCAGAGCCGTGGCAGTGGAAGAGCTGGGAAACACCCCCACTCTCAAGGGCTTTGGCCCCAAAGTTGTCACGTCACTTCCAGTCACGGTCTGTTGGCGGGAAGTAGGCATGCTGCTCCACCTCAGGTGCCTGCTCCTCCACTTGTCGTCAGAGGGGAGGGGGATCAAACAGTAGCCGGAGCTAGAAGTGTCGGTCACCTGTCGGCTCCTAACTAGCTCCCACATGCATCTTTGCTACTCACAGGTAGAAATGCACACACTTATCTCTGTAGATGAACATAACTGAAGACACAGTACACACCCACCTCAGACTGTTTTCTGATGGATGCTGACATCTGTTTAAGGCTTGAATTTACGGCAGTTCTGAGGCATAGAGGCCAGGCCTTAGCCCGAGACATTGGGTTCGGCCTCCAGAACTTCCCTCGGTGCTACTTGAATAGGCCACTTTCTCACCCTTCGTGTAGAAACCCATGTCTTCGTAGCTTCTGGTGAGGGGCATGTCCCAGCTCCTATGTCTGTCAAATCTACACACAAATGAACAAATTAAGCTATAGTGAGTGACTCCTATGTCACCATGAACCCTGGGCTTGATCCTCAGTTGAAGGACTTGGAACCTGAATTGTGGCAAGATCACAATTTCTAATTTGTTTTGAGGCATCTTCTCTGTGTCGCCTTCCCCTCCCCTTATTATTTTAGCACCTCTGAGTGACTTAAGGGTAATTTCTTGCAAACCACATTGAGCTGGGTTTTGCTTGTGAGTATGTCTAAAAATCTTCTAGTAGCAACTTTAAATTTATCGATACAAGTAGTATGACTGATCTCAGTTTCTATGCTATTTAGTGTACTTTTTAAATATTTATTGTGTCTTTATTTGGTCTGTTTTGGTTTTAAACATTTGTTATATTCATTGCTCTTAGCATTTGGGATGGCTTGTAATTTTTTTAATGCTTTTACACTAATACCTTCAGATGACCCCTCCATACTCCCCCCCCCCCCCCTTTTTTTTTTAAAACCTCAGAATTCACCATCTTGGCTCCAGCACTGCTGGCTCCCTAGGACCTCCCCCACTTCCCCAGCACCCACTGACAGTCCCTCCTTTTTTTCTCCCTCCTCTCATTCTGAAAGTTGGGCCATTTCTACAATGCCAGAGGATACAAGGGTACACAATCTCTCTCTTTTATTCCCACTCTTTTATCAGCCTCAGATGGACACACCAATAAGTAGGCTCAAGTGTCTGTTAGTCCTGTGGCTCAAATTTCACCGTCTCTCCATGGACAAGACTGCTCTGAGGTTGTCAGGAGGGGCTTCCAGCACAGCTGTCCCCGTGCTGATGGAGTAGAGGGCGGGCCTCCTCTCTCCTCCTGCGTTTCTCCACTCCCATCTCCTTTTTTCCTCACCGTCTTCCCGTCATGTTTTGGCCTCCCCCTTCACGTTATTCCTCCTCAGTAGTCCATCTCTTCTTCCTCTGCCGGTCCTTAGTCTTCACAGAGGTGCCTGCTCCAGTCTCTCGGTTCCCTTGGGTGCCCCTCCACACTACTGCTGACCTTCGGGACGTCCGGGATTTAGGGACCTTTCCTGGCTGACACCTACTGGAAAGTTGGGGGCCACTGTGCCACAGCTGCTGTGGTTTGTGCTCCCTGCATTGCCCATCCTGCAGGTCTGAGGAAGCTGGAGGCCCCATGTTGGTGCCACCTGGAGCCTGGGAAGGAGGCAGCAGCTTCCATATCTGGAAGGGGGAACGGGCTAGAGCTATAAGAAAAGCAAGGAGGTTTGACCAGAGCAGAGGGGAAGACACACCCTGCCACATGCTGCACATTGGGAAGCTCAGGGGAAATCAGCATCATCTTCGTATTCCAATAAATGGCCAGACCCTAGTGGGGGCCCCCTTACCGCTAGTCTCTCTCTTTTTATTGTGCTGAAAATGCTATTTTCTTGGAATTTTAAGATCCCTGACATACAATAGTTCTTGGTCCTCAATAAAAAGCCTGTGGATGAATTAAACTTTGTGGTTCATGTCAGAGCACCTGGCCTGCCTTCCTTTCCCAGGGCCAGTAAGGCTCTCGCACTCCTTTTGTGCAGCGTGGCTCCATGCACCTGGTTATTCCAGCACTGCCTCTGCCCAGGGAAAGGGTTTCCCCACTTCAAGTAAGAACAAACGTAAAACCTAAATTTAAGCCAAGGAGAACACATTCTCCAAAGAGTGTGGTTATAGAGGAGGTCGTTCTCTATGAATGTGTCCTCCCTGTACTTCCTCACAGTTCCTTGTGCACCTGCTTCCTTCCCGTCCTCCTGCCCCCCAGGCAGTCTGTTTTTTTCAGAGCCCAGAGCCCTGGAGCGCCCTGCCCCTGACCTCATTCAGGGCCCAGCTTGGGAGCTGGCTTCACGTGGAGGAACACAGAGGTGATGCAGTGCCAGAGCTCATCTTATCTTCCTCCCGAGTCTCCATGGTCATAGCCCTTTTCCAGAAAGGGTGACCTCAGTGTTCTCTTGTGTTATGTTCAACATTTTCAAGGCAGAAAAAACCCTGCAGAGGTTTTCATTACTTAGATCAGCATTTCTAAGACTTTTAAAAGAAAAAAGTTAATATGCAAATTGGTGCTTGTGTTGCATAGTACATGACTCCACAGTCCATTCATTTGGAGAATTTTGATGTAAACAAAGGTTCTCCTACCTTAGGCCTTCTCAGAGCACTGAGGAATGCAGTAGCTTCTGCCGCTGCCCCACCACTGCCCCACCGAGGTGACTACAGGACTCAGGTGGGGCTGCCTGACTGTAGAGCCCAGCCTCCGCCTGCACTCACCCAAGCCACCAGCAGCCACTGCTCACTCCCTGGGAGATTAGAGGATGCACTTGCGGACCCGACTCCAGACCCAGTGATATGGATTCTGGTCTTGGATCTGAAAGAGAAGCAAAGAGAGAGAGCACCTGGAGGAAGGGCCCAACCCAACACCCAGGTGGCCCGGCCTCCTCCCGAGGGCCACACCTCCTCACATAACTCTCGGGTGACCAAGGCCTGGTGCCCCATCGCACGGAAAAACTCCACCTTCAGTCTCAGGAACTCCTTGTAGAGCTCCTGCCAGTGCTCCCTGCCCAGCAGGAACTGGAATATGCTGCGCTTGTATGTGGGGTTGTCCTCCTCCATGTCGGAGGCAATGTAGCTGCCACAGGAGAGGAGGGAGCCTTAGATGGACCCAGTGACGACTTCACGCTAGGTGCTGGGGCCGTGTGTCCAGGAGAGAGGCTCCGGGGGAGCTCTGGGGAGGGGACGGAGGGGACCCGGATCTAGGGGCAGCAGGACTGTCCTCATTGCAAGCCTGACGGGGCTCTGCTGTGCTTCGCCCAGACCAGGCTCCTAGCTCCCATTTCCCTCATGTCTTCCCTCAGTCCCTCATCTCTGGGCAGCAAGTGCGGTTCTTATCCCAGGACCTTGCTCGTGGTCTGCCTTCTTCATGGCCAAGGGGAACCCCCTCTTGAGACCGTCAGGACCTGGGCAGTGGAATTGGGGCAGTGGGAGGGTTGGGCGTATTGGACAGAATGGGAGCAGTTTCCAAGGAGGCACTCACAGGGCCAGGAAGAAGTGGATCTTGTTGTAGAGATGTCCGGGCAGCCCGACTCGGCCAAAGTACTCCACCACCATGGACAGCAGGTACTGTGGGCACAGCTCTGTGAGGGAGGACACTCGGACAGGGGGTTGGGTTGAGCTGAGGGAAGGCCTGGGGAAGAGCTGGCACCAAAAGCAGGTCTTTTCAGGGATGCTCCTGCCCAGCAGGGATCTTACTCTGCACCGGCCCCCCATAGGCTGGTGACTGCAGACCCCTCGGTCCTTCATTTTGTGCTGCCCATACCTTGTCAGACACTTTGAGGAAAATGTCAGCTTCCAGGAAGCTCTGGATAACGGGGTCCTCTGCAAAGGAAGGTAGAGGGATGATGGCTGGAAGAAGAGAGCATGGGCTGTGGGACGTTCCAGAGGGGAGGGGAATCAGCCTCCCGCCCTCTGTGGCAGTGAGGGCTGTGACCTTAACAGAAGAAACAGCTGCTGCTCCTTCCACTGAAACACAGAGTGAGTTCCAACTGGGGCGTGGGCTTCGCGCTTTTTACTCACACACGGGAAGCGGTAAGTGTGTTTGCTGCATGTGACCCATATCTCAAAGTTAAACATTTGCCTCAACTCAAAGCCTCGGTTGTGGCTTTGGTATTTCATCATACTGTGCTGCCCCATCATACTGTGACTGCTGCCCCATCATGTGGAGTAGAGTTCCAGGCGTCCCTCCTTTCCTAGTCTCCCTCGTCCTTCCAGACAGTGACCTGGCAGTGGAATTGCAGGCTCATCTGGGATTAGACTTGTTTCTGGAGGTGCCATTTTCCAGGGGAGACCTGAGGTTGATGGGTCCTATCTGACCTTCCCTGGGTACTGCCCAAGCCCAGGGCTATGGCATTGCCCAGGGGAGGTTGGGGTAAGAGGCCATTAGCCCTCCCTGCCCCACTCCATCCAGCCTCAGAAGAGCGCTGTCCAACAGGTGAAATTGTGGCAGCCATTTCCCAGGCGCAGCTACCCAGTACTTGGAGTGTGGCTATTGAGACGGGGAACCTGAACTTGAACAGTTTGCTTAATTCATGTAGATTTGCATTGGAAAAGCTACCTGTGGCTCATGGCTGTATTGGAGAATGCTTAGTGTGTCCCTAAGTCCTGACTCTGGTCCTGATGTCACCTTCAGACGCATCTTCCCTGAGCTAAGTACCCTGTTCTCTAAGCTCTACCACCCTTTTTCATGCCCCATCTCCAGGCGTCATTGCCTTTTAACAAATGTCCTGCTCTGCATATGTCATTGGCTGAGAGCATCTTATTTCTGCCCACTGGTTTTTCTCGTCTCTCTCTTTGAGCATAAAGCCAGCAAGCTCTAGTTTGCCTTTCATCACTATCTCTCAAATCCTAACTAAAGGGAAAAATACACTTCAGTGAGCAGCATGGTTTGTCCAAAAATGTCTTTTAAACAATACATATGTAATTTTATTGGTTTCGGATAGGGAGAGAAAGAAACGTCAATGATGACAGAGAATTATTGACCAGCTGCCACTGGAGATCGAGCCTGTTCCTGGATCAGTAATTGAACCCTGACCTCTGGTTCATAGGTTGACCCTCAACCACTGAATCATACCAGCTGGGCTGAAATGTCTTAACAATTGAACACTCAGCCGGGAGCCTCTTCGCCCTTCCTTCAAGAGCCTGACTCTGAGAGGAAAACCTGTCAGCACCACAATAGAACCAGGGTCACTCTACTTGGTGCCACCTGGATGCATCACAGTTGAAAGCTGGGGTGAGAGATCAGGGGGAGGTAGAAGTATGACCCAGAGCCACTGTCCCCCTCAGTTCAGTGTAGGAGGGCCCTGTGGACTCTAAGCTCTGAGCACACACCCAGGAGTCGATAGAAGGCTTCTTGGTCCTCAGGGCGGTAACTGGATCTTCTCCTCTTTATACAGAATTTTGTTCCCTCGATGCAGCTGATAGTCCATCTGGTTCTCTTCTGCCCGCTCTTCCAGGTCATTGGCTTAGAGATGGTTTCTGAGGAGGCCAAATTGGGGACCAAGGAGCCACTCTCCTGGCTAGCTGCAGGAACAAAAGACCCTGTGAGCATGGACCTGGCCTACTGCAGGCCTGTGTCCTGTCACAGTGCACCCCGAAGACTGGACCTAGCCTACTGAGGACAAGATGACAAGCAGTTACTTAGCAGTGACTGATGCTCCATGCAAGGCTGGGGAAGCAGAGGGATGCCTCGGGACATGTACTTGCCTTGGCATAGAAAAACCTCCTTTGGTTCTGGCCCCTGGTCCCTCTGGTTCTGTGCTTAGGGATGGCCTCTGTAGAGGCAGAACTGGAGGCCAGAGAGCTCCTGTTCCACAGAGCTGCAGGGAGAGGAGGGACTTGTGGACTCATGGGGGGGAGGGGAGAACCTGGGAAATACTGGGCTCCTACCACCTTAAGGATTGCCTTTGACATCTGAAAGGATGAGAAGAATGACCATCCTTCCCTTTGCATTTGTCTATAGAGAAGAGTAGGAATTGAGTTATTATTTACCTTCCTCTTCCAAGAGAAAGCTGCTGTCCTGTGTCTCTTTGCATGAATCCTCTCCGGAGGACATCTCTGTGGAAATGAGCGATTCTGTACTCAGATGTTCTTAATAGTGACCACAAGGAACAAGATCCTGACCTCCCTGTCACACCCACAGACCACACTCATGAGAGTCGGGGATGATGTTCCCACACTTTCATTCAGAGGCCAGGGGTAGGGGCGAATAGCTGCACACCTGCCTGCCCTTCCATGCACATCCTTTTCTTCGACTCTTCTTGGCTTGAAGAGCCTGGGGCAGTGGACATCCTGGAGCTCAGAGGGATCCTGTCTTCTGTTATAAAACAGCTGAAGGTTCCCCACCTGCTTCTGAGCGGGCTTTTCTTTCTGCTTAACGTGCTCCTTGTGAAGCCTAATAATTAAATTGGCAGTGAGAGTAGCTAACAGTTACTAATTTCTTATTGAACTTAAGATATTGGTCAGTGCCCTAAGAATTACCTGATTCAGTCCTTGCAATGCTCTGTGAGGTAAGGTGTATGACTAACCTGATTTACAGGTGAGGAACCGATGACTTGTCTAGGGTGTGCTCCTTGACCATGGTGAGAACACTTTGGATTTGGGATATGAACTCATGCCTGTCTGGTGCTCAAGGGAAGAATGGCTAGTGGCCAGGGCAGTTGAGGTTCGGTCATATTTCTATTAGGGTCAAGCTGGATGACCTTCCTATATTTCTGTCATCAGCTCTACCTAAATGTCCTTATGAACTACTATAAAATCATGGGCAATCAAACCTGGCAAAAATATGACCAGAGTGGCTATGATTGTCTAAAAGACCCTTGAGGCTGATTGAGGCAGTGCCTCCTGCCCCCCTCAGGACGGCCAGTGCCACGCACTCCACCCAAGGACCACGCTCCTCCTGAGGGTTGGAGGGCTCCTTCTGCTCCTACCACAGTCCTGGCGCCCGAGGCTCTCAAGGCAGTCCCTGGCTGCCAATTTGCTCTCTCTTCCTATTTCCACTTCTTCTTTTGCCCGCCTCTTATTCTATTATCTCTTCCATCAAATTTGAGACCTGCTGTTATTCCTATTGCATCCCAGTCACTTCTCTGGAGACTCATAAGTGCTCCCACCCACCTCTCTTGGGACTTCTTGTAGTGAGTTCTGTGTCCACATTCAGTCTACTGCAGGAATGCCTGCCGCCCACCCGGTGTGAGCACTTCGTGGCTCTCTCAAGATCTCACAGGTACTCAGAGTGTAGCCTCAGAACAGTGTGAAAAAGTGCTGGCAATAGCCAAGCCTTTGGGATCAAATGGCTCCCAACATTCCAGAGCTTTGCCAGGGTCACAATGACCTCACACCATTCCACCAGGTGGCGCTCTGGTATGTCAGTCACTCAAGGAAAAGCCATGGGTGTAGGGAGTTAGTATCTCAGCCTGACCACCTGTTCACTTTCTGTTATCCCAACGTTACCTCCACTATGAAACTCATCTTGTGTTAAATCAATCAATGACTCCAAATGAAAGTGATACATCCATGTATCAAAAAATGGAGAAAATACAAAATAAGCTACTCAGGTAATTTCATTTGTGTTCAGCTATGAGCATGTTAAGATTAAAATTTTTTAATATTTATTTATTAATACTCAAGGATATTTTTTCATTGACTTTTTGGGGGAGTGGAAGAGAGAGGGAAAGACAAAGAAACATCCATGTGAGAGAAACACATTGATTGGTTGCCTCCTGCCTGAGCCCCAACCAGGGCCTAGGCTGGGGAGGAGCCTGGAGGAGTATGTGCTCTTCATGGGAATTGAACGTGGGACCTTTTGATCCACAGGCTGACACTCTACCCACTGAGCAAAACCAGCCAGGACAAAAATTATCTTTATATTTTTAGATAATTATAGATTCACATGCAGTTTTAAGAAAGAATACAGAGATATTCCATGTGACTTGCACCAAATTTCCCCAATGGTACAAACTTCCAAAACTATATAGCAAATGTCAACAAGAAATCGACCCTGTACAATCCATTGACCTTATTCAGGTATCCCCAGTGTTATATGCACTTGCTTATTTAGTGTGTATTTAGATCTATTTTATCACATGTACCATCCGTGTGGCCATCACTAAGATGCAGAACAATCAGGATACTACTCTTTTAATAGTACCCTCTCAACTCTGGGGAACCACTCATATCTGCTCTATCTTCATAATTTTCTAATTTTAAAAATCTACACTAATAAAAGAGAAACATGCAATTTGACCATACCTCACTACACCCACAATCTATGCCCACCAGCCAATCAGGAGCAAGTATGCAAATTAACCCAACCAAGATGGCTGTAGCCACAGAGCAAGCAGGAGGCTTGGGTTTCCCTGGCAATGGAGGAAACCAAGCTTCCCACCCACTCTGACCAGCCCTGGCCTCCACTCAAAGCTATAAAGTTTCAATTACAGAAGATAAATCCCAACAAAAATGGTGGCAGCCACGGAACTGGAGAGAGCAGGAGGCTTGAGTAGCCCCCAGCGATGGAAGAAACCAAGCTTCTCACAGCCCTGACCTGCCCTTGCCTCTGCTCAAGACTACAAAGTTTCAATTATAGAAGATAAATCCCAGATACCAGGGCCTGTGCTTGGGTTGCCCAGGAGCTTGGCCAGCCTGCAAACCACCGTAGGCCCCTCACCCAGGACAACCACACCCCAAGGGAATCCCAACCCTGATCCGAGACACCAGGTTTCCCCCACCCGTGAACCAGGCCTCTATCCTATCTAATAAAAGAGTAATATGCAAATTGACTGTCACTCTAATACAAGATGGTTGCCCGCATTTGGACACAAGATAGCTGCCACAAGATGGCCAGCAGGGAAAGACAGTTGGGAGGGACCAGGCCTGCAAGGGAGGACAGTTGTGGGCAATCAGGCCAGCAGGGGAGGGCAATTAGGGAGACCAGGTTGGCAGAGGAAGGAAGTTGGGGGCAATCAAGCTGACAGAAGAGCAATTAGGCACCAATCAAGCTGTCGGGGTGATCAGGCAAGCAGGCAGAAGCAATTAGGGGCAATCAGGAAGGCAGGCAGGTGAGCAGTTGGGAGCCAGCAGTCCTGGATTGTGAGAGGGATGTCCGACTGCCTGTTTAGGCCCAATCCTACTGGATATCCCTCAAGGGATCTCAGATTGGAGAGGGTGCAGGAGGCTGGGCTGAGGGACACAACCCCCACCCACGTTCATGAATTTTGTGCAGTGGGCTTCTAGTATTATATAAATAGAAACAGTCTATAGTCTTCTGAGGTTGGCTTTTCACCCTTAGCACAATTCCCTTGAAAATCACTCAGTTGTTGCATACATGAACAGTTTACTCTTCTTATTGCTTTGTAGTACTCCATGGCCCTATGGCTAAGTGAGTAGTTTTATAAGAATCCACCATACTCTTCTATCATTTTATATCTCCACCAGCAATGATGAGCTATTCCATTTCTCCACATCATCGCCAGCATTTGGTGTTATCACTAGTTTGTATTTTAACCATATGTGGTGGTTTTAATTGGCATTTCTCTGATAGATAACGATGTTGAACATCTTTTCATGTGTGTATTCGCCTTCTGTATATCCTCTTTGGTGAAATGATGTCTTTTCTAAATCAATTGTTTCCTTTTTCATTATTGGGTTTTGAGAGCTATTTGTATATTTAGATACAAATAAGATATGTGATTTGTAAATATTTTCTACCTGTCTATAGTTTGTCGTTTGCCCTCTTTCATAGAACAAAAGTTTTACATTTTGATGAGATCCAGTTTATCATTTTTTTCTTTTTTAGAATGTGTTTTTGGTGTCAGTCTGAGCATTTCATCTAGCCCTAGATTCCAAAGATTTGTTCTATGTTTATTTTCTAAAAGTTTTAGTTTTAAATGTTATATTTAGTTTTACATTTTACATGAAATACTTTGAGTTAATTGTGTGAAGTTTGTGTAGATGTGAGGTTTAGCTCAGTTTGGAGTTTTGACGTGGATGTTCTATTGCTTTATCACTATTTGTTGAAAAGGCAATCTTTTATCCATTGAATTGTTTCTCCATATTTGTCAGATTCTACTTCTGGGCTCTCTACGATGTTCCAATGACTTACATATCTACCTTTCCACCAAACCACGATATGCCAGTGATTGGCTGTAGAATAAGCTTTAACATTGGATAAGCTATTGTTCTTTTTCAAAATTGCTCAAGCTATTCTAGGTCCTATACCTTTCCTTATAAATTTAACAATAAATTTATCTCTGTATGTAAAAGTGTTTTTCTTAGATTCTGGAAGGAATTGCATTGTCTTCACCGTAGATTAATTTGGGGAGTGCAGTAATCTGTGTTAATGAAATATATTTAGCCTGGTAAAGATAAGATTTTTTGGAAATTAAAGAAGTACTTTTTAAAATATTTGAAGATCAGCCACATGGAGAAGCTGCTAAGTTAAACTTGGTGGTGAGATGGTATAAGGTTCTGATTTCCTAGCTCAGCATATAAATTTTAAAAAGATTACTATTATTGTATTATAAGAATTTTCAAATATCCAGCAAAGTTGAAATAATTGTACAATAAGCACCTGTATACATAGGACCTAGACTCTATAATGACAAAAGTCTAGGTGGACCTTGTGCCCTTGCATGTGATGCTGTCACAAGATGGCTGCCGCAAGATGGCCATGTGCACAGTGGAGGCAGGGCATGGTGACTGCTCCACGTGGTGAGGCCTGGGGGTCCCAAGGCTCCGTGCAGCACGGAGAAGACCGGTCCTGGTGTTTCTCAACAGATTTGCCTTTGGAAATTTCATGCACTATATGTTCTTTGGGGTCTGTTTTCTTTCTTTTTCAAACCCTTTTCCAGAGGTTCATCTACAGTGTGGCATGCTTCAGTACTTGGTTGGTTATTATTCCTGAACTGTGACTTATTATATGGATAAACTATATTTTGTTTAGCTATCCACTAATTGATCCACATTTGTTTCATTTTTTTCAATTTTTGGATAATGTTGTTATGAACATTCATCTGTAAGTGGATATATGTTTTCATTTTCCTTGAGTTAATAAACAGAATTGCTGAGTCACATAGTAAATTTACTTTTTGAAAAACTGAGCCAATGTTTGTTTGTTAAACAACTTTATTGAGATGTAGTTCTCATACCATACAATTCACCCGCTTAAAGTGTACAATTCAATAGGTTTAGTATATTCACAAAATTGTGCAGCCATTACAACAATCTAAATCTACACCAAATCTACACCTCTTACCCAGCACCCCCAGTTCCCTTATTTTCCCTCATTCTCAAGCCCACCCATGTATAACCATCAATTTACCCTTCATCTCTATAGCTTTGCCTATTGTGAACATGTCATAAATGTATCCTAAACATAGTACTTTGTTGACCAGCTTCTTTCACTTAGCATACATTCCTCAAGGTCCATCCATATTGTAACATGTATGAGCACTTCACTCTTTTATTGCCAAATAATATCCCATTATATGAATGCACCGCATCTTATTGATTCATTCTTCAGTTGATGAACATTTGGATTGCTTCTACTTTTTTTGTTTTTTGTTTTTTGTTAATTCTCACTGAAGGATATTTTTCCCATCGCTTTTTCAGAGAGTGGAAGGGAAGGAGGGAAGGAGAGAGAGAGAAAAACATTGATGTGAAAAAGACACAATTGCCTGCCACAACCCAGGTATGTGCCCTTGACCAGGAATCAAACCCACAACCCTTTGGTGTGCAGGGTGATGCTCTAACCACTGAGCAACTGGCCAGGGCAGTTGTTTCTACTTGTTGGTTACTGTGAATAATGCTGCTGTGGTCATTGGTATATACGTTTTGGTATGGATATATTCTTTCATTTTTCTTAATAGTGAAACTGTTGGATCATATGGTAACTGTATTTGACCTTTTGAGAAACTGCCAGGCTGTCTTCCAAAGTGAATGCTCCATTTTACATTTCCATAGGTAGTGAAGGTTCCCATTTTTCTACATTCTGTTTTTTATTACCTTTTCATTACCTTTGTTTGTGATTATAGCCATCCTCCTGGGTGTGAAATGGTATCTCATTGTAGTTTTGATTTTCATTTTCCTGATGGCTAGTGGTAGAGTGTATTGGCCATTTGTATATCTCCTTTGAAAAAATGTCTATTCAGATCCTTTGACCACTTTATCTTTTTAAAAAAATATATATTTTAATATGTTTTTATTGATTTCAGAGAGCGGGAGGAAGAGGAAGAGAGAGATAGAAATGATTGGCTGCCTCCTGCATGCTCCTCTCTGGGGACTGAGCCCTCAACCCAGGCATGTGCCCTGACCGGGAATTAAACTGGTGATCTCTTGATACATTGGTTGACATTTAACCACTGAGCAACACAGGACAGGCTATTTTATTCTTTTAATCCTCACCTGGGTATATGTTTTTTTTTATTTTAGAGAGAGAGAAAAGAGAGAGGGAGAGAGAGGTAGAAGCATGGATGTGAGAGAGAAACATCTATCAGTTGCTTGCTATACATGCCCCAACCAGGGACCACAATCTTGGTATGTGCCCTGACTAGAATCAAACCCATGACCCTACAGTGCATGGGACAATGCTTCAACTAACTGAGCTACATGGGCCAGGGCTCCTTTGACCATTTTAAAATTAGGTAATTTTTCTTTTCATGATTGAATCATAAATGTGCTTTATATATTCTAGATATAATTTCTTTATCAGACATGATTTGCAAGTATTTTCTGTCTTCACACACTCTAGAGGCCCAGTGCATGAAATTTGTGCACAGAGGAGAGAGTTCCCTCAACTCAGCCTGCACCCTCTCCAATTGAGGACCCCTTGTGGGATGTCCAACTGCCATTTTAGGCCCTATCCCAGGGCCTAAACCAACAGTCAGACATCCCTCTCACAATCCAGGACTGCTGGCTCCCAACTGCTCACCTGCCTGCCTTCCTGATTGCCTCTAACTGCTTCTGCCTGCCAGCCTGATCACCCCATAACCACTCTACTACCAACCTGATTGATGCCTAACTGCTCCCCTGCCAGCCTGTTTGCCCCTAACTGCCCTCCCCTGCAGGCCTGGTCACCCCTAACTGCCCTCCCCTGCAGGCCTGGTCCCCCTGAACTGCCCTTCCCTGCTGACTTGATCACCCCCAACTTCTCTCCTCTGCCAGCCTGTTCACCCCTAACTGCCCTCCCCTGCAGGTTTGATTGCCCCCAACTGCCCTCCCCTGCTGGCCATCTTGTGGTGGCCATCTTGTGTCCACACAGGACCTTTGACCACATGGGGGCATCCATCTTGTGTGTTGGAGTGATGGCCAATCTGCATATTACTCTTTTATTAGATAGGATAGAGGCCTAGTGCATGGGTGAGGGCTGGCTGGTTTGCCCTGAAGGGTGTCCCGGGTCAGGGTGGGGGTTCCCTTGGGGCGTGGGGTGGCCTAAGCGAGGGGCCTGTGATAGTTTTCAAGCGGGCCATATCTGGGATTTATGTATTTTATATAATTGAAACTTTGTAGCCTGGAGTGGAGCCAAGCCTGCTTGCTCCATGGCTGCCACCATTTCCTTTTGGATTTATTTACCTTCTATAATTGAAACTTTGTACCCGTGAGTGGAGGCTTAAGCCAGCAAGGGCAGGTGGAAAGCTTGGCTTCCTCTGTTGCCAGGGAAACCAAGCCTCCTCCTGCTTTCTGTGGCTGTAGCCATCTTGTTTGGCTTTATTTGCATACTTGCTCTGATTGGCTTGTGGGCATGGCTGGTGGGCATGGCTGGTGGGCATGGTTTGTGTGTATAGCAGAGGTATGGTCAATTTGCATATTACTCTTTTATTAGATAAGATCCTTGCCAGAGTATATGTTTTACTGATTTGAGAGAGATAAATGGAAGTGAGAGGGAAAAAAAATTGATGTGAGAGAGAAACAGCGATCTGTTGCCTCTTATATATGCCCCTACTGGGGATCAAACCTGTAACCTAGGTATGTGCCCTGATGAGGAATTATACCCACCGCCTGTTGGTGTATGGGATGATACTAACTAACTGAGCCACCTGGCCATGGTGCCTATGTTTTCTTTTAAGAGCTTAATAGTTTTAGTTCTTATATTTAGATCTTTGACCCATTTTGCGTTAATATTTGTAATATATGGTGGGAGGTAGAGGTCCAACTTCATGTAGATATTTAGTTTTCTCAGCACCATTTGTTGAAATGATTGTCTTTCCCCTGTAAAGGGAAAGTTTTGAAACAAACAGAACTGGTCATAGTGGAACTGGCTGTCTGGTGAAGTGTGGGTGCCCTGTCTGAGGCATGTTAGGGACATGGGGATGCTAATGAAGAAGGAGATGGGCAGGGGTCTGTCTCTGTCTCTGTCTCTGTCTCTTTCGCTCCTGCTCCCACTCCCGCTCCTGCTCTCTCTCCCAAGCTTTTCAACCTGTGTGTGATTTTTGCAGGAGTATGTGTGTGAGTCAAGTTGAATGAAGAGTTGAATTGCTTTCCTCTATCATTGCAAGTAGTTCCATTTGTCTGTTTTGTTTGATGGGGATCAGTAGGGAAATTAGTTTGAAAGATTAATTTGAAAAAAATTGGATTTGGATATTAAAAGTAATTTGAAACTTGTTTATTAGTGATGAATAAGAAAACAGTGGTTCTCTGAGCACTGGGGTCTAGCTCAAGACCGTCCATGAGCCCAACATGGCAGAGCTGGGTCCCTGGAAGGTGCTCTTCCCACCAGGAGCCTGGGTGCCAGGCATTGGCATAGCGTGCATGGTTCCCTCTGATGCGCCCCAGGAAACCTGCCCCATGGGGCCAGGGCTGAGGGAGATGGGGACAGCGTCTTCTCTCCTCCCTGTGACAGTGTTCCTGTCCCTGGTGGGCCCATGGTCTCCATGCCCAACTCCAGCCCATTCGGGGGTCATCACTGAAGCCGGGCTGCCCCCAGCAGGCAGGCTCCTGCTCCTATATTCTTTGGAAACACATAGATATGTTTCTAGTAATGAGAGTTACTTTTGGAGGACAATCTGTGTGAGTGTGTGCGCGCACATGCGTGTGTGTGTGATATGGGAGAATGGAAGGGGAGCAGGGGCTTCTTTGTGGAGTCCCTATATTCTGGAAATTTTTGTTTCTTTGAACTCTCTGGCATAAATGTGGGGAGGAAAGGCAGTTAGGCATCACCACTAGTTGGCCCCATGCAGATGCCTCCTGGGACCAGTCAGCAGCACCCACAAAGAGCTGGGGCAGCTGGGCCAAGGGCATTGCTCTCACCACCCCCTCCCCAGTTCTGTATGTTGGCTTAGGTTCTGGGTCAGGGTCCTGTGAAATTTCAAAAGAAACCAGAAATCCCAACTGTTAGGTGGAGTCTCCATACAGTAACAATGGTGAGAAATCTAAGAAATTTAGAGGACGTGTAGGACACACCAGCGCTGAGCCTGCACCGCGGTGGGGTTGGGGGTGTGGGGGCGGCGCAGGTGGCTGAGATGGGAGCTGCAGGGTCCTCCCCTCCTTCTCTTCACCAGGCCCGGCCTGTGCTGAAGGGAAGAGCAGGGCCTGGTCTGTCACATAGGCTCCCAGCTCCATCTCCACTGCCCTGTGATTGGGGGCATCAAAAAGCTTCTTCCTGTGGTGGCTGCGGCGGTGGGACTGTCACGGTGCCCCCCCCCCCCCCGGTGTGGGGCTCTGCGCCCTCCTCTGTGGGTTTGCTAACATCGGTGCAGCAGGGCTCTGCTTTGATTGCTGATCCTGAGAAGTGGCTGTGGGTCACCTCTCCTTGGTAGGGTGTGTGGAAGCCAATGAGTGCGCCCTCTGTCCTCCATAACCAGTTCCCCCTGCTTTTGGTATCTGATGCCATCTACCTGACCATCTCTGCTGGCACGGGTGCTGGCGGAGGGATGTCTTCTCTGCGGGGGGTGCTGCTGGGAGTCCAGGAGGGGTCAGGAGGATGACTGGAGCATGACCCTTTGAAGACCACAGTAGGCACTGTACCGCAGCTATGGAGTGGACAGACATGTGCCAGCAGAGGCCACTGCTACTCTGGCTGCATGTGGAGAAGGCAGCCAGATTTCCTGAAACACATCCTTGATCGGGGGATCGTGAAACTTCCTCAGAGCTCTCTGCTGACCAGGAGGGAGGCGAGTAGGGACAGCAGAGGGTGAGCAGATGCCAGTCCCTCAGGACTTGCTATTTGCTCAGAGTGAGTTCTACCTTGCCCTGCACATGGAGGCAGCCAGGCGGGACTCAACAAGCATCAGGGGACCTGGGTTCCAGGCATCTAGCCAGTCTGAGTGGCTTTAGGCAAATACCATGTTTCCCTGAAAATAAGACCTACTTACAGGTTTCCTTCTGAGTGAAATATAAGGCATCCCCCCAAAAATAAGCCCCCCCCCCCAGGCTAAATATGAGAGATTTGGTCCACTGATTCTGAAAGAAATGGAGTCACAAGAAATTCAACAGGAAATTCAGGAATTGGATTGTTATGATGATGTTCCAGAAGATGATGACATGATTGTCATTGAATAAATGAGTAAATTCTTGATACCGTAGGATTCACAGTTTGTCTGGTTTGTGTTGACAACTACCGTACTACCGTACCGTATACAGGTAATAAATTTCCTTTATTTTCATTTAACAATAAATGTGTACTGTATTCTTCTTCACAAAGAAGAATAAGACATCCCCTGAAAATAAGACCTAGAGCATCTTTGGGAGCAAAAACTAATATAAGACACTGTCTTATTTTTGGGGAAATGGGGTAGGTAACACCGTGATTCCTGACGGAGCAGTGATGAAGTGGGACATGGAGATGCCTGCGTGAACCACTCCCCGGGGAGGGCCTAACGAAGCTGGAAGCAATAGGGATTGAAGGCATGGGTCCACTTCTAGGCACATTGTTTTTCAATAAGCCCTCTGTATCCCCAAGTTTCACATGTGCAGATGCAACCAATGCAGGTAGAAACAGTAATTTTGATCCGTAGTTGGGAATCCGTGGATGTGAGGGTCAACTTATGCCATTTTACATAAGGTCATACACACACACACACACATACTGAGGGGCCAGATTATTATGATCTCTGAACGCATAATAATCTGACCACTCAGTGTATATCCTATATAGTAAAAGGCTAATATGCAAAATTATCCCCCTGACCAGGAGTTCAACCAGCAGGCAGGCCCAACAACCGCCCATGTCTCCTCCCCCTGGCCATGCATGAATTCATGCACTGGGCCTCACACACGCACACACACACACACACACACACACACACACTAAAGGCCTGTTGCACCAAGAGATTCGTGCAATAGGCCTTCTTTCCCTTGGCTTCCAGCACCAGTTTTCCTCTAGCACCTGGGACCCAGGACTTCGCTCTTCACTCCGGCCAGAGTCTGCCATCTTCGTCTTTGTTGCAGACTCTGGAGTCTGCAGTCTTGTCTTTGCAGTGGCATTCTGCTCCTATAGATCCCTTGGCCCCCAGCCCTCCCTCTCATAGCATGTATCCTGCCCCGCCTAGCCACTCCATGTGTGGAGCAGCTGGGCGGCCGCCATCTTTGGCCTTCTAATTTGCATACTCGCTCTGATTGGCTGTGGGTGTAGTGGAGGTATGGTCAATTTACATGTTTGTCTATTATGAGGTAAGATACACACACACACGCACACACACACATACACACACACTGAGTGGCCAGATTATGCCTTCAGAGATCATAATACCGTGTTTCCCCGAAAATAAGACATCCTCTGAAAATAAGACCTAGCGCATGGAAAGATAAGACATCCCCTGAAAATAAGACCTAGCGCAACTTTGAGAGAAAAACAATTAATATAAGACACTGTCTTATTTTCGGGGAAATGGTATATATATATATATATATATATATATATATATATATATATATATATATGCATCCTTAGATTTTGGTATCCACTGGGGATCCTGAAACCAATCCCCTGTGGATTCTAAGCACAATTGTAGTTAAGTGAGGGGGGAGTCAAACATTATGCCCAGATTTTCAATTATGCAGGGGTCAGTGCCCTAACCCCCGCATTGTCCAAGGGTTAACTGTATTCTCCGTCCACTATCAGGCATGACAAGGAAGTGACTTTAACTCTGGGCAACTGAAGAAACAGACCATCATACAACCCATCACACAGATTTAAAATAACCACGTGTTGGGCCTGACTGGGCAGCTCCGTTGGTTAGAGTGTTGTCCAGATGCTTCAAGGTTCCAGGTTTGACTCCCTGTCAGGGCACATATAAGAATCAACCATGAATGCATCAGTAAGTGGAATTACAAGCTCCCCCCCCTCTCTCCTACCTTCCTTTCATCCCTCCCTCCCTACTTTCCTCTCTCTAAAGTCAAAACCAAAAACAAAACCCAAACAAGCCATGTGTTGGAGGGCTTGAGAGCCCACCTGTTGGAGTCACCTCCTGAGGCTCTGAGGCTGACAGATGGAGGCCATCTGGTTTACCCAGTTCCCGACCCTCAGGAGCCATTGCTCTGCACTCTGCTCCCCAAAGGTGGAGCAGCAGGGACTGAATGTACCCCCAACATGAAGCAACTAAATGAGGACAAAAGTATATGGGAAAGTGAAACAAGCCAGTGCCCAGGCATTGCTCATCGGCCCTGAGAGCAGTGGTCCCCGCAAGAGGGGGGCAGAGGCGGGGAGCCCCAGCCTCACCCCGATTACTGCCAGGCAGTGACTGGAGCTGCGCCGCCCATGTGGAGTCCCTTAGATTTGGAGGGGATTTTGCTGGTGAACAGCAACCTGTTTCCTGCTTTCCCCAAGGCCAGGCGTTGTTTTCCTCTGTCCTCCCGAAGCAGACAGGGGTTCTGTGCCCCATTCCTCTGGACTGTGGCCCAGACAGTGTTCCTGTCCCCTTTCCTCCTGTGACGTGGCCTTCGTCGCTCCCCCACATCTTTTCAACACTCTCTTCGCAGTCTGTTAGCTCCCCATAGTGTAAGTCCTGCCTCCCAGGGTCGTATCCTCAAATATTACATCCACAGCCTTCCTTGCTTTTAAGGTGCCATCGTGATTTGGGGCCGGTGGTCATGTGGGCCCACTCAAGGTTCAGAACCTGAGCAGGTGCCACCTGCCGGAGTGGCCGTGGTGGAGAGCCAAGCCGGCCACCCGCTGGGCGGTCCTCTTCTCGTCCAGGATGGGCGGGGGCTGACCCTGCGGTCCGCCTCTTTCTCCAGCATGCCGTGATTTGCTTGCTCTCTCAGTCCTGTAATGAGCAGTTTACTCCTAAACCAGCCAGGGGTTCTGGTGTTCAGAGTGGGGAGCATTGAGGGGTGCCGGCTTTCAGCTCTCAGCTCTAACCTAACAAGCCTGCGCGGAAGCCACGCCCCGGGCAGTGGCCAGGCCCGGGCCCGGAGTGCAGCAGCATCGGGGAGAAGCCGCCCTCTCTCACCCGCTGCTCTGCCTTCTTCCCGCTGCAGCCTGGAAGTCCAGGACCTCATCCCATCTTTCCCCGGTGGTGCCGGCAGGTCAGAGAGGGCGGCTCTGACGTCGCCCGGGAGACACGGCCCCGTTCTCAGGGGCCGGCTTCTTGGAAGGGGCCTCCCTTTCACAGGAGCGAGAAGCAGCCGAGGAGAATGAGGGTCAGAGGGAGGGTTTCTCCTCTTCTGCCTCCTGCAGCCCTCCCGCTGGCTCGGATGGCATGTCACGGCTCGGAGGCTGCGTCTGCTCCATCTCCTGGGCACACCTGTGGGCCTCTGCCACTTGGGGCTGGGCAGCACTAGTGCTTCTACCTGGTCATGTGCTGTGTTTCCAGCCTCGGGGAAGGGCCCTCAGAAGCCCAGCCCCGAGGGGCCGCTTGTGCGGGGTCCTTAATTGATCACACCTCGGTCTGGACAGTATTTGTCAAATGCCACATGGGCAGCGGTACAGGTATGGGCCGCAGTGGGTCTTCTCCCTGCATCACCAGGTCAGCACACAAGGCCCCTGTGTCCCGAAGGCCCTTCTCCTGGGAGCAGGAGGCCACGGGCTGCTTCCTCGGCTATCGTTTCCCTCGATGGGAACACAGGTCTGGGGACCGCGTCCAGTGGGCAGTTGGCTGGGGTCATTTCCCAGTCGCCTCTGTCCTTCAGGGTGGGTGGAACAGTGGTTCTGACCTGTGCACCCCTTTGACGTCGGGTGTGTGATCCCGGCTCTGGCCAGTAGGTGGCACAAGCGGCACACTGGCTGTGCTGCCTTCCTGCTTCCTCAGAGGGGAGATCTATTCCACCGGGCAGCCCCTCTCTGGCAACACTTAATCACATGGAAGGAACATGCAATGACTACTGGAATTTCTGTAAACACGCGTGCTAGGAGCAGCTGCCAGGGGGGATGAGGACAGAGGGAACACAGTGAGAGGTCTCCTGAGGACAGGCTATAAAAGGAACACCCTGCGGGTTTTTAATTTAAGAGCCTGCAGTTAACCTTTGTGACTCATCCAGAGGAACATTTAGAACCAGGAAGGACAGCGATAATGCATGTTGTGGGTTGTAACCTGGCCCTCCGTCTACCCTGCCCTTCCTCTCCCCAAATGGCAAGGTTTGGGGAGATGAGAGCCCTCCTCCCTCCGGGCAGGGCCGCACCTTTAGGACTGGCCTTGGCTTATTTTCCTAGCTTTGCTCCTGGCAAGCTGCTTGCTTCCGGGTTTGGTCCTTTTCTTGGGAGAAAAGTTAACTTGAGTATTATCCTGGCACCAGAGGGAGATGGAGCTGAAGGGGAGACACCCAGGGGCAAAACAGAAATGGGAAGTGGTGGCCGGTGGGGCAGTGAGGCCTGGGCGCCTGGGTCTCTAACAGGCGTGGGCACTGAAGATTTGTGAATGCACAGACATGGGCTGACCCGCTCACCATCGCTGAGTGCTCAGTTCCCGGCATTAAGAGCCCGCAGGTCACTGTGCGGCAGCATCCCATGTATCTCCAGAGCTGTCCCCCTGTAACACGGAGACTGCCCCCAATAAACAGAGACTCCATGGCCCTCCCCTCAGGCGCTGGCACCGCTATTCCACTTCCCGTCTCTGAATGTATTAGTCTAAGTGTCTCATGTAAGTGCCATCATATAAAATTTATCCTTTTGTGACTAACATCTGACTTAGCATGATGTCCTCAAGGTTCACCCATGTTGTAGCACGTGTCAGAATTCCCTTTTTAAGGCAGAATAGCACTCCATTGCGCGTATAGGCCACGCTCTGCTTATCCACGCATTGCTCAGGCACGTGGTTGCTGTCCTGTTTTAGTCCCTGTGACCGGGCTGCTCTGGGTGGGCACATATCTCTTTAAGATCTTGCCTCCAGTGGCGTTGGGTGTGTACCTTTCGTGGGGGCGCTGGGCCATGTGCTAACTCTGCTTTTCATTCCTGAGGAACTGCCATCTGCTTTCATAGCATTGCATCATTTTACGTTCCTTCCAATAGTTCGCCAGCAGTTATTTCTGGGCTGCGTTTGGGACAGTGGCCACCCTAACGGCCGTGCGCTGGGGTGTGGACACCAAGCTTGTTTTCTCCCAGGACTTTCTCTTGTGTGGGCCCGGCTCCTGATATCTTTCTATGATGGTAAAGCTGTTCCCACAGCCCCCGCCTCCACCCTCGCCCCAGAGTGTTGGGTGTGGGCACATCTGGCTCCTCCACCAGGGACGCACTTTAGGGCAGTGTTGTTTGGACCAATCTCAGGCCCCTGGCACTTCCTGAGGCTTCACTTTGAAGAGAATGCGGCTTCGGATCCTCTGAGGACAGGAGACGTCAGGCTGATGGGGCCCCGGAGTCCCCTCCTCGGAGTGCGGTCACTCCTCATCCTCTTGGGGTCACCTGCCATCGTTGCTGTGGGTTGGCCTCTTATCTCTAAATTAATTTATTTAAAAATCTTCTCACGCATCCCTAAGAGATACACTCTGTAGCCCACACAAGTCAGGCGGGGCAGCCTGCCCTCCGGGAGCTGGGGTCAGGGAGGGGGCAGACGCGTGGTTGGTAGAGAGTCCCTCAGGGAATGGCCAGGCGCTGGGTCGAGGGGGGCAGCTGCTCCGGGCCTGCACCTGGGCCCTGCTCTGCGCCCTGGGCAGGCTCCTCCCCTTCTCCCGCTCCACACAAGAGGGTCATGTAACTGTGTGGGAGGTGTCAGGAGGCCTCTGAACCGATGACCCGTGTAGAGGTGGGGCGTCTCGGGTACTGCCACTGCCCCCTCCTAGCGCTCCAGTCATCTGCTCAGCACAAGATGGGAGCAGAGTGTTGCTGAGCTCAAGTTGGGCAGAGAGAGGAGAGAGGTGGGCGTGTAGGCTTCCTCTTGCTCACCCCCTGCACTAAGGTGACAGACAGCCCACAGTGCCACTGTGGACAGACGGACGTGCTCCCTGCGGTGGGGGAGGGAGACGGGGAGCCTGGGCTCCAGCTCAGGTGGACTCTCCCCCCACCCCCGGGGCTAGGTCCCCGCCCAGGAGCTCTCACTTCCTGGCTCACCTGGGGGCCGGCTTGGGGAGGGTTCAGCTTCCCCAGGGTTCTGTCCTGACTTCTGCGCTATTCCTGCAGAGGGCCAATGGGCCATCTGCCCAGGGCTGTCCCAACTCCTCCAGGGCAGGAGAACGCCCGTTTTATTACTAATGTAATTACCAACTTACTGAGCATTGTAAGCATTGAGATGCTTGCTGGCTAATAATATTGGGCTAGTTGTGTTCATGGCTTTATTAAATGGACATTAATAAGGTGGGCCCAGTCATAATCTTGATTAGCCATTCAGTTCACCGTCTGCCTTTCCCTGATTCTGTCTCATTCTCTCTTTATGACACACCCGTGAGAGAGCAGAGCATCTGCTTTCCAGATGGGGAAACTGAGGCTGGGACTAAGGATGCAGGAGAGCTGCTGGGCTCTCGAGGAGGTGCCATCTGCCTGCAGCCTCCACAGCCCACCATCCTAACCCCGGCCAGACGCACTTGCTGGGCTGTGGGAAACTCCCTTTCCGGGACAGACGCCGAGTTTGCATCTCAGCTTCAGGTTTAAAATATGACCTCCTGCCGGGACCGGTTTGGCTCAGTGGATAGAGCGTCGGCATGCGGATTGAAAGGTCCCGGGTTCAATTCCGGTCAAGGGCATGTACCTTGGTTGTGGGCACATCTCCAGTAGGGGATGTGCAAGAGGCAGCTGATCAATGATTCTCTCTCATCAATGTTTCTAACTCTCTATCCCTCTCTCTTCCTCTCTGTGAAAAATCAATAAAATATATTTTTAAAAAATAAATAAAATATGACCTCCTCCTGTCTGCGGGGGGGACGCAGGGAGAGGGCCGACTGAAGGCAGGCTAGGCGAGTCACTCAGGGCCTCCTCCACCCTCCCATCTGTCCTGTGGCTTAGGTCTTCCCCCTCCTCACAGCTCTTCTGCCATCTGGCCCAGGCAGGCCTGAGGGCCGTTTTTCTCCTGGAGACGAAGGACCGTGAGGCCCTGGGAGAGCGGAGCGGCTCGCAGGCCAGTCCCTTGACCGGGAGCCCTGGGAGGTAGGACGGCAGGATGCTGTTTGCTGAGGGGGCATTTTCTGCAGATTCACTGGTGGCTGGTTGCAAAAGGCCCGGGACCTCCCTGCGGCTGTGACATGGGAGTGTGGGTGGTGTTGCACAGAGGCCGGGGCCAGGGGAGGGCGGGAGGGGCCCGCAGTCCTCCAGGCCTGGCAGCTGCAACCTTTAATTTGGGGGCTGTTGCGGTATTGTTGGTGTCATTCAGGGGTTTGGCTTCAGGAAAATCGGCGATGACTTCTTTGTGATTTCACAGAAACGGGGACCAGCGGTGGGCATGTCATGTGGTAGCCTTGGCTCTCCTGTTTGCCCAACAGCTTTCCAGGAGGGCGAGGCCGGGGGAGGGAGTGCGGTCAGGGTGCTGACCTGCGGGCTCCAACCGTGGGCACCTCGTCTTCTTGCCCAAGAGTTTTCCCAGGCCAGTGTTTGTGTAAACTTGCAGACGTAATGCCGTCCAGCTTCACCGTTGCTCCCTAAACCAGAAGCTCCGGGTTGTTGCCTAGTGAGGAAGAGAGGATTCTGGCCAGAACCTGGCCGAACTTCCAGGTGCCGTGTCTCTGTCCTTCATTCTCTGGGTTCCTGTGCCTCTCAGCTGGCACGGACACGTCTGGTCCTTTGAATTGTGATGGTCATGGCTCGTGCCCCTGAGGGTCCTTCATGCCTGTTCTGGCGGATTTCTCAAGGTCACACTGGCCTTTCTCTCGCGGTCCAGGCACTCATGGGGTTGACCCTTGAGGCCAGTGCCCCCCTCTGGACACCTGAACACCTGTGGGTGGTGCTGACTGTGTGCCCGCCGGGACCCAGCCCTCTCTGTGGGGCTTGGGGCCCCGCTCCCTCAGGCCTTCCTCTGCCCACTCTGAGCGGAGCTGCGTCCGACTCTTGGCACCTCCTGGAAGCTGTGACACCTCTGTCCACTCAGCACCTGGAGGCAAGCGTGTGCACTGCCCATGGAGTGTGTGTGTGCGTGTGTGTGCGTGTGTGTGCGTGTGCAAGTGTGTGTGTGCTCACTGGCACATACATATGGAAACACTGGCTCCCCGCTCCTCACTGTCAGCGCAGTCTCCCATCTGGACGCTGCCCCGAGCTCCAGGCGTGGCAGCCAGCGCCCGCTCTGCCCCCGCCTGGACCTCTCGCGGGCATCTTGAGCTCAGCTCTCCCAAATGGAGCCCTTCGTTCCCCTCCCTTCCCAGCCCTCCCTCCAGGCCCCACCTCCCAGTCTCAGGAAGAGGCCACCCATCTCCCAGCTGCTAGGGGTGAAAACCCTGACATCACCTCTCACCCTGGACACTCGATCCCTCAGATTGGGGCTCCCTTTAACATACCCAGAATCCCCCACTTCCCGTCCAGCACTGAGAGCCACCGCCACACCCACCCTGTTAGGACCACTGCACTCCCTGCTTCTCCCGTGCCCACTGCAGGCTGCTCTGCCCATCCTCTAAACACTGGTCAGTGCGTGTCACTCCCCTGCTCAAAACGCTCACAGGGTCCCCATTTCCCTCAGGAACATCCCGAGTCTTGCCACTGCCCACGAGGCTCTGCTCAGTCTGGTCTGTGGTTCAGTCCACACCACCCACACTCCTTTATCTGACGCCTTTCCCTTCCTGAAAAGCCAGCACACACCTGCCCCAGGGCCTTTGCACCTGCTTTCTCTCTTGGGGGCACTTTCCTCCTAAGCACTGCACGACCTGCCCTTCCCTTCCCTTTGGGTCCCTCCCCACACAGGCTTTGCCAGGAACTTCGTGTAAAGTAGTCGTTTCCCCCAACCTTCTTTTTTAATAGCCAAGAAATAAGCTTCATATCATGTGGTCTTTATTAAAATACCAAACACAAGGAAACTTTTAACATTTCTATTTCAGAGACTTGCCCAAGCATTTCAAACAATTTCTAGTTCAATTGAGTTTACGGAAGAACTTCATTGCTTTTACAGATTCACAGTGGATGCTAAGCGGTCAGTTGTTACCCAAGGAATCTGGTGAATTTTTGCAATAAAATAACCCTCCATCATCCTGTTACCCCTAACGAACCCTCCCTGTTTGCTACTTATCACCACGTGAAGTTAATTTGTTAACTGACTGTGTCCTTGCTCTTATGAAAACCAAAGGCCCGGTGCACTGATCGGGGGTGGGGCCAGCCAGGGGGAGGGGCCAAGGGCGGTTGGCTGGCCCTACCCCCTGGTTGAACTTCTGGTCAAACTCCTGGTTGAGGGGACAATTTGCATATTCGCCTTTTATTATATAAGACTCGTGGCCCAGTGCATGAAATTCATGCATGGAAGGGGGGATTCCCTCAGCCCAGCCTGCACCCTCTCCAATTGGGGACCCCTTCAGGAATGTCCGACTGACGGTTTAGGCCCGATCTGGGTGCCTAGGACTGTGGGATGGGTGGCTTGTCCCTCTTCTGGGCAGAGGTGCAGGCACAGCTGCTGGCACCCAGGACCCTGGAGCGGGTGGCTTGTCCCTCTCCCGGGCTGCAGCCTGGCTGGTCTCCATTTCTCTCTCCCCAGTGTTGAGTGTCTGAACTGTTATGGTGTGATGGCATGAGGGTGTGAAGGCTATTTGCATATTAGCTCTATGATATAGGATTTTAACTTGTAATGGTCTATCTTTTTAAAAAAATATATATTTTATTGATATATTTTTTTTTTACAGAGAGGAAGAGAGAGGGATAGAGAGTTAAAAACATCGATGAGAGAGAATCATCAATCAGCTGCCTCTTGCAAACCCCCCACTGGGGATGTACCTGCAACCAAGGTACATGCCCTTGACCGGAATCAAACTCGGGACCTTTCAGTCCGCAGGCAGACATTCTATCCATTGAGCCAAACCGGTTTCAGCATGATCTATCTTTAAGTGGATATTATATCACTTCACAACTTGTATAGAAACCTCACTGTAACAAAATTTCATTTTTCCTGGGCAACCTTTGTGCTATTGTGGTCATGTATTTTACTTTCACAGATGTTATTGACATTACATTATTATTTATTTACACAGTTAATTATCTTTAAATATATTTAAATAACAAGAAACTTCCATTATATTTTTTCCTTTGCATTTATTTCTTTGGTGTTTTCCATTTATTGGCACAGAGCATTATTTGTATTTGGCAAAATTTTATTTCTGTTTTCAGGACTTCTTTTTAACATTTCTTACACTAAATATTTGCTGATGAGAAAAAAATTCAATCCTTTATATATGAAAAATATATTTTAACTATTTTAAAAAATACCTTCACTCAGTCTAGAGTTATAAATTGAGAGGATTTTCCCTCCTTGTGAGTACTTTAATGATGTTGCTCTACCATCTTCTCCCTTACTCTGTTTCTGATGAGAAATCTTTTGTAATTCTTATGTTCATTCCTGTGTATAGTGTGTCTCTTTTCTCTGACTACTGAAAAGATTTTTCTTTTCATCATTGGTATTGAGCAATGTGATTTTTTTATGTGTCTTGATGTAGCTTTATGTCCTGTGCTTCCTATTCACTGAGCTTCTTTGATCTGTGGGTTTATATATTTTTTTACTATATTTTGCTAAATTTGGAAATTTTTGAATCATTCTTTCTTCAGATGATTGTATATATATAATACATACATACAAGTTCAGGTCTCTAGAGGAGGCTGGGGAGGAAGAGGAGTGAACCAAACCATAGGGTCAGGACCTCGGCAGGGAACTGAGTGCGGGGACGGCCAGCAGGGCCACCCTGCAGTGGCCAGTTCATAACCAGCTGCCTGAGACTGGCTCGTTCCTGGGCTGGGGGATCTCATGCATCTGCCCTGTGCTGCCCAGCAGTGCAGTGCCCGTTGGGGCTGTGTGTAGCTTAGGGGAAGGCATGGCCTGGGGAGTCGGAGCCTTGATCCTGTGCAATAACCAGATCCAGGCATTGGGAATGCGGCCAGTTCTCTGCACCCTGAGTCTCCCCACTGTTGTGTCCCCGGAGAGTCACGGTGCCTTCTTCCATCATGGCCCCCTAAGCTCGCCATGATGGGGGTGTGTTGTCACAGGTTTGGGTGAAGGGAACATGGAAGACCCGTGGGTGATAGCAGGTGCCGGGTGCTGGCTGGGGAGGCGGTCGTGTGGGTCTGTGTGAAGCACTCACATTCACAGCTTTGGAGGCCTCTTTCTTAGTTTCTCAGAGGACTCGATGGTGAGGAAATGCATGTCTCGTCCTAGGTTGCGGTTTCCATGGGAAACCTCGCCTTTGGGAGTGTCAGAGGGGTTGGCTAGGAGCACCTGTGTCAGAGACGCCTTTCTCCTGTAACCTCTTCGTAGGCGGACTGGTCACTGGATGCCCGGGAACTGCTCTGCGGATCCCTGCTGTTCCACAGAGTTCTCTGAGCAGCCGTCCATCTTCTGCCAGAGCAAGGTGTCCTGGGCCGGCAGGGTTTGCAGAGGTCGGACAATTGTCCAGAATTCCCTTGTTTAACAAAGAAAGTTAAGTTCCCAGTGAGGCCCCTGCTTAGAAAAGGAAGGGATGGAGGAGAGGAGGAGGAGCTGAGCTGCCTCTTCCCCGCCTGCCAGAAGGCACGGAGCCTGAGGCATGATCTCCAGCCTGCTCACCTGCCCTGGGAGGCTGCTTCCAGAGAGACCGTGAAGGCCTGGCTCTGCTCCTGTGTCCTGGTGGGTCTGAAGAAGGCAGAGCCGTGCTCTCACTGGGCCTCAGGGCAGTGGGCTCCTGGTTCATGGCAGAGATGGTGGCCCTGGGGTCTGACCACTCCTTAGTGGTTGGAATCGTGTGTAAGAGCCGCTGGCACAGGTATCAGCCCTGGGAGGCAGATACAGCAGGCAAACCATCAGACCTCATTGCCTGGGTGATGACACCAGTGTCCCACCCCACCCCCTGTGCCCCTGCATACTTCCCATAGGCCTGCCAGCTTTGTCGGGTTAATTTGCATACTCACTCCTGATTGGCTGTGGGTATAGCGGAGGTACAGTCAATTTACATGTTTGTCTATTATTAGGTAAGATTTGAGAGCAAAGAAGTTTGTCTTCTTATCTGAGTATCACTAGGAGCTGCTCAGAACAGTCTGATGTCTGGAGCTGTGCAATAAGTATTTGCTGGGCGAACTAATGAATTGCTGTCAGTGTTGTCAGGGGGACTGGACTGGGCAGACACTGAGTACTGCTGTGGTGAGGGAGGCAGGCATGATAACAACAGGGTCTGGCGGTGGCTGCGGGATGTGAAGGAAGGAGTGAGTGTGGGAGGGGTAGGCTGCAGGGGGAGGGATGCTGGCCAGGCTGTGGATGACTACCCAGGAGGTATTTAGATTCAAAATATGATTTAACCCTTGGTTTTCCAATGTCTCCTGTGCCTGATCCACCCCTTGTCCCATGATTCCCACCCCAACCGCTCAGCTCTCACTCTGGAACCTTAACCCGGGTGGCTAAGCCTGGGCTGCAGACTGACCGTTAGAGGAAAGACCTACTGCCCTGGAGCTGGGCTGCGACAAGTAAAGATGGGCAGAGGTGCCAAGTTGTCGCTGGGCATTTGGGTTTTTAAATGATTTCCTCTCAGTTGTATTTGGCCATTGAGACTGGGGAGCTAATGTCATGTTTGGTTTTTAATCCGTGACACTTTCCAGGGGTGCGGCATTGTCTGCGCTGTGTTTTGCGGCCACGTAGGAAGAAACTGCTGCATGTGCTGTTGGGATGGAGCCTGTGCTTCAGTGGGGCCCACGCCCTGAGCCATCCTGGCATCTCTGGAGTGGGGTGGTGGGGTGATGGGTCCAAAGTTGCAACTCCTTTCTGTTCTAAGACCCTGTGGAAATGGGTCTTGTTTTTCTGAAACTTGACCAAGCATTTTAAAAATCACCTGTAAGAAGAATTCAACCGAGGGCCCTGGGCTCTCCCCTAGGCCAGCGAGCTTTATGTCTGTGCTCTCGGGCGTGCGGCTGGGCCGAGGGGCGGGGGTGGGCCGGGCAGGGCTGCAGCTCCCAGTGAGGTTTGCTCCGGGAGGAGTGGGTGGGTTTCCTGGCGGGGAGGCTGGCAGCCGGTGGCCTGGGTACCTGGGAACTACAGAGGCTGATCTGGGAGCGGGCTCGTCCCGAAATGAGGGGACTCGCGGCTTTGTGTATGAGCCTTCTCTCTCAGCACAGCAGCTCTTCTCTCTCAGCACTGTGGGGGCAGGCCCTCCGGGGCATCTGCCTCTGGGTTACGTTTTAGATGGCCGCTTTGGGAGGCGCCTTTGCTGGGAGCAGCATCCGTGGGTGCTGGTCTCTCGGCGGTTGCGTTGTTTCCTTGAGGAAAGGCGGGCTTGCTCTGTATCACTGACGCAGCTTGGCGGGAAACAGACCTGATGGGGGAGGGAGTGGGGACGGCTCAGGGACAGGGTGGAGCCTGCCGTTTTGAAACAATGTCCAGGTAGGACACCGCTCCCGTACTAACCACAAGTGAATATAGTGAAGGGGACTAACTTCTCCCCCTCCGCCTCTGCCTCCACCTCCGTCCTGGGGCTGATACGTGTGTGTCTACTGCGGGTGCGTTTTTGCAACAGGCAGCACTGTAGAGGCTCTCACATCAGAGCCGTGGGAGTGCCGCCCAGGCCGGGCGAGCCGCAGCAGCCTCTGAAAGGCAGTCCGACGTGGGCAGAGCAAGGACAGGGGCCCGGACAGAGGCCTCTGGGGCGGAAAGCCCGGTGCCTGGCAAGGCAGCCGGGGAGAAGCAGGACATGGCCCGCAGGGTGGCCTTCCCTCCCCGAGCATCTCGCTGGGCGTGCCCGGCTTGGACCCCCTGGCTCTTCCTCACTGACATGGCACCCAGGCCTCAGCTGTATTTCAGGCTCAGAAAAGCAGCTCAGGACCAGCTGCATCGACTCGTGACCCCTGCCCTGGTCAGAGCATGACCCTGAGGAGCACACCTGAAAGCTAATGAGAATTCTGCTGAGACCCGCACCTGAGATCTCCCCGAAGATCCCCCCGCAGGGGAGCCCGCCTGTGCCTCCCCCTCCCCCCCCTCCCCCACAGGCGGGCATCCCTAACGCTAAGGGCCCGGAGAGTGACAGCCAGGGGAGCGGTGGCCGGCACCCAGGGCTCCCCGGGCCCTGCCTCCACGGCCCTCTGTTCCCCGGCTTCCCGGTGAGGAGAGCAGCGGCCGGCTGCCCTGTGCTGCCTCTGCGCCCTTCCTGCTTCAGTCCTGAGTGTGGCCAGTCACCTTGCTCTGCGGCCCTGTGTGTCCTGACGGAAATACTCTCCACAGGACAAGAACCGAGCTCTCAGGGCTCACTGTCTTGCCCGTAACAGCGTGATTGTCTTGTGGTGACTCCAGCCCAGGCCAGGCCCCAGGGAGGCCTCCCTCCCCACTGACCACACCGAAGTGGGCAAGGGCTGAGGGCACCAAGGAAGAGCTTCCCCTCACCCGCTGAGGGGGCACAGGAGCCTGGCGCGGGGGGAGAGAACGGTCCCAGCCCATCTCTGTGGATTCCGTAAGGGGGGTGTGCGTGGCCTGACAGGAAGTCAGGAAGGTCCTGTGCCTGGACGAGTGTGGGAAGGCTCTCTGGGGGGCTGTCAGCAATGGACAGCACCCCTCCCCCTCCCAGCCCCTCCCCCACTGCCCCTCCCCACGGCCCCTCCCCACTGCCCCTCCCCACTGCCCCTCCCCACTGCCCTCCCCCACAGCCCCTCCCCACTGCCCTCCCCACTGCCCTCCCCACTGCCCTCCCCCACTGCCCTCCCCCACTGCCCTCCCCACTGCCCTCCCCACTGCCCTCCCCCACTGCCCTCCCCCACTGCCCTCCCCCACTGCCCCTCCCCACTGCCCCTCCCCCACTGCCCTCCCCACAGCCCCTCCCCACTGCCCTCCCCACTGCCCTCCCCCACGGCCCCTCCCCACTGCCCTTCCCCACTGCCCCTCCCCCACTGCCCTCCCCCACTGCCCCTCCCCACTGCCCCTCCCCCACTGCCCTCCCCCACTGCCCCTCCCCACTGCCCCTCCCCACAGCCCCTCCCCCACTGCCCCTCCCCCACTGCCCTCCCCCACTGCCCTTCCCCCACTGCCCCTCCCCCACTGCCCCTCCCCACTGCCCCTCCCCCACTGCCCTCCCCCACTGCCCCTCCCCACTTCCCCTCCCCCACTGCCCCTCCCCACTGCCCTTCCCCCACTGCCCCTCTCCCACTGCCCCTCCCCACTGCCCTTCCCCCACTGCCCCTCCCCCACTGTCCCTCCCCACTGCCCCTCCACACTGCCCCTCCCCACTACCCTTCCCCCACTGCTCCTACCCACTGCCCCTCCCCCCACCCACCCTCCCCACTACCTTTCCCCCACTGCCCTTCCCCACTGCCCCTGCCCATTGCCTCTTCCCACTGCCCCTCCCCCACTGCCCCTCCCCCACTGCCTCTTCCCACTGCCCCTCCCCCACTGCCCCTCCCCATTGCCTCTTCCTACTGCCCCTCCCCCACTGCCCCTCCTCACTGCCCCTCCCCCACTGCCCCTCCCCCACTGCCCCTCCCCCTCTGCCCCTCCCCACTGCCCCTCCCCACTGCCCCTCCACACTGCCCCTCCACATTGCCTCTTCCCACTGGCCCTCCCCCACTGCCCCTCCCCCACTGCCCCTCCCCACTACCCCTCCCCACTGCCCCTCCCCCTCTGCCCCTCCCCACTGTCCCTCCCCCACTGCCCCTTCCCACTTCTCCTTCCCCACCGCCCCTCCCCCACCGCCCCTCCCCCACTGCCCCTCCCCCACTGCCCCTCCCCACTACCCCTCCCCACTGCCCCTCCCCCTCTGCCCCTCCCCACTGTCCCTCCCCCACTGCCCCTTCCCACTTCTCCTTCCCCACCGCCCCTCCCCCACCGCCCCTCCCCCACTGCCCCTCCCCCACTGCCCCTCCCCACTACCCCTCCCCACTGCCCCTCCCCCTCTGCCCCTCCCCACTGTCCCTCCCCCACTGCCCCTTCCCACTTCTCCTTCCCCACCGCCCCTCCCCCACCGCCCCTCCCCCACTGCCCCTCCCCCACTGCCCCTCCTCCACTGCCCCTCCCTCACCACTGCGGGTGGCAGGCTGGTGACCCTGGGGCCTGGCCAGGAACACTTCTTCCCACCTAGTGTCCTGACCTCTCACCTACACACCCACCAACCAGCCACCAAGTGAAGTATTTTACACGTGAGTTCCCTGAGGCAGGATGTTGGAAGCTGGGGAGTCAGCAAACAGGGCAGATGCTTGCATTAAAAAAAAATACACATTTTATTGATTTCGGAGAGGAAGGGAGGAGGAGAGAGAGTGAAACATCAATGATGAGAGAGACCTCCTGGTTCCTAGGTTGATGCTCAGCCACTGAGCCACCTGGCTGGGCGGTGCCTGCATTGTGGTAGTTTTCTCTGTTGTTACTCGGAGGAGTGAAATGACTCCGTGTGAAGAGGGCCCGCTGGACGCTGGACGCTGGACGCTCCGTAGTTGGAGGGGGGACTCTTAGCGATGCCTCAAGCAGGTGTGGCTGGACGCGGGCCACTCCTGTGGCCTCGGCTTCGTGTGGACAATGGAAGTGGTGCCGTCTGCCCCCCAGGGCTATGGAGGCCCACGTGGAAAGCAGGGAGCCCTGTGTGGGCCGTGCCAGTGTCAGCGGAGAAGCCACGCCTCGGAGGTGGAGCCCAGCAGGGTGCAGAGCTGGGTGAGGCGATGCCAGGGCTGGTCCCAGGGGGCGCTCTTTGTGGGAGAGCTGGCCCCTGGGGGGCGCTCTGACCTGCGCTCCCTGTCGCCACAGCAAGACGGGGCCTCTGGGAAGGCCGGGCTCTAACTGGAAGTGTCAGCCCTGAGGAACCAGTCAGAGAGGATCTGCCAGAGAGGGTCCTGGGTGAGGCCTTCCCAGGTCCTTTCTGAACTAAAACGCAGCCCCAGCCTCAGGCCTGACCCCATCACAGGCCCCTGAGAATCCCGCTTCCTCCCAGGTTCTGGGTAAGAGATACGTGGGGGCGGCCAGCATTTGAACGAAGCTGTGAAATGGCTTAATTCATTTTCCTGTTAGAAAATCAATTAGAAGATCTTTATGACAAATTGTTTTTTTAAAAAAATATATATTTTATTGATTTTTCACAGAGAGGAAGGGAGAGGGATAGATAGCTAGAAACATCGATGAGAGATAATCATTGATTAGCTGCCAACTGCACACCCCCTATGGGGATGTGCCCGCAACCAATGTACCTGCCCTTGACCAGAATCGAACCTGGGACCCTTCAGTCTGCAGACCGATGCTCTATCCATTGAGCCAAACCGGTTTTGGGATGACAAATTGTTAAAGCTTGGAATGATACAAGCAGCAAATTTTTATTGCCCATGTGCACAAGTATATAAATCCTGGAGGCTGCACACAAACCTTGGACAAAGACTGGGAGTGCAGAAGGACGGCTTTTCCCTCGCTAGATTCCCCTTCATTGGCCTCTGGTGCCTGTGTGCGCCGTCCACCCCCCAGTGAGACACCGGAGAGCACACAGCCAGCGGCGCCGAGGCCGAGGGCTGGCTCTGACGCAGATCGCGCATTTTCTGAGAGTGTCCGTGTTCTGTCCGTGTTCAGTCCTAACAGCTCAGCTGTGCGTCCCTGCTCCTGTTATCGCTGCTCACGAATTCCCCTTGCCACTGCGGCCGGCTCAGTGATGGGCAGTTCTTCGTCAAGCTTCCGTTTTACAAAACCATCTTCACTTAAAACAGGCGAGACAGCTTCTACCATGAAGGGAAAGTAGCCGATCAGTACAAACTCAAAGCCCAGGAGTCTCACTTGCTTTCAATTTCCCCCATTTTTCCTGAAGTTTTTCATGATAAGCTTCCTTTGTTTTCCACTGTTCATTGCCGTATTCTCATTTACTTTGATTTTTTTTTTTTTTTTAAATCAAGGTGCTAGATTGATGTTTGAGCACAGCAGTTTCTTGAAGTCGTCTCATCCCTGAACTGTTCTCGGTCGATACACTCCTCACGGTCAGGGTCTTCTGTGGGAGACAGTAGCTTGGGATGCAGGCTGAGCGACAGGAAGTGTTCGAATGTCCACCTCTCTCCCCTGAGGGTCCTGCTGGCTCAGCATCAAAGCCGCCCGGCTCGGAGGCCCCCACACTGCCTGCGGCGGCCCCTGCTCCCGGATTCTGCCCGGAGCCATCAGGTAATTAATTCCTGAGACACTAGTTAGGTAACAGAGGATGAGATTCAGCACCCTGCGGGCCGTTCAGGGGTCTGAGCGCATCTCAGCACCCTCCTCCTCTGCCATCTGGCCCAGCCCGCCTCACCGACAGGCCTGCATCTCGGCTGCTGCTCAGGCTCTCGCCCTGCACCCCTCCGCCTCCCTCCGCCTCCCTCCGCCTGTTGGATGTCTGGTCTACAGGCACTGGGACCTGCTGTGGGTGTGCCTGTGCTGAACGGTCTCTGTCACCTTTGTAAGTGTGCACAGGTAAGGGCTGAACTATTGAATAATTAGTAAGTAGACAGACAGAGAGACAGCAGCGCTGTAGGAACAGGGGGAGTCCTGAGCAGGCCCAGCAGAGAGCCACGCCCCCTGGGCCGTCCCAGCGCTGGCCCCTGGCGTGTGGGAAGGCCGGTCCTTGGCTCACTGTGGGGACAGTGGGCTGGCAGCCCCTGAGGCTCCTTTCCCCAGAGCTGGCTGCCCTCCGGAATCTCAGAGCCTCTCTTAGTAGCCACTGGGGGCTACTCCTTGAAGCAGCTCTCCCTCTCCTGGGGCCTCTCCCTCTAACAGGTGACCTCTCTGAGAATCCAAGGAGAGTGTGGGACCCCCTACCAGTGACGATGCACGGGCTGCCCAGTGCGGCATTGGGGCCTGGGGGCCTGGGTTCCAGGCTTGTCTTAGGGAAGTGCCGGCTTCTTGAAGGATGAGATCTGCCGTCTGCCCTCCTTCGCCTGGGACTTGGAGCCCTGAGCCTAAGAGAAAGAGGGCGGTGATGCTCAGGAGAAGGCAGGCTCGGTCCCAGTGGCCGGGGCCGCAGGGGCTGCTGCTGACAGGGCCCCAGGAGTGTGCAGAGCTGTGGGGGCACAGGTAGGCCTTATGCCATTTCCTACCACACAGTCACTTCTGCTAAGCCTCCCAAACCGGCCAGTGGCAACTAGTTGGCTGAGCAGGACACATTACAGCCGGGCCAGCCTCTGAGGGCCGGTGTCTGCCCAGCAGCTGCCCGCCGTCCTCCTGCGTGGGCGCTCGCTCTCCTGCCCGGCGGCTGCTGCATGGCACAGCATTGGTTTGGCATGTCAAGCTTACCAGGGGCTCTGAGGGCTTTTTGGTGACAAAGGCCTGGAATGCTCCTTGCACAGCCCACTTCCGTTCCCAGATACGCGTCTGACATTCCGGGGTGAGGGACCCTTTGGGGAGCTGCCGCTGCAGTCAGACTTGGCTCTGTGATGAGCTTGGGCATCAGGCCGGGCCCTCTCAGGCTCACTCACATGGGGGTGAGGCTGTCTCTGAGCTTTGGGCAGTCCCACAGCCTGGGACTTGGAGGGATCCTGGCTGCACTCGGATTCCCGTTCTGCATTTGCCGCGGCCCCGGCAGTGTCCTGGCCTGGCACTCAGGCTCCTGTGGGTAACAGTAGAAGCCCCTCTGGGGTCAGGAGGACAGATGCGATCGCTGCGGCAGAGTTGGGCTCAGTGCCAGGTGCACTGAAGTCTGCGGAGTCCTCAACCGCAATGGGGTCCACACAGGGCGGTAGGGGGCTCCTGACCCACTCCGCTGGGCAGAGCCATCTCTCAGTTGCCCCATCACATCACTATCCAGCGCTTTTCCTTTAAGACGTGATATATGGAGTGGGTGGGGTAGGAGAGGTCAATGGGGGGGTTGGGGGGGAGGGGACACACATAATACTTTCAACAATAAATATAAAAAAAGAATAATTCAAAACATTTGAGTTTCAGCAATTCCTTTCACATCATCTCATTTTCTTTTCTTTTCTTTTTTAAAATATATTTTATTGATATTTTTACAGAGAGCAAGGGAGAGAGAGATAGAGAGCTAGAAACGTCGATGAGAGAAACATCGACCAGCTGCCTCTTGCACACCCCCTACTGGGGATATGCCCGCAACCAATGTACATGCCCTGGACCAGAATCGAACCCGGGACCCTTCAGTCCGCAGACCGACGCTCTACCACTGAGCCAAACCGGTTTCGGCCACATCATCTCATTTTCATTTGCTACCTCTAAATTCAAATAAAAGTAATAAATATATTTTGTTCTTAAAATCTCACATACACTATGACTCCTGTTTCCTGAAAAACATTTCAAAGCTTTCTTTCTGGTCTCTATTTGCATACATACATAGAAAGAAATGGAATAATGTTCACTTAAAATGATGATTGCTTGGGGATAGTGATTTTAGAGTTCACTGTTATCACTTTCTATAATTTTTGAATTGCTTAGATCCTATAATACAAAAACAATAGTGTAGTTCTTATTTATTGTTGAAAATAATACAGATGTCCCCCATTCCCCTTCCTTTGAGCCTCCTCTATCCAGCCCCAGAATAAAGCATTTTTTCACGAAAAACAGTTTAGTGTCAAATGACAAGAACGAGTTTCACACACTTGTTTTGTATGATTAGGGAATTGGGTTCAATGAATGGCAGTGATGACTTGTGATTAGAGGCAGGTGACAGGTGTGGGCGTGGCCACCCTCCCTCCGTGCGGCACACGCTGTGGGCCCAGGCGGACAGGCGTCCCCAGGGCGGCCCGGGGGAGGCTGAGCCCTCCAGGGCAGGCGAGTGCTTGCTGCCACCGTGGTCAGCCTGGGCAGGGCCGGGAGTTAGGACTCAGAATGACGGGAGCTGAGCTGGCACCAGGGGGAGGTTTGCTTTCTCTGAAAAGTTCTCTCCAAGTCTCAGGAGGGGCAGAAGATGGGTCCACGTTTCCCACAAGCTGACTCACCTGTGGTTTTGTTCCCAGAGCTTCCTCTGCTGTGTTTCGGTTTTGGGTGGTTGTGTGCACCCTGCTGTTCCCACGCTGAGCTGGGCCCCGCCTGGCCCTTCACCGACCCTGACCCTGACCTTCCAAGAAAGCCCCTGGGGCTGTGGGCACAGCTTTCCTGCGGTTGAGGGGGAAGAGGACAGTGATGTGTTATATTGCATCATATTTTAAACACTTTTAGTTCAATAAAAACAATAACACACCAGAACCAACCTTCCACTTAACTCACCTTTTATTTTTTTATTATATCTTAATTCTCATCTGAGGATATTTTTTCTACTGATTTTCAGAGTGTGTGTGGTGGGGTGGTGGGGGGGAAGCAATAAGGAGACAGAGAGAAAGAGAGAGAGGAACATACAATAGAAGTGAGAGAGACACATTGGTAGCTTGTCCCTGGCATGTGCCCCAACCAGGGCTGAGGATCAAACTTACAACCCAGGTATGTGCGCTTGACTGGGATGGGACCTAAGACTCTTCAGTGCAGACAGGGCCTCCTAACTCACCTTTTAGAATCACTTCCTGCCTCGTGAACTCAGCTGGTGTGGTTCCTCCTCCAGTCTCTGTCCTGCAATCCTGACCTGCTGAGTCCTTCCTTCTGCTGTCAGGGCCGGCTTCTCACATTTTCCTTTTTATTAACTTACTAGAGGCCCGGTGCATGAAATTTGTGCACAGGTGTGGTCCCTAAGCCTGGCCAGCAATCAAAGCACAAGCATTTGCCATGGAAGGGCAGGTCCCAGCTGACCTCTGGGTCCTGGAAGGCACCTAGGCCTCCGGGCCCTCACCCCCCCCCCCCCCCCCCCGCCTAAGTTAGGGGTGTCGAACTCAATCAGAGAAGGGGCCAAAATCTAAAATCCAGCCTAAATCGCGGGCCGAATGGTTTACTGAAGTCATAAACTGACAATGTCATAAACTGACAGCGGAGTGCAGTGATGACAGCGCGGTGCGGGCCACATTGCAAGGCCTGGCGGGCTGGATTTGGCCTGCGGGCCTTGTGTTTGACACATGTGGCCTAAGTCATCGGGCTCCTGGGAGCTGGGTGGCTGCCCTGCGCTCTGCTGTAGTCGCTGTCTGTGGGGCAATCAGCAGGGTGATTGGGCCCCACTCACACCTGCCTTGGCCTGGCCCCACCCTCTCACCTGCTCTACCATCCTACCACAGTCCCACTCTCGTCAGGGCCCATTGGGGCTGGCAGCACCTCCAATGCTGCCCGCTGCCAGCACTACATCATTGATGCCTGCCATGTTCCATGCCATCCCCCTGTGGTCAGTGCATGTCATAGCAAGTGGTTGAATTCCCCCAGTTGAACTCCTGGTGGAGGGGACAATTTGCATATTAGACTTTTATCATATAGGACTAGAGGCCCAGTGCACAAATTTGTACACAGGTGCAATCCAGCCGGCCCACCCTGATGGGGGCTGATTGGGCTGGGCAGATGAGGGGAGGAGCCGCAGGTGGTTGGCTGGCTGGCCCGGTCCCTGATTGTGGTGCTGGGAGCCGATTGGGGCTCAGATAAGGCTGGTTAGCTGCTGCAGTGTGTCATAGCCACTGGTCATTCTGGTCATTCAGGCCATTCTGCCATTCTGGTCACTGGGCTTTTATATATATATATAGACTAGAGGCCCAGTGCACAAAATTCATGCACAGGGGCAGATGTTCCTCAGTCCAGCCTGCACCCTCTTCAATCTGGGACCCCTTGAAGGATTGGGCCTAATTAGGCAGTTGGACATTTCTCTCACAATCCAGGACTACTGGCTCCCAACTGCTTGCCTGCCTGCCTTCCTGATTGCCCCTAACCACTTCTGCCTGCCAGCATAAACCCCCCCCCCCCCCCCAACTGCTCCCCTGCCAGCCTGATTGCCCCTAACTGCCCTCCTCTGCCAGCCTGGTCACCCCTAAATGCCCTCCCCAGTTGGCCATCTTATAGCAACAATCTTGTGTCCACATGGGGGCAGCCATCTTGTGTGTTGGAGTAACAACCAATTTGCATATTACTCTTTTATTAGACAGGATAGAGGCCTGGTGCATGGGTGGGAACCGACTGGTTTGCCCTGAAGGGTGTCCTGGATTAGGGTGGGGGTTACCTTGGTGCTTGGAGCAGTCTGGGCAAGGGGACTGTGGTCGTTTACAGGCCAGCCACACCCCCAGGCAACCCAAGCATAGGTCAGGCCCAGCTGGAAGCAGATATCTGGGATTTATAATATTTATCTTCTATAATTGAAATTTTGTAGCCTTGAGTGGAGGCCAGGGCCGGCCAGGAAGCTTGGCTTCCTCCATCAGGGGCAACCTAAGCCTCCTGTTCGCTCCAGCTCTGTGGCAGCTGCTGTCTTAATTGGGTTAATTTGCATACTTGCTCTGATTAGCTGGTGGGCATAGTGGAGTGATGGTCAATTTGCATGTTTCTCTTTTATTAGTGTAAATAGCAGCTCATCCCAACCAGATGGTAAATTCCAAAAACAGGGATTAAACTTGATTTTCTTAAATATTTTTGCCATAGGAAATCATTCTCACTGAAAAGGAAAGTAATGCAAATGCAGGAAATTGCAAGGAAGAAAGCCAGTTTTGGTTGTGATCCAGCCCCTAGGACAACACTGCCCATATGGCTGCAACATCCATCCAGTCGATTCTCTCTTGCCAGGAGCAGCTGATGTCTCTCTACCTACCTGGACTAGCGATGTCTCTCTACCTACCTGGACCAGCTGATGTCTCTCTACCTACCTGGACCAGTGATGTCTCTCTATCTACCTGGACCAGCTGATGTCTCTCTACCTACCTAGACCAGCGATGTCTCTCTACCTACCTGGACCAGCTGATGTCTCTCTACCTACCTGGACCAGCGATGTCTCTCTACCTACCTGGACCAGCTAATGTCTCTCTACCTGCCTGGACCAGTGATGTCTCTCTACCTACCTGGACCAGTGATGTTATGCAAACAGGACCACACTAGGCCATCCCTGGAACACATGGGAGTTCTTTATCATTCCTTTCTCACTTCTTCTTCTTCCTGACCCTGGGCAGAGTAGTATCTACTATTTTGTAAGAAGCTCTTTCTAACAACTTGATTGATGTCTAGGACTGATTATTCAACAGGTTGTTTTTCTTTAATCTTCACTTGAGGATATTTTTTCCATTGATTTCTAGAGAGAGTGTAAGGAGAGGAGGAGGGGGAATGAAGAGAGAGAGAGAGAAAAAGAGAGAGAGAGAGAGAGAGAGAGAGAGAGAGAGAGAGTAAGAGAAGGTAAGAGAGAAACATTGATTGGTTGTCTGGGTCTAGGGTACCTGTAACTGAGGTATATGCCTTTAACCCTTCAGTCCCCAGGCCAACACTGTAACCACTGAGCCAAACCAGCCAGAGCATACCCAGACAAACTTTTTAAAAAGTTCTCAGCAACCAGTCTTCTTGTGGGGGTGCCACACGGGACCCTCTCTTCAGGGCTGGCTCTGGGTCCTGGTCCCCGGCAGGAAGGTGTCCTCTGCCTTTGCATTGCCATGGGCCATTGGGGGTGGGGGTGGGGCACAGAGGCATTCCTGTGATGGGGACGAGCAGGTCTCCAGGGTGGTTTCACAAGCCCACTGTTCAGTTAGGGTTAGATTCCCTTGTTCTGTCGGCTCCTGGTGATGAGTCATCTATAAACCAATACTAATGTGAATCATCCCAACCAACACCTGACCAATGTGTCTCTTCTCAGGGGGTCCTGTGTGGACAGCTCAGCCACACTTGCCTGCGCACTCTGGGTCTGGGGTAATCTGGAAGGGCGGCTGTATGAGGACACGGTGGAGGGAGGTTACCTGTGGGGAGAGGGGCAGAGCACCTGGGGAACAGACAGGACATCCTGCAAGTGCTTCCCCTTTTAGCTTCTCTTCTCTAAAACGGCGAGCAGAGGGTTGTGGTCCAGACGCCAGGCGGTGGCCCCTGAGGAGGGGCCGTGGTCCGGTGTGTGCGGGACCAGCGCAGCTCTCCCTCCTCAGTTACAGGGCTCACTGGGCTCGCCCGCGGAAGAGCGCTCTCAGCGGCTCAGCAGAATCTCCCTCGATTTCTTTCAACCACAAACCCCCCTTCTGTGGTGATGGTGGTGAAGAGGGGTATTGAGAAATATTGGTTTAGGCGTCTTTCCTGCTCTGAAGCCTGTGATGTGAGAGTTGGTGCCTGCATTGCGCACACAGGCGACAGACCTGAGCGTGCGCTGCTCACCTGCCTAGGGCGGGAAGCTCTGGGTGGCAGCGTCCCCCTGCAGTCCCGCCTGCAGCCCCCTCCTGGTCCCAACCCACACCTGGAGTCCTCACAGGCCCTGGGGTGTGGGGCTCGGTCACTTCCTCCGTCACAGAGTCTTGCCCCACCTGGGACCCTGGGCCTCTCCATTCTCTCCCCGTGCCCCCCCCACCCGTGCCCTGCCAGACTCGCAGTGTCCCTGCAGCCGGGCCCACTCTTCCCCACCCTGTTCCGTACTCAGGAGCACACTCCTGTCACTCCGCCCTCCGGTCTGTGTCCAAGGCACTAAATGGTTACACTCCTGGGCTAATTACTTTCTGTGGCTTGAAAAAAAATTTTTTTTTTTCTGGTAAAGTATATGATTATCTAACCACTGTGCTGTACATCTGAAACGAATACAAAATAATATTGAATGTAAACTGTAATTGAAAAATTAAAAAGCAAGAAAATTGTTGTTTTTGGAAAATCAAAATAACTTGATTTATGTAGCTTATTCACTCTTCAAAGCCCTGCCTCATAACCTCACGTAGTTGTCTCACGTGCCCCAGTGGAAGGGCAGCGATCCTAGGTGAAGGTGCCGCCCTGCGGCCCACGGGGCAGAGAGGCCCAGCGGCGGCGGGAGTCCCCGTGGCCCTTCTCCAGGTTCCTGTGCGGGTGGCCTGGCCGGCTCCGCAGACCCCATGTGCGTTTGGGCGATTCCGGGCCTCGGGCTGGTGCACACGCGGGCCTCCTACTGGCACGGGGCGGGCTCTGCGGCAGGGGCAGGGCGCCCTGGCGCTGCTCTCTGTGGCGATGCCTGTGCAGGAGCCTGGACAGACTGTCTGGCCTGTGTCAAGAACAAGTGTATGATCTCCCCGTTTGAAGGGCGAGGGGAGGGAGACAGGTGGGCGAGCCCAAGGGATGTGGGTAAGGATGCAGAGCAGCAGGCAGCCAAGTCAGGGACAGGTCTTCATCGCTGCCTAATCCTAACCAGGGACCACACACCGGCCTCCCCTCTCCTCCCCCTGCACCAGCACCCGGGGGACCTGCCTGTTGCTCAGCGCTGTGTGGGACAAGGACCCCCTTCTCCCCGAGACACCCCGGGACCAGGGCCACCTGGGGCAGAGGCCTAGCAGTCTGAGTTGGACATGTGTCTTCAGCACAGTCCTGTATCCTGGCTGAAACTAACAGCCTCCTTTCTTAAAGAGACTCTCCCACTGTGAACAGCGTAATTCACCGCCTTCTTCCGAGGCTCACCGCGGCCCTGGGAAGAACCAGGAAAGACCAGAAGCACCAGCTGCACCAGCCCAGGGTCTGGAGACCCTGCTGGGAGTCTGGGGTGCTGCTGAGAGCCTACCCTCTTCCCCCTGTGGAGCCTCACCAAGTCTGCCGGCAAAGCCAGACCGGCCGGACTTAACTGCTCTTCCACACGGAGGATTTCCCTAGAAAAATTCAAACAGAAAAATTTCCATAGAAAAGTCTCCAACTTGAACTGCTAATGATGGAAAGTTTCTTTCTTGTCATTTTTGAGGAAATTTCTTTTCAATAGCTTAAAAAATGTTTTGTTGTTGTTAATCCTCAACCAAGAATTTTTTCCCCATTGGTTTTTAGAGAGAGTAGAAGGGGTAGTGGAAGGGAAAAAGAGAGAGAGAGAGAAAGAGAGAGAGAGTGAGACAGAGAGAGAGAGAGAAAGAGAGAGAGAGAGGAGAGAGAGAGAGAGAGAGAGAGAGAGAGAGAGAGAGAGAGAATGTTAATGTGAGAGAGACACATCAATTCGTTGCCTCCCACTGGTGCCCCGACTGCGGCTGGGGATCAAACCTGCAAACCAGGTACATGCCCTAGACAGGGAACTGAGCTGGGATCCTTCCCTGCACAGGCCCACACTCCAACCACTGAGCCACCTAGCCAGGGCTCAATAGCTTTTTAAAATTTTAATAACAACATATAGAAAATAATGAGGAACAAAAGGAGAGAAATGAATGAATCATTATCTCACCATCCAGAGATAGCCACTTGTAACATTTTGCTATATTTCTTTCCCGTCATACATATACACATATATGTGCAATTTTTGCGTGTTTTTGGAATTTGTGTATATAATTTTGTATAGCTTTAGCTTTCCCTTAACATGACAGCATAACCCCATCTCTATATCATTGAATAGTCTTGAAAAACACCATCCTGAAATTGCTAATTCTCCCATCTTAAGGATGTACCATCATTTATTTGACCAATCCCGCATTACCAGACAAATACACTGGTGCCAGATTTTTCAACTACATAGGAGGTTCAGTGAATGTCTTTGCAAATGAACCAAGCTGCTGACTGGTAGCTTCCAACAGATTGCCCGAGGGCATCGCCAGGGGACCTGTGGGGCCGGGTCAAGGCTCTGAGCTCAGGTTTTCACATAGATTTCGAGGTGTCGCACCGCCTTGGCTGGGTCTGAGCGAGGGTACAGGGCCCATCACACACATTGCTTTCTTCCTGTCCTTCCTGAGAAGCCGTGACTTCGGCTTTTCTCGGCTCCGGAGTAGCTGCGGCGTGTCCTGGGCACACGCAGGCCCCGCTTGGCCTCTCCCTCCAGGAAGTGTCCGCTTATCACTGCACGTCATGAACAGGGGGACCCACACAGGACCCTGGGGGTGTCTGGCGAGGCTCAGCTTCTGGAGGTGGTTTTTCCTTCAGGTTTGGAGGACTTTCTCCTGCTGCTGCTGAGATCGGAGCCACGAATGTAAGTGCTGGAGAAGGGAACATGATTGTTCTCAGATTTAGGGTTACTTCTTTGCAAAGTCCATGAAAACACGCACCGCAGCCAGTGTTTCGGAGGCCGAAATGGGCAGCAGGAGCCTCAGGGAGGCTGCCAGGACCTCCTTCTCCCTGAGATGCCCCAGGACCAGGGCCACTTTAGGCAGAGAAATAGCAGGAGACCCTGCTGAGTCCTCCTTCTCAGGGAACTGGCTTTGCCGGCACCACCAGGAGAGGCAGGCACTGTGCTCAGGCAGCATGCCACGGCACCGACATGGTGGTGGTGCCTGATGTTCACGGCGTAGCACTGGGTCCTGCCGACCTTACACGTCTCAGCTGGTATGGCCCCCGCTCTGAGGTGGTTGAGGTCCTGCATTGAAAGAACATACACTGTAAGTGTGCGGAGACCTCAGAGGTGCCTCATCCCACAGGACAATAAGCTGGGGCAGAGGCTAGCCCCTAGACTGTTCTGCCAGCTGTGACCACAGGACCTGTGCTATGTGACACACCACGTGGCAACGGGAAGGGGGCTTCCCTGCAGAGGCCACCGAGAGAGGTGCTTTTCCTTGAGCATCAGAGGGTGCTCACCCCACGTGGGGCCCAACCCCCCAGCCCCTACCTGCTTGGTGCCCCAGGCAGCCTCCTTTCTTGAGAGCGCCCCCTCCCCCGCCGGCTGTTTCCCTGTCCTCTGTGGTTTCTCTGAATCCCTAGAACCTGCCGTGGCTACGGGGCCCTGAGCCCTGTGCCCGCTGGGCGCCTTCGGGGAGCAGAGGTGTCCTGGGGCCTGGGCAGTCCAGGAGTCGCCGGGCCCAGCTCAATGCCGGTACAGCAAGGCTGGTGACTGAGGATCAGAGGCCACGGGCAGTGCTGGCCAAGGGTAGACAGAGCTGGCCGCCCCTCACCTGCCCCTGCAGTGACCTAAGTGCTCTTGCCACACCCCAGTGAGCGGGAGGCTCTACTGGGGTCAGAGGGCCCCATCCGCCCAGGGCCGAGCTGGGACAGCACTTTGTAGCCTCAGAGCCCTAGCCCAGCCCATGAAAGGCAGCGTTTGGGGCAGCTCAGGCTCAGTTCTGCCCGGTGTGACCCTGCGCCTGTGCTACGTGACACGGCCCAGGACAACGTCACGCGGGCCACCTCTCCCGGGTGGCTGTGGGCCTGGCTGCCCTCTGCTGTCCCGGGCAGCGGCCACGCCCAGCCTGCAAGGAAAAGGCCCTGACCTGTGCCTGGCATGTGGCACGCTGTGCGGACAGGAGGGAAGGAGCCTCAGACAGTTGGCAGGAATGACTCTGGTTGCAGAACTGCCTATCCTGGAGGCTGTATTTTGTCTTTTTATTTTTATTTATTTTTTTTTATATTTTTTAAATTAAATTATTATTTTTGTACATATACCAATGTCCCCCCCGCCCCACCTCCCTGTATTTGTCTTTTTAAAGATACGTATCTCAGGCAGCCATTCCCAGGGCCCAGAAGAGCGAGTGATTGCAAGGTTCTCTGGAGGTTTCTTAGGGGAAATCTCTCACCGTTCTCCGGGGTGTGGCTCTCGCTGCTGGGAACAGACACCGTTTATCTCGCAGAGAAAACTGTTTTGCAAGAGGTTTCCCACAATTATGGTCTGAGGGAGGGTCCCTGCCAGCTTTTCTTAGTCGGCGGCTCAGGGGGAAGGTGGTTTTTTTGTTGTTCTTCTCTTTTTTCTTCTGAAGGCCAGCCATCTGGAGCGGAGCCAGCCTGCCCCTCAGCAGTTTCAGAGGCTGCAGGTGGCTGAAGGCTTCCCGTGGAATGTCACAGAGCGCCCAGGCTGTGAGTCAGAGATCCTTAGGTCACTTGTGGTTTTCTCTCATGGTTTTGCTGTGACTATTCACTTGTTTTTACTTAACAAGAAAAGCAGGTGTTTGGGTGCCTGTTGGAAACCCTGCTCCTGCTCCGAGCTCCGTCCTGCAGCCCCACGGCTGCCCCGTGATCTGGCACTAAATGGGGGATGACATAGGGGTGGCCACAGACCCTTTCACAGGCACCCCCGGGCACCATGGCACCCGAAGCACGGGACCCTGTGGCACTGTGAACGGGGCCAGTGTCTGGAGTGGTTGCTCACGGGATGAATTTGCTCCCTCGCTGGGCCAGACGCAGGGCCCCCAGGCCCTCTGAGCGACCCCTCCCTGTCCCATGGGCCCCCAGCCCCCCACCCCCCCACCCCAGCGACCCCACCCTGCCCCATGCGGAAGCAGGCACTGCTCTGACCTTGCCTTCAATTTTCTCCAGGCAGCCCGACTGGGCTGACAGTTTTCACCTTGGGTTCCCTTGCTTTTTGGATGAAAATAAAAGCAGTGCGTTTGTCCAAATGCCGCTTTGAGCTCTCTTTCCACCAGGGCCAGACCCTGCAGCTTTTCCACCCTCCCGAGGCCACAGCACGCACACACTGGGCTTTCAGCACGGAAGCATGAGAACCCACCTCTCCAGCTTCTCCAGCCGGCGTTCCCAGGCGTCTGGGCCTGAAAAGATGAGTTTCAGACTTTCCTGCAAAGACCTTCGAAATGGCAAGAGTTGGCTCCAATCAAGGCTGCTCTCTCCACTGGGGTGGGGGCCGTGTGGGCTGCCAGCCTCGGCCTGCAATTGGCTGGGATCTGCCACGAAACACAGACCAGGAGCCTTTTTGTTTGTTTTTGTTTTAAATATATCTTTACTGATTTCAGAGAGGAAGGGAGAGGAAGAGCGAGATAGAAACATCAATGATGAATCATTGATTGGATACCTCCTCCCTGCTCCTCCTTCCCCACCCTCCCCCTGGGGATGGAGCCCGCAACCCAGGCATGCACCCTGGCTGGGAATTGAGGGGTGGCAGGTTGGTTCACAGGTCAATGCTCAATCACTGGGTGACACCACCCAGGCCAGACTGGGAGCATTTTTACCGGGAGTTAAAGGTGCCCCAAATGTCTGCCTCTCTGTGTCTAGCTTCTGTCTGTCTGTCTGGCAGTAGCTCCGGGATATCAGCCCCCAACATGCTTGCTTGCCGCTCACCTGCCCAGCCGATCTCCTCATCCAAGACCAGGCATGACAGGAGCACTGAGGGTTGTTGCCCAGAGGAGGGGCCAAGAGGAGGGGAGAGCCCGCAGAGCAGCCATGCACGACCTCCTCTGTCTCACTGGCTTCCATGATGTCTGGGTGAGCTTGGCTGCATGCGCTCCGGGTCCCTTTCTCAGCTGGTGACAGTGTCTTCCTCCCACTCTCCCATCATGCCCAGTGACCACCACCTTTCCTTCCTCCACAGTCAGTCTGTCCTTCTCTCCACGGAACGAGTTCTCATTTTGTGCAGAGACAAAGGAGCCCGGGGGCCAGTGCAGTCCCTCTCGGCACCAGCCCAGCGCCCCTCAAAGCGGTCAGGGGGCCTGGAGCTGTGGACACAGGGGAGCGATTTCCTTATTTGGACCGGGAGTCTGAGCTTGCTCTGAGCGGGCAGCGACGAGGAAAACAATGCAACAAGTGCGCTGGAGAGAGCAGGACCGGCTGCGCCTAAAACCCTTTGGTGTGTGTCCATGGGGGACTTTCTTCCTCAGCTCTCGAGGTCACCTCGAGCGGAGGAAATCGCTCCCCTTTCCCCAGAGGGGCAGTGTTGGGGTGAACCTTTGTTTTGCTCCACCCAACTTGCCAGCCTGTCCCCCAGGAGGAGCGTGCCATGTCTGACTGGGAGGCTGGGCCCCATGCTCAGGAATGTGGCCACCTGCCATTCCGGAGCTCTCCTTCATGGCCACGTGCACCTCCCCACGAGTCTCACCCACGGGGAGAAGGTGGGGCTGTCTCTGCTTCCTCTCCAGAGGGCAAGCACGCCTGGGTGGAACCAGACTCTCCGACGGCCCAGTTCCTCCCCACCATGTGCTGGGCCCGAGTGGGCCCGGGTGCCACCTTCCAAACAGCCAGCGGATCCAACCTCCCCTCTGGCCAGCCCAGGGCCCTGGCTGCGGAGGTGATGCTCGGAGCCTCCAGGTTGGTTTCTGGGACCCACAACGTTCTCCAGTTCAGCTATTCCGTGGAGCTGTGAACTTGGAGAGTGTGAGGCCAGTCATTCCTCATTTCAAGTTTCTTTCATGCATGAGCTGTAAGATTTCAGGGCAATTTTTTTTTTTTTCTTGACCACCCCCTAATTCTACGTAGTCCTGGAAGTGATGCCACTCATTCATGAGTTCCCTTCTGTGTCCTTGTAGTCACATCTCACCAGCTGCCCTGGCCTCCGGCCCAGACCTAGAAGATAGTAATCAATCCGCATCCTGAGGGAGGAATGCAAGCCTTGGGCAGAAGATTAAAGTCTAGACTTTAAGGTCAATGGTTGAATATATTGATAAAAGGTGCTAACATTTAATATCTATAATGATAAAAGGGTAATATGCTAATTAGATCAGACATCTTCTAGATGTCATTCCGGATGTCTTTCCTGACCAAGCCAGGTGCCTGTGGGGCGGGAGGTACTCTGCTGGCGGCACCTGGAAACGCCTGCCGCCCCAGAGCGATCGGAGAGGAACAGCGGATGCCGATTTCTACCATTTCTACCAGTGGCACAAGGCTGAGAGGAGCCGAAGCTGGTGGCGGCTCCCAGGAAAGCCGTGGCGAGGGTGGCGGTTTCTCCCGCATCTGACCCGAAACAGCCATGGGAGGGCAGGGGCTCCAGGCCCTAGCTTGGGAACACTGTTTGCAAGCTCCACACACTGTTCTGAACTCTGGGATGTGAGCTCTTGCATTTGCAGCCCAGCATTCCTCCCTTTGCCATTTTGGAGCCAAAAATACCTCCATAAAGGGGTGGTGATAGTTTTCCCTAAAAAGTACTTGGTGCGGTGCCTGGGACCCAGGGTGCGCTCAGCGGACATGGCTGCTGTGACCACTGCCTGCCTTTCTCGCGAGCTTTACCCCTTCACACAGGAGACGCGTGTGTTCTTTGCCATCGGAGTGACTGTAAGGCTCCCACCGGCCTGCACTGTGAGCGCTTCCCCAGTGACCTCCCCCTGACCCGCCCAGCCTCCTGAGGGAAGGACCTTGGTGGTCACTCTTCTAACAGTGTAGCATCTATTCGGATGGATAGACAAGTGCCTTGTTTTAAACACAATATTTTAAGTTTGTTTATGCAAACACATTTTGGGTGGCTAACATAATTATTTAAAGATTTCTGTGACTCAGGGATTCTCTAACACCCTCTTCTGGACGCTGCGAGCTAAGTTCTGTCACTCCATGTGGAAACGTTCACTGCTTCTCCATGATCTGAGCCACTGAATGGAAAGATCCCAGAGCAGCTCAGGATGGGCTCACGGCCAGGCTGTTTCAGGGCCACAGTCACTTCGTTAGAGGGTTTATTTTTTCCCCTTTAGTGTCTGTCATGTTTCCATGGAGAAATGATACAGAGATGTTTAGGACTTGCTGGGATCCAGGAGCCACATGAAATTCCCAAGAACGGCCACATGTGGGTGCCCGCTGTCCGCTGGATGTTCCAGGAGGACGCAAGGCCAGCCAGTGTGGCGGCAGCACCGGGAAGAAGGTGGTCCCGGCAACACCAGCAGCTGGTAAACGTTATGTTTCCCAAGAACTTGCAGTGACAGAGGGGAAAGGAGCCACTTGTTAAGTGATTGCATCAAAACCCAAACCCTGAGCTCGCTGGATCTTGCGAGTTGGCTGTGAGGACCACAGGCAGGAGGCAGAGCCTGCAAACCTACATCCCCATCATGGCGAGAGGCAGGGGCCTGGCTGAGAGGTCAGAGGGGAGGAGGGTCTTGACGAGCAAGGAGGAGGTGGGCTACAGGCAAGGGACAGGGGACGCCACAGCAAAGTCCTCATGTGGCTGTTCCCCATGAGCCAGCCCGATCGTGTCACCCTGCCGGTCCTTCCCCCATGACTGGAGGCCATCAGTCGCTGACCTCTTGTTCGCTGGCCCCTTAGGCTCTTCCATGTCCTGTGCACGTGGTTCTCATGTTTATTTCCAGGCTCTGCGAAAGGCAGCCTGCACGCACTCTAGTCCCATAACCAAAGGGTCAGCTTAACGAGCACGTGGCTCCACAAAGAAATTTATTCTATTTGTACTTTTCCACTAATAGCGATAAAGCATTTGTTTTAGGGAGGGCTGTGCTGTCCATCTTCTTGGGCTGTGATATGTTTGTCTGAATGGATCTACTCAGACTCGTGTGGCTTAGCAGACATGGTATTGACTTTTTATTTACAGATTCATTTATCTAGAAAAAACAGTTTGTCTTAAAACTGTGAGGAAATGGCAAAGAATGCATTTTGCTTCCATACTGACCGCTCTCCACGTGCCATTGGCCCGCGTGGCAGCCATGCCCTCCCAGTACCCCTGGGAGAGGAGGGGTGAGTGGGGGTCCAGTCTTCCCCTTGGGGCCTGGTGACTGGAGGTTGGGCCACCCACCCCTGTGGCTTCTGGGGTTCAGGCAGAGGACACCCTCCACCTTCTTCTGAGGCAGGCCCACTCCCTTTCCTGCTTCCTCTAACGGTTATTAACACACGTCACTGTGCTAATTGCTGCTGGTCTTAATCCCTTCTAAGGGGAACATTTTGGACGTTCTTGTAAAAAATAGAAATAAAAGGAAACAGAAAGAAACTTGTATTATTTCAGGAGGAACACATGCTTATTGTTGAGCATTTGCATATTGTCTCTTAGCTGGAGATCCTTTTGGTTCTCCTTATTTTAAAATTTTATTCTGAAATCATTATAGGTTCACAGGAAGTTGCAAAGATAGTGCAAAGAGCTTGTGTGTACCCTTCATGCAGTTGAGCCCACTGGATATATCTTACATGATTATGGCACATATCAGATCAGGCAGCTCACTCCTGGGTACACGTGTTCTATAGTTCCCTGATGCTTCATCGCACGCGCAGAGTCCTAAGGCCACCACTGCAATACACACAGAACTGTCCCATCACCACAAGGACCCCTTCTCTCCCCACCATCCCCAGCCCCTCATAACCTCTAACCTGTTTTCCAAGTCTATATTTTGGTTATCATGAAAATGTTAGGAAAAGAGAATCATAGCGTATGTGACTTTAGAGATGGTGTTTTGCTGTTATTAATCCTCACCCGAGGATATTTCTTCCATTGATTTTTAGAGAGAATGGAAGGAAAGGGTAGGGACAGAGAGATTGAGCCTGCAACTGAGGTAAGTGCCCTTGACCAGAATCTAACCCACAATCCTTCAGTCCATGGGCTGACACTCTAACCACTGAGCCACTGGCCAGAGCTGAGATGGCATCTTTTTTACTCAGCAGAATTCCTTTGAGACCTGTCCAACTGGTTGAGGGTGCCTGTAGGCAATTTCTTGCTGAGTAGTACTCTGTTTTTGATGGTTAATTTTATGCTATTGTGATGAGGTCACAATGGTACCTACATATTTGGTCAAACATTATTCTATGTGTTTTAATGAAGGTATTTTAAAAGAAGAGATTGACATGTAAATCAGTAGATTTTGGTAAATGACCCTCCATAATGTGGGTGGGCCTCATTCAATCAGTTGAAGGTCTTAATAGAAAGGATTGATCTCCCCCCAAAAGAGGGAGTTCTGCCTGCATATGGCCTTCATACTTGAGCAGCGACATCACTTCCCTGGCCTCCAGCCTTCCAGTCTACACATTTAGGGCTTGCCAGCCTCCTTAATTTTGTGCGCTAATCCCTTAAAATATTGCTCTTTCTCTCTGTCTCTCATTCATAGTATGGCTGTACCAGTGTGTTTAACACTCATTCATTGAAGGATATTTTGATTATTTCCAGTGTTTTAACATTTTTTTTTTTTAAAAAGCAACAATAAAAAATTGTGTATGAGTTTCCATGTAGACTTGTTTTTATTTCTTTGTTTTGTTTTGTTGATTCTATAGGGTTTTCTATAGAGACCATCTTGTCATCTTCAAAGAGCAACATTTTATTTTCTTCCTGATCTATGAGCCTTTCATTTACTTTTCTTGTCTTATTGCCATAGCAAGAAATTCCAGAGCTATGTTGATAATAGTGGTGAGAGCAGACAGCCTTATCTTGCTCTTGATCCTCTGTGGAAAGCATTCAGGTTTTCATAATTAAGTTTGATGTTAGCTATAGTTTTTAGTAGCTATTGTATATCAAGTTGAGGAAATTTGCCTTTATTCAGTTTCCTGGAGGTTTTTTTTGTTTTGTTTTGTTTTGTTTTGTCAAGAAAGGGAATTAAAATTTGTCAAATGTGTTTTCTGATAATGTTAGTTGATCTGATAATGTTATTTCTCTTCTATCATCTGTTAATGATGGAATACACTGACAGGTTTTCAAGTATTGAACCAAATTTGCATCTCTGAATAAGCCCCACTTGATCATGTGGCATTCTTTTTATATGCTGCTAAATTTTTTCATTAATATTTTGTTAATGAATTTGTCATCTACTAGAGGCTCCTTGCAGGAAGATTCCTGCAATAGGGCTTCCTGCTGCGGTCTCCATTGCCCCACCTGCTTCTCTCCTTTCTCCCTGCCCTGCCTGCTTCCCTTCCTTCTCCACCGCCCCGCTTGCTTCTCCACAGCTTCGCTCCCTTCTGCAGCAGTTGCCTTTTTCTACACTGTCTTTAGTCTTCACTCTTGCCTGAATATGCAAATTAACCGCCATCTTGGTTGGGCTAATTTGTATACTCACCCTGATTGGCTGGTGGGCATGGCTTGTGGGTGTAGCGAAGGTACAGTCAATTTGCATGTTTCTCTTTTATTAGAGAGGATATTTATGATATATTGGTCTGTAGTTTTCTTTTTTTGTACTGTCTTTGTCTGGTTTGATATCAAGTAATACAAAGTTCATAAAAAATTGAGAATGTTTCCTTTTTTATTTTCAGGAAGAAATTGTGTTGAATTTGTGTTAAACATTTTTAAACATTAGTTAAAGTTTCTTTCAATGAAATAATATGAGCCTGGAGATTTTTTTCAGGGAATTTTAAAATTATTAATCGAATCTACTTATTAGTCATGGGGCTATTCATAGTATCTATTTCATATTGGGTCAGTTATTTTCAAGGAATTGGTTCACTTTATCTAAGTTGTCAAATTGATGCAAGTAATGTTGTTTACAGTATTTCCTTGTAATCCATGTGGTGTCTGCTGCATCTGGAGTCTTATCATGTTTCTTTAGTGATCTTGGTAATGTGTATCTTCTCTCTTTTTTTTTGTCAGTCTTGCTAGAGGTTTGTTCATCTTATTGATCTTTCAAAGAACCAGCTTTTTGTTTCATTGATTTTCTCCGTTGGTTTTCTGTTTCCAATTCTAATCATGTCTGCGTTTCCTGATGTCTGACTTCTGGTGCTCCTCCTCCCCGCAGGCAGGCGAGGCTTGAACTGGGTCATGGAAACAGAAGGGGTGGGGGAGGAAACTGTTTCCATCCTTCTGTTTGGAGGGCTGTGGACGGGAGGGGTGGAGACGTGGCAGGAAACAGCCGATGTCACGGAGAAGGCATTCCTGCAGATCCAGTGTGTTTACTGTGTTTCTGACTCCATGTTGCATGTGGGCTGAGCCGGAGGTGGTGGGGGCAGACCCAGGTGCCCTGGGGAACACATCTCACCTAGACCCCCTGAGGCAGTCAGGTAGAGAGGGAAGGGCACGCTGAGACTCTGTGGGCCTCTGTGTCTCAGAACACAGCCCCACCCCCTCTGCCAGCACCCACCTGGACAGCTCTGGATGCCTTCACTTGCATCTAAGGAACCTTGCTCAGGTTCCTGAAAATGTTTGTGTTTGGGGCAAACCGCCTTTTGGATCCAAGAATGTTTTTTCTCTTTGCAGTGGTGAGGTGGGCGGGTGGCCCCAAGCCTGACCTGCCAGGAGTTCTCTGCTCCTCACCTGCCCAGGTTGTCCGGGGGCCAGCAGGGGAGCACAGCCCGAAAGCACAGCAGGGCACCCCCTTTAACAGGAGAGCCCTGGCTGCCTTTCGCATGTGAATACACGGGCGGGTGGGGGGGTGGGGACGCTTACCAGATCCTTCTGGAGTTCACACAGCTCTTATAAAATGGCATTTTGATGAGCTGAGCATAAATGAGTTGGAAACACTCAGATAACATTTCCCCAGGGTTAAAAAACCGAGAGGAAAGTGCTTGGCAAAGGGTTGAAGGGGCCGGGCCAAGAGTTTGAAAGATGATTTGAGATGCTGAGATGAACCTAAACTAGCACCAGCTTCTACTGTCTCGGCTGCTGCAGGGAGCCCGGGAGAGAGGGCCTTGGCAGGTGGGTGCTCCTTTCTCTCCTCGGGAGGGGCAGGCCACATGAAACCCTGGTCATCTACATGGGCCTGCTGTCAGATTGTCTGTCCATCCACCCATTCAACACGTGAGCACTTGTCAGGCTCAGTGTGTGCACAGCTCTGGGAGGACAGAGGTAGGAGCCCTGCCCACTAGAGCTCAGTGTCACATGGTAGAAGCTTGTGGCATAGCCTGGGGACAGGCCAGCCCCTTTGAGACTATGTGGAGACTAGCTGGCCACTTTCCAATGACACCCCAGTATCAGGATGACTCCAAGTGGGACCAGAGACCCTGAAATGAGATGTTACTTGGGATGCAAAGTGAAGGAAGGAGATCACCCTGCATTTCAGCCCAGAGCTGCACAAACAGGCTTCACTAGAGCAGAATGCAGAGATCACAGCTGTGGGAGGTCACCTCTACTCCAAACACTGCGATAGGCCCACTGCTTGCTCTCCATGCAGCCCCCGCCCAGCCTCTGTGGCAGGCACTCCCTCCCCCTGCAGGAGGAAGAGGCTCGGCCTGAGGTACCTGGCTGGAAAGAGGGAGGGGAGCTGGAGCTGAGTCTGGGCTCAGTGGCCCCTGCATGAGGCGATGGGCTCTCTCCAGCAGGTGAGAGCAGAACCAGGGCTCCCATTGCTACAAAATCCAGGCTCTGTCCTCAGACCAGATGGAGTGTCCGACCTTCACTGGGAAGAGAAATGCTGGGAAGAAGGAGGCTGCATCTGCCAGGACAGGCTGCCCAGGAGGCCTTGGTACAGAGACAGACTCTGGGAAGAGCTTGGGAAGCCATAGGACCTGACTTCCGCTCACACGGACTCATTCTGCCTCAGAGGGGACTTTTAACACATGGACTTTTTTTCTCTCTTGGACACAGTCCTGATTTGGGCCAGTGGCTACATTTAAATGTCGGGGGCCCTGAGACAAATATTTCAGTCCTTTGTTCCTCACTTAGCCCTCTGACCCGCCACCTGAGAAACCCCTCGCCAATGTGCCCTGCTGGATCCTTTGAGTGACGTCCACACCCCAGCTGCTTCTAAATGCAGAATCACTACAAATTCGACAGCTACCGATGCGACGGAGCTGGGCCACGGTGCTGCCCCTGGAGCTCCCAGGAAGCCGCAGGGTTTGCGCCCTGCTTGTCTAGGCTCTTGGGGAAGTTTTAAATGAGTCAAAGTACAGTCTTCTCTGGAATCCTGCGCGACTGCATGTATTTTCAACCAGGTTAAAACACACACACACACACACACACACACACACACACACACGATGTTTACATGGCAAATGGAGTTCGGCTCAGGCTCCGGCACTAAACAGGGACAGATGTTCACCCAGACGGATATGAAGGGGAAGGCTGGACAGTCCTACAGGATGGGACCCTCCTTGAGTTCTGACTTTATGTGACAGCTGCTGTCAACGTCCCTCCCATCACGGTGACAACAGGAAGGGCCTCACTGAGTTCCTGAGGAGGCCTTGCCCACTGGTGAAACCCGCCCCCGGATGAGACGCTTGGAGAGCATGGGAGGGGGCCGCAGGGCCCACAGCCTCGGCGTGGTCGTGGCCGCTCCTTTCTTTTCCTCTGAGAACACAGGACTGTTAGAAATCTAGAAACTTCTGAGACCCTTCCAAAATTAGCCCCTTTGAAACACAGCAGGTTGCGATGGTTTTCCTGGACAGGTGATGTTTTTCTTCGAAAACTGCTCAAAATGAGAAAAGTACTGTCACATTCCAAAACAGCCACCAGCGAAAATAGCCTTGAAAGAAATGGGCGCCTCAGCAGGGCAGCTGCTCTCAGCCGGGCCCTTTCGTAACTGCTGCTGATTTCTACATACAGACGGGGTGCGGAGTACCGTTGGCTTACGAGCCCCAAGCACCTCGGGGATAAAACAAGAGTCTGTCTTCCGCACAGTGGCGGGCCCTCTGTTGTCAACAATCCCGGCACAGGGTCTGCCGGGAGCCCTGAGGCAGGGGGCTGAGGGGTGGGATCTGAGGATGCGGGGACCAGGGAATCCTGTCCTCTGTCCATCCATCCACAGTCCAAACAATGTTCTGCCCAAGAACGGCCACAACCAACAGTGCAGACCGCTCAGAGAGCTGGCCCCCTGTCAGGATGTATGTTCCCGTGATAAACGCGCCCCCTTGTCCGGGGCATGGTCACGGGGCCAGGAGAGTGTGTGAGATGTGGGAAGCTGGCTCCTCACAGGTGAAGACCTGTCAGTGACCAGCTATGTACGGAGGCCCACCTAAGTGTGACAATTCCATGTACATGGGCCGGCAGGGTGTGGGCACCGTGATGCACGAAGGGTCAGAGAGGTCTGGACAGGGAGGAATGCCAGCTGTGTGTCCTCCGCACCATCCGGCCCAAGGTGCGGAGAGAGGATGAGAGTTTGGGCCCTGAAGGCTGTGTGTTTAGTCCCCACAACGCTTTAAAAAATTATTTCATTTTGTTTTTGTTTATTTATTAGCACATTATATATTTTAAAATATATATATATATATTTAATTTCTTTATTTTTTTATTTTATTTTTTAAAGTAATTCTCTGCAGAGAGCAGGAAATATATATATATATATATATATATATATATATATATATATATATATATATTATTGATTTTGTACAGAGAGGGAGAGAGATAGAGAGTTAGAAACATCGATGAGAGTCATCGATCAGCTGCCTCTTGCACACCCCCTACTGGGGATATGCCCGCAACCAAGGTATATGCCCTTGACCAGAATCGAACCCGGGACCTTTCAGTCCCCAAGCTGAAGCTCTATCCATTGAGCCAAACCAGTTTTGGCTTTAATTTCTTTATTGATTAAGGTATTAAATATGTGTCCTCACCCTCCCCATTACTCCCCACTCATGCCCTCATCCCCCATTACCCCCCTGCCCAACCCACCCACTCATGCCCTCACCCCCCTGTTGTCTGTCTGTGTCCATTGGTAAGGCTTATATGCATGCATACAAGTCCTTTGATTGATCTCTCCCCCTTATCTCCCCTCCCCTACCTTCCCTCTGAGGTTTGACGGTCTGATTGTTGCTTCTCTGCCTCTGGATCTGTTTTTGTTCATTAGCTTGTGTTGTTCATTACATTCCATAAATGAGTGAGATCATGTGATATTTATCTTTCTCTGACTGGCTTATTTCACTTAGCATAATGCTCTCCAGTTCCATCCATGCTGTTATAAATGGTAGGAGTTCCTTTTTCCACAGCGTAGTATTCCATTGTGTAGATGTACCACAGTTTTTTTAATCCATTCATCTACTGATGGGCACTTAGGCTATTTCCAAATCTTAGCTATTGTAAATTGTGCTGCTATGACTTTCTTCAAAAAACTAAATATGGGACTCCCATTTGACCCAGAAATCCCACTTCTAGGAATATACCCCAAGAAGCTAGAAGCACCAATCAGAAAGGATATTTGCACCCCTACATTCATAAAAATATTTTTTTATTGATTTCAGAGAGGAAGGGAGAGGAAGTGGGATAGAAATATCAGTGATGAGAGAGGATCATTGATCAGCAGCCTCCTGCAGACACCCCCTCCCCCGCCACTGGGGATTCAGCCTGAAACTAGGCATGTGCCCTGACCAGGAAGTGAACAGTAACCACTGACCAACACTGGCCGGGCTAGTCCCCACAACTCTTAACTCCTTGACTCATCCTCATCCGTCATTGCAGTCCTCAGAGGGAGAGACTGTTAAGGCGTTCAGGTTACCCAGGTGGACCAGGTAAGGTCAGGTGACGTGCTCAGAGCTGCCCGCCGATGAGGAGCAGTGCCAGGACCAGGCCACGGCGGCCCAGCCTCAAAGCTTGTGGTAGAGCTGCACTTTGGGACCCTGCAGAGCCAGTGCTGTCCTGGCGATGACAAACATGAAGACCCAGGTTCTGGGGCCCCCTGGCCCAGGGACACCCCTCACGTGGCCCAGGACTACCCAGCACTTCCCAGGACTCCAGTCCTCTGCACACAGTGTGGGCCTGCCATTCACTGTGTCTGCAAGACCTGCTGAGGGCTGGCCTCAGAGACTCTAAAAGCTGTTCCAGACTGGTGGTGTGCAGGCAGCCTTGTCTCCTTCGCATTCTCTCTGCCTGTTTTTGGGCACCGGTGCCAGGTGCCTCACGTTTGACCCTGTGCAGGCAGCACTTGCTGTCCCATGTCACAGAGAAGGCAGCAACCTCGCCAGCAGATGACCCTGCCAGCCCCGCGTCCCTCCACGCACGCTCTGGCTTGAGCATAGCAGGAAGTGGGGGTGAGTTCAGGGAATGGTTTCCTGCATTGAGATTCCTCTCAAATGGTCAGATACAGATTGGCTCTCACCCATTAGCACGCGGGGCCTGGCAGAGACCCTGTGGAGTGTGAAGGGGAGGGGATGACATGTGTTTCTTCCCTGCTGAGTGGATTTATTGGGGAGACGCTGGTTAACAAAATTATACCGGCTTCAGGTGCACAATTCTATAACATCATCTGTATCCTATATTGTGTGTTCACCACCCTACATCAAGCCTCCGCCCATCACCTCTGATTTATCCCTCTGATCCCCTCCTCCTCCTCCCCTCCCCTCACCAATCACCACACTGTGGAGTGACAGGTTCGGTCTCCCCCGGTCGTCTTGGGTTTTGCATGGCAAACAAAGTTGCTCTGGTCCTTGGGCGTGCGGCCTCCCAGCAGTGCTCCTCCCACCCCAGCGTGCACGTGGCTATCTAGAGTCTTGCTGGAAGGCAGGCCCAGGCCCGGCAGTTCTGGGTGGGGCTGAGATTCTGCATCTCCTCCCAGCTCTCAGCGGGCGTGGGTGCTGCCGGCCAGGACCACACTATGAGGAGTGAAGGTTTCGGTAATCAGAGCTCCTTCTGAGAGCAGTGTCCGCTGGGAGATGACAGCGAGGCCCACCTGTGCAGCCCCAGGTGCCCCGGAGCGCCTCGTGGTGCCTTGCGGGGCCCGCGGTGTCCTGATGGGAGGAAGGCTGGGAAGAGACTCCGATGGGAGGCCCTGCACAAGACATTTTCAGAATAGGCTGGGTTTTATTTTGGTCCCTGAAATGTAGCCAATTTGGCCACAGAAGAGATTGTCAGCTCCAGAATAAGTTTTATTTTCTGGCATATTGAAATAATTACAAGCGAGGGAGCTTTCCCTGCTCTTTTTGAATAAAGCAGACAACGAGGCAGGCTAAGCCACTCTGGTAGGCAGGACTCTAAAATGACTGCCAAGACCCCCCTCCCCCAGCCACACCCCCTGCACCACCGCCGGGCACACCTTCTCCCAGTTATTCAATCAAACACGAGTCCAGGTGCTCTGGAAGGCATTTTGCAGCCGCAGTGAAGATCCCCCAGCCGGTGGGCTTGAAGGAACGGAGCTCACCCGGGGTGAGCCTGGCCTAAGCAGGTGAGCTCTTGGAAGGGACTGGCTCTTCCGCGGGGGAGAGATTTAAAGTGTGAGAGAGACGTGATGTGACAGAGATTCTCATTTGCTGGTTTTGAAGCTGGGAGAGCTCGCGTGGCAGGCAATGCTGCCGGTCTCTGGGAGGTGACAGCCAGCAGAGAAACGGTGACCTAAATCCAACAGCTCCTTTGTCTGACGATCTGAACTTGCTTGCAGGCAGCATCATCCCTGGAACCTCTAGGTGGAATGCACCCATCTGATGCTTTTATTGAAAGTCTTGTGAGACTCTGGATGGGGAACCCGGCCCTGCCAGCCACTTCAGCTGTGCACTTGTCATCTAACAAGCTGTGAACTGACAGGTGGGCATGGTTTTAAGTTGTTAAGTATTGGATAACCCTATATAATAAAAGGCTAATAAGCAATTGACCCCTGGGGAGTTTGACGGGGGTAAGGGAGACTGGGAGTTTGATCACTTGCTATGATGTGTGCTCACCACCAGGGTGGCATGGAACAAAGAAAGGCCCTGGCCGGCAGCCAGAAGGTCCCGATCCACCCTGATCACTGGCCAGGCCTAGGGACCCTACCTGTGAATGAATTTTGTGCACTGGGCCTCTAGTTATATATAACTAGTAATCCAGGGCATAGATTCATACATTGAAAGAAAATTAAATAAAAGGTGGCCAGCGGGGCAGGACTGGGTGAGATGGGTTGGCTACACCCTGGAGCCAACTCCAGGTCCCTCCCCGGCCAGTGACACCTGGGGTGGTGCCATGGCTCAAAGTGCATCTGCAGAGTGAGCAGGATCCCTCTGGTGGGGGGGGAGGGGGGTCCCTCAGGCTGGCCTGCAGGGATTGGGCCAAAACCAGCTCTCCAACATCCCCTGAGGGTTCCTGGAGTGCATTACCTGAGAACCACCACTGCCAAGTCACTGCAGCTTGGCAGCTCCAGAGTTGAGCATCTGCCCCCTGGTGGTCAGTGTGTGTCATACCTACTGGCCAACTGGACAGTTGCTTAGCCTTTTATACACTGAGTGGCCAGATTATTATGATCTCTGAACACATAATAATCTGGCCATTCACTATATATATATATTTAGAGTCCCGGTGCATGAATTCGTGCATGGGTGGGGTTCGGCCAGCCTGGCTAGGGGGAGGAGACATGGGCGATTGGCCAGCCTGCCTGCTGGTCAAACTTCTGGTGGAGGGGACAATTTGCATATTAGCCTTTTTGTTATATATGATATACACTGAGTGTCCAGATTATTATGCATTCAGAGATCATAATAATCTGGCCACTCTGTATATATAGATGCCATAGAAAACTAGGACAGCCATGAAGGGAGGCCTCTATGACCTTAAGAACACACGTGGTGATGTAGCCCTGTGCACGTGGAGAGAAGCTCACCTTTTCATACAGACCTCAGGGGCCAGAATGATCACAAGTCAAGACTTTGAAATCTGGAAGGCATGGCTTTTCTACCTTAAAGTTAATTTTGTATGTAAATTGGCTTTTCCCCCCCTTTCTTGTAGGAAACACTTAAGGTGATATATGAAGGAAAGAACTAATGTTTTCTAAAAATGATTGTGCCTGAGAAAGACCATTGTAATATTTTAACATCATAGTTATGTTTTTCATAACTCAGTCTGGTAGGAAAAACATAGTTTGAAAATATTTGGTTAACCGCTCTTACTCACAAAGGGGGTGGGGCAGGTGCTGGGCTGGATCAGATGCTGTCGTAGGTGCCCGTGCACTTTTTCGGCGTGTGATTCAAGTTTCTAAAGGAGATCTCAGTTGCTTTCTTAGTCAGCTCAGGATGCCATAACCAGATGCTACAGATGGGGTGGCGTAAGCAACCTGTATTTCTCACACTGAGAGCGCTCTCTCTGGCTGGCAGAGGACTGCTTTCTGATGTCCTCAGATGGCCTTGCCTTGATGTCTGAATGAAGAGAGGGGGAGAGCGGGGCGGGGGCAGGTGGAGAGGGAGGGTGACGGGAATTTATAAGGTCGCTAGTCCCTATCACGAGGCTCTGCCCTCTTGACTTAATCACCCCAAGGCCCACCTCTGAATACCATCATCTTGGACATGAGGTTTTCAACATATGGATTTGAGAGAGGGGGAAGGGGGCACAAACTTTCAGACCAGAGCAAACCTGATCTTCTACTGTTCTTTTCCCAACCAATGGAAGTCCATCCAGCTTTTGGGGGCAAGAACTCTTTGTAGATGAAGAAATTTTTCTTAAATTGATTTTAGAGAGGGAGAAAGAAACATTCATAGAGAAGGAGAAAGAAACATCCATGTAAGAGAGAGGCATCAATGGGTTGCCCCCCTTATGTGCCCCAACCTGGGGATCGAACTGTGATCTTCTGGGGCGCTCAACCTATTGTTTAACTTGTCAGGCTCTTTGTATCTTCCTAGGGTTGATCTCTCTGCTTCCCTTTGAACATGAGCAAGCCCTGCTCCATGGGGACCACCAGTGGCTGTCGGTCTTCCCACCCACTGCTGTCCAAGCAAAATATGGTGCATGCCCTCCCCTGAGTGTGCCCGGGGATGTAGTTACTATGAATATTTTTTTTTTCTAGTCAAACATCTCACTGCTTTTGGTAATAATCAGAGTCCAGAGCACTAAGCAAATCCAAACATCAATATAGTTTTTCAAATAATGGGTAACTTTTATTTCACTTCCAAATAATATTAACAAATTATTTGGAAGTGAAATAAAAATAATCAATCAACAGTTTAATTTGTAAAGTAAAAATCACCCTACTAAAACCTACTCTTGCTGTAACCACCGTTAGTAATTTGTTGATTGTCTTTCCAGAATTTTTTCTCTTCACACACAAACATACACACATACATGAGCATCCCGTTTAGCACACACTGGCCTCTCATATGCACATTTGTTTGCAGCTTGGTTCCATTCTTTAACTCCATGTTTAATGGACACCTTTCCACAGCACTGTGCTCAAATCACCATCATTTCTTTTTTAACAGTCGGGCAGCACTCAATTGTGCAGGGATGGCGTGTGGTTAACTTCACGTGCCAACTTGAGTGGTCACAGGGTGTGCAGATAAAACACTACTTCTGGGTGTGTCTGGGAGGGGTTTGTGGCTGAGATGCACATTTGAATCTGTGGATCCAGGACTGAGCGATGGGGCGGGGCTGCCATATGTGCTTGAGGCCACAGTTTAATTGTGCCCGTGGCTGAGGACTCAGGACACTGCATCTAATTCAGACTCCAGAGTCACTCACCCACAAATGTGAAGCATCTATTCATGCCCAGGTCTATGCTTGGTCTTGTGAAACTGAATTTTTTAACTTATGTTAAATGTTTTTCAAAATGTCATCAATAAGTATTTATTGCCTTTATCACATAACAAATCAGTTTAAAGGGAGAAAATAAAGGATTTCACATTGTTTTCTGTATAGAATAGAGCCACAAAAATCACATAAGCAGTGGAGCAAAGGTGGGCCTCAGTGGTGGCGAGGCCTGACCCCGATCGCACTTTGCGTGACTTAGTGGTTGGAGGTGCCCTAGGGGAAGAATAAAGTTATTTCTTTCTATTTTGCCAAAAGCAGGTATGGGTGGTCTCCCAGTGTTGGCTGGTCATGTGTGTGGCACACACAACTAAGACATGTTTGGGTCCTTGTTATCTCACATCAGATTCATAGTGAAACATACCACCACGCATGGGCATCTGAGCCACAGTCTATTCAGAGTGAAAACCTAAGGCAGGTTCCCAAGACCGAGGTTAAACAGCCCCATCAGCATATCCATGCCTCACAGCCACGCCTCACCGCCAATCCAGTCCCTGGTGCTAGCTGGCTCAGAGTGGAGTCTTGGTTCCCCTGCTAATTCAAGCCTCTGTCCCAGACCTGTGTTGGGAGGGCAGGCTCCGGCAGCTGTGGTGCTGGCAGCGCCAACGCCTCCGTGGGGGCCTGGAGGTCCTGCAGAATGTGGGATCATCGTGCCGCCCTTAGGGGATCCCCACACACTGACCTTCTTATTTCCTTTCCTTCCCGCAGGAGGTCAGTGTCTACCTCCCTAATTTCAAGGGGTTTCTTAACAGACGACTCCTGTGCTCTTTCTCCTTTGTATTGAAAAACCTTTATCCCCTTTTCATAGGAAAAATCTTTTTCTCTCCCTAGTCTGTGTCCTCCCCGATTTAGGTATATATCCTAAGTTCTGGATCAGCTGCTTCCTTTCAGACATAAAGATATGCAATGAAGTTACATTCATTGAGCACCCCTTTGTGCCTTTGGTGTTATATGTTTAGCATTGAGAATACAAAAGAATTGTAGGGTGATACTTTTCAAAAAGGGGTTCACTATCTTATTTTCCCTACCAGAGTGCCTGAAGTTAAGATCATTTTAATAAGCCCTTTGTTCCAATACAATCTTGCTTATAACTCTTGCTACTGTCACCACCATCACTACCACAATCATCACAACTCACACCACTGTCACCAATGCCAGCGCCACCGTGGCCACAGCACACACAATCACCACCTCCATCACCATCACGACCAATGCCTTTATCATAATGCTGCCCCTACTACCACCATCACTACAATCACCACACCACCAGTACCACCATCACCATCATTACTGCCACCCACCTCCTATCTACTTCTACCACCATTCCGATTACCACCATTCCAATGATCACCACCACCATACTAATACCACCATCACCATCATTACTACCACCCACCTCCATACCTACTTCTACCTACCACCATTCCAATGATACCACTATTCCAATGATCACCACCACCACCACCAATACCACCATCACCATCATTACTACCTCCCACCTCCATACTTATTTCTACCACCATTCCTATTATACCACCGTTCCAATGATCACCACCACCACCAGGACCACTGCAATCACCATTACCACCACCACTATCACCATCACCTCCAACTTTACCGTTAACACAACCATCACCATTATCATCGCTACCCTGAGCACCAATATCACATCAGGACCTCCACCCTCTCCACCTCTGAGATTATGATTATACCACTCCCACAATCAGCACACTGCTGCTATGGGCACCACCACCACTGCCACTGCCACCACGTCCAGCAACACTGCCATCACTCTCACTCCCATTTGGCCAAGACTCCATCGCAGAGGCTTTCAAAGGACACCTGTGAAGCCCTCAGACTCCGAGGAACCCCCGCGGGGTGGAGACGAAGGGGGATTTACAGGCCACAGAGCAGAAGAGGCGCTGGCCCGTCCTTGCTGCTCACACTTCAGTCCGAGGCACCCTCCTTGTTTGCTTTTCATATTGGAGTTTCCTCCTAGAAGTCCAACCGAAGGCAGAATTCTAGATCTTAAAGACTGATTTAAACCATCGCACACACAGTGCTCCATCACACTTTACTACACCAGTGAATTCTTCCCAGGGGGCATTTATGAAAATGTAAGTCAAAGGAGAAACACCGCCAACCTGTTTATCATTAGAGATCGGGCCGCCTTGGGTGGTGGCCGGGAGGGGCCAATAGGCACCCTCCTGGCCTGGCCTCCAAGAAGGCGACTGAAGGAAGTGAAAGAGGAGAAGGAAACTGGAGGGCAGCAAAGCCAAATGGTGTTTTGGTTTCCAAGGTGATTCTGGAGTGTGAGAGGATAACCCGAGTTCAGGAAGAACAACTGGACAGTTGGGAGGTTCTCCTGCAGGACTCAGGCAGCGTTCTCTTCCCGGTCACTGCCGGCCCCCTGCCCCCTGTTCTCCTGCCGGCCCCAGCTTCCCTATTCTCCTGCCAGCCCTCTGCTCCCCTGCCCGCCGAGGCTCTCCTGGGAGGCTCTCTCCCCGCACTCATGGTGGCACAGCTTATCTTTGGGGCCTGGGGTGTGAGTCCCGCTTCTTTTGGATAATAAGTGCTGGGGAGCCTTGCTGGGGTAATTGTCTCCCTTGAAGTTTACTGTCTGGGGAAAATGTATCCTCTCATTAGAGAGGAAACACCCTGCTTTGTTCACATCCGCACAGGCCCAGATCTGAGACTCAGGAGCAGGCCCAGCCCTGAGGGCAAACCCTTCACTTGTTTCAGCCTTTGTTTCTTTGCATGGCTTCTTTTTGCTGAGGAGTAAATACATGGGCAGGCATTGGGTGAGGACGGGGAGTTGGAAGCTGGAGAGGGGTGTGCAAGGAGAGAACCAACCTGCAAGGCCTGCTTGGGGGGGGGGGGGGGAGCTCCGTGCCTCCAGAACAGGCAGGGGAGCAAAGCCACCTCCACCGAACACAGCCATTCAGCTTCAAGCCGCCTTTGCCGCGGGAAAACGAGAGCCCATTATTGTCAGATTTCTGACTTCCCCTCCCCTAAAGAAGCCAGAATTAGAATTTTTTAAATGCAGAAAGTCCTGATTTTTAAATGTTGACTACTTATTACTTTAAAAAAAATTACCATACCGTGCAGATCCAATGAAGACTGCCTCCAGATGTCTGGTGTGCTTTCTCCATTCACCTAATAAAGGACTGCTGGTCCCCAAGTGAAGGCACACTCTGTGTCTGAGGAGGACGTGGCTGGTGAAGATCCATCTTCCCCACCAACCACCCTTTAAGAATCTGTTGAGAGGAACACTGAGCTGAACTGGCCCTAGCAGGCAGGAATGTTCAAGGCCCTTCTCTCAGGGGCAGAGAGTTTGCCTTTAGACCATGGTCATGGGGTGGTGAACTTATATTTTAACTGTTTCCAAAGCTAATCGCCCTGCCCTGGTCACCTGCAAAATGAGAGAACTAAAGCGATGCCCAGTTGGTTGGGCATCATTCCATGCACCAAAGGGTTGCCAGTTCAATTCTGGTCAAGGGCACATGCCCAGGTAGTGGGCTTGATCCCCAGTGGAGGGCGTGCAGTAGGTAGTGGATCCATGCTGTGCTCTCACATTAATGTCTCTCTCTCCCTCCCTCTCCCTTTCTTTCTTTCTAAAAAGCAAATATATATATATATATATATATATATATATATATATATATATATATATATATATAATTTTTTTTTAAAAGAAAGCCTGGCCTGTATGGCTCAGGGGTTGAGCATCTACCTATGAACCAGGAGGCCAAGGGTTTGAATCTCAGACCGGGCACACGCCCAGATTGTGGGTTTGATCCACAGTAGGGTGCACACGCCCAGGAGGCAACTAATCAATGATTCTCTCTCATTATTGATGTTTCTATTTTTCCCTGTCCTCTTCTCTCCCTTCCTCTCTGAAATCAATAAAAATATATTTAAAAAATAAAAAGGAGAGACAGGTGAGGAGATTTCAGGGTGTGTGTGTGTGTTTAACACTCTTACTCTAACCTCAAAGCCCAGAGTAAAGAGCTTCTGCAGTTTAGGTGAGGTGGTGGTGGTGGTGGTGGTTGGGGGGGAATAGGGCAGCAGTCATAGTGTCCTCCTCACCCTCAGCCCATGGAGGGCTTGCTGCCACCCCCTAGCCTGTCTCTTTCAGAATCCTCACTTGGAGTCTGTGTTCCCTCCTGCTTATTTAATAGCCAGGCTTTGGGGGAGACAAATGTGGGCAGGTGCCTTTGAAGAGGAGGGCTTGGCCAGAGGAAGTCCTTACTGAGAAAGTTTAGTGGAAACTCCAGGCCTGGAGGCAAACTGTCTGGTGAGTGGAACTCCCACTTCCACTAGCAAAGAAATGCAGCCAAAGACACGGTCCAAAGCAGGAGGCCTGGCGTGGAAGGAGACACGGGTTCGGGGACTGCTTGGACCCTGTCCATCAGTGAAAGATGACAAGTGCAGTCTTTCCGATGTTGATGGAAAAAGCAAGATGAATTATGTCCTGCCCAGAAAACCCTCCCCAGGAGTGCGGGCTGGGCTGTGTCCATCCAGTCCCTCCTGCTGGGCATTTGGCCAAAGCAGTCACCACAAAGGCCGAGAATAAATTTTGGTGGAACCAGCAGAGGGAGGCAGTATCTAGAATGATCCCTGGTCCCAGTCTTTAAAAAAAAATCAATGCAAAAATATCCTCAGGTGAGGATTATAAAGAAAAAAAAAATTAGTCTGCTATATTTGGCCAAATATTTAATTAACTCATCCCTCATGCAATGGCAGGGCCAGACCAATTGATTTCACAGACCTTATATGGCCCCTGGACCGGACATTCCCCACCCATGATTTAGACCATAAGTTACTCCTATTTATTGGGTCCATATACATCGAGTAATTTGTCCAAACATAGGACAAATCAAAGGCCTGCAGTTCCAACCCCTGGAGGAGATGGTTGAAGAGATGGCAGGAGGTGTGCTGTGAGGGTGGAGGGGAGAACAGACTGGACCTCAGAGAAGAGGAGGTGCCGGGGAAAGGCTGGGAGGGGGTCCTGGTGGGAGGGCAGCCAGGAAAGGAAGCCGAGCTAGAAGGCAGGAAGAGGCCAGGGTCTATGGAGTAAGTAGCACCAACCATGATCTTCTGCCTGTGGCCTTGACTCTTCACAAGGGTGAATATTAGGAGGAAGAAGTCGGGACAGGAAAGAAGCTGGCAGAGATGTGGTAGGTGTTCCCCCAGGCCATGGAGTCCATATCTGTTGTGTTACCTCAAAGAAAGCATGCACAGTGGGGCTTACAGCATGGATGGGCCCCCAAGGGTATGAGGCCCTCGGAGAGCATGAGGTGGCATTGTGCGCTCAAGGCCAGAAGCCTGGCTCTGCCCCTCTCTCGCTATGTTTGGCCCTGAGAAATCTCTTTGGCTCCATTGAGCCCCAGTTTCTTCATCTGAAAAGTGGGTCACTAACAGCATGGGTTTTATAGAGTATTAACAGGACCAAAGGGGTAAATACAGGGAAATCCTGGAGGCCCAGGCAGAATAAATGTTTAATAAACACTTACTATTATGCTGGAGGTTTCAGTTCTCCCATAGTTAAAAAGGAAAATTACATCTTGGAAAGTGTTGCTCAGTGGTTGAGCATCAACCTATGAACCAGGAGGTCACAGTTCAATTCCCCGTCAGGGCACATGCCCAGGCTGTGGGCTTGATCCCCAGTGTGGGGCATGCAGAAGGTGGCTGATCAATGATTTTCTCTCATCATTGATGTTTCTATCTCTATCTTTTTCTCTCCTTTCCTCTCTGAAATCAATAAAAAAGATTTTTTAAGTAAAAAGGAAAATTACAGTAGCTTTTCTGCTGTGAAGAGAAGATGGAAAGGGCCACGCGTGTGAAAGTAACTTGGAAGCGTAAACTTGCAGTGCAGTGTTGTTGTTGGAGGAAGCGTCAGTCCAGTTTTGCTGAGGAGACAGAGGGGACATTGGGGACATGGGGAGTTTTATGCCTTGAATTAGGAGAACGAGACAGAGAATCACAGGCCGAGTTTCAAAAGAAAAAACATCTTCTTAAATAAAGCTGTGTGTTTTCCCAGTAGATTTGTGAAAAGAACACACAATCAATCCCCCATCACTCGCCTCTTGTTTAATACCTGTTACCGAGCAGGACGTATAAATACGTCAAACGTAAACAATATCGGGAACGGGTAGGACGTATGAATACGTCCTGGAAATATATGTTGCGCCCTGAGAGGGATGGTATATATTATTTTGTAATCTTTATAATTGTTTGTAAAATTTATAATTTTTTAATTCGATGTTTCCATTTTTTTGTTGGTATTCTTTCCTATTTTTTTTGGTAATTTTGTATTTTCCTTTGTGCTTTATATATAAATAAATGAAAAAATATATATATCATTTATTTTAATTAAGTATAAATAAAAAAATAATATGAAATTACGTCCTCCGGGGTGACGTACTGACAACGTCCTAGTGAAAGAGTAAGCGCCCATTACATGTTGCGTAATTAAAAAGGGAACTCCCAGTTAAAAGGTTAACGAGAGAGGGACTTGGTTTAGAGGACCTGCCGACCACATTGACCACATCGACCGCCGCTGGGTCACGCCAGGGAGAGCGCTGGGGACTCAGCCAGGAACAACCCGACCTTCCACTGGAGAGCAGGCTCCTGGTCTCTGCCCTCTCACCAGCGCGTGTAATCATGGAGGCAACTCAAGCAAGGTCTGTGCAACCATTACACGGGCAGTGGTGGTCAGGCCCTCGCACGGTACAGAGACTCGGTGCGCTCTGCCCGTCACATGACGAGTCTCCAGGTGGCGTGTTCCTCCATGTTTCAGCTGAGTACAGAGCTTCACGCCAGCTCTGAGAGCGCCTTGTTTGGGATAAGGTAGTTGACTACTGTCTGAGTTTCTCATTGTGAATTTCATCACCAGGGCATTGCCGCAGTGATGAGATTACCCCCCTCCCCTTCTGCGGCTCTCCTCACAACCAGCACCGCGTGAGCACCAGCAGGAGGGGTCTGAGTGGGAAAGGTGTATGATAGGTCGTGTTACTGTGTCAGAAGACCAGCGTATGATCGAGAAAAAGAAGCTGGCGAGGAAAAGAGGCCGAGAGACGGGCTGCGAGCCTTCATGCAGCGGCTGCGGGTGGAGGGCACATCTGTTCCAACACACACATTCAGACAGCAGCGGGGTGTCCTGCAGCCCAGCCCAATTCTGACGTCATGCAGAGCTCGCACGGACCCACAGGCTCAGGAGCCCAGTAACGCATGACTGCCTGCCCTTTCAGACACCGTGGGGAGTCCCGGTCCCAGGTGACTCACGCTTCCGTCCCACCTGCCTGCGATTTGGGCGTGATCTCCCCTCCAGTGTCCGTAATTCACTAGAATGACACACTACTCAGGAAAGTGCTACGTTTACAGTCACCATTTATTGTAAAGAGTACAAATCGCTGTCAGATGAGAGATGATGAGGCAGCAAAGGCGGAAGAGGGTGGGGGGGGGTCGGGAAGAGGGGTGGTGGTGGTGTCAGGAGCAGAAGCTTCCATCCAGTAGGATCAGGAGGCGGTGCCCTCCCAGAACCAATGCTTCCGCCCGCCAGGACACCTCCAGCCTTGCTCCGGTCTCGTTCAGGGTTTCAGTGCGGGTGGGCTTGATGCAATCATGGGCCACGTGATTGAACTGGGCTCCAGCAGCCCTGGAGACCCGGGTGGTGAGAAAGTGCCACCTTTCAGATCACGCACTCTGCCTCCTGAGTCTGGCCGTCTTCACCGGTATAGCGAGGCTGGTGACAGGACCTGCCGTTGAGGGTGGTCATCCAAGTTGAACAGGTGAAGCTGGTAAAGGTTTGATGCAGACCCAGCTCTGCAGGAGCTCAAGGAATGGCAGGGCCCAGGGTGACCCCGGCAATGGCTGTACTTCCAGGCTCCATGTGACGGTCTGGGTCAGAACTGGCCAGCTCCATGTGGAAATCTGAGCGCCTTCTGGGCGGTGGTGGCCGGAGCCTGTGGCCATGCACCGGTCACCCCTGACACATGCTGCAGAGGCCACGAGTGGTTTAAAAGCACAACACAGACAGGACAACCTGGATGCTTAGTGACAGGGCTGTGCTCTGAGGAATGTGTCAGACAGCATCATTGTCGGAGCACCTGGGCTACAGTACACACCTGGATGGTACGGCCCGCGCCCGCCTGGGTGGTCTGCACAGCCTGATGCTCCGGGGTCCCGCCCTCACAGCACGGACTGCACTGAACACCGTAGGCAGTTGTAACACAGTGGTGTTTGTGTTTCTAAACATATCTAAACATAGAAAAGGTACAGTACAAATAAAGTGTGAGAGATAAAAAAATAATATACCTGTAACTCTAATAAGAGCGAGGCTCTTATTTGTAATGTAAGCACCTATTATAAATAAGCCTCAATAGGCTGGGCAAAGCTCAGGGGTGGTTTTTTTTTGTTTTTTGTTGTTTTTTTTTTTTTTACAAGAAATCTGATCTTTCATGAAGTCTGTGAACCTCTGTACCCTCTGAAGATTCTCGAAGGGTGAGGGGCTCAAAAACTCTAAGAGCCTTGTCAGTTGCCTTCTTAGATTTTCTTTCTTCTCTTCTGGTGGAGAGCCTTGACGGTCTTTACGTTTTGCAGCAGGTAATGATCAGATTTGGTAAAAGAAATCCAATACTGTTCCCTCAGATTGACTGCGGAGTGGCCTGGCTGAGCAGGCGGCCCTGGCAGTCTGCAGCGCGGCCCGAGGTTCTCCTCCGGGCACCCTTTCTTTTCATTGAGCTTAACCCCTAGCTGCGCCATTATTGAAGGGAATCACTGAAACGGCACTTCTGAGAGAAATAAACACCACAGCACTGGCCTCCCTCTTTGGAGCCGGTGGGCGCGGTGGGTGGGAGGGGCAGGGCGAGTTGGTGCAGGGCTAGCAGTAGCCAGAGCTCCTGGCATGTCCCCCCCTCCCGGGACAGCACCTCTGAAGCCATTGATTCTGGCTCTTCTGGGCTAACTGAGACCTGGCAGCTTTCGCGTTAAGCAGGCGGTTCCCTGTGTGGCTGTGCTTTGTGAAGGAGCTGGTTCCGCTAGTTGCACACAGAGGTGGGTGGCTGTGAGTGACCTTGAAGGGTTATTAACAGACTGTGCACTGTACAGAATGGGCTTATAACCACCTCACAGCTGACCTATAGCACTCCAAATTGGGCACACATTTCTTTATCACAGTTGAAAGCTTATATCTGAGACATGCCGTGATGATAAAGCAAGCCTCTTTTTGGAGAAGGAGCAGCTATACCCCATTGTAGACCTTCCCAGAATTGGAACATTTGGGGTCCAGTGATTTACGATGGGGAGGTCTCTGGGCCAGTTTATATTCAGGTCCCCACATTTGAGTGCTTAGAAGAAGCAAGAAATACTCACGTGAGCCCTGTCTGTCAGCCTGCTTCTGGAATGCTCCAGAGAGAAAGGAGGAGGGTTTCAGCAGTCCCAGCTGGGGAGCAGCTCTTGCAGGATGCTACTGAATTCCCTCCAGCAGCCCCGGCGCACAGGCAGCCCTGGGTTAGTGCCCGGAAATGCCAGCACAGCCCTGGCCAGGGGCTCAGGTGGGTGGACTGCTGTCCCATCACCAAGCGATTGCTGGTTTGATTCCAGGGCACATACCTAGGTTTTGGGTTTGATCCTGTCAGGGTGCATACAGGAAGCAACTGATCAGTGTTTCTCTCTAAAAAAAAAAAAAAAATCAATAAAAACAAACCAAACCAAACACATCCTCAGGTGAGGATAAAAAGTAAAAAAAAAAAAAAAAAAAAAAAGGAAGAAAGAAAGAAATGCCAGCACACTCAGTTTTCCTATCGCGTGCAACAACCTGCACTTGAAAAGATCTCTCTAAGGGACAGGCCTTCACTAGGCTAGTAATTCGTTTAATAGAACAAAGAGCAGGATTTGAGGGTGGAATTAAATAGAACTTTGCCAGGCATATGTGAACCTCTGAAGAGATCATCACTTATAACTGCTGAAATTTTGTGTGTGGTCACTTCCATGAAAAATTTGGCATGAGACTTTATTTATTTATTTATTTATTTTAATATATTTTATTGATTTTTTACAGAGAGGAAGACAGAGGGATAGAGAGTTAGAAACATCGGTGAGAGAGAACCATCGATCAGCTGCCTCCTGCACACTCCCCACTGGGGACATACCCGCAACCCAGGTACATGCCGTTGACCGGAATCGAACCCGGGACCATTCAGTCCTCAGGCCGATGCTCTATCCACTGAGCCACACTGGTTTCGGCGGCATGAGTTTTTATTAATAACTCATGGCCCGTTGCACGAAATTTGTGCACAAGTTGGGTGTGTCCCTCAGCCTGGCCTGCACCCTCTCCAATCTAGGACCCCTCCAGGAATGTCCGACTGCTGGTTTAGGCCCAATCAGTTGGACATCCCTCTCGCAATCCAGGACTGCTGGCTTCTAACCACATACCTGCCTGGGTGCCAGCAGTCCTGGATGAGCCTGCCTCATCACCCCTAACCACTCTGCATGCCAGCCTGATCAACCCCAACTGTCCCCACCCCCTATGCTGGCCAGCTTGTCCCCACCTGCCCTTCCTGCTGACCTGTTCACCCCCCCTGCATTCTCCTGCCGACCTGCTTGCCCCCAACTACCACCCCCACCAGGCTGCTTACCCCTAACTGCCATCCCTCACTGGCCAGCTCATCCCTAACTGTCCACCCTGCCAGCCTGCTCACCCCCAACTACCCCTCCCATTGGCCTGATCTCCCCCAACTGCCCACCCTGCCAGCCTGCTCACCCCCAACTGCCCTCCCCTGTTGGCCTGATCACCCCCAACTGTCCCCCCTTGCCAGCCTACTTGCCCCCAATTGCCCCCCTGCCAGCCTGCTCACCCCTAACTGCCTCTGCTTCAGGCTCATCACCATGGCTTTGTCTGAAAGGACGTCCAGAAGGTCTCCTGGTCTAATTAGCATTACCCTTTTATTAGTATAGACTAGTGGCCCAGTGCATGAAATTCATGCATGAGGGAGGAATCCCTCAGCCCAGCCGGCACCCTCTCTAATCTGGGTCCCCTCAGGGGATGTCTGATTGCTGGTTTAGGCCCAATCCCTGTGGGCCTAAACCAGCAGTCAGACATCCCTCTCACCTAACCACGGCTGTCTCCTAACCATTTGCCTGCCTGCCTGCCTGCCTGATTGCCCCTAACTACTCTGCCTGCCAACCTGATAGCCCCCTAACCATTTTCCTGCTGGCCTGATTGATGCCTAACTGCACCCTTGCCAGCATGATTGTCCCCAACTGCTCTCCCTGCTAGCCTGATCACCCCAACTGCCTTCCCTTGAGGGGCTGAGAGTTCTGGGGGGCTGAGGCTAGATGAGGTGGGGCGGAGGGGACTGGGCACTGCCATCTTGTGGCTATGGAGGAGGACCTGACTATCAATCAGCATATTGTGAGGACCTGACTATCAATTAGCATAGTCCCTCTTTATTATATAGGATAGATAATGGTCTCAAAGTACATTACCTTTTTGCTCATAGGTTCTGCTCAGCTTCCTTCTTACCTCTACTGCTGTCTACTCACATGCTTCCAGGCAGTTTTGGGATGGCCTTTGCAAAACTTTTGTTGGTAAACTTCTAATTTAAATGGAACATACACAGAGAGCAACGTGTGCATCATGCTGGATGTCAGTATCAGCACACCTGTAAAATCCCCTCCTGGTGAAGACTCAGACTCCCAGTCTGCTCTAAAGCTCACCTCCCTCATGGATGCTTTGCTGTTAAGAAGTTTGCATCAACAGAACCACACAGTGTGTAGTCTGTTGAGCTTGGCTTCTTTTGCTTAATATTCCATCTGTGATTCTTATATTATTTATTTTTGTATTCTTTTCCATATGAACAACTCTAAACCTACTTTTGTCACTCCTGTATGAGCTCACCTGTTAATAGAGAGCTACTTTTACCTTTCTAATCAGATACCTTTTATTTCTTTATGAAATTTAGCTGATTTTCTTGACTAAATGCTTCCCAGGTTGCTGTGAGTCAGGTGCTATTTCCAGAGTTTTATTTCCAAAGTTGTTTTGAGAAATTTTACCAATTTAAAAATTGCTTTTATGGTGGGTGGAACTTTTGGAGGTCCTTATTTTTCCATTTTTGCTCATGTCATCTCAACCTTTTAATAGGAACGTTTATTTTATATAATTATGTCCCGTGATTTGTTTTCTACATGTTCCATTTGTTTTGTACTTCCCTTCCTCTCTTGTTGCTTTCTTTTGTATTAATAAAATAACTTTGCTACTCTTCCATGAGCTTGTTAGTTTTATAATCTTGACCTATTACCCTTGAATATAAATAAATATTTTACAATTTATCAGACAATTTTATGACAGAACACTTTAATCTTTTCTGTTATAGTAATCATAAATTTTAATTCCACGTATTTTATTTTCATTAAACCATTGTTATTCTTTTGTACAGTTAATATATTTATTTACTTTACTCATTATATGCCTGTTCCCTTGCTCTTTTTTTATTTCTGTGACTTTCTTTCTTTCTTTCTTTCTTTCTTTCTTTCCTTCTTTCTTTCTTTTTGATGGAGGAATAATTTGCCTTTTGTTAAAGAATTTTGTTTAGCATTCTCATTCAGTGGTTTTATTTTTTATTTTGATGAGTACTTTTTTTTTTCTTGTGGGTACTTGAGATTTAAAGTGTATGTATTTTGTCTTAAAATTTGAAAGGTATTTCACTGGGTATAGAATTCTAGGTTGTAACCTTTCTTTCAGTCCTTGAAATATTACTGCATTGTTTGTGTTTCCATTGTTTTTATGAGGAAATTAGCTTTCGTCGTCATTGTTACTCCTTTGAAGGTAACATGTCTTCCCCACTCTGGCTACTTTCAAGATTTTTCTGTCTTTTGTTTCAAGTGTGATTCTACTATGGTGTGTCATAGAAGATGCTGCAATGCATCATACACATCCCCTTGGTTCCTTTCACCAGCAGGTGGTTAGATAGACATGAAAACAAATGACAAAAGAAATCACATTTCTAAGGATTAGTTTAAATAGTGGTAATGAAGTTCATTTGCAGGAACCTTAGATCCTTCATTCTAGATAGATGAAGAGCCCACGTCCAATTCTTGGCATGTAATTAGTGTCCTGTAAACATTTCAATACATGAGTGAATAAATGAATCAGAGCAAATTGATGATCCAGAAAAAAAAAATAAAGATAAGTGGGCTTCAGCTTTTGATCTGACACTCATCTGATTCTCTCAAACAGGCCCCTGAAACTCTCTTGAGACCACTTCCTTCAGGACATTGTCTTTGCTTGTGAAGGAGGGCAGAGGATCTTTAGATCCTTCTCTATCTTGGCTGGTCTGGGAAATGTCTCAAAACAAAGTATCTCTGAAGTCAGCCATCTGGGTAGCTCCTCCCTTGTCTCAGGGCTCCGAGACAGAACAGACTTGCTTCATGTGCACGGTGTCCATCGCGATTTCCTCATGTCCAGGTGTATGGAGATGATGCCGTTGTCCTGCTCCACCCCAGAGCAATCATGTCCTTGCTCCCACAGCTCTAAGTCAACACCTTACATTGCTGCAAAGCCGCCTAGCCACGCAGCTTCCTGTGTGATGCCTTCTCCAGCTGTGCATGACTCCCAAGTGCCTATAAGACAGCTGGCACATGGTGGCACCCGTGAGGCATGGGTGAAGGGATGATGTTCCTATGTTGTTTCTGGAGCAGGAGGCGCTCCATGGCACAGGCTTCTTATCAAATGGAAATTTCTTTCTCCCCTCAAGATACACATGAGTGGTGGGAAGGACATTGTTTGGAAAAGGAAGGGAACCAGTACTGCTTAAAAGCTTTGCCTTGACTGTAAGCTACTAACCTATGGAGAAAGGGAGGGAGTGTTTGGCTTAGCTCCCCTCCTCTGATCACACCCCTCCCGTGTCTCTGTGCTCTGCGTTCCTGGTTCCGAGCACCCAGTCTCTCACATTCACAAAGCAAGAGTAGGCCTGTCTGAGAGTGTTGCATGCAGGTGTGATTTGGGGCCTGTGTCAGCTCTTATCAGTCCACACTGCATAGCCCAGCAGACTCTGTTCGCAGCCCTCCGCACTCTCCTTGCTCCAGCCTGCTGAAAGCCTGGGAGACTCTGCTTGTTCATCTGGTCAGCCTCCGAGGGGGTAAGCCCATGGCTGGCCCCTGCTTCCTTTCCAGTCTTTCAGTGGCAGGCTTTCCCTGCATTCAATGCACCTTCCTTAAACCTGTCTCATTTTGGGGAAGGACAATGTGGTTTTCACCCGTGTCTCCCCTCCCTCCAGATAGACGACCCTTGGTAAACCAGCAGCAAGGAGTCCTGCTCTGTAACAAACACAGCAGTGAATGCGTGTGGAAGCTTCTTGCCCTAGGCTTCCAATCTGGGTTTATGGTCCAATACCTGAAGCACCTTAGGACAACTGTTTCTCTATCTGCATTTTAGGGACTTTGGTCATTGCTGTGAACAACAAATGAGATGATACAGGCAATGGGCACAGCAGAGTACCTAGTGTTGCTCTATCCACAGCCTCTGAGACACGGTAATCACTCAGTCTCTGTTTCCTCCTTCCTCCTTGGCCTGGAGGTGTTTGAGCAGCAAGTCCTGTTGTGCTTTCCTCGAGTGGGCGCTCGGGGAGCCCCAGGAAGGATGTACCAAGAAAGTGTCTCTTCCGATGCCCTCATGGTTCCTGGTGGAGGACACGGTCCTCACGGAAAACCCATCAGGCTCTCTCAGGAATTATTTCCTAATTTGTTGCTTGCTGAACTGAAGGGTTCTTCATTTAGGGGATTTGTCTACATCCCACAAAACTGCAGACTTTAGTTCTTTTACATAGACAGAGAAGTCGCCTTTGTGTACCCAGCAAACCCGTTGGGAAGATAGAGAGTGATCTGGTGGGCTGAGCTAAGGTCTTCACAGAAAGTGAAGGTCCCTCCGGGTCATGGCTGCTGTGTCAGGCTGCCCTTTGCCAAAGCTTAAAAACAGAAAGTGACTGAGGGGTTAACACTGGGTGAAACCCCTTTTTAATTCAGGAAATCAAGGCTGAAAACTGTGGTTTATTAGGATGACTGTCATTCCAGTCTACAATTCTGAGAATTAGTGACAAATAAATGTCAGAGATTGTGCCTCCTGGTTGTCAATTCACAGTTTGTGTGATGTCTGTCATCTTGATTTGTATCAGGCAGTAAATGAAATTACACTGCTGATTAAGGATTCTCCCCAGCCCTCTTTGTTAACCAAAACTTTTAATTCTAAATTTATATGTGGTTCCCTTGAGTTTTAAAAACAGGATTCTAAAGATGATTTGTTTTGTTGAAGCCAATGCTTTTGATCTCCTATGGTAGAGAGTGGCAGGGGATGTTGACTTTGGCTCTCGCTTTTTAAAAAAAATTTTTTTTTATTGATTTTAAAGAGAGAGGAAAGGAAAGGGATAGAGAGATAGAAACATTAATGGAGAGAAATATCAATTGGCTGCCTCCTGAACAACCCCTTCTGAGGACTGAGCCCACAACCTGGGCATATGCCCTACCTGGGAATTAAACCAGCGACCTCCTGGTTCATGGGTCGACACTCCACCACTGAGCCCCACCAGCCTGTCTCTAACTCTTTCTTTTTTTTTTTTTTTTTTTAAACAATTATCTTTTTTAAATTTATATTTTATTGATTTTTTACAGAGAGGAAGGGAGAGGGATAGAGAACTAGAAACATCAATAAGAGAGAAACATCGACCAGCTGCCTCCTGCACACCCCCCACCGGGGATGTGCCTGCAACCAATGTACATGCCCTTGACTGGAATTAGACCAGGGATCTTTCAGTTCTCAGACCGACACTCTATCCACTGAGCCAAACCGGTTTCTGCTCTAACTCTTTCTTAAGTTGCGCAACGACCTTCCAAGTGATGGCTTTTCTTATTGGAGCAGCTGCTGAGCTTAGAAACCCTTTTTCCTAGTTTATGCCCTGTTGCCAGAACTTAGAAAGCCATCAAGTTCTAAGTGACCTCATAACCTAGCAAATCAAGCAGAAGTTCCTATAAAAAGGTGCTCAGGGTCATCAGCACAGTAATGGAGCAGGATGTCACTTGTGTGTGCAAGTGTGTGTGTGCATGTGCGTGTACGTGCATGTACGTGTGTGTGTGTGTGTGTGTGTTAGAGGACCAGTGAGTTAGTGCTCTGTGCTGGGCCTTGGGCCCTGGGAAGGCACACTTGCACAGTGGCTTACCAACAACCCTCTGAATCTGATCAGTTCGAAATCCAATTCTAGCTCTGTATTTGAAGGCTGTGTGACCTTGGAACAAGACGCAGCTTCTCTCAGACACCGCCTCCCAGTCTATAACATGGAGATAATGGTAACAGTTGTTACCTAAGAGGGTCGTAGTGAAGGTTAAACATGATCACGCACATAAAACACGCAGCACAGGCCTGACACGGTGACACATGATTATTACCTGTATTAGTTGCTCTTGCTGCCGTAACTTAAAAGAACACACGTGTATGACCTTACAGTTTTGGATCAGAAGTCCGACGTGGGTCTCACAGTCAGGTGTCAGCAGGCCAGTGTTCCCCGCTGGAGGCCAGCCAGGGACCATCTGCTTCTTGACTTAGTTAGGCTGCTGGTGGGTATAGGACTGCGCTCCTTGTTTCCTTGCTGGCTGGAAACTGAGGGCCATGCCCCGCTTCCAGAAGCTGCTGCATACCTTAACCTGTGGCTCACTTCCCCGTCTTCAAGCCACACGTCCAACCAAAGATTCTGCCTCTCTGTTTTTAAAAAAATACCTAGCAGCTGCATTTTATTAGTATAAACTTACTTTCTGTTTGTAAAAGTATAACTGACATGTACTATTATATTAGTTTTAGGTGTAAAACATAGTGACACAAGATTTCAATACCTTACAATGTGATCATTCCAGTAAGTCTAGTAACCAACTGCCCCCATGCACAGTTGTTAAGATACTAGTGGCCTGGTGCACGGATTCGTGCACATTGAAAGGAAAATAATTGGAAGAAATATTTTAATATTGCTATTTGCCCTTTTTCCCTCAGTGCCTGGGAGCTGGGCGGTGGTCACGCCCCCTGCCACCACCACTGGTCACCGTCTGTGGGGTGATCTGCCTTAGCCTGGTGCCACCTGCTCACCTGCTCCACCATCCCACCGAAGTCCCCCTCTCATTGGGGCCCATTGGGGCCAGCAGTACCTCCACTGCTGCCCACTGCCAGTGCCGCATCGCTGATGCCTGCCATGTTCCACCCCATCCCCTGGTGGTCAGCACATGTCATAGCGAGCAGTCGAAATCTGGGTCTCCCAGTTGAACTCCTGGTTGAACAACTGCCAGAAGGGACAATTTGCATATTAGGCTTTTTATTATATAGGATTATTGACTGGCCCTAGCTGGTTTGGCTCAGTGGATAGAGTGTCAGTCTGCAGACTGAAGGGTCCCAGGTTCAATTCTGGCCAAGGGCACATGCCAGGGTTGTGGGTTTGATTCCTAGTGTGGGGGGGGGGGGGTGCAGGAGGCAGCCAATCAATGATTCTCTCTCTCCCTTCCTCTCTAAAATAAATAAATAAATAAATTAATTAATTAATTAAAAAAAATATTATCAGCTGTATTCTCGGTGCTGTGCACAGGCAGAGGTGGGTTTCAGAATGCCTTAGGGCATGTGCAAGCCCAGTGCTGGTAAAAGTTTGCCTTGGTGAGCAGTTTGGTCCTTATTGTGTGTACCCAGGTTAGACCATTTATTGAAGAGACTGTCTTTTCCCTATTGTATATTTCTGCCTCCTTTTCCATAAATTAATTGACCATATAAGCATGAGTTAATTCCTGACTTTCTATTATATTCCACTGATCTATGTGCCTGTTTTGTACTAGTTCCATATTGCTTTGATGACTATAGCTTTGTAGTATATTTTGAAATCAGAGAGCATGATACTACCAGCTTTGTTGTTTGTTTTTTCCCCTCAAGATTTCTTTAGCTATTCAGAGTTGTTTGAGGTTTCATTTTATCCAAGAGCAATAGAATATGCATCATTTTCAAGTGCACATTCTCCAAGATAGGTCATATGTTAGGCCACAAAACAAATCTCAATAAATTTAAGAAGATTGAATTCATATCAAGTATTTTCTGACCATACTGCGTGTGTGCAATGCGCTCTCAATGGTTGACCTGGGTGAGGGTGTGGTCATGCCCTTCGGTGCCAACCAAAGTAAAGATCGAGGTCGGGAAGCCACGAAAGGTACTTTCATTGGTTTTACTGGAGCACTAGTCTCGTGAGAAGGGGTTGCCTACATCAGCAGACGTGCGCTTTGTGATAGGCTACGATATCCCCACTGTCTGCATCAGCTTCTCTTTCCTGATCTTCCCTGGAGCCAGAGCTGTTTCATCACCAAGACCCCTAGCTGCACTGCCTTCCTCCATGTGTTCAAAATTTTGGCATATTCGTGCTGTCCCCTAAAGAGGACCTCAGAACAGGGCGGGGTGGCGGTGGTGAAGGCGGTGGACTCTAAGCAAACAAAGTCTGATTTGTGTAAAATGTCTCCTGGAGGGCCATTTATGAAAGATTAAGGGGAAGATGCGAAGTTCTTTGTCGAGATTATTCCCACGTTGGCTTTGATATCTTGCCGGACAGTGTATTTTCAAATGCAGACGACTCGCGTGTTACATCTTTGGGATTCAGGTATCTTCAGTACGTTTCCTGCAGCCTGGCCCACCATGTCCCACATGGTGCTCGTCCTCCTGCTAATTCCCATTTTGAGACACAGCTCACTGCTGTCGTCCTTAGTAAAGGATCACCGTGGGAATGTCCTTTGTCAGGTGTTCTGCCTTCCTTGCAGGATTTTGAAAAGCAAAAGGCTGAACCTGTGAAAGAGAAAACCATTACCCAGACCTTTGAGAATGCCGGGTATTTCGCCGTGGACTTGCCAGTATGGTGGCAGGTCCCACAGTTCGTGCTGATAGGCATCAGTGAGATATTGACAAGAATGAAGCAGGTCTGGAATTTGCATCCTCCATGGCCCCCAAGTCCATGCAGAGTGCCATCAGGGCTTGTTCTTTTTCTTCTCTGGCGCTGGGTCCTCCATGGGCTCGGGCCTGCTGGCGCTGGTGTCCATCAGGCCATCGGGGGGATGAGCAACACTCAGACTTCAGTATTATCAGTGGCTGCCATTGAACTATTACTTCTTCTGGCTGCTATTCAAGCAGCTCCCTCCTGCGTTACCTTTTTGTTTCTGTCAAATACGTTTATCAGCAATCAAGAGCAAATGGGCCCTGGCCCCTGTTGCTCAGTGGTTAGAGTGGGCCTGTGCGCCAAAGAGTCTCTGGTTCAGTTCCTGTCAAGGGCACAGACTTGGTGGCAGGTTCATTCCTGGGCCGTGGTGGCGGAGCATGTGTGGGAGTCAAGAAATCCATGTCTCTCTTGCATCAATGATTTTCTCTTTCTCTCTTTCTCTACCCTTTTCTCCCTCCCTTCCACTCTCTCTCTATAAAAAAAAATTTTTTTTTTCAATGGAAAAAATATCTTTGGGTGAGGATTAACAACAACAACAACAACAACAAAAAAAAAAAAAAAAAAAAAAAAGATTGAATCAGATGCCTGCTGCCAGCAGGAAGGGCTGATTTCTCTGAAAGTCAAGTTGGCCCCATTAGACTGACCTTTCAGGACAGGAAGTGGCTGGGCGAGCACTGAGGAAAGCGGGGCACTTTCAGTTGCCATAAATGTCTGACTTGCCTAAAACTTGCACGATACCTTCCTTTCTTCTACCCAGATCAGCGGTTGCCAACCTGTCGGACCTAAAGAAGCACCAGCGGTCCACAGACTACAGGTTGGTGACCACTGACCCAGATGAACTAGGTGAGTGCCTGACTGTGGTTTATCACGTTATGCTGAGCTCTCCTGGAGCCAAAACGCAGAAGTTTGTTGCTTCTAGTGGTCAAGACCTCTCTGTCCATCCTGCAGCTGGTTTCCCCTTTGACAAAACTCGCAGATGGAAACTCACGGTCTTGGGAGGCTGCACATATGTTCATTGGCATCTTAATATTTTAAACAAATGTTATCATTATCTCCCCACAACATGACTTTTTTTTTTCTTTTTGATTAACAAACATTTGTTTATACTGAAGAAAGGATTTTTCAAGAGATAAAAATGTGGTCAAATACTGCAAAAATTGTATATAGAGGTCGTGGTTGCCACACATCTTGCCATTGCTAGGTTCTTTGGTTCAGGCTGGCAGTGAATGCATTTACCTGCTGCTTCAAGGAGTACTTACTTTTAAACTATTGACATTGCTTTTTCTTTTTCTTAAATAAGACTGTGTCCTATCTCATTGTGCAAAACAACTTAAAATAGTATTTTAAACCTTGCCTAGTCAGTCCCTTTGTATAATTTCATTTTGAGCACCACTGAGAGAGACTAAAGACCCATTGTGAGAGGATGTAAGGAAATGTTCTTTTGAACAGAATCAATGCAATTAAAAATGGTAGGAAGTATTAAATGTGAACTTGAACGATTTGACTCGTCACCAACTTCTATATCATTATTTTACACGCACCTGGGGTTCTAATTTTCTTAAACTATTCTTTATTTATTGCTGTAAAAAAGAAGGAGATTCTGACATGTGCTACAACATGAATGAAACTTTTGGACATAATACTAGTGAAATAAGGCAGCCACAACAGGGCACGTTCTGTATGATTCCACGTATATGAGGACCTGGAGCAGTCAGATTCCTAGAGAGAGAGAATAAAATGGTGGTTGCCAGAGCTGCAGATAGGTGGTGTAGGTGGTTATTATTTCACTAGAGGCCAGATGCATGAAATTCATGCATAGGGGTCCCTCAGCCCAGCCTGCACCCTCTCCAATCCAGGACTCCTCGGATCAGGCCTAAACTGGCAGTTGGACATCCCTCTCATAATCTGGGACCACTGGCTCCTAACCACTCGCCTGCCTGCCTGCCGATTGCCCCTAACTGCCTCTGCCTTGGCCCCTGCCCCCATGGCTTTGTCCAGAAGGACGTCTGGAAGGATGTCCGGCCTAATCAGCATACCACCATTTTTTTAGTATGGATGGGTTTGGAGTTTCAGCTGGGATGATGAAAAGAGTTTTGTGGATGGTGGAAATGATAGTATTAATATAACCATGTCAACATACTTTAATGCCACTGAACAGTACACATAAAAATGTCCAAGAAGATAAATTTTTCACTGTGTGTGTTTTACCACAATTCACATAAAATAGGATGGTTCACGCAGTACTTTCTGAGGTGAGGGCTGATCCGAGGACAGGCTGTTGTGTCCTCAGATGTCATGTGCCTTGTGCTAGGAACACTGATGTAGCTGTCATGTCCTCCCTGGCCTGGCCCATGTTCCCTGATGTCCTCTTAGTTGCAGGCTCTGAATTCTGTATCTTGTGCTCAGCTTTGAGTGTTTCACTCCGTTGAGCACTCTCACGCCAGGGCTCAGCGGGCTTCGGCCCTTGGGAGTGGTGTGTTTGTGGGCAAGCCTGGCCTGTGGTTTCTAAGATATTGACTAGGTTTCATGTTGCAACCTTGGGAAGAAGGATTGGGTGCTTTTTGCATGCAGAAAAACATTGTGGTCTGATTTACACGTGGGTGAGTTTTCAAGAACAATTACATGTAAGACTTGCTTCAGAACGTGTGATCCAAAAAGGAAAACAAAGTGTGATCCCACTTATGATGCAAATGGAAACACAAAAGTTTGTGCTGCTCTTCAATTCCCAAGAATATGGAGCACAATTTGTGGTGGATCAAGAGGCCCTTTAAGTACTTTTGTACTTGAAGGTGGTGGGAGACACTTGGGGGTAATGCCTCCTTTTGGCACCCAAAGTTCTTTTCCTCCATCACTGCTTTGCACATCTCCTAAGCCCGGCCTAAGGGATTCACGTCCCAGTTTCATGCTTCTCTGTGCCCTCTCTCCTCCCCACAGCCAGGTGCAGGCGGCAGAGACCCGCGAGGCTGGTCTCCTCTCCTGTCCTTGCTGCCCAGTTTGTATTTCTCTTTGTGTGAATTGCCCTCCACATCCTTCTGTATTTTTTTTTTCTTTTTCTTTTTTTCATAAAAGTTGTTACTTTTTCCTCATTAAATTGTGTATAATTCTGGGTGCAAGTTCTTTACCTGTTCTGCGTGTTGCATATATTTTGTTTCATTCTGTGCTTTTAAAACTGAATTTTTACTATTGTACATAAGTGAAAACATACATAGTCCTTTTGTTTATCACATTTACATTTTATTTCTATTTAATTTCATTTTAAAAAATGTTATCTTATATTTCTTGTCATGCTTTGATAGTATGTGCTTTATGTGTGTTCTTTGATTCATTTGGAATTCATTTTTATGTATATGGTGTGAGCTAGAAATACAAACTGAATTTTGTCCCAATAAACCTTATTGATTATTCCAACAGAATTTATTTAATTTCCCACTGATTTGTGATGCCATCAATTTCATATTCACTTATTTACACACACGCACACCCATATACACGCAACTACATTCTAAGTGTTTTAAACAGTTATTTATTTAGATACTGATTTAGTTTTCAAGAAAAGCATCTTTGAGTTCATTAAGCAACTAATTTATCTATGCTGTTGTATTTATTAATTCTGCAGTTTGTTTGCTATTTTTGTGTGTGTGTGTGTTTTTTTAATTTCTTGAGTTTAATAATCATTGTACATTTTTATTTTTTAGATGTTTGTGTGAAAGACTAAGTTTTTTCAGAGTGCCTCCCTGAAAGCAAATGTGCAGGTTTTGCCATGCTTAGCCCAGTTTGTTTTAAAATAGCTCACTACTCTGCTTGAGTTTTTCTGTGGTTTTAAAGTTATTAGATGAATTGGAGTTCTGGCTCGTCTCCTGCTATCAATTTATATCTTTTGGAATTGTGTTCAATAAAGATGCCCTGAGAGATCTTGCCTGAAAGCCTGCTGAGGTTTTCTTTGAAGCCTAACAGTGGCCAAGTTTTCTGTGGGTTTTATGTGTTTGAAATAAATGTGTGTTTTCTGCTTGTGGATACAAAGTTCTCTATTAAATCATTCAAATCTTCTCAACCCTCACTTTTTGGCAGGCCTATTTAACCTGCTGAGTTTTGGATGAAATCTCTTAAAGTGTCCATTGTGTGGGGGACTTGTCCATTTTTTTTAACTTTCTATCTGTGTTTGTATTAACTATTTTTGTGTATCAAGGTTGATGATAAATATAGGTTTTACTTTATTATTTGTTATATATGTTTTTCTCTGTCCTCTTTGATGCTTTTACTTTTAAAAAAATATATATTTTATTGATTTTTAACAGAGAGAAAGGGAGAGAGATAGAGAGCTAGAAACGTTGATGAGAGAGAAACATCGACCAGCTGCCTCTTGCACACCCCCTACCGGGGATGTGCCCGCAACCAAGGTACATGCCTTTGACCGGAATCAAACCTGGGACCTTTCAGTCCGCAGACCGACGCTCTACCACTGAGCCAAGCAGGCTTTGGCTGATGCTTTTACTTTTGAATTCTATTGTCTGAAAGTAATATTGCTCTGGTATATATTTGTTAGTGTTTGTCTGCTATACTTTTTCTTTTTAACTTTTCTTTTTATCCTATTTGAATTATTTTGTTTCAGGAGTGTCTTGCAATTCCAGAATTTCTGCCTTTATTTTTATTTATTTATTTATTTTTTTAAATCAAACTTTATTGTTCATATTGTTACAAAGGTTCCTCATTTCTTCCCCCCTCCACCAGGTTCCCACCCCACCCTCCGCCCCCTCTCCATCCCCCATTGTCCTCATCCATAGGTGCAGTTTATGTTCAGTCTCTTCCTCCCACCCTTTCCCCGATAGTAAATCCCTTTTCAGATAGTAAATCAGTTACTTAGCATTTTCTCATATCAATAATACCCCCACATGCCCAATGATACATTTCACACAAAAGACATTTCCAAATAGGTCAACCAGCCTCATCCAGGCCCCACCCAAGGCACTCACAGATCAACACCCCAGCCCTATACTAACTCAACACATCCAGATCTAAGCCTTCATCACTTGATTCAGCAGACCCTCAAGTTCCCACAAAAGTTTCCAGCCATGTCTGAGAGGCAGCCGTGGGGCAGGAGCAGGCGAGGAGCGAGCTATTCCGGGCATGGCTGCTCCGGGTCTGGCCTCTGTTGCTCTGGTTAGTTCCACAACCAGCTGCTCTGGGTCTGGTCACTGCCGCTCCCGACCTGGTTGCTCTGGACCTGGCTGCTGCTGCTCCGGGCCTGGCCGCACCTGACCCGGCTGCTCTGGGCCCGGCCGCTCTGGGCCTGGCCGCTCCGGGCCTGGCCGCTCCCAGCCTGGCAACCACTGCTTTGGGCCTGGCCGCACCAGACCCGGCTGCTCTGGGCCTGGCCGCTCCCAGCCTGGCAGCTGCTGCTCCGGGCCTGGCCGCTCCCAGCCTGGCAGCCGCTGCTCCGGGCCTGGCCGCTCCCAGCCTGGCAGCCGCTGCTCCGGGCCTGGCCGCTCCCAGCCTGGCAACCACTGCTTTGGGCCTGGCCGCACCAGACCCGACTGCTCTGGGCCTGGCCGCTCCCAGCCTGGCAGCTGCTGCTCCGGGCCTGGCCGCACCAGACCCGGCTGCTCCGGGCCTGGCCGCTCCCAGCCTGGCAGCCGCTGCTCCGGGCCTGGCCGCTCCCAGCCTGGCAGCCGCTGCTCCGGGCCTGGCCACACCAGACCCAGCTGCTCCGGGCCTGGCCGCTCCCAGCCTGGCAGCCGCTGCTCCGGGCCTGGCCGCACCAGACCCGGCTGCTCCGGGCCTGGCCGCTTCCAGCCTGGCAGCCGCTGCTCTGGGGCTGGCCGCTCCCAGCCTGGCAGCCACTGCTCAGGGCCTGGCCACACCAGACCCGGCTGCTCTGGGCCCGGCTGCCCCGGGCCTGGCCGCTCCGAGTCTGGTCGCTCCCAGCCTGGATGCTCCGGGCTTGGCTACTGCTGTTCTGGGCCTGGCTGCTCCCAACCTGGCTGCTCTGGGCCCGGCTTCTTCGGGCCAGGCCACTCCGGGTCTGGGTGTTCCTGGACTGGCCACCCTGGGCTTGGCTGCCTCCGCCTCAGGCCTGGCTGCCACTGCCCCAGGTCTGGCTGCTCCAGTGCTGGCTGTTGTTGCTCTGGTTCTGGCTGCTGCTGCTCTGGGGCCTGGCCATTGCTGCTCCGGGCCCGGTTGCCACTGCTTTGTGCCTGGGCACTCTAGGCCTGGCCGCCGCTGTTCCAACATTCTGTCCTTTTTTTAAAAAAAAACAAACGCATTTATGTTGTAATATTGGCTGATGAGTTGAGTTCTGACTTAGTCTTTGATTTTTCAAGATCTTCTTTGTATTCTTTCTTAAGTAATTTTACTATCTTTTGCTCTCACTTGATTTCTTCACATTGAGAACTTTGGTTTCTTCCTCCTTGTCCTGGGAGCTCAGCAGGTTGGCCTGTGGCACCCCTTTGTTCTCCGCGGGCTCCCGCGCTGCTCCAGCCTGTTGCCGGGGTCGGCGCCGCCCAGGAAGCAGCTCCCGGCCTTGGCTCCGTTGCCCGCGCTCAGAGGTCGAAGGCTCAGGGGCACCCCCCCCCCCCCCGGGGGCCCCGTCGCCCGGCTCCCTGCCGGCGCCCAGCTGGCTGGTGTCCAGCAGGGGCTCCTGCTCCCTGTCGCATTCCTCCAGTCTGGAGCTTTTTTTTTTTCTCCTTCCCGCTAGGGGAGTCTAGGATCAGAGTCAACAGACTGTCCTCTGCGCGCAGTGCGCGCGACTCTGAGGGCTCCGCTTTTCGCCACTCTCCTGGGATTCCGCCTCACAGCCCAGTCTCCCCCGCCGGAGCCTGGGTCCCCAGGGTCTGGCTCATAACTGGGGCTCAGCGCTGCCGGTTCGGGGGTTCAGCCCAGGCTGGGGGTTCTATTTTCTTCCTGCTAGGGAACGCCAGGCAGCACCCAGCCCTCTCCTCCTCTCCATCTGCGACCTATCCGCGCGTGTGTGCGAGCGCGCAGCATGTCTCCGTACCTTAGGCTTTTTTTCAGCTCCTCTGATTTTCCTTCTGGTTTTCTCTTTCCTTCTTGTTGTAGAATTTTCAGTCAGTCGACTACCTGTAGCTCTGGGCGATGTCCACTCTACATTTTAGTTGTATTCCATTGAAATTGTTGTGTGCTGCTGTGGTTAGGTGTCTACCCGAGCAGCCATCTTGGATCCTCTCAGAATTTCTGCCTTTATAGAAAGATTTAACTTTACATTTTTAGTGATTACTAATGTTTGAACTTATTCTTGCAATGTTGTTTTATGCTTTATCTCTATAATGCTACCTAATCCACTGTATTTTATTTTTTTTATTTTAAAAATATATTTTTTGCCTTTTGATAGATTGGTTTTATTTTCTTGTTTCTCTTTTATTTTAATGGTTTGAAATTAATACATCTCAAGTCTATGTTTTTCTAATGATTACCCTTAAAATTTTAATTTACACATTGGTACTTACTTTCCCTACCAATGTTGACTTAACTACCTTTATGTCCCTCATCCCCCACCATCCCAAGCTGAACAAGATGCAGCCTTAACTTTCTTCTCCCTTCCCTCACTGCTTGTCATTTTCAGGTGATCTGGACTGAGCATCAAGATCATTGTTAATTTTACCTTACAATCAACACCTACTTAGATGTAACTGCATATTTTATTTTTTCTATCACTTTTAAAATTCCCTGACTATCTTTTGGGCTGTATTGCATTTGCTGAAGGACAGCCTCAGTGATTCTTCCAGAGAAAGTCCTGAAGAATAAACCTTTTGTGTTCCTGTTAACCAGGTGTTGCCGCATTCATGCTACATAACAATTAATGCACGGTCCTGTGACTTCTAATGGCAAACATATGTCTTGCTGGCTTGTGGGTCTGTTGGCTGGCTGGAGATTGGCTGCTTAGGGATAGGCTTGGCTTCAACTCTAAATCAGATTTGAATCTGCCCCATGTACCTCATTCTGGAAGGAGCAGCTCCCAGGACATTCTCTTCTCATGGCAAATCTCAGGAGCTCAAGAGGCCAGGCCAAACCATGTAATGACATCTCAGGTTTTTGCTCTCATTTTATTGGCTCAAGCAAGTCACATGGCTAAGTCTAAAGCCAATATGGTGGGGATATATATTCCTCCTCCTCTGCTAGGAGGCATTTTTAAGGTCTCATAGCCTAGGGAAGAAGCGAAGAACTGGGAACATGACGTAAATGAAATCCCCTCCCCCCTCACAGTTAAACTATAGTTTGGTTAGGTACAGAATATTCTGTTCTTTTCTCCCTTAACCCTCCTCCTTTTCTCTCCCCCGCCTCCCTTCCCCTCCTCCTTCTTCATAAAGCCTAACTTCTCTTATACCTGGAAAATTTTACTTGTGCTCTTTTTAATATCTTTTACTCAAATTTTTAAAATGTTTACTATTTTGATTGGTATACAATTAATTATGTTTACTCTAAATCCTTTGGACAATTTATTCTTCCATTTATGAGAATGATGCTTCTTTCATGATGCTTGCTTTCTTTAAATATTCATCCTGTTGTGGCTGTTTTCCAGTTTTGTATTGGAGATTGTCTGAGCACCATGTGTCCTTTACTACAACCTAGTGATGAGGGTGTGGTGGGACCGGAAGGTGGTCTCTGGATGTGGGCTCTGCATCCATCTCATCTCATCTCATCTCATCTCATCTCATCATTTCATCTAATCTCATCTCATCATCTCTCGGGGGTTTGTGAGCTTCTGGTCCTCTGGGCACGTTTTTCTGGTTGTCTTTCCCAGTTAGGGATGGTTTTATGTTATAACACACACTTTACTGTCATCTCCAGAGGTCTGAGATGAGAGCAAAGGAAGGCGTGTGTGCTCTGGCTGGTTTCTCCTTGGATCCCTTCCTTGAGTAACTCGTTTGAAAAGGGAAGTGAGAGCCTAGGAACCCAGGAGAGAGGGAACAGGAAAGGAGCCAGCTACTAAAACTCTCTTTACGGTCCCTTCCTGAGTTACAGATCTGACTCAGGCTCTGGGGACCATCACTGGGCAGGGATGCAGATAAAGTCTGCTCTTTCCCTCTCCGCCTCTCCTCGCCTCCCACCCCATGTGCTGGGCAGTTTGGGAAGAGGCTGGCTGCAAGCACAAGCACCCTCTACATTAGGGGTGTCAAACTCAATCAGAGAAGGGGCCAAAATCTAAAATCCAGCCTAAATCGCGGGCCGAATGGTTTACTGAACAGTCATAAACTGACAATGTCATAAACTGACAGCGGAGTGCAGTGATGACAGCGCGGTGTGGGCCACATTGCAAGGCCTGGCCGGCCGGATTTGGCCCGCGGGCCTTGTGTTTGACACATGTGCTCTACATCATTGACGCTCACAGGGGGGCCCTCTTGGGAGGCATATTGGTGGGTTCTGTGGAGGACCCCACAGGCTCCCCCACTGCACTTTCCCCGATGTGGGAGAGCCCCTTGGGCTCACACATTTCTTTTTAATGTGTCCTTTATTCCAGGAATGTGTTGCCACCTGAAGCTGCATTCATGCATTTGTCAAACATTTGAGAGTGTTAGCTACTTAGGTAAAAACCAGGGCATACAAAGATAATTTGTGGAGGTAAGTCCTGCCTCGCTAGGGTTTTTCATCCCAGAGAGAGATACCTCCATGCTGGCGAGAGCACCTGTGCAGTAAACAATACATGTGATGCTGCTTCTGCTTGCTGAGGTGGAGAGATGGGTAGCCTGGTCGGGAAAGGTTTGTGAAGGGTATGAGTGTTAAAGGAGCCATGAAAGTAAGTGGGCATTTTCTGAGCAGTGCAAAGGCGGAGAGGACTGTGACAGTGTGGCTTTGGGGTAGATGGTGGTCCAGCCCCCCATTCCAGGCAGGGAGGCAGTGAGGCCCCACAAGGCTCTGAAAGGGGAGATGGCTACTCTCATTTTGGGTTTCAGAGAGACCCATCTGGCAGGGGAGGGGAGGGCTGGGAGTGGCAGGTCACATTACAGGGTGTTTGGAATCCTGAGAGCTGGTCAAGGAGAAAGTGCCCAAGAGGGGTCCTGTTTGTCACGCATGTAAGTGTGCACACATGCATGGACACACACTGCCGCATAGTTAGGTACAGACGCTGCTGGACCAAAATCACCGCTTAGGCTGGCACCCGGCCACATGGCTGTGGAAGGGTGCAGCCCACAGATGGACACAACAGCTCCGAAGGCCAATTTCCTTAAGAAACATCTCTTTTTGGGCTCTGGGGAGAGACAAGCTGAGCCTGAGAAGGGAAGCAGGGCCTCAAGGTGATGTAATTGCCCACACCACGCAGGGCAAGGTGGGAAGGGAGGCCTCAGAATGAATGAGTCAGAGTGATTGCGGGAAGTGGGGGGGATGCTGAGTCACCCAGGAAACCCTGTGCATCAGGAAGATGGAGGAGATGGCTCGTCAGGTCCTCCCATGTGTGCTGTTGATAGAAAGTTGTCCTGAGTCCCAACAGGTGGGATCAGAAGTACCCGGCTGCCTGCTGTTCTGTCCCGTGACGTCGCACGTGTTCCTTTACCAGCTGGGCTAACTCCAGGGCCTGCGGCGTGGCCTCCCAGTTTCCTTCTCAGAGTCCCATGTCCCTGCACTGGGGCCTCACAGGTAAAATCTGGACCGGCTAGGAGTGCTCTGCATTTTGGAAATGGCATTACCCGGTGCAGTTCACGCTAATTATAACTGGATTTCATTTCCAACAGTGCACAGATGAAAACCTCTTGCCTTCATACTGTTTTCCTGTAGAACAGGTGCGACGCAGTGGCATTGTCAGACTTTATTTTGGGTTGAAATGTCTCATGTTGGGTTTTGGCACAGAAACAATTTATTTTGGAGTGTTATAAAATGCCCTTTCAGCTATTTTCTTATAATAGAAAAGTAGGAAAAATCTTCTCTTTGGTGTATTTTCCCCAACATGGGCTTGTTGGGTTCGTGTCATGAACTTAAAATTGCTAGGTGTTGTTGTAGGGGGAGGGCGAGAAGGAGTTATAGCACAAGTGAAAAAATGCTTAATTTATCTAGATACCAATTTTCTAGGAGCCTTGATTATCTGGAACATGGCCAACAATAAGATCATAGTAAAAACTAGAGGCCTGGTGCACAGATTCATGCACTAGTGTGGTCCCTTGACCTGGCCTGCAGGGATTGGCCAAAACTAGCTCTCTGACATCCCCTGAGGGGTCCCGGATTGTAAGAGGGTGATTCTTGGGTGACTCACACCAGAATCAGGCTCCCTCCTCTCTGGTTCCGGGTATGTCATCCAAAACCACAACTGCCAAGTCACCACAGCTCAGCAGCTACTGCATTGAGCGACTGCCTCCTGGTGGTCAGTGTGCATCATAGCTACCAGTGGGATGGTCAAACGGTTGGCTGGTTGCTTAGGCTTTTATATACATAGAATATATAGATAGCCACCAAACTGCCAAAATGTTATCAAAAGTTCAAGCACCCAAGCTCTGGCTTGTAACATATGTTTGTTTGATTCTCCTTCATAGTCAATTTACTCTGAAATCAGATCCAATAAAAACAGTCTTGGCCATGTGCTTTCCTCGAGCCTTCCAACAGCAGGTGCCCAGCAGTTGAAGTGGCAGCTGGCAGTCTGACAGTGAGGCGGAAGAGGAGAGTAAGAAGCAGGTAGGAGAGAAACCGGCTGCTGAGCCAGAGTAAGGGCAGGAGACAGAAGTGTGGCAAAGGCTGGGAGGCACCCAGAAGAGTTCAGACTTTGACCCATTTTGTGACGGTGCACTCCACTCAGAAAACTTTCTATCCAATATGGTTAAAATAAGAGCAACGTGGCCCTGGCTGGTGTTGCTAAGTGGTTAGAGTGTTGTCCCACTCACAAAGGGTCACAGGTTGGATTCCCGGTCAAGGACATGCACCTGGGTTGCAGATTCTATCCCAGCCAGGTCAGAGCATACGTGTGAGGCAACCAATGGATGTGTCTCACATCGATGTTTCTCTCTCTCTCCCTGTCTTCCAACTGTCTCTAAAAGATCAACAGAAAAAAAATATAGGTGAGGATTAAATAAAAATAAAAATAAATAAAAGCAACTTTCAAATGTTGGATTGAAGGAATATTCACTTTTGTAAAACTTGTATTTTCCCCAAAGGCTACCACTGAGACACCCCAGCCTAGTCGGCAGGCGGCCCCTCCTCACTGAGGTCTGCGCGGTGAGCGGAGCCCCGGAGGCTCTGCCTGACTGGTTCGCTGTGGCAGGGAGTGCAGTGCCTTGCACGGAGTAAGCATAAAAAACATGTTAACTTATTTCTTTTTAGTCTACTTTCCCCGTCAGTCAATTCGCTTGTTCTACCTTGCAGCTCACTGATTCTTTTCTCTGCCCCCTCTGTTTTGTTTTGAGTCCATTCCACAGAGTTTTTCAGTTCTAAAATTTCTATTTTGTTCTTAAAAAAAAAAATCTTCTTTTCTGCTGAGACTTTCAATTTACTTGCTGAGAGTTTCTATTTTTCATTCGTTTCACAGGCGTGTATAATCGCTTGTTGAAGCATATTTATGATGTCTGCTTTAAAATCTGCGTCAGATTATTCTAGCATCTCTGACACCTCAGTGTTGGTAATTACAGCTGCCTCCCTGCTGAGAAGGAGGGAGGGACTCAGTGCTGCTCCTCCTGTGGCCTCGGTGGACACCACTTGGGGGCGAGGAGACATTACTGCTGGGCGCTCCTGAATCCTGACTCCAGCCTCCTCACCAGCTCAGCCGGAGGGGGACCCTCATTAATGCAGAGTTGGGGTGGAACCCAGAGGTCCCCAGAGGTCTCCACCAACACTGCGCTGTGGCAGGAAGTGCTTTTCACTGTGGGTGGGGATGGAAGTTCCCGCTTTCTTCTCCGCCTCTTCTATGCCACCTGACAGGTGGATGGGGCACCGCCTGCAGGCACTTCATTGTGCCTGTGCTTGTGTGGGTAGGAGTGGGGCCACAGCTTTTTTTGCGGCATGTGTGTGGAGTGGGGTGGTCTAAAAGTTTTCTGTCTTTCTAGTCTGTTTTTTTGCTATCCTTCGGTGGACAGGGAGGATTAAATTAGCCCTGGTCTGCGTTAATTTGCCTGTGCCCATCAGTGTTCCCAGTTTGCTGGCTTCTTCAGCTGCAAGTCTTGGAACTAGAAGGCAAAAAAAAAAAAAAAAAAATTCAAGGAGCCCTGGCCAGGGGTGCAGTTGGCTGGCATGTCATCCTGGACATCAAAAAAGGTTGCAGGTCTGATTCCTGGTCAGGGCACATACCTGGGTTTTGGATTTGATCCCAGGTCTGGGCATGTACGAGAGGCAACTGATTGATGTTTCTCTTTCACATCAATGCTTCTCTCTCTCTTTTTCTGCAGCCTTCCCTCCTTTCCTTTTTCTCTCTCTCAAATCAATAAACATATTACCGGGTGAGATTAAAAAATAATTTAATTAAAAATTTAACTCAGAGAACTCATCTTTGTTTTGTTACTTGGATTCTGAGTTCCCTAGCCTGTCTGCCTTCTCTTCACCTTTCAGGCCTCTATGTATGTATGCATGTATGTATGTATGTATCGTACTTCATGTCCAGAGCTTTTAGTTGAACTTAGCAGTAGAAACAGGAGAAGTACATATATTTTATCTTCCCATGAGCTGAAATTCTGGTATTACAGGTAAGAAACTTGTTCATTTTAACTAACTTGTGACAGATTCCAGCATAGTGGATTGCTAATCTGTAGATGTGATCAAATTCCAATAAAATAAAAGCATAACTAGAGATGCCAGGTTTCATATCCCACAGACCAATGATATGGCGTTTTATATTATACTGTGAGTTGCTTCTGTGAGCAAATCTTGTTACTAGTCACCTCACCATAGCATTCTTCTTAGAAATCCATGCTGAGAAATGCCCTCATCTGGTGTATTTAAGTAAGATTAGCATCTGAACACATTGCTTAACTAAGTACTATTTCTACACAAACTGATTTATATCAGGAAATGTACTCTTGACATTTCTTAAAGGAACACAAGCAGCTAATTTATGGCAAACACATACTTAGCTGACTTGGCTTTTCAGACAAAAAAAAAAAAAATCATTCAGTGAGAATGGTGGGTCTCCCAGGTGTGAGGAGGACGGTAGCGCTGGAAGATGGACAAGAAAAAGTGGTTCCTGATGCAAAAATCCACTGCTAGTGGGAGAGGGATAGGCAAAGAAAGGATGTCAGTGAGGGCGGAGCATGTGCTGTAACGGAGGGGAGAGAAAGTCCTAGCACATGTGTCAAACACAAGGCCCGCGGGCCAAATCCAGCCCGCCAGGCCTTGCAATGTGGCCCGCACCGCGCTGTCATCACTGCACTCCGCTGTCAGTTTATGACATTGTCAGTTTATGACTGCTCAGTAAACCATTCGGCCTGCGATTTAGGCTGGATTTTAGATTTTGGCCCCTTCTCTGATTGAGTTCGACACACCTATGACCTAGAGGGCCCGTGGGGTGGGTGGGGGGAGCTCCCTGGCCCGGAGGCTGATGGGCACCGATGTTGGGAAGCTCACGGGAGAAGTGAGCCGCCACCTCGGAGCTGGAGGGAATGACCGTGCAGCAGGCAAGGACAGCCCATTGCTGCTGAAGGAGAAGGGGACATGGAGCCAGGCCAGGAGACATGGCTGGGAATGGGGGCAGGGGCGGAGCACAAACAATCTGGATGTCATGGATTGAGTAAGAATACTTTTCAAAGAAAAAAACGTTTGAGGAAATAATGCTCTTTTTTGATTTATGGCTTTGCAGTAAAATATAGGAACAAGAAAGAGGAAAATATGGGGGGCCCTGTCATATGTGGAGGAACTGGAGGTGCTGCCCTCCAAAGGCATTGCCAAGAAAAGAGGGAGGTGTGCACGTGTGATGGGAAACGCTCGGGGAAGAGGCATTTTCTGATGTTGGGTAGCTCTGAGGCCACAGGCAGAGCCATCTCTCTCTGGCACAGCGAGGTGTTCAGAGCGGTGCGCAGATGCCCCAGGCTGCCCTGGGGGTTAGGGGTTCCCTGTTATTGAAAGTGCACAAACATTGAAAGTGTTGGCGGCCACCTACTGGGCCAGCAATGTTGTTGAAAATGGAGGCCCTCAGTGGGTGACTGGGTGAGATGACCTCCTGGATCCCTTCTACCTCAGAGGTTCTCTGATTCTCCCTGAACCCCAAGTGAGTCTGGTGCAGGACAAAGTGGGTTACTGATAGGCCAGGTGAAAGTCATGCTGGGATGCAAGCATGAAGCTCTGGTCTACCAGGATCCACTCTGAAGGAAAGGGCTACATCACAGTTTCTGCTATAGGCCCTCACAGTTTCTTCCACAGGCCTCCCTTCTCAGCCCTCACCAGCCTTCTCAGCCCTTCCAGGTCGGTGTCTCCATTAGAGCTGCACGGGGAACCTGCTGTGGATTCCTGGGTGAATTCCTCCACATGCGCCTAGAGCAGACCCCGCCCCAGGCCTGCTCCAGAATCACACTTGTTCCCTGACGGGGTTATTTTGACCTGAGGCCAATGTACTATTGCAGACGTGGTTTCTTTAGGGCTGGAGGGAGCTTAGGAGCCATGGGGGAGCACAGAGACAAAGACGCACACTCTGCGGAAATGGTGTGCTCTTCTTCACTGTTTTCACAAATATTAGCTCTTCCTCTTCCGCTCGTTCCCTTACCTCCTACCCACTCTGGGACAGATTCATAATAAAAATAAAAAGACACAATAGCCAATGTATTGAATTTTAGAGTGTTTGAGGCAATGTCCCTCATATTTAACCTCCTCGTAGGTTTGATTCCCCCCCCCCCCATTTAACAGTGGGAAAACTGAGGCCCAGAGTGACCAGGGAAGGTGCCCAAACTGGCAGAACTGGAGCCTCACTCCTGAGCCATCTCGAGAGTCTCTCTCAGAAGCCTCGTTTGATTTCTTTTGAAGGTTCCATCAGCTGTCCCTGCTTTTGCACTCACCTCCCCTCAACCCCCCATCCCCAGACATGAGGGACTGTTATGAGGCTGTGTCTGAAAATGCTCCATCACAAGTATGAGGCTGAATGCCAGGCACACCTGTACCACCCCTCTCACCTCACAGGGATCAGGACAGGAAACCAGCGGCTCTCCCAGCCTTCGCCAGACCTCGCGCCCGCTGCCCCAGCTTGCAGCTACAGCGGAGCTCCGCCTGGTCTTGCCTCCTTAGCTGGGGTCAGTGGGTCCTCCTGTGTATCTGCTCACCTCACTTTCCTCCACTCAGCGTCTGGCAGGTCATCTAGTGGTATGTTGGTAAATTAGGTCTAAAAAACAAACAAACAAACAAACAAAAAACAAGAAAGAGAAAAAAGGAAAAAGGAAAGGAAAAGGCCGTATTTGTAGTGTTTAGCAATCTCAGAGCTATAAACACCTCCACCATGGCAGATTCCAACCTGTCAATGGCTTAACAATCAGCTTGCAATATTTCAGAATATGTCATAGTCAGCTCCATATGTCTGAGTCAGGCTCCTTCGTACCACCCCCCTCTCCCCTTCTGAGGCCACAGGATTCATTCATATACTGTGGTGTGTAGTTATAGACCATCCAATCTCTGAATGTTTATATGTTAGTTCTTTATATTGTGGCCTTTCAGCAAAAGTCACTGATTTTCAAAAACAAAAAGCCTTTTGGGGGACTTTCAATGTAGCTCCTGCTGCCCGGCACTGGAGACCTGAGCTCTAGTCCTGCCCTGGGGACTCCCCTGCCCCCACCCCCCTCAGCTCTCCCACACCTGCCTCACAGGCGTGTGCGTGCACTGGGCTCCAAGGAGGTGCTCCGTCAATGCTCCCTCCATCCTCCCCGTCTCCTCCCCGGGAGGGTGGCTGTGCTTTGGTACATCATGTGGCGATGTGGGGACCGTGTCCCTGCAGGACCTCTGGGTGTTTGCTGGGCATTTAGAGCGCCTGCTGCATATTCAGCGTTAGTGGTACTTGATCTCTTTGACGGAGAAGAGGAGGAAGAGGAAGAAATGGAAAGAGAGGGTAGGAAGGAGGGAAAGGAGGAGAGGCAGGCCTGTCAGTGTGGCCTCCATGCTTGGCCTGCAGGAGTCCTGTCCCCAAATAGACACGTAGCTACATGGCTGCGCAGGGCCCAGGATGTCTGTTCCCAGAGAAGGACGTCCTTGTGTTCCTGAGTGCGTTCCTGCTTCTAAACAGCCCTCACACTCAGGCACCCGGAGATGCACCCCCGGCCTGTGCATGTGAAAGGAAACCGGGAAAGACTGTCAAAACAAGGACCAAGCGGACAGAGGATGCCACGAGTGGCGGCTGTGGACCTGTGTATTTTTTCAGGGTGCAGGGGAAGTGGAGGACTGACTGCAGGGAAGCTCCGTGTCAGCAGGGCAGACCCGCCAGGGCCTCTGTAGGGCAGGGCGGGCGCCCCCGACACAGCTCCCTGCCCCAGGGCGGCGTCCATGCCAGGAGGTCCCGCTGAGGGAGCAGGAAGCCGACTCCAGGTGGCTGGCAGCTGCCGCCTTCTGTCTGCAGCAGGCAGGAAAGTCCTCTCTGCCTCCCGTCCACCGTAAACCATCGTAAACATGCGGATCGTGGCCAAGTGAAGCAGAGCGCCCGCTGGCCGGCCAGCCCGTCCCGTCCCTCCGATGGCTGGTGTGGCCGGCAGCAGCGTCTGCTTCCGAACCAGAGCCTGTTTTCTTTGGATCCCCCTCCATCACCCCAATTCTAGAACTTGGGGCCTCCCAGGGAGAGCTGCTGGTTTCTGTGACCTCTCAAAGCAACTTCCTGTGTTCCCAGGGCAAAGCCCCTAGCCTGGCCGTCCTCTGTGGTTCCTGCCCCAGCGCTCAGGTTCCTGCCCTATGTCCGAGGGTGGGGCTGGAGAGCTGCCGGGGTGGACTGGAACCTGTGGGCATGGCCACCAAGCCTCCTTCTCCACAATCTGGATGCCCCGGGCTGGGGAGGCACCGGGGGCTGTGTTCCCTTCAGCCCCTGTGGGTGTGGGTGGGGGGTGCTGGGAGGACCACACGTTTGCCTTCTGTTCAGGGTGCGGCAGGGCATTTAACCCTTGTTTACAGTTAGATGTCGAGTTGCTTCCATTCTTAACTGTTGTAGACAAGGCTGTGTCAGCATGTGGAACCCTAGGTCTCTGCGGTCCTTGCTTCCTCACGAGACGAATCTACAAGCTGCGCTGCTGGGCCACAGGGCCCAAAGGCCTGAGCGGCTATAAATCGAATATCTGTTGCCACGCTGCTCTGGTGAGGGCTTCAGTGGCTCTACTTCCCTCCTCAAGGCCTTGTCCTTGTCCTCTTTCTTCAGAGGCTCTTTCTGAGTTAAGGTCAAGGCTGGTATTGTTTTGATCTTTGGTTAATGCTAACAGAGTGCCCATTGTGAGTGCGTGCATGCGTGTGTGAACAGGTGAGTGTGCTCGTGTGTGTGTGTGTGTGTGTGTGTGTGTGTGTGTGTTGGTATGCAGGAGGGTTCACACATCATCTTCTATGAAGAAAGCATTGATGCCTCGCTTCTGTCCTCCGAACCATTGTGTAAACCCCTTAGTCGCAGTGTTTCCCAAACTTTTGACATATGTGTACCCCTTCTATAATTTCTGTAACGCTGAGTAGCCCTCGTACTCATGAGAACGTAGAATTAGGCGCAGCTAAGCACGGTGCAGTGCATATCCCCACCAAACTCTTCCCGAACCCCTGGGGGTACGCGTACCGCACTTTGGGAGACACTGCGTGCATAAGCAATGCTCCAGTGAACAAACGGGAAAGAAAAGAAAAAAGAGTATTGTCTGGGATAGAGAGGTTCTGAGAGATTTTCTTTTTCTAGTCAGAATATTTTTACAACAAAAATGGGAGGAAAAACTCATCCTTAACTGGAGAGTGAGCCCAGCTGTCTTAGACGTTAGGTGCGTCGGCATAGGCAATGCTATTGATTCACTTTTTAAAAAATATTTTTTTATTGATTTCAGAGAGAATGGAGAGGGAGAGAGAGATAGAAGCATCAATGATGAGAGAAAATCATTTATCGGCTGCCTCCTGCACATCCCACACTGGGCATGCACTCTGACCAGGAATTAAACCCTGACCTCCTGGTTCATAGGTTGACGCTCAATCACTGAGCCATGCTGGCCGGGCTCAGTTCACTTTTAAGTGGGACAATATGGAAGTGCCCTTGTTCACCTGGAGACCACGTCCACAGCTGGCCCCCGGCAGGGTGGTGACTTCTGCTCCAGCTGCGGACCTTCATGCACCTGCCTCTCAGCTGCCACGCATCACAGCCAGGCTGCTCTGAACCGGCCCTCCAGCTGTGCCAGGACTTACCCGGGGCTTTGCAAGCCCCAGGTGGGCACCGTGGGCACTGCGCTCCAGCTCTGCTGGCTGTGCCAACGAGTGGAGCAGAGCAGCAGCGTCTTGGATGTACTGACAGATGATGGCCAGCGAGTTCCTGATCCTTGGAGCGGGGGGAGAGGGGGTGATGGATTCCACCTGAGCACTGCCCTGCACCCCCATCGCCCCCCACAAGAGGATGTCTGCCTCTTTGTTTTCTTCCTGCCTCCGTGTTCTTGGGGACGGTGACATCAGAAGTCCTCTCTCGAGGGACTGTGGCCTGCGTGCTCTCACGTATGTTGGATGCGTAAAGAGCTTCGTGGTGCCCTAGTTTTTCCCTTAACATCAGTGTTAGAGTGCTACATGTCTCCTGGGGGGAAGTTAGATTTTAAAAAGAGAAAAGCGTAAACAGAATGTAACAACTTCAATCTCTAACTATTACCATCTATTATGGGCTGAATTATGCCCCCACCCCAAGTTCATACATTGAGTCCTAACCCCAGCACCTCACAATGGGCTCTACTGGGACTAAGGCTTTCCGAGAAATTCACATGAGGCTGTGAGGGGCCTGGTTTAGTCTGACAGGAGTCCTTATAAGAAGAGGGTATCCTTCTGCTCACTGATCCCCCACATCACACAAAGTGGCCATGGCACACACTTTGGGGCACCGGCCTTCCCAGGACCCTCCAGCCCCTGCATGCTGGTCCCCCTGGAGCCTGGCCTCCTCCAGGCCTCAGCGCCCTACTAGGAGGTGAAGGTAGACGCTCCTGTGTGCTCTGCTCTCTGCGAAGTCACCTTTGCCTGAAGCAGGGAACGGCACCTGGGAGAGGACACGCAGGGAGGAGGAACTGTGAGCATCTCAAGACATCTCCTCATACCAACCCAGACGGAGGGGCTAGAGAGAGAATTTTCTCTCTTTTTAAAAAATATATTGTAGCCGAAACCGGTTTGGCTCAGCGGTAGAGCGTCGGTCTACGGACTGAAGGGTCCCAGGTTTGATTCCAGTCAAGGGCATGTATGTTGGTTGCGGGCACATCCCCAGTAGGGGGTGTGCAGAAGGCAGCTGGTCGATGTTTCTCTCTCATCGATGTTTCTAGCTCTCTATCTCTCTCCCTTCCTCTCTCTAAAAAATCAATAAAATATATTAAAAAAATATATATTGTATTGACTTTTTACAGAGAGGAAGGGAAACGGATAGAGTTAGAAACATCGACGAGAGAGAAACATTGATCAGCTGCCTCCTGCACACCTTCCACTGGGATGTGCCCGAAACCAACGTACATGCTCTTGACCGGAATCGAACCTGGGACCCTTCAGTCCACAGGCCGATACTGTATCCACTGAGCCAAACCAGCCAGGGCGAATTTTCTTTTTTAATCCAACCATTTTAGATGTTGTTGTATTCAATTTGGGCCCTTTAGATGGCAGAACATTCCAGAATGTATTAGCAAAAATAGACCCACTTTTCAATGCTTCTGGGGTTTCTTTGAAATGAAAATGATCAGAAGTTAAGGAACTTAGTTATATTATTTTACTTAAATATTTTTTTAACTTTTAACATTGTCTGCCTAGCCTAAGGTTTTCATAACTTTTTAGGTGCATAAACACCTATTTCTGAAACCACTGTACTGTACACTTTCACTTCCCACAGACACCAGCTCAGTGACAAGAAACCGTCTGAACAATGTGCAAAACTGAGGTTCTCGGAAACACGCCTGGGACCTGCTATTCCATGTGTGTGCCCACCGGTCCTCCTGCCGGCCTGGCCCATGCTGTGCCCCTGGGAAGCCCTGCCCCCTGTCAGGGCCCAGCCTCACCTGGCAGCCCTGGAGCGGAGACGTGGCTCCCTCACCTGCGTCCCATCCTCCTTAGAGCATCTCTCGCTGAGGCGGAGGTCGGGTCATCTGTGTGCCTTCCTCTCTGTGCTGTTGGAATCAAGGGTTTATGCAACTGCTAGACTTCAGGCCCCAAGCTTTAGACCTGCAGAGTCTGGAAGCCTCCCCTCCCCCCACTGCTCACCTGCTGAACAGGTGTCATCTCAGTGTGCACAGGTAGACCCTGTGGGTCCTGGGCATCGGGGCTTGCCCGGTCTCCTGTCTGTTTTCATGCAGTCACAACCGGGAACAGTGTGGATACAATCTCAGTTTCCACATAGGGAGCTGCTACATTCCCAGGCCATCATGCTGATTTCGCTATCTCCGGGGCTGATCCAGCGCCAGGCATATAATGTGAGTTGAATTGGATAACCCCCAAATTCCTCTGTTGAAGTCCTCACCCCGAGGACCTCAGAATGTGCCCTTATTTAGAAGCAATAGTTGCAATCAGAGTTAGTTAGGAAGAGGTCATGCTGGAAATGGGGTGTCTGTATAAAAAGGGGACCAGATGTGACGATGAAGGTGCTTGTGGCAATGCCTATACAAGCAAAGGCACCGAAGATGCCAGCCAAGCCCCAGAAGCCGGCCTCGGACAGACCCTCCCGGCCTCAGGAAGGACAGCCCCCGTCTCACCTGAGCTGGAAATGCAGCCTCCAGAGCTGGGAGACCCCCTTTTTGTCCTTTAAGCACCCGTTTGTGGCACTGAGTTCGCTCCTGGTGAACTCAGATACGGGACGGTTGAAAAGGGTCTCATCCAAAGCAGTGGGCACCTTGGGGCAGGGTCGCCCCATTCGCCCCTGCAGGTCCACAGCCATCTCAGATTGGAAGACACTGTCCTGTGCCGTCTGAGCATCTTACAGGTGCCTATCTCTGCTGCTCCTGGAGGCCACGTTGTGGAGTTTTTGGTTTTGACAGTAGTCTTCTCCATTACCGTCTCTTTCCTTCTGCTTCTATGTCCTTGGTGCCCCTTGATTTTTCCTGGCCAGCAGACTGCCTGTTACAGTGATGGTCTGACTCCTGGTGCCCATGGCCAGGAGCTGGTGGGGTCACCAGGCAGGAGCCTCTGGGTGCACTCACGGGCTTGCTGTCCCCTCAGACAACAGGACCTCAAAGTGCCGTGTTCTTCTGACTGCTTCCAGCTTGCTCCTTAGGCTGTGTCTCCACCGGGAAGCTCTGGTGACTGGTGAAGGGGAACACAGATCCGAAGATGGGAGTTCTGGACCGGATGTGTGTGTTCCTGCAAAATTCATGCGTTGAAGCCCTAACCCCATGTGATGGTATTCGGAGGCGGGGCCACTGGGAGGTGATTAGGTTTAGGTGAGGTCATGGGAGTGGGGCCTCGTATAAGAGGAGGAGGAGGAGACCAGAGCTGGCTCTCTCCACGAGGTGACGACATGAGAGGAGGTGGCCATCTGCAAGCCAAGAGCGGCTCTCACCACACACCTGCCACCGCCTCGATCCTAGACTTCCAGCCTCCTGAACTGTGAGAGACAAATGCTATTGTTTGGCCCTTCAGACTGTAGCATTTCATTACAGAAGTCCGAGCAGACTGAGGCTTTGCGTTTCTGCCCCAAAAGGGCTGACCGTCCCCTCCGGGAGCAGGCAGAACTGCGGATGGCGGGGCTTGAATCTGGCCACTAAGGATTCTCCCAGAACCAGGGCAGAGACCAGCCCTCTGTACCTGAAAGAGACAGGGCGTTCTCCAGCCTCACTGAATGGGGTTAGAAATCCAAACACATGCGTTCCCTTTGACCCGCAGGATGGAGCCAGCTCCCCTGCAGCCAGAGAAAGCCAGGCACTGCCTGGTGCCTTGGCTCCTGCTGGGCTCCCGTTTCCTGCCCGGGAGTCCTGGGCTGTGGGGTACGCGTTGCTGATGAGACCTGCAGACAGGGGCACATGACATGGGGGAGGGGAGGCACCGGTGAGGGCGTGGTCACTCCTAGATATTGCCAGGCACTTCCTCCTGGGCAGCTCATACAAACTGTCCACAGAGCACTGTGAAGTGAATGAGTTTGCATTATTTTTATCTGCTAATAGCCTGAATATTTGGGCAGATAAATTCAGTCCTATTCAAAACCTGTCTATCTGGTACTTACTCTTTGGAAGCACTGGGCCAGATCCCAGGGAGGATACCTGTGTGTGGGACCCGGGATGTACCTCAGGTGTCCAGTCCTGTGGTAGCAATGCCACATGCAGAACTCAGCACGAGGCTGAGTGTCCAACAAGAGCTGTGCAGGACCCCTATGTTCATAGTGGCACAACTCACCATCACTCAGATTTGGAAACTGCCTAAGTGCCCATTAGCCGATGAGTGGATTAGAAAACTGTGGCACATCTACACAATAGAATACTAAGTTGCTGTAAAAAAAAGAAGGAACTCTTATCATTTGCAGCAGCTTGAATGGACCTAGAGAACATCATGTTAAGCAAAATAATAAGCCAGTTGGAGAAAGATAAATACCACATGATCTCACTCATTTATGGAATATAATGAACAACATAAACTGATGAACAGAAATAGATACAGAGACAAAGAAGCATTGAAGACAGTCAAACTACAACAGCAGGAAGGCAGGGGAGGGTTAGGGCATGGGTAATAGATCAACCGAATGGCCTGTATGCATGCATGTAAGGAGAACCAATGGACCCAGACACTGGGGGTGGGGAGTGAGGGCATGTGCCAGGGACTCGGGGAGGCAGGGGAAGGTCAATGGGGGAAAAAAAAAGACATATGTACTACGATTTGTAATACTTTAAACAATAAGAGAGAGAGAAAGAGAGAAAGAGAGAGAGAGTTGTGCAGGATTTAGCAGAAGCCAGCTGCCACACACGCTCGTGGCGAGGAGAGGGCTGACCGGTGGGGACGCTCTGTGGAGCTGTTACATGCGAAGTCTGGAGGCAGCTGGGTGTCTGGGTCCCCTGGGCTGCTGGGAGCGGAAATCTCCCGTCAAGTATAAGATCGGAGGCGCACACAGAGAGGACTTCTGCCTCGTAGGCAGGTTTCAACTCTGTCTCTGGGTCCGTGTAGCCTACGAGGTAGCTGAGCCCGGAGGTGACGTCACAAACTCGGTTTAAAGAAAGTGAATTGTGTGGGTGGCAGAGTGCACTGAGCCGAGGGCGGGAGCGAGGAGGCGGGCACGCAGGGACCATGACCCAGGCCCGAGGCAGCGGCTGGCTGTGCAGGCCTGAGGGGCAGAGGCAAGGGGACCCCACCAAGCCCTGAATTCCTCGGGGATTGAGTGGGACGTCTGTGGGTGCCGGTTTTTTAAAACCACCTCCTGCCTCCAGAATGAACAGAGGCTGATCCCATGCGCAGTGAGGACGGTTCTGTTTACAGTTGTTTCGCGGCAAACAGCACTGAAGGGCACTTTAAAAGAAACCAAAGCCTCCATCCCATGTACAAATAACCACCTTTTCTTTGGAACATGGAGGTACAGTGGAATACTGTTTTCTTAAAGGTCCCTGACAAAGCAGAGCTGCCCCCTACACTTCCCTGCCCCCCCTCCCAGTCCCCCCACCCCGGCCCCTGCCACCCCACTCCCAGCCTGGGAATCTCTGTCTGAGGGAGCTGGGCCTTCATTCCCACGTGGAAGGAGAAATAAATCTAGGGAGTGTTTGGCCCTTCCCTAAGTTTCCATGGCCCACAGTTCACAATCACAATCTTGATTCCAGTGAATTCAGATTCTCAACCATTTGCAAAAGTACTCAAACCACTTACTTGTTCTGGTCACACTTACTGGGTGAATTCCCAAAGTGGCCCAAACCGTGAGAAGTCCCCGCTTCAATGACATGTTTAAAAGTTGCCGTAAATGCTGGCGACTGGACGGATGATAAATCTGGGCCGTTTCACATGGTCAGTTGGATCGGTAATAAAATGAGTGAACTTAAACATGTGTCCCCTTGCTTTCCATGGCTATAAAGATCAATAAATTTTGTAAATCTTAACGACCAATGTGAGGCGTTTTGAACTTTATGTGGATGACTTGCCCGGTGACAGGAACACGCTATGGCCCTTGGAGCAGGCGGGAACTCCCGGTGGATGGTTCCTTGGCATGATATACGTGTAGTCGGGGATAATGCTTCACGGTCAGCCAGCACACGGTTTCAGATAAGATGCATAACTCAGGTACTCAGAGTTGTTTTATAGGAAAAAGATGAGCACGGATTGCGGCAGCGAGGATCCAGGCACGTTGCCTCTCCCTCGGGGATCCAGGACGGAGCCTGGCCGGGTGGGGGGAGTGGGCCTGTGGAAGTGAGTCCTGGGCCCGAGCACTGAGATTCAGGGCTCTCCTAGGACCCAGTCTCCGCAGTTTCTGTCTCAGCCACAACTGCTTAACCTGCGGGCCCCTCTGCCCCACCCTCCCCCAGGCCTGAAGCCCAGCGCTCTGAGGCGAGGTTCGAGAGCGGGGAGAGCAATGGAGATATGGATGATTAGCCACAACACAAAAAGATTATTGTTAATTTAAACTGTTTAAATAGATAACATAGTCACATAGTTTAGGAATCACAGCCAGATAAAAAGGTTTGTCTCCCGCCCATCCCACCTGCCCCACAACCGCCTCCTGAACTGGGTACCCGGCTTGTCCTTCAGAGTTCTTTTATGCGAAAGCAAATGAGCAAAAACACCTCGTGTCTTCCCCTTTGACACACAAAGCAGCGTCCTGCTGTGTGCCTTGGCGGTCTTCCGTCCTGTGGTGCTGATCGCTGCCCTTTGTCATCGATGTGGCCCAGGGTGCTCGCGTCCCGAGCCCCCGAGAAGGCTCTCCACCGGCTGGTGCCTTTTGCTAGAACAATCCCTGCTCGGTGCCCACATTCCCTCACTCACACACGCCCCGGCAGAGCTGTCGGACAGTCGCCCAGACAGGGCATTGCGGGGCGTAATTCTTCTCATTGGGACACATGTTGCCCAGTGCTCTCCTCAGGGTCCCACCAGCTCCTGGACGCTCATTGGCAGTGACTGAAGCAGCTGCTGCCCCGGCCTCCCTGATGGCGTTAACATTGGGATTTCTGCAGGCTGTGCTGGTAACCCATGAACAACTACCTCTCCCCCAAGAAAATCCCAAACACAAAAAGCGAAAAAGCTCTGATGTGCAGTGTCTGCTGATTGCCGTGGTGTAAATACTTCCTTCCACTCAGACTGACTTCAGGCTGCCAGCTCCATGTCCCTGCAGGCGGCGCTGGGAAGAATCGAACAACACATCTTTGTGGGCATTTCCAACACACAGACCTGAGAGATGCTAGCAGCAGAGGCAACAGTGAAACGTTGTAACATAATGAGGAAGTTCTGGGTTTTAGTTCCTATGTTTTTATTATGATGTACTCATTATATATTTATATATTTAAAATGATAGTAATGGCCGATTTAAAATTTTTGTATTGGCTTGCTGCATTCCTGAAAATGTAGCCATTGGTTCTTGTGAGCTGGTAAAAGCCAATTCCAGCAAACTCCTGGACTTTTGCCAACCCAGGTAGCAGACAATGCGATCTCGCTAGTTTTAACCTTTATTATTGCACTTTCATGGGCCATTTGCATTTTCTTTTCTGTGAACTATCCATTCGTGTTTGTTCTCTTATTGGTTTCTGGGAGCTCATTGCACATTAAGGTGATATCTCTGGTCTGTTACGAACTGCAGCATTTTATCCTATTTACCTCTTCACCTTGCGTGTCTGCCCATGGCACTTTATTTCTTATTTCTTTAAAAATACATTTTATTGATTTTTTACAGAGAGAAAGGGAGAGGGATAGAGAGCTAGAAACATCGATGAGAGAGGAACATTGACCAGCTGCCTCCTGCACACCCCCTACTGGGGATGTGCCCGCAGCCAATGTACATGCCCTTGACCGGAATCGAATCTGGGACCCTTCAGTCCGCAGGCTGACGCTCTGTCCACTGAGCCAAACTGGTTTTGGTGGCATTTTATTTTTGCCATAAAACGTTGTTGTTGTTATTGCCTTTTTTAAATGTAGTGGAATTTTTTTTTTCATCTTTGGCAGTTTCTGAATTTTAAATAATGACTAGAAGTAACAGGATTATGTAATTCCTTTTTCTAAGCCTAAGCAAGTCTCACATATGTACACCAGTTTCCTATACTCTGAGTAATTTGTACAATTCCTGTACTCTCTTGGAATTTGTTACATTGGATTTTGCCTTTTTTAAACTTTTGAGTCAGATCATTGGTTTAACTTTAAAACCCTCTTCTCACCTTGGATCACAAAGGGGTGCAGTGCGTTCAGACGGGCCTGGCTCGTCCAGCGAACAGGAGTGCACGTAGCGATCATCAAACACTCACCAGCGTCATCTCACCCGGTCCTGGTGGTTGGCCCACTACTTGCCTCTGCCTGGTATTGTTTCCTTCCTGTCTCTTTGACTTTCTGGGGTCCTGCTGGCTTCGTCCTGCTCTCTCCACCCCTCCCAGAGAGCCCGAAGCTCCAGTGTTTGAGAAACAGTCGCCCCATCACCAGCTGCAGAGGTGTGGCCCCACAGGGGATTTTCACCGACTCCACGGTCCTGACAGCGTGGGGGGCACATCAGTGCCCACCCTTTCCGGTCGCTGCAGAAGCCACACGTGTGTGTTACCTTAGAACCCACCTGGTGGAAGGCCCCGCCTCAGGGTACCCGAGGGCCACTGGGTATTCACACGATATTTTCTTTGCATCTCAGTTTTGGTCCTGACTTTAGAAAGGAGGAAACGGAACCTCGGAGATGATTAGGGATGTGTCCAAAATCACGCCCTTGCCACCCAGCATTGAGCAGGGCACTTGGCAAGCACTCTGTCCTCGGGGACAAGAGGAGCCATGGCCTCCCAGCTCCCGGTCCCAGGGCCCACCTCACTGTGCCAGGACAGGCCTGGCCCATGTGGGGGTCGCTGGCCGGGTGTCCTCGCCAGGCTCTTCCTGTGGGTGGTCACAAAGGGCAGGCCACTCGTGCCAACCCTTCCCTGGGTGGGAAGCCTCCTTCTCTCAACATTCGCCATCGGGAAAGCTGTAAGAGTGATAACCCCGAACTGAGGCCATGTCATTACCACCAGCTCGTCTGCTTGTTTAGTCCTCGCCGGCCCTGTTTGGCGTTAGTGTTATTACTGTCATTTTACACAGAAGGAAACTGAGGCACAGAGATCTGACAGAACCAGTCCAAGGCCAGACAAAGGAAACACAGAGACAGTGAAGAGACTGGTCTACAATGACCCCAACACGTTACCTGGCGGACTCAGAATTTCCAAACACGTTTTTGCTCTGCAGTCTTCAGACACAAGAGTCCTCGTTGGACAGGAGGTCACGCTGTGGAACCTGCCTTCAAAAATGAGTCACTGTTCCCTCCTTCCCGCCGGCCCTGGCCTCAGGCCGGCCCCCACTTTCCATCCAGGCAGCCTTGCAGTTTTCGGTGTGCAGGAAGGACGCAGAGGGAGTCTGCTGCCATAATTCATTTCATTTAGGAAAACATTGTGGCTTTTGAGAGAGAAATTGTAGCCACTAGAAGAGTGAGAAGACTTTGACTGAGCTGGTGTGTGCTCCCGCTTCCACCAGCTGACCTCTGGCTACCTGGCCCAGGCTGGCAGCCCCTGGGCTCCGGCGGACACTGGCTGGAGCCGTGTCGGAGCCGAATGGCCTGGGGTGCACAGGGCTTCTCTCCAGCCAGCGTGGCAGCGAGCCCACTTCTGACATGGCGCCTTGGCTTGTGGTTCGACCTTGGCACCCACAGCAGCGAGCTGAGCCGGAGACACGGCCAGGCATCTTCTGGGAGGCTGGCCTCGCAGCTGCCTCGAGCTGCTCCAGGAGCACAGAGATGTGACAGAACCAGTCCAAGGCCAGACAAAGGAAATGTCCTGTCACCCGGTGCCTAAGAACTGGTGTGTTTGGGCCCTGCAGGTGTGGCTCAGTTGGTTGGGCATTGTCCCATGTGCTGAGAGGTCACCTGTTTGATTCCCGGTCAGGGCATATGCCTGGGTTAGGGGTTCGGTCCCCAGTGGGGCATGAAGGAGGCAGCCAAATCATTTTTCTCTCTGTCTCCATTCCTCTCTCTCTAAAATCAATAAAAACATATTTAAAAAAATTTTTAAGAAATAAAAATAAAAAATATAATTGGGAAACAGATAAAAATTAGAATGAGAAAAGGGGGACCTAATGAAGAGCCATGGTGCTTTCTCTTCCTTTCAAATACCATCTTCCTGTCTCTCTCTCCGATTATGAAGAGGTTACCTGCTCAGCCAAGAAAACGTTACAAAGAAATAAAAATCCCTCACCGTTTTACCCAGAGATTTAACTCCTAATTTTTAAGAATTTATTCATTTTGTGCTGTGATCCGGACCTCAGGGCACAACCCCAGAGTACTGTGACCCCTGACTCATGACACTCATCAAAACGTGTTCCTTAGGTTCTTGACCATGGCCCGTCAAAGCTCTGGGCCAGGCCTTCATCTCCTCCCAGGCACACTGCTCCATGCATCTCCCTGGTCCTGGGAAGCACTGGTGGGGTCCCCAGCGGGCACGCTCAGCCCTTCCCGGTCTCTAGAGGGCAGCACTCAGCGGGGCTGCTGTGCACAGTGTATGGACAGGACCGGCCTCCAGCGTAGGCGGGGGTGGGTGTGCTGAGTGGGGTTAACTCCCCACCTAAGGGGGTGCTCCTTGTGCATCCTGTAGCCTCAGGAAGGTCCCCAGCTCCTCTTTCCAAGAGATGGCATCCCTCTCCTGGGATGGGACAGGGTCTCCAGTCGCTGGCCCCTCCTGGTAGAGAACGGACTCACCATTTTGCAAAGACTTCGATATCCACATCCCGCTCTTAGGCCTTCCTGGCCACAGGGACCCAGACGTCCTCCATTCCCAGCGGATGGTCACTGTCCTGGCCGTGGGGCCAGGGCTGTCTGAGTCCTCCAGACAACCCCAGTGCCGGGGCTCCGCCAGGGTCTCCTCCCCTCTTCTCCTTTCTCCTGCAGACCTGCCTGCCCCTCTCCCTGAGCTTCCCAGGCCACCAGGCCAGGGGCTGCACAGGTGGGGGTCATGCCAGGGGTGAGGTAGGCACTGCCACCCTGTCCCACAGTCTCAGGGGGAGCCAGTGGGGTGGGTCCTAGCACAGAGCAGCCTCTGTGGGGAAGGAGGGGGGGCTGTTTCCTAAGGCGCCCTTCTCTGTTATGAAGTGAACGCTGTACCCCCCAATTCAGATGCCAGGATGGGGCTGGGAGATCGGGGCCTTTGGGGTATTGGGTTTAGATGAGACATGAGGGCAAAGCCCAGGATGGGGTTGGTCCCCTCAGAAGAAGAGGAAGAGGCCAGAGGTGACCCTCTGAGTCACGTGAGGACACAGCAGGAGGTGGCCGCCTCCCAGACGCTGTGAGAAGCCCATGTCCTCCTTGCTGAGGCTGCCCAGGGCGTTGTTAGAGCAGCCTGCGTGGCCTGGGATGTCGGACGCACCACTGTCCCCACGGACTGAGCTGCTTGGCTCCGGGAGAGGCTGAGCACTCGACTGGGGGGGCGGGGGGGGGAGGGGACAGCACAGAGGCGCTTCAGACGGCTGGCAGTGGGACGGGGCCTGGCCCCGCATCGCGGGATTTCCCACAGACCTCCTTCTTGCTTTGTAAGTGGGCCTGGTTCCCACGGCTTCAGAATATGCCATTTGTTTCAAAGATTCTAACACAGCAAGTGTTACGATGACTGAGCAGCCATCGGCAAAAGAACAAGAGGCTTTCGGACAGCGAGGATCCTAGCAGAGAGTGAGGGCTGGTCTCCCATCACCTGCCCGGCCGCTGGCACAGAGAACAGTCACTCCCCAGCTCCCCACTCCCCACAGCCTGGACATCACCTAAACTGTTTTCAAAAATAGGAACTTCGTATTATTCTAAAAGTTTCCCCCCTCCCCTAACCTTCCCCATTCCTGTTGCTGTAGCACTGACAGCGCTGGTTAGGCGGGGCCTGCACTGCATTGTTGTTGCAAGATCCGCAAACCAGGCTGTGTGGCCCCTCACCCACCACAGCGACAGCAAGCCCGGGGACCCCGCTGGCAGTCTGGCCCAAAAGGCTGTGGGCCCCGCCAGGCTCAATGTGTCTAGGCATGTCCCCACCACGTGTACAATGTACCATCCCACAGATCAAAAGGTGGACCTCCACCAGGGCAGAGCACAGCACGCTGCAGTACAAGAACTACAAAGTGATGAGTTTAGAGTTCGGTACCACTCCTTGCCTTTGCTTTTGATGTAAATTATTTAACTGAAGGCTGGTGTAATTTTTAACAGTGACTGTGATAAATCACTCCCTCACAGATCCCCTAAGATCTTAAAGCCGCCTCAGGCAAGCCAACTGGGCAGCTCCCCACCCCTCTGCCCCTCAGTGGCCCTGGACGGGGAGGCAGGGCGGGCCAGGGCTCATCCTGCCCAGGAATACCTGGCAAGGGGCTGGCAGAGCAGGGGGCCAGGCCAGTGAGGCTCCTGATTAAACCTCATCCTGCCCACGCGAGTCAGGGGGCTCACAAGGCGCAGGGCTCAGGGGCTCCACCAGGAAGCGGGCGCTGGGAGTCTAGGAAAGCCCGCTCACTGCTAACCCCGCTAGACAGCTCCTGTTCCCACCACCCTGAGAAAAGGAAGCAGGCTGGCCGGCCGGGCCCTCGGGAATTTCTGGGATGTTGCTGCCGTGAAAGAATCTGACTGTGGGAATACGCGGAGGGCAGCAGCCAGAGCCCATGAGCGCGCGGGGTGGGGATGGGGGGGCAGCAGAACCTACTGGACAGACTGAACAAGGCAGTCACTCTGGCCCCATGGCTCCCCAGAGCTGCCATCACTCCTCGCCCTGAACGAGGGACCCAGGAATTCCTGAAGGCCAGGAAGGCCTAAGAGCGGGATGTGGATATCGAAGTCTTTGCAAAAGTGGTGAATCCGTTCTCTACCAGGAGGGGCCAGCGACTGGAGACCCTGCCCCATCCCAGGAGAGGGATGCCATCTCTTGGAAAGAGGAGCTGGGGACCTTCCTGAGGCTACAGGATGCACAAGGAGCACCCCCTTAGGTGGGGAGTTAACCCCACTCAGCACACCCACCCCCGCCTACGCTGGAGGCCGGTCCTGTCCATACACTGTGCACAGCAGCCCCGCCGAGTGCTGCCCTCTAGGGACCGGGGAGGGCTGAGCGTGCCCGCTGGGGACCCGACCAGTGCTTCCCAGGGCCAGGCTGCACAGGGTCCAATCCGGCCCAATCTCCTTGAAACTCTTTTTGGAATGTTGCCGCTCCAGACAATGCGGAGAAACTGTGCTCAGCACAGACTGCCCTCCCAGAGGAGCAGAGCCTTTCTGTCTCACAAGCATTTCAGACTCCCGGTCCATCAGCGTCTGTGTACGTGGCCCACACTCCCCTCGCGGGACAGCAGGCATTGCTGAGAGCTGTAGCGTGAAAAGGTTATTTGTTTTTTTTTTTTTTTTTTATTTCTTGCAAAAGATATTATGAAACAGAGCTTACTCCAAAACTGAAGAGTAATTCTGTGTTAGCATGCTTCTACAGGCTTGAGCTCCTGTCTGTGGGCAGTTGCAAGCATCCCCCACCTTCCCGTTCATTTATAAAGAAACCTCCTACATGCTGCTATTAAAACACAAACTGACTCATATGCTTAGTCAGGGTAGAGTGGCACTTCTTTCGCATGTGCGATGAATGAGTTCTGAAGTGACAGGCCTAGAAAATGAAACTGCTCAGAAAAATATGAAAATGACTTGAAAAGGTGCCAGGAGGTCCTGAGTGGGTGGAGGTGGGTGGGGACGGGGCCATCAGCTTATGGGAGTTCCAAGACCTCCGGGTCATGGCGGCAGAGGAATCACCTTGAGAACTGATGTGGGAATAAGTGGCCGCAGTGACGACGTGGTGTCAGCAGGGCCCTGGTTTTGGTCCCTGCTCTGCTATTGATTAGCTCTGGGGCCTGGGGCACGTTGCTTAACTAGTCTGAGCCTCCGTTTCCTTGCCTGTAACGTGCAGACAGTAACAGCACTTACTCCACAGGCTACCCCATTGCCATCCCTCGGAGCTCAAAAATGCGACTAAAAGCCATCCTGGGTTTAATAGTACCACCTCTGATTTCGGCGTGGCTGTCTTTGTCATTTACTCAGCTATGTAACCAGTTAAGCAACACCCATGGATCCACCACCCAAAATGAAAGCTATGGCTGGGATAGTAAATTACACTTCTATTTCTCACCATTTGATCCTCAATATCTCATTCATCCCTCCTTTCCACTTCAGGAGATAGATATATTGATCTTTCACTTTGTAGCAATGATATACTACATGTAACTTACAAGGACTTACTTTTTTCACTTAACATTTTATTGCTGGGATCCACCCAACCTATACTTAAAAAAAAAAAAAAGGGAAATATGATTAGACCAGATGTCTTTTAGATGTCATCCCTATCAATCCTGACAAAGTTGGGGCCCCCAGTGAGGGGGGGGTATGAAAGGCCTACTCTGGTATGAATTTTGTGCATCAGGCCTCTAGTGTCACTGTAATTCACTTGTTCTGACTGCCACGTCACGGAGGGCGAACATGCCACAGTGAAGTCAGCCCCTGCCGCACCGAGGGGCATGGGGAAGGAGGCCCGGAGGTGTGCTGGCTAGAGCAGGCTGTGTGATCATACTCATGCACGTCTGCGGTTATGTGAGTGGAAGCGTTCCTCTTGGCTGTGCATCTGGAAAGGAAATCATGACAGAGACCATGAGAAAGTACAACCTTAGGAGAAAATGTCAAGCCCCTTTCTAAAAAATTTTCACCAATCCATGATGCCATGTGATTCATCTTCCCCAACACTTACCAGTGTTAGACATTTTACTTTCTGCTAATTGAGTGGGTGTAAATGTTATCTCGTTGTGATCTTGATTTGCATCTTTCTTTGTGAATTTCTTCATAAATTTATTGGGCATATATGTTTCCGTTCCTGTGAAATACTTCTCGGTGTCTTTCCCTCATTATTGCCCTGGGTTGTTTGTGCTTTTAAAAAAAATTGATTTGTAGAGTATTATGTATATTATTGATACTAAAGCTTTGTGGTTCATATTACAAATACCTTATTCTAGTTTCTAGCCTGTTTTCACTTTTTAGTGAAGGCCTCTCTTGGTGAACAAAAGTTCTTGATTTTGATATCAAGAACAAAAGTTCTTGATTTTGATGTTTATCATTTTATAATCAGTTTAATAGTTTAATATGCTTGTCTAAGAAAATCTTTAGCGAGCTGAGGTTATTTTCAAGATACAGTTTGAAGGAGATAGCCTTATTTCCCCACATGGGTAACTGTTTTTTTCCCAACAGTTACCCATGTGGGGAAATAAGGCTATTTATTTCTGTTTATTGATCATTCTCTGCTCTCCTCATTGACTGTCTTGATCTTCTGTGATGTATGAGTCTTATCCTGAAATCTCATTCATATTCTATGATCAATTTTTTTCAGTCCACAAACCAGTACTACAGTGTTTGAATTGCTCCAACTACACAAACGCCCCGATTTCTGGTAAGGTCAGTTCCTCTCACTCCTTTTACAGAAACAGCTTGGCTATTTTTGTCTCTGACTCTTTCAAATAAGTTGAGAATAATCTCTTAAGGTTCTATTAATGAAACGTATTGGAAATTTGATAGGAATTACACTCATTGTATAGCTCACATTACAATATTAAATCATATTACCCACAAACATGGTATATCTCTCCATTTATTTAGGTTTTCTTTAATATAGCTTAATAAAGCTTGGTACTTTTCATTTTAAAGGTCTTGCATACCTATTGCTAGATTTATTCTTAGAAAATCTATCAATTTTCTGAAACAATTATAAATGGTATCTCTTTAAGTATATTTCCTTGTCCTTGGATGCATGTCAATTTTATATATTCACAAGAATGTATAATTTGAAAATTTGGGGACTTTTTAAATGTCGACAATCATATCTTATGCAGATAGTATCGGTTTTACTTCCTTCATAAGGTTATTTTAAGGGTGAATTTAGGTTATGCAAACAAAACAAATAACAGTGGTTGGCAGCTAGTAAACGCTCAATAAACATCTATGTTACTGACATTATTGTTACTACTAATTAACGGAGAAATTTAAAAAGTTGCGTTAACCAGTTCCCACATGTTAAGGAAAGAAACAGCAACCTCGAATGTTAACAACTCAACAGAGATCCTGCAGTTGCCTCGTGCCAGGACTGGGCCTGGAAACCAAGTCTCTGGGCTACAGTGAGGGGTGTGTGTGTGTGTGTGTGTGTGTGTGTGTGTCCCTGCCTCAGGACAGTGTGGCTGTCAGGCATACACGCCTGCCAGTGGTGTGTCTCCACAGTGAGCTTCCAGCACGCCCATGGCAAACATTTATTCAATCGGCAGCATGAGTGAAGCTCCTCAGTGCACTGGGCTCCCACAATGCACACACTGGTAGCAGAGCAAACACGTCCCACTGCCACTCGGATCTGCAGAAAAGAGTAATGAGTTTCATTCTGAAAATTCTCTATCAGGACCTCACCCTTTCCTGCTGGTGACAGCCGGGATGGAGGCAGCCCTTCAACGGGCCTGCTGAATGGACTCTCTGGGGTTACCATGCTTTCTTCCGGGTAAATACATGTCTTGTCAAATTCAGATTTCCTTCTCCAAAGGCTCCCCTGCCCCATGTCCCAGGCTGGCAGCTGAAAGAGTCAGAGAAGTCCGGGTTCTCAGAACTCGCCCAGCCTGGGGACATGGTGGTGTTGGTTGGGCGAGGGTGGGCCTGGTCCTGTCTTGAAACACTCAGTCCTGAGCACCGCTGGGTCTTTAGTGCCCACCGGACCACCCCAAAGTCAGCTTACAAAACTTTGTGGAAACAGAAAGGAAACATCTAAAGGAAGCACACCTGTTGTCACGTAGGAAGGAATAATGTTTGACCTGGTGCCCACGCTGAAGAAGGAGCTGGCGGCGCTTTGTCAGTCATGTCTGTGAAGTCTGACCTTCATGGTTAGCATTTGGCCACCACTGTTCTCGTGAGCACTGTCCACCCCAGACAGCGGCTCCTGGGGCGGAAGGAAGAGACGCTCCAGTTGGGGGGTGAGCTGGCGGGCCCCGGGGAAGAGTCCTTTCTGCTGAGTCCCGAAGGCTAACTGGGATTTTAGCAGAGGCTTCAAAAGAGAAAGGGAAGGGAAGAATTCCCAGAAAGCCTTGCTCACTGATTAGATTTGAAGGCTCCTGGGATGGGGCTTTCAGACACATAGAGGGATGTAAGCGAGATCCTGGAATGGAGACAAAGGGGAATCACTGAAGGTGTTTGAGCAGAAGGTGACACAAGTAATCTTTTAGGAGATTGTTTGGACCTGGTGTAACTGAACCGGAGCCAGGCAGTTCACTCTAGGCAAAGTGCAGTGGTCGGGGCAAAGGAGTGAGGCCTGCGCTCATGTGCACACCGGGAGCACACGCAGGACACACCGTGACTGTTTCAGCAGGGTTATTGCATGCGGTACATGCCCCTCACATAGCATGACCGCTGTGTGTTTCACACTGTTCTCAGTCCTTCAAATGCCTTCATCACTGAATCCTTACCGCCACCCGTGAAGGAGGCCCCATTATTCCTGTCTCATATATGGGGGTACTGGCACATGGAGAAGTTGGACAGCTTGCCTGAAGTCACACAGGTAAGCCCAGAAGTTCTCTAAGACAGTGTTTCCCAAACTTCTCTCATGATGAGAATCACCTGGTGGAGTTGTTAAAACACAGATTCCTGAATCCCAACTAAGAAGTGCTAAACTAGAATTTTTGAGAACATATAGGTAAAATTGCATACCTAACTTAGTGCTCTGTATATAACATCTGTCTTAGAGCACTAGTTAAGTATACAATTTTACCTATATGTTCCCAAAAATTCTAGTTTAGCACTTCTTAGTTGGGATTCAGGAATCTGTGTTTTAACAACTCCACCAGGTGATTCTCATCATGAGAGAAGTTTGGGAAACACTGCTCTAAGAGAACTAGCAACAGACTTCCTTTAAGCAAAATTCCAGTCAGGTGTTCAGGATATAATTCTGTTCTCAAAGTGGAGTTCACAACATTCCAGAAGAGAGAGCAGTTGAGATCAATGCTCAACATTGGGGAGCGGGAGCGGTCACCAGGCACGGCCCAGGTCACGTTCACATCAGCTGCCATTACCTCTCCTCCCTTGTTTTTGCATCAAGCCACCCTCTCGCTTCCCCCATCGTTACCCTTGTCTATTTACGAGGCTATTACAATTGGGCGAATGTTTTAAAGCGACACCATCCCCTTTCCAGGCAGAGGGTTTGATCTTCCTCTTCCTCTTCCTTCTGAGACTTTGATCCTTCAGGAATGGTTTGTTAGTTTTCATAGATTCTCTTCATCTCTCCCATTTATTTTAGGGACCTGCCTCTGACAGTGGGAAGGATGCAATGGGCATACGAAGGTGCCACAGAGAGCCCACCCAGTCTGTGTGTGTGTAACTGGCAGTTCCATTCAATTTCACTCACACTTAGGGCAGCTGCTGTGTCCAGACCTCAAGGAGGGAGGGATGGTCAGTGTGAGCAGGTGCCAGACACGGAGAGCTCTTCCTGTGTCTCGCACCAGCTTTTATTTCTCATTCAAGAATTTGAAAACATTTTGCAGGTTGTCAATAGTCAAGCTTTTGTGACTGTTTCTTTAAAGGGTGTTTTTGAAGGCGGAGGCCTGGCTGCTTCGGGTGGCAGTGTCCTCAGGGGCCCGGGGAGCAGAGGTTGGGGGTGAGGGTGACGTCAGTGTTTCTGGGGGTGTCTGCTGAGTGGGGGCACTGTGGCATGTGCAAGTCACCTGGAATCCCTGAGGAGAAGGGAGAGCGGAGAGGAGGGGAGGGGAGGGGAGGGGAGGGGAGGGGAGGGGCGGGGAGGGGAGGGGAGGGGAGGGGAGGGGAGGGGAGAGGAGGGGAGGGGGGGAGGGGAGGGGGGCAGGGGAGGAAAGAGGAAGGGAGAGCGGAGAAGAGGGGAGAGGAGGGGAGGGGAGGGGAGGGGGGGAGAGGAGGGGGGCAGGGGAGGAAAGAGGAAGGGAGAGCGGAGAAGAGGGGAGAGGAGGGGAGGGGAGGGGAGGGGGGGAGGAGGGGAGGGGAGGGGAGGGGAGAGGAGGGGAGGGGAGGGGAGGGGAGGGGAGGGGAGGGGGGGGCAGGGGAGGAAAGAGGAAGGGGAAGCGGAAGGAACGGAGAGGAGAGGAGGGGGGGGCAGGGGAGGAAAGAGGAAGGGGAAGTGGAAGGAACGGAGAGGAGAGGAGGGGAGGGGAGGAAAGAGGAAGGGGAAGCGGAAGGAACGGAGAGGAGGGGAGGGGCAGGGGAGGAAAGAGGAAGGGGAAGCGGAAGGAACGGAGAGGAGGGGAGGGGAGGGGAGGGGAGGAAAGAGGAAGGGGAAGCGGAAGGAACGGAGAGGAGAGGAGGGGAGGGGAGGGGAGGAAAGAGGAAGGGGAAGCGGAAGGAACGGAGTGGAGAGGAGGGGAGGGGCAGGGGAAGGCTGTAACTGTGGTTTCCTTTTTGCAAGGCAAAAACCTCGTGATTTAGATGCCTGCCAACAGATTTAAAGAGTTAAAGGAAGCCGAGTCACAAACTAGATAACTGTCTGATAAGATAGGGAGAGACCTTCATTATCTCTTATATTATTTAACTTTTAACTTTGTATCATAGAAAAATCTCAAAATATATAAAAATAGAGAGAATACTTTAATAAACCCCCATATCCATCACCTGGCTTCCACAGTGGTGACCAACTTACAGTCAATTTTGTTACATCAGCCGAAACCGGGTTGGCTCAGTGGTAGAGCGTCGGTCTGCGGACTGAAAGGTCCCCGGTTCGATTCTGGTCAAGGGCATGTACCTTGGTTGCGGGCACATACCCGGTAGGGGGTGTGCAAGAGGCAACTGGTCGATGTTTCTCTCTCATCGACGTTTCTGGCTCTCTATCTCTCTCCCTTCCTCTCTGTAAAAAAAAAAAAAAAAAAAAAAAAAAAAAATTTGTTACATCAGTAACCCCATCTTGCCACCCTCTGGGGTTTTTTAATTTTTAAAAATATATATTTTATTGATTTTTTTTTTTTTTTTTTTTTTTTTTTTTTTTTTACAGAAAGGAAGGGAGAGGGAGAGAAACTTAGAAACATTGATGAGAGGGAAACATCGATCAGCTGCCTCTTGCACACCCCCTACTGGGGATGTACCCGCAACCAGGGTACATGCTCTTATCCAGAATCAAACCTGGGACCCTTGAGTCTGCAGGCCGATGCTCTATCCACTGAGCCAAACTGGTCAGTCATGGCCCTCTGGGCTTTTTAAAGAGAAAAATTCCAAACACTGTATCATTTTATCTGTCAATATTTCAGGATATTTCTCTAAAATATAAGAACTCTTGTTTTTCTTAAACGTAACTACAATGATTATGATTTTAAGGAGAATCAATTCATGAAGTTTAAAAAAGAATTTCCCAGCATTCACACCCCGCCTATGCCCTTGTTTAAATGAGTTAAAGCCTGCACTGCATCTCCTGCAAGAAGCTCCCAGGGAAGTGAGCGGCACGGGACCTCGGAGGGCCGGCCCCTGGATTCCGGAGGGAGTCACCCCCCCTTAGACCCAGAGTTCTGGGCGTGGTTTTGTGAACACACTCTCTCTGGGACCCTCTTTCACACGAAGCATCCCCATTCACAGCTGCAGGAAACCCCCAGGTGGGATGAAGGCGGGACTGACAGCAGAGCCACTGTCAGAGCGGCAGCTTGCAGGGCAAGTGTGGGCCACCCCAGGACTGTGACAGGGAGCTTGAAGGGCTTCGGAGCGGGGCTGTGTCTGACCTGGGACCGCATTAGCCGATCGCTCCCCAACAGGGAAAGCCATCTACACAAATGCCCGAGGTAGCTGATAGGAATTGCAAATAAGCTACCATTTGGTTAATTTATAACAGTCAGGATTTAGGAAGTTCGTTGTTATGCTCAAGCTTAACAAGGAGCCTGGCTTTTCTTAGGCCATGCACCCTTCCTCCGCCAGCGTCACGGTGCCCTACACACCGTGTCCCTGTGAGCCCCAGGTGAGTCCTGGTGTGGACGCTGAGATGGCTCTTTGCTTCCTGGGCCAGAGACCTCCGAGGCCCTTCACCAGGGTCTACAGTGAACTCCCGAGGCGAGCGCACTGGTTCAGATGACCAGGAGGAGGTGCTCTCTCAGTGTCACGTGAGGACTCGCTTCCCGCTTGGTCACAGGGAGCTCAGGCTGGCTGCCAGAGCAGGAGCCGGTCCTTTTTATGTTAATCAAGGACATGGATGTTTTGCTCAAGTTCGATGTCTCATAAGAGCGATTTTCTTTCCAAGGGTGTGTTGTCAGTTTCATGAATATACGCTCGGCGTTTCATTAGCATTCTTCTAGCAAAACATGGTTCTGACTCATTTCTGAAATATTTGCTCTCGCCTGCAAGGTGTTTCTCAGTTTTTTTTTTACAAAAATTGTGTTTTCTGCTTACCGGCAGACAAAAAGTGTAATACCACACAAATCTAAAATGGGTGTGCTGAGAAAACACACAGCACACCCGTGGAGTCCGGACTGCAACCTCCCGCTGTTCTCGGGCCCGTGACCTTGGTCAAGGCTAATCCAGCTCCAGGTGACGGTGTGCCCAGCTCCAGGCTGAGCCCTGGGAGGGAAGGAGTCGTCCCGGGCTGGTGGTAAAGTTCCCTAATATGAATTTTCATCACCCAGTTTTCTCGAGTTTTAAGCCAGGATGAGGTTTAGGGAGCTTGTCAGAGGACGCTGAGTGAAGCAAAGGGGGAAATTGGAGCCACGATGGGAAGAGCTGCTTATGAATCAGAGCAGAGAGCTCTGAGCTCCAGCCTCCTAGCCCTTTATACCTCATCCCTTGGACTGAATGGAGGCAGCTGGGGCTCAGGGGCACACTTTTTCCGGAATGAGTAAGAAAAGATGTTCTCCACCGCCCCAGCTGTGCCTGTCATTCTTTCAAATGGTGGTATCGAGGTAGAAATTGTCTAGCTCACCCGGACAAATCACCACAGAGTCCACCCTGCACTGGGCCCACCGGCCCCTCACACATGTCCAAAGTGATCATGTTTGTTTTAATGTCTTATTTTTTTGTTTTGTTATTTTTTTAAAATATGTTTTTATTGCTTTCAGAGAGGAAGGGGAGAGAGAGAGAGAGAGAGAGAGAGAGAGAGAGAGAGAGAGAGAGAGAGAGAGAGGGAGAGAGAGAGAAATATCAATGATGAGAGAAAATTGATTGGCTGCTTCCTGCACGCCTCACACTGGGGGTCGAGCCCTGACCGGGAATCGAACAGTGACCTCCTGGTTCATAGGTCGTCACTCAGCCACTGAGCCACACTGGCTGGGCAGTGGCTTGTTTTTGAAGACTCTCTGACAGGCACTGTCCTGTGACTCTGCCCGCCAGTTCCACAGGTGTAGTCGCTCTGTCCCCTCGGCGTGGCCTGCTTTGAGGAGTTCTTAGCTTTGAGGTAAGATACCAGACAGAGTTTCTCCTCTCCCTGCAGGTAGGACTTTGACAAAGACCCCTAGGGCTTCTGGAACCTCCTGGTCCACAGAGGCCACCTGAGCAGGCCCTCCTGGGTAAACAGAGCGGCCTTCCGTGGCTCTGTCCTTAACTGCATATGTCTCTGGCTGAGGCCTGTCCTGAGGGCCAGACCAGAGGCAGGACCGAGGATCGTGTTCTGGGCCCTCTCCAGTGCCTCTCAGCCCACCAGTTATCCTCGCTTTTTCTAGGCCCACTGTGAGAAATTGGCTGTGACTGCTCAGAGGGTCTCCTGGCGGCCCTCCTGGCAGAGTGGCACCCGGAGAGCTCGGAGGGAAATGCCACGGCAGACAGGACTGAGCACAGAGGACCTTCCTGCCTTGGTGAACCCAAGAATGAGTTGCAGATGAGCTGCTACCTTCAGAAGAGGCACTGGAGCCCCGGAAAGGAGCTCAGACAAGAACGAAGCAGACGTGAGCCCCTTCACCCGCACAGGTACAGGGCACCACCTATACCAAGTAGAGCAGCAGGAGAGATGGGGGCACAGCCAGGCTCTGGGACTGGGGGTGGGGGGAGGTTTAGGGGGGGGAGGACTGGTTGGAGGTGCTGGCTGCTGGAGCTGAATTTGTCTCCATATCTTTTTTTTTTTAATTTTTAAAATATATTTTTATTTGTTTCAGAGAGGAAGGGAGAAGGAAATAGAAACATCAATGATGAGAGAGAATCATCGATTGGCTGCCTCTTCATGCTCCACACTGGGGATCGAGCCTGCGAGCCGGGCATGTGCCCTGACTGGGAATAGAGCCGTGACCTGCTGGAATCGAGCAGTGACCTCCTGGTTCGTGGGTTGACGCTCACCCGCTGAGCCATGCCGGCCGGCTGTCTCCAGATCTTTTCAATGCACAGCTCAGGCCGGCCAGGTAGCTGGTTCCTGGCTCTCCGTCCCCAGGCCTGGCACCTGCCCACGGCCTCTCAGTGCAGGGCAAGCGCTGCTTCCAGATTGAGGGCAGCCCATCCTGGCTGTGGGCCTCAAGTCACAGCCCAGAAAAGATAAAGAAACCCAGTCCACGGTCAATCATCTCAGCATCACTTCTTTTTTGGACGTTCGCTGTAGCAGGGCTGTGTGCAAGGCGCTTTGGTGGACGTGAAATGACAAATTATGTGCCCCCGCCCCCCCCTTAGGGAAGCAGCTCTGGCAGGAGCCACACAGCAGCAGGCCAACTCTAACCAAGGCTACAGCGGACACAGACCTTCTGGGCTTTTCTATATACCTCTGCCAATGTGTACCCTTTACAGAAAATGCCCTTGAACAAGCTTTTCATTAATATGCTGGGCTCTGGAAAAGGAATGAAATCTATCCTTTTATAAACGCCTGGCAAGCCTTCTATGACCCTGCTGCCCCAGGTCATCGGAGTCCCGTTTCGATGAGGCCCTCCACACCCTGTCAGAGCAGTCTTTCAATGGCCTCTTGCATCTTGCTCCGATCATTCCATGAAAATGAGCAGGAAACAGGATGAACGTGTTCTGTGCTGGGATGAGTGTTAACTGTATACATTAAGTAGAGGAGAGGACACGCTGAAAGATCACCACAAATACCGAAGGCTTTCCCTCGTTGTGCAGGCACCCACTCCGCAAACATGAGTTGAGCACCTGCTGTGTACACACACCTCTTCCAGGCACTGACCCAGGCCCTGCCTCCGGGAGCTGAAGGTGTAGGGAGAAAGAAATAAATGGCACATACAATGCAGGACACAGACGTGAAAGAGATAAGTAAGCTGGGAGGGTGGAGACATGGATTGCGGAGGGTATAATTTTAGAAGGGGCCATGGAAAGGCTCACCCAGGACAAAGTGACTTTTGAGTAAAACTAGAGGGAAGCGAGAGGACGCGATGTACTGAGATCACTAGGAGGAAGAGCGCGCCAGGCCCAGAGCTGCAGCTGCAAAGGCCCTGAGGCAGGTGCGGGGAGGATGGGGGAGAGGGGGCTGTGTCTTCCCCTGGGGTCTGGTGGTGGGTCTGAGCAGGTGTTGGTCTGAGGGGAGCAGATGAGCACTAACAGCTGCTGTACAGAGTTGGAGAGTGGGCTCCTCTTGGAGAGTGTCGCATGGACTTACTCAAAGGCAACTCACAGGCCAAAGGATCTGGAAACCGAATGGAATGTGTTCACCAATAAAATGCTGCTGATCGTGACTGCTCTCTGGACCGTTCTTATTCACTACCTATTCCCGCAGCCTGGCATGCTGGAGTGCTCCTACTGCTCAGTAAGCAAGTAAGCGGTTGTTAAACGGGGTTGCACAGACCCCTGCGGCAGTGTCCTAGGCCTGAGACCGGAGCCTGCACAGAGGCCCTCAGGGAACCGAGCAGGGGCATGTGGGAGGCCCTCGGGCACTCCACCTGCAGATGCGGCCACCCCACCTGGTAAACAACTACTCCACGGGCACTTTAAGAACAGTTACTCAATCCTCCAGCTCCTGAGTGTACTCGGTAACAGGGAGCCTCAGTTTCCCCACTTTCCAGGCAAACAGGACTTCCTAGCACCTTAGAGAGAGGACTGGATCCCTTTGCTGCCAAAGTGCCCTTGCTTTCAAGTTCAAACCCCAAAGTGGTGTGTGTTGTTCTTCAAGCTGATCCGTGCACAGCAACCACAAATGCCAGCCCTGGTGATGGTTTTTAATTGAATGTGACTTTCTTTGTTAGCGCCTGTCCTTGCCCCCAGCACTAAACTGACAAGCAGGACTTGCCTTTGAGAGTCGAAATGACGTAGCTGATAGCCAACAGCTTGTATTAATTTTTCCTGATAATCTCATGGCACTTTTAATGAGATTGGTGGCAAACATGCCATTTCTGGGGCAAATTAATTTGTCCTTGCAAAACGGAGTGTCAGCGATTTTTATTTCCTTCGTGTCTGACAAACCACGGGTTGTGTTTTGAATGGCAATGGATACAACCTAGTACTTTCAACTGCTGTGCAGGAAGGACAAGATTTTTCCAAGAGCGATAAAATCAGCACAATCACAATTGGAGGTCAGAGGATCCATGTTTGGAAAATGGTCAGCTGACATTTCTCCCCTCGCTCTCCACATTGGGGTGGGTTGTGACGCAGCAAAGGGCAGCCAGCTGGGCGCCCAGCCTGCAGGTAGCCTCGCCATGGCCGGGAAAGGTGGCCCAGGTCCTGAGTGTGCTTCCGCCCTCAGCAGACACGCTGTGGTCTGCTTTCTCTGCACAGGCCCCGTGTGCCACCTGCACTGGGCCATGTGGTATTGCTGGAGTCACGAAGGTGACTCAAGGTGGCAGGTGACTCCTGAGGGAGTAGAGAAAGGAGTCGTGGGACCTGCCCAGGACTCAGTGTCCTCGAGTCCCCTCCTCCGCACTCTCTGCTGCAGCTCACGTTGCTGGAGTCCACAGCTGTCAGGCTGATGAAAAATGAGATCATCATACTCATCTTGGGGTCTGGGGCTTTGAGCACTTGAGGGCTGTCTAGCATGTTAATATCAATTAAAAACCCCACACCCCTCCGCTGAGGTCCGGGTGTGGAAAGACGCAGTTGGCGCTGGTGCCTGGATATCAGAATGCACTTCAGACATTTGCTTTACAAGTTATTCTTGTAGCTGAGACTCAAACAGAAACTTCAAGAATCGATGTTCAAACTTCCAGATTGAATGTATCACCCATGTGATGACAGGTCTGAATGACAATCTGTAGCATGGGTTTTGAATAGATTCTTCACAATGTGAGGACGAGCGTGTGTGCTTGAACCTTGGCAGACTCGGGGACCAGAGCAGAGCTCGGTGGTGCCCCGGTTTCTCTGCAGACCCAGCTCTCACGTCAGACGCTGTGCTTCTCGTCTTCAGCTCCTTCGGTCCCGAATTGCTCTGGCCCTGGCTCCCAGCAGTCCTGGGACAGAGCAGTGGCATCCCAGGCAGCAGGTGAGAAATATTATAGATGCCCAGGCTTCCCTGGACCTGCAGAACCCGAGCCTGTGTTTCACAGAGAGCCTCCAGGGTCTGATGCCCCTGGGGGGTGAGAAGCCGAGAAATGATGTTCTAGGCCTCGGATTGGGATGGCACTCTCTCCTTCTCTCTAGTACATTCCCACGTGTCTTCAGGCCTTGCCTTGTGATTTTGCACTGAGCCGGTCAGGGGCTGCTAATTTAAGGCTGGATTGGCTTTCGCATGCTTGTCTGCGTCCTGGCTGCAGTCGGGGTTCCTTGGTCAGATGTGCTGTCCACCACCTTGTCCATCGGGCTCTTCTCTGGAGACAAGCAGAGCCACAGACAGAGCGGACTCTGCAGGTGGAGGAACACGGGAGCCTGAGGGCCGGGCCGCACGTACTTCGTCCTGGGCTGTCAGAGGATTCTCTCTGGGACAAGAGTCCCCCCAGCCTGCCATGGGTAGTTTAGCAGAATATTTGGAACTGAGCTCTGAGCCTCCTCTCAATCCTAGTTGCCTACATTTGCAACAACTTTTTTGTTTGATTAAAACAAAACAAAACAAAACAAAACAAAAAAAAACAACAAAAAAACAAAGCACCCACCCACCAAATTTTTTTTATTTTATTATTATTTTTTAATACATTTTTATTGATTTTTTTTTTTTTTACAGACAGGAAGGGAGAAGCATAGACACTTAGAAATATTGATGAGAATAAACCATTGGTCAGCTGCCTTCTGCACGCCCCCCACTGGGGATGTGCCCACACCGAGGTACATGCCCTTGGCTGGGACCCTTCAGTCCTCAGGCCAATGCTCTAACCACTGAGCCAAACCAGTTAGGGCGCAAAAAAAAATTTTTTTTAGATAAAAAATAGTTTAAATTTCTGTCATGCCACTTGACTTTTTACATAAAATTATTTACATGGATTTTAAGATCAGACAGTTTCCCGTCCTGGATTGAGCCCACTAGTCTCAGCTGATTCCCTTGGGTTTTTGTAAAGTCTGATGTTTGTCACCATAGTGTCAATCATTCTTAGACTCTCTCTCTTCCTCTCCCCTCGCCCCTCCCACCAGCTACACTGTTACAGCGGGAAGTGGGGTTGGGGGTACTGATGGGATAAGAATATCTGCAGGCCCCAGAGGAGGGTGAGCTCTTAAAGGAAGCTTCATTTCCATGGGATTCCGTCCCTGAGCTTCCAAGTCCCAGTTCCCGCTGGCCCGCCGTGGAAGGAGTGCAGCTGGGCTTCAGTAGAGATACCATCAGAGTCAATGTCCAGAGCTTCCGTTCCACGTCTGGGGGAGTCGAATCCTGCATCAGCCGAGCTTAATTTGTGTTTCCCTCTCTAGTCCGCCAGTCCATTGCCCGTGGGGCTCACAGGGCCACAAGGCTAGGGAGGAAACGAGGGCAAATACAAGGAAGCCAAGAACCAAGGGAGTCCTTTGTTCAGGGATCAGGCTTGCAGTGGCCACACCCATTCTGGCTGTGATCTCTGTTCCCAGATGTGACTGACGGACACCTTCCTTAGTCACTCCAACTTCACTGAGCACGTGTCTTTCTCCCCTTTGCTGGACCCTTCCCCAGTGACCTGAGAGGAATGGGCCAGTGGTTCCCTGGGGAGGGTGAGCCTGTAGCTTCCTGGCTAAGCTGCCCAAATGACATGCCTGTGCTGTCTGGCCTCTCTGTGCTCCTTTCCTATCAATAACTAGCTAGTCAGCCTTTGTTTGGCTGGCGAGGGAGGAGGCATCTACCCACTAGCTCTCAGCCCTCCGCAGCCATGTCCCTTATGCCCAAACACAGTTTTGGGAGGAAAAGACTGGGAACCTTGATGTCTCTGTTGCCCAACAAGAAGTGACTCGCAGGAGTTCAAATCCGTGCTTGGCGCTTTTATGGCTGCTCATGGAGGTGTGTCTGTGCCACAGGCCCTGGAATGTCAGCCTAGCCGAGACCCAGCCATGTTTCAGCTGTGCCAGTGCCCTGGGAGGCACAGTGCGTGATTGTGAGGAAATCAGTCACAGCCTCAGCAGCCTGGGCCGGGGACAGGGAGAGGCCGAGGGGGGCTCTGGGCTGAGCCGGAGCCTCTGCCTTCTGTGTAGATCAGCACACACTCGGAGTGTGGGCAGTGTGTTCTGTATGGAAATCAGTTTTTGTTTAGGCAGAGTGATATTTTAATTGCAAGGGGGATGGTGGGACTGTCCTGCCTCCAGTCATTTGTCCAGCAAGGAGCCCTCCTGTGATGCAAATGAAGCTAATGGAACAAAAGCCTGCACTGGTATCAGAGTTCCTCCAGCAATGCAACAGCGGCAGATGCATAAACACTCATAGAGACAGAAATCCTGCAGAGCAACTCCAGCTGCTATGCAAATAAAGCCCAGGGAGTCAGAGGCTTCCCGCTCTTCCAGGCTGCCAGGCCCTGTCGTCCCCAGCAATGTGGAGACCCTGGTTCCCCATCTCACTTTTCTCCCCCATCGACACCAGCAGGAGGGGTGCAGAGCACCCCTGCTTCTCAGAAGCCTTGGCTGGATGAGGCCCACAGCCCTTCCCTCTGTCTTTCCTTCCCAGCCCCCTCCTTATTGTTCTGGTCACCGTGCAGAGGTTGCTCTGGTCCAGATCCCAGGTAGGCATTTCTCTACAGGATCTCCCTGGCCCTGCAAATGACCAGGCCCTGAGCACACCCACCCGCCAGACACAGAGGGCCTCTTTCCCACAGGGCGTCTCCTCCTGCCCCTGGTTCCTATGTCAGCCCATCACCATCTCTCAGGTGCCTGGGGCACCTCAATGGGATCTTCCCCTCTTCTTCTCTGATGCTCTCCTTTCTGCTTCCCCACCAGCCCCTGCTCCTGCTCCTGCACCCTCTGCAGCCCCAGTCTACCTTCCCGGTCCGGTCAGAGGTGCTTTCTTACAGCTCCTGCCCCCAGTCTGCAGAGGCTGCCTGCCTCTCACTAGGGAAGAGACACGATAACAACCACCCAGGTGTGAGTCCTGGGTCTAAAGTAAACCCTTAATTTGATGGTTAAGGTGCTGCCATTTAACCCCACTTATTTCTCCATCTTCCTGCTCCCGGATGAAGTCATTCCCATTCAGGGCCAGTGAACTAAGCTTAGCGAGTCCCAGCCTCCGGCCTCATGAAAAGAACCCGGCTCTGTGTTCCCTCTTCTGGGCTCGTCTCCTTCACTCCTGGATGCCCCTTGCCTGGAACACATGCTTCACTACTCTCTCATTCATTTTTTATTTTTATTCCTCCCCCTTGTGTGTGTGTGTGTGTGTGTGTGTGTGTGTGTGTGTGTGTTTCTTTTTACAAATTCTCTCACCTCTGGGTGTTGTCAGTGAGCACCAGGGCGGGGTCCTGGAGCAGCAGGCGTGCATAGAGGCCAGGTATGATTCACTGGAGTTGAAAAATGAGTGTTAAAATTATTGAACTTTCAAAACCCAGTTTCCTTAAGATTATACAAATTTAGTTGTTCTCCTTACTAATCTAGACGTATAACCTGCAACTATAACATTTTATGTTGCATATACATACCTAATATATGTTCTTTTCTTCCTAAGTGCCCCTTAACAAGCAAAACCTTTCCAAACACTCAAAGCTTCTCTGTAACCTCAGTGAAGTGAGGCCACAATGCATGCTCAGTCTCTGCACAACCGTAGACACATTATTTTATACCAGATTCAGGCATCAAATGCCCAGCTACATCTTTTCTAACCACCAGGTAGCCTGTTTTCCTCGCATTCCTATCTGAATAAAACCTAACTCTTAGAGATGCTAACGGACACGACAGGTGCTGTGCCCCTTGCAGCTCTGCCTCTGGGTTTATACTGAAACCGCCAGAACTGAGGTTGGCGGGGTGGCAAACCTCTCCTCTCTGTGGCCTTGCCTGTCATATCCCCAGGACCTCGAGGTCACAGCGGGTCCTCTGTGACTCACCCCGCTCCCCCTTCCCTGTGGGGGCCTGTGCTCTAGGGAAGAATAAACAACCGTTGTCCTGCTGAGCGCACCAGCCCCGTGAAGGAGGCCAGGCGGGTGATCCGCTCAGGCCACCACGGACTGCTGACACAGGGCAGCGTCGGGGCCTGCCCCCACCAGCCGCACACACTGGAGGTACTTTCCGTTTCTGGTTTAGCTGTTAACATAAAACTACTGGGTTTGCTCTCATCCCCGTACTCACAATGTGGCTACAGAAACACTAACTCATTTCCCCCGAAGGAGCTTGGCGCTGAGATTGTAAAATGGCATCACTGTGCTGGCCCCGGGGGTTGGTGCCGTGGTCAGTCGCTGCAGGCATGGGAAACGGTGACGCCTGTGTTCTGTGCAGCTCTGGACGCTGTGAACATCTCGTGGAATGCTGTCATCTGGCGCGCCGGCCCCTTAGGCTCTAAAAAGATGGGGGACAGATATTATGTTTGTTGGGCCTTTTTTTATAGCAAGAAAGAGAAGACTCAGAAAATGGAGGAAAGAGGGAGACTTTCTGGGAAGATGCAAGAGTGACTCACAGAATGGGCATATTTGAACAGTGAGGCCAGGGAAGGGTGGGGGCATGGTGCCGTGGATAGTGACAGTGGTGGGTGTGTCATTTTTCTGGATTTGCAGACTTGCTCCAAGGTCCAAAATTTCATCAATGCAAAGGGAGCCAGTGGGATGGGAGGTGTGGCCATTGTGGGAAGATGTTCTGCCTCTGAAGAACATATTAGGCTAAGTCTCAGGAATGGTATTTTGGATGAGAGAAGAGGCCCAGGCCCTGCTGGGGAGGCCAGCTTCCTCACACACCCTGCGTGGGCAGTGTCAGTGACTTCGTTGTGAGATTCCCAGACCCAGGCAGGCTCTGATTTGCTCTATGTCCGCACTGACCTCACAGCAAGTAGGAGGTGCGTTCAGGTTACCACATTGTAATCAACCCAAAAGAGCTGGAGAACCTGGAAGGGCAGGCGGGGTCAGGATGCAGCCCAAGGGCCCTCTTGGCTCCACCCCCAGCCACCGGGTCACCAGGCAAGATGGGCTCAGCTTCCTTACCCATGAAGTGAGCAGCTGGACTATTTGCCATAAGACTCACCATCCTCCAGTTTTTCAACAGAATTGGGATTTGGCCATTTGAGATGAGTGATGGGATTGAAACTTTGTCCTGAGTCATTGACCACCACCTTTCCAAGGAGGTTCAAGGAGACATGTGTGTGTACCGTATTTTTGCCCAGTCCTGGATTCTGACCTCCATGCTGGAGCAGACACCATTAGAAACCCATTGTTGAGTGCATTTGGGTATTGTGAGCCTGGGAAGGGCCTGCTGGGTGGAGGTCAGGCCCGGACATGGAAATTCCTGGGATGCTCCTCCTTCAGGCCCTGATACCTCCCCTATGTCTCAGCACTGACTTCAGAGCAGCCCTGGCAGATGGAATCAGCTTGGACTTAAGTGCCAACCATGGAGCCTGCTCAGGGTCAGATGTTCTTTGAAGACTCAAGATGTGACCTGATTTTTCTTTTGATCTTTATTTCATTAAAAATTCAATTGTAGTAAAATATGCATAAAACTTATCATAGTCACCATTTAAGTGTACAGTTTGGTGGCATTAAACACATCCCATCGTTCTGCTCTCATCACCCGCCACCCCCAGCACTTGTCTTCCTTCTGAATGGAAGCTCTGTCCCCAGGAGACACCTCCTCCCAGCCTCTGGCACCACCATCTGCTTTTTGCCCCAGTGGTTCTGTTTCTCCCAGGTACCTAAGTGTAATTGAGCAGCATTTGTCTTTTTGAGGCCTATTCCCCTTAGAATAATGTCCTCAAGGTTTGTGCATGATGTGGCATGTGTCAGAATTTCCTTTCTTTTTAAGGCTGAATAATTCTCAGTTGTATGTATTGACCATATTTTGTTTATCTTATCATCTGTCATGGACCCTTGGGTTGCTTCTGTCCTTTGACCTTGTGAATAAAGCTGCTGGGAACATGGGTGCGAATATCTCTTAGAATTCTATGTTTTCAATCCTTTGGGTCAATTCCCAGATGTGGAAGTGCGGGCAGGCTGTGATCTGCTCTGGAGCCATGCAAAGAAGTCCCCACGCTGCCTGCAGTGCAGCTCTATTTTGAGGTAACTCCACAGTTTTCCAGAGACTCTGCCCACTTTACATTCCCATCAACAGTGCACAAGGTTTGCTGTGTCTCCACCTCCTCACACTTGCTATTTCCTGCGTGTGTGTGTGTGTGTGTGTGTGTGTGTGTGACGTTTAAACCACAGCACTTTCTGGCGGTTCTCACATGCTTTCCCTCGCCTCCTCAAGCAATGGGCCTGGCCGTGATCCCAGGCGCAGCACCTCGGCCTGGGAAGCGTGAGAACCCATGAGTGCCTCTGGAAGGCGGCCTTTGGCTTCTTCAGGGAAGGAAGTTCGGTGCATGGGGAGCGTGGGAAGTTTCCCTTTGCTGGCTGAGGAGGGGAGTTGTCAGACTTGAGGAAAACGACAGTCCTTGTGGCTGGTGGGTCCAGAGCGATGCGGTGGGAAATGTCCGGGATAGGGCTCTGCCTATTGGCAGGAGTAAGCAGCTGTGTGGCTGAGGAATTCCTTCTCTCCCTGGGCCAGTAAGGCAGCTGGTAGAGAGCCACTGGCAGGAGCGAGCCCGGCCTCCCAGAGCCTTTGCCTTCCGTGGTCGCCCATTTGAGAAATGACCTCTCCAAGCTAACAATTCCCTGAGTGCTGTGAACTTCCCTTCTCCTCTGAGGCCCGTAATTGAATTCAACTATGTTTCTAGGCTGTTGCTACTTGGGATAAAATTTTCCCAAGTAATACGGGAGATGTTGCCCTATCCTATAGACCTGCAGGGACCTGTCCTGAGGACATGGGGGGTGCAGGCAAGGAGGGCACAGAGGGCACCAAACTGCTACCAGAAAAACACTCAAGAAAGTCCCAGCTCCTCCTGAGTAGAATTTCCTCCAAGTGCTCTGCAAGCGCCGGGGTCAACCAGTCATCTCTCAATGCTTTGGGGCAAATCACACAAAAAGCCTAGTCAGATTTTCCTTTGAATTTAAAACTAGTTTCAGAGAGGAGATTAAGAAATATTGTCCTTGCCCTATCAGTAACCTTTGAGGGCGTTGTGTCCCCACCGTGTGGAAACGCTGTGGTCCTGACCATAGGCACGCAGCGGGAGGATCAGGTCCCTCCTGGAGCCCTCACTCAGCGCCCTCCCTGCCATTCGCCCCCCTCTCGCCCACCCCTCCCCACCATGGCCACCTCACCAGCCAACGCATTCACTATCTTGTAAAATCCTTTGCCCTGACCCCTCTAATACAAAAGTAGAATTTGGCACAAAGCTTTAAACAGACTAGACTAAAGCAAGGTGAGTTGTGTAGTTTGCCTCAGGCCACCATTTAACTCTTGGATAATGAGATGGAAAACTGAACAGACTGACACAAGAGTCCTGTCTTCTGGGCAGCAAAGGACAATCTGTCTCTGCCTCTCCAGCAGCTGCAGTCATCCCCTCCACCGGCCTCAAAGCCGATTCTGAAACCAGCTCTTCTGCATCGGCTCATACATTATTGGGAAAGCAGCTAAGCTTTGGCTTTGGCTGTCAGACTGGACTGTTCATTTGACTTGTGGCTTCTGGCCTGAACACATCATATTAATGTGTATTTAGTTGATCACACTAATAAATAAAGCTTTTGTTTGCTTTTAGACCCAAAGATAACTGTTGGAAGCTATTGCATGCTCTTATAACTTAATAAGGCCTCCAGGAGGAGTTTGCCTTCAGAAAATCACAGAACTGGGCCCAGAAGGCCAACCAAGTGAAATTCCTGAGGCTCTGATTGTGGTTGGCTCAGCCAATGCACTTGCTTATTCCCTTTGTTCATTATTTAGTGAGGCACCAGGTGTAGCCACGTTCAGTGAGGAGCAGTTTCTTCCTTCCTTCCTTCCTTCCTTCCTTCCTTCCTTCCTTCCTTCCTTCCTTCCTTCTCCCCTCTCTCTCTTTCCTTCCTTCCTCCCCCCTCCCTTTCTTTCTTTCTTTCTCTTTCTTTCTTTCTTTCTTTCTTTCTTTCTTTCTTTCTCTCTTCCTTCCTTTCTTTCTCTTCCTTTCTCTATTGTACACCAGACATGTGCCACCTCTATGCCAAGCCTTCTATTATTCAGAAGTCAGTATTTCGGTAAGGATGGTGTGGCCTAAGAGACACAATGGAAAACTTTGAGAATAGACATTAACTTGAATATTAACCCAAGAAAATCTGATCTTCTCTGGAACCATGCAAATAGGATGTATTGGTTGTCTAAAACATGTTTAAAGCTATAGACAGATGATCACAGTTTCTGTGGATCACGGATCTGGACATGTCTTAGCTGGATGTCTTTGGTTCAAGCCCTCTCATAAAGCTGCAGTCAAGCTGCTGTTCAGGGCTGCCATCTCATCTGATGATTCATTTGCTTCCAAGTTCACATGTGGCTGTTGGCAGGCCTTGGTCCCCTTCACGTGGGCCTCCCAACCAAGCTGCTCATGACAAGGATGCGATACCACTCAGGACAGAGCTACTGTCTTTTTATAACAATCTCAAAGGGACATTCCTTCACTCTTGTCATGTTCTAGGCTAAAGAGAGTCAGTAAGTCCAGCTCAGACTCAGAAGAGGAATTACACAACAGTGTGGACACCAGGAAGTGGCTTTGGCCTTAACAGTACCTATTAACGTGCTGTTTAGTCAAGCACAGTAATAAATAGAACTTTTGCTCACTTATAAACCCAGATACATGTAGGAAAGCTATTAAATACTCTTCTAATTTAATAGGCCCCCAAGGAGGAATAATGAGCCACAATAAGATGGGGGCTACCAGGCACCTGGGGACACAGATGTGCTTGTCACAGAGGGCATGTAACTGAGGGATTGGGCTCAGATCTGACCTAAGTGGTTCAAACACATAGGAGTGTACTTTCCTAACATAATGAGAAGTCCAGAGGCAGACAGCTGCCAGCCTTTGCTCAGAGGCTGAGGGCTTTGTGGTTTGTCTAGCCTTTAGCTTATGCCTCAGGAGAGCTGCTGGAACACCTGCCATTGTGTCTGCATTTGAAATGGCAGTGCAGTAAGTGCAGGATGGGAAAAAGAGGGGGGGAAGGGGAATCCCACCATCTGCCTCCTTCATTCCAGAAAGTGCCAGTCAACAAGCTCAATTCACATTTCCATGGCCGTGCCTAGCTGCTGGGGAGACTGGGAGATGTAACCATGCCCTTGGAACTTGGAAGAGAGAAAGAATGAGGACCAGGGAAGAAGAGATTTGAAGAAGAGATTTGCTAAGCACAACTCTGAAATAGGAATTTTATCTGCAGTCACTCGCGCCTCCATTCTTGGCATAGTGTCTGCCTCCACATGTCCTTCCGTCCTTCTTTGCTGAAGTCGAGGTCACCTGGGCATGAAGGGACAGCAAGCTGAGATGTTTGACCCCTACCCAGGCAGAGTGGCTGCTCAACATGTGTACGTTCCTGGAGAAAATGCTTGGGAACGCAGGTCAAGCACTAATTGTTCACAATGAAAGAGGTGTGTGGAAAGAGTTACTATTCAATAAATGTATCCCATGATACAGTGTGTGCCAGGCACCTGCTCAGCGCTGGGGACACAGATGTGAACAGACCCACAGAGTCTGCCCTCACATTGCTGTGTTTCTGAAAAAAGATGTTTCACTTTAGAGAAGCCAAATCTCACACCAGGGCACCCGGGTGCACTGCGGGTCTACGCCCTCGCTGCTCAGTGGCCTGCCCGCCGCCCTTGTCCAGGCCCACAGGCTCTGCACCCTCCCATGTGCTGGCCATGTGTTCCAGCGGGGCGGCCATTGCTGGGCTCCCTTCACCGGTCGAGTCTCTGTGTTAGGAGGCTTCTCTTCCCTCCTGGAAATTAAACAGCAGGCCACTCTCTCACACACAATCGTGGGCAAAGCTTCCTTTTTCTTTAAGTGTCTGGATTTTCCCCCAGGGCTGCAGCGGTGTGGGCCTGCCTCCCAAGTTCAAAGCCAGTGTGTGTGCAGGAAAGAGCTTCTGGATTATGGGGCTGTTCAGCAGTCAACACGCTGGCCCCGGGGAGCAAGCAGCTAAACCAGGCTGGTCATGTTCCCCCCTCCCCCACCTCCCCGTGACTGTCTTAGTTCTGGTTCCTGTTCCGGAGCCCACAGTTGGGGGAACTGGCCTTGGTGTAATGAAGACTGGTGTGATGAGCCCATTGAGGACCAGCGACATTTCACCGTGAAAACAGGCCTGCGCTCTGGGCACGGGGGAGTTTTAATAACGGGGGAAATGCTTATGTTTATGCTAAGTGAAATAAAGCAGGGTACATAGTTATGTATACAGAACAAATACAGCTATGTAAACAGAGAAGAGACGGGGAGTGGGAAGAAGGGGAGAGGAGGGAAATACACTAAAATACTAATAGTGCATGGTTTTTAGAGGTGAGATTAATTGTTTTTGCTCTTCTGCATTTTCAAGACCTCCCCAGGAAGAATTTGTAGCTTTTATAGCCATAAAATATGAACTTGATATGAAAACATACATGGTTTCAGCTCTTCATACCTTCCCTCCAGCTTTAAGAACAGCTGATGAAAGAACCCCCGCTACTCTAACCAGCGGCTGCTCATTGATTAATCTGTCTTTCCTCACCGTTAACAAGGCGAATGTTGAATGGACAGTCAGTGGATAACCAGTGAATGGAATTGCCTGTGAAATAAAAGCAATACAAAAACAACGTGAAGCAAAAATAAAAACTCGGTGAACTCCATCAGAAGCGAATGTTCCCTTAGGACATGTTAAGAAACAATCATTTAGCAGGTGCCCCACACCCCTGGCAACCACTAAACTGCTTTCCCACTCTGGACCCGCCCACTCTGGCCATTTCATATCAATGGCTCATACAACACGTGGTCTTTGTGTCTGCCTTCTTTCACTCACATAACACTTTCAAGGTTCATCTCCATTGTAGCATGGGCCATACTTTATGGCTGAAAAATGCTCCATTGAATGCATCAAATGATTTTTTAGTTCACAGCTTCTTGGACAATTCAGATTCAATAGAAACACAGTCAGCTTCTGAGCCATTGGCTGCCAGTCAGTTCCACACTCACATGGCTGCAATCATACCCAGAGCTCTTGCCAAGACAGTGGTGTCAGGCCTGCTTTAATTCTCTCTTTCTTACCCCGCACCCCTCTCTCTCCTCTGACTGAACAGTGGCTACCTTGAGCCTTCCAGGTATGGGGAAGGCCATGCCTTTCCCTGCATCTCTTCCTGGGCCACTCCAGGCCTTGGTCACTCAAGTTTATTCCAGCCTCATTTCTCTCCATTTGAGTTCTACAGGCTATTTGAGTTTGTTTTATTTTGTAAGACCCTGCATTTCTGAATTATCTCTAGTCCTTCTTACATAACAACAATTCCATTGATTCTCAGACTTCATTGATTATAAAGCTGAACATAATTTTATACACCACCAAGTAAAAAAACAAAAAAAAAAACAAGAAAACCCTCTGCCAATAAAATCATAATATACCATATAGTGAAAAAGCAGTCACAATATAAGAAGAGCAGCATACCTCACAGTCAATGGCATGCAGTGATAACAGTAATAACCTAAATGACGGACACTGACTGAGTCCTACTATGTACCAGAAAATGGGGGTTTTATCCCTGGAGAGGAGTGTCATTATTATTATTTCACACAGTAGAGCTGAGAGAGGCAGAGGGAGGAGATCAAACCAGCGGTCCATCTACAGCCCTTGTTCCAAAGACTGTGTGTCTGCCAAGCATTTGTGCACCTGCTCTTCCTTGGGTCATACAGGGACAAACACACCTATAAGGGTGTGCATGTGGGCAGATAAGATTTCCCCTCTAGACCTTTCAGTCTAGTTGGGGGATGTAGGGCAAAATATGAATGCAAGAAGGGGAGAGAGCCCGCTGGTGTGGCTCAGTAGTTGAACATTGACCTATGATCCAGAAGGTCAAGATTCAATTTCCAGTCAGGGCACCTGCCCAGGTTGCAGGCTTGATCCACAATACAGGACAAGTAGGAGACAGCCGATTAATGATTCTCTCTCATTGTTGATGTTTATATATCTCTCTATCTTTCTCCCTTTCCCTCTGAAATCAATAAAAATATATTTTTAAAAAGGAAGGGGAGAAGGGATGTCAGTTGGCAACCTCACTCGGAATACACTCTGTCCCTTGCCGGCAGTGTTCTCTGTGTGTGCGGCTGTGACCCTCCAGTCCATGGTCGTAGGGAATGTGGACCCTCTCTTTCCCAGCGTCATAGACAGATCCGATGGAAGGACACTGATGGCCCAGCCTGGCCCCATCCTATGGCAGATACTGCTGGCTGTCAACTGAGATTGCGTCTCCCTTCTTTTTTTACATTTCAAGTGGCAATGAAAAGACTACATATTCCAAGACTGGCTTTCAGCCAGGAGAGGCCCTGGGACTTGGTTTTATACATGGAACTAGTTGTAGAACTTTCAGCAAGACTCCATAATGGTGGGCATGGGTGGCACCATACACCTTTTTGGCTTCCCTCACTCCTCCTGCCAATCCTCCAGAGAATATGCATTTGCTGGTGGAGCTCCCGCAACCATCTTTGACCATGAGGTCGCTTGGAGGTTGAAAGCAATGCTCCAGGATGGTAGATCAGAAGACAGGAATTCAAGTGTCCAGTGAAGCATGGGGCTGCCACATCAGTCCATGCGTCCTGTGCCACACTGCTTGTCACAAGGGAGAAGCACAGTCCTGACCTAAGCCATCGTTACTGCGCAGCAAGACAGGATCCCAGTTGATGTGTTTGCCCACTGTGCGCTGCTGGGTGGTTTAGGGAGGGAGGTGATAGGATGTTACAACCTCCAGGACCACATAAAGAGGAAGGGGAGGATCCAGCAGGAAAGGGGCTGATGACAGAGGACAGCTTATCCACTACAAAGACTGACGCTTCCGGATGCACCCAAAGGGCCCGGGCCCTTTCTAAGCACCCCACCTACATCGTTATTTAACCCACATCAAAATGCTGGAACCACACTCTCTATGGCCTTGGTTATTCTCAATTTACACATGAGGGAGTGAAGGCTCCAGAAGGTCACTTTCTCAAGGACACCCAGTTGGGGGCTGGGTTTCAATCTGGGTCTGCTTGATTCAGAGACAAACCCTTAAACCCTAGTCAGATCCCCCAAAAGCTGTGCAGATGTGAAAGCTGGAGAGTGGCCCAATCTGATCTGTGGCTTTGTCTCATCACAAAAGTGAAAGAAGCGGTTCAGAGAAGGGAGTGGTGCACTGCAGGCAGGAGGTAGGAAGGCAGGGAGACCTGCAGTGAGTGGTGCTTGATGGGGCAGGCGATGCCTCTGAGGTTGGGGTGAGTGACTCCAGGACCAGAGAGTGTCATTCATCGGTGGACCTTATCAGGTCAGATATTTCACTCCTAGGTTTTCATTAAAAGTCACTATCTGAAGTTCACGTGTGATTAGGTTTGATAGCCCATCAGTGGCCATCAGGAAATGTGCTGCTGTTTTTCAGGACAGTTAGAGTGTTCAAGAGGCAAAAACTCAGATGGCTTGGGGTGGTCATGTTCATGTGAAATAAAGTGAAAACTAAGAAGCCAGTACTGCTCTTGAAAACATCCCGGGGCTCCAAATCCTGGTGGCTTTTCAGCGGAGTGGGCTCCCTCTCTCTCCTGGCAGTGAGCACCAGACCAAAGAGTTAGACATGAAGGGTTTTGTTAGGTTTTGTTTTGTCAGTCATCAACCCTGAGAACTTCCTAGCTACACAGGATTATGCCCAATAGTGAAGATTGTCTGGGCAGCTGTTTACAATGGAAGGAAATCATTCATGAGTTCTTCCTGTTAGCCAAGAATGGAGCATTTAACAGCCTTGGCTCTTAATAATAATTTTGCTTAATGCCTTTCTTATTAATGTTGCAAAAGTAAGTCTGTCTTCGCCAAACCAGAGACAGCTGATTCAAACCATAAACTCAGAACATCCTTAACGTGCTTGCCAGGACTGAATGGTTCAGCACATCACGTACAATACTTACTCAGAAATTATGCACTCTGTACAGCACCCACCTCACCCCAGGCTGAAATGCCTTCATCTCAGTTCCATTTTTCTTGGTTTTTCTCCAATCTCACTGGCCAATGGCCCTGGGCTCCCTTCCCATCTTCACAGTTACCCCTCTCTCATTCAGATCAAACCTTTAATTCGTTCTTTAGTACATGAACTCTGGCCCTACTCAATCTCTCCACATGATGTCTGATAGGCACATCCATAATAAGGTGGCTGTAATAGGACCCATGATTTCAGCTGCCCCAAATTGTGTCTGTCCTTTCTCAACCTTCCCATCTTAGTAAATGGAACCACTCAAACCAAAAAATCTAAGGGTTATGCCCTCAAAACCCAGTCCACTGATCAACTTCACCTCCAAAACATTACTAGTGGGCCCCCATCTCTCCATCCCTGCCACCCTCATCACATTCTCAACAGAACACACTGGACTTCCTGTTTCCACTTGGTCCTACGTGAGTACTCTACACTTAAGAGTAAGAACTAGCCTTGGAAAATTGAAATCCTTTTTTAAAAATTTTGTTTATTTGTTTCTTTTTTAATCCTCACTTGAGGACATTTTTCCATTGATTTTAAGAGAGAATCAAAGAGAAAGGGAGAGACAGAGAGAAATATCAATGTGAGAGAAACACATTGATTGGTTGCCTCCAGAACATGCCCCTGATCAGGGCCATGACTGGGTTGGAGCCTACAACTGAGGTATGTGCCCTTGACTGGAATCGAACCTGGAACCCTTCAATTCGCAAGCCAACACTTTATCTACTGAGTCAAACCAGCTAGGGTTCAAATCCTGTTTTAAACCCTCCAGTGCCTCCTTGGTGCATTTGACATAAAATACGAGTTTGTTCCGTTCCACCCTCTCTGCTTCATCCCGTCTTCTCTCCTTGTTTTTACCAAGTCTCCCATGCTGCCTTCTTCAGGCTCCTTTTTCCAGGGTGGGCCTCAGCATTAGCTGATTCTGTGTCTCTCCCTTTCCCCCAAGCTGCTGGCCGGCTCCTGATCATCATTCAGATCTTAGTTTAAATGGCACTTCTCCAGATGGCCTCTCAGGCAGTTCTCTCTGACCCTGTGTAATTTGTTGCACAAGTCACAGCACTAGCTTGCATTTTTCCTTGGACACTTATTTTCTGTCTCATCCAGCAGAAGGTAAGCATCGCTAGAACAGGGGCTTTTGGTGTTCTCTTTCCCGAGGCATTCCCAGGCCCCACATCAGTGCTTGGCAGCCGGCAAACGTGCGTCAAATATTCGTTGGATGATTGAGTTCCAACCTTGTATCTTTCTCCATGTAGCCTGCTATCTTCTTTATTGGGGTCTGCTTTGTTAAGTAATATTCTATAATCACGCAGCTCATTCATAGGCACTGAGTTTTTCTAAATGATGCATATTTAGAATGTGATTCATTCATTTAAAATTCTAGACTTTTGACTGTCCTATGAGTCAGATACTGTTGGTGGCACAACTTTCCAATAACCAACCACACATACCTGGCATTTCACCAAGTCAATGGCACTTATGAATAATAGCCAGACTTAGAGGTAGTCCTTCTTGTTCTAGGCACTACATATATTTGCTTTTAATTTTCAAATAGACTTCTGAGATTAGAACTACTAATGAATGCTGTGTAAAAAAATCACTGTAAACCGAGTGGCTTCAAACAACTGCCATTTGTCAGCTCACAGTCCCGTTGGTTGGTCAGAGGCCTGGGTGGCATCCCCGGGGTCTCACACTGACACCAGCTTTGGGCTGGGCTCGCCCGTGGAGCTGTGAGGGGCAAGGCAGTCTGAGCTCACACAGGATCTTAATTAGAAAAAACTACTAGAGAGCCATGAGAGCGTTAGTTTTGCCTTTTCTCTTTTTACCACTTGTCAGTGACAGGGATCAGCACAAATGTCAGTCGAAGTCCCAGACGGTGTGTAGCCGGATTAGGGTGGCAGCTCCGCTCCCCTCCGCAGTGCTGCGGAAGCACATCATGTCCCCAGTGAAGGAGCCAGAGGATGAAAATGTGAGTTATTTGAGTCAATGTTGCAAGAGACGGGCATCTGTGCGGTTCTGAGGAGGACAGCCACAGCCATGTCTCTGCACACCAGCCAGGGCTCTGCCCTCTTGGGAAGGCCCCGTGCCCCCTGCGCGCGATGTGGACCAGGAGGCAGAGCCAGCACCCAGGGCCGAGTCCTGGCTGGCATCCAGGACCAGCCCTCTGCTCTGCATGAGGGGGAGGGGAGTGCTGCCCGAGGCCTCAGCCATGGCATCTTCAATTCTGAGGCTCCTTCACATTTTCATTCACCCGAGGAATCGCTGTACACCGGAGAATTTGGAATCTTTTTGCATCCATGTCCTAATTTGTCAGATGTTGCCCTGCACCATGGTGTGTGTCAATGCAAACAGTCAAGTTTTAAGCTGGAGCAGTCCTCCGAGGTCATCTGATCTAAGGATTCCAGCCCTGATGAGCCGTTAGCTCACAGTTATCACACAGTTAGCTCACAGTTAGCACACATGGTCTTTGTACATGAAGGACCATTTGGCAACTTTAATTGCTTTTGTGGGAGAGCCATCGGTAGCTTTCATAAGGCACTCAGAGGGGTCATTGCACACCCAAAGCTAAGGACAACTGATCTAATGTAACCCCTTTCAAATGTGTATAAGTGACTCTTTGAGGATCCCAAACAGGTGTAGTTAGTTTCTGTTTGACACTCAAGAGACAGGACTGTCAGGGTGGTGGGGGGAATGGAGGCAGTGTGGGCCGGAGCGAGGTTGTCCTGCTCTGAAAGCTGATTTTGTGCGTCTCTTTCCAACTCGCCTTCAGTGACATCATGCTGGTGGCTTGAAATGGGCAGTGGAGGGAGAGTTAGCTCTGAGAAAGCAGTAAGCATCACATCTATTTGGAGAGCTGGTGGCTAAACACTTACTGCCACACCACTGAGTGGGTGCACGGAAGATGGAGGCCGTGTTTCCGGCTCCGCGCCTGGCAATGTGGAGCTGGCAGTGCCTGCGGGGCTCGGAGGGATGGCCACCGCCGACTGCTAAGTCAGCCCAGGTGAATGGCCCTGTGGGCTGGACCTGGTGTTTCTAGATGAGAGAGCAGAGGGAAATCAGGGCTAGCGACCTTGACTAGTAGCCAAGAGGCAAAGGGAGGAGAGAGGCCGCGGTCAAGCGCAGACGGATAATCATGCCATCACACGCGCTCACTTGAGCAGAATGACGCCTGTGGTTTCCTTGAAGAAGTCACCATATGAGCCAGCAGTCCCTGGGGTATCTGCCATGGAGAAATGAAAATTGTGTCCATGCCTCACTCCTGCACCCAAATGCTCACAGCAGCTTTCCTTGTCAGGAATGTCTCTGGACAGGCAAATGGATAACAACCTGTGCCACATCCATCAATGGAACAGCACTTAGAAACACAAAGGAGCAAGCATGGATACACACAACAACTTGGATGGATTTCAAAGGTGTGTGTGTGTGTGTGTGTGTGTGTGTGGTGGTGACAGAGTTTGGAGCAGAGAGGGACTTCTGCCTCCCAGGCCTGGCCCACAGAGCCAGGAAGCCTGCACCCCACCATCAGCCTGATGCTCTGACGGTCTTCCCCGCTGGGTGCAGAAAGCGATCATGTCACAGTCCATGGCGGCCAGCCCTGGGGGGAGGCACATGCCATCTCCCTGGTGTTCTCACACCAACCTTCCCCTCGGGGAACTGGGCTTGATCCACCCTCCATCCAACCTGCGCCTCGACCCACGCTTTTCTCTCTCACATTTCTCTCCCTTTCTCACTAACACGCTTCTCCTCCATTTCCCCAAACCCTGTCTTCACCATTCCTCTAATGTGCCCCTAACGCTTTGGTGAAAAGTGCCATCTCCCCATCAGTTTTAGCTGTAAGGTTTTAAGGTTTTTCCTGGAATGTTGTGTTTGTGTACTACTTATCACTGAATGCTTAAATGGAGGCTGCTTTTCTCTAATTCAGGAAGATGAAACGTACAGGGCATACACACGCATGGATGGCCCCTCCCGCTTGGCCGACGCCCTGCACTGGCTGCAGCTCCTTCCCAGAGGCCTGGCCTGCCTGCATCGTGGGCCTGCTTCCTCCTCCTAGCTCACCAGTGCTTTCTGGTCTCTCCTCATCACCAGTTTTTCCCTCGAGACCAAGTCATTTCCGTCAGCAAGTATACCGATGAGCTATCATTCCTCTCATCTTAACTAAAAAGGAAATTTCCCCTGACCCCCGGGCCCCTCCAGTGACAATCTATTTCTAGAAGGCAGTGTCTCTTCTCACTGTCTTCCTTCTCTCTCCCCTTGTTGTCTCCTGACTCCCTTCAGACCGTCACACCCCCTCTCCGAAAAGGACCCCCCTTGCCAAATCCAGTCCCCACCCATGTGTCCCCTCAGGTGATCATGCAGGTGATCCCGCTGTCCTCTGAGAGCACCTTCTTTGTTTGCCTTCCAGGGCTTCACTCTCCGGGCTCTCTCCTCCCAGGGCACTGGCCCTGCGCCCGGGACCCCCACCACCCCTCCTCTGCCGGCTGCTCCTCACCCCTGACCCCTGAAGCTGTGGGGCCCAGGGCTCAGTGCTTGCTTCCTTCGTCTACACTCATTCCTTTGGTGAACTCAAAGTCTCATGGCTTTACAGATCATATTCCTTCTAATGTAAGATGCCCTCAGTCATGTGTTCCGGGGAATTCACATTCCCCTGAGGAAGGGAAAAACACAGCCACTGAAGCTCTTACTTCACATCATTTCGGCCCTTTGTACTCAGAGTACCTGAGGCTCAGGTGCATCCGGATGCTGCCCTGCCCCAAACTCCCTGCTGGTCAGGAGCAGGTTCACTCTTTGCACGCTGCTCCTCCCTCCATCTCTCTGTGACATCCTGTGGGTCCTTACATGTTCTCCGGGAGGTCTCACCTGGTACTGTGGCCAGCCCTACCCCACATACTCCTGGGACTGTGAGGTGCACACCTGCACAACTGTATATTGTTACCTGTCTTCACCCACTCTTCCAATCACCTCCCTCACTCGCTCCCTCCTTTCTATCCTTCCTCCTCCTTCCATCCCTCCTCCTTCCCTCTTCCCTCCTCTCTCTCTCTCTCTCTCTCTCTCTCCCTCTCTCTCTCTCTCTTTCTCTCTCTTTCTTTCTCTCTCGTTCGCTCTCGCTCTCGCTCTCGCTCTCGCTCTCACTCTCACTCTCGCTCTCTCTCTCTCTCTGATTTTCTAGACTTTGGAAGCTTGTAAGCCTGACTGAGTCTCCTTAGCTCACTGCAGTCGTCCCTGTCCTTCCTGAGGCAAAGGCCTCTGAGCAAGTCACTATGGCTCTGTGGCTGCAGAGGCCGTGCCAGTGCCCGAGTGCAATAGGCACGGGAGCCCCAAGAGCCATGATGGCCAAGGCTGGCAGTGCTTTGCTCCATTAAATCTCTCCCTGGGTGTGGGGTGGAGTCCATCCCAACCAAACGTCCTACAACTTCCAAGGCTCAGTGGAGTGGCAGGTGTGTGTGTGGGGAGTGAGGGGGACCTGCACCAGGGCCACAGGCAGAAGGGTGTCTGCAGACAGGAGAGACCTGAGCCCATGCCTAGGCCATGCCTAGTCAGGAGAAGGTTAACCATGTTGGAGGGAATGGGCCTTTACTTGATTAGGAGCAAAATCCTAGAAAGAAGTGAGGTGAAAGGGGGAGGGGCTGGGTCTGACATATAGGATGGACCTCCTCCCGGGAGGTGGGGTGGTGGAGAGACCTGCTGGCTCCAGTGAAGGAGGGGCCCTAAGGTGCTTTCTGAAGCCTCGTGGCCCAGGAGGAGGAGCCCGGGCTCTGGGAGCACTGGTGTCGCGCGCTAATGAGACGTGCCAATGGGTAACTCTAAGGGAATTTATGAGAATTGTTATGGTCCCAAGGGATAGGTCACGTCAAGGCTAGGAACTTTATTTCTCAAGCGAATAGAAAGCCCTCCACTTTATACACGTCTGCAGAGTTGAGAGGGCGCTTTGTGAAGTTAGGGGATGTGTGAGCAGAGGTTTCAAAAAGTCCTTGGTGAGATTCCACGTGGCCTGGTGGCTGGGAATGTGGGCTCTGCCTCCAAGTGGCCGGAGACGCATGAGGCTCTGCAGCCTCCGGCCAGCCCTGGCCTCTCTGAGCTTTGGCCTCTCTGAGCCTCGACTTCTCTGCTGGGAAGTGGAGGTGATGTCACTACTTCTCACAGGCAGGCGGAGGACCAGAGGTCCTCAGCCCTGCAGCTTTAGGGTGCTGGCCGCTCATGCACAGCAGCTGAGGCGTGACCCATCGGCTTCTTTAAGAATGTGTGATGTGCTAGGGTGTGTCTTTAGGAGTGAAACTTGCTTATTTTCTTAATTCAATGAATTCTACATTTTTTTACAGTGTTTTTGTTTTTCCCATTGGCAAAGGAGCCTGCAGATGTTTAAAAAGTGTTTCCACTTTAAAATAGCATCATTACTTTCTGGCAGAACATGCAGGAGTGAGCAGGCTTAAAGTGGATGCACTCTGGAACATTCCGTGTGAGGTCCTGGAGGTTTGACTATATTGGGGACAGCCTCCTCCATCTCACGCTAATGCCCTCTGCCACTCCTGCCCCCAATGAGAGGAGCTCTGGGTAGGCGGTCCATTGGGGCTCAGACCCAGCCTTGGGGCTGACACTGTAGGATGGAGCCCGTTCCCCTGACCTTCCGCGGCGGTGGTTCAAATTGCTGCTTTGGGAGAAGGCCCAGTTTCATGCCTTAGGCCTTGCCCTGGAATGTTCTGGAAAACTCCCTGCAGCAGCTTGCTGTGGAAGAAACCGCTGATAAAGAGATAAGACTATGGCTGGGCGTTTCCAGTGGGAGGATATGGCTGCCACTTAGAGCCTACATTTCCCAACTGTTTCAAAATTTCATAATTCGTTCCTAGTGGTTGTTAAAATGAATGCTTGTTGAGTTCCTCCAGAGATTAATAAATGGACAGTGCGAGTCTTCATAAATAAAGGCTGACTTTCCACACACAGGACTGAAGTAGCACACCTACCCGCATCCAGTGGCCCCTGCAGGTGCTGGCACCACCGGACCCGCTGCCTAACCGTGATCCTCTGCTGCTCGGGGTGGGGGTGGGGAGCCACTCCCCACAGCCACGCCCACTGGTCCCTCGAGGAAGCACACTGCAATGAATTGTGCAACAGATATGTCTACATTCCAGAAAAGCCAATATGTTCTACTCTCCTGGAAACCCCCCCAAAAATTTTTGCAAAAAATAAGACTATTTGGCCATTTAATTCATTTAATACAACTTTTACAGGGAACTTAAAGTACTTAGTATTGTCTTACAGAGAATGCACTGATTCTCCTGTTATAAGAACTGGGATACCCAACAGTAAACATGTATTTTTTTCCTACAATGAACCCAGCCATAAGTGAAGACAGGCCTACTGACCATTCTAGGGGGAAGGCCGCTGCACACACACACGTGTGCCCCTCCACACCCTAACCTCCTTATCTGCTCTCTGTGCTGGAAGAGTGTCAGAGTGGCCCACACAGCAGCAGGCACTAAGTCCAGAGGTTCTGCGTGTGTCACCCTCCAGAAACCTTGACCGGCCTGAGGCGGGCACAGCTGCTTTGCTGGCTTCTCAGAGAATGTGGGCACCCATGGATACTCCTCATAATTCACAAATATGGGAGGCTGCCTCACTGGGATCCTTCCTAAGACAACTGGGAGGGAGTGGCTACTCAGTTTGCAGGAAAAATATTTATCAATGATGTTTAAAAGTTCAGTTGTTATACCTTTTAATATTTAAATATAGCATATTCTTGAAGTCTGAAAGATGGATAGAAAGTATCTGGTAAGCCACTTGGTGCTGAAAACAGGGCACACACCCTCCTAATAAACAGCTGTCGACCCTAATAAAGAAGGTACCTACTAAGAAAGGCTTCTGATGGCGAACTGGGCTCAAATTCAAGAGCAACCCAGCAGCTATTTCTAAACTGGGGCCTGACATGCAAGCCACACTCAGCGAGAAGCCTGCACTGACCTGCCCGTCTCACTGTGTCCTGTCTTCCGAGCTGGCCCTCAGAAGGAGTTCTTGAGATCCTATTTCATCCAATAGGACTGAGTCTTCCCCCCTCCAATGGATCTGTGCAGCCATATTCCCATCAGCATCTTCACTGGTCAATTATAGCTGCTATATTCTAACCAATCAGGACAGTGCTTTTTGGACCAATCAAACATCAAGGCTCTGGAATCCTCATTTGCATGAAGACAGATATTCTGGGACCAGGGGTGGGGACATCTGTCTCTATAAGCCATGTCAGCTCTCTTCTGGCTTGGACAGCACACTTTCCCTGTTCACCAAAGACTGGAGACTGAGTTTCCCCGTAGCGGACCAAAGCATAGGAGAGCAGGCTGGCCAGAGGGCCACCTCCCACAGGCCCACCTACCACAGGGCCACCCCCCACAGGGCCACCTACCACAGGGCCACCCCCCACAGGGCCACCCCCCACAGGCCACCTCCCACAGGCCAACTCCCACAGGGCCACCCCCACAGGCCACCTACCACAGGGCCACCCCCACAGGCCCACCTCCCACAGGCCACCTACCACAGGGCCACCCCCACAGGCCCACCTCCCACAGGGCCACCCCCACAGGCCCACCTCCCACAGGCCACCTACCACAGGGCCACCCCCCACAGGGCCACCCCCCACAGGGCCACCCCCCACAGGGCCACCCCCCACAGGCCCACCTCCCACAGGCCACCTACCACAGGGCCACCCCCCACAGGGCCACCCCCCACAGGCCCACCTCCCACAGGCCACCTCCCATAGGCCACCTACCACAGGGCCACCCCCCACAGGCCACCTCCCACAGGCCACCTCCCAGAGGGCACAACAGCGGTGCTGTTTCATCACTGAGCTGCAACGCCATTGAGCTGGTCCACAATTAAGGTATTTGCATTGAATGTATTTCCTTCTTCACTGCACCCTACATTAAGAGTTCCTGTTGGCGCTGAATTGCACCAAAGACCATCCATGGAAGCAGCATGGAAGAGATCACGATTTGTAAATTCCACGATTTATCGATTAATCGCGTCAGAGGAAGATGTGCAGAAAGAAGCAGTAAGCCCAACCTGAAAGAGAAAGACACTATCCCACGCCTCTCCCTCCCTGAAATGCCCTGAGAAGCACAAGCGTTTTCTACATGGGCTTTGCGGTGCGTTACACAATGTCAGTGTATGTTTGAAATTCAAATGCTCATGAGAGTCAGATCCTTTTTCAGTTGTTCTCAACGGTCCCAAATAAAGCTGCACCCCTGGGGCGACATGTGAGCCTGGGTCTCACGGGGCCAGGAAGGCTGTCCTTCCAGGAAGGGCTGCACAGAGCCTGGGAACGGCCAGCCAGCTCACAAGAATGAAGAGAATGTCGGGAGAGGAAGTGGTGGCTGTGAGTCAGCATGAGTCACCTCGTTCCAATGAGAATGAAGACTGAGGTTTGTGCCTGTTTTCTCTCTCTCTCTCTCTTTTTTTTGGCTCAATCATACGGGCATCATTGGGATTGGAGGGAAATGAGTGACTGGATGGCCGTTGCTTTTTAAGTTTCAAACCGATTTTCCAGGTGGGCTGGGCCTGAGCCGGTGTCTGTCTCCTGTTCATTGCTGCCTGCTCCTGGAAGGTGGAGCCACCAGCTTCTCCCTGGTGAGTATGCTTCTGTCATTTTTATCACCATTTCTGCCAGAGGGTCTCTGCTGTGGCAAAGCTGCTGGCGTTTAGAGCGTTCAATGTGTTTCATTCAAACTTTGAGGAGCCCGAGTTTTAGAGAAGTGGCTGCTTCTGTCCCCACCCCCATAGCTACTGTATTTAGGCTGGTTGTGGGGAAGTTTCTGAGGTGGCTGTTGTGAGAACGTGGATGCTAATCAAATCTATAGTGTGTCGGCTTGGAAGAGACAGTGATGCTTGCCTGGAAGAGAAGCTGTTGGAGATCTTGTGTGAGCCACGGGGAAGCTCAGAGGGGAGGTGGGGGTCTGTGCTGGCCCGGGGTGCTGAGGTCGGGCGCTTCCGCCTCTCTGAGCTGGAGGAAACTGCCTTGAGCAATTTTTGGCCGCATGGTCTGAGCTGCAGGAACTACCAGGGAGAGGCAGAATTTTGGCTTCCCTCTCCAAAGGCGTATGAATGATTCTGCGAACTTACTGTATGTCTTTTCCTTTCCCCTTAACACTGAACCTCACCAACTGTAGCGGAATCAGAAAGAAAAGCTGCTGGCGGCTGGAGCAGGGGTGAGGACACGGTAGCTGAGCTGTGGAGGCCTGAGCTGGCCTTGATGTGTGTGTTTCTCAAACTGTTACTATTACGATCAGGCTTAGTTTGACTGTCAAGTAAAATCCGGGAAATATGTATTTATTTACATGTCGTTCTGGTTACTGTAAATGAAATCGGTTTAAATGTCATAAAGACCTCATGATAAACAATTTTGAATTTGCTTAAAAAGCTGCACATCAGAGAGTAGAGGATGACAGCACTTTTTCAGTACAGTCATTTGAGTGCCTGGGCTTTCTGGGTTAATAATGAGTCAGCACCCAGCTTCTAACCTCGGAGCAGCTAAGAAAAGGTTTGATCACCCCCAGCACAGCAAACTAGCTGGCTGCCCCCTCCAGGAGGATCTGGCTGTTGGGCCTTTGGGTTAAAATCAACTGTGGACACCTCCCTGTTTGGGTACCCCTTTCTCCCCCACCCCCCTGCCCCCAGCTTTTTGGTCCTTCCTCTTCTATGTGCCACTGAAAGGCCCCTTTGCTAACAGTCCCCAGGCCAGGCAGGACCAGCTCCTCTAGCCCATGGTGGTGAGTATACAGTTTGTTAAAGAAAAAATGCAGAGCTTATGACAGGCTGCTTATGTGGCTCAGGGCTGAAGCTGCATCTGGTGTCCTGTGATGTCACACCCACTGAGGGAGGGGCCAAGTGAGAGGCGCTCAGGGCTTGAGCTTCTAGCTGGCAGCTCTTGCATGTGTGTGTAGAGTGGAAGATTGCCCATTGGAAATCAGAGAGCAGGATTACCTTCCTCAAACCTTACTCTTCTCCATAATGTGAGAGAAGTGTCAAGGAAACTAAAAATAAAATAAGATAAAATAGCTGGGTTTTGCAGGCACGCAGCTCAGGGCCAAATGCAGTCCTGTTTGAATGTGTCCTGTCATCGAGTTCAGTTGGACCCACCCAGGACTGGGTTTCGTGCTTGGATGACTATGGGTTGAGTCCCAAGTCCCTCTGCCCTGCCTGTGAAGGGTGGCTGCCACCCTGAGGTGGTGCCTCAGAGCTCCCCACACGAGCACTTTCTCTTGTCCCCACTTCAGAGATCGCCTGTGTTGGGTGCGTGTTGATGCCCAGGTTCTGTGTCCTCATATTCTCCCGGGTAAATGCTATTGGGCAGTGGCTTGAGGTGCTGACTTTATCCTAGACATTGAGTGTCTTCCTTCATGTAGAATTTGGGCTGTTGTATGGAGGCTGGGGGTTGACTCAGCTTTTACCCATGAGAAAGAAGCCTGTGGTTAACTGATATTATTACTTTTGTAATCAGGAGGGAGAGTTAATGTAAAAGATCAGAAATAAGGCCATGAGCATGTCTGAAAATAGAGCATTTATTATATAATCTGCTTTGTCGTTTTCCCAACTATCGAGAAGAGTCAATTCTGAATGTGGATGGGCAGCAAGGGAAGAGGAGAGCATTCTGAAAGAAATTGAGCAGATACTTACAGGACATTTTTGCAGAAAGAAAGCACTAACAGTTTGACCATATCTGGAAGTTGCCTAGAGCCCTGTGGTCAGGCGCCCTCAGCCTAGGAACTATCTTCTGGCTTGCTGACTCTATCTTCATTCTATCCTCACCAGCACCTGACTTCCTGCTGGTAGGCTTCCATGGTACCTGACGACAGGTGTCTCCACCACTGCTGCCTTGTGGTGAGCTCACCCTTATGTTGAACAAGTTACTTAACTTCTTGGTGTCCCACCTTTCTCATGGTGAAATGTAAATGGTGATGGTATCTGCTTTGGGGATTCCTGTGATGATCATGATGATTGCTTTTCACAGGGGTGGGGAACATCTGGCCCATGGGCCATAGAAGGCCCAAGAAATCATTTGGTCTGGCCCTACGAAGGCGTTAGGAGTGAGCTAATGAAATGTTTGGCGAAATACAGCAGGCTAATTTTTAAGTAGATAGTTTTGTATGGCTCACGAATGATGTTATAAATATCCAAATGGCCCTTGGTAGAAAAAAAGATTCTCCACCCCTGGTTTAGCACATGAGTTACAGGAGCTTTAATAACTGTGAAGTGCACATTCACTGACTCAGAAATATAACAAATACATTTGTACTTCTACCTGGGCTCTGCCCTGCGGGCATCCATAGGAATTAGCTCTCATGCCCCTGACATAGAGTCCTTTTGTGTCATCAATTCCAGGGAGTGTTCTGCCTTTGCAACACATTTACTGATCCAGTAAATGGGGAATGCTTCTTGGCTCTTTCCTGGGGTTCCAGATGTCAGGATAGTCATCACCATCACATCATCCTCACAATCACCATCATCATCATCATTATTACCATCACCACCATCATCATCACCATCACTGTCATCAGCAATATCCTTACAATAAGAACAGCTCCATTTTTTTTATAATATACTTTATTTGAATTTTTACAGAGAGGAAGGGAGAGAGATAGAGAGCTAGAAACATCGATGAGAGAGAAACATTGACCAGCTGCCTCTTGCACACCCCTTACCGGGGATGTGCCCGCAACCAATGTACATGCCCTTGACCGGAATCGAACCTGGGACCTTTCAGTCTGCAGACCAACGCTCTACCACTGAGCCAAACCAGTTTCGGCTGAACAGCTCCAATTTTATTCAGCTCAACTGCATTACAGTAAATTTCTGTGACTACCTTTACCTCCCAACACACACACACACACATCCTGGACAAGAGGAAGGGGGGCTAACAGTTACTCAACTCCCTTGAAGTCCAGGATTCCCAGGCAAGTGTATCAGGCAGAGCACGGCCCTCACCCTCAGCATGGGAGTGGAGTCAGAGAAGCCGGGGAGGGGAGTTCTGGGTGTGATTCAGCAGACTGAGGCCATAGGCCAAACAATGAGGACCGGAGCCTCAAGCCTGCCCCCAGGGCGGAAGTAGTACTCATGCTTCCTGTCTAAAGCCAGCTACAGTCAACTTCTGGTTATTTGAAAATCATCACCGTTCATGGAGCTGACTCATATTGAAAATATTAAATAAGACACTTCAAACTAAAACCACAGTGCACAGAACTTGGCCTTTCCTTGCCAGTTCATGAAGTGCCTTGGAGCCAAATCAACACACTCATTCTGCTCAGCTGCCCTCCCTGGTGTTGACCCAGCAAAGGAAGGCAGCCGGCACTTCACACCTCTCCTTCGGAGACTTTGGGAGTGGAGTGCCAAGCCTTGCCAGGATGTGTGGGTCAGTTGTAACCGGTGCTCACATGGGGGGACTTTTCCCCTGTGCCACAACCCAGAGGGTCCTCTCTGCCACAAGCAGTGGGTGGGCAGTGGTGGGCTCAGCCCAGGGCTCCTCATTGGTGTGGGAGAGTTCTGGTTAGACCACAGAGCCAGGAAAGGGAAGTCAACCCAGGTCGGAAGGAAGTAGGACACCGGACAAGGAGCCAGAAGCAGGCGTGGCTGGTCTCAGAAGATTCCTCTGATTTTTTTTTTTTTAATCCTCAGCTGTGGATATGCTTTTATTGATTTTTAGAGAGTGATGAAATGGGGGGTGGGGGTGGGAAGAGAAGCATCGATGTAAGAAAGAAACATCTATCCTTTGCCCCCCAAATAGAGATTGAACCCTAAACCTAGGTATGTGCCCAGACCAGGAATCAAACCTGCAACTTCTCAGATAATGTTCCAAGCAACTGAGCCACCAGCTAGGGCTTTTTTAAAATGGGTTTTGTTGCACCTTGTATAGTTGGAAAAGCTACCATATTTTCCTGTGTATAAGACGACTTTTGAAACTAGTAAAAAGACTGCTCAGATTGGCCAGAGTCAGAGAGGCGGTCTATTAAAAAAAGAACTGGTGTTGCCTCGGAAGTGGGGGGTAGTCTTATACAGCGAATATAGGCCTAAACCTATGTTTTAACTGTAAAAGTAGGGGGTCGTCTTATACACCGGTAATGTCTATGGCCAATCTCATCCATTCCCTGCTTATCTTTTGCTTTCAGGATTGACCATCCTGCAGGTGAGGGCTTCTGCCACAGACTTCCAGCCCTGTCCTTTCAAAAATTTATTGTACTGAAAGTGTTGGAATTTTTAATGAGGTTAGGAACGTACCGTTTTAGCTGTTCTCAATGGACAAATAACACAGAGTGCGAGGGATGCAGCCATAATTCAGCTAGATATAAATAAAAGCTAAAAAACAGCAGTGTTTCCCACCAGTGTCAGCTTTACTTTCTTTCAGACGGAAAAGATAGAAGGCAGACTGCCCAGGGCGAGGGTCCATAGGCAGCCTGTCACCCATCTCCCTGCTCTGCTGTCTTAGCATCCGCCTCCTTCCTCAGAGTTGTCTATGGCTTTAAGAAAGTGCTGGGGCTTTGGCCATCACCACTGCATTCCATACAGAGGGGAAGGGCCCGGGTTGGGTGGGGACGATAAAAGGTTAAGTATTCTGGATGCCAGGCTCCCTTGAGGACCTTCCTAGAATCCCCAGCGGAGCCTCTGTCTCCACTGCTCAGGGACTGTGCTCTCCGCCAAGGAGCCTGGGAAATGGCATTTTCTAACTGGGCACTTTGCTGCCCCTGACGACACAGGAACATGGATGCAGATTGGCAACAGGCAGCCCCTGACAGAGTGCTCCTGAAGGCAACCGGGTTCGAGTCCTGTCAGCTCACTTGGGGACCAGCCCTGGGCCCTCTGTGACCAGGGTCCTTTCTGTGAAATAACCACATGACTCTCACCGGACGTGCCGAGAGCGTGTAGAGCTGAATCCCTAGCTGCAAGGCCTTCTTCGAACGACTGGGAGGAGGGCATTCAAAGGGCAGAAATCATGGTTTGATGTTGGTGTTATGTCTAAAGAGGATTTCTTTTTATTCATGCTTTCTGCAAATATTTATCACGTATCCAATAATACAATGATTATCCAAACACTGCCTCATTCATTGTGTGCTTGCTTGGCACCAGGCTCTGCTCTGGGTGCTTTGCAAATATGACCTCACTTAGTCCTGGGGACTAAGTCAGACATCACACCCTTCCAGTCCCGGTGCGGCCAGGGAGCTGTCCAGGCCTGGCTTTAGAGGCGGGAGGGACGGTGCAGCAAAGGGCAGAGTGGCTGAAGCAGAAGGGGCACAGGTTCAAGGGGCAGGCTTCATTCCTATCCTTCTACCTGATCCAAGGCCAGAGAAGGTGACGCCTCACAACCTCATCACCTGGTGGCACAATTAGGGCCCTGAGGACAAGATGCATTTGCTAGTCAGCCTATAGGTCCACTAAGGGGTGTGTTGGGGTGTTAGGGTCCCGCTGTGTGGAGCTGCCTTACCTGCCTCTGGTATAAGGGCCAGTGACCTACTTGGCCCCCGGTGCTTTGCCTTTGTGGCCCTTCCTCATGAGGACTCAGTCATGTCATGACAGTCTTAGTATAAAAATGAATGTTATCCAGACGAGAATCACTCTTACATATTCATTTTCATTGTATGTGGTGTTTTCTTCTGATTTCGAAATAAACGGAAACATTGTATTTTAAGAGTACTGTCTCCCTGTGCCCAGGGCAGAGGTCAGCCCTGGGAGGGCTAGACCACCCAGGAAGGGCCTTGTCACAGAGACAGGCTGGTCCCTGGGGGGCAGCCCCTTGCCTATGGGTCCGGGACTTGCTCCTGGCCACTCCCCCGGGAGCCGTGCTGTTTGCTCCAGCCCCGGGGACGGCGTTGGTGGGAGGCCAGGCAGGGTGATGAGGCCACGGCTGGAGCTCAGCCAGCTACCCGGGATGTGGCAACTTGCTCAGCTCCTGCAGGCCTCGGTTTCCCGTCTAAACTAGGATCACGGGTATCATTACCACAGAGGGCTATTTTGAGGATGAAGAGAGTCACTGCATGAAAAATTCTTAGAAAAAGCCTAGCACATCCTGGGTATGCAACAGCGCTCGCAGTTGGTGGGAACTGATACCCTTTTGCCATTTAGTCCTGACTGAGGAGTCTTTCTTGGGGCCCAGACCTCCACCCCCGCAGTGGCCTATTCTTGCCAGCTTTGGCCTCCCAGGAATTACAGTCCTGCCTCTGAAGTGCATTTCCTGCAAGGCCAAGGGCAGCGTGAGATGTAGAGCCCTGGACAGCTGGGGAAATAAGTTCAATTTTCCATTCATTCATTCACTCACTCATTCATTCATTTATTCATTCTTCAACAAATGTTATGGAGATTGAGGGCAGATGGTTGTGAGGAGGCGGTGGGAGGAGGGGTGCAGGCAGTGCAGGATGGCCCTCTCTGTCTGGGGTGAGCTAAAGCTCCCTCTGATGAGAAAGCATTTGAGTGGCGATCCCACAGGAGTAGGCATATGCATTTGCTTTGTTTTCCCTGGATGGATAAGACAGTTAATGAGAGTCCATCTCCCCTCCATATCTGTGTCCTCAAAGGAGTCGGGGAGCCTCTAGCCTCTCTGACCCTCTGTATGCCTGGGGAGGTGCCCAACAGCCCGCACTTGGGTTCAAAGGCACTGCTTTCCACAGCAGCCCCTCTACTTGAGCACCCAGGGTCCCATCTCCATTTCACCACTTCTCTCCTTCCGGAGACAGCACAGCAAAGCCCTCACTGCCCCGTACCCGGAATGACCCCACTTGCTTTCTGGCATTTGCATATTTTGGACCCAGCTCTGCACCCAAAGCCACTCCTCACACCGTGACAATGATTACGGCCATAATTTAACACAGTCAGTAACAGTCACTGAGCAATTATTCTGCTTCCATCCTTCCGAGTCACAGCACAAGCCCGGCTCCATCCACCCGGAGCCCGCCAGCTGTGGGGCATGGCCTCAGGTTCACTCTTCCTTCTTCCCGCCGTTCCTGAGAGACAGAGCGAGGGGACCAGCACCCTCCCCCTGGGTTGCCCTCTGGGCACAAACGGCAGGTTTCTGCTGTCCCTCTTCACATGGGCAGTGGCCTCCCTTGTCCTGACTGAGGTTCTGGCCAGCATGCCCATCGCTGGACCCCCACTATGCACACAGTCAGGCTGACTTCCCTGACTGTGGGGACCGGTGGGAAGCCACATCTCCCCCATTTTGCATTTGAGAAGCTGGCTTTGTGCCTGCTTCTTAACCTAGGTAGAACTTCACATTATTTTTAGTTTCATCTTCTAGATTTGGCCCATATATTCTCTCACATAATACGTAAACGGCACAGCACGCACAAGTCGGAGAGGTATCCCTGTTACACCTTGACCTGAAGACCGCGGGTGAGTGCAGCCCAGAGCAGAGCCCGGTGGCCTCCGCCAGGGATTGCCTGCAGGTTGCCGGTGTCCAGCCTGTAGGGGCAGCTCACCTGCTGCGAGGTTTCACTGATGTGGATGAAGGAGCAACAAAACATATCACACAATCGAATGTGTGCTGTGATTCCCTGTGATTGTGGCTCTTCCACAAAATACCACAGCCTGGGTGAGTCTATTTTGAAGAAGTGGTGTTAGAAGAAGTTTAAGTTTAAAAAATTTGGCTCTCGAAAGAAATTTCAATCGTTGTACTGTTGATATTTGGCTCTGTTGACTAAGGAGTTTGCTGACCACTGCTCTTGACAAACAGGGTGGGTAATGAGAGACTCAGCCATCCTGTCTCTCCTCCTCTCACCCCCTCGAGATGCAAGAGCTCCTGGCACACAAGCTAGCCCTGCACAGCCAGTAATCAGGTACTAGCTGCAGGTTACCTGAAACATCCAGCGCATTCGAAGGCTCTGTTGTCCACGATTGTTGTTTCAGTCCTTGGAGTCTGCGGGTCGGGTGCATTTCATTTGCCTCAGATCTGCCTTTCGGGCTGGCGAGCTGGGGAGCTGGTGTGGCTGAGCTGGGCCTGACAGTCGTGGCTGTCTCTGTGCGGCCATGCTTTGAAGTCCCCAGAGGACAGAGGGAAGCACAGGATGAGTGCAGGCTGCCACCCAGCCACCGAGAGGTGACTGCCAGCCAGGAGGCTCCCAATCGCTGTCTCCCCCAGAGCGGTGTCACCGTCTCCCCTCACCGCGGAGGCATCACAGGGGGCAATTGTTCTCCATATTGCAGGGAATGGAATGTTCCAGAATTATCTGAGTGAACCAATTAAAAATATGATTGCAGTTTCTCCCTGCTCTGCTGGTGGGAAAGAGGGGCCCCTTGGTTTTCATGGGGGTGTTTAATTTATATCTCCTGCAGTCTTAGGGGAGACTAATCATGGGGCCTGCAATGCAGGCACTGAATCCATTTCATTTTGAAATGCTCCTGGCAGCCGTAGCGATGAGTCTAATATTTATGGGGCCTCTCATGGGCCAGGCGCGTGCTGGCTGCTTCACATTGGTAACGTGTTGAACCCCCTCTTCCCTGTTTCCTCCCGAGGCCCTGGCTGCAGATGAGCAGACGGAGGCTCTGAAGAATTGGAGGGTGCACAGCTCAAGGCAGAGCTAGAGCTCCTGCCTTCATCCCAAACACCTCGATCCAAGAGGGGTCAAACTCTGGCCTTGCCGGATAGTATTTCCCAAGACTGCACGCAGGTTAAAGCCTTTGGAGTCACCAAGCCTGCTGTTCCCACAAACACTACCACAATCCTTTCTGCTGTTCTCGAGAGAACTGGCTTGTGTATTCCAAGCACAGCAGCCCTGCATTCGGGGCTGCCCACCATCCGGAATGGCAACGGGTGGTCGTAGTGCCACTTCAATGCCAATAGGAATCCCCAACTTGAGGTGCGGTGAAGGAGGAAATGTTACTTACTACAAAATAGCTCAATTATGATACAGCAGGGGTGTGAAGGCGGCCAGGGCCAGGACACCCTGGCTAGACAGCTCTGCTACACGGTGGTCTGTCCCTCTCTGGTGTGGCCTGCACTGCTCTGTGCGGGTCCAGAGAGGGACAGTGGCCTGCACCGATTCTCTGCTAGGCCTGCACTGCTCTGTGCCAGCCTGCTAAGCCTGCACTGCTCTGCCCGCTCTGCTCTAGGGAGGCATCCTCTTCAGTCTTCGCTGGAAAGGAGAAGCGCACTCCACCAGCCACAGGGGAACTGGCTTATACAGACAGAAGTCCTTACTCCTACTCCCTGGTTGGCTCATCCTCCTGCAAATGAGGGATCCAAATCTTCGAGGTTTGTTGGCTTAAAAGGCACTCTCCTGATTGGTCAGAAATGAGTTGCTATGATTGCTCCTGAAAAAGCTGATGGATATAGCTGCATAGCTCCTATTGGATGGAGAAAGGCTCAGTCCTACCGGCTGAAACAGGATTCCAGGAACTCCTTTATAAGGGTTGGCTCTGTTGGCAGGAACACAGTGCCGGCAGGCAGTTCAGTGCAGGCTTCTCCCTGAAGTGCAGTTTGCATGAGAGGCTCCTGTGTAGAAATGGCTGTTGTTGTTTTTTTGTTTGTTTTTTGTTTTGTTTTTTAATTTGAGGCTAATTAACCAGCAGGAGCCATTTTTAATAGGTATCTTCTTTCTCAGGGTCCACAGGGTTCAAGTGGGGGTCCCCTCTCCCCCTCCTGGGGGAAGGGGTCAAGGGGGCAGTGGAAAGGCCCTTGGTGCAGGAGAGGCACCGTGTGGACTCTCTGCCCCAGGGGAGCCCAGAGGACCAGGGGTGAGTTGCCAGCATCAGGGCCAGGCTGTTCTGAGACATGATCCCTGGGGCTGTACTCCACGGGAAGGCAGGCGTGGGCCAGAGAGGTGAGCGGCAACATGGATGCTGTCTCATGAGGGTTCCAGACCCCCTGACACCAAATCATATTTACAGACAAAGGGACGAGGAAATGGAGGCCAGGTGCTCACAGAATTCATCTCAGAAATCTTTTACATTAAGCAAACCTCCCTGGCAAATGGGTGCTCTTGCTGTGGCCCAGCACAAACACCGCTGGGCCTGGCATGCCTCTAAGGCTCTGGCACATTGAGCTCACCCAGCAACCCCAGTGAGGATCCCATTTTCTCAGAAGAAGCAGTGCCTGAGGTCACAGAGCCAATGAATGGGGGTGCCATTGTCCCAGGCCAACCAGCTCTCGGCCCCAGCAGCTCAGCTGACAGCTGACCCCTCCGCCTGGGCCTGCCGGCTTCCTGGATCTTGTCCCTGAGCTCTCGGGGACCAGCCACCAGCCTGCAGAGGTACGGCAGCCTCCTTCCCAGGCCAGGCCCGGAGCCCCCTGAGAGGCCCTTCCCAATGGGAGCGGTTTGATCACCAAGAGCGTTTTTGTTTCTTATTAATTTATTTACTTATTTCTTTATTTCTTAAATTAAGTGACATTAATCCACATGAACATATAGGTTGCAGGTGTGGATTACTAAATTACAAAATCTGTGTAATGGATAAGCAGCAGGGTTCTGAGCTGCCTGGAATACCACACTTTCAACAGCCTTTCCCGTGCCTCTTCCTAGCACCCACATTGCTCTGATGGAGAAGGAGGTGAAGGGCCTGTATTTTTTGAGGCAGCTTATTCCAGGGAACTGGTTTGGGAGGAAATGACAGGAGAATGAGTGGGAGCCCAGACTTTGTGAGCCATCATTTCGACCTCTGCGTGTGTTATGGGGTGAATTGCGTCTCACCGAAATTTCTATGCTGAAGTCCTACCCTGCCAACGACTTCGAATGAGACCTTATTTGGAAGTAGAGTCATTGTAGATGTAATTGGTTAAGATGACGTCCTACTGGAGTCCGTGGCTCCTATCCCATATGACAGGGGTCCCTTCAAGACGGGGGATTTGCACACAGGGCCCCCCCCCCCAACACACACACACACAGGGGACACCACGTGAGGACTGTGGTGATGCTGCCTCAGCCAAGGACCCACCAGAGGCAGGCGAAGGCGGAACCGATTCTCTAGAGGGAGCAAGGCCTGAGCCAACTTAACCTGTGACTTCTCGCCTTCAGACATGTCTGTGCTTCGAGGCCCGTGGGGTTCTCTCACAGTGTCTCTAGGAGACGGAGACAGTGAGCACCTTTCTCCACGCTGCGGGGCACCCTCCGCCATCAGGGCCCGCTCAGGTCTGGTCTGCGGCCCGTGGATGAGTGAGCCAGCCCTACGCACAGAGTCATGTTTGATTTGAGTGAATAAAATGCTCTCACGTTAACGTCCTCTGAACTGCAGAAACCTAGAGGTTAAAACCCAAAATTTGCTCTTTACATTTGCTTTGGGGGGAAAATAAGAAAGGAAAGGAAAGGCAAAACAAAACAGAAAAAACATGACTTGGTCTTTGCTGTGACAGGACCCTGCCTTGCACAGGTCCCAGTGCAGAGCTTTGGGGCTTGCTCCTGGGTGGGCAGCTGAGCCATGGCCCCACGGCCCTATGGCCCCAGGCCCCACGTGAGGACAGCAATCCAGAAGCCCCGGGGCCGGAACTTGACACAGCGACACCCTCTGGCCCCTCCCTCCCCGCGGGTGCCCTCCCCGCAGTCCCAGAGCCAGGCAGAGGCTCCGCCACCGCGTGGCCAGCAGGTCACGTTCTCTGCAGGGACTTTTCGCAGAGGTTCCTGATTACTGAGCAAGGGTGACTTCAAGCCCAACGCACACCCTGGGTCAGCTAGCGCTTCAGAAAAACAGGAACTGCTAATTCACGAGAATTTGAAGAAAAAAAGACTTTAAAGAACTGAGACGTTGCCACATTATAGCGAAAGAAGGTCAGGTTTGGGAAATGACAAAAAACGAGCCATTTTCACCTTGAGAACCCAGGGGAGCCAGGGAGTCGGTTACACAAGCTGTAACCACACACAAACACAGCATTTCTTATAACAGGGGCATTTACAGTCAAGAAGCTGCTTTCAGAGTATTTCGTGGAAAGTTATTTTAGGAACAAGGGTCGCCTTCAGCAATGACTTCGTCAGAGAATGAAACCTGACTTCAAAGTCAGGAGCCCCGGAGCCCAGACACAGCCGGAGCGGCGGCCAGTGGAGGACACGTGCTCCGCCTCGCAGGGGCCCGGGGCCGGCACGGAGGGTGCCCTTGGGGCTGAGCAGGGGACACAGCCACGGTTGGGGACCCCTGGTTGCCACAGTTTGCTGCTACAACTGCCAGCTTTTACACCTTTCAATAATTTCCTTATCGTACAATTCAGGGCATTATTTGAAACAAGGCAAAAAGTACGTGTAAAAAACTATTATGTCTGTGGGATGTGAACGTCTTGCTCCTTTAGGTAATATCTGAAGGAAATACCAGTGTGCAGGCGGGAGGGGTCCTGGGGGTGGAGGGGCTGGGTGAAGGCCCAGGACAGAGCAAGGGCTTGCTGGGGCCACTGGGTGGGGAGGCGTCCAGATATCATGCATCTGGCGGCAATTTCAGGAAGAAAGGCTAGAGAGGAAACGATGCCCATATTCCTACTGCAGTGCTGTTCAGGCTGTTTCCTCCCAGGCCTGTATCCTATGTAATAAAGAGCTAATATGCTAATTAGACCACAGGGGGAACCACCTTCCGGATCTACCAGTGGGCAGGCCTGCGAGGGCCGAGGCAACTGGGGCGCTAGAGGGCCAAGCCCCTTACACGAATTTCGTGCATCAGGCCTCTAGTTTATTTAATAATTGCATAAGTAGTATAATTACTATTTAAAGGTTAGAATAGTAGAATTCATTGGAACCGTTTACTCATTTGTTGTGGTCATCTATCTTCAATCACAAGTGTCTCTCTTCAGAGGGCTCTGCCTTTAGGGTGTCTTTCAATGTTGCCCTCACTGCTGAAGAGATTTATGACATAAATCTGATGCAATTGTAGCTGTGCACTGAAAACAAACAAACAAACAAGCATAAAAAAAAAAAAAAAACACACTAAAGGATGAAACCCAGCTTTCAGAAACACTGATTTTTAAACACAACTATATAAAGTAGCAGACTGTTCCAGGGAGAGCTGGTGTGAAGGAGGTTTGTGGCCTGCTAGCTGTGCTTTTATAAATGTCCTGCTCATATTCTTTACTCTCTTCTTTTGTTTGCTTGAGGTTCTCTAAGACCTCTTCTACTACGTATTCTAATATTCTGGGTTTAAATGTTTGGTAGAAATGTTTTCTCTCAGTCTGTTGTTGAATTTTTACTTTTGTTTTTACTGAGTCTTAGGTCACAGAAATACTTTTTTTTTTTTTTTGAGGAAAATCAGCTGACACTTTTATTGTTTTGAGGGGAAAGGGACTGCTCAGGGGGTCTTGGTGGGGACCCTCAGGAGCTCTTGGTGGGCAGGCTGCTTCCTCTGCACCATCGCGGGCTTCAGGCTATGCAGGGGGCACTGGCCCAGCGGATGGGGTCCATGTGCAGATCTGGAGGTGCTTGTTCTTGCAGATCACGTGCTGGACACTGCTCAGGGTGGCCCAAGCTTTTTTGTTGATGGCAGTCTGCCTGTAGGAGGTGGCTGACTTTCGCTAGCCCATCTCTACTTCATGATGACCAGCATACCTTTGCCATTGGCCACTGGCTCCACACTTACCATTCAGGGGTGAGTTGGCAGGTTGTAGCAGCAGAAGGAGTTTCGGGCCTTGAGTTATGGGTTATTGGTTATTGGACTCAGGGCGTGGTCTGCTGCCTCCTGCACACCCCCTACTGGGGATTGAGCCCTCAACCCAGGCATGTGCCCTTGGCCAGAATCAAACCTGGGACCCTTCAATCCTCAGGCCAACGCTCTATCCACTGAGCCACGCCGGCTAGGGCCGCTTGCTCCTCGTGACCAGGAGGCTGGAGCAGCTCCGCAACACCCACTGCAGGTGGGTGCCGGGCGGCAGCTCCTGTCGCTGCAGCGCTGAGCCCCGAAGGAGCCGAGAACACTGAACTTTTACAGAGAATAGTCGGCTAGTATTTTCCTGACCCCAGGCGCTTGGATTGCTTAGGAAGTATGCTTTCACTGCTAGATTACAAAAGTGTTCTCACATGTCTTCCCTCCTAGTATCTTCGAATTTTATTTTTGAGGTTCAGAATACCAACTCTAATACCAATACAGGAATTTATTTTTGTTTATGATTCAAGATGGAGGTGTCTATTTTTTCTCTAGGTGGGCAGCAGTTTTTCCTGCACCGTTTATTGAGTGGCTCACCTTTCCCTGCTTTATGCTGGGCTTGGAAAGGGTGAAATAGGGAATTTTGGTCGGAAAGAGCACCTCGACCCACGTCTGTCTGCAGGTGCCCCGTGGCTTTGTGGCTGAGGGCTGGACGGGAGCTCAGAGCCGTTAGAGGAGTTGGAGACAGGAAGGGTCAGGGAGACAGTGGACTCAGTGGGGAGACCCAGAGCTGGGAGAGAAGGTGTCCGTGTGGTGCTCAGAGGAGCTCAAACAGGGACCCCAGCTGGCACCCAGCTAACGGGAGGCCCACGTGGAGCTGGGGGTGGGGGGCCCGGTCAGCCAGCCGGTGGGGAAGATGCGTGGGCACGGGGAAAGTCAGACTCAAATGGATATCTGCCTGTGAGAAACTCCGACCTGAGGTATGAAAAGTAGACATGTGACCAGGTAGAAAAATAACCTGACTTTTCTGGGGCCCAAACAAAGAAATCATTGACAATCATTTCAAGAGAAGGAGCAGACACGGCCTACAGGAGGGGCCCGACGCCACCCAGGCGTGGAGGTGGAGTCAAAGCAGGTGGTTACGGGGCCATGGAGCCAGCTCAGGACTCGGGACGTGAAACTTTGGGGAGAGCCCCTTCAGGGCCCGCCTAAGAGCCCCTTGCAAAGAAGGCCTTCTGGGGAGCCAGGGCTCCTGTCCTGCCGCCAGGAAGACTTCACTGTGAGGCCCAGCACTTACCTCCTGGGCCTGCGGCAGCTGTCTACCTGCCAGCCCCGCTGTGCAGCCTGGGCCAGTGCTCAGGGCCAGTGCTCAGAAGGGCCGCACATGCTCATGCTCGAAGGCTCTGCTGTCACCACGTCGACCTGCCTAATAGCTTCTGAACAGCCACGAGTGCTCACTTTTGCGGGGCCCGCAGGTCCTGTGGCCAGGCCTGGTTCTTAGGAGCAGCTCCAGCCCGGTTCCTGGGAGCCCAGGCGTCACTTGCAGACCCTGGGCACCAGGGTTCTGGGGGCCCAGCGGGATGGTGGCACCAGCAGATGAAATATGTTGCCTTTGTGCCTTGGACCGCTTCATGACGACGAAATGTGGCTTAAAAGCGCTTGGAGAAATGAAGAGCAGGGAGAGGATTTGTGGTGAAACTCAGCCCCAGGAGACCTCCAGCCACATGGCTCCCTGTACTTGGCTGTGTGCTCTGTACTAGGAGTACCCGCAGAGACAAGAGGCCGCCAGCAGGGGGCGTGGGCGAGCCACTGAGCCATAGTCAGACATGCACTTGTCCTCCTCAGTCCCCAGAGTTGAGTCAGGCTTCTGAGGACTAGAGGCCTCTTTGCCACAGTCTAAGTGCACTGCGGGGGGCTCAGGGGGGTCTTGGGTGACCTCTCGAGTTTATTCCCCTTCCCTGGGTGCCTAAGGATGGGGGAATGGTGAGTTCCAGATTCTTCTCTCACACCCTGCCCGGTTTCGGTCCTCCCTGCTCAGGCGGTATCGCGTGGCCTCAGGGTCCAGGGCCTGGAGAGTGCCAGTCAGGGCGTCTCCTTCACCACCTGCCAGGAGGCTCAGGCGCCCTCAGAGGGGGAAACGCTGTCCAGTTACCAGGAAACCATTGGGGCCGTGATGCCAGCCCAGGTTCCCACCCAAGGGCTCTCTGGTGAGCTCTCCTTCTGGGTTTCCCGGAGCAGGTTCCAGCCGAGGGCAGCCCACTGAGGTCAGCTGCTCTGCAAACATCCCAATGGCACAGGCAGCCAGTCTGTGCCAAAGCAGATGGTGGTGGAATCTTCTCACTTGTTCCTTTTCTTAGAGAATTTCAGAGAACCAGCGTTCCTAGGAATGCAATTTGGGAAAAATGAATATATGGAAGATTAGGAGGAATATGTTAAAAATGGCTGAAAGATAAGTGACATTTGGATTGTGATTTAAAAGTGAGAAAAGAACCTCACATAGGAGGAGAGAAACAGGGGACAGAGGGAGAGCAGGGGACACGTGGGCTGGCGGCGAGGCTGCTGGGGGTGCGGTCGGCTAGGGCCTGGATGGCCAAACCACAGTGTTGGGCCCTTCACCTGCAGGAAGAGTGTATGTGTGTGTGTGTATCCATATGTATCCATGTGTGTCTGTGGATGTGTGTGGGTGTGGGTGTGTCTGTGGATATGTGTATGTGTGTCTGCCTGTTGCTTAGAGGTTTGAGCAGAGGATAGGATGGTGAATCGTAGCTTTAGAAGACAGCTTTGTGGGGAGAATTGAACACATACTGGAATCTCGTACCCACTTGGGAGGCACCCTCAGCATGGCAGAAGCATGTCACCAGGAAGCAATGGGCCGGGCCAAGGTGGGTAGCACACAGACACACAAGAGCCCTGGCAGGACAGAAGTGGCGGCGTGGGGACTGGCTGAGTCGTGAGGCTGCAGGCCGCCATGTCACCACTGATGTTCTGAGAACTCAGAACAGATGGCAGCACCTGGGCTGGCCGTACAGATGGTCGGAGAATGACCGTGACCGTGTGAGGGGTGGGCGCGGAGTGGAGGTAGTTCTCTCAGCCAAGCAGCAAGAATATCACAGAGGGGCTCCCCCTTTGCCTTCAAGTGTGAATTGGCTGAACAGCCACCAAGGCCAAACGGGGACACCTGCGGGCCAGGAGTGCGCTGCGGCAGTGTGCCCTGCCCTCCGCCTCGGCCAGCGGTCCGTGTGGAGTCGGCGCCGCGTCAAGGAGAAGCAGGCCCAGAGTTAGCCTTCCTGCTGTGCCTGGCAGCTCACCGCTGCTGGCCGAGAGCTGCAATCCCAGGTACTATCATTTAATACGCAATAGTAAGGCTTGTTCCCATAGGAGTGGGCTCTTTCAAACAAGGGAATTTCTTGCCATTCGGAACCAGCAAAACCCACTACTCACTTGCCCTGAAATCTCAAAACCTCGCACATTGAAGTCATTGGTAAGGACCAAGATGGTAATTCCAATAGACCCTGTGGTTTGGAAGTCACAGAGTTTGGGGCTTAATGTTCACATATGAGGTGGAGAGCATTTGAGGAACAAGGTTTCTCAGACTAAGGGTTTATGTTTGGATCTAATGCAGCAGTTCCATACCGTTGCCCAAAGAGACTCAGCCAGCCTCTGTCCTCTGTGCATTTCCTTCTGTGGCCGTATCCCACACACACCTGTATGTATGTTCACATTCCCAGGAGAACATGCCCTCATGTGCCTTCAGATGCAGACATTTGGACACCCAAGATCTTAATCCCTCTTCATCCAGGCATATAACCAGGATTGTCTGATAGCCAGCCTATATAATAAAGAGGTAATATGTAAATTAACCCTCATGCCCTCACCAGATGGCTGCCTGTGACCAGGCTGGCAGGGGGGCATGAGGGGTGACCAGGCCAGAAGGGGGGGGAAGTTGGGGGTGACCAGGCCAGCAGGGGGTTCAGTAGGAGGCAACCAGGCCAGCAGGGGTAGGGAAAAGCAAGGGTAAGCAGGCAGGCAGGTGAGCAATTAGGAGCCAGTGGTCCAGGATTGTGAAAGGAATGTCCAACTGCCAGTTTAGGGATGGGGCCTAAACCGGAAGTGGGATATTCACCCAGGGGTACCTGATTGGAAAGTGTGCAGGCTGGGCTGAGGGGACCCCCCACCATGCACGAATTTCATGCACTGGGCCTCTAGTCCTATATAGTAAAAGGCTAATCTGTAAATTGGGCAAATGGTGGAATGACTGATTACCATGATGCTCACTGACCACCAGGGGGCAGACACTCAATGCAGGACCTGCCCCCTGGTACTCAGTGTGCTCCCACAAGGGAGTGCCACTCAGCGATAAGCCGGGCTCATGGGTGGTGGTGATTCAGTGGCAGTGGTGAGAGCCTCTCCCGCCTCCACAGCAGCACTAAGAACCCCCTGGGGAATGTCTGCAGGAAGCAGGCCTAAGCCAGCAGGTGGACATCCCCTGAGAGATCCTGGACTGTGAGAGGGTGCAGGCTGGGCTGAAGGACCTCCCCCCAGTGCACGAATGTCTCTAGTCTTATTATAAAGAACACCAGCCTTGGCCGGTGTTGCTAACTGGTTAGAGTGCCTGCCCCCACAAAGAAGGGTCTCAGGTTTGATTCCTGGTCAAGGGCACACACCTGGGTTGCAAGTTCAATCCCCGGCCCTGATCAGGGTGCACGTGTGAGGCAGCCATTTGATTGGTCTCTCTCACAAATATCATCAGGTGAGAATTAACATACAAAAAAAAAAAAAAAAAAAAGGACCATAATATAGTACAAAAAAAATTCTGCTTTGCAATGAGGAAGTTGTGAGATCTGAATGAAGTGAAAAACCACAGATATTTCAATAAGCCCTGGAGTACAGATGAGGATGCAGCCACGGATCAGAAAGGAATCCTGGGAAACAGCTGGCCACCTGGAAGGGTGATGAGGACAGGAAGGTGGAGGAGAGTGGCGAGGCGGGGCGGGTCCCTGTGAGCCAGGGCTCACCAGGAGAAGGACTGACCCTGATGGTGCTTGTAAAGGGGACTGCATCTGGAGAGGGGGGTGGGTTTGGGGTGCGGTGGTGCTGACACAGGCTCTCCAGCCACAGGGTCAGCAGGTGCAAAGGCGTGGGGGTGGGCGAGCCCCGCCGTGTGCATGAGCGCAGAGGTGGAGATGCCGAACTCAGCAGGAAGTGAGTGTGTTCTGCTCAGGTCCGTGTGACGTCATACGTCCCTCACAGCAACGCTGTTCGGGACAGGCACTCCTGCCAGGTGGGTTTGCTCAAAGCACAGCTGGAATTCCTCTGGGGGGACTGCACTTGGAGCCGGTACAGGAATCAGGGCGAGAAGAAGCCTCACTGTCCCTGAGGTGACCCTGCCCGACCTCCACCTGGCTCTCTCACCTGCGATTTATCTTTCTATTAAACATCCATAAAACACGCTGTGGGCTGAAAAACATCCAAAAGAGGAGCTAGAACACTAAACCTCAAGCAGCAAAAAGAGCAATTCCAACCCACAGACTTTTTTGAATTGTCCCCGGAGCCCTTATTAGCAACGTCCACGTGCAAACTTGTGAGCGTCCAGGACAGGCAGGTTGGTGAGTAGTGGGCTCTGCTGGCTCCAGATATCAAAAAAGCAAAACAAACAAGTGAACAAATAAAACCTCATTTTAAAGAGCCAGGTCTGTTTGGAATATTCTTTTTTTTTTTTTTTAACATATTTTATTGAATTTTCACAGAGAGACTGGGAGAGGAATAGAGAGCTAGAAACATCGATGAGAGAAAATCATCAGCCAGCTGCCTCCTGCACACCCCCTACCGGGGATGTGCCTGCAAGCAATGTACATGCCCTTGACTGGTATCGAACCCGGGACCTTTCAGTCCGCAGGCTTACCCTCTATCCTCTGAGCCAAACAGGTTTCGGCTGTTTGGAATATTCTTTACTGATTACATATTACAGCAAAACCAGGGCTTCAGCCTTCCTACCTGGCCCTTCCTTTCTGTGATGCTGGGGATTTTCCCATCACCATAGACTTGTCACAAGGTCCACGTGGTGTTAATGGCTTCTCTGCACAGCTGTCCTGGGCCAACTGGTGTGTGTGTGTGTGTGTGTGTGTGTGTGTGTGTGTGTGTTTCTGAGCTGTCACGAAGTCTTGGCTCTAACATTTTCATGGGTTTTTTTGGAATCCCACTGGAAGGACATTACCAAGTTTTGTGAAATCAAAGCTCTCATGCTGACTGAGACACTGTGGGTGGAGAGTCCTTCGAATGCCAACAGGCTGGGGCTACTCCAGTCGTGTCTGATGATCCAGGAGATAGAAAGCCTCTACCCTTGCAGCTCAACATAACCAAGCAGGAGAAACAAGGTGTTTCTGAAATGTGCATTAGTCTGAGGACTGCCATAACAAATGCCGTGGACTGGGGGGCTTAACCAACAGAAATGTATTTGCTCACAATTCTGGAGGCTGGAGGTGCAAGATCAGGGTGTTGGTAGGCTGCTTTCTCTGGCAGCCTCTCTCCCAGCGTGTAGACAACTGCCTTCTCCCTGTGTCCCACATGGTCTCTCTTCTGTGCACATTTCTGGGTCCTGATCTCTTCTTGTAAGGACACCAGGCATTGTAGATTAGGGCCCACCCAAATGTCCTCATTTGACCTTAACTACCTCTTGAAAGACCCCATTTCCTAATACAGTCCCATTCTGTTGTCCCGGGGTTAGGACTTCAACATGAAACTTTTATGGGAACGCGATTTAGTCCACAACAATTTGTTTTTAAGCAAGCACCTGCAAAACTCACTTCCATGTGTTCATCTCAGCTGTGGATGAATTATGTAGCAAGTGGCTACAGGAAATGTTTGCTAACATCATGCTCATTAAAAAGAGGAAATGTGTTCAGCCTTGCATTCTTCATTCTGAGCTTTAAATCTGGGAGCTACAAATGCAGAATTACCACAGTGTCAAATTCTGGTTTCAAACAGAACACTTTCATGGCTACAGATTTGGACCCATGGCCAAGGACCAGTAGATGAGATGATTCTTGTGCTCTTGGGAGCTTAGGGCTCCTAGTTTATTCCTGTAATAAGGGCCCATGTTCTCTGCCAAATGGCCTGACCTATTTGGTTGTTCTGACAGAAGCATTTGGCCCCCCTTCCACAGGTCTTTCCCAGGCACACTGTATATGATGAAATTTAATTGTACTTGCTCATCTTCCAAAGGGTTGGCTATCTTTGATGGTCCTTTTGGACTGCATGCTTCCAGGTTTTATGGTTTTTGCTTATTTCACTTAGCAATTTTTAACTTCAGTTTCTCCAACATGTGGTATTCATGTAAGAATTGATTGAGGTGAAGACTCTGAATAAGCACCTTAGGTCTCTCCCAGACTTTCCTTCCATCTTGTGTTCAGCCTCAACACAAGGTGGAGGTAAATGGTGACAGCTGTTTCACAGGCAGCTGCCAATGTTAAGTGTAAAACTCCTCACACAGACATTGATACTAAGTAGGTGCACAGAACAGGTCAGCTCCATCATTATTTTACTCTTTGTACCAGCTGTGGCATCTCATAAAGCTATTGTTTCTTTCCCAGACTCACCTCCCTTGAAGAAGAGGGACTCTATCACAGACTGAGTTAAGGCGTAAGATGCAGCTCTTCCCTGAGCCTCAAGTCTGCTGGCCTACCCTCTAGAGTTTGGATTTGCTGAGCCTCCACAATTGCATAAATTTATTCCTCAAGATAAATCTTTCTCTTTCTTCCTCTCATTGGGTTAGAGAAGTCCTGGTGAGCACCTGGTACAACCCCTCTGTACCTCTAGACTCTGCTCCGAGATGTCTTCTCCGGGGGCCAGACACCAAGCCTCCTCCTAATGGCTGGACAATTCTGGTTTTCCTTGGAACAGTCTACTTACTGTAAATCTGCTAAGTTCTGGCCCATGTTCTGATCCTTGGTACAGAACAGTTCAAGCTGGCAGTTCGCATGTCCCTCCAAGATGGCCCAGGCCCAAAGTACCTGACAAACACTTCCCTTCACCCCCCCTGGAAAATTCCCAGAGGCTTCCATCCTTCTAAAACTGCATCTTAGAAAAAAAAGAAATAAGATGCTTCAGGGAGATCTGACCAGCTCAGAGCAGAAAGGCCCCACAACCCACCCTACAGGACCTAGTGGGCACCTTGGAGCCCTTGCTGAGCCGGTGGACATGTTACATTTATTAGTGAAATTGTGTAAGATTAATTTCCCCTCTTTAATTTCTGCTACAAAGACTAGTTTTCTATACTCTAAACTTATGGAGCTCGGGCTTTTTGCACCCAAAAGTACAAAAACTAATCCTACCCTTCTTCAGCTCTGTTTTGGAGTTTTTAAGCCATTATCTGAACCTATCAAAGTTTTCCAATATTATTTGCGAGTCAATGAATGCACTGTCCTTCAGAGGATGTGTCATCAGTAGGTTTGACAGACACTGACTATAGTGTTGCCACATCACTGAAAAAGGGTGGATGGGACAGGTCTAAGGAGGGAGGCCTGGAGCAGGAACTGAGATAGACAGCCCTCAAAGCAACATCATTAGAATTCTTGGGTCAGAAAACCAACTGCAAATTACTAAACCTGCTGCTGGCCCACCTTGACTTCTAAGATTTCCTTGCTGTGGCCTTGCCCAAGTCTAGATAGCTACTCCTCATGTATCCTGGACCTACCAGTCTCGAGCCTGCACCACAGAAAATGAGATCAGCTGGATGTGACCTGGTCCTAGCAACCCAGCTAGGGACTCACCACTTCCTTTCTTTTTTCTTTTCTTTCCTTTTAAAAAATATATGTTTTATTGATTTTTTACAGAGAGGAAGGGAGAGGGATAGAGAGCTAGAAACATCGATGAGAGAGAAACATCAATCAGCTGCCTCCTGCACACCTCCCAGTGGGGATGTGCCCACCATCCAGGTACATGCCCTTGACCGGAATCGAACCTGGGACCTCTCAGTCTGCCGACGCTCTATCCCCTGAGCCAAACCTGTTTTGGCACCACTTCCTTTCTAATGCCTTCTAAAAGCATTATTTCTAGTCATTTTAGAATCTTGTCAAGGGCAAGCATAGTGTCCACTGTTTATGAGCCACCTTCTTGCCCTCTGTGGCCATCAGAATCGCCCATGGTCTACGAACACATAAAAAGCCCAGTCTGGCCTTGGCCCATGTGGCTCAGTTAGTTGAGCATCATCCCATGCAATGAGAGGTCACAAGTTTGGTTCCCAGCTGGGGCACATGCCGGGATTTTGAGCTTGATCCCCAGTAGGGGGCATGCAGGAGGCAACCAAACAATGGCTCTCACTCATCAATGTTTCTCTCTCCCTCTCCCTGCCTCTCTCTCTGAAATCAATAAAAACATTAGAAGAAAACAAAGGCCCAGCCTGGTGGCTCTGATGGCTCATCTCGGTGCTGATGGGCTGCAGGTCACTGAGGCAGGAGGTGGGGCCTGGCTCTCATCATCCATCTCCAGCCTCACCCTGGGCCTCAGTTGCCTCACATGCTGTTCATTGTCCTTGTGATGGTTAATTTTAATGCATCAAGTTGACTAGGCAACAGTACCCACATACTGGCCTCACATTATTCTAGATATTTCATTTTTATATGAGACTAACATTTAAATCTGTAGGCATGGAGGAAAGCAGATTGCCCTTCATAATGGATAGGCCTCATCCAATCAGGGGAAGGCTGAACAACAACAACAACAACAATAAAAAGACTGCAGTCCCACAGAGAAGAGGAACTCTACAGCAGACTGAGTTAAGACTCAAAATGCAGCTCTTCCCTGGGCCTCAGGCCTGCCAGCCGGCCCTCTAGAGTTTGGACTTGCTGAGCCTTCACAATCTCCAAGATAAATCTGTCTGTCTCTCTCTCTCTCTCTCTCTCTCTCTCTCTCTCTCTCTCTTTCTCTCTCTCTCTCTCTCCATATGTACATCCTATTGGTTCTGTTTCTCTGCGGAACTCCAACCTCTACAGCCATCTGCTTGGTTGGTGTAGACATTCCTTGGACAGGAAAGATACTAGTAGATGAAACAGACATTGCCAAGTTCTGGTTCCGCTCACAATCCAAGCTCTTGTTTCGGTAGCCCAGTAAGATGGGCCTTCCTAAGAGTGCTCCACCGGGGCTCTGTCGAGTTCCAGTTACAAACAGAGCACTGAGCACCTACTAAGTGGGGCACCAGCACGCCCCCTTATTCACCGTCTCTCCACGCTTCATTCATGCCCTTCATTCATGCCCTCTCCAACATGTGGCTAAGAGAAACTGTAATATCCTCTCTTTTCCTGCACAGGGTCACATTCTCCTGTACAGGGAACTGAGCAGCCCTCTCCAGCCTCCTTTTCTGGGGTCTCAGACTACACTTTTTGGAGACTGCTTTCCTGGAGAGTGTTCTGCTTCTTTCATTTGAAAGCAGCGAGCAAGGGAATTACAAGCCCACGTCTGGGGTCAGAAAGCCCTTGGTCTTAATCTAAAATCTGCCACTTAGTTGCCGTTTGGTCTTGGGCAATTTTTAACCTTCCTGCCTCTCAATTTTCTATTGTGAAGGGGTTTTTGATGGTGCACACCTCCTATGTTGGTTGTGAAGATCCAATGAGAAGATGTACAACAGCTTTGGCTAGTGTGGCTCAGTTGGTTGGGTGTCATCCCATGCACCGAAAGGTTGCTGGTTCAATTCCTGGTCAGGGTTCATGCCCAGGTTGCAGGCTCAATCCCCAGTAGGTGGTATGTAGGAGGCCGTCGATCAATGTTTTTTTCTCTCCCCCTCTCCCTCCCCCTCTCTGTAAATCAATTTAAAACATTTTTCTAAAAGAAGATGTACAACAAACACAGCATTAACTGGGCTCAGGAAGTTAGCTCCGCCCCTCAGACATAGCTCTCCTCTGGCCTCTGGGCTGTCCTTTGCGCTTCTCCACTCTCACTCATCATTCCCTATGACTGTCTTTAGTGTTGCCCATAGAGTTTTCCTCCTCTCTGGCACACACATGGTAGATAGTCATTGCCCAGCCTTTTTGAAGTTTCACATAGCCATGAGACTTGCTTTGGCCAAGTGTGAGTGAGAAGTAGATCTTTGTTGCGATAAGTTGCTGAGTTATGGGAGGTGGTATTTGTTGCATAGCAAAGCCTCACCGGTCTTGACTGATACGTTCCTTCATCTAAAGATCTAAAATCATGTAGCCAATACCATCATTAGATTGGTAGTATGTATAGATGGCATTTATTTATATGAATATATTTGCATTATGTATATAAATATATAGATGTGCAGAAATACATCTTATTTGAGGGCAAATTTTTAAAAAATATATATTTTATTGATTTTTTACAGAGAGGAAGAGAGAGGGATAGAGAGTTAGAAACATTGATGAGAGAGAATCATCAATCAGCTGCCTCTTGCACACCCCCTACTGGGGATGTGCCCGAAACCAAGGTACATGCCCTTGACCGGAATCGAACCTGGGACCTTTCAGTCTACAGACCGATGCTCCATCCACTGAGCCAAACCAGTTTCAGCGAGGGCAAATGTTTTTAATGGTCCAGTCTAACTTTCTATTAAAAATAGGAATTCGGGGCAGGTGGTGAAGTTGCCTAATCTGCTCTTATGGGTGTAATTGGAAAATGGCCACAGAATGTGGGGCTGAGTGCCCAGTCCGAGGCTTGACCCTGAGCTGGATTCCAGACCCTTCTGCCCCGTGTGCACCGAGAAGGAAGAGAACATTGATTTCGGTCTCCTCTTGCGCAGCCGCGACTCTGTGTGCCTCCCCCAGCTCATGGCTCTTCTGCCCCATCCTGGTTCACCCTCCATGTCTCCCTTCCCCCTCGCCCAACTTGGGGGCCTGGGCCTCTCTCTTTTTTCTTAGGTGGCTGACAGTTGGGCCTTCTTTTGTTTGCTCCAACTGTTATTTCCTCCTCCCCTTTAAATGTACAGTATTTTCCGGCGTATAAGACGACCCCCTAATTTTACAGTTAAAACATAGGTTTAGGCCTATATTCGCTGTATAATACTACCCCCCACTTCCGAGGCAACACCAGTTCTTTTTTTAATAGACCACCTCTCTGACTCTGGCCAATCTGAGCAGGCTTTTTACTAGAACACAGTGTAGCTTCGGGTACAGAACATGTATAATTTGCATGCATAAAAAGCCTGCTCGGATTGGCTGAGTTAGAGAGGCGGTCCGAGCACCCTTGCAGTGATTGGTGCGGGATTGAGTTAGAAAATTCATTTAGCGGCATATCCAGACGTTTTTTCAGGATATACTCGGCGTATAAGACGACCCCCGATTTTCGGTTGACTTTTTTTGTTTCAAAAGTCGTCTTATACGCCAGAAAATACAGTACCACAGTCACCCCAGGCAGCTTCGGGATCCACCTTGGAAGGGACGAGGAGGACTTATACAACTCGATTTCATCAGCAGCAGACTGGCCACAGGAACCAGTCATTTCCTAACTGCACCTGAGCTGCCCCACATGACTGACTGATGGGCTACTGGGAGTCCCTGTATAGGCGTTTCCCACCTTGAGAGCAGGATGTTGGCCAGGCATGGGGTGGGAGGGGTTGTTTGGACCTTGGAGGCAGCTATAGAGGGCGGGTCCCAGGGATGGCTGCCTCACTCTCCATTGGGGGATTCTGAGACTGAATAACTGTTAGTCCATAACTTTGAGCATCAGTTTGCAACATTTTGTGCAAGTTTATGTGAAGATCATGGATGCTTACATGGGGACATAGGAGCCTTTGTCCCTTCCCTCAGCCAATGGCTATGGAGAGACAATCCCCATGCTCCTCAGAAGAGAGGGAAGGGAAGGGAGCGGACAGGAGTCCCCTGCAAAATGAGAAGAGACTCCTGTTCCCACGTTCCATCCAGGGCTTCTCTGCAGGGCTAGGACACTAGAGAGAGACCTGAACCAGATCCACTCCCCCAGACATCAGCTACTTCATGACGGAGCTGTGGGGGCACTAGGTTTTGGAGCATGGAAACCATGAGATCCCCAATCTCCCAAACCACAGCCAACCCGGTATGTCCCCACAGCCCCGGTGAGCTGACAACACAAGCCTGCCTGGGCATGGCAGGGAGAAGAATCTGTTCTGGGGGAAATGTTGTTTGGAAGCTGGGCAGAATTTGTATGTTTGGTAGTTTTGTTCCCCCACAGAGGTAAGAGTACACATGAGTCAACAACATATGTCTCAGTTCTGGCTTTTCAGAACCTCAGGTAAGTCACCTAACCTCTCCAGAGCCTTGGTTTGATTGCCTACAGTGGAGACAGGACTCACCTTCTGGTTCTGAACCCGACATTGGGCTGGCCCTCGACCAGGGCTGATATGGATCCGTGGACAGCCAGAGCACCTCCCCCTGGCCTCGCCATGCCATGACCTTTCACAGGGCCAGAAATGGTCTCCGAGTGTGTCAGGGTCCCTTCACGGAAGCTTTGCTTGTCACGCTTGACCATCTTGTAGTGAAGGCAGGAGGGCACCATTCTTGGTGGGTCAGGGTTGGGGTCGGGGTCAGCTGTAAGTAGATGACAAATCACACAGGGTTTCACCCCTGAGGGCTTTCTGAGGGTGTGTGCGCTTCTGTAGCTTCTGTTTTATAAAAGTTCTACAGCTCAGTTTAGCATTATTTTAAGAATCCTATATAATAAGAGGCTAATAAGCAAATTGATCGAACAGTGGAAGAACCAGTCATTATGACGTGCACACTGACCACCAGGGGGCAGACGCTCAATGCAGGAGCTGCCCCGTGGTGGACAGTGCGCTCCCACAGGGGGAGTGCCATTCAGCCAGAAGCCGGGCTCACAGCTGGCGAGTGCAGTGGTGGTGGTGGGAGCCGCTCCTGTCTCTGCAGCAGTGCTAAGGATGTCCAACTGATGGTTTAGACCTGCTCCCCACAAGGTCATCTCCTGAGGACTCTCAGATTGCAAGAGGGCACAGGCCATCTGAGGGACCCTTCCCCCACCCCTACCCCCACCCCCACCTGAGTGCACAAATTTCATGCACTGGGCCTCTAGTTTCTTATAAATGAATTGGATTTTGTTTGCACTCAGGACAATTTAGTCAACAGCCACTGCGTGGCAGCTGCAAACACACCTTGAAAATGAAACCTTGTATCAGTGGGACCAAGAAGGAAGGTCTTTGAGGGAAAGAGAAATGAGGATTCTGCACACAGGGTGCCTCCTGTGTCTCTGTGGATGAAACCCTTGGCATCTTCTAGGAAAACCTTCAAAATCATTCACCAAGATCATGTGAACCTCACAAATGAAATAGGTGATAATGCTCACAGCTTAAATTCTGTGGATCTAAAACTCACATTAAAATATCCCTGAACAATTTACTCAGCCCAAGAATAAAGGAGGCGTGCCTCTGTGGCCCCCTCTGACCCTCCAGCTTTGACTAACACTGCTTCTGATGGGGACTTTTTTGTCTGAGTGGATGTCACCTCGGATCACTCGAGCTAAATTGCAAATGAGTCACACATAATGCAGATAAAAATGACCGCACTTCCCGGTTTCTAGAATGTGACTGGAATGTGAACCAGACATTTGTTTTCTCAAACCCTAGGAGGCCCAAGGGCCCGAGGCTGTGTCCACCCTCTGTGGAGCCTGCCTCCCCGTGGACCTCCTGAAGGAGCCAGAAGCCCCCTTCTGTCTGCAACGCCCCCCTCCCCCACCTCATTTGTGTAATTACTGGCTCGCTGCTGCTTAAGGCCCCGTTTCTGTTAGAAGCTTGGTGTTAGCCTCGGGCTTTCCTCCTGACCCTGCTGTTAACTCATTTCTTGTTGTTCCCCATTGGCCTTCTGGGAGGGGAGTGTCCTTTCCAAGTTGCACCTGGGCATCTTAAAGGGAACGTGGTGCACACGCGTGGGGGGCCTCGTGCATGTTAATTTGGGGGTGAGGAGAGGCTGTGTGGCTCAGTGCGGGTGGTGTGGGCAAGGAAAACAATTTGCATGATGTGTTTGCTGCCTGTGAAACTGAAACCGGCCGTGTGGGTGGGGCTGGTTTCCTAACGTCAGCGCTGTCGCCCACAGACGCCCCCACGGACACGTGGTGCCCTCACCGCCCACGGGATGGGGGGACGGCCGGGCGCGGGGCCCGGGCCCACGTGTGAGCCAGAACCATCCCCTGGAGCTGAGGCCTGGGCTCCCTGGGCTCACCCTGGGATGAACAGGCCTCTTTTCCTGCTGCACCTTTGAGCCTGGCTCAGGGCATGTCACCTCGTGTGACAGGGCAAGGCAGAAAAGTGGGTAAATCATTTGGAAGGAGTTGCCTTTTTTTGTTTCCCTTGAGAGTCCGTTCTGAGTCAGCCCGAGTGCTCCAGAGCCTGACGCCTGAGGTCAGGGTGGCTCCCGCCCTTCTTCACTGGGAAGGCCAGGCCCCATCTGGGCTCAGCACCCCCTGCTGGCCTGAAGTCTCTAAGCAGCAAGGCGACTTCAGGGGGACAATACCCGAGTGTTTTTGAGGGAGGACTGCTGGTCTCTGCGCACCAGCTTTCCCACTGTGAGAGAGATGGGCCAAGCAGAGCAGTAAACACAGACCCGCCCGCACGCAGCCTTATTTTTTCTTTCCCTGTCTTCAGCCAGCAGTTGGTCTCCTGGCAGATGGAGGGAATGATCTGGGAGCAGCATCCCTCCCCTGGTGGCCACGGATCCATGATGCCCTGGGGGACCCGAGACGTTCTCGAGGGCTCTGCACCCCACCTGCACACCAGCCATTGCAGATGGCTCAGTAAATACCCACTCTGGCATCTTGGATTCCATCATGAACCTCGTATTCTTTTACACGTAGTTTAAAAATGACCAGATAACAAAAATATAATGACTATCATTGTACGTGTGTGTGTGTTGGGGGGGAGGTGGTGGTTGTGGTGTCTCAGGCTCAGAAGATGAGCGTCGCAGCCCTGAGCCTAAGACCAGCCTTGGCACTGGCAGCAGAGCCAGGAGGAGGGTGCGGGAGGAAAGGGGGCTGCCGGGATTGCCAGCTGTAAGCTCTGGTCGCTGTTTCATTTGGCCCCACAATGAACATCATGGCACCACTTTTCATTCTACCGTAATGAGTATTGCATTCACCATCCACTTCTCACTGAGAAGTATTTATGTTATGGAACATTGAAAAGAAGAAAATGGATACATGCGTGATTTCTGCTAAGCATTTCTGGGCTGTTTATACTGAAAAGCCATGGATGAGGCCAAAGAGAGGAGCAGGGGGGACTCTCTTTCGTTAAATTAAAATGTTTGACTGTATTACTTTTCTTGTTGCATCTTGGAAGAAGGAGGAAAAGCCGGTTTTAAAGTTAGAATTGGGTTATGACAAGTTTGTTTTCACAAGCATCCCCTGGATGATTGTTAGGACCAGGCACCATGACACCCTACAGAGCAGGGTCCTTGTTCTTGGAGGGGCACAGTTTGGAAGGGCAGACACTTGTGGAAGAAGTGATGTCAACACTCCTGCTTCCCGAGGGCCCGATGTGTGTCAGGCTCTGGCCTAGTGCATCGTGTGGGTGATCTGATCTCCTTTCGTCCTATCATGATCCCTATTTTATGATGAAGAAAACGAGGCACAGAGAGGTTAAGTAACTTGTCCAAAATCACACAGCAGGAAGGTGGCAGTGCCCAGATTTGAAACCAAACCATTGGATTCTGGAGCGGATATGTCACTGAGCCACGCTAGGAACAGAGCATTGGGGAATACAGAAAAGAACTTGGAGGGCTCTGGCTGTGGATGTCTGGGGAAAGGGTGTCAATGAGGAACTTATGTTTAGCTCAGCTAGGAAGGGCTGGGTACCTACCAGTGGTGGATAAATACATACGGTGGCTTCTTCTTCTAATGACAGTGGAGGAGGAGTATAGAACAGAGCCCTTGGTTCACACCCAAAGATACACAATGCTTTAACGGACCCTGGTTATTGTTCATCTTCTAGATCTCATGCCAGTGTTCTGTGGTTAAGGTTGGTGAGGATGGCATTCCTGCCCCACATGTGGCTAGGGCAGTGGTCGGCAAACTGCTGCTCTTTTGCCCTTGAGTGTGACCCTTCCACAAAATACTATGTGCGGGCACGCACATACAGTGCGATTAAAACTTTGTGGCCCATGCGCAGAAGTCGGCTTTCAGCCTGGGCAAGTCTATTTTGAAGAAGTGGCGTTAGAACACTCAAGGGGTCAAAGAGCCGCATCTGTCTCACAATTTGTGATCGTGGTTTGCCGATCACTGGGCTGGGGCATAAAGCAAGTAAAAGGATACTCAAAGAACATTTCATCCAGATGTGCTCATGGGGATGCCACTGATTGGTAATAGAAAGCCTCCCAGCAGGTCAGGAAGAATACTTTCTGGCACTCTCTGACTTGAAAGATGAAGTAACCAGCTACAGAGAAGCCAGACGCCCCTCCCGCCCTTTGGTTGCTTATAGCTAGAAAACTGATATTGGCATCGTATTGGTGCTTATTGTGGGCTGAATTGTACCCCACCCCAAATTCATATGCTGAAGTCCTAACCCCAGTAAAGTAGTCCCCCTTGTCTATAGGGGATGTGTTACACACACCCCTTTCCCCCACAAAACCATGGATAGTGCCGAACCCTATACACACTATGTTTTCTCCTATACATCCCTACCTTTTCACTTCAGAGAAGCAATTTTGTGGCTTCTCTTTGGCGCATTCAAATTGCTAGCATCACCACTTTTGTTCTGGGAGGCCATTATGAAGGAGGATAGGGGACTTGAACACAAGCACTATGCTCCCATGATGACTCCTCAGTGACGAACAGGCAGGGAGCTCATACACTGAGTGCGGAGACGCTGTGCAAAGGGAGGCTTCAGGTTCCAGGTGGGATGGAGCGGGTCGTCAAGAGATTTCATCAGACCACTCAGAACAGTGCACAGTTTAAAACTCGTGAGTTGTTTATTTCTGGAACTTTCCATTTAATATTTTTGGACCTCAGTTGACCATGGGTAACTGAAACCACGGAAAGCAAAACCACGTACAGAAGGGGACGACTCTACCTTAGAATGTGACTGTCGTTGGAGAGAGGGTCTTTAAAGAAGTAATTAAGTTTCAATGAGATTATTCAGCTGGAGGCTCATCCATAAACTGGTGTCCTTCTGAGAAGAGATGGTGAGGACTCAGAGGCACCTGGAGGGAAGACCATGAGGGCACAGAGAGGGCATGGCCACCGACAGCCGAGAGAGGCCTGGGGAGAAACTAAGCTTGCCAATGCCTTGATCTCATACCTCTAGACTCCAGAATTGTGGGGAGATAAATGTTTGCTGTTTAAGCCCCCCAGTGTGTGGCACTTCATTATGGCAGCCTTTGTAAACAAATATAAATGCCCAATGCATTTTTTGTTGAATAAAACATGGATAGATGGATGCGAAGAAGAAAACATCGCATAGCTAGGGTGGGAGCAATCCATCAGGGTCTTTCTCAACCTGAGCAGGTAATTTAAATTCCATGTTGGATGCATGAGGCAGCACTGGAGGTCCCAGAGCAGGGTGTGTCCACAGCCTAAGCAGTGTTCTGGGACACTGATGATGTGGGCTCTGAAGCTCTGGGCCAGCGAGGGGACCCAGGGCGGCTTGACAAGGGCCAGGGGAGACACTGATGGTGCCAGCGAAATGCAGGAGCCTGTCCTCCCCTTTGTGTCAGTATTCTCTCCTGGAGGGGCAGACGAAGAGCTCTGATGGGCCAGGAAATTGGAATTCTACTTGGAAACAAGCCCACAAAGGCTCTGATCTGATCAGACAGAGATCAGTTCCCCTCACCTGTCCTACTTGGTCAGACTCCACTGCAAAGAATATTGAGCCCAAAAGCAAAAAAAAGTTCTGGTTTAAAAGAATTGGTATTTTATAAAATGGCTGGAAGAGAAAGAATGTTGAAAATAGAAGTCTACTGATGATATCATGTCACTCCTTTGTCTATTCTGTTTCAAAAAAAATAATGTAATCTGGCTTTCTACTATTTTCTGTATGTTTTTACTTCCACTTTAAGGTCCTTTATTACTGACCTACAATTGTAAAGGTGTCTCTGAGGAGTGATCTGGAAGCCTGGTGTCATCCCTGGGAGTAGGGTTCCTCTTCCTTCTGTGGCTCAGAGGTGCTAAGAGAGCTGCTCTCCATTGGATTTTATTGGATCTTCTGGTTCACATTTCTGTGTCTTTAGTTAAGTGGAATGACTATTGAATAAACACCAGTATTATATTATATTATATTAGAGGCCTGGTGCACGGAATTCATGCACAGAAGGGGGGAGGGTATCTCTCAGCCCCCCTGCACCCTCTCCAATCTGGGACCCATCGATGGATGTCCAACTAGCCATTTAGACCTGATCCAGGACGGATTGGGCCTAAACAGGCAGTCAAACATCTCTCTCACAATCCAGGACTGCTGGCTCCCACCTGCTCATCTGCCTGCTTTCCTGATTGCCCTAATCACTTCTGCCTGCCAGCCTAATCACCCCCTAACCCATTTGTGTCAAACACAAGGCCCACGGGCCAAATCCAGCCTGCCAGGCCTTGCAATGTGGCCCGCACCGCGCTGTCATCACTGCACTCCGCTGTCAGTTTATGACATTGTCAGTTTATGACTGTTCAGTAAACCATTCGGCCCGCAATTTAGGCTGGATTTTAGATTTTGGCCCCTTCTCTGATTGAGTTCGACACCCCTACCCTAACCACTCCCCTGCCAGCCTGATTGATGCCTAACTGTTCCCCTACCAGCCTGATTGCCCCTAACTGCCCTCCCCTGCAGACCTTATTCCCCCTAACTGCCTCCCCTCAGGCCTGGTCCCCACCAACTGCCCTCCCCTGCTGGCCATCTTGTGGTAGCCATCTTGTATCCACATGGGGGCAGCCATCTTTGACCACATGGGGACAGCCATCTTGTGTGTTGGAGTAATGGTCAATTTGAATATTACTCTTTTATTAGATAGGATAGAGGCCTGGTGCTCAGGTGGAGTCTGGCTGGTTTGTCCTGAAGGGTGTCCAGGGCCAGTAGGGATTCCCTTGGGGCATAGGGTGGCTTGGGCGAGGGGCCTGTGGTGGTTTGCAGGCCAGCCACAACCTCTGGAGACCCAAGAGGAGTCCCTGATATCTGGGATTTATTTATCTTCTATAATTGAAACTTTGTAGTCTTGAGGGGAGGCCAGGGCCAGCCAGAGCAGGCAGGAAGCTTGGCTTCCTCCATTGCTGGGGAAACCCAAGCCTCCTGCTCCCTCTGTGACCGCAACCATCTTGGTTAGGTTAATTTGCATACTCACTCTTGATTGGCTGGCAGGCTGGCTTGTGGTTATAGCAGAGGTTCAGTCAATGTGCATGTTTCTCTTTTATTAGTGTAGATTATTAGTATATATATTATATATATACTAATATATATGTATTAGTATATTATATATATATATATATATATATATATATATATATATATATATATATATATATATTTTCTGTGAACCCTCTCCTGTAGTGGCATTCCTGATTTAATTAAGGGTATTTTGGTTAAAAGTGACAGGAAATCCAACTCAAAGTGGTTCAAGCAAAATCCATAGCTTACCATCTCATATTGGTAACCAATCTCAGAATGGGGTTGGCATAAATACTGCTCAAATGGAGTCAAGACATCTGTCCTTTTCTGCTCCTCATGGCTCAGTTTCTCATGTGCTAACTTCCTTCTCAAACAGACTCAGTCTCATGGCCTCATGGTGGCTGGCTGCTATTAGTCCTTTTAGGTCCAGATCCAGCCAAAGAGACCTCTGTTCCAGCACTGCCTGCAAAAGTGCTGAGAGGCACTCTGATTGGACCACTTGAAGTCAGGAGTTTCTCCCTGAGCCAATCAGAGTAGGAAGTGAATGTAATGTGCTAATTGATTTACCTGCCTGACCCTCTCCTGGGGGTAGAGTTATGAAGGTTAAGTATCAGGCACAGGGAAGCAAACCACAGATGACCACTAGATTTTACTCAGTGACACGGGTGATTCGCTAATTTAAGCTTATTTATGTGCAAAGGTGCCATTTATCTTGACTTCCAAAATGGCCACTGATATATCATTTGTCTGTTTAGTGGCTATTTCTTTGTAGACTGGCTGGAAGCTCACTTACAAATTGAACATCATGTCCATTATCCCCAAACCCAGTGTGAAGTTGGTGGCCGAACAGTCCCTATTCCAAGGTTGTCTGTGCTTGTCCTTTCTCCACCATCCTCCCTGCAACCTCAGCTCCTGGTGCCAGTCCTCCAGCTTCTTCCATACTGGCCCGAAAAGCTGTCTTTATGTTTGTAGAGGACTTTCTTATGTCACACATCCACATTTTCTGTCGGTAAAGCAGGCAAGAGTTTTTGTCTTTCTGCCTCTTCCTGTGTGTCACTTAACTAGAGCCAATGACTTACTTCCAAAACATCATCCGATGCTGATGAAATGTTGTGTCTACTCTTGTGCCCAAGAAGTAACTCCTCCCTCAGCAAAAAGTGCCACCAGTCAAGAATGCCAGAGGCATGTTCTCTCCAGTTGAGTCTCCTTTCTCAGATCTGACCACTAAGAGGGTCCATCAAGGCCACTTGGCGAAACAAGAGCACGTTTCTTTGTCTTCCAGGGTCGAGGCCTATCCAGTGAGTCCCAGTGATTATAGCCAGCAGGCAATAGTGGCTGCCATATGATCTGGTGAACTTCATCATTTACTGTGACTGTCCAGTCCACTTTCAGCCCCTCACTGCACATTCAGCCATCCCGATAAACTCTTATTTGTGCTAGAGCATTTGCAGTCTGCTTCTGATTAAAGTGGTCTTGATCAGTGCTAAGTTCCGCTTTGATGCATACGTCCCCTGTCTGCAGACAAGTTTCTTGACACCTCACACAATTGGAGGACTATTTTAGGTAGTTCTTTTCGTTGTCATAGGAACAAGGTCACTAGTACCAGGAATCTGGAGGTAAGGCCTTATCTGCGAATGTCATCAGAGAAGCAGACACAGAGGGAAAGTAATAATAAAATTCCTGATTACTGGAGTATAGAAGAAAACTCTTGGGCAGCTCTTCTGGTTGATGATCCCAAATTTGAAGTGTCCTTCTTGAGTACGGAAAACATGATATTAGATCTACTCGAAACAGACGAGACTCAGTGAAGTTTAAGATAGGAAAATATTTTGGAAGGGTTCACTGTGCCTTTAGTGAACACACATCCACAAAGATAGACTGAACACCCCAGGCTGTTCTCAAGAGAAAATATGGCATCAAGTTTTAAATTCTATGGCCATTTACCTGTTTCTTCAATCTCACTGACCTTGAGACCTGTCAAAATGTGGGCAGGAAAGCTGTCTGGAAAACAAGGGGCAAGACTGAGAAGGAAGACAGAGTTTACAGAAGTCACTGGTGACTCAGCAGTGACCTCGGCTAGATGACCTGAGCGGGCCCTGTTGTCATGAGGAGAAATACAGGGGTCTCAGCCCTTGTCCTCTTCTGAGTCTGGGAACCTCAATGGATGGCCTTCACGTTGATCACACACCCTCCCCCTTCTCTAACACCACCGAGCTCGGGCTCTGCAACACATGTTATGCGAGGCGTTTGTATTTTCATTGCATTCGTGGGCATGTCTAGCAAAATGCAAAATCCTACTGATAAAATGTGGATTTTTCCTGGGTAGAAATGACTACCATCGGACAGATGTGCAAAAAACTCTAAAAACTCTTAAGTCATAATCTTGATAAGATAACTCTACTTATTTCATCTTAACTTCTGTTCTCATTGACTTTTGAAGACCCGAAGGAGGTTCAGTTTTAAAAATGAAAACTAAGTAGCCTTTGACAAGATGTGTGTGAATGTATGAAAATTGTGTTCTAATGTGATGTGTGCTTTTGTTTTCTTTGCCCCCCGCCCCGTTTACGCAGACTTTTGTGCTGCTCTTAGATACAACGCCAATAAACAGGAAGTTGAAAAAAAACGTGGTGCAATTGTTCTGAATGTTGTTTTCCTTGTAAGGCGTTATGGGCCGCACTGCGCCGTCCTATTCAAAGCAGCCCCTGTAGGTGGTGGTGTTAATAAAGAAATGAGGAGGCCGAGCCGCTGTGCAGCCCGACCTCCCCAAGCTTCAGCCCGCAGCGCCCGGGGCTTCCCAGACATCCCAGCACTTCTCTTCATTTGTCCTGAGCCAAGTTGTAGAATTTTAAGGAGAAAAAAAGGTCATTCCTATGGAAGATGTGTTTTCCTCTTTGCTCCTCATGCTGAGTACATGATACGTGTGTGTGTGTGTGTGTGTGTGTGTGTAAGAACCAGGAGCAGACCATTGAATCAGAATGTGCAAACCTTTATTTATCTTCAGGGCAGTTAATTAGCTGCAACCCTGGTCTATTGCCATTTGAACAAGTTGTCAAGAAAATCTGGACCTTATTCTCTTTTTTGAAAAGAATGCCTTTCATAGTCACAGCAGCCGTTACTTCGTTTCATGATCCATGACAAGATAACGGGCCAGAGGAGATGCTCCTAAAAGCCCCCACCTCCCCAGGCTAGTCCTGGCCGTGGGAGCTGGGTGTGAAAGCTCCACAGCCAGGAAGGGGGCAGGGCGCGCTGGGAGAGCTGACTCTGGAGGAGCGCGTGCCCGGCTCAGCCAGATGCCCGTGGTGGTGGCTCTGACCCTGCGCAGGAGGGTGGTTCTGCCCTCCGTGGCCCCCAGCTGTGTGAGGACTCACAGAACCATAGAGGACTACCAGGCAGGAACCTGGGGTGTAGAGTGGCAGAAAGGGGGAGCTGGGAAATAGAAGGGCTAGGGAGAGAGCAGGGCCAGGCGCTGTCTTGAGTGTACACAGGTCCTAACAGGAGCAGACACACTGTCACCAGAGGCGGTTTCTCCTTTACCATGTGTAACGCTCACCTCGGACCCTCTGCCTCCCAGCCTCTGCTCCCATCCAGCCGGGGCCTCTGGGTGGCACCTGCACCCCCAGACAGTTGTGCCTGTCCTGGGCAGTTCCCGTCTCTTCGGTTGTTGTGTTTGTCACTGAGGCTCAGTGTTGAGAAGCAGGAGGTGGAGATGCAGGGGCCGGAGAGCCTGAGCCAGGCAGAAGGGGCAGGGGCATGCTGTGGGCTCCAGGACTGAGCTCTGAGGCCATTTTTAAAAAGTTGTCACTAATGTGGAAAGTGGGAGAGCGTGGACCAGCCCCTCCTCTGGCACTCTGCCCAGAGAAGAGAAAGCCTGGCATCCTGCGATGTGGCCGTTCGCCCGTCTGGGGAGATCTGGGCTATGTCCGGGGGGGGAGCACCCACCCAGGTTCGGGAGGAGGCGCCACGCAGGACAGGTTTGCAGGCTGAGCTCCCAGTGGAAAGGAGTTTCATGGCAGAGCTGAAAGCAAGCCTGGCTCTTCCAGGCCTGACCGCCCTGCCTGTAGGGGTGCAGCTGTCCTTGTTCCCGGAGACAGTTGGCTGCACTAACATCGCACATTCTAGACTTGAGTGCGTCGACGTGCAGCACTCTCATCACTATTTTTAACATTTTATTTTCTGTTCAGAGTCAAGAAGTGTATCCACGGCTCTTGGCCCCTGTTCCAGCAATGAGGCACCTAAATGCCCTGCCCTGCCTGTGGGCAGATTGTGATGAAACTCCAAAAGTGAAGTCAGGTTTAAATATTCTGCAGAAAAGCAAAGGGGTACTTTTGTCTACTTAGGCTCAGTGTTCATGAATTATTAAGTCTTTTCTTAGATGACTGAGCTCTGTGGTTACAGAGCAGATAAGTTACTTTGCTCTTGAACGCTGAGCATTTTCACTGATTTCAGTCTTACTCATGAGAAAATATTGTGCTCACCCACAGATGCCAGGGTACTAGAGCACCCCCCCCCGCCCCGCCTTCTCCCGCAGGCATTTCAGACGCACGTCCTCCACGGTGGCTTTCAGCTGCATCTGGGATCGGTTATTATTTTTTTGAAACACGCTCACCCCCACGCAGTCCGTGTTTGGTGGGGAGGGGTGTGTGAGATAAGATGCCCAGCCCAGGGACTTTGAAGGTCACACATCCCTAGATTCTGCCTCTGGGACATGAAAGCGTGGACCGAATTACCAAGAAATGCGACGTGACTAACACCATTCGCAATGGCCCTGTTGTGAAATTGCAGGGATTTCCATGAGTGCGCCGGACCTGATCAGCACATTGTATTTTTGACATGTTGCATTTTTGGAGGGATTGAAACTAATTCTTTCTGTTGCCGTTTAAATAGTCTCCAAAGGTCGTTTGATCAGCTTTAGAGCCAGGCTGGCGATGCTTTCATTTTAGGCAGAGCTATTTTCTCTGTGTTAGGGAACTCGCCTGGCTGGGATATGTGGTCTAGTGACTCAGTGATTTCAAAATCCTACTGGGCAAGTGGTGGCCGGGCTGCTTGCTCACCCCCAGGCAGGGCTGCTGGGACTCAGGGCTGCTGACTTCTGTCCAAAAGGAAGAAGCAGTGGGGACCTCGGCGGTGTAATTTACTGTTTTGGTTGTTGGTCCAGGAAATCCATTCTCTTCCAAAAAATGTATATCCTCTCTAACCTCTCCTTCTAGATCATTAATAGAGCCTATAATTAATTGTGCCCCATCAAGCATGTGCTTTTCTAGATTCTTCCCTTCTTCCTAGGAAACCTAGTAAATCTTCTGGTTATTGTAATATATTGATACGTGATATGTTTACATATTATATATTTTATATAGCTAATACATAAATATATAAACTATCTGAGGCTTTTTTTTATAAAAAGAGAAATAATGTTAGTTGATTACTTTTCAGTGTCAGAAGGGCATTGTGTAATAATTATGAGAGGGTTCAGAAATTAAAACAAGCTGACATTGCCCAGTTCTGAGTTAAAATGTGGCATTTGGCTTTTATTTTTTTCTTCTATGTTCAGCCCTAATTGTTTTTGCATATCAGTTTATAAGCAAAAACTATTTTAGAATTATATTTCAAATTAAAACTGTCTTGTGGCCACTCTCATGTTTTACTATTGTCATGATATAGTGAATAATGCTCTTTAATCAATAACTCCCATTCTGGATCAGTGATTTTTATATGCATGTGCACTCATATTTCATGACATTAATATTTTACACTTGCTTACCTGTTAAATGAATATTTTATGTTTGCTTGCCTATGCTATTAATTTTTCTGTGATGCTGCAGCTCATCTTGCTGTATACAAGTCAAGAAAATTAGCAAGATGCACATAGTTCCTTATTGTACAAAACACATGCTAGCTTTATCAACAATATTTGGTATTAACAGATGAATTTTAAAACTAAAGCTTGCCTTTTTTATCAACAAAGAAAACTTTTTCTTTCTCTCTCTTCCTTCTTTTTTTTTTTTTTTGTTGGTTCCTTTTTATTTTTTAAACACTAAATAATCAACTTTAGCGGCCCTATCCTCAGAGGAATTACTCACTGTATTTTCTGCTACGGTCACGGTCACCGGGGACTATTGTGGAGTCCACCGTGAGTTTCCTGTTGTTTCGGGTAACTTTGCTCAGCGGTGAGAAAGAGTGTGCTGAGCGCTCAGGGGGGTATGAGAAAGCAGGCTGGCTTATGTTACTTCTGAAATGACTTAAAATAGCAGTTTTAAAAGTATATTCTGCCAAACCAGAACAGCAAGTCCCTGGCATTTCTCAGACACTTCATGTGCAGTTACTTATTTGGACTCCACTTCCACTGTTATAACCTGTGAAAGGCTTGCTCAGGCTAACTCTGTGTTTGTGTAAGGTACATGTAGCAGGACAGAAAGGAGATACATTATCAAAGAAACTGGGATTCTGTCCAGTCCTTAGGCTGCTGAGAATGTTTTGAATACAAAAAAAAAAAAAAAAAAAAAAAAAGGTATAGTTCCACTATGAGAAAGAAAGTGTGATCGAGGTTACCAGGGACTGGGGGTGGAAGGGAAAGGGGGTTAGTGCTTAATGGGGACAGACTTCCTGTTTGGGATGATGAAACAATTCTAGAGAAGGATGGTGGTGATGGTTACCCAACATTGGGAATGTGCTTAATGCCCTTGAGTTGTGGATTTAAAAAGTTGGTCAAAGTGGTAAATTTTATGTTATGCATATTTTGCCCCAGTTTGAAAAACCATGCATGCATGGAATGAAAAGAGGGCATCTGGATTACTGTGTGAAATAAAGTTAGATGCTAGATAGGATTTGTAAGGAATTATAGAAATTATGGGTGACAGGCGTCTCAGGAGCCTGCATGGAGTCTAGACCTCGGTCTCACTGGTCCCGGACCCGAGGCGGACGGGGTGGGACTGCCCTGAGTGTGCTGAGCCCAGACTCAGAGTCAGACGGGAATACCCGTGCTGCCTCCCCCAGCTGCTCACTCCTTCCCACTCACTGAACCGATGCCGGCGATGATGAGATTGGCTTCCAGATAAGGACCTGGCTGAGGACGTTTTAATCCTATAGCCTTTGATCTAGATGGTCCCCGAGTTAGCCTCTGGGAGGGTTCAGACTCCAGGCTGCTCCCCTGAGCCCTGCAACCTCGATGTCCTTAGAGGCTTTCATTTCGTGGAGCGGTCAAACTGGAAGCCAGCGTGGCTCTGGGCAGCGGTTTGCAGCTCTCCCGGCATGTGCACACGGACGCTGCGTGTGAGCTTCGGCTGTGACCGGGTCTCCATGCCTTCCCGCCTCAGCCTACATCCAGCTTACACCGCTGCTCCTCTGCGCCTTTCCACCAAGAAATTTGTGGGAACTGTGCATTCGATGGCTTCTGGTGTTTTAATTAGCTTGGGAGCTCACCCCTCATGAAATAAATTTTAATAACACGTCATGGTCTGGGAATATAATTCCCAAGCACTTAGTATGGTGCACATTTATTATTTATTCCAGCATGGAGTTCTCATCATTAAACAAATTCTTGATCCACCTTAGATATGATTTAAAAATTCCACCTCAGTAGAATTAGCACAAATTATATTTAATTCCACACGAGCACTTACTCCTAGCAGCAAACACAGCTCTGTGCAGGGGTTTATTGTAACACACCGTGCCCAGTGTCAGCAGTAAGCATTCTGGGTGGAGCCGTAGGAGCAGGAAGAAATGGTGTGAGCAGGGACCGCTGTACCTGACGTGACACAGGCACCTCTGTGAAGCAAGAGCATGACACACTTTTTCTTTCAAGTGAGGCAGCCCTGCAAGCCCGCCTGCCTCTCACTTTCTGACATGTATCCTGCGGAGGGAAGACGGATGCTCGGGCCCACCACTGCCTCGGCAAACTCAGGGCGGGCAGCACCTCTGAGGATTTCTCCTGGCCGAGGCACGCCGCCTCGTGGGAAGCCTGAAGTGTCACCCTCAGTGTCAGGTGGCGGCAGGCTATTCCTGGTGTTAGTTTTGTAAGGAACTCTCTGGAGATTGTAGGCTTGGGTATATTTCTCCTGATCTGGTACATTTTCTGGACTCTGAGGTCTTTCAGAAATGGGCCAGCACATTCAGTTGGGGACACTGATGGAGGGAAGAGAGAGGCAGAGGCCCTGAGTGGCTTCAAGACAGTCACTGAGAACAGGCGAGGGCGAGAGCCGGAGCCAGCACGTGGAGCTCAGAGCGGGAAAAGAATGTCACTGCCACATGTGTGAAGGTGGCTGACACCCGGGGGTAAGAGGAGGGTGTACCGTGGTGTAGAGTAACCAGAGTAATGGGCTGAAACCGAGGGAGGACGTCCTGGCATTTAACATCAGAAATACTCTTCCAAACAGGCTGTGTCCGTCAGGGTGTGAAATGGGCTTATCAGCAGAAGGAACTGGCAGGCCGGTTTCAGCGACATTGCAAGGAAGGTGACAGTGAAAAGCTACTGAGCAGGCAGCACTAGCAGACGGGGTGTGTTGGTGGAGCGGTGGGCCAGGCCTGGGGACAGTGGTGGCTTTGTACAGGGCCCCTCCAGGCAGCCCTAGATCCACCCCCAGGCTGGGAGCTGCTGGGTGCCTGGGTGGCCCTTTCACACCTCTGCTCCTGAAGCTAAGACGGGCTTCCCCACCCTGGGGTCAGCATGCCCGGGAGAGCCGGGGCACTGTGCAGGGGTGCCAGGGGCCACGGCCGGGAACTGCACACAGTCATAAGGGGGGAGCGTTTTATTGCGATCTTTTCACTTTCTAAGTAATTCACAGATTCCCAAATAATTGTTATGAACTTAGAAACATTCTCCATGAAAACTGCCGGGCATTAAAAGTGCCCAGAAGGGCCCCGGCCTCCCTGCATCGCGCTCACCCTCGGACCCGGTCTTCCCTGCAGGCAGGAGGGCGGGCGACCTCACTGCAGGCTCTCCGCGTCCTGCGCACAGTCCCCGGGGCCTTCTCGCCAGCGGCGTGCACCGGCTGTCGCCGTGCTGGGTGGGCAAAGGGATATTTCTACAACCAGGCAAAAGCGACTTCCCAACGTGGACGCACCGGCTCCACAAAATCCTGACTGTCTGTGACCAAAGCCCCTTGCCCTTTGTTTCCATAACTGCCTGCCAGACCGGAGGGGGCGGGGGGGAGTGGAATGGCCACGGGGCTGCGCTTCCTCCGGGTGTCTCTGGAGGCTGTCACTCTGTGTGATTTCCCTCTCCTGGTCCTTCCTTTCTTCCTAAACTTCTCTTTCTTCTCCTCTCTCCCCCTTGTGTGTCCATCTGGTCCTCAGAGCCTCTTTTCTTGGCATTTAAAAAAAATAATCTATAAATGGCTTAAAAAAAAAAAAGGTATTTTTATATACTTTTTCTAAAATAAGTAGGCATGACTTCAACAGTGAAACCACCTCTTCATGTATTAGTCACTCTATTAGTTACATAAACGTGGCCTCGCGTTTGTCATGCTGGCTCCACAGGAAGAAACGAAGGCTCAGAGAAGCAGCAAATAACAGAAACCCAACTTTAATTTTCCAATGTGGCCGCTGCTCTCCAACGTGGGGCAGCGGGCCAGGCAGGAGAAGACCCTGGTGAGGGAGAAACAGCCCGGCTCCCCTGGGAGAAACCAGTAAGCTGCCAGACAGGCCCGGCTCCAAGCACCCCTACCCTCCTGCACCCCAAAGCTTGGCCGAACCGGGCCTGGACCCCCTCTGTGAGAGGCCCAAGAGCACACGTGGACACAGCCAGACAAGAGGCCACCGTTGCTTGGAAACAAGCCCGTCCTGCAGGGAGAGGAACGAGGAGCACATGACCTGGGGCTTGACCAGCTGGGTGTGGTCACGTCTGGGGGCGGGCAGCTCCCTCCCCCTCCGCCAGCTCCCTGGACCTGGAGCCCGCGGGCCGGACAGTGGCCGCCTGCGGAAGGCACGGGAAAGGGCTGGGGAGCCACGCGGAAAACCCAGGTGAGTCTGGGTTTAAGGACCAAGGTTGCTGTTTGCTGATCACTGGCAAGAAGCAAATACAGGTCATTGGTGCAGCTATGACGTCACACTCCTAAATAAATCCTCATGAAAATGACGATGGTTTCCAAGTCACGTCTTGGAAATAAATTATGAGTAAGGACCATCTGCCTAAAGCCTGGAAACCCAGTTTCCTCCAGCGTGTGTCTTCAAATGCTCTGATGATGTGGTTTGCCTTTCTCTCCAAGAAAGAAAGAAAGAAAAAAGTAAATAAAGCCAGACAAGTGAGCGAGACCCACAGCCACGCTGTTCGAGAGCCCGGCTACCGGGGACAGGAGGGCTGGCGCGGAAGGACAGACATCCAGAGGGACCTGAGCACTATTGCGCCAAAGGCAGCAGCCCGACTCGGAGAGGAAGCGAAGGCACGTGGCCTCGGAGGGGAAGGTCCACGCCGATGCTAAGGATGATTTCTGCTTTGTTACCAACTGAGTTGCTGGTGCCCATCGCCAAGGGAGGACCACTGCCATCCTCTCCGAAGGCCCAGTGCCCCTTCTGCAGCGGCAGAGAGCGAGCTCTGTGAGCAGCGCCCCTGACAACACAGTGGGGACAGCGTCTCAGCAAAGGCAGCCACGGGGGGAGGGACAGGGGCGGGGGGGGGGGGGGGGTGTTCTTGCCTGTGCTGGGGCTCAGGCAGCGGTAGGAGGTGCAGACTGTTTGGAAGTCCCTTTGGTCTGGAGCTGTGGGAGGTTTCCCATTTTACTTTGCACGCTTGCGTTGCCATTCTGGATTGGTCCCATCCCCAGGGCTTCCCTGCTCTGTGTAACTCTATTTTATTCATTTGTCCTTTGCAAAACGAATCCATGAGGCAGATTTGCTGACCAGCTGCCCTGGGACCTTCGTGGGCTGGCTCAGAGCCTCAGGCTGGTTTGCTAGCACAGGAGCTGGCCGAACGCGCCTCGGGTCTGGAAGCAGAGCCCCTGGCACTGGGGGAGGGTGAACCCCTTCGCCACACCCCTCATTGGAGACCAGCTTTCCTGGTATCTCCTGGTCTCTATAGCTCCTCAAACAAGCGCCACAGCACAGGCAAGGGGGGTGGGGAGGGCTCTTAATAAACAAACCACACACGTTTCCAAAGTCCAGTTGCCATTTCCCACTCCTGACCGTGGTGGAGCTGGGCGTAGGTGGCCGTCGCTATTGCCCCCTGGTGTCCCCGGGCCTCTGCACTGCTAGCCTCTCGGCTGCTCTGGTAGGAGTCCCGGGGAGGAGAGGGTGTCCCTGGCGGAGCTGTCCTGGGGTTGAACCGTAGCCTCTATAAACAGACTTTATGCTACTTTTTTTTTTTTTTTTTTTTTTGAAACAAAATGATTAACAATGAAAGAGTAGGGTTTGGGGAGAAGCCCTTTTTAAAGCAAACTATGGAAAGCAATTGATGAGTAATGCAGTTTTAGATTTCTTTTTCTGTAGCCCTTTCAGATCGGCGCTGCTAACTTTGCATAAGCCCTGCATTCACGGGCCGGGGTGGCCCCTGACCCTGCACTGGGAGTTAAGGTGGAAGGAGCAGAGTTCCCGTTTGAATGTACAGTGCTGTCACATCACACCATTTCCCTTTCTGAGTGAGAGGCCGGTGCGGTCCCGCGCAGGGGCTTCTGTGGTCGGGGCGCTGTGGGCTGCAGCGGGCTGCTCCCCCGTGGCCGCCTTCACCTTCATCTGCCTTAGGGTTTAGTTTCCTTTCCCAGCAGATTCAGCAGCACGGAGGATGACATTTGGAGAAGAGGGCGTGAGTGAGTGCCTACCCCGTTCAGCAAACATCACGCCTGTGATAGGTAACAGGTGGTGAGTGGCTTCGCCAATTCCCAATACGATGGAAGTCACTCATCCTTCGCCGCTACACACAGCTACGAACGGCTGAGCCGGGCGTCTGGTGGAAGACACCTGAGGGCAGGCGTTACCTGGGATTTTTTCTCTCACTGCTTCTCTGTTGTGACTTCCATCCAGACAGCCGCACGCTAGTGGTAAAGGCTTGCTGTCACTGGGTTTTCCTTGCTGTTGGCAATGCTAAGTGTTAAGCGAGGGAAAGTCCGCCCTGTCAGAATGTTCTTTCCAAGTGGCTTGAAGCCACGGCCTGAAGGTCCGGACCCGCCTCCGTTTCAGGAAACATCAGGCTTGTTTATCAATAACTGCCCCCATGCCGACCCTGAGTGGTGGCCTGCCTCGGCCACGCCCGGAGCCCGGCTGTGAGGGGTTTCCACTCCCCTCGTCACCCACAGCGCCACTTTCTTCTCCGTCGGCCTTAGGGAAGGAAGTGAGAGGGCATGGAGACCGTATGTGTTCAATAAATGAGGGTTAAATCTGCCCAGATTTCTAGGCTGGAAAGCAACAAAACAAGATGTGCTCACAGAAGTGGTTACATCTAAACTGAGTATAGACTGGAGATAAATCTGACAACTCTGACATCTTTAAATGTCAAATCCACCCGCACATCACAGATGACTTTGGACCTAATGATCGAACTCCCTTTAAAATACACTTCATGTAAATACATTTTTTGTGAAACCACAAGCTGTTCCTCTCAGTTTTGTTTTCAGCTGGTTTTGATGAAGAGATTGGCATTCTACAGCTAATTAAACAGCTTGCAAGTCAACATCAATGAAAGCTTCTGGACTCAGAAACACACTGCACCCGGCTCGGCCCAGGGGCAGCCACGGTGCTTCCTCGTTGAGCTCACAGACCGGCCGGAGGAGAACTCGCAGCTCTAACCTGAGCTCCCAGCCTACCCCGTAGGTCCAGCGTCTGAGCACTGTCAGCTCACCACACTGTCAGCACAGCGAGCTGGGGTCAGACCAACAAGAAATGCAGTCCATGTCTCTGTGTTCACTTACACCTACTAGTATTGACTATATTATAAATCTCCTAGACCTGCTACGTGTTTCACTGTGTAGCTAGAAAGCTTTTTACCTTTTCTCTGTGCAAAATAGAAAATGAAATGCAAGAGACCCTTGTTTGCAGGTCAAGCAGTTAGGAGTTTCCTGGACTTCTCTCACCCTTGTCTGTCTTATTTTATTTTATTTTATTTTATTTTATTTTATTTTATTACAGTTTTGGCTATTTCTAGATTATTTAAATTATTACTTGATTTTTTTCTAAAAGTTTGTCTTTCTAATTTTACAGTAAACCTGCCCTAACCTTAAAGCCAGATAGTTCTAAGAAAATGGTTGTCATTATTTCATACAGAAGCTCTATCTGGTAAATGAGAGGAAAACTCTATTTTACTTACACTGGGGAATGCCTCTAAATTTAACAATGTTATTTTAACATCTTGGTGTTAACAAATGCATTTTGTGAAAGAAAAAAAAAAAAAAAGCACAAGTTAGCTAGTTGCTTGTGAAGTGATTGTGCTAAAAACAATTTTTCATGTGGAAGAGTTCACATTTTGATTTATATACTGGCAAAAAAAAAAGTGTGTATTTTCCCCCCAATGCTTTGAACATTTCTTTAGTGAAAGTTTTGCACGGTGCCGCTCTGCTCTTAAGAAATTCCCGGGTTACAGATACGATGCAGGGTGAACTTGAATTTGTTCCGTGACCATGGCCTTTTTGATTGTGGTGAAACAGAGTGCGAATGACAACGGTTCTGAAGAAAGTGCTTCAAGACCATGTCGTGTTTCACTCTTTCCAGATGACTAAAGTCGCCATCATTTCCCAAGTCCTCTGTCGGGGAAAGGGGAGATGTGTGGTCTGAGAGAGTGGCATGTATTAGTGGAGGTCAGGCTTCTGCTGAACGTGAGAGTTCGATTGTGGCGTGGGTATGCGTCAGGACGTGCATGCCGAGGTGAACTGCTCCTACAGAACCTGTCTTAAAGTGACAACTCAGGTGTCTACCAGGGTCCTCTTATGCCCTGTCATCTTTTAGTGTAGTGTTCACTCAAGGTTTTCTGGTTTGCTTGCTCTTACTTGTCAGGCTTCTTGCTTTAAAGCATCAGAACAGTAGTCACAAACTACAGAAAGAACTGGAACATAAAGACATAAAGTCACATACTGCAGAAAGAACTGGAACATAAAGACATGAAGAGTGAATTCTGAATCCATGCTTCAGGTCTGATGATAAACATTCTAACACATCACCTGGGAGAGCAGATGCTGTTACTGTTACTGTCATCAGTCCAAGGTTACCAAGAGCAGGGCTACCTCACTGAGAATGTTTTGCACTGAGCACAGATGTAACTAGTCTCCTCCAGAATGTAAAATTCCTCCTGCTCAGATCCCTGTCAATCAGTATATATTTGCAGGGCTCTCCCTGGATTTTGCTACTGGTTTTTGGTTCTTTTCACTGCTTCTTTGGCAGTCTGTGTCTTAGGAAGAAATCTCTTTTTAGAAACCAGGACTTCTTTGTGGTGTGTTTTCTTTAGTACTTAAAAATAGTTTTAAAAATGTGAATAGATTATGAGAATACCTATTGCTGTAAAGAATGTGGGGGGGAGAAAAATTAACTAATTTTTAAACTATTTGAGATCAGGGAAATACTGGGCTAAATCTACTGGTGTTTTTCAAATTGTTCCTCAATTTAGCCAAAGCACTAAAGTAGCATTTCTTTCTAACAGACTCGTGAAAAACTGCTTGACTTTTCTAACGGTAGATAGCAAGGACTAATGCTCTGAGTGTCGCCTGAAGAATCCAGAAATGCCCGTGGGTTGTTGTGAATAATTCTGTCTCTTTATGGAGAGTTGTTTGGGCTTTTTAGAAACTCATTAATTTGATTGTACGAGCCTGAGTGTTATCAGGAAAAGATGCTTTAGAAAATGGTTTCAGAATGTGTCATTTTCTCCTTGGTTTAATCTGAGATATAGTGTGTGGGCATGCTGGTATTTTAAAAGGCTAAAAGTGGTGTACTCATTGCTGTGCCTTCAGACATGAGGTGGGATTGCAAAGAGAGGGGTTTTTGTCTGAAATTCTGCTCTTCTCCCGAGGAGCAGTTCTTGGATTTTTAGCGAGGATTCTTTCATGCATTTTTCATTTTCAGTTTGTTGTTGTAATTAAGCAGAAACAAATTTTTTAATGCTTTGTAAGCTTTCTATCATTTTGACCTTCACATTTAAATGTTTCATAAAATAAAGCCCTGTGTTTTCATTTTAACTGGTTTCATTATTTTTTTTTTTTATGAAATGATTTGTGGTATAAGACTGCCATTTGGTTTCAATATTAATATATAAGATGAACTACGTGGGTGTCGTTTATTTTCAGTCGTAAATAACTGCTTCACCGGTTATTTTACCTTAGCACAATTCATTTGACTCCTTTCGAATTTTGCTCGGCAGGGTTCAAACAATATTTGATGTGTGTGTGTGTAAAATAAAAATTACACTCATTCAAAGCAAGTTTCATGTTGTCGTGGTGGTCAGAATCGAGGGAATATAGTAGTTAGTTTCAAAACCCAGTCAGTAGGTTAATCATTCATTATTATTTTTTTTTCCAGGAAAGTTTAATTAGGTTGTCTCAGAATTTCAATTTACTAGAATTCTTTAAAAAAAAATATTTTATGTGAGTGTGCCAATTTGCTTAAAAAGGGGTTAATTTGGTAAGAACGGGTACCTTTTCTGTTTGTGTTGTGGCTTGTTCAATTTCTCATAAACTGTATTTGGTAGCTAAAATGTTGAAAGCAGTTTGGGAACAAAATGTCTGCTTAACCCATGACAAAATTGGCCACAATTTGCCGATTGGGCTGATAACAAAAGCCAGCAACACAAAATAGGTAGAAAAACAGTTTGTTCGGTGATGTGAGACCACTGAAGGGCTTTTTGCATGTTATTTTTTTTTTTCATTCTGGTGTTTATGTTGTGCTGGAAGTACACGAAGAGAAGCTGTGCTCACCCGGAGATTCTGATTAACCATTTCATCGAGTGGGAGTTCTTTCACAGTTCAGAAGGCACGCTGCTCACCTGGCATGTGAGACAAGTCTGGGTTAAAACCCAGCTTTGCACCTACAGCCCACGTTTCACCCAGGCTCCCCGGCACTGTCTCCCAGCTCATCATTTGAGCTTTTAAAGCAGCACTGGAATTCCATTGTTCAAGTGTTAAGCAAGGAATTATAAGGCTGTTACTACACTTTTGCAAATGTAAAACAAAAATTACAGTCTGCAGTTTAAAAACAAACCAAACATTTCTCTACCTGAGCACACAGTTGTCAAAAATTTTAATAACTAAAAGTACACACTGACTCTCATATTCTCCTCACAGACTGGAAACAAATATTAGGCTTTACAGGAGACAATGCAGCTTTTCAAAGGACAGAAGGAGACAAAATCCTCCCTCCTCTGCTGCTGGGACTTCTGCCTCGAGTGTGTGTGAGATGGTCTTGTTTGTGTGTGTGTGTGTGTTTTTGGTTTTGTTTTTGTTCTTAAAAATGACACACTCCTGAGCAATAATTAGGATGAGGTCTATGTTTTTACTTATTTAATCTTTGTTTTCACAAATAAATACAAATAATTCAAACTGAAACCTGATGGCTTTGGTGATAATAAAATAGCAGCCACGGGGAAATTTTCTTCATTTTAATGTTCTTTCACAACCCACATTCAGTTTCGGTAGGAAAATTATTAACCTTTCAACACGATGCTTCAGCCTGGGCTCCCCGGCCACTCCTGAATATGATTTGCAGGTTTTGGTTCTATTTTGAGATTTTGGTGTGCGATTTTTTTTTTCTTTTTTCTTTTCTTTCTGTCTTTCTTCCTTTTTTAAGACCTTGGCTTTCTTTGATCGCGATGTACGATCTGAAATGCCTGTCGGTGTGAGCACACCCTGTAGGACTCCTGTTCCCGCCCTCCTCCTGTCCCTGCCGTGAAAGAGGAAATTTCCCAGCCTCCCTGTTCTCCTCTTCTCACTCTTGGTGGACGAGAATTCTTTTTAAAATCCAGCTGAGCCACATCTCAGAGAGGGCCAGTGGCTCTGTGCGCTGCACCTGCTCACCTCCTGCCTGCCTTGGTTACCTCCGTGTCCTTAAAGCAAACCCACTGAGAGCCGGTTGTCCTGCGGGGCTGCAGGGCCCCGGCTGGGAGGCCAGGCTGGGGTGTCTCCCTAGGGATGGGGTGTCTCCCCGCTCACTGCTGTTGGGTGCATCCTGGAGGGGGCGGGTGGGAGAGGATCACGGTCTAGCTGCTCCTGTGTCTTCAACCTGAAGCACACAGGAAGGCAGACGCGGGCAGGAGAGGCAGGTGGGCGGGATGATCCCCGCGGGCTGTTTCCATCTTAGGCATCTTCTCTGCCTCTGGCTGGGACAGCCGCACACCTACACTGCCCAGTCTGCCAGGCTGCGCCTCGTGACCCTCGGCCCCCTTCCTTGCTCTGTCCTGTCATTTGTAAGCCCCTCCCATTCCCAACCCCCACAATCGGGGATGGAAACTAGCAGCAGGTCTGCCCGCACCAAACGTGTGCCCTGGAAGTGCCCCTGTCAGCATGGCAGGAGGGCTGTGTTTTCTTCTTCCCCTCTGTCTCCTCCATCTCCTCCTCCTCCTCTCCCTCCTCCTCCCCTTCTTTCTTTTTGCATACTTCCTGTATGAGGTTAGTTTTTTTTTTTTTTTTAAGTGATAAACAACCTATTTTTTTACTTTCCTTTGGCCTGGTCATAGGCTGCCTCGACCTGTCCAGCGGGCAGCATTTTGCTGTGCTCCCACCTGGGCATGACCAGGTGCCGGGTGAGTGTCTTGTCCCCCTCGGGGTGGCAGGTCAAGGTGGTGAGCACACTATTCTCCAGTTTGAGGGGAAGGCCAGTAGGCCTCAGGGCTCAAGCATTCTCCTCAAGCAGATGGGCCTGGGGAAGGCAGGCAGGGAGCGTGCACGGGGCCGGTGGAGGGTGTGCTGTCCTCCTGCCCTGCAGCACCTGGAGGAGGAGATAGGGATGAATCCAGCTGACACTCCTCCCCAGGTCACCCCGGTAATGTGTTGACCATCTGCATGGCTTTTGGGCTGTGGGGTCTCAGGCGAGAGCCGTTGGTGAGGAGCGAGGGCACTAACGTGAGAACATCGATAAGTGGCCTCACCTGCGCTCACCCACAGCCACGAGGGCCCGGGCCTGGCCAGTGCACAGGAGTCACGGGAGCCGGCACCACTCGCCAAGGAGGCCCTGGGTGTGGGGTCCATATCACCAGGGGGCACGGAAAACAGGTCCTGGTCCTCGCGCCAGCGTTCCCAAGGCAGACGTATGGGAAGGGCCAGGGGATCTGCATTTCTAACGAAGTGCGGGTGTGTGATGCTGCTGGTCCGGGGCCCACGCAGGGCCTTCTGAGGGCGTGGCTGCGGGTGGCTGGGTGCCTGACAGCCCCCTGGGGCCGCTGACTGCCTGCTTTTCCCTCTGATGCTGAGGTCCTTCATGTGTCTGGGTACAACCTTGGATATGAAACCGGCCTCAGAAGGCCCCTGCATCTCTGGTAACTGTACACAAGGTGACCTGTTCCAGGGCCAACCAGACTGCTGGTTTGCTAAAACGTGTTTGTGATTCATTCTTTGAAAGGAGGCTCTTACCTTATGGATAAAGTGGCCATGGTGAGGAGGGGTGCTGGGCCAGGAAATAACCCAGTGAGGGGCCTGTGTCGCTCACCCTTGTCTCTGTCTCCACCTTTGATGCAAATGGAGAGAGGGGCCCTTTCCTCCCGGCAGGTGGCCCCAGCATCACCGTCAGGATGCTGACCGGGATCCATGACAGCTCATTGGCCAACTCCCCTGCGCCTGGGCGAGAGAGACGACCCTATGACCCTGACAGCGGCCGAGGGCGCGGGGTGCTGAGCTGGGTGCCTGGGAGCAGTGCCCGGTGTCAGGATGCTCAGGGACTGGCGGGCCCTGTGCATGTTCTGGGGCCGGTGCACCGGCTGCCCATGGGCTGCTGAGGGACACGGAGTCTTTCTGAGCCTCGTGCAGGTCTGTGGTGACGCGTGGAGCACTACACAGAAGCTGCCTCTCCTCGGGGAGGGCCCCTGGGGAAAGCTTCTAAGTACGCTCAGCCTCAGGTGGGTTCCCCTGAGGAAGGAGGAGAGAGCTTGGAGTGCAGACCCCTTCCCTGGGGGCACCTTCAGCAGCACCGCAGCCCGGAGGCCCCGTCCCTTCTCCCGAGAATGGACTGTGATGACCGGCCACACGTTGCTGAGCGGCCCTGCAGGTCCTAACCGTGCTCAAGGGGAAAGCAGTGCCCTCCCTCCTGGGAAATCATTAAAGTCAGAAAGGGGGCTTCCAATCAACGCTTCTCTCTCATCATTGATGTTCCTCTCTCTCTCCCTCTCCCTTCCTCTGAAATCAATAATATATAAATATAAAAAAAGTGGTCTTTCCACACAGTCAGAGCCCAACACGAATCACCATGATCAGGATGCACGCTGGCTGGTCGTCTCCCGGGGCTGGCAGAGACCTGGTGCAGGGCCGGCGCCAGTGGCCGGGCTCTTATGTGGCCTCTCAGCAAAGTGAGGTCCTCTGCCTGGTGCATGCTGCCTGCAGGGTGAAGCATCTGCCCAGGAAGCATCCACCTGGGGTGGGTGTCCGAGCTGCTGTTTCTCTCCCCTCCCCACGTCCTGTGCTCAGTTCAGAGGCGGCCTGCTGTGGAGCTTCCAGAGGGCTCCGGGGCTACATGGGAGGACCTCCCGCAGTGTGATGTGTGGGCCCCGAGGCCATTCCTCAGATCCAAGGGACACCATGGGGAGACCTAACTGGGGTGGGGCCCCTTGCATACTGAAGAGGGAAGGAATAGCTTAGCCCATCCAAGCGGGAGTAAGATAAGGGAGCGATGTGTGATCAGGAACTCGCCCCCTCCTCCCCCCCTCCCGCCCCCCACCAGGTCTGCCCAACACAGGGAGACGCTACTGGTCTCCACGCCTCCCAGTGTGCACTGCAGAGGGGACGCCATGAGTGTGATGGGCTCTGAATTAGGGGCAAACCTCTTCAAATGTGTGGATGGGGTTTTTTTTAGTGATAAATAGGTAGCCGGCCAACACATAATCCAGAGGGATGACCTCACCCGCACCAAACCCCAGACAAACTCAAGCGAGTGCAGGCCTTGCTGTGGAAGTGGATATTTGGGATCTAGGACCCTAGGACCGGGTAGGAGTGACTCAGGACTCCATCCAGCAGTGTCTGTCCCATGGGACCTGAGGAAGGTGCCAGCTTCCTTCCTCTGGGCACCTGCACTGTGAAGGCGGCCAGATGACCCTCAGGGCCCTGCTCCTCTCCCTCTGGGCTTAGGTCACGTCCACGTGGCCCGGAGCGCCGCACTGAAGCCCGGGCTGCTGCCCTCGGCTTTTCGTCTCACTCCCAAGCGCGGAAACTGGAGAGCAGTGCCGCTCTGTTCGGGGGTGAAGCTGTAGGAATGAGGCTTCCCCTTCCTCCCATGCCAGCCACCGATGTGTTTCTTAGTTCCTGTTTCTCTTTGCCCACCCAGGAAGGCTCTGCATGTGAAGTCTTCGGCCCACATCTGGATTGTTAAATGCAAGCTCACACCGGGAAGCTGGCTTTCCAGCTGACTCACCAGGGCGACGTTCTCCCCCGGATGTTGGGGTCCACCGGGCATCGCCGCTTGGAAAGCCCAGTGTTTCACCGCCGCTGGCAAATGAAGCCTCTGAGAAAAGCGATGCAGGCACTTGTGAAGGACTAGCTCCTGTCTACAGGACATTGGGGGAAAGATGCTGGATAAGACAATACAGAGTTTGAAGAAATAAATACAGACGATCCCCAAGGGCCAAGCGTGTCGGGACAACAAGGACTGTGTGAGACAAGCCTCACTCCAGCAGCCTGCAGCCCACGGGAGCCCTTTGCAGAAGGGCCGGGCAGGGCTGCCCTGAGCAGCATTCCTGCGGCCTAAGAAAGGCCTCTACCCCAGGAGTGTCTGGGGTGCACAGAGTACCCTGTGTAAGTGGCTTTCCTTATTTCCTAGCGTCTCAGGGTCTTTGGCACCGTGCATCATCTCTTGGGGAGGGAGTGCTTCTAAGATCATGCACCCCTCTCTCTTTTCAGAATTTTGTGCCATTAACAAAAGCCAGGAAATGGGGGGGGGGGGGAGCTGATTTTCCTGGTGATCTCAGGGCGGCATCTGGGCAGGTTGCATGTGGAGAGGACAGCCAGGCCCCCCGGGGAGCTCAGAGCAGTCAGGCAGAGATGGTCCCCTCCCTGGCCACCAGGAGTTTCTGCAGAGAGAACATGGCAAGAGTAGCGGACAGGCTTGCGTTGGCCCCCTCCCAGGACAGTGCTGTCCCCCTCCCCGGAGGCCTCTGAGGAGCAGACAGAAGCACAAGGCTGGCTGGCCGGTCACAGCGTGGGCTGTGGGTTGATGAGGCTGCCTGCATTTCAGTTGCCCACCTGTGTGTCTCTGGAAGAATCCCTCCACTTGTTTGGGAGAATTAGTTGGTGGCAAAGCAGGATTCACCAGCCCCGTGGTCCTTGAAGCTGTGCTGTGTGGTCCTTGGGGTCTTTGCTGGTCAGAAGCTTCTCCGCCTCGCTGGGGCTGAGGACACAGCGTGTCTGCTAGTGCTTTTGTGAGGGACACCGGGAGCCATCTCTCCTGGGATGGGGAAGTCAGGGCCATTCTCCTAGCTCACTCTCAGGGGGCAGCAATTCCACATGGACCTCCTTTCACTCTCTTTGGACCTGGGAGGAGGCTCAGGCATCATCTGGGCAAACAGGTCATCCTGAAAGCCCAGTGTGACTCTGCACGAGGCCAACAAGGACACAAGGGGAGGAGCCTCAGTTGCCCCAGGATAGACCTTGATCCCGAGTCTGACCTCAACTTGTCAGTAAGCAGGCAGTGGGCTTCTGGGAACTTCTGCCTTTTCAGTCCCTTCTGAATTATTTTTAAACGATGCCCCGCCCTCCATCACCACCCGCAATTTTGGTTGATTGTCACTATTTGAACAGGTTCTGATAAATTTGATCCCCCCTGGCTCACTGTGGCACTTACAATCTCTTTCCCTTTTCGGTTTCCACGTACTGGAGTGGCTATCTCTCAGTGTGGTTGGCAGTGACCTGTGTTTTTCATACATGTTTTTGTTTCAGAATAACTGGGAGATGAAACAGGAAGCTCTATGACACACTTGATCGAAAATGACACAGACCCAAAAAAAAAAAAAAAAAAAAAAAAAATCAGGACTCAGCCCCCTGCCAGTGCCTCTACCTGCTGCCTGCTGCCCACGCTGGGATGCGGTGGCAGGCCTGCCCTGGACCTGACTGGCGGTGCGGACTTCAAGGGCCTCTGCGTTTGCTGATATGTGTCTGCAGTGTTATGTCATGGTCTCGTCTGGGTGGTTTCCTATTTATCTGGCTGTCTCTATGTGTCTTAATCCCTTTTTCTTCATTAAAAGCAAAACTTTAAAAAAAAAAAAAAATGAGTTGTTTGCTTACTAGCTCTATTTACACACTCATTCAAAGGAGACCAAGTCATGGTTGAGAGTCATTTCTATAGGCCCACAAGTCGACGCCGCCATCACCATAACCACACGGAGCATTATGACTGATTTAGAAGCGTGTGGAACTCGAATCTTGTATTACTCAGCCTTCTCTTCTGCCTCAATGGAAGGCCTCTCTCAAGTCAGTACTGACGTGTTGGCATTTGAGGAAAACACTGGGAGACGTTTGGATGTGGGTGCATCTGATACTGGCCTGTCGTCAGTGGTGACCTCAGAATCATCACCTTGAGCTTTCTCCGGGAGGCCCATCTTCTCAGCGGCCTCCCCTTGCCCTCCATCAGTCACCATTCACTTCTTCATTTCACACGGTGTCTTTGGGGCCTACTCTGTGCCGTGTTCTGAGGACGGAGCAGTGGGTGGGACCCGCTCTGCCTCGCCTCCCGACTCCTCTAGCCTACATGTGAGTGAGTGGACTTGGCTGGGGTTCGTCACCGGGTGCAGGCGGCCTGGCAGTCATCACGATAGACCGCATGGCCATTTCAACCAGATGTCCTGGCTTCTCAAATCTGAACCCCTGAAATCGGCAACTAAATATTCCTTAAGAATGGGTAAATGTTAAAGCAGACGGCTCGAGCCTCGGGGGAGACACTCAGAGGCCGATGGAAGTTCTCCTGGCTCCTCCTGTCTTTACTTTGACGCTTGCAGACTTTGATGAACAATTTAAATGACGGCGCACCGTTTACACACCCCAGAGTCAGTTTATCAGTAGACCATGTGAACATCTCAGCCGCCCAGTGCCTGGCATACTAGATGCTGCCATGCACATCTGTGTCCCCTCTCCAGGTGACCACTATGTCCTGGCCTGGACCCGCGCTTCCATTTCTCCATACCTCATGACTCTAGTTTATTTCCTCCATAGAACATACCATTATCAACATTATCCTGACGGCGCATTTATTACTTAGCTGTATGCCTCTCCCCTGCCCCCACTGCAGCTCTGCACAGGCAGATGCTAGTCTGCCCACTGCCAGTCTGCCCCCAGCACCTGGCATTCTGGGTATTAATCACGTGTTGACCAGAGCCATTATCTTATCACTTCTCATCACAGTTCGGTGGTGTGGCCAGCCCAGGAGTCTCACCACTGCTTGGTGGGCAAGGAAACGGCACGCATGGACCTCGAGGAGGCAGCACGGTGAATGGAGCCTCCAGAGGGAGGAGCCAGGCTTTCTGCCGGAGACCACCCGGCAGAAAAGGCTGATGGTGAACCACATGCTGTCAGTAATCAGACTCAGTTGAATCGAGCTCTGCTCAGTCAGATCTCACTTCCATTCCTGGAAGAGTAAAGGCCACCATGGCTGGAGGACGTGGCCTGGGAGGTCTAGAGGGTGGGCTCTTGTCCTCGCTCTGCCAGCTCTGGCCCTCACGAGCCACCTGACTTCTCTGTATGTGTCTTCCCTCAGCACCACACTGGGGGCTGGGCGGGATGTTCTTTTATGTTACCCCTTCTGCTGGTACTACATCTGCTGGCTCCAGGTCTGCTGGTTCTACATCTGCTGGTTCTATGTCTGCTGGCTCTGTGTCTGCTGGCTCTGTGTCTGCTGGCTCTGTGTCTGCTGGTTCTACATCTGCTGGCTCTGTGTCTGCTGGCTCTGGAAGAAGAGGAGGCAATGTGGAGGGTATTGAGGACAGCAAGGCAAAGCCCTGAGATTGCAGGAATCCACCCGGCTATGGGTTTGTGGACATGGCCCGTGGGTGCCACACAGACCTAAGCCAGCCCCCTCTGGACACCCGCTCGCCCTGGAACAGGGGGATTCTGTTGGGAATGGCATCTCTTCCCAGCTGGTCACTCCTCACTGTGCTTTGAGCATTCCAGAGACTACTCACGAAGGCACGTGTAACCTGGCAGAGATGGGAGTCGCAGGCTCAGGGAGAAACAGGCCCGGCTCACATAGGGATTGCAGGACAATTAGCTCCAGGGGTCACCGAGGAGAGGACAGAGCAATTTGACCACACAATTCTAGGGGATTCTGAAACCCTGGCAGACATTCGATTGCCCAGAACTTTTTAAAAACCCACATGGCCAGGCTCCCCCAGGAGCGATCACATCGGAACTGGGGATGGAGGCCAGACAACGGTGTTCTCCCAGTCGTCCCATCACATAGCAAGGCTCACAACTGCTGCCGGGCTGTGCTGTCTGATACAGGCCCCACCAGCCACATGTGACCATTGAAAACTTAAAATGTGGCTGGTGTGACCGAGGAACCGAAGTTTTATTGTAATTAAATGAAATGTAACCATGCACATGTGGATGTGGCTCCCGTGGTGGACGGAGAAAGGTATGTTGCCACAGAAAGTTCTCCTATGCAGCTTGGCCCAAAGGAGCTCTGAGCCTGCACCTGCCCAGGGAAGTCTTCACTGAGCCCAAGAGGAGTTTAAGGCGATGCATGTATTTTTCATCTATGTTTTGAGCCAAGGCTTTAACAGCAGCAAGGCAGGTGTGCTTTCAGAATGTGCCAGTGGGGTGGAAAGAAGCTAAAGTGGCTGGAAGGGGTCAGCCTAAGGCCCTGACCCTGGTCATCTGAGTTTCACTCCAGCCAGGCCTCTGAAGACCCAGCCCTGGGGAGGGAGCCCTCTGGGTGACTGTGGAATGACTGCAGTCCCGGAGCTCAGTATTTCCAGGCCCCTGGGAGCAGGCCTCCAGGGAGGGCCTGTGGCAAAGCAGACTGCAGGGGAGGAGGGGGATGTGGAGCAGAGGAGCCAGGCTCCATGTGGCTCCCCTGCACCCACTCAGCAAGCTGAGCCAGCGTGGGGGTTAAAGCTGGAGAAACAGAAGCTGAGCTGAATCATTTTCTGCCTTTTGCTCGCAGACTGTCGGATTTTTTTCTTTCTTTGTAGGGAAAGCACCTTACAGCAAAGAATAATACTATTTTGAATTTCAGAGCTTTCCCTTTCTCAAAACACTTTACCCCTCTGACTTATTCCGTCCTCACGACAAGGCCGTACCTGACCAGGGAAGGGAGTTCAGTGCCTGGCGGCCAGAGAGAGGCTCACTGTTGTGGGAAGAAGAGGAGGAGAGGTGAGGTCCGGCGCTGTGTGTCCGGGGCCACACTGAGCACGTGCCGTGTCCTTGGGACCGAGCGCCCAGACCGCATGCTCCTCAGAGGATCCCGTTGTCAAAGGAAACTTCCCACTTGTTCCGCCTGGTTCCCTCCCAGCTCTCTGGGCGCCCGTCACCTGAGGGCCTTTCCTCGGCGGTTTGTGTGATTTGCAAATTTGATCAACATACTTTCTGTGCCTCTTCCTCCGACTTATTTTCAACACAGCGAGTGGACAGAACAAGGGGCAAGGCCCTGTGACTCTCCATGGACACATTCAAAGGACACACGGTACACACCAGCCACCGGCCGACATTGCCACCTCCAAGGCCTCCACCTCCAGGCGTGGCGTTGCTGAGAACCATCTGAAAGCAGACCTGCCGGGGGGGAGAAACATGGCTGGTCTGTCCACCTGAGAGCTCACGGGGCGAGGTTGGGGTGGGAGGTCCCAGCCACCTGCATGGCGAGGGTGCGGGGGCAGTTGGGTGGGCCGGGCAGGAGCTGACTCTTCGGGATGGCTGTCCCACCATCTGTGGATTCTCCTGGTCCCACCTCCGCCCACCCACCTTGTGTATACGCGGGACACAATGAGCGGCTTTCAGATGCTTACTGAAAGCAAGACACACTTTCTGGGGCATTCCCCTAATCGCCTGTGCTGGTGAAGCTCGTCAAAACAGGAAATGAGGTTAGCATGGAATGACTTTCTCTCAGAGACGCGCATGGCCTCCGAGAGACCACCACTTTCCTCCCCACACTGCGCGCCCCGCGGCGCCTCTGGGCTTGTCCGGAAGCGGAGAGCGTGCCTCCTGCGGCTGCTAGGAGCCGTGGCTTTGGAAAACGCATTGATATTCTCTTGCTCAGCCTCCCGACTCGCTCCCTGTTGCTCCCGTATCTTAAAGGCGTTTGCTCTGGAGTCAGATCCACATGTACTTCAAGGGCCCAGAAAATGTCATGTTGTTGAGGGAGGGCTTGTGCAGGTCCCGAGGCCACGGGGCTCACACACGCGCTCCCCTCGAGGGCAGGTGGCTCCCTCCTCGTGCTGCGTGGGCCACACGTCCCTCAGCGGCAGAGATGCGGGCACCAGGAAACTGCTCTGGCGAGATGGGAGCAGTGGGAGCAGCGGCTTTCCCGGTCCCCGGGGTGACGTCTGGCCGGAGCGCCCTGATGACAGCTGCCCTGGCTCCGATCTCGGAGTCCCCACGGGGTTCTCTGACTCAGCGGGGTCACGGTCCAGGGCTCGGCACCACGCGTATCGGTGCTGAGCTTTCGGACAAACGTCCCCGCTTCTACTTCCTAGCTTAAAGGCGCTTCGGAGCCACATTTGCTTCTCGGGTGGAAGAGCCGAGCTGGGCACCTGGAGCCTTGGCTTCAGGTGTCTCCACATGTGAGACGTGGGTACCCCCGGAGGTGGCCCGGAGGTAGCTTATGCGCCAAGCTCTCACTTCTGTAATTGCGGCCTGCTTCTCCTTTTACGCAACTCGGAAGGCCCCCAAAGCCCCCCTGTGCCCCAACACTCTCCTTCCCCTGGTGTCCCGGGCCCTCTCCGGAGGTGCACGGTACCTGGTTCTCATGGGGGCTGCTGGGCGGAGGGCCTGGCTCTGGGAGGGTAATCCCAGCTACCACTTGGGGCTCTGCCGGCTCGGAGGAGATCTCAGAGGGGGGAGGGGAGTCATTACAGTATTTCCGTCCCCACAACAGGCTCCAGAGGGGGGTCATCGCCCTTTCATCTCAGTTAAGCAATTGGACCCGGATCACAGGACTGCGAATGTGGTGATGCCGCGGATTTACACCCCAGCGGCCGGCCTCCTCGCTCTCCATCAGGCTGCCACTGTGCATGGTAAAGGCCCCAAAGCCGGTCCTTTCCCCTTCAAGCGGGCTGGGAATGGTGAACGCGGTCAGAAGGAAGCAGCTGAAGGCAGGAGGCGACGGGAGGCAAATGACCATGTCGGGCCCGGGCCCCGGCCCCCCTCTCGCTGCGGTGGCTGTGGCCCCACCCTGTCAGAGGCCTGGGGTTCCCTGTGGGAAGGTCGAGCTGAGGACAGACGTGGCTCTCTGCAAACTGCCTGCTACTCCAAGTGCGGGTGGAGGGTCAGATGGGCAGAGGCCCCTGAAGCTGCATTTCAATGAGACCCGGGCGAGCACAGCTGCGGGCTCTCTCTGGGCCCTGGAGTCAGAGCTCTGCTCTCACCTTCCCTCCACAGCCCCATGTCCACCGGCGCCAGGGGAGCAGGTGTTGGTAAAGTGGATCAGTCTTTGCTCTTCTGGGAAGTTCGTCAGGAGTAGGAGTAGGCAGAGCGCCCACCCTCACCCCTCACCCCCACTAACAGAGGGTCAGCGAGGTGGGAGGGAGGAGCTGGGACACCGTGAGGACAGTCACCCAGTGGAACCTGCCACTGGAGCGGAAAGGAAAGGTGAGGGAAGGAGAGCAGCCCGAACAGAGTGTCCTGTGCCTGGCCCTCCCCAGTTCTCACAGCTGTTTTCTCCTGGGAGCCTCCGGCAGCAGCAGAACTCGACTCCGGTGACTGTCCGGGCTCCTTCAGCGAGGGAGCGCCCCTGGTTTGCTCAGGCGGCGCCATCATGACTGCTAGGAGTCAGTCTGTGTCCGTTCATGCCTCCCCACTCTGCCTTTCACTCTCAGGCATTTCACCTGTTTCCTGGTCACCTTATATCTGCTTTTTTATTTTCCCAAGAAGTTGCTTCCCAAATACTAACTTCTCACACAAGCTTCTCTTCTAAGGTAGAAGGGTGCGGAGCACAGAGCCAGCAGTGTGTGTGTGAGAATGCACATTAGCACGTGTGTGCACATACATGTGTCATTTGAGCATCGTGGGGTGCCTGTGGGCTTGTGTATCTGTGTGGTGTTCATACGTGTGAGGTGTGCATGGTGTGTATATGTGTGGTGTGTGTGTGTGTGTGTGTATGTGTGGTGTGTGTGGTGGTGGTGTGTGGGGGGTGTGGGTGGATGTGAGTGTGGGGCCAATGGTACATGTGTAATATGGCATGTGTATGTTGCATGCGGTGTGTACATGTGTGGTGTGTCTGTGACTGGCATGGGTATAGCATGTGTGTGGTGTGGGTATAAGCAAAGGCAGCTCACAGTGGCCAGAGCCCCCTTGCTCTGACCGTGACAAGTATGACATGCTGTAGGAGCACAGATTTGCTTTAATGTAAATATTTTGATGTCTTTCTTTTCATGAACTTTCCCCCTTGCTGGTAAACAGGGGGCCTACAGTAAATGAGTGGTTTTTCTGAGAACTGACTTTTAAGGAAATAGGAAAAACCCCACAATTTTATTAGTTAACTGTCAGTCTTGTGCATGATTGACCACTTCGTTTCTCTGCCTTTAACTCCACTTCTGCAGACACTTGGCCACCAAAAAATCACTTTATTTTAATTTATAAAAACACTTTAAAATGTATAAATATACCCATTCCAAAATAGGAAAACTGGCAAAGACAATAAGAGGGAGGAAGGTCATTCTGTAGGAGGTTTCTGAGACAAGAAAACAGCCCATCCAATCTCCATTGTCCCAATGGGAGACTCCCTGGACCATTCCCCTGTGGATGCTGGGCCTCCACTCCCGCCATCGTCACCCTGAGATACTGCGATGGGAGGGAGGAGGCACCCAGCGTTTTGGCCACAGAGCTTGAGCCTTGACCCACGCTTGTCACATCCCAGGTGCTACTTTCCGTCCCAGGCAGGTGGCTGCAGAGCCACCTGTGTGTGCAAACACCAGCCCTGCCTACGGACCGTGCAGGCCTGTGCTGTGATAAATGAGGACAACGACCGGAAGCCGGGCCAGGAAGACCTGCCTTCCAACCCGAGCTGCTCACCTGAAGGTGTCACCTCACCTCTGCCTGTCACTTCCTGATCGGTTACGTGGAGACAGGACTTTCTGGCCTTCAAGCCTCATGGAGGGTTGTCAAAACCCAAGATCCATAACTCGCTTCAAAATAGTCGGGGGTGGGGGAGAAGCCGTCTCCATGCCAACCTGTGACGGAGTCTCCTTGGCAGGTAGCAGTGATGGCAAGTGCTTGGGTCCCTGAGGCTGATGGCAGCCCGGCCTCGATCATGTCCCCTGTCCCCACAACACGTGTCTGTTCAGGAGAATGCTGGGGATCTCTTTCAAAGAAAGCTCCCCCTCCCCCTGAAGGGAAACTGAGGACCCTGAGAGCGAGCATTTCGAGTCTTCTAAGGGCAGTGCTGACAGGACTTCTAAGGAAGTGTCTCCTTGCCTCCCGAGAAGAAGAAGAGGAAGAGGAGGAGGCGGAGAAGGTGACACAAGCCGCCCTGCCTTTTCTAAAGAGGGAGGGAAACTCGCCACAAAGTGTGATCATAGAGGCTAGAGGGGAGTCGACTCCTTTTCCTTTCAGAATAAATGACTGAATTGGCTAAAATCCACGTCGTGTGGGTGGGAGCTCTATCTGATCAGCCTGTCCCCCGGATCCTGTCTCATCTTCGCGGGTAGAGCGGCCCTACCTGCTCCCCTGGCACCTTGCCGCTGTCAGTGCCGTGAGCACACACCGGCGTCTGCTCTGCGGAAAAACAGGACTCAAGGTCCCCGATACGCTGCGTGCGTCCAGAGGTCTCGTTTCGTTCTGGAAGGCCGAGCCGGTGTTAGCAAACGGCTGCACACATTCCATCCGCTCGGCAAACAGCCTCTCTCCCATGGCAAACACGGTGAGACGGCAGGTACATACCAGAGGAGGGAGGTTCATTCATTTGCTAGTTGACAGGAGTATCCGTCAGCGCTTGTGGTTAATGCTGTGTTGTTTTTCGTTCTTTGACTCGTTCCAAACTTTTACAATGGGAAATTAAGCGGGAAAGTCATGCGCTGTCTCAGGTGCACTTTAACCTCAGAAGGTCCCTGTGGTGGGGGTGCCCGCTCTCCTGGGTTGGCAGGTCTGGTTTCCAAAGGCCCGTCCTCCCCAGGCTCTTGGGTGACGAGGCCGCCGGTTCTCCCGCCAGAGGATGACATCGGGCTTCTAAGGCAAAGATCACGGGCTAGTGGTCCTGGACTCACGCTTTGCTATTTTGCAAAATTGCACAAATACTCGTAAGTTACGTGTGCACGTGCATGTGGCCCATTATGACAGGGTAGATGGGAAAGTGATCCTTCTGTGGACAAGGATCTACCCCAACAATGCACTCCGGCACTGCTTGTCACATTGGAGACTCCTTCACCCTCTGTTACAGGGGGGCTGCCCTAGGTAGCAAGTGGGGGGGGTGGGGACCTGTGTCTTTGAGTCTAACATTGCATTTCTTATAGTTCAAACCAGGAAATTCTAGTGTTTACTGGAAAAATAAAAAGTGGTGCTGGCTTTAAATCGGTGACAGCCCCTGGCTTACAGACAACACAAGCGAACACACCAGTTCTGGATGCTGGAGACCCTCTCGGAGAACAAAGTGTGAAATGGTGGGGTTCACTCTAGGCAGGACGTTGGGGTCCTGTTTCTAAGAGCAACCTGTTGGGGTGCCATTTGGATCCCCGGATGCCTGTGTGAATGGAAAGATTTTTAGCTTGATTTCTGCCAGAGTTTGTGACTTTGACATAGAAATACAATACCTGATTCCCCCCTAAATTTGAGGAGAAGAAAAATGCATCTTTCCTTCAGATGGAGGCAGAGTCTGGTATTTCTTGAAACTAAGAGCTTTCTCCCCATTTGAAGACAGAAATGAAGACTCAGAGTGAGCGAGCAGCTTGCCCAGAATGACCCACGTGGGATGTGGCGAAGCTGGTAAACCAAGTGGGTTTTTTCACCAAGTTGTTTATGGAGGTGAGCTTAGTTTGTGAAACAACCCTCTCTGGCTGGTGTCACATCACTGTCTGTCCCCGATTTATCCGCAACCCCTCCCCCATGGCAGTTAGACGTCCCTGTGGTTCCCACCTGCCCTGCTCCTGTCACGTTGTGCTGTTTGCTGGTCCCGGCCCGGTGCAGGCCTTAGTGGCATCCCGAAGAGCTTCCAAATGGGCTCTCCTCTCTGGTTTCATCCGGGAAAGGAGGTGCGAGCAGCCTCACTTTTCTAACTTACCAGCCATCCACTCAGGTAGTTACCACCACGATGCCCCCCAGCAAGCCCTCGGCAGGGACCTGGGCTCGCACGGGAGTTTGCAGAGGGCCTGAGGGTGACATGGGGCCGGCCCTTCTGGGTTCACACCGGGGCCTGGGAAGGAGGACATAGACCATGCGGGCAGAGCAACGCTGTCCTGGTGTCAATCACCACTGGTCTGGCAGGCGGCCCCTTCCACCCTCCTCCCACCGAGCTCAGAAAGGTGGAGACCAAGCGCGGCTCTGCTAGGCACACTCACCTCAAAACAAGGAACTGGTCACTGTGGGCTGACAGGTATTTTAAAAAGAGGAGGAGAATCCCTCTTTTCCTGCAAATTACACCTATTGTGGAGTGAGCATCGCCAGTCACAAATGACCTCCTGCTATAAGGTGAACTTGGTGAAATAACATGTATCCAGCATACGTCTGATCCAGGAGGCTGCTCTGCTGACCTCGGGGGTGGAGGGCACTCCCCACTCCTCCTTTTTCCCCCTGGGCTCAGTAGCCGCTTCAGCAAGATTCTCCATTAAATATACATGGCACAGAGTGCAATAAAAAACTGAAGGATGTGGCAGACAAACACCTGGTCTCTGCAGGCTGACAGCAGGCGGCTCTGCTGTGCCCACAGCCCCACACGCCCCGTCATGGTCTACAACGTAAAAGTCGTGCACACCTCGCTATTCGCCCAGGGGTGGTCCTTGGTCCATGGGCGATACTCACAGGCCCCACTGTTTCCCAGCAGCCGTGTGCCTTACCCACGGTTCCGCATGGGATGATCAAGGCCCACACAGGCCTTTGCGAAGGAGCTGGAGGACCCACACAGGTTGCCCAAATTAGCACCTCACATCCATCTAGGAAGGAAGGGGGCTTTGTCCTTCCCAGATACTACCTGCCCCCCAAATATGCTTAGGGGTTCCTGAATAACTCCTGAATAGGCCACATTGTTTAGCATGCACCCTCTGCTGAGCACACATAGCAAGAAATGCCGAGTCCTCTGTGAGGCGGCAGAGGACAACCCTGTGTGTGCAACCCTGTGCAGCCGCTGGCATTATCTCCACATCTCTCAGACATAGTCCAGCGAGGCCACATCATGGAGCTGGAATCTGAGCCCCACCCTGACCCCAAATTCAGTATTCTTCATTATTAAACTTCTCTCTGCCCCATCCGTGTTCCTACTCTCATCCACTTCATTCACACACACACACACACACACACACACACACACACCAGGGCCACCATCTGCATTGGTTCAGATCACAGGCATTTAGAACCTAAAGTGTCCGTGATATTGAGGCTTGATGGAGTCAGTGTTTTAAGTGAGATTCAATTTCCCTTAAACCAGCAATAAGCTAACTTTTCTTCTCAAGGGCCCCATGGTCAACATTTCAGGCTTCTCAGGCCACCTGGCCTCTGTCGTGACCTTCCCACTCCCCTGCTGCGGCACAGAGCAGCCACAGGCAATCTGGAAATGAATGAGCACGGCTGTGTTCCAATAAAACTTTATTCACAAAGACAGGCAGTGAGGCAGATTTGGTCCATGGGTGCCAGTTTGAGATCTTGTCATTTTAAAGCCAAGTCGTCATTACAAGGGCCACCAACCCCCTAGGATTTTAGACACTGAGCCTGTCTAACCCGTCCGAGGACAAGACCGGGTTCACTTGAGGTCAGACCAACAGGTTTCCACATGTGACCCACAGGGACACAGCAACAGGCATCCTGCCAGAAAAGATATTTCTGGACTAGTCAGCCTGGGGAAATGTGGTTAGATATTGAACTGTTTGCTTTACTGCAGGACTTCTCGGGGCCTTTCCCGTGCCGATGAACACATTTCATCTCTGGGCCAAGTCTCCCGGGCTTGCCAGGCCTTGTGGGCAGATGATGTCTACACAATATTCTCCGGGAAGAATGCTCTGGACCTCAGCTCCTAAAGTGCTTCATCCTGTCTGATTCCCACCTCTTCCCCACTGCCCCCACTGAGCGTACCCATGCCATAGCCCACTTCATCCTCAGCGCCACGGAGCAGGCAGTCCGGGACTTTGGGGTCCTGCCTCTCAGGACCCCGTGTGAATGTGCTCAGCCTGGGAGGCGTGGGGAAAACAGGGCTGGGATGGGGCTGGGATCCCCTCCTTTGCTTCAGCAGCCGCTGTTTGAAGGCTGGTGGTTTGGGCCTTTGGGATGGTTTGGGAGCCTAGATTGACAGGCCTTCCCCCGATAAGAACACGGGCCCGGCGCCTCATGAAGCTGGAGGCAGGGGCAGTGGGGACTTAGGGACTTTGATGGGAGCACAGGTGGGGCACTCGCTGTAGAATGAGACCTCGGTGAGGAGGCAGGACTTGGAGGCACAGAGTCGCCGGGACAGTGGAAAAGCCGCAGCGAGGGTTGTTTTGTGCAAGACTCTTGACTCTGAGGAGCCAGGTCCATTGCCAGTGAAATGGAGATGCCTGTGCCGCCAGCCGGGTGGGGTGTGGGGTGGACGGAGATGTGCAGAGAGCTGGCAGCGGAGATTGAGGTCCTGCCTGGAGGAAGAGTTTGGGGATCATTCTGACCTTCCTGGGTCCTTCTAAAGAGAGAGGCATGTGGCCAAGTTTGGGGTTTGACTGATGGGACAGGCTTCTCTAACCATATGGTTTAGCCCCCAGCACTAAGCCCACGCTAAGCTCTACCCACTGGGCAAAGGCCTCCAGCAAACAGACCAGTGGCCCTTGGCTGGATAGAATGCCCTGCGGTGTCCAGGGTCCCTGAGCCTGGTTTATCGTGGTGTGGATTCTACAGGGAGTCTGCGCATTCTTTCTCTCTATGAACGTTACCTAAAAAACAAACTAACGGAAAGAAGGACAAAGGGCCTCAGGGAAAAGATGTGAGGCCTTCGGGCCCAGACCGCCTCCATTCCAACAAGATGGCACGTCTGTGGAAACCCTGTCTGATTGGCGGAGCTGTTGTCATCGCCCTGTTTTGTTCTTTTCCCCCATTTTTGTGGCCCTCTGTGTCCTAGTAGTGATTACTAAGAAAAGGCCTAAACTGAACCAAAACAACAATGACAAAGCAAAACCAGAAGCAAATCAGCCAGCACAATGCAGGCCTCCTGGGCAGGGCACTCGGACAGACGCTGTGTTTGTGTTTCAGAGCGCACCTGCTTCCTTTCTCTCTCACTTCCCTCTGAGAATTCCTCCTCCTAGGCCAGGGACCAGCCCCCCCCCCCCCCCAGGGGCGACCCAAATGGGTCTTGGGCGGTACATTCCAGAGAGAGGCCCTCTTCCTCCCCTCAGGCCCCCTCCGCCCCACACCCAGCCTGAGGCTGCGCTCCTCCCCCACCACATGCCGGTCCTGCAGCCAGGCCCCCTCACCCAGGGCACCTCTGGCTGTGGGACGAGGTCCCTGCGGGCACTGTGACCCCTCTCTTATCAGGATTCGGTCCACGGGCACTGCCAAATCAGAGGGCCTGGCATCCAGCCCAGAGATCACAGGCCTGTTTCCTCCTGAGATGTGAGAAATTGGTTTAATCCTTCCAGCTCCAGTCTCGCCTCCCAGCCCCAGCAACCAGCAGGCCCAGAGAAGTACCCAGGCCTGTGTCTGACCAGGCAGGTAGGGTGAGTGTGGCCTCATCTCCCAAAGTGAGCCAGGGGGAGCCAGGGAGAGCCAGAGGGAGCCAGAGGGAATCAGAGGGAGCCAGGGGGAGCCAGAGGGAGTCAGAGGGAGCCAGGGGGAGCCAGAGGGAGCCAGAGGGAATCAGAGGGAGCCAGGGGGAGCCAGAGGGAGCCAGGGAGAGCCAGGGGGAGTCAGAGGGAGCCAGGGAGAGCCAGGGGGAGTCAGAGGGAGCCAGGGAGAGCCAGAGGGAGCCAGGGGGAGCCAGAGGGAGCCAGAGGGAGTCAGAGGGAGCCAGGGAGAGCCAGGGGGAGCCAGGGGGAGTCAGGGGGAGCCAGGCTGGGGAGAGCAGGGCACTATGAGTTCACAGGCCAAGCTAGTCCCTGACTGGCTGCCTGATGCAAAGCAACTCAGTGGTCCTCTGCGTGCCTCAGTGTCCCCACTGGAAACAGGGGGGTGAGCAGACCCTGCCCTGTGGGGCCCACTGGAGAGCTGCTGCTGGCCATCTGGAAGGCTACGCAGATCAGAGGGAGGCACGGCACCACTTGAAAGGGGCCTTGACTCACTCTGCGGTGATGCGTGTGCAGCTCAGGAAGTGCTCGCCAGAGCACGGGGCTCCCACCGCCCCAGCCCGCGCTACTGTCTGGGAGAGGACATGGCCCAGCAGCTCTCCCTCCCGCACCCTGGGGCGCATCTGCAACATGGGGTGCAGGACATGGGCCTGGGTTCCTATCCCCTCCCCCGCTCGGGCAGGAACTCGGCTCCAGGAGCCTCTTTTCTTCATCTGTAGCTGGCACTCTGCAACAGGCCAGCGAGGCCAGGGCTGGGCACTGACAGGCCCTGAGTCACTCAATCCACACAAGCAGCTCTTCAGCAAAGCACTGAACTTCTCATCATTAAGGTGGAGAAACTGAGGCACACACATGCTGGAAAATGCTGGGGCACACAGAGGGGAGCCGGGGAGCTGTGCTCAGAGCCTGCCTCCTCACTGCTGGCACCCAGAGTTGGCACACAATAGGGCCCAGAGGTTCCTAAAAGAGTGTGGGTGCTGTGAGTGTGGGTGCTGTGAGTGTGGAGGGGAAGAGAGGTGGGCTCTCAGCCTGCTGCTCCAGGAGCGTGTGCAGGAGCCCGGGCTCTGGGGAGTTACCAGAAAGGGGCCCTGGCCCTGAGCAGGGGCCTAGGGCCGGCAGTAGCATGTGGGTTCCTGACTCGGTGCAGGAAACAACCGTAGCTTCAGTCCGGGCAGATTTCAGAAGACTTTTATTGGAACTGGGACGGAGCCCAGGCTGGGCCTCTTTGGCTCACTGAGGAGTCAGAGGAAGGGGCCTTGGGGACAGGCCCAGAGGGTGTCCCTGGGGGGAACAGCCGCTGCCCACGGCTCCCTGGCTGCTAGCCGGTGGGGACCTTAGAGATTGGCAGACACATGCCCACGGGGAAGGAGAAGGGAAGCCGGGAAAGGTGCAAGCTTGCTTCTGACAGGGAGAGCAAGCACGGCACCTTCGGTTTGAGGGGTTTTAAAGGCTGGGGTGCAGGGGAGGTCTGGGGGGATCAGTAGAATATCCATCAGCTTTATGTAGATGTACCAAAGCCAGATTCATCCTCTTAACTGCATCTGTCCTTGGGTGTGGTGGGCAAATGGCACTGATTCGGTGTCTGCTCTCCGTCCCCCTGAGTGGGTGCTGTAGGTTATTTACCCTCTGGCTGGGGAGAAGTGCGAACCATTTACTCCTAAGTGTCCTTGATTTGGGGAAGATGAGATTTACTAGGCGGCTGCACAGTGCTGCTTAACTGCCTGTTTTCCTCTCATCCTGGCTTACTGGCCTGTCTCAGTGGGGCCCCTCTGACTCCTGGGGTGCCCCCGAGCCCCTGTTCCAGCTGCTCTGGGGGCAGTCCTGGCCATGTCCACTGCACCTGCTGGGGCCCTGCAACCCCCACTCCCACTGAACGCCCCCAGGGCAGTGGCAGCCAGAGCCAAGGGGCCTGAGGAGGTCTGGAGAACCGGAGGGTGAGCTCTTAGGAAGGCAGGCACCGGGGAGCAGGGACTGAGTGGGGTGGGGGAAGCAGGGGTAAAAGCAGGAACTGGCGATTGGGGGGAGGGGGTGTTCTGGGGGGAAGTTAAAGGGAGGTGTGAGGGATGTAGGATGGTGAGCCAGTGCTGGGGCAGGTTCTGGGAAAAGCAGACCTTCCTCTCTCCTGGCCTCATGGCCTGGGAGGGAGAGCACTCTGGGAGCTGAGCGGACCCTCGTTGGGAAATTGGACAGCGCTAGTTCCTCATTGGGGAGCTCAACCTCACTCCCAAGGCTGCTGAGAGCCCTGAGTTGCCCAGCCTGGTGGGGGAGCCCGGCCCCAGGTCCTCACACGCTCAGAGCCCAGTGCCGGTCCGGGGTGGGGGTGGGGGAGACGGTGTGACTCCAGGGGGCAGTGGCCCACACCCTGGGTCCCGGAGCCCACATGTCCAGAAGGAAGCTGCCACTCTGACGAGGCAGAAACATCTGTTCCCCATTCGTCATTGTCAAGCTCTGATGTCTTTGGGGACTGGGTTTGAAGGACAGTTTTACTGTCAGTCACCGAAAAAGCAAAAGGAAGCAAACAATGCAGGCCCCTGGACTTGGGGACTTTTTCTGTGTCACTGGAAAGCCATTTCAGTAAACAGGCCTGTGACCACGCCACCCTCCCCTCCCCTGGAGAGTGGCTAAAGTGCCCCTCCCCCTCACCCGGGGCTGCGAGGAGAAACGTGCAGACACATACTCCTGGGCCCGGGCTGCACAGCAAGCACCCGCAGGAAGCCGTTCCATCGCCCGGGCTTCTCTGTGCACCTTTTGGAAGATGCCTATGACCCGGCCCTGCGTCCCTGAGGCTCTCTGGTCACCACCCCCCTGAGAGCAGCACCCGGTCTCCCCTCCAGGCCTTTAGCAGCTCCTCCTCTGATCTGGACGTTTCTAATACAAATGTGTTTCTGCAATCTGTGAGCCAGTTCTGACTCGCAGACCGTGCCCAGCGGTGCACACTCGCCCCCCACACGCTCAGCTGTCAGGACTCTGGCTCGGGCACGAGGGCTGGAGGCCGCCCTGGAGTCAGAGCGGCCACGGACGCCCCTCCCGCCGGCTGGAGGCTGAGGGCAGGGAGAAGGCCACTGAGCCTGGAGCGCCTTCCTCTGCAGAGGGGTGTCAGGTTTGGGCAGCTGAGAGGAGGTTCCCCAGCAGGAGGGGGGTCTGGGGTCCTGGGATGTGAACAGTCACCCCTCTCTCCTTCCCCACCCCTACCCTCGCCTTCCCGCCTTTCTCATCCAAACTGTTCCAGTTTGTAGGTCCCTCCAGAGCTGGAGTCATGCCTCTGAGATGAACCCCTGAAACGCAGCCGAAGAGCCATGAGCACAGTCCATCTTTCTCTTCTTTTCGTGAGCATACAGCGATCACAGGCTCTGGAAACATCAAAACCCCCATCCCCAAATCGGGCTTCTGCTAAGGATAAGAGGACTCCACACGGTGAAGTGCGTGTTGCTGCCACGTTTTAAGTGTTTCGGAATTACACAGCTCTAAATGAAACAAATGAAACGTGTTCTTTACCATCAGAATGGATAACTAGGTAACTCAGAGACGTGTGTTTTAAAAGCTTTTCAACTCTAGGTCCTCCTGGGCACCCGGGGCTGGAGGCACCAAGAAGCCAGGACAGACAGACAGGGTGCAGCTGAAATCCAGGGAGGACCTGGCATGAACAACGCCAGGACAACGTGCTGAGGCAGAATCGGGAAGCCTTTCCTACAGAAGCTTCTCTAGAACAAGAGACAGCTGTCCCAGTGGGAGGGAGTGCCTCTGACATACAACTCCTGACCTCCTGGCTCAGTGGCCAAAGCATCGTTTTCCTGGAACTGAGAGTCCTGCGATGTGGGGCTTGCGGTGCTAACCCCGGACAGTCCCCACTGACCGGGGCCTGGCCACTCGAGTTCCAACCTGTCCCTAGAACTCTCTGGCAATGAAAGGGCGCTGGCCCCTGGGGCCACGGAGATGCCCCTCTCCCGCTTGGGGGTGGGGCAGGTGGGGCGGAGGGAAGGTGCTCCCACCTTTGCCTCCTGGAGCAAAAGCACTCGCCTTTCCAGGGCCTCGACTCCGAGGTGGACGCTGGGCCCCTCAACACCGTTAAGATTTCATGCTAGCAACAAGATTTTATGTTAAGGAAATATTTTTAAATTCGACAAAATAGAGATGTATTTCTCAAAGACCGTACCACATTATTGTGGGAAATTCCCTGAGGGATGGTATATGTTAGACTTATTTGATATTATACCGAGTGTCACTAAAACACTGTAGTCTTTTCCACTTTGTGTTCTTAAGATTAAATGATTTATATTGACCTGTCTTCACTGATCCTTTCTTCTGTTGCTTCCAAACTTATGTGAGGCCTATCCACTGATTTTTTTATTTCTGTGTCTTGTCAGTCCTACAACTTCTATTTGATTATTTTATTTAAAAAAATGTTTCTGTAGCTTTGCTGAGATTTCCTATCTCTTCACTCATTGTGACAATTTTTCCTTTAAGTTCTTAAATATATTCAATAGTTATAATAATTACTAAAAGTTCTTTATTTTAAATCCTCACCCAATGATTATTATTTCATTGATTTTTTTTTTTTTTAAGAGAGAGATGAAGAGAAAGTGAAAGAGAGAAACATCTATGTGAGAGAGACACATAGATTGGTTACCTCCTGCAAGCACCCCAATCAGGTCAGGGATCAAACCTGCAATCCAGGTATGTGCCCTTGACCAGAAATTAAACCTGAGAATCTTCAGTGTGGGGCCATGTTCTAACCACTTAGCAATACCAGCCATGGCTATAAAGTTCTTTTTATAACTATTAAGTTCTTGAATGCTGATTCTAATATCTGAGTTATCTTAGAGTTTGCTACTGCTGGTGTTTGTTTGTTTGTTTGTTTGTTTTTCTTGAGTATGGGTCACATTTTTTCTGTTTCTTTGTATCTCTAAATTTTTTTTTTTATTATTATATACTGGGTTTTGTGGACAATAGGTTTAAAGATTTTTGTATCCTGTTGTCTTCCTTTGACAATAGCAGGCAGTTAGTTATGGCATATCACCTTGAAGTTGTAAAAACTTGCTTTTATTCCTTTAGGATGAGTCTTGTTAGATTTTTCCTTAGCCTGGGGGAAATCTTTAATCCTGCGATTAATCTTTGCTCCTAGAAAGGACATGCTCGTCCCCCACCCCCACCCCCACCCCCATCCCACCCCAAACCCCGCCCTAGGATTTCAGGGGAATGTCCAAGGTGTTTACCAGATCTTGCTTGGCAAAATTGGTAGGATTCAAACTCCAAACTCTGTCCCCATTAAATGGATAGCAGTTGAACTCTATACTCAGCCTTTTTAACTTTTAGCCCCTTTTAGAATTTACCCCCTGATTCCCAGCCATGCTGACAGCCCTGAACTCTGTCTTCTGACACCACAGCCAGATTTCTTTGGCTAAATACACGAAATGCCAGAACCTTGGAGCCCACCAGGTTCGGCAAATCTCAGTTCAAGACCCCTAGGTACCAAACAGACTCATGAAGCCAGTATAAGACTGAAGGACAATTTTTATGTTATAAGCACTATTTCCAAATACAAAATATACAGTTGCCCATAACTGAAACCTTAAATCCCATTGCTTTGGTTGGAACTGCATCACATTTTTCATGGAGGCATTCATGGTTTTCCCTTGCTAGTCAGGACCACTGCTTGATGGTTAAGTATGTTTTTGGCCAACCCACACTGGCAAAATGCATTTCTACGGATAAGTGAAGTGTGGCTTTTAAGACAGAGGAACGTTGGGGAGAAAGATAATCAGGGGAATTGCTTGTGGCTCTGGGCACCTTGAGCAGTGATGGGTGTTTCTTGTTGGTGAACTTGGACTTGGTCATTGGATTAGTCTGTATGGCTTTGCTGGCCGTCACTTTAACCACTTTATTTATTGAGGCCCAAGAAGATGAAAGTGACTGCCAGAGTCACACAGACTTCCTCTCACTGTGGATACAGAGATCAGAACCCAGGGTCAGACCTTGTTCCAGATACAGGGATGCATGCAAGTGTGAGGAGTACAAACCTACCGTGGTTCCAAGAGAAAAATAGGACAGGGTAAGTAGGGAAGAGTGTTTTAGAGCGCCACGTGGAAGAATGTTGCTACTGGGGGACCGTCACGCTCTTGAAGTGCCTCTGATTCCAGGTGTGTTCACTTTCTAGAGAAAGAGAGAACGAGTCGGAATCCAGCGAACGGCTTCAGTGGAGCACAGGCCCATTGTATCATGTTCATGTCTTGTATTTGGTTGTTGGATTTGGACTCCTGTTTGTGCATTTGTGTCAGCCCGTCTACCCCATTCCCAAAGGCAAACACTTCCTGCCTTTTATGATCAAGAGGGGGTTAACTAAAGCCAAGTGAACTCACAGATTGCTTTCCTTTCTTCTTTTCTCCAACATCCAGGCAAGTGTTAATGTTCCTTAGTATGTATTTTCTTTGGTAAAACTTAAGTTTATTTCACCAGAGCCCCCGCCCCCAGAAAAGTCAGTCCCCACTGGAAGCAGCAATCAGGAAACCATGGATGCTTAGCTGTTACAGGACTGCCATCAACCTGTATGGCTTCCACCTAGAGATACCGGGGTGAGCACAGCATTATTGCTGCGAGTGTGCCTGTGTGAGTTACCCTCCATGTCTTCTGCTTCCTCTAGGAAGACTGGTGGCTAAGCAGGTCAGATAAGGCCGGGCATGCCTGTCTGGTGTCCCCAGGGCATTTGTCTCCGTGAACCGGGACTCAGTTCAGACTTGATCAGACCCATCTCAGAGGCCTGGGGCTGGGCTGACCAGGTCCTCTGAGAGGCAAGGATGCTGTTGCACAGGAAGGAGAAGCCAGTCAGCACCTGGGGAGGGGAGAGGCCCCTCGCTTCCAGGACGGCTACAGGCTTTTACTCCTCCTACTCAGGAGCAATGCCTTTCCCACCTCTTTTCCAGACAGCCAGGTAGCAAGAGGGAAGACCCAAGGGCCCCACATCCTGGTGGTGCAGCCGGGACCAGTGTTCCAGAGGACAGCAGGGGCTGCGCCAGGATGCAGGGAGGGGGATGGATCCGCAGAGACTGGCTGCAGATGGAGGCAGCCAGGAAGGCTTCCCAGGGGAGGGACCAGCGCCTTTGGAAGGGAGAGGTGGTCAGCCATCTTTGATGAAAGGTTCAGTATACTGAGCAGCACCAGGGTTCCCTCTAGTTGTCAATGCTGATCCCGAGGGCAGGGCCAGGCCGAGAGAAAGGCAGAGCTCTGTGTCTGTTAGGCAGGTGTGAAGGGGCGTAGTCCTGCCCCAGGCCCTGCAGCACCAGGCCCAGATGCATGTCTCCAGCTGAAGCGTGACATCCCATCGCTCTGGCTGACCCTCGTTCTTGCCCCTTCACATTCTTCTGCAGCTTGAACCAAGAGAACCTTGTGTTTGTCTCTGCTTTGTCCTTGTCACCATGTTGATAGTTGGAGTTTTATGTGTGGGGAGAACGGGACCAGGAGAGTCCTGAGATTTCACATGTATCCATTAGGATCTGTGGATTATATTTTCTCTACTGTCATCTGAACTTTCCAAATTAAAGAATTTGAGACTCTAAATGCTTTGGACACATATCGTAGAGGTATAGAAATGTGTGGACTCTGTAGGCAGGCAGCTTTCTTCAATCCCAGCGCAAACATGTACTAGCTGTGTGACTGGGGCAAATTACTTAACCTCTCTGGGTATCAATTTCCTCACCTGTAAAATGAGCCATGATGACATCTATTTCATAATGTTGTTATTAGGATTATATCAGCTGTCTCTATATATAAAAAGCTAATATGCAAAATGTGTACCCTTGGGAGTTTGGGAGACGGGGAGTTTGATTGCTCGCTATGACATATACTGACCACCAGGGGGTGTCACAGAACCTGGCAGGTGACCCACAGTGGCACATTGGTGGTGAGATACGGAGGAGGCGGGGAGGCAGGGAACCTAATGGGCCCTGATCGCTGTACAGGCCTAGAGACCCCATCATCTGTGCAGGAATTTCGTGCACTGGGCCTCTAGTTATATATGAAATTCTCAAATAGTTCCTGACATGTAGAAAATACTATCCGTGTGAGCCATCATTGTTTTTATAACTATTATTTTGATTCATTTCTTTTTCTTCATTGTACATGTCAAATTTCTGAAAGAGGTCCCAATTCTTTATTATTGAGATGAGAGGAAAGCCTAGATTCACCTCCCACCTCCCAGCCCAGGCCTGCACTCACCTCACACTCCTGCTTTTCTTGCTGGAGTTAAAGACACACAATTCCATCACCGTCCCTAAAGGTGCTGGGTACAGAGAAAATGTATCTACTAGTCCAGTGATTTTCCACCTTTTCCTCTCATGACATATGAACTAATCACTAAAACTCTGCAGCGCACCAAAAAATACATTATTTTGCTGATCCACCAGAAAAAGTGGGTATAATTTTGATTCGTTCACACTGGACAGCTATTGTTGTGTTGGCTGTTGTCATTCTTTTATTTGACAATCTAAGGAAAGGAGGTCAGTGCCCTAAGAAATCAGGTATTGTATGTTTTAAAATCCTTGTGGCACATGAATGTAAGAGGCTGTGGTGTGTCCCCTGTGTTATCTTTCCACTTATGAAGTGTCTGCAGAACTTTTTCACCATCCTTTTCAACAATAGGATCATTTTGTCATAATTAGTTTTTTTTAAGTCAATATATGTTCGTGGCAAGAAACTTCAAGTACCAAAGCCGCCCGACGCTTCCTGTCGGAGGCCGATTTCCTTCCCTTGAGGTAATCAGTGCGGGTTTCCAGGCCGGTCCGAGCAGGATGTTGCTTTCACGGCCTGCCAGCCGGCTGTGGCTGTGGCTGTAGCTGTGGGAAGAGTCTGGGTGTCAGGCCTGGATGGGAATGGCCTCTGGGCTACCCTGTCCCCTCCCACAGCCCAGACCCTCTCTCTTCATGGGCCTGGGGTTCTGGAGCTGCAGATGACACCCTGGTTCAGGAAACTGTAGGGTCCGTCCTGTCGCCAGCGTGCTGACTCCAACGTGGCCCAGGCTCTGCTGCCTTGGGTGTTCCTGCATCAGGCTTCCCAGGGCAGCAGCCGCAACGTTTTGTGGGGGTCTGAGCCCCTCTCCGGCCAGCGCCTGTGCACAGCCTCACGCTGAGCAGGACAGCCACGGAGCCGGCGGGGCAGGGGCCCCCAGTGCCTGTCCCCCGCTTCGGGGACCAGTGCCCCAGCCTGCACGGCGCGCCTCTCCTCAGGCAGCCAGGACGGGGTGCCCTGGGCACATTTTCCGCGCCGCGTTTTCCTTTCTTCGGTAGCTCATAAAATCTCCCCCGCCTGCGCCAGCCTCTTGGTCTTTAATCTTCAACCTCTGCTGGCGCTGTCCCTCTGTCTTTTTAATTATGCCTCTTCTTTTATAGAAGTTTCCTATTGAATTTTTATGACAATAGAGAGACATGGATAGGCTCCAACAAAAATGAAATCTTTATGGAAAAGTCATTTCTCTTCTGGAGCCTCCGTGGATAGAGATTCATAGAGAGGGGATGGTGGGGGCAGGGAGGTCTGCTCGGCTGCGCCGGAGCCCAGCGGCTGAGTGGCAGCGCTGAGCTGGTTATTATCTCAGCCAGGGGACCACTGGGGAGTGGGTTGGCCTGCGATATGGCCGAGGGGAAGTAAATGTTTGCCAGGTACAATGGCTCTGCCTTGATGTCAGCGGAATGAGTGCTGGAGGCTCCCCAATCCCAAGCGATGCAGCTGCCTGACAGCAGGGGCCTGAGGGCAACAAGCTACGTTACCCCTTACTCAGCACCTCCTGCCCCGCCCCCAGCCTGGCCGCAGAGGCCTTTGTCCTCGGGCCTAGCACCGAACCTGGCCTAGCACCGCACATGACCATCTGTATGGCTCTTTGGGTGAGCCCTCAAAGTGCAGGCTGGGGATGAGCTGCCATCTGCGGAGGGCTCTCCGGGATCGGGGCCAGGCCTGCCTCTGCAAGTGTGAGCCTGGAACCAAGGACTAGGAGGGGAAGGAAGACAATTCACGTACACATAAGTATCAGGAGCCACCCACACTAGGTGCAGGGCCAGATCAGGCACCAGGGGTCTCAAAGTCATGGTCCCTTGTCACAGGGAGCTGATGTTCTTGAAGGAGGAAATGGGCAAAAATACAGGAAACATGTAAATGTTTGTGTTGATGTCAGATTGTGGCGAGTGGTGTGGGGCACACAGGGAGAAAAGAGAGGGGTGCCGAGGGGAGGAAGGGCCTCCGCTGTAGGTTAGGGAAGACTGCCTGCTGAGGTGACACTGGAGTGAAGGGGAGGATGGAGAGCCCCATGCTCACTCAGGTCCGGGGAAGAGCGGTCCGGATGGAGGACCAGCCATGCAAAGGCCCTGGGGCAGAAGGCACTCAGGGAAGTGCTGGGTGGTGTGAGCAGGAGAAGGACAGGGAAATGAGGTTGGATCATCTCTGGAGTTTTGGAAACTTCCCCAATGAACAGTTCTTATTTTAAGTGCAATGAGAGCCACGGGGGGATTTAGAGAGTGGAGCTTGAGGAGAATTGATTTTCATCCAAATCCACCATCTGGTCACTGTGTGGAAAAGGGCGTATAGAATTGTATTGAAAACAAGATGCCACATTTTTGGAGCCTCGGGAGGGCAGCACAATCCTCCTACTGTGGGAGGTGGGGGGAGGGTATGGTCTTCAGGTTGTTGGGTTGGAAAGCTGCTTCCTTTATCTGTAGGCCTCCAACAGGACTCGTCCCCAGTGTAAGTGCTGAGGACAGCTGAGAAGCTTCAAAGACCACAGGGGGGTGTAGGTTTCGTCAAGAATGAAGTCTCCTGTGTGACTGTGCCGACCGTTTACTCGGCAGGAGAGGCACTCAGAAGCTGTCCCCTCATAAAGAAGGACATGAGCATATTTCAGCGCCTATGATGTGGCAGCCTCTGTCCTATGTGTTAGGTCTTGTAACTGCCACCACCCCTTCCCCCAAAAAAGTCCTGTTAAATATAAGACCCAGGACCAGAGAAGTTAAGTAACTTGCCCAAGATCACACAGCTACTTGGATTTGAACTCGAGTCTGCCTGACTCTGATGACCTTGCTTTTGTCACTCACTGCTGTGGCTTTAGACAATACCTATGTACTGAGGGGTCAGTGGTTCCCCTTCCATAAAAGCTGTCTCACTTCCTTAGAGAGGCTGAGGATGGCTGGGTAAGGCTTGACATCTGAACGAAAAATTAGCTCCAAATGTGAGAAGAAAGAGGTAAGATCACAACCTGTAATTTAGATTAATTAAGCATAAGAAAAATGAAAAATGAGAGATTCTATTTTGCCTTAACGCCTTGCCTTTTTCTCTACACTCATCACTGCCTCATGCAGACCCATGTTTCTGATCTACATCATTTTCCTTCTGCCTGAAAAATGTTTGCAAACATTTCTTGCAGGGCAGCTCTTCTGGCAATGAATTACCTCTATTTTTATCTGTCTGAAAAAATCTTCATTCCTTTTTTACTTTTTCAATTAAATTTCTTATTTTGAAACTAGAGGTCTGGTGCACAAAATTCATGCACAGCTAGGGTCCCTATGCCTAGCCCGTGATCAGGGATGATCAAGGCCTTCCAGCTGCTGGTGGGGACCTCCCTTCATTCCGTGCCGCCCCCTGGTGGTCAGCACACATCATAGCGAGTGATAAAACTCCCCAGGGGGCAATTTGCATATTAGACTTTTATAGCCTTTATACTAATAAAAGCATAATATGCTAATTAAACTGGACATCCTTCTGAATGACCTGCCGGATGAAGCCATGGTAGGTGGGGGCCAAGGCAGCTGCTGTAGTGGTGGAGACTGACCCCCTTGCACAAATTTTGTGCATCAGGCCTCTAGTATATAATAAAGAGCTAATATGCAAATTAGACCTAACAGCAGAATGACTGTCCAGATGACCTTCCAGATGAATCCAGGGCTTTGAGGGCCAAGCCCCTTGCATGGATTTCATGCATCGGGCCTCTAATATACAGATAATTGTAAATTCATGTGTGTTGTAAAAAATAAATCAGAGAAATTCTGCACACCCTTTACTGTTTCTCCAAAAAATAATGTCTTGTGAAACTCTAGTGTCATATCAGAACCAGAATAGTGCATGACTGCACTTTTATATCTATTCATTGGTGTGTGTATTCAGTTCCATATGACTTTCTCCCACATGTAGGTTCATGTATTTGTCACCACAGTCGAAATACACTTATTTCTATGAGGATCTCTCATGTAATCTCATTTTCCTCCCTCTTATAATATCACTTCCCATCTCCATTTCATCCTTTTATAATCTCACTCCCCTCCCTCTATTTTTTTCTCTTATAATCTTACTTCCCTCCCTCCATTTTTCACTGCTTTCCTTAAGTCCTGGCAACAAATAGACTCTCCTTTGCTTTTATAATTTTGTCACTTCAAAAATATTATACAAACTAGAGGCCCAGTGCACAAAATTCATGCAGGGGATGGGGGTCCCTCAGCCTGGCCTGAACCCTCTCGAAATCCAGGACCCCACCAGGGATATCCAACTATCTGGACATCCCTCTCACAATCTGGGACCACTGGCTCCTAACCACCTGCCTGCCTGATCACCCCTAACTGCTTCTGCCTGGTCCCCCACACCGGGATCCAGGCTTCCCTCCTCCAGCCGGCTGTAGGCATCTGGGCCCTGGGCCAGCTTCACCTGGGCTGACTGCAGGCACCCATGATCCTGGGTGGCACCGCCCAGGCCCTGGCTCTGTCAGGAAGAACGTCTGGAAGGTTGTCTGAAAGACATCTGGTGTATCTGGGCTAATTAGCATATTGCCCTTTTATTAGTATAGATGGATCTTGAATATATGCCTTTTTGCTCACTATAGTTCTCTGAGATTCATCCATGCTTCAGGTACATCAGTATGCACAACCCCTCTTGATTGCTGATGGTGTCCCAAGGTATAGAGGTGAAAATGTACCAGGATCTGCTCCTGTGAGCTTTCACCGCCAAAGGACATCTGGGCTGTTTCCAGCTTTTGGCCAGGAGAAGATGGTCCTAGAGAGGTTGGAGAAGAAGTACCCACCAAAAAATAAAAATAAGAGAGAGAGAGAGAGAGCCTGTATGAACTACCTAAGGCAGAAATGTGGCCCCCAAAACTATGCCTAACTCCCAGGACCTATGAATATGCTGACACGCTCTGCCCATGGATACCGGATGTTAACTGATGTGGGAAAAGGAAGTTTGCAGATTCACTTAGGTTATTAATTAGTTGACTTGATATAAGGAGAGGACCCTGATCACCTGGGTGGGTCTGAGGTAATCCCAGGTGTCCCTACAGGCAGAAGGGGGGCAGAGGCTCCCCCGAAGCCTAAGGGGACTTGATGTACCACCGCTGTCTCTGAAGAAGGGGCCATAAGCCACTAAATGTGTGAATTCTCTGGAAGCTGAGAATGACTCTTGCCGACAGCCGGCAAGTGGCCGGGGACCTCAGTCCTACCCTCACAGGGAATTGCATTCTTCCAATAATTTAATGAACCTGTCCGTGGGTCCTGTCACCAGAGCCTACGGAAAGCCGGGGTTAGCTGACCCCTGGGGTTCAGTGCACCTGGACTCCTGACGTTCAGAGCTCTGAGATAACAAGATGGTTGTTGTTTTAAGCCACTAAAGTTGTGCTAAATTGTTAAGCAGCATTAGAAAATGAATGCAGTGATCAACCACAAGCATTTTCCATGCCTGTGAACTGATTTGACATGTTTTAGCGGCTACAGATGGTCTCTCACACGTATGTCCCATGCTCCGGTAAGAGGTCCTTTGATGATGGACACACATGTTTGCAGGTGGGGCTCCCACCCCACGTGCCCATGCCTCTCACTCACTCGCTGGGGCAAAGGGTTCTAAGAAGCAGCCCACTCCGCCCCCATTCGTGAGCCACAGCCGCGCAGACGAGACTCACTGTTTCCGCTTGTGCCGGTCTTGCTGACTCCGTGCTCTGCCTTAGAACAACAACCCCACACGCCCTCACTCTCCTTAGCACACACACTATTTACAAGCAGATCCTCCAAACTTCTGCTATGGCCAAATGGAGTAGCAGGGACTAGATTTATACTCTCACGTGAAACAAACAAAAAATGACAAAAAATATGTACGAATTCACCAAAGGCGATTTAAAATGTCAGTGAGTTTGGAAAGCGAGCAGGATGTAAGAGGAATAAAGACTATCAATCACTGCATTTCTGTGAACTAGCAATGAGCAATCAGAAATTGAAATGAAAAATGCCATGTAGAATAACCGAAAAAAATAGTAAATACTTAGACATAAATCTGACAAAGTTTGTGAAAAGCCTGTATTTGGAAAACTATGAAGTGTTGTTGAGATGAACTAAGTAAAACCTGAATAAATTGAAAGATGCGCCATGTTCTGGGTCCAAAGACAATAGTGTTAAGATGGTGATTTTCCCCAAATTGACAAATAGATTCAAGACAGTCCTGGTCAAAAATCCATGCCATGGCTGGTTTGGCTCAGTGGATAGAGCATTGTCCTGTGGACTGAAGGGTCCCAGGTTTGATTCTGGTCCAGGGCACATGCCTGGGTTGTGAGCTCCGTCCCCAGTGGGGGGCATGCAGGAGACAGCCAATCAATAATTTTCTCTCATCCTTGATGTTTCTTTCTCTCTCTCCCTCTCCCTTCCTCTCTGAAATCAACAAAAATATTTTTGTAAAATCCCCTAAGCCTTTTGTTTCTGCAGACATTGATAAACTGATCCTAAGTTTTAAAAGAAAGCACAATTGACCTGAGATAACCAAATGGCTTAGAAAAGGAAGAACAAATTTAGAGGACTAACATTTACACCACATCAGACCTTATTATAAAGTTACAAAATAAAGCAGTGGGGTGGTGGCATACAGATGGACACATAGGTCAAGAAAGCAAACTACATGTATCTCAGAAATATCGATATTAGAAAACGACATTAATTATTACTAGACCTAATAGACCTACGCTCTAACCACTGAGTAACGAGCCAGGGCCAGGATTTATTTATTTTTTTTAAACTCTCAAAATGGATAACTGATTCTTGACAAAGAGGCAGACAGCTCAACAGTAAAAGGGGGCTCTGTGGACAAGTGGTGCTGGAACAGTTGGCTCTCTGCCTGCATTGAAAATTGAGCTTCGAAAAATAAAATGCCTCACCCCCTAAACAAGCTTTAACTCAAAGTGATTCATAGGCCTCATTCAAAAACCTGTAACGATGTAAGTTCTACAGGAAAATAAAGGAGAAAACCCTAGACAGCAGGGGAGGTCAGAGACACCCTGAAACTAAAGCTGAAACTCTGCGCTAGACATGACAACAAATGCGTGAGCGTCAAACAGTTGGTAAGTTGGACTCCATAAAACTGAAGACCTTCTGCTCTGTGAGAGGAAGGAAAGGCAAGTCGCAGACAAGGAGGACATATTGCAGACCACATATCTGACAATGCACTTGAATCCAGAATATTTTTTCCTTTTTTTTTTTTTTAAATCCTCATCTGAGGATATTTTTCCATTTAATTTTTTTAGAGAGAGTAGAAGGGAGGAAGGAGTGGGAGTAAGAGAGAGAAACATTGACATGAGAGCGACACATGGATTGATTGCTTCCCGAATGGGCCCCAACCAGGGATCAAACCTGCAACTGAGATACATGCCCTTGACCCTTCAGTTGCAGGCTGATGCTCTAACCACTGAGTAACCAGCCAGGGCCAGGATTTTTTTTTTTTTTAACTCTCAAAATAACAGTAAAACAAACAACCAATTTCATAAATGGGAGGAGAATTGAGCATATACTTCACCAGTGAAGACGCATTAAGGGCAAATGGCACAAAATCATTAGTAATGAGGAAAATGCAAATTTAAACAGTGAGATAGATACCACAACACACCTACTAGGCTGTTTACAATGAGAACTACTGACTATACTGAAATGTGGAAGAACTGGAAACGCAACAAACACACTGCTGGTGGGCATCACAGGGCACATCCACTCTGTTACACAAGCAGATGGGCCATTTCTTACGAGTTAAACCTATGCTTCCCCTGTGACTCGGCCATTCCACTCGGACCTGTCGACCCAAGAGGAAGGAAAGGACGCGTCCACACATAGACTTTCACGTACGTGGTAACAGCAGGCTTGTTTTCTATGCTCGAAACTGGAGACAATTCAAAGGCATAGTAAGGAGCAAATGGATAGGCAAAGTGGCTGCACATCCACCCCACAGGCCCTGCTGAGTGATGAGGAGGAAGGTGGGTGCATCTGACCAGGCTTAAGCCTGGCAGAAGAAGATGGAGGAAAGAGATGCAAACTGTGATTCCATTCACACGGACGTTTAGGAAATTCAGACTCATCTATAACGACAGACGGACAGTGGGAATTTATAGTGTCACATGCATATCTGAGGAAAAGAGAAAGGTCTAAAATCAGTCAGTCACGTTCTCATCCTAGGAAAGTTTAAAATGTATGAAAATGTAAGAGGTAGGGGGACTCTGGGATGGAGTGCCTAATGTGACAAAGGAATCGAAGTGAATTACAAATGCGTGAAGTAGCCAGTGAATGGGCGGGGTCAAAGGTGCCCGCCTAAGTAGCACTGGAAATGAGTGGAGACTGTAAGACCAGAAGCAAACGGGGGTGTGCACGCACTGCATTCTGGTTGATAAAGCCGTTTCCCGTGGGAGTGGGGACTAGCTGTGCAGTCCCCGGTCATGAATCCTGGGACTGGAGAGTTCTGTAAGTGGATGGTGATGGCGGAAGCCAAGCTCGCCATTGTTGAAGTCGGAGGTTATAGCCGAGGAAGGAGAGAAGGCTGGGATGACCCATGTGGTGAAGAGTTTAGCTTAACAGAGATACGGACGACGCACACAAAGTGTTTGTAGATTTGGGTAGGTATGGACACATGGATGCCCTTGCTTTGTGAGCTGAGAGCACCGAAAGAAATGACGGCCCTGTAGCAACGAGCGCACCTGGTAGCCAGGTCTTAGGTTTTCATCCCATCCTCCAGTGCTAGGAACCAGGCCTCCTGGAGAAATGGCTGATTCTGGCGTGGGTGGGGAGAAGGCAAGATGAGCCCGGAGCACTGTGCAAGCCAGAAAGTAAGGGAGTGCTTAGAAATGCAAACAACAGCGGGAGGGGGGGGGGTGGGGGGGGCTGGGGAGCAGCAGGTCAGAGACCACACACCATCTGAAAGAGCTCCCAGTGGCCAAAACTGAAATCACTGGAACAAGAAAAGATCACCACCTTTTTCAAGTTCCAACCCTCCCTGTGTAACCGTGTCCTCCCACTCAGCTCTGCCCACGCTCCCAGGTGCCAGATCAGGTGAGGGGTGCGGCTGTGGTCCAGAGGACAGAGGAGGGGATGGGACGGACTGCCCATGTGGATATTTTCCGCAGAGGGAATACTTTCTCCTGTGGGGTTTGGTACGCCCCCTCAGGCACATTCCCGTGCGGAACAGTGATGTCTGTGTGCTCAGAGGCCACATAGGACCATGTGGTGGTGGGTGTCCATGGGCAGCTTCTCCCTGGGTCCTCAGGCAGGCAGGTGCCAGTCAGAGCCAGGGCCGGTGAGGACAGGGGATCGGGAAAAAGGGAAGAGATCATCATCATCACTCTGTACCCTCAGTGTTCTCACCTGTAAACTGGGCACAGTGATCACTTCCTTCCATGATAGTTCTGGGGTTCACCAAATGAGGTGCTTGGCACAGGGAGATGAGGGACGGTAAAAGCAAGTCAAGTTGGGGTGGACACGTGTGTGCACCTCACCCTGGGCCCCAGGTGGTCTGTGCTCAGAGGGACAAGTGGAAAGCGGCGAGGCAGGGTGACTGGTGGGGCCAGCAGAGCCCGGAGCCACCCGGGAGTCACTGCTCACATTCTGCTCCAGGGACAGGTGCTTCACCCTCTGACCCCACTTGGGCCCTGTCAGTCGGAGCAGACCGCACCCAGCACGGTGGCAGGGCTCCCGCACTGATGCAGGAGGAGAGCCGGAATGCCGAGGTGCATGGTGTTACTCTGGTTCCAGAGGAAGGAAGCGGGAAGGAAGAGGGCAGCGAGGAAGAGCAAAGGGAATTGCCTTTACTTTAAAAATAAACTATTTAATTTAGAATAATTTTCAATTCCCAGGAAGTTGAGAGTCCAAAGGCCTCCCAAAAACCTCACACCCAGTCTCCCCTACGGTTACTCTCAGTGAGGCGCGCTGTCACAGTGAATGACCGCTGCTGATGCAGATTTGTTAACTAAAGCCTACGCTTTGTTCAGATTTTCTCAGTTTTTTTCTGTTCTTCTGTCCCAGAATCCCATGTGGGACACGGGATTTCCGATCCCCGCCTCCATGTCCGCACGGTGTCTCCCTGTGGCCAAGCGTCCCCTTCGTGTAAGGACAGCGGCCACGTTGGATTGGACCCACTCTACGCGGGCAGCACCTTAATTAAGCTGAGTAACCGCACCTGCCCGCACTGCGCCAGTTCGGTCACGTTCTGCGGTCCTGGGGCTGGGACTTCAGCATAGGCATCCTCAGGGGACACAGCTCCACGGGTGGCAGCTCCCTTTCTGCACAGAAACTCGAGTTGAGGCCCATCAAGGCACAAGCCGGGACAGGGATGCAGTGTGCTGGCCCCTCACTGTGCGGTGAAGCCCTGGACGAGCGGGTCCGTCCCAGCTAACAGGCTGCTCTCTGACCAGCCCTATTCCCCTGGGCAAGGTGTGCCCTGGCGCTCCGCCTCCTCCGTGGGACGTGGGGGTGAGGCTACCCCACCGGCCCAGCTACGGTGACAACGGGACTGTCACTCTGACTGCGGAAGCTCCGTGCAGTCTCATCGCCTGGGTGTCCTCGGTGCCTGCTGGCAGGGACCGTGTCTGATGACTGAAACAGGCCTGGCCTTCCCGGGCCGGCTCTGCACACTGCGGAGCCTCCACCAGGCTCCTGGCAGCCTGTCCGCGCCTGCCCGCCTGCCCCACTGCTGGAAGCGGAGGCTGAGACCCATCGGGCCTGCACTATGGATGTGCAGGCCTGCCCTCCCCACGTGCGAGCTTTGAGGTGCAGCCTTTCGGGCTGGGTGCAGGCCAGGGGAGCGGGCTGAGGGGGAGGGGCCAGCTGCGTGCACCTGTGGCGGAGGCTCCTCCCTGTGGCCCCCTCTCTTCTCTCTAGTGCTCCAGCCTGCAAGACTGGCAGCCCTCTCCCGGGTGGAGGGTGGCGCAGCGGGTAGGAAGTGGTCTTTCCACCCTGCCCTCAGCTCTGCTTGCCAACAGTCTGGCGCTGCTGTCTTCGCCCAGGCCGCCTGGCCTCCCCGCTGCCCTGAGCAGACAGACTGCCATCCGGTGCGAAGTCCGTGCATGTGTCCTCTCTAGAGGTGGGTCCGCTTGTGACAGAAAGGCTTCCCGCCAGCGCGACATCCTCTGGGCCTGTTTCCCATCTCCACCTGCGGAGAGGGAGCTCGCCTGCTGCCCAGCTGCCCAGCCCACGGCTGCAGGGAAAGCAAGGGTGGGTGTGTGCTTGGACCGACCGGCCTTCTCCTCCACAGCGTGGTGCAGGGGCCAGGGCCCAGGCCCGACAGGACTCTCCGTAACCTGATATGTTTTCTTTCTTCGCTGCCGTGTCTGTGCCAGATTTCACCATGCCCGGATCTGCAGTGTGTGCACAGCACTGTTCGGTCTGTTGGAGGGACTGTGCTGTGGTGGTGGTGGGAGGGGGGGGTGTATGGGGGGGGAAGCGGGCTGTGTATCCCTGGGTGTTTTCAATCTGCTCTCTGTCCTCCTTTTGTCTTCCGTGCCTGGTTTGCTCACTGTCCGCTGAACATAACTTAAAGAGACTGTCCTCCTCTCGGTCATGAGTGCTTTGAAGACAAGCACCGCCGTGTGTGCTCCGTGGCGTGTCCCGGCGGAGGCCCTGTCTGCGAGGCGCCGGTGGAGTTAACAGCGAGGCCTCTGGACCCGTGAGCTTCTGGAGGGGCGTGCGGCGATTAGCAGGGCCCCTCAGACCCGGGAAACCCCTCCTGCGCAAACAAGCAGCGAAGGGGAGCCCGAGTCACCCTGGTGCAGAGGCCCCACAGGCCCCGCTTTCCAGGAGGCTTGGCCTCGGACCTCTCTGACGTGTGACAGAGCAGCGCCTCCTCCACTGCAGCTGGGTGCCGGGGGCTGGGGGCCGCGGTCAAGTGAAAAGGGTGGGTGCCAGAGGTGGGCTAAGTGTCACTCCCTGCCAGCTTGGGTGCAAGGACCTTCCTGGGGAGGCAGAGGCTGAGGGCAGCCTGGCAGCGCGTGCCAGGATCTCCCGGGGACGTGGCCAGAGGGCACTCCTCACGCACGGGCAGAGCCACCCCACAAGGGGTTGATGTCACCCGTGGGGACCAGGGTCCACGGGATCAGGGCTGTGAACCAAGAGCCTCTTTCAGAAACACCGAAATCCTGGACGAGACAGAAGCGCAGGTCTCCTTCCAGGAGAGGCCTGGGGTCATCCCGGGCTATATTTAGACTGAAAATGTGGGGGTGCAGAGAAAGCCTGTCCTGTGCCCTTCTCCAAACTGCACCCTGAGCGGGGAACCCCACCCCCTCCCTTCCCACCGCCAGGAGCCCTTCCAGCGGTGGGAAGACCCCACAGGGTAGGGCCCGGTTCCCCTGGTGATAACCTTGTGGGGTCCTGGGGGTCGTGCAGCGTGTGCCAGGCCAGGAGCACGCTCAGAACTGCGGTGCCACCCGAGGTGGGAACGCTGTACCTCACCCACTCCTGCTTCTCAGGTGTGAGGCTGGGGGACCGGATGGCACAGCAGGGAGTGGGCACAGGACCCGGGCCAGCTCACCTGCAGCACTCCGGGAGTCATGTGACCACCGCGGAGACGTCAGTGGGTCCCCATCAGCAGCAGCCTGTGAACTTCCTTTTCGTCGCCATCAGCCTTTGCTCGGAACCTGAGTCTGGTGAGTCACCGTGTTGCTTGGGATCTGCTCGTGATTTCTCAGAAAGAACCGTGGGCCCCCGCCCCGGCCTGCCGCCATCTCGCCCAGCCCTACTTCCCACTTCCCCGGCGGCCCGGCCAAAGGAGGTCTGCTGAAGGCAGACGCCTGTCCCCTGTGCCGGGGACCAAGGAGCAAAGGGAGGGCAGCCCTGCCTCGGGGCCATGGCACCCGCTGTGGACAGGCAGACGGCCCTTGTGGAGTGCAGGGCAGAAACCTGTCTGAAGGGAGCAGACCACTTTGCCTGCTTTAGATGACCTTTTTTGAGCCAACGCACTAACACAAATGTGTTTTTCTATTCAATTATAGAGTCATCTCAGAAGAAAACTCTTCTAATTAGTGAACCTTTGGTGGTTGGGTTTGGCATTCGGTGCTGGCCCCAAAACCCGATTGCTTCAAAATCGTGTTCCCAGTGTGAGGCCCACAAAGATGGCCTGGAACCAACCACAGGAAGGCAGCCCCACACGTGTTGCTCAGAAAAGCTGACCCTTTCAAAGGGCTTCCTAGGTGTCCTTGCACAATAGCCACTCCAAGGGGCCTTTGGGATAACGTGCATCCTCTGTATAGGATGGGATGTGGGCCCCCCAGAGAGTCTCCTCTAGTGATTTTTAGAGAGAGTGGAAGAGAGAAAGAGATCAAGAGAGAGACATATCAATGTGAAAGAAACATATTGGTTGCTTCCCACACGGGTACTGACCAAGGCTGAGGATCAAACCTGAAACCCAGGTATGTGCCTCTGACTGTGAGTCAAACCCCAGACCCTTCAGTCTACAGGCTGATGCTCTAACCACTGAGCAACTGGCCAGGGCTATACTGATTTCTCTTACAGCCCCAGTGTCACACCATGCTTGTCATCAATTTGACGGTTAACATTTTTAAATTAAAATTCACTGTCATCAAACAGGTCATAGATTTTGAGCAATATACTGCTTGTTCTAAAAATCCCATCTAATCAAGTTGCTACTCACAATTACTGTCCACTGGGCCGCTTGTTAAAAAATAGAGGCTTGGTGCACAAAATTCGTGCATGGGTAGGGTCCTTGGCCTGGCTGGTGATCAGGGCTGATCTGCAGGAGGCAACTGGTGGGTAATAAGGGGGCCCCTACTGGCACCCACCTTGGCTGGCCTGGGGCCTGCAGGCTGGGGCCAGCTCCTGCATTGAGCATCAGGCCCCTGGTGGTCAGTGCACGTGGATTTGCATTTTAGGCTTTTATTATATAGGATTGTTTTTGCCCTAACTAGTTTGGCTCAGTGGATAGAGCCTGCAGACTGAAGGGTCCCAGGTTCAATTCCAGTCAAGGGCATGTTCCTTGGTAGTGGGCACATCCCCAGTGGGTGCAGGAGGCAGCTGATCAATGTTTCTAACTCTCTATCCTTCTCCCTTCCTCTCTGTAAAAAATCAATAAAATATATATATATATATATATATATATATATATATATATATATATTTTAAGATTGTTTTCAATGAACATGGGTATGTTTTCACAGCGTGGGGTCCACAGGAATGAGAACCTCCCCAATCACAGCCCAGCCCCTGGGCATGGGGCAACGTTGTCAGATGAGGATTTGGGCTGCTCCTGAGGCCTCGTGACAGCTCTCCTTATGTCCTGTGGTGTGTTTTATAGACAGATGCCACTTCGTAAAGATAAATTGTTTGATAAATGCTTATTGGTGAATGCGCATTCACAGTGTGAGGCAGGACTCTAGAAGGGAGATGGGGCCCAGGGTGCTGAGCTGTGGGCTTGTTGCCTGGGACAGAGGCCTCTGCACTGGGAGACAAGTGCCCTGACAGTCAGACCCCCAAGTCCCTACCTGGAGAGACAGCCAAGCCAGTGCAATCCCCTCCTCCCACCTCCAGTCCCCTCAAAGGCCCCACAGTGGGTTCTCTTGCTTGTTTCATTTTGTTGTTTTTCATACCTGAGCCACCATGTTAAAATCTAGCAATTCCTGGTTCTCTTTACAAAACCCAAAGATCTGGGCCCACCGTGTCTGCAGCCCACCCCCAGCATCAATAGCCAAAGCTGCTGATTAACTGTGCCCCGCCCCCATTCCTTCCCTTTCTGGGGGACCCTGTGGGTGCCTGAGCCGTGGCCTTGCCCAGCGGGATATTCAGACACTAGAGAAAGAAGCTCATTCCTTACTGTCGGTGTGGCCCTGGACAGAGCCCCCCGGAGCCTCAGTCCTCTCCTCCCTGGACTGGAAGGACAGTGCAGCCTCGCAGGGCAGTAAGTCCTCTGTGAGGAAGGCTCACCAAAGGGCACAGTGCAGACAGAAACAGGCCCAGGCAGTCGCTGCCTCCGCCTGCACGTCCTCAGGGGACACTGGGTCCTTAGGCATCTTCGAAAACCACAGAGCAGACGCCTGGGCCCCGTGTGCAAGCAGCCTGCGTACTGTCTTCCTCCTAAGTGGCTTGTCGGGGGAGTGAAGACAGAATTACTCAGAAACAAGTGATTCCCAGCTGCAGTCCCCCCCTGATAACAAAGGATTTGGCCCAGAGCGGAGTTCTGTGCTGCAGAGAGGCTGCTGGGACACCTTAAGTTTGTTTGTAACTAATCTCAAACAATGCAGATGGTTTCAACTCAGCAAACCCGGGGCCCTCAGCAACATCTGTGGTAAGACGTGAGGGGCATCTGTGGATGGCGAGGAGAGGGTGGTTTTTCCCCACCAAGTCCAGAGTTACCCTCCAAGTTGTAATCTTATCATATTTAACTGGTTCCACATAAACAGATCTGTGTATATTTTCAGTAGTTTCAGCTGAAACCTGTTAAGAACAGATGTGCACATGGTTGCCCAGCACTGATCCGTTTAAGTTTATTTTTCCATGAACAGCCTTTTCACTCTGCCCTTCTTAGCAGGGGCAAGAAGGAAAAAGTGGGGCTGTCAGTGAAGTGGATATTACACGCTTCAGAGTTCTCTGTAGCCGGCGCTCGGCACTGGTTTTCCAATAGCTACTTGGCCCGTGAGGCTGTGAACACGGGGTGCATTGGATCGCAGTGTTTGCTCGGAGACGTGTGGCCGGGAGAACGGGCTGTAGCTCCATCTTGCCACCATCTTTCCCTGCCCTGGCTGAAGCCCAGCAAGTAAGTTATTCACATCTTTGACCTGTTCGTGTTTTCTTTTGTTTTTTCAGTTGGAAAAAAAAAAAGGGGGGAGAGAGGGGTTGTTAAAAGGAACTCAAACAACTCAACAACAACAAAAATCTGATTTGAAAATGGACAAAGTACTTAAATAGACATTTCTCCAAATATGAGATATATACAAATGACCAGCAGGCATATGAAGATGGTCAGCATCACAAAGAAGGAGGGAAATGCAAAAGAAAAGCACGGTGAGATGCTCCTCCCGCCCATGAGGATGGCTACTATAAAAACAAAACAGAACGCACGTCGGTCGGTGAGGATGTGGAGAAACTGGGAACTTGGTGCACGGTCAATGGGAATGTAAAATGGTGCAGCTGCCATGGAAAACAGTCTGCTAGTTCCTCAAAAAGTTAAAAACAGAACTACCATCTGATCCAGCAATTCCTCTCTGGGTATTAGCCAACAGAATAAGAAGCAAGATCGCGAAGAGATACTTGTTCATAGCAGCCTTATTCACAACAGCCAGAAGGTGGAAGCAACCCAATGTCCACCCACAACTGAGTGGTTACACATACAATGGAATGATATTCAGCCTTAAGAAGGAAGGCAGCCTGGCCAGCGTGGCTCACTGGTTGAGCATTGACCTGTGAACCAGGAGGACATGGTTTGATTCCCAATCAGGGCATATGCCCAGCTTGTGAGCTTGATCCCCAGTGTGGGGTGTTCAGGAGGCAGCCAATCAATGGTTCTCTCTCATCATTGATGTTTCTAACTCTCTCTCCCTCGTCCTCCCTCTCTGAAATCAAAATAGTTAAAGGAAGGCAATTCTGGTACTTGGGAACACATGGATGGATCTTGAGGACATTGTGCTAAATAAGACAGGCACAAAAAGACACCTGTGTAGTTCACTCACACGAGGGGCCTAGAGTAGCACATTCATCAAAACAGAAGGTAGCCCAGTGGGTGCCAGGGGCTGGGGCAGGTGAGACGGGGAGTTAATGTTTAATGGGGACAGTTTCCGTTTTGCAAGATGAAGAGTTCTGGGGATCCGTTACACAGTGATGTTCATCTGCTCAGCCCCCCTAGGCTGCAGCCTGGGAGTGAGGAAGATGGGGAAAATGAAAGTGGGAGGAGTTCTCCCACGGATTTCATGGCGACTCAGTGAGGGAAAACATACTTGGCCAGATGTTTGTGGAGAGGCTAATGAGGGGGGGTAAGATGGGGTGCTTCGCAGGTTTGAATTTCTGTTCTCGAGCAAGCTCCTCTCTCCACATCCCACTTCCCACCCAACACAGTTCACCAGTCCTCCTAGGTCTCTGCCACAGCCTACAGCCCCTTTGAGAGTGTCTCCTCGGGACATCTTGGCCTCTGGAGTCCAGAGCTGTCGCACTGGCCTATGTTTCCCTGTGGATGGCCCCAGGTTCCACTTCAGTGGCCTCTGAGCCACCTCCCTCCAGTCTGCAGGTTTTCATCCCACTGACTGTGCCTTGGCACTGGGGCGGGGGGGGGAGGGGGAGATTAATTATGACAGATGAGCCCCAGGGTTCAATGTCAGCTGGGAGAACCTACACATCTGACCATGAGGGCTGAGGGGAACCACTTTGTCCCAGGGTGTCACCAGTAAAAGGAGGTGAAGGCAGACTTGGGCAGATCTGCGGGGGGCTCTGTTCCTGGATTACGTCCAGCCTGGTGGCCTCTGCAGGACCCAGCAGCAGTGGCAGCTTTACCTGCTGGTGCAGCTCAGCACTGAGCAGGACGCTGGGGCTGAGGGTGACCACAGGCACCTTTGTGTTTCCACGGGAGCTGCCCCTGGGCTTCACTCTGGGCCCCAGCCCTGGGAGGCAGAGCCTGACGAATGGTCTTTGCAAGGCGGGCATCCAGCGGGAGGGCTCCCTGGCAGAGCGCACCACTTTGTCTTACAGGGGAGGAAAGAACACAATCAAAGCATTCATTAACACTTCAAAGAGGTTAAAAGAGCACATTTGGCTCCCAATTACTGCCCTCCTGGTCCGCATCGTCTGGGGGCGAATCCCATTACCCTAATCCAGGGGGCGAGGCCGGCTTCCCCAGCTGCCAGAACTGCACTGCGGGAGGCTCCGCTCTGGGGGCCATTTCCCATCCCGACCCTGCTGACCCTGCTAGTGATTCACCTTGTTTAGAAAACCACCATCTTCCTCAAGCTTTTCATGTCCCCTCCCTGGTTCTTTCACCTGATTATTGTCTGCCTGCCCCCCTTCCCCCCCCCTCAACTTTTAAAAAAAAAGTTAACACTCAAAGGCCTTGATTTCTGGAACTGAGTCCGGACTTAACAGAAGCAAAAACCAGCAGGCCCAGACTTGGCTCCTTTATTTCTTACCTCACTTGTGGCCACTGGTTTGGGGCAACACCTCTGAGCCCAGGCCAGAAACCTCCCAAACTGGGGGGCTGGGTGGGGGTTACTGGAATCTTGTCTAATCCTGGGCTCTGAGAGCACTCAGCAAGTGGGCCCATGCCTCTGCCCAGGGGAGTTTAGCCAGCACTGCCTCCGGAATGAGGGTGGCAGGTGCAGGTCAGACCTTCCCCCCCTCCCACCCCCGCTCTGCCCCCACCCTCAGATTGCACCTAGGCCCTCATTCACTCGGGCTGCTGCCCCCAATGCACCATTTTCACTCTGCGTTCATGTCCACCCGCCTCCAGATAGTATCTTTATCAATACCGTGGGGTTTTCCTAAAATGACTGACAGCTCCATGACCTTCCTTTTCAGCCACCAACAAAAGGGGACTTCAAAGTTGTGTGTGTCTATGTGTGTGTTGCCTGTGTGTGTGAGCACACTTGCGTGCCTGCCACCTAAAGCACACACGCCTAATGACAAACAGGATACATTACAGAGACTGGCAACGTAATGATTACAAAAAGCTCTATGAGGCATAACCCATTAGGGAGCTGCATTTTGTTCAAAACCGAGAGACCGGGGCAGAATAGCACGCCTTTGTGCGGGAGGCACTCAGCTGTGGCTCTGACTAATAATACAGCCGGGATCGGTGCACATTTTCCCCTTTGTGCCTATTTTCATAAGCTAATAACTCAAGCATGAAATTGTTTCAGGCTGAAAGTGGCGCTAAGAGCACAGCACACTGTGTGTGGAACAACTTTTTGTTGTTGTTGTTACTTAATTTAGTTCGGCTGTTTTTAAGTCAGAGGAGTGGAAACGTTGATGTGAGCTTTCTCTAGCAATGTGGTTTGGTTAAAGCCCAAGAAAGTTTGGGATTTTGTTACACAAAGCAAGTTTCTAATGATTACAGATAGGGGTTTCTCTTTGTACAGGTGTGTGTTTCTGTTTGGTACAGGTGGGCACTGCTGGGGGGAAGGATGAAATGGAATCAGAACTGTGTACTATAAAGGACATCAGCTTGACTCACCTGCCTTCAACCAGAAAACTCCTATCCCACCAGCAAGTCCTCAGGCTGGCTGAGCAGCAGCTGCCTGGACAGCTGTGGGTGGGGGCGGGGTGGCAGCTGGGGGTAGGGGTGGGTGGGGTGGAGCAACCACGATGAATGACAGTAATGCCCCTGGCTCCTAGAGCACTGGGGTTTGCTGAAAATGTTCCTGTCCGCAGAATCAGAGAACGCCCAACTGGAGGAGACCAGAGTTCATAGGGTCTTAACATTTTTTCTTTTTTTCTTTTTTTTGATCCTCATCAAAGGATATTTTTCCATTGATTTTTAGAGAGAGGGAAAGACAGAGAGTAATATCAAGGAGTGAGAAACACATCGGTTGGTTGCCACCTGCACGTGCCCTGACCAGGGCCCGAGCCAGGGAGGAGCCTGCAATGGAGGTACGTGCCCTTGACCGGAATCAAACCGGGACCCTTCGGTCTTCAGGCCAATGCTCTATGCACTGAGCTGACTAGGACTTAAATTTTTTTCTTTCTTCTTCTTTTCTTTCATGGGGACAAGAGACTTTACAGAAGAATACAGAAGAATGCAGAAAATAATATAACAAAATCCTCATACCCATGTTCCAGAATTAGCAAATATCAATATTTTATAATGAGGACTCCAGCGTTTTTAACATAAAATAACTAAAGCATTCTTAATAAAGCGCACCTTTTCCTTTATTTCATAGATGGGCGAAGTGAGGCGCAGGAGGGGAAGGACTTGGCTGCAGTCAGCATCCTTGCTGAATTGGATCCTCACCAGGAGACTCTGAAGAAGGTAGGACTAGCACCCGGGTCCCGCTTTACAGAGGAAGAGGCCCCGGGGGAGGTGTATGCTGGCCAGCAAGTCCTTAGGGAGGTATTCATAGTGATCTGTTTCGTGCTGGACAGTTTAATTAACAAGTCAATCATGGATCACTGCCAAAGGAAAACAAAATACCCTACTACCCAGTGAGACCATGTGATGATTTTTATTTTTATTAGTGGATTGCTCCACTTGTAAGTCTTGGGTAAATCCCTGTTCACCCCTCTCCCCCCAAATGGCATCTGAACCTGTTGAGAGTTTTGTTTTGTTTTGTTTTGTTTTGTTTTGTTTTGTTTTAAGTGAAATTGGACAAAGTTTAGCGAGCAGCCCTTGTGGGCATCTCTGAACTTTGCGGTGCATCTGTGCAGCCACTTTGGGTTGGGGTTGCGTCCTGTCCCCAAGAGCCAGGGGGGACGCAGGAGTGCCGGGGTCACCGCCTGAATCTCAGCGCGCAGACTCACATGCGCCCGGCTTCCAGGCTGCCGGCAACAACTGTGCGTTCAAAATAACAGTAACAATCCCGCGATGATTGGTTTTAGCGCCAGAGAATTTTCACTGGTCATTTCAGAGGGACTGAAACTCCTCAGGATTATTTCAGGAGAAGTAACAAGCATCAGAGAAGAGGTGGCAGCCTGAGTTCCCCCAAGTGCCCTCTGGGGCGTGGGGTTGGTCACCACGAGGTGTGCCCACCGGCAAGCCTGCTCTGAAGGAACCGCGCGCCCCATCCCACCTGCATGCCAGGCAGGGACCCCACTGTGCACCCACCGCCCACCGCCCACCGGGGTGCAGGAGTTTCACTTGCAGACGCCTGGGAACTGCTCCCCTGGGTTGGCCCCTTTAGATACTTTGGGGAAACACCTCCTCCTTGAGGGTGTCCTCTCCTCTGAGGCCCAACAGGGAGAACTTCCAAAGACAGAAAAACCGCAGGGCTCTGGGCACAAGGGCCTGCCAGGCTTTATCTGCTGAGCTCAGGTCCTTCCTGCCAGCCCTCCTCTGCCGGGAACAGACACACAAGCAGAAAAGCGCTCTGCGGCAGACACCTGGGTAGTAGTGTTCAGTCCTCAAAACCCTGTCCAAACAAGGGAAGTTCATTCCATCCTTCTCTTTGTTTAGCTGGGCACAGACATTGTCGCCTTTCAAGACCCCTCAAACCAGCACCAAGCAAACCTAAAAGGGCTGGCCGTCTTGAGCACACCATGCAGGCTAACTCCATAGTTCGAGGCCTCAAAGAAAACCCTGGAGAGATGGTTCTAAGCTAGACCGCCTCCAGATTGCCGGAGGTGGCCTGTGTGACACTGGAAAGCTGGTGGGCAATGGCCCTGTAAAGAAGAAATTGGGCAGGGAAGAAATTAACACAGCGATTCCTTGAAGGGGGGTTGGCCCCATTGTTTCTGAGCACCCATTAGCAGTGTGTGTGAGGCTTCCAGCCGCTCCACATCCTCGCACTTGCTTACTATGGTCAGTCTTTCCGTTGTACTCATGCTAATAGGTGCATGATGACATCTCTGTGATTTAATTTTCATCTCCCTAATGGCTAATAACGATGAGCATCTTTGCATACACTTGTTTGGCATTCAGATGTCTTCTTTGATGATATGTCAGTTTAAATATTTTGCCCATTTTGAAATTATGTTTTAAATTTATTTTTCAGTTACAGTTGACATACAATATCATATTAGTTTCAGGTGTATAGCATAGTGATTAGACATTTATATACCTTACAGCATGATCCCCCAGTAAATCTGAAACCATACATAGTTATTATAATACTAGTGCCCGGTGCACAAAATTTGTGCATGGGGAGGAGGGGTTGTTCCTCAGCCTGGCCTGCACCCTCTCCAATATGGGACCCCTCCAAGGATGTCCTACTGCCATTTTACAGGGATTGGGCCTAAACTGGCAGTTGTACATCCCTCTCACAATCCAGGACTGCTGGCTCCTAACCACTCACCTGCCTGCCTGCCTGATTGCCCCTAACCACTCTACCTACTGGCCTGCTCACCCCCAACTGCTCCCTGCCACCATCCTGCTTGCCCCCAAATGCCCCCTGCCAGTCTGATCACGCCCAACTGCCCTTCCCTCTTAGCCTCTAACCACCTCTACCTCGGCCCCACCACTATGGCTTTGTCCAGAAGAACACCCAGAAGGTCTCTTGGAAGGTCTCCCAGTCTAATTAGCATATTACCCTTTTATTAGTATAGATAGAGGCCTAGTGCATGGGTGGGGGCCCGTTGGTTTGCCCTGAAGGGTGCCCTGGACCAGAGAGGGGGCCCTGCTGGGGTGCCTGGCCAGCCTGGGTGAGGGGATGATGGCTGTATGCAGGCTGGCCAAGCCCCCCAGTGGAGACCCTCACCCCATGGGGGTATGGCCAGCCTGTAAACAGCCCTCAGCCCCTCACCTGGGATGGCCACACTCCAGGGTAAGGGTCCCTGATGGGGTGCCTGGCCAGCCTGGGTGAGGAGCTGATGGCAGATTGCCATGGCCCCCCACAACCCAAGCTCCCAGACCCTCCTTTTTTTCTTTTTTTTTTTCTTTTTTCCTTTCCTTCTCCTCCCCCCCTGAGATTCTATATTATATATATATATATATATATATATATATATATATACCATATATATATATATACCATATATATATATATATATATATACCTCCCCCCCTCCCCAGCACCTCCTTGAGCAGAAGTCAGGGCCGGCTGGAAGCAGGTATCTGGAATTTATTTATCTTCTATAATTGAAACTTTGTAGCCTTGAGCAGAAGCCAGAGCAGGTGGGAAGCTTGGCTTCCTCCATTGCTGGAGGCAACCCAAGCCTCCTGCTCACTCCAGCCCCATGGCTGCTGCCATCTTGATTGGTTTAATTTGCATACTTGCTCTTATTGGCTGGTGGGTGTAGCAGAGGTGCAATCAATTTGCATGTTTCTCTTTTATTAGATAGGATTATAGACTATATTCCTTATGCTATATTTCACATTCCTGTGATTATTTTTATAACTGGCAATCCCTTCTTTATTCTGTGCATTTTTAAATTGGGTTGTTTGATTTCTGATTGAGTTTGGGGAGTTCTTCATATATTATGGACACAAGCCCCTTATTGGATATATGACTTACAAATGTTTCTCCCAGTTTACAACTTATCTTTCCATTTCTAACAAGGGCTTTATTTATTTATTTATTTATTTATTTATTTATTTTTGTTTTGTTTTAAAGGAGGCCAGTACATCAGTGTGCTGTTGTTGTTGTTTTATGGAGTATGCTTTTAGTGTTATATCTAAGAGCTCTCTGCCTAGCCCAAGGTCACAGATATTTTCTTCTAGAAGCTATAGATATTTTACTCGATGTTGATCCATTTTTTAGGTAATTCTTGCATATGATATAAGGTATGGATTCAAGTTCACCTTTTTTGCCTATGGACATCTTAAGCATTCCCTTAACATTTGTTGAAAAGACTTTCATTTCTTCGTTGCCTTGTTTAGCACTTTTGCCAGAAACCAGTTGTCTATACATGAGTGGATCTGTTTTGGACTCTCGATTCTGAAGATTGAATGACATTTGTGTGTATCTTTATGCCACTGTCCTGATGATTGTAACATTATAATAGTTTCCTTTGCAATGTTGTTTTGATCATTCTAAGTCCTTTGCAATTCCATAGGAGTTTTAGGATCAATTTGCCAATTTCTACAAAAACTCTTCTGAGATGTCACTCAAAATTGCATGGATTCTATAGATCAAGTGATTTACACCTCAACAATATTGACTCCTGGACACAGTGTCTGCTGATTAGGTCTGATCAAATAATTAAATCCATACCTCCTCCCCTGGGAACTGACCTTAGACCACTTCACAACCAACATTCCCTATTAGATCACATTCCACTTACTAAGACCACATTCCACTTGCTTAGACCATGATCCTTCCTCTCCGGAATTTCCCAGGAATGTACCTGCCCAGAGAATTCTGCACCAAGAAAAAGCCCGCTTAGAATCCTTTAAAACCTCTGGCTCCCCATTCCTGGATACTGGTGCCATTTGGTGGCTGAGCTCATCTGAGTTTCCAGATGACCTAATACATTTACGATTCTTTACCACTTTCAGCCTCAGGCGTACCTCGTTTAGGGACCCTAACATTTGGTGTTGAAAACCCAGGAGGGTTCAATGGGGAAGGGGAGCGATTGCTGGTCTCCCTCCCTTACCACCAAGGAGGACACGTGATCCAGGACCTCTCCTCCCCATTGCTGGCCCTCCACTCAACACTGGCTCATTTCAATGGAATCATTCCTCTGGATTCCTGATTTGCCATTTTCCGCCTCAGACAAAATACATGGTGCTGGGCTAGAAATCCTCTCCAGTCCAGCCTCAGCCCCAGGACCAGGTCCCACAGTCTTTCTCATTGCTTTGCAGGGACGTCTGCCATGTGGATCAGATTGTCTTCCTCCTCCGGAGCCTGACTAGACAATGGCTTCCTGGGCCTCCTTTTATTGCTTCCCTCCTCTTCCTAATTTACACCACGAGGGATTCTTTTTCTGTCCCCCCCCCCCCAAAAAAAAAAATTCCTCTGTGATATCTCCTCCGGAATCTTGAGGCACTTGGCCTTCCCAGCCGCATTGCCTTATCTTTTATTACTGCCTGGCCACAATGTAAATTATTCACTTTTCATTTTAACATTCCCCAGGACTTAAGACAATTTCTGTCACCACAATGGGAAGTGGTCAGAGATCCCTATGTCCAGGCCTTCTTTACACTGTGTAATTGTCCTTCTCTCTGTCAAACTCATTCTACTTATCAAATCCTATTTCTCCACTCAGAGCCCCCTCTGCCAACTCCAGACCTTTACCCCTGAGGCTTCTGATCCTCCTTTCCCCGATCCAAAAGGTCCTTCTTACCCTCCCTTTAACCCTTTCGATCACTTGATTCTCATTCCTCTTGGGGTGTCCCAAATCCACCTCCTTATGTCCCTCCTCTGACTGGTCCCCTGTCTTCAGACCCCACCTCTTCATCCATTCCCTTAACCTCCTTATCAAGCCCCCCTCTTATTCATTCCCAAACAGCCCAGCCTTCAGCCCCTGTCCTTCTCCTCTGAGAGGTGGCTGGGCCAAGGGTATTGTCTGGGTACACATCTCATTTTCCATGTCCATCCTCACACAAATTGAGGGGTGTCTTGGGTCTTTTACCACCAAACTGACCGACTTTACTAAGGAATTGAGTACCTGACCCCGCCCTATGCTCTGACCTGGCACAGCATCTTCATTATCCTGTCCTCCTCTCTCTCCCCAGAGGAGAAGGAGCACATTTGGCTAGTAGCTCAGGACCATGGCAAAGTCCTCCATAGACAGGATGCAGTGGCCAACCCAGTTGGCCAAACTGACTTCCTCACTTCCCCAAACTGACCCCAGATGGAACTATCAGGTTACTTCTCCAGGGCACCAGCTCCATAGCCGTATAATCGCCTTCTCATTCCTGGGCTCAAAAAGGTTGCCCATAAGGTAGTCAACCATGAAAAACTTAAAATCACTCAGGGCTCTGATGAAAAGTCAGCTCTCTTCCTCTCCTGCCTCGTGGAGGCCTTACAGAAATTGACCACCTTAGACTCCACCACCCCAGAGAATACCCTTCTTCTGAACACCCACTTTATATCCCAATCAGCCCTCGACATACATTATAAACTTTGAAAAATAGACCTAAACCCACAAACCCCTCAAAAAGATCTCATTAACCTGGCCTTTAGGGCCTTTAATAATAGAGACAAGGAGACATAAATCCAAAAACAAAGGCAAGATCAGGCCAAGGCTGAGGCCTTTCAGCTCCTAGCCACCACTTTCAAAAACCCCAAACGAAGTGCCCGTCTTCCAACCAAGGGTAAGGCAGGGCTAAGCCTCCGCCGGGCCCATGCTTCAAATGCAATGACGAAGGACACTGGACCAAGCCCTGCCCAAACCCTAGACCCCTGCCTGGCCCCTGTCCAAGGTGCCAAAGGGAAGGCCACTGGAAATCAGGCTGTAGTCTGACCCCTCCAGGTCAGACCTCAGCCAGTCCAGCAAGGCCGCCCTCTGGAGCTGGTTTGGAGCTCCCAGACTTGGGACTGGCCACCAAAGACTGAAGCTGCCCAGGTCCTGACAAGGCCCCACAGACTTACATCACCAGGACAAAGCCTCAGGTAATGATTGTGGTGGCAGGTATGCTGACCTTCTTTATAATTGACACTGGGGCCACTTATTCTGACCTCCTGAATTTTCTGTGACAGTTGTCCCCTCTTCAGTCTCTATTATGGGGGTTGACAGATTAGTCTCATAGCCATTAGCCACTTCACCTCTACATTGAATCTTACTAGACACCCCTTTATGCACTATTTTCTTGTTCTACCTTGTTGCCTGACTGGGACTACCTTGCATCCCCTCATAAAGCCCAGTTGTCCTAAACCACAGTCACCTACTTCGGTTTCACTCTCACCCCACAAAGTCGAACCATTACCTTAGGCCAAGCATGTCAAACTCAAAGGTCAACATAGGCAAAATAAAAGAGGCATTCGGCCCATAGGCTGCAAGTTTGACATGCTTGCTTTAGATCATGAATGCCTTATCTCCTATATGACTACTCTCTCCTCTAGAAAAGAAATACTCTCCTTTCTTGGGCTTGCTGGATACTTTCACCTCTGGTTCCCAATTTCTTTCAAAGCCCCTCTATGATGCAGTGAAAGACCCCTTACTGAGCCTTTAAATCCCAAGGCCAGCATTCTCAACCCCTTTAATCATCTGCAACTTTCTCTAACCTCAGCACCTTCTCACAAATAACAACTTCTTCCCAAATAACAACTTTTTAAAAAAATATATTTTATTGATTTTTTACAGAGAGGAAGGGAGAGGGATAAAGAGTTAGAAACATCAGTGAGAGAGAAAGATCCATCAGCTGCCTCCTGCATACTCCCTACTGCATATATGTCCAAAACCAAGGTACATGCCCTTGACCGGAATCAAACCTGGGACCCTTGAGTCTGCTCTATCCATTAAGCCAGACCAGTTAGGGCAATAACAACTTTCTTTACTACAAAACTATGAAAGTTTACTTAACAGTCCTGCTATTATCAGAAGCTCAACTCATTATCACCCAAATGCTAGCATGTTATCTCTAAAGGAAAATGTGGCAGTCTTAAATCCAAGCAGCTAGAGGCCTGGGAACAGGCTGTGGGGCCTTCTTCCTCACTTTCCCCTCCCCACACCTTTTCTCCAGCTTCATATGCCTCTACATGATTTTCCAAAGTCCTTTGTAACTTAAAAGCTTTGGGGCATTGCTAAGTTAAATGGTAAACATCTAAATATTTTTGAATAACATATAATATTCAATATTAATTGCTAGACAAGTTTTAAATTCATCTGTTCTTAGCTTTTATTACAGAAGGTCTCATACTTTGTCAAAGGTATGTTTTCTTGAAGCAAGAGTACGTTTAAAGTGTGTTCATAAATGACAATTTAAGAAATGCTGGTTGTTGCCAAGACCGGTTTGGCTCAATGGTTAGAGCGTCGGCTTGGGGACTGAAGGGACCCGGGTTTGATTCCGGTCAAGGGCATGTACCTTGGTTGCGGGCATATCCCCAGTAGGGGGTGTGCAATAGGCAGCTGATCGATGACTCTCTCTCATCGATGTTTCTAACTCTCTATCTCTCTCCCTTCTTCTCTGTACAAAATCAATAAAATATATTAAAAAAAAAAAGAAGAAGAAAGAAAGAAATGCTGGTTGTTTACTTTAGTTATCATTGAAAATTAAGGTTTCTGAATGGGTAAGAAGGTTTGTGAAAGTTGTAGAAAAGTTTGTACAGCGAGTCAAGACCTGATCAACCCTGATGTCCTCTTCTCTCCTAGTAAGCTAAAGCAGCCCTGCCCAGGCTCTCTTCTATGGCTTGCATCCTTAGTTTGAAGCCTAGATTTCCTTTATTTCCATCGCTTATTCACAGTCCTTGACACTATCACGGAAAGCCTCAAAAGGTCTTTCTGATTGGCAATAAGGAATCTTTCCTCCCTTTTCTAGCCTTCTTAAAAGTCATACACTGCAAAGGATACGAAGTCAGGAATGATCCTGTAATATAGGGAAGTAACAAAGCAGACCAAGAGGCCAAGGCTCAGAGGAAGCTCCATCTTCCCAACTCTCCGCTCTACCTTATAAAACTCCCAAATACACTTCTGCCCCATTAGCTCTTGGGCCACTCTGGAAGATGCCTGGTTAAAATTTCAGGGAAAACATATCCTTCCCCAGGGACAGGTCCACGATACCTTATGGACTATTCACAATTACCTACATATAGGATATACTAGAAGAGTGCTTCTACAACTCCTACAACCCCTTATCACATGTCCTAGGCTAGCCTCCCTCCTGCAAGATATCACCCAAACCTGTTCTACTTGTTCCTCAGTATCTCCCCAAGGACAGGTTAGATCTCCTTCTTTCCCCACTCATCAGGCAAGAGGCCAAATCCCTGCACAAGACTGGCAAGTTAACCTCACTCACATGCCTCCTATTAAAAGAACCAAATATCTCTTAACCAAAGTACGTACCTTCGCAGGCTGTGTAGAAGCATTCCCCACTGGGTCTGAAAAGTCCTCCGAGGTCACACAGCTCTCATTCAGCATATCATTCCCAGATTCAGCCTACCCACCTCATTACAATCAGATAATGAACCTTCTTTCATGTCTCAAATAGCTCAACAATCTCCTACACAAGCCTACTGGCCCCAGTCTTCAGGGAAGGATACAGACTGCTTTTTATAAGCTAGAGTAAAAAGGTGGATGCCTTAATTCTCACCTAACTCAATTAACTCTCAAAACTAAAGAACCTTGGACTACTCTCCTACCTCTAGCCCCTGTGTGCACCAGAGCAACCCCGCACACACTCCTTTCTTAGTCCCTTTGAACTCATGCATGGGAGACCCTTCTTGTTAGGAAAATTCCCTTCCACAGAGACCCCTCTAGGAGACTATGTCCTCATTTAAATCTTGTCCAACAATTACTGAGAGAACATGCTGATCAAGTCCTCCCTCAACCTTTTATGGGAGACATCCCCCCTTCTCCTCTACAGCCAGGGGACTGGGTCCTCCTAAAGGAAATCCATCCACCAAATAACGTATAGCCCCCGGGGCAAGGCCCTTATCAGGTACTCCTAACTACTCCCACTGCAGCTAACGTATGGGCATGCCCCATGGTTCCACCTTTCCAGATTAAAACCTATCCTCAGAATACCACTGTGGTGTGAGCTGGAGTCCCCTAAGTATCACAGCCACATAATCAGGCCTACCAGACTGCCTTACCCACATCCCAGAAGAAGATGATAAGTGAGTGAGCATCCCTGAATGCTCCCCTTCTGTACTGCCCCTATTGGCCCTGCCTTCCCGGAAAGCCCACTTCCTCTCCCAATACAAATCCTCCAGGCCCTAGCTACTGCCCCTCTCTCTCTTCACATCAGGATTCTCACCTTTCTTTGGGACTTACTCATGGGATGAGAATTCCATCTTTCTAGATCCCAAACATACCCTTTCCCCTCCTTGGGACAATCCTGACCCTGAAAGTGGGAATTAGCTCTCCTTCTTATCCTATTCCAATCCTCCTCTCCTACACTGTAAGGAACTTTTCACCTCCACTCATCTCAAATGAGCACTTAACATCACCCAAGCCCTCCTAAACCAGACCAATCCAGCCTTAATCATGAATTGCAGACTCTGCCTTTCCCTCTCGTCTTCAGCATATACAACATCCCTGTACCAATCAAGAGATGGAATCAGGCAAAAATCATTCTAGCTTATGAAAAGGAAAAGGGGACTATATTTCTAGAAAAGGCAGTTATTCTTCTAGGTAATTATCCTAAAGCCCAGGCAAATCAAGCCTCCCTTCTTTTCTGTACTTATGTTCAATCTCTTACTAAGGTAGCTCCTTCCTCCATCCTGGTCACAGATCCTATCACTCTACACCCCCACAAATCGTCTAAAGTTTACCCCTTAATGCTTTACAAGGTCACAGGGCACCATAATAATAGGCCATCTCCCATTGTTAGCTTGCAACACCACAGTTAACCTAGAACTACCAAATGCCATTGGTCCCAATGGGCTGTCTACCAGGTCTCCCCAGAAGCCAATGGTTGTTTCCTACAACCGATCCCTTTTATTTTTTATCCAACCATTCACGCCCAAGGTTTCAACTGCTTCTTTCCTTCCCTTGGATATCAGCCCATTCTAGTGTTCCCACCCACTTTCACTGTAATTGAATCTCAACCACTCATCTGTCACCTCTTATCAGTAGTGCCATGGAGACTACCCTCTTGATTTGGAGTGCAGAACAGAAAAGGACCCTCATACCCTTTAGTCCACCTCTTCTCTCTACACTTTTTAGCTTGTCTCCAGGATCAGGGATTTTTCTTCCTCTGTGGGGAAAACACATATATACATCTGCCTCCCAAACAACTGGACAGGAACCTGTTCTCTGGTCTATCTCTCACCCAATGTATATGTAGCCCCCAATAATCAGTCTTACCTGTCCCCATAACTCATCATACCCGACACAAAAGGGCAGTCCAGATAATCCCTCTCCTCATAACCCTTGGCATCAGATGGAACTGGTATAAGGGACTCAACCACTGCTCTATCATATTTTGAAATCCTGTCCCAGGACCTAAAGAAAGCTTAGATGACATTGCCAAAAGTTTAGTTCAAATTCAGAATCAAACAGACTCACTAGCTGCTATCACCCTCCAAAATCGAAGAGGACTAGACATCCTAACTATAGGGAAAGGAGAATGCTGTTTTCATGTAATCAGTCTGGCCTCATCAGAAATGCTGCCCAAAAATTAACAAAAAGGGCCACAAATATTAGAGAACATCAACCAAATCCATGAGTCTGCTGGCTAAAGGCTATAAATTGGTATACCTGGCTAACTTCCCTTCATAGAACTATTAGCATTCCTATTCCTCATCCTCGTTTTTGGCCCATCTATTCTGTGTCATTCTTCATCTTTCCTTCAGGACTGCTTTCAAGCCTTCACCAACCAGTCTCTTAGGGAAACATGCTGCTGAAACCCCTTGCTCCAACCATGAGGAATTTATACAGTGTTCCAGCCAACTACAAAGTCCATCCCCTCTAAGATCTCAACGTCCCCCATCAGCAGGAAGTAACTACAGAAGATATGACCTCCATCCCTATTCCATAAAACAAAAAGGCTAAAATATTAGATTTGATCAAATAATTGAATCCATACCTCCTCCCCTGGAAACTGACCTTTAGGCCACTTCACAACTGACATTCTCTTTTGCTTAGACCATATTCCTCATGCTAAGACCATTAACCTTCCCCTCTGGAATTTCCCAGGATCCAGACTCGCCCAGAGAATTCTCCACCCAGAAAAAGGGTACCCAGAGTCCTTTAAAACCTCTGACTCCCCGTCCCTGGGTGCTGGAACCATTTTGGGACTCAGCCCATCTTAGTTCCCAGATAATATAATAAACTAGGGGCTCAGTGCATGAATTCATGCACCTTAAAAGGAACTGTGGTTCACAGGCTGCAGTAGGGACAGGTACAAGTCTCAGTCTACCCTTTGTGCTCCTGCCCACCCCTCCCACTGCAGCCCCTGGTCCCCTGCTTGCCAGCAGTGCTGCTCCTGCCACCAGCACTAACAGTGCCAGCCACGTTCACACCTGCTGATGGCGTTGAGCGATTGGGGCTGATGCCAGCAGCACATGTGAGCAGTAGTGGCTGCTGTCCCAATCACCCGGCAGGAGCAGGAGCAGGAGTAGGAGTAGGGTGGTGAAGAAGCCCTCAGGAGCAATCAGGACCTGCAGCTGGTGATTGCACCTGCTGATGGTGCTGAGTGATTGGGACCAGTGTTGGGCACCGGCAACTGGTGCAAGTGGCGGCTCTGGCACCGGCAGCGGGTGTGAGTGGGGCTGGCACTAGCAGCAGGTGTGAATGCCAGGTAGGATCATGGGAGTAAAGAATTTTCAATAACCACAGAGGCCCACCCTGATAACAGTGACCAGTGCCCCCCCTTGGTCTAGCGCTCCCACTCACCTGCTCCACCATCCTGCCATGGCCAATGCCCACTGTGTTCTGCACATGCCTCCTGGTGATAGGCGCACATCATAACAACCGGTTGTTCTGCTGTTTGATCTATTTGCATGTTAGCTTTTTATTATATAGGATGTATTACCACATTCAGCCTCATGAGTGATCCTCCTTTGGCGACCCTAACACTCTCTACTCAGGTTCTCTTTCATTTCTCTCAGCAATGTTTTGTAATTTTCAATGTCTAGAACTTGTCCATCTTTTGTCAGTGTCCTCATAAATATTTTATACTGTTTGATACTATTGAAAATGGTATTTTTAAATTTTCAATTTCTATATACAGAAATACCATTGATTTTATGTTCATTTGTTTCTTAAATCTTTACTAAAGTCATTTCTTTTTTCCAGCTCTAGTTGTTTTTGGTTCTATAGGATTTTCTACAGAAACTCTCATGTTATCTGCAAATAAGAGCAGCTATACCACTCGGTTTCCAAACCAGGTCTCTTTTCTTTCTAGTTCTCGCTGTTTTGTGCTGGATAGAATCATAAGCATGCAATAGGACCTTGAGGGTTTCTGATAGTAAGAGAGGAGTATTTGGTCTTCTGCCATTAAGAATGGTGCTAGCTGTAGGTTTTTAGTAAATGCCCTTTCCAGGTTGAGGAACTTCCCATCAATTCTTAATTTGCTGAGAGTTCTTATCAGAAATACTTATTGGCTATTATTAATTGATTTTTCTGTATCTATTGAGACCTCAGTTTACTTTTGTCATCCCTTTACAAGTTTGAGTGAAGTGTGGAATGCTTATCTCTTTTTATATCCCTTTACCTTCTCTGCTTATAATATAATTGTCTTAAATATTTCTTCTACATACATTTAGAATCCCATTAGACAGTATTAAGGTTTTTGCCTCAACCATCATCATAATGTAGAAAACTCACAAGGAAAAGGAAAGTACCATATTTACCAGTATTTTTGCTTATCATATTCTTTCTTCCTTACTGGTGTCCCAGAAGTCTTTGTTTTATTGTTTCCTTTCTTTTTAGGAAAACTTCCTTTAACCGTTTTTATCTAGTATGTCAGCTGATGACAAACATTCTTAGTTTTTCTTTTTCTGAGAATGTCTTGATTTTCAGCATTTAAAAATACTCTGGCCTCAAAAAATAAATAAAATAAAATAAAAAAATAAAATAAAATAAAATAAAAATACTGGCCTCTCCAGTTTCTAATGACAATATGCTATCATTCAAACTCCCCCCAGATATAGTGTCACTTCTCTCTCTTTTCAATACATTTTCTTTCTTTTTGTTTTTCAGAGGTTTGACTATCCTCTGTCTTAATAGGTATTTCTTTGGGTTTACTCTGTGAGGTTTGCTCAGCTTCTTAAACCTGTAAGTTCATTTTGGGGGGGTTTTATTTTTATGTATTTTTATTGATTTGAGAGTGGAAGGGAGAGAAAGAGTTAGGTAGAAACATCAAAGATGAGAGAGAATCATTGATGGGCTGCCTCCTGCATGCCCTACACTGGGGATCGAGCCCCTAACTCTGGCATGTGCTCTGAGTGGAAATTGAACTAAGACTTCCTGAGCCATGCCAGCCAGGCTATGAGTTCATGTTTTTTTGCTAAATATGGGAAGTTTTAAGTAATTATTTAAATTTTCTGCCCTCTTTTCCTCTCTTTTCAGAACTCCAATGTCACAGAATTTAGACTTTTATCATAGCCCCCTCCACCCCACCTGTCCCTGAGGCTCTGGTGCTCAGACACCCCCTGGGTGGGAGAAGTCAGAAGATGGAGAGGGAGTGAAGCTGGAGGTGGGACACCCAGCACATGTCCTCTTCACCTTATCACATTTGCCACCACAGGCCCTCACCAAGCTGCTCACACTGACAGTTTCTGTTTTATCCCCTTTATCTCTCTCCCTGCCCTGCCTCCCTGGGTTAGAGCGAGGCAGAAGCAGAATTCCCAGCAGGTCTGGCTGATCCTAGGCCCTTGCTTTTAGCCCCATGGTTTATCACTTATTCAATTCTGCATAGAGGGGACGAGTGCCCTTTGGGGTATGAGTGTGTGTGTGTTGGGAGAGGAAGTAGGGGGGGGCGGGCTGCAGCTTGCAGGGCTCTGAGAAAGGAGCTTCCATGGGTGTGCACGTGGGAGGGAGAGAATGGAGGGCTTGATGAGAAGGAGCTGGGATTTGGGGATTGGCAAAACCTGAGTTCAAACCCAGGCTCCACCCTAACCCCACTGATGGCGGGAGTTTGGGAAGTTGTTTAAGCTCCTGCTTCCTCTCCATATCTGTGTGATGGGTAACAATGTGGTTCCCTGGAAGGTTGCCAGTGGGTACACTGAGGTCCTGCCTGCCAAGTGCCCAGGTGGTGCCCAGCTCCCAGGAAGTGCCCATGCATCTTTGTCATTGTTCTGAAAACCAGTGGGCACTGCAACTCGGAACCCTGACGTGAATGGACACACCACGGTGTGGCAGGCAGCCCCGTTGGTCAGGATTGGGGACACAGCAGAGCCCAGGACCTCCCGGGAGGACGTTTGCGGGACCTGAGCTTCCTCATCACGGCCACCGTGGCCTCTGGTGCTTCCTCGGGGAGGTCGCTGAAGCCTGTGCTCCGGGAGCAGCAGCGGCTCAGCCAGAGGGGCAGTGCCTCCGAGCTCTCAGACACCAGCTGCTGACTGGGGAATGTGCTTCCCACCCGGAGGGAAGTGGGGGCGGAGAAGGGAGGCAGGACGGGTTCACAAACACTGGCCGTTAGCTCCCGTGCGCGTGCCGCGGACACAGGCCGAGGCCAGCGACACGCGGGCTGTGGGCACTGCACACTCACGGCACCGCTGAGGTGGATTTTGCAAACTTATTATAAACAGATTACATTCTTATCCTAATGTGGCTGTTGGCCACCTGCCCGTGAATTTTAGCCTTTAGGAGAAAACAATTGCTTGAGCTGGGTGTTCAGTACTTTTACTTTCCATACATGACTTGGGGTTCCTTTCAGTTTTCCTTCACCCCAACATACAGTGACACGCACTCACACACACACACACACACACACACACTCTCACTCACACACACTCACACACACACACATACACACTCACACACACATACACACACTCACACACACTCTCACACACACACTCTCTCACACACACACACACACACACTCTCACACACACACACACTAACACACACACACACACTCACACACACTCTCTCACACACTCACACACACACTCAAACACACACACACATACACACACTCTCTCACACACTCTTTCACACACACACAATCACACACACTCACACACACACACTCACACACTCTTTCTCACACACACACAAACACTGTCTCACTCACACACACACTCACACACACATACACACACTCACACACACTCTCACACACACTCTCACACACACACACACATGCACGCTCTCTCTCACACACACTCTCTCTCACACACACACACACATACACACTCTCTCTCACACACACACACTCACACACACACATACACACTCTCACACACACACACTCACACACACACATTCACACACACTCTCACACACACTCACACACACATATACACACTCACACACTCTCTCACACACACACACATACTTACACACACACACACACACACTCTCTCACACACTCTTTCACACACACACACTCACACACACTCACACACTCTCTCTCTCTCTCACACACACACACACACACACCCCTTCAGTCCTGCCAGTAGTGGCCCACTGACCCCCTTTCTATGTTTGCATGTTGGGAGTGCAGTACCTGCTACCATGATGGAGGCAGTATTTGGGCTTTTCAGGAAAAGTCCTTTGGGGGCCACCAAAGAGTTCACATTCACTAAATTCACTCTGGCTTTTCTTACAAACTCTTCCCCTCAAAAAAATTCTTTAATAGTCCCTCCTTCCCTCTCCCAAGGCCCACCAGGCTCCCCTTCCCTCCTGTCCGTGTTTATAGTCCCTCTCTCTCCGTGTGTGTGTGTGTGTGTGTGTGTATGTGTGTGTGTGTGTGTGAGTGTTTCTCTCTCCCTCTCTCTCTCTCTCTCTCTCTCTCTCTCTCTCTCTCTCTCTCTCTCTCCTTTTTACAAGGTCCTCCCCATTTCCCCTTAACCAGAAATGCCGTCAGCTTAGATTGCTGCCCACCGTGGCCTACAGAATCCTCCTCTAAGCAGGGAGGTGGGCACAGAATGAGTGCCCAGGCCCTCAGGCCCAGCACCAAAGGGGAGGAAACAGCTCTGTTCCCCACACACCGAGGGGGGTCTCTGCCCCAGGAGTCAGTCCCGTGGCCACTCCGGGCACCGGCCGCTTTGATCTCACGCGGCAGGGCCATGTCCTCTTGTCTCTCTGGGTAAAAAGTCCACAGGGCAGCGCAGGTGGGAGGGATTGTAGTCAGACCACAGGATGCTAAGATCGGGTTCTCTGTGCAGGTGCTGAAGACTGCCCTGGCCTGTCTGAGAGTCTGGGCCCCGCTAGGCCTGCCCTAGGTCCCAGCAGAGGCTGGCTGTCAGGGGGTTCCAGCAGCGGGTGGCCCTGGCCAGTGTGAATCTGGCCACAGACTAGCTGCTCTTACCAGTACAAACGGCCTGGCAGAGACTGTAGGTGGTTCAACAAGTGCTGAGTGAGAGGCCTAGAGGGACTCCTCTGTGGGAGAGTGAGTGTGTGTGTGCATACACACTGTGGTTATGCATATGTGAAGATGTGTGCTGTGTGAATGCATGCACACATACTGTATTAATTGTGCATGTGTGAGTGTGTGCACATGTGCGAATGCATGTACACATGCTGTGGCTATGCATGTGTGTGTATGTGTGTGTGTGCATGCATGTGTGAGTTGCATGTATGGGTGTGCATGCATGTGTGTATGCATGCATATGTGCTGGTTGTGCATGTGTGAGTGATCACATGTGCTGAACTGATTGTGCATGTGTGTGCACATGTGCTGTGAGTGTGCATATGTGAACACATGCACATGTGCTGATTGTGCATGTGTGAGTGTGCACAGGTGCTGTGAATGTGCATGAATGAGTATGCACACATGCTGTGGTTTGCATGTGCGTGCACATGTGCTATGGTTGTACGTGTGTGAATATGCACATGTGTGCACCATGTAGACATGGACACCAGGCACGTACAGCTTTCCCTCTCCCCCGGCAGCTGCACACATCTGCTCTTCACATCACAAGCAGTCGGATGGCTCTGAGTGCCAAGATGACCATACTTGGTTACATTAAGGGTGGCAGGCTGTGCCATGGTTTATTTAACGGGTTGCAGAGCATTAGATATTAGTGTTGCATCCTATCTTTGGCAAATGCAAGTGACGCCTAAATGTTTTTCTATGTTTCACTGCTCACACTTGTGTGAGACCAGCTGTGGACAAATTCTCAGAGGCAAAGTGCCCAGGTAAAGAGATAAAATGTGGTTTTGATAGATGTTGACAAATTGTCCTCCAGCGGAACTGTGCTATTCTACAAACAGGATGAATAAAAGCACCTGCTTCCAAACATCATTTCCAACGTGCCACGTGGCCACAATGGGACTGTCTGAGAGGCAAGCAGTGGGTCCTGGTGTAAATGTAATCCCCCTTTTTTTTTTCATGAATGGTATTGGGCATTTCCTCAAATGCTCAGGGGCCCTTGGTAACCCGTCCCCAGGTCTGCCCAGTTCCCATACTGTCCCATTTTCCTTTTGGTCCCTCGTGTATTTTTAGGTGACTTCATACATTAGGGATGGCTGCACTTTGTGATCTTGATTAAAATAGTTTCTCTCAGTTTGATATTTGCATTTTGAGTCTGATTGTGGTCTGTATGGTGTATAGAGAAAACATGATTGTTAAGTAGTCATTTTCAACAAGTGTTTTTCCCTTTTGGTTTTGTAGTTTGTGTATATGTTAATAAAGACATTCCTCCTCTGATGTGAAAAAAAAATAATGATCATTTTCTGATAGAACTTTCATAGCCTTATTTTTACATTTAAATATCTGAGCTATGCAGATTTTGTTCAGATATATAACTGAAGTGTTTACCCAAATTTTGCCCTGCCTATTGTCCCAATACAATCTGAGAGACCCTCTCCCCACTGATGTGAAATGCCACCTTGATCCCCTCCCCCAGGCCTGGCTGGCACATGGCCTTCTGTGGGTTCCACTCAGAGGGACAGAGCCACACGTGTGCACAGCTCAGAAGCTCAGACCAGGAAGCATCCCCAAAGGATTCCTTTTATCCATGGTTTTAAATGTAGAAAATTTGCTCCTCACTTTAAAAACATAGCCCTCCTGTTAGCTTCCCGTTCCATCCCATGTTCAGCCTTCCGCCCTCACCCGCCCCCCGCAGCAGGCCCAGTGGTGTGAGGGCGAGCAGGAAGCAGTGCAGGCATTTGGGTTGTGAGGGGAAGAAGCTGACCCGGAGTAGCTCAGAAAGACATTTCCTGGTCAACACTGGACTGGCCAAACCCGTGACATGGAAGGGCTGTGTCTCAGCCACCCCCCTTGCTCTGCCTCCCAGCCGGTCCCCTCGGCAGCCCAGGCTGCGGACGGCCACAGCGTTTCCCTCACGGGCACACTGGCTGTCGCTCTCCTCATCGACGACCAATCAGCTCCCACGTGCAAAGCCCCCTCCACACAGATCTGATCTGTGTTGCTGGGCTCCTTCTGAACCAGCGTTTACAGAGCTATCCCCTGAGAAGGTATTTAAACTGACTGAGCAGCTTCTGTATTCATTTGTCTCTGCTCCAGGTGGCACAGAGCCGCAGGGGGAGGGCTCAGAAATATGCTGGTGTTCCGTTTCCTGTGTGAGGCAGCACACCCTGAGGACGGTGTTACCCCCCCCCCCCCTTGTGAACCCTGAGTTTGTTGATGGTCACATTGGCTCCTCCACTTTGTCCCAGAATTAAGCATTTTATAGGTTTTCATCTCACCGAGCGAGAGAGAGAAAGAGAGAGAGAGAAAGTTATCAAATCCAGACCCCATGCAGAGCCAGAGACCTCTCCGTGGACCCCCCGCATAAGAGGGGGGTCCATGCCTGTCACCGGGCCAAGATGCCCACCAGCAGCTGGGAGGGTCTGCCCCAGGGCCAAGTGTGGCCCCAAGTTCCTTTGGACATAAGAGTCCTCGTATTCCTCCCATAAGGTGTGTCCCTGAGCGCCGGAGACGTGCTGTTCCAGAGGACAAAACCTGGGGCACGCCCTGATGTGACATCCATCGAATGTGCGCAGACAGCTGCCACAGCCCCCACAAACCTTATCTCTTCCAGGACACACATCGTCCCCTTCCCCAACCGTGCCATGTAATCCGAGGTTCCCAGGACCGGAGCGTGCCGGGCAGGTCACCCCTCAGGACGCCACACCGGGCACTGTCTCCGTTTCACTTGGTTAAGCCTCAGTATCACCTTTTGCATGTGTCTTGTCCTGATGGCTTTTTTTTTTTTAATCGTCTCATCGCCTTGAGATAACCATTAGAAAGAAGAAACAAAATGTGAACTTTTTTCTGTACACGTGTGTACTTCCCTTTCCCATTGGGATCGTGATCTCCAGAGTAGTTTTCGTTAAGAAATAATCTTCTATACGTGCTTAGTGTCTGTGTGGTATTTCATCTTATAAATGTACCATGATTTACTGTCAGGCGTACCGGGTGGCCACATGGGTTTTTCCTATGTAGGTGTTTTCTCTCTTTGTTCCTCACTGGGCATAGGCCCCGTTAGACAAGCGGAATTTGGAGCTTCCCCCATCACTCCTCTCACTTGGGCCCCAGGCCTTCTGGTGAACATCAGGAGACGGTGCCCAGTCTTTCTGGCCTCAGTTTCGTCTTGTCAGACTGAGCACGGTAGCAGCATTTATTCCCTGGAGTTGTTATCAAGGAAATAGTGTGCAGTTACTATTAATATCAGTATTGTTATCTACCTATTATTGGAACTGTTTCTGGTTACACTGACAGAAACTCAACTCAAGCTGGCTTCGACACAAAAAGAGAATCTATTGGCTCAGAGAATCTTCCCCAAGGGCTGGCCGCCAAGCAAAAGGCTCAGAACTCCGTCAAGGTCACCCGGACTCAGGTCTCCCTGGCTCCACTGCTGCTCTGTGTGGAGGGAGATGGTGGTGGCAGCAGCCTGCTGTGCCCCCAGCCCCCAGCCCCAGCCCCCAGCCGGCAGAACCGTGGAGAGGAGGCAGACCTCAGCGTGGACTTGGCTCCTATCTCTGGGAACTGGCGCCGGGCCCAGATGAGGGGGAGCCCCACTCTGAACTTGGGAGATTTTCTTTCCTCAAGGGAAGAGCTTTCGAGCTTTCCTGCTGTGGTGACATTGCTGACACTCCTGGGCCTGTCCTCCACTCTGCAGCCGACTTTTAGATACAGCTTTGAGCAGTGAGACAGACATACCCCCTTTCTCCCCCACACCGCCCTGGTGGATATAGATGACCCTGAGCCTCATCTGCAGGTCTGACATTCCCAGCCGTGACTCTTGTCTGACATGCTAGGCACCTTCCTGTGCTGCTCGCAGCACGGTCCTAAGGGCGGGTAGTTAACTGTCGGCATTTACCCTTGACCCTCCCGGCCTCCGAGACGAGCTTCCACACCTGGTGACAGATCTTGCAGCACCCTCCCACTCTGCCCAGCGGGCCTGCTGGATGGAATTGGATGCTTGCTTCTATTTCTGAGAGACGGACACTTGTCCTGTCCTAGTACAGGTCTGGTCACTCACTGCGGTTGTGGGGTGACACTTTGGTGTTGGGAATTATATTTTCAGTGGCCTAGAATCCATGGCCCCTTCCTTTTTGCAACTCCATGTCCCCTTGTGGCAGGCTTCCGTCATGGTGCAGCCTCCATGGGATGGGAATCCGTTCCCATTCCTTCTGTGCCCCTGCACGGACATGGGAAGGCGGGCACTCTGCTGCCCACAGCCCCTCGTCCCCTGCCCAAAGCAGTCCCCAGGGCAGCAGCCTCAGAAGCAGCGAGGCAGCCCTTTCATTCCCCAGAGAGGCACCTGGCAGCCCAAGGACTCATGTCTGGGGCTGAGCCCGCTTCTCCAGCTCAGAACCCATCTCTCCCGTGACTCCATGAGCATCTCTGCAGCACCCAATGCGCGCCCTCCCCTTCTGCCTGAGTCAGCAAGAGTCATTTCTTTTGCTGTCCAGAGCTGGCTGACATTCTGGGCTGTGCTGCAGCTGCCCGGCTTTTATAGATTTACTTGGGCTTTTTGCTTTCTCCCTCTGAAGTTTCCATCGAAACCCTTTCTGGTCACACTGGCAAGCCTCCTGCAGCATGTTCCTCTTGGATTTGGTTAGTACATACTCTTTCTGCCAGGACCCTGCTGTGCTGGGATGGATCCGGGCTGTGGTCCAGGAGACACAACTCTCCACTCTGACACCATCCACACGCCCAGATGTTCCCTCTGTATACTTCCCTCCTCCTTTCTCTTCCAAAGTCACCAATTTCAAGTGAAGGAAGGAATGAAAGCACACCTGTAACACCATTTCCTCCCCAGAACTTTAAAGCAAAGAGGAATATATTGGATTTAGACTCATCACACTTGGAAGAAAACTTAGACACCATCCTAGGTCTTTGCTCGGTGCCATCTCTGATCGATTGGTTGTGGCTGGCTAGGCTTCCCATCAGGGAGCAAGGAGAGGTGCTGTGAGGGATTTGCAATGTCTGCATGGGTGTGGTCTGGGAGTCAAAGCAGCAGAGCCCATTACTGCACTCCAGTTTACAAATGAGGGAACTACTCACACACCTGATAGATTAAATAGAAAAGGGAGCCGGAGACTAGGATGGCAGGACACACACAGGCTTGCTGCTTCCACGAAGAGGTGCGGAAGCACCTTTAAGGACAGGGGGTGGGGCTTAGGGCACTTGGCAGGTGCTGATTGGTGGTTCAGAGCTCAGGAATGTCTGGCCACAGGAGGGGTTTACCTCTGCCCATCAACTGGAGTAAGGAAGGATCTATCAACACCTATCAGCTGCCTAAAGCTATTCAGGAAAACCGGGCAGACGTGGGGATAGAATCTGAGTTGTATAGAGTCTAAGTTGCCATGCCTTTCCTACCAATGGCAATTACTTCTCCTTCATGCTGGAGTTCATCAAAGTCCACCTGCAGAAGTCAGACATGCCTCCATCTGGTGCTGATGCTGTGCTCACCCACCTGTGCACGTGACAGCAGGGCCTGAGATGAGCCGACTGGTGCCTAGGGACCAGGGTAACACTCCTCAGGGCTTCCCAAATCATGCTGATGCCTCGGGACGGGACAAGAGGTGGTGTGGAGCCCAGGAAAGGCATCCTGGCATCCAGGCGGGACCGGCCTGGAGGGCACCCTGGATCTCCCCTGGGCTTCGCACTTTGTGTTAGATTGCGGTTGAAAAACTTCAGAAACTGCTTTCCCAAGTGGAATCCAAGTGGGGAGACGACAGAGAGTTAGGGAACCTCCTCCAAATGCTAAACTCATCACACTTAAGAAGGAAGTCGGGTCCAAATCCAGACCTGGCGTGACTCCTTAGAGCCACTGTGGGAAGCTGGGGACCGAATATCCTCATCCTTCCTGCAAAAGCCAGCTCCTTCTTCCAAAATCCATCCTGCTGGACTGTCAAGGCCGGAGCCCTCAGAAAGCCGCTCACCTCACGAATGGCGAGAACCCAGCCAAAGCCGCTCCAGGGACTGGGTGGCTGCCAGTGAGCACTCACTCGGCAAGGCCAGTGCCGGGTCCCCCGTCAGGAACAGACAACTGCTGCTTTGGGGGAGGGAGTGCCTGTGGGTTGGGACTCGTTTTCAAGAGCGTCCTCCTTGGCAGTGGCCGTGGCCGTGGCCGTAGCGGGGGACAGCAGCCTGTTTTATTAAAAGCCAGTTGCTGGCAGGGAGAGCTGTCTGCCTGCTGCGTGGGCAGGGGCCCAACAGTGCTGCGGGCAATTCCAAGCCAGCACTGCGAGCTGACATCAAACCAGGAAAGAGCACGGCTGCTTTTTAGCTGATGAAGCAGTACTTTTCTTTCTTTCCCTTTAACAGTTCTCCTGCCTGGTTCCACTGGACATTTTGTGTGTGCGGGCATGCATGTGAAATTCTCTACCTGACGCCTCTGCAGTTAACAACCCTCCCCTCTGACCCTCCCCTCCCCCCCCTCCCTCTCCTGCCTCAGGCCTCAGCCCAGTCCCCCCCAACCCCCACCCCGCTCGGAACTGGGGAGGAGAGGGAGCTCAGACAGTGGCCTGAGGTTATTTAATGGGTGGGGGCGGGGAGCAAAGAGAAGTGCTTTGTTTATCTTCCGAGTCTGGAAACTACAAAATTCATCTGTTTCCAAGGAAGCCTTCGTTTGTAGGTTTCCAAATATGAAAAATAAAAGGAGGCTCACTTCAAAGAAACGAGGGAAAGCTGTTGTCTCTGAGTCCGTTGGTTTAGTATTGTTTTGTTGTTTTTAACAGGTTTGTTGAAGGTAGGCAAAGGCTCTTACTTTTTTCCTCTTCTGTTGTCTTATCAGCGAAGAGGACAAATATTTTAAGAGACTGATGGAATATGTTCCCAAAATATGTTCTCAGCTCTGCTTATTTCACACAGGTCTATGGGAAATTGGAGTTTTGTGTAAACATTTATAATTGCATTTTCTGTTTAGGTTTTAGCTGACTTTGGGAGTTTTCCATTTATGTTGTAAATTAAAATCGCTCAAATCGTCCCATTTTCAGAAATTAAAAAAAAAAATTAAGTGTGCTTCAACACAGAATTTTAAAATAATTTTTAAAGCAGTTCTAATAGGCTGGTTGGTTGTACATTTCTCTGGGTCTTTTGAAAATTTGGAGTGAACAGTGCCCATATCAGATATAACATGTTAATTTATTGGCTGCTTTCTAAACTCTCCGTGGAGTTCCCAAAGATGGTATATGTTTTGAAAAAAAATATTTTTTCCATAAATATTTGATTTTAATGGTATCTGTAATCTACCACATTATATGAATCGCTGTACTCCTCTAAGCCTAAAATCATGTAAACGAAAAATTTTTGCTATGTACATTAATATTTTATACATTCATTTTATAGGAGTTTTCAAAATCTTGGGAAAAGGTAATATATGGCACCGAGAAAAGAGTGACATAAATCATGTTAAATCCAATCTACTTTTCCCTGAACTACGCCTTTAAGGTAAAAGATATTCAAGCCATTGGATGTTTTGTTTTGTTTTTCTCCGCTCTCTGGTTACTTAAGAGAAACCAGAGGATTATCTTTATGGTGAAGGAAAGGCTATATATAGGAGGCAGTATTATTTTTAAGGAGGCTCAGGGTTCTATCAATTGGCACCGTGTTCTGCCCCTTGTATCTTTGCTGGTAAATTTAAAACACCAGTCGCAAGTGTTAACTTTCCGGCCTGTCACCGGGCCACAAAAAGACCATCCTGTGTTGCTGGGCAACGGCCCAAGGTGAGAAACAAGTAAAACAGAGAGAGGAAAACATGCAGGAGGCGGCACGCCAATGATTCCAGAGAAGATGGCTTTCCTCAAGCAGCTGCACATCTGCAAATGAGGGCGCTCCGGAACTGCCATGGTCGGTCATCTGCTTAAAGATAGATGTAGTCATAGACTTTAGTACCAAAGCCACTCAGGACCCTGGGCAGGGATGGGAAGAGCTCACAGAAACCAGTATTTCCCTGGCTAATTACCTTTTGCTGCCGGAAAGAAGGGATAACCTGTGTGGGTTTTCAGAAGGAACCCAATATCCTCTTAATGAAACACAGGCCGGCCGCAGAGAATTGTGACTGCAGTCTTGAATAATTGTGACTACGGCGATTCCTTCCAAGAAAGCAGAGGGTGGGGATTTGGCCACTAATAGAATTTTTCTTCTGCTTTCTGGAAATTCAACCAGGAAGGAAACTGTTAGCATAGGTAGCCAGATATTAATAAAGAAAGGGAGCACGATTAAGCATAATAAACTAGGGAGCTGAATGGGTAATAAGCCAGCTTCACCAAGAGGCCTGGGGTCAATGACAGAACCCTGAGTCCATAGCTGTGAGGGTTAAGTGACAAGGACTGTACTGCTGCGGTCCTTGTTGCTGCTGTCTTACATGACAAAGTGCTATCTGCTGCGCTGCCCCCAGGTACCATCTCTGGAGCCAAGAGACCAGAATTCCCCTGGGACTTATCAACTCACCCAACCATCCTGAGTCTCCCTGCTTTCATTTATAAGGTGGGGACCATACCCTCTCTCATAAGATTCTTGTTAAGACCATATGAAGCAACACATAGAAGTGCTTGGAGCACGATGATGATGATGGTGCTGCTGCTGATAACTACAATTTATTGAGCACCTCCTATTGCCAGGACCGTGGCCTCATTTTTACCTACAACTGTTTGCCTAATCCTTATAGCCATGAGCTATTAGTCCCACTTATGTTGATTGGGAAATAAGGTCCCCAAAATAATTTGTCCAAAGACACAGCTTGTAAGCGAGAGACTAGATATGGACTCCCAGGATGTGTCTGTGTTCTCATGCTTTCCAGAGAAAGCAAGTTAGTGAGGGCAGGACTGGGTTGGCACGGCATACTTCCACTGGTAAAATGGGTATAATCTGGTGTGACAGGCAGTGGGGCAGCCAGAAATCACCCTTGGCAGTGCCAACTGGCTCCAAACTAACAAGCTGTCTGAGAAAACAGGTTCCCTCTGCTAGGACACCGGGTGGATGCTAATCAGAGAATCATCCTTCCATTTCCCTGAAGGATCAGAGATTAGGGGAGGCCGCCAGGTGTACAGGTCTAAAATAACCCCTCGCTTCTATAAGGACTCCGTCTGCACTGAAGTCATTCTCTCAGGTGCAGGGAAAAAAAAAAAAAAAAAAAGCTCATGGACTTAAAATAGGAGCAGGGTCAGAAGGCCAGCTGGGCTCATGGGTGCCAAGGTTCTCAGCTGGTGTTTCCTGGTAGTTCCTGCTTGGACAGCAGGTCTCTGCCTCTCTTTTGAGCGGAGAGGGGGTGAAATGTGTGTCTGAAAAGCCCATATCCTTTGCTTCCTCTCTTCTCCATGTGTTCCTTTCATCCCTAATCTGCATTCATCTTTCCTGGCTGTCCATGTATTGTTCTGAAATACGCTGGTTACAGAAATGGAAACAGGCAATGCCGCCTCTTTCTCCCTATGTCTGTACAATGGATCCATAAAGTTTCCTTGGAATATCCCTGCGCAGAGTATAACCAGGAAGCCATCTGGGTAATTCCCATGATCCCACGGGAGGAAATGGGCTGTCCCCATGTGGGTTACGTCTATGAAAGCTGTCTCTTTGTGAAGGAGGGTGAATTTGGGCCTAAGCATCTCTGATGTATTGCCTTTTTTATAGCCTGGCTCTATTTAGGCCAATGAATTGTATTGGAGAGGGACTCATCACTGATTTACGCAATGAATTATTTCATGAAAAAGTTATTGAAATGAGTTCTGATGCAGACAAGATCGCATAAACACGTTTCTCTCATCTCCCCTCCTGGCTAGATAATCTGAAGGAAAACTCTGAAGGAGGAGAAGAGAAAGGAGACCAGTCAGGGTCCCTAGAACTGGAGGAACAGCATAGCATCAGGGTGTCTTCTACCCTCTCCCACAGGAGAAGGTGACGGAAGCCTGGCACTTCCTGCTGCCCTATACAGCACCTCAAGACGCCGAAGCAGATTCCTTCGCCCTTCCTGGTGGGCGTGGGGCTCTCCTCCCTCCCTGACAGACACCTGGACTGACTGGATGGCACCAGCAAAGGGGCTTACGTCACACAACAGCCCAGCCTGGTCTCCACAGACCTGAGATTCCCTTCCTAGACCCAGAGGCACCAAGAGGACCACTGAGGAGTCTCTTTCAGCCCCTTAGACAGCAGAGGAAGGACCAGTGAGAGCCCCAGGGGACGAATGGTATGACAAAGGATCTGAAGTTAAATTGTCATTGAGCTCACAGCCCACTACCCTAGGTCAGGACCTGCTTGCTAAAGCTGAATAGGCTGATAGCCTGCTTAAGAAATAAAAATAAGGGGGGAAGAGATCAACCAATGAACTCATACGCATATATGCAGTTAGAAACAGACGACATATGCATATACGCGTTTAGAAACAGACGACAGGGTGGTGAAGGCCTGGGGGTGGGAGAAACATGGGAGAGGGCAATGGGGGGAAAAGGGGACACACGTAATACTTCCAACAATGAAGATTTAAAAGAAAGAAAGAAGAAAAATTGAAATAGGACCCTAACATAAAAAGCAAGGTGATGTCCAGATACAATTTTAAAAAATACTCCCTAACTAGTTTGGCTCAGTGGATAGAGCATCGGCATGTGGACTAAAGGGTCCTGGGTTTGATTCCAGTCAAGGGCATGTACCTTAGTTTCGGGCATATCCCAAGTAGAGGCAACTGATCAATATTTCTATCTCATCGATGTTTCTAACTCTCTATCCCTCTCCCTTCCTCTCTGTAAAAAAATCAATACAATATATTAATATATATATATATATATATATATATATATATATATATATATATATATATATTAGTCCCAGTGGTGTAGTCCAGTGGTTGGCACATTGGCTGCTACACCGAAGGGTCACAGGTTTGAATCCCGGTCAAAGGCATGTACCTGGGTTGCAGGTGGATCCCCAGCCCCGGTCAAGGTATTTGCAGGAGGCAACCAATCCTCTCACATCAATGTCTCTCTCTCTCTCTACCTCCTCCCTTCTATTCTCTCTAAAAATCAATGGGGAAAATATCATCAGGTGAGGATTAACAAAAAAAGTATACATTATACCAAGAACCAGGAAAATAACTTAAATGTGAGAAAATAACCAGCTGACACCAACCCAAGACATGGAAGTATTTGAAAAGGCTTCAAAGCAGCCATCACAAAAATGGATCAGAAAGCGATTCAAATTCTCCTAAAACAAATGAAAATGTAGAAAAATCTCAGGAAAGAAAACGGTTATTGGAGAAAAATCAAATGGAAATTATAAAACTGAAAAATGCAATAACATCAAACAACCTCATTGGATGAGCTCAATAGTACAACGGATATGACAGAAGATAGAATCAATGAAATTAGGGGGAAAACAGTAGAAACCACGGATTCTGAATAACAGAGAGAAAATAGACTGAAAAAATTATCTACTGTAAGTGAGGACTTTGAATAACAAATTAGTGTCATTAACCACACTGGAGAAGGGTTGTTAATCAACTTAAGAGAACTAATAGTTTTAAATAGTGACAACTAATTGAAAACAATTTAAAAGATACCGTGAATAACAACATAAAAAATGCAGGGAATAAATGGGGCACAGAAGACTGTCAGCATGGTGAAAACACTCTATAAAACCATAATGGTGGATATATGTTGGTATACATTGTCCAAACCCATAGAATGGACACACCATGAGTGAACCCTAATGTACCCATGGACTTGGAGTGATATGACGTGTCAGTGTAAGTTCATAAGTTGTAACCAATGTATCTCTTGGTGGTGGAAGATGGTCACGGAGCAGGCTGTGCATGTGCGGGGGCAGGGAGTATAAGGGAAATCTCTGTTCCTCTCAACTTGGCTATAAACCTATATCTGCTCTAAAAGGTCTATTAAAAATACAGAGAAATAAGTCCAATTAAATTTAATTGAAAACTGTGTGAGTATTATTGAGAGAAATTCTCTCCAAATTGATGTATAGAACCAGTGGAATTTTAATACAAATTTCAGTAGAATTTTATTTTAAAAATAAACTTTATTTTATAATTTACTTAGAAAATTTTAGGACCAAAACAATCTGAGTAAGAACATTTGTCGAGACTAATTCTGAAGCATTAGTGAATAAGACAGTGTGAGATTTGTATAAGCCAGACAAAGTGACAGAAGAGAAAGACTGAAGTCTGTGGTGAGGACACTGCCATGCAGGGAGGACGGAATGTGTATTTTTTCTTTTCCCATAAACTCTGCTGAGTTAATTAGACATTCACATTTAAAAACAAATCCTGGCCCTACCTCACGCCAGACACAAAAATCAAACTGGGTAGATAGTGGATGTAAATGTGAAAGCTAAATTAGCACTTCCCAATGATAGCATAAGAGAATAATTGCATGATCTTGGACATGAAAACAATTTTCTCAAATCCAGTACAAAAAGCACTAATTCCAAAGGAAAAAGGTAAATTGGACTTCATTAAAACTAAAACCTTTTGTCCATCAAAAGACACCGTTAAGAGGGTTAAAAGGTAAGCCACAGTGGGAGAAGACATTTGTAAATCCTAAGTTTGGTAAAAGACTCATCTCTAGAATGTTTAAAATTTTTTACTTGCATCATTAATAACCCAATAGAAAAAAAATGAGCAAAAGTCTTGACCAAGCACTTCACAACAGAGGTGAGAAAGTTTGGCAGTAAATGTGAGCAGGGGTGCAAAGTAAAGTCACAAGGAGACAGGACTCCACACCCACCACGCGGCCAATAATGAATAGACTAATCATCCCAAACGCTGGAGAGGAGGTAGGCCACCGCCACGGCCGTCCACCAACCCGCAGGGCGTAAATGGGTACAATCACTTTGGAGGATTGTTCGGCAGAACTTCCTGCAGCTGAGCATTGCATATCGTGACTCAGTAATTCCACACCCAACTGAAACATCCGTACGTGCAATGGAGACCTGTATACACTGCATGTAGCTGCCTACGTAGCCAAAGCCCAGAACAAGCCATATTTCCAGCAACAGGGGAAGAGAGAAATATGTTGCTAACTTAGCAGTGATATTGAACAGTAACACAACACACAGCAACACAGAACTGAAATCTTCATGGTCAGTGAAAGAAACCAGACAACCAAGAAGTACACTGGACAGTTCTATCTTCATGAAGTTCAAGAACAGACCAAGCTCATCCATGAGGACAGAAGTCAAGGTGTAGTTATTTGGGGAACGTGACTGGAAGGAGGCACAGGGGGCTGCTGGGAGAAAGGAATGTCCTATTTGTGACCTGGCTAGTGAATTTGCGGGTTTGGACCTTATGCGAAAATCTGTCAAGCTCTCCTGCTTCTCATTTGTACTCTTTTCTTGTTTTACTTCAATCGTTTACTTAAAAGCACATACTTGGGTTTGCAAAGTGGAAAACAACCACAAAGTTCTCGTTACATCACAAAGAGTATTTTATAGGGTGTTCAAAACCATTAAAACCAAGATGTCCTCTCACTCTGAGCCAAAAAAGAAACAAATTAATCCAAAAGGAAGTGGGTTCACAAATGACTTGCTCATAGACAGTCTGCACCGAGTGTCCCATTCTCTTCCATCCTTCCTTTCAGCAGCTGGCCTGCTCCCCAGTCAGCCCACTGAGCCCTGATTCCAGCCTCTCAGCCCTCACACTGGTCCTCCCAGCTGTTCAGCCAGCTCCTTGACCAGGGACAAGGCAGGCTGGACACTGTCAGCCTTCCCTTGTTGGGACACTGGTGACCTGTGTTGTCACCCCTTGCCTATTCCCCATGGCATATAGAATTGGGTGCAGAATATATATATATATATATATATATATATATATATATATATATATATATATATATATTTCCTCTCCCTCTCTCTAAAATATCTAGAGAATTTTTGCTGAGGTACCAAAGATCCTAGAAGCCTCTACTGAGCAACGTGGCTAATATCATCTTGGCCTTTTTAATGAGAAAGGGGCTCTAATTTGGAAGGTGTCTCTGGTGAGAAGAGCCCTTAAACCTAGAAACCAGATATATTCTATTGTGAGAGGCTTAGGGCTTTCTAGTCCCAACTCCCACTGACCAGCAGGTGAGAAGTGTTGGTATAGCCAGCTGGACATTTTCAGAACCATCTTTGTGCAGGCACCACGATGTATTGCTCCTTCTGGAGTAGTTGCTGAAGTTCCGTGAGGGTGGGTGGGGCCTTGGAGAACACCCAGCACAGGCTCCGGTTGCCAAGGAGGACACCCAGGCCTGGGAGGGAACAGATTTGCAACTTGAGCAGCAAAAGCACAGAGAAACCTGGGGTTTGAGGATAGAGCAAGGCCCGTTGATACAGAGTTAGCGGTCACCTCCTCCCGTTGGTGCCTTTGCTTTACTTCTGCTATCAAAGTTAGGTTCCACCGCCTCCCGAGGAGGAGGAGGGCTGTCTGCACTGCCTGACGGAGCCAATGGCTCCCAGCACCCCCCCTGGGGTGGGCAGAGGAGAGAGGCGGCTGTGGGGAAGGGCCAGTCCAGAAAAACACTCATCCTTGTGCCCTCTCGCAGAGCACGCAGGGAGGAGTAAGGACCTTGGCCTCTGGAAGTGCATGGTTCAAGGCCCACCTGCACCTCTTAACTTCTCCGGACCCCAGTTTCCATTCCCCTGAAGCAGGGATGGTGGTTATGACCACTGTGTGGGGCTGCTGGGAGCAGCAAATAGCAAGTGAAGGGCTCTGAACAATACCGGGGTAACAAGCACTGCGCGTGGTGAGGGTAGGTGACACTCAAAAAGGCAGGGCCATTCTCCCCATTCCTTAGATGAGAAAAGGAGGCAAAGGCGGTTCTTGGTACTTGCCCATGAGGCAGAGGCTGTCAATTGCCCGAGCTAAGCACTACTTGGCCCCTAGGAAGGACCACCTGGGTGGGCAGAGAAAGGAAAGGAGAATCTTATCATGCAGCCCTGATTGGGCGTGGAAGAGAAGATAAAGGAAGAGCAATGTCACCCCTAGACTGTTGGCCTCTAGTGACAATTTTGAACAGCACCGGCCTGGGCAGGGGCTGAACGACAGCCTCTCTGAGGAAGGGTAGGGGCAGCCTGAGGTGCTCTAGCAGCTGGGTAGTCTTCCTCTGGAAACCATTCCCCCTGGTGAAGGTCCACTGTTAGAGAGCCATTTCTTTGGCTTAAATGTGGATCTCTATTACAAAGCAGAGTCCTTGCTCACAGAGAAAACGAGTAATTCTCCATTCCTAACTCTGAGTTGCATGTAAGTGGGTTTTAAAGAAGCCAGGGGAGAAAGCTTTAAGGTTGCCTCATGTCTGAAAGCAAATAGCAATGAGAACACAGCTACAGAGACCACTTGGTTTTCTGGGCCAGCCCCATTTCAGACGTGCTGTGCTAAGTGGCTCCTGATTTTGCCTCCTCTCTGTCTCCTCTGCATCTCTGCGCATTCCCGTGAAGCACTTTACAGACGGGAAACAGAGGCCACTCCTGTTCCAGGGAGCAGAGCAGCAGGTGGGGGCTCCTGGGCCCAGAGGCATGGGACTGACGGGGATTGGGGACCAGGAGGGAAGGGAAGGGGCCCCTGGAGACCAGGCCGATGGATGTGAGAACGGTCTGCCCACTGGAGAGCTGGGATGGGTGAGCTGCATGCTGGCTGGCACATATATCTGGTTAGCAACTCTGACTGGTGTAGTGAATGGGGTTCCAGCCTCAGAGCCTTGTCTTTGCTTGGCCAGACGCCATGGGCACCTCAGCTCTCAGCAGTCACTCCTCAGACAGACCTGCAGCACCGCACGGTCGCCCTCTGCCTTGCACCCTAATTTTCATCAGTGCTTCTGATGGGCTCTGTCTGCAGTTGGTCCCCATTATTAGCAGACCGTTCTTCTTTGTTCAATGTCACAGTCTCCTAGCACCTGAAGCAGTACCCGGCGTGGGGCAGGTGTTCAGTAGCCCACTGAGTATAGGGGAATGGGTGGGTGGGTAAATGGGTAGATGATGAGAAAAGTGAGCCATTTCTCCTGTCACACCCCACACTGTGGGAGGTTTCAGAGGGGCATGCACTGCCCAATTCCAACCACTCTGTCCTTAGGAACAGGTTACGTGGGCCCTTCTGCAAAGGCTTCATGGGACCTGACGTACCTAAAAGACAAACATGTGGCAACGAAACTCATTTGTGTGGCCAAGAAGCTATTCGGGCATGGCGTTATGCTTCGTTTTAACGGAGTGACATTTCAAATATGTGATTGTGTTCATCTGCAGCATTTCTGCGTTTGCTTCCAAGGCGTGGCATGATTTTTTTTTTTTATTTTTTTTTTAAGAGACTAAAGGAAGGAGAGCAGCTCTCCCAATAAAGTTGACACCAATGGCAATAGTTTCCGGAGCTCTTGCCATGTGCTGAGCGCCATCGCAGGAACCTGACAGGCATTATCGCACGTAATCCTCACAGCAGCCCCTCCCAGACAAGAGGGAACCAAGGCCTCATCAGCTGCTGTTCCACCCTCACAGCCTCTTTTCCTTCCGGTCATAGAGGGGAGGGTCCGGTAGGGGACAGGAGGAGGGGGCACTCAGGACGGGCAGTCAGACTCACCCAGGATGCCCCAGGCAACCCTTTGGCAATGTGACAGGTCACCCTCCTTTGCTCTTTATAAGATGGGAGGGCCATCCTGAAAATGTGGGTCAGGGGGCCCACATGTTGGGAAATCTGTCTTGTTCTGGGGCAGCTTGGGAGTTGGCCCAGCCCATGTGGGTCCAGCTCTGGCTTGGTGTGCTCAGCAAACCAGATGCAAAGAGGCCGCGCCACCATGCCCCCACCTCCCTCCCTATCGCATTCCCTCCCCCAGTAGCGCCCGCACAGGCCCATTTCCACATCGGCCAGGGGGTTTGTGAGATGTTCTAGGGCCAGAAAAACAAAGGCAACCCGGTCCAGCCTCCAATGCATGGAGACTTATTTAGAACTGTCCTCAGATCGGAGTTCTCGGCCTCCTGCTTTGGTTTATGTGGCCTTGTGAAAGACATATGCAATAAACCCAGGGCTCTCTAGTGTTTTACGTAATTTTGAGTCTGCTAATGCCAGACTCTATGAGGGGCGTGAATAACATACCAATGACTCAGACGAGGAGGGACTGCAGTTGTGGGGGTATGGGGAGCACGGAGGAGGTTCCAATGCATCCTTAGGGGCAGGAGAAGACCCCCAGGCTGGGGTAGGAATGGCAGAGGAGCAGACAGCCTGTGGCAGTTTATTTTATGCTTCCACTCGCCTGGTGTGTGTCCGGGTGTTTCCAGAGAGATTAGATGTGGATCAGTGACTGAGGGAAGCACGTGGCCTCCTCAGTGTGTGGCCATCACCTAGCCAACCCAACTAGAATGAAGGCAGCCAACGCATGAATCTGCTCTGTGCTGCAGCCACCACAGCCATCCTCTGCCCCCCGATGTGACCCCCAGTTCTGGGCCTTTCAAACTCAGATGGACATGATGCCATCAAGCCTCTAACTCAGTTCTGTGGACGAGGCGGGACTCCAGCACCCACTTTTCTGAGCCTCCAGCCAGCAGACAGCTGGCCAGGAGCTTCTCAGTCTCTATGACCATGTGAGCCAATACCTAAAAAATAGAATAAAGCCCTTCACATGCACCGATATGTATCTGTTGGGTGGAGCGAAATGCATCCCACCGTCAGCAAAGGGGCCAGAACACTCGAGGTCCCGGCCTCATCAGGGATCTGAAGGGAATCGAGGGGCAGGGACCAAAGGAATAAGGGCAGCAGCTGTCCCGGAAGAGGCCAGCCTCCTCCCACACGCCATTCCTGATCTGGAGCACAAGTGACCCTGGAAAGGCAGGCAAGCCAGGATGGATGGTGGGCCAGTCCTCCGTCCGTCCGTCCTGTGTGTAAACGTCTCTCTGGGTGGGTGACAGTAGGCAGGGGACTCATGCTGGGTGGCCTCTTTCTCCTTTCAGACCTCCCGAGCCACCCCTGGGGGGCTGGGCGGAGAGAGCCCTGCTCAGCAACTGTGAGTGCACAGACCTCTGCACCCGTGTTTATTTTTAAGGCCATTTCAGTCGCTGGCCCAGTTGGTGGCCAGACACCGAGCCTGCCCTTGGGTGTAGCTAACAGGGCCAATGGACCGGTGCTGCGGCAGAGGCTTGGGCTGCAGACAATGGAGGCTTTGATGCCAAGCCTGGGATTACAGGAAGACTCTTTGCCCAACTCATACTCTTACCCAACAAGCCAGTGAGACACGTGATGTCTGGAGGTCAAACGCCTTGATGTCTGTTCCCTCTTGCATTTGATTGAGCCCCGTGGAGGCCACAGCCTCAGGCTGTCAACTTTGCACTCTATTTGAAGGGCTTTTCTGGCTATGTGAGTGGCCCCAATGCCACGCCTCCACTGACTTTAAAATCACCTCTATCTTCCACCAGGTGTGAGATGCACGAGAAAAGACAGGGTGGCTTTAATGTCCAGACACAGTTATCATCCAGGGGGAAGCTCCGACCATCACTGCGGAATATGATCGGCTCACGGGAGCAGCCTTCCCCCCGGTGTGAGCCCTTGGCCTGCAGTCGGTGTGGGGAAAGGCAGAGCCGTTTCCTGCCCCTGCACGTTTCCCTCTTGTTCATTGTTCCGTTTAGAAGTCTGGGAAGACAGAGATGGCTCCGAACCCTCTGTTCTCGGGCCTGGTGACAAATTATCCCCATTCATTGCCCACTGCACCCCGACCTGCTGGGTGCAGACCCATTGGATGGAATAGGAACCTCCAGGGGGCTGTGCCCCCGGACCCTGATTCGACCACCTCTGAGTCCTCTCTTGCTTACTTCTCCAGTGACAGTGTGGGAAGTGGGAGCTGCCAAGAGGGGAGAAGCTAATCGACTGGCCAGGAGCTCTGCAGGCATCCTCTCCCAGGCAAATGCTTTTGCTCTTTGGAAAGCTCCCACTTCAGGGGGGAGAAGGGGACCAAGGGTTGCTCTGGATGGTGCCATGATCCCAAAGCCAGAGCCGTCGGGGGGCGTGCAGGACCCCAAACTCATTCCGGAGAGAGGCCTGAGGGGGGTGTGAATGAGGGGAGAGGAAGGATAGGGGGTCAGGGCACAGCCCACCTGGATGGCCTCCCACGGTTACCCAGCTTGCACTCTTGCCCTTGGCTCACACTGACCCCACGGGGAGATGCTAAGCATAACTGGACAGATGGCAGTGGGGAGGGAGCAGACAAGGGGGCTGATAGTATCAATAACTAGTGCCTTTCGAACTTCCTGATAAGGAAGAAAAACAGAGAGGCAGCAGCTCCTATTGCCACTGAGAAAATATGCCAATTCTTCAGGGAACTTCTTTTTTCCTGGCAACAATTCTTAGAAGAAATTATGGGGCAGACACCCCAGGGGGACCTCCTTATGTTGGGGAAGAGGCTACTTGGCTTGTGGGGCTTGGAAACGCCAGTCATGCCCTCAGCAGAGGGCCAGGCCAGGCCGCCATGTGGCCCAGGGCCAGGAGGAAGGTGCTGTGGGTGATCAGAGGATGCCTGTGTAGGAGGGAGAGGCTAGGGAGGTGCCCCCAGACTTGAAGTGGAGGTCAGGGCTATGACAGACACGTACCTGTCACTTCACCATTTACACTGCTTCCCTCATCCAAAGGGCCTTTGCTGGTCCTTAGGGACAACCACCAATGGGGAGCCAGGAAGACAGGGCTTGCTCCTTAGCCTGGGCCAGCTGAAAGCGGGGAGCTGTCGCAGTCAGAATAAGTGGTCAGCATTGCACCAAAGCCAAGAGAGCAGCCCTGGGCCTCTGGTAGAAATGGGGCCGCATGAGATTTGAGGACTGAGCTCAGGCTTCTGGAGGCTCTGGGTCCTAGAGCAGGTCAAGGCTGTGTCAACCAATGGTGGTTGCTGCCAATTCAAATGCCAATTGGAATCTCCAATTTGGGGTGCGGTAAAAATGGAAACTTTATTCCGTGCCAACAGCTCCACAGTAACACAGCATGGCTGTGAAAATCACCACTGTGAAACATCTCAACGGACCATGATGCTGCAGCTCCACTCAGCAATGTCACCTCCAGGATGGTGTTTCAGCCTCAGTCACAGAAAGGCAGTCTACACTCCTCATGGAAAGTGCACATCCTGAGCCCTGGGGAGCTGGTTTATATAGACTAAAGCCCCCGCCCCTGGTCCCTGATTGGTCAGAATACAGCCATTGGTCAGAACAGACCCACTCCAGTTGGTCAGAATTATACAGCTTCTTGGGGAGAGCTTTAGTCCTATTGGTTGAAATAGGATTCCAGGAACTCCTTTATAAGGGCTGGTTGGCTCAGATGGCAGAAACACAGGGCAGCCAGGCAGGCAGTTCAATGCACACTGGTTATGGCAAGGCCACTGAGCAGTTTGTGTGGGAGACAATGCAGAAATGGCTGCTAGGCTCTGCTTTCTTTTTTTCTCTTTTTTTCTTTGAGCCACGTTAGCCACCAGAAGCCCTTCCTACCTTCTTACTCTACAGGGTTCACAGCTGAGAAAGTGATGACTGAGAGAAAAAGAAAAGAAAAGAGGGAATGGAAGAGATGGGGAAGAAGAAAAAAGAGGAGAGGAGAATGGGGGAAAGGGGAGATAAAGAAAGAAGAGGTGGGGAAGGGAGGGGGAGAAGGTGGAGAGGAAGAGATGGTGGAGGGGAAGAGAGGTGGAGGGGGAGGGGAGGAAGAGGAGGTAAGAGAAGCAGGGAGAGGAGGGAAGGGGAGGGGGAGGGGAGGCAGAAAGAAATGGAAAGCTGAGAGGATACAGAACAGGACTGGAGGCCAATGAAACAGCGGTCAGGAAAAGAGGCAAGGCCAAGATGGACTGGGAGTTCTCTGTTCTGCTGTCTGGCTAGAGCTATGTCAGAGGCCCCATAAACTAATCTGGAAAGGTTGGGGAATGCTCACCCAGTGAGACACCTCAGGAGCTGGCTTCCCTGACACCAAGTTGGCAGTGAGGGAAGGTGGGAGCAGCTGGAGAAGCGGTCTAGGACAGCGTTTTTCAACCTGTCAAGATGTTGCCTGGTGTGCCGTAGGTGCAGACAAGACAAGAATTTTATAATTTTTCACTATTTTGTTTACTTAATATTTCATAATAAAGTAATTATAAAATACTTTCTTTGTTTTTATTTGATTTCTATTCAAGAGAATTACTTTATATATAGTCAGTATAGGCACAGAGTTAATTTTTTTAACATTTTCTAATGGTGGTGTGCCTCGTGATTTTTTTCATGAAACAAGTGTGCCTTTGCCCAAAAAAGGTTGAAAAACACTGGTCTAGGAAGCGGTCTGGGAAGGGTGTTCCTAGGGACACAGACTGGGCCGAAGAGACTCTAAAAGCTGTGGGCATTGTCCTGCCACAGCCATGACTCAGCGGCTCTTCCACCCCCTCCACTCCTAAACAGGCCCCCCAGTATGGGGGGAGGAAGGAAGGGAAATAGCAGACCAAAGAGTTAAGTAGGGACTGGGAGGTGGAGGGCTAGGATCTATCACCAGGAGGGGGCATGCTCCTGGTGAAGCTCCCCCTCCTCCTCCCCCCTCCAGCTGGGAGACCTGAGACATCTGTGTGAGTTCTTAGCGCTTCCTGGGATTCCCCAGGAGTCAGCTCCCTGCCCCCACAGAGCTGTTATGTACCCCGACCCACCACCCAGGACAGGAGGCTCTGGGTCAAAGGAAAGGCAGAGATGCTTCAGGGGACAGAAAGCATCTTAAAAGATGCTTCATTTGACTCCTGCGAGATGTCAGGAAGATGCTCTACCCAATGGAGACCATTGCAGACACGGAAGGAATCAGTGCCTTGATCACAGGTTGAGTGTTTTATGGAGTCTCTCACCTGTCTCCCCTGTTTTCCACTTCTCTACTGAATTTAGAGCAAACCAGAAAGTTGGAAGTTGATTTAAGTTTTTAAATATATGAACCACTGTTTATTATTTGAGTCTGAGTAAGAAACTAATTTTTTTTACATTTTGATTCTCAACGTTTTATAGAAAATTATAAATTTTTTCAGAAAAAAAAATGTCTAGGTCTACTGGGCGTAGCATTTTATACCTACTTCCAAATTCCCCCAAGGTTTCAGGTTTAGGGTTTGCCAATTGTATCTACAGCTAAGCATTTTCCTGCTACAGCCATGACTCAGCGGCTTCAGGATAAATTTAGCTGTGAGTTCTCTTCAAAGATTCAGATTTTGCCCTTGACACATGCCTTTAACGGCTGCGTCACCTCCTTCACATCTGCTCAGTGATGTCCCAATTCTATTGAGTCATGGGGGAACCACAGGCTGCAAATGGCCTAAGAGCCCCCGGTGAGTGGGCTGAGCGTCACCTGCCGTGTGACTCAGCAGCCAACAGATGCCATCATGGAAGAGCGGAGACAACAGAAGGGCAGCTTGTCCACAGGAAAACAGGATGACAGGCTTATTTTACGGTTTCAGTGGTATGTCGCTGGTCAGGTGTCGATTGTCATACTCCCCAAACAAGCTGGTCAAAATGGACCCAAACAAGTTGGTCAAAAAGGGAACTGCTGTTTCCTTGGGCGACCCAGGTCAAGGCTGGTCAGGAAAAGGCAGAGCAACTGGGTGCGATGGGCCCTCAGTCAGGGCCAGTGCGCTGCCTGGCCTCTTCTGCCCACAGAGGACGCTCCTCTGTGTGGGAGCTGAGTGACACACGGCCCAGGTCGAGCCTGTTCCCGCCACTGCAGGTTCCTCTGCAACAAGTGCAGGCTCGCTGGCAGTTGTGCAAAAGGGGAAGTCTCAGCAGAGACCTAACCCTCCCCTCTGGGCAGCCCTGCACGTGGGGTGAGTGACGGGGAGCCTGCCACCCAAGACCATTGACTGCAGAGCTGAGACAGCAAGAGTCGGAGCATCTGGAAGGTCAGGGAAATCCCAGCTCCAGGGAGCTCTGTCTGTGTGTCATCGTGGCCAGTGAGTGGAGGAAAAACGTTTGGCACAGCTTATCTTTCACAAACACACAGAGGAGAGTGCCAGCTAATCACCATGCTCGTGTGGCCAATGTGGCACTCCCTCTTCCCAGGGTCACATGCTGGGAAGGAGGAGGTCCCCGGCCTTGGTGAGGCCTAGAGAGCAAGGCCAACCCCTCTAGACAGATGCTGTGGGCCTCTCTGCAGCTGAAACTGGCTTGGGGAGTGCCTGGTCTGAAGGGAGTCCAGGACGGGTGGCCGGTGCACTGTCAGCCCCCAAAAGAGGCTGGCCTGGCTGGTTGTCACCAGGCTGGGGTTCCGGTGAGGCCCTCCAGGAGGTTGAGCTTTGCAAGCCACGTCTGAAGATCCCCCATTGAATTCCTTTTCTTCTATCCTTGTCTCAAAGTCTGGGTTCTCCACCTGGTCCTCTGGCAGCCCAGGGACTTGGCACCATCCTAGGGGATCAAGCCTCCTGCCTCTCTCCTGCTTGGCCTCCCTCCCTTGCACAGTCTCTACCTCTCTCTCCATAGTTACGTTTTGGGTCTCCTCACTGGAGGAGCTTGTTTTCTGGTTCTTTCTTTTGTTTTTGTAGTGTAAATAGTTTACTTGCTCTTAAATAATGAAAAGATCAGAAAAGTAACATGAACTGCTTACATAACATTTCTCGTATTTCATAAAATTTCTAATATTGCCAAGAAGCAGGTCCATTAAGAGACAAACAGAAAGGAACATGCCAACATTGCTGCTATTTGTGGATTACTAAACAGGCGATTATTTTAACATATGCTCATCAGCATGAGCTTTGGGAAACAGCTGCTTGTGGAAAAGGCCCAACTATGTGTATAGTTGTATAGAAGGCAAGTCCTCAGTCATTGGGGCTGTGACCTCTGAGAATCCAATGAAAATGACTCACCATTACCTAAAAAAATGCACAAAAATAAAACCATAAATCACACAGGTTTTGGATGCTGGTGACAACTTGAATCCAAGTTAAGAGCCCATGGCCCATGTACACGTCAGAATTCCCCACGTCCACATGGAGCTTTCCAGCAACAAGTGGGAAGTGAGCCCTCAGGTCAGCTCCTACTTTTCAAGAATATAATAAAAGTCCTGGATTTCCCCCCCTAAAATGAACATATCCAAATTCCTCTAAAGCTGAGTCTTCATTTTCAGAAGTTTCAGATTCCTCCTAGAGCCCCTTCATGAAAATTCAATTCTGTTTTCTGGTGACATTAACTATGAACTATGAGTGTAAGCACCTGCACCCTGAAGCCATAGTTTGGGGTCTCCTCCCCTATTTCCCCCTAGGTTCCCGACCCCCCCATCCCCATCCCTCACCCTCCCCTGCCTTGGGTGTCCTGGCTCACTCTGTGGTTCCTCACTGTGACTCCTAGGGGTCAAGGCGACAGATACCCAGTACCTCCTGCCAATTTTGAATGGGACTCATGGAATAAGGGATTCTGGGTCTCTTTTTCAATACACATTTGGGTCTCTCCCCTCCTACCCACCCCGTCCCCCTGCACACACACAGGTTAAAACAGGTTGAGCAGTACAAAACGTGGTTGAATCAAAGTTTGCTTATTGGGTCAGAAACATAACAGAACTGGGAGAAGCGCGACTGATAAAACTCTGGAAACACCAAAAAGAGTGAGAAATTTTCATCTGTGAAGATGGTGGCTGTGAGAGCATACAATATCAAGGAAACCATGAAGGCTATCAGTAGCTCACACTGGGGTTTGCTTACCGAAACTGAAACTACTGAAATTAAGGGGCCTGCAAAAAAAAGAAAGAGACAGCATCTTCTATTGGCTTTGACACTAATTTGTGTAGTGGGCAAAGGAAACATAGGGGCCTCATTATCCAGAGACATCATGTAAGTCAAAGACGCAAATAGGTTCAAGAAAGTTTAGAAATCACTGAAGGAAATAAAAGAAGACCTGAATGAAAGAAAGGACATCTTCTGTTTGGGTAGATGTCACTTCTACAGATTCAACATAATACAGAATGAAAAAGTCTGTTCTCAAATTCAGCTGAAGCTCAAGTGCTCCAAATAACCAAAATAATCTTGAAAAAGAAGGCACAGAATGTACACTTCTCTATTTCAAAACTTACTGCCAACCTACAGCAATCCAAGCAGTGTGGTACTAGCATAAGAAGAGATAGAGGGGTCAATGAAATAGAAAAGAGAGTCGGGAAAGTAATCTCATACATTGATGATGAATTGATTTAGACAAGGGTGCCAAGTCCCAGCGGGAAAAGAACAGTCTCTTCAACAAATGGTGCTGGGACAACTGGAAAACTACATGCAGAAGGTGACATTGAACTTCTACCTCAAACCACATGCAAAATTAAGTCAAAATGGATTAATGGCCTTAACACAAAGGCTAAAGCCATGCAATTTGTAGAATAAACCACAGGGGCAAATTTTCATGACTTCAATAGGCTCTTGGATTTGAGATTAAATGCATAGGCAACAAAAGGAAAAATTGGTAAATTAGACATCAAAATTAAAAACTTGTGCACCAAGGGATATTATCAAGAAAGTTAAACAAATCTATGGAATGGGAGAAAATATTTGCAAATCATATATATCTAATAAGGATTTAATATCCAGAATGCATAAACTACTCCTATAATTCAACAACAGAAAGACAAACAACTCAATTTAAAAATGTGCAAAGAATTTAAATAGACATTTCTCTAAAGAGGATATAAACTGACCAACACACACATAAAAAGTTGTTCAAAATCATTAGTTGTTAGAGACGTGCAAATCAAAACATAATGACAATGACATGCCACTTTACACCCCTCCCCCCCCCCCCCCGATGGCAATAATAATGATTAACAAATGGGAAATGAGCGTTGGAGATGAAGTGGTGAAATGAGATTTCTGATCAGTGCTGGTGGGGATGTAAGATGGTGCAGCTGCTATAGAAAACTGTTCAGTGGTTCCTCAAAAAGCAAAACATAGAATTACCATATGACTCAGCAATTTCACTCCTAGATATATACCCCAAAGAGTTGAAATCAGGGACTCAAATAGATTCTTGGATGTCAGTGAAGCATTATTCACAATAGTAAAAGATGGAAATAATTCAAGTGTCCATCAGCAGATGACTAAATAAACACAATGTGATGAATATATACAATGGGAAATTATTCAGCTTTATACATGCTACAACATAGATGAACCTTGAAAACACTGTGTTTATTGAAATGAACCAGACATGCCCTGGCTGGGGAAGCTCAGCTGATTAGAGCATTGTCCCAATACACCAAGGCTGCAGGTTTGATCCCCAGGCAGGGCATATACAAAAATCAACCAATGAATGTATAAATAAGTAAAACAATAAATCAATGCCAATCTCTTTCTCTCTAAATAAATAAATTAATTAATTAATTGATTACAATTTTTAAATTAAATAAAAATAAAAGATCCAGACACAAAAGGACAAAGATTGTTGACACCACTTAGATGAGTTCCCCAGAATAGGAGAACTCACAGGGACAGAAAGCAGAATGGTGGTTACCAGGGGTTGGGGGAGGAGGAGTTGAGTTGAGTGTTTAATGGGCAGAGTTTCTGTTTGAGGTGATGAAAAGTTGTGGAAATAGAGGCAGTGATTGCATAACACAATGTACTTAATGTCACTGAGCAGAAAGCTTTCTTAAAGAAAGATTCAGAGAACTGTGTAGGTTATAGAAAACATGGTGGGATCAACCCCGGCCTTTGTAAAGCTTCATCCCACACCAGTATGAGTGACAGTCCCACCCACGGAGGTGGCCCTGGACTTTGTGTGACTGGGTGAGGGTGGCATTGGTTCTTTAGGGATCAGTTCTCAGTGCCACCAGATGTGGTGACTGCAGACATCCCTCAGGCAAAGTGGAATGCCAGTGCATTTCTGGCAAGTGCAGAGCTGTGGCCCCGGGTGTTGCTCCAAGAGGGACAGTCCTCCAGGCACAAAATAGTCACCTTTTTGAGGAATAGCCACAAGGAAACTGTATTCTACTAGAGGCCCGATGCCTGAAACTCATACACGGGGCAGGGGTTCTCTCAGCCCAGCCTATAAGCTCTCTAATCCAGGACCCCTCAGGGGATGTTTAACTCTCAATCCTGGACTGCTGGCTCCTAATCACTTACCTGACTGCCTGCCAGGTTGCCCCTAACTGCCCCCCTTGCCAGCCTGGTCACACAATGCAGCCTGCTGGTTCATTCATTTGGTCATCCCTCACTAAACCCCCTGCCAGCCTAGTCACCCCCAACTGTCCCCCTCTACTGATCTGGTCACTCCCAAATGTCCCCCTCTTCCCCCCGTCAGCCTGCTGTTCAGTCATTTGGTCATCCCTCACTAACCCCTATGCCGGCCTGGTAGCCCCACTTAGCCTGCTGTTCAGTTGTTTGGTTGTCCCACACTAAGCTCCCTGCCGGCCCGGTCATAGGCAGCTATCTTGTGAGGGCATGAGGGTTAATTTGTATATTATCTCTTTATTATATATGATGATGATTAGTTTGCTGGTAAGAAAGAAAATCTCTCTTACACACACACACACACACACACACACACACACACACACACACATCATTTACAGGTCTTGGCCATGACTCTCCTCTGGCATACTTTTAGGCCAGGACTTCCCACCTGGTTCCCCGATGGCATGGACAGCCATGCCCCTGGACCCGCATGGAGTGCTAAGACCTCATCACTGCAAGAGAGACAGCCAGCTCAAAAAGAACCCAGTGGGAGGTGATGAGAGGCCTTGGGAGGGGGACCTGGGCTGCTCTAGGGCTGGGATAACAGAAAGCACAGCCCTTCCTAATGGCCGAGACTGCCTGTCCCAGGTCCCACTGGGACCTGCTGACCCTCACTCACTGTGGATGCCACATCCAGGGTGAGGGCCTCCAAGCCAGGGTAGGGCACATACCCCTCTGAGTGGCCCAGGCCAAGGAGAGAAAGGATTTTGCTTCCTAGACTCCCGGGTGGAGGGTAGCTCTGGAGACAAGTCCCCCACCTGCCCAGAGCACAGGAGGAGAAGCATCCTAAAAAGACACCGGGGCCAAAAGAAGCAGAATGGATGAGGGCAGACACCACCCAGTAACAAGTTGTACTAAATCGCTCCCCTCCTGGAGACCATCAGATCCCACTGGACTGAGAGCAAGGGCCAGGGCCCTCCAGGTTCTGAAATACTCCTCTCCAGGCCTCTTCTGGTGCTTGGGCATCGGAGGAGCTGGTGCCTGATGGAAGTGCTGAGTCTCTGTCTTTGGCGGAGCAGCCCATGCTCCCGCTGCTCTCCCACACAGATGACGACCGCTGCCTTGCTCTCGAAGCCTCGGCCACAGCGGTCCAGATCCTCCGGGCTGAGGCTGGGGTGTGCAGGGCCATGCTTTCCCAGGGTGAACACGGAGGGTCCCCCCGGGGCAGAGACTGTGGGCGCCTGGTGATGTCACCCCCTTGCTCCTCAGGCAGCTGATCGGGACATAAAATGACTCTGTGGCAAGTGCAACCTGCTCCTGGCCTCAGCCCCCTGCATATGGCGCTGGTGCCAGGCCGAGGCCACAGGAAGCTGAGAGGGGCCAGGGCCAGCTGGTGGAAGAAACATTTGTCTGGGTGGTAGGTGTGGGGAGCAGCTCAGGGTCGGGCATGTTACCCACAGCGGGGCTATAGGAGCAGGGGCCAAAGTCAGTCATACGGGGAGAGTCCCAGAGGAAGGTCAGGCCAGACGATGAGAGAGAGAGAGAGAGAGAGAGAGAGAGAGAGAGAGAGAGAGAGAGAGAGAACATTCAACTCCGTGGCCAGGACTGTTACCCTCAGAAACGTGCCAACCCTCAGTCCCTGAGGAAGTGGGCACAGCACCCCCCTCCCCAAGGCAGGCAGTGAGTGGCAGAGGCAGGGCTTGAGCCCGGACCCCCTCAGTCAGAGGACCCAGCAAAGAGGATATGAATGGAAACCAGAGGGGATGTGGGACAGAGGACAAGCCTTCCTGAGAATTAGGAATCAAGGGCTGAAGGTGGCTGCCCTCTGGGACACCAGCTTCAGCTGCCTGAGTCTGTCCCATCCACTCCTGCAGTGACTGACAGTAACTTTGACCTTTGACTCCATGTCATAGCCAGGCCTTGTCTCTGTGTGAGCATCCAGCAGGAGGGTGGCTCCCACAGTGCAGTCACAGTGTCTGACGCCAATGCCACCCACCAGGGCAGAGGGTATGAGGAGGTGCCCTGTGGTTGGTCCTGCTGCCCCTGCCACCTGCTGGGTCAAGCACATGATACAATTTGCAGAGAACTTTTACATGGTCCCCAGCCGGCCCTGGACTCATGTTTTCCTTCTTGCACCGATGTTTCCTTTCCCTCGATATTTGAAATCATGCAAAGATGAGGCTAGAACAGAAGTCACTAGCTACTATCAAAGTTCAGTCCATATTCCCCCTCTTGCCTTCACAACCCACTATCTGAAAACAAGAGCCTGCGTTAGAACACAAATGGTGATATAGTAGCTGCTAGGAGTTCTGCACAGCCCAGCCGGCCTGGCTCAGTGGTTGAGCATCAACCTATGAACCAGAAGGTCACCCAGTTCGGTTTCTGATCAGGGTATATGCCCAGGTGTGGGCTTGATTCCTTGTGTGGGGTGTTCAGGAGGCAGCTGATCAATGATTCTCTCTCATCATTGATGTTTCTATCTCTCTCTCCCTCTCCCTAACTCTCTGAAATTAATTTAAAAAATAAAAATAAACAAAAAAGAGTTCTGCACAGACCATGCCAGCTTACAAAAAAGGTTCAGCTATGCTATTGTTCCCATTTAACAGATGAGGAAACTGAGGCTCAGAAAGGGGAGGGGCCCAGCCCTGGGCCATGTGGCTGAGACAGCATCTCAGACATGAACCTGCAGCCCACTTTCTAGTCCCTTGGTTTAGAGCTACCATCTTCCTTCACTCCGGTATTCCTAATAGCCAGAAGGAAATATCCCAATTAACTGTCACCCTCCACCCCTGCCCATAACATATTAATTACATCCTATTTTCCCCAAAGACACTAGAATTGTGACCCAGTGCTCTGTTGGCATCAGATAAATGCTGTGGCAGTTCCAGCCTTCAGACAATCCTAAAAGGAGGGATAGGATTAGCTCATGTGGCTCTCAGTTGGGTAACTGGTTAACAAGTGTTTACACGGAATATTTATTTGCTGGGTGTTTGCTGAGCAGTCCCATTTGGAGTGGGACGGGGAGAGGGAGAAACATTAAAACAGAAAGTTCAGTGACCGCAGGGCTAAGTTGTGGATTGGAGATGAGGGAATAAAGAGAGGTCATGTGGGGAAGGCATTTCTCTTGGCTGATGCTGGACTGGAGCATCACCGTGTGTAACGCCTGGCTGTCTGTCCTTGGGTTGAGGGCACTGCCTACAACCTGGAGCTGCCTGGCTGTGGCTAGTTTTTGGTTTAAGCACAAATTAAGCTAGCTCAGCTTTTCAGAAGGGTCCGTCTTCTTCTTCTCCTTCTTTTTTCTTTTTAATCCTAACTGAGGATATTTTTTCCATTGATTTCTAGAGAGAGTGGAAGGGAGGAATGGGGGGAGAGAGAAAGATCAATGCAAAAGAGACACATCAATCGGTTGCCCCCCACATGCACACCTACTGGGGCTGAGGAACCTGTAACCAAGGTTCGTGTTCTTGACCAGAAATTGAAACCACAACACTTTGGTCTGCAGCTCTGGCCAGGGTGGGACTGCCTTTGTGACCCAGGGAAGCTGGCTCTGCACCTGCGGTAGGAGAGGCCATTCCTGACATGTCTGTGACCCCTCCTGAAGGCAGGGAGCTGGAGTATGCTCTGTCTTGGTGCTCAGCTCTTCTGAATAATATCAGCCTCTAACCAACTGAACCCAAACCAGTCAGAGGGAAGCATTAAAGTCTCCACTAGTAACAAAATTATATAATAACTAGAGGCCCAATGCACAAAGATTCATGCAAGAATGGGCCTTCCTTCTCCTGGCTGCCAGCACCAGATTCACTCCAGCAGGATCTGCCTTGTTGCCTTCCCACACTGCCCAGAGGCCCAGAGTGTCTGGGGCAATGCAGAATGCCTGTGTATGCAAATTAACCCGCCATCTTTGTTGGGTTAATTTGCATATCCACTCCTGATTGGCAGGTGGGTTTTGGGAAGGTATGGTCAATTTGCATACTGCTCTTTTATTAGTGTAGATGATAATAATGAACCTTAAAACAACCAACCAACATCAAAGATGTAGTGTGAACTCTGTTATTCCTAACAGCCAAAAAGAAATATCTTTCTTTGAGAACTGAATGGAGGGACTAGGTATCTCAGGCAATAGACAGACCCTGGTTCTTGTCACATCTACTGTCATTTGGAATCTGGTAGTGACTCAGGGGCTCTTCACATGTGGCTCAGAGGACCCAGGCTCACATCTCCCACACACACCTTGATGGTCCCCAGGCTTCCCTGAGTGGGCAGGCATTCCCATGCTGCTCTGGGTGGGGAAAGCCCAGTCTAACACCATTGGGCAGCCAGCGGCAGGGCCCAACTGGGCAGAAGCAGGAGGGGCAGCCAGTAGCTCCCCAAGAACCAACCACACACAGGCTCAGAGGAGGCAGAAGGCACTGTGTAGAGTTCCTAGTGTATCCCATTGCATCACTTCTGTTAAAATCCAAACCTGGTCCTAGCCAGTTTGGTTCAGTGGATAGAGCCTTGGCCCATGGACTAAAGGGTCCCGGGTTCGATTCTGGTTAAGGGCGTGTACTGGTTGCAGGCTCAATCCCTGGCCCTGGTTGGAGTGTGTCCAGGAGGCAACCAATCCACTGTCTCTCTCACATCAATATTTCTCTCTGTCTCTCCCCTACCCACTTCCTTCCCCCACCCCCCTCCGTTCCTTCCACTCTTTCTAAAAATCACTGGAAAAATATCCTTGGGTGAGGATTAACAAAAAAACAAACGAAAAACCCAAACCTGGCTGCCACCCTTCTCAGGCTGGAAGTAAAACCCTCTACAGTCCCATGGGAGCCTGGCAATACATCTGCACCCCTCCCTGGGCCCCGCAAGGTGGCCCACCCTGCCCCACCCTCCCTGCAGTGCCTTCCTGCCCCCCAGGGCCCCCTGCCTCCCGGGCCTTTGTCACATGCTGCCTCAGGAAGCTGGAGTAGAAAGCTCACTTTTTTCCCTGTTTGAGTGCAGTTGGGATCATTTTTAATACATTTCTTTTTGCTCTTCATCAACTTCAAATGTATTAAGATGTCCTGAGGGCAAAAGAACCGATTTAGCTCTCTGATTACAAGCCGGCTCTGCGCCTAATGCCTGGCTCGTTTTGAAATACTGACATTAACAGGAAAATCACTCAAGCTCTCTCCTGGCTTCCTGTGCTTAATTAAGTGGCTCCGCAGGTGACTCAACCCTTTTATTTTTCAGAATGACATCAGACTTATTTTCCATTTTAATAGCCTGGTTACTTCATTGATTTTTAAAAATCCAATTTCAGTTTCTAGTGCAACTTTTGTCTGTGTTTTTCTTCCTCCCCAGGAAATGCTAACTCTCGTCCTGACTAAACTCCAACTGCTGCGAAGGCCTCTGTTTATTTTGTGACCAGGGTCCAAAACCAGAATCTGAAGAAGGACATAGAGGTGTGAGCCATATTTGCTAATCACCTAGGCCTGTGGTCAGCAAACTGCGGCTCGCGAGCCACATGTGGCTCTTTGGCCCCTTGAGTGTGGCTCTTCCACAAAATACCACCACCTGGGCGAGTCTATTTTGAAGAAGTGGCATTAGAAGAAGTTTAAGTTTAAAAAATTTGGCTCTCCAAAGAAATTTCAATGGTTGTACTGTTGATATTTGGCTCTGTTGACCAATGAGTTTGCCGACCACTGACCTAAGGCATGCCACAAAGTGTTGGAGTTTTAATGTAATGAATGATCTGGTGCCATTCCCGAGTCTTGGGGATGGCCTTGGGGTCCCTGAGAGAAGCCACCTCTGGCTCTCAGGCCCGTCTGGCCTCCGGAGCTGTCCACGCTGGTCACTTTCCCCTGTGTCCAGCCTCACAAGCTCGTTTCAATTGTCTGACATTTGTCGGCGGCTGTATGACATCATTCACCTGGAGGCTCACCTCATGGCTGGGAGGTAAATCTGTCGTTTGAGAGGAGACCTGGGAAATGCTTGTGTGACTATGACAGTTTGGACTCAGCCTCCTGGGAAAGCAGATGCCAGTGATTCACTCGCTCTGCCTCTTGTGGGGTCTGTTTGGCGTTTGGAGGAGCTGGGGGAGTTTCCTGTCTGCCTGCCCAGAGCTTTTCCTCCATTGGATCTTCACGCTCACTCCTGGTGAAGACGGAGCACCCATCCCGGCCCTGTGGGTCCGCTCGTTCCTCGGTTACCCCGGGAGGGAAGCACACAGACCGCACAGACTCTGGAGCAGGGGCCCCCGTGGCCCAGCCCTCTCCCCGCAGGAAGGGCCTGGACGTGAGCAGGTGATGTCCATGCTGCCCGCCTTATCCTCCTGGCTCAGCCACAGCCAAAGAATTCCCCAGGGCAGGGCCGTGGTGGCTCCCATGATGCTTTTCTTCCTAATTCAGCAGGAGTCAAAGATATAACGAAAACACTAGGCACTCATTTAATGTTCATCTCTTCCCTCTGTCATATTTGCATAAAGATAAGCTGAGGAAATTATCCTGGAAGAATACACTCTCTAATGGTACTATTCCCCTGAGAAGGATGCCAACCATCTGCTATCGACGTTCTTGTTCTTAGAATGCCCTGCTTCGTCTAAAGAACCAGAAGGTTTCTTCTAAACTAACATCCCATTTGAAGAAAAGTGGCCTCGTGATGAAATATGTCATGGCCGTCACTACCTGGTCCTCGGGCCCAGGGACAAGCCAGCCCCTCACCAAGGACCCACAAAGCTCAGTCTCGGAAAACATGTGTGTGTGACCCGCATTACCAAATGGTGTGGTGCCTGGCCCACAGGAGGGGGTTGGTAAATACTCACACAAGCACTGATCGCACCTTAGCACGTCTTGCTCTGCGCTGTCTTCAGCCCGCACCCCTGCTCTGGCCCCTTCACACTGCTTCTCTGCCTCCCTCCCTGATGGTACCAGGGGCCTGGCTGACTCCTTACAGGGCACTTAGTCCCCTGCTCCTCCTGTGGCCAGAAAGGTTCTGGGTGTGTCTGTGTGGGTCCTCTCCACCCCACTCCAGTACCCTGTCACCAGGAGGCAAGGCGGAGAAGTGTCTGGAGGAGAAGGAGGGGGTTCTCAGGGCACGAGCGGCCTCCCACGGTCCCGCTGGCCCTGTCACGCAGTCTCTCTGCTGTCGCTGGTGCTCCGGCAGAATGGCTGCCCCTGGTTGGTTCTCAGGATGTGGGTAACTTAGCGGGGAAGCCGCAGCCGCCTCTGCCACCGCCTTCATCCCACCCGGCCTCCCCTCTGTCCACGGCTGTCCTTTCGCTGCCCTACTCACTTCTTGGAACTTTCTCAAAACAGCCACATATTATTGTTTAGAGATCATACATGCGTAGTAAAGCAAGAGAATGGCTGGCATGAGTCAAGAGGCATTACTCTAGTGGAGGGAAGCGGAGACATAGGGATTCAGGGGAGGGTGCGGGAGCGCAAGGGGAGGGAACCAGGACTCTGTTGGCTGCTTTATTGCTTCACCCTGGGAGTGATGCTCACAGACACTGCATGCTCTTCCTCACTGAGGCACCTTTCACAGCCTGTGTGCTGTCCCACAACAAAGAACGTTTGAAGAAGCCAGGACCACCCCTCCCTGTAGGCAGCCAGACCCAGCCTGCGTGGGGGCAAACCCACACCGGCACTGCCACCGCCTTGCCCACCAGCCACAACCACCAGCCGTATCCAGTCCTGGTCCCTGGTCCCCGGTCCCCATCCCCTGTGGCCACTATCCCCTGGCAGCATTCTGGACAACCCGTCTTCTCCCTCCCCACCTTTCAGCACAACATGGAACTGAAGGAATGTGTTGGCGAGAGCTCTGCATCCAAGTCTGGAACCCGCCGGCACCCTGGTTCCTTCCCGGCTGGGAGGTCTGATCAGAAAGGCGGGAACATGCCTGGTAGAGGACACGATGACCCAGCCAGGGCACCTGCTCAGCTCCACCTTGATGGGCACAGAGGAGACCTGTCCCCCTCGTCCCTGGCTGGGATCAACACCCCCATGACCCAGACCCTTGTGGTCCTTGCCCCGACCCTCAGGCCTTCCCTCCACCCATCAGCTCTGCTTCCTCGGATCACCCACTCCAGCGCGCTCCTGTTCAGCCCAGGCCCGGCCTTGCCCTGAGGCTGATGTGGTGGCTTCTCCTTGACAGACTGCAGGGTCTTTGCAAACCGGTCATTGGACCTGACGCTGCTGTTGACCTCACTGATCAGACACCACTTTCCTTTGAAGTGCCTGTCTGTGAGGTGGACCCGCTGAACCCAAACAGCCAAGCTGGGGAGGGACACACACAAATATTTGCTGGATCAACTCCTAGGTGTCTGCAGGTCCGTGATAGCGTCCCACTCCGGGGGACAGGCAGGGGCCATTGCTCACAGCTGCTCTCCCCCGGACCTCACCCCTCCCTGCACGCGAGGCCATGTGGAGGCCGGGCACAGTAGGACTCTTTTTCTTTGAGTAGCTGGAGAGTGTACATCAGAGTCGGAGGCACTGTGGCTCGCTGGGACATTAAAGCTAAGAGAGCAGCACTGAGCTGCCTGAGGCCACACAGCTGGTTAGGGGAGTGAGTTTCAGGATGGACTTTCCGTAATCAGTCAAGGCATCTTGCCTGAGCGGGTGCCACGTGCCAGGCTCTGCTGGCGCTAAGGCACAGTCAAGAACAATTGATTAACAATCTGCCCTGTTAGAGAATTCAGTCCATCCCAGCAGACAGACTGGAACAAATAAGCATGATGGAATGATGGCCTTGGTGAGAGAATGTGTGCCGGGACCCAAGGGGGTTCTCCGGGAGGCGGTGCTGGGTGTGAGGGGAAGGGAGAACGCCCCTGGTGAGGAGGCCACCTGCCAGAACACGAGAGAAGGGCCCGGTGCTAAGAGGCAATGAGAGGTTTGGGCCCCGGTCACCAGGGCCTCACAGGCGGGAAGAAGCTCAGGCACTACCTGAGGTGTATGGGGACTCCCCACAAGGGTCTGACACACTGGCTGCAGGGAGAGGGAGTTGGCCGGTCAGTGGGAGGTGTTTGCAGAGAAGGTGAGGGGCAGTGTCCTGCCATTCAACAGAGGGCCATGGTGGCAGGCTGCTGGCATCTCGGCCTCGTTTCCCTGGGTGACAGGGACGCTCACGCCTCACGCCTGTTGTGGGTGCTGTAGGTTTTCAAGGGGCTTACGCTGCCCCGCGCCCAGAGAACCCTGCCTGCTCTCCCTGAGAGCCTCCCCTGGCTGCGGTGGGAATTGCTGGGATCTGCTTTTCCTTTTCTTTTAAGATGGAGAGAAGTTCTTCATTTTAATGTGGTCAAGCCTCCCAGCCTTTTGTCCCTGGGTCTGTGTTTCTGTGTCTTGCTTAAGGAGTCCTTCCTTCCCCACCATGAGGTCATAAATATATTTCTCTTATGGTTACATTTTCATAGTTAGGCCTTTAATCCATCTGGAATGTGTGTCTGTCTGTCTATGAAGCCAGCTCCCTCCCTGCTGCTTGACTGAGTAACTTTGAGAAAACCGGGTCCCTGGTCCCCATGTGCCCACCTGACAAATGAGCAGTCAGATTGGGTTCTGCCAGCCGCTTCTCCCAGCCCGCAGTGGACAGCAGGGGTGCCCCAGCCCTCAGTGGACAGCAGGGGTGCCCCAGCCCTCAGTGGACAGCAGGGGTGCCCCAGCCCTCAGTGGACAGCAGGGGTGCCCCAGCCCGCAGTGGACAGCAGGGCTGCCCCAGCCCGCAGTGGACAGCAGGGCTGCCCCAGCCCGCAGTGGACAGCAGGGGTTCCTCCCTGCTGCAGCCTGAGACCAGGGTCATACTCCTGTTGGCGCAAAGGCAGAGGGATGGCCACATCCTCCTGCAGATTTCCTTGAGGCAGGCTTCCCAAGGCCTGCTGCCTCCAGAGCTTTGCTTTAAATCATCACTCACTGGCCTTTGCGTTTAGCTCTGTGGCACGCACCAGGGTAAGGAAGGGAGAAGCTCAGCACCTAGAATTTGTATTTAAGCCCCGTGTCCAACCACCCTTGCCTTTCTGGAAATGCCAGCCTGCAGGGAGTCCAAGTGTGTCCTTTAAACTCTTTCCAACTTGCACTGAAGGGTCCAGAGGTGGCCCGCTGTGCAGGCCGGAATCTGCCTCCTTTTCAAAGCGTTTCTGGAATGAGTGGCTGGTGACAAAACAGCGTGCACGCAGGTGAAAACCAGCCTCGTGTTCACCCCATTGTTACAAGCCTGAGAGTGGGGCGTGGTCACCCCACGGCAGGACATGGCCTGGTGAGGAGGAGCCAGTGTTCGCAGGGGGTGGTGAGGTAAAAACAGCTCAGCCCGACTCACTGAAGCATCAAGGGTCCACAAGGTCGAGATTTAGGGAAGGGGGAGGTGCCGATGGGATCAAGGGTGGAGAAGGATGGGAAGAGGTCTGGGAAGGAGGGCCTTCTACCTGCCGGGGCCCAGATCCTGCCGGGCAGACACCAGCTGGCCTCTCTGTGCCTGTGGGAAATGCCTCTGGACAGGGAATCATTCGGCTTGAGGTCTGTGCTGGTTCATTTCCTGTCAGCTGGATGGGGCCACGGGGTGCCCAGGTGTTTGTCAAACATTCCTCACAGGTGTTTCTGCCCGGGTGTTTTTTGGACGAGTTTAACATTGAATATTGCTCTTCCTAATGTGCATGGGCCTCGTCCAATCAGATGAAGGCTTGGTAGAATAAGAAGCCCACCTTCCTGGAGTAAGAGGAGCTGCTCCTGCCTGCCTCCGGCCGGGGCCTCGGGCTCCTCTGGCTTCCAGACTCAAGCGGAAGCCTCGGTGCTTCCTGAACCTGGGCCTGCGGCTTTTACACTGGGACTCACACCGTCACCTCTCCTGGCTCTCAGACTTGGACTTGGACCGGAACCTGCAGCTCTCCTGAGTCCCCAGCTTGCCAACTGCGGTCCTTGGGACTCAGTTTCCATCATCACTGTGTGTGTGTATGTGTGTGCGTGTGTGTGCTTTTGGCCTGTTTTTCTGGAGAATCTGACAAAAGTCAAGGCCCCATGGAATGCAGGTGCCTACCTGAGATTCCTCCATGATGGGAGGCAGTCCCCAACGCAATGGCATCATGAGACCCGGAGGGTCTACAGTGGTGTTTTCAGATCTGGAGCAGCAGGGAATTCCCTCCCCTGTGTTCCAGAAGCATGTTGGCCGCACATCCATGTAACAATGTGTGTGTGCGTGTGTCCAGTCTCTGCACTCCATAGGGCCAGTGGCTCAGCTCTCTGACAATCATTCAGTCTTGGTATGTGGGGACCTAGTTCAAGGCTGGCAGGTGGATGATGCCCAAGTGTGGCTTTTGAACTGATTGGCACAGAGGTGGCAGTCAGCAGGCAGGCTGGGGAATCGCCGGCCGCCTTGTTAAGTGGGGACAGAAAGGGCCTGCACTCCAGTAGGTATTCTCTCCCCCAGGACACACCACCAGCCCTTGCTTTTAGGAAAAGCACTGTGGGATCTCCGGGCCTCCAGGCAGGCTCTGCAGGGTCGGAAGGGACCACCCATCCAGGCAGACCAGATCTCCTCCACGCGGGCAGCTGGGCGTACTCATGTGATTTCCAAATGGTTTTCAGACTTGGAGAAGCCTCAGGGCCACCCAGGACTGTGATGTCCTTCTTCATGCAAGACTGACCTGCAGGGTGAGTGACAGGCCAGCCCCAGGGCAGTGCTCCTCAGCTGTGGGTGGACCAGCGAGCTGCTTGTCTTGCCCTGTCCCTGGACCGCACATTCACTCTGCTCCCTGCTTTCAGAGCTCCCTGGTCAGAACCCAGAATCTTCCTACCCGCAGTGGGAGGGGGCGTCCAGGAAGCAGTGCGGGCCTCAGTGCTCTCCTGCCTGCTGCCTCTGATGGCAGCGAAACGGACCTGCTCCCGCCCAGCTGTTATCTGTGGAAGTGAAGTTCTTCAGGGACCTCGGGGGAAAAGATTTCCTGGGGGCCCAGCAGAAGGACGGGGTTTTGTGGAAAGCTTTAAGATGTAAAATTAAGGGTTTCCTTCCAAGGTCCCATCTCTGCCCATCTTGCCATGGAAGAAGTCCTACAGTGTCTTCCACAGGCCCGAGATTAAGGCCACTGCCCCAAGTTCCTGCTCCACGTTAAGGTCCAGGCCAGCATCTGGCTGTCTCAGCTTGTGCTCCCAGCTGCAGTCCATTGTGTGTGGGGTCACATGGCCATGGCCATGAAGCTGCTCAGGGCCACATAGCTACGGAGAGAGGACACAAAAGCACAGGGGCAAGTGCAGGTCACGGAGCAAGAGGGAAAAAGGCTGGACAAGGAGATGATAGAGGAACTCTTTGCTTGGGATTCAGGCACTTGCAGTGGCTCCCCCCTCCTGGCCCATGACTCTTCCTCAGGCTAGACGGACAGGCAAACATCTTCCCCATGTCACCCAGACTTCACTGCGCATGTGCCCAGTTCCCACTTTGTTTGATCCCTTCCCCCAGTGAATGGACCGGTGGTTCCCTGGGAAGAATGAAGTTACAGTTTCCTGGAAAAGCTGCCCAGATGACTATGCCTATAATGGCTGGTTCCCTTTGCTCTCTTCCTCTTATTAATATTAATAAACTGGCTAATTAGGACAACACCGTGACCCCATCCACAGCAGGGCCTTCCTGCCTTCTAGTTCCTCTTAATGAAAGTCTGTCTCTCTCTCCACTCATGTTTGTCCACCTTCAGTGAGTGGTGAATTGTGTGAGCTGTGTGGGCCCTGGGCTACCAGTCATACATTTGCCACCTGATGTGATGGTTTCTGATGGCCTTGGACTCCATCCTCCTGAGTCTCGTAGCCATAGAACTTTAAAACCTGGACTTTCAAGTCATCTGCTGATGCCTGAGCTCCTCCCTGGGCACGGGTGTAAGAAGGAATGCACACAGGACCAGCAGCGAGGGCACAGGCACCCATACCTCTCCGCCATGGTTTCTCCCAGTTCTGGCCTGGGTTCTTCTGTGGGTGTAGGAAGGCTTCTAAGAGAAGAGGCACCTGTTTTCAGTCAAGGTCTTAATGAGCATTGTGTGGGTCTGACAGCTGCACCCACACTGACTTGCAGAGTTCAACCTTGGGTCCTTCGACTGAGTCATCCATCACAGGTGAGACGCTGGCTAAGGGCTCCTGCCATTTTAAGCCTGGTCAGAGCTGAACCAAAGGAGAAATGAGAAATAAGATGTTTGGGACCCAGAGAGGGGGCAGGCTCACCCGATGCAAGAGAGTCTCTTCCCTCCCTCCAGGCAAAGCCTCTCAGATGGCCTGCCCACTCTTCTTGTCATGGCTCCACCCCCGCCCCCTAGTAGGTTGACTTGATAGGGTGGCTTTTATCAAATGGCTTTTCACCTTTAACCACAAATGCCGGCGCATGGCAGTCATTACCTGCCAAGGAACAAAAAGCAGCAATGCAGACATGTACACACATGCACACACACAGGGGATAGTATGTGCTGAGGGAGCAGTTCATGCCGATGCAGAGAGTTCTGCCCACAGGTGGAGAGCAGACCCAGTTGCTGGCATGCCACTCCCATCACAGAGGCAGCACTGTGGAGCCCCATTATTGGGTCTGCAGTCGAACCACAGGATTTCATCCTGAGATGCTCACAGAAGGCCATGGTTACATAGATGCCTTGTGACCACCATGACACACGGAGAGCAACAGCCTTTGTCAGCCCAGGGTGCGATGTGGGAAAGCCCACCCAGCGGAAAGGGGACCAGGGGGTCTCCAGGAGCCCAGAAGTCTCTTCAAGAAAAAAAAATAATAACCTGCTCCACTTCCCCAAACAGATAAATTCAAGTACTTATCAGATGCAAGTTCAACTTATGGACAACCCACTTACAACTGGTACTCTCCATGGGAACGGCCGAGCCACCTGACGACACAGAACGTGTGGTGTTGGGGAGAGTTGCTTCCAGACACTTTCCTTCTGGTAGATTCCTCAAAGTCAGCAGGATAACAGGAGCGGAACTGAGGCATCAGTTTAAGTCATCAGTGGATAGCCTTCAAAAAAGAATGGAGACTTGTTAGCTGGTTCCCATTCCTGGGCCTGGGCCAGGATGGGGCCTCAGCGTGGCACCTCCGGGCCTCCCTCCTGTTCAGCTGAACTCCCAGCAGCATCCTCAGTGCAGCTCCCACTGGGGCTATGTACAAAGAACAGCTGTTATCCTGAGCCCGTTAATATATCGAAGACTGGTGAGAGAGAAAGCCAGGAATTTGCTTCAGCTCCCTCCCCAGTCCTTTTTCATTAGTATTATACATTTCTACTTTAATTCCCAACGGCTCCTCCCTGCGAAATACCGGTGTAATGTACACAAAGCTCTCCAACCATGACAGTTTGTTCCTATACAAGAAAACGCTGTCCCCTTCCTAAGGTGGTCTCTCTTTTTTTAAAATGTATTTTTATTGATTTCAGAGAGGAAAGGAGAAAGAGATAGAAACATCAATGATGAGAGAATCATTGATCAGCTGCCTCCTGCACGCCCCCAACTGGGGATGGAGCAGGCAACCTGGGAATGTGCCCTGATCAGGAATCAAACCGTGGCCTCCTGGCTCATAGGTTGGTGCTCAACCACTGAGCCATGCCAGCTGGGCAAGGGGTCATCTCTGTGAGTCAGGCTTCATGTAGATCAGGTGACTTGAGGGTGGAAAGTTTGTTCATTTTCAGATTCAAAGAATGAGTTGCCTCTTGCCTTCAAAAATTATCTGTGACTCACTTGGTGAGAAGGTGACAAGGCTGCTCCCCTGTGGGTCCCACCTGGTCGTGCGCAGCTGCTAAGGGCTCCTTTCACAGGTGCTCGGAGCCACCCCTTCATTGCCACGTTGACTGTGGGTCTCGGTGCCCAGGACCCGAGCTTGTCCAATTCGGCAGCATTTTGCTTTGTCTGCCTCTCTGTCTCTAGGTTAATGATGTTTGGTCACAATGATTGCAAACATCTGGCACCTCTTTGCCCTTCACCAGCGACAGACCAGCTGGCCAATCCCTTGGGAACCCTCCTCCGAGTCTATTCTGCATGGTCAGTGTGCAGCGGTGTGTGTTTATCCATGACTCTAGTTATTGCTGCCTGACTGGGCAACCCCAATTCTTAAACACACTGTATGTGAACATGTGTGAACTTTGGGAACAAACAAAATCCCTCACATGAGAACCAGCAAATACATTTATTAGAAGTTTGGTGTTGCATGGGGTTGGGAAGCATTACAGTGGCAAGGGGACAGCTCCAGGTGGCCCTACGGGAGGCCATGGCCTGGGAAGCTGTGATGGCCTCGCTAGAAGCTGGGCTACCTATGTGATTAGTTACGGTACATGTTTGGCTTTCTCTGTTGGTCCTGTTTGGAAGTGAGGGTGAAAAATAGGCAGCTGTCAATTAGACCGGGTGCTGAGAGTTGGGCTAGTGCTGTAGGCTCCTGAGCTGGCTGCTGAGGACGGTGGTCTGGCTTCTATCTGAGAACACACTGTCTACTCCAGAACTTACTTGAAATTAATGTCAAAAAGGGTGGGGATACGGGAGGGCAGGCATCATTTTGTGCCTACAGCCACATTGAGTGGGAAAACAGGGTCCTTGGGCTTCATGCCACCTGCTTCCTGGCCCATCCGAAGTGTCCCTGCAGGCCGATGACCTTTCTCAGGCCCTGCTGGGAACTTGGGGTCATGTGTTGAGTCCAACTTTGAGGACCAGGTGGGCCAGAATGGGAACCATGGAATAGGCCAAATTAGCCTCCAGGTGTGTGCGCCCCAACTTCTCTGACCTCCCGATCTATCCCACCCACTGGGTCTCCTCCTGTGTCTCATCCTCCGACTCAGAGCATTTTACTCTGAGCAGAGTGTCAAGAAGCAGTCAAGGTGAATCCATTTAACCAGGAGACAGAGCTCAAAGACCAGGCTCAGTCCCAGTGATGGCATGTCAGATGCTGGCTGCAGGTGGTGGCTCTGAATGCTGTGGGCGGGTGGTGGCCAACTCTGCCACTGCCAGGCAGCAGCACTGTCTCCAGGCATGCTGCTAGTTTGGACAGGAGGTTTCTGCCTACATAACATGCCTTCAAGAAGGAAAGAGATTCTAGATCTTTCCAGAGGTCATAGATGAAGGCTTGGTGACCACATTCAGTCTGGATGTGTGTTTTGCTTGGCACATATAAATTTTAAGTCTTTTAAGGACTTATCAAGATTTAAAAATGAGAAGTTAGCCTTTCACATTTTAAAAAAAGTGTTTTCCAACTTCTCTTGAACAATGTGATGACAGGTGACACAGGGTTGTCTTCCCACTGAGGCTGCTCAGCAGATGAGTGGTGCCTGCGGGGAGGGCATGCTGTCTTTTCTCCCGCATTGACACTGCTGCCCACTATTTTCTTGGCTTGTCATTGTCAGACTAAATGTTTGGGTACCCCCAAATTCACATGTTGAATCCTAACCCCCATGTGATGGGAGGGGGGGATGAGTAGGTGATGCGGGTGGGGCTCCCATCAATGGATGAGTGCCCTTGTAAGTGAGACCCCAGAGAGTGCTCTCGTCCCTTCTTCCACGTGAGGACACAGCAAGATGACAGTTGGCAACTCAGAAGGCGGCTCTCACCGGAACCATGCGTGCACCCTGCTCACCAGCCTGGTTCTCAGTTACTATGGAAGTACTTGTGGATGGTTTGTAAGCCATGCTGCCTGAGGTGCTTTGTTATAGGAGCCTGAAGGGACTGCCGGCTTACCAGTATGCCCTGGGGGGGCATTGGACCCTATGGCTCCTGATGTCTGGGAAGAGCCCATTATCCCTTCCCCAGAGGTTGTTTCTGGTGCCAGAAGGTTGTTTTGGGAAGATTCTGGGCACTGAAGAGCCTGTGGTGGGCACAGGGTGACCTTACCCCTCTGACCTGGCCCCTTTGCATTGAGGTGATGGGATATTTCCTCTCTCCTGCTCCTTATCCCTCTTCCCGTGAGAAATGCCTCTTCTCGCCTCAAAAACAAAGAGGACTGCTGGGGGCAGAAGGGGCCGTGCAAGGCTGAGAGGTGGGATGTGAGGGCACATGCCAGGCAGCAGCATGGGATGTGGAATCTGAATCAGCTTTACTCTACCTGCACAGTCTCAGTGTCCTCATCTGTCCAATGGGATAGGACGCCGAGCCCCAAGCTTATGAGGCATCACTGGGTCTGGGTAATATGTGGCCATCAGGGAATATGGTTGGCTGTCAATTGTATCTGTCTGGTTACCTGGTGCCAATAAATAAACTCAACACTCAGTGTCTGCGCCAGCCCAGGTCTCTCTCTGGCACCTGCTACATGCCCGTCTTACAGCAGCAAGGCTCTGCTCAGTGTCTCTCCCAAGGGGCTCAGGGCAGGGGAGTAGAACTGCCCCAGAGTGCCATCAGCGTCTGCGGCGTGTCAGCCTTAGGCTCGAAGGCCTCTTCCCAGAAGAGACACCCATTCCCTGGGGTTTCCAGGCAGATGAGGGTCTGGGCACACTTAGTTTGCTGGCACCACACCCGCATGTAAGCGTGTGATGCCAGTGGCACAGCCATGTTAAGTGGATGAAGCTGGGCTCTATCCAGCTCAGGGTTCTCCTTAAATTAAAAATAATTCTCACGCTGATTGAGATTGTTAAACGCAGACAGAGTGCTGCTGAAATTTCTTTCAAGGTCTCACAAAGGTTTGCCTCTTGCTGTGTGGTGTTAGGGCCTCTTTGGGGGGTGATTGTAGGTTCTTGGGGTAAGATAGGGAACCATGGGAAAGCCCCAGCCTGCTCCCCAACAGGAGAGAAAGTGCTGTCTGCACCGCTGGGAAGCCCACCACGTGCTGATGGACAGGGAGGCCGCGCTGATACCCACCCTCTGACGCAGCGCAGCACCCAGCACCGCCCTGCGCCCCGCTAGAACAGCAGTCACCAACCGGTGGTCCGTGGACCACTACGGTCCGTGAGGTCCGAAAGGTTGGCGACTGCCGCTGCTCTAGAAAGTCCATCTAAGAAGCCTGCACCATAAACGGAGCCAAAACACCCTGGTGCCCACTGAGCCTGGGCTATTGGGACATTCTTCGACAGAAAGAAAGGGAAACCGATTCTGAAAATGCTTTCCCAGGTGGCACAGCTGGCACCAATCAAAGTCCGTGTGCCCAACATTTCCAAAGGCAAAACTCAAAACATCAGAGTTTGGAGTAGGGACAGGTTTATTGACCTAGAAGGCGCCAACCAAAAAGATGGGAGGCCTACTGTTACCTCAAATCCAATTTACAGTACAGAGTTCAGGCTTCTTTTATGTCAAGGAAAGGAGAAATGGGAGGGGCAAGCGGTAATTGACCACCACAGACATCTGGCTCCAGCATGGGTCTGAGGAAGAGCCAGAATCTCTAAATCCCTTTGTTCCCTGAGACAGAGGCCCCACTGCTCCCCAAGTCCCTGCTTTCTAGGGACAGCATCACCTTCCCCTTCTCCAGAGAGGAGCTGGAGGCCTCTCTGCCCCCTCAACTGTGGCAGGCCCTGATGTGACGGCTGGACTGGGGCTCAGCAGAGATGCACGCCTCTGCTCCTCCTCCTCTTCTCCCAGAAAATTGTTTAAAGAGGCCAAGACTGCTCTGGCCACTGTGGCTTATTTGGTTGGAGCATCATCCCGTCCTCTACACTGAAAGATCACGAGTTCAATCCTGGTAGGGTTGAACAACCTATCAATGTTTCCCTCTCTCTCTTCCTCTCTCTCTCTCTCTCTCTCTCTCTCTCTCTCTCTCTCTCTCTCTCTCTCTCTCTCTCTCAACAATACAATACAATACAATACAATACAATACAATACAATACGGCCAAAAGTGCACAGACCTAGTCAGGGCAACACTGAGATTCACACCAAAACGGCCAAGTGTTGAGCCACTAAACTGAGCTGCCTCCTATTGTAATGTGATTATATTATAACCCAAATCTAAAAGACCACCCACTGCTTTCTTTTATTGGATCCTTCCAATAAACTGGTTGTGCTGGCAACACAATTCCCTAAGGAAATAGAAAATGACTATTCTGAAATAAATCTGAAGGACACACCCGCCACAAAGCGGTGGCGTTTTATGCAAATATAACCAGGGCCTTTTCTGCAGCCTGTCCTCACTCAGGGCAAGAACCCAGGACTCAGCCGCCGAGGGGAGGGTGGCTCAGGCCCGCAGGGGTAGGAGATGCAGCTGCAGCAGGAAGCACATAGAGGGGGAAGAGAGAGAAGGTTTTAAAGGCTGATCTGAGAACTCGAAGGAAGTCAGGCCTTTGGCCCCAGTGAACGTGGGGTCATTTGCATACTTAACACCAGGTACAGAGCATCCACCGCCTGCCTCCTCACTAAGCCCCGGTCCTGAAAAACACTTACCTCTGACCCTGGGGCCATGCTTCTAGAGGAAAGAGATGTGTAGCTGTAGAAATACAGTCACAGAAAATGCTACAACCATGAGCTCCATTTAAGTACTTCGGGTCCCTCTTGTCCCTTGGGTTTCCCGGAAACTGACCTGCATGGAGCACCTGTTCACTTTCCCAGAAAAACAGAGGGGATAACAGAGGGCAGGGCGAGAGGCTGTTACTGTGGCATCTTAGCACAATCCACGTTCGGGAGAGCACCCTGGGGAACGGTTTCACTCAGGCTTCTCACGTAGAATGCCTAGCCCAGCCACCCGGCTGCCTTGGTGACCCCACGGTGCAGGTGAGGGCCAGCCTGATGGAGAGCAGCTCACCGGGCCATAGGCCCGTGCCCCTCCGGCTGGCTGCAGCCACCATTGCCAGCTTCTCCCCGTCCTGGATGGAATTCCTTTGATTAGCGCTGCTGGCGGTTTGGGGGAAGGAGGCATGGCCCTGAAGGGGGGACAGAATGCAAGATCGAGAGGAAGCGGGGTGAGAGGTGAAGACCCTGCCCAGGAACTGAGGTGAGGAGACTTGCTAGGGCCCCATCAGGACTGAAGCCCTATTGCCACTGGTTTAGCCAAAGACATTTGCAGGGCCCCAGAGGACTTCCAGAAGCTTCCTCCCCACAGAGCCCCATCCCTCTACCCGGAGGCAGGACCTTCCTGTCATAAGATGACCAGATGTCCCACTTTTGGCAGGACAGTCCCGATTTTTAAAAATTTGTCCCGCATCCCGCGGCATTTTAAAAAAAAGTCCCGATTTTAAAAAGTCCCTGTAGACCCACCCACACCACTCACTGGACTCTGGCCCCAGGTGCCAACTCAGAGGTAAATATCCCCAGACCCAGTTTAAAAAACCATTCCCCAAATCTGCATGTTAGGCTTACCTTCTAACATTTATACAAGTTTTCAAAATTTATAAAAGTATCGTGTTAACACCTCAAACTTTTATTTAAAAAGTGAAGTTGGTGCACCTGGTCCATGTTACAGCACTGGGAGCCGAGGGAGAGGCCAAGGAGGGGTCGGTGGGTCTGACCCTCAAACCAGGGGGCCGCCAGCAACCTCGTATCTTCCCAGTGTCACACGTCTTCATGCTGCAGGGTGTCATTGCCCAAACACAGGGGTGTAGACAGGATCCTCTCCATTTTACAAGAAACAAGAACACGGCAGCACAGAGGCAAAGGGACCCGCTCCAGGCACCCAAGAGGAAGGGCAGAGCGAGGAGTTTCACCTGTCTTCTGACCCCACCGTCTGTTATTCATTTTTTTAAATATCTTTTTATTGATTTCAGGGAGGAAAGTAAAGGAGAAAGAGAAATATCAATGATGAGAGAGAATCACTGATCAGCTGCCTCCTGTGTGCTCCATAGTGGGGACTGAGACCGCAACCCAGGCATGTGCCCTGACCCGGAATGGAACTGTGACCTCCTAGTTTAGGGGTGTCGAACTCAATCAGAGAAGGGGCCAAAATCTAAAATCCAGCCTAAATCGGGGGCCGAATGGTTTACTGAACAGTCATAAACTGACAATGTCATAAACTGACAGCGGAGTGCAGTGATGACAGCGCGGTGCGGGACACATTGCAAGGCCTGGCGGGCTGGATTTGGCCCGCGGGCCTTGTGTTTGACACATGTGTCCTAGTTGATAGGTGATCCTTAACCACTGAGCCACGCTGGCCAGGCCTGTTATTAATTTTGCCATATGGAACCCTCAGGGGACGGCAGTCCTCCTTCCAGAATGTTTCCATGGGCCTGGCCTTTCCCTCGAGGTGAAATGACCTGCTCTGTTTTGACCCAAAAGGAGAGGGTGTCTCTTCCACTCGCAGATCAGGATCTGAGTGGCATCTTAAAGCTTCCACTTTGTGTTTTTAGGCCTGTAGTTACCGCTTCATGACCAGAGGGTGGGTTTTCCATTTATGTGTTTTTCTGAAGCAACTGGAGCTCTTCGCTTTCCATGACGATGCAGGTTTTAAAAACCCTCAGGCGAGGGCGGAGGGTGCGGCATTGACTTGCCCCCCTCCTAGAGAGAGGGATACAGCATCCAGCACTAACTGAGTGTGCACACGAAAGCCCGGGGCTTGGCTGTGTGGGATTTGACGTTGTTATAATCTCAGAGGGGACAGAGAGCAATGGTGAAGGCCATGGTTTTAAAGCTCCATTAAGATCAGGTGTGTTTTCTGCGTGTTTTCCACCGCAGAAAGGGTGTGACTTTATCCAGGGTGGATGTGTGTCCCTTTGGGGAGCCTGGCCTATGAGAGTGGTACCATCACCATTAACTAGTTAATGTTACTAGAGGGGCACCAGCTATTGCAGGCATGGTCTTTGGGCAGCTCACCAGGAAGCTACACTTCACCCTCCTGGGACCACCAGTCCACTCCCTGCAGACCACTGGGGGAGGGGGTTGGACAAAGTGAGAGATGGATGCAGCGCAGTGAAGTGGGGGTAACTTCACTTGCCTGTCCGTCTAACCTGGGGAAAAGGTAATTGGCTGAGGGGGTAGAGCCACTGCAAACACGCGAAATCCTGAAGGGTTCATTGATTAAGCTCCTCGTTATACACCTCAAAGTTCTCTCTCTTGCCCACTTGCTCCTGTGACCTGCACTCACCAGGCCTCTCCTCATAGCCATGTGGCCTTAATCAGCCAATGGCCAGGGACCACGTACGGGATGCTGGAATGGACCAAATATTAATATGGAGCAAGGCTGGGCAGTGGCCTTAATTCTTGCCCTGCTGGAGACAAGATGGGACTTTTTCCCATGGCGGGACGGAGGGAAATGCAGCATTGAAAACCCAGAGGTTTAATTTCACGGGACTAAAGATCACTCAATCCTCCCATGCGAGTCTTGGCAAATTCCTTTCCTTGCAACATCACAAGAACTCCACTTCCACCGGTAACAACAGGGACGCAGAGGGCACCCACCAATGACAAAAGGTCATGGAGAAAGCGGTCGCTCTCAGACCTGCCAGAAGAGCAAGGCAAGGGCCCATCTCTGAGGAGGAGCTGCTGGCATCCTCTCTGGCAAAATGCTCACAGGAGTTAGCAGCGAGCAGCTGGAGATAGAGGAGAGCTTTGTTCCAAGATCAGCCTCAGGACTGACTCCGTTACCCTCCACCTCCACCTTGGTGGGGGAGGGAAGGCCCAAAAGCCAGCCCCCAAGGAGAGCCTGGGGTCTGGGTCAAGGTGGCCTTGAACTTGGCAGGTCGCCTGGTGTAATTTTCAGAACACAGGACACAGATGGGCCCCTCCAGTCCGCTTCCACCGAGGGAGGGTCATCAGTGACTGTGCCCGGCAATTGGCTATTCACTGAAGTAAGACTAAGGTTTTATAGGAAACGCAGGACAATACGTTTATGACCTTGGAGTCAGTGGGCAAGGCCTCAAACAAGACACAAATCACAAAGGCACACAGAGAAAGAGTGAGGTCATCATCCAACCGTGACACTTCTGATTCAAAATCAGAGATCCCTGGAAGCTGAGATAAAAGACACGCACCGAAGTGGAAGATGTGTGTGACGTTGTATTGTAACACACACAGGTACAGAGGCGTTCATGTGTTTACATAAACTGTGGATTGTTAGCCAGGCTTCAGCAAGAACTTTCATCCACTGGTAAGAAAAGAAAAGAAAAAAAAGCCAAGACCACAACCCAGGAGAAAAATGGAGGAAGGAAACGACCCGCAGGTCACAGAAAAGCCAGGCAGAGAGTGGCGGGTCCCCAAGGACTCTTGTTTAGCTTCATGGTGCACTTTTTCCCCCCACTGAGAGCTTATATAAAAATATATTTTGCTGAAACTGTTTTGGCTCAGTGGTAGAGCATCGGTCTGCAGACTGAAAGGTCCAGGTTCGATTCCAGTCAAGGGCATGTACCTTGGTTGCGGGCACATCCCCCGTAGGGGGTGTGCAAGAGGCAACTGGTTGATGTCTCTCTCTCATTGATGTTTCTAGCTCTCTATCTCTCTCCCTTCCTCCTCTCTGTAAAAAATCAATAAAATATATTTAAATATATATATATATATATATATATATATATATATATATATATATATTATACATTTCATAAAGAAAAAAAAATTACCAGCAAATTAAACCTGAGCAATGTGACTTATTATGTTGCCAACCAACAGGAAGGAAGCTCTTGGTCTATTGAAGGAACCAAAGTTCTGCCTGCTATAGCCGCCTCCTGGACATTGATTTCACGGGTCAGTAAGCAACAAAAAGCTCAGGAAGAATCTATGCGCCCGCCTCCCCACCCCCCCCCCAACCCCCCCCACTTTCTACCCAAGGGATTCAGACAGAGACACCTGCTCCAGGAAGGAAATGCCCACATGGTTGCCTGAGCCGCATGTGGATAAAGTAGGGTCCCAGGAGCTAGAAACCCCTGTGTCCCAGTGAAGCAAAAATGTGCCTGCCGTGTGTGTCCAGCGCGTCCTCAGTCACCTGTAAATCACCCAAAACGCCATCCCCTCCTTTTCTCCTTTGTCCAAAGTGTCATGTATACCTGGTGTGGACTCGCCGTCTTTAGAATTTCCATGCTCATGTGGATGCCCGTGTGCACATATTAACATTATTTTCTCTTGTGAACCTGTCTCTGCTCATTTGACCACCAGCCCAGTTAGAAGGCCTTAGATGGTGGGAGGAAAAGTGCGACTGTTTGCAGCCCCCACATGTAAAGCAGCAGCCCTTTGTGTGAGCGCGGAGCAGCTAAGGCGGCAGGGCCGGAGCTCAGCTGGGACCGGGCAGGCGTCTCGGGCAGCGGGGCCTGACCAGGGTCCTGGCCCCAACATCTCTGTGCCCGGCAGTGGCACTGGCTCTGTGGAGCCCAGATGTTGGAAAGGGGGGACCCTGATTTAAGAGGCTTCTGACCACCCTTCTACCATATATGCTACGTCATATACATGCAAGCCTTAAAAGGGCCAGAATGTTCCTCCCCTCCAGTGTCCAACTTTGGAACCACGCGTGTGTGAATGATCAATGCTGACCTTCCATCGGAGAGGCTGGAATGAGCTGGCTGACCCCCGTCTTCAGACTGGAAACCAAGCCCTGGTTGTAATCCTTGTCCTGAGGCTTCTCTTCTCTTCTCTTCTCTTCTCTTCTCTTCTCTTCTCTTCTCTTCTCTTCTCTTCTCTTCTCTTCTCTCTCTGTCCCTCCCTCCCTCTCTGATTTCCCCCGTTTTCCATTTTTATTGTTCTTTATCTAAGAACTGTGTGCATCTTCCCAGTGCCAAGTGCTGTGTTGGCTTCCAGGTGACAACGGCCCCCCTGTTCCTGATCTCGGGGCTCAGCAGAGGAGGGGTCTCAGCCTGGAGGTGAGGGCACTGCAGGGGTGGCCCTGGAGAGGGTGCTGAGCTGCCCTGAGGCCCCAGAGCAGCTGCCAGCCGCACTCTGTGAGCCTGGGGGGTCCGGCGAAGGCAATGGGATCCTGACCACGCCATGTGGCTTCGAAGACATCAGCTTCCCGGAAAGAAAACGGACTTTCTCTGACTCCTGTGCCGGGACCATCGCTGTGTCCTCAGGACAGCGTTTCCCTCCCATGAGGACATGAGTCCTGTCCGCCCAGACGCCCCGAGTTAGAGAGCCACGCACCAGCCTCCAGCCTTCATGATGGATCTGGGAGTGCCCTTTCCTCCTCGGACAAGAGCTGGTTTGCAGTTTGCCCCTCTTTTCAGGAGTGTGTGCCCCATCCCACACTTGCGGTGAGTGTTGTTATTCCATGTCAGCCTTCTGTGTCTCGTGGGGTAAATTATGGGACCAGCAGGTGGTGGCGGCAGGGGCATTCTGGCCCAGGCCCTGGGACACCCACCGTCCTGCCCTTCCAGGGCTCCATGGAGACACCTTGTGCCATCGGACACCTTTCCTGAAGGAGCCGGCATGGGAAAGCAGTGGTGTCCATCCCCCAGTGTGGCGCCAGACTGCCAGCACCCTCACAGCGTGGAGGGCACCTGGGCACCGGCTTCCACTGTTACTCAGAGAGGAAGAGAGAGACAGAAACATCAGGGATCAGAGAGAATCATTGATCGGCTGCCTCCTGCGCGCCCCACACTGGGGATCGAGCTCGCTAGCCTGGCTGGTGCCCTGACTGGGAATAGAGCCCTCACCTTCTGGTTCATAGGTTGATGCTCAAACCACTGAGCCAGGCCGGCCTGGTCTGCTGCTTAAGTTTTAAAAAGTGCCAGTTTTTCCCTTCCATTACCCTAGCCTCATTTGCATTTCTAATTACCCAGCAGGAAGACTTGCTGAGACTCTCAATGAAAGTTGCAAAGGCTGTGAATGAGCAGTGGAAACAGAGCAAGTCTTGGCTCCCAGTCTAGGAATGCTGAATGTGTGTGTGTGTGTGTGTGTGTGTGTGGGGGGGGGGGGGGGGGGGAGCTGAACAAGGTTAAGAATATCCAGTCCCCAAAAGAAGAGAGAAAGGTATGAAAAGAAGGCGTGTTTGAAGCAGAAGCAGAACAGGGCGGGTCCATTACGTTGGAGGGGTAATCAGCCCTGGCTCCTGGCAGCACCTGTTGAGGGCAGATTTACCACAGTGGCGCTGGTGTCTCCACGTTCTTACACTGGGTTCGCTCCTCAGACAGGGGACTTAGGGATAGATTCTCCCTCGGGAGGCAGCCTAGCAGGGCTCCTTCTCCTCTAATAAGCCTGGAGTCCTGGTTCTCGGCCCTCTGTCTCCTCTTGCACTTAGCTCCACACCACGACAGGAAAGGGAAGTAGAGGAAAGCGCGGGCCTCCTGGCTGGCTCACCAAAAGCTGGTGCAGGCGGCGCCCAGGGAGGCTTCAGCCAGATCCAGGTCCCTGTCACAGAACAAGAAGGAATTCAAGAGCTGGCTGGAGGGTTGAGCAAAGCTCGGAAATTTACTAACGCGGTGTAGTGTGCACTTGAGAAGCAGGAGCAGGCACACTTGGAGAAGGGGACACCACGATGGGGTCTGGGTGGGAGGTTTTTCTTAAACATGGCCAAGGGGGAGGGTCGGGGCGACCCTCTGCTTCTGGCGCTGCGGGGTGACTGCCCACGGCCTCTCCTCTGCAGACAGCCATGGCTTTCTGGTCCTCCCAATTCCAGGAAGTCAGGCAGGAGGAAGCCGGGGACAGGTGGTCAGTGAGGGTCACGCCTGTGATGTCCCAGCCAAGATGGAGAGGGGGAGGGTCGGAGCTGAGGTCTTTGTTCCTGGTCTAACTTTCCTGCTCACCACCAGGTTCGGGGTGGCCCCTCTTGGCGTCCAGGACACCCCATCCTGTTTCAGCCCTGGCTGGGGTGGCTGGGGAGTGTCTGCAGGCCTCGGGATGTCCCCATCATGTGCCTGTCACCCGGCCGGCTCAGGACGGCAATGAAGTCAGGATCTGGTTCTGGGGCAGGCCTGGCGCCGGGCCGCGGTCCGAGGGGACAGAGCCCACAGAGCTTGCGGCTTCCCCCCGTGGTTCTGGGTGAGCCACGGCAGTGTTTGCTTAACACTCCAGATCGAACAAGAGCAACTTGTGAATTTTTATTTCTAAAAGAGCTGGCATTTTATTCCATTTTCATGGGACCCCAGGCGATAAAGTCCCCCGGTTCCATACCTGGAATTGTCAGAACAGGGCAGAGGCGCGCCTGCCTCCGAAGGCAGAAGCTTTTATTTTGTAGCTACTGTCTCTGCTCCTTCACGTCTGGTTCTGCGTGTGGGAGTCTGGGGTGATGGTGCTGTCAGATAAAAGTTGTAATGAGAGAGAGGGAGGTGGGGAGGGGTCAGGTGGAAAGCAGGGCGGAGCGTAAACACTGCTCCAATCCCAGGTCCAGACTGCAGGGCACACAGTAGGTCTGCAGAGAGACTCCCGAGGCCTATGAATGCTCTCCATTCAGGAGCCCAGGCTTTTGTTTGAGTCTGGGCTACCTTCTGGGGAGGGGAGAACGGCCAAACCGGTCTGGCGACTCTGGCTGGCTAACACTTCCCCTGGGGCCTGACTCAGTGAATGAAGTCATCAGGGTTTGGAGGCAGGTCCGCCGTGTGATTAGCTTTTATCTCTGCGGTGAAGGAGCAGCCTCCTTTCAGCCTGGGAACAAAGAGGAAAGTGGCGGCCTGGAGGGCCGTTTAGTGCTGGGCCCCAACCGAGAGAGGCCACAGTAAAGGGAGGCAGCCCTGAGACAGTGGGGGGCGCCCCTGGGGGACGCAGGGTGAAGGGGGTGGCCCTTACTATTCTTTAAACTGCTGTCCTGGCTTCCACCGCAGCTCACCCTCTTTCTCCGTCTCTCCCTGGCTAAGGCCTGACCATGGGCGCGGAAGCCTTGATGGAACCATCCAGGGAATTTTGAGTCCTGCCTCAACCCGCCTGCACGCCCCCAGTGAGCACAGCTCAGGACCTTCCGTCCCCCTCCCCTCCATACCCTCCAAGGGCAGGACACTCATTTCTCAGACCACAGACGATTTTCTAAAGGGCATATTTTCTAAAGGGCACATCTGCTCCCGGCCTGCCTTTCGCTAAAGTTCCTACTTCAGAAACGCTTGAGCCTAACAGTGAAGGCCCTTGGCAGTTCTCAAACTTAAGGCTGTGGGGAATGTCAGAGGTGAACCAGGCAGGGTTAGGGCTAGGGTTAGGGAAAGCCCACCTAACACTAACCCTAAAACTAACCCTAACACTAACCTGTGCTCATTTGGTCTGCAATTTGTTTACTTAGTCTGGATGGAGACAAATGTACAAGAGACACCAACAACCCAGCCAGGATGTTGTTACCATTTGCACATGGCCTCACTGTTGGGGAGCAAAGCTAGGACTATGGCAAAGCCAGCAAGGACCCTAGACACTTCCCCTGGGCCCTGCCAGTGCAGGGTGGCGCCTAAAGTGATGTCCTTTTGAAGTTTGCTCCTGGGGCTTCACTTGCTGCACCCTCGTTAGCCCGGATGGCAGTGCTGGCGTGGAGCAGGGAGAGGGAATGGCTGCATGTCTGCTTCAGCTAATCCTTGCCAAAAGGCAACACTAGTCCCATTGCTGCTGCCAGGCACAGAGAGGTGTCCAGTAAAGTCAAGGGCACAATGAACTTAGAAACAGAACGATGGAGCCAGGATGAGTCCTAAGTGAGATCGTGCTTCATGCAAGAGCTGAGGATTCAGAGCCAGCAGCTCTGCCGCCCTCGGCCTAGGAAGCAGGCAGTGGCCTGCGCCCCGTCCGGGTGGGATTCCCTCATGGTCTCAGGACCCAGACCAACCCCTTCACAGCTTCACTCCGGTTCTCATTGGGTAACAGAGTAAGAGAAAAGCAGGAAAGAAGAAAAAAAGAAATTTTTTAAAACAGCACACAAAACACATAATCGCAAAATAATAATATATTGAAAAATGCCAGTAATTCTAGCAGCTATAAATAGACTTAAACTTACCTACTCCAAGAGAGAAATTATCAGATTGGATTTCTAGAGAATCTAGCTATATCCTGCTTCCAAGAGACCATCTGAGACAAAACCACATAGAAAGGCTAAAAATAAAGGGATGGAAAAACATACACTGCGCCATTGCTAGCAATAACAAACAAACTATAATATAAGGAGCGAAACCACATAATAACCAAGACACCAAGCCACTGGGAAGCCATCATAGTTCTAAATGTACGCACCTCACACAGGCACACCTCAAAGCACAGCCAGCAAACGGGCAGGATTGCCAGTGGTGGGGCCGGAGAAACTGCTCTCCCCTCCAGCGGCTTCCGGCCGGCCGGTCTGATAATCACACAGGCCTGAGACCCAGTCGCAAGAGAAAAGGACCCAGGTTCGTGCAGACCGATGTATGGGAGCCCTCAGGCACCAGAGAGTCAGACCCACAGGCACAAGGCTCAGAGGCAGAGGGAGCCTGGGCAGGAGGGCATCCTGAGGGGGAGGAGGTGAGGTGCCTCCGGGCTTCCAAGGGCCAGCCAGAGAGCGCATGTTCAGTAATTAGTAGTTTGCCCTGCCATGGAGCTGGGTCAAAAGTCAGCTCTGGTTTTAACTCTTATCTGGGGCCAGGCTCCTAATTTAAATTCTTCTTGGTAGTTAAGGAGAGAGCAGGAGTTTCTCTTGAGCCCTCGGGGTCTCAGTTGCCTTTAGCTCAAAACAATCTGCATTCCACAGGGGCACATCCTGTGGCGCCTAGTCCCGAACTCTGACAAAGGCAAAGGTTTTGACTCATGGAACTTTATCAGACATTGGTAAAGCAAGCATCTGGGGAAAAATTAGGATATAAAAGATTTGGGAAACAAACGTAACAGGCATTATATAGTGGCTGTGTGTGTGTGTGTGTGTGTGTGTACGCACCCACAACTCTGCAACCAAAAATAAACAGTCATCACTTTCTTTGGCGACACATGGGTCATTTAAAAAGTTGGCCACACACTAAGTCACAAAGGAAAACTTCACGAGTGCTGAAATTCACCCGAAATCCCACCAATCCTATCCTCTAAGCAAAACCCAATTAAATTAGAAATCAACGAGTATGTTTGTGACTCAATAACTCGGATGTTAGAGAGGAAATTACAATGGAAATTTGGGGGATGGACTGGTCACACAGTATTCTGTACCCATCGAGTGGTGACTACTCGAAGAATATTTAGAGGTAAACAAGTAAGTGAACAAGTTTGTTTTTAAAATATGAGATTTAAGGTAAATGAGCTGAGGGTTCAAAATAGGAATTACAGGGAACTTCGTGAACGTGATCAGAGATGTACCAGAAATGTACAGCAAACTGTACATGTAACTAAGGGCGAAACTTGGGAAGCTGCCCATCAGCTCAGGAACAAGGCAGGAGGTGCCTTATCAATGTGTCAACACCCAGGAAACCACACGAAGGCAACAAAACAAGCTACAGAAATAAACGTAAGCATCAACCCAACGGCAAAAATGTCTTTATTTGCAGAAAATATGATAACTTACATAGAAGATTCCAGAGGATTTTCACATAAACTATTCCAATGGGAAGAGTCCAGCAAATATGCTAGATGTAATATCCACACACAAATGTCAATCCCTTTGTATGGATTAGTTATACCATTAGAAAGACAACAGGAACAAATATCTCATTTATACTGGCAACAAATCTAGAAGATCTCTGTGTGTACATTTAACAAAAAAAAAATGTGCAAGATGTTTTGGTTTTGACCTTAGTTTGAGGGAGCTTTTTTTGGAGAAAACCTGGGCCGTGAAAGAAGCTGTGAGTCAGCTGAGTGATTTTCCATGTCTTGAATGAGAAACTAGACTTTATCAGCAAAGATGTCAATCTTTCCTTAATTACTCTCTAAATTCAAGACAACTTTATCCAAATATCCAAGGGCATTTTTTTAAAATTCAAACAAGCTGATAACCACCAAGACATAACAAGAGATAACAATGAAGATGGTGAAATATTGGAACAGAGGTAGCAAACAGGTCAGTAGGAGAGCAGAGAACTCAGACACTTCCCTATGCAGATAGAAATTTGATATATGACAGGAAGATCATTACAGATTAGTAAAAAGGGGGTGGATTCACTCAATAAATAACTTGGGAATAATATGTCACTCATACAAGAATAACTTTGATACTATCACAACACATGGAAAAATAAAGTCTATGTTTATTAAATACAACAAGTGCTAGAATTCACTCCCAAATCACACAGTGTAAAAAGCAACTACTTTTAACAATTTAGAGGAAAATATAATCCATCTTTATAATCTCAGAGTAAGAAATTTTCTCAAACTAGATACAAAAAGACAAACTTTAATGCAAAATTTAGCAGACTACTTATTAAAATAAATAGGATTACATTAAACTTTTAAAAACATTGTTCATTAAAAAGTTAAATGTCAAACCAGATATAGATATTTGCATGCTGACAAAGAGCCAGAATCTGAAATATATGAACACCTACAAAACAATGGAAAAAAAAAAAATAACACAAATAGCTCAACTTAAAAATCTGGACAAGTCATGGATGAAGCCACCCAAATGTCAAAGTAACACTTGATTAGATGGTCAACCAGAGGAATGCAAACTTAAACAACAAAGAGATGCCATCTCTGTATTAGGCAGGGTTATCCAGCAAAACAGAACCAATAAGATGTGTAAATATTTGGAAAGAGATTTCTTTTAAAGAATTGGCTCACATGATTGTGTAGGTTGGCAAGTCCAAAATGTGTGGAGTGGACCAGGAGGCTGAAGACCCAGGCGAGACATGAGGTTGCAGATGAAGTCTCAAAACTAGATTGCTGGAGAATTCTCTCCTGCTTGGGGAAGTCAGTCTTTTGCTCTACTCAGGCTTCAACTGATTAGATAAGGCCCACCCTCATTATTGAGGGCAGTCTACTCAAAGTCCTCCATTTTTAATGTAAATTTCACCCAGAAACACTCCCCCAGAAACACCCAGAATAGGGCTGGCCAAACTGACACCTACAATTAACCACTTACCATCTCTACAGCATCAGATTGGCCAAAGTGTGCATCTGCCGGCACCAAGAGTTGACACTCCCCTCCCCCACCACCTCCCTGTGGTACGATGAGTCAGGTACAAGGTGAAAACCCAAAGGCTGGGACCCCACATAGACCAGGGCTCTGTCTGCTCAACACTGCCAGCACGGGGCGCTCACCAGGCTTTGGGGCTGTGGTCATTGGTTACCCTGCAGCACGGTGGTACTTTTCTCCAGAGAGCGGCTGGCCCACATCCCTCACGTGAGCTGTGCTTTCCTCCCAAGAGACCCGTGGACAGTAAAGATTTGAGTCATGCATGTGGGTTGACCCTTATGATCCCAGCACCGGATGTCCTAAAGGGCAGGCAGGCATCACAGGTCCTCCTTCCAAGAACTGGCTGGCCTTTAACTCCCCTTGTCTGGCCTTCTGCGTGGCTCCCAGGCTCAGGGGTGAGGCATGGGGGCAAGTGCTGAAAACAGGGTTCATCAAGGTATGGGTTCAGCCACCTCTTCCTGAGTTTAGTTTGCTTTGTTTTTGCAAAGGGTGTTTTGTGTGTGTGTGTTTTTAAGCATTTGTTCACACAAAGTATTTTCATCGTGTTCCCTAAATGGGGCTGAGAAGTGAGAAAACGGCCGTGGTGGTAGCAGGAAATAGGGCTGAGATTTTCCATTGGTTCTGGTCCCTGACCGGGGCTATTCATAGGGCCTGAGGCCTCGGCAGGTGGCCCTGCAGGTGAGTCACGTGGGAGGAGCTCATCTCCAGCCTTTGCACATTTTATATTTTTAAAAAATATATTTTTATTGATTTCAGAGAGGAAGGTAGAGGGGGAGAGAGATAGAAACATCAATGGTGAGAAAGAATCCTCCTGCATACCCCACATTGGGGATTGAGCCTGAAACCCGGGTATGTGCCCTGACGGGAACTCGAACCATGACCTCCCGGTTCATAGGTCGATGCTCAACCACTGAGCCACGCCAGTGGGGCCAGCCTCTGCACACGCTAAAGTGCTCAGATGCCTTTTCTCTGTGTGCTTTTCTCTCAGTTCTGATAGGAAGCCAGCTGTCTCCCTCCCAGGTTCCCAGGGACCCACCAGAGCCAGGATGGGCTAGGCCAGTGGTCGGCAAACTCATTAGTCAACAGAGCCAAATATCAACAGTACAACGATTGAAATTTCTTTTGAGCCAAATTTTTTAAACAAACTATATAGGTAGGTACATTGTTATTAACTTAATTTGGATACTTCTAAGCTGGCCTTTGCTGAAAACTCAAGGGGCCACAGCTGGCCAACCACTGGGCTAGGCAAACAGCTACTGATCCCAAGTGAGTGGAAGGGAACAGGCAGCAGCTTAGTCCTCGCTTTAATTGTCAGGCATGAGAGCAGTGAGTCTCCTGGATAAGGCCTGCTTCCCACGGCTGTCAGGTCCACCTGGGAAGGAGAGATGGCACATGGACCAGGACCTGCAGATGAGCCAGACATGGGCCCTTCGGTCCCCATGGAGGCCTCATCGTGACTGGTGAAAGGTGGACACCAAATGAAGATGAGGACAGCCAGCCTGTGAGGACCCGAGGCCTGCCTGCCCCCCTCCCCCAGCACTCCCCTCCTTTCCCTCCCACACAGCCCCTGCTGGTTCTGGGACATTCCCCACAACAGGAGCGCAGGGTGCACCTGAGCGGGGACTGCAGGAAGACCAACGCTGTGAAGAAACTGCGTTGAGTCTTGAAACAAAGACACTGGCTGGTACGAAGGGAAACAGGGGCCCTCTTGGTCCTTCCCAACAAATGGGGAGAGATGGGGAAGTGAAAGCCAGCTACTGAGGCGGGTGATGAGAGGCCAGAGGAGCGCTGGGCTTAGTGAGTGGAAGTGTGCTACCCGCCCAGCGTGGCACCCGAGCAGATCTCCGGGAGGCACCACAGAAACCCGATTGGAATTCTGGGGAGCCTCCCAGCCTGGGGCTCAGGGGCCTTCAGCTAAAGTGGGAGTGGATGGCGGCAGCTGCCCTCTGCCCACCATGCCCCCTGCTCAGCCCTGGCCTCCGAGGTGCCCGTCCCTGGTGGAAGCTGGCACTTTCAGTATTAGTCCATCTTTACCTTCCTGTGTCATTCAGTCGGGTCTGTGGTTGACCTTTGTCTTACAGATAAGATGATGAGCACATTTGGGTCACAAGACCATGTAACACCCACACCTGTTCGTATCGAATGGCTCCATGGGCCGGGCACCAGGCGGGGCTCCGGCGTGTTAGCTCATGGGAGGGCCTCCTGCCCAGGTATTAGGACCCCACTTTCCAGAAAAGGAAGCAGAGACTCAGAGAGGGGGTGGTTTTTAATTGAAATCACACAGCCAAGTAAGTGCAAAGCCAACTCTTAGTCCAGAGCCACTCTCCATGCTCCTGGAGATACCCACTTCAATATGAGAATACCATGATTACATATTAGGTTTTCTCCTAGGATCTTGCAGGGCCATGGAGGTAGGAATTCCGTGGGACAGATGGCCCTTGCTGTGCGTTGAAAGCGCCTCCCTGGAAAATGGACAGAAAGGGACATCAGCAGAAAGGAGGAGGCTCTGATAAGAGTGTCAGGGGCGAGGGGACCAGGCCACCACCCTCTCTCTGGCTCTCTCACTGCTTAGATGAGGCTGAGCCATGCAGCCAGCATCTCCCCGTGCGATACTTTCTGACACCAAATACCTTGTTGTGACCAGTTCTCCAACTGGCAACACCGGCTGCCAACTCAAGTCCCTTCAGGTGCTAACTAGCAGTTAGAGAAGCCCCATGAGTGAAGGCCCAGTCCCCCAAGACGGCCAGCTGCGAACGCGGTGCCAGGCTGACCACAGAGTTGGTCTTCCCCTGCCCCTTCCTCAGGTCCAAACGTTTGCTACCACAGCTCACAGAACCAGGAAAAATGCACTCCTTATAATCCCGGCTTATTATAAAGAATACAGCTCAGGAGCAGCCACATGGAGGAGACGGCCAGGGCTCCGCCTGGGGAAGGGCAATGGGCTGCCACACCCCCTTGCCCTGGTGGGCACCACCCGCAAGCCCCAGATTTCTTGACTTGGGGCTCTCAGTGGCCCCATGGCAAAGGTGTGATTGGTTAACCACTGGCCTGGAGTCGGGGTGGGGCTCAAAGTCCTCATTCTCTCGTCCTGGGGCTGGTTTTTGGGGTGACTAGCCCCATCCTAACGCCATCTGGGTTCTTCCCCTGGCCATCTCATGTGCAAAAAGAGGCAGCAAGTTCTACGGGTTTTAGGAGATCTGTGCCAGGAATCCAGATCCTGTTCCCCAGATCCGGACCCCCAGGGCCACAACTCCTAGATTCAGGGACCCCCCCCCCCCCCCCCCGCCCCTTCACTGTCATATGGAAACCCGGCAGCTCTGCGAGTCTTCTCCGGGAAGCCAGGAACAGGCCACATTCTGATCTGGCTTATTAACTGGGCCATGTTTTCTGCAGCTGACCCACGCTTTATTCCACGGTGGCCAGAAAACCCACAATCTGCTTTCTCTTTGGGAAACTTAGTTATATTCCCTTTGAGTTGTAAGATGACCTTGTGAGCTCTGATTTTTTAAAAATGCACACACATTTTCCATCCATCCATCCATCCATCCATCATCCATCCTCCATCCACCCATTTGCAGTGAGTGCTCTTTAAACCGCCACAGAGCCTGGCACGCGGGTTCTCACATCGGCCAGGTCACCCCACTCCCGGCTCCTCAGCATCTTGGATGTGAGACGCTCACCGCCAGCCAGACTCCTGGCCCCTGTGCTCACTTCCTCTGTCACCGGAGTCGGCTGAAGGCAGGGACACTGCCCAGTCCCTGCCGGACACTCAGAAGGACAGAACAGAGGCTGCGGTGTCTCCCACCTTTCCGGTTTTGTCAGTGGGACTGAGACACAGAAAGGTGTGGAAGAAATGCACAGAACCAGAACTGTAGGATATCTCTAAATAACACTGATGAGAAAAGCTGCTCGTTTCAGAGGCAGACAGCAGTCCCCTGAGTCGTGGCTCCCACCCCTGTCCTTAGAAGCTTTTGGAGCCTCTGTTTCCCCATCTGTAACGATGCCTGTGTCTGGGCTCCTGGGACCCTGTAACACCGCAGGCACGCAGACTGCCCGCACAGGCAGCCGACCGTGGTGGCCCAGGCCGGAGGCGGGAGCAGTGCCCAGCCAAGGGCAGCATCGCCGCCGACCTCGTTCCCTGACTCCCTGATTCCCGTCAAACTCTCCTGTTGCCACAAAACTGGAGGAAAGAGAACCAACTACAGCGCCCAGAGGCTGCGGTGGGCAACAGTCAGCCATAGGAGTAGGAACAATGCAAAGCTCATTAAGAGAACAGCCAATGGACTGTGGCTCACCACGTGCGGGCAGGATGCTGGCCGCTCCCCATGTGTTCGCGCCCCTAGTGCTCCCAGTGTAGATGCTCTGAGGACCCCCTCTGTAAGCCCTGAAAGTCACAGCTCACCCCAAAGCACCCAACTAGCAAACCAACCCACCCCCGGAGGTCCAAGGAGATCAGCTTTAAGAACAGGTGACTCTTGCCAAAACCGGTTTGGCTCAGTGGTAGAGCGTCTGTCTGCGGACTGAAAGGTCCCAGGTTCGATTCCGGTCAGGGGCATGTACGTTGGTTGCGGGCACATCTCCGGTAGGGGGTATGCAAGAGGCAGCTGGTCGGTGTTTCTCTCTCATAGACATTTCTAGCTCTCTATCTTTCTCTCTTCCTCTCTGTAAAAAATCAATAAAATATATTTAAAAAAAAAAAAGAAGAAGAAGAAGAAGAAGAAAGAAAGAAAAAGAACAGGCGACTCTCTTCTGCGGCAACATCAGGGGCTGCTCATGGGGGTTGGAGAGGCTGCCGAAGCCCCACCAGGAAGCAGTGGCTCAGGCTGGGATTGCCCGCCTTCTCCTACCTTCCCCCATGGTCCGTGCAACTGAAGCTTCACGTGGCCTCTCGTGCTTCTTCTCGAACCCTGAACTACGCTGCACGCCCTTTCCTGAAGTCCTCAGATGTGAGCTGCATCTGCGCCTTCCTCATTTTTACCAGAACCTCAATCTCTCGCCCTCGTCCACTTCTTCCAGGCTAAGGGCTAGATAAGTTATTTTTTGCTGTGGAACAAATGATGCAAACTTGGCCCCTTCAAACAACACACATTTCGCCCTGGCCAGTGTGACTCATTGGTTGGAGTGTTGTCTGTCCACAGGAAGGTGGTGGGTTCGAGACCTGGTCAGGGCACATATTCAGGTTGTGGGTCCGATCCCCAGTCAGGGAGCGTACAGGAGGCCAACGATCCATGTCCCTCTTGCATCCATGTTTCTCTAGTCAGGCCATGAACACAGCTGGGTGCCCGTAACTCAAGGTTTCTCATGACGTTGCAGTCATGCCATTGGCTGGGCCCCATGGCTTCTGAAGGCCTGCATTAGGGCCCAGGGGTCTGTTCCCCAGCTCTCCCTGGGTGAGCCCGGTGGCCCCTCACTCTGGGCCGCCCCACAGGCAGACTCTTGGTGCTCAGACACTGTGACCATCCACTAGGCCCTGTCATCCCAGAGCCCGTGAGAGAGCACCAGGATGGAAGCCACGTGGCTCTCAGGAGCCCAGCACTCTCACACCCAGACCAGTGCAGCCTGGCGTAGCTGTCAGTGCCACAAAGCCCTGCTGTCTGCTGGGGCTGTGGGTCACAGGGCGTCTCTGAGACTGCCTACCCAGAACCCCCCGTTGTTTCTCTTGAAGCAGAGGGGAGAAAGAGAAAGACGCGTATTGCAGTCTCTGCTCTCTCCTGAGCCCTGGGGCTGGGCCAGTGCTGTTCTCATGGCTTAAAAGCACCCTCCCCAGGTGGTGGGGCCTCTCACAGAGCTGCCCTGGGCGGAGTGGGTGGAGGGCTCCTCGGGGCTGTCAGATCCGCGGGCTTAGCCACGGACAGCGGGGCTTCGTGCAAGCACTGACCACTGCTCCAGGTCCGCTCGTCTGGGTGTGAGTGCTGGGTCCTGAGAGAGAAAAGGTCGCCTCGCAGGGAGCCCCCAGTGCTTCCGGGGAGTCACCTGGGGAGGCACCGGCCTCCGGGAGCCCCGATCTCCAAAGGTTCTTAATAGAGTATGTGTGACACCCTCAGAGTCACAGGGAGTCTGAGTGTCCCTGTGGGTGTCTCGTCAGCAGGAGGGTGACAGGGACTACCCTTAGACACGCGTCTCTGCCTGGGCCACCCCCTCTGGCTCGGTGTGTGTGGTGGAGGCTTCAGCACATGCTGTCCAGTGCCACCAGACCACGGGCTGGAGCAGAACTGTGTCAGGGAGGGATGGCCGCGGGCACATGCTCAGGTCCAGGTGGGTGCTGGGCCCCTGGCCAAACTGGGCCCAGGGCCTGGCCGCACTGCTGCCAGCTCTCTCAAGATCCAGGAGGGGACAGAAGCCCAGATAGAGGGCCCGTTTTCAGTCCTAGCCATCCCCTGCTCTGTATTCTGCCTCCTGTGCCCTGCTCAGGGCGCGTCCCCTGGCCAGCTCCTCCCGGCGGGGGAAACCTCGGAGAAGGTGCTGATTCCAGAGGAGCCAGGTTGGCCTGTGCAGCTTCACACACCCGCCCCGCCCCAATCCCGCCTCAGACCTCACATGTGGGCCCGCTCACCGGGTAACGGTCTCACCTCGGCTACCGCGGCCACATCCAGGGCAGGTGGCTGGCCTGTCTGGAGAGGAGGCGGCTGCGTCCTGGGAGGTGGGGTGCTCCTGCTTGAGGCCAGAGGCCGGACCTCGTCCTGCGGATCATCACCAAGTTGGGGAGCCACGGGGTTCTGCACCCTCCCTTTTCCTACCCAAATGCTGACTTGTAGCCTCTTCTAGATGCTTTTCCATTGGGAAATCAGAAAGATATGGAGACTGTCAAAATAATCGGTGTGGAAGAACCCAGAACATGGTGCCATTCGGCAACAGCAACAGCCCTGCCCATCTGCTGAGCAGCAGGATGCTTTCGGAGCAGGAAGCCAAACAGAGACATGGACACAAACAAATGTGTGAAGAACGGTCAGCAGGCGACCGAATGAGGGTGTGTTTAGAGTAAGAGGTTCGGACCTGGCAGGGATGAGCGGGAAGCCCCGTGACGCCCTGGGGGAAGGACTGCAGCAGAGGAGAACTCCAGGCGGGTGTGTCTGTGTGGGAGCTTTGCCCCAGCAGTGGGGAAGGGGTGGGGGGGGGCATTTATGAGACAACAGAGTGCCGGCACTGTGAGCCCGGGCCACAGCCCGGAGACACTGCATGGGAAGTGTCCGTGCTGGTTTGTTGAAAACAAGGTACAAAAATCACTCGGCGGGAAAGTGCTGCTGATTGAGAGGAGAAAGCCCAAACTCGCTTCACAGCCCGCTCAGCTCCGGTTGCCCTGCTCTGCCCACACCCCGGCCTGCAGCACCAGCCTCGCCAGCCGCGCAGCCCTCCCTGCCGTCCAGCCTGGGTTGCTGCATCTGACACCTCAGGCCCACCCCACACCTGCTCTGTAAGACCCACCTCCACCACCTCCTCCTCCAGGTAGGCTCCCTCTGTCCCAGGGCCGGGGCCGCCCTGGCAGCGGTCATCCTGCCCAGGCCTTCCTTCTCTTAGCCTGCGCATCCCTCCTCTGCCATCCTACCGCCTGGGGCCCCCGGGAGCTGCTCCAGAGCCTGCCTCCATCTGCGGTGTGACAGAGTGCTTGTGGGAACGGGGAAAGGGGGGTGGGACATGGGACAGGGTCTCCTGGACGCAGTGGAGGTGAGTCACCTGTGGGGTGGGACCGAAAGGGTCCCCGTCTGTTCAGAATTACTCCAAATACTCCAAGTAAATCTGCATTAAAAAGAAAAGGTGTCTTTATTGTTGAAAGTATTACAGATGCCCCCTTTTCTTCCCGGCTGACCCCTTTAGCCCACCCCCACACCCACCCAGGCCTTCACCACACTATGTCTGTGCACATTTCCATTGTGATGTTCTCTCTGTGGTTGTGTGGTGACTTTACATCATTGCAGGAAAGGAGTGATGCCATGGGTCCTGCCTGCAGAGCTGGCTTCACAGGCATTGGGACAGCCCTGCCATGTTTCTGGGTTAACACACGGGGCACAACACCCTTTCCTTCTGGAAAGCTGCCGGAGACACATGGCCTCCCGACAGGATCCATGATCCCACCAAAGAGGCAGGAGGCGGCCTGCCTCCCCTCCTCTCACTGAGCACATGCTGAGCTCCCCACCCCACCCCTGCCCTCCGCGCCCTGAGCACCAGTCCTGACCCCCCCACACACACCCCCACCCCCCGAGTCTGCACCTCAGCTTCCTCAGCCATGAAACGGAAGCAGCCCTGACCTGGAGAACGACTCTGTTTCCTCAATTCCAAGGCACACAATTGTTCAGATTGTAATTATTCTGGAATCAGGATACGTTTCACAATTAGTGGGTACACTCCATGCGCCATTTCTTTTTTCTTTCTCCCTCCCACAAAAAAAAAAAAAAAAAAAAAAGAAAGAAAGAAAGAAAGAAAGAAAGAAAGAAAGAAAGAAAGAAAGCTGTTTTTAAAACAATGGTGTCTCTTATGATCAATGACATCTTAGAATCAGAGAAAACAGCACTTAAATCGCGGGGTGCAGTGGGAGGTCCACGTGCCTGAGCCTGGCAGCCATTGTGAGAACCACGCTTTGTGCCACTTGAAATGCCTGCTGGTGTGAACGCTGAGCAACCCGGTTCCTAGAACCCGCGGTCCCGGCCGTGCGAGGAGCCTGGCAGACAGAGGACGGAGCGGAGCGTGGAACCACCACACGCGGCCGCGGGGCCTGTCTGGCCCTGGCCTTTGTACTTCTCACTCCGGATGCAGAGAGGTGGCTGCCAGAGAGCAGAGGCAATCTCGGGACACAGCCTCCAAGAGGCTGTAGGATTCCGGAAGTCAGTGGCCAGGGCTGTGCCGAGCCAGACAGGACACATATGGGAAGACAATTAGGGGGAAGCCAGAGTGGCTGGCGGGGAAGAGGGCCGGGGCAGGAGGAACCCGCATTGTGAGCAGCCGGGGTCTGGGTGCTGGCGGCAGGTCCGGCACAACCTCACAGCCCCGGGTGCCCGCCCTCCACATGCCCGCCCTCGGTCTTCCTGAACAAACCCCACCCACATCTCAGAAAGCGTAGGAGTGCTGCTGGGGGAGCCACGGCACATTAAGGCTCTGAGAAGTCCTGCAGCAAAGAAACTGATGCATTTCTGTTTCATGTAACCCTTTTGATAATGTCTTACAAAATCGGAAGAGTTTCTGCAGAACAGTCACCGGGCATGCCAACTGCCAGCATGGGCATCACTCTCCAGTTGATCCTGGAAAGGAGAAGACAGCAGAGAAGTGAGGGGCAGCACTAGAGAGCAGGTTCTTTGGGGCCGTCCAACCCACGGCCGGGCAAGGAAACACCTGGGGCATTCACCCACCGGGATGGCTCCGCTGGGAGGCTGGCGTTGGCTCTCACAGGTGCCCCCAGGCAGCACTGGTCTGACGGTGATGTGCCTGCCACGGTCTTGACACACAGGCTGAGCGGCCTTTAGGAGGGTCTTTCTCGAACAGGAACTCGCACACGGGAAAACCACAGCAAGGAGAAGTCCAGGTGCCCGGCCGTGGGCTTTGACCAGAATCCGCCCCCGTGGAGAGGTGGTGGAGGCTGGGGGCTGTCCCTACCCACTGGGGTCAGGGACTGGTTATGACCCAGCTTTGCTCAGCACCGGGGGCTGCTGCTGCCGCCCACACAGCCCAGATGTGTTTTTTCTGACCTGCACGGTGACTGTTGAGAACCAAGGAAACTTCATAGAGGATCCACATTTTTTGGCTTTCTCTTAACAAATTGAAAACCTGGCCTTCTGGTGCCTGCGCCCGGCAATGCTGGCCAGACCCGGTCACAGCGCTCCGCACGACTGTGGTACTGAGACTCCCCAGCATGGCAGGCCCCCGCCTCTGACTGCTTGTGCCCCGTCCACTTCTCTCCTGTGCCCGGGCAGCTTCTCTCCTGTGCCCGGGTGGCTGCACCCCTGCCTGCCCCCACAAGCACCTGGGCTTGCAGCCTGAATGCAGACCATGTGCACACAAGAGGAAACGTGTGTGTGTGTGTGTGTGTGTGTGTGTGTGTGTGTGTGTGCGCGCGCTTGTACATGCATGTAGTGTGTGTGAGCACATGTGTGTGAAATGCAGCTTGCACCCAGGTCCATACTCCCGGGCATGTGGGACCCAGGAAAGCGGCTACTTTTCCTCCCCCACCAAGGTGTCCGTGGGTCAGAGGAGGGTGACAATGGAGCATGTCACCCTCGGGAAGGGAACAACTCGGGAGCTGGGAACGAGAGGGCACGGCTTCCCTGACACATTGCCGGGCACCTGGAATGGCATCTGGACATCAGGATGCCGCAGTCACGCCTGGCTTTGGGAAGGTCGGAGAGGGTGCCACCTGAGAAGGTTAGACTCGCCTCTGCTGTGGGTATAGCCACTCACAGCATCCCGCATTTCCTTCTGTCCCTCACAGCATTCCTATGGACCAGCCGTTTGTTGTTTTAATCCTCGCTCAAGGACATTTTCATTGATCTTTAGAGAGAGGGAGGGAGAGAGAAATATCGATTTGTTGCCTCAATGGGAGATGGAACCCGAAACCTAGGTTTGTGCCCTGACTGGAGATAGAACCCAGGTCCTTTCTGTGTATGCTCCAACCAACTAAGCCATACCAGCCAGCGCTGGTCGGCTATTTTTATTTCCCTGCTTCCCAGATGAGGAAATAGAAGCTCACAGAGGTTAAGTGATTGGCCCCATGCCACTGCCCTTAATACAAGTGCTGATGTTTACAGCCAGAGTCCCCTCCCGGGCCCTGCTGAGCGCTTCACACATCTCTTCTCATTTAATCCTCCCTCCCTCCTTCCCTGGGTCTCCCAGGGAGACCAGCCTGGGAGGGTCTCCTGAGTTCTAAGCCCATGTTCAGCCGCAGGAATGAGACCAAAGGCCACAGCTAAGGGCTGATTAGTGAGCACAAACGTGGGATCAAACCCAGTTTTTAGTCTAGATCCACATCTCCTCCCCCCTTCTTAACCCCTCCGCCATCACTGGGACTCCTATTCATTTTTAGTGTTAGCTTCCTGGTTCCCTGAGGTCAGGAAACTCTACCTTCTGACCTCCAAGGGCTCCTAACAGCCGGAGGCTGTGCCCCTCCTACCCAGACCCCTGTGCTTGTGACTCTGCCAGTGCAGGGGTCAGCGCCAGCCTAGGCCCCAGCCCGGCCCAGACGCACTGGTGCCTCGCCTGGGACCGGAGCACAGCCTTGGGCATGTGTCCTAGTGTCCTGGGCCTTGGATCCCGGTGAGGTTGCCCTGGGTGGGGCTCAGGTCTGAAGCCGGGGAGGGAGGCTCTGCTTCTCAGCGTCTGCAGAGGGGCCAGCAGGCCACGAGCAACAGGGAGGGAGCCCTGACCCGACTCAGAGCAGGGCTGGAGGTGCCCTTGGGCGCAGTCAAGTTCAGGGACAGGCCAGAAGGGTGGGCCTTCATCTCAGACCAGCACAGCCACACATCCCGGCTGTGGGGCAGGGAGCCCCTGGCTGCTTCCCGCAGACCTGCATTGCCCGGAATAAGGGTGTAGCCACCCTGAGAAAGGCCTGCCCAGGACCTGAGCCCCCCACACACCCCGAGAACTTATAAATCTGGCTGGCCCTGGCCCACTCAGCCCCCAAGTCCCCATGTCTCAGGAAGGTCCCAGGCAGCAGGTGGCAATTGACCCAGCCTCCCCAGGCTCTCCACAGTGCCATGCAGACTCATTCTGCTCTTCCAGAAGCTTCTGTGACCCAGGCCAGGTGGCTGCTGAGTTATTTTTCTCTGTAACTGAGATGACCGCTGGGCCTATTACAAAACCCCAGGAGCCCTCACACGCAGGGGTCAGGATGGGGGAGGACAGGAGCCCAGCTCCCATTTTCACACTCTGCCTGCAGGTGTGGGACTTCGCCATCCCCCAGGGGGAGCCCACCTGGAGGGGACCATTAGCCCCCAGATACTGGATCATGCTCCAACATCCTTGGCAACATGGAAACCTGTTTAGAAGAAAAGAAACAGAGAACACCACTTCATGGAGTTGAAGCAGCCCTGACAGGGCCGCTCAGTTGAGCTGGGGGATAGGGGAGGGGGGGGGGGAAGGCGGGTGCGTGCACGCGGAATGCAGGTGGTGAGAGCCAAGCACCAGCAGCCAGGAGGCCTTGGGTCCCGGATTGTTTGTCCAAGTACATCCTGTGAATGTGCGACACTCCCTGGCCTCTGCCAGGGCCAGCTCCCATCCATCAGGCATTCTAACATTTGAAAGCAATTACAGTGGTTGGAGCTGTTGGCTGGGCCTGTTTTTCCCAACAGACATCATCCAGGCGCCCATCCCCCAGCAGAAGGGGAAATGCCACTGTGAGCGGCCTGGTCGGAGTCCCCGAGGGGCCCCGGGTCAGAGCACCTAGGAGGGAGGCCTGGGAGGTGGAGCAGGAGCGGAGGACTCTGGCTCTGCTCTGACAGGTAGATGGATAGGAGCATCCGCCCAGGAACTGAAGCGGGAGGCCCTCTGGGAGGGGATGAGGGAGGAGAGGGAGAGTGAAAGGGAGGGAGGGAAGAACATCTCCAGGGCAGGGCTGGCAAAATTCTCCTTCTGAGGAAAAGCGTGGGGGATGCCAGAGGGAGGGAAGGAGAATGTGAGGATCCAGTTTCAATCCAGTTTTCAGGTGCAAATGACCTCTCTTTAGAAGCCCAAATCTGAGAAGCTGCCTCAGCTCAGTCTGGGGAATGGGTCCCGGAGGGCTCGGAAGGAGGTTCCCTGGGGAGTGGGGTACCAGCTTGTTCTCAGAGCTTTCACTTCCGGAGCCAGAAGGGACCCGGCTCTTGAATGAGAAAGCCGAGGCCCCAGGCCATCCAACTGGTTTGCCCAAAATAATGCAGCCTGAATTCAAACCCTGGAGGGGGCTCTAACCTTGGCGCTCAGAGGGTCCTGGGACTTTCCAGGTGGGGAAACAAAGAGGAAAAACTGTGGTGTAGTTAAGTGAGGCCGTTCTCGACAACATGGAACATTTACGATGGGCTAGACCAGAGAGATTGTGGAGAGGGAGGAAGACTATAAAATAAGGTTGGATCTTGGGTCAGCCGCTGATAGGAGCCACCAATTTATTTTTATTTGTTTGTTTGTTTTTTCTTTCTTTAAAAAAAAACAAAAGCAAAACATTTTTATTGATTTCAGAGAGGAAGAGATAGATAGAAACATCATAGATTAGAGAATCATTGATCGGCTGTCTCCTGCATGCCCCCTACAGGGGATCAAGCCTGTAACCTGAGCATGTACCTTTGACTGGAATCGATCCTGGGACCCTTCAGTCCACAGACTTATGCTCCATCCACTGAGCCAAACAGGCTAGGGCTGTTTTTTTCCTTAAGAATTTTTTTTATTTTATTGATTTTTAGAAAGAGAAGACGAGAGAGGGAGAGAGAGAGTAAAACAACGATGTGACAGTGGGACGTTGGTGGGCTGCCTCCTGCATGCCTCCTACCAGGGATCAGGGATCTAACCTGCAGCCTGGGCGTGTGCCCAGACCAGGAATCAAACCAGCAACTTTTGGGTGCACAGGACAATGCCCAACCAACTGAAGCACACAGACCACGGCCATCAGTGTTTCTAACTAAGACAATGACTTGGTCAGAGCCACACTCGAGGACATGACCAGGGTGGCACTGCAGGAAGTGAGCTTTTGGTGACAAGTACAGAGGCTGAACTGCCGAGTTCCCAGAGTTCCCAGAGGAGGACAGGAGCCCCTCTGGGTGGTGGGGTGCACGGTGGGATGGGCAGGAGAGAGAGCACCGATGACGATGCCAGGCTGTGCCAGGTGCTGCAAGGAGGAGAGAGGTGGCTGTGTGACCCTGGGCAGGGAGTTCTCCAAGCAGAAAACGCGGAAGAGGAGCACATTAGAAAGAGAAGACTGTGTCCATGGAGATATCCAACAGGCAGTTGGAAATGGGGGCTGGGACCTTGAGAATCTCACCTCAGAGCTGAGAGGCAGATGGAGAGCTCAGCGCCAGTAGGAGCCCTGAACATGACCCCTCGCACAAGGGACTTCCACGTGGGTAGACAGGGCCAACGTGCAGAGCCATCAGCCCCCAGTGCAGGATCCCGCACAGAAGAGCAGAAGGGAGTGCGGGCTGCAGCTGGCAGCGTGGGCCAGGGTGGGGCAGAGGACATCAGTTATATCTCAAAAAAAGAATTTGCTTAGGAATGAAGGAGACATGGAATAACTTGGGAGACGGCGCAACAAGGTAACTGGGCCCTCGGGAATGGAGAGAAAGGGTTGGGGCTGATGGCTGGGTTTCGAAGACAGACCATCTGTCTCAGTACAAAGGGAATCCAGGGAAGAGGATGCCATAGACTAAACCAGTGTTTCCCAACCTTCTCTCATGATGAGAATCACCTGGTGGAGTTGTTAAAACACAGATTCCTGAATCCCAACTAAGAAGTGCTAAACTAGAATTTTTGAGAACATATAGGTAAAATTGCATACCTAACTTAGTGCTCTGTATATAACATCTGGGTTAGAGCACTAGTTAAGTATACAATTTCCCAAAAATTCTAGTTTAGCACTTCTTAATTGGGATTCAGGAAATCTGTGTTTTAACAACTCCACCAGGTGATTCTCATCATGAGAGAAGGTTGGGAAACACTGGACTAAACCACAAATGAAGGGGAGCTTTAAAGGAAACTGTCTCTCTACTCACATTTCTGACACCAAAGGCCTGGGTTTTCCACACCACACAACTCTCAGTTTCCTGTAGGCACCAGTGGGATGTCCTATAACTTAATTCAGTGCCAGAACTAGCATAGGCCCCACAGGTTAAGGGCTCAGGTCCACAAAACTCTCCCACTTTGGATGTCAATCACAAATAGCAGGTCCCCAGGTTACTCACACTTCTGTCTGATTTGGCTACAAATTGGGGTTCCCATGACCTCCTCCTCAGGCTCAATAGTTTACTGAAACAGGTCACAGAGCCCAGTGACAATGTTTACTTGCTGTTACGGGTTTATTATGAGAGTGTATAAAGGACGCCTATGACCGCTGATAAGAGGCTCACAGCAGAGGTCTGCGAGCTCTCAGCGCAGGGACTTCTGGCATGTGGATGCATTCACCAACCCGGAAGGTCTCCAAACCCTTTCATTTGGGGCTTTTATGGAGGCTCCAATACATGGGAGTGATTGATCCAGTCATTGGCCATTAGTGATTAGTCAGTCCCCAGGCCCTCTCCTCTCCTTCGAGGCTGGGGGTGGGGCTGAACGTGCCAGCCCTCTAATCACGTGGTTGGTTCCTGAGGCCGCCAGCTGCTATTCTGAGTCCACTTAGGGGGCCCATGGAGAATCACCTAATCAGCACAGACTCAGGTACGGTTTAAAGGGGCTTACTGTGAATAACAAAAGACGCTCCTCTCACCCCTAATGCTCAGGAAGTTCCCAGGGTTTGGGGAACTCTTGTGACTGGAACTGGGGAGAAGATTGAAGGGGCCAAAGTTTTTGCCACCCTGAAGCCGCCTTTGAGATTCTAATTTTAAGCTGTTTATTAAAAAACAAAAGACTCAGACAGAATCTTTGACCTCCCCTTCCCGCCAAGACACTCAGACAGAGAAACCAGGAAGGGATCTTAGGATGCTCGCCTTCACTATTGATTTGAATGAGGACAGCAGGTGGGAGGGTGGCTAGCGTGGGCCTGTTTATTATATTCCCGGGTCCCATTGCTTCTGGGTTGTCTAGCAAGAATTTACCTGCCATGTGTATTCTGCTCTTCCCCAATTACCTGTAAATCCTCTATTCTCACTTTTAAAATCTCAGACCTCTACCTGCCCAGGGTGCCCAGAATGTGCCCCGGGCAGCTAAGGAGGAGGGAGGCAGAGACATCTCCTTTGTCCAAAATGACCTATGTGTCAAGGCTGTCTCCCTGTCTGGAATTCATGCTTACGTGACTTCCCATGCACACGTACTAACATCTGATTATTCTCCTGTTCATCTGTCTCTGTGAATGTGGTTATGAGCCCAGGTAGAACTTAGAAGGTGGGAGGAAACGTTTATTTTTTTTAGCTTCCCCACACCCCCCATCCCCAAGATCTGCAGCTTCCTTGTCTCCCACTTCTACCCTTCGGATAGTTCGGCGTGGCCACAGCCTCAGCCTCAGCCCCACAGCCCCATGGCCATGTGCAAGGCCTTCCTGCCTCGCCTGCTGGGCAGGTGTCAGAGGCCACAGGCAAGTGAGGTGAGGTCCAGGGTGCCCCTGAGTCTCAACCATAGACTCAGTGTCCTGGCTGCCAGCCACCAGGCAGCACCTACTGGCCTTACCTAAACCAGGGGGCCTTCCCACTTCCCCTCGGGACAGGCGGTCCTGGGGTCTTCGGGCAGGGAGCTCGTCCCATCTGCCCTGCGCTCAGAGGGAGGCCCAGCGCTCAGGCCTTCAGATCCCAGCTGAGCTGCCTCTTCGTGCAGTTTAAGAAGGAAATGGCCGTGTCTCCTCCCTGTAACAGATGCCTCTGCATATCTGCAGATGGCAGGTGAGTCATTTTTGAGCTTCTCATCTCCAGACTAAATGCTTGGCCCCGTGGAGAAGAAACTGTCTCCAACCCAGAGGGCGCTTTTGGGAAACGTGGTCTGCCTTCGGGGTCTTCCATTACATGTACATTCAGGAGCTGCGAATATCTGAGCCGGTGCTGTCAGGCTCCGTCAGGCCCTGACAGAGGCTTCCATTCTTTCTGTTTCAGATGCATTTGGGGGACAAAAGGTACTTGGGAATTACTCAGAAGCCTAGTCAGCTAAAACTTCCTGTCCAGGTCCCTGGGGGTGGGATGGCACTAGAGCTTCCTGAGAGCCAGGCGGATTGCTGGGAAGGCTGCCCTCTGACCCCGAAGCCGGCTAGACCGGTTCTCCAGGTCCTCTCAGTGGGGACTGGTAACCTTACCCTCCAGCCAACCCGCCCTCCCGACTGCCTCGCTGAGCGCCCTCAGCGAGGTCCAGACCATATTCAGATCCCTCCTCGCCTGCTTTTCCCTGGGCTGTCTTGGGAGCCTGTTGGTGTCCTCTGTCCCCAGAGGGCTCTGCTCTGGGCGGACGGGAGCTGGCTGCTCTTCTGTTGGTCTCAAGGACGCCTTCTGCCTGCAGAGCCAGGGCTGTAGTTCAGCTGCACTTCGGAGGACGGGAGTGCCATTTCAAGCGCATGGCATCACTTACACACATTCAACACATGTTTCCAAACAAAATAAGTTATTTGGACAGTGCTGGCGATTCTGAGTGCCATCTGGTTATCCCCAGCCATGGATTTGGGCAGAGGTCAATTAGCATGGCCGTGGGTCAGCCTGTGCCCACGGCCTGGCCCTGCCTGTCCTCCCTGCTCTCTGCTCAGCCTGGGAGCACCGGGCTTTGCAAGGGCCGATCCTTAGGAAACAGTGAGGCCTGCACAGCTCCTGACTGGGAGGCCTCCACTGGTGCTGGGCCAAGAACATGGGCCGCGTGGACGCTTCACCAGCGAGACAGTGGGTTTCAAATGTGATGGCTGTGTTAGGATTCAGTTCTGACTACAGAAGCCAATGTGCCTCGGGAGGGACTTTGGAACCTGCCAGCCCAGGTAGAGGTACCACTGCATGGCCCCTGGCTATGGTCTCCGCTGCTCCCAGTGCCCAGGACAGTGCCTTGCACTTAAGGAAACTTAAATAATGTCTTACTCTGTTGACTATTTGAATTAACTCATTGGAGAGGCAAAGTCCCACTTGGATAGTTGCACAGTGTCTACTGTATACCCTGCTCTAGAGGTTCAAAAAGACAAAGATCACACTTTCCTTTCCCAAAATGTTTATAAAGACAATAGAAGCTCAGTGCATGAAATTCGTGCAAGGGGCTAGGCCCCCACCGCAGCAGTGGCTGCCTCTGCCTCGGCCCCCACCCCCGCGGCTTTGGAGGACATCCGGTCTATTTAGCATATTATACTTTTATTATTATAGATAAACATGAAGAATGTAAATAAACTATAAAATGATGTACCCCAGCTGAGCCAAGGATTGCTCACAGAAGCACAATCTCTTGCCAAACTCCTCTGTTTTCTAAGCACTTTTTCCTAAGACATACTGTCCAGGACAGCAGTTTCTCAGGGTGGAGAGTGAGAAAAACCCTGGTGGCAAGTGAATTCAGGACCAAGTTAGGCAGATTTCTGTGCACCGTGTTTCTCAGAACCTTTAAATAAATAAAAATTTTTATTGATATAGAATTTACATGTCATAAGGTTTACTGATGTTAAGTGTGCAATTCAATGGCTTGTAGTGTATTTAGAGAGTTATACAGCCATTAGTATGATGTAGCTGCACATTTTCCATCACCCCAAACAGAAACCCCCTGGCCATGTGACATCTTGGTTATCTAGCCATCACTTGGTGGACATTTGAATTGTACCTGCTGCCCAGGAAAATGTGTTCTTTCATGGGATCAAGTGGAAAGCGTCCACAGACCAGGCACGGGAGATTGTAGCAAGATTTATTTGGGTGGAAATAGAAGGCTGCCCCCCAGATTTCCAATTCCCCATCTCTGTCCTGCCCTGGAAAAAAGTCCAACCTCGTCTTCATCAAAGCCAAAACAAAGGCCAGCATCCAGAGTTTCTGTTTCATATAAAAGCTCAGTCCTTCAGAGCCACGTGGTCTGCTATGGGCCCTGTGGCTGTTAGACTCGCATGGTAGTGTTCCCGAGACAGAGAACCCTTTGTTTCCTGGGATTGTATTCTCTCAGGCTGGGGAGAACCAGGTGCTTTTTCAAAATAACCAATCAGCTTCCCCAGTTTTTGCAGACACCCCCTAGCCAACTGATCCCTTTCCCAGGTTAGACTGGCAAGCCTCTATGGTTGCCATCTTGGCTCCTATGTGTATCTCCCCCTCATTATTCTATTGCCCCACCCTCAGTGATCTGTGGGGTGTGCATGAAGCTGTAATTTCCTAGGGAAGCCAGCCTATGCTCCCTAGTTGGTTATGCTTAATAATGTCTACTTTCCTTTGCTTGCTTCTTTTATGAATATCCAGCCACCTACGCTAACATTCCCACTCTTTGGCTATCATTGAAAATGCTGCTCTAAGCATTCTTGAGTGAGTTTCGTGTGAATATGTTTCAAATTTTCTGGGGTGTACAGCTAGGAGCCGAATTGCTGGGGGGTCATATGGTAACTCTGTGCTTAACTTTGGGGAACCGCTGCAGTGTTTTCTAAAGTAGCGGCACCTTCCCACATTCCCATAGCAACGTATGAGAGCCCCAATTCTCCCACATCTTCGCCGAGGCTCCTTGTTGTCCATCTTTTCTATTCTTCCATCCTCGTGGGTGTGAAGTGGCACCTCACTGTGGTTGTGATTTGCGTTTTTCTAATAAGCAATGATATTGAGCCTCCTGTCCTGGGCTGTGGAGCCCTCACTATTGTGATTGCTTTGTGAATCTACACAAGGGGATAGAGCGGACAACAGTTCCCAATGTCCTAAACCAATGGTCAGCAAACTGCGGCTCGTGAGCCACACGCAGCTTTTTGGCCCTTGAGTGTGGCTCTTCCACAAAATACCACGGCCTGGGCAAGTCTATTTTGAAGAAGTGGTGTTAGAAGAAGTTTAAGTTAAAAAAAAAATTGGCTCTCAGAAGAAATTTCAATCATTGTACTGTTGATATTTGGCTCTGTTCACTAATGAGTTTGCCAACCAGTGCCCTAAACTATGGGCTCATCCTGGCAAAGGGAGGGGCCTGGAATTCAAGTGCATGTGTCAAATGGGAAAGCACTGACCCTGGCAATATGGGTTTGGTCAACACTGTTAGGTCATTACTTTTAGAAGTCTTGCTAAATTAAAGAAATATGAACTCTCCTGCTTCACATGGAATTTTACTAAAACAACAAGAGCAAAGGAGACCAAAATCTCTCTCCCTGAAACACTGACGATCCTGTTGTTTGATGGGGAGAGGTGAGGACTCTGGCTGCAGTGTGTCCCTCCTGTGACGAGCAGTAGCACATGCTAGGGGATTGTCCCAGTGCTCCTGCCCATGAAGCAGTTCAGGCACAGACCTAGCCCAGGTGCCAAGCGCCTAGGTCATGCTAAGCTGCCTCAGCCCGACTGGGGCTCCTGGGTCACAGAGGTGGCTGCGCAGGGCTCTCGGCCACTCCAACCCCAGCTTTATCCAACACATGTGAGGCCTAGGTGTCTGAAGGACAGAATTTCCTAAGTGCTGGCTAAGAGGTGCCCATCCACAAGTCCACTCATTGTTCTGGTGTCTTCTCAGGAGCATCCTCTCTCTGTGGATCCCCCCCCCCCCCCCCCAGGAGACTGGCCTCATCTCCACGGGCACAACCATGACCTCTTCCAGGCTCTCTCACCATGTCCCATTCCTCCCAGGGTGTCTCTGCTGGCCCTGTGATCACGGGCTCTGGGTCTCCTCCAGGGACCTTCCTGAAGCCGATCACGTGACTCCCAGGCTCACTTCCCTCCTTCCCCACCATTTACTTGCCCCCCAAGCCAGTCACAGCCCCTCATCGGAGTCCTATGAGAATTCCTGTGCCAGAGGCTGAAGTTTCTTCCTCAGTACAATTCAAGTGCATCCCCTCCTCCAACACCTCAAACCATGGCAGGAGTTCTTCCTTTAGTAAGGAGATAGTGGTGTGGAAAGGGGGACATCGGAGTCTCCTGTGTTGTATAGCCATGACCTTGGCTGAACCTATAGGTGACCTGGTTTTCATAAACCACTATTTTACTGTACCCTTAGTTTTCTTTGAATGGTCAATAACACCTGCCTCCTTGGTATTCTCCATCCCTCAGAACTCATAACAAATGAGAATAACTGGTCATGCTGGGTGACCTAGGCCATGTTCTCTGGCTTTTTCTCTGAGTCAGATTCCCCTGCTTGCTTCTTCTCAATGTCAGGATAGAGAAGATCTCAGAGGGGCCCCTCACACTCAGCCTCATGGACTAAAGGGGCACAAGGCCCGCTAGGACTTGAGGACTGGCACTTGGGAAGACCAGGAACTTCTCAGAAAATCTGTACTAATAAAAGGGTAATATGCTAATTAGACCAGATAGACCGGATGTCTTCTGGATATCCCTCTGGACAAAGCCACAGTGGCGGGGGCTGAGGCAGAGGCATTTAGGGAATATCAGGCAGTCAGGCAAAGCAGTTAGGGGTGATTAGTCCAGCAAGGAAGAGCAATTAGGGGTGATCAGGCTGTCAGGGGAGTGCGGTTAGGGTCATCAGGTAGGCAAGCAGAGACAATTAGGGGCAATCAGGCAGGCAGGTGACTGGTTAGGAGCCAGCAGTCCTGGATTGCAAGAGAGATGTCTGGATTGGAGAGGTTATAGGCCAGGCTGAGGGGACACCCCCCCCCCCCCGCCACCTCCCACACGAATTTTGTGCACCAAGCCTCTAGTATAGAATAAAGCTCTATAATTTACTTTGTAATGGCTGTAGCTGATTATAAAGCTACAGTAATCAGTGGAATTTATGTCAAGGTAGATATATAGATCAATGGAATAGAATCAGGAGTCCAAAAATAGACCTCCCCACACAAGGTCAATTTATGTTTGACAAAGACACCAAAAAAATTCAATGTAGTAAGGGGTTCTGGAAAAATTGACCAGCCATATACAACATAAAAGGAAAAAAAAAGAAACTCAATTCTTCACATCATAAAAAAAAAAAACCTCAAAATAGATTATAGAAGTAAATATAAGAGGTAAAATCACAAAACTCCTTGAAAAAACAAGGGAGAAAAGCTTAGTGGCCTTATTTTGGGCACAGATTTGTTCAATTCAATTCACACAAATTATAAAAGAAATAATCTATTGCCTGAACCTCATCAAAATAAAAAACAAATAAATAAACTTCTGCTCTTCAAAAGACACTTATGAGAATGACAAAGAAAGCCATAGACTGAGAGAAAACGTTTGCAAAATGTATGTTACAAAAGACTTGTATCAGTAATATATAAAGAAGTTATTTATGAGAAGACAAATATAACTTTTTAAGTGGGCAAAAGATACGAACAGACACACTTCACCAAAGACTGTATAGTGCTGGCCAGTAAGCACATGAAAAGGGGCTTAACCCTGTTAGTCATTAGGAAAATGTGAACTACAACCACAATGAGATACCACGAAACAACACTGGAGTGGGTAAAATGAAAAAGCCTGACCATACCGAGCCTTTTCAGAGGTGTGAAGAAGCTGGAATCTTCATTTACCACTGGTGGAAAAGGAAGGGAGTATGGCCACTTTGAAGAGCATTGTGTGTGTGTGTGTGTGTGTGTGTGTGTGTGTGTGTGTGTGTGTTTTATGTGTGTGTGTATGTTTTCAGAAAGTTCAAAATATATCTACTGTATGACTCAGCCATTATACTCCTGGTTGTTTATACTGTCCTCGAAAAAAGAAAGCAGAGATTCACACCAAGACTTGTACCAAATGTTCATAATAGCTTTTATGTGAAATGATCAAAAATGGAAAGCAACCCAAATGAACCCTAGCAGATGAGTGCATTAATAAATTGTGAAATATTTATACAATGGAATACTACTCTAAAAGGAAGAAACTATTGTTGAGATCCATGAAAGCATGACTGAATCTCAATTATCTATATATATAAAAGGCTAAGTGACCAACTGTCTGACTCTCTGACCAACCGACTGGCCAGTACATATGATGTGCACTGGCAATTTAAAAATAAACATTGATTTGTGCATGCATGATACATATAAAGCTCTCACTGGTGTGTTTTGAAATGTCATTGTCAATGATGAAGTTGGTTGACACTTCTATTATATATAAAGGGCAAATAGCAATATTAAATATGTCCTCTAATTAATTTCCTTTTGATGTGCATGAATCCATGCACTGGGCCACTAGTGTTGAATTAGAGAAAACAGGCAAAAAAGAAGATATACTATGATTCTGGTTATATGAGATTTTAGGACATACAGCTAATATACAGTAACAGAAAGCAGACAGAGTGGCAGTTGCCTGTTGGTGGGGAGAGGGTTGAAAGCTGAGGGAGGCATGAGAAAGTGGCAGAATGGACCTTTCTGGGTGATGCATATGTTCATCACATTTAAAGGATGACAGCTTCAGAGATTCGTTGATGATATGTTGCAGCTTCTCAGATGTACACTCTGATCAATACAGTGTACTGTATGGTAATCACACTTTGACAAAGCTGCCCAAAAAAAGGACACATCTTCTGAAGCTATACCCTGAATGTTTTACAAACAAAATGATCTAAGGACTAGGATTTTCTTCAAGATCACACTGGAATGCAGTGTGAAGTGGGTGGTGACACCGATTTCATCACGGTGGCAGGCAGCACTGGGTGCCGCTGCTGTCACTTCAAGGTGGCATAGAAGATGGGCCACCAGTTGGCAGTGGGTTTGTTTTCATGTATGTTTGAGCTGCTACATTGAAAAAATGCCTACAAGAAAAAGGGCCCTAACCCTAGACTGTGGTACTGCTTACTGCCTCGCTTCTGTCTTTGGAACGGGTGAGAGGCCCAGTTACCTTGGCCAGAAACCTCATTAGGTTTTCTTTAGTTCAATAAAAACGTGTACAGGTGATATAGTCTCCAAGAATTTATTAAAATTGATGTGAAACACAATTAATCAATAATCAACTCCCGTCTTTTGGCAGGCTGAGTTTCCTCAAAGAAGGAACCCATGGCGGGGGCTGGGAGATCATAAAGGAGGGTTTGGGAGGGCTGCACAGCTGCCCTTGTGTAACACTTTATAATCAGAAGAGCGAATGTGCACCAAAGCAGTGAAATTATTGAGAAATGTGGAGAAGCAGTTAAGGTAAACCCTGAAGGTCTCCTCCCCAAGAGTAAGCACCATTATTCTACCCCTCTACCCCCACCCCTCAGCATGGACACTACAGCTGCAGGGGATGGCAAAGTCCAAGCCTGCCAACACGAACGGCAACATTCTTGAATGCCCTGCTAATTCTCCCATGCTAACTCCTCAGAGTTTACTGTCTGCAAGGGATGCTAATTTATACCTGAGTGGAGGCATCCTGCAGGTTGGGTGTTGCATGGTGGGCATGCCGACGGGGAAGTGGGGACGCGGGCGGCTGTCACATCCCAGTCCACGAAGAACACTGGTCACAAAGGTGCTCAAGCCCACAGAAGTTTGTTTCTATGGACCAGGCTATTGTTAAGGTTGCCTGATGAATGTGTCTTCAGAAAATTCTAATTTATTGATAAAACGTTTGAAAAGATAATGTACTCTGGTAACATGAGCAAAATCGTGGAGCGAGAACCTTTAAAAAGTCAATCTTCTAAAAACACAATGATAAAATTGATAAAGGCACCCAGGATCCAAGAACTCTGGAAATTACCCAAAGGCTTGCAGGAAATTACCCAAAGATTTCCTTAAGCAAAACAGCTGAATTTCACTAAGGACAGGAAGCTTTGGGGCATTTTACCCTGCCTCTTGCCCCTGGTCCACTGCCCCCTTTCCGGCTACTTGGTGGCCTTGAAAACTCAGCGCTTCCAGCCATGAAGTCTGCTGATTTTCTGGAAGACCCATGTGCAAGGGTGTCCTTATTTAATCTGACTTGGACTCTGCCCAGTGTGAAAAGCCATTTCCTCTAGTGCATTTGTCAAAAACATTTTAGAGCAATTGTTCAACTTCACGTAAGCTGGAAAATAATTGAGACAAACAATGGGCTAACCAAAAAGTTTAAAATGAAAACTGAGCAATGGGATGTCCCCAGGGCTTTGAAAAGCTAGAGGCCAAGAGCAGCATGCCTAAAACAGTCTATGCATATGCCCAAGGCTGTGTGTATGCTCAGAGAAAAACCAAGAAGGCCTTAAGCTCTCACCTCCAGCTAGCTGGGATTCTGCCGAAGGCAAGGCAGGGCGAGCTGCTGGGCGAGAGTGAGGAATCCTGAGCTGGTCAGCAGAGCCTGGGACTTCAGCGACAGCACAGCTCAGAGAACACAGACTTGACAGAAAGACATCAGAAAAGTCCCTTCACAGACAATCCCTTCACAGACAACAAACAGCAACATCAACAAGCCCTGGAGAGTAGATGGGAGAATCTAATTTCCAGAGTTTCAACCAAAAATTTACAAGCAATGTAAAGAAATAAGAAAATGTGGTCCACACAAAGGAAAAAAGAACCAATAGAAATGGTTCCCGAGGAAGCCCAGACAGAGAACTTACTAGACAACATCTTTAAATTTTGTTCAAAGAGCTAAAGAAAGCAATGGTATGGAACTAAAGAAAAGGCCCAGGCCAGGTGGCTTGGTTGGTTGGAGCTGCATCCCAAGGTTGTGATTTGATCCCTGGTCAGGGCACATACAAGATCAACCAATGGCCGAAGCTGGTTTGGCTCAGTGGTAGAGCTTCGGTCTGTGGACTGAAAGGTCCCAGATTCGATTTCGGGCAAGGGCATGTACATTGGTTGAGGGCACATCCCCGGTGGGGGGGGGTGCGGGAGGTGGCTGGTTGATGTTTCTCTCTCATAGACGTTTCTAGCACTCTCTCTCTCTCTCTCTCTCCCTTCCTCTCTGTAAAAAATCGATAAAATATATTTTTTTAAAAAGTTTAAAAAAAAAGATCAACCAATGAATACATAGATAAATGGAACAGCAAGTCAATGTTTCTTTCACTCTCTTTCTCTCTCCCTTCTTTCTCCCCTCACCCCCTTCTCCCTTTCTTTGAAACTAATCAATAGGAAAAGGAACTAAAGAAAAGCGTGAGAAAAAATATCTCACTTAAAAAAATATGGAGTTGAGCCGAAACCGGTTTGGCTCAGTAGATAGATTGTCAGCCTGCGGACTCAAGGGTCCCAGGTTTGATTCCGGTCAAGGGCATGTACCTTGGTTGTGGGCACATCCCCGATAGGGGGTGTGCAGGAGGTGGCTGATCTATGTTTCTCTCTCATTGATGTTTCTGACTTTCTATCCCTCTCCCTTCCTCTCTGTAAAAAATCAATAATATATTTTTAAAATAAAAAATATATGGAGTTGAAAAGTACAATAGCTGAAATGGAGAATTCATGAGAAGTGCTCAACAGCAGATCTGAACCAGAGAAAGAATCAGTAAACTCACAGAGAGGTCAGTTTAGGTAATCCAAACTAAAAAGCAGAAAGAAAAAGAAGGAAAGTGAACCGAGCCTCAGAGATCTGTACAGTACCAGCAAGCCTACCAATACACACTCAATGGGGAGACCCAGAAGGAGCAGAAAAAGAGAGGAAAGCAGGAAAAATAGTTGAAGAAATAATGTCTGCAAATATCTCAAGTTTTATGAAAAAAACATTAAGCTACACATTCTGAGAAACTAGAGATGGCTTCACTGGTGACTTCTATCCAATGTTTTAAGGGTGTACACACAAATCCTTGACAAACTCTTCAAAAAATATAAGAGATGGACTAATTTCCAAGTTGCTCTATGAGACCATTGTTATCCTGATAACAAAACAAAGATACCACAAGGAACCCTCACCAAATACTAGCAAACTGAATCCAAAATGATTATACACTATGACCCAGTGGATGTTTCAACATATGAGAATCAATGTAATACACCATATTAATAAAACCACATGATTATTTCAATAGGCCAGAAAAACATTTGACAATATCCCAAACCCTTTCATGATAAAACAAACAAACAAAAAACACTCAACAAACGAGGAGTAAAAGGGTAGTCTCCCAACCTGCCAATGGCATCTATGAAAAGCCAACAAGGAGTGCCATGCTTCCTGATGGAAGACAGAAAGCTTTCTGTCTAAGATCAGCAATAAGGCAAAAATATCCATTCTCCTTATTTCTATTCAATTTTTTATTGGAGGTTCTAACAGGGTTTAGGCAATAAAAAAGAAAGAAAAGTCATTCAAATGGAAAACAAAGAAGTAAAATCATCTTCAATCCTGTATATAGAAAATCTCAAGGAATCCACTATAAAACTATTATAACTGAAGGGAGTTATCAAGATAGTCAGATAAAGATCAATATTTTAAAAAAATCAATTGTATTTATATACATTAGCAAGGAATAATCCAAAATTTAAATAAAGAAAATAATTCAATTTTTACAATAGTATCACAGAGAATAAGATAAGTAGGAATAAATTTAATTCAAGAAATACAAAATGTACATATACTCTATAAACCACAAAACATTGTTGAAAGACATTCTTTGTGGATTCTAAGGCAATATTGTTAAGATGGCAACGCTCTCCAAATTTTCAACAGATTCAATGCAATCCTTACCAAAATCCAATGTGCCTTGTTGGAGAAATTTACTAGTTGACTGTAAAATTTATCAGAATAGTCAAGATAACCTTTAAAAGAACAAAGTTAAAGAACTCTCACACTTGCTGATTTGAAAATGTACTATAAAGCTACAGTAACCAAGACTGTGTGGTATTGACAAAGGAGTAGATGTATAGATCAGTGGAAACGAATTGATAGTCTAGGAATAAACCATGTTCTTGTGGAACTCAAGAAGAATTCTAAGACAATTTAATATGAAAAGAATAGTATTTTCAACAAATGGTGCTGGGAACTAAATATCCACATGCAGAACAATGAAGTTATTCTCATCCTCACACCATACACAAAAATTAACTTCAAATGGATCAAAAGACCTGAGGTAATAGCTAAAATCATGCAATTTTTAGAAAGAAAAAACATATAAGTTTTGGTGACCTTAGATTAGGCTATGATTTCTAAGATAAGATACCAAAAACACAACCAATTAAAGAAAAAATAGATAAACTTAACTTCATAAAAACTAAAAACTTTGTATTTCAAAGGACATTATCAAGAAAGTGAAAAGACAGTTCACAAAATGGGAAAAATATTTACAAATCATATATCTGACAACAATCTGGTATCCAGAATATAAAAGGATTGTTACAATGCAATAACAAAAATGCAAATATCCCAATTTAAAAATTAGTGAAGAGTGTGAATAGGCATTTTTTCAAAGACATACAAATAGCCAAAAAGAAAATAAAAGGAAGCTCAACATCATTAGTCATTAGATAAATGCAAATTAAAACCACAATGAAATGCCCCTTTACACTCACGAGGATGATTAAATTAAAAATAAAAAGGTGTTGTTAAGGATATGAAGAATTTGATCCCTCAATATATTGATTTTGGGAATATAAAATTAGTACCATATTTTCCAGCGTATAAGGCGACCCCCTAATTTTACAGTTAAAACATAGGTTTAGGCCTATATTTGCTGTATAAGACTACCCTCCACTTCTGGGGCAACACCAGTTCTTTTTTTAATAGATCGCCTCTCTGACTCTGGCCAAACTTAGCAAGCTTTTTACTAGAACACAGTGTAGCTTCGGGTACAGAACATGCATAATTTGCATGCATAAAAAGTCTGCTTGGATTGGCTGAGTTAGAGAGCGGTCTATTAAAAAAAGAACTGGTGTTGCCTCGGAAGTGGGGGGTAGTCTTATACAGCAAATATAGGCCTAAACCTATGTTTTAACTGTAAAATTAGGGGGGTCGTCTTATATGCCAGAAAATACGGTACAGGCACTTTGAAAAAGAGTTTGGCAGTTCCTCTTAAAATTAGGCATAGAGTTACCATATGACCCAGCAATTCCATTCCTTAGATACATATATATATCTAAGAGAATTGTAAATATGTCCACATAAAAACTCATACATGCATGTTCATAGCAGCATCTATTTATATAAAAGCCTAAGTGACCATTAGACCAGTGCTATGATGCACGTTGACCACCAGGGGGCAGACTCTCAACACACAGGCATGGAAACATGAAACAGACTGATGAATCTCAGAGGGAAGGGGAAGAAAGAAGGGTGAAAAGATATTAACTAAAGATCTTATATGCATACTAGAGGCCTAGTACACGGATTCATGCACCAGTGGGGTCCCTCAGTCTGGCCTGTGGGGGTCAGGCTGAAACTGAAAGTCTGACATCCCCCGAGGGATCCTAGATTGTGAGAGGGTGCAGGCCAGGCCGAGGGACTCCACTGATGCACAAATTCACACACCAGACCTCTAGTTATTTATAATAGACAAAGAGCCAAAAGAACCCAAATGTCAAGTGAGAAAACACAATAATAAAGTATTCTTCAGCCATAAAAAAAGAATGAAGTGCTGACACAGGCTATGACATGGTTTGAACCTTGAAAACATTGTACTACATGAGAGAAGCCAGTGTCACAGGCCACCTAATTCATGGTTCCATTTATATGAAATGCCCAGCTCAGCAGGTCCAGAGACATGGAAAGTAGATTAGTGGTTGTCAGGAGCTGGAGGAGAGGGAAGGAGACTGATGCTCAGGGTGCCAGGCTAACTTTGAGGGTTATGCGAACATTTCAGAATTAGATAGTGGTGATGGTTGCACAACCTTGTGAATTCACTTAAAATCACTGCACTGAATACTTTAAAGGGGTGAAGTGTATGGTATGTGAATTGTAACTCAATTTTATGAAGAAGGTAGTGCAGTCTAATGGTTCAAAGTTCAAGACACAAGAGTCAGCAGTAAAAAGTCTTCTTTCTCCCACAGCAACTGCCTGTCGCCCTGCAGCCCCAGGGGGCTTCAGGAATCGTGTTCTATTATTCAAAATGTAGTTCTAGGCACATATGGTCCCTTTCTATACTATACATGCTGCTTTTCACTTTGCTTTTTTCTTAGGAATTTATTTTGACTACAGTCCACCAGCCCTTTCATATTATATACATCCGGAGGCCATTCACTTCAGAGGGACACGAGCTGTCTGTCCTTCAATGAGACTTGTGTGGCGCTGCTGTTTGACTCTATCGTATCACGGTCATTGGTGAACAGTCTTTATCAAGCTCAGTCCAGACCAAAGGACTTGGATTAGATTTGGGACATCCCGGTGCTGGGGTTTTGCTTTTGGTGCAGCCTGTGGTTGTGTGATTCCTGGTGAAGACGTGTACGGCCGTTACTCCTCTGAACACCTTCACTCCTCTGAACACTTCTGTTTCTGGAGACTTCTGAGCAAGCTCCTTACCCGAGTTACAAGGTGAAGAGACGGCTGGTTTGCCTTGGGCCGCAGCAATCAAAGGCCGGATACAGGGACCTGGGGCCTGCGGAGCCTGAGGGGTGCACGGTCTCCTGGGGCCCTGCAGCGATGCCAGCCAACCTCGTGGGCATGGGTTAGAGGAGGAAGTGCCAGCACAATTCCCCTGCTCCTCTCTGGGGCCACACTGCTGATATTGTGCCAGGCTCCTTAAAAAATCCATAACCTGAAGTCTCGGGGCCAGTTTTTGTGTGTTCATTCATTTGCTCATTAGAAGTGTCTACATGAGCACCAGCCAAGGGAGCCACCCTGGGGCCAGCTCTCCCCTCTGCAGTCTCGCCACCACTGTTCCCGCCAGTTCTGCTACCTGAAGGGTCCCAAAGTCCTCACTCTGTGATTAGGAAGTCAGTGGGGCATGTACCCTGCGAGGTGCTCTCATCGGCTTCCAGTCCTTTCCAAGTGATGGTCCCTCAAAGCCCTGCCACCATGGTGCCAGGAGCATGGTGGGCTGCTCTGCCGAGTAAGAGGACCAGGCCCTGTGGGGGAGGGTGCAGGAGCTCCCCACAGGCCCCGACAGGAGGCCTTGGAAGGATACAGAGTTAAAAATGGGGTGGGCTTTAAAGCTGGGGAAGCAAAACCAAGGGGGAGGCTCTGGATGCTGACAGAACCTACCCCGCAGCTTTATGGGGAGGATTAAGTGAAACTGTGTGGTCATGCGCCAAACATGCTTAGGACAGTTGCTGCTGAAGGAATGTTGGCCTCAGCAGCACGAGGGCGGAGCGAATTGGCTGTTTGCAAAGACAAGGGCCATCGAGGAAACTGTTTTGCAGAAACTGCAGAGGCATCTGGCCTGGGATGAAGGGCCTGCCCACACCATTGGGAAGGCAACAAGGAGCCCGCTGGAAAGACCAACGGCCTGGCAGCTGCGAGAAGGGCCCACTTGAGTCAGAGGGACGGAATGGAGTGGATACTCTCTGTTGGCAAGTAATTCTCAGGACGTAGTGTTCTCACCCCGCAAGTGGAAATAATTGTATTATATAACTCAGGAGATCCTTGTATTAATATTTGTAAATGCCTGATACCAGATGAGTGCAGGATAGATGGGGTGGTGGCGGTGATGTTTCAAGGAAGATTTTTTGGATTCAGCTTTGTTGGGCAGTGTTCTGAGGGGCTCCCTTAGGTAAGAGCCATGGGAGGCACCTGGGCTGCAGAGGGTGGAGAAGCAACGCCATATGAGAGAGTAGGGACTCTATGTTCCTGGGTGAGAGTGGAAATTCGGGGGGAGGGAGGTCAGGGATGAGGTCTCAAAAGAGAAAGAATTTTGAGAAAGGAGACAAGTGTGCAATAGGGAATTTGTTTGGGCTTTAGAGTATGCATGGTTAGCCTTTTCCTTAGTCCCCTCAATGTCATCTGTAAAGTCACCAACAGTTTGAAACAGGGGACCCTTCTTGGTTATCTCAGAGAGAGTTTGAGTTCTGTGTTTAGTTCTGTGATAGAACTGTTGTTATTGCTATGACCACAGTGAGTCTAGAAGAGGGGTCGGGGGTGGGGACACGAGATGTGGATGTGGGCTAAGTGAGGGAAAGAACTCGGTGACTGTACATTCCTCGAACAAGCCCCAAAGGGAATCGTGTCAGGAAGAAGGAGGATGGTTACAATGCCAGAGGTAGCTAAGGGGCCCTGGAGGTACAAGTGAAGCCGAAATGGAGGGTCCTGAGCCCTAAGGGGCAGGAGCACAGTACACGCTGGTGGAGGCTGGTGACAGCGCCTGAGGTCCAGGTCTTGTCAGGAGGCATGCATCGCGCTGTCGCACTTCTTCTTGTGATGGTCTTGGAGGTCACACTGCTCAAGCTCCAGGTGCTGACCTACGTTTTGTGCTCTCATGCAGCGCTCGCCAGCCTTTCAGACCTCACGGGCCACCAGGGCTCCGCGGACCACCGGTTGGTGACCGCTGCTCTAGTGACAAAGTCACTGACTTTCGTGTCTGAAGTGTCCACTAGAGGAACATAAACAGTTTAGGAAGCAGGGTTCAGGGCTAAGAGGAGCTGGCGGGCCTCTTTATTCAGGCTTATAATTCAGAGCAAGAAGCGCTGATTGTGTGCCTCCTGTGTACCTAGCACTATACCCTATTTCCCAACTGGAGGTGCAGGACCCTCTTCTCCAATCAATGGACATGGTTTAAGCGCCCCCTGCATATGTATGGTTTTAGTTCCACTGAAAACTGCCCTTGATGCCTGGCACATACATTTTTTCCTTCCCTTTACCGCCTTGTAACTGCCTTCGCTACTCAGGCCTATTTATAATCCCCTCAGCATTAATTTTATCAAAAAGACACTTGACTGAATCAAAACCAATATTAAACTGCATGTCCTTTGTTCAGTCTGAGAGTGGAAATCAAAATGAAAATGTGATGGTGACAATAATGATGATCACAATGACATCATCACCAACAGCTGCTACGACCTATGGACCCCATCCTCGCCGCAGCCCGTTTCACAGATGAAGAAACTGAGACCAGTGAGAGTTGATCCCTTCGCAGGAGCCAGGATTCAGTCACTTTGTCTGTGGGGCCCTTTCTTCCACGGAACCACATACTCGCTGTGGGCTGCGATGCCACCTCAGACCACAACCACATGGTGACAGCCCAACAGACGTTTCCTCAAATGGGCCTAAGAACATATCCTCCTCCCCCCGTCAGGCCCCCTCCTCATATGAGGGGATATTCAGAGTGGAGAAGGGGTTTGTTTTGTGACTCGGGGGTAGACCTGGAAGAAAAGGGTCTTCACCTGAAGGTGTCCTGGGCAGAGACCCGGCCCAGCTCCCTTCCCTCGGTGCCAGCTCTGGGCTGCTGGTGGGAGCTCCACCCTCAGAACACAGCTGCGGCGCTGGGGGCAGGGGCGGGAATATCAAGGAGTGAGGCTGGGCCCAGCTTTGAGGTTTTGAGGTGAGAGGTATTTGATCCACGTGGCTGGATCTGGTGATAAGACACAGGGTCCCCCGGGCTTGTCAGAAACCCTGACTGGCTGACTCAGTAAATATGGTCCCCAGGGTGCTAGCTCATTTCTTGAAAAAGGGATTTCCAGAAAATCCTCAGAGCACATAAATAGCACAACCATAGAGACAAAGGTGACAATTCAAGGAATGGAGAAGTATATTCTCAAAAGTGACACCCGAGCGAGCGCTGTGGTTCAGAAGGGGTTTTTACATTGTTGTTGTTTCAGTTTTGGCCTCAGAGAGGATGCGCTGCTGTGCCCTCATCAGTGTCTCTGAGGGGCAGAGGCCTCATGGGGACAGACAGACAGATACAAGGACCCTCATGGACAGTCCTGGGTGCACTCAAGAGAGCCCTGATCCAGCACAGGAGCATTTCTTCTGAGAAGGGAGCCTCTAGCAGAAGTTTCTAGAGAACGTGCTGTGCGTGCAGTGCGCTGGTCCTGCTCCTGCAGCTGGGGTGCCATGTCCATGTGACGGACGGAGAAGCTATGTCTGGTCTTGATCTGGACTCTCTCCACACTGAGCACCAGACATCCCAACAGACGCACGAACTCTGGTGCTGCCAGGAGCACGTGGGGAGCTCCTCCAGTCCCGTCATGTCTGCTGCCGTGGCCTTGGGCTCAGGGTTTGTTTCTGCATCTCCTCAGTGGCCCACCCGTGACTCCCTGCACCTGCCAGGCCTGTACGCAGCCTGCTTGTTTTCAGGAATTGCTCCGGGGAGCTGATCTCAGAAGCATGAGGAATGGAGGAGCTCCTAGGAGTGGGTCACAATACAACCTCACCTGTCCCGGGCTGTTTCCAGACCACCGTCCCTTATCTCCGGGAAGAGCAGTGAGATGTGATGTGAGACGAGCTTGCTGTTCTTTGCAGCAGCTTCTGAGAGAGAATCGTGCTTCCAGGGAAAGTCTCATTTGGGGAAGTGAAGAGGCTAGAGTTCTTTATTTTGGAAATAGAGAACAACCTGCTTCACAACCCAGTCCCCTTTTCTCTCTTTCAACCAGAATATCAGCTCCCTGAAATGAAGAGCCAGTCAAATTTCAGAGACAACTGGGTGAAGGGGAAGAAATACCTGGAGGGCACACTTTGTCGCATGAGCTGCGGGTCTCTGAATTCTGGAGGCAAACTGTTCCCCGAGGACAGAGACCAGAGCTTCCTCACCCACTGAGCACCCTGCACGCATGAGGGCTTGGAAAGAAAGAACCCAAATGCCAGTTGCCATTCGATGTCAGGCACTTTGGGGAGAGCCAGTCTGCCTTCCTTCCACCATTTCCAACCTCACACACTCACACACCTGCTCTCTGGTTCCGTGGCCCCAGTGTGGTATCCCACAGCCCATCTTGCATCTAGCGGTCATGAACCTGTCACCAAGTTACCTAGGTATCATGCCACAGGAACCATAGCAACAGGCAGCTGATGACAGGGTGGGGTCCACTCTGAAGTCTGATGCCCTGAAGTCTGGGCCAAGGGCAGGCTGGGCTCAGTCCACCTGTGCGTGGCCATCTTCTTCCTGGGTAGCAGCTTATCCAGGTGGGTTCCAGCGAGCTCCACAGGATGGGTCTGATTGGATGGTCCTCTTCTTCTTGCTTAGACAATGTAACATATGCTAATTTTAAGGTCCACTGTAGATGACTTTCTCAATGAGAAAATTTTAAATCAATGCTTTGATGAACACTTAGGAACGTAGAGAGACCAGTCCAATATTTATTGAACTAGTGACATAAGGGACACATACACATTTGAGATAAACATGACTGGAAATGTTGCTTTCTTTCATCCTCTCATCTTTCAGAGCACCAGTACCTTTGTCACCACCAGATCCCTTTTTGCTTGTGTCACAGTTGGTCACAGATGACTCACATCAGCTGCATCATTTAAGATACAGTGACTCAGTCTGAGGCATGCACACCAAGGAGTGAAGTAGCACAGACATCGATGGAGCCTGAGGCGGAGCATTTTGCCTTCACCCCGTAGGTTTGTAATGGTTAGCTGCACAGTGACAACATGGTGCAGCATGGCTTTTCAAAGGATTGCAAAGCCTGGATGACACATTCAACCTCCGATGGTAATAGCACCTAAAACTAGTCTTGTTTAAGAATGTTGGAGCCAATTGTTCTTTGCCAAATATGACTTAGTGCTTCAAAATAAATTGTTCAAAGTCATCAAGCAAATCAGTGCCCTGTAATATGAGAAGTTTTATGAGGATTTGACTCTCTAGTGACTTCCTCTCTTCTGCAGTAAGAGTTGAGGAACCAAAGCAAACTTTCTGTATGTTGGGGTACAGTTCAAATGCAATGTGTGTGTGTGTGTGTGTGTGTGTGTGTGTGTGTGTGTGTGTGTTGGGGGATGGGGTGAGGAGGAGGCCTCAGTGTGTGTTGACAAGGTCACTGTGACGTCAGCAGTGCCTTAGCCAGATCTCTTAAGCCCAGAAGGGCCAACAGATCTGGGCTGGTCCAGCTGTCACTCACAGGCAGAGACTTTGCAGGCCCATGGGGACAGAGGGCTGTGCAAGACTGGAGAGCAGAGGACCGACCAGTTAAGGCTCAACCTAGGTCTCCTGACTCACAGTCTCTTCCCAACTTGCCCTTCCCCCTAAGTCATGGATCCCAAATAGTCACCAGATCTCGGGAAAGCACTGGCTTTGTGTGGGATAAACACCAGCCCCACAGCATACCCAGTCATTACCAGGTCGGCCATTCTCATCAAGGTCCTGTGGCTTTCTTGGCGTTTTCTCCAGTGTCTCTCTCCAAAAACTTCCCCCTTCCCTTTGCTTATATTCACATAAACATTTGGCGGTGTAGCCCCAGTGACTTCTCAGCCATCACTTGGTTTACCTATCTGGTTTCTCTTTGCAACTGCCTATCAACTATTGTCTGAGGTCCATCCTCAGCTTCTCCAGCTTGTTGGGGGTGGGGCTCCACCTTCTCTTCTCTCCTTCCCCTAGTCCTCTCCTGGGAAGACCTAACTGAGGGTCCTGAGGGAGGAGACGTGAGGTTAGATGGATGACATAATCCTTTAAGTCTTGGGAAAACAACGCTGTGGCTCCTGGCTCTGTCAGCTCTCATTTTGGTCGCCCCAGGGCACCAGGCAGCAGGCCAGGGAGCCCAAGCCCCACCCAGAGACTTAGGGCCTTGGGAGCACAGCCACGGCTGGCTACCGTTGCCTGTTGCCCCTGGCCAAACTCTCTATGGAAGCTTGAGACAGGCCCCAAGACTCCCCTTGGGGCCCCCCAATGGCTGCAATTGCTTGATCACACACGGCTTCTACTACTTCCACTTCCTCTCCTTGTGTGTTTTGACTGTTAACTCTTAACCTTCTGACGTCAGAAAGTGGGTCAGCTGTGCTCAGGAAAGAGCAGGTTTATGGAAAGCTGAATGCCTATTGTTCTGGATTTTTTTTTTTTAAGTGAGATATCTTGAAGAAAAATGAAGACAAAACACTGAAGGATGCTGAATTTACAAAACTTAAAGGGGAAAAGTCCACCAGGCACAAAATGGATAAACAAATCCTGGCATATTCACAGGGGTCCTGAATACTACCTACCAACCAAAGACATGAGGTGCACATGGACACAAAGACATGGGTGAGTCTACCAGACACCATGTGTGAAGGAAACCAGACAAAAGAGCATACACTACACAAATCCATTCATGTAACATTCCAGAACAGTCTGAACACTCCATGCTGATGGGCATCAGAGACTGACTGGGAAGAATATAAGGGGCTTCTGGAAATACTCTGTCTCACTCAGGGTGATGGTCTCAAATATAGACACGTCTGTAAAAATCCATCAAGCTCTACCTTCGAGAATTATACATTTTACTGTTGTTGTATGTTGTTGACTCAAGAACACCAAACTTATAGAGAAATTTTATTAAGATTTTATAGTTCTTTATGAATTCTAGATATGATTCTTTAATTGGATATCAGATATTGGAATTATCTAAACATGATAATTTTAACATCTAGTTTGTCTTTTTATCCTTTTAACAGGCTATTTTACCAACAAATGTTTCAATTTTCATGAAGTCCAATTAGTACATCTTTTTTTGTTTTGTTTTTAGTGTCGAGTCTCACTCAGCCTAGGTCCTGAAGATTTTTTCCTAAGTTGTTCTAAAAGTTTTATAGTTTTACATTGACATTTAAGTCTGTGGTCCATTTTAATTAAAACAAAATAATGCAGGAGATAAAGATTTAGGTTCATTTATTTTGCTTATGGATGCCCAGTTATGCCAGCACCATTTGTTGGAACAGTTCTTTCTCCTTTGAATTATTTTTTTAATATATGTTTATGGATTTCAGAGAGGATGGGAGAGGGAGAGAGATAGATACACCAATGATGAGAGAGAATCATCTATCAGCTGCCTCCTACCCACCCTACACTGGGGATCCAGCCCACAACCTCGGTATGTGCCCTGACTAGGAATTGAACTGTAACCTCCTGACTCATAGGTCAAAGCTCAACCACTGAGCCATGCCAGCCAGGCTGCCCATTGAATTTTTTTTGCGCCTAAGTCAACAGTCAGTTGGCATATTTTTATGGATCTATTTTTGGATTTTCTTTTCTGTTCCATTGATCTATGTATTTATCCCTCTGCCAACACCACTCTGTCTTGATTACTGTTACCACATAGTATGCATTTACTTTGGATAGAGTAATTCTCACTTTGCTGGTTTTCTTGTTCAGAATTGCTTAGTTATCTTAGTTCCTTTGACTTTCCATATAAACTTTAGCACAATCTCATCTATAGCTACAAAAAATGTTGCTAGTAGTTTCATAGAAATTTTGTTAAAATTGTGTCTCAGTTTAGGGAAAATTGATATCTTTACTATGTTGAGCATTGAATGGAATATTTCTTTCTATTTGTGTAGATCATCTTTGATTTCTTTGATCAGCATACAAATCCTGAACATATTTTCCTAGATTTTCACCTAAATATTTTTTTATTCACTTGTGATTATAAGTGGTATTGTATTTTTTTTTAATATGTTTTTATTTATTTCAGAGAGAGGAAGGGAAAGGGAGAGAGATATAGAAACATCAATGATGAGAGAGAATCATTGACTGGCTGCCTCCTTCACACCACCTACTCTGAGTTAGGCCTGCAACCTGGGTATGTGCCCTGACAGGGAATCAAACTGTGACCTCCTGAGCTACAATCACTGAGCCAAATCAGCACGGCAATGGTATTGTCTTTTTGTTGTTATTAATCCTCACCTGAGAATATTTTCTATTGATTTTTAGATAGAGTAAAAGGAGGGGGGTGGGAGAGAGAGAGAAAGAGAGAGAGAGAAACATTGATGTGAGACACATTGATTGGTTGCCTACTGCCCTGCCCCCACCAGGGCCAGGGATTGAGCTTGCAATTGAGGTATGTTCCCTTGACCGGAATCAAACCCAAGTTTCTTCAGTCAATGGGCTGACGCTCTATCCACTGAGCCAAACCAGCTAGGGCTGGTATTGTATTTTCAATTTTGGTTTCCGTGTGTTCATTGTTAGTATATAGATGTATAGTTGATGTTTTATTTATGTTATGTTAGTCCTGTGTCTGGGTGAACTCACTTATTAGTTCTAAAAGTTTTTGTAAATTCCTTGGGATTTTCTACACATATATAATCTGCAAGTGGGGACAGTTTTATTTCTTTCTTTCTGGTCTGCATGGCTTTTATTTCCTTTTCTTGCTTTATTGCACTAGCTAAAACTTCCAGTGCTGTGTGAATTAGGCTTGTCTTGTCCATGACCTTAGAGGGAAAGCATTGTGTTTTTCATTGCCCAGTATCATGTTAGCTGTAAGTTTTTTTGTAGATGTTTCATCAAGCTGAGGAAATTTCCCTTTATTCATATTTCCTGAGAGCTTTTATCATGAATAGGTATTGAGAGTTGGTTTGTCTTAGCTGCACCAATTAAAGTGAGTGACCATGTGATTTTTGTTCTTTAAGCCTCTTAATACATTGATTGATTCTAGATGCTGAATCAGTTTGGCATCCCTGAGATGAAACCCCGTGGGCCGTGGAGTATTATTCTTTTGTACAGTGCCAAATTCTAATTGCTAGATTTTCTTAAGAATTTTTGTATCTATATTCATGAGAGATAATTGGGCATAATTTTTATGTACTGTCTTTGGTCTTAGTATTAGGGTTTTGCTGACTATATACACTGAGTGGCCAGATTATTATGATTTCTGAATGTATAATAATCTGGCCACTCAGTGTGTGTGTGTGTGTGTGTGTGTGTGTGTGTGTGTGTGTGTATTAGAGGCCCGGTGAATGAATTTGTGCATGGGTTCTGCCAGCCTGGCCAGGGGGAAGGGACATGGGTGGTTGGCCAGCCTGCCTGCTGGTCAAACTTCTGGTAGAGGGGACAATTTGCATATTAGCCTTTTATTATATAGGATATACACTGAGAGGCCAGATTATTATCATAATAATCTATGGCATTTTCCTTCCTTTCTCTACCATTTCTTGGATTAAACTGTGTAACATTGGTGTCAATTCTTTTTTAAACATTCTGTAGAATTCTCCAGTAAAACCCTCTGAGTCTGAACATTTATTTTATGGAGTTTTAAAATAAGTCAAATTTCCTTAATAGTCACAAAGCTGTTCAAATTATTATTCATATTGATGAGGTGTGGTAGTTTGTGCTTTTCCAGCAAGGAGTCCATTTCATACAAGTTACTGAATTAGACAGGTGTAGATTTATTTATAGTGTTTTCTTATTAACCTTTTGATGTCTGCAGAGTCTATAGTGATGTCACCCATTTCATTCTTGATTTTGGTAACTTTTGTTTTCTGTCCCTTTTTTGGTGAGTTTTGCTAAAGGTTTGTCAATTTTATTTATCTTTTTCAACTTCAGCTTTTGTTTTATGGATTTTTCTCTGTTTTTATCTTCATTTCATTGCTTTCTGTTCATATCTTCTTATTTTCTTCCTTATGCATGCTTTGGGATTATTTTCCTCTTCTTTCTCCAGCTTCTTAAGGTGAGAGCTTAGATTACTGATTTGAAAAATTTCTTCTTTACTAATGAAAGTATTGATAGTATAAAATTTCTTCTTGGCACTGCTTTCATGCATCTCACAAATGCTGATTTCCATTCAGTTCCATCTCTGTTTCCCTTGAGACTTTTTCTTGGATTCATAGACTATTTGGAAATGGGTTATTCGGTTTCTAAGTATTTCCCTGTTACATTGCTTTTCTTGCTTTCTACTTTGATTTCATTGTAGTCAGAGAACACATCTGATTTCAGTTCTACATTTTCTAAAGTTTGTTTATGGCTCAAGATAAGATACGTCCTGGTGTATGACCTGTGGACACATGAAAAGAATGTGTATTCTGCAGGTTTTGAGTGGATTATTCTATAAATGTCAATTGCATTCTGTTGGCTGATGGTGGAGTTGAATTACATATCGTTGCTGAATTTTTCTGGTTTTTCTATCAGTTGTAGAGAGACATCCTGAAACATTCAACTATAATTGTGAACGTGTCCATTTCTCCTGCAGGCCCCTTAGTCCTGCTTCACGTATTTTGGGTGTCTGAGCTCCACACACACTCTCCACTTGCACTGTTGGAGTGAGGGCCACGGCTTCTTATCATTCTGCCAGCTGAACCCCTGGTCCTGCCCCTCTGCCGCTTCTGTAGCACCACCCCAGTGGGGCGGACATTGGGTGCTGAGGTCCTGGGCTGTGTGCCTTTCAGACTCTTCTTATGCTCGTTTTATATGGTGCCCAAAGTTTTGGCATACCAAGTGGAAGAACATGGAAAAGTGCATCTATTCCCTCTTTCCGGAAGCAGAAGTCTCAGTGTTGCACTTTAAAGCTACGGATTTGATCTGCTTTATCGCACTGCACTTGAGTAGCAAGCAGGGCTGGTGTGTCCCCAAGGACTGCGTGGGCGTCATGTGTCTTGATGACGAGCTAGACACTGGGCCCTGCGGTATCAGAAGTGGTAGTTGGGCGGGAGCAGGTGGAGGGGTGGCCTTACTACAGGAGGCAAGGGTACAGGTGCTGAAAGCACAGCTTCCTGCAATCCCGGCACCACTCAGGCCTGTTGTCCTGAGATAGGGCAGCTGCAGCCCCCAGACCCCTGAGGCCAGGTGAGCTCTGGGTGGTGCCTGGCCTCCAAGGTGGGAGCAGGAGAGCCCACGAATGGATCATGGCAGGTGGAGAACAGGTAGAAATGGCACTGCCCTCTTAGTGCTGCACTCCCTGACTGCTGGAAGCTGGAGGAGCCTGGGAATTGAGTGTTCAGTGCTGCCCTAATGCTCCACCCCTTAGATGCCACATTAGCATTTTAATAGGGCTTTCCGGTCCCCCACTGGGCGTCACCTGCACTTGGGCTGAGATCTGAGGAGAGAGGCTCCCAAGAGGCACCTGTCACCTGCTGGGCTGATGCTGCCTCCAGGGCAGACCACGAGTGAGAGCAGGAAAGAAACTTGAGGTATGTGGGGAGCGGGGCTCAGTCCTCCGGGACTGAGAAAAAAGACAGATGAGGAAAAAATAGATTAATTTTATTCTTCTCTCATGGATGGATGGGCATGTCTTCCCAGAAACAGAGCAGAGTTCCAGGGCTGTAACTGTGATAATTGCCATCCAGCAGGGACAGGAGGAAGGACACAGGGACAGGGGCAAGGATGGAGAGCCAAGGAGGAGAGTGTAGGGCCCTTTGTTCTCCTTGCAGAAGAGCTGGTGGTGGAGCAGGGCGGTGAGTTGGGGGGGTGGGAGGGGAGAGCAGGGGCGGTGAGTTGGGGGTGGAAGGTGAGGAGGACTGAGGAGGGTGGCAGAGGGCGGAGGCAGCAGAGGCAGTGCTGTGTAGAAGTAGGAACACGTGGAGTTGGGCCTGAGAAGAGCGCTAAACATTCTGCCATGTTCTTTTTTTTTTTTTTTAAATATATTTTATTGATTTTGTACAGAGAGGAAGGGAGAGAGATATTTAGAAACATCGATGAGAGAGAGTCATCGATCAGCTGCCTCTTGCACACCTCCTACTGGGGATATGCCCGCAACCAAGGTACATGCCCTTGACCAGAATCGAACCCGGGACCCTTCAGTCCCCAAGCCGACGCTCCATCCATTGAGCCAAACCAGTTTTGGCTCTGCCATGTTCTTAACTGGCAACCCAGGGTGTGTGTGGCAGACTTGTCCAACACCATGGTCTCCCGTGTCCCTAACCTGACTTCAGCCCCTCCCCCACCTCACCTTGTTCCAGTCCTTCCAAGGCCACAGGAGACACTTGCTCCCCGACACCACTCCATGGGCAAATGTTCACTCCTTCCCAGTGCTCCTGCCCACTCCCCTCTCCCCAGCCTGTCCCTGTAGTCACCCCTAACAACACCCCCACCCGCAGCAGGAACCCAGGTCCTGGCTGCCAGTTCTCCCACTGGCTTGGCCCCATCTGTGCTCATGACCATCCTGGCTCCCAGGACTTCTCTTTTTTTTTTCTGGTCGCCGTTCCATCATCCTTGACCCCCCCCCCCCATTGTCTTCCCATAGCGCCTGCCCAGAAGCCCCCAAATCCCAAGAGAACTCCAGCTGGTCATCCCTGGGTCTGGGGCTCTGTGAAGAACTTCACTGATGTGGCTGGGGGTCACTGGCCCGGCCCCAGCTGAACCATAGGCCAGTGCCCTGTGCCAAGCACCCGCTTCCTCCATGGCCCCAGCAGCCCTCTCCCCGACAGGCTGCCCTCAGTCGCCTCACCTCTCTCAGCAAAAGGCACTGCTCTCCATGCCTCCTGGATAACTCCTCTCTTATCCATCCTGTGCAGGGCCCTGCCTCCCTCCTCCCCCTCCTTTCCAGCAGAATCTAAATCTTTGGACCCCCTCCCCCCTCCTTTTCAGAGCCAGCTAGTCTCTATCAGCCTCTCTCTCCGTTTTGCTCAGAAACAGAGCTATTTGCTGAAAGACAATCTGCCAAAAGTCAAATGAGTCAGTGACCAAATGCCAATGTGTGAAAAACCAGTTACTAGTAACCAAGTAGTCAACCCCACAGCCTGCCGAATGCCCCCAAACTGGTTCCTGGTTATAAATGTGTAAGAGGTGTGCTGCACGTCATTGCATGTGATGTTTCCAGCACCCTGGCCTTTTGGCTTTTCTCTCAATGAGAAGCTTTACTCTCCGCCGCTGTCTAATCTTGGAGTAAAGTCTGTGATTCACATTTCCGAAGCTCACTGCTTTGTAAATGGTACTCACAAAGGCTGGAGCCTTTTGTCGTTGTAACCTTTGGTTGGCAGAAAGATGGTCTTGCTCTTCAAGTGTAATTTGACACCATTTGCATCTTCTCTATTTTTTCAAAGTGGCTTGGCAGTTGGCCAAATGCAAGTCCCTTCTGCATGTTAATTTCCACATATCCATGACAACTTCCCAGCGGCTAACTCCCACAGTGGGAGCTGGAGTCCAGTTTAGGCACACTCTTTATAATGAGGGTTGAAAGTGAGTGCACCTGAAGGAAAACCCCTCCATTGGTACCAGAAAAATATATTGTGCATTCAAGAAGTGGCCTGCTCCTAAAACATGCAAACCCACATGAAACTGACATTGACCAGAAATGGACTGAGAAATCCAAAGCAAAATGTCTGGTGAAAATATACCTGACAACTTGTAAACCAAACTAAAAACAGGTGAACTGGAAGACCAAATCCATGGGGAATCCTTCAGTGTTGTAGAAACCATAGCACACAAATTGCTATAATTTTTAAAGAATTCACCAAAATAACCTGTGGGTCAATTCCTGTGATCATTCATCAAGGAAACTGGTTCTTTTAAATTAATATATATATATATATTGATTTCAGAGAGAAGTAGTCATTGGGTACTTGGACAGCATAAAGATGCTACAAACATCTGTCAATTGCACACACAGAATTATGCACTTGGCTCTGCCTCACGGTAGTGGGCACACTTGCACCAAGACCTCCCCTGGGGCCCCATCATGCTTGAATTAGAGAGACTCTGGCCCTCTCTTGGCTTACCCTCTCAGCACTGAGGGGCTGCATGGTGGCTGGTGGCAGTTGAAGAAGACAAGAGGTTTAGAGCTTTCCCTGGTGAGGCCACCAGCCCTCGAGGGGTCTCACTGCTGGGCCACTCCTCACATGCCATTGACGTGACCACACACAGTCCAGGCGGATCCAATGCTTTCCAATATGTGTCACCAAGAGGACAGCCAGGAAGGAGGTGGCACCTTGTATCCTAGTCTAACCCAACAGGCTGATTCCTCAACACAAGGGAGGCAGGTATCTAATTTACCACAAAGGATAAACTTCTTGCCAAGTCCTCTGAGAGAGGGAGAACCACTTCAAAATGACAATAAAGCTGTATCTACAAACCATGGTATTCCCGGACAGTGGTTAGAGGGACAAGCCCGCCATGGCTCTGTGAAGTACGTTGTGCCTGGCATCAATGGCCAGAGGTGAAGTGCTTGCAAAAATGCTACGAAAATAGCCTTTTAGGGTGTAGAAACCCAAGGAAACACAGCAAGGCACGTTACTGGCTTGGAGCTGCTGAGACTTAAACAGTCTACAGAGAATTATTTATCAGTAATCACGTAGAAATATCAATGAAGAACCATATTTTAGCCTTGTACATTAACAAAAATTTACATTTTAATGACAATTTGTCACGTTGGCAAGGATATGGTAAAACTGCTATCTTCACACATTGCTCTTGACAGTATATATTTGTACAATCTCCCACGGGGGGCAATTTATCATTATGTGTCAAGAATTGCAAGAGTTCATGACCCTCTCTCCAAAGAAAGTAATCCAAGATGTGGAGGAAAATTTTATCAGAGTGTTCATTGTCATTTTGAAAGTCGTGTCGAGTACTCAAATTATGGTTGATGACAAATGTTTTAATATTGTGTTGTGCATTGAAATGGATGATGGTGAGAACAATGTAGCAACATAGAGGGGTGCTTGTGACAACCAGACACCACACTGTGGGCACCACAAGTGAGTGAAATGACCTCCACAGGACAGGGGAGCCTGAGCAGATCCACCTAATGGTAACTGTGCTTGTGTCTGGGAATGGGGGATAGGATTTGTTTTGTGACATTATAATAAAAATATAATTTTTGAGACTTGAGCATTGCTGTGGAGATAAAAAGGGCAACTGAGACTCTGCTCCAGGTGGGTGGCATGACCTTCTAGGGACTGGATTTTGCTTTGGTTTGGACAGGGCAGAGTGCATGCTGGGCAGAAGCCAGGACAGACCTTTGCTACCAGCATTTTCTTGGGATCCTAGGAAGTGGGGGGAGTGACAAGCTGATCTTAACTGGGAAAGGATGGCGATCTCACAAAAGGCCTCTTGGGAAGCCTTCTGGCTCTAAAAGGAGGGCTCTCTGACTGTCTGGCAGGGCCCTGAGGACCCCAGGCAAAATCTGAGGGAGTGAAGAGGCTCAGTGGAAGGAGGCCAAGGAGAGGATCCAGGGCAGGCTCATGGGCAGTAACAGCCACAGGGCCCCGGGCTTGGAGGGCCTGCAAAAGGCATCTAGTCCCCCAGTGGGAGGGAGGTGAAGTAGGGCTTAGAGATGTGTTCATATTATGTCTTCAGAGACTCCAGTTGGAAGAGTCACTGGGCCAGGCACATAGGACACACCTATAGGCTTAGTGACTAAATGGATGGGTGGATAAGTGAATGCATGAGGCTTTATGCCAAGCATTGGGGGGAGGCGGGGTAGAAGAGAGTAATAACATGGTCTCAACTAGATTTGACATTGCCCAATCAGAACTCACTGTTCTCCGTTGGTCACTGCAACTTGCTCTTAGAAACATGAAAACATTTTCTTAAATAATCTGTAATGAGAAAATTCATCAACCAGAAAGCATGTATGGAGATACTGTGAGCTCCTCAGAGCCCTGAGGATACAAAGACGTTCTGCAAGGGGAGCCCCATTTACTCCTCAATCCCACACCGAGGGCATATTTTTGGTTTTGTCTCATATTCTATTACAGCCAACAGAATGAGGACATCATATTTGAGATGAGCACAATTGGTAATCTGGGGCATCAGAGAAAGGTCCATGGACCAGCGAAGCATACATCTGAATGTGAATCAGGTGAAGGCAAGCATACTTTGGAGTTAAGAACAAATAAGAAAATATGCAAAATTCAGGGAAAACATTTCACCTGCTTGATCTGGGTTTTATTCTCTTGTTGGCACTGGAACTAACTTTAACTCACCAGTTTATTTGCATTCGGACAAAGAGGAACCTAAAGCCCTTTCATTATCATAAAAGAGCAATTAGTCAGCTGGAAAGAATGTTCCTCCAGACAGCAATTCATCTTGGTCAGCCTGCTCTAAGCTCCCAGGTCACTGCTGGGCTGAGTCATTGCGAGGCGCCCCTCCCACACAGAGCCCAGCTGCCCCTGCTCTCCGAGGCCCAGGGCCCCTACTGCCACCGCGGAACTTCAGGGTCTTGCTATTGGGGTTTGCATTCCTGTCAGATTTTTTTTTTTTTTTGTCCTTAAATAAAAAGCCTAGTATTTGGGGGAAAGGAGACATATGTAAAACTTAGATAATAAAAAAAGGGGGGGAAAGCATAGTATTTACTTAAAATTAAGTATTTAGGTAAAAAATCCTTATTTAAGATCAAGTCAGACCTTAAAAAAATATGAATAAAATTGACATAATCTTGGAATTCAAAGAGAAAGGACCTTTGTTTTTATCTGGTTGTTCCTTCTGCTTCTAAACTGCTGTTTCTTCTGTTTTATAAAGAACTCCAAGTAGAATGCTTAAGGGGAAAAGAGGAAACAGCAGAATGGCAGATGAACTATAAAGCAACTTCTGCGCTCGCGCGCACGTGCACAGACGCACAGACACACACACACACACACACACACACACACACACACACACACGAATGCCTTACCAAACTCTTGAGAGTAGTGCTCTCTAGGGCTGTGAGTAGAAACTCATTTTCTAAATTTTGCTTTTCTCTAAAGTGTGATTATTCTGCATCAAACTTATATTCCTTTTGTAATTAAAACCAATAAAAGTCAAGTGTTAAAAACAATGAGCATTATGATGCTCTTTGTTGGGAAGGTTTTCCTAGTGAAGAACTGTCTTATTAAGCTACATACACTCTCTCTCATAGCAATTTTTTCCCCTTCCTCCTTGTTTTTGTTTTCCCTGGAAATGAGGAAAGTGGTCAGCATCCTCTTTAGGTCAGAGGACTATACATATGTTTTCATTTTTACTGTGAAAATTTCAAAAATACACAAAGTGAGCAGAAGAGTTTAATGTGCCCTGGCTGGGCAGCTTGATTGGATGGCGCGTCATCCCAAGGAAAAGATTGCGGGTTCAATCCCCAGTCCAAGCAGGTCCAGGTGACAACTTTCTCTCACATCCATGTTTCTCTCTTCCTCTCACTCTAAAAATCAATAAACATATCCTCTGGTGAAGATAAACAAAATAGAGTCTAATGAATCCCATGTGCCTATCACCAGCTTCCATAATTATCCACTTTCTGTCATTCTGCTTTCATCTTTACTTTCATCTGCCTCATACCCCCACCTTAACCCAATTAATTTATATATACAATTCTCTTGGCTTTTGAGGTAAAATGTATAGACTGTGAAATATACAAATCTTAACATTAAAAGTTTGAAAAAAATATATATGCCTGTGTGATCCATGCCCCATTAGAGTACAAAAATTCCCATCCCCCTCAAAAAGTGTGTTGGGTGGAAAACAGTATGGAGTTTCCTCAAAAATTCAAAATGGAACTCCCACTTGACCCAGTAATTCCACTCCTGGAAATATATACCAAGAAACCAGAAACACCAATCAGAAAGGACATATGCGCCCCTATGTTCATAGCAGCACAATTTATAATAGCTAAGAAAACAGCCTAAGTGCCCATCAGCAGATGAGTGGATAAAAAAAAAAAATGGTGGTACATCTTCATAATAGAATACTACACTGCTGTAAAAAAGAAGGAACTTTTCCCATTTGCAACAGCATGGATGGACCTAGAGAGCATTATGCCAAGTGAAATAAGCCAGTTGGAGAAAGATAAATATCACATGATCTCACTCATTTCTGGAATATAATGAACAATATAAACTGATGAACAAAAATAGATCCTGAGAAAAAGAAATACTGAACAGACTGTCCAACCTCAGAGAGAAGACAGGGAAGGGGAGGTTAGAGATCAACAAAAGGATTTGTATGCATGCATATTAGCATAGCCAATGGACATGGACATAGAGGTGGTGGAGGCTTATCCTGAGGGGTGAGAGTGGCTGGGGGGGTGGAGCGGGGGAGGGAGGTCAATTGGGGGGGAAAAACATATGTAATACTTTGAACAATAATAATAAAAAGAAATAGACAACCTATTTTTTTAAAAAAAGTATGTTGTTGGCACCTTTCATAGTGTCTCCTCCTAACTTTTCCCAAAACAACCACTGTTCTAACTTTTCACCATAGTTAACTTAGTTGCCTGATCTAGAACTTCTGTTTATTGTTTTTTAATGTAATAAAATGATTTCCATTATAAAAGCTATATATGTTAGAGAATATATTGAGAAGAAAAAACCTAGAAGAATAGAAAGAAAATGGATGATAAATGGTCCCACCACAGAAAGGGAAAATAGATAACATTTATTTTCTTCTGATCTCTTTCTAAATATAAATTTTGCTTGTTTTACATACCTGTGATTGTTTATAAAATTGTGTAGCATACTTTTATCTTCACATTGCTCCCATAATAGTTTCGTATGGTAAGCATATCTCCTGTAATATTCTCGTTAGATAAAAAAAATCTGTCAATGTAGAATTTAATGCCCAGCAAAAATATCATTCAAAAATGCAGATGAAACAAAGACTTTTGCAGATATACAAAAGCTGAAAGAATTCTTCAGCAGCAAATTCACATAACAAGAAATGGTAAATGAAGTCTTTCAGGCTGAAGAAAAATGACAGGTGAAAATATGAACCTCCATAAAGGACAAAGAAGTACCAGACATGGTAACCAGCTGAGTAGATACATAGGAATTTTATCATTTTATTTAATGTCTTTAAAAGGTCATCGAGGACTTTTAAGTTCCAGCTGAGATGAAATAGTCTCCCATGTTCTGTCATCTCACAATGACAAATCCCTGGACATAACATAGCACAGCAAAGATATTGAAATTCAAAATAAAAAATCAAGCCAAGTGCCCAAGACCCCAGGACTTGAAGAGCAACACAGCAGGATGTTCCCGGTCTGGTTGTTTAAATTTTTTTGTGTTTGTTTTTGTCTCCTACTTATCTTGACTGGGATACTTGTAACCCACCACAGGGTCTGGGTTAGATTCTGAACAAGGGCATGTACCTAAGTTGCAGGCTCCTCCCTGGTGGGGCCCAGGTCAGGGCTCATGCAGGAGGCAACCAATAAAAGTGTTCCTTTCACTTTCATGTTTCTCTCTGTCTTTCCCTTTCTCTTCCACATTATCTAAAAATCAATGGAAACATATCCCCAGGTGAGGAGGAAGAAAGAAAGAAAGAAAGAAAGAAAGAAAGAAAGAAAGAAAGAAAGAAAGGAAGGAAGGAAGGAAGGAAGGAAGGAAGGAAGGAAGGAAGGAAGGAAGGAAGGAAGGAAAAAGGTCATATCCTATGAAAGACACATCTTGAAAATGCCTAAAGAAAGTTGTCATTTTTTCATGGTGAAGGGACCAGAGTCCATGTTGATGAAAACACCTTGGTGGCTGCAGTGACTGGCAATGGCTGCAGCAGTGGGATGATGGTGTTGGTGCTTTTCCCTGATCAGCTTGGTTGTCTCCCACAAAGAGAGGCCAGACTGCAACTGGGGAGCAGAAGGACATCCCTTGAGGGCTCCCAGTATGTGAGAGGGGGCAGGCTGGGCTGAGGAGAACCCCTCCCTAGTGCATGAATTTTGTGCACCAGGCCCCTAGTGTGTGTGTGTGTGTGTGTGTGTGTGTGTGTGTGTGTGTATATATATATATATATATTAGAGGCCCAGTGAACAAAATTCCCGGGGGGGGGGGGGTGGCCTCAGCCCAGCCTGCACCCTCTCCAATCAGGGACCCCTCTCACAACCCAGGACTGCTGGCTCCCAACTGCTTGCCTGCCTGCCTTCCTGATTGCCCCTAACTGCTTCTGGCTGCCAGCCTGATCACCCCCTAACCACTCCCATGCCAGCCTGATTGATGTCTAACTGCTCCCCTGCCAGCCTGTTTGTCCCCAACTTCCCTCCTCTGCTAGCCTGGTCACCCTTAACTGCCCTCCCCTGCATTGTTGATCACCCCCCAACTGCCCTCCCTTGCATGCCTGGTGCCTCCCAACTGCCCTCCCCTGCTTGCCTGATCACCCACAATTGCCCCCCCCCCCACCCTTGCAGGCCTGGTTCCTCCCAACTGCCCTCCCCTGCTGGCCATCTTGTGTCCACATAGAGGCAGGATCTTTGGCCACATGGGGGCAGCCAGCTTGTGTGTTGGAGTGATGGTCAATCTGCATATTACTCTTTTATTAGATAGGATAGAGGCCTGGTGCATGGGTGGGGACTGACTGGTTTGCCCTGAAGAGTGTCCTGGATCAGGGTGGGAGTTCCCTTGGGGTGTGGGACAGCCTGAGCGAGGGGCCTGTGGTGGTTTACAGGCCAGCCACGCCCCCCAAGCAGAGACCCTGGTATCTGGAATTTATTTACCTTCTACAATTGAAACTTTGTAGCCTGGAGTGGAGCCAATCCTCCTGCTCGCTCAGTGGCAGTAGCCATTTCTGTTTGGATTTGTTTACCTTCTATAATTGAAACTTGAGTGGAGGCTTAGGCCAGCAAGGGCAGGCGGAAAGCTTGGCTTCTTCCATTGCCTGGGAAACCCAAGCCTCCCTCCTGCTCTCTGTGGCCATAACCATCTTGGTTGGGGTTAATTTGCATAGTCACTCTGATTGGCTGGTGGGCATGGCTGGTGGGTGTGGCGGAGTGATGGTTAATTTGCATATCACTCTTTTATTATGTAGGATTCTTATTCTGCATCTTTTAATTGCAAGCAAAAAAGAAGGAAGTATTCATACAAAGACTTTGGTTCCAATATTCATAATATTATAACTTACAGTGATAAAAAAGTGGAAACAGACCAAATATTCAGCAACGAATGAATGGAGCAACAAATTGAGGTACATTTATTCAAGAAACTATTGCTCAGAACAATAAAGAAAGAACATATAAATGATTTATCATACAGACATCATGAATGAATCTTGAAAATAATTACATTGATTGAAAGAAGTAAAACCTAAAAAAGACTACATACTGTGTATTCCATTTACATAAAACAATAGAAAATGTATCATACAATTAGGGATGGAGGCGAAGAGAAGGGAGAGCTGGGAGGGATTACAGGTGCTTGAAAATTCCAGGGGCTGGGTGGTGATGGAGATGTCCACTATGTTGAGTGATGCTTTCATGGACAAGGACATATGTGAAAACGGATACTGTACACTTTACATGTGAGCAGGTTTGGGTATATCAATTATAATGAAATAAAGCTGCTTTAAAAAATAAATAAAGCAGTGACGGCTCTCTACCTGGCCGCAAACAGGTGCACACAACTGCAGGGGAGACAGGTCCGGCCTGATGGCCCCTCTGCTGCACTCCCTGTGCAAGTCACCACCTCAGACCATTATGTCAGAGGGCGGCTGCCTCCACACACTGCTCTGGTTCCCACATATGGGCTGCCTGTGGCATGTGGCTGCCAGTTACCCCCGGCTGGGGCTTTTCTCTTTGTTTAGAGAATCTGAGCCAGAGCTGTGCTGGAGCAGCGTCCAGGGGTGGCTCATGGGCGGAAAGTACCTAAGGCTGCCCCCACACTAGAGTTCCCTACAGCAACCTCGGCAGCAATGCTCATTACTGTTTCCTCAGTTGTTTGTTTAAAAAAACAAAACAAAACAAAAACACCCCATGGTCTTTGTGTCAATCACTTCTACGTCATCCGTAAGATGGACTTCTTTTCTGTTTGGGTAATTTCCTAATGCTTAATTGTGTGTTTGTTTGTTTGTTTTCATTCTGTGGGAGATCTTGTTCTCACTAGAGAACGATGGTCCCAACATTATACTCAATCTGTCCTTCCCTTTTCTGCTTCCCTGGGCAGCCCCTCCAGCCCAGCTGCTGTGAAGAGGCTCAGATTTGGGGGCTGTGCTTGGCACCTCAAATGTGCCAGGTCTTCTCACTAAGGTGGCCTTGTCTGGCACAGTCTTCTTCTCACAAGACAAACCTGTGCCGGTGCAAAGTCTCTTGTAGAATAAACCAGTTGCATCCAGTTAAGGAGCAGAGCACTGTGGCTGGGTTCCCGGAACCCCTCATCAGCTCTGCACCTCATCCCTCTTTGGCAATACACCTGGGGAACCACTTGACGTGGCACCTGTAGGAGACGGGGAGGAGCACCCAGGGCGGTCCTGTCCTGTGCCAAGGAGGATGTCAGAGGACCATTCCAGCCAACTTGGAGGCCGGAATCCCCCGCTGTAGATGATGCTCAGAGCGCCTCCGCAGCTCACGTGCCCCAGGTCTCAGTAGGATGGGGTAGAACATCCTTCCTCAGTCTGGCCGGAGGACCCAATGCTTTCCTCGGCTCAGCATGCTGCCTTGCCACTGGGCCGCCACAGCTCAGCACGGCCGCCAGGTCACCGTTCCCCACTCTACGGGTCACTGCTGCTCATTGGTATTTCCCGGGTGATTGATACTCAGTTCCCACTGCTGTTTGCTGGTGGAGCTCACAAACCCACTCTAACGGGTGCAGCAGAAGCCTCTGAAATACTGCCTACTGTACAGGAGGCTGGGCCTCCGGGACGTCAGGAATGCTGTGTCCTGATCCTCCAGGTTTCCCTGAGCATCATCTACAGCGGGGGACTCCGGCCTCCAAGTTGGCTGGAATGGTCCTCTGATATCCTCCTTGGCACAGGCCACTCATCCACAAAGTCAAGGCACTGCCTTTTTTTTTTTTTCTTAGAGTACGGATTTCGGACTTCAGTCTGAGACAGGGTTTTGCATGGGGGAGTGATACAATCGGATCTGTCCAGAAAGAAAGCGGAGAGACCACCTAAGAGCCCCTTGCAGTGACCCTGGCGGCAGAGAAAGGAGCCCTGGACTTGAGTGGTGCGAGGAAGAATGAAAGCACTGGGTTCAGAAACTCTTCCGGAGGCAGAGTCAAGCGAGACTTTAGAGGCCCTGGATGTGGGAATGAGGTGGCGAGAAGAAGCAAGGCTGGCCCCTAGGATTTGCCTTGAGAAAGTTGAGAAGCCAAGACAGTTAGAGTGAGGTAAAATCAGGCTTGGGACATATTTTGCTTTGTTTGGGACAAATTTAAATGGAAAATACCAGTTAAAATCTAAGCAGAGCCCTAACTGGTTTGGCTCAGTGGATAGAGAGCATCGGCCTGCAGACTGAAAGGTTTCAGATTCGATTCCGGTCAGGGGCATGTACCTTGGTTGTGGGCACATCTCCAGTAGGGGGTGTGCAGGAGGCAGCTGATGGATGTTTCTCTCTCATTGACGTTTTTAATTCTTTATCACTTTCTCTCCCTCTCTGTAAAAAAATCCATTTTATATATATATATATATATATATATATATATTTTAAATCTAAGCAGAGTGAACCATGGTAGGCGTGAGCACAGACTCGGGATGTAGATGTTCAGAAGTCATGAGCATATAGATATGTTTTAGTCGTGAGAGTGGACTAGCTCGCCCAGGGAGGCAGAGCATAGCAAATAAAAAGGGGTGGGAAATGCCAAAACTGGTGTGGCTCAGTGGATAGAGAGTCAGCCTGCGGACTAAGGGTCCCAGGTTCAATTTGGGTCAATGTACCTTGTACCTTAGTTGCCGGGGCACATCTCCGGTGGGTGTGCAGGAGGCAGCTGATTGATGTTTCTCTCTCATCGATGTTTCTAACTCTATATCCCTCTCCTTTTCTTTCTGTAAAAAAATCAATAATATATGTGTTTTTTTTTTTTTAAAAAAAGGGGGTGGGAAGTCCTTCCCCCCCCCGTGCAAAGGGCAGCACCTCAAGTAGAGGCAAGGCGTGGCCAAGAAGAGAAGAGTGGTCAGTGCGGTGCAGGAGGAAAGAGCCTGTGCCGTCAGGAAGCAGAGAGTGAAGGGCAGAGGGAAGAGGGCGGCCCATTGTGTGGGGATGAAGACAGACGTGTCCATTTGGGAACAACTAAGGGTGTTTATCTGGAATTTACTTTCTGCCCACTTCAAAGAGGATGTGGGATCACGTCTAGTGAATAGACTACAGTGGCATGCTGCTTTATTAGGCAAAGCCATGCCGAGAGAAGAGGAGGACACAGTCTGAGTAAAGTCCTTACTGAACTTGGGCCTCGCTACCCCGGGGAGAGGAAGCCTCCCTTCCCCTGCGGCACCGCTCAATCTGGGGAGCCAGGGCCGCTGACGGGGGAGGCTCGGTGAGCAGGAATGCTGCCATCAGGGAAGCCGTTATTTTTCAGGTCAGGGAGCTTTCCGTGGTGTGACCATTGGGCAAAGAGAATGGGCGAAGAGCCGAGTCGCAAATCCGAGAAAAACCAGCAGAAAAACCGCCGGTGCCAGCTTGTCAGCCGGATGCAGGTGTCCTCCCGTCCTGGCGCTGGGACAGGGACCTTGGGCGAGCGCGGCCCTGGTAAGGGCGCCGAACCAGGGGCCCACCTGTGTCGGGCCCACCTAGATCCTGGCGTGGGCCGGTCCCAGACTTCCTGACTCCCCCCGACCCCCTCCCCGCAATTGTGGGCACCAGGGATAAGTAGCCAGGCCCAGGGAAGTAGCCTGGCTCTGGGGGAACCCGGGGCTGCCGTCCAGACCACACCCGGAAGAGCCATGGAGGAAATCCAAAGACAGGCAGCGTGTCCACCCAAAATGGAAACGCGTGTTTTACCTCAGCGGCATGATTTTGCCAATGTGTCCATTCTTTGGAAACTCCTAGTTTTCACTTACTTGTTTGTTTACTTGCTTTGGGGGTAATGCAAACACTAGTTATTAGTTTTAATTCTAAGCATTGACCTCTGGGCCATGGGAGAGTCTTTTTTATTGAGGTATAATTGATAGGTAACGTTAGTTTCATGCGCACAACATAATGACTCAATGGGGTTATGTATGTTTCAAAGTGATCACAGGAAAAAGACGTAGCAAGTATGGTGAGACCTAGTTTATTTTTTTTACAAACAAGCCCAAATATTACTTCTCTCTTTTCCCCAATGCTTGTGTTCTCTCTATGGTAGCTTTTGGGGCAAGATCGAAGGGAAGCACAAAAGACCTGGTAAGATTCCGGCTGGCCCTGTGCTGGCGGAAAAGGGCATTTCTGTTCCTCGGGAGAGGCTGTGTCACAGGAGAGCGAGATGCCAGGCCAGGGCCCTGCCTCGCTCACAGAGTTCAGAAGGAATGACATCCTCTGTGTGTGGAGACAACAAGCTCTCCCCCATGAATGAGCGAGCTCACAGCATCACATACTGTCCCTCAGTTCTCCAGGCAGCCTCAGTCCAGATCCAAAAGGGTTCCTGTGCACACACGTGGTGCTTCCTGTGCACACATGTGGAAAATCCATGGAAAGGGAGAATTAGAACCTTCCAGAGAAGAAGTATATTAGCCAGTAATCACCATCATCATCACCATGTTTTGTATTTCAAGAAGTTTGGGGAAATAGCCAAGCCTTCGGGTTTAGTCCAGCCTGTCTTTCATGGAGGAGGCTGCCCAGTGTCCTCATGGCCCGCTCCCTGCAGGGGCCTGGTTCAGGATGCCTCCGTTCTGTGGCCAAGAGGGATGCTATAATGTAGAAGAGTTTCAGGACACGGACAATAGTTCACAACAGAATGGTAAGGAGAAAGGGAGTTTATCTTAATGTGTGCATTGCAATGAACTCATTTGCATATCTGTCTATATCTTTATATCCATCCATCCATTCGTCCACACGTACCTTTAAGAAAGGTGCACCAGAATGTCAACAGCGTCCTCTCTGATTGTTTTATTTCCTTCTTCATTTTAACATTTGTTTTCAGGTGTTGTGTTAGAGATGTGTGGATTCTTATAAGGTTTAGAAATAAGATACCAAGAGACACTGAAGGAGCCAAGGGCACACACCAGCTGGTGTGACAGTACAGCGGTGAGGTGAAGACCAGCCTCTCGGGCAGGCAGCCTTGAGGACAGCCACTCAGGCCCCTGAACCCTCCTAAGCACAGATGTGAGAGCCGCAGCGAGACCCAGCCTGCTGGCCCTGTGATCAACCTGTTACTGAGAATATCCTTGATGCTGTCACATCCATGTTTTCTTGATTTATTTTCTGGAGAGACTGCACGGCTTACAGATTGGCAGGTCCAAAGCCAGACACTGGAGTGGGCGGTGCTCTCAGGCCAGGCGATTAGGGTCCCTCTGTGACCTGCATCCAGGCAGGACACACCTTCCTGTGACCCCGCAGACACACACCCTCTCACACCCAGCTTTTATTGGGAGCAGAGGTTGTGACGTATCACTGTTTCTGAGGCAGCACAGATGGTGGCCTTGGAGAGTGGGTGCTGGGTGATGGGCAGAGCTGATGTGAGGGGGCAGAGCCCCTCACAGCGTCGCCCTTGAGTGGCGGCCAGCTCACCTTTCCCCAGCTCTGCCTGCCCTCCACCTACACCGGGAAGGAGGATGGTGCTGGATGAGCAGGGCCTGGGGATCCAGGCATCTAAGTGTGTGTGTGTGTGTGGTGGGGAAGGGGAGGAAGGGGAAGGAGGGCGCAGGCAGATGTCAGGCAAGCAGCCTTCACTTCATCACATGCAAATGGGCTCTTAGAGAAGCCCCCCTCGGTCCTCCCCCCGCCCCCACTCCCGTGTGGGAAACCCGGTGTGCACGGAAATTGCCCAAATGCCCGGCTGCTATTGATTCACAGGGTTGCCGAGAACAGACAAAACAGGAAAACACTAGAAGGTGATTCCTCAGAGGTGGGATTTGGGTCTGTTTTGTTTATTGCTGTCTTTCCAGTGCCTGGAACAGTGCCTGGCACAGAATGGGCATCGGGTGACTAAATTCATCACTGAATGAATGAATGAATGAATGGAACTTGCTAGTATCAAAGTAATGCACACGACAACAATCATGAGTCATTCTTTTGTGTATTGAGTTGCCAAAAATAGCTTACTGCAAAATATACAGTCCTGGTGAAATTTCATGGGTCTGCTATGTATCTAATATTAACGACAGTGTTTAGTAATGTAACTATTTTGAAAACAGTTTGGCAATGGAGTCATTTAAAAGTCCCGACCCATTAATTCCAGTTCTATAAATTTATGTTAAGCAAATAACCCAGAAAAAGGAAAAAGCCACATGCCTAAAATATCCCTTGAGATGTAATTTATAAGAGTGAAGAGACGGAGGCAGTCGGAGCAGCTAGCAATAGTGGGTGGTCAGATAACATGTGCTTATTGAGGCCTGAGCAGTAATGAGGCAAAGGGGTGAGTTTTTTGTTTTGTTTTTTAAAAGGTAGGATGCAACATAGTATGCATATTTTTCCCTCTACCTTTTGTCACCAACATCTTTTGATCTAAAAGACCTCAGCCGAAGAAGACCTATATTAGTACGCCACGTACCAGTGAGCACTCAGGCGGCAGCTGGCCAAGACACTGACCTGCTCACAGGGTTCCATGGTCCCCATGCCTCCGGCTGCCAGCTCAGCGGGGCCCAGCCTGCAGGCTTCCGGACCGCTGAGCCCGGGGAAATGCTCAGGCAGCGTCTGTCACGGGGTCACCCACTCTGGAGCATCAAGCAAGTGCAGTTGAGGGAAAAACATTGTTTAGCCCCATCTGATGACAGGATGCAGAATGTTTGCCAGAAATATTCCTTGAGGCTTCAGCAGCTGTACTTTCTGGTGGTGGTGACGCGAGGAGGGGGGGGGGGGCGCGAGGGCGGGGAGAGGAAGATGGGGGGGGGAAGAGAGCGGGTAGTGTTGGTGAAACAAGCCACACAGCTGAGTCTGGATGGCAAAACCTGGACTTGCGTCCAGGCACCTCCCTTCCTGCTGCGGGAGGCAGGAGCCAGTCCCCCACAGGGGTGGCAGGTGATTAATTCATGAGGAGGGATCACGCCCTTGGAGAGCCGGAGGTCTAGCCGATTCGGAACAGGTGTGGTTCTCAACCTGCCCGCACACGGGATCACTGAGAGCTTTCAGTCCGGCTCCCTGGCCCCTCTTCCAGAGATGGAGGTTGAACTGTGGGGTGAGTGGCCCAGGGCCCTGCGCTGTAGAAGCTCCCGGACGGCCTGTGTGAGCAGCCAGGCTGAGATGCAGTCTGTGGTGTCAGGACCTACACTGCACACACGGACGCGGAGTCCGCGGGCCTCAGAGGCTTGCCATGCGCTCAGCGAGCAGAGCCCATCAGGGGCCCCGGGTTCAGGCTTACAGACAGACCCACAGGCGGGTGCAAACGGACACTGCCACCTAGCAGCTCTGCAGCCTCGGGCAAGCTGCTCATCCCCGATGGGCCTCCCTTTCCCATCTGAAAATGGGGTGCTGGTCACCATGCCAACCTCCAGGGCCATTCAGGACGAGGTGAGTCAGTGCAGAGGATGCAGACGCCTCAGGAAGCAGAACAGGGCTGTTCTCCTAGAGGTCTGGACGCTGAGAACTCGCTGCCACGGACCCGATTGCGCTCCTGGGTGGGACGGAGAGCTGCTCACCTGTGGCTTATCTACAGAGAGGACTGGAAACCTCACCCATCAGTGTGCCTGTAACTTGTAGATACTGGTAATAGGAAACAAGGGAAATGGAGATACAGCAAATGTGGATGTGAAAAGCTCCCAAGATCGAACTCTGGAGAAATCACCCCGAGGACTGCTCTGCCGGCCCGGAGCCAGCCCACAGGAACTCCCGCTGTCCTCCGGGAGCCGGCCGGGGGCAGGAACCGCTCTTCCTCAGTCACTTAACCCAAAGAGCAAAGAAGTAAACAGGGTACAATTTAGGGAACGTGTGACAGTCACTGGCCGCACAGCTGCCAATTTCTTGCCCGTCACTGGAGCTGGAGGAGGTCCAGGCTGACTAAATGACCCGGAGAGGGGCAGCCTGTCCCTGCGTGGCCTCCGGCCTGAGGTGTGGCCGGTGGCCGCTGCCTGAGCCCTCCTGCCTCCTGGCTCCGCCGTGGAAGTGGCTGCAGGTCAAGGCCACGCCGCAGGGCTGCGGTGTGCTGTTCCCGGCGTGCCTACAGCCTCCCTGCTCCCTGTGGCCAGTCACCTGCGTTCAGTCCTCAGGCCCTGTTTTGTCTTGAATTTTAAAACAAAAACAAAATCTCTTCTTTTAAAAAATGTGTGTGCAGTAACCATAGAAACCCTCTGTGCATGCACGTGGGTTTTGGAAAAATCCCTCCCGTGTGTCTGCCTGGCTCATGTGGTCTCTGCTGAATCATGGAGGGAAGTCGGACAGAGGCCCGGGCCTTCCCCACGCAGGTACCGGCTTCCGCGTCCTGGGGAACCCGCAGGAGGTGGACGGGAATAAAGACCCACCCTGCTTCGGAGGGGGTGGTAGGCTGAGGCTCCGGTGCAGCCGCTCATTTCCTCACTGCCCAACACTCTGATCACACTACCAGCGGTGTCTCCATTTTACAGATGAGGAAACTGAGGCAAGGGGGGCTAAGGAACACACCAAGAAGCCACAGCTACTAAAGGTGCAGAAAGCAGGACAGAAGCCCAGGGTGTGGGGCATTGGACCCCAAGGCCGTACCCACTTTGCCAGGCGGCTCTGCGCCTGTGAGGGGTGGGTGCTAGCGTCTACAGCCCGGCCGAACCCAGCCTTTCCGGGAGATTTGACATGCAGATGGACACCCCATTCCTCGCTCCCCCACACACCTGCCAGGCCAGCTGCTAGGGGGGTTTGAGGCCCAGCGCCTGCACTTCAACTCCCTAGCTGGCTCCATGTTGGCAGGACCCTGGAAGGGGATCGGGCATCGCAAGGACTAAACCAGCCGGTGGTGTCTGCGTGGACCTGCTGGGTCTCGCTTCTCCTGGACACACTCGCTCGCGAAGAGGCCCAGCACGAAGATCTGGAGGCTCTGGGTGAAGCTGGAAGGTCGTCTTTCCGGTCCCTCTGGGAGCCGTTCTGCAGAGGAGCCTGTGGCAGCTGCACATAGAGTCCTAGAGTCCCTGGCTGGTGCCCCGGCCTCAGAGGCCTCGGTTCCCCGCAGACACGGTGCTGAGCCTCCACAGGGAGGGCAGCGCGTGGAGCTGCGGGCACAGCGCCCAGCACGGGGGACAGGCGGAGCAGGCTGCCGACGGGGACAGTCAGTGACCTGGCCGAGCCTGGCTTTCCTCCTGCATTAAATGAAGATGCTGGTGACAACACCTACCTGGTCTGCACCGCAAAGCGTGAAGGGATCCGCCCATTTTGCCATCAACTTAGGCACTCTTCATAGTCTTCCGCTTCACAAGCCAGTGGCCCTGGGCGTCGAGGTCACGTGCCCACTGTATGGAGCAGGCAGCGAAGGAGTCACAGCAGAGCTGAGGCCACACCAAGCCTGCGGACCTCACAGAATTTTCACTCCGCTGTTCCAAGTGGAACAGTGATGACTAGGACCACAAGGTGGTGGGGCTGTGGCCTACCATGTGGGACCCAAGGCAGAAAGGGGGCACAGTGTGTATACCCCTCACTTCTGCTGGTCAGCGCTTCCAATGAAGGGGGAAGAGAGAACAAAATTTTAAAACGATCTCTCAACACACACACACACACACACACACACACACACTTTGGTTAGTGTGTTGAGTGCGAGTAGATAATAGGATCCAGAGGCTGTCCTAGCCAAGCCTCTGCCAGGCTCCTCTTCCTCCCTGACCGCACGCGGGCATGAGCCCAGAGCTGCCCTCCTCACCTCAGGCTCCAGGCTTCACCTCGCCGGCCCGGCCAGCAGACCACGCGTGGGAAGGTCTGGGCAGCGGGGGTGCCTCCTCCCTTTCCCAGTTTCTTCTTCTCGGTCTCTCCTTTGTCCTCCTTCCATCCATCTTTGCCCCGTCTCTCCCTCTGTCCGTACTGGTACAAATTCTTAAAGAACACACACATCCTCACTATCTTTTTAAACAATTAAGTTTTAATGATTTCAGAGAGGAAGGGAGAGGGGAAAAAGAGGTAGAAACATCCATGATGAGAGAGAATCATTGATCACCTGGCTCCTGCACACCCCACGCTGGGGATTGAGCCAGTGACCCGGGCAGGTGCCCTGACCCGGAATCAGACCTCCACCTCCTGGTAAACAGGTCGACGCTCAGCCACTGACCCACGCCAGCAGGGCCATCCTTGCCATCTTGATTTCGTGTCCCCAATCCTTTTTGCCTGTATGCTTAAAAAAACACCGTCACCTGAGTATATGTTGGTTTGTTCAAATTGATAGTTTTAAAGTGAGAGTGAGAGGGGGAGAGAAACATTGACGTGCAAGAGAAATACCCACCAGTTGCCTGCTGTACATGCTCTGACCAGGGATCTAACCCACAACCTTTTGGTGTACGGGACAGCACTCCAGCAACTGAGCTAAGGGCTGGGTGGCCCCACACTCTCATTAGGCTCAGAGCCCCTGTGCTTTGTGCTGTGTCTGACACAGAGCTGAGGCCGGGACAAGCTAGGAAGGATAGGCAATGGGCAGCCATTCTGCGAGCCAGAAATGGAAATGATGCCGGCACGGGGAAAAGGAGGGCTAAGTCTGGCTTGTCCGGGGTTCCTTCCCACAGAGCCTGTGGCTGAGCAGGCAGGGACTTCTGGCTGTGGGGGTCAGGAGCGGGGTCCCATCTCCAGAGCAGTGCTGGCTGCACTGTCCGGGCAGGGACAGCCCTGGCTGCAGAGCAAAGTCAGGAGCCATGCCTCCCGCCAGCCTTTCCACCAAGACTCTGGAGTCGGGGAGGGTGTATGAGGATGGGACTGCGTTAGGGAGAGCTTTGCTGGGATTACCTGAAGGTGCAGACAGAAAATGCCAGTCTGGTTAACCCCTTCTCACCCTCCATATCTGCCCAAGCGCCTGAGGCCAGGCATGTTGGCTAAAGGGCCCTGGCTGCTTATTCTAGGCCTGTGCACCCCCACCCCTGCCCCCCAAACCCTCCCCCTGGGTCTGGGTGGTGTCCAACTGCATAGGCCCCAGCCCTGGCTCACCCCAGCATCCTAATGAGGGTGAGAGGACAGCCCTGAGGGTGCCAGGCTCCACCAAACCACTGGCAGACCTTTAGGTGGGCTCTCCCCTACACAGACTCTGCAGGGAACTAATCTGCATGAGCAAGGACAGAGATGGAGCCGTCCTGCCCTCCCCCCAGGCCCCACTGTCCACACACACACACACACACACACACACACACACACCTCTGCTCTGGAACCAGAGAGTGCGCCCCGACTCAGGCGGTGGGTGAGGGCCCAGCACCAGGCAGGTCTTGCCCAGGCCTGGCTCAGAGTGGAGCAGAGGGACCCGCACTCTGTTCCCCTCAAGGTTTCCTCTCGGCCTGATCGCCCCTGTGAGGCGGGAAGGGAGGACCTCAAGCCCGACTCACTCCATCCCAAACTCTGGAAAGGACACCCAGGAGGCTCCTGTTGGGTGGGAGGCCCATGGTTCTGGGAACCAACCTGACTTGAGGGGCCTTTGCCTTCAAGGTCTCCCGGGCCCCAGGGCCCCAGTTAGGAGGAGACCAGTCTGGCCGCAGGGGAGGGAGGGAAGGTCAGGGGTGGAAGGAGGCTGGGGAAGTCAGTGTTCACTCGAGGAGCCCCGGTTCCACTCCGCTCACAATGCCATGGCCATCACACCATGCAGATGAGAAAGGGGAAGCGCAGGAGAGCCACCTGCCCAGTCACACAGCTGAGAAGGGACAGGCTGGACCCACGTCTGCTCCCTCGCACCACACAAGCCTGGCACGAGGCAGACAATGCATAAGGTTGAAAACGATGGATGGATGGGTGGATGGATGGATGGATGGATGAATGGATGGATGGATGGATGAATGGATGGATGGATGGCAGAACAAATGGATCAACTACGTGCTCTTGAAGCAGCACATGAAACTGTGCCAGGCTGGAGGGAAGAGCTAGCCAGCAGGGTGCCAGGAGATGCCTCAGGCCCTGGGGAGATGTGCCCAGAGAGGCTGCCTCAGTGGGGTCTTGGGAGGGGTCCTCCCCCAGCACAGAGACGACAGGGCACAGCCTCCCACAGAACCCTGATGGAAGATGGTATGAGACCTGCTCCTTTGCTGTGAATGCTCCACTGGATGTGAAGCCCCCGAGCACTGGGCTTTATTGTCCCTGCAGCACAACCAAACCCGTCCGGAGAAGCTCCTGGGACAAAGCCAGAGCGGGAGAGATAAGCAAAGTCCAAAAACGCCAGACTGTGGGGTCTAAGCAACTAAGGGTCCCCAGAAAGAGCAGCAGAGATGCCCCTGCGATGGAGTGGGGTAGACTTGAAGGCTGAGCAGGATCTAGAGGTGCTGAGGACCTACTCAGGCATGCTGGGGTGTCCCAGAGGAACTGACCAGGCATGTGGGGGTGTCCTGAGGGAATTGACCGGGCATATTGGGGGTGTCCCAGAGGAGCTGACCAGGCATGTGGGGGTGTCCCAGAGAAGCTGACCAGGCATGCTGGGGGAGTCCCGGAGGAACTGACCGGGCATGCTGGCATGTCCTGGAAGTGGCTGAAGGGGGAGGGAGAGGAGATGCAGGACAGAGGCACTGAAAGCACTGGAATGCCTGGCAGAGAAAGTGCTGGCCATGATCTTAGAAGAGCAGATACCCCATGTCTTTGTCCCAAGGCCAGACGTATGTGAGAGCAAGTTCGGCTCAGACTCAATGCCATCTCATCACAATTGGGCCTGAGTGGCCTGAGAGCTGTTGTGACCTGGTGTCCCCACAACAGGGAACAGGCTATGGGGCCTCGACTGTCTGGATCAAGGAAGGCAGAAATCTTGCTCTGTGCTGTTGGTTATGCTTTTCTTTTCTTTTTTAAGTGTTTTTTTTATTGATTTCAGAGAGGAAGGGAGGGAGAAAGAGAGAGAGAGAGAGAGAGAGAAACATTAATGGGAGAGAATCATCAATCGGCTGCCTCCTGCACACCTCACACTGGGGATTGAGCCCTCAATGGGGCATGTGCCCTTGACTAGAATCGAACCTGGGATCCTTCAGTCCACAGGCCAATGCTCTATCTACTTGAGCCAAACCGGCCAGGGCATAGTTGTTATTTTCTTTCTTTTTTTTTTTTTTTTAAAAAAAAATGTATTTTATTGATTTTTTACAAAGAGGAAGGGAGAGAGATAGAGAGCCAGAAATGTCGATGAGAGAGAAACATCAACCAGCTGCCTCCTGCACACCTCCCACTGGGGATGTGCCCGCAACCAATGTATGTGCCCCTGACCGGAATCAAACCCGGGACCCTTCAGTCCGCAGACCGACGCTGTACCATTGAGCCAAACCGGTTTCGGCTGTAATTATTTTCTTATGCAAAGCCTTTGCTCAGTGTATTTGGGATTCAACAAGAGATGCTGTAACCCAACGTAAGTATCCATCAATAGACAAATGGATAAAGAAGATGTGGTACATATACACAATGAAATATTACTCAGCCATAAAAAAGAATGAAATCTTACCATTTGCAAAAACATCAATGGACATAAAGGCTATTATGCTATGTGAAATAAGTTGTATAGAAAAAGACAAATACTATATGATTTCACTTGTATGTGGAATCTAAAAAACAAAACAGAAACTCATGGATACAGAGAACAACTGATGGTTGCCAGATGGAAGAGGGGAGGGGTGCGTGGGCTGGGTGACAAAAAGGGAGGGAATTAAGTACAAATTGGCAGGTCCAGAAACAGTCATGGGGAGGGAACGGTGCAGCATGGGGAACACAGTCAATAATATTTTAATAATTATGTCTGATGCCAAGAGGGGTATTAGACTTATTGGGGGTGGAGGTCACTTCGTAAGTTATATAAATGTTTAATTAGTAGGTCGTATACCTGGAACTAATATGTTATTGGATGTCAACTGTAATTGAAATAGAAAAATGGCCCCTGCTAGCAGCGGTCACAGGCTCACAGATGGCACAAGCACACACATGTGAAATACGGCCCAACGGATGATCAGGCAGCCCCAGCACCACACAGGTGGAGCCTGGAAGGAGAGGGTGTGTGCCTCGGCCTGGGGGCCGCTGTGAGGACGAGGTGACAGGTGGTTCTGAAGCAGCTGGGCACCTGGTGCGGGGAGAGAGGCCCTCTCGGAACACCGTCCCCCTCTGGCCGTGAGAAGAGGCTCACAGAGGGGCTGGGGCGAGTCGGCAGGTCCAGGCTGGACGAGTCAGCACAGGCCCGTGTGACCGCGCGGAGCGGCAGTGACCGCTGTGCTGTCCATCATCCTTTCCCCCTTTCTGAGTCCCGGGCAGTGGGGTCCTCCCAAGTCCACTCGCACTGGGCAAGGCTTGCTTCCATTCTGGGCATTCTCAACGGGAACCGTGGGAGGCATAAGGAAAACGCCTTTTAGTCACAGGAAGGAAGCGTGACAAAGAAGGCTCCCGGCATTTGGGTAAAGAATTCTGTCTGTCTGAGCGGGGTTTTGTTTGATGCTTCTTGGAAAGAAACCACTCGGCTTCCTTTATATAGTCCTTCAGTTCTTCCAAGTGTTCCGACTCAGACAAAATAGAGCGTAAACAATTTTTTAAAATGCCGTGCTCCGTCTTGTGAGCGCTCCCCTTCCTCCTCATAAGGTGTGCTTGTAAACTCTGCAAAGCGATTCAGCGGCAGACGCCACTCCGCTCAGGTTTGTGACAATGGGAGCGCCGTGTCCCTGACGGGGGTGACGTTAGTCAGAGTGGTGCTCTTACACGGGCTGACATACACGACCGTGGGGGCCAAAGTCCCGCTGTTACCTCTGCTCTCCGGTCTGGACACCTCAGACAGGGGTCTGCAGCCTGCGGATGTGCCTGTTAACCCGCAGGCTCCTGCCCGCTGTTCCACTCGTGTCAGGCACAGCCTGTGGGCACACTGCCCCCCCCACCCCCCGGCCCCCGTACAGAACCGACCTCACTGGCTGTCTGTCCATGGGGTTTCAGCCGTAGGGCGGGGTGGGGGCAGGCGTCCGCCCACATCGCAGCCTGTCTGTCTGTCTGTCTAAGCCAGTGTTTTTCAACCTTTTTTGGGCAAAGGCACACTTGTTTCATGAAAAAAATCACGAGGCACACCACCATTAGAAAATGTTAAAAAATTTAACTCTGTGCCTATATTGACTATATATAAAGTAATTCTCTTGAATAGGAATCAAATAAACACAAAGAAAGTATTTTATAATTACTTTATTATGAAATATTAAGTAAACAAAATAGTGAAAAATTATAAAATTCTTGTCTTGTCTGCACCTACGGCACACCAGGAAACAGTGGTTGAAAAACGCTGGTCTAAGCTTTCTGCCATGAAGATGGCGGGGAGCCCGTTCCCTTTGGTGTTCTGAGAACACGCCCAGAGGCCTCTGTGCAGACACTGGCAGGGAAGAGACTCGGTGCCCAGGTTGCCCTGACCATCTGGTGGGCAAGTGCTTTAAGCCTGATTTCTTCTGGGGTTAAAGGAACTCCTCCTGGGCACTGGCTCTGGGGCCAGGCCCCACAGAGGGTGCCACGGGCTCTGGAGGGGCGGGCGAGCCTCTGCCTCGCCACTGTCCTGTCCAGATGACTCAAGAACGATGTCATGCCACAGATGTTTCTTGAGCACCTACTATGTGCGGATGCTGGGGATGAAGGAACGGGGCCAAACAGCCCATATTCTCATGGAGCACAGCGCCCAGGCCTCACCGAGCACCGAGGCCCCAAGAGTGAGACCTGACTCCTCCCTGTCGTCCCACAGCCGCTCTGAGTCCCGCCTGGATGGGGCTCCGGAGTGCGTGCAGGAAGACCAGGAATGGGGGCCGGGGGGACAGCGGGGAGGGCCACACTGCGAGGTGACTTCTGAGCAGCCCGCTGCGGGAAACGCCGGCCCCGTGGACACGGGGAAGAGAGCCTCAGGAAGAGGACAGGCGGCGAGGCTGGGATCCAGGGGTGAGCGGGAGTGTTCCAGGAAACGCCGTATTGTTGGACTGCTTTCCCCAAAGTGTCCGCCTCTCATCACTGAGGAAGACTTTGGATTTAGCCTCGCTCCAACTTTAGGCAGCAGCTCATTGGTCCAAGCTGTCACGTGTCACCAAGCCGCAAGAGGCTGCAGCATCGAGGGGCTCCAGCCGCGAGTCCTCAGGGGTTCCTTTCTCAGAACCTGGCCAGCAGCGGCTCCGGCAGCGGCTGTCCATGGAAGGCGATTAGCGGAGGCCTCCCAGCCCCGGGGCCCAGCAGGTGGGGTGTGGAAACGGCCACTGTGAACCCACAGAGGGACCCTAAAAAGGAGAACCGTTGCCAAAGACTGGACCCCCCTCTTAAGAAAGAAGTCAGTGATGTGAAGAGGCCCAGTGCTCCCACCGCTCTTGGTTTAAGTGGCAGAAAGTGCAAACCGCAGCCTAGCAGCCAAGCACAGACGTAGGCTTTCCTGAAAAAACGCTTTGCAACAGGATCCAATTCAGACATTAAAGCGCACACACCCACCCCAGGGTCATGTGAGGGCCTCCTCGGTGTCAGTCAAGATGCTGGGCCCTGCTGAACCAGGACACTGCTGGATCCTTACTGTCCAGAGGCCAGAGAGACACAGCTTCAGATGCAAGCCAGCAGCTGGCCGGCCCGGGCTCAGTGGCGGTGCCTGGAGCAGGAGCCTCACTGGGGACCAGCTGGCCTGGCCCCCAGGCTGGGTGGGTGCGGACACCCTCCCCTGGGCGGGGCCGTGCCATGGGGCTGTCACAGAGGCAGGGCTAGTGAGCTGACAGCATCTCCCGCCTCCCCCCGTTCTCCTCCCCCTCCCCCCATGTTCCCGCAGTGCTCAGACCTGAACGCACACCCGGAGGCCTGTCTCACAGCTGCCTGCTGTTCATCAGAGCATCATGTTCCTTCCCTGCTCCCGAGACCCTCTCACAGGTCAGTTTGCTGTGGGAGGCCAGCGGCAAGCACCCTGTGACCCACACCTTCATTCATTGCCTGTCCCGCTGCCCCGTGGGCCCAGCTCGGGCCCCTTCCCCGTCTCTGGCTCACTGGGCCCCATGGGCTTGTCAGGAGGAGGCTCTGTCCTACCTGATGATTGGTGGATCGAGGATCTCCTTCTGGGCTCACGGCCTGGGGCTGCCTCCCCTGCACCAGCCGTGGCCGTGGCCCTGGGCCCTCCTGCCCCCACTCTGCCCTCCCACTCACCCGAGTTTGGCAGGAGGCATGGATGCCTGTGCCAGGGCAGGAGAGGGAAACAGACACGAGAACTGAACATTTCAAAACGACAACGAAGCAAACAGAAGGCGCTTCACCGAGCGCTGTCCTCGGGGCACGGGACCAGTCGTGCCGCCACCGGCCGTTTCCGGTCATCCTGGGCGTCCTGGGCGGGCTGGCTCCTGGCTCCGAGGCCCAGACACACACTGTAGTGACTCAGGAGCTTTAAAAACTACAACCCTGCCGAGATCGGTTTGGCTCAGTGGATAGAGCGTCGGCTTGGGGACTGGAAGGTCCTGGGTTCGATTCCGGTCAAGGGCATGTACCTTGGTTGCGGGCACATCCCCAGTGGGGGGTGTGCAAGAGGCAGCTGATCGATGACTCTCATCGATGCTTCTAACTCTCTATTTCTCTCCCTTCCTCTCTGTACAAAATCAATAAAATATATTTTAATAAATAAATAAATAAATAAATAAATAAATAAATAAAAACTACAACCCCGGAGCCCGCCGAGTTTGGGGGTCCTGCAGGTGGGCGTTTTATAAAAGCCCTGGGAGAGTCTAACGCCCTCCAGCATTGGGGACCCCCGCCCCAGGCCGTCCCCCACGCTCCATCTCTCACGGAGTCCTCACATTGTTTCACAAGAAGGCGGCTCATTACAGCCAAGGCCTAAATATTTACACTGCCGGCTTTCTTCCCTCAGCCAATGGTTTACCGTCCGACTGGCTGGGATTTCTTCCCCAAAACCCAGCGTTTTCTCTTTACAATGAGTTGATAAGAGTTTTCTGGATAAGCTCCCCTGAGGGGAGCGGGCAGCTCCATACAACAGAGCCCTGGAGCTCTCCCTCTGCCCCCGCCCCTCTCGGCCCCTCCCTGCTCTTCTCAGCAAGTGCCACCCACAGTCACTCTGGCACAGGCCTCCTCCCCGGCTCCCCTGTTCTCTCTCCCTCCTGCAGGCCCCAGGCCCCTGTGTGCACTCCTGACTGTCTCCACACATCTGCTCCCCACCAACCAGAGGGTCTCAATTAATTTTTAAATTTTGACATCATTTCAGACTTACAGAAACAGTATAAACAACTTCCTTACAGCCCCCACCCCAACTCCCCAATGTGAACATCGTGCACGTCTGCTTTGTCCTCCCAGGCACCCAAGGTAGTGAGAGTAAGTTGCAGACATGGGGTCATGTGGGAGGGCCTACGAGGTGCTGGGCATGGTGCTGAGCCAGGACACTGCCTGGATCTTACAGTCCGGAGGCCAGACACACAGTTTCAGAGACAGTGATTAGGCAGGGCCGAGAGCATTTACCTGCAAGCCGCAGGAGGCCAGCTCCTGGCTGGATGGGTGATGGGAGTCTGCCTGGCCGCCCCCCCCCCCCCCCCCCCCCCCCCCCCCCCCGCTGGCCTGAACCCCGAGGGCATCCTGTGCTGGGAGGGGCCGTGCCTGTGGAGGCGCTCGAGAGGCCGGCCATGACTCTAACATTGTCTTTCCAAGCCCCTTTCAGTAACGCCTGCAAATCAGGCCTAGAGACCAGGCCTTTGACATCCTGGTTCCTTGTATCTTCTCATTGGTGAGAAACTCCCTGGGATGTAGGGCTTGCCTTAGGAAGAGTTTTCAGGAGACCTGAGGCACAAGTCACCCCACAGGAAGACTGGAGACCATCACTGTGCTCTGCCACTTTCCCTGTCAGAGCCCTGTTCTTGATCAACAGCAATTTCAACCATCAGCCGGTCACTTCACACCTGAATGGCTGTTGTGTAGAGAGAACCTCCAGCCTTTTATTCAGTCCTTGCTGACAGGGAGGAGTGACTCAGCTTGCGGCTGCCAGCCACGGAAGCCCACTCCAGCTAACAGCACACAGAGAATGAGCACAACCTGGAGGGGTGGGCACTGAGTCCAGGGGACAAACAGGAAGTTGGGAGCCAGGGACTGGCCTGTTGGTGGCCAGACAGCAGGCACCACGGCCAGGGAATGCCAAGCAGGCCCCGCAGCCTTCCTTGTCCAGCTTGCTTAGACCCCAAGAGCTGGGAAGAGCGTTGGATTGACCATTAGGCCCTGGGCGTGCTCTCAGCTGCACTGGGGGGCAGGGAAAGGTCAAAGGTAGCAGGTGGTGGTTATAAGGGGGGCAATTGTGGATATAAGGGGGGCACTGGGTGAGCTGGATGCTGGGTAATCCCACCCTTCCCTAGGAAAAGCTCACAAGAAGTGTGCAGGATCTATGGGAAGAAAAGCCCGGTGCACTAAAAGCACAGGAAAACAAGCCTCATGATTGGGTAAAAACACTACCCACCTTGGAAATAATCTATAATAATAAAACAGTAATATGCAAATCAACCGAACAGCAGAACAGCAGAATGACCATCCAGATGCTCTTCTGGACAACCTTCCAGACGCAGCTGGGGCTGCGAAGGCCTGCTCTTGTATTTCGTGATAGGGCCTCTAGTCTTGTTATAAATAAGGTGACAAGACTTACAATTTACAAGAGTATTGTAAATTAATATACAGTCATGTCATCCCATACAACACCCCTAAGCCATCTTTAAGAATAAAAAACCTATTCAAAAATCCACATGAAAGACAAAAAGTAGAATGGCAGTGACAATCTTGAAAAATAAGGATGAGAAATTATAAACATATCATAAAACCACAGTAATTAGAATAGCAAATTAAACAAAAAGAAGGTGCAAAGAAAATGAAGTTAGTCACACTGTGTAGCAATAAAAAAATGTCAGGTAGATTAAAGATTAAAAAACTGTATGGCCGAGACTGGTTTGGCTCAATGGATAGAGCGTCGGCTTGGGGACTGAAGGGTCCCAGGTTCGATTCCGGTCAAAGGCATGTACCTTGGTTGTGGGCATATCCCCAGTAGGGGGTGTGCAAGAGGCAGCTGATCGATGACACTCTCTCATTGATGTTTCTAACTCTCTATCTCTCTCCCTTCCTCTCTGTACAAAATCAATAAAACATATTTTTAAAAAAACAAAACTGTATGGTTGTATGAATACGACATAAGAAAATATTTAAAACTTTGGCATAGGGAAGGCCTCTTAAATACAAAATATGGAAATCTAAGATTGACAAAACTGCCTTCTAAAATGTCGACAGCCACATTAAGTGCATGACAGCAGTTAGAAGACACGCAGCGAAATAAAACATGTTCACAAAGGCACGCATGAGACTCCACAGGGCACCCGTGTCCGTCATAGCCCCAAAATGGCACAAGCTCAGCGCTCAGCAGACGGTGCCCAGAGAATACTATTCAGCAATAAAAAGAAATTGCTGATCATTGTAATGTAGTTCTCAAAAACATGATGCTGAACAATAAACCAGACACAGACCACATACCACATACCACAAGACCCCATTCAAATGATCCATAGAAACAAATCTATGGCGGAAAAACATCAGAACAGAGGCCGCCTCTGGGGACGTGCAGGGTGAGCAGGAGGGAACTCTGGGAGTGCCCGGAATCAGGGTTGGGTGATAGCTGTACCCTCGGTGAAAAATGAGCAAGTGCACACACTTAAGGCTCTGATACTTTATTGTATGTAAATTTTATCTAAAAATAAAACAAAATAACGAAAAACGAATGAACTCTGAATTATATGTATTTAGAGGAAGGATGCCGATGACTACACTTTACTTTGAAATTCATCACAGAATAGGTGGATTGATAGCAGGTTGATATGTAGATGGGAGGGTGGGCAATGGTGCATGGTGTTAAAATTACTTCAACTTTTCTTTTTGGGGGTATTTTAAAAATATATATTTTATTGATTTTTTACAGAGAGGAAGGGAGAGGGATAGAGAGCTAGAAACATTGATGAGAAACATCGACCAGCTGCTTCCTGCACACCCCCACCAGGGATGTGCCCGCAAATAATGTACATGCCCTTGACCGGAATCGAACCTGGGACCCTTCACAAACTGTTTTTTGACCCTTCAAGTTTTCTGTGTCTGCAAATCTTCATAATGTTGGAGAAAAAAATGGAAGCAACTGACTGCAAGGGAAATATTTCCAACATGAGATTTTTACCCAGAATACATAAAGAGCTAAATCTCAATAGGAAAAATGAGGAACCCACTAGAAACTTCTGTTCGCTCATACACACACACACACACACACACACACACACACACACACACACGAAACTTCTGCGCGCCCACGCACGCGCGCGCACACACGCAGCCTGCAGAAAAAAGTCTGGAAAAATTCACTCTCCTGCCTTAGAGAGGAAGTAGGCTGGGAGCCAGAACAACTTGATTTGAAATAATAAATGTACATACACACACACACACACACACACACACACACACACACACAAATTACAAGGCCAGATTCGTGTATTGCTTAAAATAAAGCTCAGCCACAGTCTTTAACCTTTCCAGCACTTCCTTCAGAGTACAAGTGGCAAGTTATGCAATTATAGGACTTTGTAGTTTACATCCCCAAATCAGCCTTTCATTTCTGCACCCCCAAACTGGCTCACCCCCCCCAATGCCCCACACAGGCCAGACACTCAGTGGGCCCTCTATGGGCAGCACGGTCAGTTCACAAGGCCCTCTTTGGCAGTTCTCTGGGGCCTGGGCAGGTGCTGCAGACAAGCCCTTTCTCCCGGATTCCAGCTTTTGGGTTTTTCTTCCAGCTTTGAGCAGGGGTGAGATGACAGGGTCTCTGCCATCATCACTCACCAACATGGTTTGGAGCCAGCTCCCGATACCCCCTCTACCAGGTGCTGAGTCATATCTGAACACGTGAGTCAACACTGCATTGTCTCGCCAGCCACCTCAAACCTCTACAGTGGCTTGCTTTCAAATATAATACGCAGGATCGTCTCCAAGCGAGAACTCACAAAACCCACAGGCAGGTGATACACTCTGTGGCTGGCGAAGGGTGGGTGTGGGCGTGTACACGTTCACATACAATTCCAGCTGTCCCACCACCGTCTTGTGAAACGAATCAAAGCGTTTACTAAAAACCAGTTGAAAAGTTTTATTTATATAAAATTCAGTAAGAACATAAAAAGATTGAGTTTCTTAAAAAAAAAAAAATCTGCAACTATTTACAGCAGTATTGCACAATAAAGTGGCAATTACCCTGTCAAAATTCATCAGTGCAAACCAAAGTAAGCCAGGGAAATTGCAATACGAACGCTACATACGCTGGGTCCTAGGAACACATTAGTGATGAATCACCATCCACACAGATCAGTGCTCTTGTACAGGAGTACCTGATGAGTTCCGACAGTGACGAGTGGTCACGGACCTGGACATAGGACTCGGAGAGCTTCTCAAGTCTGGAACTGCCCACTACAAGTAGTCAAGTTACTTCGCTGGGAGCTTGAAGATGCTCTTGCACGTGGCAACGTTTGGAGTAGAAGCCACCCCAGCTGGTTTAGCCTCATGTGTGAACACATCGCCGCACACACGCACGTGCACAGTGAACACACGCAGGCACCAGGCTAAGTCAGCAGGGGTGACAGACCATCTACACCAAACCAGGAAGAAGCCTCTCTAAAGCTCCCACATCTTAACACCCATCCCAGGGGGCCTCCAACCTCTCCCGAAGCAGGACATCAACCTGAAGAAGCAGGCTGACCCAATGAGGGACCAAAGTTCGGGGCCAGGGGCCTGTACAATTAGCTCCCGAGGACAATTCGGGCCACACCTGGAAGGGTGGGGGTGGTGCAGCTCGCCAGTTGCCAACAGGGGGTGAGTGGCACGAGCAGGTCCTCCCGTCGCTCTGGAAGCAGGAACCCTCCCACCTGTCCCCTGCCCTCTGAATACTGAGCTGTCAGGTATAAATTTTAAATCCATCCCAACTACCTGATAACACTTTTTATTTTTATTTTTTCAAGACAAATCCTGGAGCTAATAGAATCTGCTTCCATGAGAAGCTAGCTGTTTTGGAACCAATAGAAAGTCACTGGGTGTTTCCCAGAGTTTTGAAGCCTGCCCGATTTATGGTCTCTCATTGGTGTCTAAACATGAGCTTTATCAAAGGACAGCCAAGACCAAGAATGTAAACCCATTGACCAGATATACTAGGAACCAAAGCTGCAGGCCACCCTAGGAAGACCATGTGTCTGGCAGTGAGCTGACCAGTCGCCACCTCAGAGTTAAAGAAAATAACAGGATGGGGGGAGGGGAGGCGTGTCAGAGGTCAACACTTTACAGAATTTAAGACATTAAATAAGCAGGAAATAAATATACATTATGTCTACAAGTTACAGCATTATGAACCAGTAGGACACATTACACAGAAAAAAGAATCTACAATATTTACAATCCTTAATTCTGGAAAAGTTTAGTAAAAAACAGTGATTTTTTTTTTCTTTTCTCATTTATGCTGTACAAAATTTTACAAGAAAGGTGAAGGAGACAATTGCACACAGACATCTGGCTCAGTTGGTAAGTAAAATAGGATCTAATCTAATAAATAGTCAAAATATGTACAATATTAAGAAGGGGAAACAGGAGACGGTTTAAGTACATTTTTTTGTTTTGTTTTTTAAATCAGAAGGAATTTTTACCTGGTTTCTCCACAACTAAAAACAAATTCTTCATAAACTCATTTCTAGGCTGGACGACGCGTAGAACTGGAAGAATCACCGTGGAGTTCCTGGGGGGAATTTATTGCATTTCTGTGATCATCACAGGACACTTTCTACAAATCTCGCATGAGAAGAGGTGGTCAAGGCACAAAACCCGCATCTCATAAATTTTCAGAATGGGAGCTAGTTATTTTTCTTCTACAAGATAATAAAATATAAAAGTAAAAGGCATACCGTCGTAGGTATGCTTTCTGCAGGAAGCATCTTGATACACAGACACGTACAGTACAGACACCCAGCCATCTCTCAGGTCCTGGGGCAACATCCTGTTCTTAATACTTCTACACGTCCCGAAACCACTGCCTCACGCGTGGCCACGGCAGCTGCCGGGCCAGAGGTAAAGGAGCGCGCCGCGGGCCCCTGGCCCAGGCTGCGTCCGCGCTCCCAGAAGCAGGTAAAGTGCTCCAGTCAGAGGGACTGGACATGAGTACGGAGATCCTGGGGGCGGATGGGCCCAGAACCAAATACGTCTTTGGTGTGTGTGTCCCGCAGGCCCACGGCCGCAATGTCACCTGCACCTCCGGCGGTGTGGCCTTTGTGCCCCAGCAAGGGGGTTCCAGACCTACCGAGAACACACGCTCAGTCTCAACAGTTTTAAAAATATTCAAGGCCCTAAGAAAGGATTTGGGGAAAAAGAAATTTTAAAAAAAGGAAGACATCTGAGATCAAATATTTCTACATAAAGAAAGCGTATATGCAAAATATATATACACGCACGTATATACATATATGTATACATATATATTTACACAAAACGATGAAGAGACATATGAATGAATGAGTTTCTCCTTGCAATTTAATTATGTGAAAATGCTGGTCCTTGATGGGCCAAAAGGAAATGCAATAGCTGTTGGCACTGCTGACTCATTTGAAAAATCATATATTTCTCTTAAAAAAACTATTTCATGATCTGAGGTTTGAAAAACTGTAGGAGTTGTGGGTTCACAGAATGATCTGCACCTTCCTTCCCTGCCCTCTAACTGGTCTCTCTCGGGTCTCCCCGCTGTTTAACGGCCTTTGAAATGACTGATCACCCGTGGGTGCCTCGCTGCAGTCCTCCCGGGTGGGGGTGGAGGGAGCAGGGCAGGCAGAGGAGGCCCGGTAAAGCCGCCGTCCAGGAGAAAAGAACAGTCAGACGGCTGTGGGAGGGACCGCTGCAGGCCTGTGCCTCGCGTTTTAATGGCGCTGCGCAGAGGGAAAGGAAGCCTGCATTTCAAAGTGGGTACAGAAGAGTGGGAACCAGTGGTGGGCATCCAAGGCCAGATCGGCTTGGAATTGGATGAAAAGCCAGGATGGCCAGGAAGCAGCCATCCAAAGCCCTGCCCACGGCCTGTGCCAATTCCCACGAGGACTCCAGCTTGGACTCCTGCGGCCCAATTCAGCCGCAGGTGGGCTTGCCAGCCAGCCAGGGCCTCATGCTGAGGGTGCCTCCTGTGCTGAGGGAAAACCTGCAACCGGAAAAGCCAACAGTGCCAGGGGCCCTGATACTGTGTCTGCTGCCACCACACTCCCTCTCCAGGACACCTGTACTTCCACGCCAGCCCACCAAACCACAGGGAAACCAGTACCACGCACTTCCCGGTTAGTAAGCTCCCCCAAGACTGGCTGAGCTGTGGACACAGGCAGATCCCAAGTCACATTCTGGCCCAGTTACACTTGATCGTCAAGATGCCCTGGACCAAATGTTTGCATCAGCACCCAGGACAGACAGAGGAGCATCGCAGGGGAAGACGAGCACACACAGAGAAGCCACAGATGCAATTACATTTAAGGAGGTAAGTCAAAATATTTACACAGTGGAAGTGGCATACCAATACAGGCTGACCAAAGGCCCTTTACCCCTTTGATCAGTTCCATTTCATAAGAACTTTTTGGTAATAACAATTAAAAGAAGGCGAGAGAGGCAACGGCAGGGAGGGAGGGGCCATATCATACACACCTCTCATGTTTAAAAGTCCTGTACAGTAGCCTGTAAAAATAAACCGAGGCAGCCTTAGAAATCAGCTGGCTCAGTTCCCACACGAGTTTCCATAATAGGTTCCTAAATTTTTAGTAAAAATTCATTTATGAAGTTGGTTAAAAATTCCCATTTCCTTTTTTAAAAAAACGTGTTCTTACACCATTCTTGCATAAAATCCTGCCCCAAAGAACCATGATCAGTTTTTAAAAAGAAAATACTCTCTCATTTACATTCATAACAAACTACACTAGAGCCTCTGCCACAGGGCGAGGAACCCATAAGGTCAAGTCCGCACGCAGCCCCAGGTGTCAGGCCACACCGGGCCCTCTGGGACCACCGCTGGCCGGGGAGCAATGGCGACAGGAGGCCGGACGCTGGGCTTGTCCGCTCGAACAAGTGAAATGTCTGCACACATCTTGGCTCCATGGGAACCCGTCGTCACTGCATCCTCCACACCAGACGGAGGATGTAACGCAGCAGTCGTAAGACCACCATGTAGGGGTGGCCTCCTGCTTCCTGGTAATCGTTCATGAAGTCCTGGAACAACAAGAGGAGAGCTGCTTACTTTCTCAGCCTCAGGGACCTGAACCAGCCCCGTCCCAGCAGCCCTCCCCCAGCCCGGAGGGAGGCCTCGCCACCCGCTGCGGGAGGCGCACCTCCACAAAGAGCAGGCACACCGAAGGGTCTTTCCCCCCAAAAAAAATAAAGCAACCAGAGGCTGTTTGGGAAAGCAGAGCAAATCCTGGCGCCTCGTGTTCCTGTCACGGGTGATGCCCTCGCTGGCCGCCGGGAGTGAGTACCGCCTGGTGCAGGAGCGCCCCTGCCCGGGCCCCTGGGGCTGGTGCCCGCCAAGAGGGACAGGCCCAGGGAGGGAAGAATGAGCCTGGCAGGTATGAAGTGGGCTACGGCCCACGTGTGTCTCAGACTCCCCAAAGGGTGACCTTCTGGGGGCTGTAAGGAGGGTCCAGTCTCAGACCCAGGCCATCCACACAGCAGCTGCCAGGCAGTCCCCTTCGCGACTGTTTCCACAGGCCCTGTGCACCGGGCCCGAGCAGGACGGCAATAAGGCAGACGAGGAAGCTAGCTGGCCCGCCGGCCGGCCGGCCCCGCAGACTCCCGAACCACAGTCCGATTTTATCTGTCACACCCCAGGTGGCTTTGTTTTGATTTAACTTTCAAAATCACTTGGCTTCTTCTGTGTGAGAAGCATTTGGGGGAGGTTTTAGTTCCGACTAATATTAGTAGGTTGAAAGAGGCTTATTCAAAATAAAACCACGGCTTACTAAAATGAAGAAAGGGTGTGCAGTGCCGGGCTCAGCAGGCACTTTGAGGGGAAATGTCATGGCAGCCAGGTGCCAATGTGGCCTCAGTGGGACAGAGAATGGGGTGAAAAATGACACCAACCAGGGGGCCGGTCACATGGGGACAGACTCAGCCAATGTCCTATTCCAGAGCCACAGTGTCCGAGGAGGAGGCTCCCCCAGCCCCCCCCCCCCCCCAACCGAGGGCAGCAGGGGACGTGGCAAAGGACAAGAGAGGAGGTCTGCCCGTGTCTGGAGCTCTGCTTTGATCTCAGATGGAAAGGACACGCAGGGGATCCAAAGATGTGCCGGGAGGGGTTGGTACGGGGATTTGTGGCTAAAGGAACACAGCGCCCGCCCCCCCCCCCTGCCCCGGCGCCCCACTGCTGTCAGATGAGAAGTTGCTGCAACATCTCAGTAAGGAGCTAGACCGCCTGCCCCCTCAGACAGCACGCGTGACAACACGGCCCACGCTTTTAAGCCAGCGGACAATTGCTTTTGGAAAATATTCAACAGAGGAAGCCATTACCACGGATTCCAAGGGCTGTGCCAGCCCAGAAAACCCCCGACAGCTGGCACAGCCACCGAAGCCGCTGCCGGCTCCGAGGGTCTAGCCCCACCTCAAGGCAGCCGGACGGAGGGGCATCCTGCTTCCGCAGGCTCGCTGCCTCCAACACCTGCCCCACAGAGCGAGCTCCCCGTGCTCTGGCCCGACGGCGCTCCCACAGGGCCGGAGGCACGAGCCACGCCGGGCGGACGTCCCGCCAGGGCCCGGCCATCAGCGCCACGCAGACCCCGCGCCCAGCCAGCACGAGCCCGCAGACTGCGGGCCTCCGGGGCGGGGCAGAAACACGTTTCCACTGTTTAAGCCCCGTGTGGTCCTTCGGCACGACAGCCTGAGCTGACTCCAGCAGCCTCTCGTTCCTGGTCCGTCACACTCTACGTGGAAATAGCACCTTTAGGCTCGAGTCAAGGAACGCGATTTTATTCTAAATCATAAAAATACTTCAGACACAAGTTGTGCATCACAGCTGCCTGTTGCTCGCACACGCTCACAGGCACCTGAGTGCAGGGCCATCCCCGCAGGGGAATTCATCCCCATGGTCTAGATCAGGAACTGTGTCGGAAGAAACGGACTTTAAGGCCAGCCCACGTGTCTGCAGGGACTCCTTCACCATCAGTTCTGTGTCCCGCTCCAGGAACCTATTCCTGACAGTCTGCCCTCCTCCCTGCAGGGTGTGGGCTCCCGCAGTCCAGGCCTGCCCAAGAGGCGGGGGGAGGCAGGGCCCTGGGCTCCAACTGGGCCGCCCATGCCTGCACTCACCGGGCCTGGTGGGCAGTCCCGTGGCACCGGCACCAAGTGCAGCATAGCCACTCCAGCCCGTCTGAGGGCCCCTGTGGCGCTGCCCTCCGCGAGGACGGCCGCTGCCCCACCTCTGGGACCAGGGACAGGTTCGCACCTCAAGGACAGAAAAACACCTAACATTCCAGAGAAATACAGGCCGGTTTCACCGCGGGCAGCAGAGCGGAGCCAAGACACGGAGGCTCCTTCCGTAAAAAAAAAAAAAAAAAAAAAAAAAGCAGTGGGAGCACCTACGGAGCTCACCCTGGTGAGGGACAGAGAGCCAAACAGCTGAACAGAACCCTACGACCAGGGCCACACAGGGAAACGTGAGGGCGGAGAAGGAAGGAGGGCCGGGCAGGAAGGCCCAGGGCCCACCCCACTCGGGTCCCGAGGGAGGACGGTGCTCAGGAAGGAAAGGAGGACACTCCAGAAGACCAGCCTGAGGAACGGCAGGAGGTCCAAGGGCCCTGCCCTGGGAAGGGCGCAAACAGTCCAGTCAAAATCGTGTTCTAGACAACGCATGAGCATCTGATTTCTCACAATAAACCACCATAGAAAACAATGTGAAGCTCCAGGTGTTCCCTCCAATGACAGTCCCTGAAAAATAAAACAGGAGGATGGAGGACTCATGGGCTCCCAGCCTCCCTGGGACAGTGACCCTGGAGACCCTGGCTCCCCTGGTCAGCAGGAGGGCAGGGTCTCTGGGGACCCCCGCAGGCGGGGAGCAGCCAGCAGGGAGGAAGATGCCGGCCCACGCGCAGGGCAGGAGCGGGGGTGCTGCACAGCCCGACGCCCCGGGTGCAGCAGCCTGGAGCACGGAGGATGACGACAGGGCACCGGCCACCCCCGAGGACCGCTTACAACTTCCAGCCTAAGTAACACGTCCCAGTTACGCTAGGGAATTTAATTACATCTTAATGCCGAAACCACCACGGCAAAACCGGCTCATCCCAAACCGGAGAAGCAGGTGGTGGGATCTGGTGAGGAGGCGCCCGGCAGGGCAGCCTTCCTCTCCTGCAGAGAGAGGAGCCAGCCCGGAGAAGCTGGAGGACACCCCAGGCCTCCAGCTCGGAGACAAGGAGGCTCATCCACTGCCACCACGGAACCAAACAAGGTGCCGCACGCCTGCCTCCGTCTTCACAACCCGAGCCAGTGTGGTGGGGAGACCAGCCACATGTGAGAACCAAGGACACAGCTGCACCAGAGCACACTGCAGGCTGCAGCCCACGGACCCATCACAACGGCAGGGCCAACGACCATGTGAGCACAGCACCCCACGCTCAGCATCACTCCCACCGCGTGAGCACCGCACACCACGCCCGGCATCACTCCAAACAATTTTTAACTCTCTCAACAGCTCCCTTCTTACAAGGTTTCAACACCGAATGCCCAAGATGTCCTGAACTTTGGGTCTACCTTTCAGTGGTGACATCACAGGAGCCCGGATTCTGGGCCGAGACCAAAAAGGACTCTGACAGAGAGGAAGCCCCGGGTTCAGGCAGGGGAGGATGCAGGGTCCCCAGGATGGCGTTGGCATTCCCAGGGTCTGGCCTGGTATCTTTGGGACGGAGCCGAGGGCCACTGTACCACAGGTGAGAAGGTGGGGTGGGGACAGAGAGTAGCCAGCGGTACCCAGGGAGGACCACCATCCCTCTGCCCATTCATAACCAATCCATCGAAACAGTCTTTTAAAGGCAGCGAAGGAGACAGGCTGCAGGACAAGGACCCCTGTCCACCGTGAGGCCAAGGACCAGTCACCCAGCATCTCAGCTTGGACTGTACGTGGCTCCGCCATCCACTGCTGCTCCCAGCTGGCGGGCCAATGCTGCTGCAAAGCAATCCCAAGACCAAGTTCACTTTCTACTCATACCCAGGCAGCATGGGCGTCCGCACAGCTGTGGGCAGAACACCAGGCCCCATGCCAGGTGCAGTCTCCTGCTGGGAGCCCCGAGGGAGCTTGCCCGGGCAACTCCCGACTCCCTCCCGAGGCTCCGGCTGACCTGCCTGGGCAGCGATGCGATGCCAAACGTCACACAAAACAGCATTTGCATGAAAGCCACGCTCCTACTTTTGATGCATTATTTCAAAGACTCTGCCGCAGTCAAGGCCTCTTGCAGGACCACAGATCACTCCTCCCGTTCACCTTAGTCCGGCCTGCCATGTCCTAAGGTTTTCCTCCAACGACACGCATGTCCACCTGCGGTACGAAGTCACCGACCCTGCCCCGGCCAGGCCGGCGGGAATGAAGTGCTCCCGTCACCTGTGAGGGTCACAGGAGGGAGCCAACCCGAGGGCAGCAGTGCTCCGAAAGCCCGGCCTCAGAAACTCGCCAATGAGCCGTGCCCACTAACCACGGCGTGCCTCAGCCGGAGGTCTACGAGGGCGACGGGGAGGCGGGGCGCCTGCAGGGGTCGAGGCTCGCCTCGGGGACATCTTCATTTCCTCCTCCGGAGACGCAAACCCCCGGGAGACGCTCTGAATCCCCCTCCGGCACCTGCACCTGCTCTGGTTACGTGCTCATGGCCACATCCCCCAAGGCAGCGAGGCAGCGTGCAGGGGCCCCACGTGGCAGACCGGGGAGCGGCGTGATGCGGCCGAGCCGGGTAGCACGCACCAGTGCTCCCCCTCATTTCACTGCGCTTGCCCAGACCGCACCACCGCAGGCCGCGGCACGTGTCTGACAGGCAGAGCTCACACCCCAGACAGGTGAACAGCTGCCAGCACGTCTCTGAACAACAGAGAGCCGAGAAACGTTTCCACTGTAGCTCAAAGAGGCAGAGGACAGAACGCTGGGACAGGGGCGACAGTGTTCCCCGGCTCCATTCCTAAATGCCCGGTTCAACCTTCACGGCCTGCCTAAGGGACCGCCCGGCAGGAGCCCCAGGGGGGGACTCGAGGCCCCCACACGCAGCCGTGAGCTGTGTTTTCTACGAGATCACACTTGATCCTCAGCCAAGTTGTGGAAAGTCTCACGCAAAACACGCAACCCACGGTCGCCAACCATGAGGTCGGAGAGGTTGGCGACCGCTACCCTAGGCCATCTGCAGGTCCCAGGGAAAGACAGAGCGGGAGCCGCAGGAGGGGCGGCTCTGCTGCCACAGGCTCGGCGTCCCCGTGGCGGGGTCTCGGTCTTCGCCCTCTGGTCACCGTTCTTGCGGTGTGGAAACGGCATGCGGCGGGGGTGCAAGGCTCTTAAAACCAAACACACAACTGCATCCACCTCCAAGGAAAACACCTGCTAAACCTGGAAACTCACCAACAGCAGATGCCAATGGATTTACCGGACGCATCACTGCTTTGGCTGTGAAAGCGGTCACTGTGAATCCATGTGAGCAAAGGTGAGACAATTCACCATCCCAGCAGCGAGTTTACCTTTTTCTCTTATTAAACTCGTTGGCCCACAGAATCTCGTAGGTTTCAGGAATGTTTTACTGTAAGATCTGTATGTTGTACTATGTGTTTAATATCTGACATGTGTATTTTTCATTATTCTCAACTCAGGCAGCAACGAAAAGCGGTTCATTTTATTAAACCCCAACATTCAATTAATGCAGGCCTCGGCAGAACGCCGCCTGAAGACACGCAGCCCCGGGTTACGCTCGGTGTGTGCTCACACGGAGCAAGCTCAGTGCAGACCTCCCCCTTGCACGTGATCTGTAAAGAGTATCTTTTATAAAAACAGCGTCTGAGCCCCTTTTCTCCCTGCTTTGGTTCACGTGCGCTTCCGTCTGCAGGTTGTCCCTTTGTTTCATGCCCGCACACGCCTGGGACACAGTAGGAAGTAGGCCTTGTGAACAAAAGACACACTGTTCCTTGTGACCAGACGATGGAAGGGTTTTCACCCACCTCCCAGCCCATCCAGAGCGTCTGCCACGGCTCTGTGTGCGGCTGTCCCCTGCAGTTCGCTGCCAGGACATCCCGTCACTGCTCATCGGCGGGGACCTGCGCACGGACCGGCTCAGGCTGCGCAGGCCCTGGCCCGGGGGGCCGGGGGCACGCTGCTTACAGGATGGGCCTAATTACCCCGAGCACGGGATTCCAGGTCTGAAGGGTGCGGCACACGCCCAGCAGCCTCCGACTGTAAGCCTGGCCCGTTCACACGGGTAAGCACACGCCCCCTGCACCCTCGGACGGCCATGCCCACACTGGCTGATGCCCCTCCAGCATCAGTAAGTGCGAGCATGGATCTGGATCGCCTCTTGATCCAGATCCAGGCTCACACTTAGGGAAGGCCGGGACCTGGATCACCTCCTGCGGCTTCTCAGGGTGAGGAAACTAGCAGAGGCTATTCAGGAACCAGGGGCACCAGTGCCACCCGTGAGGGAGTGGGAGTCGGGAACAGGCTGCTGAAGCACAGGCCACCACACTGACCCCTCACTCCCCGTCACAGAGCCCTCGCCTCTGAGAAGTCCTGTCCGGGGACGATGCCTGTCAGCCCCGTGCTCACCTGTCCCCCTGCAGAGTCCTGGAGCTCTGAGAGTCAGAGCTGTGCGGGTGAAGGTCATTTAGCCGCAAATCCATCCACAGTCCCACAACGCTTTGGTCATGGGCCTCCACCACCCGACACTTTATGTTCAATGACGTGGTGGAAAGACACCAGACGGCTGCCAGTGGCCCCACCTGCGGCAATCTGAACATCAAAATAGGTACTGAGTGTAACACATCCTAACCCCCTGAATTAAACAGGGAGCATGGCCTCGGCTGGGTAGCTCAGTTGTTAGAAAGTCATCCCGCTATGTCAAGGTTGTGGGTTCCATCCCAGGCCAGGGCACATGGAAGAATCAACCAATGAATGCATAAGCAAGTGGAAAAACTTACCGATGTTTCTCTCTCTCTCTCTCTCTCTTTTTTTTTTTTTAAAAATAAGTTTTTATTGTTCATATTATTACAAATGTTCCTTTCCCCCCCCCCCCACCATTGCTCTCCTCCACCAGGTTCCCACCCCACCCTCTGCCCTTTCCTCACTCCCCATTGTCCTCATCCATAGGTATACAGTTTATGTTCAGTCTCTTCCCACATCCCTCTCTCCCCTTTTCCCCAAGAATCGTCAGTTCACTCCCCTTCCATACCTCTGATTCTATTATATTCAACAGTTAAGATTGTTCATCAAATTTTTTTAATTTCCTTGGTTTTTAGATTCACTTGTTGATAGTTACGTATTTGTTGTTCATAATTTTTATCTTCTCTCTAATCAACAAAATTAAATGAAATAAATAAAAATACACTGGGGCCCATGAACTTGTGATGAATGAAGCGAACGCCCTGTGCACGCGTCCCTCCCATCACACACAGGAAAGTGCCGACCGCAGCTGAGCACTGAGGACACATGTCCCACGGCTGGGACAGTGGGCCACGTGTGGGTAAGGCCCACCGACTACACAACATTACTGCAGTGTTGTTAGCTTCTGATTTTGATGTCTACACTGAGGCTAAAGAAGAAAATCCTCTTAGTCTTAGGAAATACACACAGAAGTATTTGAGAGTAAAGGGACACCATGTCTGCAATGTATTCCTAAATACTTCAGAAAACAACATGTACACAGGTATCAGGAGAGAAGCGTTGGCGCAAGTGTGGGGAGGGTACCAGCGGAGAGCAGAGGCAGCAGACAGAAGAGGGCTCTTCGTACCATTCTAGCAACTTCTGTGTTAAGTCTGAAATGATTACAGAACAAGTCACAGAACCGGCCGGACGTGGCGTGGGGAAGCTGCTCTCAGGTGGGGAGGAGGGTGTCTGTGGCCCGGAGGTCATCTGGGGCACCACGCGGAGTCCCAGGGGAGGGAACCGCAGCGGACTCGCTCACCTGTGCCTCTCCCACTCCTGCTTCCAGGACGCAGCCCCCACAGCTCCGGGCCACACGCTGCCCCCTGCCCTGACGCGGCCCGAACACACGACAACTTCCTCTATCGCTCTCACTGGGAACACGGGAGAATCTCCCGTCAGGTTCGCACGCTCGTGGCAGTCAAAGACCAGCGCTGCAGAAAAGGCACTGAGGTGGTTTAAAGCAAACGCAGACGCCAAGTGTCTGAAACACTAACCTCGCCCCGAAGCAGCGCACCCTCGCCAAGGGCACAGGCTTCTGAGCGCAGCCAGCGTGAAGGTTCAAGGCATCACTTTCCCCAAAGGCCTCCCATTTCCCCCAAATGTCTGGCCCCGATATTGAAGGACAAACCATCAGGGTGTGCAGACAATGGGGTGTTTAACACCATCAAGGCAGCATCTGTGGCTCTGGAGTCACTGTGTCACCACCCTGAGTTGCAGAGTGGTGTTCGAAATGGCCACTTATAAAACCCGGAGGACACATTAGCCTCCTGTTTAGAAACATCAGGTTGTAACCTGCAGTCTGCATGTCCCTCCTCCTCCCCCCAGGATCCCAGCTGGCATATACAGCAACAGAATGCAATGAGATTTACACTTATCTCACCAACACACTGAGAGCAGATAGTTACATATCTGCAATAGTAGACACATCCATCTTGCACATTAAACTGAAATAACCGTGGGAGGACGGGGAGGATGGTGAGGAAGGACGGGAAAGACCGAAAGCAACGGACTTGGTAGATGCTGTCACTTCACCTTCAACCGAAAGAGGAGGTGATGAAAACGACCTAATGGCCGGGGTCTCATTTGCCGTGACTAGAACTGGTCACCCCTTGGACAGCCTGTGTGACAGGATGGCTGTGCTCCAACCCCACGTCATCCTTCGCCCTTGTCCCATCACTGACCACCTCAGGACGCCGAAAGGAGGCATCACCCACCCTGCCTGGGCAGGCTCGGGGAGAGCTTGGTGGACACCGGTGCTCCACGTAAGGTTAGAGAAACGTACAGAACAGCCTTCCACATCTGGCCCTGTGGCCGAGGGCTCTGGCACGGTCACCGGGAGGGACTGTGCTGATGTATCGGTGTCCAGAGCTGCTGCACACTGAAGGCACCAGGGCCCTCGGGCCTCATCTCTCAGACAGATCTGGTCCCAAAGGCACCTACCGCCCCATCTGGAGGCGGTGCAGGAGGCGGGCCGGCTGCTGGGGTTGGTTCACTGCCGGCCTCACCCACCCCGAGGGCCCCTGGCTCCCCAGTGACCTACCGGCTGGATTACGGGCACAATCCAGAACCAGGTTCCAGATCTAGCCAGCCCACCCTCTTGCAGGGACCCCCCACCTCGGCATGGGGACCAACATCCTGCATCCACTGGGCCCCCGCCCTGAGGAGTGCTGCCCGGCCACACGTTTCCCATTTAATGACAGAATCTCACCGTCACGCACTTCCCACCAATCCCCCTCACCACCCTCTCCCCAACAGGAAGGTCTGAAGGGGATCCAGTGTGAGCTTTCTGAAAGTCCCTGATCCCCTTATGGAGATCCTACACTGAATAAATGAAATCCCCCATGTAATGGGGAACTGTCTCCATGTGCTGGGAAAAGCTTCAAAGTACGTGTATGGGCAGGAGCACAGGAAGGATGGAGACCTGTAACAGGTAACATCTATTTGCTTAGCAACCGTAAAGCATTCAGCACAGGACGGAAACACGGCAGTGTCCTAAGCTCGTCCTTCCTCCAGAAGAAACGAGATTTAAAAATATCTTTACATGGAACCACAGTGTTCAGAAAGAAAAGTCAGAGGAAGTGACACAGTAGGAACGACATTAACCATCATTTCCTACGAAGTAAGATTTAGGTGTCTGCCTTTTAAATAACTCAACAGAAATTCCTTCTTCATACATGGTCGTTTGGAAAAAAATGTAAACCAGCCAGAATCCCATGAAATCACACACTGGCTAGCGAGCCCCTTACAGGACGTAGTGAAACATGCTCATAACGGCCCCCCTGAATCTGAGTTGCAGCTACACACTCTCAAGTCTTCATGGGGAAAAGGTACCGCCTACCAACGGTACCGCCTACCAATACGAGGCAAGCAGGAGAAATACACTGCGTCTGCCGAACAAGACATGGGGCTTAATTTAAAAAATCAACCGCACACTCCAAAATGTAAGTGGCAATCAACCTGGGGCGTAACATTTTTGCGCCAGAAGTGTAGTTTTTACAGGCCATTAATGAATGGCCTCCTAATTCTAATACTTTTCAATAAATGACACTCCAAGGACAGCCAATGGGACCAAAAGGACATCATCACAGGCTCCGACCCATGTCACCAGCAAACCCCAGGGCCTCATTTCCTTCGCGAGTGAGGGTGGCAAGTTAAATGTTTGACTTCGACCAAAACTGACTAAAGGGAGTGTAGACACACCGATATGGACTGAAACGATGGTAATGTTTATGTGGGACTATTTCAAAGCATATAAATAACCCCTTTTTAGCACGATGGTTTGAGGCTTGTGCTCACGAACCCCCGTGGCCACCTCGTACTGGGTTCGGCAGAGCCACCAGCACGTCAGTTCAGCCATAACACAAAGGAGCATGGGAAGGAGGAACGGCAGGCTACACACAGGCCGTGTCTATCACTTGTAGAACAAGCACGGGATGATTACCGGTCGCTTTATCGTATGTGGCCGGGAGGGAGCGTGGGAGAAGAGGGGTGAGTAAGGAATAAGAAACCCTCATTACCCTCCGTGGGTAGTAGGCGTTGAACTCGTCCCCGATCCGCCGCAGCTCCTGTGCGATCCACATCTCCGGTCGCATGTCTGCAGGGAGGGCCTGAGACTGCCGCATGGAGGCTGCACCAGAACAAGAACAAGAATTACATCGTTTCCGTGGTCAGGCAGACAGGTGTGCGGGCAGCATGCCCTTCGCACACGCGCATTCCTATTTCCGGAAGCTCCCTGACTTCCAGACTACAGTTAACAGACCAACATGGTCACCCACCACCTAGCTCTGCATAAGGAGTGAGGGATGTAGGATGATTGCCTTTCTCGAAGCTGGAGTTTCAGCGTTGCAAAATTCAAAAATTTCATATGCTTCCACTGCAAGAAGGCAAACACACACACACACACACACACACACACACACACACACACACAAATCACTGGACACACTTGAGGACATAGAAATTGAGGTGGTCAGTTCAACAACTACGTCGACCTTCATACCAGGTAAAACTCCTCGGGAACATTTCCAACATCACGGGAGGAAGAGATGAAGTGGCTGTTCTCCGAGGAGCACGAGTGCCACCTGAGGAAGGACACCGGGCGGCCGGCCTGCCACGTGCCTACGCAGGAGGGTGCGGCGCTGGGCTGACTCACCAGGGCCACCCCAGGGCCCAGTCAAAGGGCAACCGTGTGTTCTGCCTATTAACGCAGCCAATGGGTGCAGTTCTGCACCCCCATGTGGGGGCAGAAAAAGTCTTGGGTATAAAAGCAAAGGCATCTTTGATGAAGAAAAAGGCGGGAAGCTTTCATTCCATGGTCACCAAGGCCCACACCTGCTTGTTAATGGAGCCATTAAAGCCACGTGACGGCCAAAATGAAAGGGAGCCAAAAGGCAAGTCTCCAGCACATCCACCATGCGTGGGAAGATGCCTGCACACGCCCCCGGGAAAGGCCTGGCCCACACCCGGGAGCAGGGCGGACACAGGCACTGGGAGCCGCGAGCCTCATGGGCGGGAACGTATCACATGCAGCGTGTTATCTTCTCGTGGAGCCGCACTCGCAATTAAACGCGCACGTTCCATCTCAAACACCACAAAATGTTTAAAAACCATGGTGATCAGATCTCATGACAACATAAATATAGCTTCCTCTTGTATTTTTTGCAAAAAAAAAAAATTGTTTTGTATTTTGTATTTTACTTATTGTTATAAATAAAACTGACATTGTGTCATAGCTTCTGAAAAGTACTTAAAAGTACAAAAGGGTTTGGTTTCAATTCCCCATCAAAGGCACATACCTGAGTTTCAGGTTTGATCCCCAGCCAAGGTCAGGGCAGCACATGCAGGAGGCAACCAATCAATATGTCTCTCTCACATCTATGTTCTCTCTCTCTCCCCACCTCCCTCCCTTCCACTCCCTTTCTCTCAAATAATAAATGAATGAATGAATGGAAAAAATATCCTTGGGTGAGAATTAGCAAGCAAACAAAAAGTGAACTCTGGCTCAGAGGGTTGGAGTGCCATCCTGCACACCAAAAGTTTCGGGTTCTATTGTCAGTCAGGGCACAACTTAAGGCAACCAATTGATATTTCTCTCTTTCCCTCCTGCTTCCTCTCTCTCTCAAATCAATACAAAACAAAACAAGTTTTAACCAAGTCTTCTCCAAACTGTCGCCCATTCTAACTGTCCCCCAGCCCCACCCAAGTGAATCCCAGGGCGATCCTACAAACGCAGCACCCGAGAAGCGCAGGGCACCCTGGGTGGGTGGGACGTGTGGAGAGGGTGAACAAGCAGGCGCTCACACAGAACCTCTCCGGGCGATCTGCACCCTGAGTTAGGCCAGAGGGCAGCGGCTTTGAAGGCAGGCATGGCAGAAGATGCAGGAGTGAGGATGGATGGGGAACTTTCAGGGTAGGCTAGGCCTGTCCCCGAACACCCATCTAACCACATAAAAATCACTCTGGCTGAACCCTTGTCACGCAAACATTTCCATGGTTACTACTGTAAAAATCCATAAAACTTAAATTTTAAATGACTACACGGACTGGACACACAATTTTCGGGTAGAATGATGCCAAGCGGTGATGTAATAGTTGACTCACTTTTCCTGGGTTCAGTGCTCTTTAAGGATTGACCCCATTCCAGTACCAAACCAGGACTGTTCTTTTCACGCTATCAGCAATCAAGCATTCTTTCCTGACTTTCGAAACTTTTAGAAAGAGAAGCCACCCTTGAGGGAAGGAAGGCATCCTTTCTTGGAATGACTCCTTGTCCGCACCAGAGCCGGCAGAGTATGTCATGCGATCCTGCGATGGCCCTGCAGGAGATGCACCTGCGGGTGAGCGGGCCCGGCAGCCGGCCACCCCTGGGTCCCTTAGTGCCACATCACCCACCTCTCCTGGGCTCCAGAGCCCACTCACTGCTCACCACACACGGCTTTTTTTTTTTTTTTTTTTTTTTAAAAAAGTAACCTGCTTTCAACCCTAGAGTCAGAAATAAAGAAAATGCCAACCATCCACAGAAAATCTGTGAAATACAGGTTGTTTTTTACAAAGACAGTTGGATGGCAAAACTGCTGCGAGTTACCTGGTGCTAATTAACCAAGAGAGACGACTACCTTACCAGCCACTATGAATGCCCACGTGCGAGACCTCGTCCTAGCAGGTGTTCTGGGCACAGCAACCCCAGAGGCCGAGCCCTGCCCCACAAAGCTAACGTTCTTTGGATTAAATGCTAAATTTTAACTAAATGTTGTTTGCTTGATATAAAACAAAACCATTCCACCGGTTACTCTCCCTCAGCGGCAGCGGAAGCCTGCTGAAAGTGTGTGGTTTGAAAGGTTCTGTCTGGAGAACAAAGATGGCGGTGTAGGTAAATGCCAGTACTCGCCGCCTCCCACAACCACATCAAAATTACAACTAAAATACAGAACCATCATTCAGAACTGCCTGAAATCTGGCTGGAGTCCTACAACTAGAGAAGTAAATAAGAAAGCACATCGAGATTGACAGGAGGGGTGAAGGCACAGAGAATGGGCTGGTCCGACAACCACATGTGCTGTCTTTTTTAGGAGGGATATCTAGTCTGTGCTAGGGGCCCCAGCCCCACACCAGACCCCCCAGCCCAGGGTTCCAGAGCCAGGAAGAAAAGTCCCCGTAACTTCAGGCTGTAAAAAGCAGCAGGGATTGTGGCTGATGCACATAGAAGCTGCTGGAGACCAGGCAGTTCCTCTTAAAGGGCTGGCACACTGACGGACTCAGATTCGCTTCCTCTGAGCGCCAACGCTGGGGCAGCGGCTTGGGGAGGTCGGGGGGGGGGCCCAGGGACTAAGGGGAGGAAATGGATTGTCTGGCACCAGGCAAGAACTTGGGGGTGGCTTTCTCCCCGACAGGAGTGCTTGCAGGGGTCACTATTCCTGTATTGGGACCTCCCCCACCACAGAGCAGAATGATAGGCACCATATCTGAGTTTCCATCAGACTGGCTCACAGTTTGCTCTGCTCTGGTGATTCCCTGAGACCTTGCCCCATCCAACCTACAGCCCCACCCCAAGCTGTCTGTAGCAGCTTCCCCATAGGAATGGCCTGCCCTGGCTCAGGCTTCTGTCTGTCCTAACATCCCTGAAACAAACAGTAGCTGGATTCAGTGTGCCCCATACCTTTCAATAAGAGGCTCCAGGCCTGGCAATAGCAGCACTTTGAATTCAGCACTGCCTTGTTTTACAGCTTGGCCTCTCCTGGGCACTTCCAAGCCCAACACAAGTAGCAGCCCTCTACAGATCGTTCTGTAGCTCCTGAGAGGTAGCCCAGGCAGGGCACAGGCAGAGGCTGACTTCAGGGGGGACCACAGAGCCTGTGCACCCAGTGGACAGCTTCAGACTATGCCAGGTTACAACTCTACACATCCACAAAGGACACACTCAAGGGGCAGACTCAGTGAGCACCAAAGTCCCACGGAAGCAAATCTTCCTCCATTGGGGTTTCTCCTGCACAGCAGCTCTTCCACTGTAGTCACAGCTGGTCCTCACTGCCAATTGGCCTGGGGGTCAATTCCTCCCAGCGATGCTAATAGCAATCAAGGCTTAACTACAAGACTGTGCACGCAGCCTACACAAGGGTGTACCAACAGTGCCAGCTCAGGTGACTGTGGAGGCTGAGCCACTGGGCCCTACAGTGACATCTATTATACTACACAAGGCCACTCTACCAATTCCAGGAGACATTGCAGTTCTACCTAATACATAGAAATAAACACAGGGATGCAGCCAAAATGTGGAAACAAACATGTCACAAGTTCAAGAACAGAAATCTCCAAAGAACTAAATGAAATGGAAGTAAGCAAACTACTAGATACAATTCAAAACAATGGTTATAAGGATGCTCAAGGATCTTAATGAGAGCTTCAAGGGATTTAGTGAAGATTTCAAGGAAATTATTGAGAACATTAAAGACATGAAAAAGGACAGTCAGAAATTAAGCATACTTAATTTAAATAAAGGATAATTTATAAGTAATCAAGAGTAGAGGATGCCTAGAATCAAATCAGTTATTTGAAATATGAGGAAGCAAAAAACACCAAATCAGAAGAGCAAAACAAAAAAAGAATCCCAAAACCTGAAGACAGTGTAAGGAGCCTCTAGGACAACTTCAAGCCTACCAACATTTGCTTCATGAGAATGCCAGAAAAAGAGAGGGAGCAAGATAATGAAAACCTACCAAAAAAAAAAAAAAAAAAATGACAAAACTATCTCTACTTGGTGAAAGAAATAGACTTATAAATCCAGGAAGCACAAAGAGTTCCAAACAAGATGAACCCAAAGAAGTCCACATCAAGACACATCATAATTAAAATGCCAAGGGTTAAAGACAAAGAGAGAATCTTAAAAGCAGCACAAAAAAAGCAGTTAGCTACCACAAGGGAGCACCCATAGGACTGTCAGCTGATTTCTCAAAAGAAACTCTGCAGGCCAGAAGGGAGTGGCAAGAAATATTCAAAGTGCTGAATAGCAAGAACCTACAACCAAGATTACTCTACCCAGCAAAGCTATCATTTATAATAGAACTGAAGGTCAGACAGAGTTCACAAAGAAAAAGCTGAAGGAGTTCATCACCGCCAAACCAGTATTACATGCAATGTTGAAGGATATTCTTTAAGAAGAAAAAAGGTAAAAAAAAAATATGAACAGTAAAATGGCAATAAATATATATATATATATCAATAATTGAATCTAAAAATAAAAATAAACAAACAAGGAATCTAATGAGCAAAATAAACTAATGAATAAAAATAAAACCAGAGGCATGGAAACATGGAACCCACTAACGAAATCTCAGAGAGAAAAGGGAGGGGAGAGATTAACCAAAGAACACGTGCATATATGCATTATCTATGGACACAAAGGACAGGGTGGTGAAAGCCTGGGACGGGGGGTGGGGGGGAAGAAGGGGGGCAGAGGCACGCACATAGGAAAAGCTCTTTCCTTTCTTCCTTAAAAATTTTTTCTATGAGGTCACAGACTATGTTGTAGGCCCCAGGGACATATAAGTAAACAAAATAGATGAAAATTCCTACCCTCATGAAGCTTGCATTTAAATCGGAGAGATACAGACAATAAGCATAAATATGTAAATTACAGAACAGCTTTAAGGTGGCAAGTGCTATGTTTTGTTTTGTTTTGTTTTTTAAATATATTTTATTGATTTTTTACAGAGAGGAAGAGAGAGGGATAGAGAGTTAGAAACATCGATGAGAGAGAAACATCGACCAGCTGCCTCTTGCACACCCCCTACTGGGGATGTGCCCGCAACCAAGGTACATGCCCTTGACCGGAATTGAACCTGGGACCTTTCAGTCCGCAGACCCACACTCTACCACTGAGCCAAACAGGTTTCGGTGCAAGTGCTATGGTTTAATAGAACAGGGTTAAGGTAGAGCAGCAGTGCTGGAGGCTGAGGGTGAGCTGAATTGGCCTCTCCTACAGCGTGGCATTTGAGCCAATATTGAAAGGAAATAAAATTAAAAGATAAAAATGGTGAGACCAACATTAACTAGAATATATAAATTAAGAATAAATGCTTGATAATGAAGTGACTACTGAGAAGCTAAGTCCCTTTAGAGGAGAAGTTACTTGCAGCTCTTCCCTTCTTCCCTGGGAGGTGAGAGATGACAAAGCATCTATAACCCAATTGTCATCTCAACTGTTAAAGAATAAAGTTTCCATCCTTGTCTCAGTGGTGCTAGCAAAGTTGTGAAACTTCAGTCACTTCTGTTTGTGCATTAAGTGGTTTGGTCTCATGACCACTAACTGTGATCCACAAAGTGCCTATACATGAATCAAATGACACATGAAAATGGGAAATACCTTTCAAGAATATCTTGCCGCTGGCCAGATGGCTCGGTTGGCATGTCATGCCATACACCAAGAGGAAAAGATGGCGGGTTCGATTTCCAGTCAGGGCACATGCCTAGGTCTTGGGTTCAATCTCCAGTTGGGCAGCGTATGGGAGGCAACCGATTGATGTTTCTGTTTCTCTCTCTCAAAAGCAATTAGAAAAAACACATATTTTGGGGGAGGGGGAATAGTTTAGAGATACTTGTGTTTGATATAAAAATACAAAGCACTGCCAAAAAGTTTCTTAGACAAAGAACACATAAAATTGAGCAAGTTTCCGAATTCCTATACTGATAGTTACTTCAAACAATTATTGAATCTCTACCATGTGTAGATACCGTGTTAAGTATTTTATCTGAACCATTTCTTTTTATTTATTTACTCATTCAATTAATCACTTATTTGTGCCACAAATCTTCCTAGACTCTGGAGATACAGCAGGGAAGAAAGCAGACAAAATCCTTACCCTTATGGAAATGGATATATAATAGGTCAGGTGGCAATAGTGCTAGAAACATAAATTAAACCAGGCAAAAGGGGTGGGAGGCTGGGGGTGGGGAGCTCCTTTGAGTAGGGTACCAATTTAATTTAGGGTGATCAGAGGTCTCCCTAATAGGATGACGATTGGTTTGCTGGGCAAAACTGTATCTAGAAAGGAGATACAGCAGAAAGTAAGATCATGGTCAGTATTTTACTCTATTTAAGGTAAGTATTATTTTATAGGAAACTGAAGGCCTAAGGATATTATTTTTACTAGTATATGTATGTCCGTGTCTCATAATAAGGGGCAAATCCACAACAGGACTCCCCTCCTCCTCCCCCCGGTCTACTGACCTCAAAACACATGCCTTACTCCCCACTTCATTACATTTCCTCAAGAAGGTAAGCTTTTTCTTAACTTCATCTCTAGTTTAGTCTCACTGAGAACAACCCTAGTAAGTCAGCCTGTCAGCCCCAAAGTGGTGCTGGTCAAAACGAGAATTAAGTTTGCTTAATTCCGTCCCACTGTCAGGGAGCATGTGGTGAAGGGGTCAGGTGTGGTCTCCGGAAGGTGCAGCTGGAACTGGTGGGGTACAAGGACAGGGAATACTCAGGAACACACCGCTCCACCCTCAGTCCCTAATCCTCTCTGGATACTTAACCCAACTACCCCCATTCTAATACTATAGCCCACCTATCAAAACGAGAACCCACCTTCCCATCCCTACTCCACAGGAAAGACAAGTATCAGGCATAAATGTGCTTATTTTCCTATATGTAAGATGCCTACCAACTATAAATGTCAACACCTGATCAAAATGGGTCATTATTCGAAACAAAAGCTCTTTTTCCTACATAGGAAGGTCAATTTTAACTTCTGAGGCAATTTTACATGAACACAAAAACTCTTCAAAGGGGAAATTCTGATGGGGTGTATTTTTACCCATAGGAAACGTAGTTTTTTCATTCAAAAAAACATTTCACCCCATAAACATGGCACTAAAAAAAAAAAAAAAAAAAAAAAAAAGACAATGAAATATAAACTGCTTTAATGTAAACTGCTCAGGGCGGAAGGCCACACAAGGCCAGCAGCTCCCACCCTGCAGGCACCTGAGGCAGGACCACTTGGGAGGAGGTCGAGTTTTCTAACCAAAAGCCCCTGATCAGTCAATGCTACTGTGTCAGGCACAGGCGAATGTGTGATGTCAGTGCATTTTCATCAGAACTTTTAGAAATAATTTCTTGAAATCCAGCAACTACTGGATGATGTGACCATCATCAAATACCATGAAGCATAGAATTAATCCATTTTTCTATACTGAGGGGGCAAATGAAAAAAAAAAGGAAGGCATTTTTCAATGGCAAAGAACTTCAAGTCACTTAAAGGATGTGTGCTACTTAACGAACAGACTGTTCTGGCTCAGCTACAAAACCATTTTCCAACCCATACGGTAATTTCAAACCTTAAAAGCTCAGCCACCGAGAACATTAATATTGTGGTTAAGTGGCTGATAGTGAAATTAGGCTGGGGCTCTCAGGAAGGCTTTCTGTTGCACCGCCTGCCAGGGTGAGAAGTAAAAACCAGACCGTCGCCTCACAGCGAGCAGAACATCAGTCACCCAACCCCGTCACCCTCTGCTACCGAGGCAGGTGCTCAGAGGCAGAGGCAGCCTCTCTCCACACTCAGCTGTCCCCTTCCTCGGAGGGAGGGGTGCGGGGGGAAAGCCACCGAGAGGGGCATGGGGGGGGGGGGTGTCATGTCACACCTGCATTCCCACCACTGCAGTCTCGTCTGAGGGACAGGCTGGCAGAGCTCTCACTTCCGAGGGGGGCGGGCGCTTGAGTTCCCATCACGTCACTGCTGAGTACCAAGTGCGGAACCAGAAACTATATTAAGATTCACGGAAGCACTCACTTTACAGTCTTCAGTCACCTACACATGCCGGGCAGACGGAGATGCGGTTTCAAAGTAATCCGCATGGATGAGGCTGAGAACCAATTTTCATCTCAGACCTGAGAAAGGACGCCTGACCCGGAAGAGACAGGGACCGTACGGCTTTGAAGAAGTGGTTTCTGCTTTTAAGCACACGCCAGAGCACACGTGGGGAAACACGTGCACGTAGCAGTACATCGTGGGGCCGTCCACCTCGTATTCCCTGAGCAGAATCTGACTTCGCCAAAAGCCATAAACCAATGGGCCGTTTCCCCGTGGGCTCTCACCCCAGCACTGCACCGATTCCAGAAGAATCGCTCCGAAACGGTGAGTGGAAGCACTGCCTCTGCAGGTGGCCACGCTCCTGTGCAGAATAAAAACCCTGGGATGGATGTTTAGCCCCGAGGACCACACCTGAGCACCTGCAGAAACATCTACCAGCTCAGCTGCCCACAGCTTACACACGGCCAGCCGCATGGTCAGCAGTGCTGCCTGCCCCAGGGTTCTGGGGAGCCCCAGGGGAAGGAGGGACACTGCCAGCTGCAGGATCACCCCCAACTCTGCCGGATCTCAGACTTCAAGGAGCCAGAATCCAATTTTACACACACACACACACACACACACACACACACACACACATCATCCCTACCACTGGGTCTACTTCAGGCATCTTTTTTTTGATAAATATTATATCAATTCCACTGAGCCCCAGAATGAAAACAAAAGGGCTTGGAAATGAAATGATGTGACAGTACTTGGCATCAGTGCCACAAAGTTCCTAACCATGTTTCCCTGGTTTCCAGTCTCAAGCGTGGGCAGCGGTGTTAGAAACAGCTGCTAGGACGGAAACCACCACGAAGCTGCAAGTGGAAGCCAGGGTTTCTCTCCTTACCCTTGCGACAGGCATGGCCGCTGGTTTTATGTGGCTGAGTGAGAAAGTCCGACACTCTGCTCTGATCATTTGGACATTGCCAGTAAACCAAGGCTGCGAAGCCGGGAACCAGTGCCCGGTGTGTCTTTCCCCTTCCACCACGGGCTTCCTGAGTGATCTTAAGCTCTAAAGGCATTTTGGGCAACGTGTTTGGCCTTTCCACTCATTTACTACTTGTTTTTTCTAACCCTCACCAGAGGATGTTTCTGTTGATTTTCAGAGAGAGAGAAAAACATCCATCAGTTGCCTTCCATATGCACCCTGACCGGGGATCGAATCCGTAAGGGATGATGCTCCAACCAGCTGGGCCACCCTACCAGGCTCTGCTCCTTTACTCTTCAGCATCGGAGACCTAGTTCCCCGCTCCGCCTGCAGGATTCCCACACACTTCACATTTGCTGGAAGCCAGACACGCCAGGAGCAATCCTAGAACCTGAGGCTTCATGTCCAAAGCCAGCTGGCCGCCTCCTGGTCAGAGAGAAGCCCAGCTCTCACGCCAGGTGTAGGCCTATGCGGGAGCCTCTGCACCCGGATGCTTGGCAGCCCGGCCTGGACGCCCACTCTGCGTGGAGGGCACGTTTTCCTAAGGTCCCACAGTCCTCGCTGAAGGCATCGGGTGCTACAAAGCTATTCCTGCCGGGAACAAAAATGTTCCCTTCTCACCCCGACCTCCATCCGGACTCTGTTCCCTGGGGCTACAGAGTCTGTAACCCCTCAGTCCTTAACCCTGCTTTCTGATCAGCGAAGCTGCCCCTCCGTGCTCCTCCGTGTGCCTTTTACCAGGAGCCGTGGGAAGACCTCATCACCACCCTGGTCCCCCCAGCTGTTTCAGAAACCCGCCGTTCTGAGTGGTATTTCGGGGTCTGCCCTGGGTCCGGCGAGCCTGGACACAGGACACGACTCCTCCTTGCTTTCCCACCACCACCGACTCGGCCCCTCTGACAGGCCAGCTGCAACTCGGGGTCTGTAGTCTTAGATGCCTGTCAGAACCCTAAAGGGGACCCGGCTGTGCCATCTTATTTTGGAAAACAGATAAAATGAACCCCCACACTCAGTACTGTCAAGTAAAAGCCAACCCTGAGCTGTAAGACAGACAAAAATGCCCAACCCCTTGTCCGGACAGAACAGAAAATGCCCTCTATGGACAACTTATTTCACTACTTACTCCATCAACACTATAAAAACAAATATGTTTTAGAGAGCTTTTAAAAGTAAATATGCATCTCCATTCATTAATTTGCTGAGAAATAAAGTGCTCACAAACCTGAAGTTGCTAGCTTTTGGTAACGAGACGTTATTCCTGGCCCAAAATCATATCTTTGGGAGGAAATGTAAATTTAAACTACAAACATAGAAATTCCTGACTACAGAGCCAGAGTGGCTTCCTCTATGAACTTAGCACTGGCAGCAGGAAACAGGTGACAAAAACTCTTCTCCGTTCGCATTAAGGATCTTAAACGTTACTGCACTTCATTTCCACGCGGGCGAAGGCCCAGCCGTGGGACAGAAACAGAATCCTGAGAAGCTACATCTTACAGCTTTTAAATGAAGACTGCAGAAGCCTGCCAGGCTTGCGCAGGCAGGTAACATAGTAACGGTGACACACGGCGAGGCACACGGCGAGGCACGGGCCTGTCAGAGCGGACACAGAGCTAGTGACAACTCACCCGCGGGAGGAGGCCCAGGGAAATCTCCCCTCTTAAAACCAATTCATGAAAAGCCGACTGCATAAAGGAAAAACAAACTTCACACCTCCGCTCCAGACACTACTTTACATAATCTGCAAGGATGTAATTGTCATGTTTGAACGTTTAATGGTTTAAATATTTGTCCTCAGAGCATATGTCTGTCACAGTTGGGCTGGCTGACTCCTCCCTAGAAAACTGGCAAAACCTGTGCGTCCTGAAGGAGCACGTTTATGCGGAACGCGTGGAGGCCGCCTCTCAGAGACACAGGCGAGCACAAGCCCACAGCCCTTTGTAGAAACGGCCCCGAAAAGAAGGTCAAGCTCCGCGTCCGAGGGCGGGAAGCGGAAGGCTGCAGCCAGCAAAGCGGTGAGCGCTGCCCGGAGGCCTGCAGGCTTGGTCACAGAGGCATTGATTGCTCCGCCCACTGACCAGCCTGTCCTAACCAGTCAGGCCCCGGCTAACCTCTGCGCAAGGGCAATCCCCAGCGAGGCTCCCAGGCCCCGTCTGCAAACCAGAGGCCACGTCAGTGTTGTGCTGGGTGCCCCCCGCAGGAAAGGTGGGGCTAGGACCCAACAGCCCAGCAGGAGCCCGAGGTGTACAGGGGCCTCTCCAGGCGGCTGGCTTCTGGCTTCGAGGGTCTTCGCTCTGTTCAGGTCCACACACTCCTCCCCGTCCCCGAGCCCCTCCAGGGGGACAGGGCTGCTGGCCCCACTCACACTGGATGAAGTGGTCCATGAAGCCCACTGTGCGATGCAGACGGTGCAGGGCTGTTCTAATTCAGTGCAAGCCCCCAGCCCCTTCCAGTACCCACACCCGACCGACCCCCTCCGCTGCCCGCCCGCTCCTCTATCAGAGCAGGACTCTGGTCTCCAGCCGGGCGGAGGGCCCTGCACCCGGGGCTGTAACGGGTCACTGGAAGGACCAAGACTTGACCGGGTCGCCTGCTGGAACTTTCCACTGCCACAATCACACCGTGCCATCAGGAAAAGGGCCGAGGAGAAAACAGCTCGTGGACTGTGCGCCAGGCTTTCCGTACAGAGAACACACTTCTACGCTCCAGCTGAACACACGGTAAATCCCAGCGACCAGAAGGCAGCTCTGCATTAAATACTGCCCGAACGCTCATTAAACCTACACATCCCTTGGCTCCTGCTATACAATACGCCCTTCTCTGAGGATGGCCAGCTGTTTGACTAGCTCAGGTTTATCTTAAAACATTTTACCATAATGCATATCCTAACATACCGTATATCCAGAATTCATACTTAGTGTGAAGAGATTTCTCAAGGGACTGAAAAACAAACAAGAAACCTTTTGGGGTTTTTCTACAACACTCCCATTCAGGAGAGAAATAATTCAAAAAAAAAAAAAAATATTGAGGCTGTCGAGCTTGGCTGCACTAAACACCTCCACAGATGCACGTTCCTGGGAGAAAAATAGGTCCCACCCGCGTAAGCAAGCGTCTTCAAATATCTCAGGTTACTCATTAAATCTATAAATTGTTTTAGGAATTGGAATGGGAAGCATGCTCTGGTTTAGAAACGTGACATAGCTTTTGGGAGGGAGAAAGGTCCAGGGAACTCAGCTGACAAGGGGGTAGAAACTCTCTGTTTTTACACCCACACCCTCTCAGACTGAGATGGCTCTTCCCACTTTTTAGAATTTTCGCTTCCTGGGGGAGGGCAGCCAAGCCCGGGATGGAGCGTCCTGGACTGCGGAGAACGCCCGAGGCCGGGGGAAGCCCACTCCCACACAAACCAGATCCCCTTTTCCCACTCCTGCAATGACACACAGTCCCCACGCTCAGGTTGGCAGCTACAGCCCGGGCAAGGAGCTGGGTGTGCCCGCTGTGAGTGCAGAGGCGAGAGGGAGATGCGCTGGCCCTCACACCAGCCCCTGCTCAGGGCTGGCCTCCCACCACCGCCAAACCACGCACCTGGTCCCCGGCAGAGAACAGAGGAAACAGGGACCCTGGGCTTCCCACAGGACTCGGGGGACACCAACTCACTCTAAGCTAGGGGTGTCGAACTCAATCAGAGAAGGGGCCAAAATCTAAAATCCAGCCTAAATCGCGGGCCGAATGGTTTACTGAACAGTCATAAACTGACAATGTCATAAACTGACAGCGGAGTGCAGTGATGACAGCGCGGTGCGGGCCACATTGCAAGGCCTGGCGGGCTGGATTTGGCCCGCGGGCCTTGTGTTTGACACATGTGCTCTAAGCAAACACTTAAACCCCTTGGGACCTTTTCAACATTCGTCCAAATGGGGCTGAACGCGTCCAGGGAAGGGTCATCAGCACGGACAGCTGTCAGTCCGGCACCCCGCAGCCTGAGAGGAAAAGTAACGAAGGATTCCCGACGAACTCACTCAGAAGCAAAAACCACAATTTAAATGAATGGTGGCCAAGGCAGTGGAACTCTCAGGAAATGCCGCTTTAAATTCTTGATTGTATTCAAGCAAAGGATGTTTCTAACGTGAAATCGACAGGCAACAATCTGCCTCAGTGGTGAAGACAGCTCATCCTTTTGATTGCAGGAAGAAGCAGGTCAGCCTGTGTCTTGTCTCCGGACCGGCAAAGCGTGTGAGCGCTGCAGGGAGGCTTGAAGGCTTGGCCACAACCCCCTCCAAATACACACTTGAACTCCAGAGTCCAGTTTCTGCCCAGCCACGTGGGCGGCGTTCCACAGGGCCCCACGGGGTCCCAGGGCTCGCGTTTCCAGGTGCTGCTCCATGGCCCAAAATTTCCCAGGGAAGCAGGGTTCTGCTGCTCAGGGTGACATGTGATTCACTGGCAGGCTAGAGATCGCTGGGACCCCCTTCCACTCCCACCAAGCCCGTTTCTAGAAAACACTTCCTTCCTTCGTGCTTGTTTTGGGACATGGCGGTTAGAATTACGGTAGCCTTTCCAGACAAACTGCCTTCCCTGCGAGCTTCCTGTGCTCCTGGAACCACAGCGCCTTGCTGTGGGAGATAGAACATGTCATCACTGCCAAGGCACTGACCCGCCATGGGCGGGACCGGTCCCGAGGAGCAAGGAGAAAGGTGTGACCGAGGTCTCCCAGGTGCTTTCTTTCTATCCGTGTACATGAAAGCTCCCCGTGACCACAGAGGAAAACACTTCCATCCTCACTTGACAGAGGACACAGAAGCTCAGAGACTCGCAGGTCTGCCCCCGGGCTCGGCGGTCGGAGGGATGGCCAGGATCCCATCCAGACCTGCAGGGAAGGCAGCCGCGGCCCCGGGTGCAGAATCCACCTGGAACCCCATCTCCTGGAGGTGTTTCACAACTAAATACTCATGTTGCTCCGATAAAAAGCAGATCCCAAAGAGTAAATCAGGGGACTAATACCCGTCCACGGCAATTCTGGGGATGGCCCGAGAGCTGGACCTCACCTGGATGGAATCTTAGCCAGCATAAAGGCCCTGGCAGTTGATGAACCACACAAATAAGACAACGGTGCCACGCTGACACTGCTGGGCATGCCAAGAGTAAAGATTAATGGAGAGCAAAATTTAAAATATACATTTGCTATGTTTGTTCCAATACTAATGATGACGACTTTGCAAATACAAAAAGGCACACACAAAAAAAAATCTGTAAGTTGAATGCAAAAACATTCACTATCCACACTTTGATATCACTTCCTCCTAAGCTTTTTGTTATGCTTAAAAACTTTGAAACTGTGTCATGGACTAAAGGTCTGTGCCCCCTCCACCTCCGATGTTGAAATCTAAGCCCCAGGTGATTAGGTCATAAGGGTGCAGACCCCATCCTGGGATTAGGGCCAGATAAGAGGGTGAAGAACCGGTCTGCTTGCCGCATCCTGTGAGGACACAGGGAGAAGGTGGCTGCCACCAGAACCCAGCCACATGGGCACCCAATCTCCTACTGCCCGCTTCCAGTACCCTGAGATAAATGCTGTGTAAGCCCCACAGTGGTATTTCTGTTACAGCACAAAAGGACTAAGACCAAGGATATCAACAACAAATGTGTACGCTGCTCACTTAACATGATGCCAGGAGCATGTCCGCATGTCACTGTTCTCGTAAGCACCATTAACATGCACCACCAGCCGCCAGGAGAGGAGAGATTGAGGGATGTTCCCGGACCAGCAGGGCTGTCTGTCTGCAGTTGTCTGGCTGGTATAAGCGATGCTGTGATGAGCCCTTTGTGCAGTGTCGGAAAAGGAAAGTCAGGTGCACTGCAGAGTCTGCAAAGCAGGGCCTGAGAGCCAGTGGGTAGCAGGTTAGGGGCTGCTGGGTACCCACAGCCTGCACCCAGCACAGCACGGGACCAAGTCCCGGTCTTTAAGACAGAGGGAGGCTAGGTTTGTGTCAACAAGACATCTTAGGCCACCTGCCCCAGCCATGGAGCAAGCGAACGACAGAGGACAGTGACCAGAGGTGAAAGAGGCTGGAAATTCTGACACGTCATGACTATGTTAGAAACGGAGGCTGACTTAACAAAGAAGGAAAGGAGCCTGGTGTGGGGGGCAGGGAGGAGTGTGGTCCCGGGGAGTCCCCTCCCGGCACAGGCAGGGTGAGCAGACAACAGGCGTGAGGAGACTGACCGTGGCAAGAGCTCCACTTCAGTGGTTTGCAGGGCAGCCAGGAGCAGGCACCACCCTGGCAATCACCGTACACGCCTATCTTCAAACCTAACCCACCCCCCAACGTGTAACACACACCTCTGGATGAGTCATCTTTTTCCTGCCATACAGTCCAAGCATGGAGAGCCATGGGCTTACTGTTCTAAGAAGATGCCCCGTGGCACATGGCATCAGACTTGAGCTACCACGACATCTTGAGGACCTATGTTTGCAAGCAGCACAGTGCACAGCTCCTGGGCATAGCTCCAGGGCCACGTGTGGGGGTCACCACGACAGATACTGCAGTTATTATTGGCAAAGAGTGGCTGGGATTATGGCTATATCTCTTTCCAATGTTGAGTATCTAATTCTACAAAGTAAAAATAGGGTGAAAGCGGTGATTTCTAAAATTCTGAGAAGTACTTTGCAGCCAGAGTCCATCACTACTACCACTCGTTACAAGAGGACAGAGATTTCTAGTACCATTCAGGCGCCCAGGACCTCCCGTTAGTACTAAAAGCCGGGGTCAGAACACAACAAGCAAGCGAACACTGACAGGGACAGAGCACCGAGGCTGCCTGGGAACCCCGGGCTGAAGTCCTGCTTCATTGCCCCCCACACCCGGGCCCCGCCGAGGCCTCACCTGGGGCCCAACGGGCACCGAGAGACAAAGCCCCAGGAACAGCCTGTTCCTCCAGCCGAAGGACAGGCGGGGGAAGGGCCCGGCCACAGCTGCCTGATGCCAGCCCACACCGCACCTGTGGCTTCAGGATGCAGGGGCGGAGTTTTTTCAGTTGTGCCCGGCCCAGAGCAACGCTGGTGCAGATGCCACCACCACGGGGTGGGGTATCGGCAGGCTGGGCACCTTGCTGATTCCCCAGCCAGAGGGGCAGAAGCAGGAGAGGATTCCAGGCCCTGCCCCTGAAGCGCTGCTGATCTCCACCCTCTGCTCCCCGCCCCCACCACGGAAGCAGTGCCCCCTGGTTCCCCTTCCAGGGCGGCCTTAGTGGGGTGCAGGGGGGAGGGGGTCTGAGCCCCCACTCTCACCAGCAAAGATAATGGAGAGCTCCCACCCAGAGTGGGTGGTGGGAAGAGGGTGGTGGGAGGCGGGGCTGATTGGCATTCAGCTGCCCCCACCCTGGTGTAAACAGAAAGCAAAGGGGAGCTGAAATACAGAAACAAGGCAGCAAGCAGGTTCCCCGCTCCCCCTGTCCCATTTCCCCCCAGGAGGGGTTGGGGAGCTGAGTGTACACCCCAGTCAGACACACGAAGCAGTGCAAGGAAGGACCAGCAAGGCCGAGGAATCTGAACTTCCACCTTGCCTGGCAGAAGCAGGCCGAACATTTAAAATTGAAAAATACAATTTAAAAAACCTCACTGGACAGGCTCAATAACAGAGTAAATGTGACAAAGGACAGAACTCAGTGGACTTGAGAGAAAACTTACAAAATTTACTATCAGAACAAAGAGAAAACATAATGAAAAAACACTGTCTAGGGACCTGTCTGACTACAACCACCCCCCCCCCCCAAAAAAAAAGAGCGAGAAACTGAAATAGTGTTCAAAGACATAATAGCTAAAAACTTCCCAAAACTTGGCACAAAACATAAAACTACAGATTCAAGAAGCTGAGTGAACCCCCAAAAAGGATAACCCAAAAGATATCAAGGGTGAGACATTGTAATTAAATTTTTGGAAACTAAAAGACAAAGGAAAAAATCTTGAAAGCAGCTAGATAGACATGACACATTCCTTATAGGACAACAATTCACAGGAGGGAAGATTTCTCATGGGACACCATGAAGGCCAGAGAAAGTGACATGTTTCTTAAGCACTGAAAAACAACAAAAAACTGTCAATGGCAAATTCTATGTCCAGTGAAAATGTCCTCTAAAACAGAAGGGAAATGAAGATGTTCTCAGATGAAGAATTCAGAGGGTTTTGCCAGTAGGCCTATCGCTAAAGTATGACCAAAGGGCCCTAAATGGGTTGCCCTGAGTAAAGGGTTGCAGGTTCAATTCCAGTCAAGGGCACGTATGAACCTTGGTTGTGGGTTCAATCCCTGGTCCCCATTTGGGCATGTGCGGAAAGCAACTAGTCAATGTGTCTCTGTCTCTCCACCTCCCTTCCACTCTCTAAAAGTCAGTGGAAAAATATTCTCGGGTGAGGTTGTAAAAAAAAAAAAAAAGGGAAAGAAAGAAAAAGAAAATTAGCAAGGAAGTCCTTTAAACAGAAATGGTAACAGGCTTAGAACTCCCGGGGGGGGGGGGGGGGGGGGTTTGGAATAGGGAAAAATGGCAATAATAACAACAAACTAGTCTACTTCTTGTGAGCTTCCTAAATCAGCTAAGACAACTGTATCTGAAAAGTGGGCAGGTGAGGGGGCCTAGAGGAAAGTAAGGTGTCTACACTGCAGCTGAAGTTAAAAAAAAATGTTGATATACCATGGACACCAGTGGATTAAAGTAAGTTACATTTGCATATTGTATTATCTAGAAAAACCACTAAAAAACTACAGAGCCATATATTAAAAACACTATAAATAAATCAAGATGAAGTCTTAAAAATGGTCAGACCCACAGTAAAGTTTAGAAAGAGACAGAGAAATACAGAAACAAAAGAAACACAAAGATAACACAATGGCAGAGTTAAGCCCTAACGTATCAACAATTACCTTAAATGAAAATGGTCCAAATACAGTATTTAAAAAGACAAAATTGGCAGAGTAAAACAAAGTTATGTAAAAATATGCTGCATACCAAAAACTTACTTCAAATACAACATATGTAGGTTGCAAGTGAAAAGATAGAAAAAGCTACACCATGTAAACATTAACACAATAACTTTTTTTTTGTGCTTTTTTTTTTACAAAAAGCAGGAGTGAATATATCAACATCAGTGAAGCAGCCTTTTACAGCAATGATAAAAGGATCAATTAAACAGGAAGACAGGACGATTCTCAGCACCAGTGTCTACACACACGAGGCAAAATCTGATGGACTGTAAAGGAAAAACGAATCCACCCTTACAACTGGTGATTTCAACACTGCACTCTCAACATTGACAGAACTACTAGGCAGAACATCAGCCAGAAAGAAAAGGGCTGGAGGCAGAGGAAGAGTGAAAACTGGTGGGGGGAAAATATCAATAACTTAAAACAACTTCTAATGAAAGTGAAAGAAAGTGTCAAAGCAGGACTCCATCTGAGCACCAAAGATAACCAAGACTACAGAAGAAATACACAACTTCAGCGCCTAGACAACAAAGGCGGAAATTGTTACAGATTTTACTCACCTGTGTCAGTCATCAATTTAAATAGAAAGTGCAGCCAAGGAATCATGAAAAGGCCGAGACCAGAAGGGCAGCGATGGGAGAATTAAGAAAGATCTTCAAGGGCACAGAGGTGGCATTCGAGTCCAGGCTAAGACCACCCACACCCTCGTATTCCCAATCACTATGTACAAATGCAAAAGCTGGACAGGGAGAAGGATGACAGAAAACAAATGATTCACTTGAAACAGTTGTGAGGACTGATTGCTTTACCAATACCCCAGGCCAAACAAGTGGGTCCTGGAGCAAATTAAGCCTAAAACATCACTGGAGGCAAGTATGACAAAACTGAGCTGTCCGACCTCAGGCACATCAGGAGGAGGGCTCTTTGGAAAAGACAATAATGCTGGGAAAACAGAAGGCAGCAGCAGAAGGGGAAGGCCAACTGTGAGAAGGGCAGACTCCATAATAGAAGCCACAGGCGTGAGTCTACAGCTGCTGGGCGGGGCGGCTGGGACCGGGACACTGAGCACACCACTCATTCATGGGGTCACCAGGAGTCGGAGACAACTCAACTGTAGTCACACACACACACACACACCTGTCACACACACAATGTATGAAAAGAATTACCTCAACCAAGTAGAGTTTGTCCCAGGTATGCTTAGCGCTGAGAAGCAATCAATGTAATAATGCACCTGATCAAAGACTCACATTAACTCGTATGACCCGATCAACTCATAAACATTTTACAAGATCTAGCACCCCCTCCATCCATGAAAAAAACTCATGGATGTAATCAAGAAATAAAGAGAAACTCCATCTTTTTAAAAACCATCTACAAGATACCTATAGTTAACCGGAGTACTTGGTGGTTAAAGACTAAAAGTTTTCCTTCTGTGACTGAGAAAAAGGCCAGGATGTCTGCTCTCACCACTCTTACTCAACACAGCACTAGTTCCGGCAGTGCAAATGGGCAAGAAAAATAAAATGCACGCAGGTCAGAAAGGAAGAAATAAAATTGTCTTTATTTGCAGGTTACTGACTGTCAAGATAGAGGAGGCTCAAGAAATTTACAAAAAACCTTTAGAATTAGTGAGTTCAGCAAGGCTGCAGGACACAAGATCAGGACACAAGAATGAATTACATTCCTATCTGCTAAAAGTGAACATGTGGAAACAAAAATTACAAATACAATGCCACTAGTGATTGCTCCAAAGTAAATGAAATCTAACAAAACATGTATAAGGTTTGCATGCTGAAAATTACAAAACCCAACGACCTAAATACTTAAAGAAACCTGTCTGTGTGTGGATTGGAAGATGTAACATACTGGAGATGGACATTTGCCCCTAAACTGATCTGTAGTTTTAACACAATTTCTATCAAAAGCCCAGCAGTGTTTTAAAGGCACAAATAAGCTTATTCAAAAATTTACGCGAGCAGGCATAGGACATGGGCTAACCGACTTTGGAACACACGGAACAAAATGTGAGGAGTCACTCTGCTATCACGGGCTAGCATCTAACCACAGCAATAATGGCGGTGTAGTGTTGGGCAGGAGACCACAGACAGAATCCTGAAACAGACCCACACAATCGTGCCCCCTGATTTCTGACGAAGGTACAAAGGCAGTCAAATGGACAGTGGATAACCTTTTCAGGAGACGGTGCTGGGAAGAATTAACGCGGATCTAAACCTCACACCTTACACACAAATTAATTCCATGTGAATCACAGATCTAAACGTATTAGGCAAAACTGTAAAACCTTTAGAAAAAAGGGACGAGGAGAAAATCTCTGGGACTTGGGGCTTGATGAAGATGGCACCCCGGAAACACAACCCGTAAAAAGAAAAAACCAGTGAACTGGACTGCATCGCAATGAAAACCCTTAGCTCGTTCTCGATGAAGAGGATGAGAGACAAGCTCCAGGTCTTGGACAGACCCAGTGCACCCACACGGGAGAATACTCCGCAATGAACACCCAACCGCCACTGGCACCCAGATCGAGAGGGATCATAGGAATGTCGCCAAGTAAAAACAGCCAATCCCAAAAGCTCACGCAGAGTGTGCTGCTATTTCTACAGCACACGTGATATGGCAAGTGTAGACAAGTAAAACCGATCAGTGTCTGTCAGCGGTCAGGGGCCTGGAGGGAGGAGGCGGTGGCTATAAGAGCACAAGAGCAGGCTTGGGGTGGAGCTAGTCAGTTGTGGTGGTGGTGCTGGTGGTGACACAGACCCATGCGCGTGACAAATCACAACTGCTGACACATGGAACTGGTGAAATCGGAACAAGGTGGCCGAATTCTACCAAAGCCATTTACAGGCTGTGGACACAGACCCATGCAAGGCATCGTCACGCCGGGAAATGGGGTAAACGTTACACAGGCAGCCGAAACCCGTTTGGCTGAGTGGATAGAGCGTCAGCCTGCGGACTGAAAGGTCCCAGGTTCGATTCCGGTCAAGGGCACATCCCTGGTAAGAGGTGTGCAGGAGGCAGCTGATTGATGTCTCTCTCTCATTGATGTTTCTAACTCTCTATCCTTCCCCCTTCCTCTCTGTAAAATATATATATATTTTTTTAAAAAGTTACACAGGCGCTCTCTGCATTCTACTTTACAATTACATGTGAATCTATAATAGTCTCAAAATAAAGGGAGTTTTTAAAAAAAGAGATAAACTGTCTAGACAGACAGTTATCAATCACTAAGTTTTATTTGGAATTAGTAAAAAAAAAAAAAAAAAAAAAACCAACCCTTTTTCCTTTTGTTACTTCCTATCCCCTTTGGGACCTACCAAGGGTCTCCACGAGTGGAGGCAGCTCTGAGCCTTCACAAAGCAGCCTGCCCCAGGCTCCAGGGTGGCCCTAAGGGGCCCGAGGAACCAAACCACCCCACCGACTGCCTTCTCAAAGCCTGCATGACCGTGAGTGTAGAGAGGAAAAATGAAAAGCGTACTCATAGGCTTATGAATATTTAAGATGTTTATAAAACGAGGTTAATTACTTTCACTCTCCTAAGTCAACAAAAGCAACCAGAGGAGGAGGTTTCACGGAAATGATGTGATGTGAGTGGGAAGAATCAGGTCCGGCTGCTAAGCGCCACCGCAGAGGCCGGCTCCTCCGTCTGCAGGGCCCGCCCATCCAGCCAGCACATAAGGCTAGCCACGGTCACACTGGACATTCTGCTAGTAGCCATGCTTAAAAAAGTAAAAAAGAAACACGTAAGATTAATATCAAAAATACATTTTATTTAATGGCCAACAAACACACACATGAAAAGATACTCAACATCACTAATTATTACGGGAACACAAACCAAAGCCATCATGAGATACCACCTCACATCCATTGGGATGGCTACTGTCAAAACATGTAGAATAACCCACGTTGGTGAGGATGTGGAGCAGCTGGAACCCCGTGCACTGCTGGTGGGAGTGTAAAATGGTGCAGCCACACTCCTCATAAAACTAAAACCAGAACCACCCTATGATCCAGCAATCCCACTGGGAACATGCCCGAGAGAAGTGAGAGCAGGATCCTGAAGAGGCATTTGCACACCTTTGCTCTTAATGGCATTATTCATGATCGTCAAGAGAGGGAAGCAACCCAAGTGTCCAGCGACGGGTGGATGGCTAAAGGAAATGTGGTCTCCACATCCCATCCAGCCTGAGAAAAGAAGGAAATTCTGACCCAGGGCATTTTGCCGAGTAAAATAAACCAGTTACAAAAGGACAGATTCTGCAGGATCCCGTTTAATAGAGGAACCGAGAACAAAGTCAGACACCGATAAAATGCAGGCTGCCAGGAACCCAGGGGAGTGGGAAGTGGGGTGTTACTGTTTAGCGGGCACCATTTCAGTTTACAAGATGAGTAAGTTTTGGGAGTTGGTTGTACAACCTTTGAGGATTTACTTTTAACACTACTAAACTGGACACTTAGAAAAGGTTACGATGATAAGTTTTATGAGTCTTTTTACCCCAATGGCATTTTTATAAAACATTTTACCCATTGTATTCAAAATATCTATACATACAATTAGTATGAAAATGCCTGGGCTATTTCGCCCTCTTGCTCTTGGATAAGTCTGAAACTCCCATGTGACCTGAACTGACTAGTCCTGCCTGAAGGTTCAATGCCCACCTGGTCCCCCTGCGAACCTGAGCTGAGTGAGGCTTTACCTGTCACCGCTCCCTGTCACCTGCTGGCTACATCCATGTAAACTACATGAATCTGAGGCCTTCTCCTCGGACAGGTTACTTGTCCAAGCAGCTCTTTGGAAAAGCTACAGGCAAACCCTGAAGGCCTCGGAACATCTCCTGAGCATCCCTCTGCCAGGCCCTCAGGATTCGCACAACATCGTGCCTCCTCCCCTCAGAGCTCACACACTGAGAGGGGAGCGAGCAGGACCCTGAGGACACAGGGCACACGGCTCCCACGTGCCGGGAGGAGTATCAATGTTGTCATTTACCAAAGTGACACGTGGGAGTTCGTCACTAGCTTTCGCCCTTATCCTCACCTTTCTCAGCTCGTACTTTCAACAGTACCGACTGCACCTTCAAAGCGTGACTCTGCGCGCCATCCCGTGCACGGTTTGTATGAAGCACATCTGGTGGAAGTGTGCGCAACAGGAAGGGCACTCAGCCACCAGCAGCCGTCAGCGACTCTGATTAAAATCATCCTTCTTCCCTGAGAGAGCATCTGGCACTCCATCCTCCCGGGGTGACAGGAGACTAAAACTTGGGCACGTGAACAGTGATCTCTCACAGATATTCTCTGAACACAGCATCAGAAAACGGCTCGGAGACGTGGAGGAAAACGTGAAGGTGTATCTAGCTGCTGTGCGTCCCCCTCAGAGGGCATTTTCTCAGCAGAACAAGTTGCAGGAACAACACTAATATACGCTGCTCTCCACCCCAAGTCTCTGAACAAAAACCGTCTATGGACATGGGTGCCGCTGGGTAAGGAGAAATCCCCCTCCCCCTCCTCCAATAGCCTCACGTTTGTGCCCACTGGAGAAAACAACCACAAAGACTTCTTTGTGGAAAACGTATTTTGCAATACATTATCAAAAGCTTCACTGACGATCTTAATGGATGTGGCTGAGTAAGGAATAGTGAATAGAGCCCAAAAGAAAAGAACCAAGTCTACCAACTCAGCAAATTTCAGAGGCCTTCAGGAACCGAACTACTTCACCAATATCCAGGAAAATGTTCTGCATCACAAGATGGCAAATGTGATTCCATGGAATGGACTCCCATCTAACTGTCCTCTTCTCCCACCAGTCTCCAGGATGCTCTCCCCAGCTCAACCCCTGCTCAACTCATCTCCCAAAAACTAATCCTGAAAACTTATCTTGGTGCATTAACCTCAAACAAACTCTATAATTTATCACTTAATCCTATGCATTCTGTTACCACACCAACCTACTGAAGTGTAGTTACTATGAAATTACCCCTCAGGACCCATCACTGCACTCCCAGGCATAACCACAACTTTGCTTAGTAACTGAGATTGTGATCTCTGAGGCCCTCCATCTGTCACCTCAAGTAACGGTGCATATACCTTATAATTAGCTTGCTAAAGAACATGTCACCAAAAAAGCAATCATGCCACCCTTACATTCAAAATACACTAAGTGGCCCGTACCTGGTTGACAAGAAGAAACCATTCCTGTGCATTAAGCCGTGAGCACCTGCAGAGACTGGTTTGGTCTGCAGTGAAACACTGTAACAGCTTGTGAAGGCTCCTTAAACCCATAGGCTATTAAACACACACACACACACACACACACACACACACCATTGAGCCCTGTTAATTCACTTAGTGAGCAAGAAAGCTGTGGGTTTGTGTACTCAGGATTATTTTCATGGGCAGAAAACCATTTGCAAGCACCAAGAACTTCCAAGGTTGGAAGGGGTTTAGGAGCTGTACCAGTACCAACGGCAGTAACAAAAGGAATAGCAGTCATAAAATTTCTGGCTCCTTTGCCGGAGGAGGGTCCTAATAAAGTACAGTGGTCGCTTGGGACCCTGGGGGATTGGTCCCAGGACTCCCGTGGATACCAAAACCCATGGGTGCTCCAGTATTTGCATGCAGGCGACAGCAAGGTGTGCCTGCTCATCACACGCACATGGATTCCGAGCAACATTCGGCACACACAGCAAATTTGAGTTTTGCTTTTTGGGACCTGCTAAGTTTTTCTCCTGACTAGACCCCCCAAATATTTTCCATCTACAGTTGGTAACCATGAAACCGGTGAATACAGAGGGCAGACTCTATCACTCAAGATTTAGCACGAGACATGCAAGCAAATGTAGCTGCTGGCGTTTTTGTCATTTGTGCCTACCACGTCCCCGGTGTGCATATCCTCTGACAGACAAGTGACCAACCCTAAGGTCTTTCTCTCTCTGTGACATGGGGACAGACCAGCACAGTTCTCACCTCACTGAAGGTTATAGAGACTAAGACCTATGGAATTTGCAAATCAAGATTTGTCATTGGCTTCCAGCAGTTAAGGATCTCCTCTGGTGACTTTGTGTCCCTTATGTTTTCATAGAATCAATATTCAATTTTTTAGTCGATAATGCTGCCACCTTGGTCGTATATGGTCAAAGCAGGAAGGACTAATCTGGAGCAGAGGTAAAGGAGTACCAGCTGAACCCTGATGAAGAAACCAACCTTTCCCATCCGTGGGGGACAGCGATTCGAACCCACACACTCATCACCCCTTTGCTGCCTGTACTCAAAGCCACAGGCCAAGGGTGGAGGGTCTAACCAAGCCTCACTGCTGTACTGCCGGGTGTTTCTGAGCCTTGATTGCCCTCCTCATTCAGACCCTAAAACTGCCTTTTATCCCTGAAATAAAAACCATAATCGAATCTCATTAGGACCATGTTAAAACTCTCTGAGCCAACAAAATAAGCCCAAAGAAGAATCTGAACAGAAAACTCCGTGTTCATGGTTCTGTGCTGGCACCGTTAGTTTGCTTCACCTCTTCACACTCTGGTTATGTTAAGCTCCCTGCTGTAACTGCCTTGAGTCCTTTCCAAGTGGAATGTCATTAGTAAGTAATTAGTGAAAAGAACTTGCCATGTCACACAGTGACAGCAGCAAAGGACTCCAGCTTTGCTGCCCAAGAAGCTGACATGTGGACCTCAATTTATTGCTGCCACAAAACTTGGTGGTATTTTTTTTTTAATGTTGGTTTGATGTCTTGACACCTCCTCCATTCCTATCTAAATGTGGACTAAATCGGTGAAAGAATCCTAAAATGAGCTGTAAGTGCCACACGCTACAGCCTCTCAGTAGATAGTCAGCCACAAGTCCACTGCCCCTTCCCCAGAACTGCTTACCCATTGCATTGAGATAATGGTTGAAGGCCTGGCAAGGAGGACTCGGGGTTTGTGTTGATTTGTCACAACTCATGGGTGCTGGGCTCCTGTCTGTGTCAAAAGAGAAATACCCACTGGAGGATCGAGACAGCAGGGAGGATCTTCTCACAAAGATGAAAAGCGGGGATCTGGTAGCAAAAGGCCCAGGGCTGGCCGGTGGGGCCAGCGGGCCCTGAGGGCTGCCGTGCGGGCAGCGGTCCCCTTCGCCTTCAGGATTACCTTGTGGCTCTATCTGTACAGAGCTGGGCGCCCCAGGCCTGAGCTGAGGAGGCCTCTCCGAGGGCTGTAATTGTCCACCTTCTCTGTCACACTCAGAACTTACATCAGAAGGTTGCTTTGCCATTTGGTCTTTTTTTCTGCAAGTAAAATAAAAACTAAGATTACCTTAAGCAACATAATCACAAGGAATAACTGAATTAGCTAATGTTCATGTACTCATTAGAAATTAACAAATACTTCAACAGTAAGTGCATTTCTCTGACCACCTTCCAGATAAGAATAAAAACATAGTAAAGTAACAAAGGCATTACTATTTGTATTGGGGGCACTGAACTTCCTGCCACCAAACAAAACACAGTGACAACATCGATGACTGGCTGGTGCTGGAACACATATTCAAGTTTTGGGGGAGGCAGCGGGTAAGAAGCCTATTCACAGGGCTCTGCTCAGAGCCCACCGGACTAAGCCAGAACCTCCCGGGGATTCTGATTCCTTGGTTCCCAGGACTAGACCCTGCGCTTGGGGCACAGGAGTGCGCGCAGAGGCAGCAACTGCAGCCGGCTGGCCGCGCTCCCTGCTCCGGCCCCATTGTTCTGCCGAAAGTGCTGAGGGCAGCAAGTCTGGGAGCTTTGGCAAGGGCCGTCCGTCGTAGTAAGTGCGTCACAATAGAGTTTGTAACTCTGAGCCGCTCGGCCCGCGCCGCTCCCGCCTGTCCCTCCGAGGTCTTCCCCGCGGGGGCAGCGCCACGCACCCGCCCGGCAAAACTTCCCGCAAGTCCACCGGCACTGTTAGGTGAGCACTTCCAAATAGGGGGTCCCCGAAGCTGGCCCCGGGAGCCCCGACAAGTTAGCAGGAACCCCGCACGCTAGGCGACCCGGGGCGCACGGTCCCTTCACCCTTAGATCCTCCCTCTCCCCACGAGTTTAAGCTGAAACTCACGTCCGACCCTTCCCCGCCGAGTGTCGTGTCCGGGCCCGGGCCCCGCGGCGTCGTGCCCGCACCCTTCGCCGACCCGGAGCCCCCAGACCGTCCCCGCGAAGGCGGCGCGCCACACAAAGCCAGGGGCCCGCGCTCAGAGGCCGCGGGGCGGCGCAGAGCCCGCAGCTGGCCGCGCGCCCACCGCCGCGCACCGCCGGGCCGCCCAGGGCTCCCCGCGCCGCGCCTCCGTCCCGCACCGCCCCGGCCGCCGCCGCCGGGAACATCCTCCCCTCGGCCGCTCCTCCCCTCGCGCTCTGCGCCCGCCGTCGCCGGCTCCGCCGCCTCCCCGCGCCGCTGGCGCCGGTGCCCGCGCCCCCGATTGGCCCGCGCGCGCACGCTCCGGGCCCCAGCCAATCGCCGGCCCCGGTAGGGGCGGCGCCTACCGGCGAGGCCGCCAGAGGCCGAGCGATTGTTGACAAATTCGCCTCCGCGCGCCGCGCGGGCCGCGGCGGGGACGACGGCTCCCAGGATCCCGCGCCCCGGCGGACCGGCTGCCCGGCCTGCCCCTCTGCCCGTCCCAACGCCGCGCGCGCCTCAGCGGCTCCCGCCGTCCGGAGGAGCCGGCCACTCGGAGACAAAGCCGGAGCCGCGGGGCAGTCCTCCGACTCCGGTCCTCGCCGCTGGCCGCCGCCTCCCCCCACCCCCGCGCAGGTCCGCCCCCTCCCCCGCCGCCGCAGCACTCATCCTTTCCAACTTCCTCCCTCTTCCTCCCGAGTGCCGTGGTCAAGCACCAAGTCCTAGCGGCCAGCCCGAGGGCAGGGCACCTCTAGCAGCACCGCGAGGAGTCGGGCTGCGCTTGGGCACGCCCGGGTCAGTCGGTAAGACTGCCCGATCGGCCCCCACGGACGGAGCAGGTTTGCTGCCCGCGGTTGTCCAACGTGTGGCCCCCGGTGGTGGAGGGAGCTTGGCAGGTCTGCAGAGCGATCGCAGACGAAGCAGGGACCCGAACGCGTCCGAGAGCGTGGACGCAGCGGCTGCCCCGACCCCTCGGCCTGATGTGCACAAGAAAAGCCGAATCCCGTCAGTTAGTCCCCAGCACAGTTCTGCAAATCCCCGGCATCGGGCGCGCACCAAAGACCGGCTCTTGCCGCTCGGCGGCCCGAGAGACTTCCCGGCCGGAGCGCTCAGCTCGTCCGGCGCAGCAGCCGCGGTTCCCGGGCGGCGCGGGGAGCGCGCGCTGCTTCTCCAGCGGCCCAGGACGCCGCACCCCCCCCCCCGCCCCCCGCGCGCCGCATCGCGGTCCGGTCCATAGTTCCACTAAGCGCTAGCAGGCTCCCGCAGGACGACATCTCTCCAAAGCAGACCTGCCTGGGAAGACGACCCGACCCTCTCTGACCGCCGCTTCCCGCCAGGCTACAGGCGGGACTGGTAGTACGTCTCTGCCACACGTGCGCGGGAAGCGGGCGGGAGGTGGAACGGGTGGCTCCGGCGCCCGTCATCCATGCGTCCCGCCCCCGCCCAGGGATCCCAAGGTATTTACCTTGCGTTTCTCAGTCCGAGAGTCAGAGTCAGACATTGGGGGGGCGCGGGCCAGGGGAAGGCGCCGAGGTGGTGGCGGCGGGGACGGGGTGAACCGAACAGCCCCAGGCAATGCTGGCCTCAGTGGGCAGGCGCGCCAGACGTGTGAGAGGACTCGGCGGCGGCGGTAGTAGCGACGCGGCTCGGAGCGATCGGAGGAGCTCAGGACCTGTTGGAGGCGCGGAGCGAAGTGAAACCTGCGCGCTGGTGCAGCCCAGCTCCCCGCTCGCGGCCTTGCACCCGCACCCAATCACTGCGGGCCCCGCCCCCGCCAGCCCGCCCCGCCCCGCCCTCCAGTCCCGCCCCTTTGGGCGCTACCGGCCCGCCCCTCGGCGCTGCGTGCCCTGGGGGCGCTAGCCCAGCAGGTGAAGGCGGGGCTGCCTGCCGGTTCCCAATGCGCGCCGCCCGCCGAACACCAGCCCCGAGTGTTTGCCAAGTGACTCAGGCTGCGGGCTGCCGAGAGTGCACCCTCCCCCCACCCCAAGTGCATCTTCGACACTCTCTCTCTCTCTCTCTCTCTCTCTCTCTCTCTCTCTCTCTCTCTCTCTCTCTCTCTCTCTCTCCCCCCCCTCCACCCCCTCCTCCGGTGCCAGGGAACAGAGGGGGCGCTCCTGGCACCGTGAGGCCGCTCGCTGCCGCCCGCGGAGTCTCTGGAGGCGGCCCAGAGCTCTGGACTCGCGGCTGGAGTTTCTCTTAGCCGCTCTGGGGCGGGCGCGAGGACGGGTTGGACCCTAGAACGCGCGGGGTCACGGTGGACAGGGGCGCCTCTACGCAATCCCCACTCCCAGAGTTGGATCCTCGGGCGGGACCCGATATTCAGGCCGCTCATCTTCCTCTGGGGCGCCCTGCTCATGCCACCTGCTGGGCTGCCCAGCCTTTCTCCCGCGCCAGACCTCCGCTAAGCGGTGGGGCCATTGGTGGGCAGAAACCAGGACAGAGCGCCCAGCGATCCCCAAAGCCTCTCTCTGCGGCGCGGTTGCGAGACGGGAAGCGAGCCTGTACCGAGCAGGTAAAATAAGGAAATGAAAAAGTAACAACAAAAAAAAATACTTTTATAAAAAAAAAGAGGGAGGGAGGGAGGGAGGGAGGGAGGGAGGGAGAGAGAGAGAGAGAGAAAGAGAGAGAGAGAGAGAGGAGAGAGAGAGAAGGACCAAGAAGATACGGCCTCCAGGTGAGAGAGAGGGTGGTGCCTCCGCCCAGTGGGGATCCTCAAAGATTCTTGGGTTCAGGGAGCTGCCCCATCGGCTTGCTGAGACCGGTCGGTGTAGGCGGCCGCGGGGTTCCAACCTGCATGGGGAGCGCAGTACCTGCAGCCCCTCTGCCCGTGCGCCTTATCCCCTTACTTCTTGGAATCCGAGATCCCAGCCCTCTCCTTCCCGCGCGCCTCCCGTGTTTCTTGGGGTCCGCACCCCCATCTGTCCTCCCAGAGCACGTCCTGCGCGCCCCTCCCTGAGCTCCCCAGGCTTGGAGACTCGCGGTTTGGTGTAAGGTCGGTCCAGAGAAGAAAAAGCTCTCGCCGTGGGGGAGCCCAGGCTAGGCGGATTAAAGAAATACCATTTAGGGGCCGCTGTAACCGGCACCCGCTGATGGTAAAGGGAAGGTCCTCGGTATTGTCCCGCTCTCTGGCCACTTGGGTCAGTTTTTGTTTGCGAGCAGAAACAGAAGGGCACCCTGACAGCACAGCCCCAGATCAAAGTCCCAGTGCCAACTCCAGTGAGTCCCGGGGGAGTGAGTGCCAGAGGATGCAGGGGAGTGGGGTGGCTTTTCTGTACACGGGAGGACAGGCGTGGACGTGGCCAGGTGGAGGCAGAGGCCGGCGGTCTCTCCTGACCGCGATTTGGAGTTCAGGACTGTCGGCGGCAGCCGCGGGCGAGCTTTGCGCGTAACCGCTTGGTGAGGCCCCGGGAACTATTCATAGAACCCACTCCGCCCGCCAGGAACTCCACCGCTCCCCGCTCCCAGGTGCTCCGGGCCCGGACAAGGCAGGGGCCAGGGGAAAAAAGAAAGAAACACACACACACACACACACACACACACGCAGAGGGTGTCGCCTGCTCCCGCGCAGCTCCACCGCCTCCTCGCTACCCGCTCTAGCAGCCCGATGAACACTTAAAAAAACAAAAGCGTGGAGGAAGGCAACCTATTAGGTGCTTTTATCTGACACACAACCTGGAGGTCGGCCAGAAGGCGGCTGTTTAGTTCACCCAGACTGTGCTGGGGAGTTTGGGCGAGGGCCCCACGCCCGTGGCCGGGAGCCCTTCCCGTCCAACCCCTAGCACCCACAGGTCCCTCTGAGACCGGCCAGGGCAGGGGCGGCGGGAGAAGGGTGCTCGCTCCGCACGGATGGCGCCTTGCGGACGCGGACGGAGCGGAGCGGGAGGACGGGGAATGACTGGAACAGAAAGGGCCGCGGGGACCTGAGACCCGGGAAATGCGTGGCCCTCGCCAGGGTGGTCTCTCCAAATCCCGAAACCTTCCTGTGGTGCATTGCCCGCTCGACCGCCCACCCTTCGCAAAACGCAAGATAGCCTTCGCGTCGCTTCATTTCTTTATTTAACGTGGTATCTGCACTTCTAGAGGACAGAGTACAGTTGCCCTTGATGAGAACGTTATCCGCGCGCTGTCCTGCGGCCGGTGCCGCGGGCCAAGGAGGACCGCTGAGCTGGTGCTCGGAGCCCCCAGCGCAGGCTCGGTCCAGCAGCACATTTCCTCGCAGAGCCGGGAGGCTCTGACTCACTGGAGCCTCTGAGCTGAACTTCTGCCCGCGGGTATTTGGTGTCTGTGCTTTGATTTTTTCCCCCCACTCAGCACCACAGTTTTTCAAAATCACTGGGAATCTTAGGCACCGCTGCCAGCGGGAGACCAAGGCTTGCACCGGCTGCGGGGGTCCAGCTGAAGCTTGAGAGGTGGCATGGGTGGTCGGGAAAGGGGGTACTGCGTGCACTCCCTTCCAGACAGCCCGGTGAGTCTCGCCAGCCTTGCTCCGTGGCCGGCCTCCAGCGTCAGAGAAGCAATGTGGGTGGCTAATGCAAGCGAACCACCATCCTGCCCCTACATCCGCTACAGCCTGACTCCGGGCTGGGGCCGCCTAGAGTGCGCCCTTTCCTGGGCCTGGGGCCACTGCAGTGCGGGGTAGAATGGCCCGCGGGTGGGCGATGCCAGCCATCTGTGTGTGCAGATAGGTGTGTGGAATGTTAAAGGCAGAGACCACCCTCAGGGCATCATCCTTCGCAGAGTCACACAAGTCCAGCAACTGCAAAACAGGACACAAAGGATCAGGTCAGATGCTGGCTCACTCACAGTGGCTGGACGCCCACCCCCAGCAACCGTACCCCCAGCAGCCGGATTTCCTGGGACCAGGAGGGTGAATACCTTCGATTTTGAATAATCCTCGCAAGGCTTTTTCATTTTAGAAATTCTTAACACGGTGACACCTAGTCTGGCAGAAGCCCACTTATTCCTTAAAAGGGTGGGGTGGACTTCAAATCAGCTGGGAGCTCCAGACCAGCGACAGGATTTATTTCCCCCTCCTCTGCCCACTGCTGCAGCCCTCCTCCTCCTCCTCCTCCTCCTCCTCCTCCTCCTCCTCCTCCTCCTCCTCCTCCTCCTCCGGTCCCCTCCATAGTGCCTGGAGTGCCACCCTCTGGCGCTCACAGGCAAGTGAACTGGTAGAACTTAAGAGTCATTGAACTTCAGAGACCAGCTGGGCTCTCCCCAGCAGCGCTTCCTGCCTCCACCTCCCATGTCTCCCCACACCCCCACCCCCACCCCACCCCTAGGGTGACAGCAGGCCACAGCTCCTAAAATGCCAAGCAGTGGTTAACTTTTTTTTTTTTGGGGGGGGGGGAAGAGGGTGACGGCATTGGCAATTGTGTGTCTTCCACATGGCTGCTGCTGGAATCCACCACCTGCAGTTAGCACCAAGGACCCCCCCCCCCCCAGACCTCCCCACCTTCCCGTGTCTTCTACAACCACTGATAAGACATCCCAGCAGGAGGGGGGAGGTGCAGTCCAGTGATTCTGGAGACGCTGCAGTGGGTGTATTTTATTTCCTCTCTAGGGTTCAGACGCCAGGGCATTTTTATCACCTCCCCCGTACCCCCACCGAAGCTACCAGAATTAACAGATTGCTTTTCTAACAGTAAACAAGGGCTTCCCTTTCCATTAACCAGCTACACACTGTTCTGTTTTTCACTGTTGTCAGTCAGCTGTCAATTTCTTTCACCAAATTACAGTTCACCCCAGGTTTTCAGGGTTTACTTTGATGGTTTTAAACACATCGCTTAACCAGCCACACCTTTGCCCTCCTGGGAGTGGACATTCCTGGAGCTACACTGAAGCTGTTGGGGGGACCACAGCTCCTTGGCAGCAGTCCAAAAGGCAATTCCACGTGTTCGGAGAAGGGGAGTGGGCCGTCCAAAACTGGGGTGAGGGTGGCATGGGGGAAGAGCATGAATTTTCAGAATCCAACCATACAATACCTCTCCCTTTCAAATGTGCTCTATGACATCAGTAATTTCTAATGAAAACCTTCATTCTTTATGCACTGTGGTTAAGCACCATCAAATCAGTACTGAAAAGACTTTGATCATATTTGCAAGATGCACCGTGATGAACTTTCGCTGACCAAGATTTCAAAGTTTGTAATTAATACTCTTGACAAATCCCTGACTAATCTGTCAACTCTCAAAGTCTCTAACCACAAAGTTCAAAACCGTGAGATGGGTAGTCCCTATACCTTCTACATATTGTGACACCAGCATTCAAGACCATTTTTCCTTTGCGTTTGCATTAGGAAACCCGACCAATTTTTTTTTTTTTTCATGTAGTTAACAATGGGAAAAATTCAAATATTTGAATGAATGTTGTGTGAAAGAGTATGAGTTTGGTCTGTCTTGGTGCCAAATACACAATAAGGGTCCAGAAGTAGAAATTATAGGAGGCAGATTTTTATTCAATATTTTTATAACTTTAAAAATAATACAATAGACTGCATTTAAGAAGAAGGAATTGATAGTTGGTGTAGAAGAGGGTTCACCCACTCGCGCTGGTCCAGAGAGTAACCCCTCCAGTGACACCGAAGAGGAAGCCGTGTGCTGGCGGAGACCGGAGTTGACAGCTAAGACTCTTTAGGGTCCAGATGGGAGGGTCAGGCATCGTTCCTGTTACAATGTGTTTCTCCCACCTCTGCCTGTGAGGAGGAGGAGGAGGCGGATGCTCATCCTTTCACTTACAGAGCACGCACTGGGGTCCTCGCCTGCATTAGGGACCATGCGGGGCACTGGAGGCTTCTGGTGCTCCCTGTGGGACTTTTAACAAATATGATCTTAATAAAAAATAAACTTAGGTAATGTAGCATGGATTATTACACAGTTACAGTATATATTATTACCAGGGAGCCCATTAGGACTAACCAAAGTACCATGAAAGTTTAGTTTTCTTACCAAACGTACACTTCCATGTAAGTAGAAAAATGGTGCATGTTGTATGCCCCTCACCCCATCCTGCCAGTATGTGGCCCAGTTATGCTGGGCAAAGCACCCCAAGCCTACCATCTGTACAAAGAAAATGATGGTGAATAGCTTTTGAAAAAGCATCCAATGAAGAGATGCCTTTTCAAAGTAAAAGAACATGAACACGTTGTAAGTTTATGCAGACTGTTTTTAACAGGACAGACCCAAAGCGGAGGCGGTAGGGCTCTAAAAACAATAAGAACCTGAGGGCCACTGGAACTTCCCAGTGAGTGGAATTCGAGAATGTTTACTTTGCAGACAGCGGAACACTCGGCCCACAAGGGCAGTCTGTGGGCATGTGCGTGTGTGGAGTTCGGGAGGAGATTTGGAACATCATGTTGGCTTCCCACCCACACCGAGTTGCAGGAGGTTATTTCTTTTCCTTCTCCTTTTGGCTCTCCCTGCACTTCCCTTGTTCTGGTTGGGAGAGTAGGATGGTCCCCGATGGGCAAAGACTGAGCTTTGCAGCCTCCTAAGCAAGCCCTATTTTCCCAGGGTGCTTAGGGTGCGAGGTGGCCAGTGCACTTGCAGCAACACCCAGCTATTCTTAAGACTGTGAGTACAGAGTGTTCCTTCCTCTTTCCATGTCCCCCACCTCTGCTCATGCAAAGTCCCTTACCCCAACTTGAAATGTCCCTCAACCACCCCTTTCTTGCCAGGCACTGAGATCCAGTCTCTCGATCCCTTGCACCAGTTGTCCGTGACTTGCCTTGGCCAATGCAGAGGAAGTGACGTGGTGTGAGTTCCCGTGGTTGGGCCTTCAGCAGCCTTGCAACGGCCACCTTGCTCTCCTAAAACCCTGAGCCCACTGGCTGGCCGGAGCCCTGTCAGCCTGAGGGAAGATGAAAGGCCATGTGGAGGAGGACCGAGAGGCCTTGCCAGCCGCCAGGCCTGCTGCCAGGATGTGCGGGAAGTCATCATTTTGGACCCCCTAGTTCTGTGGAACTAACATGACCGCAGCCATAGTGTTAACTGCAGAACCTGGTCCTGCCCTGTTTCTAACAAGACTTGGAATCAAAGTTTCAGTCTTCAGTATACCACTCACAAGCAACACTTGTGAACACCCCTCACAGGTAACACTACCTCTTGAACCCCCTACCCTGAGTCCTGAACAGGAATGACATCTGAGCCTTGCCTCCTTTCTCAACTCCCAAATAAAGCTCTTTTTTTTTTTTTTCTCTCTCCAAAGCTGGTGTTACGCTTGCATGTGCATTGGTAACAACAGAGTGATCTGACCTAAGAATAGAATCGCCTAGTTGCCTATCCATGGAACTGCAAAAAATGAACAACTGTCACTTTATGCCACTGAGCTTTAGAGTGCATCTATACAGCAATCAGTCACTGAATCCGATACCTTCCTTAAAATTCAAACTGGCACTCAGCGGACAAATTGGCTCAGTAGGGCCATCGTCAGCTGCACTTCTGCCACTTTATTATGTGAGGACAATTGTGTAATGCACAGCTAGCCGTTGATAGTGGAGTGTAGCTGATTGACAGGCTTGATTGTGGAGAAGCATTTCTGTCCTAAGGGGAGTAGTTTATAAAGCCAATGAGTGTCTGGGTGGTGGATGCCTGAAAGAGAATTTCAGTAGTGGACTGGAAGACCCCCTGCAGGCCACCCCTCACCCCACTTCCATAGTCCCCAGGCCTTGCCTTATAACCATCTCTGAGAGGCTTTAACCTCCAACAAAAGCACTGAGTAAAAACAAAATGTCAAGGATGGGAAAGAAGGCAGAAGATGTTTACCACCAGGGATTAAGTCTTATAAACCCTTGGGTCCTCCTGCACAATCAGTGGAGAGAAACGGATGGGCCTGCTCAGGCCCAACCAGAGTCAGCTGGTGTGATGGAGAGGACTGACCTTGTGTCACTGGAGCTGCAGCAGTTCCCTACTCCCAGAAATTTCTTAAGCAAGGGTGGCCAAAAGGGGTTCATCTGTAGAATGTGGGTAAGAAGTCTGGCCTCAGAGATGGATGGGAGGGTGGAATGAAGTAATTATGTGAAGGCCACTCTGTCAGCTGCTAGAGCAGTGATTCCCAAAGTGGTCTATATCGACCCCCAGGGGTCTATGACAACCTGAAAGGGGTCTACGTCAGCAAAAAAAAAATTTGGGGGTCCATGAAATGAAAATGGGGGTCCACGATAGTGGATCTCAACATACACTGATAGTACCTATTTACTTACATCATATTATCTTATAATATAAAAACATATAAATTATTTATAAAAGTACCTATGAAGTAAAAAATTTATTATATATGTTTATAAAATTGTGTAAGTTGTAGGATAAAAACCTGCACATAATGATATACCAGTATCATCTTGTTACAAGCATACACGCAGTAAACATTCTTGCCAATTTTTGTCTCAAAGCTTCGCGAACTTGCACCGACTTGTTCAATTCGTCACTCTATAAATATGAATGTGAGAAAAATACGTTCATTCGTTTCCTGAATCTTGAATAGGAAAGTGCTGAGAAAATATTTAAAAAAATATAAACTGGTAGTTTATCATACAAATTATAGTGAATCAGTGTTATTTTGTTTGAGAATGCCGGAGAAAAGTAGGTACATTATTTTTTATTAAATTTTAACACTAAACTTCACTACAGTTAGAAATTTACAAAAAAATCAATATCAGGTAAGTAGGAGGTCTACGCAAAACCGAAAAACATGGCAAGGGGTCTACGGCACAAACAAGTTTGGGAACCTCTGTGCTAGAGGAAGCAAAACAAAGGGTTGTCAACTCATGTACCCTAAAAGACCATCATCAAGGCTTTGAGGTTTCCAAGAAACTCATAAGCAGTAAGTTCTGATGTGATTCTGTCCATTAACACAGAAACTTGGGGGCTGAGGTGACAGGATGTGGAATCCAGCTCATACATGGATGTGAGGCGTCCCAAGTCTATCCAGTTGGATATGCTCTGGTTCAAAGGTACTCCTGATTTAAACAGCTTTGAAGGCACATCAACACACATTCCCTTGTCAACTGAGTTGGAGGACTCCACTTGTGATGTGGTGGCTATGACAAGCTGGGAATAAGTACAGTATTTCTCATTTGATGATCTGACCCCTTTTATGTGTCTGAAACAAACATAATGATTGTGTGCGGATGACCACCTTCTCCAGGTGGTGGTTGAAAGTATTAAAGAAAAGGACTACCAGCCTACGTCCCACAGCTTAACATATGTCAAAGAGAAAGGTTGATTTGTTGTGTGTCTGTATTGTCCATGGAAAAGGTACCCCTGGTTTCTCTGCTCTGTTTTTATACCAGAATCCGGTGTGAGACTCCTCTCCACACTCCTCCGTAGCTGCTTATTCAGATATTCGCCGAGCTCTTCAGAATCTTGCCTCACCAGATTGCCTCCCTCCAGTCTTGTTTTGATCTGCTCATTCTTCCCTCAAGCCCAGAATCTCTTCCATTTGCTTCTCGAGTTAAAACAAAATCATTGACTTGTACTTGGTCCTTCCATAGCGCTTGATTGAGTCCATCACTGGTTCCTCATCCACCACTCGCAAGCAAGCTGCACTTTCCCCTTGGGCCAAGGACATGCATCTTGCCATCAGGTGACACTCTTCGTACCTCACTGAATCGCCACACTTGCCAATCTTTCTCACCTGACTCACCCTAACTGAATCAGGTCCTTTCAGGCTTTCGGTGTCTGGTTAGATTTACTGCCTTCCTAAAGCCATCCTCAAATAGTCAGTGTTCCCTAGAGAATATGGACAGGCCATGAACTTTGCTGAGCCCACTTCTTCTGTAAAAAGGAGGTATTACCTCTCTCATAGGATTTTGTAAGAATTAGGTTAAATAATAAATATGTAATAACATTTGTTATATAATTATAATAATAAAGCATTTAGCACTACTGACCTTGTCCCAGAGGAGACACTAGGTAGACATTAATTCCATTTGCTTTCCTATCACCTTTATTTTTCCTGAACTCCTAGTTCTTACTTATATATCTGTTTTATATCAAAGTATATTTATGTATATTTGAAGATTTCCATTTGGCTCTTTTATAATTTCAATGTCTTTGCTGAGACTTTCTATTTTTGTTGCAAGTGTGCTCACATTTGCTCACTGAAGCGTTTCTATGGTGGCTGTCTTAAAGTCACTCACTGACTCTCACATTGCTGTCATACCTTCCTCGTTCTTGGAGTGTGGACCTCTTGTCCACCTCTCAGGCTTCTGCCCTGTCCTCCAAGGGACAGCAACGGCAGAGTGGCTGCCCTGTACCTGAGGCCCCTGGGCTCTGGCTGCCTGGAGGACACAGCCATCACCTTCACCCATGGTCCCAGGATGGCCTCCCATATCTACGCTGTCCTCGGGGAAGGACCACCTGCTGGGCCCACGGTACAATGTTGGTTTTAAAGAGTGAGATTTATCTTTCAGGAGGTCAGGACTGGTTAAAATAAAAGAATAATCTGTGCTTACATTTAAAAAAATATAATAATAAATCATACACACACACACACACACACACACACACACACACACGCACACATTGGGTCGGCAACTAAGTAATTGCGGATTTTTTAAAGAAAATTTTTTCATGGAACTAAATAACTTTATTCTGTAATGTATTGCCCATTTTGATCAATGACCTTTTGCCATCTTTCAGGCAGCATCATAATCCCATGTTCAAAAAACTTCTGGTTTTTATTAGCAAAAAACTGAATCAGGTACGATTTGACATCATCATCATCATTGAAATTTTTACCATTCAAGGACTTTTGTAAAGATCAAAACAAAAAGTAATCAGATGGTGCAAGGTCAGGACTATATGGTGGATGTGGCAAAACATCCCAACCAAGCTCCATTAATTTTTGCCGAGTGACCAAAGATGTGTGTGGCCTTGCATTGTCATGATGGAATACAACACCTTTTCGATTTGTCAATTCGGGCCGCTTTTCTTCAACTGCATTGTTTAATTTCGTTAGTTGTTCAATGTAGACATCAGAATTGATCGTTCGGTTGGGTGGTAAGAGTTCAAAGTAGACAATTCCTTTGTAATCCCACCAAACTGATAACAAAACCTTCTTTTGATGAATATCAGCTTTTGATGTTGTTTGAGTTGGTTCACCTGGCCTGCTCCACGATCTTTTCCGCTTGATATTGTTGTAAACAACCCATTTTTCATCGCCAGTTATCAGTCGTTTTAAAAATGGATCATTTTCATTACGTTTCTTTAGCAAATCGCAGCTGCTAATGCGTTGCGTTAACTGTGATTCTTTCAGTTCGTGAGGAACCCATGCATCGAGTTTTTGAACATAGACAAGTTGTTTTAAGTGATTTTCAATGCATGTATGTGATACATGAAGCTTCTCTGCAATCTCACGTGTTGTACTGTGATAGTCCAAATTGATTATTGCTTTGATTAGGGCGTCATCAACTTCAACTGGACGACCAGAACGTTTTTCATCTTTGAGTGAAAAATCACCAGAACGAAATTTGGCAAACCAATTTTGACACTGCCGTTCTTTTAAGGCTTCGTCACCATAAACAGCACATAACTTTTTATGAGCTTGCGATGCGTTTTTCCCTTTGCGGAAATAAAAAAGCAAAATATGACGAAAATGTTCCTTTTGATTTTCCATTTTTCAACGAACGCCAAACGAAAACTACAAAACAGATCAAAAAACCTTTTTTACTGATTAACAGCTGAATAGCCAACTATCAAATAACAAAATGTGTTTTACATTTGTACTACGTCTGCAAACCTAAAAATTCAACTGAAGCCATATGTGTGAAACCCGCAATTACTTAGTTGCCGACCCAACACATATATATATTATTTATTTCAGAAAGGAAGGGAGAGAGAGAAACATCAATTATGACACACACTGGGGATCAAACCCACAACCTGAGCATGTGCCTTGACCTGGAATGGAATCATGACCTCCTCGTTCATAGGTTGATGCTCAACCACTGAGCCACATCAGCGGGGCTATTCTTATATTTCTTACATGCCTCCTACCACATAGGTGCTCTCAGATCCAGTACCTCTAATAGTAGAGCTAAAATAACAGATTAGCGCACAATGTGGGAGATGAAAGGGGGGAAAGTTTATAATGGAAGCTGCCCCCAGGTGCCTGGGAAACCAGGGAAGAGGGGTTTGCAGAGAATTCTCCCACCAAAGCTCACAGGGCAGCCGGGGTGTGGACCAGGAACACTGGCTATTTTCGGATGGCATTGGGAAGGCAGTAAATCTGACCAGACACCGAAAGCTTGGAAGCGACCCTGGGATTACGGCCAGGACTTCCCGGCCCGTTTCCATGCGTGTGAACTGACAGAATTGGTGTGTCTTAAAAGTGCTTAGCGAGTGTGCCCTGCTTGGTACCAGTTAACACAGCTGGTTTGTCACGGAAATAGAAGCTTTACCAAACCAAACCACAAATAGACATTCCATGCAATCTCCATTACGCCTAATGTTCAGAATGAGTTTCTGCAGCCAACCTTGATTTTCTAAGGGATGTACTTTTCTTCCCATTCTTTTCCAAATGACTTGATTTTGGATTAATAAGATATTGAAGAGAAACTTTAAAAGAAGGGGGACCTTAATACAGCCAACGAATCATTTTTAGTCTAAAAGATTGTGATGGGGGAATAGGATGAAAACAACTGGTGAAATGAGGTATCATGCTCCTTGTGGGTCATGTGTGACCATCACTGCTGCTATAGCATGTAACAGACCTGCCAGGTGCCTCTGGCCGCCTCTGCCTGCCTTATTAACCCCCCCCCCCACCACCACCACCACCATGTTCCTCCATGCTCGTGCTGTCCAGCCCTAGACCCCTGTGAACATTTCATAGATTGGGCCCCAGCCTGGGCCAAGGATCTGTCTCTCCCACAGAGTGTGTCTGCGCTCCAGGTGGCTGGGTGTGGAAAGGCAACCAGGTACAGAGGCACCACTGGGCAGCCTGGACTGGCCATCCTGCACCTCCAGCGTCTTGATCACAGTGTCAGGCAGTCACACAGCCCTTTGCAGATGTCACCCAGGCTTCCTGTGCTCTGCTCCCTGCTGCCTGGCACTGCAATTCGCTCACTGCACACCTACTGTGTGCCAAGTGACAGAGGAGGTCTTCATGTTTACTGCCTCACACAGCTCTGTCAGGTTCACCTCATTTTACAGATGAACCAAAGCTGAAATAATTTAGGACTTTGCTCCAAGTTACATACCTCATAACTAGACCAACTGGGGCTTTAATCCAGAGCTTCCTGCTCCCACAGCCCAGCCGACCTACCATGCTTCCACCTACCCTGCCTCCACCTTCCCTGCCTCCACCTTCCCCTTCATGCCTCACTCACAGTTTCCATCCCTGGAGGGTATGGGGTGGCGCTTGCCTCTGCCACTGGAGCAAACCAGGACCCTGGTGCTCTCCCTACGTCACAGTGGATGTCCTTGTGCGCCTGCTGTGGAGAACATGGGTCTGCCCAGCACACATTCTCCCAAGGGACCAGGGCAGATTGGGGCCAGGGAGACTGATAGGATGTCACCCTTGGAGGAAGGTGCTAAGGACACTGGCTCCAGAGCCAGCTGCCAGGATGCGGAAAAGCCAGCCTGGTGGTCTGGATGCTCCTCCTGAGAAGGCCAAGGCTTTACCTCTCCAGAAACTACCTCTGCGAGGGCCGATCAGCCTGGAGGGTGCTCCAGAGATAGCAGACTCTCCCGGGGAGGGAAGGCACTGGCCCTGCAGAGCCCCCTCAGGAGGGAGGTGAACGCTCCTGCATGGTCTGCTCCTCCAGACTACACCCAAGTCACCAAACAATGTCCATCCCTTCCAAAGAGCAGCATGCTGACTGTCAGACTGTGACCAAGGACAACCACCATGATCAAGCAGTGACCTTCAGCTGCTACCACTCTGAAGCCTGAACTTCCAAACTCACCAAGCGCACGGGGGCTGCCTTGTCTTCTCTCCATCACACCCATTGCTCTCCAGACGAACTGACCACACACACTCTGTCTCAGGGGTAGTGGTAGGCCTGTCACAGATAGTTTGCCACCTGAGCACAAATGCCTGGCTAGTGGTCGACATTAAGATCACACTGGAAACACTCATATGAGGTTCAGTCATGCTGTGTGCTGTCAGTTTCCTCTCTCCTTTACCCATCACCACTGGAGAGGGAGCTATGCTACTGGTTTTACTGACACTGGCCAGCTCCTCAAGGCAGGGCCAGGCTGTAGCCTGATGGTCCCAAGAACACATCCATTCTGATGACTCCTACAGCCAGGTTTCATCAGCATGCAATGAAATCCATGGTTCTGTTAACCAAGACTTCAGTTTAATTTGTTCTCTTAATTGATCTATCAGTTGATAGAAATATTTATTATAATCCGAAATGTTAGAATGAAGACATTTTCTTCTTTAATAAAACAACAACAAAACCACTGTAATGGTCTGGCTGGAGTGGCTCAGTGTTTGAGCATCAACCTATGAACCAGGAGGTCACAGTTTGATTCCTGGTCAGGGTACATGCCCAGATTGTGGGCTTGATTACCTGTAGGGGGTGTGCAGGAGGCCGTCGATCAATGGTTCTATCTCTCCCTCTCCTTTCCTCTCTCTAAAATCAATAAAAACACATGTTTTTGAAAACACCTTTATGCAGCCCAACTAGAGAGTTTATTTGAAGAGAAACAAATTTACCTTCAAAAAGTTCTTTCTGGCCAGTTTGGTTCAGTGATTAGAGTATCAGCCTGTGGACTGAAGGGTTCTGGGTTCAATCCCTGGTCAAGGTTATGTACCTCAGTTGCAATTTCCAGCCCCAGTAGGGGTGCCTGGAGGAGGCAACCAATCGCTCTCTCTCTCTCTCTCTCTCTCTCTCAAATCTCCCAACCCCTTCCATCTCTTCCACTTTCTGTAGAAATCTCTGTCTCAAATCTCCCAACCCCTTCCATCTCTTCCACTTTCTGTAGAAATCAATGGAGAAAACATCCTTGTTTGAGGATTAAAAAAAAAAAAAAAAAGTTTTTCCCATTGTAGTGGTTTTCAAAGAAAAGGAACACAATTCTGTCATCTGCTAAGTATTACTAAAAACGCCCACTTTAGTAAAGGAGTGGGACCCTGACCCCTGCTGATGTGACTTCTAAGACATGAAACCTTCCTTCTCTCTAAAATGTATTTCTAAATATTACTGTGTGCTCTTTGGTTAGTAATGAAAATAATTTCTTTACAAGTCTGGCATTTTCCATTACAAAGTATACTTAATCGCCAATCACCTAAGACAAGAATGCTGACACAGGCATCCTCGCTAACCACTTAATAAGAACTTCTGACATTTATTCAAACTGCTACTGATTCATAAGAGGAAAAGCTTAAAAAGAAGACGAGAGCACATAGCCTTCCCTTTAGAATACAGGAAACCATACAAAGGTATTGGCAATGGAATTAAAGTAACCACAAGGCCGCCCTTGGTAGCTTTTCTACAGACAAAGACATTTACGTGAAACGAGAAAGAATATGAAATTAGGTGCTTGTAACAAGCACCATTAGCTTCACACCCTTTCATATAAAAGAACACGGTATTTTCATCAACCCATACTTCGGCCTGGTCAGTAAAGACTCAAAGAAATGGGAACATACCCAAGAAGGGGTAATTTTTAGTCAAAAAAAAAATTTTTTTCAAGAAGCAAAAGCTCTAGAAACAGCCAGAACTAAATACACAATAGAAGTACAACATTGGTATGGAGAAATTCTATGCCAGTGGGTCCTGGAACTTTTAATTTCCAAAGCAGTTTGGGAGAGTTTCTACTTCTAGTTAGGACGTAGAAAGATTCAGGAGAACTTTGCTCCCATGGTGACAACCAGAAGTTGGACCCAAAGCGAAGTCAAAGATTTCTGAGGCTCTAGTCCAACATCCTCCCAGCCCCAGTGCTGAGAGGAGCCCTGGCCGGTGAAGCTCAGTTGATTGTGTGTCGTCCCAGCACCTATGGGTTGCCGGTTCGATTCCCGGTTAGGGCACATGCCCGACTTATGGGCTTAATCCCCCGTGGGGGTTGTACAGGAGGAGCTGATCAATGTTTGATCTCACATCGATGTTTCTCTCTCTCCCTCTCCTTTCCTCTCTCTCTCTAAAAATCAATAAAAGAAAAAAAGAAAAGTGCTGAGGACCAAAAATGCAGAATGGGAGTAGAAGTGCGACCAGGCTAACTCCATGAACTCAATCTAATCAAAGCAGCCCCTGCTGACCTTGACTTGAGGGGGAATCTTAACACTCAGCCCCTCCCTTTAACCCCAAGACAAAAGAGAGGGGAATAAAGAAAAGAAAAGAAAAAAAGAGAAGAAAAATGTTAATCACAATGTCTTGAGTACTATAACAGTTACATGATATCACCTCAAATCTAGAGAAAGCACAATATCCTGGGATATTCCATGATATAAATGTAACTTCTAAAAAGGACCATAAGAAAAGTTCTGGAAATAAAAAATGAAATATTTGAGATAAAATTCACTGGTGGATTTAACAGCAGATAGAACATTGTAGAACAAAGATCACTAAGCTGGAAAACAGGTCAATAGAGATTATTCTAAGTGGAGGAGAGAAAAAAAAATAGGAAGAGAGCATCAGGCTCAGCAACCTCCTGTGCATGCAGTTGGAATTCCAGAAGTCAGAGAAGGAAAAATAAAATTCTAGGAGATGTAATGGTTAAAATGCTTTTGATAAAAATGATCCTCCACATATTCAAAGAAATTGAATTGGTGAGCTGGACGTCATCAAAATTCAGAACTTTTTGCTCTGTAAAAAGACCATGTTAAGAAGATTAAAAGACAAACTACAGCCTGGGGGGAAATGTTTGCAAGCTATGTATCTGCCACAGGACTAGTATCTTGAATATATGCAGAACTCTAAAAATTCAATGATTAAAAAAATCCCACACAATCCAATTAGAACATGGACAAAAATATGTGAGCAGACATTTTACCAAAGAGAAGATACAGATGATATATAAACACATAGAAAATAGTGTTCAACTTCATTGGCCATTGGGGAAAGATAAATTAAAACCACAATGAAATATGACTGCATACCAGTCAGAATGGCTAAAACAGAAAAACAGTGACTCCACCAAATGCTGGTGAGGATGTGAAGATCACTCTGCAGGGCTGGTAGAGTGAAAACTCGGAAAAATAGTTTGCCATTTTTTTTTTAAAGATCAACATGTACCACCCTAAACCATTTACTGAGCATTTACTCCAGAGAAATTAAAACCTGTCTTCATACCAATTAAAACCCATCTTCATAACCAGCTTTATTCCTAATAATAAGGAACTGGAAGAAAACCAGATGTCTCTCAATGAGTGAGTGGTTATACAGACTGTGGTACGTATATGCCATGGAATACTACTCAGCATGGAAAAAGAAACAGACCATTCACACCTGCAGGATCTTGGGTAAATCTCCAGAAAATGATGCTGAGTAGAAAATGGCAATCCTTAAAGGATGCATGTTATGCAAGCCCCTTTATACAACATTCTTGAATGACAGCATCATCGAAACGGAGAAAGATACGTGCCTGCTGAGGGGTAAGTGGGAAAGGGGGAGGGAAAGAGTGTGGCTGTACAAGAACCCCACAAGGAGCCCATGGTGACGCCGCAGCTGTGTCTACACTGCATTTCTGCGCCATCCTGGATGTGGCAGGGCCAACAGCTCTACAGACGCTACCACTGGGGGACTTGGAATCTCAGGATTGCTGCCTTCAAGCACAGGAATCTGCACTTCTCTCCAAAGGAGAAGGGTGACTTAGCACCAGAAAAAAGATCAGCAACTACAAACACATTTTGTCTTATACAAAATGTTTATTTCTAGCTAGAATATTAATTTCTACTTAAATGGGTGGAGTAGGGATTATTTCTGTTTCAAGTTCAGTAATTCACTTAAATTGTACTATTGAATCATGATAAAACCCACCTTGTCTTTAACGGTGACTGGGGTCAGCCCTGTCCACTTGGGTCCAGGGGGATTCCATCACCTGCCATGTTTTTGTGTGACACGGCTCCTCTTAGGAACAAATCCCACCAGTGGGCAGTCTCACTGTGCACCCTGGAGGACTCCGGGGGACAATGGGGCCTCAGACACAGCAGCTGCCCTCGGAGCTCAGAGGCTGAGGCTCAGGAAAGCGGGGGCCCTCCCCTGGGGTGGTTTCGCTGGACTGAAGGAAGCAGTGACCCGGGGCACTCCCCAGCCTCACAAAGCTGCACTGTGCGGCTGGCCTGGGGGTCAGCCAGGTGGCTGCCACTCGGAAACCAGCACCGCAGGGGCGCTGACCTCGGGGTCTCTTCTACTGGCCAAACTGAAGAAACCAAGTTGCACTTGTGTTTCCTTAACCTCGCTGGAATGGCCTGCAATTTTGGGTTCAACAGTGTATTTTGTGCAGCTGAGAACAGGCGTGGGCCGGGAAGAAGGAGAGGGGAAGGGAGACTGAGCCCCTTTCCGAAGGGCAGCGATCTGTCTGTTCTGATCCTACCCCGTCTCTCTTGGAGCATCTCCAGCTCAGGGGAGGGACTAGACATGCGTATTCTCCTTAGTCCTGCTGTCTCCTGGCAGCGAATCAGGGGTCCTAGAGAACGGAAAGTACCCCAGTCCGGGAGGGGTTTCAATAGATTTAAAAATGTGTCTCAGTTGTATTCCCTGTGTGGCCACTCCTCTGTGATGTCATTTCAGTAAAACTCGTGGCCTCCTGACCAAGGGCCACAAGAGGAGATGTCCGTCCCCACCCTGATGCCATGGCGCCTGTGCTTACACTCACACCAGCTTCTCCCTCTCAGCCTGGAGCACACAGCCAAGCACACAACCTCCCCACTTGCTTGTAGCCAAGTCAGAGGAGCCTACAGTGGGAGTTCGAGATCTTTCTCCAGTTCCTTACGGAGAAAAGCAAGAGCCTGTGGGTAGTCGATGAGGGGAAGGGACTGAGAACCCTGACCTCCCCTTCCCAGCACTTCCCAGGGAGTATTTTCAACATCCTGTGCCTTTGGTCCCAGCACCTGGCCTTCTGTGAGGCTGCCTCACTCCAGGTGGCTTGAGAAAAGGGGAATAGAAGGTTGGGAAATCTGAGTCCATTAAAAAGAAACTTAGTTCAAAATAGTGAGTGTAGTCCATCTTCTAAATTTGAGGCAGCCATGTGGCGTCCTGGCTTTGGGGTCTGTGTGCTCTTACTCCAAGCCACGTTTCCTAAGGGTTTGAGTAAGGAAACGCAAACCACTGTGCCAGTGGCTGTGTCTGCTCAGAACTACCGGCGTGGCATGGATGCCCCCCTCAAAGATGCCACCATGTGACACTGAAAGCAAGCCTTCGTAGTGGTTTTAGATTTGAGCAGATTCAGTCCAAAAGCCATGGTCACTTGCCATCAACAGGCTACTGAGGCTTCCTGGGTGCAGCCGTGTCCCTGAGTAGCTCCCTCTCAGGAAGGAGAGAAAAGGTTCCTTTCCGTGAGGCCGATCAGGTGATGAGTGGTGGGTCTGCTCCCTGGCCTCTTACCAGCAAGTGTGCAAACAGGCCTTGGGAACCTGGGCATCACATGAACGTGGACACAGTTTTAGAGGCATATGGGGGTCGGGGGCTACCCAGGGGCTGAGGCATGGGTGACCTGCCGCTGCAACACAAACAGCACTCAGGAAAAATCAGCAGGTCAGAGCATAGGACATCCAGGCAACATTTGGGCGAAGGAGTAAAGGTATGATCAAACGTCCCAGGGATGTCAGGATTGCTGGGACATGAGCTGTGTTTGTCTTCTGCCTTCCTGAACGAGTGTTTGGTTTTTGATGCCGTTACTCCTACAGGCAATCCCGCCTGCCCTGTGGGGAGGTGGAGCAGAGGTTCCGCTGCTGGGCTCTGCAGCCTCCCCCACCTCCCCACCTCCCTCGGGGTCCTACAGAGACAGTCTCATCACGTGGCTCCATTATTTGGGTTCTGGGCAGGAAGTAGGACCTGATTCAACATTTTGCTAAGTATTATTTTCACCACACTGAATAGGGTCTTTTTTGATCTGCAACCCACAGCTGGGCTGTGGTTCTCTGAACACACAGACTGAACACAGACGGAAAAGCATCGTTCTGTGGACGTCTTAGTGTGAGCTGGCCACACGTCCACGTGCCTTTGTTTCTTCTCCCTGCTCCGGGCGAGCTGGGCGCTGACGGAGCTAGCTAGCTGTGCCCAGGTGTTCCGGGAGCCAACACTCCAGTGAGAAAAATGGGGCTACTCCATCCAAAGCTTCAGTTTACTTTAAGGGCTGGGATAAGGTACAGGAGAGAACTCAAGGCCAAATGTCCACTTGCTTTAAAACACGCCATTTTAAGAGGCTGTACAAAATCAATAAAATATATTAAAAATAAAAAAAAGAGGCTGAACTTTTGGTTCAGTTTCCTTTCTTCCTTTTAAAGCAAAATGTAAATGGCTTTTAGTGGCAGAGACACAATTATTGACTGTTAGGTTCCTTTGAAAGGCGTTGCACCCAACTATGTGCTTTTTGTTATTGTTTTGTTTTTGTCTTGAGCACTTTCTTACTTCCTCGCTTTAGAATGGTAGTCACCAACTGGTGATCCAAGGACCACTGGTGGTCTGTGAGGTCCAAAAGGTTGGCGACCACTGCTCTAGAAGATGTTCCAGGCTCATCTTGAGACCCACTTTACACCAAATTCATTGTCCCAGCCCTAGAATCAGCCATTTCTCCAAGGACCCTTGTACATTTTGCCAAAAAATGGCATGAGAAACCAATAACTGAGCACTGGGTGTACTTGTTGTTACTGGGTAATGTAGATTTTTATCCAAATAAAATAAGTGAATAAAATTCTTTACATGAGAGAAATATGGGCTTTTACTAATTGTGTTGCTCTGGGCACATTACTTTATCCCACTGGGTCTTAAGTTTCCTCATCCATATGCAAGGATGATGAAAATCTCTCAAAGTGCTGTTGCGGGATCAGGGGGACAACATTGATGGAACTTTCTGTTTCTGATACTAAAGGGCTATATTAAAAAAAAAGGTCTTCAAAACTACATCAAAAGTTATAGGAAAATGGAAATCAAAACAAACAAGTAAGAAAATTGCATTTGCCCTAAAGGCATTTACCATTTTCAGTAAATCTGAATTTTCACTTTGACATCGTGGTTGAGGTGAGGCAGGGAGTGAAGATAGTCAAAATCATGGCCAGCACCAGGCAAAAAAATTAATAGACAGTAAGTTAAATGTCAAAGAACTACAATGATGGGGGAGGGTAAAGAAATTAGTGCCATTATTTGAACACTCTGAGTCAGTCTTCCAGGAAACTTCAAGCCTTGAATTTGGTTTAAGGTGGCTCTCAAACCAAGATTTTTAAATAATCCTTACCAAAGGATGTTTTTTTTCATTGATTTTTGGAGAGAATGGAAGAGAGAGGGAAAGACAGAGAGAAAAATTGATATGAGAAAACATGTCAATTGGTTACCTCCTGTATGAGCCCTGCCAGGGTTGGGGCTGGGGAGGAGCCTGCAACTGAAGTACATGCCCTTGACTGGAATCAAACCCAGGGCCCTTCGGCCCACAGGCTAACCCTCTATTCACTGAGCCACACCAGCTAGGGCAAATGAAGAGTCTTTTCAGATGCTTTATTAGGGAAAGAAGAAAGTACCTTCACTTGGGCCTTCATATAAATCTTACAAATCATTTTTCAATAATAGTGACTAGCACACATTAAAAGATAATTAGACACCCAGCAGAAGCAACAGACAAATATAGACCCATAAAGACTTGAACTATTGGAATTATTAGCTACAAACTATAAAACAACTGTGCTTCGATGCATCTAATGAATAAAAAAAGTAAGATGCAAATTGACCATACTTTTGTGATGACCACCAGAGAATCAAGAGTGAGTATACAAATCAACCAAACAAAGATGGTGGGTTAATTTGCATATGCAAGCTCCAAGTGGCCACTCCAGGCCTCTGGGCAGTGTGGGAAAGCAGAAAGGCAGCTCCAGTGGAGCGAAGGCAGTGCTGGCAGCCAGGGTAAGGCAGGCCCATTCTTGCAGGAATCTTGGTGCATTGGGCCTCTGGTAAAGAAATAAAAGACAAAACTGACTATATCTTTGGGGAATAGGAAACTAAATAATGATGTGGATGACAAAGAAAAATTTTTAAATCCTAATAACTGGGATTAAAAATTTATGGGGCAAGTTAACTGGTACATTAGATGGGCTCAAAGAAAGGATCAGTAAATTGAAGCATTATCATGTGAAAGCACCCAGATCAGTTTTAGTAATACTAATCATCCCAGTCCCTTTCGCTTCTTCACATGCACACTTCTATTTAGCACTTCCAATGGACTGAGGGTCCTAGACATTTAGTGAAGAGAAGCTGCTAGCGATATTTCTGAAACCTGAGACTCCTGCAAAGAATTGTGGTAAAGTGAGAAAGAAGCATTTGTGCCAGCTCCACTATCCTCTCCCTTGGGAATTGTAAGAAGCCTGGAGAAGGGCAGTGCTGGCTGGCAGCTCAGAGGTCTGCAGAAGGCAGCCTTGAGATGTTCCATAGACCCAAGCAACCCAGATCTCACCCCACTGATACAGCTTGTTCCCAAGTGGTCGGCTGCTCCTTGCTAACCCCCCAGGCTACTATGAGGACCTGGTAAGTGAAAAGTGTGGAAAGCAGGTTGCACTTCAAGAATACAAAAGCATTTCAATGGCTTATGTGAAAGTTGTTATTTTTTAAATTAATTTTTATTGTTGAAAGTATTACAGATGCTCCCTTTCCCCCTCCATTGACCCCTTCTAGCCCAAACCCATTCACTACCTCAACCCTTCTCCACACTATTGTCTGTGTCCATGGGTTATTATGCATATATGCATGTAAATTCTTTGGTTAATCTTTAACTGTTTGAGAGCCATCAGTCTGTTCCATGTTTCTGTGTCTCTGGATCTGTTTTATTTATTGTATTAGTTTATTTTGTTCATTAGATCCCACATATGTGATACCTATCTTTCTCTGACTGGCTTATTTCGTGTAATATAATACTCTCCAGGTCCTTCCATGCTATCTCAAAGGGCAAGAGATATTTCTTCTTTACTGCTGCATAGTATTCCATGCTATAAATGTACCACAGATTCTTTATCCACTCATCTACTGATGGGCACTTGGGCTGTTTCCAGATCTTAATTATTGTAAATTGCACTGCTATGAACATAGAAGTGCATATATTCTTCTGATTGGTGTTTTGGGTTTCTTAGGATATATTTTTAGAAATGGGGCAAATGGAAGTTCCATATTTAATGTTTTGAGGGAACTCTATACTGTTCTCCACAGTGGCTGCACCAGTCTATATTCCCACCAGCAGTGCATGAGAGTTCCCTTTTCTCCACATCCTCGCCAGCACTTGTTGTTTGTTGATTAGTTGATGGTAGCCATTCTGACAGGTGTGAGGTGATATTCCACTGTTGTTTTAATTTGCACCTCTCTGATAATTAGTGGCTTTGAGGATTTTTTCTTATGTCTCTTGGCCGTCTGTATATCCACTTTGGAGATGTGTCTATTTAGGTCCTTTGTCCATTTTATAAATTGGATTTGTTGCCTTCCTTTTGTTAAGTTGTATGAGTTCTTTATACATTTTTTATATTAATCCCTTATCAAATGTATCCTTGGCAAATATATTCTCCCATAGAGTGGGCTCCCTTTTCATTTTGTTGATGATTTCTTTTACTGTGCAGAAGCTTTTTATTTTGATATAGTCCCATTTATTATCTCCATAGTTTCCTTTGCTCTAGGAGACATATATTGCTATAAGAGCTGTGTGATATTTTGCTGCCTATGATTTCTTCTAGGATTTTTATGGTTTACAACTTATATTTAAGTCTTATCAATTTTTAATTTATTCTTGTGTATGGTGTAAGTTGATGGTATAGTTTCTTTTGTGTGTGTGTGTGTGTGTGTGTGTGTTTACATCTATCTGTCCAATTTTCTCAACACTATTTATTGAAGAGACTGTCTTTATTCCATTGCACACTCTTGCCTCTTTTGTCAAATATTAATTGGGCATAATGGCTTGAGTCACTTTCTGGGGTCTCTGTTCTGTTTCATTGATCTATATGCCTGTTCTTATGCCAGCACCAGGTTGTTTTGGTTACAGTGGCTTTGTAATATAGCTTGAGATCTGTTATTGTGATCCCTCCAACTTTATTCTTTCTCAAGATTGCTGCTATTCTGGGCCTTTTTTGATTCCATATACAGTTTTGGAGTATTTGTTCAAGATCTGTGAAATATGCTATTGGTATTTTAGTGGGATTGTGTTGAATCTATAGATTGCTTTGGGTAGTATGGACATTTAAATAATATTAATTCTACCAATTATGAACACAGTATATTCTTCCACTTGCTTATATCTTCTTCTATCTCTTTTTTCAATGTCCTGTAGGTTTCTGAATATAGTCTTTTACCTCCTCAGTTAAGTTTATTCCTAAGTATCTTAATTTTTTTGTTGCAATGGTAAATGGGATTTTTTTTAGTTCCTCTTTCTGAGAATTCATTATTATTATTTTTAAAAATATAACCTTATTGATTTCAGAGAGGAAGAGAGAGATAGAAACATCAATTATGAGAGAGAATCATTGCTCGGCTGCTTCTTGCACACCCCACACTGGGGGAATCAAGCCTGCAATCCTGGCATGTGCCCTGACTGGGAATTGAACCATGACCTCCTGATTCATAGGTTGATGCTCTACCACTGAGCCATGTACCCAATATTGGAGCATCTAAATATATAAATAAACTCCTGGAGGACTTTAAGGGAGATGTTGACAGCAATACAGTCATAGTAGGGGAATTAACACACCACTGATTTCACTGGATAGATCTTCCAGACAAGAAATCAACAAGAAAACAATGACTCTAAATGACACACTAGCTGAAACCAGTTTGGCTCAGTAGATAGAGCATCGGTCTGTGGACTGAAAGGTCCCAGGTTTGATTCTTGTCAAGGGCATGTACATTGGTTGTGGGCACATCCCCGGTAGGGGGTGTGCAGGAGGTAGCTGGTCGATGTTTCTCTCTCATCAGTGTTTCTAGCTCTCTATCTCTCTCCCTTCCTCTCTGTGAAAAATCAATAAAATATATTTAAAAAAATAAAAATAAATGACACACTAAATCAGATAGATTTAATAGACATTTACAAAATATTTCACTCCAAAGCTGCAGAATATACATTCTTCTCAAGTGCACATGGATCATTCTCAAAGATAGACTACATATTAGGCCACAAAACAAATCTCTACAAGTTCAAGAAAATTGAAATCATATCAAGCAAGTATCTTCTCAGGTCACAATGGCATGAAGTTAGAAATCATCTATAACAAAAACACTAAAAAACATTCAAACACATAGAGGCTAAATAGCATATTATTAAACAATGAATGGGTTACCAGTAAGGTCAAGAAAGAAATAAAAAACTTCCAAACAAAATGAACACACAACAGCCCAAAATCTACAGGACACAGTGAGAGCAATCTTGAGAGAGAAATTCATAGCACTACAGGCCTACCTCAATAAATAAATAAATAAATAAATAAATAAATAAATAAATAAAAATTATATTTTTTTATTTTCTAACCTACAATTTAAAAAATTAGAAAGAGGATAAGAGTCGAAACTGGTTTGGCTCAGTGGTAGAGCGTCGGTCTGCGGACTGAAAGGTCCCAGGTTCGATTCCGGTCAAGGGCATGTATATTGGTTGCGGGCACATCCCCAGTGGGGGGTGTGCAGGAGGCAGCTGGTCGATGTTTCTCTCTCATCGATGTTTCTAGCTCTTTATCTCTCTCCCTTCTTCTCTGTAAAAAATCAATAGAACATATTAAAAAAAAAAAAAAGAAAGAAAGAGGACAAGAAGAAAAAACCCAGAGTAAGTAGAAGAAAGGAAATAATAAAGATCAGAACAGAAATACATGACACAGAGACAAAAACAAAACAATACAAAAGATCAATGAAACCCAGAGCTGGTTCTTTGAAAAGATAAACAAGATTGATGAACTGTTAGACAATCTCATCAAGAAACAATGAGAGAGGACCAAAATAAATAAAATCAGAGACTAAGAGGTAAAGTACCCACTGACACCATAGAAATACTAAGCATTGTAAGAAAATACTATGAACTACTATATGCCAACAAGCTGGACCATGTGGATGAAATGGACAAATTACTAGAAAAGTACAATCTTCCAAAACATAACCAGGAAGAATTAGAAAACCCAAATAGGCCAATAACTACTGATGAAATAGACGCAGTAATAATAAAATAAAATAAAAAACTCCCAGCAAGCAAAAGCCCAGGTCCAGATGGCTTCACAGGGGAGTTTTACCAAACATTCAAAAAAGAACTAACATCCATCCTCCTCAAACTATTCCAAGAAGTCTAAGAGGAAGGAATACTTCCAAGCTCTTTTTTATGAGGCCAGCATTATCCTAATTCCAAAAGCAAATAAAGACACTACAAAGAAAGAGAATTATGGGCCAATATCCCTGATGAACATAGATGCTAAAATCCTCAACAAAATATTAGCAAATCAGATCAAGCAATATATTTAAAAGATCATACACCATGACCAAGTGGGATTTATTCCAGAGATGCAAGGCTGGTACATTATTCTCAAATCAATAAACGGGATACATCACATAAACAAATTGAAAGACAAAAAAAATCACATGATCAGATCAATAGACACAGAGAAAGCATTCGACAAAATCCAACACTCATTTTTGATAAAAATTCTCTGCAAATTGGAAATAGAGGGATCATACCTCAACATAATAAAGGCCATATGTGACAAACCTACAGCCAGCATCATACTCAATGGGCAACAACTGAAACTATTTCCCTAAGAACAGGAACATGACAGGGATGTCCGCTTTCACCACTCTCACTCAGCACAGTACTGCAAGTCTTCGTCACAGGGATCAGACAAGAGGAAAACATAAAAGGCATCTACATTGGGAAGGAGGAAATAAAACTGTCATTATCCAGGGATGACATGATATTAAACCTAGAAAACTCTAAAGACTCACTAAGTTTAATAAATAAATTTGGCAATGTAACAGGATACAAAATCAATGCCCTGAATGTTTGGTGTTGTTGTTGTTGTTGTTGTTGTTGTGTGTGTGTGTTTCTTTTTTCACTGAACATTCAGGTTTTGTTTTTTTAATATTATAAAGTTTTCTCCTTTTGCCCTGGTTAGTGTGGCTAAATGGTTAGAGCATTGGCCCAAGTATGAAAGGGTTATGGGTTCGATCCCTGGTTAAGAGCACCTACGTGGATTGCAGGTTTGATCCCTGCCCAGGTCAGGTTATGTGCTGGAGGCAACCAATCTCTCTCTGTCTCCATCTCTATCTCTATCTCTGTCTCTGTCTCTCTCCCTCTCCCTCCCTCCCTTCCACTTTAAAAAAATATATCAATGGAAAAAATCCTCAGGTGAGGATTAACAACTGCAACAAATATTCTCCTTTCTTCTTTCCAAAGTGGGCATCTTCTTTGTGAAGGGTGGTCTCTCAGATCCCTGCCAGCATCCTTTCCTTCCCTGGATGTACCTGCTACTCCTCACAGGGCGCGGTCTTCCCCCGCCGGAGTCTGGGCTGGCCTCGTGGTTTGCTCTGGCTGATGGAATGCAGGGCGGTCATTTATATCAGTTCTGGGACTGGCCTATGAGATGACCCGCTTCTCCCACTTTCTCCTCGGAAACCAGCCATTGTGGAAAGTGTGCGGCCACCCTGAGCCTCATGCTGTGAGGACGCCCACACTGGGCCACACAGAGAGACAGTGGCGGCTGCTGCTCCTGCAGAGGAGGCTGCCCTGCGAGGGAAGAAGCAGCCTCAGCGCGGAGCCCCTGCAGGCACCACATGGAGCAGAAAAGCCACCTGGCTGAGCCCTGTCCAGACTTCAGAATCATGAGAAAGAATAAATGGCTATGGTTTTAAGCCACCATGTTTAAGGGGTCAATTGTTATATGGCACAGATAACTGGGACTTCTTTGTGTACACTTGTCTTCAGAAACTCTGTTCTTCTGAAAAGGAGAAAGATTCTTCAAGGCTATTTAGGGCCTGTGGTTGTCTAGCGCCTGCCAATTTCTCCACCTTTCCCTACCACGCAAGACTTCCATTTCTTAGCGTGTTTGTCCTCTGTGCTCCCTCATGCTCACTTCATCAGCCCTACTGAAGGCTCCGGGGCATTGCCCCTTCTCAACTAAACCACCACATCCACTTTGAACTGTCCCCTCTTCAAGGTCAAGCACAAGAATGACAGTCACTCCTAAGTACCACCTGCCCTCTGAACTCTGAGCGCATGCTGTGGCCAGTTCATCAGGAAGCCTCTCCTCCCAGGTCTTGTTATTTGCGTTTTGAAAGTCAGTTTTGGGTCTCCAGACATGAGGAGCGGCCTGGAAGGCAGAGGCTCTCAGCCCCCAGTGGGCCTGGGAGAGGCGTCCTCAGCCAGTGCTGGATCGGTGATGCGCCATCTCACGTCTTTTCCTGTAGAGCAGCGTTTCGATGGTGATTCACTGGCTCCCCTCATTGTCAGGTGCTGTGACTGTCCTGCTGCGCCCCATCACTACTGCTAACATAAGAATACCACAGGTCTTCTTTCTGAACACGAAGACCGAGCCAGTAGGTTTTGGTAAGAAGCAGGAACATGAAAATCACTTAATACATTTTTTTTTTTTTTTTTTTTTGCCAAGACAAGGAAAACACTTTTAATTTCCTCCTCTCCTTCTCATGTCAGGAAGTTTATGCACAGTGAATCACTTCCTTGTCATTTAAACTGAAGTGTAACATGATCGTGGTAGGCAATGAAAACACATAGATGAAGTCCCAGAGGCACGAACACCCAGGCGTGGAAACGGATAGAAGATTGGCAGCACTGTTTTCTGAGAAAGCAAAGAGCTGACAGCTGATCCACAAAGGATTGCTCCTGCGTGCCAGGGCTCTTACCTGGCTCCTGATCCTAGCGCTCGCCATGCGAGTCAGATGCTTATGTTCCAGACACCAGGCTCTTTCTGCTCCGGGGACACCGGCCTGGTTCCAGATAGCAGGCAAGACTGAGGGCGGGGGACGAGGAGAGAACCCAGGAGCTAGCAACGTATTAGAGAATGCAGAATCCCAGGAGGGGAAGAGCAATTGCGTATTGTTACATTTCATACAATCACAAAAGTGAATATTTCCTTAATGAAAATGGCCACATTTCGGGCATGCATCCTATGTTTTATTTTGTGAAGAATAAAGCATATGTAAGAGTAGGAAGAATAGCATCATCAACTCTCATGTCTCCATCCCCGCAATTCAACAATATTAATTCATGCCCAGTCTCGTTTCATCTGTCACCTCACCTACTTCTCCCCCACCCCAGGTTATTTAGAAGCAAAGTCCACTCCTAAGATATATTAACACATAAATTCATATGTCTCGTTGTTTTTCTTCGCAGTTCAAGTTCTGGTATAATTCAGAACGTTCATTTATAGTTTCATGAATTGAGAGAGGAAAGCAAACATTTGAGCATGCTCTCATTAAACTTCCATAAAACAGCATTAGTCACATTTTGTTTCAGTATATTTTTCCTATTACAGCTCTGAACCTACACACAGAACCTCAGTGGCATTAAACAATAATAAACGAGTTTCCCTGTATCTATGAGTAACTTTGAAATTAACTATTCATTTAGCTGTTAATAGTCAATAATTCCAAAATTACATAGGAGTAAAATGAATAGTAGAGTGGACCTCCATGTCCCATTTCCCAGCTTCAACAGCTATCAACTCCTGGCCCATTTGTTTTTTCTCTCCTCCCACCTGTCCCCTCCTTTCTGTATTATTGGGAAGCAAAGCTCAGTTGTAGCATCTCCTCCATGAGCATTTCACCATGTATCTCTAAAGCAGTGTTTCCCAAACTTCTCTCATGATGAGAATCACCTGGTGGAGTTGTTAAAATACAGATTCTTGAATCCCAACTAAGAAGTGCTAAACTAGAATTTTTGGGAACATATGGGTCAATTTTACCTACATATGAAAAAATAAAGCATATGTGAGAGTAGGAAGATTAGCATCATCAACTCTCACACCTCCATCCCCACAACTCAACAATTTTACCTATATGTTCCCAAAAATTCTAGTTTAGCACTTCTTAGTTGGTATTCAGGAATCTGTATTTTAACAACTCCACCAGGTGATTCTCATCATGAGAGAAGTTTGGGAAACACTGCTCTAAAGGATCACAACTCTTTGGAAGTAAGATCATCTCAAAGCCAACTCAAGCCACAGCAGCAAGCCCCTCCTATTCGGAGTCAGATGGAGGTGGCTGTCAGCAGAAGGAAGGCCCTGACTTTTGTGGGTCCCGAGACTCAGAAACCATGCAGCGTGCAGCCCTGAGCAACACAGGCGCTTCTTGTCCTGAGGCTCAGGGCTCCCTTCGAACAGCATCATTATGAAGAGCCTCGGCGCCCAGTCTTCCCAGGAAGGGTCACGGTACGGCCTCGCAGCTTGTCTGTGAACTGTATTTAAGATGAATGATGGCTCTTTTATGACCTTGCCCTGGTTCTGGGCACTGGCTGCCTGCCGAGGAGAAGCTTCTTTGGCTCTTTTCTATAACAGCATTAAAGACTCTAGCTGCCCTACAAACACAGTTAGAGCAACTGAAAGATGCCACAATACAGCCTGAAAACGTGCTTTCTTGTAAAAATAATAAATCAGGTAGGTTATATAGCTAAACCGAATCACAAGTACCTAAGTAAACTTCATATCACTACAAAAATATTCACTGTGGATTCCTAGGTGTAGAAAGTGAACCCTCGTTCTCATTCCTCTTGGGTAAACAAAGATAAAGGTCCATGATAAGGAATCAAGGCCAAGGAAGTATAAGTAAGCTTGGTTTTTTTTTTTTTTGGTTTTTTTTTTAGAAATAATCTAATAGTTCATCTCACTCAATCCAGAATTCTGTGTCAGTCAATGTTAACTAAGAAGCAGACAACACGTTCCCATTAGGGTGACTCAGGAGAGTTCAATAACAGATTTATATGGGTGCAGGGGAGCCACCGGGCTAGGGCAGCACCCAGAGCTAGTGGCTACAACCATAGGTTTGGAAAGAGGAGGGCAGGGAGTGGCTACTGGGTCCTAGAGAGAGCTCTGTAGACAGGGCCACCTTAAAAGGAGCTATGACCTTCAGCCAGGAACACAGAAATCCCAAAGTGATCCCACAGGAAGGTAGGCAGGGGCAAGAATATCTCTCCCTCTTCCCCCCTCCTCCTCTCCCTCAACCTCTAGCAGGAGCTCTCTGTTCAAAATCTAACTGGACCCAGAGGGCAAGGATTCTACAGCAAGTTACCTCCGGATCTAGAGCAGTTTGGAGGGTGGAGAGTAGAACTGGAGAGGTGAACAGATCCCATCTCCAACCCCTGTGACAGATGGTCACCAGCCTCCAGCCTAGTCCATCCGACTCAAGCTGCCCACTCGGCCCCACAGAGCCACAGAGCCCCTGACAAGCCCCTGACTGGGGACACCTTCCCAGACTCACACCAATTTAAAATGGGCAAAAGATTTAGCAGATTTAAGTAGAGATGATAGATGGATGGAAAAACAAAACAAACAATAACAACAACAACAACAACAACAAAAACATGTGAAAAGATTTCACTATCATTAGCCATGATGATAGTGAAATGGCCCCTTTGGAATGGCAAAAACTAAAAAATACTGATAACACCAAGTATTGGTGAGGATACTGATAAATGGGTCCCATATGCTGGGAATGTACAGTTTCTTATAAAGTAAAACATACATTTACCATGTCACCCTGTCAATTCTCTCCTAGGTATTTACCCTAAAGCAGATGATGTTTGTTCCAACAGACATTTTGCTTGCCTTAACTGGGTGAATCTGTGGCCATTTATAAGTAGAGTCCAGGAATATTTCTAAAAAACACCCTACAAAGCTCAGGGCAGCTCCCCTTAAAAAGAAGTAACTGGCCCAAATTGTCAACAGGAAGATAAGATTGAGAAACTCTGCCCTCGAAAAAGAAAACGTGTGTTTACATAATATAACTTGTACATGAATTGTTATAGCAGCTCTACTTACAATCAGCAAAAACTAAAAACAACCCAAATGGCCTTCACTGGATAGACAGATAAAAAATTGTGGTACATCCACACAATGGAATACTACTCAGCAATGAAAAAGAAAAACTCTCAACATGTGCAGGAACTTGGCTGACTCTTGAAGGGATGCCAAGTGAACAAAGTCAGCATCCAGATATTACAAATCGTATTATTCCATTCACACAATATTCTCAAAAGGACAGAGCTATGGTGGTGGACAGCATGGCATTTCTTCCCGGGGGTTAGCAGAAGAGGGAGAGGATGACTATAAGCCACACCATGAGGGATTATTTTAGGCTGGCCAAATTGTTCTGTATCTTGGTTGTACTGATAATTACAGGATTCTACCAATATGTCGATATTCATAAAAGTATACACCGCTAAGCAAGGTCATTTTGCTGTACAATAATTAAAATGTATCATTTTTCTATGTACAGACGCCTCCTCCCTGGTTACTGTGAACTCCAGGCCAAGAAGATGACATCCTCTAAAGGCTCCCTGTTTTGAACCCTTGTCCCTGCTGTCCCCCACTGCTGTCCCCCCACTGATGTCCTCCCATTGCTGTCCCCCCACTGATGTCCTCCCATTGCTGTCCTCCCACTGCTGTCCTCCCACTGCTGTCCTCCCACTGCTGTCCTCCCACTGGTGTCCTCCCACTGGTGTCCTCCCTCTGGTGTCCTCCCATTGCTGTCCTCCCACTGGTGTCCTCCCTCTGGTGTCTTCCCATTGCTGTCCTCCCACTGCTGTCCTCCCACTGCTGTCCTCCCTCTGGTGTCTTCCCATTGCTGTCCTCCCACTGTTGTCCCCCCACTGGTGTCCTCCCATTGCTGTCCTCCCACTGCTGTCCTCCCATTGCTGTCCTCCCTCTGGTGTCCTCCCTCTGGTGTCCTCCCACTGCTGTCCTCCCACTGCTGTCCTCCCACTGATGTCCTCCCATTGCTGTCCTCCCTCTGGTGTCCTCCCTCTGGTGTCCTCCCACTGCTGTCCTCCCACTGCTGTCCTCCCATTGCTGTCCTCCCACTGGTGTCCTTGCCCCTTGTCTTCCTAGCTTCCCATAACAGCGTGTGCTTCCCTCTGTTACACATTCTGCCTCTTGGTAAAATTATTTGTCCATGTGATTATCTCCCTGACCACAGCGTGATCAGGAAGGCAGGACTTGTGGCTCGTGCATCCTGGAATTCCAGCAGTGCCCAGCCCAGCATCAGGGCTCACCGTGCATCTATGGGACTGAAAGCTCAGGGAGCCTGGGTACCCAGAGGCGTAAGCCCATTGGGACCAAGAACAGAAAAAAAATGGAGGTTGCCTGCGATTTATGACAAGTAGGCAGCCCATACCCATGGCCCAGGCTGCATAATAAGCAAGAAGCTGAAGCAGAAGGACCGAGTTGTAAGTCCAGTGTCAGAGAAGATGAACAAAGCTTATTAATGCACGGTAGTACCAGCGTGATATCAGAACAGCTTCCCCAGCAACAACCCAGTTCTCTCACTGTGATAAAGTGCTCTGCCTTCTGCCTCAGACTTTAGCCTTGTGGGATCTGCATTGCTGCCTGGTAAAATTGATGGGCAGTGGTACCATCTCTTAGTTTAAGGAAATTCTCCCAGCATTAGCAAAAAGCATTGGTTTTGCAATTCCTAAGGGCATTCCTTGAAATAGGAACTTGTGAAAAATTGGACCAGCCTGGAACTATGCCCGTGTCTAATGCATGCAGCTCACCTGCCCGGTCTCCCCAGTGCCACCAGCTCCAGGGGACAGCTCACACTTTCCAGAGGTGAGGACGTTTTCACTGGAAATGGGTGGAGGGGTCACCTTTAGTGTCCTTTTCTTTGTTTACCCAAAGAAGATCTTCATCTCCGACTTCCCTTCCAAATGGCCTGCACTGTTAATTCATCTTTTAAAAAATCCAACCTCCTCAATATTTCTGAGGCTTCTTACAAGCCTCTCTTCTTGAGAAAGGGGGCAGGCTCAGCAGCTGGGTCTTTCTGGTGGCTCAGAGGACTCTGGGAGAGGAGGGTCAGGATGAAGGGGATCGTTTCGTTCTGAGTCTTTGGACACGGAAGAGCCCACCCCACGCTCTGTGGCAAAGGAACCAGTTTCTTTCTGGGGGCTGAATCTCACATTGGAGTCGTGCTGGCCGTGTGTTGGCATCATGGTGATCAAATGTGGAGGGCATGGTCAGAGGAGATACGGGCTACACACAGCCAGACCCAAGGTGTGTCCTATTTCATTGGAAAAGCCTACACATACTTGTATCCAAATGTTGGGAAATAAAGAGTGCAGAAAATCCATCTGCAGGAAACAATAAACTTGATAGGCCTTGAGGAGACAGGAGGGAAAGCTCTGGCAAAGGTACCCGGGAGCCATCTTTTACCAGCCTGCTGAAGGCCCCCGGGCAGGGCGAGGCCAGAGCTCAGCTGCTTCAGGATGCTGAGGTTAGACAAACAGGGAAATGCTTGCTCTTCTACCTGGGGGCTGACAGCTGGCTGCAGAGCCAAGCTTTCCTGCATTGCTGTCCTCTGACTGTGGTGTTGCAGGGCACTGGCCTTATGGGAGATGGGGAAATTTAGAAAGCACATCTTTGCAGGCAGATGGGAGACTACTCTCTCCTTCACAGTCCGCTATATAGACTGGCTCTGAACACACCTTACTCTATGTAGTTAGGTTAGGCATTTTGTGGGGAAGCTTTCTGCTAGGTGCTTCTCTCTGACTTATATTAACCCAGAATTGGCCCTAACTTCCTTCCGCTCCCAGTTTCCCATCTGTCCTTAGCTTTGCAACTGTCACCACCACCCACCTGTCTTGGTGAACTTGATCATCCTAGGTACTTCACAGAAGTGGAATCAGATGTATTTGTCCTTTTGTGACTGGCTGAAGTCACTTAGCATAATGTCTTCTTCAAATTCTTCAGTCTCTTTTACTTTTCTGAGTACAGGTGTTTTTGTTTTTGTTTTTTTTTATATCCTTGGTTAAATTTATTCTTAGGTATTTTAGTTTAGTTCTGATATAATTGTAAATGGGTTTGTTTTCTTAGTATCCCTTTTGGGTAGGTCATTATCCTATATAATAAAAGGCTAATATGCAAATTGTCCCCTTGACTGGAAGTTTAACCAGAAATTCGACCAGGAGGTGGGGCTGGCTGGCCAACTGCCTGCAGCCCCTCCCCCCAGCCAGCTCAGCCCAATCGTCCCTGATTGGGGCAGGCCAGCCAGATCCCATCTGTGCACAAATTTGTGCACTGGGTCTCTAGTTGATATATAAAATGCAACTACTTTTGGGATATTTATTTTTTTATCCTGCTACTTTACTGAATTAATTGGTTCTAGTAATTTTTTGGTGGAATTTTTAGGGTTCTCTATATACAGTATGATGTCATCTGCAAATAATAACAGTTTTATGTCATCCTTTCCAACTTGGATTCATTTTATTTCTTTTTGTCTGATTGCTATGGCTATGTTGAATAAAAATGGTGAAAGCAGATATCCCTGTCTTGTTCCAATCTTAAGGGTAATACTTGTAGTTTTTGCACACCGAGTATGATGCTGGCTGTGTGTTTGTCATATATGGCTTTTATTACATCGGGGTATGTTCTCTCTATTCCAATTTTGTTTTTATCATATACTAAAGGCCCAGTGCATGAAATTCATGTATGGAGGGGGGATGTCCCCCAACCTGGCCTGTGCCCTCTCACAGTGTGGGATCCCCACTATCAATTGCTCTAAAGAAGTAGGTCCCACCCACCCATCCAGGGATCCTCGATGGATTGCCCCAAAGAGGTAGGCCAGAGCCAGGGTCCTTTCCTCAGTGCCACACAAGCAGCATCAATCCCCACTCACCCACTGCACACACAGCCTCCTGGTGATGGATTGTTACAGCGTGAGGGCGTGACAACCACATAGGCTTTTATAAAATCACAATAAAAGCATTTTATAATTTGACAACCACATTTTAAAAATTTGACAACCACATTTTATAATTTGACAACCACATTTTAAAAGTATTTGACAACCACAATAAAAGCATGTTATAAAATCCTGCAACCATCTGGGTGCAGGATTTTATAAAATAAAATGCTTTTTGTGCATTTACTGATGTGATTATGTGTTTTTTTATCCTTCATTTTCTGTGTGTGGTGTATCATGTTTATTAATTTGTAGGTATATTACCAACTTTGCATCCCCAGAATAAATCCCACTTGATCATGCTGAATATACATATATTTTAAATACATTTTATTGATTTTTTACAGAGAGGAAGGGAGAAGAATAGAGAGCTAGAAACATTGATGAGAGAGAAACATCGACCAGCTGCCTCCTGCACACTCCCAACCAGGGATGTGCCCGCAACCAACGTACATGCCCTTGACTGGAATCGAACCTGGGATCCTCCAGTCTGCAGACCGACACTCTATCCACTGAGCCAAATTGGTTTTGGCGTGAATAATATTTTTAATGTGTTCCTGGATCCATTTGCTAGTATTTTGCTGAGGATTTTAGCATCTATTATCCATCAGGGATATTAGCTTATAATTTTCTTTCTTTATTTGGTTTTGGACTTATGATAATGCTGGCCTTGTAATATGAGCTTAGGAGTCTTCTGCCGTCTTAAATATTTCGGAATAATTTGAGAAAGTTAAGTTTTAGTTCTTCAAATGTTTGGTAAAATTTACATGTGAAGCCATCTGATCCAGGACTTTCATTTGTTGGAAGTTTTAAAAAATTATTATTATTATTAGTGCTTCAATTTCATTAGTTATACTCTATGTATTCATATTCTCTGAAGCATCCTGATTCAGTTTTGGAAGAATATGACTTTAAGAAATTTATCTATTTCATCCAGATTGTCCAATATTTGGCATATAGTTGTTCATATCATTTTCTTACAATCCTTTGTATTTCTTTGATATCAGTTGTTACTTCTCCTCTTTCATTTCTGATTTAATTTATTCTCTTTTTTTTATGAGTCTTGTTAAAGGTTTATCAATGTTTTCAAAGAACCAGTTCTTGGTTTTATTGACATTTTGAATTGTTATTTTAGATTCTATTTCATTTATTTCTGCTCTGATCTTTATTATTTCCTTCCTTCTACTGACTTTGGTTGTTGTTCTTTTCCAAGTTCCTTTGAGTGTAAGTAATATTGTTTATTTGAGATTTTTCTTGTTTCTTGAGGAAGGCCTTTAATGCTATGAATTTCCCTCTTAGTACTGCTTTTGCTGTGTTCCATAGATTTGGGGTTGTTGTGTTCTCATTTTCATTTGTTTCAAGGTATCTTTTGATTTCTTCCTTGATATCATTGTTAGCCATTCATTGTTGCCACCAGATCTTTGTGTGTTTTTTAAGTTTTTTCTTGTGATTGATTTCTAGTTTCATACCCTTATGTAAGAAAAGATGCTTGATATTTCAATCCTCTCAAATTTATTGAGATGTTTTGTGCCCTAAAATGTAATCTATCCTACAAAATGTTCCATGTGCACTTGAAAATATGTAAATATTGCTGTTTTGGGGTAAAATGCTGTGAAGCTGGCCTCTGGGAGGGACTCTGGTGCAGGCCAATGTTAGTCACTGCCTATAACTGGCCCTGGCCAACTTGTTTGGAGCTACAAGCAAGTCACTGTCTGTGGCTGCCTCTCCTGTGCCTTGGTGGGCATGAGAAGGACCAACCTGTGTACGAGGGCTAGCTTTTGCCAGAACCAAGCCCAGCAGCAGGCCAGCAAAAGTCTCAAGGAACTCCAAAATCTGCCTAAGCCTTCCTTTGCTGCCAGCTGCCTGTTAGGCTTAGTCACTGAAAGAGGCTCTGGTGGTATTCAAGCTGCATGAGATAGATTCTCAGTGAGTCACCTGCTAGGGATAAGTAATGTTCACCAGTTCAATACAGGTTCAAAGTCATTGCCAGAGTTGCGTTTGAGGCCACTCAGCCAATGTCTCAGGGTATTCCAAGTCTAGTTGCTGCCCACTGGGTACTTGCATACCTTTGTGATGCGGTGAGGTCTCAGGGAGTTGTCAGGGTGAGACCAGTAGAGTTTCTTCCGCCCAACCAGATCAAGATTTGCCCATGTAAAGGGAAGGTTCTGAACCAATATCGGTGTGCAAGGTCAAAATGTCCCCCATTCTAGAGCCACACAAACCAATCACTGACACTCCCCGAGTTTGCCCAGACCTCTACACTCCAATCCAGGCAGCTGATTCCTCAGCAGGGCACAAGTTCTGCCGGGGGATAACAGGAAGTCCAGAGGGTGGGGCTACTGCATTTCCCCAGGCTGATGCCATATGGAGAGAAGTGCTCCACCTAGGAAAAACGATGTCTGCAATGTGGGAGAAGAACTCAGCTCAGCGATTCTGGTGACTGTCCCTTCAGCTCTCTCCCCAGAGCCACAAACCCCAGTCTCTTCTCATGTAACTCTAGTCTGCTCTGCCCTCCCTCCACTGGTACCCAAGGTGAGTGGCTATAAACTGGATTTTGTGCATTGGCCCTTAAAGAGGGTGCCTGTTGATTTTCACAGCAAGATATTATGTGGATGCCTCTTCCCAGGTCTGCTGTTTTAAACTGGAGAGACCAGCGGTGGGTTGAGACCCCATGCTTCTCAGGGAAAATCTTTGCAGCTGAGACATCCCTCTGGAATCTCAGCTGCCACCCATGGGAGCAGGGCCAGCCGTTTTTGCATCTCTATCCTTCCTACCAGTCTCACTGTGATTTTTATAAGTCCTTGGTTATAAGGATCTGCTTCAGTTGGTTATTCAGGGCCATTGCTCTATATTTTCGTAGTAATTCCTGTTTGGTCCTGTGAGGAGGAGTGTGTAACATCCATCTACTCTGCCACCATCTTGGGACTTTAAAATGCTAAATACCAATATTCCACAGTGTGATTAGTGAAGCTATAATCTTTCCAGAAGCTACTTCGGGAATAAATAATAATAATAATAATAATAATAATAATAAGCATTCTGCAGTTAAGCATTGGAAAACTAATTTTCCTTATAGAATTTTAAGATTACAAGTTCAGCCAAAACCGGTTTGGCTCAGTGGATAGAGCATCGGCCTGTGGACTGAAAGGTCCCAGGTTCGATTCCGGTCGGGGGCATGTACCTTGGTTGTGGGCACATCCCCAGGAGGGGGTGTGCAGAGGCAGCTGATCGATGTTTCTCTCTCATTGATGTTTCCAACTCTCTATCCCTCTCCCTTCCTCTCTGTAAAAAATCAATAAAAATATATTTTTAAAAAAATTACATGTTCAATTTCCTTAGTAGCTCTATGGCTATTCAAATTATCTATTTCATATCCAGTATGGTAATTTGTGTTTTTGAGGAATTGGTCCATTTCATCTAAGTTGCCAAATTTATGTGTGTAGAATGTTCTTAGTATTACTTTATTATCATTTTGATGTCTACAGGGTGTGTACTGATACCAGGTTTCATTCCTAATTGGTAATTTGTGTCTTCTCTTTGTTGGTCTTGTTACTAATCTTTTCAAAGACCCACTCTTTGCTTCATTGTTTTTCTCTATTTTTTTGTTTTTTTTGTTTTAATTGCATTGATCTTTACTCTTGGCTATTATTTTCTTTCTGCTTTCTTTGGTCTATTTTTCTCTCCATTTTTTTGAGGCTCTTAAGGTGGTAGCTTAGGTTATTGATTTAAGGCTTTCCCCCTATTTCTTGTGAGCTATAAATTCCCCTCAATGCTGATTTAGTTCTGTCCACAAATTTGATATATTGAATTTTCATTTTCATCCAATTCAATGTATTTTTAAATTTCATTAGCAACTTTTAAAAATTTTAAGGTTTCCTTATTCCCCCATTACCCTTTCCCATCCCCCCCATTCATGCCCTCACCTACCCTGTTGTCTGTGTCCATTGGCTAGTCTAATCAACAAAGAAATGTAAAAATAAAAAAATAAAATAAAAAAATCTAAAAAAAAAAATTGAAACTAAAAAAAAAAAAAAGGAAATGTAAAAAGCTAAAAATTTTTTTTTTTTTTTTAAGGTTTACTTTATGTTTCAAGTGATGGTCTAACTTGGTATATGTTCCGTGGGCAGATGGAAATTATGTAATTTGTTACTGGGTGGAGTGTCTATTAGATCGTCTTTGTCAATGGTGTTGAGTTTTTCTAATTGTTCTACCAATTCTCCAGAGAGGGGTGTTGAAATATCCAACTATAATCATGTACTTGCTTTTATCTTCAGGTCTATAATGTTTTGATTCACATGTTTTGCAGCTCTGATGTGTGCTGTGTATACACTGAACAATGCGACATGTATCTTCGTGGTAAATTGACCTTTTTAATCATCATGTCATGTCTCCCTCCACCTGCAGTAATTTTCTTTGCTCTGATATCTACTTTATGTGATATTAATATAGCCACTTTAATTCTTCTAATTAAAGTTTGCACAATAAATTTCTCTAGGTATTACTAGAACAACTAATAAAAAAGCTATTCAGAGAGACATACCCCAAAGTGCTATAGATAAATAAAAATGATACTGTAAAAATTGCTCAAGTACTGCATAGTTAGGCAAGAAAAACATAAATGAAAAACGGAACAAACAGAAATAGAAATAAAATGGCAATCTTAAGTCTAAGTATATCAATATATTAAATGCAGTGTTCTAAATGCAACAATTGAAAACAGAGCTTGTATTTAAAAACATGAACCAATTACATGCTGCCTACAAAACCATAGGCACATAGATCAAAAGTGAAAGGATGGAGCGACGTTTCCAGTTCCCATCTGGGCGCAGGCGTGCCTGGTTACCAGCAGGGGAGCTGCCCCAGTGTGAGTGCCCAGCTCCACTGCCATGATTAGGCCCCTCCGTGTGACTTCCCACATGGCTTTAGTGCTCACATGCCCTTTGCTGTGTGCAGTGAAATCTGCCACCCTCAACCACGTGGCAATTCTGTCAATGTCTGGTATTCCTGTCATTGAAACTCCCTGATAGAATGCCCCCAATTCTAAGTAAGTCACTCAAGTCTCCTGGGCCCTTCAGCAACTTGAGAGCCCCTGCTCCCTTCTCCCACTAACACCTCCTCCCTTCTCCCACTGACTCCTCCTCCCTTCTCCCACTAACTTCAGTCCCCTTGGAGTCAAATTTTGCTGTTTCCCACAGGTGACTTTCACCAAATCCTTCTAATTTTCTTATTTGTCTCAAGCAATATCCTCACCTGCCCTCCACCCTGTCTCCTAGAGCAGCCCGGAATGAAATCTGCCCCCGACAGGTGTGCCCGGAGGAAGGGGACAGAGTGCTCAGGAAGGGACACCCTGCAGGTGTCCTGGGCCAAACCTGCAGGCTAGGCCCCCCGCGCATGCTCTCCCTGCTCAGGAAACACTGTTCTTCCCAACCCTGGGATTTCCGCTCCCAGCAGTTCTCCCCTTAGAGATTCATTCTGATGATTGATAAAGAAGTGTCAAGAGCAGAGTAGATGTAACGGCCTCGTGGATTCTGCCATCCTATAATTGTTTGCTCACCTTAGCTAGGCGCAGGGAGGGCTTGCACTGTGGCGTTGGCCTGGGTAAACACTGGTCCGTTTCCCCTGGCAGGGGACCTTTGTGAAGGAGATGGATGAACTGCACAGAGCAGAAATCCCCATGCCTTTCTTTTCCCAACTCCCCACCAACCATCTCACTCTCTATCCTGACCCCTGGCCTGGACACCATGCTCTCAACAATTCTGGAGCAACTGTTAGCTGCTGATGGCTTCCGCTGGGTCCCCTCTCAGAGATACCTGGCTTTGACATTAACCTCTGGAAGTCAGGGAAGTTTTACAAGCGAAAGAAAGGGACATGGAACGCTGTAATTCCAAGAGAGGCACAGCATGCTGGGAAAACGTGCACAGCACAGCCAGAGTGGAAGCTCTGAGCACCCCTCCCCTGGAGAGGCAGCTGCCCTGCTTTGGCAGCCCGCTCTCAGGGCACGCATGAGTGCACTCGAAACATGCTATAAATGGAAAACTCAGAACACAGCTCTCGCACTGACCCCACCAGTAAACAGTGGAGCCCACACTGTTGGTTCATTTAACTTCCTGCAGGGACAGAGGCTTAGTTCAAATGTCCTGCCTACCCCGCCTCCTCGGCGAGGCTGCTGTAAACCCATGAGGTGGGCTCCCTAGAGGAGTGCTCAGCCAGCAGCCTCCCTTCCCTCCCTGTCCCTGCTTCACGGGGATGTCCATGTGCTTGCTCCGTGGGGTGCGATAAAATGCCTGCTTCAGTCATTAGTTGGGAAGCCACCTGAAGATGAGGCCTTATTGGTGTTAGCACCCCAGGGCCTAGCACATAGTAGGTATTGACCTGGCACATAGTAGGTACTCATAAATGTTTTGAAGAGGCACCCTTGCAGATTGTGCAGATAGCTACCAGAATAGTGCCTCTGTTGCCTTATTGTGGAGCCTGACATTCTACCATTCGGCATTTATTTCCCTAATTTATGAACCTTGGATTCCGTTCCAAAATAAGGACTTCACTGGGCAGGAGAACCGTCAAGGAGGTTTTGGGGGGTTGGTTTGAGATGAGCCCCGCAGACCCTTCACACAGGGCGAACTTGTGAGGAATAAGGGGTGGAGGCTTTCCGGGAATAGGAATAAGTCTGAGGAATAAGAGAAAAATCTTTATTGCTGGGAGGGTAGGTCTGAAATTTCATTTGTAGTCACTTGTACCTCTATTCGCTTATTAAATGAAAAATAAAATTGATACCTATTCCGGTGAGCCAGGTACTAGAAACACACTTCCTGGCACATAATGGCATTCGGCACACATTTATGGAATGCCCTGTCTTAGGAGCGTGTCGGCCACACGCTCACTGCTCTGTCAGTGGGAGTAGGCGGCAGGAAAGAGCCGGGATAAGGCCTGGGCTTCTTCCTTGCGAGCCCTGCCCCCCTTCATGATCTGGCCGGCGGAAGCCGCCACGGCACTGGCCCTGCTCACCGGGCGCTGGGCTTGGCAATGCAGTCACACCCCAGGTGACAGCCTCTTCTGTGTGGGAGGCAGATCCCATGACCAGCCCCACGTGGCTGAGTGAGGCTGTGGGCAGGCCTGTGGCACACACAGGATATCGGCTCCCGCCTGCGGCTCAGAGGCCCAGGGCTCTCTCCCAGGCAAGGCCAGGGGCCACCATGGAGTCCGTGGGCACGAGAGAGCCACTTGCAAAGAGAGGACACCCCAGGTCACCGTCCTCCCTGCGTGCTTGGGAGGTGCTTGTAACTGAGTACCGGCTGCGAGGCCTGGTGCTTAAACTAGCTGCCACCTACACACGCTGAGAAAAGGAAGAAAGAGCAGTTAGAATACAGGAAAGAGGGAAAAACCCCACCTCGCCCACTCGGCAGGCTCGCCCAGACGCTGCCAGCAGCCGTGGGGCAGGGACAGTCCCCTGTGTCGCCTGCTTTGGAGCCGGGAGGTGTGCTGAGCTCCATCAGCCTGAAGAGGCGGGGGCCTCCTCTGCAGCACAAAGGAGGCAGAGACCCTGCCCGGTCTGAAGCTGAACCGCTCGGGGCGCAGCTGTGTGGAGGCCGTGGGCGGGCCGGGGGCAGGGGCGGCCGTGGGAGAGGAGAGGCGGGAGGAAAGGGTCTTTGTGACAACGGCAATGTAAGGGGCACCAGACCACTGGCCTGTGGGCTTTCTGAGCCCTCTGAGGGCGGGGAACCGATGGAGCGGTCATGCGAAAACATGTCTTTCTCCTCAAACGCAGCCATTCCCAAGCAAGCCAAAGCTGCTTCTTGTCCTGTGAGACCCCGCATCCGAACGCCCAGGCCCCTCGGCTGGGAAGGCGCCTGTTGCTGGGAAGAAGTTGTAGGTTGTGAACCTGGAGGACGGAGGGGCTGCGTCACCTCATTCCCTGGGGACTTCTGGTTTCAAGAAGGACTCAAGTGTGTCCGATTTCCTAGAACTCTCTTAGACGGAGACAGCGCTCAGTCTGGCCCAGCCGGAGGCGGGGGCCCAGGGGCAGTGCGGCCAGGCATGCTGCCGCCCCCATCTGCCCAGCACCCCGGCTTCGGGCAGGGTTACTATGTGGCCACGCTCCAGCCCTGCTCCCTCGTCCTGGGGAGTGTCTGTGGCTCTCCTCCACCTGGGCCTCAGCACCTGGCCACTGTGCCCTCCCCCGCTCCGATGCTGCACCTGCCAGCAGGCTGCCAGCAGACCCAGAGCAGCTCTGCGTGTGCCGCACACCGAGCCCAGACAGTGGCCCCTGCCCGCATGGCTCTGCCTGCTGGAGCCTTGTGCCCGCTGCAGCCTGGGGAACAGAGACCCAGAAGGGCTGCTGGTGCCATACAGACAGCCTGGTTCTTGACACGGTTTCCATAACAAAGGGGGGTGTGATATCGAGCCTTACCACACGGGGTCTCCAGCGGAGGCCTCGGGCGCCGTGGGCCTGCACTGTGAGTGCACTGTGCAGAATGTTCTGGGCACCGAAGCACCGGCTCGGCGTCACTGAGTGTGAAAGCCTTGCTCTGAGCCAGCCCTGGCCTCTCTGTCCTGCTCCAGTTCTGAGAACAGCCAGAGCTCCTCGGGCTGGCTCCTGCCTCCTGTGCAGGGAGCGGCCCTTAGGCGGTCGCTCCCCGCCCAGGCCTCCTCTCCTCTCCTCTCCTCTCCACTCCTCTCCTCTCCTCTCCTCTCCTCTCCTCTCCTCTCCTCTCCTCTCCTCTCCTCTCCTCTCCTCTCCTCTCCTCAGGGGGCAGGGAAGCGCCTCCCAGCCTCCCAGAAGGAAGGACCACTCCCAGAGGCACCCAGCACTGCGCCAGATGTGCTGCGGAAACTCTGAGAGCCACATGGGAAGCTGATCACTTCTATGTGATTTAGAAAATGATTGCAGACTGGCCCTGAGAGGCCAGTCTTCCTGACAACGCCCTTCCTGTCGCTTTTAACAGGAGACAGTTCTGGTGGGGGTGGGGGGAGGGGTGGAGGTTGGGATGGAGACAGGAGCATCTGGGCCAGGCACTGGGGGGGGCAGGGCAGAGCCCTTTGACCAAGGGAGGGATTTTGGACTTGACTCAAAGCCAGGCTAACCCAGTGCCGACAGTCACGACTGATGCCGGCCATCCAAGCTTCGTTTTAATGGTGCCCCTTTCACTCCCAAGAGTCCCGGTTTGGGTGACTTGCTCTGCGATCACCCTCGTCCACAGGACAGAGGAGCTATGGGCAGAAGCGAGTGCAGAGGGCGGCATGGCGGACAGGGGCTTCAGGAGCCTGGCCTGGGAGGAGGAGAGGCAGGCAGTGAAGGACCAGGCTGGTGCACTCTCCAGATGCAGAGTGTGGATGCTGGATGGGTCCCCGGACTCCTCCGGTTCACCTCTTTTCCCAGGAGAGGAGGAAGGGCTAAAACAGAGAACAGGCACCCGGCCACGGCCACCCCGGTGCCTGCCGAGCAGGGTCAGGAGCTGCCCCAGGGAGCAGCCAGGGGCTCTGCTCTGGGAGAGGAGAAGGGAGAACCCTGAAAGGCGCTGTGAGGGGTGAATAGATGTCCTGGGTCGGGCGTGGCAACCCCAGGATAGGGGAGGGTCGCAGACTGTCCCATGGCTCTGGGCTGAGGAGGGAGGCCAGAGGCTGGGGAGGGTGAGACTGCAGAGATGGCGGGTGTGGGACCAGAGCTGACCTGCAGCCGCAGCAGGGTGTGGAGCGAGGCGGTGGGCTCTGCGGGCCGGGGCAGCGAGGGGCCGAGCAGACTCCCTGCCAGTGGAACTAGGAATGAGAGAAGAAACGGGGAAGTGTGGGGAGGAAGTAAATCGATGAGTCTGAATCTTTTGTACCTTTCAGGTAGTGGTGGAATCTCACGGACAGGCCAACCCCAATGGCAGCTGGCACGCCCTCAGCATCGCTCTCCTAGCCCCTTAGCAGGTGGGATATTCGAAGGTGCCAACAGCCTTGACCTCTACTCGGGAGATGGGAAACCGCGCCCTGGAGAAGCGAGCTCGCTGCTGTTCCTGACCTCTGAGGACGGGCGTGCTGGCAGCGACGCGGAGCCGGCCACACGGCACACCTGTGGTTTCATCAGTCTCACCGCCCGAGTGGCTCTGGTGTGGTGGGGAGTGGGGTGAGCCTGGTCACCGGGGCGGGGGTCCCGGGAAGAAGCACAGCCAGGGCCCCAGTTCCCTGCCCGCTAACTCGAGGTGCGGTGGTGCAGTTACCCCGCCCCTCCCCCTCCTGGCCATCAGATGAAGGCTTCTGCCTCTGCTTGCCCGTGAGTCCCGACCTCACTCGGCAGGAGGCACAGCTGCACGGCTACCTCCTGCAGTGGCTCTGCGGCCCGCACCCTACAGCCAGAGCACCTGGTCACAGGTCTCCGTGACCTCTGGCCGCGGAGGGATGCAACAGATGGCACGCAGAGTACCATTTTAAAGCATCACATTCCATCCAGATCAGCACCTTCTGCCTGCAGCCACTTTTCTCCCAGTGAGGTGGAGTTTGATATTTCTGTGTGCCGGCAGGTAACTGTGAACAGCTCCCCCACGAAGCACACGCACAACTGCGGGTGGGTGTAACCAGGGTCCCCCCAGCACCCGCGCCAGCTGTCCCACATGTCAGCACAGAAATCCTGCCACCGCTCAGTCCCACACCCACAGGGTGCGCTCCAATATCTGACATAAAGCCGCCATCTCCTGAAAGAAAATCAAGTAGTTTCAGTATATTTGAACCGAGCTCACATCTTTCTGCAGTGAAACTGCTTTGATGATGCCTGTTCAAATATCTACAAATATTGAGAACTCGCCCACAGACACCGTCCTCGGCTGCCACAGCCTCACAGCCTGCAGAAGCCAAGGTGGGGCACACACACTGCGTGTCACTGCAGAAAGGCACGCTCCAGACATTAGACCCAGGACGGGAGGCCTGGCCCCTGACGCCAGCCCCAGGCCCTGCCCTCTCTGCCCGGCATGGCCCGAGACGCCCATGTGCCTCGCTGCAGGCACGAAGCACGCAGCATCGGGAAGATGGGGAAGGGCAGGAGACGACGCTGGACAGCACAGCCAGGCTCTGTGTCCCTGTCACCTGGAAGAGTGACGGGGTCAGAGGTGAGTGTCTGGGCCCCACCGCTGCTCGAGGCCACGGAAACACATGCTGTGCCTGGCTGCGAAGATCCCTGGGGAAGAGGTCTCCGTGGGGAGCCAGAGCGCAGCGTGCAAAACCACAAAAATGCCGAGAAGAGCTTACGGCTGAGGGTGTGCCACTCCGAGTGGGTGCGCGATGCCAGGTCCCCCAGGCAAAGCCAATAGATGCGGTGTCAGCACTTCTTCATTATAAGATTAACATCACTGAAAGCAAGAAAAAAAAAAAAAAAAAGGCAGACCAGAAATATCACCCCTTAGGCAAATGAGCTGAAAATCCCTTACAGCGACACCCTGCTTTTTCCACTCCCTCCTAAAGCCAGAGGACACCTGGCGGGGCGTTTGGGTGAAGAAACGGAATTCCTGGCGCACAGGGCTTCCTGCGGGCGCAGAACACGGTGACGTCACGGAAACGCGTGCGCCTCCAGGACGGCCCGAGCCCCCGCCCAGGCGAGGACACGCGCCTTCGCTGCGAGTGGAAAAGCACGCGTGTGCCTCTGTGATTGGTGGGTAAGTCCCTGCCGTTTTCTGCCTCGAAGACAAAGTTTTACTTAAATGCACGCTGGGGCCTGGCCAGGCTTCCCACACTTTGGCTCACCTGTGTGCACAGCCAATGTGTAGGTCACAGCCCACCCGTGCTCCCTGGTCACTCGGAAGGAGATGAAAGGATGGCTCCCAAGAAATAAAGAAGCCTGTTTGCATTCCAGGTCAAGGAATCTGCGACCCACGCCTCCCTCTCCAGGGGTGAGAATGAGCAGCCTCATTTGTGCAGCCTTCCCCGCGGCGACGAAGAGCGAGGCTGTGGCAGGCGCGGGGCGCTGGGGACCTTTGTCTTAATTAACAAGCGCGGTGAGCGTCGGGGAGTTGGGCCAAGCCTCATAAATCTGCTGAAAGAATCAAGACTCTGTCAGAGAAGCTTAACTAGAACCAAGCGAGCCCTCCCGAGAATCAGCAGACTCCCCGCTTGTGGCTGACACCCACTCTCCTGTCACTTGTCGGAGCTCCGCGGACAGGGCTGTGCTCATTAACCAGCAACCCTCCTCCCGCCGATGACAAGTTTATCCCCGCCGCGCACAGAGTCCGGGGATGATAAATTTACTCCTGCTGGTACAAATGAAGCTCTCCTCCGGCCAGCCTCCGCGCGGCCGGCGCTCAGGCACTCGGGCTCCGTCCCCAGCGGAGCCGGGTCCTCGAGGCCGGACAGGGCCGCCCTGCCAGGGAGGACGGCTCTCCCATCGCTGGGAGGGAGAGGGCAGGAGAGTGGCCGCCCTGAGGTCAGCGGGCACAATGGCAGCAGAGCACGTGGCCATGGTCACAGCCAGACTCTATCCTAGACCACGGGGGAGTCCTGGGTTCAGCCACCACAGGGCCCGTCCTGTCCCCCAAAGGCCCACGGTACCCCATTTCCTGTGGCCTCCCTCGCTGCACCTGCCTCTGTTGATCCGGCTGAACGTCCTGTCCCAGCCTCCCATCGTGACTCCCGCAGCTGAAAGTTTTCTCCTGGTCTGAGCATGCCACGCCCCAGTGTCCACTCACGCAGACTGTCCCTCCCCCCGGCCAAATGTTTAAGTCACGTTTCCCCAACCATCCTTCTCCCACACAATGGCCAAGACAGCCTCAGGAAGGCTTGAAAAATGCGTTTTTACAATCCATTCAAGTTGCCGTGACAGCTCGAGCAATCCTAGCCCAGACAACTTATACACATGACACCCTCCCCCTTCCCATCAGGGGCCCAGTCTCATCCCACACCCACACTAGGGAGCACCCCTTTGTGCTTTGGCCCAAGTAAGCCCCAACCCACAGACCGCTTCCCTGCACGCTACTTGGACTGCGCTGTTGCACTTGGACACGCCCCCAGCAGTCCCTGCCACCCTCGGGTTTAAACCCACTTCGCCCAACAGGCATTCGGGCTTCGCCTTGGCCAGCCGCCACACGAGCCTCTTATTCCCGGGCTCTGAGCCGCTGCTCATGCTGCACGTGTCATACCTGTCACTGCCATCTACCGCCACAGCCCCGCCTCTCGCCTCTGGGCCCACACAGCTGCCCTCCCTGGAACCCCGCAGGCCTCTCATAGCCACTGGCCACCCGGGACCAGCCCAGCACACTCGCCCGCTCGGCGGAGGGACACGCCAAGCCCGCTGTTCCCACCCCAAGAATGTCATGTGTACAGACACAGGCATTTTATTTTTTATTTATTTATTTTTAAATATATTTTATTGATTTTTTACAGAGAGGAAGAGAGAGGGATAGAGAGTTAGAAACATCGATGACAGAGAATCATCGATCAGCTGCCTCCTGCACACCTCGTATTGGGGATGTGCCCGCAACCAAGGTACATGCCCTTGACTGGAATCGAACCTGGGACCTTTCAGTCCACAGTCCGACGCTCTATCCACTGAGCCAAACCGGGTTCGGCCATATGCAGGTATTTTAATGAGAATTGTATCAGCAGCAATGGATCCTCACTAGTTAAGCATTTTCAGTGTCATTTTTTATTTTTTATTTTTGTCGTTTTCAGTGTTACTTACAAATAAAACTCTTCAGTTTCCATCGGTGATAAATTCTACTGCGTAGCCTTCACTGCTGTCAGTTTTCTCTGGTGCTGAGCATTTCCTCCACGTCTGACTTTCCTCTGTCCAACCATAGCGACAGCAGAGCTCCGGACCCACAGAGGCTGGGCATTGCCAGTGCCCTTGTGATGCCCATGGCTAGGGCCAAGGTGAATCACATAGAATCTTAAGTTTAAAAAAATGTAAACATTTTAATAGGAGTTACGAATTGAAGCGTGATTTGCTCATACAAGTGGCTCAACAGAAACGGGAGGACGGGCTGAGAGCCGGAGCTCTGTGAGTGCCCGAGGCGCTGCCCGCACCCACCGGGGCACACGGCCCCCGGCAGGCGGCCCCACCACGGGCCCTGCTTTGCACCTTCGGAAGCCGGCTCTCTGCTTTGGGGAAGGTCTGTGCTGTGAGTGGGAATCTAAACACTTGCTACTTGGCTGCTAGGTTCTCACCCCTCGCCCTCTCTGAGGCCCACCTCCACGCCTCCCCTGCCCACCACTGGACTCCACTGTGACAGTCCTTGTTGCTCAGAAGACGTGGCACCCAATCGAGCAGCTGATACCTTGAATTTTACGTCCAGTCTAGACCAGTTGGCTCCCAGGCCTAGCCTGCCTTTTCCCCATGTTCCCATTTCTGTGGGACGGTCACCACCAGTCACAGGCCGGCCTCCCCGCATCCCTAAGGCTGCCGACTCTCCCTGCACAATGTCTTAGGGTGCGCCCCTGCCCACGGCACCGGTGCTACTTCCTCTCTGCAGATCCCTTCCAACTTGATGCCCAGCCTCCCTCTCCTGCTTAACCTGATTTTCTCCATGGAAAACCTGGCACTGCCAGGCCGTATGCCTCTCCCCACCTCCCCGCCTTAGCCCCTCTTCCCCTGGGGCAAACCATGCTTTCTGACGGATCCTCACTATCGTTGCTCCAGGCTCAGGCCTCGGCCCACACAATCCTCTCCCTGTCACCGTCCACCCGGTAAGCCCTACCCTCTCCCGGGCCAGCTGCTGCAGCAGTCACCAGCGCAGGCCTAGTCAGATGGACGGGACTCGAAGTCCTCATCCACCACCTCCAGCTGCTGTCCTCAGACCCCTCACATCCTCTCACCGAGCCTCCATCTCCTCCTCAGTCCTCCGGGCAGACTGGGCCCTGGCGTGAGGAGGACTAGAGACTGTCTCGGGGAGCAGATTGGCCCGGCATCAGCACCCCGTCCCGGGCTCCGTTAAGAAGCTTTCTCAGACGTTCCCCGTCACACCGATTTCTTCCTGTCGACATCTCTGTGTGGCTCGCACACCATGGGGTTTTCTTTTCAGATCTTCCTTTAGTGTTTAGCTGCAGATGCTGAGCTGTCTCAGGGGTGAGACTGTGAGCTCCCGAGTGTCTCTTGTCCTACGACCCCGTTTTGCAGAACTGGACTGCAGTGCGTGTGGGCTGGGCCCCGGCCGCTGAGTGTCATGGGCGAGCACCTCCCGCCCTTTCTGCACCAGCAGCAGCCAACCTTCCAGCTCAGGCCAAGCGGAAGCCAGGCTCCCGGCCTCTGGCTGTCCCCTCACCTGGTGTCCATGTGACACGTCCTCCGCCGCCCGCCCTGGACTCTCCGCCGCTCGCCCTGACGGACCCTGAACCCGGAGAGAGGAGCTGGCACCGCAGCGGCTCCCCTCCCGGGCCTATGCGGCCACGCGGCCTGACCCCATTCACCACGACGCACTGACATTTCACTCCTGCTCCCGCCTCCTCCTCAACTTCAGTAGGAAAAAAACACTCAAAATGAAAGCATTGTGGTCTCTGCTCTGTCTTTGTTGCTGATTCAAGGGCTGGCTGCCCGGTGAGAGGGAGGGGTGGGCAGAGCAAGCTCCTGCAGGCCAGAACTCCGCGCTCCCCCACCCCAGCCCTGCCCTGCAGGCTGCTCCTGAGAGACTGAAGCCCAAACCTTGTTCTTGATTCGACATCAGCTGCGATGGCTGCTCGTGGGTGTCCCAGTGCCGCAGGCACGTCCATAGGGGACGCAGAGGCCTGCACCCGAGTCTCCTTCTCCTGGGCTCCCCCTTTGCACCTGGTCTGACCAAAGCCGGGCCACGCACACGGAGACAAGTCCCCCCTCTGGACACGAGCTGCCGGGCTGGGCGTCAGTGTGTACAGCAGTCCCTCCCCGCAGCCCCTGCGAGAGGGACACGGGCTTTGTAACATGGAAAGACATCAAACTCAAGGACATGGCTGCACCCAGAATAGCTTTCCTGGTCACATGTTGATGCAAATGTTGGGGGTGGGGGAGCAAGACACGTATCTTCTCTGTGAAATGTGGCCGGTGTGGCGGGGACAGCGGGCGGGGATGACCTCGAACATGGCACAGGGGCTCAGACATCCGGTCTCAGAATGCTCTCTCACCTCCTCTCCATCCCTGTGGCAGGAGCCTGGGGAACGGGGTTACTGCCCAGGGGCCAAGCTTTAGTGAGCCGCTCTCTGGCATCCCTCCAGCACAGCCTTTCCCAGGGGCATGGGCAGTGCCCCCCTGGAGCCCACACCCTGCTTCTCCAGGTGCCCAGGGCTCATGAGGGGTCACTTCCTGGCACAAATAGCTGGAGCCTCTTCCCTGGGAACGCGCTCCTCCTCCTGGGCTGGGCACACCAGGCCCCAGGGGCCCAGGGCAGCTGCTGCTGGGGCCCAGGCAGACCGTGGGCATTGACACTGGAGGGTACACACAGTGTGTGTGTGTGTGTGTGTGTGTATTGGGGGGGGGGGCGGCAGTGGGAGCAGCAGGTGAGCAGTGAGGCCTGTCCAGCTGCTGTGGGTCCACATCTCCCCGGAGCCTGAGGATTCCAAATTCGAGCCTGGCCTTCTGCACGAGTGAAGACCCATGTGCCCAGGAAAACAGAGTGTTTTCTTCAAACACTTCCCTCCTCGACATAAGTAGGAAAACAACACTCAAAATGAAAGCATCTGTGGTTTCTTGCGCGGTCCTCTCGCCCCTCAGCGTGGGCAGGTGTGCGCCAGAGTGAAGACCGACGCTGACAGGCTGGCCCGGCTCTTCAAGGCCCGGCCCTGCGTGTGGCCCGGGAAAGTGTTGGGTCCGGCGGGAGAACAAGGGCTTTCTCACATGGCTCCGGGAGGATGAGGACCAGCCTCTTCTGAGAGGCAGCCAAATGGGGAGGCCGCCACCTGCCCAGGTCAGCGGGTCTCTCCTGCAGGGATGCGCCAGCTGAGCACCAGGGGCCGGCTGTGTCCTGGGCAGTGCCCTCCCAGGCAAAGGCTTTCCTGGCACCAGGGCAGTGGGTCCCACGTCTTCTTCCTGGGAGCCCCGAAGGTCAGGCTCACCTGTGCCCACGGCCAGGACCCTCTGCTCTTCTGTGGCACAAAGTAGGCCTCTGCGGGGCTGTCCCCAGCCGTCTTCTCTCCTGTGTGTGTGGCAGCAGTGCCCTCAGCTCATCTTGCAGAACTGTCACTCCAGGCTTCCAAAGTCCCCCACCCACCCCTTCTTCGCAACAGGGAGATGTTGAAAGGGCGAGCAACAGGCGGCCTTTGGATTGCAAGAAGAACACTTGCTTTGCTTTCAGAATCAGCAGAGGGGAGCAGGGCCTTGTAGCTTCTTGGCAACTGGCAGTTGTGGGGTTCTGGCCTCCTGCCATCGGGATGTGAGGACAGGCCCTTCATGCCAGGCGAGGGCCCAGGCCCTGCCGCTGCCTGCTCTGCTGCGGCCACAGGCCCGCTCCTCCTCCGGCTACAACATGTGCTGCAGAAGGCTGGCAGGACATGGCATGTGCCACACCCCCGTCTGCAACCACGTCCGGGGCACAGCGGGAGCACAGGGGCGCCCCCTCTCCCCAGACATGCTCCGGTTTCCTGCACTAGGACTTTCGGCCGAGTACCGGGACTTCGGCACCCCACAGGCTCGCCTCCCCCACGATGGGAGGGGCCCTGCCTCCCCAGTGTAGACCCCCCTTTTAATCCCCCACTACCACCTCCTTGCAGATCCTCGTCCTCTTTCTTGCTGGTCACACCTGGTCTCCCCCCTCCACCCACCCACCCAGGGCCTCTTTCTCCAAGGCATCGTGGCCCCGGGCCGGGAGAAGTCCCTCACGGAGCCTGTGCGTCAAGTCGCTCTCCAGCCCCGTCCTTGGCGGCTTCCTACTGTCCGCCCCGCAAAGGCCATGCGCTGTGATGAAGCGTTCTTCACACCCACCACCCTCCCAGCCCACTGTCCCAGTGTTCACCCCCCAAACACTTCCGCTCTGGTGGAGCAGGGGCTTGGCTGTGCCTGGATGAGTCCTTCACTTTGTCACCTTCTCCCGTGTTCACCCCGGAGTCCCTCTGACAAGGCACTGCGCATTTCCCCCTTTGGGATCCTAGTCACACTTCAAGGCCCAATCCCAAGAGACCTTCCAAAAGCCACCTCAGAGTCCTGTGACTCTGGCTCCCGCAGCTCTCCCGGGCTCATTACATCTTACTCCCCACCGCTGCGCTGAAAAGCATCCCGAGTCATCCTAGCCCAAAGCCTTGCAAATAAGAGGCACTGAAAACTTTATCAGCAAATAAATATCCTTCCCCACTCCTCTGACATGTGTAAGGACCCTGCCGGGGGGGAGGGGCGGTATGGACGAGCAGGGACAGCCTCTCCAGGCAGGCAAAGGGCCAGTTTGGCCAGGCCCTGGGATGGAGCAGCACAGGGTCTCACTGACATGTTGGAAACCTTGGTCCTCATCTGAGCCCGGGAGAGAGATGCGGAGGACTGGCCGCCAAGTTCCAGATGTGAGCAGCTCTGCAGCGGCGGTGGGGGCAGCTGCGGGAGGGGCCAAGCCCTGTCAGCAGCGTCTGGGCCCGGAGGACAGTGGCTTCCCTCTCTCCAAGCGTGAGCATCACACGGCGTCTCCTCTTCCTCCTGGGGTCTTTCCTGCAGAGCTGCTGGGAAGGGAGCCGCCTGCCTGCGGTCCTTGGCTCCCGTCAGGCATGACTGCATGAGGCTCACCCACAGGTGGCGTCCGGTGGCCAACGTGGCCATTCCCTCGGCAGAGCTGAGGGCGCAGCTCCCTGGGCCTCCTCTCCGGACCGATGGTCTTAAGCGTGCACAGAGGCTGCTGTCCTCAGATGACGGGATACCCCCACCCCCCTCATTCCACGTGGCCCAGTGCACCAGGTGCCACTCGAGAGAGAAATTCTGAGTGAATTTTTGGGCAAAAAAAAAAAAAAAAAGTAGATCACAATAAATAGCTTCATCGTTCTCTAATTACATAGACATGAAGTGAAATTTCCCACCAAAATGTCAGTATCCACCCCTCGTTGCACCAGACCCAGGTGCCGAGCGCCAGGGAAGGAAGGCAAACGCCGGTGAGACGTCGGTTTGCGTTACCTCGGGGTCACTTCCCCTCTCCCCGCCGGGATTTCAGCGTATCTCACCCCGGGCCGCACCATCACCCCACAGAGGCCCAAATGCTTCTTTTTTCCTCTGCTCTTCTCACATTTCTGAGTAAAAGCCATCATTTTCAAGTTAATAGAGCATTATGTTTTCTCTGCAAATAAAATCCCATAACTCATAAGCAGAGGGAGAGGCAACTTCAGCACAGGAGACACGGGGCTATTTTTCCTCCTGACATTTGGGATCTACGCTGGGTTAAAAATGATGTTTTTATCTCCGGTGATTTATCAAACTGCAGATTTCATAAAAGATTAACAGATGCACCGAAGAAAGAATACATCATCTTAATGCTTCATTTTGACACTGTGGGTATCTAAAAAGCATGTGTATCAAAGATCTCCCCTCCAAAAACCCCATAGTCGCTGTGATTTACACATTTAATTCTTGTTTTTAAAACACACCCCAAGTGAGGACATGCCAGGAGGCACCTTCAAGACAATGGTCACCCTTGAAACATGCAGATTATTTATAGACAAAACACTCAAAGAACTGAAAGAAAATCTGGTCACCAACAGGCAGTTGCTTCTTCTATGTTTTTCTGTAGCCCATTTTGGCTTTTGTGTGGGTGGCTCATGTGAACTCAAAGGTTATTTGCTCTGTGTTTTGTGAGACTAGAACATGTTGTCCTTTAGAACCTAAATTTAAGTGAACGTGTACTGCAGATACGCTTCACTCTAGGGCATGAGCCACGGGACCCAGTTTTTCAAGTAAAATCCTACCTGGAACTGCTGTGATAGAGAAGAGTTCCCAGGCTCCTACTTTCATCAGCTTAGAAGTCTACTCTCAATAGAAAAGTCACAGTGTGAGTTGCACAGCACAAACAGCCCCTTCCTTGTTTGTGTGTTAGCTCTGCCTGCCGACTGAGTGCTGACCAGCCTTGTTTTGAAACGTCCTAGGCCCCAGGCTGTGGGGTCAGCATGGATGCACATTGGACCTCCGTGGCACATCACACAAGGCGCAAAGGAGCAAACCTGCCTCACAAGCAAGGAGGGCTCAGGTTTTCGCCTCCATGGCAGTGCTGAGCTCCCAGGTCAGGTCTGACAAGCACGGAGGGGCCCCGCCAAGGGGGCAGAGGACAGCCATCTGTTGGGATCCTCCTGGTGCTGTGTGACCCTGGGTAACTTACTTAACCTCTCTGTGCCTCAGCTTTCTCAGGTGAGCCCTGGGTAGCTGGTGTCCTTTACTCGCTGGTTTTGTGGGAAGCAGGCAGTGCTCGGCCATCACATTTTGCCCAGGCCGTGTGTTAGCTCTCCCATGGTGCTAAGGCCCTAGGGCTCCCACACGTGTTTGTGTGTTTTGTTTTGTTTTTTTCATTTAATCCTCACTGAAAGCTCATGAGATAGAAAAAATAAGAGGCATTATTCCGAGTCAAACACAGTAAGAGTCCTGAAAGGCAGTCAGGCCAGCTTTAACACAGGCAGGCGTGTGCTCAGTAAATATATACCGGGAGAACCTCAGGAAGTTTGAGAATGCTGGAATGCCCACTCCTCTGTGCGCATCTGCAGGAAGACAGCCTGGGAGTGGGTGGACAGGCCTCCTCCACGCCCGGGGCCTGAAAAGCCTGCTGAGCACAGAGGCGGGGTCCGCCGGGCCTGGGTGAGCCCAGCACCACACTAAGTGCATGGGGACCCAGCATCTGTGGCTTCCCCCCCTGTGCCTCGGTTCCCTCCTCGGGCTTTGAGAGGTCTCAGAGAAAGAAAGACAAGAGTCCCTTGGTGCCGAAACAGGTTTGGCTCAATGAATAGAACTTCGGCCTTTGGACTGAAAGGTCCCGGGTTCGATTCCAGTCAAGGGCATGTTGTTGCCGGCACAGTAGGGGGCCTCGAAGAAGCTGGTCAGCAGGATTCTTGGACCCCCAGACACCCTAGCCTGCTTCTGCCACCACAGATTCCAGGGGAGCCAGACAGAGAAAGGTCAGCCACAGGGACAGCTCCTTGGGCCCTAGACCACCGACTCCGGGTGCTGGGACTGTCCCCTGCAGAGGTGCCCACGGGAAGGGACAGCAATAGGTCGTCACAGCCAACGCCCTCCCTCCCTCCCACCTGCCAGAGCTCCACTTCTAGCAGGAAAAGCACAGAACCTGTTATTCAAAGAGCAAGGTGTGTGACCTGTGACCTCTGCTCCACCTGAGGTCAGGTTCACCCTTCCAGCTGGAAGGGAAGCTTCTGCGGCTGAATGGAGGACAAGAACAGAAACTCACACGCAACTTCTGGAGGAAGCTGGCATTCTATTTTTCTGAGCTCAAAGAATGTAATGCACATTCAAGGTGATGGTAAGTACCCTGTATGATAAAGATGTGATATGCTAAGTGTCCAACCAATCAGTTGACAGTTCAATGGCCACTTGACCAGTCCCTATGACATGCACTGACCACCAAGGGGCAGATGATCCCACAGGTAGGTTAGCTTGCTGCTAGGGTCTGGCCAATCGGGACTGGGCGAGAGCTAGACATGCCCTGGAGCCCTCCCGGGGTCCTTCCCTGGCCGGCTCGTCCCCATTGGCCCCAATCATCAGCCAGGCCGAGGGACCTCACCTGAGCACGAATTAGTGCACCGGGCCTCTAGCATTTCCATAATTTCCCAGAAGGTGGATGTGGAACTGAAACCTAGCAGGGTGAGTGTGGTTTGCATAAAGAACACAGGGTCCCATTAGCCATGGGGAGGAAGGTGCTGATCCCCGAAGAACACTGGCACAAGCCCTCACGGAGCAAGTGCAGAGACGATGCTTTAATAACACACGCCATCACAGTTTTATTAACAAAGAAAGTCCTGTTTGGAAATAAAACATCCCTGAGAGGAAATTAATCCTCCAAGAGGCAGAAACCCACGCAATTTATGTATCCTAATTATAATTACAACTTGCTCTTAACTCAAACATTCTAAGTTATTAGTCTCTTTACTAAGAACCAAAAAAGGGACTTCCTGCAGCATAATGAGCACTAGTCACAGCTTCAAGAAGGAAAAAAAGAAACCAAGAGACAGTTCGGCACGGAGCTGGAGGATGGTAGATGTAATTTATTTAATAAAAGTGCTTAGCTGAGGAATTGGTACACCCTTAGGGGTTCAGACAGCTCCACGCTTCAGAACTGCTATTTCTAGGGCAAGATAAAAATGTGGATCATAGGAAAATAACAATTTATCATTGTAATGGTCACATCCCACTTCAGAAACCACTAGAGACTGCTTAACATTTTTATTTCAAACACGGTTTTCCCAGTCCTCAGGTGACACACGAACACTGATGCCAGAGGCTTTTCCCCATTTGTTCCTAATAAAAGCGGCTGGGTCCCGAGCTCATTTTCATCTGGGGTGACGTAAAGGTCTGCGCATTCACAGACGGAGCCTTCCCTCCCTCCTGCGCGCTCCTTCTAGCCTCTCCAGGGGCAACATCAGGCGGTCACCGAGGATGGGGGCTCCTCTGCTTCTCCTCCCTGCCTCCCCACCCCCGACACCTCCCAGGCCTCCGCCGAGGGTCCGGGGCTATTGAAATGCAAAGACATGCTGCCCCCTTCTCCACGGGGACCGCGTGCTCCGTGCGCCTACCTGGGGAACGCATTCTGCACCTGACAGGCCTCCTCGTTATCGATGGATTTCTCTTTAGAACGTTCCCACGATCTGCAAATGTTGCCATCGAACTGATGCTTATTATTTTTCTCCCGTTACTTTATACAGCCAGAGCCTCTTTATTTGGCACTAAACTTGAGGACAATTTCCTGAAGACATTGTTGGTTACTAACCAATAAAAGGTCTGGGTTTCTTCTGTGCTGTGGCAACATCAGATCCTCCATGCTTCTTCCTGGGGTTGAGGCTTCACCCACTGGAACCTGACCTGTTTACCATTTCTCTTTTTCTTCCTCTTAAGGAGCAGGGATCTAGCGGTTCTGGGTTGGCTATGGATACGAAGGCTTTTGGAGAGTAGTGGTTGACAGTAACAAAACGTTTTCACCGAACACCAAGTATGGGGCAGGTGCTTTCAAGTCTCTCCTCAGGGGCCTACAGAGTGAATCTCACAGCATCTGTGTTTTGTAAATAAAGGTGATTGAAGGTCAGAGAGGTTAATGAGCCGACCTGTAGTCACAGAGTGGGGGTTAGGACAGGGGAGGCTTCTGAATTCAGACAGCCTGACGGGGGATGACCCTCCACCCGCACCCCGAGCTTTCCCATGCTCTCAACCACGGGGCGTGGGGCGCAGGGGGCAACGGTCAGTGTTTCTACGGCAAAGGCATGAGTTCCTGATTCTACGAGGCCTCTTCAGATTTGTTCCCTCTCTGAATGTCTGCGAGCCTTTCACCCAGCGTCCACATGGCCCATCCGTGTCTCCTGGGAAGCGTCAGAGCCGTGGCCAGTTCCCAGAGGGAGGAGCCCAGACGCCGGGACCATGGCCAGAGAGTGGAGCCTCCACAGTCCCCACGGAGTGGACGAGAGGCTGTCGCCTGGAGTGCTGCTTCATATCCCAGTGTCGGCCTGACCTATCAATCCGAAAACATGACCCACCAGCGGGACAGGGGGCTTACAGGTGCCCAGGGGCGAGGTTGGTGCTGAGCACTGGGGCAGCCCAGGAAGCAGACACCCTGTGGGCTCCGGGATGAGGCCTCCAGGCTGGCGTGGACACTCAGACCCCCGCTGAGAAGTGTGCGGACAGTCCAACCTCCGAGCCCATCAGAGGAGAACTCCCTGAGAGGCTGGAGCGGGTACACATGATTCGGCAGCTGGGTTTTGATTTGTGCTGAGAACTCGGGCTTTCTGGTTTCTGCACCTGAGCTTGATTAAGGTGAGTCAGTTCCCCCATGCCTCATTTATTGTGGGCTGAAGACAAATTGAAATTTCTGGATCTGCAAACGAGAGCACCTCATCCTGCTCCTGAATAACCTGTAGGGAAGGACCCTGGCTCCCTCAGCCCCTCCCCTGGCCCCGTGGAGCAGGAGGTGGAGGGCCATCAGAATCGGAGATGCTATGAGGCATCACCAGGTTTGTCCCTATAGAAAGGTGGGTCCCGGAGGTGGTGTGCCTGATGGCTCCATCCGGTGAGGCCCCTGTGCCCGTGGCAGTCACCTGCACACTGCTCTCCAGTCCTTCCCCTGACCCTGCAGGCTGAGCTCACCAAGGTCTCTGGGCTGGACTGTCTGTGCCCACACTGCTCACTGCAGTCGCCTGGTCAGCTCCTAGAGGGTCCTGGCAGTCCCACTGCGATGAAGGACATGGCACTTTCCCTTCCGGAGCTGCTGGCCGGGAGGTCACTGGCCCGACTCCTAACAGAAACCATGGTGGACTCCACCCCCGAGACAGTGCCCAGGGAGGCGGACTGGAGCCAGGCCCTGGAGCTGTGGTGACCACGCTGTCCCTGCTGTCCTGTGTCAGCAGTGAGGCTGGCTGATGGGGAGCCCCACACGGCAACCACACAGGGCCTCTTTGCTGCTCCCCACGGGGACGGGCATGATGGCGGATCAACTAATGGTCCTTGAAGTTAAACCACAATTCCAGGAATAATTGGGCATATCTTCATGGGTCTTACTTTGCTTTCAATGTGTCCTTTTATTTTATGTGATTTTGCCCTTTTGAGGTCAGAATACACATTCAGGGCTTCTCGCCCTCAGCACGACAGATGTTTGGGGCAGGACCATGCTTGTTGTGGGGCTGTTTGTGCTGTAGACGCCCCTGCCCCTACCGACTAGCAACCGCTGCTCAGCGCGACAACCCAATGTGTCCCCAACAACCCTGCAGGTCCCCTGGAGGGCACCCGCCTCTGGGTGAGGCCACGGCTCTCAGAGGCTGACCCAGGCCTGCGGCTTAAGGAGTTGGCGCTGGTATCCGACATCCTCTAGGCAGTGGTCCCGGGAAGAGGCCCTCCCTTTATCTGTACGCAGCTCCCCTTGGTTTACTTGGGAACGGCCGTCACCGCTGGGCAGAGGGCCACTGCTGCGGATCCGCCGTCTGCCAGCTGACTCCTGCCAGGCTGCTGGCGGCCATGGGTGTTCAGGGCACTGCTCCTGGGGTTCAGTGTGGGGGTGAGTTACTGGGGGACCCCACATTCAATAGGAGCTCAGACTGGTGCAGAGATTGTCTTTTCCCAAAGTCTCCTAACCTCTGAGACCGTCAATCATGCATAGGCAACAGGCCGCTGACCTCTGTGGACCTGCACCAGAGACGGGCAGGCGATGTGGTGCAGACGTGCGTTCCAGGCCCCAAAGACATCCTCTTCCTGGCCACCACCTGTCCGGTTGACAGAAGAAAAAGAAACACTGGCGATAGTCTGAGGGCACGCACTTAGCAGCAAGGCATGTACACACTTCAACACGCCCTTCCGTGTGGGCCTATGGCAGGGCCGGCCTTGGTGACCCACAGAAGCTCTTTATTAGGTGAGGAGATGCCACAAGTGTTTGTGCCCAGTTCACATGAATTCCTCACACATATCAATATGGCCACCACCGGGCGCCAATTCCAGACATGAAACAGGCAAAGACCAATCTGAAGAGAGAGCACATACAGGCAGAAAGTGAGATTGTTTAATTGGCCTCTCACTGCCTGAAGAGTCCTAATACCAGAACGAGCTACTTACATCTAATCAGCTGCCTGGGCCCATGTGCTCAGGGTTGGAGTTGGGCCTGCACATCAGTGTCACAGGTTCAATTCCCGGTCAAGGGCATGTACCTGGGTTGCAGGTTCCATCCCCAGCTCCTGTCGGGGTGAGTGCAGGAAGCAAAGGATCTATGTGTTTCTCACATTGATGTTTCTCTCTCTCTCCCTCCTCTCCCTTTTATTCTCTCTAAAAATCAAGAGGAAAAATACCCTCCAGTGAGGATTAACCTAAGAAAAAATCTAATCAGCAACAAAACCAACGCACCATGTGTCTCTCCCTCCTTCCTTCCACCGTAGTGAGGGGTGCCAGTTGTTTTCAAATCGTCTCCTCACCGCCTGCCACCATCCAGAGCTGGCACTGGTATTGGCCTGTTTGACAGGCACCAGAAATTAGCCCTAAACATGGAAACCAACTTATGGCACAGTTAGTTTACATGTTCATCTTGTGGGTCCACTCTGTGTGAGGTGGTCTTTCAGTCGCTCTAACAAAGGAAGGTATTGTGGGGTTTTCTTTGTTTGTTTTTGGTTTTTGTTTTGCTTTGTTTGGTTTTTAGTTGGAGAGAGATGAGAAAACATAACTGGAATAAAGTAAGAATGGAGAGAATACTGGAGCAAGAGAAAGATGCCGAATCACGGAGCTGACAGTTAGCTGTGCAGGTGGAGTGAAAGGCAGATTCTTATCTGACCAGAGTTAAATTTGGCACTCCTGACTTTTCTGGGTTTCTTCTTGCCTTTCTTTGTTTCAAAACCTAACAGTTTGCTATTTAAACTTTTAGAAATTCTTTTTTTTTTGCAAAGAAAGAATATTCAAATAGAAGGTCAGGCTGTATCTGCTCCCCACTTGTTGTGGGCTCAGCCCGAGCCACGAATGGAGGGCCCGCTGCCCCCCACAGCTCCCAGGTCCCACGGGGGCCTGAGCACCCCTCCTGTGACAGAGCTTTGTGCCCTTGGAAAGCAGCGCTGCTGAGAGCCGGCCCATCTATAATTCAGCAGCCACCTGGGGCGGCTGGCACAGCTTGGAGGAGTAGGTCACGTGTGCCTCAGACTCCCCACCAACTGGGGCATCTGAGGACACGAGGGAGAGAATGTCTGACTCCCTGAATCACGTATCTCTCTGCACCAGAGTCACGGTTACAACCGACAAGGCTGGAGATTTGCAACTCACCAGGAACAGTTCACAGGACATCTCCAGCAGAGGCGAGGACAAGAGCTGGCAAACACTTCGGGCCCCAAACTCTGCCAGCTCACTGCTGAGGAGAAGGCTGGGCAACCCATGTCAAAGTCAGCAGACAGACTGCCTACACCTGCCCTGGCTGCCCCACCACTGCATGGGGAGAGGGGAGGGACACAATTTTGTGCAGATGTGTCCAAACAGAATTGAGGCCACTTCTAAGTAGTTTTAAATTCCGTGTGCAGAGTGGGTCTTTCTCTGGCCTGACCTAGAGGAAAGCTGGCAGAGACGGGACAGAATGGAACTGACCTGAGATGGACTAAGGGGGAGGGAGGTGCACTTTGCAGAGGGCCCTTTGCAAAGTCTGCTGTGACTGCACCCCTCAGAGAGAACGAGAAAAAAAAAAAAGCAAGTCCAAGAGGAGGGGAAGAGCCTGCCGGCCAGCTTCCCACCACATGTCAGCACCACAAGCCGCTGTGGGAAGCACTCTACAGCTCAGTGTCCTCTCCCCACCTACCCAAATAGCAGGCTGGCATGACTCCCCTGCCCAAAGAATGACAGTCAGGAACTCAATCATGTTAACAAGAAGGCAGCTTTGCTAGGGCAGATGCCCAGGAGAGCGACAGGCTGAGAAGTCTTTATTCATTTTTATTTTTTTAAATAATTATTTATTTTTCAACTAAAGTTGACACACAATATTATATTAGTTTCAGGTTTCCAATACAGTGATTAGACATTTATGTAACTTATGAATTGATTGTATCAGTAAGTCTAGTACCCACCTGATGCCATACATAGTTATTATAATATTATTGATTATACTAGAGGCCCAGTGCACAAAATTCATGCACTGGGAAGGGTAATGCTGTATCCTTCAGTCCAGCCTGGTCACCCCTAAATGCTCTCCCTTGCAGGCCTAGTCCCTCCCAACTGCCCTCTCCTGCTGGCCATCTTGTGGCGACCATCTTGTGTCCACATGGGGGTGGCCATCTTTGACCATATGGAGGCAGCCATCTTGTGTATTGGAGTGATGGTCAGTTTGCATATTGCCTCTTTATTAGATAGGATTCCCTCTGCTGTACTTTGCATCCCTGTGACTATTCTGTAACTACCAATCTGTACTTCTAAATCCCTTCCCCTTTTACACCCATCCTTCCACCCACTTCTCATCTGGCAATTAGCAAAATGTTCTCTGTATCTCTGCATTTGTTTCTGCCTAATTTGTTTGTTTGTTTATTTTGTTTCTAAGATTCCACATATAAGTGAAATCATATGGTACTTGTCTTTCTCTGTCTAACTTACTTCACTCAGCACAATATGTTCTAGGTCTATCCATTCAATGGCAAGATTTCATTCCTTTTTTTATGGCTGAGTAACATCCTGTTGTCTATATGTCCCACTTCTTCTTTATCCCTTCATCTACTGATGGGCACTTGGGTTGCTTCCATGTATTGGCTATTGTAAATAACGCTGCAGTGAACACATGGATTCGTCAGTTTTGTTGTTTTCTTTAGATAAATACACAGAAGTAAAGTTGCCGGGTCCTTCCTTTGTCATTTGTTATTTAGCCCTTGTTTTAAAGTCTATTTTGAGTGGCATAATATTGCTACCCAGGTTTTGTTTTTCATTTCAATTTTCATAAAATACCTGTTTCCATCCCTTTACCTTTAGTCTGAAGTGAGTCTCTTGTGGGCATCGTAAATAAAGGTATTGTTTTCTTATACATTCAGTCACTCTAGGTCTTTTTATCAGAGTATTTAGTCCATTTACATTTACAGTAATTGTTAATATATAGTTATTGTAATTTTATTGCTCCTATTTTCTATCTTTTTTCTGCTACTTCTTAAAGAAATTCCTTTAACATTTTTTGTAATACAAGTTTGGTGGTAATGAACTATATATTTTAGTTTGTTCTGTCTGGGAAGCTCTTTATTTGTCCTTCAATTCTAAATGATAGCTTTGCTGGGTAGAGTAATCTTGATGGTAGATCCTTGCTTTTCATCCCTGAATATTTCATGCCAATCCTTTCTGGCCTGAAAAGTTTCTGTTAAGAAATCACCTGACAGTTTTATGGGAGCACCCTTTTAGGTAACTGTCTCTTTTACTGCTTTTAAGATTCTCTCTTTGCCTTTAAATGTTTGCATTTTAGCCGGGACCGGTTTGGCTCAATGGATAGAGCGTCGGCTTGGGGACTGAAGGGTCCCAGGTTCGATTCCGGTCAAGGGCATGTACCTTGGTTGCGGGCATATCCCCAGTGGGGGGTGTGCAAGAGGCAGCTGATCGATGACTCTCTCTCATCGATGTTTCTAACTCTGTATCTCTCTCCCTTCCTCTCTGTATAAAATCAATAAAAATATATTTAAAAATAAAATAAAATAAAATAAAAAAATAAATGTTTGCATTTTAATTATTATGCATCTTGGTGTGGGCATCATTGTTTGGGACTCTCTGCACTTCCTGGGATTGTATGCCTATTTCCTGCATTTGGTTAGAAAAGTTTTTCATCATTATTTCTTCAAGTAGGTTTTCAATTCTTTGCTCACTCTCTTCTCCTGTGATGCAAATATTGGTGTGATTGATGTCATCCCAGAGGTGCCTTAAGCTATCCTCATTTTTAAAAAATTATTATTTTTTGTTGTTGTTGATCTGATTGAGTTTTTCTCTGCTATCCTATCTTCTAATTTCATTCTCAGCTTCATCTAATTTGTTGGTTCCCTATAATGTATTCTTCATTTCTGACTGTTTTTTCATGTTGTATAGCTTCATTTTTATGTTTCCTATCTCTTTGTTGAATTCCACACTAAATTCATCTATTCTTCCCCTAAGTTCATTGAGTATACTTATAACCACTGTTTTGAATTCTGCACCTTGTTCATTGTTCATCTCCATTTTGTTTAGCTCTTTTCCTGGTGTTTTGTTCTGTTCTTTCATTTAGGATGTTACTTTGTCTCTTAATTTTGGCTCCTCCCTGGGTTTGTTTCTATGTATTAGGAGAGAGTGCCTGGGAAAGGCCCCTGAGCTGACTGTCACCTGAATACAGCAGTGCCCAGCAGTGCCTTACCCTGGAAACATGCCTTGCCAGAGGCAGGTGTGTTGTCAGCCAACCCTCCCACCTTACAAAACCTTAATGCAAGGTTTCTGGAGAGATGACTTTTCAATGCCATGGTTGTTCTTTACTTCAAGTCATAAACCTGCTACTGAATTGGCTGTATGCAAACTAAATTCTTTTAAAGTGCTTCAGACATCAGGCCCTATTTTAAGCCCTTTGTTGCATTTACTCATTTAGTCTTCAGAGGTCCTGGAGGGTAGTAGGTATTATTGATCTTTCTGATATCTTCATTTTGCAGGTGGAAAACTGTGGCACAGAAAGGTTGAGGGACCTGCCCAAGGTTGCAGAACTGGATTCAGACTAGGTGCTGAGATTTCTGAGCCTGTGTTCCTAATCATAGGCTATACTGCCTCCTGATGGACTAACAAGGGGTTAGTTCCCTGGCAATATCTGTGCCTCCCAAATACACAGTACATAAGGATGCACTGTCACACATGGTCACATTTACTGTGAGCCACACCCCACACTCACAGCCTGTAATGAAAATAAATACTTATTTCCTAATAAATCATCACACAGCAAAGACAGAGCTTTGGTAACCCCTGCTGACATCCCCTTTGGTAGGTGCTCAAATATTCTTTTCTAGAAAAACCCAAATGACTTTGGGCAGCAATATAGCCAAATAATTACCTCTGTATAGAAGATGCATAGGATTGATAGTGAGGTACACCTAAATACTCGGGTGTAAATATTTAATAATAAAAGACTACATGCTTCCCCGCTATGATTGGGGAAAAGAACAGGAGGCCTGTTACCACCACTGCCATTCAACATTGTATTATAGGTCCAGGCAGGGCAATAAGGGAAGAAAAAGAAATTAAAGGTGAAGAAGTTGGAAAGGAATAAGTAAAGCTATCTCCATGCAAAAAGACATACTTTTCTTTGCAGAAAAACCTAAGGAATAACCACTAAAGCATCTAGAAATAATACACAACTTAAGCAGTCACAAGATACAAGATTTTGATAAAAATCAGTTGTATTTTTTATATTCTAGCAATGAACAACTGAAATTTAAAAGAAAAATGCCATTGCAATAGGATCAAGAACATGACATACTTACAGATACATTTTACAAGATAGTGCAATATCTGTACATGAGAACTGCACTGCACGGCCGAGGGGATCTGTGTCCATAGGACAGGAAGGTCTATATCGCTAAGACGTCACTTCTCATGTTGAGCTATGGATTCAACACAATGCCAATCAAAGTCCCAGCAGAATCCCGACTGGCGTGGCTCAGCAGTTGAGTGTCCACCCAAGAACTGAGAGGTCATCAGTTCAAGTCCCAGTCGGGTGTGTGTGTGTGTGGGGGGGGGGGGGGGCGGGAGAGGGGTGTTCCTCTTTTATCAATGTTTCTGTCTCTCTATCCCTTTCTCTTCCTCTCTCTCTCTAAAAATAAATAAAAAACAATTTAAAAATACTTTTTAAAATCTCAGCAGCCTTTTAAAAAAAAACTTTTTAAAACAAGTTTATATTAAATATTAAAGAAATACACAAAACCTAAAATTGTCAAAACGATTTTGAGAAAATTAGAGGATTCACACTCGTATCAAGACTTACTATAAAGCCTTCGTAAACACAGCTATATTGTACTGAGATAAGGATAAAAATAGAGATGAATGAAAAAAAATGTATAGCGTTCAGAAATAAAGCTACACAGGATTGCTCAACTGATTTCCAATCAAGGTACCAAGGTAACTAAATGGGCAAAAAAAGCCAATACAGTCTTTTTAACAGTCACACTCAGGGCCCTTGGTCTCCCACGCCTGCCCCCTCCCCTGGCTCCACTGCCCCAGCACCCCTTCCCTCAGATGGAGGCAGGGGGCAGCACCCCAGGGCGAGGGAGGGAATAGCCCCTGTCGGGGAGTGAGCCCCGGATGCACAGCTGGAGCCCCTTGAGAGGCACAGGAACAATGAGGGACGTGAGGTGTGAAGGGGCGCAGTCGCGAGCACTTGCTGAGCACCCCGTGCCCCTGCCTAGGGCAGACCCTCTGGCTTTTCAGCGAGTCTCCGGAAAGTCCTGGACAGTCCCTCCCTCACACACGAACACCGACGTCTGGCTCCAGTGAGTGTGGTGTGCTGGGCGGGGAGGGGGTGGGGGGGAGTGGGGGGGAGTGTCCTGCGGCCTCAGAGTCCCCATCCCCGAGAGCATGGACAGCACCCTGTGCCCAGGCACGCCGCGCGGCACGGGTTCCCAGCACACGTGCTTTCAGACACACACACATGCACACGCCAGGCTGCCTCTGCCCTGATCTATTGATATGTCCAGGCCCAGCACACCAGGCCTCCCGCGTCAGACACTGGTGTGTGCAGTGCTCTCCGCCGGCCTCCGGTTCCTCTGGTTTCAGGAAGTGCCCGCCCAGCTTCCCGCCCTTGTGTCCTCTAGGCTCGCACTGGCGGCACGTCCCTCCACGGAATCGCCTGCCACTGCAGGGTGAGTGCTGCTCCGGCCGGACAGAACAGGGCCCAGCCCGGCCCAGCACAGCGGTCAGGCCTAAGACCACAGGAAGGAGCCCCTCACCCAGATGGGGTGCCAGTGGGCATGGGTGCAAAGAGGGAGCGGAGGAGAAACTGGATTCAGAGCAGAGAGAGACAGCAAGAGGGAACTGAGCAGAGAGCTGCGGGGTCTGCCAGACTTGCTTCTGCATCTCTTCTCTCACGCGCACTGTCCTCCACACTCAGGCCTGGGCTGGCAGTGTGAACAGACCCCAGGACGAGTGGAGTCCGTTCCGGCCAAGACCTGACTGTTTCTGTCACACACACAAGCGCTGCAGGAGTGGGGGCCACACGTTTGATCTCACCTGTTCCTGAGTCTCTTCCCCTCCACGAGGCTTAACCGAAACTGTCAGAACATGAACTAGATAGGGTCTTGGCAAAGGGCTCCTCTAATCGACTCTATTACTTCCTAATTTCTCCTCCTTTCCCTCTTCCCTGCCAGGCGAAGAGTCTGCTTCTCATTAGCAGCCTTTCAGAATGGAAAGCGATCCTGGGTGCCTCGCGTCTCTGGTCATTTAGCGTGCATTTGAACTCCACGCTCCTTCAATCGCTCTTGATGACTTTTGACAACAGATATGTAAATAAACAGATGCTTGATAGCTTCTCCCTTTCTGAACAGCCTCCTGGGTTGAAAAGCCCCTCCCACACTTCCGGTTCTGGTGGAGAGAGGAGCGGAGGGGGGACGGAGGCCTTGAATAGATTTCACAGGCACCAGCGCGCCCCTGGAACGCGGTCAGCTGGCGCGATCCTGTTTCAACAACACGGTCCTCGCGTTCAGCCGAAGACGACGCGATGGAACCTGACTGCCCCAGCGGCGGCTGACAGCGTACATAAGGCAGGATGGTGAGCATTTAATACGTGAAAGGAACGAGGCCTCGAGATCTGTTTCCTGAATCTCCGCGGCAGCTCACCTGGTGCTCAGCCCACGAGACGCTGCAGGAGGCATTGCAGGGGCTGAGTGGAAGGCAGTGGGCACGGGGTTCAGGCTGAATCAGCAAACGGGGGATTGGGGTGCAAAGCAAGGAGCATACTGCAGTTTGAACCTCCCCAGGGCTCTGTGTCCGCCGAGGGTGTCCTGTCTTCCCAGGGCGCGAGCTGGAGCGCGGGGACATCCACGACTCCACCTTCAGCGTTCTTCGCATCACACTGTCCCAGTGTCACCAAATGCCCCCTCTGGCTCAGGGCCCACCCCGCAGCTCAGGCTGCATCCTAACTCTTCCTCGGGGGTTGGAACTGTGGCCTCCCAAAGGGTCACCCTTTCAGCGCTGACTCCAGGATGATCTTTCTGACACCAAGGTGGGCAGGCCATGCCCCATCACCTGCAGGGAAGGCGGAAGGTTCTCAGCCCTGTGCACGGGGTGCACCAGGCTCAGTGAGGACCCAGGGGCTGCCCCAGTCAGCCTCTTCCCAGCCTTTCTAGCCAGGACTGGGATGCTCACTGGCTTGCTGCTCAGGCCTCACTCACATCCATGCCTTGCTTCACAGCCCTGCCCGCTCTGCCTGGGATGAGTGGAGAGGCACACTCTGCTGTTCACATGCAGGCTCAGTTCACACTCCGCTGTATGTGCCACCCGCCTGTCTACAGAATGGGAGGCCCTCCCAGCGCTCAGAGCCTCTCACTGCACCTCCCACTGCACCTCCTCACTGCCACCCACCCCTCCCGCCCAGCCTCCCAGCCAGACGTTCGTGCCCAGCCAATTGTGTCATTGGGAGCAACATCTTTCAAAAGAGGAACTACTTAAATAAAAATGGTTACAGGACATCTTTTTGTTTGTTTATTTGAATATTTATCCAAAGCTCCAACAAAGCATTTTCATTTGATTGTCACTGGGAGGCTAATAGTTTTGGCTAATCTTTGAGGGATTCTAATACAGCCCATGATTAGAACATGAGACACTCTCTGTGTGAGCTCTGTGTGCTCAGGGAGAGGAGCTGCGATGCTTGGGAGAAGCAGTGACTTACAGGGGATTAACAAATTACAACAGAACAGCCTATTCAAACAGCATGCGGTGCCAGCTCTGGGGAGCAGGGAAGGAAGGGGGCGGGCCCCCAGGAGCTGCTGCATGAAGTCTAGGTCGATAAGTGTCTAGCCCAGTACCACGCCATCATGCTGGCAGGGGGGTGGGACTTAGCGCTGCCTCAGTGGAGAGGCCCAGCAGGGAGTGTGGGCCTTCACAGAGATGTATGACTCCCTCCTTTGCACATTGCTGTTTCCCAATGCCATCCACCACCTGTATGCTTGGTCCTAAGTGCCAGCCGGATGGAGGTCCCTGCCGCCACCGGACAACTTCCTTCTTCTCAGTCTTGCAACAAGTTGTTGGCTCTATGGCAAAGTACCAGGCCCTAGGCTGCCCCCCATTGGTCCTAGCTAACCACGAGAACCTGCCCACAGGCTCTGTGGAAGGGCAGACTGAGTGAGAATTATAGGTGCATTCCCGTTGAACCCAATACTACATTATCCAGTACCATTAAGTCCGAGGACAAGTTGACTCTATCATCATGAGAGCTTCATTCAAGCCCACAGCTAATCTCAGACCCAGCAGTGAAAGGCTGAAAGCTTTCCCTTGAAGATCAGCAACAAGACAAGGCTTCCCACTCTCACCAGTCCTGTTCAGCACAGTACTGGAAGTCCAACCAGAGTAATTAGGTAAGGGGAAAAAATAATAAAAGTCATCCAAGTTGGAAAGGAGAAGAAAAACTGACTCTATTTGCGGAGCACAGGATCTTATATAGAGGAAATCTTCTACCAAAACACCATTAGAATATATGCATTCAGTGAAGTTGCAGGACTTGAAATCAACATACAGAAATCAGTTGCATTTCTATCCACTAACAATAAAATAGGTGAAAAAAAAAAAACTATCCCATTTACAATTGGGAATAAATTTAACCAAGGCTGTGAAATATTGGCTCACTAAAACATTGATAAAAAAAATGAAGATACAAATGGAAAGATATCTTATGTTCATGGATCAGAAGAATTAATATTGTTAAAATGTCTATAATAACCAAAACAATCTATTAACTCAGTATAATTCTTATCAAAATTCCAAAGGCATTTCCCCCAGAAATTGAAAAAAAAAAAAAAAAAAAGCAATCTTAAAATTTATATGGAACCACAAAAGACCCCAGATAGCCAAAGCAATCCTGAGAAAGAACTAAGCTTGATATATCACACTTCCTGGTTTCAAACTATATTACAAAGTTATAGTAATAAAAACAGTATGGTACTATAACAATAATAGACGCACAGAATGATGGAATGGACTCAAGAGCCCCAAAATAAAATCTCATATATATGGCAATAAATATTTGAAAAGAAGACCAAGAATACTCAATGGGAAAGGTAGTCTTTTAAATAAATGGTGTTGGGAAAACTAGATAACCACACAGAGCAGGATAAAATTGGATGTTTATCTTATAGAAACCACAAAAACTAATTCAAAATTCATTAAAGACTTAAATATAAGACCTAGAACCATAAAACTCCTAGAAGGAAATATTTTATAAAGCTCCTAGATGTTGTATTGGGTTATGTCTGCCTTTATTAATTTATGTCTCTTGAAATAAAATGGTCCGTCCAGCAGTTTGAACATCTGACCCAAACAGAGTCTGGACCAGAGTCTTTGGACGGTATCCAAAAGTGGGTGATCTCATCTAGAATGCCAGGGTTCTGTAAGAATAACCAGGTGTTCCCCCCCCCGCCCCCCGAGAATATTTTAAAGAGGCAAAAAACACGAGTGGGGTTTAGAAATCTCCTTTTCTCCTCAGCTCTTGAGTAATGCTCTGTAATTTTCCTCAAGAGCACATTTTATTTTAGAGGTGCCTCGTCGAGCCTGTCTGCACATTAAGTGGTCCCTCTGCCTCTGACCTGGAACCAAGTGCTAATGGCCAGCAGCTCACAGTCAGGCCTGGACAGTCCAGACCTAGGTCCTCATGAGAAAATATGCCTTTCCCTCCCTGGTGTAGCCAGAATTGACTCCTCACAGGGCCAGGAAATGCCCCTCGGTGTGTGGGTGGCCACTGAGGCAGCCCAGCCCCTCACCTTCCCTCACAAGCCCCACTTCTTAATTTTCCAAACTCACGTCGCCAACATTGCCCATCGTGGTGGCTGCATTATTTCCCTCCAGTGGGAAGAGAAAACAAACCCATGAACAAACCCTGCTTCTCATTTTAAAAAGATTCTGTTAAGGACTCGGGTCGTTTTATGGAGAAAAATCTGTGGAGAAAATGCAGATCCTCCTCGGTCATCAATTTATTTAACAAATGACTAGTGTGCATTTGACAAAAGTTGGGCCGGTGGAGGGATGGGAATGCAGACGGGATGGGAATCATTGCAGGTAACCAGGCATGGACGCACGTCTGTCTCTTCACACTAGCGGCTCCCCTCAGGGTTGATAAATGTGAGGTGTAGGTTGTTCTTGTAGGTTGGAGCCGAGTCTCAAGGAGAAGGAAGGTGGGGTGCAAATGGGTCGCGCTCAAAACCCAGCGGCAGCAAGCTAACTTGGAAACAACAGCCTTCAGTTATTTTCCTGACTCAGAATTTGAGATTTGGATGGAGAAGAATTGGTGGAGGCTGGAAATAAGGTTATCAGAGGTGTAACTTTCTAGAGCTTTCTGTTTAGAAAAATCAATTTCACCTACAGTTTTAATTGTTGGTCAGTGTGTGACCTGACTGCTCTTTTTGTGTACATGTGACTTTGAAACTCTAAGTTTAGATCTTTAAAACACCATGCAATCTTAGTATTTCTGTAATCTTAGTATTTCCATCTTCCTGTCATAATTTTAGACTGACAGCGTCTAGGCTCGGGTCGCCGTGTTGGGTTTGGAATCTTATCTGAGTTCTTGTCTGTGGAAAATGTAGGCTGCCTGCCTTGGTAGGTGCTACTCAGGTAGCAGGTGCCTGAGGGCGGGCTGTTGGAATCTGCAGCAGTCGAGTCCTCAAGAGCTCTGGCCACCTGGGAGCAGGGAGCTCCGCTCCGGAGAGGAGCTGAGAAAAGGCCATTCATTGTCCAAGGACCCAGAGAGGAAACCTCGTGCTGGCTTGCTGGTGCTTCTCCGGGAGTTTGAGGGTGGGAATGGGGGGCAGAGATAACAGCTGAGTTGTGTTTGTTACATCCTTTAAAAATAACACAGTGGCCCGGACAGCGGATGTTTTACTAAAAATCTCATGGCACAGCTCATTCGGTGTGGCTCAGTGGTTGAGCATCGACCTATGAACCAGGAAGTCATGGTTTGATTCCTGGTCAGGGCACATGCTGTGGGATCGATCCCCAGTGTGGGGTGTATAGGAGGCAGCTGATCAATGATTCTCTCTCATCATTGATGTTTCTATCTCTCACTCCCTCCGCCTTCATCTCTGAGATCAATAAAACCATATTTTTTAAAAAAGAAAAACTTATGGCACAGAAATATCAATAACTTTGTTCCAGAGACGGATCATCAAAGACAGAAAACTGGATTAGAAGCCAAATTTTCTGAGTTCATAGTTCACGTTGATCTTGATACACCTTCTGACTTCTGTGGTCGAGTTGGGTTGGGAAGACGACCAGGAGGCTGGGACAACCTGATGGAGGGGCCTTTGTTCCTTCAGAGCAGTCGAGTCCTTTATTGGGAAGGTAATCCCATTCCTCAGTGAGAAATCAGGTTAAACTTGGGAAGCTCCAGAGAGAGGAGCTTCCAACTGTACCTCACAGGAAGCTCCCCGCGGTGGCTGAGGAAGCGGCAGGTGGTAGTAGAGAGACCCAGAGGGACAGGCAGGAAGACCGGGGCTGCCAATGCCTGCTCCCCTGTGAATGGTGCTCCCCTGTGAATGGTGCTCCCCTGTGAATGGCCTTAGCTCGGCACTTCCCTCTTTGTTGGTTTTGGTCATAGAAAAAGTTTCTCTTTTGTGATGTTTTCCTCTCTCCCTTCTTTATCCTGTAGCAATCCAGGGAACTTTAAAAAATATATATTTTTTATTGATTTTAGAGAGAGAGGAAGGGCAAGGGAGAGAGAGCTAGAAACATCAATGAGAGAGAAACATCAACATCAATTGTCTGCCTCCTGCACAACCTCTGCTGGGGATCAAGCCTGAAAGCCAGGCATGTACCCCGACCAAGAATTGAACCCGTGACCTCCAGGTGCATGGGTCCATGCTCAATCACTGAACCACATGGCCAGATGCAGCCCAGTTAATTTTAAGAGTGGTGTTTCCTCTTTTCCCCCTCACTTTTAATTTTTTCTTTCTCTCATAGAAAACAACCTAAATTCTCTTTCTATAGAAATGTATTATGGGTAAGGAATGGAAAAGAAAGAAGAAGGGGGAGCAAAGAGAAAGGAAAGGAAAAGGAAGTGTGTCTCTGAGAGCCACAGGGGAGATGCAGTCATTTCTTTGGAGTGAGAGCTGGACTCAGGGCGATCTGGTCAGACCCGCCCATTTCCAGATAGGCAATCTGAGCATCAAGACAGTTAGTGGTTTCTCCAAGGTAACCCAGTCACCCAGAGCAGATGTGAGACTGGCATTTCACTGTGCAAACATTCTCGACCTCCTCAAACTTTGCCCACTAGTTTTAGTGTCCATTCACGGATCCTCCTGTAACAACGCTACAGAGGTGCTTGCCTAGTGGGGACTTTTCTGTTTCCCTATTTCTGCTACATTTATGAATTAGAAGCAAGAGATATTCCTTCTCTAGTTGCTTATTTATTCAATTTATATCATTGTGGATTCACAGATATGTATCCTGTGTTTGAACTATTTACAATCAGTGCTACAGTTATTTATTTTCCTGCTCTCAATGTTCCAGCTGTGGCCAGTGAGAGCTCCTTAAGGTTAGCCCCTCTGACCCCGTGATACGCCCCTATTCTTTCTCTCTTTTAGCACTTCCTTATTTTTAGGCACCACAGAATGTTCCAGATGCATCTTGTATTTCCCCTGCCACACCCGTAGTCATCCGTTTCTCCAAGAATCCCTGGTTCCTTTTGCTGCAGAAAAAGAACCAATACCTGGTGGGTGTACTAATTGCTACTGGGTGTCACTGCTTCTTCACCTGTCCTGAGCGAGGCTAGGGAATTATATACATGCATGTATGTTTCCTCACTCACACATTCTCCCAGAGATCTGTATGTATGTATCTTGGACACCATGAATTCACAGTGGGGCTCTGATTCCAATCCCAAACCACGGGCCTTCTCCCTTTCATATTTGTAATTTCTTTCTCCGAGAAAGTGAAAAACCTGGCCTTCATTGTCTACGGTGTTTTCTTATTTGGTCTTCCCTAGTGCACACACTAAAAAGTCATTTCAGGAAAGAACACAGAGGTTTTGTTTGTGAATCTAGCTTTATAGCATTTAACCAAAATAGTACTTTAATTCCTCAGCATTTCCAGCTTTCATTTGTTTTTCCTTCTCTATACGCTTCTGTGAGGTTGTGTCACCCATTTATGACACTGTTGGGTTATTTTGCTCCTCCGTATCTTCTATGTTGGGATCTGCTCAGTGCTGAATGGTTAAGATCTTCAGGTTTTGGCTGTGTGAAATCCACCAAGTGTCTAGGACTCAAAACTGCACAAAAAGGTATGCTAAGAGAATGAGCACCTCTTCCTCATCCCCAGCTTTAGTCCTTACATGGAGTTATCATTCCTATATTTCTTTCATACAAAAAAGCAGAAGTGTGTGTTTTCTCATATAGTATTGCTTTCTCTCTTACATGAAGGGTAGAATACTATAGATACTCTTCTGGAATTTTGTTCTATTTAATAGTATATCCTGGAATCACTTCATAGAGATCTACCACATTAAAAAAAAATAGCAAAAATAATATACTGTGAGGATGTGCCAAAGTTTATTCAACCCTTCTCTAATACATGGGCATTTGAATTTCCTCCTAATATTTTTCAATTGGAAATACTGCTCAGTGGAACAACCAGATGCATATGAATTTTAGAATTGCTTAAGGCGTATCTTTAGGACAGATTTCTGGAAATGTGATTGCTGGGTCTGAGGGTAGGTGCATATGTAGTTCAGTTAGGCATTGTCAGATTCTCCTTCAGAAGGGTTGGGCCAGTATGGCTACTGAAAATGTGAACATCATTCAACTCAACCTATTTTCAGACATCTATCGAAACTACATCCAAAGCTACCGTGCTGTCCATAAGACAAATCCCAATACATTTTTAAAAGATTGAAATGATACAGAATATATTGTTGATTGACAATTTAATTAGAGATCACTAACAAAAAGCTATGTGGACAACCTCCCAAATATATAAATATTAAACACTACATCTCTAAATAATCTATGAATCAAAGGAGGAATCACTCAGGGAGTTAGTATTTCAAACTGAATATATTGAAAACACAACATATCAAACTTTGTGGGCTGTAGTGAAAGGAGTCCTTAGAGGAAAATTTATAGCTTGAAATGCTTAGACAATAAGAAAGATTTCAAATAGCTTGGGCTGGTGTTTCTCAGTGGTTAGAGCTTTGGCCTGCATATCTAAGAGTCACAGGTTTGATTCCTGGTCAAGGGCATATAACTGGGGTGCAGGTTCAATTCCTGGCCCCACATACAGGAGACAACCAATCAATGAGTCTCATATTGAGGTTTCCCTCACTCCCTCTCTTTTACTCTCTCTAAAAAGTAATGGAAAAAAATATCCTCGGGTTACGATTAACAACAACAAAAGGTTTTAAATAAATAATGTAAGCCTACACCTTAAGAAGCTATAAAAAGAAGAGTAAAATAAAGGTCACAATAAAAATTAGAGAAAAGTCAATGGAGAACAAACTAGAGAAAATAAATCTAAAAGTTTATTCTATGGAATAATTGGTAAATTGACCCCTAGCAAGATTATATGAGAGATCAAGACTAAAAGGAGACATTTTAACATACTAGAGGCCCAGTGCATAAAATTTGTAGGGTTCCTAGTTGCTGCCAGCTGCCAGTTGGAGCCTTCCTTCATTCCTTGCCACCCCCTGTTGGTCAGTGCACATCATAGCAAGCAATCAAACTCCCGGTCGGTCAAACTACCGAAGGGACACTTTGCATATTAGGCTTTTATATATATACTAGAGGCCCAGAGCATGAAATTTATGCATGGGTACAGTCCCTAGGTCTGGCCTGCCATCAGGGCCATCTTCCCAGGCTACCAGCAGCCAGCTTGTGCCCTGCCACCACCCACCCCTGGTTCCCCATTCACCATCCAGCAATCAGATCTTGACAGCCAGAGAAAGGGACCAAGTGATTGAGGCCTGTGGGCAGCTCCCGCTTTAAGCGTTTGCCCCCTGGTGGTCAGTGCATGTCATAGTGACTGGTCGTTCCTCCATTTTGTTGATTTGCATATTACCCTTTTATTATACAGGAAAGATAGCTTATAAATTAAAAATATAAGATAATATTATAACCAATTTTATGCAAATGAATTTAAGAAATTAAGAAATTAGAATAAATTCCTTTCAAAGGAAAACAACATCAACAACACAGCTTTCCAAAGCAGGCAAAAAAATATGTATTAAATGAATTTGATTTGTTATGAAAACATCTCACAAAGAAAGTTTTATGTTCAGATGGTTTTTCTGTTGAAAACTCTCAAATATTTAAAGATAAACCAATGCCAATCTTACACAAAACCCTTCCAAAAACCTGCATAAGACTGATACCAAAAACTAATATATACTAATTAAAGGGTAATATGCTAATTAGACTGGATAGACCAGATGTCTTCCGGACTTCCTTCTGGACAAAGCTGCAGCAGCTGCGAGGGCAGAGGAGGGCAGGTATGTGAGGGCAGAGGAGGGCAGGTAGTGGAAGCTGCTGCGAGGGCCAAGGAGGGCCAGCAGCTACGGCTGGCAGTGGCAGCAGCAGCAGGGTGATGGGGACAGCGCCTTCTCCTGATTGGCCATCAGTAGGACATCCCCTGAGGGCTCCCAGACTGTGAGAGGAGGCAGGACAGGCTGAGGGACCCCCCCACAGGGCACGAATTTTCATGCTCCAGGCCTCTAATAAGTATGTAAACCAATATTCTTCATGGATGTAGATAGAAATGTATAATGAAATATTAAAAATCAAAGCCAGCAATATGTGAAAGGGTATATCACCAGGTGCTGTTCATTCCAAGAATGCAGGAGTACTTTAACTTTTAAATATCAGTCAATATTATTTTCAATATTGACAAAATAAAGGAGAAAATTATATGATTATGTAATGCAGGAAAAAAAGACAACATCCAACACCAATTCATGGTTAAAAAGTCTTAGCAAAGTATGAATAGAAAGTAATTTCCTCAATTTTGAGAGTATATCTACCATAAAATTATAGTTAACATCATATCCTATGGAGAAATATTGCATGCTTTATTTCTCCTGAAGGTAGAAAACAGGGCAAGAATGCCCACTTCCTCCACCTCTATTGACATTACACTGGAGGTGCTAGCTGCACAGCAAGGCAGAAAAATAATAAATGACCCAAAACTTGTAAAGGAAGAAAGAAGGCTGTCTTAATTAGCAGGTGAAATAATTGTTTACACAGAAAATATGAAAATTTACTAAAAATACCCAAAACCTAAACACTACCGAAACTAGTAAATCAATACAAGGTTATAGGATACAAACTCAATATCCAATGTAGATTTTTATTTTTATGCTTATAAATAAACAATTAGAAAACATGTAAAATTAATTTTACAATATTCTTTAAAAACATTAAATTCTTGTCTAGCTGACATGGCTCAGTGGTTGAGTGTCAACCTATGAACCAGGAGATCATAGTTCGATTCCTAGTCTGGGCACATGCCCAGGTTGCAAGCTCAATCCCCAGTGTGGGGTGTGCAGAAGGCAGCCGATCAATGATTCTCTCTCATCATTGATGTTCTATCTCTCTATCTCTCTCCCTTCCTCTCTGAAGTCAATACAACTATATATATATATGAAGCATGAAGTTCTTAGGAATACTTTTAACAATAAAATTTCAAACAATGCCAAATCTGTACATTGAAAACTATAACACATTGCAGAAAGTAATTTAAAAAAGCCTAAATAAATGGAGAAGTACATCATGTTTGTACATAACAAGACTAATATTGCTATGATGTCCATTCTCCTCCAATTGGCTTATGGATTCAACACCATATCAATAAAAATCCCAGCAGGAAATTATTTAGAAACTCGCATACTCACTTGATAATTTATAGGGAAATACAAGTGGCTTAAAATAGTCAAAATGACTATGGAAAAAGTTGAAGAAATGTGGAGGCCTCCCACTACCTGACTTCAAAGTTAATGGTACAGCTCCAATTATCCAGGCAGTTTGTGATTGGGATGAGGATAAACAAATAGACCAACAGAATACTAGAGTCCAGAAATTGACCCGCATACATATGTTCATTTGATTTTTCACAAAGATATAAAGAAAATTAAATAATGGAAAGATCCCCCCTCCCCAACAGACTGTGTAGGAAACAACTGGATATCTGAATGGACAAAAGGTTAACCTTGAGGGAATCCCTGTAGAATACACAAAAAATAACTTGAGATTGATCAGACACTTAAAGTGAAAGTAAAAACCATGAAACATTCAGAAGACAGCACAGAAGAATATATTTGTGGAGCTGGGTAAACTAAGATGATGATGATGATTATTATTATTATTATTATTATTTTAGAAAAGAGATAAAAGGCACAAACCATTAAGTTAAATATTGATTAACTGGATGTTTTCCAAAATTAAAAATATTTTCGTTCTTTAAGAAAACAAAAAGGCCAACCATAATCTTGGAGAAATTATCTACAATACATGGATCTGACAAAAGACTTTTATCTAGAATATGTAAAGAACTTTCACGACTCACTCATACTCTAGTAGAGACTCAATCCAAGAAAAATGCCAGAAGACACTTGAAAAGGGTTTTCCGAGGTTCTGTACTTCCTGCATTAGTCACTAGGCCGATAGCTTCTCTTGGTTGTTTATTCTCTACTTCAACCAACGTTCTGTGACAATACTGTTTCTAAAAAGCAAAATTTTCTCCCTATATCGGCACAGTTCAATCAAAAAAGACAAACCAGTGGGAGATCATTAACAAAAAATACCCCAAGAAGTCGACTTCCATAGTTGCAGTCCGGGGCTGGCCAGGCAAGTCTGACACCCGCATGGCAGCCTGTCCGCAGAGCAGGCTGGGAAGCCGGGCAGCAGAGCTGCTGCCCAGCGAGGGGAAGCCTGGCTCCGTCTTCAGGACCGAGCAGCTGAGGAAATCAGGCACAGCCCTGAGTATCCACGATGTTTCCTGCCCGTCACCTGATTGTGGGCTTTAATCACATCCACAAAACGCCCTCACAGCACCGGTGTGGAATAAACAACTGGAGATGCAGCCTAACCAAGATGACACATCAAAAGGCCACCACGGTCTCTAAATAATGTAGTTCTTTGAAAGAAATAGAAGTCAATTATAGTGAAAAAAAAAAAAAAAGACTTGAAAAGACACTTCACTGAAGAAGATGAAAGACTGCTAACAAGCACATGAAACTTCGCTCAATCTTATTAGTCATCAGGGAAATAGAAATTAAAACCACAATGAAATAGCGTGACACTGAAGTGGTTTAAATGCAAACGATTGATAACACTCAATCCTGTGGCAATGTGGTCAACGCGGACTTTCATACTTGCTGTTGGTAGTGTCAAGTGGTAACCACTCTGGAAAACAGTTTGGCAGATTTTCAGACGGTTAAATATATGCACACCCTGTGACCAGCAATTCCCTCCCAGGCATTCACCCGAGAGGAATGAGAAACACGCTCACAAAAAGGCTTCTGCAAGAATGGTTGCAGCAGCTTTATCAATCGAAGCTAAAAGTTTGTTTTCTAAAACTGGAAACAGCCCTCAAGTTCGTTGTGATGACATTGGAAAAACCAGTTGTGGAGTATTCGATTGATGGAATTGTCCGCAGTAATAAAAAGGGATAAATTACGCTGCAAGCAGCAACACGAGTGGATTTCACAGGCGTTAGGTGTAGTGAGAGAAGCCTGACACAAAAGAGTTCATAGGTGTGACTCCATTCGATGACACTCAGCGAGGCAGCGGTGACATTGCCTGGTGGTGATGTGCGATCCCAGAGGGCGTGTTGTGGCTGGAGTCACCACGCTGTATATTAGATCCCAGAACATATTCACTTGTCACTAGAAGTTTGTATCTTTTGTCCAGCATCTCCCCATTTCCCCACCCCAACCCCTGGCAGACATTCTCCTCTGTTTCTGTGACTTCAGTGTTGTCAGGTTCCACATATAAGTGCGGTCACACAGTATTTATCTTTCTCTGTCTGACATACTTCACTGAGCATAATGCCCTCAAACTGCCACCCCCCCATGTTGTCACAAATGGAAAGATTTTATTTTTTCTCATGACTGAATAATATTCCATTGTACATAAACAAACATTATTTTTATCCATTTATCTATAGACAGACACTTTGGTTGCTTCCATATCTTGGCTAGTGTGAATAATGGTGCAATGAAAATAGGATATCTCTCCAAGATAGCGATTTCATTTCCTTCAGATAAGTACTCCAAAGTGGTATCACTGGGTCAACCAGCAATCCATTTTTTTTTTCTTTTTTTGAGGACCCTCCACACTGTTTTTCATAGTGGCTGCTCCAATTTACCTTCCCGCCAGCAGTGCACGAGAGCTCCCTTCTCCATCTCCTCGCCAGCCCCCTCTCTTGTCTTTTCTAAGAGAACCATTCTAACACTCGCGAGGTGATATCTTATTGTGGTTTTAATTTGCATTTCCCTGATGACTAGTGATGCTGAGCATCTTTTCATGTACCGGTTGGCCATTTGTATTTCTTCTCTGGAAATGTCTATTCAGGTCATCTGCCTATTTTTCAAATTGGATTCTTAAAACCATTGAATTATATGAGTTCCTTACATAGTTTAGATATTAAATTCTACCACGTAAGTGGTTTGCAAAGATTTCCTCCCATTTCATAGGCTGCCTTTTCATCTTAACGTTTCTTTTTCTGCACAGAAGCTTTTTAGTTTGATGTAGTCCCATTTGTTTACTTTTGCTTTTGTTGCCTCTGCTTCTGGTGTTGTATCCAAAAATATCATTGCAGCTAGCTGAACAAAGAGCTGAGCCAAAAGACAATATGAAATACAGAAGTCAATATTCTTTCCTCTATACTTGTAGGCTTTGCCCTAATTTAGCACTCAGCTCATTCTTCCTTGTGCTAACCAAGTGGCCTTTAGCCCAAAGCAGGGGCATGTCTTAAACATCTTTGCACTCTTCCCATGCTTGGTCCTAGAAAACGGGATTGCTCGACGACTATTTAATTGCCTTGACTATTTAACTCTTGAATTGATTTAATTAATGGTAGTTACTAGATGATTAACACGAGTACAAAGTTTATCATTTTAAAAAATGAATGCTTTTTAAGAAGCATATGCTAGCCGAAACCGGTTCGGCTCAGTGATAGAGCATCGGTCTGCGGACAGAAAGGTCCAAGGTTTGATTCCGGTCAAGGGCATGTACATTGGTAGCGGGCACATCCCCGGTGGGGGGTGTGCAAGAGGCAGCTGGTCGATGACTCTCTCTCATCGACATTTCTAGCTCTCTATCTCTCTCCCTTCCTCCTCTCTGTAAAATATCAATAAAATATTTTTTTTTAAAAAAGAAGCATATGCTATGTGATTCTTTGTGACAAGTTTGTATTGTGCCTATTCTTTTAATATATATATATATATATATATATATATATATAAATATATATATATATATATATATTATTGTTTTTTTACAGAGAGGATGGGAGCTAGAAACATCGATGAGAGAGAAACATTGACCAGCTGCCTCCTGCACACCCGCTACTGGGCATGTGCCCGCAACCAATGTACATGCCCTTGACCGGAATCAAACCTGGGACCTCTCAGTTCACAGACCATCTATCCACTGAGCCAAACCGGTTTCTGCAGTGCCTATTCTTATTATCCAAAATTTATCGTTATAGAAGCAGAGACTCAGAGTGGCAAAATATTGTCTGATTCTAAAACCCTTGTATTTCTTCACCTCGCCACATGCCTATGAATTTTTTTCAATGTTCAAATACCACTTCCGTGTGTGTGTGTGTGTGTGTGTGTGTGTGTGTGTGTGTGTGTGAAGGTTTTCTTTGCTCAAAAATCAGAAGATCAACACTTGTGAACAATTTGTTCTCTGGCAGAGAACAGCTCTGGGTATTGAAATAGCACCGAAGAGTATCTAACATCATGCTGAAATAGAATTAAAAGTAAGTATTTTACAGTGGGCCTATGGTTCTCCTGCCAATAAAATAAAAATGTGAAAAGGAGCTGTCAGATTTCCTAATCCTGAAGATAAAGCATGAAAATATTGAGGAAATAAAGTGTTGGGAAAATGTGAGTGCAGAGAGGGGACCTCTAGGAAGGACAGTTTGGTTCAGCGCTTGTGGAGCACAATCTGGCAGTGTGTCAAGTCGAAAATCTGCACACGGTTAGGCATGCTCACTATGGCGCTCTCTACAATAACCGAAAAGCTAGAAACATCAGAAGCGGTAAAGTAGCATCGCCTGTTCAAAAATCCTCGCTTTTCATTGTGTGATCATGTTCTTACATGAAAGAAAAAAAAGACATATTATTAAATGGAAATGTTAGGTAAAAACATTATGATAATCTCTTTTTTGTATTAAAAAATACATCAATGCCAAAACTACTGAACACCTTTTGCTTTCAGACTCTGTATCTATTATCTATTGCTGTGCAACAAATTATCTGCAAATGTAGCATCTGAAAAAATAACTTTTATTCTCTGACATGATTTCTGAGGGTTAGGAATGGGGTATGTCTTGATTGGGTGCTTCTGGCTCAGGCTCTCTCATGAGGTGGCAGTCAAGTTGTCAACTGCTCCAGTCCTTGCCATTTCCGAAAACATGCCTAGGGCTGGAGGAAACCCTTCCATGCCCGTCCACACAGGTCTTGGCAAGAAGCCTCAGTGCCTTGCCACATGGGCTGCTCATGACCCTTTTCCCAAGTGAAGGGAGGGAGTGGGGGAAGATGAGGAAGGAAGGGGCTAAGACAGAAGCCATAGTGTCTTTATAACACAGTCTCAGAAAAGACACCACCACTTGGGCTGTGTTCTATTGGTCAGCGTGAGGCCATTATAAGAGTGTGACTACCTTGAGAAAGGGGCACTGAAGGCCATCTTGGGCTGTGCCTGTCATAGCTCATCCTCACTCTTGTCCAAAGCCCATAAAAGTCTCATCCCATTACAGCACCAGTTAAAAATCCCAGAATCCCATCATCTAAATCCAGCGTAGGTGCACACGAGGCTCCTCAGACGTCATTCCTTCAGGACATTTCCTCTTAGTTTAAAGGCTGTAACTGAAGAGACAAGTCATCTGTCCCCTGGCTGGCCAACATACAAAAGTGGGATAATAGTAAAATAGTCACCATATAAAGGAAGAAAAATGGGAGGCATACAGGGGCTAGTGAGCCACAAAAGTTCTGAAATCCAGCTGAGCAAATGTCAGAAGTTCCTTGACTGAGTGTGTCCTCTGAGCCCAGTTCTTTATTGTCCATGGCTTTTGGGCTCACCCATGGCTCTTGGTTTTTCCCTCCTGGACTTCCAACCTCCAGAACTGAGAGAGTACAAATTCATGCTGTTTAAGCCTTCCCAATATCTGACATTGTGCTATGGCAGCCCAAGCAGACTAATTCATCCTTCTTCTGAAGATATCTGAAAATGTCCTTGCTATTGCCCAATCCAAATTTACTCTTCTTTTTAAAAATCATTTTTGATGCATATAACTACACATTGATGTATATAATTTGTTTCTGTACAGAATGCATATGATTAGATTTGTTCCTAATATAATCTGAGAGTCTGCTTTCACTGGAAGAATTAGAACCTTTCATTTCATGTTAGGGCCCATTTCAGATCTAACCTCCACCTTCCAGAGGTGGAAGCCCAAGGGGCTTAGGACTGTAGGATGGAAATGTGACAGAAGATGCCTCTCGGGCTTACTGTGACTGAATTTAGGGATCACATGGTAATGGGAAAGTTGTGTTCAAGGAATCACCAGGTCAGTGCATTTCAAGACCAAATCCTTACTCTTCAGGGCCAGGGGGCGGAACTTGCACTTCGCCCAGTCACAGGAAAGACAACAGGGACCTCACCATGACAAGGAACCAGATTTCAGGAAGCGATTCCGGAGGAGCTCTCCATCTGAGGAGCCGGCGGCCGTGGGAGCTCTGCAGCTGCCCTTCCAGCCTCCGTGTAGGTCACCAGGAGCAGCACGGGGTCTCTGAGACCTCCAAGAACAGAGAACGTGCTTTCTCACTCACTCTTCATTGCTCTCTCTCCGATCACACAAACTTCTGGTCACTTAGTTATCTTTTCTGTGTCTTCTGCGGTGATTTGCATAGCAAGCATCCTACGTCTAGAACCCATGTTGACTTTCCATTTAATAAAACATATATTTTAATCTAAGTTTCTCTAATGATCAAAGTCAGAGCAAAACAATGTCTTTTCCTACCTTGCAATTAAAGTAAGAAGCTGAGCAAGTTCTTACTTTACTTTAGCTTTTATCTTACCTTAAAATACATTATAAACCCAATCTATTATATAACCAACCAGTCCAGATTTTTTTTTTAATTCATGTTCTTCCCCAAAATATTTTTAGCTTCTGAACTTTGTAACTATTTTTTAAAAACACAGGGACTACCAATCCTTTTATATCTTGACTTCCTTATTTCTAAGTTATTAATTTTGATTTTGTTTGTTTGTTTGTTTTAGAGAGGAAGAGGGAGAGGGAGAGAGAAACATCAATATGAGAGACAAACATCAGTCAGTTGCCTCCCGCATGCACCCAACTCGGGATCAGATACACAATCTGGATATGTGCACTGAACAGGAATCAAACTTGCCACCTTCTGGTGTATGGACAACGCTCAAACCAACTGAGTCACCCAGCCAAGGCGAATATTTATTTATTTGTTTGTTTGTTTATTTCCTATAGAGAAGTCTTTGAATAATTTTTCAGGAAGACCAAATGGGTGAAATTGCTTCTGATTCTTAGATATCTGAAAATGTCTTCCCACTGCCTGGCCTCTTGGGTTAAATTTGGCTTGGGATGGCATGCTCAGATCATGAAGTTTCCTCTTTAGAGAAGCAGTTATTTCTCCATTTAGAACTGGTGAATAAAACGGGAGCTAGCCCTATTTTTTCCCTTTGTAGGTGAACTGTTCTTTTCTGTCTGGTTGCTCGTATGATAATATCTTTTCTCTAGATATAGACATTCTCCCCTCCTCTCCACATCAAAATCTTGATTGTTTTTACACTAAGGGAAATATTTTCTATTTCATCTGTGATTATTATTTCTGCTCTGTTTGTTCCAGTATTTTCAGGAGGGTCTGTTACCCACAGGTTGGATTTATACTCCTTTCACTCTGTGTCTGTTATGATCTCTTGCCATCCCATCTGTATACTTTACACAGGAAAGCGGGTTCATAGATTATATTTTATCCATTCTCAAGTCTGCTCGCTGGTGCAACTGTAGCATTTTTATCTTTGCATCCTTCTCTCATTTTGACTGTCTCCATGCTTGATCAGGGCAGGTTACCTGGAGTGACTTAAAGTCACCTGCAGGGTGGCATCAGGCAGGGCCTGACCTCAGATCTGTATAGGGAGGATGGCCTGCCTTGGGCCACCCTGGCCAGTCCCCAGCAGGTGTCATCAGTCTGGCTCTGGTGCACCAGTTGGAGCCAAAGCACACTGTGCTCTCAGGGATGCTCTGCCTCCAGAGCGCTTCCTAAGGGAACATCCATCCCCATGTGGGACTCGTCCTCCTCCCCCTACTCACTCCGAGGTGTACAGGAAGTTGTGGTTTTGGAATCCATATGAAACGGAAGGAGGCGTGCATGGGGCCCCCATTTTGGCCCTCTTGTGAGCCTTATTCCCATGCAGAGGGTAACAGTAGGCTGGTTTCAGGTTACAAGAGCCCGGCCCCCTGAGCCTGGCAGAGGTTGGGATAAGCAGATCCTCTCTTAAGTTGTCTATTCAGCGTTGTGATGAGAAGATAAAACAGATGTTGCTGGGGTGGGGACCAGCCCCACGGGCACTGTACTTGGTGAACATTCCCTTTAGATTTCTATCAGTGCTCATGCTAGGTTTAGGTCTTTGCAGAGAGTCACGAGTGTTTTAATAGGAAAGAGAGTGCATCTCAGGCTAATCCAGTGGTTAATTTTGACATATGCCTGGCACACTTCCCCCCAGAGAACAATGCTCTCCTTATACATAGAGACAATGAATTTTCAATCCCAATTAGGGCCCCAGATGACTCCATTCTCCAACTCCCATGGCAGCCAAACCATGCTGGCAGGTGGAATCCTGGAGATGGGCACCCAGGGTTCCATACAGCGTGAGGGCCTCCAGCGCAGGCGGGCGGTCAGGTCAGCGCAGTGGCCGGTAGGGAGTCCGGCTGTTCCCAGAAGCTTATCATTACACTGATTCCGCCCCGACCACAGCCAGCAGACAGGTCACCAGTAAGAATGTGTCTTACACACATCAAGAGGGAAAATGTAACATGATGTACCCTTACCTTGTAATCCATTCTGGCCACCAAACCCCGCTGAGGAACCCTTTCCTGAAAATTCACCGCTTTCAACAGAAAGGTGAGGTTACTGACTGTGTCCCTGTTAAATCCCAGGAAACTGAAGGAACAACAGTGGCCATCATCCTTATTTGTCCTCACCAAGGAACACATTTGAAAGAAATGGACAGGGCTTGTGTTTTCAAAAGGGATTTTCTTCCAGTGGAGACATGGTGTCAGTGTATAACTGCGCCCTTGATTCGTGCTTCTGTAGGTCCTTGCCTCAGGAATGCGTGGCTCTCCTTTATCTACATGGTGGTCCTTCTGGTATAAAGATCATTTGGTTTCCTGCTTCTCCCACTATAATGGTTTTATAAGTAATGTTCAATATTTTATATAGTATTCCTTCACTCACAACCATATAACTTCCATCAAGTGGGCTTACCCTAATTTGCTCACCATTGTTGGGCATGTGGCATAATAATGATGATATGTGAACATTACTAATAAAATACATTTGTCACAAAACTTTTGTCAATGAATACTATTTATTATATACATCATGTGTCAGGCACTGGGCTAATTGCTGCTGTGAATTATTCAGTGATTCAATAATTCTACGATGAAGTTATTGTAATCATTCAATGTAGAGTTTGAGAAACTGAGGCTCAGCAAGATGTGAGAACCGCCGAAACCGGTTTGGCTCAGTGGATAGAGTGTCGGCCTGCAGACTGAAAGGTCCCAGATTCTATTCCGGTCAAGGGCATGTACCTTGGTTGCGGACACAACCTCAGTAGGGGGTGTGCAAGAGGCAGCTGATCGATGATTCTCTCTCATCGATGTTTCTGGCTCTCTGTTCCTCTCTGTTCCTCTCTGTAAAAAATCAATAAAATATATTTAAAAAAAAAAAAAAAAGATGTGGGAACTTGTTCAAGATCACATGGGCAGAACACACTCAAGGGTGGGCTTGGTCCCGGGAACACTCGGATTAAGGGAAGAGGAGCAGGAGGGGCAGGGAGGGGTGTGGGCAAGCACGGTAGGGTGTGCCACAGAGGGAGTGGCTTTCTTCAGCACAGAGATGCCCACCTTCCCCATGGGGCCAATGAGGAAGCGGAGGCACAGAGGAGGTGAGACTTGGGCACAAACAGACTCCAAAACCCCAGTGTGGGAGCTGTGCCCTGCCTCCCTCGCCTCATCTCAACGACTGAGCCTCCTGCAGTCCAGAGCGGGCCCATGGGTGTCCACGCTATGTCGGCTAATTGGAGGGATTTCAGGGCAGCGGGAAGTTCCCAGCCCATCTCTCCTCACATTCTCGTCCCACGTGTGCCTGTTCTGTGACTGCCGTCCTGCTGCGCAGTGGGGTGTGAGCTCCGCGTGGCTGAGAACCCTTCGCCCTGGCCTGCCGAGGCCCAGGGAGGTGCCAGATCACAGAGTGGATGACAAAGGCTTTTCTTAATACACGTAGCAATCAGAGCAGTAGGTTTGGGGACTTACGCAGAACAAAGGCAGAGGGAATCAGGGCGTCTGACTGTGTGGGAGAGAGATGTGTACTGTTTTGGAGGTTAATAACCGAAACAAAAATAAATGGACTAGAACTTTCCAAATATTTACAATTGGAAAACTGCCTTTGGCGCATCTCAAGTCTGTCCTGGAACATGTGCTGGGAGCAGAGGGTTGCACATGGGTGAGGGGCTATTGTGCTCTTGGAGTGAGGAGGCCCCACTCCACTGTCAGGAAAGGAGAGAGGAGGAGAGGAGAGGGGAGGAGAGGGGAGGGGAGGGGAGGGGAGGGGAGGGGAGGGGAGGGGAGGGGAGAGGGGAGGGGAGGGGAGGGGAAGGGAGGGGAGGGGAGGGGAGAGGAGAGGAGAGGAGAGGAGAGGAGAGGAGAGGAGAGGAGAGGAGAGGAGAGGAGAGGAGAGGAGAGGAGAGGAGAGGAGGGGAGAGGATGGGAGAGGATGGGAGAGAGGCGAGATCAGGAGAAGAGAGGAGAGGAGAGGAGAGGAGAGAAGGGGAGGGGAGGGGAGGGGAGGGGAGGGGAAGGGAGGGAGGGGAGGGGAGGGGAGAGGGGAGGAGAGGAGAGGAGAGGGGAGGAGAGGAGAGGAGAGGAGAAGTTCCTGAGTGAATGGAACTGGTGCCGATGGAGACAGTGCTGTCCTTTCACCCCTCGTATGTGGGAAAATGTCAGACTGACAACCTGGGCCAAGGCTATGAAGACTATGAAATCCCGCTCAGGACCAGGCATAGTGAGAAGATGCACCAACTCCATAGAGGGCGCAGGACAAACGGAGACACTAAAACAGAGAGGAGCCTGAGACAGTCCTGGGAGGCAGGGACTGCTGAGAGACTATGGAGTGAACAGACAGGAGTCTTCTGAGCAGCAGGAAAAAAGGAAAGAAGGACAGAGTATAGCTTTCTTAATTCCACTTCATGCCACCAGGGTGGAAAGTCCCACACCGTCATTTATGTGTTTCCCCTATTTTTAATCAGGATTGTAAGATTATATTTTCTAATGAACAGTTTTCTTAGAAATTAGTTCAATACATTTGGGTTATGGAGATCAATAATCTGCCTCCAAGTAAAAATAATAATTTTAAAAATACACAAAGAAAAAAAAGCATGTAAGCTGCTCAAAAGTAGAATAAAGGAGACAATACATTTATGAGCATAAATCAATGAAGTAGGAAAGACAGGTAGAACAGAGCAGATCAATAAAGGAAAAAGCTGGCTGTTTTAGAAAAAACATCTGATGAGATAAAACTGTACAACAATACAGAAGAGAAGACACACCAATAATTTTACCAATGACAAATGGGACATAACTACAGACTAGTGAAAGCAAAACATGTAGTTAGAGAATAGTATGAAAAACCTTATGCCAATAAATTAAAAAATAAATGGACAAATTTCTAAAAAAAAAAAAAAAAAAAATACCATTTACTATAACTGACACAAAAAGCCTAAATGGCCTTAAAATAATTAAATGAATTAAATCAGTAGTTTGTTTAAATATTCCCCCAGGCACAGATAGGTTTCAATTAACTTATAAATTCTTCTACAGCATAAGAAACTATCTACTCCCACATCGACTTTATGAGACCAGAAAAGCTTGCTATGAGTCCAAATCAGGAAAGTAAGAGAGTGGAAAACAGTATTCCAATCAATGTACAGAAACCCTAAGAAAGCTCTGGCCAGGTGGCTCGGTTGATTGAAATGTCATCCTATACACCAAAAGGTAGTGGTTTGATTTCCCATCAGGGCACATACCTAGGTTTCTGGTTCAGTCCCAAGCCTGGGTGCAAACAGGAAGCAACTGATCAATGCTCCTCACATGGATGTTTCTTCCCCTCTCCCTTCCTCCCTTTAAAACCAATAAAAACACATCCTCAGGGGAAGACTTAAACAAATAAAGAAAAAAAGACACCATAAGAAAAAATTAAAAGGAGCCACAAACTTGAAGAATATAATTGTAACGTCAATAATAACAAAGGACAAAAAAACCCTAAAAGTCCACAAGAATAAGAGCAAGGCCCAGCTACATAGCCCAGTTGGTTGGAGCATCATCCCAATACATCTAGGTTTCGGGTTAAATTCCCGGTCAGGGTGAATGTAAGAACATATAATAAATGCATAAAGAAGTGGAATAACAAATTGATATTTTTCTCTCTCTGAAGTCAATAAATAAAGCCCTAGCTGCTTTGGCTTAGTGGATAGAGCATCAGCCTGTTCAAGCTGTTCGCAGGGTCCCAGGTTCCATTCTGGTCAAGGGCACATGGTTATCACATGGGAGGCAACCAATCGATGTGTCTCCTTTATATCGGTGTTTCTCTCTTGTCTCTCCTTCTTCCTTCCACTCTCTCTAAAAATCAATGGAAAAATATCCTCAGGTGAGAATTAAAAATAATAAATAAATAAATAAATAAATAGATAGATAAATATTAAGAAGAAAATAATAAGACAAAAAAATAGAAAAATTGGCAAAATGCATGAATAGACATTTCACTTTAGAAGAAGCACAAATGGCAATAAACCAGCTCTCACAGTAACAAAAACAATGCAATGTAAGGTCAGTGAGAGACTTTTTCTTATGCTGTATTGACAAAAAGTAAGTCTCATAAGGCCCAGTGTTGGCAGGATATGGCTTCACAGGACACGCGCTGCGGGCAGGTAGAAGCTGTATAGACTCGTTAGAAAGCAGCCTGGCCCCAGCAAGTGACGCGGAACCCTGACCTCCGGGCAGTACATACGGCTGAGGAGGGTTTTCCAAACAGCAGACTGAAAACCACTACCGAGTCATGAAATCAGCTGAAAGGATTGAGATCAGAATTTTTTAAAAATTAAAAACATCCGAAAGCAGGATGAGCAAATAGGATGAGCATCGTTTCATGGCGTGTTTACGTAGGTTGGGCCTGTGGGATGGGGTGCTCGGTGGATATGTGGGTGTCACTGTGACGTCAAATGTCTTTCTTTCTCTGCGTCATGGCAGCTAAACGAGAAAACCCTGTGGGAACTCACTCATTTCCCTTGAAAGCGTGGATAAGGTTCCTTCACAAGAGCTTTTATGCAAAATATCAAAAACACAGCCTGATTGATTGGCCACTGGAGATGAGAATGGTAAGTAGATGATGGTGTACGGACGTGGTGAAATGTAGTGAGTGAGGAGAACAGCTCTTCAGCCACACATAACAGCTTGGATGGGTCTTCGAATACTGGGTGACAACAGGAAGCCTCAGAATTCCACATACTTCACACCTTATTCATCAAGTTTAAAGTCCATACTAAAAAAAAATCAATAAAGACAACCAAAAGTGTGGATCTAGAAGCCAGACTGTCTGGGCTCAACTCCTAGCTCCACCCTCCATTACCATGCCACCTAGGGCAACATCCTTACCCTCTGAGCCTCAGTTTCTCGTCTGTGAAATGGAAACAATAACCTACCTCGTGTTTTTATCATTAAAACCTATGAAGGGTGAACAGTGAACATGCGATAAAGGAAGAAAGGACAGAATTAGCGTTGTTAACGGTTCTTAAGTTGGGGAGTGGGTGCACGAACGTTCATTTTATCTGTCCGTGTATTTTTGTATATAAACCAAGTAGTACACATTTCAATCGCATGAGCTGCCGTGACAAGGCTCTGTGTTCTCAGGCTCAACAATAAGACACTGAGGGCCGAGGGTGGTGACAGCCTGAGCAGTTTCGTACCTGGTTCTGAGCTTGTCACCCCCAGACGTGGCCCAGCTTCCAGGCAGGCTAACCAGTGGCCTTTCTCCATGTTGTTTAGTGTGTTGAGCCAGCAGTTCCTGCACCACGACCTGCGTGCAGAGTTACCATTTGTCAGTTATGTTGTCCAAAATGCAAAAAATATCAGTGCCTTCACATGCTACATCCCAGTGAGTTCTAGTTGCTTCTAGTAAACTCCCTGAAAGGAGCCAATGACCTCCTCCTTCCAGGGTCCTCTCTGCCCCACAGCAAGTGGGTGGAGCTTACCATCCACTCTCATCCCTCCCAGCCTGGCCAGCAGCTCCCTCTCCTCGGGGACCCCAGGCACGAATGCTGGTCCCAGTGCCACTTACTTCAGCTGCCACTTCAGATTAAACCAACTTGCCTTTCCTGGACCCGACAGACGTTTAGTCTGTTTTCTTTTGTGCCTCTGATAGTCTATGGCTGATTAGGTTTGGGTGGAAAAAGCGTTAAAATGTACACGTAAAACCATTTCCATCCATCTCCTCCCTCATTTGCTTTAAAGCTGTGATTTGGCCTGAACGTACTGCATGCTCTTCCAGGTTTGTCAAAGATGCCCGTGGCTCGCCTGCGGCAGAGCCAGGCCCAGCTGGTGGCCGCAGCTGCCAGGCCTGTCCGAGAGATCACCTTGGACCACCCTGCCCATGAGCCTCCAGCTGACCGCCTTGGTGAGAGCAGCCCAGGCAAGGCCAGTGAGGAATCGCACTGGGTGACCCAGTCCAAACGACCCACAGATCCATGAGCTAACAACTGTGACTTGTTTTAAGCTACTAAATTTGGGGATGGTTTATTATGTAGGAATAAATGGCTGATTCATTCTCCTACAAAACCAGTGTCAGAATATTTCCTTCTTTGTTCTATGTATGTTCATGTTTTGTATAGAGATGCTATAAAGTATATATGCTTTTGACCAGCGGTATATCGTAAGTAGTATTTATGGTTCCCATTGCTGTTTCAGATTCTATCTATCTGTTTAATGGCTATCTGTTCAGTTAGATATTTAGGCTGTTTCCAATTATGTAGTGTCACTAATACCTTGACATCAACACATTCCAACAAAGAGCACTGCCCTCTTTCTGGTTGTCACCTAAGGATAAATCCATGCCTCAGCCAACACGGAGGCTTTTGTAAAGGTCATCTTGCCTATATGAGGGACACTGGTAGCTCCTCCAGTCACGTGTCTGCGAAGCTCTCCTGGAAGTGGGAGCAGAGCCAGGAGTGCAATCACAGGACAGTGTCACACCCATGTCCTGTCCAATGCCATGTGCCAAACAGAAGCAGCGGACTGACAACCCAGAGCCTCATGCAGTTACACAGAAGCTTTCAGGTTCTCCCCACCCCGGCTTGTGGAAGGACTACACTCCCTGCCCCCTAAAGCCCACGGGGACAACAGGGTCCACTTTAGGCAAGTGACATGCAAGCTGGTGTGATGCTCCCACTTGTGACTGCTCCCTAACTCTGGCTTTAGTCTACATCTGAGGCTGCCACGCCAATTCCATGCATAGATGTGGCATTCTAAGGTCTTATGATGTTGCCTGTTTATTATAAACTAGAGACCCAGTGCACAAATTTGTGCATGGGTGGGGGGCCCCTCAGCCTGGCCTGGAATCAGAGCCGTCTCGCCCAGTCCCAAATGGGGCTGAAGGGGTTGGCGAGTGGGGGAGGGACCACAGGAAGGCTCCAGGGTGTGTCTGGCCCTCTTATCCTGTCCCAATCAGCCAACCCCAGAAGCAAGCTAATCTACCAGTGGGAGCATCTGCCCCCTGGTGGTTAATATAGGTCATAACAATTGGTCGAGAGGTCCACCAAATGGTTGACCAATGATTTGGACACCTAGCATATTATGCTTTTATTATATAGGATTATATAGGACTAGAGGCAGGAAATTTGTGCACTGGGTGGTGGGTGGGGGGCTCCCTTAGCCCAGCCTGCGTCCTCTCACAGTCCATGACCCCTTGAGGGCCCCTTGAGGGATATCTGCCTGCCGGCTTGGGATCGGGCCTAAGCCGGCAGTTGGATATCCCTCTCACAGTCTGGGATCCCTCTTGCAATCCTGTATCCCTTGCTTCTTACCTCCTGCCTGTTAGCTCCTCCTTACTGCTAGGCTCACTGGTCCTTAATGCTGCCATAGAGGTGAGAGAGGCTCCTGCCACCACCACTGCTCTCGCCAGCAGTGAGCTCAGCTTTTGGCTGAGCGATGCTCCCCCAGTGGGACCACACTGACCACCAGGGGGCAGCTCCTGTGTTGAGCGTCTGCCCCTGGTGGTCAGTGCTCATCATAGCTACCGGTAGTTCTACTGTTCAGTCAATTTGCATATTAGGGTTTTATTATATAAGAGTACTTTCCTTTTGTTTTGTTTTTTTGATGAATTATCTTGAATTCTTGAATTTATGCCTCTAGATAAATTATACTATGATTTCATTTCAGGATAATAAAGGGGTGTCACAAAATATTGTGACACAGGAGCATTGTCCTGTACACTGAAGGGTTCTGGGTTTGATTCCCAGTTGGGGCATATACCTAGGTTGCAAGTTCAATCCCCAGACCTGGATGAAAGAGTGCAGGAGGCAACCAAACAATGTTTCTCTCTCACTTCTTTGTTTCTCTCTCTCTCTCTCCCTTTGCCTCTCTCTAAAAATCAATGAACATGTCCTTTGGTGAGAATTAACAAATAATAATTAATTAATTAATTAATTAATTAATTAAAAAGAGGGCATCAGGCCTAATAAGTTTAAGAATCATTGTATTAGGGATTGAAGGACATGAACATTAGTATGGCTGCTATGCAAAATAAAAGGTGAAAATCAAAATATTTCTAGAAGAGGAAAAATTGGAGGGAAATTGACAAATTTTAACTAGAATTCTAATAATAATTCAAGTTTCACTGACACATCACTAGGATTAAAACTTATATTCTTTTTTTCTAATTTGTTAAGTTTATGATGGCTATACCTTTAACTCCCTCTTGGTACGAGAGTACTGTCATCCCAAGAATTAAATTTTGCTTTCTCTTTACCTCATACCTTTATCTTTCTTCATTTATCTTCTTGCCTTTATTGCTCCTGATGACATAGAGCACAACCACCTGTATATGGTCTCCTGTCTTTATACTGCTGGAAGGTGAATGCTGGAGGTCAGAGTATCCACTGTGTGCTGTCCAAGGACACACAGCGCCACACTGCAAGCTGAGCAATCTCTCCTGAACCCTAACAAACCCCCTCCATGTCTAGTATCTCATCCAATCTGACCAATTCCTGAATGACTTCCTTCTGCTTTGGAATGACATAATTATCCAGTTCAGGTGCTAAACATAACGGAAAAAAGAGATCACTGGGCCCTGGCTGATGTCACAAAAGCAGATTTTTTTTGCTCCTTTCTTTCCTCTTTGCCTCTTGCTCTTGGCATCTTTCCTCCTTTTCTAGGTCATGAGACAAGAAAGCGTGATTTTAAAAATGAGTTTATTTTCTGCTGCTGAAGCCCCTGTGGTGAAAGATTACATGATTGAAGCCATCATCTACCATGGGGTTTGGGGATAGCACTCTCTGGATCCAGTACTTCACTTGATAAATGACCAGGCGAAGACAAAGATAGAGCAGTCACCTTCTCTATCGGGCGTGCAATGAAGGCGAGCTTGCTTCACCTCGGAGATGTGTCTGGAACACACTATAGTGTATTATGTGTGCATACAACATGCTATATACTAATACATTGTATACACATAAGTACACCCATATAAGTATTTTTAACTTTCTATTTTAAAATAATTATAGATCCCCCAAAAGTTAAAATAGCACAGAGAGGTATTACTGTCCAGTCATCACCCAAATTACCCCAAAAGTGAGATCTCACATAACTGCAGCAATTATCCAAACCAGGAAGTGCACTAGCATTTTTATATATTCACTGGAGATCTCGTTATTTAAAAATGAACTGAAAAGTAGATCACTCTGCAATGCGAAGTATCCTTTTTGCAAAATGAGTAATCACCTCCTTATCTAAGCCTGGGTTTTTAATACCTATACCAGATTTTCCCAAGTGGACCAGTGACGCTATTTCTCGCTAGGCGATTGTTTTTGTGGCTGAGCCGTTCTCCAGTTCTGCCCGTGAATTCTCTCCGCCGCCCTCTGCGCGTGATTAATCCCCGGCGGCTGAGCCTGGTGCACCTGTTCCCGAGCCTTTCTCCGGAGAACTCCAGGGGCCTGAGCAGTCAGCACAGCGACACCCTTCCCTCTGGAAAAGACCCACCTGCAGGTGGAATCACACTCATCTACAGCCTTGGAAACTCTGAGTCTAGGCAGTTGTGCAAAAAATGACATCATAAGCATGCATTCATAATGGATATCATATGCATCAGGCAACGGCAATCAGGAAACATCAACAAGAGTGAGTTTTTAGGACAAATGGCTTTTCAAGGCATCTATGAAGCAACTAGCATTTCCACGCATGCAGCATCTCACTGATTTATGCCAGGCTCAGGGAAATTTGGGTTACAAAGTCTAAAAGGTGGGGTCTAGTGCCAAGGCAGGAACACACAGAGCCAATGAGAACAGAAACAGGCATCTAAGCAAAGCCACCAGACGCCACCCACTCTGCGACCAGGACACACCAGGCAGTGGGGATGCACTCAGGTGTGAGCCACGGAGGGCAACGGAGTCATTCGGAGTGGCAGTACAGATGGCATTGGGGACCCAAATAATGCCGAGCAGGACAGGCCACAAAATGTGGGGCCCAGTGCACAATGAAAATGTCCCAAAAGTATTAAGAATTTCCAGATGGTGAGAGCAGAGCATTAAAGCAATCAGGGCCCCTCTGAGTTCAAGGTCCTGTACGACTGTTTAGCTTTCACCCCAGGAAGCTGGATCTGGTCCCTGGGGCCCCAGTAGGACCATCAGACACGAATGTACCTGCATGTCCTGCATGTGCATCACATCTACATCCGCCACCTCGGTCCCTAAGGGCAGCCCAGGTGTCACTGGGTAAAAGGTTGAAGGAAAGACCAAGTGGATGTAACTCACCACCAAGCATTCTAGCACTTCATCTCGGTTAGATGCTGAACAACACAACAAAATAAGGTTCTTTGAGGAGAATTTTTAAAGATTGCCTAACTAGAAGAAATGAATGAGATAGGGAGGGCCAGAGAGGGGAAAGAACTGCTTTAAAACACATAAACCAACACGTAGACTGCTCGGAGTAATTGCTGGGCCTTAAACCCAAATCTGAATTTTATTTCGGAGGATGGATGTGTCCAAAGCAGTGATTTAAGCTCTGCAAAAATTCATGCACTTCCCAAATGAACTCAATAGTGGTTAATTTTTTTTATTTGATTAATTAAATCTGGATCAAATTCAATCTATTTTCTCAATGTCTCTTCCCCACAGAAAACAAAGTGCGTCTTTGTTGTTTTCCTTCCTTCACTCCACCCCCCTTTATGGAGCACCTACTATGTGCAAGGCATCCACTGTCACTAAAGCTTCCAGTTAATTGGGCTTCCGGTCTGATAGGAGAGATCGGCACAGGAACACGCACGACACTCTGGGGGCATCTGTCAGAACTCGAACCCGACAGGCACGGAAGTACAGCAAGTCAAAAGGAGATCTTTTTCTGTGATGCTCAGGGAAGACTTCTCTCCCCTCCCCCTCCCTCTTCCCACATTTGCTCACTCATCTATCTCAAAAGGTATCTTTCAACCATGCGAAGGCCACCATTCCATGCACCTGACCCAAGCAGAACCCGGGCTCCTCCTGCCATAGACGTGTGGCCCTCCTGGGCTGCTGGGACCCAGCCCACACAGCCCCCTACCCGAGCCTTCGCTTCTTCCAAGACTCCACTTAACCTTCCGCGCTGGTGCTGGGCACAGCCCTGCTGCTTTCTGCCTCCATCCTGAACAAGGCCTTGCTTCTGGAAACACTGCCCCCCGCTGTAAGAAAAGCCCCTCACGTGGTCCAGGCCAAACCAGACCCTTGGCACCACATGGATCCACTATGCATTTACTGAGCACCTATGTGTGTCCTGCATGACGCTAGGATACTGACTTTTCACTATGTGGACAGGCATGGCTCGGAGATTCTGGTGTTTGGTTCCAGACCACCATAATACAGTGAGAATTATATTTTTGCTGAGGTGTGGGGGAGTAGATCTTGCTTTCAATCTGCAAAAAATGCAACATCTGAGAAGCACAATAAAGAGAACCACAGCAGAACAAGGTGTGCCTGTGGTTAACACTTTGTGACCCTCACTTAACCCTCCGGAGCAGCACCCCATTTAGAGATGTGGGAGGGGGCTCAGGGAGACCAGGGACTGGCCCAGGTTGCTGCACGCCAGAGGAGGGACTGAGCCCTGGGCCTGTAGGTCAGTGGCATTTCTGTGAAGTCTGAGATTACGTTCTCTTGGACAAAAGTCAGTGGAGGTGATGGCAACCCCTGGGCTGGGGGGCAGGGCCTCTGTGGCCTCAGTCCCACCCACGCTGAGGTCCAGGGGCCTGCTGCCCTTATGCCGGTCTCCGCTTGGCCCTGAAGACTCGGACCCCCTGGTCAAAGGGCCCCAAGCAGCTCATGTAAGAACCCCAGGAGTGAGTCCTGACCCTCCTCTCCCCCTCCCCCCATTGCCCACCCTGATGGACCAGCCATCTGTGACTGGCCAGCTCACAACAGTGGGGCCGGCTCAGGAGCACCCCTACCCTGCAGGACAGCAGCTGGTCGGCTGTCTGCTTCCAGATGCCATGCCCCCACGCCCCACACAGACTTTCCTTTCTGGCCCACACCTCTCACTGGAGGGGGAAATGCCCGGCTCACCCCCCGCTTCCCTCCAGGCCCCCAACTGACCTGTTTGTAAATGCTTCGCATCAACTCTGTGCCCTGAGCGGATCTTCAAGCCGCCTCCTCACTCCATTTCTGATGCCACCAGGCTGGCCTGGGCACCACACCACCCCTAGGCTGAGACTGCTCCACCATGGCCCTCACCACCCTCACCGGGCAGGCCTCTTGGGTCTCATTCCACACACCTCCCCCTGCTTTTCCTGCCATCATCAGGCTGATTCTGGGTGTAATTCCCCACCTGTTGGTCTTGGGGGCAGATCCCTGCAACCATCTCTCCTCATTCTTCCGGGGCTGGCAGCCCTCAGCCTGGCACCCGCTGCCTCTCAGAAGAGGCCCTGACGGGAGGAAGCCTCTGGTCTTTCCGTAGCAGAGCTGTCCTCCACGCCATCGCCCCTGCCTTGGCCACCGGGTCTCTGCCCTGTACGGCAGATGCGCTGTGGTGCTGCCACGCACTTCACCAACTGCCCCTCCAGTGTCAGGCCATCTGCACTCTCCTCCTTCTGGCCTGACCACGGGGTGCACCACAGCCAGGAGGCGGGGCCCAGTGAGGAGGTTCCTTCAGGTTTCCATGTGCTTCCTTCCGGGATAGGAGTCCAGGTTCTCACCTGATGCCACGTCCCAGCCCAGCACCTGAGTCCTGCTTATCTGGGAGGAGAATTTGGAATTCTCCACAGTCCTGGGGGGGAGGGGGAAGAATACCAGCGGGGGAGAGTGAGGTGTGTGGGGGAGGGGGTAGGGGGAGCTTTTCCTTTCTTTGTTACCCTTCACTCTTTCTCGCCTCTCCCTCAGCTTTCACATTGAAAGGAGAAACTATTTTTAAATGGTTTTAAATATACTTGATTTTTAAAATTCAAGCCAGGTGAAATGGCCTTTAAAAAAAAGTGCTCCTTTCCTACCCAATGACCATTCAAATCCGGGAATGACCATTCTTAGCAACGTTGTTCTCCTGGGAGGGGAAGTGTCCAGTGTCCAGGTCAGCCAGACTCCGTGTCCCGCCCCCGGGGACCTCATATTACCCGTGCTTCTCTTGAGTGGTTTTGTTTCCCCCGAGTCTTCGTGAACTCTCCCCCTTTGTTTCATGGAGAAACATATGCCTTTCCCATCACATCACTAAGATCTTCCTGCTTCTTAATTGTCCCATTTCGAAGCAAATCGCTTCCTTCTTCACGTCCTTTTGATTCCTCTGGCTTCCTATTCTAATTTGGACTAACTGTGTCCGGGGATCCCCGCACCACCGCCCTCCATGTCTACCTTTAAGCATTCTCCTCTTGGGTTAGCACCAGATCGCACCCACGTCTTCTAATTCTTAATGCCCTTCGCGCTTTTCTGCAGTTCATCTACCAGGAACACTTTCAGAAAGTGCATGGCGCACATTTATTAAGCATCTGACGATCTGTAATTTGTGATTTCACCACAGATTTCATCAAAAATTGGGCCAGCAATAAGATTTTACATTCAAGACAACTTTCTTCTGAATTCCAAGCCATTGCTCCATTCTCCTCTATTTTCTGGCCATTCTAAGTGTGCTTCGCAGACAGCAGCCCAAGTGTGAACAGGACGCTGGGGACTCTGGTGCGCCGGAGAGGAAGTGCCGGCTGGCCTCTGTCCCACTGGCTCAAGGGGCGGAGGCCAATCTGACCCTTTTCTGAGGAATGTGTTTTCAGTCTAAAATCTGGGGGCTCTCTCTTTGTCCTTACTTGGTACTCCCTTAGGTTCTGATATTTCCAGAGGCCCTGCCAATTCAAGACTTGTGCCTTCCTTCACAAAAGTTTTCTTCCTGTATTTCGCTGGTTTTATCCGCGTCTCTGTAGCATCTGTTCCCTCTTTCCTGGGTTGATCATCCTTACCTCTTAGCCTTTCCCTTTATTTCTCTTCATTTGGGTTTTCTGCACTCGGTTCTGAGAAGTTTCCTCAAACTTATCCTTCAGCCCCTATATTAGATTTTCCAACTTTTGTGAATGCATATTTTAATTTACTATATTCTCTGCACTACAGTTACTCGGGCTTGAACTATGGTTCTCTGAATGCTCGTTTTTCAGAGCAGGCTGTTTCTGTTTTTTGAATAAATCACACATCTCTAGGGACAATAATTGGTTTTAGTTTCTCCATTTAGTTTTCTCCAGCACCTGTAGTTCTGTTTGCTCATCTTGCTCCTTCTTTTTCATGTTGTTGATTTTCCTTAAGTGTCTCATCATCCTCATTAGATAATATTATAGAACTCCTATTCTTTTGCTTAAGTATGTTGATGGTATTTATGTAAGAAAACGTCCTTATTGTAGACAATGAATGTTGAAGTTTTTAGGAATGATGTGTCTAATATCCACAATTTACTTTCAAATGTGAGATAGAGATAGAGATAGAGATAGAGATAGATAGAGATAGAGAGAATAAGAAAGACAGAACTGAAATATAGCGAAGTATTAACACTGGGAAGTAGAGAGTATTCTCAAGTGGTTTGTGCTAGACTTTACATTTTCCTCTTGAAATTGGTTTGAAAATATTTATAGTGAAAGTTGGAAATAAAAAAGAACAAAACAAGAATCTCTGAATATCCTGAGAGAGTACCTCTGGGCCCAGAGTCCCTAGGGGATCAGCTTTCCTGTAGGAAGCCAGGTACTGGCATGGTCTTGAAGCCACCTGGGCTGTAGGCCATTTGCATTTCTATACACTTGCTCGCCTTGCAGAGTGGTGAACAATGTCTGCAGTTGCTGACTAATATTCTTTAGGAAATCTGCCCGAGTGGATTAGGAGCGCTCCTGTCCTGGCGAATCTCTAATGAAGCAAAAGAAAGTGAAAATGGGATTTCATGGGTGTGGACATAATTGGATTTGGTGGAGGATATGATTAAATTTCTCCCAGGGCCTCCAACCCCTGCCCAGGGCAAATAATGAAAGGGTCGGAAGACCTTCTGTCTTGCTGAGCACGCGCCGGCCCTGCCCACAGCCCCTCACTCACCGGACAGTCTCAGCACCTTCAAGGGTGCCAGCCTCCCCTTCAGGCAAAGGGCCGTCCCCCGGTCTCCTAACATTTCTCTCTCTACTTCAGTAAGTGGGGTGAAAGCAGAATCCAGCCCGAGCAAGGAAGCCTCCCCAGCAGGGGCAGCTTCCAGCCTCAAGTGGAAGGCCAGCTGGGCAGTCGGGCAGCCAGCACCACCTTCCCCGTCACCGTGTGGGTGCCAGGCAGCCTGAGAGCTCCGGGGACAAAGCCAGGCATGTCAACGGATCAGTTTCCTGTTAGGGCGTGTGGACAGCTGGCAAGCAGAAGGGCTGACCCCAGCCCCGTACAAAGCTAACATACACTCGGGTCTTGGTTCTCCAGAACCACAGGAGACCAAGCCTTCGCTGGGCAGGCTGCCCGAGTCCTTCCCAGGGTGATTTCCAGGCTGGTCAAGTGCTCAGAAGTGGGAGGCAGCCATCCTGCAGACAGGAGCCTTCACAGACGGGCCTGCTGCCTCCCACCCTCTCCTGCTCTCTGACTGTGCGACTCAGTATCTGCCCGGAGACACCCACAGAGACAACTCCCACCTCGGCCATGCCTATGGGGTCCATCCATCAAACCCACTCCACTGGCTTTCTGTTCTCCAGAGTCTGTCCAACTCCTGGTCCCCCAAAGACACCCCCCCCCCCCCCTTCTACCTTCAGTGCTGCTGAGGGCTGTTCCCTCTGCTCTTTCCTCCGGTTATTTCCCAGGGTTTTGAAGAGAGAGGAGCAGCGTCCTGGACCAGAAGTCCCCCCGGTTCTAGGCCTCCGGCTCATGCTGCAGGTCTGAGACTGTCCTCCCCGTGCTGGTGCTGTGGGGCCGCCTCCCCAGCCGCCACCGCCTTTCATCTTCCCTCTTGCTGTCCTAAGCCAGGAGGGCATCTGCCGGTGCAGACAACTCTCGGGAGCAGGGGGGCGGGCCTGACTGCTGCCCTCTGGAAGGCCTTGGGGAGCCGGCCCTGGGGCGTCTGGGAACGTGGATGTGGGAGGGCGCCCAGCGTTCCCCACTGGTCAGTGTGGCTCACTGGGCCTGGGCTGTTCCTGCAAACACTTTGGCTTATGCTGCCACCTGTTTTCCTTCTGAAAGTGGAGTTTTGGAGGGTGCCCAAGAAAGCTGGGAGCGCTGTAATAGTGTCCACAATAAAAATGAAGCTTAAAAACGCCTCATGCTGAGTCTCTAAGGAGCCTTCCTGCAAACAAGGCCTCCCACGGGCTGTCCCTGCATCCAGAAGAACGGGCCTGTCCAGGCGGTGTGGCTCCAGTGGGCGGGGCACGCATGCTTCTGGTTCCCTTCAGACTCCCCCCCACCCTCCTGCCTTCCCCCTTGCTGACTCTGCGCTTCGTCCTCCTGATATAATAAATCACAACCAGAACCACAACTCCGTGCTGAGTCCTGTGAGTCCTCCAGAGCACTGTCAAATCCAGGTGCTGGGGACCCGACACACACCGCACCCACTGCACCGCTTACAAAATAACTCCCCGCTCTCGATACGTGCCCATGGAGGCGTGGGTGCTGTTACCCAGCACGTGTGGGAAAGGTGTCTGCCTGCAAAAATGGCCAAGAAGGTCCACACTGCCTGCTTTTAGGGTTTTCGGTGACCGCCTTTCTGGCAGGTCGGAAACTGGACCACCCGCTCCCATCCTCTGCCTGTGCTCTGAAGTCCCGTGTGGGTCCTTTCTGCACGTGAGCTCTACCTGCCCTGCGTGTGCTGGCACATCATCCCCACCCCAGCCCTGTGTGTGCTGGCACAGGTCCCTCCCGAGCGGGCGGCCCAGGGTCCCCGCACACCTACTTCCAGGTGCGGTCAGTGCCTCCCTCTCCGCCCCCCCTCCGCCCCCCCTGCTCCCACCCACAGGACAAAGAACAAGTCCCCGTTTCTCCATGTGCTCCCACTCCCTCATTCAAAAAAATAGCCTTTCCATGGGGCCCGCAGGGAGAGCTTCAATTAAAGGTCCGAATCACAGCTTCAAATTCAAGCGCTGTTGACTCTATCTTAAGTTTAAAATACTTGCCTTAAGAGAAAGCTGCCGAAAAACCTCTCACACTTGGGTCACCAGCCAAGAGGGACATGTGAATTAGTGCAACATCTAAATTACTGAGTATTCTTCATTAAAACAGAAGTGTTGCCAAAACTGGTTTGGCTCAATGGATAGAGCATTGGCTTGGGGACTGAAGGGTCCCGGGTTCGATTCCGGTCAAGGGCATGTACCTTGGTTGTGGGCACATCCCCAGTAGGGGGTGTGCAAGAGGCACCTGATCAATGACTCTGTCTCATTGATGTTTCTAACTCTCTCCCTTCCTCTCTGTACAAAATCAATAAAAATATATTAAAAAAAACAAAAAACAAAAAAAAACAGAAGTGTTTATCTCAGGAGGAGGGAGATAGAACAGACAGTTTTTAAGCTACCCAAATTAATGGCTTCTTAGACAATCCCCCCAGTCGTGTGCTTTCCTGGAGATCTTCCTAGGAGTTAAGGTACGTGGGCAGCAGAGAGGTGTCGCTGAGTTCTCAATGGAGTAAAGGACAAATCCGAATACCATTCTAGAAATATCTGCAGCACTCTGTAAGGTAGCAATCATTTTCAATGTAAAAATGTATTTCAATATAAAGTTTTCAATTATCCAGAGTCCTTCAACATAGAGGTAACTGTATCTACTATTTTTATGTGTCCTTCTAAAGTTATCCATGCATGCGTTTTCCTTTTTTTTTTCTTTTTTAATACTAGAGACCCGGTGAGGGGCAGGTTTCCCTCAGCCCAGCCTGCATTCTCTCCAATATGGGACCCCCTAAGGCACATGTGTCAAACACAAGGCCCGCGGGCCAAATCCAGCCCGCCAGGCCTTGCAATGTGGCCCACACCGCACTGTCATCACTGCACTCCGCTGTCAGTTTATGACATTGTCAGTTTATGACTGTTCAGTAAACCATTCGGCCCGCGATTTAGGCTGGATTTTAGATTTTGGCCCCTTCTCTGATTGAGTTCGACACCCCTACCCTAAGGGGTGTCCAGCTGCCCACTTATGGGCAGTCAGGCATCCCTCTCACAATCCAGGACTGCTGGCTCCCAACCGCTCGTCTGCCTCTGCCTGATTGCCTCTAACTGCTTCTGCCTGCCATAATCACCCCCTAACCACTCCCCTGCCAGCCTGATTGATGTCTAACTGCTCCCCTGCCAGCTTTATTGCCCCCCAACTGCCCTCCCCTGAAGGTCTGGTTCCCCCCAACTGCCCTCCCCTGCAGGCTGGGTTCACCCCCGCCAACTGCCCTCCCTTGCTGGCCTTGTCTCCCTCAACTGCCCTCCTCTGCTGGCCTGGTACCCCTAACTGCCCATAACTGCCCTCCTCTACAGGCCATCTTGTGGTGGCCATCTTGTGTCCATATGGGGGCAGCCAATTTTGACCACATGGGGGCGGCCATCTTGTGTCTTAAAGTGATGGTCAATTTGCATATTACTCTTTTATTAGATAGGTTAGTTGTAGATTCCCATGCAGCTATAAGAAATGGTTTAGTGATCCCCTTTTCCAGTTTCTCCTAAGAGTAATAGCTTGCATAACTATAGTTGTATCACAACCAGGAAAATGTTGGTACAAGCAACAGAGCCTATTCAGTGTTTATCAGTTTTAGATGCAGGTGTGTGTGTGTGTGTGTGTGTGTGTGTGTGTGTGTGTGTTTAGTTATATGCAGTGTTATCGCATGTGTAGCTCTGTGTGACCACTACAGCCAAATACATAAAAGCTCCAACCCAAGCATACCTCCTGCTACCATTTTTTAAAATCCTCACCCAAAGATATGTGTGTGTCTTATTGATTTTTAGAGAGTGGAAAGAGAGAGAAAAAAAAAAAACTATTGATGTGAGGGAGAAACACTGATCCATTATTTCCTGTATGCACTCCAACTGGGGAGTCGAACCCACAACCTCAGTATGTGCCCTGACTGGGAATTGAACCCACAACCTTGTGGTGTATGGGATGATGCTCCAATCAAGTGAGACACACTGACCAGGTCTCTCATACTGCCTTTTTATAGCCACAGCCACTTCCCTCTCATTTCCCTCCCTCAGTCCTGGCAACATTGATCTGATCTCCATCTCTATAATTTTGTGTCTGAATGTGGTGAGAACATTTAAGATTTACTCTCTTGGCAGCTTTCAAGTATATAATACAGTGTTGTTCGCTAGAGTCACCATGTTGCACTTCAGAGCACCAGGATGTATTCATGTTATGACTGGACTAAAGGCCGGATGCACAAAATTAGTGCAAGAGTAGGCCTTCCTTCCTTCCCCGCTGCCGGCACAGGCTTCCCTCTGGCACCCAGGACCAGGGCTTTCCTCACAGCCCCAGCTTCGTACAGAAGGTCGTCTGGAAGGATGTCCAGAAGGACCTCTGGTCTAATTAGCATATTATGTTTTTATTATTATAGATGGTTTGTACCCTTTGTCCAACATCTCTCCATTCCCTCTCCTCTCCCCCACCCCTTGACAATCACCATTCTTCTCATTTTTCATGAGCTCTGCTTTTTTATATTCCACATATAAGTGTGCCATAGAGTAATTGTTTTTCTCTGACTTCTTTTGCTTAGAATAAAATGCCCTCAAGGTCCATCCTTATTGTCTCAAATGGCAGGATATCCTTCCTTTATATTGCTAATATTCTACTATATGCACATCACATTTTCTTTATTCACTCTTGTTTCTATGGATACTTAGGTGGTTTCCATAACATAGCTATTGTCCATAATGCTACATTGAACATGGGGGTGCAGGTATTTATTTGAGGTCCTGATTGCTTTTCCTTTGGCTAAATATTCAGAAGGGGGTTGCTGTAACATATGGTAGTTCTGTTTTTAAATTTTGAGGAATGGCCATGGTATTTTCCACAGCGGCTGTATCGATTTCCATTCCCACTAATAGTGCACAAGGGTTCCCTTTTCTCTACATCCTCGCCAACACTCATTTTCTTGTCTTTTTCGGAACAGTCATTCTAACCAGTATGAAGTGATATCTCACTGTGGTTTTGATTTGCATTTACTGGTGACTCATAATGTTGAGAATCTCTTTTTAAAATTTTTCATTTTTTTAAATGTATTTTTATTGTTGAGAGTATTACAGACGTCCCAATTTTCCCTCCGTTGTCCCCCTCCACCTGGCTCCTGCCCCATCCCAGTCCTTCACCACACTATCCTCTATGTCCTGGGACTATGCATATATGCATAGAAGTTCTTTTGTTAATCTCTTCCCACTCAATGCCTCCTTTCCTCTGACCTGTCAGTCTGTTCCATGCATCTATGCCATTGGCTCCATCTTTTGTCAGTTTATTTTATTCATTAGATTGTACATAAATGTGAGATCATGTGATATTTTTCTTTCTCTGACTATTTCACTTAGCATAATAATCTCCAGGTTCATTCATGCTTTCTAAAAGGGTAAGATTTCCTTCTTTTATACAGCTGCAAAGTATTCCACTGTTTTTTTATCCACTCATTTATTAGGTTGTTTCCAGATCTTAGCATACCTCTTGGCCATTTGTGTGTCTTCCATTCAGGTTGCCTATTTTAAAAATCAGATTGTGTGTTTGCTATTGAGCTGTATAAGTTCCTTGCATATTTTGAATATTAACCCCTATAAGATGGGTGGTTTGTATTTTCTTCCACGTCATAGGTTGCCTTTTCATTTTGTGGTTTGTTTTGCTGTGAAGAAGCTTTTTGGTTTGATGTAGTGCAACTTGTTTATTTTGGCTTTTGTTGCTTTTGATTTGGGTGTCATCCAAAAGATTGTTACAAGACCAATGCCACGGAGACTTTACCTTGTGTTTCTTCTATGAGATGGATGGTTTCAGCGTTTATGTGTGTGTGTGTGTGTGCGTGGGCATGCATGTATCATAGTCTAGTAGTATTGATGTTTTATGACTTTGTGATGTTTAGAAACCTCACTTATATTTAGGTCTTTTTACTCTCCCTTTATTTTTAAAAAAAACAAAAAACACTTAATTGCATAAAGTAGTTTCTCTATACACATTGAGCATTTCACCAAAAGGAGATATGATTGTTGCTTCAAACATCAAATGACAAGGACAGTGTGTTACATATACTCGTACTTTATACATACTTTCCTTTTTTTTTGGAGTTTTAAGCCTTCTTTTTTTTTTTTAAATCATTTTCTTTCTGTTTATTGAACTTTCTTTATTCATTCTTTAAGAATATTGATTAGCAACAAATTCTCTTTATTCCCCTTAATATGATAATATCTTTATTTCTCTTTCAACCTGGACATGCATTTTCACTGGGTATAGAATTTGCAGTTGACTGTTTTCTTATAGCACTTGAACATGGTGCTATAAATTCCTCCTGGCCTCATTGTCAGATGAGAAGCCTGCTGTCATTTGAGTTAGTATTTCCCTAAAAGTGATGCACCATTTCTCTGTCTGCTTTTGATATTTTTTCCTTACTCTTAGCTTTCAGAAGGTTAATTATGATTTTTTTAAATATATTTTATTGATTTTTTACAGAGAGGAAGGGAGAGAGATAGAGAGCTAGAAACATTGATGAGAGAGAAACATCAACCAGCTGCCTCCTGCACACCCCCCACCAAGGATGTGCCCACAACCAAGGTACATGCCCTTGACTGGAATCGAACCAGGGACCTTTCAGTCCACAGACTTACGCTCTACCATTGAGCCAAACCGGTTTCAGCTATGATTTAACCTCTGGTGAATTTCTTCGTGTTCATTCTATTTGGGATTCGCTCAGCGCCTTGGATTTTCACTTTCCTGTCTTTTGGGTATTGTTTCCTTGAGTATTTGTTCATCCTCATCTGCTTTCCTTTCCTTGTGAGGCCTTAGTGATACAGATACTCTCTGTTATGTTCCAAGGTCCCCAAGACTGCTCATTTTCATCCATTCTGTTCAGACTGGATAAGTTCTGCTGTACTGTCCCCAGTTTTACAGATTCTCTTCCCCGTCATCTGTACACTTCTATCAATGCCATTCTGCAAATGTGCTGTTTCAGCTCTTGTATTTTTCAATTCTACATTTTGTTCTATCTTTGCTAAAATATTCTATTATTTTTATTTTTTCAAGAGTATTTGTAATTACCTTTGAAGTATTATCTTTGTCAGATAAATCCAACACCTGGTTCTTCTCAGTGTCATTATCTGTTGCTTTCTCGTTCAAGTTGGCTGATTGTATGATGAGCGATTTTCCTACTGCATCCGGGGTGATTGAAATTGAATTTGATCTTGACTACAAGGTCTGGGTGTATGTCTATGTTCAACTTCCCAGTGGATGTTGTCAACACCATTCTGGCAAAACTGGTGCACTACCTGGCATGGCCTTGTTGCAGACTGGTGAGCTGAAACTTCAGCTCCCTCTTGGTCTTGCTGATACCAGCAGAAAAGAGTGGGAAAGCAGAGTGCCAACCAGCCCAACTTCCCATCACCTCTTCCTGCCTTTCACTGATGCTGGGTAAGGACAGAGGTCAAGCTTCCACTGGCTCCTTCTAAAACTAGGAGAGAGGGATGTGGACTATCAACTGCTCCAGCTCATTCCACCATTGCCAGGTGTGGCTGGAGGCTCAGCTCCCAAAGGCCCCTTTAGTATGGGGGTGAGAGGACAGGAAGAGAAGGGATCAAATGTCCATTAGTCCTGCTTCTTTCTGTCTAATTTGGTTTCTTGTTGCTATGTGAGTGTGTAGCTTCAGCTCCTCAAAGGGCCACTACACCAGGGATGGGTCATGTGAGTGGTGAGCAGCCCAGACTCACACATCCTGGTCATCAGATGGAGGTAGGAGCTCAGCTCTTCAATGGACCGTGGTGACACTGGGATGGAGGGGTGGAGTATGCTAGTAACTAGCTCCACCTTACCTCCCCTCACTGGGTCTTACTGCTGCCGGCAGAGGTGAAGGCTGGGCTTGCCAATGGGCCCTGCTGACGTTACCCTGATGGGAAGGTCTGCATTCCACTCACTCCGCCAGGCTGGTCCTTGAGCTCCATTCACTCCCCTAGCAGTCCCACCGGGTGCTCAGGCCCACCGGGTGGGCAGCTGCCTGCTTCTGCCTCCTCAGAGCGGAAGTCAGGGGGGAGACCATTTCCGGCCAGGCCCTGCTAAAGTTGGTGGGTGTGTGTGTGTGTGTGTGTGTGTGTGTGTGTGTGTGACTGACTAATGTAGAGTGAGTGTTGCCAGCAGGTTTTCTGCCATTAGCATCCCCCTTCCCGTCCTTTGGCTTGGGAGAGCAGGCTTTTCGCCTGTGCCTGTGGGAGACATGCCCTGTCCAGGATTTATGGGAGGCAAGGAGGAGACCCAGAGAGCCGACTGCCATTTCCTTCTCTGGGCAGCCTGCCTCCTTCCGCCCCTTTCAGCATCTGTCTGTGATAGTTCATTGTGTTACATCCAGGGTGTTTCACTGTCAAGAGGTGGCCCTGGGAAAATGGGGCTACACCTTCTTAGCAGAACCTGAAGTCCCTATTCTTCTTTTTCAATGTCAAATTGTGGTCACATTCCATCTACAATCTTATATCACTTTACTTATCACTTCATAAAGTCTTTATTTCTATAATAAACTCTTGGTAAGTATAATTCTAAAGGCAATATAATTCCCCACTGAGTGGCCAGAACACATTTTACATAATAGTTTTCCTATTGTTGAAAATTTAGATTCCAACATTATTGCTATAATAAATAATATCCTAGTCAAAACATTTGTGCCCTCAAGTTTCTCTGCATTTAGGATTATTGCCTTAGGTAGCAACCCAGAGGACAACCCCACACGGCCCGGCAGAAACATGGACGAGTGCCCCCTTTTGTTCTTGCCAGCACTGGGCCTCAGACACACTAACATGCGAGCCAGTTTGATAGAGAAAAGAACACGGTGCTGCGCATGCCCTCGTGTGCACTTCCCTATCCCTGATGAGGCTGATCAAGCTCTCCTTTTGTAAATTAGCGTTTTGCATATTTTGCCTGTCCATCTTCTGGGGCCTCACATACTCTTTGGGACAAGCCCTCCCAGCAGAAGAATCTGACTCAATATGCCCAGGTAGTTTTCTTAAACCAAAAAGAAAAGTTAGAATTCAACGTCAAAGGTCAGCGAGGAGAAGAATATAATCCCTGTTCAACTATTGCACAAAGCAGGTGCCCGGCGGGAAAACCCTTGCTAATTACAGGAAGACGTCAGAGGAAAATGAAATATAGGAAACACTTTCAATCCCTGGGTAACTCTAGATCCTGAAATTGATGCTGTTTAAGAAGAATAAACATTTCCTGAATCTTACCTGCAGCGTAACAACATTGTCACCTTCAAAAGTGACAAACACATCTGTGGCACATTTTAAGCCTGAGATTTGTATTTCCATCATGTAACCCTTTTTCGAAGAAGAAAGAAGAAGAAAAAGGAGGAGGAGGAGGAGGAGGAGAAGAAGAAGAAGGAAATGTCCTATGTTGGATTCTGGCCAAGGGCACACGCCTGGGTTGTGGGCTCAATCTCCAGTAGGGGGTGTGCAGGAGGCAGCCAATCAATGATTCTCATCATTCATGTTTCTATCTCTCTCTCCTTCTCCCTTCCTCTCTGAAATCAATAAAGAAATACATTTTTAAAGAAAACAAAAGAAACACATTTTCAATTTGCAATCCCATCATTATAAAAGACTAACATTTTATTTGAAATTAAAAAAGAATACAGAAAATTGAGAAAAACAAATTAACTTATTTCTCCTACTCAAAATAATCATGCTTAGAATTTTGAGCCATCACAGTAGCTTTTGGTGCATAAATTTTATGTTGCGTATTGCCTTCAGTGATGGTAAAAACATTTAAAAGTAGTCACGTCATAGTTTTTTCAAAATATTTCAACAAATCATGGTAATTTTTCCAAATCTTGTAAGTTCTAATAAATGTCAGGTATTTAGTGACTGTACCTAATATACAGGAGAATGGTGCTTCCCCTCCCAGCCCACCCCCCTCCTTTTAAAATGAGCAAACATAGCTATGCTTCTTGGAAGACAACATCTAAGCCCTAAATTGACACTCTGCATCTTAATATCATTAAATACCTTGCAACTTAAGTTCGCACTCCAGCTTTTAGCTAGGTTTCCCCTCGTTTTTACCTCCTGAGACCCTCCCTTACATGGCAGGAGCCTGCTGCTCCTTTCCAAAGTGTCCATAATGTTTCTGCACAAACTGGGAGAATCGGCTGCTCAGGAGAAAGTCACTCAGCCCCAGGCAAACCGTGAGGGGAGCAAAGTCGCCCTTCGTTTGGCCACGGGCCCCCTCTCCTGACAACCCTGAGTTCTATTTCTTCCAGCTCCTTGCTCTCCCCACTAAACCCCCAGAACTTCCCACTCTCCAACCTCCCACAAACCCATCCTGCCTCGGGGAGTGGTGTCAGCGGCAGCTGCCCCGCCACTCCTGCCAGGAGCACCTGCCTTTGGTCTTCAGCTCCGCCGGGGGCGTGACAGGATCTCACCCTGTGGACACGCTCAGGCCACTGCGCTGCCGGCTCCTGCTCTCAGGAGGTGCTCCTGCGAGCAGCCGTGCACTCCCTTCTCCAGGGACCCTGATGCCTTGGGGACCGGCTTCACCTCTGAACATGGTCATTCGAGGCCCTGCAGTCCTGTGAGCATCAGTGCCTCCCGCCCCGTGGTGCCCCCTTCTTTGTCCCCCAGCACAGGCAGGCCGGGCTCCTGGAGACACGAGGTACAGGTTAGAGAGCAACGGCAGCCTCACCCGCCCTCAGGAATCCCGAATCGATGTCCCACAGGCAAGGGGCTGTACTTATGGGTAAGCCAGTCAGTAACATTTCCCTGGGGAAGGTCAGCCTCTGCCTCCCCGCCACCAAGCACAGGGCAAAGCCGCCCCACAGGCAAACCACAGGAAACTCGATTCTGCCTCCAGCGCTGGCCCAGGGCAGACTCATTTCCAGCATCATCATGCTGCGTTTGTCAAGGACCCACCACGAGCCCTTCACAGACTCTCACGTATTATTTCACTTCCTGTTTCCACCCGCACAGCAGCCCTGTGAGGCCGGTGGTACCCATTTTACAGACAAAGAAAGTGAGGCTTGTGGGCTATGTTATCTTGTTCTTGAGTAATCTCCCAAGGTCTTGTGAAGAAAAGATAACACAAAATACAGAACCTCGGTGTTAGGCAGATGCACTAGGCACAGAGGCATAGCCGTTCAGTGCTCAGGACAATACTTGGCAGGAGCAAAACACATTTTATTTGCGCTTCCTGCTCTAGTTTCACCCCATGAGGAAGGAGGAACAGATTCTCCCTGCTTTCTGACACCCACATTTAAACAGGTCCCACCCTGCCCCTGAGCCGGGCCAGCATGGCACTAACAGGACCACACAGGTCACCTCCCAGGACAGCAGGATCAGGGAAGGACACCGACAGATTTGTTGAAATACACCACCCCACCTCGTGTCCACCCCCTACCCCCAACAGGCCTGGGCCCTGCGAACATCCTAACCAGCTTTGAGAATGCAACAGAACTGGCTTCTCTTGCAGGTACTGAACCAGCTCCGAGCCCTGTCCTGGTTGGAGGCTGGAGTATAACTGCAGACTGTTCTGAGCACTCAGGACTCTCAGGGCCCCGACGGAGCTGCGGGAAGGAGCTCACAGCCCTTTCCCAGCGTGGGAGCCACCAAAAGGACCAGCAGAGAGAAGCCCAGAGGCCCATCACACCCAGGCGAGGCAGTGCTGTGCCAGCAGGCCACCCCGTCTCAGATGCCACGGGCTGACTGATGACCTGATTTCCTTAGAACAGGCCCAAGGGCTCTTCCTCATCGATGGTGAGGATTTGGGGGTCTCTGAGTGGCCCCTTTAAAACTAGCCACGTTCCCCACGTCCCCGGCATAGAGTTGTGAGAATGTGTGTCCGGGGCAGAGAAAGACAGTGGCATAGAGAAGTTCCTGCCCGGGGCTGGCAGCCAGATCTGGCTTCTTGAGGGACTTGAGTTCCATATCTGTGGCTCCCGTCCTTTGGGGACAAGTTATTATAAACCGTGTGTGCACACGCCCACACACAGATGCCTTAAATGTTATTTTCTAATTTAAAAATTAACTTTTAAAATTAATTACTTAAAGCAGTACATGAGCATTGTAAAAACAAATAAACCAATAAATAATGAAACTGAAGAAGAAAAGATAAAAAGTCATCCATGATCTTACGATGTGGGCACCTGAGAAAGAAAGGCCACAGGGACAGACTTGAGATAAGAACTGAAGAGAGTAAGAAGGGGGTAGGAGTTGCGGGTGGGGGAGGAGACACGTGTGGAGACCCCAAAACCAACAGAGCTGATCCGGGCAAAGGAAACCATGGAGAGTTCTGGGGGGAGGACCCTGTGTGCTGACACCTCGCTGGGGAGTGGGCTGAGCTCTCGCCTTGTGTGTGCATCTGGGCTGGGGATCTCTCCATTGTAAGACCCTATGATTTGGCCCTCAGTGTAGCTCAAGTTAAAATGGAAACTTTACTTTGGGGAGGCCTATCGAAACATTTCAGACAAAGAAAGCGAGTGTGTGCATGGGTGTGCTTACTATGGGCTAAACTGAGTCCTCCCCCCACAATCCATATATTTAAGGCCTAATCCTCAAGACTGCAGGATGGGGCTGTATTGTGCAACAGGATCTTTAAAAAGGTGATTAGGGTTAAATGAGGTCATGGGGTGGGCTGCGATCCACTCTGTGTCCTTATACGAGGAGATCAGGACACAGACCCAGACAGAGACCAGCTGAAGACCCAGGGAGGAGGAGGAGGACATCCATAAGCCAACGAGAGGCCTCGGGAGGAACCAACCCTGCCAACACCTTCATCCGGGCCTTCCAGCCTCCAGGGCCGTGAGCAAATGAGTTTCTGTGGGTTAAGCCCCAGGCGAAGCACTCGGTGATGGCAGCCCCCGCAAGTTAACACGGTGTGCCGTGTCAGGTGCTGCCCTGCATCTTGCTGGCACACAGCCAGAGATAATCGATGTGCCCGCTGCTCGATGTGAATAAAGCCTCCGGAATCTCGGGACGGCCTCTCTAGGCACCACCTCCAGGCACTCACAGCCCTTTTTGGGCTTTCATTGCAAATGAAATGGTAGTTCCCAGCGCTTTTGCTCTTCCCACACTGAACTCTGCGGTAGGGGATGTCTGCTTGTCCGTTTCAGATCGGGGATAGGAGGACAAAGATGAGAAAAAGGAGGGGAGTGAGGAAAGAAAGAGGTTTCATCCAAAAAAATAAGTGAATAATATTTTCCATTAGCTTACTTCACTCTTAATATATTTTTAAAAGAACCGTGGAACAGACAGCGGGAACTGTAAATTCCGTGCGCCTACGGCCAAAGGAGCCCTCGGGAGACGCAGGCGGGATCTGGTCTCGGGGAAGTGCGCGGCCCACGGCTCCTCTCTCTGCCTCTGGGTTGCATCGGCCTCGGAGCCGGTAATTGTGACTGTCATCTGGCTGTGTCTCGTTGCAGGGGGAGCCACACTAAACATACTTTATGATTCAGACTTTGCACACCGAAAGCTTAATATTTCCCTGCTGTTTATAACAGCTCTGATTTTTTTTACTGTATGATTACATTTAACAAGTGTATGGGAACAAATGAGAAACAGGCTTTCTTTCCCCTTTTAAACAAATTGAGGGTAAATTTTGTTTATTTGAAGAAGAAGAAACAGACAAAATCAATCTTATCTGTGAGGGGAGGGTCAGTTGAACCTAAAGACCAACCAGGAAGGGCTGTGTGAGAGTTGCATTAATTTTATGCTGTGCCTTTCCCCGCCCTGAGTGTGGGGGCCTCACATTCACTGCACCCTCTTCTGGAACAGCCAGGTCTGGGTGGGGCCTCCTGACACCCCAGTTCAAGATGCAGAAATGGTGGGTGCTCTGATGGAGTGAGGGCACATTGTCCTGCCCGCCCCACATGCTTTGAGGTGAAGCTGCCCTCTCAGGCTCATGAGCTGGGGACAGGGGGTGGGAGAGAATCACTTCTAGGTCCGTCACCAATTGTATATGGAGGGTCTCCTGTCACTGTCATGATGCCACACATTGCAAACTGAAAGCGTGGTCCTGTCCTCAGAAGAGACAGGTGTTGGTAATAAAATAAATTAAATTAAATATGTAATTAAAGAACTGTGGCTAAGTGCCGGGGGCGGGGATCTAAGTTTCATGAGAAAAAGATACCAAGACAGAACTCTTCTAACTAATACCAGAGGAGTTCACAGGGGCTGTTTAACTTGAAAACGTACAGGGAGTCAGCGGGTCAGGAATGGGAAGAAGCTTGCTTTGCCACGCAAACAGCCTGTGGCAACATCTGAGGCCACAGGAGCTCAGAATGTGCTCAACAGGAGACGAGGCTGGGCTGAGCCGGGGGAAAGTGGCCCAAACACAAGGATGGAGGCAGGCGGGGCTCAAGGGACTTGGGGTCTCAGGAGCCATTTTGGTGCAAGTTTAGGAGCAATAAAGTCAGGAGTAAGATGACTTGCAATTTTAAAAGATGATTCTAACTGCTGAGTGAGCACGGCCCAGGAGGTGAGAGGGAAGGTGTTGATGGCGTGAGATGGGACACCAGTGGCAGGGAGGTCGGAGGAGGGTTTAGTGAGGGCTGGGTGTGCACGGGAAGGAGAAAAGCTGGACCACACGGACAGCAAATGTCCAGGGCGGTGCTTCCTGAGGAGGACAGTCCTGGAGAGGAGCCTGTTTGTGAAGGAAGACCCAGTGTTCACCTCTGTTACAGGTAGAGGTGAGAATCAGTGAGACATCCAGGAGGACTGGCCAGGATGATAGTTAGAAACAACCTCTGGTGATGTGAAGATGCCTGGGATGGAGATGTGAATCCAACAGTCCTCGCCGTGTGAGCAGTATTTAACCCTCCGGGAGGGACAGGGTTATCTGGAACGTGGCTGCACAGAGAGGACCAGGCTCCCTTTCTGGAAATGGCCACACTCAGGGCTCAGGTGAGGAGCACTGGCTGAGGGGACCAAGAGGGTAATGCAGCAGGAAGGACCGGGAAGGCATGGGGTCCTGGGAGCTGAGAAGCGTGTGTCCTGAGAGATCAGACCGGTGAGGACCAAGAGCCACAGGAATCAACAGAAACAGTCTGTGGCATGAGGAGGGGCCACCAGATGCATGTGGGACGTCTAGCTCTGGCAATATGGCAGAATAGATTGCCTTTGGGAAAACTGATTCTCCAGAAGAAACTGTTGAAAACATGCTTGATGAGTATTTTTAAAAAATATATATTTTATTGATTTTTTACAGAGAGGAAGGGAGAGGGATAGAAAGCTAGAAACATCGATGAGAGAGAAATATCGACCAGCTGCCTCCTGCACACCCCCCTAACAGGGATGTGCCCGCAACCAATGTACATGCCCTTGACCAGAATCAAACCTGGGACCTTTCAGTCCACAGACCGATGCTCTATCCACTGAGCCAAACCGGTTTCAGCTTGATGAGCATTTTTAAAAAATAATTTGAAGGCATCTACCCTGTTTCCCCCAAAATAAGACAGTGTCTTATATTAATTTTTGTTCCCAAGGATGGCCTAGGTCTTATTTTCAAGGGATGTCTTATTTTTCCATGAAGAAGAATACAGTACACATTTATTGTTAAATGAAAATAAAGGAAATTTATTATCTGTATACGGTACAGTAGTACGGTAGTTGTCAACACAAACCAGACAAACTGTGAATCCTACAGTATCAAGAATTTACTCATTTATTCAATGACAATCATGTCATCATCTTCTGGAACATCATCATAACAATTCAATTCCTGAATTTCCTGGTGAATTTCTTGTGATTCCATTTTTTTAAGAATCAGTGGGCCAAATCTCTCATGTTCAGCCTATGGGGGGGCCTTATTTTCGGTGGGATGCCTTATATTTCACTCAGAATGAAACCTGTAAGTAGGTCTTATTTTCGGAGGATGTCTTATTTTCGGGGAAACATGGAATATATATATACTAGATTACCTGAAGATTCCTGCAATAGGGCTTCCTGCTGCAGTCGCTTCCCTGCCTGCTTTCCTTCCTGCTTACTGGCCCACCTGCTTCCCTTCCTCCCCCCCCTCCTCCCGCCCCACTTGCTTGCTTCTCTGCAGTGCTTGGCTTCCTTCTGTGTCTTCAGTCTTCTCTCTGGCCTGGGTATGCAAATTAACTGCCATCTTGGTTTGGGCTAATTTGCATACTTGCCCTGATTGGCTGGTGGGCAGGGTTTGTGGGCATAGTGAAGGTGCGGTCAATTTGCAGGTTTATCTTTTATTAGGTAGGATGGAGAGAGAGAGAGAGAGAGAGAGAGAGAGAGAGAGAGAGAGAGAATATGCAAATTAGGCCAGGACTCCATAACAGTCAAGGCCAGATAGGAAGAGGTTGCACGTACAGGTGAGGCCCGGTGCGGAGAGGAAGACAGAGTCAGGGGGGCCTGCCCAAGCCTGTGCAATGGCTCAAGCAGCCCCGGAGTGACACAAGCAGGGATGCCGGGGGACACTGCGAGTCAGGCACGGGATCCAGCCCCCTGAGGGGTGCCTCCTGGCACAGCACGGTGCCTCCTCACGTGATTTCAATTGTGCTCTGGCCCTTTAGTAAGGTGATAAAGAGAAATACTCAGAGGCTAGACACAATAAGAAAATATGACTTCAACAAGGGTGGCAGGTGCTGAGGCCCTATAGGAGGTTAAAGACACCCTCACAGCACAGTCCTTGGGAAACAGTGCTCACCATGGCAGAAATAACACCACCCTCACCTGAGGAGATAATGAGGAAATTCCAGCCTCAGTTCTGGCCATGGATGGGGCAAAAATATCTCTCAGAATTTTCGACTAGCGCCTGCATGCATGGTTCTGTGGCCTGAGTCCATGAGGCCCCGGGAGCCTGTGCAGGACCCAGGGTTAAGTGGACTGCAGTCTCCAGGCATCTTGCAGTTGATGCAGATTCATTCTGGCCTGAATTACCCAAATAAAATTCCAAAATCATGAGACAAAAAAAAAATAAAAAATAAATAAAATAAAAAAATTACAAAACGCAAAACACCAAGGGATCAAAGGAAAATTAGAAGTGATAGACAACCAACAGAGTCAAAACCACAGAGATACTGACGTTAGCCTAAAACACTTACTAGTAGAATGAAGTAATAGAATAAAGTGACTGTCTTCAAAATGGCAATGATCTAAAATTTTTCAGAATTGTTTAAAGACGTGAGTCCACACATTCAATTAGTCCAAATGACCCCAAAAGGGAAAAACAAAAAGGAAATTCATATTTAACACAGGATAGTGAAAACATAGGTCACCAAAAAATACGTAAAATAGCTTAAAAGAAATAGAGAACAAATTAGATTGCTATGAAAAACTGCAGTTAGACAATGAGAACAGTTAGTAACTGAAGGCAGTAGTGCTAGTGGCAACACTCTGTGGTCAGCTGTCCACGTCTGAGTCTTTGCTCAGCCAACCAGGAGCTGTGTAATCTCAAACACACTGCTTACACTCTCATTGTCCACATACTAGTACATGATATTGGGGTCATAACAATCTACTTTGTAGAGCTGTTGTAAACATCATATAAGTTCATGTGAAATGTAAGACTGGTGCCTGGCATAAAGCAAGAATTCAACCAAGTTTGCTATTATTATTTTTAAATACCAGACATTATAATATTTTAAAAACCATACTCAAGTAATTCATGATTCAAATAAATCATGATGGAAATTAAAACAGAATTAATAAACAGAAATTTTTATGTGTGGAATCATGGTTGATTAGTCAACACATCTTTTTTTTTTTTTAAGTTACAACTTCAAATATTTATAACAGAAAAGAAAAAATGATGAAAAGTAATGAGATAATACCCAAATGAAGGTACTGGAAACAAATCCAAAGAAAGTAGAAGGAAAAAAAACAATGAAGATAAAAATAAAAGGAATAGAAAGCAAACAAACAAAAAAAAAAAAAACCAGATACAACTTGGAGAGGACCAAGAGCAAAAAAAGTGTATTATTTGAAAAAAAGAAAAAAAAAAAAGAAAATATCATTTCAAGAGACACAGAAATGGAGAAAGTAAGCAATATAAGAAATGCAAAGGAGTTAGAGCAGAGTTGAAAAAAATATGAATGCATTATTGACTTTATGTCAATAACTTTTAAAACTAAGAGGAAATGGACAAATTACTAGAAAAATATAAATTACTAAAATAGACACAAAAAGAAATAGAAAGCCTGAGTAGCTATAACCACTCAAAAAAAGAATCAGTTATTCAAAATGTCCCCAGAAAGAAAAAAAATGAGCCTTAGATGGCTTCACAAAGGTACTTGTACAAATAGCAAAGGAACAGATCCTTCAATTTTGTACAAACACTTCGAGAGAATAGAAAAAGGATCACCCCACTTCCAATTGTCAAACAAGGGTGGTATGACTTTGATATGCAAATTAGAAAAGGGCAGTATCAGGAAGAAATAACATAGTCAACCTCACTTATGATTACAGATTGAAAAATCCTAAATGAGCATTAGCAGACAGAATCAACAGTGTATTAAACACGCACACACACATCCACATACTCACACACATGCCTCCTCATAAACTTAGGGTAAAACAGACCTTTCTTTTTTAAAAAATATATTTTTTATTGATTTTTTTACAGAGAGGAAGAGAGAGGGATAGAGAGTTAGAAACATCAATGAAAGAGAATCATTGATCAGCTGCCTCTTGCACACCCCCCACTGGGGATGTGCCTGCAACCAAGGTACATGCCCTTGACTGGAATTGAACCTGGGACCTTTCAGTCCACAGGCCAACGCTCTATCCACTGAGCCAAACCGGTTTCGGCTAGAACAGACCTTTCTTAACATGATAAAGAATGTATGAAAAACACCCACCCAAAATAGCATTCTCAACAGTGAAACAGTGAGCACGTGGCCATTAAGGCCAAGAATAAAATATGAGTGCCTGCTACTAGCCACTTCTTTCAACGACTGTGCTCAAGGTCCTTGCCACTTCAATAATATGACAACAAAATAAATATGAGTAATTGTAAGGGAAGAAACAAGCTATCATTTTCACAGATGATATGATTATCTTCACAAAAAATGCAAAAGAACTACAAACAGATTATCAGAATTGTTTTGTGCCCAGCCGGCATTGCTCAGTGGTTGAGCATTAACCTCTAAACCAGGTCACAGTTCGATTCCCGATCAGTGTACATGCCCAAGTTGTGGGCTCAATCCCCAGTGCACTGGGGCATGCAAGAGGCAGCCGATCAATGATTCTCTCTCATCATTGATGTTCCTCTCTCTCTCTCTCTCTCTCTCTCTCTCTCTCTCTCTCTCTCTCTCTCTCTCTCTCTCTCTCTCTCTCTCTCTCTCCCCTCTCCCTTCCTCTCTAAAATAAAAATTTTAAAAATTAAAAAAAAAGATTTGTTTTGAGAGTTTAACAAGCTTGCTGGGTGTAAGAGCAACACATAAAAGTCAACTCCATGTCTATACATCAGCTACAAAAGATTGTTGGAAACTGCTTTAAAATCTATCACATTTACTGCAGTAGATGTTTGCTCAGCTCCCATTCTTTGAGAACTGTCTCTCTCCACATGAGGAGGGAATCAGCAGGCATGTTCATGATACATGACCCCATTTCCTAACCAAAGATGACTAAGTCAGGAAGGACTCAGCTCCAACTGAGCTGGGATGCAGCACCAGACCTGCGAGATCCGTCTCAGTGCAGCTGAAATGGAGAAGCTAGACTGCACAGCCGAAGGGCAGCCTCAAATGCAGCAGAGCAAGGAGAGAGGGTAAATACCAGAGATGCAGAGGCTGAGACTGTGGGAACCAAGGCACCAGAGCTGAGCTGCCCAGACACCAGATCCATCCCCAGTTCCTGTCCCTGGGAGCTCTGGACTCCCTCTCTCCCGTAGCGTGTATTCATTCTCCTTTCCTGCTTGAGCAAATTTGAAAGGGGTCTCTTCTTGCATCCAAACAAATCTGAGCAAGATGATCAAGTGCAGAAGACAATTTGGGAAGCTTTATTTTCCTCTCCTATTTCCTTGATGTGTTGGGATGAAGCATGAATCATCGTAAAGGAGGGAAAAAGAATACAGTAGATTCAAAACTTGGCAAGTTGGCCCAGGATAAATGCCAGCTCTAGCCATTATTTTCTTATATGCCTGGAAGCTATCTATTCTATAACAAAATGTATAATCACCTTCTTTACGGCCTATGAAGTTTGGGCTGACTGAGCTCTTCAGAGGAATGTTGCCAAAAAAATGGATTTTCCTTGGGTCATTTAGGAAATCACTCTTTTCTTTATCAGTGATGAGGGTCAGTTTTACTGCCCAATGCTCTCCCACTCTAATTTGCCTGACAAGATAAGACCTACTAATTAATGTAAGACACTCACAAATAGCACATGTGGATTTCCTCACTGTGAGAAGCTCTTTTCTAATGATTACAGGTTCCCAGAAAAACATAGAGGCTTGCTAAAAAAAAAAAAAAAAAAAAAAAAAAAGCATAGATTATGTTCAAGGAGAGTTAAGTGCAGAACACTGATGAACACAGGGTCCAAAAGCAAAGTTATCACCCTTCTGCCCCCACAACAAACAAGGGACAAGGGCCTTGGACTTGCAAGATGTGAAGTAGAGCCCCAGCCTCCACCTTTTACTAGACCCAAAGAAATAGCCTCTCATCTCTGGTCTTAGTTCTGCCATTTGTGGGAAAACCATGAGGATAAAAATTCCACTCACTGGACTACTAGAGGACTGAAGGTGGCCACATCTATACAGAAGTGACACTTTATCTACCAGAGGCTCACATGTCAGGAGGTCAAAAATGAAAACATCTTTAAAAAATTAGAGCCAATTGCTTTAATTTTAGAGCAAGATTCTTTCAGATGAGAAATAATTTATCATCATGAAGCGATTTCCATTGCACTGTCTTTCTACATCCCTATAACCAACAGGTGATTGTCTGTGTAATGTTCAAAAGGTAGAAGCAAAAATGAGAATCCTAGAATTTAGTCCTGAGCCCCAGAATGTTGGGATTCTTCTTGAAGACCTCCACTCAACCCAAAGAACGGAGCCTCTGATCCATGAAATATTTTATGAGGGAAGAAGTTAGTAAGAAACCTGTTAATGCCCTTGAAAGATCAGGTTGAGGCTGAGCAAATGGTCTGGCTGATAAAATCATGTTAACCATTGAGAAGGCCCTTTCTCTGGGGGTCAATACTTGAACCCCAACCAAGCTCTTCTCAGAATAGTTGCCAGATCCGACCTTTTGGGCCCTTTCAGAGTAGGGGCTATACCTGACCTCCTTTTTCTCTACTACACAGTTACTTGGTGTTAGAGTGAAGCCCATTTTGTCCCTCCCCTACTCACATATGCAATCCTAGCCATGACATTCAAACTTAGACTCGACTCTCCACCAGCATTGATGGCTGCACAAGGTCCAGGCACCAGCCAGGATTTTTCTTGGCTGTTTCTTCTTAAGAAATTGGATGGGGAGCCAAGTGGTCTCTGCCGTGTTAGATCCAAGTCAGGCTGACCTACTTATCTGCTCTGAGAAATACATGTCCAGGGGGTTGCTGTGGAAGACTGTTACCCAGGCAATAGTAAATCTGCAACGTCCAGGATGGGAGGATGAGCCTCCAACTGTCTTCGGACCAGCCGGCCTGCCTACAGGACTTCGTGTCCAGAAGAGCTCCCATTTCCTCCTCCAGGCTGGGCTCACTCACTCTGCTCTTGGATGCCTGAGCCTCATGCTTCTCATCTGACTCTTCTGTGATCCCAGCACTCTTAGCTGCTTGCATTCGCATTCCCTCTGCCCCTACTCCTCTTGTCACCCCAGGGAACCAGGAGTATGTGTGAGAGCCAACAGTAGGAGCAGGACCCCCAGGACGGGAGTCAGGGCTTGAGCTTCAGCACAGGGACCTCATGTCACCTCTGTCGGATCCCAGAGTTCTGCTTTGCTTATTTTTGGCCTTGGCTCTGTTCCAGAAAGCGGTTGATGCCAGATGAACGAAGTGGGGCTGAACCTCCCCAGGGAATTTAGTCTTGGATCAATCAACTAAATAACCAGGGATGGGGGTGTGGAGGTGGAGGGTGTGGGGGCAAGGGCTGGCCATCACACTCTTACTTTAATTTACAAACACTTGTAATTGCTTTAGTGCTTTCTTATGCAACCTTTATCATATAAGCCTCCAGCCATAGTCCAGCTGGATCACGTTTCCAAACAGCTCACAGCAGCTCTGCATCCAACATGAAAGGCTCGGTCAGCGCGTGCTTGCTGATAACCTTATCATCAGGCTGGGCTGGAGCTCTCTGAGACCTTATCCTGCTCCAGTTCTGTACAGATCTTTCTTCATTCTGCTCTGGCCAAGGTTGCTTTTCCCCATGGGATTCTGGAACAACATAGCGAAGAGGAGCGGAGCAGCTGGGAGCTGAGAGGAGCAGGCTCTCAAGGGAGACCCAATGGCAGGGCCCCAAATCCTGCCGTGGAAACCGATCCTGTGGCCAGTGAGCTCGGGGGTGGTGTCTTCCAGTGCTGATGTGCAGGGGCCAATGTGCAGGTACAGCCCCTGGCCAAGGACACCCAGGTACAGGTGACACTCACAGGCTAAGGGATGCTCTGTGAATAAAGAATTTGCGCTGCAAGGCCAAGTCCAGCCCTTGTGGCTCTAGTCACAGCCCCACCCCAGTGGCAGCGCAGGGAAACATGCGGCCAGTCCAGCCTCCAGCCTGGCTCTGTAGATCCTAAGGCTTTGAAGTCAGATTTGCTGAGACTGTGACTTGCTTCCATGGTCCAAGGCCACACCCTGAGGAGCCGCAACCAAGCAGCTTCCACACGTGTCTAGTGGGTCATAGTGGAGAAGGGGAGAGGAGCAGAGGAGAGAGCTGGGGTCCTTCACTGTACAGGTCATATGTCAGAGATATCGTGGGTTTGGTTCCAGATCATCACAATAAGGCAAATATGGAAATAAAGTGAATCACATGCATAATTTGGTTTCACAGTGCATATAAAAGTTATGTTTACACTCTCCTGTAATCTATTAAGTGTGCAATGATGTCTAAAAATGTACATACCTTAATTAAAAATTCCTTTATTACTAAAAATGCTAACCTCATCTGACCTTCAGAGAGTTGTAGTCTTTTTGCCTCAATGTTGATGAAAATGCAGTACCTGCAAAGTGCAATAAAGCAAAGAGCAACAAAAGCACATGTGCCTGTAATCATGCCCAGGAAAAAAAGAAGAAGACAAGTCAAGCATTTACTGAGCACCTACTATGTGCTAGAATTTCAGAGATAAGGACACGGAGGCTCCCAGGGTGAGGTCCAAGGTCACAAAGCTCTGGCAGGGAGATCCCACCCCCACAGATGTCCCCACCTCTCAGAATGTCCCTCTCCACAACACAGTGGTCAAAGGCAAAGATGCAATCTGGATTCTGCGTCAACCTGGGTGTGTTGGATGAGGAGGAGAGGCCATGTGCAAATACAGTTAATATCAATAGCTTTAAGGGCTCGGCTGATGTCGTCACGCCATAAAGAAAGGAGGGAAGCGGGGAGAAGCAGCAGAGCCTGCAAAGCTCCAGCTCAGTGTTTCCACATGGGCAGGTGAAGGGTTTGCCTCATGTCTGATGAGGCCAATGGGGTTCTCACTTACACACTGAGACTTAGAAGCCAACATGCAGGTCGCGTGTGAGCACAAAGCCTGGCCACTGGGGACGGCGCGGCTGCAGGCGAGGAGCTGGCTTTGCTTCCAGCTCCTGTTCCAGTCCCTCCCTGACTCACAGAGGGTTTGGGTGAGTAGTTTAATCACACTCCCCGCATTTCCCTCCGCTCTGCAGCACAGGGAAAGAGCCGGATCACCTCCCAGGCCTGATAGGGAAAGGAGGGCCTGGTCCTCCAGCCAGCCTCCACCATCACGGAAAGAGACGGTTCAGCACTCACTTCTGGGCACCTGCAAATGGGCTCTGGAGGGGGGTGACCTGCCCCAGGTTGCACAGCTGCAAAGTGATGGGTTAAATTCAAACCATTCTCATCCCACTGAAATGAACTCAGCTATTTTCTGGAGCACAAGTGCACAGACTCTGGGTTCAAAGCCTAGCTTGATTGTTTTGTAGCTGCTTCACTTAGACAAGTTCTTTCATCTCTCTCTCTCTCTGGCCTCAGTTTCCTGTGTAAAGTTAGTCTAATCTATAACAATAAAAGCATAATATGCTAATTAGACCAGATGTCCTTCCAGATGACCTTCCAGACAAAGCCATGTCAGTGGGATCCAAAGCAGAGGCAGTCATTGAGGCAGTGCCGGCCGAGCCCCTTGCACGAATTTCATGCACTGAGCCTCTAGTAAAAGTATAACAAACTCATTAAACTTGAGATTTACCTAAGTTACTATAGGTAAAGCACTTATCAAGGTGCCTATCCTATATGATAATAACGTAGTATGTAAGTTGTCCCCTCAACCGGGAGTTCCTCCTGGAGTTCAACCAGGGCAGAGCCAGCCAGGGGAAGGGAGGGAGGCGTTGGCCAGTGTCAGGCAGCAGCTGCTAGGGACCCTACCAGTGCACAAATTTTGTGCACTGGGCCTCTAGTGTGTAGAAGAAATGCTTAAAGACTATTAACAAAAACAAAGGAAAAGCAAAGAGGCCCCATAGGGCCTGGGTCCTGGGCCATGCACACTGAGTCTCATATGGGAAAGGCTGCCCATTCATCAGCAGGGACAATCATCTACACAGGCAGGTCGGGAGTACCCCACGGAGGGCAGTACCTCATCTTTGGTGAGCCTCCTAATGGTGAGAGGTTTGTTAGGCTGAAGTAGGACCTGCTGGGTGTGATGGGGTCAGATTTGTCCAGTGATATCTCCCCATTCCACAGAGCAGAGCTCAGGCTTGGTGCCTTAGAGCACCTCCAGGCACCCCAGTGTGATCTCCTGACTCCTCTCCGGGGCATAGCTCACCCTATCAGCATGCGCTCTGGGGGCAGACAGAGCAGGCTTCCAGTCCCTGGAAAACCATAGTACTGCCTGTTTCCTCATCTGCAAAGTGGGGATTAGCAAAGGAGCCGCCTCAGAGGATTGTTCCTGGTTTTAGGATCATTATGTCCTATTGATGACTCAGCCCCTTAGTCACTATGAAATGACCTTATTTATCCCTGGTGATATTCTTTGCTCTGACATCTACTTTTACTATTAACAGACCCTCCAACTTTCCTCTGGTGTTAGCATGGTATATCTTTTTCCATTCTTTAACTTTTAAACTATTTATTTGTTTTTATATTTGAAGTGTATTTCTTGAGTCTTGCTTTTTTATCCAATCTGACAGTCTCTATCTTTTAATTGAGCTATTTGAATTTAATGTGTTATTAATATGTTTGGGCTTGCATCTACCATTTGGCTATTTGTGTTCTATTTCAACAATCTCTTCATTTTCTCATATTTATCCTTTTCCTGCCTCTCTTTGTGATAATTCCACTAGAGGCCCAATGCACAAAATCCATGCAAGGGGCTCCGCCCTCGCAGCCACGGCGTCATCTGAAAGGTCATCTGGATGGTCGTCTGGAAGGATGTTCGGGCGGTCATTCTGCTGTTCAACCTAATTAGCACATTAGCTCTTCATTATATAGGATTTTAATGAGTTTGTTGTTTTATTAGTTATAGCTCCGTTTTATTACTTTAGTGTTTTATTACTGATCTCCAACTTATCATAGTCTACTTTCAGGTAATATTATAGTTCACCTATAGTGTGAGAACCTTACAATATTACATGCTCCTTTTCTCCGCGCCCCCCCCCCCTCTCTGACCTTTATGATAGTGTCATACATTTTACTTTTATGTTATATTTTTAGGTTAACCTCACACTACATTGTTATGATTTTTGTTTAAACAGTCCATTATTTTTAAAGAGAGTTAAATACTAAAAAAAAAAAAAAAACAACAAAAAAAAAACACTTTTATATGTTGATCCATATTTTGGAGCTTTAAATTCCTTTATGTAGATCCATATTTCTATCTGGTATTATTTTCTTTTGCCTAAATATTTCCTTTGATATTTCTTATAGTTAAGTAGTTAAGGCTGTTGGTGATAAGTTCTTTCAACTTTTACATGAACATGTCTTTATTATACTTTGTTTCCTGAAACTTAACTTTTTAGAGTATAGAATTTCAGATTGATTTTTTTTTTGTATTGTGGTTCCACTGTGTTCTTGCTTGCATTTTTCCAATGAGAAATCTGCTATCATCCTATATCTGTTCTTATACATAACACTAGGGGTCCAGTGCATGAATTCATGCACCTTAAAAGAAACTGTGGGGTGAGACTGTGGTGGGCACAGGGGTGGGTCTCAGTCCATCCTCTGTGCCCCTGCCCAGGCCCTTCTGCCACAATCCCCAGGTCCATTGTCTACCAGCAGCTCCATTCCCAAGTGCTGATGGCACTGGCCCTGCTCTCACCAGCTGATGGCACAGAGTGATTGGGGCTGGCACCAGCAGTGGGTGCAAAAGGCAGTTGCTGTCCCTGATAGCTCTTCAGGAGCAGGGGGAAGTGAGGAAGCCCTGAGGGGTGATTGGGGCCAAAAGCTGCCACTCATACCCACTGATGGTGCTGAGTGATAGGGGCCGGTGCTGGGTGCCAGCAGTGGGTACAAGTGGGGCCAGCACCAGCAGCACGTGTGAGCACCAGGTGGGACCGCAGCGCGAGGGAGCAAAAAATTTTCAGTAACTACAAGAGGCTTGCCTCGATGACAGCGACCAACACCCTGCCTTGGCCTGGAGCACACCCCCCCTCACCTATTCCACCATCCTGCTGCAGCTGACACCTGCCATGTTCCACGTGCACCCCCTGGTGGCCAGCACACATCACAGCGACCAGTTGTTCAGTTGTTCCACTGTTTGGTCTATTTGCATATTAGCCTTTTATTATATAGGATTCCCCCACTCCCTTTAGTTCTAAGTCTTACATTATTTAAATCCTGTGTGAGCACCAGCTACTGTTCCTTCTGATCCTTTCAGGTGACTCTTTCCTCATACACATGTAGCAATCAGCACTCAGCTGAACATTTAAAGGGAGCCTGCTGGAGATCTCCAAGTTCTCTCTTGTCCAGACAAGTTCTCTCTTGTTTCTCTTCTGTTAGGTCATCTATCCTGTGAGTCCTAGGTGCTTTGGTCTTCTTGGATGCTCAAGTCTTCAAATCATGGAGTTTGCTGTGCTTTGGCTCAGTTCCCCATTAAATGGAGAATTATGGCACTCGTCTTGTTTATTTCCTCTGTCTCAGAGAGCACTGTTCTTCAATGCCTGAGGTCCAAACTATTCAGCACAATATATGAACTACACACTCACATACACACACATACACATATACACACACACACACACACACACACAATCTAGTGTCCTTTTTTCTTTTTGTTTCAGTCAGAAGGGTACACCTTCTGCGTGTTACTTCTACCTGGTTAGAAACAAAAATCCCCTATTGCTTATCTGATGGAATCTTAGGGCCTCCCAGTTCCATGCACAGTATGCAGTGTGCCCCCTCCTCTAGCTCTTAGAACAGGGACATGTACCTTGTCCACTGCTCCACAGAGAGGGAGGACATAGAAACACTTATCAGGGACTCTTAACCAGCAGTCATTAGGCAACAATGTGTTTGCATGAATAATAAGTTCAAACCATATTGTTCATTTGATAATCTGATTTTAGGGGTGGGTGGGTGGAGTCTTTTTGTGTGTGTGTGTGTGTGTGTGTGTGTGTGTGTGTGTGGTATAAAATCTAATTTCTCCCAGGTTGTAATGCACAAAAAGTAAAGTTGAAAAGGTACATAGGGTTGAAAGAGGTTTGTGCTTGGAAATAAAGGGGTTAAAGGACAAAAACATGATTTAATTCTACAGTTTCACTTCAGTGTGTACTCTGCATTCATCTACTTCACTGCTAAGTAACTAAATGTCACTCTTGCAACTTTCAGCCTGTCACCCATAGAAAGCAGTCATGGCCATGGCTCCTGTAGAAATAGCCGGTCTCAGATTTTCTCCTCGTTTCCTGACATAACGTGATGTTATTAACATCTACCACCGCCCAGGCTGGGTGGCTCAGTCGGTTGGAACGTCATCTTATACACCAAAAGGGGGTTCAATTCCCAGGCAGGGCACATACCTAGGTTGCAGGTTCATCACTGGGTCGGGGTGCATCCAGGAGACAACTGTCTAATGTTTCTCTTCTCTCACTCTCACTCTCTCCCTCCCCCCACCTCCCTCTCTAAAATGAATTTAGAAAACATATCCTCTGGTGAGGATTTTAAAAATTAAATTAAAATTTAAAAATTTTAAAGCATGTTTTTTAAAAAAAATCTACCAAGTGCTAGGGAAACATTGAAATGTAGGGAGAAAGTATCTCAGAATCCAAAGATTTCCACAGAAGAGTTTAAGAGCAACTCTTTCCTCACACACATGCAGCAACCAACTCCCTGCTGAACATGTGTGGGAGCATGAACTCCGCCTGGCCCTCACCCTGCTATCCAGTTGCCCTGTCCAGGCAGGCTGTCCTCGCTGCCCAGCACCACCAGGGCAGAAATGACCCTCCACCAGCCATGCTGCAGACAGACCTGGTGTGCACAAGCTCTCCCAGGATCCACATCAGCCAAGCAGACAGGAAGAGCCAGTCATTCTTTGTAAGTGTCAGTGCTTAGGGGACACTGACAGACCTTTATCTCTTTCTTTCCCATTTCCAAACACATAACCTGAGGTTCCAAAGAGCCAAATCACTAACTTCCAGCGAAAACTGAACTATCTGAGATCGGAGTGTCAGCAGAAGCCACCCACAGCCTGAACTGGAAGGTGTACCCCTGGAACCCCGGCTTCTTTCCGTCATCCTGGGTGCTCTCTGATGACCTGCAGCTCTCAGCTACACTGAGCAAGGCCCTTCAGTCTGATCACTGAGTGTGGGCTGTGTTTGAAAAATAACAGTTTAATAAAATGAAATCAGTTTAACGCATAACGACTAGCTTTTCTCAAAATTATATAAAATGAAAAGAAAATACTAGAGCACAGCTCAGCGGTGAGGTAAGCACTGACTGCTACAGGAGATTTCTCTCTTTGATGGCTTATATGTACATTTGAATACACAAGGTAGTAATGAAAAGGGTACCTTTTACTTTGGATCAAGGTCTAGAGTTGATCAATGTCATTGATCCCACAACTACTATTAAGATTCGTGTTTAACTCCTATGGGAGTGCGAATGGGTATAACTTTTGTTGACAATACAAACATTGTCTAAATACCTGATCTCAAGGAAACAGTCACAGCTAGGAAAAAATAGGTACGAATCAACTGACTGAATAAAGTTGGCACATCTGTGTGGTAAATGGCACCAGCCATTACTTCTGCACTGCAAAGGAGCAACCATACCAACTCTTAGGTGAGAAGAGGAGCTATGGAATTTTAAACACAAATACACACACTGCAGAGAAAGAATGCGATGTAAGTGGTGCAATAAACCCAGGAAGGGTGTTTGTGGATATATTTACTTTCCTCTTTGTGTTTGTCTTTTCGAAAACCTCTACAATGGATATGCATTACTTTTGAAGTTGGTAAAAACAGGACAATAAATGTGATGTTTACCAATGTGCTTTACTGAGGAGCTGCTGCCCACAGTGCATGCCCACGTTAGCAATGGCGGCAAACACTGAAGTCGGCGGTTGGGAGAAGCAGGGTTTCAGGGGTTGTGTTTAGAGCACAGGTGAAAACCAGGTTCCGGATATACTCATATCCTGACAAGCTACACGATGGTTTCTATCCCAGCCCATGCCTATCCTGGGGTCCCTAGATGGGTCACATTCTCGCATGCTTCATTCTGTGTGCAGAGGTCCCCTCCCTGCAGGTCCTCCCACATACACTTGGAGGCTCCTGCTCACCTTGCTAAAGTGACATTGCTTGGGGACCCCTCCCCAGCCCTCAGAGTCTGCCCAGCCCAGCTGCCCAGGGCCTGCCACATCTGCCGGTCTCTGCACCACATGAGACAGTGTTTTTCTCTCCAAACACCCAGAGTGGGCACATCACAGAGATGTTGGTGGCCCCATGCTGGGTACACATGGAAGCATTTTATGCTCATGGTCTCATATGACTTAGTTCTCACAGTCTCTACAGTGGAAGTCTTATCCTTATTGAATCCATTGGAAAACCCAGGTGTACAGAGGAAGTGACTTGTCCAAGGTCACAATGGTGGTTGCGGCTCCAAGGACAGTAAATGTCTAAAAGATGCAAATGCTACGCAAAGAGGTGACTTTCCATGTGGTCTCAGCAGCCCTCAGACTCCAGTCTACATGCCCTCACCCCTGGAGATCTGTCTGAAGACGACCTGTCTGGAAATCCAAACTGACAACAATGGGGAGATGCTCATGCTTGCCTCTCAGCAAATCTCTGCCTCCACCAACAGCCTGGCAATACCTGTGGATGGACACGAGGGTATGGAAGGGAAGGGAGGAACAGTGTCAGGTCTGTCTGCAGCATGGCAGGTGGAGGGGTCATTTCTGCCCTGGTGGTGCTGGGCAGTGAGGACAGCATACCTGGATAGGGCCACTGGATAGCAGGATGAGGGCCAGCTGTTTAATGCAGGCCCACCAGGGCTCAGCATTGGAGGGGGAACAGCCTCTCAGAATGGAGCACAGGACTGAGTCTGAGGTTGGAGGGCATACAGGACAGGAGGAGGGCAGAGGCCTCTGTGCAGGGAGGGTCTAATGCTGGGGCAAGGAGACCACTGGGCGCGCCGGCCCATGAAGGTGTGAAAGGAATTGAGCCAAGGGAGGGAGACTAGAAGACTCAAAGACAACAATGGCTTTGATCAGACACTCGGGTTGAGTGACCTGCCATAGGCCTCAGTATCTGAGTCTGCCCAGCGCCCCCAGCAGTGCCCCCACTTTCTCCTGTGCTGCTTCCCTGCCTGAGGGTCCTCTAGGTCATACCTCCCAGTTGCCAGCCTAACCCTTCTTGCTGTGCCAGGAACCCCTGTACTGTTCCCAGGTGCTACCAAGTCCTGTTGAGGGGCAGCCTCCCTGCAATGTCGGTGGAAACGGGCCCTGGCAGTGCTCTGACCGGTCAGGACTAGGGATGGTCATAGGGAGTCACTGTGCCTGGCCTCCTCACGGGGCCTCAGACCATCCCCATGCCTGCTGTCACTTTCTTTTGCATTCTCTTCTCCTCCATGTAGATACCACACATTATCCCAGAGGAGAAAAGCAAGCATGTCCATCACCACCACCATCACCATCATCACCACCACCACCACCATTATCACCACCATTACCATCATCACCACCACCACTATCACCACAATCACCACCACCATTACCACCATCACCATCATCACCACCACCACTATCACCACCACCATCACCATCATCACCACAATCACCATCACCACCACCACCATCATCATTACCACCACCATCATCACCACCATTATCACCACCATTACCATTATCACTACCATCACCGTCACCATCATTACCACCACCACTATCACCATAATCACCACCACCATCATCACCACCACCAATATCACCACCACCATCACCATCATCATCACAATCACCATCACCACCACCACCAACTATAACACTGCCATCATCACCACCACCATCATCACCACCATTATCACCATCACCACCATTATTATCACTACCATTACCATTATCACCACCATCACATCACCATCATCACCACCACCACCAACTATAACACTGCCATCATCACCACCACCATCATCACCACCATTATCACCATCACCACCATTATTATCACTACCATTACCATTATCACCACCATCACCATCCCATCATCACCACCACCACCAACAATAACACTGCCATCATCACCACCACCATCATCACCACCATTATCACCATCACCACCATTATTATCACTACCATTACCATTATCACCACTATCACCATCACCATCATCAACATAATCACCATCACCACCACCACCATCATCATCACCACCACCATTACCACCACCATCATCACCACCATTATCACCACAATCACCATCACCATCAACACCACCATCACCACCAACACTACTACCATCGCCACCACCATCTCACCACCATCACCATCACCACCACCACTACCACCATCATAACCACCATCACCATCACCACCACCACCACCACCATCATAACCACCATCACCATCACCACCACCACCACCACCATCATAACCACCATTACCATCACCACCACCACCACCATCATCACCACCATCACCACCATCACCACCACCACCACCACTACCACGGACACGAGCACACACATGACTGACCACAGCCCTCATACACATGTACTCCTTTACTAAGCCTCCTTCAGAGAAATGACCATGCTAGTTCTCAGATCAGAAAGCACAGGAGGTGCTCATTCTCACGGTCATCTTTCTGGTGGGGGAAACCCTTAGTCCCTGCCTGTGTGAAGGCCCAGCCCGCTCACCTCGCCCTCCCTGGGTCTGGCTCTGATGCAGAGGCAGGGAGTCCCCTCTCCAGACACTTATCCCCCCTTTCCCTTACTACAACTGCCCTTGACCTCCTCTTGACCCCTTCTCATTGAGGCTAAAGCTCTTCATCCATCACCTCAGGTTCAGAATTGCTGTTTGAGGCAAATAATCAGCCAAGTGCAGGATTCACCTCAGGCCAAAGGTCCCGCTCTCCACTGGGAGGCAACGTCTGAGGGCCGGGAAGCAGTGCCGCCCCAGGGTTGCACACACAGGGTTGCCTCTGGGGCTGAACCACAGCTGCCACCACAGCTGATTGCGATAGTCCTGCCATATGACCAAGTCACAGGTCGACAGCCCACCCCTGCCTGTCCTGCCTTCAGAGACCATCCTGGGGCCCCTTCTCACCATCTCTGGGCCCCACCAAGTGCAGAGATTCCCTTGCCTCCCACTTGTCTCTGCTCTCAGGGTGGTGGGAACAGGACACAGGTCCCTGCTCCTCTCCATCCCCCCAAATCCCCAAAGATTCATTCAGTATTTCTCACCCCTGGTGCCCCTCACCACATAGCCCAGCCTGAGGCCGAGGACTGGGGACACACCACGCAGTCTAAATGCGAGGCACATCCCTGCCTCCTTCCCAGGCTAGAAACTCCTGGGTCAGCTCCTGCTCTCTCCCACGGGCCTAAAACACTGGAGCAGAGCTCTGCTCACCTGACCTCACTGGCTCCTGCCCATCCTGTCACCAAGTTCAATGGCATTTACACAGGTCACAGCACTGCCCAGCAGAGGAGTAGCCAGCAAAATCTGGGCTCCGCTCCCTCTGGACCCACAGGCATGCTAAGGACAAGAGGGATGCAGTGGGGGGAATCACTGGGGCCTGTGGAGGCAGAGAGGGTGGGGGGTTAGGAGCCCGGCCTGATGCTGACCAGTTACTGTAAACCCTCAGACAAGGCAGCGCAAGCTGCACGCAGCAGGTCCAGGCCTGGCCAGCCGGGCTGCAGACACAACAAACAGAAACAGGGGCGGAGACAGGCGATAGGCACAGTCCCACCCTGAGATTTAACAAGCAAGCGGGTGCTGGGCAGCAGGAGGTGCCAGCATAGTGTCATTAAGCTGCTTCCTCATCCGCTGAGGGAGAGGGAGCAGGGTCAGGGAACTGGAGAGACGTGGGAAAGCCAGAGGCGTCCAGAAACGCCGGCTTCTCCTGGGCTTGTTTGGGGACATGGACACCTCTCCCCCGACTGCGACACTTCTTCCCGGGACCCCTCCCTCCAGGGGGCACAGAGGGAAAGCAGGAAGGTGAAGGAGGACAGAGCTGTGATGGGGACTCAGGGACCAGGGGGCACAGGGAGCCGGAAACCAAGGAAATCTGAAAGGTCTGGCCCTGAGCCTGCAGGGGTGAAGGTGCGGCTCTGACTGTCCTGCTCAGCGCTGTCACCTGCACAGCCATGCTCAGGGCTCAGGGTTATTCATTAATTCATTTCCATTAATCACTTCTCGTTTCTGCCTTTGAAACCTAAAGCTAGAACATGATCTCTCACTATGTCTCTGATGTTGGCATTTGGGGAGGCTTCCATAAAATCAAGAAAAACTTTAATTTTTTGTGAGTGGCAATACACTTCTTAAAAATCAAGATATAATGTTTGCCCTGGCCGTTTGGATCCTTGGATAGAGTGGTGGCGCTCAGACTACCAGGCCCCAGGTTTTATTCCAGCCAAGGGCATGTACCTTGACTGCAGGCTGAATCTCCAGCCATGGCTGGGGTGCGTGCAAGAGGCAACCAATCAATATGTCTCTCTCACATCGATGTTTCTCTCTGTCTCTCCCTCGACTCCACTCTCTCTAAAAGTCAATGGAAAAATATCCTCAGGTGAGGATTAACAAAAAAATAAATAAATAAAAAATGAAAAGCGATATAAGTTTAAATCCAGCTAAACAATAAAAATGGATATGAAGAAAAGGGAAACATGATGCGCAGGACATGTTATGTTTCACACAAGGACAAGTGTGTATAGACATGTAAGATATATGCCACTCTCTGTTATGTGGCCTAGTCACCCTTTGTCATGGGCTTGTAAACAGTGTGAAAGGACTGCAGGGAGCCTCGATGAATGTAATTCCACCGAGGGGACAGCACCTCTCGCTCAGGGATTGGACGTTGCATAAGGAAGGAACAGAGAGCCTGAAGCTGGATTCATGAATGTCATCCATGTTGAAGCAAAGAGAAAAAAGATAGAAGAAAAGCCATCACTTCCGTGACCAGTAGACAATACGAAGCAATTTTATTTTTTCAGAATTTTATTTTATTTTTTTAATTGTTTATGGCTGCCTTTTTTGAAGGATTTATTGTTTGAAGGATTACAAATAGTAGTACATATATCTCCTTTTTTTCCCCCTTGACCTCCCCTCAGCCTCCCAAAACGAGGGGGGGAAAAAAAGAAAAAAAAGAAGAAAAAAGAATGGCTAAATTTATTTCCAAATTTGATTTAAAACCTCAACCCACACATCCCAGAGGCTCAACAAACAACAAACACACAAACCACGAAACCACACCTAGGCCAGTATAATTTAGCTCTGAGAAACCAAAGAGAATCTTAAGAGCAGCTGGAGTGGGAATATAAGGAAACAGCCAGAGAAATGATGGCTGTTCTCTCCTGAGAATCAAGGAATCAAGAAGGTGACTGAGAGACATCTTTAAAGTGCTCAAAGAAAAAATAACACTACCAACCCAGAATTCTGTATCTATTGGCAATGTTTTTAGAGAAAAGAGAGAAATAAAGATTTTTCTCAAAAAAAACAAAAAAACAAAAAAACACACACAAAAACTGGAAAAAATCTACTGTTAGTGGACCTATTCTACAAAAAAAATTTAAAAGTTCAGGCAGAACAAATATAGTATCAGTTAGAAACTTAGATATGCACAAAGAAATTAACAGTGTTGGAGATGAAATAAAGATAAAATGAAATTTGATTGTCATCATTATTTTTAATTGATTTTAAACATAACTATGTAAAAAAAAGAGTAGTGATGTGTTTATAGCATATTTAGAAGTAAATTATATGAAAACAGTGATAGAAAAAAGGATGGGAGGGAGGAATTGGAAAAACAATGTTTGTGCTCCTTACACCACATGGGGAGCAGTATAATGTTATTTGAAGGTAATTTCTGATTCACTAAGATTTATACTGTAAATCCCAGATCAACAGTTAAAATATTTTGGAAAGAAGCATGAGTAACAAATCAATTAAAAAGATAAAATGGAATAATTAAAAATGTTCTATTAATCCAAGAGCAAACAGGAAAAAAGAAACAAAAGTGGGGGAAATAAAAATCAGCTAACAATATGGATTTTAATCCTAAAATATCAAATATCACTTTAAATGCCATTGGTCTAACCATAGCAGTTAAATGTTAGAGATTTTCAAGTTAGATAAAAAGCCATGACCCAACTGTATATTGTTTTACAAGAACCCCCCCCTTAAAAATATAGGTAAGTTAAAATTAAAAATATGAAGGATGATGCACCATGAAAACACTAAACAAAAGAAACCTGGAGGACCTGTATTAATCACACATAATAGGCTTCAGGGCAAGGAACAAAGTTTCAGGGATTTAAAGCAAAATTACATAACAGAAGAGTCAATTCTCCATAAGTCATAGCAATCCTGTACATGAATGTATAAAAATAAATAAATAAATAAATAAATAAATAAATAAATAAAAACCAGACTCAAAATACTGAGGCAAGAACTGAAATAGACACCTTAGAATGCCAACCCTCTTCTCTCGGTTATTCACGGAGCAGACAGGCAGAAAATCAGCAAGGAGTATAATCAATCAACTTAACCTACCAGACATTTATAAGACTATCTTCCCACCTGTAACAGATCACATTTTCTTCTCAACGTGTGCCTGTGTGTGTGCCTGTGCGTGTGCATGCGTGTGTGTGTTTCCTTGGCCACACATTTAAAAGAAGAGAATTCATATAAAGAATGTTCTTGGGCCATGACTTCTAAATAACCAAAGCAGTCACAGCAGATGTCTCAAGGGAAATTTTAAACTATTTTGGATTGAATGAAAGTGAAAATGAAAATACAACATATGAAAACCCGCCGCGGGAGGCAGTTAAAGCAATGCTTCAAGAGACATTTTAATGTGCCGTGATTAGATTAGGCTGAAGAAAAGAAAAACTATACCCTAACAGTGTCATCTAGTTGGTAACGTTTTCCCCACAGTGGTATGGATTTGCAATTCTGAAACTAGTTTACATGCGTACTCTGATCAAACAAGACCTATTGTAGCCTGGTGAGTATTTTTATAACTGGCAATTTGTAAAAATAATCACTGGACTACAATGGGTTTCTTATCTGACTACACTGTGCATGTAAATTAAAGTACAGCAGAAGGAATATAGTCAATAATATAATAACTATGTATGGTGTCAGGTAGGACTAGACTTACCAGGGGGTCACTTCATAAGGTATATAAATGTCTAATCACTATGTACACCACACCTGAAACTAAACAATATCTGTATTTTAACTCTAACTGAAAAAGTTTTTAAAAAACACATTGAACACAATGCATAAGAAAATGCAGTGGAAATACTGAGAGTCAGCTTTCTCAGTTAGAGACAGACGTTACAAATGAGGAAAAGGAAACATGCTGGAATAAATCCTGTGGTGCGGGCCTGGGGTCAGAGGGCTCAGTGTGAACTCATTTGTAAAATGTTGCTACATATACTGATGGACGTACATTTCCCAGCCTCATCCTCTGAGCAGGACTGGGACAGGAAAAAGGAGAAATGCATGACCCCGGAGCATCTTCTGTGGCCATGAAAAAAAAAACGTAAGCATTTCTAAAGGATATAGCAATAAGCTCAGTGGAAAAATAATTGTGACCACTCATTGATGTCTGCTATGGGCAAGGAATGAAAAGAGGCGGTGTGGACACACACACACACACACACACACACACACATACATGTCAGGTGTTTGACAACTTTGCCCTGAGCAATGCTGTAAGGTGTTCCTCTCCACATCTGTGTGACTTACTTAGTAAGCCAGCTTATGTCCTGTCTATGTGACCATGTTTTGCCAGAATACTAATGAACACATGGTATGCTAACTTAACAGAATTGCCTTACTTGATACTTTATTAGAATACCCAGGCTGTCTGGTCACTATACTATTTGTGAGAAATGGGGACCAGCCTTGAGTTTCCCATAAGAAATGGGTGCTTTGTGTGAACAAAAGAGGCCACATGCTACCCTGACAAGCTCAGGGGAGGCCTGCATGGCGCTTACAAACTCAGAGACCTAAAGGAACCACAGAGGATGGTCTGAAATTAATACTTTAACTAAAAGCAGTTATGGTGGGTAGTTACATCCTAGGCCGGTATCTTCACTGACAAGGTCAACTTTTACCTTAACTGAGCCTGTCTTTTTGTATCTATAATAACATACACTTGAAGTGTCTGGGTAACTTGTAACTTCCCTTTTTCCGGACCTCTTGGGACACAACCGAATGTGCTGGGTGCCAGGACAGATACCACAAGTTTCTTCATTATTATCATCATGTTAATTGTTCCTGTGCTCACCTAAGTGTGTGTCTATCATTCTACTTTTTATCCAATCCCAGGGGTTTCCCCCCTTTGCTTTCTCCCGCCTCTCTAGTCTATTACCAATGGATTTCATGTAACCCATCTATCATATGTCCCTTCCTTTGATTATAATGTATAACTATAGATATAGCTCGCCATTCTTCGGAGCATTATCCCAATCCATAGACATTCTGCTTCCCGGCAATTGTTGACAGATTGGCTCAAATAAACTCACAAAAATTCTTTACAGGTTTGAATGTTTTTATGTTAACATTCAACAAGGGTGTGAGAACAATAAAGAACAGCATATCAATTAAAAAGTGTTACCAAACCTGCATGCACTGGCTAGGTATTTTTTGACATATCATTAATAAAAGAATTTTGGTAGAAAATAATGTTAAAAATATTAAGCTAAAGACAAAGCGTGCTTGTCCACAACCAAGGGAGTTTATACAGAGTTTGAGACCTAAACAGGTTTGGCAGAAGTTGGACATAAGGATCAAGAGATAAAGACAATATGGGAGTCAACATAAAAGAACTCCCAAGGCCAAAGCTGGAACAATCATAACAACTAAACAAATAAGATAAAGAGGAGAGGGAGAACTTCAGTCAAAATTCAACATCTCTGATAAAATGTTCAGCCAACTAGGATCAGAAGGGAACTTCCTCACAGTAACAAGAGGCGCCCACCAGATCCTGCAGTGAGTCTCACACTAGAGAGGGAAATACTGTTTGTTTTTCCTCTAAGTCAGGAGAAGAGGCCCGTCCACTCTCACCACTGCAAGTCAGTATTGTAGTGGAGGTGGTCAGCCAGCCCAGCCCGGAAGGGAGCCGAGCCACCTGAATCTGATACCTCCCAGATTCTATGGAGACCTTATCATGAAGGTTCGATCCATCATCCACTCCCTCATCCACTCCATTTCCAGCTCCCAAGTTTCTAATCATGGCAGGGTCTTTTTTTGTGTCCAGCCCCCGTCCAGAAGCCCACCCAGAGTCACCTCGCCAGAATAAAAGAGGCTCTTATCGCCCAGAATATCCCAAGAGTTTCAGGACCTCTGAGTCAGAACTGGAATAGGCAGCCCCCAGAGTCTAATCTTCAGCAGGCAGTGATGGCCCGTAGCGGCCCAGGTCTGAGCAGGGATGATGAGGGCCTGGGTGAACCGATAGTGCTGTTGCTGCTGTTTATTACAGCCGGGCTCCTCTGCTCCTGACATACTCATACACTTTGATCTATTTTTGAAAACGGCACTGTAAATTAGAACCTTTACCAGAGGAGAGAAATTGTAAATGGGTCTGGCTCTGTTTCTCTTAGAAACTCTGGAGAAAAGCTGGTCCAAGTCTCCTCAAATTCTCGGTGATCCCGTCATCTGGGCACAGATGGCCAGATGTGAGCATCACTTGTAACGCGAGGGCCAGGTTAACCACAGACTCTTTCACGCTCACAGTGAGAAAGTGAAGCCCCTGCCTCTCCTCAGCCCTATGAGTGCCAGAGCCTCAATTCACTTGAGAAAGCAAACCCTGAGGCATCTCACCGGCTGGCCAGGGCCAAGGTCATGGCCAGGTGAGGCATCAGCCAAAGTGTCTGCGTTTGGTGCTCAATGACCTTGACCTCTTCCTTCTCTTTGGACCCAAACTGCCTCCAGCTAGAGAGAATCAAATAAACTCAGGTTTACCCAAGTCCAATAGGCAGCTTGATTTCCAGAGCCGAAAGGACCAAAAAGCCTTTCAGATGGAAGGCATTATAATACTTCAGAAAACAGAATACAAGTCTCTGACAATGTGGGTAAGACAATCAGGAATTAAAAGTTCCTGAAGACAGTGAAACGAAGCTTGCTGGCCCTTCTGGAAATTACCCTTCCCCTGTGGAATATTTTTAAAACGGCATGTCTATTTAGTACACAGAGTAATTTACTCCTTAACATTTACATGGCATTTCACAGTTTCGAGTGTCCCACGATCATTAATTATTCAGCTTTACTGTTAGTGACATAATTAATAGGATGGAAGCAGCCTCCTGGAACATATTTCAAAAGGACATTCTCTACAGGGAGGCGATGCTCATGCTGGCGCTCCTGTCAGACTCGCAGGCGGTCATGCCGTTCAGCCCACTCAGGGCCGCTCAGCTCCGCAGAGAAGGTGCTCTCCTCATCTCGCCCGGAATCCTGCGCGGCATTTTGCTCTGAGGCAGTTGTGTCTGTGGATGGAAAGGGCCACATGCTGACCTGACCAGCTCAGGGGAGGCCTGCATACCAGTCTTGCACTCAGAGACCCAAAGTAACCACAAAGGACGGTCTGAAATTAAACCTTAACTAAAAGCAGTTTTCGTGGGTGGTCACCTCCTAGGCTGGTGTCTTCCCTGACAAGGTCAACCTTTACCTTAACTGAGCTTATGAGTCTTTTTGCATCTACATATAATAACATACCCTTTGAAATGTCTAGGTAACTTATAACTTCCCTTTTTCTGAACCCCTTGGGGCACAACTCAATGTGCTGGGTGCCAGGACAGATACCACAAGTTTCTTCATTGTTATCATCAGGTTACTTGTTCCTACAACCACCTAAGTGTCCATCATTTTACTTTTTATCCAATCCCAGGGGTTTCCCCCCTTTGCTTTCTCCCACCTCTCTAGTCTATCACCAATGGATTTCATGTAACCCACCTATGTTCCTTCCTTTGATTGCAATGTATAAATATAGAAATAACCCGCCATTCTCCAGAGCATTATCTCAATCCATTGAGATTCTGCTTTCCGGCAATTGTCGACAGATTGGCTCAAATAAACTCACAAAAAGTCTTTGCAGGTTTGAATGGTTTTTTATGTTAACACATCCATGTGGACTGAGTCTTTCCTGTGATAAGTTTATACTGTGGTGTGGGACTGTCCCCCCAGGCAACACCATGGACCATTCTTGCAGCATCTTTTAGCCCATGGTAGGCAGACCAGGCCCTACAGTCCTGGCTGGGGCAGCATTCTGTCTTTGTGCACCTGTTTATGTTGATTTCTGAAAGAACATTTCACACACACATATGCACACACATACATATATACTCACACACACATACACAGGCATATACACACAGAAACACAGTCTATGTTACAAACAGGGCACACTTGTGCTTCAGATCCCAGTGAAATGAGGATACCCATCCATCCTCAAGGAGAGAGGGGAAGTAGCAATTTGTCTTAAATTTTATACTTGATACTTTATTTGTAATTTTTAGAGTATCATAATCTTTTTAGTGGATAAGGCGTCTAGAGTCCATTCCTAGTTCTGTAGCATGGGTGAGAGGTGGTTACGACCCAGGTGACAGTGAGCATTGTGAGGTGGATTTTCTACAAGTTCCCAGGCAGTCTGCACCCACAGCTGCCTGTCCCAGGAACACTGCCAGCCCTGCCCTCTGTCCACCCCATCTGACACAGCAGGGTGTGGCACCAGATGAGGCCTTAAAAACTCACCACCTCAACAATGTTGACATCACAGTGCTGGATCATTTTACAAATTCCACTTGTTCCCACTCTCTTGACTTTCATTTTTAAATGCTGTGATTATAGTGTAACCTGTTCTATTGCCGTTTACCTAAAATACTATCTACTAAAACAAAACGAGACACAGCCATACCCGATCCACTCCTCAGGGGGATATCTGCACGCCTGCCCATGCCTGCACCACACCAGGACCAGGAAGGCCAGGCCCAGCCACTGCGCTCACAGCCTGGCCCACAGAACCAGACCAGTTAGCATGAGCAGGAAGGCCCTGTGCCAATCACCATATTTCCCATTTGCTACCAGAAGACCCTTTCAGGAGCCTTCACCAGTGATAGCAAAAGAAGAGACTGACCACAGACCTTCTCATTTCAGTTCGTTGAAAAGTAATTATTATAATAATAACAGCACAATTTTCCAGAGCTGCCATCAAATTTTCTGGTTCGAGTGTGCAGTCTCAGCCTGGGCGCAGCACACACAGACATTCAATGTCTACAGAACCAACACGTTTCCCCCACTGGGACATGCAGATAAAGCTCAGCAAAGAGGCTTGCTCATACCTCAGGGTTATTTTTGATGTTAGATCTGAGCCCATCCCTAGTGTGCCTCAGTTTCCCAATTGAGCTTTCATCCATTTCCTCTTTGACCCTCAGTTCAACAGAGCATAAAGAGGCGACCAAAAGCCCGAGTGGCAGGCCTCCGGTGCCTTCCATCATGGTGATAAGAAGGGGAATTTAGTTAAGTTTCCACCAAGATACAAGATGATTTCACAAAACTAAGGGGATTTCACAGCAAGATCTGGATTCCCTGCCTGCCCAAAAACTAACAGGAGCTAGCAACTCTGGACCCCATTCCTGTGCTGTTATCTGCTGGAGCTCAGAGGCCTCTGACCTCTCGCCTGGGGCCTGGCTGCCCTCAGTAGGTCCCAGACCCCTGTCACTCACTGGCATTACCTGCAGGCCTGGGAGACTGATTTTCAGCCCCTGACACAGTAGATCTCCTTTTTCATCAGGAATAAATCCACACCAGCACCCTCACTTGATCAAGTTCTGTGACCATGAATCTGTGAGTTCATTGGGAGAACTCTGAGAGGAGACAGCTGCTGCTCTGCCCTGCTCCTACAGAGTGACACCCAGGTGCTCAGCGGGGCATCCAGGCGCTGGTGTTGGCTGTACTTGTATGCCCCAACCATCTGTTGACCTCAAGAAGGAATACACTTGCCAAGAAGGACTCCTCGTGGTTAACTGGGCTCAAAATCATAGCAGAGACTAGGAGCCATTGTTTGTACAGGGGCCTCTCACCCAAACTACATTTCCTGGAAAAGCTGCACACTGGGCTGTCAAGCCTCCTGCACTGTGTGCCTGCAGGCTGAGCCGTCCCTTATAAAGGGGCTCCAGGTATCATCTTTTAACCAATGGGCTGAGACCTACCCTGTCCAATCAAAACTGTATTTGCATCTTTACTGACCAATGAGAGCAGCTCTGTAACACCGATCTGAATGTGTTATTCCAGTGGTCGACAAACTGTGGCTCATGAGCCACAGGCGGCTCTTTGGCCCCTTAAGTGTGGCACTTCCACAAAATACCACTTGTGGGTGTGCACGTACAGTGCCACTGAAACTTCGTGGCCCATGCTCAGGAGTTGATTTTTGGCTCGGGCAAGCCTAATTTAAAGAAGTGGCGTTAGAACACTCAAGGGGCCAAAGAGCTGCATGTGGCTCATGAGCTGCAATTTGCTGACCACTGTGTTATTCCAACCAATCAGGCTGTGCAAACTTGGGTTCTTCATTAGCATAAAAATGGGCCAATCAGGAACCAGGACGAGAACTTTCTCTATAAAAAGGGGCCTTTCCTTAGTCTGGGGAGCACACATTCAGTTTCCACCTGAGGCTGTGTTTCCCAGGCTGCAAATCGCTCACCTGCACAAAGTTTTTCCTTGCACCACCCCAGATTGCAGACTCCTGTTGGCCGTGGATTGGTGGGAGGGACCTTTCGTTGATGATTTTCTTGCTAAGACCCTCAGACACCTTCCCAGGGGGCCTCTGTGCAGGCAGAGCTCTCTGTTTGCAGCCAAGCCCACTCCTAACTGCCACACATCACTGCTGGTGGCTGAGCCAAACAACCTGCCTGCAGCGAGACCCTCTCCCTCCTCAGCACACTCTTCAAAACCCAACCCAGCCTGAGAAGCAAGCTGCCTCCCCTCAGAAAGCCCAAGCGTCTCATGCTCCTCCCACACGGGAGCACTTTTCCCTTCGCACTGGCGTGTGCACCTGTATTAACCACAGGTTTCGATGCGTTGACATCTGGGCCCTTGCTGACACCGAAGGGACTGCCCCTCCCAGGGCCAGCCGTTTCCTAGAGAGCAAGTGACTCCTCTGCGAGCACATTTCCAAGGCAAACCAGTCACCGTGAGCCACGCCCCAGCCAACCGCCACCGTTGTCCGCTCTTCCACTCAGGGCCACGCATCTCCCCAGGGCTGCCTACCAGCCAACCAGGGACAGCCCCCATGCACCAGAACCTTCTAAATGGTCCAACCAGCCAGTCCTAACCCTGTTAGCCAGCTGCCCTCCCTCCCCGTTCCTTCCCGTTGAACCACAGTGAAGGCTGGTGTCCAGGGCTCCCCGTGCTCCCTCTGCCCCCTGACTGCCCTGGCGCTTCCGGGGTGGCCCTGTGAAGCATGGCCTGCCCCTCCTCTTAGGAACTGTGAGAGCAACTTATCTTCTCAATGGCAGTCATCACCATCCCCGAACATAACAAACCTGTGTTTTAAACAGTCCTTGTGGCAGGACTCAGAGCTTGCTGAGGGCAGGATGCTCCATCTTCGGGCGCCCAGCCTGGCCAGGTGCGGTCCCCAGGAAAGACAGAAAGAATGCCAGGCTGGAGCTGGCCAGCTCTCAGCAGCTCCATCCCCTCCCCTCCGCACGCTGCCCACCCTCACCCCTTGACCGCCTGCTTGGTACTCAGTGTTCTGATCAAAGCATCTGGGTGGAGCAATGGGAAGAGGAGGCAAATCAGAGAAGGACCCAGCTTGCCAGCAGCCCCACCCCTGCTGGTTTGTTTTGTGTTTTTTGCTCTGGGCTGGAAAGAAACCAATGAGTGGGGAGAAGGCGGGCAGCACCACGCTGTCCCTCCCTCTGGACCGACACTGACTTCCCAAAGCACTGCGCCACGTTCCTGCCAGCCTTGCCCCGAGATGTGTTCTTTGGCTTCTCCAGGGGAATGTGTGACTCTACAGGCTCGTCCTTCTCCTGCCTGGAGATGCAGCCAGAGGTCAGCCCCGACAGCGACCAACCGCCCCATACTGCAGCAGGGCTCCGGCGGCGGCCGCAGAGAGGCGGGCCTCGGGACCGCGCTCTGAGAGGCGTGGACAGTGCGGGCGCCCTGCCTGCCGCTCTGTGGTCACCCTCTGGCTGCCAGGTCCTGGGGCTCAGCCCTGTGGCCGGCCGGCAGCCACTGCGCCAGGCGCCTTACTACTCCAGGTTGTCATCTGCATGGGCACATGGTTCTTCCCAGTCCTTTCCCTCCACTGGGTTATTTTTCCTTTAAAATACATGCAAAAGCTATATTTTTTTCTCTGTAAACATAATTTTTAATTTCAGTTCTGGAAAAAAATCTCGAAGTCACTGAGCTCAAATTTTCCTGCTCTTTAGAAACAAGTGACGTGTGTGCACGCGCACAGCATCCGCGTGAGGAGGCAGCCGCCGCTCCGAGGGCTGCGAACGACGCTGTGTAAGATTGGGGATTTGAAAAGCTATTTCTGGATCTCAGCAACGTGTAAGAAAGAGATGAAATGTCTATTTTGGGTTGTTTTATTTCATTCCCACTCAATTCTGAACGCGGCTGCTTGAAGCAACATTCATGGGAAGTGACACGGCTATTAATCAGAAGCGGCTACTGAGCGGCAGCCGCGCGGGGAGCCCGGCCACCATCCTGCGCTTTCTCTGGCCGCTGCTCCCCAGGAGGCCAGTGACCTACTGAAACGATAATTGCTCCGCCTGTTTCCTGCTCTGCAGCATCACTGCATCGGCCTTCTCTGTGACGTCCCCCCAAACCAGAAGTCAGCGGAGCTTTGCGGGTGGGCCTTGGCCTTCACCCCAAGACTTCCTGGGTGCCAGCCACTTTGCAGGCAGACCTGTGCAGAGACGTCAAGCTCAGCCTGTGGCAGCCCCCTGTTTTGGCGCTCAGACTTCATATGTGTGTGTGGCACAGAGACAATTGCTTCTTTAGCTGTAGCCTCCGCTGTGGTTCACTCTGAGAGAGGGCCCGAAGGAAGAGTCTCCACGTGCCCTTCCGTCTGCAGAATTCCCAAGGAAGAACTGGCGCACCTTCCACACGCCCTGCCTCCTCCCCCCTCGGCAGGCTGTCAGGCCAGCACCAGGGCCAAAGAGGTGACCCCCAGTGGTTGGGATGGGTCCATGGCAAGGACTGCTTTTAAACACGACTGCATTTTGAGAGGGAGAGAAACGAGGTGCTTTGTGGTCAGTTCCAGAAAGAGGCCGATGCAGTCCTCTAATGGGGACTCCGAGCCGGGCTCTTTCTGGCCCTGGTGCGGCTCCAAGAAGGCGTAGGGATTCGGGAAGCCAGGCCTGTCCTCGGTGCCCGGCACCGTGGCTTCTGGCAGCAGGAGCAGCACCACAGGCCTGCGCCCAGCTCGTGCACCCAGCCACTGCTCCTCCGCCTGCTCCGCAGGGAAGGGAAGGTGAGCACGCTTCGAAAGCAGCCTCCACAGAGCCCAGCAGGTTCCTTCTGGGACAGCTTCACTCCCACTGCTCTGCTCCTTCCCCTGACCGGGCCACCCTCACACATCTGCACCCCTTGCTGGCCACCCCCACACATCTGCGTGTGCCTGCTGACCACTCTCACACCTGCGCACACCTGCCGGCCACCCTCACACATCTGCACATGCCTGCTGGCACCCTCACACATCTGTACATGCCTGCTGACCACTCTCACACACACCTGCGCCCGCCTGCCAGCCACACCACACAGCATACCAGCCAGGCCCTGGTGGCCCGAGTGGATAGCAACTCTCCTTTGGTCTGGTTCCCAGCAACCCCCTCACCCCATGCCATCCCCTGCCCTCCTGAAAACACTAATTTCTCACCTGGCCACACCCCATGTCTGCTGCCTCCCTGCTCCCTCGGTGGTGGGGACATTGCTGACTGGGTTCTTGATTTAGGGGGTCCCTTCCCCACACTTACCTCTGGCTTCCCATTAGGTGCCATTATCACACTCATTACCAATATCCCCAGTTCCTAGAATTCCCCCCTATTCTATTCATTCTTAATCTAGAAAAAACATTTTAAAAATTCCCCAAGAATCACTCTTTCTTTTTTATTTAACCCAAACAAAGCACTAATCTATCCTATAGCACAAAACGGCTATAAAAAAAGTTTCAGAGGAAAGAGACACTGAAATTGCTGACAGTGAAGAGAGCAGGCTGTCTTCTGAAGTGCTAGAAAAGGTGTGTGTGTGTGTGTGTGTGTGTGTGTGTGTGTTAGGGTGTGTGTGTGTGTTAGGGTGTGTGTGTGTGTGTGTGTGTGTGTGTGTTAGGGTGTGTGTGTGTGTGTGTGTGTGTGTGTGTTAGGAAACACATGAAGCTCCCTAAGAGCAGTGCCCCTTTCCCGCACCCAAGAACACCAGTCAACTCTTTGGGAGAGACCAAGTGGACAAAACAAAGCCAGAGAAGGTGATGGCAGCCTCCATGTGGCCATCAAAGCAGCAGCTTCTACCCAGAGCACACAGCTGCCTCTAGAGAGGACTTTGAACGTTGTTCAGATAGTCCCCACCTCCGGAAATTAATTCATTTCCCAGAATCACAGCCTCAGTAATATCTGTGAATGGCATGGTGGTTAATGGTAGTCTTCAAAACTGGGACTCCTTGAGATTTCTTTTTTTAAAAAAATCATATCCTAATGAATGCACAAAATTATGGTGTGGGAGACATGGAGCCATAAATTATAGCTGAGACTGCCTGTGGTGGGCTAATGATTTCACTGTGGAATTATTTTCATGTTTTTAAAAATTGCATCTGTATAGAGAAGTCTTCCATCACGAGCAGCACTGCAGAGATACTGCAGGAGCTCCCAGCACTTCAGCCACTGGGGTGCGGAAGCAAGCCTTGCCCCCCCACCATGACAGCCAGCCCCTCTCTCCTCTTCCCCTCCAGCCTACAGCAGGTGCAGGGTCTGTGTGCATCCTGCCTGCCCAACAGCCAGCCAGAGCCTGCTGACATTCTGGGGATCCCGTGTATGTGTAGTGAAAGAAAAGAGGTAGATAGGAAGGCCCACACAAGCTCCGGGTTCCTGCCCGCCCCCCCCCACTTCCCTACAGAGGTTGGGCATCAGATGACAGCCATCCTTAGGATTGGCATCCATGTATTAATGCTTTCGGCTGACTTTAGACTCTCCCTGGCCATGGGACATGCCTGAGGACTTAAGGGCAGGCTGCTGCCTTCACATTCTCTTTTAGTCCACAGCCTGAAAGGTAAAGCATGCTGTCTACTGAAATTTTAGAAGAATTGTGTGTGTGTGTGTGTGTGTGTGTGTGTGTGTGTGTTAGAAAGCATTGAAGCTCCCTAAGAGCAGCTGTCCCTTTCCAGCACCCAAAAACACCAGTAGACTCTTCAAACTCAAGGGTCTTTCAATCCATTAAGATGGTATGTCTTCCCAGTTCTTTAGATCTTCTTTTATCAATGTTTTGTAGCTTTCAGCCTATAAGTCCTATACATGCTTTGTTCCATTTGCACCAAAGTATTTAACTTTTTATGAGCAATTGAAAATTGTATTATATTTTAAATTCTGGATCTTTGTGCTCATTGCTAGTATACAAAAATGCAATTGACTTTTGTATGTTTATTTTGTATCCTGTGACCTTGCTGAGCTCACTTCTTAGTTCTAGCACTCTTCTGGAAATTCCTTGGAATTTTCTACATAAACAGTTACGTCATCTTGTGAGATAATGGGGGAAAAACATATATTGGTCTTTGATCCCTGATTCTGGAACAGAGCTCTTAAAACCTTTGTCATTTGCTGAGTGATAAGGGAGTCTTTTGTTCTAATGCGGTGACTCGGAGTGGGCTCCTGATAACTCCTGGATGAGGGCTGGTCACCTGCAAAACTAAGCCATGAGCAGAAGCGGGTGGAATTTTCAGCCCCACCCTTGGTTCTCTTAAGGAAGAGGAGCTAGAAATGGAGTTAATGATTGATCATAGCTGTGAGTAAGCCTGCATAAAACCCCAAAAGGGTGAGGTTCAAAGAGCTTCTAGACTGACTAATACACCCGCAGTTGGAGGATGACACACCCCAATTCCACAGGGACAGATGCTTCTGTTCTGAGAACCCCCAGACCTTATACTAAGCACCTCTCCATCTGGCTGTTCGTCTGTGTTCCTTAACCTATCTTTCAATAACTTTTGTTTTCCTGCGTGCTATCAGCCCCTCCTGCATATGAATCAAACTTGGGGATGAAGTCATTGGAGCCTCTGATCTGTAGCTGGTCAATCAGAAGCACAGGTGACCACCGGAGCTTGTGACTAGGTCTGAAGTGGGGTGGGACAGCCTTGTGAGCCCTAGCCTACGAGATCTGACTCTGCCTCTAAAATGTCAGAACTGGGTTAAATTGTAGCACATCCAATTGGCACCAGACTTGGTTATTGTTGTGAGGAAAAACCCACACACCTTTGGTGACCAGAGTGTCAGAGGTGAAGTGTTCTGGGTGAGTAGTAAAGGAGGTTCAGCGGACACAGTAACACACAGTAGGAAAGAACTGGGTATTTCCCTACATGTTAGGGACAGAAATAGAATATTGGGGACTCGCTATTAGTTATAAGAAATATTAATCACATTCTGCTCACCCTGATTGTTTTGTTCTGATTAAAGAAAGCACGTGGCTGGGAGTCGTATGCCCCCAGGACCTGGGAGTCAATCTTGGAATGCCAGCAGTCCATTCTCATTCCAGAGCTGTTATCATAGGGAGATTAACAACTTTGTTTCCCACACCATGGAGTTCCACCCCAGCCCACATTGTCTACATCCTCACACCTGAAATGCCCATTTTTCATACCCACTCTTAATCCTTTTGCCCACTTTCCCTTTTGCCTAATTTTGGTCCTACCCAATAGGAGCAGCTGGCTTATGGGGATTGCAAAGCCAAGTTTTGTGGATGAAGTGCTGCGCTCCCATACATACCACTGGCATTATTGGAATAAGCACTCCTGTGTGATTCAACCCTGTGTCTGCTGAATTGGCTTAAGAAGTGACAGGCAGCACAGAGAAAGAAAAAAAATCAGATTTTTCCTTTTTTACATCTGAATGTAGAAAAGTTTTATTACTTCTTTCCCAATCTATATGGTTTTTATTTCTTTTTCTTGCCTTATTGCACTGGCTACAATTCCCATCACTATCCTATATAATAAAGAGCTAATATGCTAATTAGATCAGACAGCAGAATGACCTTCCTGAATGACCTTATCGAATGACCTTCCAGAACAACCAGTGGACCAGTGGGCCAGGTGTGGGGGGTGGGGCCGCAGGGCGGAGAGGCGGCCGAGTCCCTTGCACAAATTTCATGCATTGGATTTCTAGTATTGAATAAGAATGGTGAGAGAAGATATTGCTGCCTTATCCTCATAGAGGGAACATTCACTCTTTCACCATCAAGTATAATGTTGAATTTAGGCCATATTTATATGATGATATTCCACTTTAATAGAAAAGATCCCTCTTATTATTTTAAAGCTTGTTTTATTTCACCTGGGCATATTTAAGAGTCCTTTTCAGATTTTTTATTTACTTGTTTTCCTTTTTATTGAATTGATCAGAGTGACACTGGTTAACAACAGTAGGCAGGTTTCAGGTACACAATTTTACAACACATCTCCTGTACACCATGTTGTGTGTTCACCACCCCAAGTCAAATCTCTGTCCATCAGCATTAAAACCCCCTCTACTACTCCTCCCTTTCCCAACTCCCTCTCCACTGTTGTCCTTGACCATGAGTTTTTCTCTCTTTTTTGCTCAATCCCTCCCCTCTCTCCAAATAGCCCCTCTCCCAAAAGCTGTCAGCCTGCTCTCTATCTGAATCTGTCACTATTTTGCTTGTTTTCCCTTTTTTTATTTTTCATCAGATTCCACCTATGAGTGAAATCATATGGTACCTGTCTTTCTCTGACTACCTTTCACTTAGCATAATGTTCTCCAGATCCATGCATGCTGAAGCAAAAGGTAAGAATTACCTCTGTTATAGCTGTGTAAATGTACCACAGCTTTAGAATCATTGGTCAGCTGCCTCCAGCATGCCCCACCCTGGGTAAGGAGCTCGCAACCTGGGCTGTGCCCTGACTGGGAATTGGAATTGTGACTTCCTGGTTCATAGGTCCATGCTCCAGCATTGAGCCATGCCAGATGGGCTACCACAGCTTTTTTAGATACTTGAATTTATGCTCTTTATCAAGTTTAACAAATTTCTCACTATTTCTATATAAATTTTTATTAAGAATGTAAGTTAAAATTTTCAAATGCTTTTCTACACAAATTAATAATAATTATGTGATTTTTCTTCTTTAGCTTGTTAATATAATAGATTACATTGATTTTTTAATATTAAACCTTGCATTCCTGAAATAAACTTCACTTGGTCATGTTGTATAAGTCTTTTTATCCATTGCTAAATTCCATTTACTAATATTTTACTAAGAATGTTTGTGTCTATATTCATGAAGAATATTGCTCTATAGTTTCCTTTTATTATATTGTCTCTAATTGGTTTTGGGACCAGGATATGGTTATTTCTACAGAATGAATTGTAATTCCTCTTCTATTTTCTAGAAGAGCCATTCAGAATTGTTAATTCTCTGTTAAATGTTTGGCAGAATTTTCCAATGAAACCATCTGACCCGGGATTTTTTTTTAAAGAGTTTTAAAATAATTCAATGTCCTTAATAGTTACAGGGTTATTCAAACTGTCTCTCATATTGTGTGTTTTGTATTTTGGGAAGTAATGATTCATTTCATATAAGTTTTTAAATGTTCCCACGTACAGAGTTGTTCTCACTATTCCCTTATTAGTTTTTGGTGTTTCCAGTGTCTGTGATATTATCTCATTTTATTAATTTGTGGTTTCTCCTATTGTTGTTTTTATTTTGTTTGTTTGTTTGTTTGTTTTTGGTCAATCTTAGGTTTGTCTATTTTATTTTATTTTATTAAAAAGCTCTGCTTTATTGATATTCTCTGTTGTTGCTGTTTTCAATTTCATTCATATCTGCTCTTATCTTTATTATTTCATTCCTCTGCTTCCTTTCAGTTTATTTTGGGGGTTTTTCTAGGTTAAAGAAGAGCTTAGATATTAATTGGAGGTGAAAGTTAGATGTTGATTTGAGATTTTTCCTCTTTACTAGTATATGTATTAGTACTACAGCTTTTCCTCTCAGATCTGCTTGAGCTATACCCCACAAATTTTGATATATTGCATTTCCATCCAGTTCTATATGTTTCTAAATTTTTTCTTGAGAATTTCTCTTTTTACTGTGGTCATTTAGAAGTGTGTTGTTTAGTCTACATGAGTTTGGAGATTTTTTTTTCTGTTGTCTTTCTCTTACAGTTTTCTAGTTTGAATCCCATCGTGGTCAGAAACATACTCTGTGTAACGTCAGTTTTTAAAAATGTGTTGCAGTTTCCTCTATGGAGCAGGATATGGTCTATCTTGGTAAGGTCAGGAGGCACTTGAAAAGAATGTGTACTCTGCTTTATTGATTTATTGGTTTGTTTATTTTTGGTGATGTTCTGTGATATCAGTTCGATCCTGTTGGTTGATGATGTTGCCTTTCCCTATATCCTTGTTGATTTTCTGTCTAGTTGTCATACCAATTGCTGAAAGAAGAATGTTGAAGTCTTCCACTATAATTGTGGATTTGTCTATTTCTCCTTTCAGTTCTACCAGCTTTTCTATCACATATTTTTCAGTGCACATTTAGAATTACTATACCAGTATCTTTTTGAAGGAGTGACCCTTTTTATCATTATTGAATGTCCTTCCTTGTCTTTGGCAATTTCTCTTCTCTGAAGTTTGTGATATGAAATTAATGTAGTCACTCTGCTTTTCTTCAGATAATCTTTCCAAAACTTATTTTTTCCATCCTTTTTCATTCAACTTGCCTATATTATTATATTTGACATGAGTTTCTTATGGGCAGCATTGAGTTTGGTTATTAATCAACTTTGCCAACCTGTGTTTTTTAACTGAACTATTTAGACCATTTACATGTAGTATAATTATTGGTATGTTAGGGACTAAATCTGACTTTTTTCATTGTTCCCTCTGTTTTTCATTTCTCTATTTTATTATTTTTGCCCTTTTCTAAGATTACTGGAACATTTAAAAAATTCCATTTTGATGTGTATATAGCATTCATAATGTATCTGTCTATATATCTTTTTCAGGGTTTGCTCTAGCTATAACATTGCATATATATGCTTATTACAGCCTACGGTGTCAATATTTTATCAGCTCAAGAGAAGAATAAAAACCTTACCTCTCTTACATCTTTTTACCCTCCTTTGTGTATGATATAATGGTCTTAATATTCCCTTTATTTTCATTTTTCATATAAACAGTATTATAACTTTTGGTCCAACTCTCAAACATAATTTAGGGAACTCAAGAGAAGAAAATTTATTGTATTTATCTACATTTTTGTTATTATGTCCTTCTTTCCTTCCTGATGCTCCAAGGTTCCTTTTGTTTTCTTCCTGTTTAGAGAGATTTTTTTTTTTTTTAGCTATTCTTTTCTGATATACCTGACAACTTCTTTTAATTTTCATTCATCTGAAAATGTCTTGATTTCTATTTCATTCCTGACTGATGATGTTTTTGTTGGTATATGGTTCTAACTTGATAGTTCTTTCCTTTAAGTGCTTAAAAAGAGTCATGCTTCCTTCTGGCCTCAATGGTTTCTGATGATAAATCTATGATTCAAACTGTTCCTTTCTCACTGCTTTCAAGATTTTGTTTTTTTGTTTTCAGTTTTCAGAAGTTTCACTATAATGTGTGTTGGAGTGACTTTGTATGGGTTTATCCTCTTTGGAATCTACTGAACTTATTGAACTGGTAGGCTATGTCTTTTGCTAAATTGGGGGAAGAGGGAAGGCCTCAATCATTATTTCCTGGAGTGCTTTTTCAGCCCTGCTCTTTTCTCATTTTCTTCTGACACTTCAAAGGCATAAGCATTAGATCTTTTGTTATAGTCCCACCAGTTCCTAAGGCTGTCCTTGTTTATTTTTATTTTTTAGTCTAGTTTCTCTGTGTTGTTTAGATTGGGTTATTTCCATTGCTTTATTTTTTAATTCACTGGTTCTGTCCTCTGTTCTCTCCTTTCTACTGTTGAGACCATATACTAAATTTTTTACTTATATTATTGCATATTTCTATTCTAATATTTCCATTTGGTTCTCCTTTACATCTTCAATTTCTTTGCTTAGATTTTCTTAGCCAAGACTTTCTTTTTTTTTTTTTTTTCATGTTTTGAGTGTGTTTATAATTACTCTTTGAAGCATTTTTATGATGACTGTTGTAAATATTTTTCAGGTTATTCTCACACATCTGTCATCTTGATGTTGACATACATTATTACCATTTTTTCCATTCATTTTGAGAGCTTCCTGATTCTTTGTGTGACAAGTGATTTTTATTGGAACAGGTACATTTTCAGAATGTATTGTGAGACTCTGGATCTTATCTAAACCTTGTGGATTTCCCTGACACAATGCTGCAAGGAAGGGAGTCGTTCCTGACCAGTGGAGGTAGAAGGGTAGGTTCTCACTTGATCTCCATTCACACCCAAGCCATGGGGATGAGTTCCTCGTTATTGCTGGGTAGGGGTGGGAGTTCTGGCTCCCCCGGCAGTCTCCACTGACATGCAGTGGGTGGAGTGTCATTGCTGCTGAGTGGTAGTGAAAGTTCCAACTTTCCCTTTGGCCGCTTCTGACGCCACTGCAGTGGGAGGTGGGGGGAGGTGCGGAGTAGAGGTTGATGTCCATGCTCCCCATATGGCCTCCACTGACACAACAGATGTGGACCCCCTTTCCCCCACCATGGTAAGAGTCTCAGCTCCCTGCATGGCCTTCTCTGACAACACCATGCTGGTGGAGCAGGGGCACCTCATTACAGAATAGTTAGAGCAGAAACCTAGGCCTTTGCTGGCATGGGACAGGAGGGCACAACTCTGTCTGTGGTATTTGACTAAGGTGCACCAATACTGTCTAAAAGTTTTCTGTCTTGCTAACTATCCTTTCCTTTGGCTAGAGAAAGCCGACTTCATTGAAACTGTTGTTTGGCTGTCTTCACTGGTATTTCTGGGTTGTCAGCCTCCTTGGTACCCAGTCTAGGGTAGATGAGACAAAAAGGGAACAAGGGCTTGCCCACTATGTCATTCCTTGGATTCAAGGCCTTGCTGGTCTGCTCTCTTGTCTCCACCTCTCAGAGTCTCCTGGCATTTGTTTTATATGTAATGTCGAGGCTTTTTAATTGTCCTTAGTGGGAGGAATAGAGAAAAGCATACCTACTTCATCTTCCCAGGAGTGTGGTCCTATTGTAAGTTCCCAACCATGACATATTTGGGTTTAAATTTTAGTAAGTTCATCTGGCAGAATATGATAATGGATTGATAATGGATTAGACTTATTTAGCTTCCACATACATTAAGAGAGATAGGGAGACAGAGAAAGAGAGAAGATCATGTAGAAATGTTAATATATAATATGTCCTTCCTTTTAAAAATCTCTTAAAGATGTACCACTACTTTCATAATAATTTATCGTGAATAAGGAAATGTTACATGGTAAATGTGCATAAAATTATAGACACCTCAATGCCAGAAAAAGGTAAAATGGACAAGTATGTGTGTTACTATCAAGGGATAATGAATATCTTCAGCATATATTAATATATTCAGTTAGTAATATATCATGAGTTCTTTATCCTGTTTTTCTGTTTACCTAGTAATATTTCATTGTAGATCATTAAATTTCCTTGAAGTCACAATTTTAATGATTTCCTCAGGATAAATGTCTAGAAAAAATATTACTGGTTCAAAAAAAAGTAATCCTTTTTTTAAAGATCTTGACACGTATCACCAACTAACTTTCCAAAAAGATTGTATCAATTTTTATCCCTTCTCCTAGAGCAGAGGATTGCCCATCTTAATACACTTGTGCTAGAGCTGAATATTGTTCTGTCCAAAGTTTTTGCTAATTTAACAAAGTAAAAAATGATCTCATTTTAATTCACCTTTCTTTGATCGCTATAATTTAGTTTGTTACATATTGATTAGCCATGAATATTTTTCCTTTAGTTCGTCGATATTATGTTGCCATTTATATATGGCGATGCTAGCATTGTTCTTATTTATACATAGAGGCTTTTTATACGTTAAGAAAATTAAACCATTTTCAGTCATATTTGCTTAACTATTTCTGTACTGTGCCATGTTTTACCTTTGCTTTTGAAATATGTACATTTTTAAATTTCTACATAATCACTTTAACACTTTTTGGGGGGGATTTTTTTCTCTTTGGAATGTTTTTGAAACTACGCAAAAGGATGAGTCACTTTTCCCCTTCATCGATGTTATTTTGCGGTTTGTTTTAACTTTAGAGATAAGCAGAGGTGAGAAATGTAGGTCTAGCCCACTGAGATACAGGAATAAATCTACTACCATGTTCACCGCAGCAAATGTCACCAGGCCGACCTGGCCCAGGAAGGATCTGTGAAGGTGAACAGACTTGCTCAGATTTGCTTAAAATAGCCATTCCCTGGTCCCAGACAATTCCCTTGATCTTCCTCCTTCCAATCGACTTGGCAGGCAAGTCCTTGCTTTAACCTCTCTCCCACTTTATTCTCTAATCTGCCAGGAAATTAATGCAAGTCCTGAGCCTCCCTAAACACAGCCCTTTCCAGGCGTGCTTTTTCATCTTTGATTCTCAAATTGAAATAATATGTAAAAGCAAGCTTTGCTATTCTGTTGGCAACAGCATATGTGCCTTCAAGAAATATTTATTTTAGGAAAACAATCTCTTTGAGTGGGTCTGTATTGTAATAACCACCCCTCCCAGCATAAACTAAACACTTCATTCTCCATCTGTTTCTCTCTACCCCGTTCTTGGGCCTCATTTATGTCCAGCATCTGAACGTCAGGTGTCAGATGAGCACATCTGTCCTTAAAGCAATGAAAAGTCCCCAAAGCTGGAATTGTCCCAAGAACACTCCCCCATCGGTTTGCTGCCCGGGGCCCCAGGTGGGCCTGCGTGGTGCCCGTGACAGGCGCAGGTTCCCGGAGCTTCATTTCATGACATTCGTCCTTCACCGCCCAGACTCTCTACCACGCTTTGCCCTGAAATGTCCACTGCCCTGCTACCCGGCCCAGGCCCCCTGAGCATTCCCAGCGGGCAGTGCCATCATCTGCGTTATGGCGAGCCCAGCTCGTTTCTTTGAACTAATGTATCCTTGCACATAATTAAAAATGTAAAACAAAATAACCCAACTGTTGTTTTCTTTACAAAAAAACATTTCCAAAGTTAACAATTTATTATTCCTGTGACAAAAATAATTCATCAGCTTCGCAAGGATACTGCCTGGAAATAAACTTCCACAAGGTCATTTGAGTTTTTGTGTATGATCTTAGGATACTGGAAAGTTTCCAAATCATGGGATGCTAAAGAACGTGACAGCGTGGTGAGTGCACTTCGAAGAGGCGCGGGAGGAGAGTCAGGCTGGACCCCAGAGAAACTGCCCGGAGTCAGGAGCCAGGGTCCCCGTTCCACACTCTCAGCTCTGAACCTGGGACAACAGCAAAGCTCTGGGCTTTGCTCTTAAAGGAAACCTGACTTCGTCCCTAGCTGGACTCAACCACGTTTGTTAACCTGCATGCAATGGCACTGATACCCAAATACTTCACTTAACCACTGTCACACAGACTTAAACAGAATGCAACAATATTCTCTCTATAAGAGATGCACCTTAGATTCAAAGATAAGTTCAAAGTGAAATGATGAAAACAGGCACATCATGTAAACAGCAACCAGAAGAGCTGGAATGGGTACGCTAATATCAGAAAATAGTCTTGAAAAAAAAATGTTACTAGAAATTCAGAGGAACACTCTCTAAGGAAGAAATAAGCTACCTGTGTTTGCAGATACCATGAATTTTTATATAGAAAATCCTAAGGAATCCACTAAAAATCTGTTAGGACTAATAAACAAGTTCAGCAAAGTTTAACATATAATCAACATATAAAATTAATTTTATTTCTGTACACTAACAATGATAAATTAAAAAAATAGAATTAAGAAAACAGTTCCATTTGTAATAGCACCAAAGAGAATAAAATACGCATGAATAAAAATGTAACAAAAAAAGTGTAAGCCGTATACACTGAAAACTACAAATATTGAATAAAATTACATATCTAAATAAATGAAATATATTCCACGTTCCTGGCTGGGAGGTTTAATATCGTTAAGATGGCAGTGTACTCCAAACTGATCTGCAGAGTCAATGAAATACCCATCAGAAACCAAGCTGCTTTCAGAAATTGACACAATGCTCCTGAAATTCACACGAAAATGGAAGGGACCCAGATAGCCAAAACAATTTTTTTAAAAAAGAATAATGTAAAGCTCACACTTCTCAATTTGAAGTCTTACTGCATAACTACAGTAATCAGGACAGGGTGGTATGGCATAGGAGAGACACATAGATCAATTGAGAGTCTAGAAATACATCCTTACATTTGTGGTCCATTGGTATTTCCACAGGGTGCTGAGGCAAATCAATGGGGAAAGAGCAGTCTTTTCAGCAAATTGTCCTGAGACAAGTGGGTGTCCACATGCAAAAGAACGAAGTTAGAGTCCTTCCTCAGATCATACATAAAAATTAAGTCAAAGTGAATCACAGACCTAAATGTAGGGGCTAAAACTCTAACGCTCTTAGGAGAAAGTGTAAGAGTAAATCTTCGTGACAGTGGTTCGGATAATGGTTTCTTGAGTTTGACACCAAAAGCAACAAGAGGAAGGAGGAAAAAAAGACATGCTGGACTTCATCGAAATGTAAAACTTCTGTGCTTCCAAAGACATCACCAAGAAAGTGAAAAGACAACCCACTGAATGGGAGCATGTTTTCTCATTATCTATCTGATAAGGGACTTGTATCCAGAATATATAAAGAACACTTGCAACTCACTAGTAAAATAACCCAATTTAAAAATGGATATAGGATCTAAATAGACATTTCTCCAATGAACATATGCAAATGGTCAATAATCATATGGAAATATGCTAAATATCACTAGTCACCAGAAAAATGCAAACCAAACCCCTGATCAAATAGCACTTTACCCCACTCGGATGCCTGTAATAAAAGAGACAGACCCTTAGATACTGCTGGTGGGAAGGTCAAATGGTGCAGCCGCTTTGGTAAACAGTCTGGCAGTTCCTTAAACATACAGTTACCATATGTCCCAGCAATCCTACTCCCAGGTAGAGAGACGAAAACATACAACCACATAAAACTTGGGCATGACTCTTAATAGGAGCACTTTTTCACAATAGCTATAAAAGTGGGAGCAACTCAATATCCATCAAATGGCACATGGGTAAACAAAATGTAGCCTATCCATACGGGGGGTGTTATTTGGAATATAAAAAGGAATAAGGTTCTGATGTATGCTATGTATGGCATGCATAAATTTGGAAAACATTATGGTAAGTGAAGGATGTCAGTCACAAGATAATGCATGTTGTACAGTTTTACTAATATGAAATGCCCAGATCGGCAAATCTTGAGACAAAAAGTAGATTACTTCTCACCTGAGGTGTAAGGTGGGAGATGAGGAATGGATGTGACTGCTAATGAGTACAAGATTTCTTCTGGAGGTTGAAAATTTTTGTTTAAGTTAGATTGTGTGATGGATGCACAACTGTGAATATATTAGAAAGTATTGAATAACATACTTTAAATGGGCAAATATTATGGTAGCTGAAATATATCTCAATAAGGCTGTTTATTTAATAATAAAAAAAAAAAGTTGATTTTTCTTTGTCACGAGCTCGAGTCCCAGCCCCAGAGTCAGAAACTCGCTGCTGTGGACGAGGCTGTGTGTGCCTCTCACCCAGCGGGGACCGTGCGAGGCAGCGCATGCGCGTGTGTGAGAACATGGAGAACCCACAGAACGAGGCAGAATAGCAACAAACATGTCCTCATAGGTTCATTTCGAAGGTACAACGGGGGACTGCTGGAACGGAAGACAAAGCCCCTTCAGGAGCAGCCGGCATTCCAGACTGAGCTGCAGGGTGGCTGACCTGCTGACAGGGACTGGGCAGGCGCTTTGGTCTGCACTGCAGTTCCCTTTAGAGCAGACAGGCGTGGCCTCCTAGCCATGGCTTCCCCTTTGCTTGTACAGTATTCTGTCACAGTTCCTCCGCGACGCCGAAAACTTCCTTCAGGTTCTATCAGAGCCCGAAGCTGCAGCCACTAAAGGAACGTACGTTCCAATGAAGCGCCCCTGTCTTCCTGTCCTGAGGTGTGGCTGTGTCTCCAGGTGGTCCCCAGCCCGGGCAAGTGGAAGCAGAAGGCTTGGAGGCTGGCACACATTAGACCAACTCTACGTACCGACCAGGGTGAGAGCTTTGGCCCCATTCATCTGAGTCCACGGACTCTCCTGGGGGATGGAGGAGGGGGCGGGAAGGAGGTTCCGGTTCTTACTGATTTTACCTGTAAGCGTGTTGGGAATAAAGAAAGGAAACAAGAACTTATGGAGCAGCTGCCCCTGCTGCTCGCTGCACTCACAGGAGCCACAGCAGTTAGGCACAAAGCCATCTCTAAGGGAGGCACTATGCCAGGAAACCCGTTTCCAGAAGGAGCCCAACCCCGCGGAGCTGCATCACGTAGCCTGAGGCCCCAGGACAAGCCAGGCCACATCAGAGCCTGACCTCAGCTCATCGCTACTCTCTAGCCTCTGCCGGACCACTCTGCGGGGACCACCCCATGGCCAGTGACCACCCCATGGCCAGTGACCCCCCATGACCAGTGACCCCCCCATGGCCAGTGACCCCCCCCATGGCCAGTGACCCCCCCATGGCCAGTGACCTCCCCATGGCCAGTGACCCCCCATGGCCAGTGACCCCCCCCATGGCCAGTGACCAGCCCATGGCCAGTGATCAGCCTCATGGCCAGTGACCCTCCCCATGGCCAGTGACCACCACATAGCCAGTGACCACCCCATGGCCAGTGACCCTCCCCATGGCCAGTGACCACCACATAGCCAGTGACCACCCCATGGCCAGTGACCCCCCATGGCCAGTGACCACCACATAGCCAGTGACCCCCCATGGCCAGTGACCACCCCATGGCCAGTGACCCTCCCTGTGGCCAGTGACCCTCCCCATGGCCAGTGACCCTCCCCATGGCCAGTGACCCCCCCATGGCCAGTGACCAGCCCCATGGCCAATGACCCTCCCTGTGGCCAGTGACCCTCCCCATGGCCAGTGACTCTCCCCACGGCCAGTGAACCGCCCCATGGCCAGTGGGCAGCCTCAGGGCCAATGAGCAGGGAGGGCACTGAGTCTGGGTTAGTGGGCAGCTGTCATCGCTGAGAGAAGCAGACTTCTAAGACTTGACTGATTCTAAAGTTCTCTCTCAGACTAAGGAAGGCAGCAGCAATCTCTCCATCTTAAGCACACTAAATAGTTACCTGCAGGTACATTCTTGGGGGAATCAGTTTGAAATATTAATTTATTCAAATAATTGTGTTTCTTTTAAGAGAAATGTTGGGAGTTGTAAGTGCCTATGAGGACAGGAGAGGAGACACCCTTGGCTGCCAGCAAGAGCAACTGGTGAAAGCTTCCAGGACAGAAAAGCAAGGACAGCACTGGAATACCATCCAAAAGGAGAGTGCTGGGCTTTTTATCCAAACCCGAAAGGCAGCTCATACTTTAAAGAAACAGGAAATTAACCCCAGAAGCTCCGGTAATTGGCTCACACTAAGCAGCGTGTGTCATGGCGGCCACATGGAGGGGCGTTGGGGAGTGGGCGAAAGGCAGGGGTTCGGGGGCCCCCTTTGCTCTCCGCTCTCATTGGAAGGTGGGCTCATGATCAAAGGAAGCAGAGGAACCAAGAAGCGGTGCCCTGCCTTTTAGATTAGCCGCCTGGTCCTGTGCAAAAGCAGTATGATGAACTTTAAAAGAAGCCAAATGTCTACTCCACACAACGCGATCTGAAAATTCAGAACATGCTAACGCAGTCAACAATTTCACTTCCAGATCCAAGGTCATGCATCTCAGGCCACCGCTGACACGTGGAGGCTGCCATCTGCCTGGAGAAACCACACCATGCCCCCATTTCCAAATCCGCGCTCTGCAGATCACTTGCAAAACAACAGCACGCTCAGGACCGCGGTGAGGAGCCGGACCGGGGCTAATGCACGGCAAGCCCATCTGACGTGTCATGCGGAACCAGCGCAGGGACTGGCAGATCTCATGAGCAAGTGAGAAATGCTAGCCTGGCACCACCCTGCAGGCAGCAGGCCTGGCCTGCGCTGGGGGCTCAATTAGCCCAACGAGACCAGGGAGCCATCCTGCAAGATGATTCTGGGCCCAGAAAAGGGACAGGAACCTGAGGTGGCAAAGCGTTCCCTGTCCTTTGAGACTAATTCTAGGCAAACACAGAACCCTGGCATGAGGCAGGTCTTGGGAGAAAGGCCAGGCAGGGGGGAGACTGCAGGGATTCACAAGGAAGAGCTACCCGAGAACATACCCATTAAATGCAGCCAAACAAGCGTTAAAAACACTGAACAGTGTTTAATATTAAAGTAATAGCTGCACACATGTTAAAATTGGTACAAAAATAAAAGACTTTCTCCTTCTCCACCCCTGCCCGCTGCTAGCGACAGTCGCATATAAGTCCATCAGAAAGCATGTGCACACACAAGCACATGTGTCTCCAGCCAGCCAGCCTTTTCTTTACACAAGTAGGATCATGCAGCACCTACTCTTCTGTACCTTGCTCTTTTCACTTAATAACAGTTTGAGCTGTTTATATTCATGCATATTACCCTCCTACCCCATTCTTTGTGACAATCACATAGTTTCTCATGGTATGGATTAGCTATTTTTTGTGTAAGCAATCTCCCTGAGAGATACAAAATGTCTGCAGCATGTTTCCATGCTAAGCATGCTACCCTTTAACATGCATTCTTACTTTTCCACCCAGCGCATTGTGTCTTCAAGTACAATTTTAAAAGAAAGTTCTAATACAAAGAGAGCAGGCATTGTCCTGACAAGTGTGGTTCAGTCCGCTGGGCATTGTCCCGGACACCAAAAGGTCATTGGTTCAATTCCTGGTCAGGGCACATGCCCAGGTTGTGGGCTTGATCCCCAATAGAGAGCGTGCAGGAAGCAACAGATCAATGATTCCCTCTCACATCAGTGTTTCTCTCTCTCTCTCTCTCCCTCTCCCTCTCTCTAAAAATCATTTTAAAATCTTTTTTAAAAAGAGAGAGTGGGCATTAATAATTTTGGTCAATACTGAGAATCAAGAAGTTACTGAAATATAATAATAAAGGCTCTGTAAGTCAAAAAGAATATATTTGTCCTTAAAACAACCCCATGCTTAGCAGGGACACAAGGTGCCATTCAATGGCCTATTGCCCCAGCTATCAGGGCCGCATTTCATTTACCACAACCTGGAACCGAACAAGTTCTCTGGGAATGCCAAAGGACGGACAGACAGACAGATGCACACTGAGGGACGCACAAAGATCCACATCCCAGCCAGTATCCCAGCCTGCACCTCTCGGCTCCAGAAAATCCACTCCTTGACCCCAAGATCTCCTCCTCCTGGAGGCCATCAGATGCCAGGGTTCCCCCACTCGTCACTGACCCAGCTACAGCCAAAATGCCAGCTCTGTGCTCTCCAGGCCCTTCCTGCCCTCACTCCTGCCTGCTGCCCCCACCTCCCTCATCCTCCACCTGGGCCTTACTGTCCAGCCGCACTCAGCTGCCCACCATCCCAGGACACCCCGGCCACTTCACACCTCTGTGCCAGGGCTGCTGGGCCCTGCCCTTCCTTACTCAGCGAGGCCCTGCCCATCCTTCAAGGCCAGACAGAAGTCTTGGGGCCTTCTCCCCCGACACCCAGGAGCCCAGTGCCCCTTCCTGCACCACGTCTGTGCATGGCTTTCTCCCTGACCAGACAGGAGGCCCTGAAGGACAGAATCCCAATCTCAGGCACCAGGATCCCCAACACCTGGCATTGCTCAGGGCAGAACTTATGCCAAGTGAGTGTGGCTTCCTCTGCCCCCTCAACTCAAAGACACTGCCCTTCATGTGCCAAACCCCAGCGCTGCCTCCCCTACTGGGCTTCCGCAATGGCCGGCACTCCCTTCAGCTCCACCACCCGGCACCCCCACGACCACCTGTCACGAGGCCCCCGTACGTACATGCACACCCCACCATGCACCTACCCGCTGACAACAGTCAGGCTCCAGCCGCAGCTCTGACCCTCTGTTGGGGGACAAGCCTGCTCCCCTCCTCCTCTGGGAAACCCTTCTTTCTCTACTGCCTTTTCAGACTAATGCCTACCACCCTGCCACCTGGGGAGGAAAAGAAAGGGACTTGGTCTCTGAAAGAGCTTCACTTAGACACACTGAGCAGTGCAGTAACTTTCCACCCATAAGGAGGGGGCGAGCTAACGGAATCCAACCCAGTGTGAGTCAGCAGTTTGAACGAAGGCAGATCCTTAATGACAGGGACGGTCTCCACAGCAGATGGCCCGTGGGAAAGAACAGCGGCACCAGCACACATGGATTATGCTGCCACTCGTATGCCACACACACATCAATGCATACAAGTCACCAAGCTGTCAGTAGTGGTGCCCTGGGCACGGGGCCTGGAACCAGGGGGCAGAGAGGGAGGGGCACTCTAAACTTTATAACATGAATGTGCTCACATAACACTTGTGTAATTAAAAATAAAAGGTAAGAATGGATCCGAATACAGCAAAGGCTCGTTCTTTACTGACTTTTAGGCAGAGTCTTCTCATTGCGCTCGAAATAGAAGTTGAGTCATCACTCCTCCGAAACAACCTTTTCTTCACAGAATTGAGTCTCATGCTTAGTTTCAGAATGTGAAATCGGACTGTGAGCTAGAAATGCAAAGTTAAGAGCCCAAGTAAAAACAGAGGTGTTTGAGAGGCAGATGTGAGGAGGCAGCTTCGGGCAGCTCTGGCCCGACCCCACTATCTTCCCCCCACCATGTATGCCCTTACCATACACCCCCACCGCGCACACACCCCACCGTGCACCCCCCCCACCATGCACACACCCTACCATGCAATGCAGTGTCCTGCTCTGACCCCCACCAGCTAGGCCACAGGGGCCTCAGGCAAAGGTGCTCCATTCCTTCCTTCAACATTTACAGCGGGAAACATACAGTTACATTTTTTAACAGGCAAACTTAGGTTTGGGAATGTTGGTTCTTATATTTCCAGTTTGTATTGATTTTCGCAGCAACCAGAAATTCTCCTGAAGGCCCTGATTTAGTCTTTTTAGAAGCATGGAAAAATAGAAATACATACACTGTACAGAACTACTAAGAAATGGAGCCATCAGCCAGCACCGCGGGAAGCAGCTGCCTTTCTGCCACCGTGCCCGCCCTGATATGCACACGCCGCCCATTTGCTAGAAGAAATGACCAGCAGGTGCCTCATCAGAGCAAGACTTGCTGGCCAAGCAACCACAGGGGGACACCAGGAACCTGGGTTCGAGACTGCTCACTGACAAAGTCTACCCAACCCCAGAGCCCCAAGCCAGTGGGCTGTCTCAGGGGCGTGAACGCCTGATCAACGCTGCAGACCCACAGTGGAGGGGAAAGACGCAGCCTGGAAACAGCGCGGGTGCACCCCTGTGGTGCACCCCCTGGAGGGACGGCCAGCAGCACACGACCTCTGGGAGGGACCTAGGGCCGGTCTCTGAGGAAAGGCTACTCCCATGTGGTCAGCGGGCTCACACGCCCTCAGCTGAGGGCACATCTCCACATGCAGTACCTGCCCAAGCCTAGAGAAGGTGCCTTCCGCGGACACATCATAGGGTGGACCCCTAAGAGATGGGGGGGTGCGGTTCTTGTGTTCAGTTCTGGGCTCCTCCTCCTCCTGGGAACTGGGAAAACCTTCCCTGAGCATCTTCCCCGACCTGTCCCGTGGGCCCTGGAGAAAGCTGTGTGGGACAAGCGCTGAGAAAGAACAGATTTGAGCAGGTCGCCAGAGCAGCTGAGGCGGGGCTAGGAAGGGTCTCCTCTTCCCCAGCAGCGACCACACTGTGCGGTGTCCGTGGTGCAGGGGCTCTGCTAAGCACGACGCCCCTCCTCCCAGGGAGGGCGCTGAGTTGCTCTCACCTACCCTCCCTGGCGGACAGGACCATTCTAAAGGTCCCGGTCATGATCATGCAGTTACATGGCACTTCTCCGGCAGCGAGGGAAGTGAGTGCAATTGGCTGGATGCAAGAGGAGGGAACAACGGCAAACCCAGCCTACATGTGCCCCCCGCCCTCCTTGCCCCCAAAATACAAGTCACATGAGCTGTGAAATTAGCCATGCATGCAATAACACCCAAATTAGCCCTAATTTCTACTCAAGGGCATAGATGTCTGGTTTTTAAAGACTGCTCATTCCTAAAGGCAAAACAAAGGACCTGAAATTATATACACCCCCATACAGACAAGCATGCCCACATGGAGCTCACAGGTCCTAGGGGAGACCCTGGGCCCACCCTCCATGCTGGGTGCACAGCTGTAGGCAGCCCGACCCTCAGGAGGGGGACGAGACCATCTGGGAACTGGGAAACTGCCCTGTCACCAGCCGGCTGCGCGAAGTGGGGAAAATCCCCCGTCATCTAGGCTTCTATTTCTCCCACACTTATTCATGGTTTTCTTTTTCTTTCTTTTCTTTCTTTCTTTCTTTTTTTTTTTTTTTTTCTTGAATATAAAGCTATGCACATTCCCTGTGGAAAACATGGAAAGCCCAGAATAAAATAAAGAGGAAACCCATCATGGATCATTTCATTGTCAAAAAGCAACTGCTGTTAATATTTTGAAAATTTTGTTTCCAGGCTTATTTTATGTATACTGATCATTACTTGTACACTTTGGGAGATAATTAGAGGGTACTGCGCACAACTTAATGTCTAGATTTAAAAAAAAAAAACTTTAATTGATTTTTAGAGAGAAAAAAGGGAAGAGAGAGAGAGAAACACTGACGTGAGAGTGGAGCATTGGGCTGCCTCCTGCACCCGCCTACAGGGGATCCAGCCCAAAACCTAGGCCGGTGCCCTGACAAAACCGAACAGCTACCTTTCACTGCACAGGATGACACCCAAGCAGCTGAGCCACATCAGCCAGGGCAATTTCTAGTTTCTGTAATCCATCAGCAAAGCATGACCATCTCTCTGTGTTATTAAAGCTGCCTTCACGGCCATATAATATTCCATTATAGGAATGCATCGTAACGGGTCAGCCGGCTCCCACGGTTACATTGCTTCCAATTTGTATACTATGGGTAACAGAGGGAAACATCTCTGTAACATGAAATGTTTGGTGCCTCTCGGACTATGATATTTGGATGAATTCTAAAGGTCCTTGTCATATGTTTACATTTCACTTTCTCTGGAAGTAAGCGCATGGCTGGATGGAAGAAGAACAAAACAACATCCAGTGGTGTGACCCATCAAAGGTGGCAGCTGCTCCAGGGCTCCAGCTGGTGGCTGTCACGTGGGCCGGGAGCCAGGGTGCTGCTGCACTGCCCACTTTACCAGAGAAGCTGGAATCGCACAGTCTCTACGGAAGCGGAAGCACTGGCAGCAGCGGTGCACTTGCCCTTCAGGCTGGAAAGAGGCTACAATGTGTGTCTAGGGCCGCACCCCAGCGTTTTATAAACATAGAAACGGCCCCAGCACCGACCTCTAAGTCCAGCTAGAGTCCCGAAAGCAGAACCAGAGGCCTGTGCGCTCCTCCTCCTCCTCGATAACTCGCCCTTCGAGTCCAGAAATCAGGCAAGTTCCTGTCCCGCAAAAGCCTGGTGCTCCAGAAGGCCGCCCCCAGGAAGCCAGTGGCCAGGGCCTCGGGGCTGAGGCTCGGCTGAATGGCAGAGAGGCCGGGAGGAGCAGCGCTGTGCGAGCAGGTGTGCACCCACCAGGCCGGCCCCACACGGGCCTCGCAGCGCTGACAGCAATCACAGCGGCCTCCAGAACGCGAGGGAAGAAAGGCTTCTGAACATCCAAATCCCCAGTCACAAAGGCCACGAGGTGCCTTTTATGCCTCTGCCATCCGTCATTGTAAACCTCACAACAGCCCCTGCGCCTCGCGGTGTGCATGGTCCTGCGGGGTCACCGGGAGCGGCTCAGGCCCCTGACAGCAGCACAATGTGCGCCCAGGTGAGGCCAGGAGACAATCCTCCAAACAGACTGGAGGGGTCAGCGGCTCAGAGAGCAAGAGCCACTTAAACCCTCTAATTGGAAATAATTCTGAGGTTTTCAGACATGACGTAGTGACAATAAGGTGCAAACACCGGATTAGTGACCTCGGGAAGACAGAGCACTTTTGTTCCGTCTTTGTAAGGGCAAGATTTCACCCTGTGTTTTCAAATTCCCATCAACTGCCCTGTGAATTTGAATTTAAAGTTTACAATTTAATAACAGCCAGGGTTAGGTCCTGATTCCCCGTTCCAGGTCAAGAAGCAGGACATATGTGAGGGACCGGGGCGGGGGGGGGGGGGGGGGGGGGGCGCAGATAAAGCACAGAAAGTGGCCAGCCAGCATTTTCACTCTGGTCCTTCCCAGAGGCAGCTCACCAGATGCACCTTCCCCTGCTGTCCCGGGGGCAGAAGCCACACGCATTCTCGGTGGTTTGGCTTTGATTGTTGCCTTTTTCTTTTCTTTTTTTTTCTTTTTTCCAGAGATGAAGGGAGAGGGAAAGAGAGATAGAAACATCAATGATGAGAATCATTGATTGGCTGCCCCCTGCACGCCCCAACACTGGGGATCGAGACCACAAACCAGGCATGTGCCCTGACCGGAAATCGAACCCTGACCTCTGGTTCATAGGTCGATGCTCAACCACTGAGCCATGCTAGCTGGGCAGTTGTTGCTTTTTAAAACCAGCCTTGTCAAGGACCTTAGCTCTAGATGAGTTCTCTCTCTCTCTCTCTCTCTCTCTCTCTCTCTCTTTCTCTCTCTCTCTCTCTCTCTCTCTCTCTCTCTGTTATTTTAATATGCTGTAGAATTTCACTGAACTATACAGGCAACACAAAAGAAAAAAAGTTTCTGAAAATAAGTCTGGACCTCGTTTGGTTTGAGAGGTATAAACATTTGCAAAACTCAATATTGAAACAAAACCGTTTTTTCAAAAGGCACCTTGTTGCTCGTAGAAGCCTTGCAGAATTTACTGCTGACGTCGGTCCAGTAAAGTGACAGTTCCAGCACCGTGAACAGCTGGCAGGGCAGGGCAGCCCACGGTGCAGGGCCAGGGGTCCCAATACCCAGACAAGCCCATTGCTGCTTCCTGGGGCCTCTTGTGCTGGGCTCCCTGCAACGTGCTGGACTTGAACCCTCTCCCAGCCACAGAGCGGAGGAATTGGACTTGAACCCAAGTCTGTCTGTCTGCCTGTCTCCCAAGCTCCCAGTCTTTGCAGTGCAAACCTGTGTGTAGCTCGGGCCCAAGAGGAAGGTGCTCAGGGGCCCCCGGCCTCCCGCTACCTTCAGTGAAATACATACTGATGTCCTCCCACGAGCTGTGAGCAGCTGGGACAGTAAGCGGGCCCAGCCCAGCCCCGTGCCGCTCGGGGAGCCTGAGTGACAGGCGCCCGGCCTCTGCTGCAGCTGGGCTGGCAGGGGTCTTCCCCGAGTCTTTACACAGGAATGCAAACAGCTGTTCAGGTGACAGGCTCATGTGCACACGGAAATGGAAAGCTTGCTTTCCTGGTAAAAAAAAAAAAAAAAAAACAACGTGTGAAACCAGCTGCAAAATTGCAAATAAACGCAGGAAGTGGAAGGCGGGGCCTGGGGCCAGGCGGTGTGTGAACCGGACTGGGACTGAGGTGACTAGACATCCTTGTGGCCAAACAAAGGCTTCCCAGGGTTCCAGAAGCCGCCTCTTCTCTCTTCACTCCTCTCTCTCTCTCTCTCGAAGATTTTCAAATTTACTTGGTTTAATTTTGTTTTTAATTAATTAACTAATTAACTAATTATTGTTGAAAGTATTACATATGTCCCCTTCCCCCCATTAATTCCTTCTAGCCTGCCCCCACCATGCCCCAGGCCTTCACTTCTCTATTGTCTGTGTCTGTGGGTCCTCCGCCCTCTTTGGGGGGACAAAACTAGCCTGGTCCCACAGTCAGGAACCCGAGTGCCATCCTCACCACAAGGTGAGCTCGCACACACCGCTCCCTGGGTGTCGCTGGGCACCCGGCACCTGCTGAACACACACCCTCCGCGCGTGAGGAGTCAGAGCTCAGCGCCATCGCCCGAGCTCCTGCCCGCAGAGCCCCCAAAAACAGAGTCCGCACGTTGGAAATGGAGTCAGCTTCCACCTTTGACCAAGCCTCTGCCATGGAGGCCTCAGGGTCAGCAGCAGCTGTGAGTTCCCCGCCCGCTCGCTGAGCCCCGCTCTGCCTCCCTCCTGCTTCCTGCAGGTGCACTCCTGCCCCGGCCGGCCCATGTCTCCCTGTCACAGGCCCTGATGAATAGATCGTCTGTGTTTTCCTTTCGCATTCCTTTCCAGGGCCTGGACTGTGTGCCAGCGACCCAGCTGTGCATGTCAAGTAAAACGTATTGGGGCCGGCGGATTCTCACATGGCACCAAAGAGCGCAGCACGCAAAACAAAGGCCACCCACCCACAGCCCGCTCGCTCTAGAAGGCTCGGCTGTAGCAGTGGAACCGCTGCGACAGCCGCCCGCACCTCCGAACAGCCGGGTACGCGGCACCATTTCGTGTCATGACACCATCCTCTCTCTCTCTCTCTCTCTCTCTCTCTCTCTCTCTCTCTCTTACATTCTTATTTTTCAAATGGAGTGATGCAAAATGCTTCTGTTTTTAATCTCTCTGTGCCCGCACTAACATTTCACAAAGCCCAGCAGATAAAATCAGCTCAGCTTGAGTGTATCCTGAGCACGAGGCTATAACTGATTCAGCTCGGCAATTTGACCTTTAACTGTCAGGTAGGAGTGGAGGCACGTGCTCAGAGAAATGGGGAGTTTCTTTTTATGTTCTGCACAAAGGGCCCAGCCCTCCTCAAGCATGTAAATGCCTAAACACTGCGGGAAAATCTGAAGACAGCTTCCTGTTTCACCCGCGGGGAGAAGAGGGGTCGTTTCCACCTGAGCTGAGGCAGGGGAGCGCAGAAAGGGCCGCGGAAACACTCTCTTCCTGCCGCCGCGATATCTTAAAGAAGTAACATTTGCACTTTGTTCCATAACTCAATGCGATGAGCTCAGGCCTGGGAAAGTCCGCGGTGTCTGCAGCCCAGCCCGGGGTCCGCCCGTGACATCTGACATTCTGCACCGCTGAGGGGGCCTTTCTCCCGCCTGCTGCGGAGGGTGCCCTCCCAGCCGAGGACAGAGGTGGCTGCAACGCCTTGTGAAACAAATGCCACGCAGCAGACCGCCACCACAGGCTCACACACCTGCAGGTGACATCACCGCTCTCTCTCGCCCCAGAAATCTATTAGCATGCAGAAGCAGGTGTCATCAAACCAACCCCACTCTTAGAAAGCGTTTACCTCATCCGCCTGGGAGTGCAAATGACAAACGAGATGCTGAACTTCCATTCACCTTCCTTGTCCGGCTCGGGCTCCCCGGACACCTGGCCCCACGCACCCCAAGGACTCCACATGCAGCCGGAACAGAAGCTGCAGAAAGCCCGCTCCCGGGATGTTGCGTGTTCCTTTGCTTCAGGGAATTCAGTCTCTTTGTTAAAGGTAGTTGTAAACACCAGGTTAGTCTTTACTAATTTCTTGACCCTGAAACGACTTTTCTCTTTGCATCTGTGACTGGGCAGGTAGAAGGTACTCAGTATAGGCATGGAGCACATTTCTTAAAACGATGTACCTGGGGTTCATTTCAAAATACTTCAGCAGGAGGTAAAGGGCAGGCTAGAGATGAACTAAAATTGTCAAAATTTGATAAATCTATAAACTGGGAGGTAATTGGAAATCCACTATGCTATTCCCTTTTGTGTTTTGAAATTCCTCAGAATAAACATATTCTTATTTTAAATATATTTGTATTGATTTCAGAGAGGAAAGAAGAGGGAGAAAGAGACAGAAACACCAATGATGAGAATCACTGCTTAGTTGCCTCCTGCATGCCTCCTACTGGGGATTAAGCCTGAAAGCCTGGCATGTGCTTTGATTGGGAATCAAACCAAGATCTTCTGGTTTGTTGGTCAATGTTCAACCACTGGGCCACACTGGCCAGGGATACATACATAATATTTAAATACACTGAGTGTCCAGATTATTATGATCTCTGAACAAATAATAATCTGGCCACTCAGTGTATATCCTTTATAATAAAAGGCTAATATGCAAATTGTCCCCTTGACCAGGAGTTTGACCAGCAGGCAGGCTGGCCAGCCACCATGTCCCCTCCCCCTGGCCAGGCTGTCCGGACCCCACCCATGCACAAATTCATGCACCGGGTCTCTGATATATACTGAGTGGCCAGATTACTATGCATTCAGAGATCATAATAATCTGGCCACTCAGTGTATGTAGCAATATTTCCAGCTGTTGGCCAACTCCTCTTCCCTCCCTCCTTTGTAGAATCCCAGTTTTGTTCATGTAAGTCACCTTCCTCCAAGGACCCACTGTGCTTCGCCAAGCCCATCACAGCCATCCCAATTCTCTTGCTAATGACCGCCTTAGCAGTGGGCAGGCAGTGGATCTGGCCAATGAGTCTTGAGGGAAAGTCCCTTGACAGGTTTCTGGCTGCTACAAACATGAGGAAGGGCTGGGTGGGTCCTCTTCTTCGGACAAATGCTGCTGTGTCTGCATGCGACAGCAAGACCCTCAGCAGCCATTTTCAACCATGAAGAAATCAGCCAAAATCAAAACCAATCTGCAAAGTGCGACAGAGAGGAAATATCAAAGCAAGCCCAGCCCTACAGGGTGTCACCAAGCCACGAAACACCTGAAATAGGATGAATTCAAATTCTAAGCAAGGTTACAGGCAGAACTTTCTTTTTTTTTTTTATTAAAGAGCCAGCCCTGTGTGCACTTAGTGGTTATCTCAATGCTGGCCTTGAAAAACAATGCTGTTCTATCCAATTAAAAAATAAAGTGCACCTGGCATGGTATTGAGATTGTGGGCATATCTGGTCTCTGGCCTGCAAGGTCAGACAGCTAAGTTTATCTTCATCATTCTTCAAACGGGCTAAAGAAAACTAGAAAGCAACATTTTATCTAGGAAGAACAGCAGAAAATTCCAAACAACAGTTTGTTGTAGAATGGGGGTTTTCCTTCTCAGAACCTTTAAAAATAACTACCTGCCCCTAAAGTGGCACAGTCATGTAGGGTCCACCTGCGTGTGGTACTCTTGTGGCTGCCCTGGCCAGATATTTCAATTAATTCTTGCCTGCTTTTTTTTTTAATATATCATCAGCCTCCAGTGGTCTTATTTTGAACCCAGGGTTCGACCCCACAACACACCTGCTCTGCATCGGCCTCACTTCAGGAATCATTCAGTTACTGTTTAAAACAGGTGAGCCAGAGTTTCCTGTTACTCTAGCTCAGTGTTTCCCAAACTTCTCTCATGATGAGAATCACCTGGTGGAGTTGTTAAAACACAGATTCCTGAATCCCAACTAAGAAGTGCTAAACTAGAATTTTTGAGAACATATAGGTAAAATTGCATACCTAACTTAGTGCTCTGTATATAAAATCTGTCTTAGAGCACTAGTTAAGTATACAATTTTACCTATATGTTCCCAAAAATTCTAGTTTAGCACTTCTTAGTTGGGATTCAGGAATCTGTGTTTTAACAATTCCACCAGGTGATTCTCATCATGAGAGAAGTTTGGGAAACACTGCTCTAGCTGAACACATCCTACCTGATGTAAAGTAACTGTCAGTGAAACAAAGAAAGAATAGGTGAAGACAAAAGAAAATAAAGGGGAAAGACTGGTGCAGGAGAGAATAATCCAACAGTCTTAGCAGCAGCAGGAGTCTTAGTAAAGTCAACATTGTTGTCATTGCAAGCAAGGGCTGATGTTTACATTATCCATGCCCCTGGCACACGGGGTCTTCTCTCTCTTATTGAGCAGCACACTGTATATATCTTACTTCTCTGGAAGCCAATCAGACCCTTCCTTGTATCTTCTCTCAAGTTGCTCTTTGGTTTGTTAGCAACATTTCCCCCAATGGTATTTCCAAGTAACAGCTTCATCCAGGTTAATAGGAGCTCCCAGGAGACTGCAAAGCCTTTATAAAGCGGCGGTGTGGCCTCGGACAAATGCCTCACCCTCTCTGAGCACTAGTGCCCCATCTGTAAGACAGTGATGTCCACTGTAGGGCTGAGAACGTTGAATGGGGAGGCATGGAGCATGTGGTCTAAACGCAGCTGTCGCCAGCCCTTCGGACCTCACGGACCACTAGTTGGCGACCACTGGCCTAAAGCATAGCTCACAGCCATTTCATTCCCATCCAGACCAGCTCTAAGGTCAGGGGTAACTGTTGGCAACTGACAGAATCACTGCTTTTTCCTCTACGCGTGTTTTCAGGGATACCAGAAAAAAAAAAAAAAAGTAATAAGTATCAAAGAAGAAACAATAGAATTTTCTTTTTTATGCAGTCTTGTCTCCCACACCTCACATTTATTTTTTCCCTACCTACTCTGATCTCAGAGGACCTGTGATTAAAAAGAAGATGCCCAGAAGTATCCTTTCAAACAAAACAGGCAGCCCTGGAGGCCAGTCAGCTACTCCAGCTGGAAGAGAGCATCTCGGAACATGGGCTGGTTGCTCCTTCCCCAGCCCCACTCCTCTCAGGTGTGAGGCATCGAGGTGGGGACAGGCCAACAGAAGCCCTGGTCTCCAAACCCTCAACCCTCCCCCAGTAGGGCAGAAAACAGTCTCCTCCCTTTCCTAAGGGAGGACCTGAAAATGCATGAAGCGTGGTCCCTCCCACATCACTGGGGGTGGGCCATGCCCCAGGGTTGGGCAGGCGCTCTCCAGACCCTGCCACCCGGGCGGCCCTCCTCGGTTTCTGTCACACCATCCCACCACCTGCAGTCTCCTTCACACTCTTCCATAAATCTACTCTGTTCTTACTGAAATGCATTTATTTTAGAAGAAAGGTTCTCATCAGCATCACCTGCCCTGCAGCCCACAGGCTGTAGTCCCTGCTGAGGACCCCGAACAAGCATCCAGGGCTGGGCTGGATCATGGCTGTGAGCTGCATGAAACCCCCTCAGGGCCCCCAGAGGTGTTGTTGCCACATTGTGGGAAACACATCCTCTGTTGGGAGTCCATGACCTGAGTTCGAATCCCCACATCCACCTGGTGTAAAACCACAGGTCCCACCTCCTCCCTGAGCCTCTGCCGGAAGGTCCAGGTACAGAGAGAGGGTCATGTGGGAATTGCAACCACGGTGCCCATTCTACCCTCCCCCACACCCACCTGCCGGATTCCTGTCCCTCTTCCAGCATTTGCCTCCAGCCCACCAATAGGCTACAGCAAGCACACGTGTGCACACGTACACGCATGCCCTAGCTCACTGAGCACTCCCTTTATCGCCTGTACATGCAGTGTTCTCACCGGTCCCCGGAGGCAGACGTGTACTTACCCTCTATCACACTATGGCAGACACTCAACAGGAATGAACAAGGAAATGGATTTAAATTCAGTTGGATTTTTTTAAAATGTCCCAATGTTATTTCTTTTTCATTTTAATATTTAAATATGGGAGGAAGGGAGACTGCAAAGCAAAATAATCAGTTACCTTCCAATTTCCTGACTCTCCTTGGGGATTATCAGCAGGGCCGAACTCCTCCTGTGTGTCTCCAATGACAGCCAGACCGCGGGCGGAGGTGGGCGGCTCCCCCGGGCGCCATGAGCCTCGCTGTGGACTCGCAGCTCTAAGTCGCTGCATAAACCACAGAAGTGGGCTGTGGGTGCTGCCGCTCAGCAGTTGTCAGTCCATTGAAAGCGATTTAACGTTTGTGTTTAGACAAACAACCAAGCAAGCAGAATGGAACAAAAAGGTTTCCAGGGAACATGGGAGCTTTTGTCAACACAAAGCCAACCCAGCACAGGCTGGCCCTAAGGATGGGGACCCTGGGCCCAGGGCAGTGTCACTGGTCACATTGGACTGATGGATGTGCCTGGTGGGGTGCCCTGGACCTGCAGGCGGTAAGCGGCATCCCTGGCCTCCACCCACAGGATGCCAGGAGCACCCTCCCCTGAGTTGGGGCAGCCAATTTAGAGCCACTGGACGAAGTGAACACTAGATGTGTCTGTCATGTCTCTCAAGAGGCCAACAGGATGCGAGTGGATGGGTGAGCATGGGCTCTGGGGGGAGGAATGCTGTGGACATTGTGCCTCTGAGCACCCCCTCACCGTGGGCGCTACCCAGATGGGCACTGTCACACAACAGAATGAGCCTGTGACAAGCAGTCGTATCCACCTTACAAAGGACAGGGGAGGGAGAGGGACACGTTTACTTCGCTGCAGGGCACTGGACTCGACCAGCCTCACAGGGAGCAACCGAGTGGAAGATGGGGTGACACCAGCCACATCTGTTCGACGGCCAGGGGCCAACAGAGAGCCGCATTCTCACTGCTCCGTCACTGGTAAATCTGCAAACAGCTGCACCCACCGCCTGGGTCTCCACCAGCCGTTTTCCAGATGGAAGGGGGTGGATGAGATGAGCAGGTCCTGGAGCGTGACCTCAGGCACCTGCACCTGGGAGCTCTCTCCTCAGAGGGGAGCAGGCCAAGCTCACGTGTCAAACCAGCCCCTGTGACTCAGTGGCCACAGACTGCAGAGCTGGCCCTGGCAGCCCTGAGATGGCCCCCCGCCCTGGCAGCCGCCCTGGGGTGAAGAAAAGGTCAAAGCCGATTGCCTCTGGCTGAACCGCCTCCGCCAAGGGGGCCTCACTCAAGCACTTTTCCAGCCGAAACATCCACAGTTGACAGAGGCCTGCCTGCACCTGTGAGGGGTCCACAGGAGAAAGACCAACAGTGGTGCCGTTACATCTAACACTCACAGTCCCGGGAAACGCCAAAGTGAGCAAAAGCGTAAAGTCCGCGCCCAGTGCCGGGAGTGCAGACACAGCATAACTCCACATGCGGAATCCCGGAGACCTCACCCCAAAGCACGTGGACACAGGACCTCAGCCTGGCCTCAGGCAAGGTGGCCTCAGCTCCAGGAGCGGCCAGGCTATCCCGGTTTAGCGCTCTTCAAGTCCCCTGAGGCGTAGTCCAATTTCAGTGAAGTTTTCTGTTTTTTGGCGTTCCAGTTTCATGAGTTTTGACAAACATATACCGTGATCCCCCTTATCACAGATGACTTATTCTAGACCCCCCAGACGGTGCCTGAGACCGCAGGTAGCACCTAACCCCATCTACACGGCTTTTTCCTACACATACATGCCTGTGATGATTTACAGGTATATATTAGGCACAGTAAGAGGTGAACAGTAATAGCACAATTGTAACAATATTCTGAGTAAGTTACATGGCTGTGGCCACTGTTTCAGGGTCCCTTGCTGAAGAGCTCGCCAAGGCTCAGTGCTTTCTGAGAAACACGTGTGGCTCCTGGGACACATACTGCTCCTGTCTTCCACCCACAAATGCAATGCTCTTTCCACCTAAGCAAGCCCTTAGCACACGCATGGCCATGACTTTTGTAGTGTGAGGCCCGACAGCAAATCTAGCATGGATTTCTTTTTCCTTCTTCACAACTTCAGGGATCGAAGGTTCATTCTTACCGTAGATCTTAGCAAGCAAAGCAGGCAATTTCTTTTCTTTCCTTAGTAAATTGAGGACTTCTACCTTTTCACCTACAGCAAACATGTATGGCTTCTCTCTGGCATATCTGAGTTACCAACTCCTCTTGCGCTTTGGGATGTGATTCAGTAAAACAGGGGACTTGCCCACAGCCCTGGGATGGCACAGCACTCGGTCTGATCACAGAGACGGCTCCCAGGTGGCGAGCAGGTGGGGAGCATCTACAGCCACAACCCAAAGACGCTGGACAAGGGGACGGGTCACTCCCAGGCAGGACGGAGCAGGACGGTACAAGATTCCATCACACCACCTGAACAGCATGCAATTTAAAATGTATGAATTGTTTATTTCTGGAATTTTCCATTTAATGTTTCAGATCGCACACAGTTGACCACAGATAAATGAAACCATGGAAAGCAAAACCACTGTACAGTCATGTAACCACCACACTCAAGATTTAGAATATTTCTATCTCCCCAAAAAAAAACCACTCGTGCCACTTTCTAATAATCCCTTCCCCGGCTCCTGTCAACCGCTGATCTGCTTCCTTCCCTGAGCTTCCCTCTTCCAGAATGTCACAGAGATGGAATCACACCGTGTGCACCTGTCTGGCTCCCTCACTCAGCCTCACGTCTTTTCACTGCGGAGTAAACCGGGTGGATCGGCCACAGTTTCCCCGTTTCGCGGCAAAGGGCACTGGGCTTGGTTTCAGTGTGGGGCCATTCTGAATAGAGCCGCTGTGGCCATTGGCACATGAGTCTTTGTGTGGGAGACATTTCATGTCTCGGTGTCGTACTTCCCAGGAATGGAGTCACTGAGTCGTATGGTCCGGCACTGTTGAGCCCCACAAAAAATCACAGGTGTTCTCCAGAGCGGTCGTTTTGGCCTTCCCTCCAGCAGTGTATGGAGTGGGACTCACTCCCTGTGCTCACCAGCACCTTCACGTTGTCAGGTTTTGGGAGTTCTGTGTTTTGTTGTTGTTTGAGGAAACTTTTTGTTTTTTGTTTTGTTTTTTGTTTGTTGTTTGTTTGTTGTTGTTGCTGTTGTTGTGTGTGTGTGTGTGTATGTGTGTGTGGTTTGGGTTTTTTTTGTTTTTTAAGCCATTCTGATCATGTGTAATGGCACCTCATAGTGGTCTTATTTTGTGTTTCCTTAATGATCGTATAATATTGAGCAGCTCATGTCTCCGCTTGCTGCTTACAGCTCTTCTTCAGTAAAGTGTCAGTTCAAGAATTTTCACCCTAACCGGTTTGGCTCAGTGGATAGAGCATCAGCCTGCAGACTGAAGGGTCCCAGGTTTGATTCTGGTCAAGGGCATGTACCTTGGTTGCGGGCACATCCTCAGTAGGGGGTGTGCAGGAGGCAGCTGGTTAATGTTTCTCTTTCATCAATGTTTCTAACTCTCTATCCCTCTCCCTTTCTCTCTGTAAAAAAAAAAAATCAATAAAGTATTTTTTTTTAAAGGATTTCCTGCCCATTTATTAAATTCCTTTATTTGGTAAAGGGCTATAAGAGTCTTACACATATTCTAGACACTAGTCCTTTATCAGGTACATGTTTTGAAACTTTTTTCTCCTGGTTTGTGGCTTGTCATTTAGTTCCTCAGCAGTGGTTTTCAAAGAGCAGATGTTTTTAATTTTGATAAAACCCATTTTACCAACTTTTTTGCTCACAGTGTATGCTTTTTGTGTCAAAGCAATCTTTGCCTGGCCCAAGGTCACAAAGATTTTCTGCTGTTTTCTTCTATAAAGTTTTTAGTTTTGCCTTCTACTTTCGACAATCACCCATTTTTGTTTGTTATTGTACATGTTATAAGGTAGAGCTTGGGCTGTTTTTTGTTTTAATGGATGTCCAATTGTACCAATACCATTTGTTAAACAGATGTGTGTTTCCATTGAATTACCTCGGCACTTCTGTTGAGAATCAATTGGTCATTTATGTGTAGGTCTACTTCCAGACTCTCCTCTCTTCCACTGACCTACATATCTGTCTTTGCACCAATAGCACACTGTCTTGATTGTAGATTTACAGTAAGTCGTAAAATTGGACAGTGTAAGTCTTCCAACGTGTTCTTTTTCAAAATTTCAAATTTATATTTCCATATAAGTTTTTTATAACTTGTCATTTTTTTTAAATTAGCTTATCATTACACAAAACATTTAAATTTATATTTCTGTTTGAATTTGGGTTGTGGAATCTCTAGAACAATTTGAATTGGGTGCCTTATCCTTTAAAAAGTAAAGAAGCAGTCATTTTCAGAGATAGTATAAAAAAAAAGACTAATCATTCCTCCCAGGCCCACCCACACAGGATGGCTTTACCGACTGGCCCGGCTCTGAGGGCTAGGCTGTGGAGTCCACAGGTTCTGATGCAGACGTGTGCATGGGCGTGAGGGGGGCGGGCAGGAATGCAAACTGCCTCTCAAATCTGCTGCCTAAGGCAGAAGGGGAAAGACATGGAGTTGAGGTCTGGCCTTCAGCAGCCCAAGACCTAACAACAGAAAAGAGCACGCTTCTTTGACAAATACTTGAAAAGGCATTGACTTGTAGGAGCCATTGGACAGTGAGTGGAATTCACTAATGCAGAAGAACGAGGGAAGTTAACTCCTCAAAGGAAGAGCAAGAGCAAAGGGTAGGGAGGCAGGAAGCCCAGGCTGCTCAGTGGGAGGAGATAGGTTGGGATGAGGCCTGAGATCCCAAGCTGAGAATCAGAATTCTGATCTGTGGACACAGAAGCCCAGGGAAGCTTCTGGGGGGGTGGGAGGAGGCATGATCAGCTCTGTGCTTGATAAAAAAAAAAAAAAAAAAAAAAAAAAAACAACAACAACCCTTGGTGGCAAGCAGAAGCTTCCTTGAAGACGGTCCTGGGGATGTGGCAGCAGACATGACAAGCAGGTCTGACTGGGGCAACATCCAAGAGCCTGGGCCAGAAGGTCCCTAAAGGACAAGGCTACCAACATGACACCCGACATGAGAGTAAAAGTGGATGGAGAGGCCCTGGACGGCACAGCCATCTCCTTACTCCCCTGGGCTCTGAAAGCACCCACAGGTCAGCCAGCACATTCACAACCCCAGCTGAGCTCTGTGGTGATACTAACAACAACCTTGGCCCTCAAGAACGTCACTAGCCCTGGCCAGTGTAGCTCAGTTGGTTGGTCATAGTCCTGTGCACCAAAAGGGTGTCGGTGGGGTGTGTAGGAGGCAGCTGATCAATGATGGCTATTTCCCTCTCACATCCTTGCTTCTCTCTCGTACCCTTTTTCTTCCTCTCTCTCTAAAAATCAACTTAAAAATCTTTAAAAAAAAAAAAAAAAAAAAAAAGCCCTAGCCCAGGTTGATTCCGGCCAAGGGCACATGCCTGAGTTGTGGGCTCAATCCTCAGTGGGGAATGTGCAGCAAGCAGCCGATCAATGATTCTCTCTCACCATTGATATTTCTATCTCTCTCTCCTTCTCCCTTCCTCTCTGAAATCAATAAAGAAATATATATTTTTTTTTTAAAAAAGAACATCACTAGGTAAGAACATATAACTCAAGCCATCCCACGAATATTCCTATTTTGTTCTCCGGGGGCAATATTTTGTATTAAGGTCATCTAAAAAAACGCAACCTTCGGAAAGATGGCTTTGCTTTTCAGATTCTACCACTGGGGCTGAGTAACATTCTTGGCAGCCCCACGTATGAATCTGTGAGGCCTGGAAGAGAGGCAGATGGAACAGTCAGCGGAGAACCCCAGTGACAGAAACAACTATTCTCTGGAAGCGGAAGAAAGGGCAGAAAGGCATCTTTGTTTATTTTTACAAAATTTGGAGAACACAGTCTCCTCCAGCTGTCTCCGCAAGATCAAACCAGCTGCAAATGGGAGTCGAGAGGGGTTTGCCAACATCAAAATCAAAGTCCAAGGGGCCCATGCCCTGTTTCTTGTCTGTTCATCCCTTGGGATGTCGAGATAACAATTTCATTTGTGCATTGATGCCGTCTGCCCATTCAATATTTGTCTGATTCATCTGTGAACTTCAAACCCCGCTTCTAATCTAAATCAGAACACAAAGGCACCACCCATTCACTTCCTGGTCGGCCCTCTGAGTTCTCGAAAAACCAACACAGAAGGCGATCTGGGGCGACAAAAATAAGTTGTCTCTGGGGCTGTGCCATCCCGGGCTTCTCCATCCACTTTTACTCTCATGTCGGGTATCATGTTGGTAGCCTTGTCCTTTAGGGACCTTCTGGCCCAGGCTCTTGGCTGTTGCCCCAGATCGCCTCCTACACACCCCACGGGCCCGCGTTGTCCCACCGGTCCAGCTCAGGGACGCCCAGATGCTGCCCACCTGTGGCCACATGCAGGCTCCCTTTTCTCCCTTCCCCTGCCAGCCTCGGGGGACTCCGAGAACTTTTAGGGGTTAGTACCTATAACCTGGATACCAAATTTGGCCTTTCTTAGGGCCTATAAGAAAGAAGTCAGTTGTGGAAAAGAGACAACTTTAGGCTTGTCTATCAAGTCATGCCTCTGTGGGTGTCCACTGAACTATAGCAGAGCCAAACAAGAATCTGCTTCCATTTGGTGGCGTGGCTCAGTGGTTCGAGCGTCAGCCTGTGCACCAAGGGGTCATGGCTTCAATTCCCAGTCAAAGGCAGGTACCTGAGTTATAGATTCCACCCCCGGCACCTATCAGGGCGTGTGCCAGAGGCAACCAATCAATGTGTCTCTCTCACATCAGTGTTTCTCCTTGCACTCCCTCTACTCTCTCTGAAAATCAATGGAAAAAATATCTTCCAGTGAGAACTAAAAAAATAAAAGACAACCAACAAAATGATAAAAAAAAAAAAAAAAAAAAAAAAAATACTTCTGTTGGGGGCCAGTTCCCTGCTCTCACGCTGCTTTCCTGAGCTTTTCTTGGAAATGTGGGCCTAAGTGCCATGTGCAAAACCCCACGCTGCTGGGTCCCGAGCCCTGTCCACGGGGTCAGAGGGTGAGCGCTAAAGCGGCAATCACTTCTGGGCCCGGTTCAGGGCCACGGGGTTCCCGCCAGGAGGCAGCAGGCTCCTTCGCGCTGTTGCAGGCAGCAGGCAGGAAGATCATCTAAACTCTTAATCTTGCAGAGAAAGAAAAAACAAAACACCCACGCAGCGGGGAACAATTTCCCCACTGTGTGGGCGGCGGGGCCCCAAGAGCTGTTATCTGCAAAGGGCACTTCTGGGGGTTACCCAGCTGTCACCACCGTGTGGATTCCACCCGAAAACCTCAAGCCAAACAGTGGGGAATGAGCATCAAGAGACAATTTTCCACTCCGCGAAAATGACTTGACTTTACAAAAATAAATGAAAACTCCACGATAATAAACGAAACGTGTGCGGGACCTGTTGTCCAGCGCCCAGGTGGTCGGGGCAGATGCTCTTCTTTGCTTGGAGCATCTAGGATGCCGCCACTCCCCACTTCCCCCTCCTCGGCACCTACCCCACACGATGTTCCCGTGTGCACGTGCGCGTGCGTATACACACACACACACACACACACACACACACACACACGCTCCTGTGCCACACAGATGGGTCTGAGGAACCGGTCTAGCAGGAGTTGGAGGCTGACCCACCATGTCTGGGGACAGGAGTGGGAGAGGCAGGGTGTGCTTGGGTCAGTGAGCAGGGAGATTCCTTACCTCTGAGCATGTTCCTTGTAACAAGGGAGATGTGACAGCGGGGGCACCGATGCACATGCGTGGAAACAGAACCAGGCCCCCCTTCAAGCCTGGAGACTCCTGCTCCAGGCAGCTCTGCCCTGTGTGTCTGAGGCAGCCTGGCCACTAAAGTTAGAGGGTTTTAGTGACTTCTTCTCCTCCTTCCCACATTCATGTCCTCTAAGTCCCCGAAGTTCATTCCTCTTCGTAAGCGAACCATCCTCCCAATATTGTTACCGTGGAACCATGTTTGCCCTCTCCTGTTCCTTCACCCGCCCTCACCTACTACAGGAGGCTGCTGGGTTTTCTCTGCCATTTCTCGTGGTGCCAGCCCTCCTGTTAGAATTCTGGAAACAGACCTGGTGATTAGAGCCTGATGTTCCAAACTCTGTTTCTAAAGATCCCCATCATACCATGAGGACCCAGGAAAGCCCTCAATTCCATCGTGTGAGTTCTGGGTCAAAGCGACGACAGACATGGAAATCATTCTTTTTTTTAATATAGTTTTAAAAATATTTTTTATTGATTTCATAGTTTTTTTAAAATATAGTTTTATTGATTTCAGGGAGGAAGGTCTAGCAGGAGTTGGAGGCTGTTAGAGGGAAAGAGGGATAGAAACATCAATGATGAGAGCGAATCATTGATTGGCTGCCTCCTGTACACTCCCCGAATGGGGATAGAGCCTGAAACCTAGGCATGTGCCCTTGATCAGAATCAAACTGGAGACCCTTCAGTCTGCAGGCCCACACTCTATCCACTGAGCCAAACAGGCTAGGACCATGCAAACCATTTATCAGTAGCAAATAGTCTGCAATGACCTGGGACTGTAAAGGCATAGGATGCATCCCCATTTAAAAAGTAATGGCAGTTCCTCAAAATCTAAAAGGAGAATCCCATATGATTCAGCAATTCCACTCGTGGATAAATACCCAAACAAACTGAAAGCAGGATATGAAAGAGATACTTGCATGTGTTCACATCAGTATATTTACAACAGCCAAAAGGTGGAAGCAATTCAAGTATCCATTGACTGATGAATGGGATAAACAAAATGTGTGTTTACTTACAGTGGAATATTATGCAGCCTTGAAATGGAATGAAATTCTGACATGTATTGCAACATGGATAAACCCTGAGGACATTCTGTAAGGGAAATAAGCCAGTCACAAAAATAAAAATACGTATAATTCAACTTATATGAGGTTCGTAGAGTAGTCAAATTCAGAGACAGAAACTAGAATGGGAGTTCCCAGAGGGTGAGAGAGGGAAAATGGAGAGGCAGTGTTCAATGGAGACAGAGTTTCAGTTTGGAACAATGAGGAAGTTCTGGAGATGAATGGTAGTATGGTTGTGGTTTTTGCATCCATGGAGTCAACCAACCACAGATCGGAAAGACTCAGAAAGAAAAAAATTCCAGAAAGTTCCACAAAGTAAAACTTGAATTTGTCACATACCGAGCACTGTGCTGAATCCACATGCATGAAGTGATGTGCAGGTTCAGCTTGCTGTCACCTACACGTAGATACAGGTTACATGCAATTTTATATTTATACCATCCTATATAATAAAAGCCTAATATGCTAAGTGTCCAATCGTCTGGTCATCCATTCAACCAATCAAAGTATAATATGCTAATGATATGCTAAAGCCAGTCCACTGCTCGCTATGACATGCACTGATCACCAGGGCAGTCGCACCGACTAGTAGGTTAGCTTGCTGCTGGGATCTGGCCGATCAGGACTGAGCAAGACGGGCTGGACATGCCCTGGAGCCCTCCCATGTCCCTCCCTGGCCCCCATCTTGCATTTGTGGGGTCCCTCAGCCTAGCCTTTGCCCTCTCACAATCCAGCCTGAGGGACAAACCACCTCCCCCCAGAGTGTAGGAACTTCATGCACCAAACCTCTAGTTTTATATTAGGGACTTGGGCATCTATGGATCTTGGTATCCTGGGCAGGGCAGGGCCATGGAACCAATCCCCAATGGATACTGAGGAACAACTGTACTTAATACCACTGAACTAACCATACACTTTTTAACCTTTTTTTTAAGGATTAAAATGGTAAGTTTGATATTGAATTAGATGATTTTACAAAATAATTAAGTATTTGACAAAAGGATGGCAGTTTCAATTAATCTAAATAAGCTAGTAGGACTTTTAAAGAGGGGACACAGCATCTTCCTCCTCTGAGGACAGAGATGGGTGACAGACAACAGGAGGGCCTCAAGGGCCACCACAGGGACAGCGCTGTGCAGGCCTCTGAGAGGAGATGACCCCCCTGTGCCCCTCACCCCAGGGACAGACGGCAGGCGAGGGCAGGTGGGCCGGGCCTGCAAATGGCTCTTGGCGACATGATAGTAAGTGCCACCTTCCTGCACACAAGGGGTTTCCCCGAAGATGGGGTTTCTTACCCTCTCCCACACACACAGACACACAACTTACAGACACTGCTGTGCTCCCTGGAACTTTAAGAATTCCTTATATTTCAGAAGTAATTTGGGGGAAACACAACCTCTAATAACGCCTTCATTATTTTAAAATGCTGATACACAAGGTCAGAGGCTCCTCGGGATGCTCTCACCTTGGCTGCTGCGAACCAGATGTGCGACTCTGACCGACACTGTCAGAGGCCCTGCCCAACCAGGGAAGTCTGCCCATCATCCGTGAGTGATGGTAATTGCTTCCTAACCATCCTTTCTGTTCCCTGAGTCTCCTGTACAGGGGACACGCAGATACTGTGGGCGGCAGCTTGTGAATACTAGTCATTGCACCGCCATCCAACGCCAAACCCGGCACCATGAAGCCACGCCCCCAGCTTCCGAAGCAGTGTGACGGAGCTTGCAGGGTGTCTCATTAGATGTCCCCTCATTTCCTCCTCCTCCGTCTCATTACTTTCCTTTCTAACTTACTTAGATTTCTATTTGTTTCTGCTGTACATATGCAAATATCCATGACTCTCTGTTCTGTACTTGACACCCCAGAGCCAGGACAGGGGACAGGACAGCACACATCCTTGGACACACGGCACAGGGTGGCCCTGTGAGGGCACAGGTGGCCTGGCTGGAGGACGCGCTGTGCTGCCTGAGTGGGAGGGGCTGGATCCCAAAGAGATTTGCTCACATACCATAGACAGCTGCTGACCTTCCCCTTGACCCCATCCAGCTCTGTGTGGGGCTGTTGTTCCGAGGGGTGGGATCGAAGCTTGTGGTTGAGACTGAACTGCTAAGGCTGCAGAATGTAGACTGAGGCCGCCCAGCTCAATCCCATTCCTCCACACCCTTCCCACACGCTGCCTCTCCTCCAATTGGTGTCCAGAAGTTGTTTAAAGACTGTGTTCTCAGGATGCACAGGATCAGCCTGCCAGGGCAGCTGCCTGAGCGCTGGGCCACCTCCCACCCCCCACTTTAGGGGAACGGGAGTGCCCAAGATTCGCTTCCGCTGAGAAGCCTGGTCTGATGGGTTTGCTTCCTCCTGTAGGGCTGTGTCTTCCCTGAAGTCTTCATCACCCATTCTCATGTGCATCCCAACTCGTCAGTGAAGAAAACAATGTCTTCAATCTCTTTTCACAAGGCGCCAAATAAGTACTCCAACACTTGACCGAGTGACTAATTGCATTTTCCAAAAATGGCCGCATGAAGATCTCCCACCTCTCACGCTCTTATTACAATGTGACCAACACTCCTTCCACTGAGAGGTGGGGTCTCCTCTGTGGCTGCTCCAACCAACAGAGGAGGTGGAAGGCTGACCACAGAGAGGAAATAGCTTCCAGCGGCTCTCTCTTTCCAGACACTCACTCCAAGGGAGCCAACCCCTGAGCTGTGAGGAAGCCCATGTGGAGAAGAACAGACCCCCAGCCACGAGCCAGCATCACCCACCAGACACGGGTGGCCAAGCCTTCAGATGACTTTGCCCCTGGTTTTGAGGCTTCCAGCATAGGCCCCACACTCTGTGGAGCAGACACAGTCACTTTTTTTTTTTTTAAATTCTAGCTATGGAAATATAATTCACATATCATAAAGTTCACTCTTTTAAAGTGTACAGTTCAGTGGTCTTTAACACATTAACAGAGCTGTACAGCCATCACAGCCCTCTGATTCCAGGCCATCCCACCACCCTCAATAGAAACCCTGCACCATGAAGCCACTCCCCGTACCCCTTCCCCCCAAACCTCCACAACTACCAATTCACTCTCTGCCTCCATGGACCTGCCCACTCTGGACACTTCACCCCAACAGAGTCATACAGTACGGGGACCCCTGTGACCAACCTCACTTGCCCGGCATATTCTCAAGGTTCTTCCACGTTGCAGCATGCACCAGTGCCCCGATCCTCTCCAGGCCAAACAAGTTTCCATTCACTCTCTATCCATCTTCTCATCAGCTGATGGACACGTGGGTTGTTTCCACTTTTTGGCTGTTATGTGTAATGCTACTTGAACATTCATGTTCAGATTTTTGCATGGATATATGTTTCATTTCTCTTGGGCATATACTTAGGAGTGGACTGTGGCTCACATGGTAACTCAGTGTTTAATCATTTGAGGAACCACCAGACTGTTTTCCTTAGCGGCTGCACCATTTGACATCCCCACCAGCAGTGTATGAGGGTGCCAAACTCTCTACATCCTCTCCAACACTTGACATTTTCTGTTTTATTCATCCTAGTGTGTGTAGATACAAGCCATCCTGACTGCCCTTCCCAAGCCCTTGTTAACCTCAAGGAGTAATATACCTGCTAAGAAGGACTCCTTATGGTTACTGGGCTCAAATTCATAACCAGAGTCCAGCAGCCATTTCCAGCAGACTGAGCTGCCAGCCTCCTGCACTGTGCTCTTGCCGGCTGGGTGAACCCCTAGAAAGGACTTTCTGGAATCATCTTCTGTCCAATGGCCTGAGACCTGTTCCATTTGTCCAATTGGAGCTGCACAGCGATATTCTCACTTGTATATTTACTGACCAATCAAAGTGGCTCCACAACAACCATTCAGGATACATGATTTCAGCCAATCAAGACGCTGCTATGTGAACCAATCAAATTGCATAAATTTGGATCCTTCATTTGCACAAAAATGGACCAATCTGGGTGAACAGATTCTCTATACAAGCAGCCTCCCGTTGTTTCAGTTTCCCCCAGAGGCTGCCTTTCCCTGGTGTGCAATGTTCACCTGCATGTTCTCTCCTCTGACTGCACCCCAGATTGGGCACTCCTGTTGGCATTGGATTGGTGGTGGCAAACTTGTTTTTTAATTTATTGATTTTAGGAAGAGAAGAGAGATAGAACCATCAGTTGTTTCACTTATTCATGCATTCATTCATTGCCCTCTCCTACTCTAACCTACACAGCTCACAGCATCTGTCAAAGGTCTCATTCATGGCCCACTTTACTGCCCAATTCCTGCTGAGATGTGAGCCTAGCACACGGTGGTTCTAAGCATTTGTAGAAAGCAAACTCGTGAAAGCAGACACCAGGGTTTGTTTGTGGAGAGCTGGCCTAAGGTCCTGAGCTGTGCCCAGGAAGGTGAAGTGGAGCTTCTTACCGGTGTGGGTGGGGTGCGGGGGGCGCTCTTGGGAGGCTGTTATCCCAGTAGATTTAAGGACAAGAGGGACCTGCTGATGGCCCCTCCACTGGAGCTGGATTGCATTTTAATTAATGCAACACCTTAATACATTTTGATGTGTGCAAAGGGAAAAGATTGACTCAAACATCAGATGCAATTGAGACCAAAGTAGAAATCATGCCACGAGATAAAACTAGGGGCTTTTCCCCATTTTCAGAAGGATCTAAGATGGGAGGGGGCCTGCATGGAGGGGCCAGGGCTTCCCTGGCTCTCTGGTTCACATCTCACCCAGGACACCCCCAATTTCGGTTCTCACTCTTGGACAAAGTGCATTGCTCACTTCTGTGTCCCTGCCCTAGAACATACTTTTTATTTTAAAAGTATCATGCTACTACCACCACTTCACACAAAAGCCTCATTCCCTCCAAACAGCGGCTAACTCTTGCCCTAGCCCGTCAACTAGAACAATGTTATCTAACCGCTGTGGCACTGACATCATGGGGAAAGCAGCCACCAACGTGAAGCTCAAAGCCTGCAAACTGGAGCAAGCCAATACTGCCAAGCATATTCCTTTAAGAAAAAGTAAACTTTAGCGAATGGCTATTGTCAACCCACGCTGTAATTAAGAGAGAAATACACATTAAATAATATCCAGAATATGCTGAAGTCACCAGAAAATTAATTTAATTTGGTCAATAATTTTTAAATGTTTCCTATTGTGCCCATTGGCGAGTACTTCATAAATAACACATTTTAATAATAGCTCTTCAGTTTCAACTTAGCTTTTAGGGGATAATCACATTTTGAAAGGGTCTTTATGAGGCCTCCAGTATTTCACTGTGGACTGAACAGAAGGCATCTCTCCTCAGGAAAGACTTCCAGAACAGGGCTCTTTGTTTTCCTTAAAAACAAATAAATAAATAAAGCCTTCTTTATTGAGGCATAATTAACAAATAAAGCTGTACACATTTAAAGTGTACAAGTTGGTGATTTGATAAGTGTATACAATGTGAAATGATTACCACACGTTAACGTCTTCAGCAACACATTATCTGTGTTCGCTGAGAACTCTTAAGATCTGCTCTCAGCAACTTTACAGCACGTAATACAGTTTGTTGGCCATAGTCACATGCTGTACACTAGATCCCTGGAACTTACTCATTTAAAACTGGAAGTGTGTATCTTTGACCAGCATCCCCCCATTTCCCTACCCCAGTCCCTAGCAATCACCATTGTACTCTCTGTTTCTATGAGCAAAACAAGGTTCTCTCAATTCTTGAGACAAAGAACTACAGGATAGGACTGCTCTGTGTGCTGCTTCTGAAGTTTGCATTAGAAGGACCATGTCCTTTGTCCCCCGTACCCGCGGGACTGACCACCTGGACCAGAGCCCCCCTGAGGGCTCACACTGACTCCATAAGCTAGATGCCAACAGGCCACAGTTTTAAGGACAGCAAGTCAGCAAGGCTGAAAATCACATGTGACATCAAGAAGTGAAACCATAAAAATTCTACAAGACTCCATAGGCAGCAAAATAGCAGACATATGTCATCGCAATATCTTTACCAACATAGTTGCTAGGGCAATGGAGACTAAGAAGAAAATAAACAAATGGGACTGCATCAAAATTAAAAGCTTCTGCACAGCAAAAGAAACCATCAACAAAACAACAAGAAAGCCCATTGCACGGGAGAACATATTGGCCAATGATATTTCAGATAAGGGTTTAATCTTCAAAATTTACAGAGAACTCATACAATTTAACATACGGAAGATAAACGACCCAATAAAAAAATGGGCAAAGGACCTAAATAAACATTTTTTAAAAGAGGACATTCAGAAGGCCCAGAGACATATGAAAATATGCTCAGAATCACTAATCATCTGAAAGATGCAAATCAAAACAGTAATGAAGTAACATTTCACACCTGTCAGAATGGCTATCATCAACAAATCAACAAACAATAAGTGCTGGCAAAGATGTGGAGAAAAAGGAACCCTCATGCACTGCTGGTGGGAATACAGACTGTTGCAACCACTATGGAGAACAGTATGGAGTTTCCTCAAAAAATTAAAAATGGAACTCCCATTTGACCCAGTAATTCCACTTCTAAGACTATATCCCAAGAAATCAGAAACACCAATCAGAAAGGATATATGCACCCTTTTGTTCATAACAGCACAATTTATAATACCTAAGATTTGGAAACAGCCTAAGTGCCCATCAGCAGGTCAATGGATTAAAAAAACTGTGGTATAGCTACACAATGGAATACTACACTGCTGTGAAAATAAATTCTTAACTATTTATAATAGTATGGATGGAACTGGAGAGCATTATGCTAAGCACAATAAAACAGTTGGAGAAAGATAAATATCACATGATCTCATTTATATGTGGGATATAATGACCAACATAATTTGATGAACAAGAATAGATCCAGAGAAAAATGGCAGGGGAGGAGGGTGGTTAGAGAGCAACCAAAGGCTTGTGTGCATGCATATTAGCATAACCAATGGATATAGAAACTGAGGTGGGGGGAGCTTTCCCAGGGAGGCGATGGCTGGCGGGGAGGGGTTAAATTGGGGAAAAAGGAGACATATGAAAAACTTTAGACAATAAATAAATAAATTTTTAAAAGAATTAAAAGAGAGAGAGAGAGAGAGAGAGAGAGAGAGAGAGAGAGAGAGAGAGAGAAAGAGAGAGAGAGAGAGAAAGAGAACATGTGTGCTCTCGATCATGTGGCTCATTTGGTTGAGCATCGGTTGCTGGTTCCATTCCTGGAGATGTGCAGGAAGCAGCTGATGGATGTTCCCCTCTCACATCAATGTTTCTCTCACCTTCTCCCTTTCTTTCTCTCTAAAACAAAACAAAACTAAAAAAAGAGAAAGTGTGCATGATCACTGGACACAGCACCAATGAGGGCCCAGGTGACCCAGTGATTCCTTCTCTATTCTGGGGGTGTTGTGAAAACTTCTCAGGCATAACTAGGGGTCCAGTCACAAGTCCTGGGTCTGGCCCTCAGCTCCTTCACACAGAGTCAGTTGTGGACCATGGAAAAGTCAGTCCAAGTCCTAGCTGGTTTGGCTCAGTGTATAAAGCCTTGGCCTGTGAATTGAAAGGTTTTAGGTTCGATTCCAGTCAAGGAAACATGCCTGCGGTGCAGGCTTGTGGGGGACATCCAGGAGGCAGCTGATTAATGATTTTCTCTCGTCATTGATGTTTCTATCTCTGTCTCCCTCTCCGTTCCTCTCTGAAATCAATAAAAATATAGATTTTTTTTAAAAAGTCAGGTTAACCATTTCTACTGCTAACTGCCTAACAGGAAAAACTATCCTAATATATATAAAAAACCCAGGGTCCTTAACAACCAACTGAAGGCTCGACTAAACCCCGGAAGTCAGTCCTGCAGTCAGTGCTGGGCTGTGGATTAGGCCTGGAGTGAGGCCTGAAGAGAGAGGCAGGGTCTGATCCGCAGCCTTCATGGCAGCTGTTGATCAGCCGTCGCCTTTCTCTTTCACTCCTGGCTTCACTAGCAGCCAAACCTCTGTTTCTCTCCTGGCCTCCACAGGAGATCAGCTCCACCTCTCTGATCAGGCCTGAAGATAAACCTGGGGATGCTAACTGGCATAAAAACTGACCAATCAGAACCAAATCTGGATGAACTGTGAGGAGCCAATGGTTGCCTAGGAGGCAGAGCTTTTGATGCCAAGTAGCATAGAAACCAATCAATCAGAACCAATTGGCTGGCAGGGGAGGGCAGTTGGGGGTGAGATCAGGCAGCAGAGGAGAGCAGTTCAGGGTGATCAGGCAGGCAGAGACAGTTATGGGCAATCAGGCAGGCGAGCAGTTAGGAGCCAGTGGTTCCAGATTGCAAGAGGGATGTCCAATTGCCACTTAAGGCCTGATCGCTGTGGGGGCAAAATCAGGCCATCAGCAGAGGGCAGTTGGGGGTGAGATCAGGCTGGCAGGAGAAGGCAATTATGAGTGATCAGAGAGGCAGGCAGAGGCAGTTAGGGGTGATCAGGCAGGCAGGCAGGTAGGTGAGCAGTTAGGAGCTAGTGGTCCCAGATTGTAGGAGGGATGCCCAATTGCCAGTTTAGGCCCGATCCCTGTGGGGGCAAGATCAGGCCAGCAGAAGAGGGCAGTTTGGGGCCCTGTGGGATCTGGCCTAAACCAGCAGTTGGACATTCCCCGATTGGAGTGTGTGCAGGCTGAGCTGAGGGAACCCCTGCTCTGTGCATGAATTTTGTGCACCGGTCCACTAGTATATAATAATTGCCTCTCTATATAAGCATTTATAAAATGTTGTCACTTTTCAAAATCTCATTTTTAAGTTAGTTTTTGGAACTTTGAACATATTTTATCATGTAAAAAAGGTTAATAAACCATGACAACAACTACATGAGTTTCATTCAACCACTAGCACTTGAATGATAGAATCACTAGTTTAAGGAACTCACAGCAGTTAAAACCTCAAGCCTCACTGATAATATTTCCAGGTGAAGAGTCTACCTAACTTTCAGGTTAATATAACCAAACACATCATTGCTGATTTCTTTGATGTCACCCCCACAGAGGTGTGGGTGACTTCTGAGGCACTATTCTGGGTCCTGCAAGATGACAAGAGGGTCCCCAGGTAATGGGGAAGATAGTTAGAAGTAAAAAAATAAAAATAAAAGCACAATGACTCTGTCCACAAGGCATGCAAAGTCCCCCAGCTACTGAGAGACCTGCTCAGCTCCAGAATAACCCTCCGCTGCTGTCATCCCCGCATCCACCCCAGTGCAGAACCAACGATGGGCCATCAGCCATCTGGGAGACTGGCCTCTGCTTTATAAAGCACCTATCTCAAAGTGAAGCATGAAATATACCACAAGCTGATGTTGTAGCACACTCACCTGAATTTAGACACAATCTTTCTCAACTAAGCTTATATTTCCTCTGCGACTTAGGCAAAAAGCAGAGAAAGTTGCTTTGGGACAATCAAAACTTTAAAGAACAAGGAGGAAACTATTTGGGGAATGAAATACAAACAGAATCTACAGCCAAAGGTCAGGAGAGCAAATTATAGATCTCACGTGCTGGGTAATTCTTATGTTTCCTGGGGTTAAGAGTTCTGGATTACAGTTAGGCTAATTGTAAGATAATTTTACTGACTGCATATTTGGATAAGCTTTGGAGGACTGTTTAATTGGCGGCTTTTCCACAGCTGAGAGGCGAGCCCATGCTGGGCAAGGAGGACATGGCGCTGTGCAGACAGCCCGGGAAGACCAGGGTGGGCTGTTCGGTGGCAGTGTGCTGGGTAAGCAGGGCTTGCCAGTGAACCCCTCACCAAGGTGAATTTCATTCAGCATTATTAGTGATTTTCTTGCTTTTGAATCAAATATGTTTTATGCCATTTTTTAAAGGACACCTCTGTAAGGAAGAAAGTGTGAATCTTGGAACCTCGCAGGCCGCCAAAGCACATGCAGGCCTCTGTGTGCACAGGCCTGGGGCAGCCGCACCAGAAACCAGGTGACCAGAGCCCGTGCAAAGGTGCCAGTGCCACATGGGAACCAGCTTACAGGTGCATGGAAACACAGCATTCCCAGTCGTTCTGCAAATGAGGCCAAAACCCCTTATGGAAAGCATTGGATCCAAATTAATTGTACTGGACAAAAAGCTGTTCCTAAAGTGTTAACTAAAATTTGTATTGGTAGTTCATCACATGATAAAATTGCACAACAGAAAATGAACCTAAAGCAGTCATATTATAATGCAAAAATTTTTAAAGCTATCAAGACTACATTATAAAATTTCAAAAGCCTCCTAATATTTAAATCAAAAAAGGGGAAAAGTAGAAGAATATCATGTAAGGAAAAATATCCTGTAAGTAAATTACACCTATAAAATTTGTACTTTAGCCGAGACTGGTTTGGCTCAGTGGATAGAGCGTCGGCCTGCAGACTGAAAGGTTTGATTCCGGTCAAGGGCATGTACCTTGGTTATGGGCACATCCCCAGTGGGGGTTGTGCAAGAGGCAGCTGATCGATGTTTCTCTCTCATCGATGTTACTAACTCTCTATCCCTCTCTCTTCCTCTCTGTAAAAAAAAAATAAATAAATAAATAAAAATAAAAAAATAATAATAAAATATTTAAATAAAATAAAATTTGTACTTTAGAAAATTAATTGTAATGCTAATAGCAAGACACCTATGAAAAACACACATGGTGTCAAAACAAGCCAGAGGAAAATCATTTGTGCAAAAAATGAAAAAGAATCCCAAGTCAAATTTATAGAAAATATTCCTTTATTAACTTTTGGTCAAGAATATGTTGTATACTTTCAGAAAACAACTCTGAGACCATGGGGATTTCGGCATCAGAGAGGAATTGACAGGACTACTCTAACCATGAACACAGAAGAGAAGCAGTCCAGAGATGGAAGACACTAATGACGCCTTGCCATAATAGCAGTCAGCAGCTGTGTATCACTGCAGGTTGCCCAAACCAGAGAGGGTTGGACCTGCATTACTACCATTTGTCCACCAACCAGAACTGAAATATAATTGCTGACATATACACATAAGGAATTGTTTGACATTGAAATTAGGTCTCAAAAGAACTGTTGGCCCAGAAAGAAACTCACTACAGACTGATTCATTTGCCTTTCAACATAACCATTATTGCTTGTTTCATTTTCAAATCTTATAAGTATATTTCCAGTAGGACATGATCTCACTCATCTAGGGGAAATGGTGAACAACATAGACTGATGAACAAGAACAGACCCAGAAATATGGAGCCATGGGTCAGACTGTTGGACCTCAGGGGGAGGGTGGGGATAAAAGGAAGAGATCAACCAAAGGACTTGTGTGCATACATACGAGCCTAACCAGTGGTCAAGCACAATAGGGGGATGGGGGCATGAGTGGGGAGGGATGGGGGATCAGAATGGGGGGATGAGGACAAATATGTGATATCTTAATCAATAAAGAAATTTTATAAATAAATAAATAAATAAATAAATAAATAAATAAATAAGCAAGCAAGCACTGGATTCAATTCGGCAGCTCTAAGAACATACCAGAACAATCTGGAACAGTCCTTGTGAGCCTCACCATGAAACCCAGGTTGGAAAAGGCAAAGAAGCCAGTTAAGCAGTGGAAAGGAGCCTCTGGTGCCTGCTTCTCACTCCTGCCTATTATCTGACCGTGGTGGAGGCAGGGGACAAAAAATCCTGAGGTTTCTGTTCCACAGCACGAACCAGGTAAAGGCAACTGGTCATCACTGAGAGCTGGCCAGAGACCCTTCTCCCTCAGCCTGAGGAACCCCTGGCAGCCAGTCAGGCCCCATCAAGAAGCATCAGCAACTCAGACATCCTTTAAGCAAGTCTCACTGCATGTATTCACACATATTCCAAACACACATGCCCACATACATGTGCACACTAGTGTTTATATACTTCCACACTCCCATGTATACATGCGTACATACACATTGCCCACTCGTGTGCATACCAAACAAGCTCACACATCTACATGTGCATTCATACGTGTACGTGAGTGCACACATTAATATGCATGTGTGTTTGTATGTGCTTGTGCATGCACTATACTCGCTTGCACACACATGTGTGTGCCAGCACATATACGTTCACATAGGCATTCATACCCCATGTGCACAGACATTGGCATTCAGAGAGGCCCATAGAGCCCCTGGGACAAAGGGAGGCCTCAGACAATTGACCCTTTTGTTGCTGGTCTCAGCAGGGACCCTGAGGAGAGGGAGGAGGGGGGCCTGGCGTTGGCCCCTTGACCCCGGCCCAGCAGGGCTGAGGCCCAGGGACAGGGAGGTCAGCGAGAGTTCTGAGCTCCCACCCCTTGGAAAACACCCCCAGCACATACTGTATTGCCAGGAAGCACTTAACAAACCCCCATTTGGAGCATTTCTTCTTAGATTTACACAATTTGTTAATAACAAAATTAAATCACACTTTAATGGCAAGGAAAGAGTAATTGAACATTTTTCAAAATCTCCACCAGCTACAAAAACTTCTTTCCTGCTGCTTCAGCCTGGAAGTGCTCCTTTTTTGGAACAGCTGACTGAGGCAGCTGTTTTGTATCAAGTCCGAGCGCTTTCTATATGACCGGGGAGCTCAGACAGCAGGCAGGCCTTCCTGCATTAGGGTAATCTGAGAATAATTTGCCATAAAACGCCCAGAAGTGCCCCAGCTGTGGCTGGATACACCCTATAAAGTACCATGTAGACCACATGGATCTCATAAAATAATCTTAATAATTTTAGAAACCGATTTCTAAAACACACCTTAAAGTTTTTCCAAGGAAAGGAACTGTTGACACTGTCTTAGAAGCCAGAGGGAGCTCCCTTACATGCCCACGGACTGTCGGCGTCTCTCCCGATGCCCACTTGGCCAAGGTGCCCCTGATACTGTGAACCCGTTTCCATGGGTCCCCTGTGCTGGGTGTTCAGCAGGCGCTCTCACACCCAGGTGGGCAGGGGCAGGGGAGGGGCAAGAGTCCAGAAAGTGCCAGCCCCCACGTCACCCAGCCAGGGGCAGCTCAGAGTGCGAGTTCAGAACATTCTAGACCAGGGGTGGCGTGCTGGCAGGGGCAGCTTCTCAGGGTCGCTCAGCAGCCACAGCCCTGACACTGGCACTCCTCATCCCTCGAGAAAAGCTGGAAAACGAGGGTTTTGTTATTTAAAAAACAAAACAAAAAAACTCCCACATTTTACATTGATTTAAATATTTTTCAGATACTGGGTGAGTCAAACAAAGCACGTCAGTGACAGGGCCTGCGGCCACGGCTGCAGCCTCTCTGTGCACCTGCCGCTGCGGCCCCTCCTCGGCTTCCCCAGCTTCAGCGCTGACGTGATGCGTTTGTGACAGACCTGGGAGAAGCATTGGCATTAGTTGTGAGTGCCCCTCCCTTCCCTATACTACTGTGAACCTTTCCTTTCGTTTACTTCCCTTTAATTTCAAGACCCCGAAGATTTAGAACATCGCAGAATAAACTCAAAAAGAAAAGCTTGTTTATTATCCTCCTGCCTCTTTTCTTTTTCTTTTTTTATACTATTCCTTCCCGTTTTATGGGAGATACAGAACAGGAGCAGGCAGTGGAGAGAAGAGGAGGCACAGCATGGACAGTATTGCACGTAAACGGAACCATGCGTGCTGTCCTCCCTCTCCCACCCACACACCCCCACCCCCATCAGGCCACTGCTCCCCCCACAGCTCCTCCAGGGCCGGTCCTCCCCAGGCATCACCCACAGCTTCCTCATCCTCCATGCCTGACTCTCAAAATCCCCATCACACACACCACAGTCACTCTCCTCCGCCAGGGCACCTGTCTAGGACTTGCCTATGCTATCTCCTCCGAGAAATGAACCTTGCTGAACCAACCGGTGTGGTCAGCTCAGCTGCAAGGAGCTCAGCAGTCAAGTCTCCGCCTTGTCTTGCCGCTTCCTCGCTGTGAAAGGGAACCGCGCTCTCTCTCCTGTGGGTGGTTTAGGCAGATTCACTCCGAGCTCAGAGCTGAGGCCGGGCAGCCGCCTCAGCATCTCCGAGGAACCTGTGAGAGATGCGGGTCCTCGGGCCTGACGAGATCTACTGAATCAGGGGGTGTGAGCCAGGCCTCCAGGCGAGGAAGCCCCGAGAGGACTTAGCATGTGCGTGGCACAGGGAACTCTTACTAAGTGCTGTGGCGACGATGATGACAGTGACGCTGCAGCTCACAGTAAAGCTATCTCACTTCACGTCCTCTTCATGTCATTTCAGCGTCCTACACGCAACGTCAGAGAGTGTAACCGCTGTGAGCTGGGGCCCCGGCGGCCCAGGGTGAACCTCGAGAGGGGAGGCCTCCTGGTGCACCCAGGTGACCACCCACTGGGCAGGGAGAGCTCCACACCCCTTGAGGGCCATGGATGCTGTCGACCACAGGGCCTGCTTCTTTGGCTTTGTGGAAGCCAAGAGCCAGCCTCACAGGCACCCCCCCAACTCCCAACCCCCGCCCCCTGCCCCGCCCCACACTCCCCTCTGTCACTCCCGTCAAAGGAGAAAGAAAAGCAGCAGCGTGCTTTCATTCTGGAGTTTATTTCATGACATTCATTTTATTATTGAGTTTATTTCCCGATCCTTCTTGTCCCTTAGCGTTAAATTTTAAAAACAACAGAAAACGGAGGACTCGGAAAAGAAGGGGCTGCTACACTGTGCAGGCTCCTTCCAGGACTGTCAGAAACCCGGTAATTGAGATCAAAAGCTTTCGAGACCTGATACAAAGGACAAGTGGCTAAATCAGGGGAAATTAGCATTGAACTAGCATTGAACTGTAGGCGTGGTTGCTTAACCAGCCTAAAAAAACAGGTTGTTTTTAAGACTCTGAGCCCCAGATGACTGAAGAAGTCAGACCGATTCTGCTGCTGCTCCTCCCACGGTCCCCAAGAGCCGAGCCAGGCACCGTCGCTGTGCACTTAGAGTCACAGCGCTGCTGGGGGCCCCAGAGATGTTTCACAAGGATTTGCTGTGGCCCCTGATTTGCCCCAATTAAAAACATGTGTGAGTCTAGGGCTGCTGCCCCCTCAGTGACCGCCTGGGACCACTTCTGTGAGGCATTTCCCAGGGACAAAACCCTGAGGCGCTGGCTGCGGAGGGTGCCCCTGCTCTAACCCTTCCCCCCACACACACACCCTTGCAGGAAGGAGCTGGCAGGCCCAGCAAGCGGAAGGGCTTCAGGAGGCCAGTGGCATCTTCGTCATCGTCATGAGGCAGCCGAGTGAGCGCAGCCGGACCTGGGCACTTGGCGTCGTGTCCGGCCCCGGAAGCAAGGCTCCCAGAGGTTCTCTCCTGGAGCCGCTGGGTTCGTACAGCTTGTCCATGAATGCACTTTTTTAGGTTTCAAATAAAATAATTGTGGCTTTTGGTTTTTCCTTGCTTCTCTTGATATGAACGGGTGGGCATCTGATATGAAGAGGCCACATACACTTCCCAGAAAGCCTGCCTCCATGCCCAGGAAACCAGCACGCCGTGGGCTGGGTGTGTGTGCACCTCCAGCATGGGGTGCCGAACCCCGACACGCACCTGAAAACCTGGGTGAGGTCAGAGGAGGCCGAGGGGAGGAAGAGGCTGGAGAGAGAAAAGAAAACGTGCCAGGGACCCGAGAGGAAAAGCAGGGCCGCCCGCCAACGTCAATCACAGGAGCGTTTTAGGACGTTTCTGAGGTGGATTTGGCCTGTTAGGGCCGGAAAGGCAAAGGCCTTTCACGGCCCGTCGCAGAGTGAGAGACCCCGCCGCAGCTTGCTGACCCACGCTGACCCCGGCCCCACCAGGGTCCGAAGCAAACTCCCAGGAAAGAAAATCTCTTTTTCATGTAAAACACAAGCAGTTTTAAGGAACCTGTTTGAAAGCAAGAAGAGCACTTTTCTTCTAGCTTTTACCTACTTTCTCCTCTAAATTTTACTAATATTACACAAAACAAATAAATGGACAGATAAAAATTCCTTTCACACATAATGAGGCATTCCATTATGCATGAGAGCAGCTGTTTAAAAAGGTGTAGAAAACCCATTATTGAAAAGGAAAAATATAGCCTGCCCAGTGTGCTCAGTGGTTAGAGTGTCAGCCCACACACCTAAGGGTCAAGGGTTCAATTCCCAGTCAAGGCACGTACCTAGGTTGTAGGTTCACTCCCCACCCCTAGTTGGGCATGTGTTCGAGGCAACCAGTCAAATTGTCTCTCATCAATGTTTCTCTCTTTCCCCACCCCTGGTTCCTCTTCTCTCCATCCCACTCTCTCTGAAAATCAATGGAAAAAAATAACCTCAGGTGAGGATTAGCAAAAAGAAAAGGAAAAATATATTCTTAAATTAAACTATTCATTAGGAGATAATGGTAGGTTCACGTGTAGGTATTGGAACGTATAGAGAGAAATACAACAGAGAGGTCCTGTGCATCCTAGCCCCGTTCCTGCCAATGGGAACTCTCACGAAACTGTGCCAGTATCACAGGGTATCACGGAGAGGACAGTGACACTGGCCAGCCAAGCTGCAGGGCATCCTGTCCCTTGTGTTGCCCTTTACAGATGCACCCAATCCCTCCCACATTCACCCACTGTTTAGACCCTGGCAATCATCATTCTATGTTCTGCTCCTGTAGTTTTGTTTCAAGAATGTTAAACAAACAAAATCATACAGTACGTAAACCTTGTGGGATGAGATCTTTCCATTCAGCACAATTTCCTGAGGATCCGTCTGGATGGTGACATGGGCCAACAGCCATTCCTTTGGATTGCTAGGCAGTATTCCACAGCATGGATGGACCAGAGTCTATCGATCTGTTGGAGGACAGCTGAGTTATTTGCATTTGAGGCTATTGTAAGTGAAGCTGCTATGGACAGTTGTGAACACAAGTTTTCATTTCTTTGGATAAATGCCATGTAATTCCTATGCCTGTTTTTATTAGATTAATGTGCTATATTTTTGTCCAAAGATAACTTTCGTTCTTTGTTGATAAATAACCCATTTATTTAAAAAAATATTTTTATTGATTTCAGAGAGAAAGGGAAGAGGGAAAGAGAGATAAAAACATCAGTGATAAGAGAGAATCATTGATCAGCTGCCTCTTGCACACCCACTGCTAGGGATGGAGTCCACAACCCGGGCAAGTGCCTTTGACGGGAATTGAACCTGGGACCCTTCAGCCCTCAAGTCGACACTACCCACTGAGCCAAACCAGCGAGGGTGATAAATAACCAAGTTAAATGAACAATTAAATAAAACACTCAGCTCTCTGGGAACTGCTGGGGCTGTCATTGTCCTTTCGGATCAGGCATCCCTGACACCTCAGAGCTGAGGGCTTGGTGAGTCCCTAAGACTTCTGAAACACCCACACGCCCTATTCTCTCTCCTCTCCTCCATATCTTCTGCCACTGGGCATGCCCAGAAAAACCGCCCAGGCCTTCAGTGGGAGCAGAAGTCATGCCATTCACAAGAAAATGATTGCTAAGTGAAAGAAGCCAGTCTGCAAAGGCTACATACTGTATGACTCTATGTGCTGGCATATGACATTCTGGAAAAGGCAGAGCTATAGAGTTGGTTAAAGATTAGTGGTTGCCATAGGTCTGGGGAGAGAAGAAGATTAATAGGTAAAGCACACTGTATTATTTGGGGGTGGTGAAACTATTCTGTGTGATACTGTATCATTACATGAAACTATATATTAGTCAGACTCATAGAACTTTACAGCACAAAGAGTAAAATGGTGCATGGATTTTTTTAAAAATCACTTAGAAGTTGACAAAGGGATCTAAGAATAAGAATGGAATGCAAAATCACCTATCAAGTCTATGAAACAACCTCACTGAAGGGGGCAGATAAAGGTATGCACCGAACTAAGGAACTCTGGAGCTGAGCACAGACTGAAGGCAAAATGAACTGAACATGAGCACCGCACTCAGCTGGTAGAGCTGCTTCCTGTGGGGTCTGAGTTAACAATTCTGAAACCACTGGGCAGGGATGGCAAACACAGGTTTCCAGTTGTGAGTAAGCAAAACACAGAGCTCAGTCTTGTTATTTACTCATTATCTATAGAAAAAGGCAGCTACCTTAACGGCCGTAACGACCTAACAAGTCACTATGACACCCACTGTGGCCAGCAAATGCCAGATCAGGAGGTGAGGCTGGTGGCCAACCTTGATGCCCTTCCTGCTTGCTGGCCTGCCCCTGATCATACTCTCTCCCCCCATCAAGACCGGGGCCTGCTGGCCAAATGTCCCATTCCTCCCCGCAGCCAGCTGCCCCTGATCTCAACCCCCCATGCCAACCTCCTGCAGCCCCTCCCCCCGCCGGCCACAGCCCTTATGGGCCTCCACCACCCTGATCAGCTTGCTGCCCCTCCCCCCCTGTGGCCCCAACTCTGATTGCCCCCACCCCCCACCCCAATAGGGAGCAGGGCTGGCTGGCCAATTTCCTGCAGTCCCTCCCTCCACCCGGCCCCATCCCAGATCAGCCCCTCCACCTGAACAGAGGCAGGGCCAGGCGGCCAACCATCCATGGCCCCTCCCCCAGGCCGCTGGCCCCTGATTGGTACTCCCCACCCACCCCATTCATGGGCAGGGCCAGCTGGCCTGCTGTCCACAGCCCTTCCCCATGGCTGGTCCACCCCCCAATCTGCCCTCCAACCCCAATCAGGGGTGGGGCCCTCTGGTCAATTGCCCTTGGCCCCTCCTCCAAGCCAGCCCGGCTCTGATCTGGGCAGGCTGGCCAGCCAACCTCCTGCCATCTCTTCCTCCAACAGGCCCAGCCCTGATCCACCCTGATTGGGTCTGGACTGACCGGACCCCAGCCATGCACGAATTTGTGCACTGGGCCTCTAGTTGCATTATGTATTTGTATTACAGTTATAAACCTACTTTTGCCCACCACTGTGCATGTGTGCTGGAATTGACCAATTAAGTAAGTAGATGGCAGATGGTTAAAGCCACTGTCAGAGCAGAGCCAGGGTCACAGACAAGCAAGGACAGCAGTCTAGGATGACCTGCATGGGAATGGACTAGAGTTGAGACATCAGTATTTAGCTTACTATAGATAAAAACGGGCACATATTTATGGATGTCTATATAGATGAGGATATTATACAAACACATATTCCCTTGCTCTGTCAACGAGGCTACCTAGAAGTAACAACACTCTAGTAGCAACAAAAACACCCAGCACCCAAATCTTGTTCTCTAAAACCATCCTTCGGTAAAAGGAACCAGGGCTGTTGGGAGAATGCTTTATCTAAGAGCTCGAGGTACATGACCACGAGTCCAGAGGTCCTGAGAGCCCACCTTTAATGGACTACCCTTGAGGTCACAGTTTGGGTAAAATTCAGCTAAAATCCAGATATGAATAGATAAGGTATGAGGTATGCAGCCATTCTTCCCATATAGATGCTTTATACTGTATTTGTTGGGAGATAAGACCTGTAAGTAGGTCATAAGTATTATTGGTTAAAAGTTCCTAATCATCCTCTGGGTATTCAAACACAGTGGACAAGGGAGCATTTCCACACTGGCACAGGGTCCCTTCCTCCCACTCTCGGTTCCTGGGCTCCCTTGTTCCATGCTTTCCCAGCAGCTGCACTCTGTCCTTTTTCAATCCCACAGAATTTCCACACCTGGGCCAACCCAACCATCCTGTTTCCCTGCCATGATCCCAGGTATAAACCACACTGCCTGGCACTGCCACAAAGGTGAATTAGACCCCGAATGCCACTCAAGACCTGGTCTTCAGTGGGCCACCAAGCTCTCTTCTTCCTTGCCTCTCTCCTCCCCACCCTGTCGCCCTCCATGGCTGTGGAGACTGAGCCTTCTCTTCTGAAGTTTCTACCCAAATCTTAGCACCCATGCCTCAGACCTTGACCCACCACCGCATTCTTGAGAGAAAGAAATCACCGATTAGAATGCTGCAACTTACTGTGTTTCCTCCTCCTTTCATATTTCTGACCCTCCTGTCTCTGAAGAAGAAACATCTACTTTGGTTTGAGGGTCATCCCTCATCTGCGTTTGAATGTCATGTCATACGCCTCCCTATGAGCTTCCCACCAGTCACCCACCACCCCCTCCCTCTCTGGCAGCATTAATCTCTTCCTTCCAACTTCCTCTTTCCCCTCTGGGCTCAAACTCAGGTCACTCCTATCTCTTAAACTCCTCAACTCCACAAGCATTCAAACTCCAGTCTCATATCTTCTCCTTTGGCTGAAGGCTATGTATTCATATATGGGTTCAAATCTCAGCTCCACGATTGGCTTGCTGGATGACACTGGGAAATAGCCAAGAGCATTGGAAAGACTATGGAGGGCTCCTGCATGAAGGCCGTGGGTGAAGAGCTTCACTCACATCCTTGGAATAATCCTCAGGGACAGGGCCGATATATTTCAGAGAAGAGGCACCAAGTAACTTGCAAAAGTTCACACAGCCAGAAGTGGAACTCACACCCTGTCTCACACCGAAGCCCACATCCTGTCTCCCAAGAAGGCTGACAATCTGGTCCTTGTCCCTTGTCTACAATATCAATATCAGTGCCTTTCTATGGAGCTCCTGTGAGAAGGGAAGGAAAGTGATAGATCCTCTCTTCCCTCAGTTGATGGACTGACATAAACCCCACCTGCGGCCAGACATTCCTGAGCTCTGAACCACCAATCAGCACCTGCCAAATACCCTAAGCCCCCATTCCTAAGTCCCTAGGTCCCTAATCAATCAGCGTGTGCTGAGTGCCCTAAGCCCCGCCCTCTAGCCTTAAAGATGCTTGTAAACCGCTTGCTCGCTCGCTCGCTCGCTCTCTTCCGCTCCTCTCCGTGGAAGCAGCTGGCAGGGGTACCCTTCTCTCCAATAAAGCCTGTGTGTCCTGCCATCCCGGTCTCCGTCCGGTCTACCTTCTCTATTTAATCTATCAGAAAAGAGGTGTGGAAGGCAGTTAGCACAGTCTGGCTCTCTGAAAGGAGCAATTTTCAGCAAATGGTGCTCATTGCTGTGGGGTTCCTGACCAGATACTCCTTGCAATTTTCTCCTTTTGGCCTCAATGAAGCTCTGACCTTCTGGTTTCCCCCCTGCTTCTCTGACCCCCCTCTTGCATGCCCCATTGTGCCCTTCAGTTTACCACTTAAATGTAGGCTTTGCCCAGAGCTCATCATAGCTCCCTTTTCCTGCACGATGTCATCCACGCCCCCGCTTTAGCCAGTGCCTCCCAGAACCTCCACTGCTGCCTGATGCCTCCACAAACTCACACCTCCCACCCTCAACCCGTTCCTCCTCTGTGTTCTCTGTTCCTGATGAAGATCCACAAGCTAGATCTCGCTGCTTCCTTCCTTAGAAACCATCAGCAGCAAGCCATTGCTAACAGAATAAAATGCAGAATCTTTAGCAAGGCAAGAAAGACCTTCACCGTCTGGTCCAAACCATCGTCCCAGCTGCCTCCAACAGCCCAGTCTATTGGAAGGTGGGGTTCATGCCTCTCCACCCCAAAATCCACTCTTCTCCCAGCTAATCACTCCCAGATCCCAGCCCTGACCTTCCTGCCCTGGGGCCATCTCCAGCCGGGCTGCCTTTGTCTGCCTCCACTTTAAAACAAAGCCCAGAAAGCAGCAACATCCCAGGCACTGAGGGAAACTACCCACTCCCCTGCTCCTGAGCTTCAGCGTGCTCGCGGGCACCCACAGGACACAGGGTCCTCTCAGGTTTACACTCTTCTTCACTCAGGACTGAAACCCCCGGAAGGCAGGGACTTGTACCGCTGTTCTGTCCTCCAAAACTTACAATACTGTCCTGCCTTTAACCCATCCGAAGGTCATATCCGAAGGGCTTATGTAAACTGACTCCTTCCCTCCCTTTTTAAAATTCACTGTACTTTTAAAACTGTATAGGCACAGGGTTTTCTTTGCATATTAAGCCAATCCTCTAGTGATTGGCTGCTCAGAGCCAGGGCTCAACACTGACCAAGGGTTCTCTAAATGTAGGGGATACTTCGCGGCAGTTGAAGGTGTCATTTGGCTGATAAGGGGAAATCTTTTTGATTTTTAGTTATCTTCATTGTTGAAAGTATTACAGATGTCTCTTCTCCTCCCTCCCCCCCCCCCCACTAACCCCTCCCCCCTGCTCCGAGGGCTGGAGTGTGACTGAACAAAACCTTACTGAGAATGGACAGGAGGAAGGGAAGTGCAGGAAGGGAAAGCACACGGTGAGCAGCCCCAGGGCCTGCCTCCTGGCAGCTATTTGTTCAGGCATGGAAACCGGGGCCTATCTCACAGTGCTAATTAGACAAAGAAATGAGATATGCAAATATTTTTTAAAAATCTACCCACTACAACATTCTCACCAGATGAAAGTTAAAAAAAAATACAACCTGCTGGGGTCGCTCTGGCGCTAACATCATTGAGTAGCCCTGCAAACCTGACCTGTGGCATCCCTGGGAACAAAAATCAAGTTCAAGTCAAGGGGATTTAATTCTCAGAATGTCACATAGGACAGGTCAGCTCAAAGGTCAGAGGTCACCCAAGCAAGACGCATGACAGTTTCCAGGAGCTAAAGTTGTTGCACTTGGAGGCCCTATACCCAGCACTTCCCCTGGGTAGCCTCAAAACAAAGGGTCTTTAGCAAAAGGTGTTCAGGGGGGCCTCTGGGGCCCACCACCTGCCCCATACATGCTGTTTGCCCTTGCCAAGCCACCTCAACTCAGGAGTTGCTGTGAGCCCTGCATGAGAAAATGCACCCCGAGCATTACCCGCCCAGCCAGCTGTGGGCGGTCAGCACTGGCCGGCCCCTATCCCTCCTCCCAGGCCTCACTTCCGTGAAGATGCCCGTAATGGGCTGGGGTGCTCACAGGGCTGAATAAGTTCACAGGCATTTCCTGAGGGCCTCCCACACACCTGAAGTGTGTGACACCCCTGCCTTCTGGTAGCGAACAGTCTGACAAGCCAAGGAGAAGCAGACCACAGTTAGCAACTGGGGCTAAAGGAGGCTGGGAGAGCTGTGTGCTGGGAAGCAGCAGGGCAGCAGGTTCCCTGGGAAAACAGCAGAACAGGTGAATGGGAAAGAGACAGCGTAGAGGGGCCATCAGCCCAGGAGGGGACGAAGCCTGTTTGAAGAGCCGCAATACAGTCTGTAATCTGGTGTATGTCATCAGTTTCCTCACTCAGGACTAATTCCCCCCAGCTCCTCCACAGTTTGGGGCTGGAGCTGCTCTCTGAAGCTTTAACCCTATGACACAGCTGTCTTCAGGGGATGAGAAACTATCCCCAAACGCGAGTCATCTGCTCAGAATAGCACTCGAGGCTCAACAATGTCGTCAGCCCTGGGAGGCTCGTCCATGAGCAAGCTGCACGCGCGAGCCAGGAAGCCGGGAGCCCTGCAGGAAGTCAGACAAACCCGTCTTTGCTCCGTACACCTGCCTGGACTGAAAATACCTGCGGTGGATAAGTTCAAAGCTGAGACGAAGGTCTGGGTACACACATAGGAATGGAGAATGTGTGCTTCATGGTTTTTGAAGGTTCAGATCAGGGTTCCAGGGCCTATAATGCATTTAAAATGCCACTCACATTTGATCTCCACGGAGCTGTGATCTAGACTAACTTTTTCCTCCAAAGAAGCCTTCCCCCCATCATTGAGCCCACCCAGCCAGCCACCCAGCCAGCCACCCAGCCAGCCAGCCAGCCAGCTGTTTAGCAAGTGGGTAATTAAGTTCCAGGCTCTCTTCGAAGGACAGCAATGACCCAGAAACACAGATCCTGCTCTCTTGAAAGTGGATTCCCAAAGAGTAGCTCCAGAAGTTGGGGACCCTGGGCTACACCTACTTGCCCTTGAGTCTTCTGAGCCAAAAATAAAGGTGCTGCCACAGAAGCCCTCCCCACCCAGAGCCAACTTTGCAGGCAGGGTGTGCCTGTTCCTCAGTTTACCTTCTCCTGCTCTAGCAACCTCTTCAAATCCAGGCCAAGTCTGACCCAGAGGCATTCCCTATAGTGTAAGCAGGATCCCCCACCACCACCCCGGTATCGTATTGTGGTGAGACCACATATCCTACAGGGCCAGGGTCTGTGCTTCTCACTGGGTACCTGGCAGCAAGCACATATTTTAAATGTAAACTACATCCCCTCCTTCTATGGTCCCTCTATTGGAATTTTGAGGCACCTCCTACCTGGCTTCTGTTTAACCTGAGAAATTAGCCCGGGAAGATTAGATACAGGCCAAAATATTACCTTTTCTAGTGATTCAGCTAGAGGAAACAGCTGGGGAAGGAACAGAGGGGCTAACCTTAGACACACTTGCCATGCAGTCCTGCAGCACTGCCCATGAAGGCCTCCTGGGAGAAGGAGCCTTCCCCAGGCCAGCCCTTAATACCTGCTGCTGGAGGAGGAGGAGGAAAAGGAGAGCAGGTCTGCAGAGGCCCCAGGTCTTGCTATCAAATTTCCCATATTGTGGCCTCCCAATTTCCACAGCCCCTCTGGCAGACTGTGTAAAGGGTGGAGAAGTCAGTTGTTTATTTCAAGGAAAACCTCTACTGATGGAGGCAGGGGAGGTGCCCCCTTCTTAACTCCATGGATGAATTCAAGCCACACAATCACCAAGCTAGATCTGCTGTCACCCTTGGTGTCTCACATCCAATCAATACCAACATGCTCTCCATTCTGTCCCCTACCTCACTCCATATTCTCTACCCCCACCTGTTCCACACTAGCTATGTCTCGTGTCTTCCTTGGGCCATTATCATCATCCCAGTTGCCAACACTTCACCCCTCTATCCTTTACTTACCAGACATGACAGTCTGTCTAAAATGCATATCTGATCACATCCTTGTCTTGCATATAACCCTTCTTTCACAGTCTTCCCTCAGCTCATGAGTCCTTTTCTGTTATGGCTTTGGCTGGTCTGCCAGCTTGGTCAGTGTGGTAAATAACCACACCACCCCTCAAGCAGCCATCAAGCTCTGGCCATGACAGCCCTCTGTTCATGCAGAGTGGGCCACACCAGCTCATCCCTCTGTGCCTTCACACATGGTCTCCCCTCTCCCTAGAATGTCCTTCCCCACTGCCTTTGCCAACAATTTCTACTTGTCCTTAAAAAGTTATGTAAGGTCTTTGGGGGATTCCACTGAATGGCTTCACCTAATCCTGGTGGCCCTTTGTACAGGAGTAACCTCATATTGGCAATCCCTTGACACCCCCCCCCCTCAACCCTTTCTATCCCTCTAATCAACCCCAACCAACCCTTGGGTAAAATTAGATGATTCAGAAAACAGAAATCTGAAAAGCAATTTCTAGTTGTTTTCTACAGAGAGATTATAGAAGCAATTGTATCTAAAAAAAAAAAAAAAAAAAAAAAAAAAAAAAAAAAAAAAAAAATTCCTAAAGAAAAGGGATAGGTAAAGGAAAGAACTCTTGAAAATTAAAAATAACTATGCACATATAAATGTATACTCAGGAAAATGCCCAGAACATATTGCAAATTCTGTTGATAAATACAAGGAAAATTTTTTAAAGCAATTAAGACAAAAATTCCAACTTCCAACTAATCAGAGATCTAAGAAAAACAGAATTACCAAAGAATTAGTAGGGGGGTGAAATCCAGAATGCAAGGAAATACCAGTTTTCAAATTGCAAGAACCTACTAAGTGCCATGCAGGACAGATGAAATACCAGACCAAGACATGTTGATAAGCTTCCACAAACCTAAGACAGACAACTTCCAGAAATGAAATGCAGGTCTCTCATACATATGGCTTTTCACTATCAAACTTCATGCTTAGAAAACAAGTTCACCTTAGAAGCCAAACTATCAATCAAATGTGAGGGCAGCCGAAACCGGTTTGGCTCAGCGGTAGAGCATTGGTCTGCGAACTGAAAGGTCCCAGGTTCGATTCCGGTCAAGGGCATGTACTTTGGTTGCGGGCACATCCCCGGTAGGGGGTGTGCAAGAGGCAGCTGGTCGATGTTACTCTCTCATCGACGTTTCTAGCTCTCTGTCTCTCTCCCTTCCTCTCTGTAAAAACTCAATAAAATATATTTTTTTAAAAATGTGAGGGCAAAATACAGACCATTTCATACATACAAAGAATCAAAATAGGACTCCATATACCTTGCAGAAGAAATTGCTTAAGGATTAACTATAGCAAAACCAGAGAGAACCCATGCAAAGGAACAATATGGGATAGAAGAAACAGTTGAACTACTCCCAGAAATCCAGTGGAAAAAGTACTTGGATGATGATTGCTGTACATCAGGCTTAAAAACAATAGATTGAAATTAAAATAAGAAATAAGTGGGCTCCACAAGATCTTCAAGGAGAATTATGAATGATTCCATTCAAGAGACAAAATGAGCAAGAAGCTAGAAGACATTACTGATATGGTGATATGTGCATTCCATGCAAAAGACAAAATGAGCAAGAAGCCAGAAGACATTACTGATATGGCGATATGTGCATGAAGACATTTGCTTCAGCTCCCAACAAGAAAATGAAGACAGCTGGTAACTGTAGGGGAACCAAGAACACAATGATCTAAATACCAACCAAAGAAAAATGTGATGTGATTTTAAATAATTTATAGAGTGTGAGAAGTGGTTCGATTTGACCTTGTTCTTCAAATTGTAAAGCTGTTGTGACATTGGACCTGTAGGAAGAAAATAGAATCCTCACTGAAAACATGGTTCCACAGTGAACAACGCTTCAGAGCCCTGGCTACCACACTGTGTCCTGTGGTCCAAGTTACACTGTATTTACAGAATAGAATGTCAGAGCCTCAGCCTTGGTGACAGAAAAGTCAGTGGTCCAGTCTACACAGGCGGGAGCAGATGGAAAAGATCAAGGGGTGTTTAGATAAGAAACGGAGGTGTAAGAGTATTTACAGGTACTGTGACAATTCTTTGGAGAATTAAAATAATAATGCAATAATAAAAAATTATGAGGAGGGGAGTGAAAGAGGAGAGAAAAAATGAGGTGTCACTTAAATGAACTTAACTCTTATCTCTCATAGCAGAAATGTGGAAATCTCTAGACTTAATAAATAGGAGAGTTGTAATACACAAATATTCCACTAACCATTTGCTTCTCTTTCTAGTGCCTGTAAGGGGCATATAGAGACAAATTTAAACAATCCAGATTATGTTTTTTTAAGTTTAAGGAAGTGTGAACATTTTTGGTTTAATATATATATATATAGGCTGTAGGCAAAAAGATTCAACATTATTCCATTGGAGTGAGCCCAAAATTGAACACAATTAATGCATGTTCATTATAAAATGAACCTTTTCCCATAAAAGAACATTGGATATAAAAGCCAGGCCATCCCCTCTCCCCTGACCCCTGCTCCCAGCACATGGATGCTCAGGACCACAGTGACCCGCAGCTATGAAAGCCACTAAAAATAAATCGGGCCCCAGGTCACAGAGGGGAAGGAAGCCTGTCTCCTGGCCTAGCGGCTAACCATTTGGCATCTGCCAAATCCCAGTTTGAGTGGAATATCCGTATTTTTAAATGTAGACAAATTTTTTCAGTCTTTGGTTTGGTTTGGCTTGATTTGGTTTGGGTTGGTTAACCGAAGCAAATACTATCATACGCCAAAAAGGTCCAGGAGTGCCAATGAGCCGGGATTAAGCCAGACTCAAAGAGCCACTAAGTTGTGAATTACAAAAGCAGTGCCAGTGGTGGACCCGGGACTGGCCAGCGCGCTGTGAGGCCCAGGACTCTGTGCCATTACCTCTTCTTATATATCAATTTTCTCATCTTGAAATGGGAATCATGACAGCACCGGCACCACAGGGTGTTCTGATGATTAAAAGAGTTATGATGGGTATCTCGGTTGGTTATAACATTGTCCCAATATGCCAAGGTTGCAGGTTTGATCCTCGGTCAGGCACATACAGAAGGCAACCAATGAATGCAAAAATAAATGGAACAGCAAATCAGTCTTTGTCTCTCTCCCCCTTTCTCTCTATCTCCCTCCCTCCCTTCATCTCTCAAATCACCAAAAAAAAAAAAAAAAAAAAAAATTAAATATTTTGGGGTTTTGTTGTTGTTTTAGTATTTTTTTTTTTATTGATTTCAGAGAAGAAGAGGGAGAGAGAGAAAGAAACATCAATGATGTGAGAGAATCATTGATCGCTGCCTCCTACATGCCCCTTTTACTGGTGATTTGAACCCACAACCTGGGCATATGCCCTTGACCAGGATCAAACCCTAGACTCTTCAGTCCACAGTCCAACACTCTATTCACTGAGCCAAACCAGCTAGGATTAAAAAACATTTTAATAAAATAAGTAAAAAGAAATAAAAGAGCAATAATGTGTGAAATGCTCAGAACATGTCCCTATACATTCAGTACAAGTCAGCTATGAATTGGCTGTGGTTTGAGCCACTGTCTGTCTCTTGGGAAACTAGTAAGGGACCAATTCATCTGCAGGGCAAAGGACCGGAGTAACAAAATGAGCAGAGAGGAAGGGATGGGGACCTGTACAAGCGCCTGCGCTATGTGGAATATCAAGTTTCAGGTGAAAAGCTCTTAAGGACAGCAACCGGCCATTAATCATCCTCATCTGACCTTCTAGATTGCACACACCACACACCCCAAAGGCACGCAGCAGGGCTCCCGAGGAGGGAAGAAGCACACGGCGGCTCAGCCTGGCAGCCTTCTCCCTGCCCAGGTGAGCAGGCTGCTAGAGCGGGCAGCGGCCAGCCCCGCAGCACGACCCAGCCCACAGCAACTCTAGCAGCAGCATCACCGCCTCCCTCGCAGCAGCACGGCCACCAGCCAGGGTCTGAGAGACGGGCTGCTCACAGCCCTGCTCATGCGCTGGTGACTTAGATCAAGGGAGCTCTGCTCCTTTAAGCGCCATCACAGTTTCAGACATTGAACATTCCTGGGCCACATCAAATGGGAGGGGGATCCCCAAGACTTTCCTCTTGTTCAGCACAGAGCTGCTCTGCATACACGTGCCCTAGGTCCGTCCATCTGCAAACATGACCGCGGTACTTCAATCAAGGGAAAGGGCTGGACGCCAACTCCTAGGTCCCTGGGCCAGGGAGACCTGGAGGCCTCCTTCAGGAAGTTTCCATAAAAGATGTGCACTGGGCTGTAATCTCCCTTCCAACCATGAAAACTCCAGGAATCTCTCCTTATGAAGCACCAGAGGCCCAGTGCATGACATTTCGTGCACTGGGGGGGGGGTCCCTCAGCTTGGCCTGCGCTCTCTTGCAGTCCGGGAACCCTCGGGGGATGTCTGCTTGCTAGGGTGGGCCTAATATGGCAGTGGGACATCCCTTTCGCAGCCCGGGACCCCTTGCTCCTTACTGCCCACCTGCAGCAGAGGCAGGAGAGGCTCCCACCACCACCACTGTGCTCACCAGCCCTGAGGCCGGCTTCTGGCTGAGCAGCATTCCACAGGAAGAAGCACACTGACCACCAGGAGGCAGCTCCTGTATTGAGTGGCTGTCCCCTGGTGGTCAGTGTGTGTCAAAGCAACTGGTCATTCCACCGTTTGGCCAATTTGCATATTAAGGTTTTATTATATAGGATTCTTCTTCATACTATCATCACCCCTCCTGCCAGCATCACCCTAGAGGTTTCCTCACCCAGGAACCCCTTACGGGACTGAAACATCTGACACTGGACACACCATGGGCCCCTGGTGGGCACACAACCCTGCTCTAGCCATCTCTGCTCACTGCCCAGGTCCTGTTGAAGGAAAGCTTTCAACACGTGCTCACAGACTTGAGGTAAATTCAAACTGGGGATTTTTCAAATCTCCGTTTCAAATAGTCACAGCATGTGAAAGGTACATTACAAATGGTTATCTTCAGTTGCACTGGGTCTTGAGCCCTCTGGTCTTTGGAGAACAAGGCAACAGACTATCTTTTTAAAAATAAATATTTAAACTGCACTTGTTGAAAATGTTCATAACTGCCATGGAAACACCACACAAAAAATACTTAACCATTTCACACCCAACAACAATGCAGCACACTTACTTCTGTAAGACATTTGTGAATCAATTGTACCCTGAAGAGTCGTCAAGGTAACTCACCTCCTGTTCACAGTCGACCTTGACCAAGCAATACCCAGCTGATGCACCCCTGTTTCTCCTTAGATTGATCACTTGGCAAAAATCTGCACTCACCGCTGATACGAAGCTACCCTGATGAGAACAACAAAATCCTCGCTACTCCTTACATAGAAAGTGTGAAGAAAAATAATCTGCGAGTCATTATTGGTATTTGCTACCCTCTGGTGGTCAACCCTGTTTCTGCACCAGAAAACTGGAAACTCCACCTCACAGATGGTCCCTCTGAGGGACCTCCAAACCAAAGCCTTCACCCCCTGGACTTCCCCAGCCTCTGAGCAAATCCTGCTGCTCTACTCCCCTTGTCCGCATGCACACGTGTTTGTGTGTGTGTGTGTGTGTGTGTGTGTGTGTGTGTGTGTGTACATCAAGGAAAGAATGTCAACCCAAGTAAAACATGAGCAAAGCACACAAAATGCGTCTAAAAAGACAAACATGCACCAGACGCAGGAAGAACCTCCATGAGAACCACTGACCAGCCTCCACACAAGTGTCAGCAGAATAAACATCAGTCTTTACATTATCTATCTCCATGACGCACACACTTGACTTCATAAGTTCTCAACACACTACTCTGCGGATCCACACTCTCCCTCACTCCACCCTCCATTGTGCCCTCTATTTGAAGGGCAGAGGCCTCACTGTGCTCATTATCAGAGTGTTTTCAATTCTATCCAACCCCATGCAACACAAGCCCCCACTGAGCCCTGGCATGTACTAGGTGCTGTGGAGATGCCGGTTTTCCAGCCCTGGCTACTGGAGGGGTAGGCTCTGGAGGACGGGGTGCCTCCGGCTTCTCCTTATACACACCTGCCCGGGAGTTATAAAATATGGTGCCCATCACGTAGGTAACTGCTTTTCTCTAGAGCTTTCACTGTTATATTCAGTCTTTGTAGTGGGATGGGTAGATGGGTGGGTGGGTGGGTAGATGGGTGGATGGAAGAGTAAAAACACTTGCATGATATTTAATGTTCTATTGGGCCCTGCACTGAGACTAAAAAAAAGACATGATCTCTGCTCACTAAATGTTCTGTTAATAATCATAAAAGTGAGATAAATCTAGCCCTGGCCGGTGTTTCTCCGTGATTAGAGCATCATCCCACAAACGAAAGGGTTGAGGTTCAACCCCTGGTCAAGGGCACATACCTGGGTTGCACAGTCAATCCCTAACCCTGGTTGGGGCAAATACAATACAAGAGGCAACCAATCAATATGTCTCTCTCTAATCAATGTTTTTTTCTTTCTCTCCCCTCCCCCTCTTTTCTTCCCTTCCACTCTCTCTAAAAATCAATAAAGCTTGACCAGCATGGCTCAGTGGTTGAGCATCGACCTATGAACCAGCAGGTCACAGTTAGATTCCCAGTCAAGGCACATGTACAGGTTGCAGGCTTGATCCCCAATAAGGAACATTAAGGAGGCAGCTGACAATGATTTTCTCTCATTGTTGATGTTTCTATTTCTCTCTCCCTCTCCATTCCTCTCTGAAACCAATAAAAACATTAAAATAAAAAAAATAAATAAAAATCAATGGAGAAAATATCCTCAGGGGACGATTAACAACAAAAATGACATCAATCTACATGACAAGAAGAAATAAACATAAAATGATTGCAAAAGCAAATAAAAGTAGGTGATCACCCAGCAAGAATTAAACAGACAAATCCCTGATAGTTTTATTAAAGAAGCCACATAAATTGAGGTTATTAATTTAGGGAACTGAGTGAGCTGCAAGTCAGAGAAAGGTCCGTGGTCATCAAGGCAGGTAGACTGTTACACTCTGCCATGAGCTGACGATCCCCTTCCCCAACCAGTGACAGAAGCACACAGACAGCATTGCAAAACCAGATGCAGGAGCCAGAGACCAGGGGGAGAGCACTGATGTTGGGACATCTTTGGGGATGTGTCTGAGCCGGGTGATGGGGAAGTTCGCAAGCAAGACCAGAGGGCAGCAGAGACACGAAGCCTCGCCCGATGCAGGGCAGGCCCGACTTACTGCACCACCTGTGTCATTTAAGGCCACCTCTGACTCAGAAGCACACTCAGATGCCCCAACCTCCTCTTCCTTATTATTCTAACTCTCCATGGGCCCATACGGTCAGGTGATCTTAGAAAGGTCATCCAAGGACACTCTTAAAAAAGTGGACTCTACCACCTCCCACAGACCCTTTACTCATGTCAACAATGCTCACTGTCAGGGAGGCCGCGTGTCTACCACGAGTTCTGAGTATCCCAGCTGAACCAGTGTCTTCCCTTTGCTCTCCCTTCAGCCCCACAGGTGGGAAAAGTTGCCCATCATCTGATATCCTGCTCCCTTTATGACTCAAAAAGATGGTCGTTCAGTCTCTTCTCTCATGACCACTTGTCCTTCAATGAACCCCAGGAGAAAAGCCACATGGCATAGACTCCACTGCTCCCATCCCACCTCCCCCACACACAGCTGACCACGGCCATGGCCACTTTTCAGCTGCATCCAGACTCAGTCTCCCAATTCTCCACCCCCCGCTCCAAGTAGCTATCACCATTGAGAAGTGAGTATGTGTTATAAACATTATATAAAGGCCCACTTCTCCTCACAACCTCCTTGTACTTGAACATCATTATATAAAGTCCCACATCCCTTGTAATGACAATGAAAATCTACATGAATTGATGACTTGGCACAGGCACTGACTCTCTCGGGCCCTCCGACAGCTCCATGAGGGAGTGCTGTCAGTATGTTCAGAGGTTTGGGCAGGTCCAATCACTAGCCTAGGCCATGCAGAGGCAGTATGCAAATCCAGATAGGCCACTTCCAAAGTCCTTGCAATTCATGGCCTCGCTGTGGAGCCCAGGGCAAGCACACATGCCATCTGTTTCCATGCATGCTGATCCCTCTTGTGACACCAGAACCACACCACATGGGGCCCCTTCCCTGGACCTGGCCCGGCACTGGGCACGGGGCAAGGTGGTGAAGAGGAGCATCGCTCCTATCAGCTGCAGTCCCTGTGAATGCCACGTGAGGTGCTTCCTGTCCCGGGCTCACTGGCTGGCTCTCGGCCTCCATGACACGAAGTTGTAACTCAGGTAATTCGCAGCTCAGGCACACATGTGCTGGATGGGTTGCCTCTGTTCTTACTTAACTCTATCCCGTCTTTCAATAATATCTACAATACATGTCACTCTTATCTACACAACATGGGGCCATCTACTCCCTTAACCAGGGTCAAAGGCCACATATTCTGTACCCATCTCAGGCAAATTCTTTTATTTCTCATGCCTCAGTTTCCCCCAGATATAAGGTACATGGGCATACCAATGGAAATGAGTTAACATCTGTAAGCACTTATCATAGAAATGGCTTATAGTACGGGCCCAGTAAATATTATCTGCTCATAATAGTGCTACTAAAGAGACACGTTAAGTCAATGAATTTTCACAATGTTTCCATGAGATGACTATTTTTGCCTCATTTTTACCAATGAGAAAACTAAAGCTCAGAGAAATTAAAATTAGCCCCAGGCCCACTCCACCCTAGTGTCCCACCACCCACAGCAGCAGGCCCTGAACCTGTCCCTGGTGGGTCTCCTTCCTGCCCACAGCTGGGAGTGGTGGCCTCACCTGACAGAACAGTCACCTGGACTCCCAGCATTTATCCTCTGCCTGGCAGACCATGCCCTGGGAGGCCCGAAGACCCTTCCTGCCACCTTCCCTCCCCCGCCCCCCCAGATTCTCCTGACCGAAAGACAGTTCAACCCCAGAGGGATTTGAGCCTCTCCACATACCATGATCTCACCAGGCAGGTGCCTGCCTGTACTAAGTCACCAATTCATGTAGGTTGTCACTGTCGTTACAATGGATGTGGGCCTTTATATAATGATGTTCAAGTATACGGAGGTTGTGAGGATAAACAGTGTTTACAACACATACTCACTTCTCGATGGTGGTAGCTGCTTGGAGCGGAGGGTGGAGAAGTGGGAGACTGAGTCTGGATGCAGCTGAAAAGCAGCCATGGCCGTGGTCAGCTGTGTGTGTGGGATGGGATGGGAGCAGTGGAGTCTATGCTAGTGAGACAAGATCCAGCTGAACATCTAACTCAAAGAAATGAGAGGAGCAGAAACAGTGCTTTCTGGCAGCTGCCCGGGTGGACATCGTCTGCTCAGGCCTTGGGCCCCGCACAAGATGGGTGTTCCTGGCTCCCACACCCCACCTGCCGAGAGGCAGTCCTGACCTTACTGGACAGGTGAACCTGCATGTGCCCCACGTGTCACCGGCGCACTGCATGAGGTGCACACCCCCAGGCAGTGCCCTGACCACCAGCGCCTTGATCCCACCTGCACCCGACAGACTTTGGCAACCTCTCAGGCCTCCTCACAGAGCACATGAGCGAGCATGTGCATGTGAAGCCGACAGGAAGGGTAGTGCCTGGGGCAGGACCACAGAGAGGAAGGGAGAAGGCCTGTTGTTCTGGACCAGGGGCTGTGTCCTTCCTCCCCGTCACAATGGGAGCGAATGAGGGTCAGGGTGAAGGGCACAAGAACTTGTACTGAGCGCTTACCTCTGCTAAGAATCTTGCCATATGCTCAGTGGTTAGAGCATCAGTAGTTAAAGTATCGGCCCTCGCACAAAAAGGTCTCGGGTTCGATTCCAGGTCAAGGGCACTACCTGGGTTGCAGATTCCATCCCTGGCAACAAATCAATGTTTCTCTCTTCCTCTCCCTTCTTCTCTCTAAAATCAATAAAACATATCCTCAGGTGAGGATTAAAATAATAACATAAAAGATTAGGGAGGCTCCTCAGAGAAAACAACAGGCTGCCTTCATTGGCATGTCACACTCCCTCCCTCTACTGCAGCCTCCAACCCAGGCTGACTTCCCAGCCTCCTTCCTCCTTGGGGAAGGGCCGCCCAGCCTCTCCCCTCGCCCCACCTCCACCCTGGCCAAACATCTTAGTTTCCTGGTCTTTTTGTTCCTGCTAATCATTTAATTTGACATGGCATCTTGGACATAAATGAGAGGACGGCTATTATGGCAAGCCCTTAAGAGAAAATCTGAAAGTCCTGAGAAATGTTATGGAAATGAGAGATAACCCTGAGAAGTAAGACATCTGGGCAAAGTTTAAAAGGACCCTGTATGCTCAGCCTTGAAGGAGTGTCACTGTGGGGAGCCGCGGTGACAGTTTCCTAATACACGAGGAATGCACGTCGGAGAAAGGGATCCATTTTCTCACTCATCAGTGCGAGCAGAACGAGCGGGACCGGCTCAGGTTTCAGCCCAGAGAACATCTGTCATACGTTTGAGCCACAGGAGAGGAGGAGCTGCCAAGAGGGCTGGTGAGATCATCCTCCCAGACGCTGGCGATGAGGTCACAGTGGCCAGGGTTGCTGTCCATCAGGGCCGAGCAAGCAGAGCCCAGGCCTGCCAAGCTCTGCCAGGGGTCTCCCATCACTTGGCAAATCCATCTCCTGGGCAGGGCAGGTGACAGTGAGGGGGTGACTATTGCTTCAGGTGCCCAAGACACTGGGCACCTCTGTAAACGCATCGGACTGCCTCACACCTGGAGGCCAGGATCCAGGCATTTGTTTCCTGGAAAAGCCCATGTAGTCCTTCCCTACAGGCAAGTCCAATCTTCCCAGTAGCAGCACCAGCAGCACCAGCACCACTTGGATAAGAGCGCTGAGCCATTGAGCACTTGCTCTACACCAGCACAGCACCCCCTCACTGGTGCCTTGTATCAGTGGAAAGCCCGTTTTACAGAAGGAGAAACTGAGGCAGAGAGAACTGCTGACTGGTCCAGAAACCCACTGCGGTCATGTCCAGGCTGAGACTGGAGCCCAGGGTAACTGGCTTCAGAGCCCATGGCGGGAGAATGCCTCCACTCTGCCGAGAATGAAGCACGCGTGTCAGACGCCCAATAGGGAATTGATGGTAGGGTGGCCCTGCAAGAGCCTCTGGGCTCGGTGGGGACTGGCCCCTCCACGATGTCCCGGAGCCTGGAGAATGCTGCCTTTGAAAAATCACCCATTCTGTCTCCCATGCCACTGCCCCAGACCTGGGGTAGTTCCCATCAGCTCTTTGCTGGGCACCACACAGAACTGGTGTCTGGCAAGCTTCCTGTGAACGGGACAGACCTGGGAGAAGTGATGAAGGAAGAAAGTTCCTATAATTCAGGCAACTGTGTGCTGATGCCAGGCCTGGAATCAGGTGGATGAAATGTATTTCTTGTTGATGGCAACGCTGGATCAAGCCACCAATGTGTGTCCATGGGCATCTTCACTTTCTCCCAGCTTCACCAAGCCCAGGGGAGCTGGAAGCAGGCTTTTCCCTCATGCAAAATGACAGAGAGGGCTCAGAAAACACAGTGCTGAATTCTGAGGGTGAGGAGGGGGCCTTCCAGAACTTTCTCTTCTGGTCACGCTTTTCAAACCAACATATGGGAGAGTGGGGGAAAGGGAGGCAGAAAAGGCCTCTGCAGGTCTGACCTCCCAGACTCCAGCCGGCAGTGCTGATGCCACACCCCACGTGGCCCTGTGGACTCAGCCAAGTCCTGACAGCCTCGTCCACGGGGCAGCTCCGGCTGCTTTTCAGCAGACATGCTTGTTCTGAACCAGCCATGCTCCCAGAGACACAGTCTGTGGCTCTCTTGCCACAGTGCAATGTGACCGCACCGTGACTGGCAACACACAGCTGGCTGCAGATGAATGGCAGACCCCGTGGAAACAGTGTGCGGGAATGTTCCATGCGGCCAGCTGGCACTCTTGGTCTCTACCTAGTGACTGGCCATCTTATACCAACTGTGGCCCAGGAAGCTCAGCTCCAGGAATGATCACCCCGGGGACCTGCAGAGAATGACAGTGAGGTAAGTTAAATGAGCGTCAGCCACCTTCATGGAGCCGATAGCCTGGAAAGTCACCGCTAATCTCGAAGGGGTCAGTGCTGCCAGCATCGCGTTGAATCTTGAACTCTTGTTCTTCACAGGGGAATGGTGCTGCCTACCTGGGGGTACGGACCCGAACCTGTGGTGCGGGAGAAGTAGTGGAAAGAGAGGTGGGTTAACAAAGGGGAAGAACATGGCACCCTCAGCAAGGAGGTCAGGCAGCTCCCACCTGCCCACAGGGAAAGTCTCACGGCCTCACATCCTGCAACCTCCCTCTGGAGACAGCAGGGCAGGTGCCTCCCCAGGAGATGCTGATGAGGAAAAGCAGGTTTTCGGGCTCGGCAGTGTCCCTGACAAAGACAGGCGTGAGGGCCGCTATCATCAACCCAACACCAGAACCTGAGTGTGAACACCGTCCATAAAGCCACTCGAGTTGTTGAGATATAACCCACACCATAACACCCACCCCCTTTTTAAAGGGTGTGAGTCAATGGCTTTTAGTATATTCACAAAGCTGTACAACCATTGTCACTATCTAATTCCAAAACATTGCATCACCCCCAAAAGAAATCCTATACCATACTCCCTACCCTTCAGGTCCCAACAACCTTTATCTACTTTCTACCTCTAGGCATTTGTCTCTTCTGGACATTTCTGTAAACAAAATCCTACATGTGGCTTTTGTGTCTGCTTCTTTCACTTAGCACACTGTTTTCAATTTCCATGTATGTTGTGTGTATATAAGTACTTCATTCTTTTTTATGGCCAAAATGATATTCCATTGCACGGACCTACCATATTTTGTCTATTCATTCATCAGTTTACAGTTATTTGTGTTGTGTCTACAGTTTTGGCTGTTAAGAATAATTATGCTATGAACATTTGTGTACAAGTTTTTATGTGGACAGATGTTTCCAATTCCCATGTGGGCAGTGTTTTCATATGTACCCAGGAGTAAAATTGCTGGGTCATTTAAAGTTTTGAAGAACTGCCAGTCTTTTCCAAATCAGCAAAACCATCTTACATCCCACCAGCAATGTATGAGGGTTCCGATTTCTCCAAATCCTTGCCAACACTTGTTATCATCTGTCTCTATTAGAATGACTAGAGTGGGTGTGAAGTGGTATTTTAATGTGATTTCATTGGCATTTCTCTAACAACAACGATGTTCAGCATCTTTTCATGTGCTTATTGGCCATTTGTATATTTTCTTTGGAGAAGTACCTATTTAGATTTTTGCCCATTTTTAATTGGGTCATATATCTTTTTCACTGTGGGACTATAATAATTCCATTTATATTCTGGATGGTAGAGCTTTATGAGATACATAATTTGCAAATATTTTCTCCCATTCTGTGAATTGTCTTTTTTTTTTTAAGCATAAAAGTTTGCTAATTTTGATCAAGTCCAATTTATCTATTTTTTCCTTGACTGCTTGTGCTTGGTATCACATCTAATAATATATCATTGCTTAAATTGAGGTCACAAGAATTTATACCTATGTTTTCTTCTAAGAGATTTATAGTTTTAGTTCTTACACTTAGATCTATGACCCATTTTTAGTTCATTTGTATATAAGGTATGAGGCAAAGATCCAACTTTATACTTTTGCATGTGAATATTTAGTTGTCCCAGCACATTTGTTGAGAAGACTTTTTTCCTGATTAAACTGTCTTGTCACTATTATTGCATAAATGTAAGGGTTTATTTCTACATTCTATGTCCTATTCCACTGTGGAGATAGATGATGATGATGAAGATAGATAGATAGATAGATAGATAGATAGATAGATAGATAGATATTCTTATGACCATACCACACTGCCTTGATTACTATAGCTTTTCAAATAAGAAGTAGGAGTCCACCAACTTTGTTCTTCTTTTTCAAGATTATTACCACTATTCTACGTCTCTTATATATCCATACAAATTTTAGGACCAGTTTCTTAATTTCTGCAGAAAAAAAAGGCAACTGGGATTTTGATAGCAATTTCATTATGTCTATTATCATTTTTGATCAAGTGATAAACCAACACCCTCAAAGTGGGACTCCTCCCACAAAACATCTGTGTTGCTGCTGCTGTTCTGTACTATCTGTATGGGGGAGGGGGAAGGAAGGACGGCAGCCTAAATGTCCATGGAATGGCTTTAAAATAAAATCTTACTTATCAAAGAGTATTCTATGTATGCTCCTATCTTCTACAGACGAGGTAGCTTCCTATCACTTTTCTTTCTGGTCTAACCTACTTTCTAACCTCTGGTGCATTAGATGAATGCTAAGCCAGTGGGTCCACCTTCTGGGAGAGGGCTGTCCAAGCCATAGAGGCCCCCTGAGGGTGGGGGCGATAGGGAGAGCTCACACCTGTAGTTCTGCTGCCCTCCGATCACAATGGAGTGATGCCACGGCGGTCAGGAAATGTGTAGGCATCTGGGGTCATGGGCACTGGCAGCTCCTGAGGCCCGAGGGCTTCACCAGGGACGCTGCAAAGAAGCCTTTGTTACATCCAAGCAATTCAAGGGCTGTGGGCAGGAGAGATAACAAACAGAATTGGGTCCACTTTAAGTCTGTTTCCCGCCCATTTTTACTAAACTTTTGGCATCCATGCCATTTATCTGCTGACAAGAACTTGCAAGCAACGAAAAGGAGTGAAGTGCAAATGGAAAATCCATAGGAAAGCAGGAGTGTGCCTGACTGCTTTACAGATTTACTAGTAAATGTGGCTGTGGTCCAGGATTTTAACTGGATACAGGAAATGCTGCTGAGGAAAGGAAAGGAACTGGTGTTTCTGAGCCTCTGCAAAGAGCGCTGTGAGCCCCGGACTACGGCTGGAGAAGCCGCCTTCACCTTGCTGTCTAGCCACCTGGGCTGCACCCCGGGAAGCTGGGCAGTGGCCCGGAGCACCTGTGACAGGAACCACCCAGCAGCGCTCGTTTTATCACCTGCAACACGGACACTAACACCCTAAATACCCAACAATAGTGACTGAGCACATAAGTCATAGATCATTTAGTTCACAGTCTTTCACAGGAGTGTTAACAATGACCATGCACGTGTGTTTACTGCTGCACAGAAACATCTGACATATAAGGTGAAGCAGAGATTCAAGTTATAAAGAAGAATTCCTAAGAGGATCTCATTCAGTAAACTCAAAAACATTTCTCTCTTTAGAAAGGTATACCACCAAGGAGAAAAATCTAAAAAGTTAGACGTTAAAGTATGACACACATTATGTCAGGGTAGTAGCATCTCGGATCATTTTGATTTTGTCCTGTTTGCTTACCTGCATTTTCCAGTTAGTTGTCAATAGTGAGCAGGAGTGGGAATGAGAACGAAGTCCCGGGCTGGGAGCAATGAGATCACACACACAAGAAATGAGGTAAGGAAGGACCACTCACTTATCCAGCAGGCTGTCCCTTGCTATCCGAACTTGTCAAATAGTAAAATCCCATTCTCCACCACAGGCAGACCTAGAGAGAGCAGAAAGAGAAGGAGCCTCAGGGCGAATCCACGCCAGCCTCAGAAATGCTGTCCCTGCTACTCCCAGGCCCCACGCCACTTGAATGCAAAGTCCTTTCCAGTGTGATGCACTGTGTAGGGGCTGGGGCTGGGGATGCTCTTGCTGTTACCTTAAACAGCTGTGTCTTCCTGGGGCTCAGGTGGGGTCTCTGGGGCCACACCTGCCTGTCTGAGCAGTTGCTGTGATGGGAAAGGATGTGGTCCAGGCAGCAGAATGTCAGACCAGAGAGGGGAGGAAAGCCCTTACTCAGTAACAGTGACACCAGGGGCACTGTCAGAGGTGGGGCCAGCCAGGGCTTTGGTCCCGATTCCCACAGGACACATGCAAAGCTCTCACAGACACACCTGCAGCCCAGTTCTGAGGCCTCGCAGTGCCAAGTGCAGGAGGCAGCTGATTAATGTTTCTCTCTCATCAATGTTTCTAACTCTATCCCTCTCCCTTCCTCTCTGTAAAAAATCAATAAAAAATATATTTTTTTAAAAGAAAGAAATAAAGCTTTACAACTTCCTGGGGCAAGACACAGTTGATCGCAGATAACAGTGTATAACATCTAAATGTCTGATCAATTTTATCATCACAAATCTTACAAGAGAGCCAAGTGCTCACTGGGAAGCAGTGATGATGAGGAGAATCATTCTCGTTTTCTGTGGTGACCAACCTTGAGACCGTCCACCCACAACGAGCTGGGCAAAGACCGAGGCATAGTTTCTGTGCATGGCATTTCTGTCGTACATCTTCTGAGCATCTTCCCACGGCATGTGGATTACAACCTCCTACACAAACAGCAAAGCTACGGCATTTCTCTTCTTAAAGCTCATTCTGTCACCTCGGCTCAGTGCAGGGACGACTGTGAAACACCTGCATCGCGAAGTCCCCCCACTCGGAAAACGTCACAGCAGAGGAGGAGACAACAAAGTCGTCTGGCTCAGCCTTGTGAGGTCACGGCCCTATGCCACCACCTCAGCTCACACACTCACCTCCACCTCCTGGGAAAATGACTAGAAATGAAAGCACCTCAACGACTCTTCCATCAGGAAAATAAGGTGCCAATTTTCATTGGATAAGAGACCTCCTTCCTGGACTCTATGAGATAATGGTGGGCTGACAGGTGTGCGACTCCTGAGCCACCGGGCTTCAACGTCTAAAGACTTTCTTCAATGATCAACATCTTTCTCTCTAGACACACTGAGGCTCTGATTTTAAATAATCCAACACCCAGACCGCTAAAAGCCCAGTACTATCCATTCAGCTCTCCATACACCCCTGTCCCCCAAACATCCCACCTATGAGGTTCACAAGACAGAATGGACGTCCAATGACCTGGGGCCCAGGTCCATGCCTATGTGTTTCCTTTTGTCTGTGGGCATCACTCCTTCAGGACTAATCACTTGGTTCCTCCTGCCCATCCCTGTGACCCGGGCCATGAATATAACTGCCTCCATGAGAAAAGCCTGTCATTCAAACAGCAAGCAACTAACCAAAGGCCAAAACAGTGTCCTCAAAGCCAGCAAAGCCAACAGGCAGCCATGCCCTGCTCCCACACTGCTTAGGCCCTCAGCCCATACCATTTTGACTTGTATAAAGAGAATTATAATTTAGTTAAGGCTTTGATGGTTCTTTCAGAACTTCCCCAAAAAAGGTTCACACATACAAGCCCTCAGAACCATTTTTAAATGATTCTCTATCTTATAAGAAAAAGAATCTTATATCACATGATCTCACTCATATCCAGAGACACAGAAGCATGGAACAGACTAAGGAATCTCAGAGGGAAGGCAGGGGTGGGGGGACTGGGTAGGGAGAGATCAACCAAAAAACTTATATACATACTAGTATATGCATAACCCATGGCCACAGACAGTAGTGTGGTGAAGGCCTGGGGAGGGGAGGGATGGAGTGGGGAAAGGGGACATCTGTAATACCTTCAACAATAAAGACAAAATTTAAAAAAGAAAAGAAAGAGAATCTTAGAATGTGGCATGCAGGTTATCTCCTTAACATGATCAAGGATTCCAGCTCAAAACAGTCTGAAAAGAACCCTGGTCAGGGCGAAGTAAGAAGAAGTGGAGGTTTCTGTTTAAGTGTCTGCTCAGAACCCGGTTTTCCTCCCTTACCCCCGGAAGCCAGCAGAACAGGATCACAACGGACATGCTCCCCTAACCTGTTGGTTCTCCCTAATTTGGCTCGCCACCTGCGTTACCCTGAATACCACGATGGCCAGCTCTGAATACAAGGCACCCCGGACAGGCAGGGGCGTCCAGGGGAAACGCACATTAAATTGGAGCCGACAATATTGAAGATGTGACTGAACTAAACCAACAGGCTATTGATCGTGGAAAGATTATCTCAGGTTTCAGATTCGAAAGTATGTAGATTCCACTTTCCTTCTGGCCAAGAAACACAGTGTCGAAGCCTAAGAAAACCCGCTCTGACATATGTTTGCGCAGGCAAAGTTTTCACATGTGCAAGGGCTTTGCAGAGATATAAATGGACATGGCTGAGTCCTTTTAAGAGAAGTCTCCGGAGGTTGCCCTGGTCTTGGCAGGCCAGCCAGGACTTCTCAAAGAAAGGAACTGTTTGAGGCTGGTGCAGAAAAAAACAAACAAACAAAAAACAACAACAGCCCGTGTGGTGAGGTGATTACACCCCGAGGGGAGAAGGGGTAGTAGCAGAAACCACTGGCCTGGCAGGAAATATGTGGGGGGAGGGAATGGCAGGAGGCCGCCAGGCCCCGTAAACATCTGATATGCTCTGGGAAAGGAGGTTTGTCACTTCTGGCAAAAACACTTGATTTGGAAAGTTTGCATCAGCCCAAACGCTGGCGTTGTAGCTGATCTACATAATGCACACCATGTGTGTCAGCTCCCAGTATCATGCTTTGCTGAAGGCTAGCAGAGTGGTCATGCTGTAAGTTCTAAAAATTAAGATGGCCCTGGACAGTTTTCTCAGTGATCAGAGCGTTGGCCCTGGTACCGAAGGGTCAAGGGTTCGATTCTCAGTCAAAGGCACATACCCCCATTGCAGGCTCAATTCCCAGCCCCAGTCAGGGTGTGTGCAGGAGGCAACCAATCAATGTGTCTCACATCAATTTTTCTCTCTCCCTCTCATCCACTCTCTCACACACACAAACACACACAAAAAAAAACAATCAATGGATGCCCTACCTGGCTTGGTTCAGTGGATAGAGTAATGGCCTATAGACTGAAGGGTCCTGAGTTTGATTCTGATCAAGGGCACATGCTCAGGTTGCTGGCTCGATCCGAGTGGTTGGGGGAGGGGAGAGGACGTGCAGGAGAGAGCTGACCAATGATTCTCATTATCGATGTTTCTATACCTCTTTCCCTCTCCTTTCCTCTTTGAAATCAATTAAAATATATTTTAAAAAATTAATGGAAAAAATATCCTTAGGTGAGGATAAAAAAAACAAATAAATAAATAAAAATGAAGATACCTTCACCAGAGAGAATTTAGCTTCATTTATTTGTTAAATTTAGCATAAAAACAAAACTTTTACCTCTTACCTATCCATACCACCACCCAACCCCCCCTAAAAAAATAATAATAATAAAACAACCAACATAGGGAAAGGAATAACCCAAAACTGTGAGAAGCTGGAACAGTCCTCAAGGGAGTGGAGGCTCTTTGATACGCTCTAATAGTTTAAAGGGACATGAAGGAGAAGCACACCAGCACATGAGACCTCCACCTCCTCTGTGCCATCCTCTGGAGACTCAGTGTCCACTAGAGTCCCTGCATTATTATGGCTGCACACCAGGGAGCTACATCGTTTGTGCTGTTTAGGGGAAATGGGACCAGCACAGGGAAATTATTTTGTGGAAAAAATAATTGTAAGATGGAACATATAAATAAATAACGTGGTTGAGTGTATTTTTTCCCTTTAATAACAGCAAGGTGACTTCAATACCATGGCAAGGGAGAGGAAACGTTGGTCAGCCCAAACCCACAAGATGTCAGCCCCCATCTCTTAGCAGGAATGCTAAGCTGTGAGGGATGATCACACTAGGACCCAAGACCTGATCATGAACTGCGCAGCCAGAATCAGCTTCTTAACCCGTGAGCCGCAGTTTCTCTACCTGTAAAACAGGGACAGTAATACGTTCCTGTATGTGTAGAACACTTAACCATGTGGCAGGTGGAGGGCTAAGCCTGTGCCCGGCATGCGTGTGCTCAATGAACAGAAGCCGCTCGCTGACAGTTCCGGGCTGTGGGAGGATACAGTACACAGTGCAGAGGGCGTCTGACACAGAGCCGAGCTCAAAGTGAGCTTTCACTAAAGGGCGGTCCTCACTGTTGCTGTTATCATGGGCTTGGACATCACCGGCTGCTGAAGACGGCCAGCACCAGGGCAGGAGGAAAGGCAGGGACCCTCCCACACAGCCTTCACGGAACCTGTCATTCTCAACACTGAGCACCTAGTCTGTGTGGGTCAGGAAACCTACTATCATGGTTCAATTCCAAGTCTGGGCGCATGCCTGAATTACAGGTTTGATTCCTCATCATTGATGTTTCTATCTCTCTCTTCCTCTCTGAAATCAATAAAAACATATTTTAAAAAATTATAATCCATCCTGGTGACAGCTAATGTGATGCTAAGAATATGACAGGCTCAATGCAATACAAAAAAAAGAGTGAGAAATTCTCATTCCATAAGCATGCATAAACACACACACACACACACATGCATGCGCGCCACTATGAATTTTTAAGGCTCTCCATAAAAGAAGGCTGAAGCCTCTTAGTTACATGTCCCAGGCTTCTGATATCCTGCCCGAACCACCAAATAGCCAATAAATTATTCCACACCGGAAACAAGGACAGCACAGGCCATGGTGAGCAACAGTCAACAACTGAGTAGCAGCTAGCCCCTGGTCAAACACCATGCCCTTCCTATCAGCCCTGTCAGACTCCAGTTCTTCTTGGCAAACAGGGCTCACTGTTCACTGAAGAGAGAGGCCACTCCAACACCACAGAGTCAGTCCTCCATCCCAGGTGCCCTGTTCACCCCATCAAATGACTCTTCTGAACGTTCATTCTGCCGGTGTGCTCAGGGTCCAGCTCACAAGGCCGGAGATGAAAGACATGCAACCGAGCAACAGGAAGGCGAGGAGGCTGGCTGTGTGGGATCCCTGTGCAGCTCCCCCTGCTGTGGACCTGGGACAAATGACACAGAAGCCCTCGTTCCCCATCCAACAATGGAGTGAATGATGAGAACCCTGACTAATGAGCACCCACGCCTTCTGAGCACTGAGCTCCATTCACACGAGGTCATTGGTTCTTATGACAACTCAGAGAAGAAAACATCACCCTACTTGTCAGATGAGGACTCCAAGGATCAGGAGAGGGAAGTGACCTGGCAGGGCTGTGCTGGAGGAAATGGGCAGGGCTGGGGTTCAAACCCAATCTGCCTGGCATCTAGCAGCACTTCATGAAGCTGCTGCAAGGATTCGGTGAAGGTCAGCAGTCAAGACTTCATCCTGTCTTTTGTAAACCTGGGAAAGTATTACCGATGGAAGGAGAAGAAGAGAATCCCCGGATTGGGCCTCTAAGCTCTAGATGGGGATTAGATGGAGGGACGGCCCATGATAGCAGGGAAAGCTGGGAAAGAGCTTTGGTGCAGGCTGATCCCACCTCAGTCTACTAAGTGAGCCACTCCCTGGAGAGCGCTGGGAAGGGCTCAGCTACATCTCAGGGATCACAGCCCCAGCACTCACCCAGGTCTGGCATGGAGCATATCACAGGTGTCACCAGCTTCCATCTGAACATAGTCTACGAGTGGGCATTGGCAGTGCCATCTTCATGAGAGAGAAACAAGGCCACTAACGCCACTCACGCCACTCACTATGACCTCAGATGTAGAGGGAATGCGCCAGACCTGGGACTAAACCCCAGAGACTGGACGTGTGCCAGGTCATTGGTCTCCCTGCTGCCAGGGACCAGGGGTCTGTCGTGCAGGCCAGGAAGCAGCCAGCACCAGGCAGTGGCAGGCCAGGCCTCTCCCACACAACAGTGAAGGCAGGTCTCCCAAAGAACCCTTGTGAGCGTCAGACGCTTTTCATTTCAAGAGCCAAGGGGATGCACTGAGGCACTGTTTGCGACAGTGGTGACCCCAGAAAGGACAGTGCTATGGACCCCCCCACCCCCAAATTCATATGCTGAAGCCTTAATCCCCAATGCGGTGGTATTAGGATATGGGGCCTTTGGGAACTAATTAGGCTTAATGAGGTCATGAGGGCGGGGCCCTCACCATGGAATCAGTGTTCCTAGAAGAGATATCTGAGAGCTAGTTTTCTCTCTCGCCCCCTCCCAGCTTCCTTCCCTCTTTCAGTCTCTCTCCCACCATCAACCCTCCTGTGAGGACACAAGGAGAAGGCAGCCATCTGCAGGGAGAGGGTCCTTCTCAGCAACTGGGTCTGCTGGCTCTGCTCTTGGATGTCCAGCCTACAGAATGGCCAGAAGATAAATGTGTGTTGTTTAAGCCACTCATCTATAGTATTTTATCATCGCAGCCCAGGCAAACTGAGACCGATAGTAAGATGGCTCAAGTAAGGAAGGGACTGGTCATGGGAAGAGGAAGGGACTGGTCACGCTTCTTTCAGCCTTGAGTCCCTCCAGACTGAATCAGTGTTTTTGGCAGAGGTGCTGGGCGGCTCCCGAGCTAAGTGAAGATTCCAAGCTTCCCTGGCACCTCTCTCTTTCCTGCCCTTCACTGTGAGGTGTTTGCCGAGGCAACCTGGTGGGCAGCACTTGGCTGTGTGAGCACAGCGGTGTTTGTCCAGAGCGCTCAGGGACACCCGAGTCTGTGAGTAACAGACATGGAGGGAAGGGAAGGCCCGGCCTGTGGGCACAGATGACGAGATGAACTGATGCTGACGTCCCTGCTCAGGTGAACAGCCAGCTCAGGGGAAGGTGAAAGGAAGGAGGTAGAGGCCACCAGCAGCTCTAGGCTGGCAGGGAGGTGGGGGACACTATCCCAGAGCTCACAGGCACTGCTCCCAGCACCCTGCACCATCCCTGCAGCGCCAGGAAGGGTTTTAAGCAGCACGGTGATAAGAGAATCATTTAAAAATATCTATTTCTCTATATCTACTCAGATTTTTGTTCAAGAGAACAGCTTCTTAAAAAGCTTTTGATTAAGAAAAATTTCAAACAAAATAGAAGAGTATGATGGACTAAAGGTGACCGACCTCACAGCCCATTTTGCCCCCATTCCATACCCCAGGTAATCCTAAAGTTTATCCCAGATGCCCTGTCATTTCTTCTCCAAGCAGGTTCTATCCATCTGTGAAAAAGAAATACTCTTTTTAAAAACATAACCCTAAAACCATTATCCCACCTAGAATATCACCATTCTTTAGTATCACCAAATATGCAATGTACTCATTTCCCAACTGGCTTGTAATTTTTCTTTAGTTCGTTGCTTGAACCAGGATCTAAGTAATGTGCACACATTGCAATTGGGCAGAATATTCCTCAAGTCAGCATGGACCACAGGCTGCCTCCCCTCCCACCCCACCCCGATTCAGTCAGACATTCTCTGCAGGACTCAATGCACCAGGCTCAATGCCACACCCTGGAGATTCCAAAAGGGCCCAGCCCACAAATCAGGACACCCGTGGAGATTTCCCAGGTCACACTCCACCAGACCTGGCTGAAGAGAAGGCAGGTGGAAGGGCGAGAGGGACCCTGAGTATATAGCAGGGTCCTTCACTGTTTATGAAAGGAGGGACTATCTGGTGCATCTCAGCTGAATTTCTTCTCTCTGGGGCCATAACTGAAGCATCCAGAAGGGAAGAGACTTTGACTGGCTCAAGTCCAGGGAGGCCGGTCTCCCCAGAAGGACCTCATGGTGGGTGCCATCACCCTAGGGGGCACTCATTCATTTCTTTGGTTTTAGTTCCTACATATTTTTGATGACTACACTGCAGAATAGAAGTAACTTCCACCTTGGACTCACCATTGATCCACAGGCCTTCCGGTCTGGTCATTCTCTCGTCCTGTTCTGGTTTCATTCCCCCTGTGGGAACATCAGACTGAGGTGTGGATGCCGGGACTAATTCTGAGGCCCAGGGGTGTCCACGGAGGGAAATATATATGCAGGGCCACATGAATGACCCTTTTCGGGAGACTTGGGGCACCATTAGGGGCCGAGGCAGGCATGCCCGTCAAGCCACTCAGTCCCCATCTTTGGTGAGCTGGGACACACAAAGCAAGCCCACGGCGCCATGCCATTTTACACCCATTTGGTCAGCACAGTGCAGAAGTGTCTGCCTGCAGGCCAGACTCCCGGCAGATTCCCCGGGACCTTGACTGTCTTGGCAGGTTTGCCCCTGGCGCTCCCCAGCCCTGCAGTTTTGCCTGCAGCCTGTGCGCTGACCTCTGGCCAGCCGAATGCCTGGCTCCAATCAAGGGACAGTCTTGATAAAGACAGCAGAGCGGAAGGTTGAGGACACAGGAAGAGCAATATTCTTTACTTCCCTTTGTAACCTAGATCATTTCAGACGTTGCTCATTGAAACCCACCCCTCACTGCCCTGTCTCACTGGCTGTACACAACAGCCACGAATCCCAAAGTGACAAGAGCACTCGCTTGTCCAGCAGCGAGAAGTTGGACGGTGCAAACCATTGTCACTGCTTTGCCTTAAAATTTCAGAGGCAGGGCATTTCCTTAAAGCTGGGGGCCCTGATCCACTGTTAACATTACGGCTAATCTTCCTTATTCACCAGTGTCTCCTGTGACCCAGCCAGCAAAGCTGGTGCTTGTGGCCTGTGCGCACATGTGGGTGAGTGTGTGTGTGTGTACATGTGTACTATGTGCATTGTACATGTAGATGTATTGTGTGGGGTGTGTATTTGTATGCACATGAGCATGTGTGACTGTGTGTATATATCTGTGTACATGTGTGTGCACATGTGTGTAACCTGCCTCATGGCAGCTGGATGAGAGCCAACCTTCTGTGTATGGTTCTCAAGTTTCCACATGGGTTTAAGCGCTCTTCCAGCTGCACTTTGCTTTTCCCTCCTGTAGGGTTTTACAATGGTTCTCTCAAGAATTATTAATTTTATCAAACAGCAGACTGTCAAGACTTATTAGTCTTATCGTGGCTCCAACCCAGTGCATCTTGTATTGATTATTTCCTAAAATATCTCCAGGCTGTAGTAAGAACCATCGTGTGGCTCCGGCTCCAGCTCCGGCTCCCACTGGAGAGCTGGTTACCATCAAATAATAAAAAACAACTGGAGCAGATCTTGGCAGGCTTTTTGGAAGGGCCCATGTGTCCTCTGTCCCCTGATGCCCACAACAACCCTCCACTGAGGCTAAGCAGGACAGGAGGCACTGACCCCATGTAACAGATGGAAATGTCTAGGCTCAGAGAGCTCACAAAGCTTGTCCAACCAGAGTCACCCAGTAAGTGGCACAAGGGCCTGAAACCAGATCTTCAGATTTCTCACAAATGTCTACCCCTTCCCTTCCCCTCCTGCTCCCTACTGTCCCTTGTGGTGTGATTAAGCTGCAGGAAACCTGGGACTCTGGAGACCTACCTTTCATCACTGGTACATCCCTACTTTATACTCCAGTGAGCACCTGACATCAATGCATCCCTGTGACCAGGTGATCTTCCTGAGGGCACCCACCCCTGCATGATGGCAGCAAGCCCTTCTTCCCCTTACAGCACCACTCATTGCCAACCTAAACCACCATGAGTAAGCAAATCCCGCAAAACCTCCAATGAGTCATAGTCTTCTTCACATTTCATTCTCTCCATTTATACTGTTGATGGAGGAGTATGACCTTGTCATTAGTGGTATACATCTGGTCATGTTACCCACTAGTTTGAAATAAATTGCAATCATATTTGCTAAAGCTTCAACCCGAATTGAGCTTTCTTGGGGCATATAAATTGTTTCTGACGCTTACTTTCCTTCCCCAGTCTCTGCACGAGACGGCGAACTTTGCTATTAGAGCCGACGGGCAATGCCAGCAGGAGTTTGCCACTGATCCACTGATGTTGACTTAAGCACTCCTTCGGTTTGATCCCCTTCCAGAGTCCAGCAGAAGTTCCAGAACTTAGACTAAGCTTAATTTGATTGACTGCCCTGCTGGTATTTGTTTTTAACATCTTCCCTACACATAAATTCTCCCCTTTCTTTAATCATTTCTGATCTTTTCATTGTTCTTCTTTTATTTTTATTTTTTTAATTTTTTAAATATATTTTTTATTGATTTTTTTACAGAGAGGAAGGGAGAGAGATAGTTAGAAACATCTATCAGTTGCCTCCTGCATACCCCCGACAGGGGCTATGCCTGCAACCAAGGTATGTGCCCTTGACTGGAATCGAACCTGGGACCTTCCAGTCCGAAGGCTGAAGCTCTGTCCACTGAGCCAAACTGGTTTTGGCTATTCATTGTTCTTAATTAAGGAATGTCTAATATGGACAAGGGGACTCTCATTCAATTGGCCACATAATGAACTGTCTGTATGGATAATAATCAATCAGTAAATGATGTGTATTTCACCATACACTTGCACAGTATTTCCGTGTCAATAGCTGCCTTCATTTAGACTTGATATATTCAAACCATGCTCAATGACCATATCAGAATGTTAGTTTGTAGTAATTTTAAATGATAATGGTTCCATAAATGCATGGGGGATAAACTTAGGCTTGGAATTTATCCTAAATTACACCCCACACTATTTACATTTCTGCTTATTAAGTTCAGTCTCAAACAAAAGGCAGGTACTTTTCCCTAAAACAGCCCCCATTTCTTTGTAGAGCACTTGATGTTTTAGACCTCTATGGCATAATAATCATCTGTCACAAATCAAATTCTACAAAAATGTATATTTTTAGTTTTATGAGTCCCAGAGAGTCTCTAGCTAAAAGGCAGATATATTCTTCTTCCACTAAAGTCAACTTGGTCCAGCACTGCGGGGTCTATCATCTGAGCTGTCTTTCCTCTGATGTTAAAGACCCTCGCTGCCCCCTGGCAACCCATCAGCAGCCCCTGGTAGGTGCCAGCCAAGGAGACTGAGCAGATGCCTGATCTCTGCTTTCTCATATCAGTCCCCAAACAGACATATTTGCTTCTTTTGCCTTCTGGTTTCAGTTTTTTATTTTAGTTATGTCTTCTCAGTTTTATTAAATACAAGCCCTTTGCTATAGTTAGCCTCAAATTATTTTAGAAAGAGAAGGGGTCAGAGTAAAATGTTCAAACAAAATAAATAAATGGGCTTTTGGACTCACTGATCCTGGTGGAAAGAGACCCTTGCCTCCAGGCTAACAAGTCCTGAACCTCCCTCCAGGGCAGAGCCCCAGCTGGGCCCTTCCTGCATCTCCCACCATCAGCTGCCTGGACTCTGGTAACAGCCTCCCCACTGGCCTTCCTGTTTCATCTGCCTCAAACATCAGACACTACGGTGGTACTAATATTATTAATAATATCATTAAGATAATATTGATATAGAGTGCAATGCACAGAGCTTAAGTGCAGGAGTTCTGGTCAATTATCTACCCGTGCAACAATAAAAATAAAATAAAAAATCACAGAATGTCCCCATCACCTTCAGAAAGTGTCCCCAGGCCCCTTTTCAGAGCATCCCACCGCCACAGGGAACCACCGCTCTCTCTTATCACCATCATTAGCTTTGCCGGTTCCTGACTTACAGGGAACAGTAAGAATGTGCTCTTTTCTGTCTGTGTTCTTTCATGCAAAGAAGTATTCCTGCTTATTGGCAGTTCCTTCTTTTTAGGACTGAGCCGTTTGCCACCTATGAATCTCCCACAGTTTGTCCAATATCTTCCTGATGAATATTTGAGTGTTTCCAGTTTAAACTTATTATGAATAAAGCTTATATAAACATTCATGGACCAGTCTTTTTGTGGACATATTTCCCTAGGAATGCAATTGCTGGGTTAAAGGGCAAGTTTCTGCCCAATATTTTTTCAAAATGGTTGTACCATTTCCTCTACAATCAACAACCTATGAGAGTTCTAGCTTCTCCATCCTCATCAGGATAACCAGTCTTTCCCATTTTCAGCTATTTTGAAGAGAGTGAGATGTCATCTCATTATGATTTAAGTATGGTTATTTTTATTGATTTAAGAAAGAGAGGAAGAAAGAGGGAGAGAAAAATATCAATGTGAGATAGAAACATTGACAAGTGACCTCTTATAGGCACCTCAACTGACAATCAAACCTGAAACAGGGTATGTGCCCTGACCAGTACCAGAACACAAGACACTGGGGGGAGTGAGAAGGGATGAGGGAATGCGACGGCGGGTAGGAAAGGCTGGGGGAAAGTCAATGGGGAGGAAAAAGGAGATACATGTACTACTGTGTGTAATAATTTAAACAATAAAAAAAAAACACATGACCTTTAGGTGCATAGGACAATGTTCAACCAACTGAGCCACACTGACCAGGACTCATTATGGTTTAAACTAGAGGCCTAGTGCATAAAGTTCATGCACTGGTAGGGTCCCTAGCAGTTGTCAGCTGCGAGCCAGGTACTCCCTTCCTTCCCCCTGCCCTCCTGCCCCTGGTCCAACTCCTAGAAGAACTCTGGTTGATGGGGACAATTTGCATACTATGTTTTTATTATATAGGACTAGAGTTCCAGTGCATGAATTTCATGCATGGGGGAGAGTGGGAAGGGGAAGGGGGTGGTGGTGTCCCTTAGCTCAGCCTGCACCCTCTCCAATCTGGGACCCCTTGAGGGATGTCTGATTGCTCGTTTAGGCCTGATCCCAGTGGACTATTGGCTCCCAACTGCTCGCTTGCCTGCCTTCCTGATTGCCCCTAACTGCTTCTGCCTGCCAGCCTCATCACCCCCTAACCACTACCATTTCAGCCTGATTGATGTCTAACTGCTCCTCTGCTAGTCTGTTTGCCCCCAACTTCCCTCCTCTGCTGGCCTGGTCACCCCTAACTGCCCTCCCCTGCAGGGTTGATCACCCCCAACTGCCCTCCCTTGCAGGCCTGGTGCCTCCCAACTGCCCTCCCCTGCTGGCCATTTTGTGGTGGCCATCTTGTGTCCACATGGGGGCAGAATCTCTGATCACATGGGGGCAGCCATCTTGTGTATTGGAGTGATGGTCAATCTGCATATTACTCTTTTATTAGATAGGATAGAGGCCTGGTGCATGGGTGGGGGGCAGCTGGTTTGCCCTGAAGGGTGTCCCAGATGAGGGTGGGGGTTCCCTTGGGGCATGGGACGGCCTGTGGTGGTTTTCAGGCCAGCCATGCTCCCCAGAGACCCAAGTGGAGGCCCTGGTATCTGGGATTTATTTACCTTTTACAATTGAAACTTATAGCCTGGAGCAGAGCCAAGCCTGCTGCTCACTCTGTGGCTGGCAGCCATTTCTGTTTGGATTTGTTTACCTTCTATAATTGAAACTTTGTAGCCTTGAGTGGAGGCCTAGGCTGGCAAGGGCAGGCAGAAAGCTTGGCTTCTTCTGTTGCCTGGAAAACCCAAGCCTCCCTCCTGCTCTCTGTGGCTGTAGCCATCTTGGTTGGGTTTATTTGCATATTCACTTGATTGGCTGGTGGGCATGGCTGGAGGGCAGGGCTTATGGGTGTAGCGGAGTGGTGGTTAATTTGCATATTACTCTTTTATTAGATAGGATATGCATTTCTGAGAAGGCTAAATATGTTGACCACGTTTTTATATGTTTATTGCCATTTCTATAGTTTTAGAGCGTGCCTGTGCAAATCTTTTCACATTTTTTAAAACAATGTTTTATATATATATTTTATATATATATTATATATAATATATATATATATATATATATATATATATATTATTGATTTTATACAGAGAGGAAGGGAGAGAGATAGTTAGAAACATCGATGAGAGAGAGTCATTGATCAGCTGCCTCTTGCACACCCCTACTGGGGATATGCCCGCAACCAAGGTACATGTCCTTGACCGGAATCGAACCTGGGTCCCTTCAGTCCCCAAGCCGACGCTCTATCCATTGAGCCAAACCGGTCTCGGCTAAAACAATGTCTTTTGATGAACAACAGTTCTTTTGTTTACATGTTTAGCTCTTTGGGGATCCTCTTGAAGAAACCTCTGCCTATCCTAAAGTCACATAGATGGTCTCCTCTGTCTTCCTACAAAGTTCGTAATTCAAGAATGTATATAAGGGTGTAAAACATGTCTCAACTTATTTCTGTGTATGGTGTGAGGTAGGGATCAAGGCCAACTTTTCCCGTGTTTATCTAGTTGTTCACATACCATTTGTTGAAAAGACTTTTCCCATGGAATTGCCTTGACAACATTGTCAAAAAATCCACTGATTGTGTGCCTGCGGGTTCATTTCAGGACTCTCCAGCTGTTCCATTCATCTATTTGTCTGTCCTGTGCCAATACTACATAATCTGAGTGTCTTATAATAAGTCTTGAAACCAAGGGATGAGAACCTTCCCATGTGTCCTTTTTCATAATTGCTTTAATGATTCTAGGGTGGGTGTTTTTTTTTGTTGTTGTTGTTTGTTTGTTTGTTTGTTTGTTTTTAAAATTTCCATAGGTTTTTTAATCAACTTGTAAGTTTTGATAAAGGCACTACAATATTTTTAAAATAAGCATTGTGTTCTACTTCCCTCCTTCCCCTCCCCCACCTCCACCCTCCATTGTAAAAACCCTCCAATGACTACAAAGCAAGAAAATCCAACCTTCTCTCTGTGGCCCCCACGTGGGGCCCTTCATAATCTCTGCTCACTCTCTGCTGGGGCCTCAAAGTCAGGAACTTGGGCAGAGTGCTGGAAGGTCTGTCATATAGGCTGTACTTCTCCATTTGGCTTCTGCTCTCCTGGGACCCTGGAGACTCCAAGAAAGCCCTATGCAGGAATGATGTAAGGTGGCAGCCTCATGGCTCTGTCTAAAAATATATTTCTCCTTTCACAATAACAATATTGTAGCATTCTGACAGTTCCTCTTCCTACCAAATTCCTTGCTGCTATGGAAAGTTTTCTGACTATTTCTGCAATCACTAACTTACCAATATCGATGGCATGTAACGATGAATCTATATCCTAGTGACATTGCCACGTTAACACGGGCACTTCCTCTTCTGCTCATGGAAAGTGCATGACTTTACTTTCCTTTTAATGAAAAACAGTGGTAGATTTTGAATACCACCATTTTGTTGAGTTTATTAGTTCTAATATTGTGTGTGTGTGTGTGCGTGTGTGTGCAATCTTTAGGGTTTTCTACATATAAGATCTTGTTGCCTGTGGACAGAGATCGTTTTACTTCTCTTCCAGTTTCCCATGCTTGATTTTCACCCACAGCATTTACAACCATGTGACACACTAAACATTTCTTTTCTGTGAGTTTAGTTTGACTCCCAGACTAAAATGCCAGCTCCATAAAAACAGGTATTTTTGCCTGCTTTGCTCACTGCTTCTTGAACAACATAGATGTTCAATAAATAATTGTAAAAGAAATGAATCATTTCACCCGGCACATAGGAGGAAATTAGCAAAGGTTAGCAAATTATTTTTAACATACTATTTCATTGTAAGAATAATTGTGACTTAAAATGAGACTATTTCATTATGTAGAATGGTTTAGAGTTCAGAGTTTCAGCTGCAGGGGAGTCCCTGGAGAGTCCCAGCTCACTCCCTGGCGCTCCGTTTCAAGTGATCCCTGTGGCCATCACAGGTGACAAGTAGGTTGAGGTGCCAATCTATACAGAAGAACTTCTGTAAACAGGCTGCTCTGTCCTGTTACCTCTGCTCACATCCTCCACGGCCTCTCTTGGCCTGGCCAGGGTACTGGCCAAGTGGCTGGTGTCCAAGTCCATGAAGCTCAAGCTGGAACAGGGACTCCAGCCAGAGACAGCACACAAGATAGAGCCAGGGGCAGACCGTCACAGCCCACTAGGAAAAGCCTGGGTCCAGTACAAACAGAAGCCAGAGGGCCAAGGGCAGAGCCAAGAGCTCAGAGTAGGTCAGGAGCTAGCGCTGAGGTGTGTGTGGGGGGGTGCCTCTCAGAGTCTGCAGGACCACTCAGCTGGGGTTTGTGGGCAGCAGGGCAGGCCTGGGAGTAATGGGCTGGGGTGAAGGGCCAGTAACAAGGTTCAGAGAGTGAGCATAGACATCCTCAGCCTCTTGGAATCCTCCCTGCTCCTTTCTAGCCCCCGCCCCTCAGTCCCAGGCTTCAGAGTCATGGTTCCTGGGAAAGGCTGCTCCTTCCAGGGTCAATGAGGAACTCAGCTGGCACTCAGTCACTGCCTGGTGCCCTCTCAGATTCTGATCATAGAATCTGCTTTCACTTTAGATCTGATCACCCACCCGGTACTTCTCTAAATACAAAACCAAAACCCATTCCAAATGGAGACTACCTAAAATGCTGATAGAAATGATAGGTAACTGTAGTATAATAAATATACACTAAAGCCACACATCTTCTGCCAATTCTCCTATATGCTGAGCTGAGATTTGGCTTCCTGAGAAAACAATGGGTAACTTAGATCAGCAGTTCTCAAGGTTTATGGTCTCTGGACCCCTTTACACTGATCAAAATTATCAAGGGTTCCACCTGGCTGGTGTGCCCAATAGTTAGAGCATCAGCCCACACACTAAAGGGTCCTGGGGATTTGATTCCCAGTTAAGGGCACATATATGGGTTGTGGGTTCAATCCCCTACACCACCACCAGCTGTGGCATGTGTGGGAGGCAACCAGTTGATGTTTCTCTCTCTCTCTCTCTCTCTCTCTCTCTCTCTCTCTCTCTCTCTTTCTCTCCCTCTCTCTTTCTCCCCCTCTCCATTCTCTCCCTTCTCTCCCTCTCCCTCTCCTTCTCTCACTCTCCCTCTCTCTCCCAACTTTCCTCCCTCCCTTCCACTCTCTCTAAAAAGCAACAGGGGGAAAAAATAGCCTCTGGTGAGGATTCACAACAACAACAATAAATTATCAAGGATTCCAAAAAGTGTTTGTTTATGTGGGTTATAGTATCAACTTATCATCCAGTGATTAAAATGGAAAAAACTGAGGGAAAAACCAAGATGGTGGCATAGGTAAACACCTATCTGCAGCCTCACACAACAATTTCAAAAAAAATACAACTAAAATACAAAATGGACATTATCCAGAACTACAGAAAAGTTGACTGACTGGAAATTCTATAACTAGAAGGAAAGAGAAAACCAGAAGGACAATCAGAGTAGCTGTAAAAGCCTAAGGTACAGAGACATAGTGCACGTGGGGAGAGGAAGGAGCCAAAGAGGAGAGGGAGGCTGAGTGCCTGGCTAGCGTTCCCTAGCAGGAAGGAGATAAAAGCTCCAGACTGTGCTGAACCCCAGTTCCGACTGCACTGAACCCCAGTTCTAGGCCAGAATATGGGGACCCAGGCTCATACAGAAGGCATCTGGGCTGTAAGGCGGAAACTCAAGGGAGTGGCGAAAGGAAGTCCCGGAGGTGCGCACATTGTGTGCAGAGAACGGACTGTTGACTGTGCTGCTGGATTGCCCAGGCGGGAAGGAAACAAAAGCTCCAGACTGCTCTGAACCCCACTTCCAACTGCACTGAACCCCATTTCCAGGCTCATTGGGGGAGAGCCTAGACTGTTTGGTAGTGGGTGAAACTTGAGGGCTCCTTTCTCTCAGAGGTGCTTGCAGCAAGTACCAAAGGACACTGAGGAACACTGAGACTCAGGAACCTCATAGGGCAAGGCTGATGGTAAGCCAAGGCTGTAGGCTCCACCCTGAAACTCTGCCCCATCCAAGCTGAGCACAGAGGCTTTTGCAATTTTCCAAGTCTAGTCGAATAAGGCTTTCTCCTGGCATAGACACAGTTGATCCTCATAGCCAATTGGCCTGGAGGTAAGTTTCTCCCAGTGATACCAACAACAATCAAGACTTAACTACAACAAGGCTGTACGCACAGTTCACAAAAGGGGGCACCAAGAGTGTCTGCCTCAGGTAACTGGGAGACTGACCCACTGAACTGTATAGGACACCTTAGCACACAAAGCCACCCTACCAACTCAGGGAAGCAGCGAAAATGCTGAGACAAGGAAACAGATCACAAACGAAAGAAATGGAGGACAAAAAGCAACTGGATATAGAGTTCAAAACCACTCTTATAAGGTTTTTCAAGAATTTCCTAGAAAAGGTCGATAAAATAAATGAGACTTATGAGGATATGAAAAGGGATCAACTAGAAATAAAAAGAGATCAACAAGAAATAAAGAATATATTGTTTGAAATAAAAAAATATTATACAGAGTCCTAAAAACAGAATGGAAGATCGCAAGAATTAAGTCAAAGATTTGGAACATAAAGAGCCAGAAGACACTCCTCCACAGAAGCAAGAAGACAAGAGAATCCAGAAAGTTGAAGATAATGTAAGAAACCTCTGGGACAACTTCAAGAAAACCAACATTAGAATTATGGAGGTCCCAGAAGAGAGAGAGCAAGATACCGAAAACATAATGGAAGAAATAGTGACAGAAAACTTCCCCCACCTGGTGAAAGAATTAGACTTACAAGTCCAGGAAGCACACAGAACCCCAAACAAAAGGAATCCAAAGAGGACCACACCAAGACACATCATAATTAAAATTCCAAGAGCAAAAGACAAAGAAAGAATATTAAAAGCAGCAAGAGAGAAACAGGTAGTTACCTATAAAGGAGCACCCATATGATTATCATCTGATTTCTCAACAGAGACCATGCAGGCCAGATGGGAATGGCAAGAAATATTCTAGGTGATGAATAGCAAGAACCTACAGCCAAAAATAATCTACCCAGCAAAGCTATCATTCAGAATCAAAGGCCAGATAAAGAGCTTCACAAATAAAAAAATAAAAAAAAGCTAAAGGAGTTCATCAACACCAAACTAGAATTATATGAATTGCTGAAGGGGGTTCTTTAGGAAGAGGAAGAAAATAAAGATAAAAATTATGAACAACAAATACATAACTATCAACAAGTAATCTAAAAACCAAGGGAATTAAAAAATCTGATGAACAATATTAACTGGTGAATATAATAGAATCAGAGGTATGGAAGGGGAATGAACTGATGATTCTTGGGGGGGGGGGGGAAGAGGAGTGGGGAGGTATGGAAGAGACTAAACATAAACTGTGCACCTATGGGGAGTGGGGAAAGGGCAGAGTGTGGGGTGGGAACCTAGTGGAGGGGAGCAATGGAGGGGGGGAAAATGAGGAACGTTTGTAATAATTTGAACAATAAAGATTTATTTAAAAAAATAAAATAAAATGGAAAAAACTTAAATATTTATTCATTTAAAAAATAAACCCATGTTAATATAAATGACATGATTCTTATATAAAATAACCATAATTTCCAACCCCCTAAAAAATCAGTGAAAAATGTGGCACTGTTTACATATTTGCAAAAAGTATTTTAGCATCTGGCTTAGTAAAAGATAGCTGGACTCTCAGACCTGTCCCTACACTTCATCTGCTGCAATATGCTGTTCTGGTTGACGTTTATGATGAAAACCTGGTGTCATACACACAGGTAGCTGAATGTCTACTTTTAAGGTAGAACCTGAAAGTGTCTTGGGGGCCCCAAGGGTCCTGAGATTATACTTTGAGAACCACTGGTTTAGACAATGATGGCGCTACCCTGCCCGCCGCTCATGTGGACCATAGGAAGGAGATCAAGCAGAGCTCAGGATGGAAGAAAGGTGGCTGGGGGTGGGGGGGGGGGGTGGGGGGGGGAGAGTCGCTGAGTGGATGCTTCATTATCCACATATCTGTCCCCACTCCTCACTCCACCTCCCCAGCCAAAAGGCTCCCTCCTGGGGCAAGAAGCATTGGGATGGAGTGCTCCTAGGAGTCAGGCCTGAACTACGACTGGCAGGGGCCAAATGCCAAACGGGGATGATTCGGGGGAGATAGTTCAGGGTCCCAGGAAAGTGCTGGGCTGTGCAGCAGCACTCCAGCCAGCCAGCACCCCACATCACTCCCCTGGGAGAGTCCCGTGCTGAGTGCCCTGGCCTGAGTCAAAGTCTGCACAGCAAGCACACAGCAAGCACGAGTTTGGAAAACTCCCAGACAGTGCTAACGGGCAGCCAGGGCCAAGAACTGCCAGATGTAAGATGCTCAGGAAGCAGACCACCTGGGTTTGAACCCTTGCTCCATGGAATTTATTGCAACTCGCTAATTGTAAAACCTCAGGCCAATTACTAATTTGTAAAAGGGGAATACCATTAGGGATATTGTGACTATTGCATGAGTTCATTCATTGAAAGTTCTTAGCACTGTGGCATAGAGTGTGTATTCAGTAGGTCTGAGCTGGTTTTTTGTTGTTTGTTTGCTATTTTTGTTATGATGGCTTGGATGCAGGCCATCAGCCTATCAGCTTCCAGGGACAAGTGTCTCTGAGGAAGTGGCTGCACACACAGAATAAGTCACCCAGGGGATCCAGTCCCAGCATTGCCACAAGATAAATGTCACCCCTTGGTCCTGTGTCACCTGGAAATTCAGGGAATCAGCAACACAAACACACACACACACACACACACACACACACACACACACACACACACACACGGGATCCACTGCTAGAATGCTCAGGCAGAGAAGAAACAGGTAGCTGAGAGGCACAAAAGGGATGTCACTGGGGACAGGTATAGGAAGTGGAGGAGGTGCAACGATGGTGCTCACAATGGGCGTGCGTGTGTGCATGCACACTCTGTAGTCAAACGCAGACACTGCTTTTTCCTTTTAAAATGATTGGAACATCTCAAATCTATTGCAGATGGCAAAGGGGAAAACACAGTGGAAATATTTTAATGGCTTATTCTTGGCCTGGGGACTGTCCGCAGAGAATTGGAACGAGTGGGCTCACTCCTCATTTGTCCTGAGAACATCATCATTACACATGACACACCACGTTCTGCCTCGGAGCTCATCGGATCAGCCACGAATGTTAACAGAAACACGAGAGAGGGGCCGGGGAAGGACCTGGAACGCTCTCTGAACAGGCAGTACAGCCATGACTCACTATTTTTATTAAGAGGTAGGATGAATCATGTAACACTTCTTCTAGAATTACTGGGCACCGACAGCTCCTCCAGCTGTTTACAGGGTGGAACTCGAGAACCTTCAAGCACAGATGTGCTGCTGAGTCTCGTGACCTCCGCCTGATGAGCCCGCAGCACCAATGACCGACTCGTTCCATTTCCTTTGGGTTCACTGGCTATTGCAAATTCCCACAGAGAGAAGCACCAAACAGGCTGAAATAACTAACAGACGTGAATACCGGAGGGCTCGCCCAGGGCCTCCTGGAGGAATTAGAGCTGATCACCCAGGCCAGGGCTGTCCGGGCTGCTGAGGCCACGAAGGGCACCGTGAAAACAGGAAGATAATTGGATCCAGGAGTCCACACGCCTCATCAGGAGCGAGATTGCACTGGCTAATCCTTCAGACTCTGGGTCGAGCGGCAATTAGTCAACATCTTTAAAGGATTAACCCTCACGTCCGGGTCCCAGGTACTGACACTGAGAAAAGCCACAGGCGCGTTGGGCTGATTAAGGGACAGGAGCCAGGCTGCATGCTGGGGTTTCGCCTTGCAGCCCGCCCCATGCTGATGCGTTCGGAAACCAGACTCTGCTAGAGAAAGTGGCTGGAAGCAAAACGATTTGGGTTTTCTTTTTTTCTTTCCTTTGTTGGCTGTATTCTAAGCATTATGTTCCACTGACAGGCGACTTACTAAATTGGTACGAAATGATTTACAGGCTTCCCTCAGTCATCCGGGTGCTTTCCTACCACACATTCGGCATGTAAGGTGACAATCATCACCTTGGAGGTGGCCACAGCACCTTAACAGGAAGTGCCAAAGCTCTGAGATGCCCTGTTCTGTCCTGGCATCCTCAGGACCGCCAACCAAAGGGGGTGGCAGGGTGGAGATCTGTTCTAAACAAGGACCTCAGACTCCCCCAGCGGACCTGACCCTCAGTCCACAGAGAAGCAAGCCTCCAGCAGTCCCCTGAAATGGAAGACCCCCACTCCCCAAATCCTCAGATTCTACCCCACAGACTCCACAGGCTCACTGCAGGCCGGTCCACTTCCCAGCCACCTGCTCGCTGAAGTCTCTCCCCAGTCAGCCCTCTCCCCAGGTGGGTCACCAGGAAGATTGTTTGTTTGCTTTTTCCATGTAAAGTGTTAGGTTCAAGGACACCGTGAAGCTGAATAAAATGGAAATAGTCTTAAACCTGGCTAAAATGTATAGCTCCTAATGCATCACAGAGGAACTCTCAAAGCACACACTTTGTAATGAGGCTAAATTAAAATAACCTCACTGAATTTAGAATGGCAATGGTTAGACAAACAAGGCCCACACTTTAGAGAAGTCTAAAATGCCTTAAAAGCCTCTAAAAAGCGGTTATTTACATTGCTGGAGACAGGTATTTTCAGTTTTGTGCCTAAAATTATATTGGTTTTGTGAACAAATACTTCCTTACTTCTGCTGATCTCCTGGTTCCTTAGACTGAGAGAAGTGAGTGAGTGGCCCAGGGCAGAGGGAGAGCAGGGCAGAAAGGGGGGCTGAGGAAAGCACACCCCATGCAGGTGACACTGGCAGTTCCCCAGGACACACAACAGCAAAATTACAGAAACACGCACCTGTTCCTGAAATGCACATCTTAACAGTCAGACTCAGGGTGAACTTCACTCTCTCAAATGTCAAAGCACTCGTCTCCTCCACTTAGGTTGTACCTGTGAAGGCGGGATTCACAATGTGTGTCAAGACGCTGAACTGGTCCTGGCTGGTGTGGCTCAGTGAGCTGGGTGTCGTGCTGTACACCTAAAGGTTGCCAGTTCGATTCCCTGTCAGGGCACATATCCGGGGTGCAGGCTAGATCCCAGGTAGAAGGTGTGCAGGAGGCAGCAGATGGATGTTTCTTTCTCACATCAATGTTTCTCTCTCCCTTTCTCTCTCTCTCCAATCAATAAAAATATTTTTAAAAGAAACTGACACCACACTGATTGGATTGCTGGTGGCTCTGGTCAAACAGACGTCTCCTAATGCAGTGGTTCTCAACTGCTTCTGTAGAGCCTAAGACCACTGGAAATCACAGATATTTACATTAGGATTCATTAACAGTTGCAAAATTACAGTTATGAAGTAGCAACGAAAATAATGTAATGGTTGGGGGTCATCACAACATGAGGAACTGTATTAAAGGGTCGTGGCCGAGAAAGCCCCCTGTGTGTATAACAGACCATGTGGTCCATCCCAGTGGTCAAAATGGAAGGAAAGAAGGATTTCCTGACAAGACTCCAGGTAGAAAAGACATTTTTGTGTGTCTGTGATGACCCAAGAGCAGCACTGGGGACATGGGGGAGAAGGGAGCTGCACTGTGGTGGCCACAAGGAGCATCGCTTAGGCCTATGGAGCAGAGTTTACCAGCCTCCAGCTGACACCCTTGGGGTTCCCTGCAGAGTCCGCCTGAGTCTCCCGGCAGGTGGCTGAGAAGGCAGGGTTCTTAAGCCAGGGCTTTCTTATTCAGGCAACCTTTGCTCAGCGATGCTCCCAGGAGCACTGCAGCTTCCTCACAACCAAGCTGTACCCTTTCTTCTCTCCCTCCTCCCAGGGCTCAGCCCTACCTGCACACATTCTGGAGGTCCTCCCATCACCTCCAGCTCCCTTACCCTCATTACCCTCAACAGGTCCACAGGTCGTTAGTGCCAATTCAACATCAACAGGGCTCTCCAGCTCGGGGTGCAGTGAAGGAGGAGGCTCCCCTCGGCTGGGTCATGGCGGGAGGCGGCCTCTCCTCCTGCTCCTCCTGCTGGGCTCCGCTCTGGTCCTGCAGCACATCTCCAGGGTTTCAGCTGGGGAAGGGGCAGCCCTTAGCGGAGGGGCCTCCCTCCTGTGTCAGTGTAGGACCAAAGGCTGTGCATTTGGAGTCCATATTTGCACGAGGATGGACTAGTCAGGAACAGGGGCCTCTCACTCATGAGGAAGAGGCTGCTAGGTTCTGTTTTTGAAATGTGAGCCCAGCTACCCAAGAGCCCTTCTTGGTACGTATCTTCTTCCCCGGAGCCAGCACCCTTCAAAGATGGTTCCCCCATAATCACTTGCACGTCTAGTCTCACCCTGATGTCTGCTTTTCAACGAACTTAAACTGACACAGGAGGGGAGGTCCTACTCTGCCACTTAACGTGTCTCAATGCAAAGCACGGCCTGAGCCTGAAAGAGAACTCGACGTCCAGGCTCTGTGCCCGTGTGACCAGCATAAAGTGACCTGGCCTCCGGTACCTCTGTTCTCCCACTCATAAGATGAGAACAGTAACTGTACATGACTCAGAGGATCCTCATTTCAATGCTTATTAAGCCTGTGCTTGCACATGCATGGTAAGTGCCCAGGAATAACAGCTGCCATTCATACTCTAATTATCCCCCTCCTCCCTCTCCAGGGCAGGAACTGCTAGACCCTTTGTGACAGTCCCAGAACCAAAGAGTAAGCCCCCTGCGATGGTAGCTGAACTTACACTTATTTGGGTCGCAACAGTTTTTCTATAGAATTCAAGGGGTTTACTGCTTGGGGTGCTCTATTCAAAAACAAGATGAGGATGTCCCGGGTAGTTTTATTTACTTGCAGCAAGTAAAGGAGACAAGAAATTCATATCCAAAGTTCTATCTCCCCAAAGAAGGGAGGCTTAGCCACTGCTTATATTACACTATTTGGCCTATTACACATTGATTTCTTCTTTGCAGCCAGAAAAATTCTAAAACTGAGGACCTGTGATCTGTATCAAATAATCAGATTGTGGAAAGGCCTCATTAATTCAACAGGTGCAAACAGGCAGATAGGCCAATGGAATGAAATAGAATGTAACAAGTAAATACACATGAAAACTCAGTATATGTAAGTCAAAGCTGGAATAACAAGTCACTGGGGAAAACAAAGCACTGGGGACATTGCAGTTGCCTAGCAACTCAGGACAGAGAGTGGGGAATTGGATCCCTAACTCACACCATGTACCAGAATAAATTTGAAACAGATCAATGATTTTCATGGAGAAAAACAAAACCACAAAGAATTAAAATCAAACATGAAGAATTTTTCATAATCTTAATGCAAAAAAAAAAAAATCCTTTCTAGTATATTATATACAAGCCATAAAGAAAACATGGATTTTTTTTTTAAAGGAAAGTATCAATAAATGTGACTACATAACAAAAACTTCTGAATGACAAAGACACCATAAGAGCAGTCAAGAAACAAATGACAAACTGGATAAAATATTTGTTACTGGTATCATTGCAAAGGGGCCAATCTCCCTAATTAAATAGTTCCTATAATTCATCAAAAACAGACCAACAGGTAGGCCAATGATTTGAATTGACTGGTTCACAGAATAAGAAATACCAATGATACGTATATATATATTTTTACATATCTGCTGTCACATGCAATTAGAGAAGCACAGATTCAAACTGCACTGAAATGGCAATTTTTTTACCTATTACATGAGCAAAACCCAGACAGTCAGATAACATACTGCATTGGCAAGGTGGCAGTCATGCACTAGCTGGGAAGGGGGGGGGGGTATGATATGATTGGTATAATCTATCTGTGCACAACCAGACAATATATACCAACATTACACGTGAACCTGTCTTTTGACTTGGTGATTGCTTTTCTAAAGACTTATCCTTGATGTCCTCATACATGTGAAGAGTATGCATAAGTTAGAATAATATAAGCGATGAATCTTCATTTTATAATTACCTGTAGTGTTCATTAATTATAAGTTCTGTAATCAAAAAAGAAAAATGTGGATCAAGAGAAACCTCAAACTATAGAGACCAGACAGTAAAGCCTAGGGGAATGGCAGGAAGTGTGTTATTCAGACAAAATTCTAAAACATATTATTTATTTTCTTCACATTTCCACTCCAGTAACTTTTCAATGAAATTATTACAATTCATCTATTTTTAAATCCCAAATTTGTTCTCACATAAACTAAGTTTACTGCTCATAGTGATACCAAACATCTCATTAGAATAGAATGATAGCAATGATTTTATGTCAATCTATGTAGGAAAATAAGACACAATGAAGAGCAGAGGAGGACCATTAATGCACAGATAATACACACACCGACCTAAGGAACTGCAACATTATCTAAAACTATAAAACTAACATGCCTCAAGAAAGCTTGGTTACTAATAAACAGCTCTCAATAATCAATACCCATGTTCCTTACATTAAAGAAATTTCTCTACCATTTACAACAGCATGGATAAACATGGAGAGCATTATGCTAAGCAAAATGAGCCAGTCAGAGAAAGACAAATACTACATGATCTCACTCATTTGTGGAATATGATGAACAACATAAATCAATGAACAAAAATAGATCAGAGAAGCATCAAACCGACCATCAAACTTCAGAGGGAAGGCGGGGGGAGAGGGGTGATAAAGAGATAAACCAAAGGATTTGTATGCATGCATATAAGCATAACTAATGGACATAGACACTAGGGGGGGTTGAGGGTATGTGCTGGGGGGTGGGGGTGGCCGGGGAGAGGTCAATGGGGCAGGGGGGGGGGGAGACTTATATAATACTATATAAAATACTTTAAACAATATAAAATTTTAAAAAGAAATTTTTCAACAGAGACACATTAGGACATTTTAATTAAGGCTTATTTTTCCCATTCATCTTCCCACCCTTACCCCAAAATGCACTACTGGGGTGATTCTAATGTTTCATGAGCAGAAATAGCTATTCACTATAGAGCTATAACAGCAAACATTGCAAACATCTAAAAGTTAAACAACAGAAGAGTGGGTAAAATATAATACAAATACAGTACAACCATGCAATGGGATTCTACATAAAAATCAAAATCTCTTAATACGCCAATATGGGGAAATTTCCAAAGTGTGTTTTAAATGAAAAAAAGCGAGGTTTAAACAAGTGAATATATTATTTTTACAGCCATGCTATCCAATTTTTGTAAATGGAGGGAAAGACTATATATTTGCTTGCATTTGCACTGTTTTTTCTTTTTTTTAATCTCTTAAAGAATCCACCAGAAACTCATAGCAGTGTTTATCCTTTGTGTACGTGGCATAGATGTGGGGAAAATATAGCAGGCAAGGAACAATGCCTTTTTATGCATTCTGACTTTTGGGCCATATTAAAATAAACCACACACCAAAAACAAAAAATAAAAAACAAAAAACTTAAATTGTACACTTAAAATAACCACTAGATGGCGCTTGTTCTTCATTGAGCTGAGACCACAAGTAATTTCCTTTTTACAGAATGAAAGGTGGATTTAAAAGTCTTAGAAACTATCTGCCTGAAAGCTTGAACATTAAGAAGATCTAAATTCCTAACATTTTTCAAGAAAAATGGTGACGGAAAAGTCGGGGTTTTAGGAAGCCCCGGAAGCTCTCCAAATTCCTACACAGCATGCTTAGTTGTTTACGTATTTTCTGTCTTTAAATATCAACCTCCACATTTAACAACCATAGTAGGCCACCTCAAATAACATTTGTATAATAACAGCGAATGAATCCTAAACAGTAATGTAATTTAATAGATATCATTTCTCTTTTCTGTTTTCTTGGGTCCATAAGATATGAAGATATGGCAAATATTCATCTCCAGGCCTCAGGTTATAGAGAGAGGCCCTAGGGAATTAAGAGCCATGGCAGGTCCTGGGTGGATGGCATTGATGTCAAGATTAGGAGCTGAGCCTCATAGGCTGGGGACACCTCAGGGTCAACTGTGGGGTTACAGAGAGGGCCCAACTCAACCGCCAGCAGCTCTACCATCATCTGATTTATCTGTCGATGTTCCGTGTGGGATTTAGTGGGGAAAACATATTCCATCACTAAGCACAAGATTGAAAACTTCTCTAGGAGGTGCCACTGGAAAGCACTAAAACAATTCGCATAGCAACTGAAGGATTCACTCAATGTTCCACAGAAGAAACTGAAGAAAGGCTCCGTAGCTGACCAGAGTGGTAAAGAGGTGCACAGAGCTAAGGCCAGTTTGGAAAGAACGCAGCCTGCCATTCATCAGTGCTCAGGCTGCAAGACTAAACTTATGAAGAACCAAGTGGCCTCCAATCAGTAAGGACTGGGAAAGGGAAAGAAATAAGTCCTCTGTTCTCTAGACCCTAGCCCAGGTGGAAATGACAGCTATGTAGGTATCACTTGGGTCCTTCATATAAATGCCAGGACAGCATGCACAACTGAACATTCTATCCCAGGTTCTGAGGGGGGTGTTGTGGGCAGGGCGCTGGGGTCCTCCCAGACCCCCATTTTTCTTCCCAGGCTACAACAATACAGTATGGACACTGAGTTTTGACCACATGGGCATCTTCTGAACTCACAACACACTTGAGGGTGAACAAGGTTTTTCTAAGATGAGAAAGTTGTCTACATAACAACTTTACTGTTAATATTTCATAGTCCCCTAAATTATTCATCAGCTTTCTGTATTGTCTACTAATAAATATTCACTTTTATATGAGGTTTCAGCAACACATCTAATACTGCTATTCTAAGTAGCTCTAAATTTCCCAGGGAAAGATAGATAACTGTCCATCTGTGATTATTTACTTATGTCAAATAGGCTGAACCTATGGAAAATAATCATTTTTTTTCATGTAAATATAACTCTTTGATATCATGTGACAACACAAGGTTGCTCAGAAACTGAGTAAAGAACTTTGTGAGGTTATAGGACAGGGGACATTAGAAAATCATTATGAAGACAAGGAATGATACTGCTGTCTTCATTTTATTTTTTTATTTTTTTTTTTTTTTTTTTCATTTTTTTTTTTTAATAAGTTTTTATTTTTCATATTATTACAAATGTTCCTTCCTCCCCCCCCCCCACCATTGCTCTCCTCCACCAGGTTCCCACCCCACCCTCTGCCCTTTCCCCTCTCCCCATTGTCCTCATCCATAGGTGCACAGTTTATGTTCAGTCTCTTCCCACGCCCCCCCTCTCCCCTTTTCCCCAAGAATCGTCAGTTCACTCCCCTTCCATACCTCTGATTCTATTATATTCAACAGTTAATATTGTTCATCAGATTTTTTTAATTTCCTTGGTTTTTAGATTCACTTGTTGATAATTACGTATTTGTTGTTCATAATTTTTATCTTTGTTTACTTTCTCTTCTGAAAGAACCCCCTTCAGCAATTCATATAATTCTGGTTTGGTGGTGATGAACTCCTTTAGCTTTTTTTTATTAGTGAAGCTCTTTATCTGGCCTTCGATTCTGAGTGATAGCTTTGCTGGGTAGCTTATTTTTGGCTGTAGGTTCTTGCTATTCATCACCTTGAATATTTCTTGCCATTCCCTTCTGGCCTGCATGGTTTCTGTTGAGAAGTCAGCTGACAATCGTATAGGTGCTCCTTTATAAGTCACTACCTTCTTTGCTCTTGCTTCTTTTAATATTCTCTCTTTATCTTTTGCTCTTGGAATTTTAATAATGATGTGTCTCGGTGTGGTCCTCTTTGGATTCCTTTTGTTTGGAGTTCTGTGCGCTTCCTGGACTTGTAAGTCAAATTCTTTCACCAGGTGGGGGAAGTTTTCTGTCACTATTTCTTTCAGTATGTTTTCAATATCTTGCTCTCTCTCATCTTCTGGAACCCCCATAATTCTGATGTTGGTTCGCTTGAAGTTGTCCCAGAGGTTTCTTACATTATCTTCAATTTTCTGGATTCTCTTGCCTTCTAGCTTCTGTGGAGGAGTGTCTTCTGGCTCTTTATGTTCCAAATCTTTGACTTGATTCTTGCGATCTTCCCTTCTGTTTTTAGGACTCTGTAGAATATTTTTTATTTCAGACAATGTATTCTTTATTTCTTGTTGATCCCTTATCATTTCTTGTTGACTCCTTATTAATTCTAGTTGATCTCTTTTCATATCCTCATAGGCCTTATCCATCTTTTCTAGGAAATTCTTGAAAAACCTTATAAGCGTAGATTTGAACTCTATATCCAGACGCTTTTTGTCCTCCATTTCTTTCGTTTGTGATCTATTTTGTTGTCGCATTTCGCAGTTACAGATGGGACGGGGTTTCAGGGTGGAGCCTGCAGCTTTGGCTTCCGTCAGCCCCGCCCTGTGCGGGTCCTTCAGTGCTCGCTGCCGGCGCCTCTGAGAGAAAGGTGCCCTCGATTTTCGCCTGCTGCCAAACAGTCTATGCTCTCCCACAATGAGCCCGGTATTGGGGTTCAGTTCAGTTGGAAGTGGAGTTGGAGGTGGCGTTCAGAGCAGTCTGGAGCCCCAGTCTCCTTCCCGTCAGGGCAATCCCGCGGCACAGCTGACCGTCCCTTCTCTGGGGGCAGTGTGCGCGCCTCCGGGACCTCCTTTCTCCGCTACCCCGGGGTTCCGACTTACAACCCAGCTCCCTATGGCTGAGCCTGAGTCCCCGGGGTCTGGCCTAGAACGGGGGTTCAGAGCAGTCAGGGGCCCAGCACAGCCGGAGTTTTATCTCCTTTCCGCTAGGGAACGCCCGCCAGGCACTCGGCCTCCCTCCTCTCCGGCTCCGTCCTCTTCGCGTGCGCCGCGTGTCTCCGTACCTTGGGCTTTTACAGCTCCTCCGCGCTTCCTTCTGGTTTTCTCCTTGCTTCTTGTTGTAGGATTTCCAGTCAGTCGACTTTCCTGTAGTTCTGGGTAATGTCCATTTTATATTTTAGTTGTATTTTATTAAAATTGTTGTGTGCGGCTGCGGCTAGTTGCCTACCCGAGCAGCCATCTTCATCATTTTATTTTTTTAAATATATTTTATTGATTTTTCTTTTAGAGAGGAAGAGAGAGAGATAGAGAGCCAGAAACGTAGATGAGAGAGAAACATCGACCAGCTGCCTCTTGCACACCCCCTACTGGGGATGTGCCCACAACCAATGCACATGCCCTTGACAGGAATCAAACCTGGGACCTTTCAGTCCGCAGACCGAGGCTCTACCGCTGAGCCAAACCAGTTTCGGCATGCTGTCTTCATTTTAAAGATCAGGAAACTGACTCCCAGATTTGCTGCTTCTTGAGAGAGTCAAGATTGGAGCTCGTGTCCTCTGATATGGCCTGCTTTTCCTTATTCAATAAGTTTATGAAATTAGTAGAGGCCCGGTGCACAAAATTTGTGCATGATGGGGGTTGTCCCTCAGCCCAGTCAGCACCCTCTTCAATCTGGGACCCCTTGAGGGATGTCCGACCACCCGCTTAGGCCTGATCCCACTGAATCCTACACGGGTGGTCGAACATCCCTCTCACAATCCAGGACTGCTGGCTCCCAACTGCCCTCCCCTGCTGGTCTGGTTCCCCCCAACTGCCCTCTCCTATAAGCCTGGGTCTCCCCCAACTATCCTCCCCTGCAGGCCTAGTCCCCCCCCCCCAACTGTTCTCCCTTGCAGGCCTACCCCCCAAATTCCCTCCCCTGCAGGACTGACCACCCCCCCCCAACTGCCCTCCACTGCAGGTCTGCCCCTCCCCCCCCCCCAACTGCCCTCCACTGCAGGCCTGGTCTCCCCGCAACTGCCCTCCTTTGCTGGCCTGGTCAACCCTAACTGCCCTCCCTGCTGGCCTGATCACCCACAACTGCCCTCCCCTGCAGGCCTAGTCCCCGCTCCCCCAACTGCCCTCCCTGCTGGCCTGGTTCCCCACAACTGCCCTACCCTGCAGGCCTGGTCTCTCTCCAACTGCCTTCCTTTGTTGGCCTGGTCTCCCCTAACTGCCCTCCTCTGCTGGCCTAGTCACCCCTAACTTCCCACAACTGCCCTCCCCTGCAGGCCATTTGTGGCAGCCATCTTGTGGCAGCCATCTTTTGTCCACCTGGGGCGTCCATCTTGTGTCTTGGTGTGATGGTCAATTTGCAAATTATTATTTTATTAGATAGGATGATGTTTGAATAACAAACCACTGAAAGGCCAAATACAAATAAAAATATTTCACTTAATTTAGACTTCCTAATAATTTAGAAAATCTATTTTAGATAGATAGAAATTTGAAACATTGAAATTAGCAGATAAGGTAAATTAGAGCTTTAAAGAAAAAGAAGGTTGTAACTGCACACTTCTTTTTTTAAAATATAATTTTATTGATTTTAGAGAGAAAGGGAGAGGGAGAGAGAGATAGAAACATCCATGATGAGAATCATTGATCTGCTGCCTCCTGCATACCCCCCTACTGGTGAATGAGCCCACAACCTGGACATGTGCTCTTGACCAGAATCAAACCTGGGACCCTTCAGTCCACAGGCCAACACTCTATCCACTGAGCAAAACAGGCTAGGGCTCCAATTAGCGACTTTTAAGAAACAAACAACACTTTTGCCAGCCTTTAGGTATTGTCTATTTTTTTTAAAATATATTTTATTGATTTTATACAGAGAGGAAGGGAGAGAGATAGAGAGTAGAAACATCGATGAGAGAGAGTCATCGATCAGCTGCCTCTTGCACACCCCCTACTGGGGATGTGCCCACAACCAAGATACATGCCCTTGACCGGGATCGAACCGGGGACCCTTCAGTCCCCAAGCCGACGTTCTATCCATTGAGCCAAACCAGTCCCGGCGGTATCTTCTACTTTTATAAAAATTGCCAGCATTTGAGAGTCTACAGATTTTCTTCATCAAAGTATCAAACTGTTTCTTCATCAAACTATTTGAAAGTTTTTAATTTATCCCTGACACTGAGAGAGAATGTGAAGCTCTTAGAAAAAAAAAAAAACAGCATGGGCCCTGGCTGACATAGCTCAGCGGATAGAACATCAGGCCTAGCATGTGCACCATTGGATGGTGGGTTCAATTTCCACTCAAGGGTTTTGGGTTCACCTTCAGACCCCAGTCGGGGTACATGCAGGAAGCAACCAGTGGATATGTCTCTCACATCTCTCTTTCTCTCTCTTTCTCTCTCCCTCCCTCCCTTCCACTCACTTTGAAAAGCAATGGAAAAAAATATCCTCAGTTTAAGATTAACAACAACAACAAAAAACGGCACAGGAAACTTCATTCAATAAGCTCCTTCATATAGCCTTCGAACCACCTGCCTGCCTGCCTTCGTCTTGCTCTGTACAAGGACAAAAGCTTGGTGATACTCCAACTCCACACATCTACAAAGTAAGCCTTCTTTGGCTTCAATGGCCTCTTTCTGCCAATTCTCCTAGGCCCCCAATTTATCTTTCTTTTCTTTTCCTGACATACTGAAGACGTCATTGTGTTCTGAGAACGCTCTCTCCATGAGATCTGATTCCCAACTTTACCTTCCATTACTCTGTCTCCAAATTTAGTTCAAAGTCTGAAAATTACTGTTCTCTGCCTCTACTGCCCATCCCTCCTCCTGTTCCCAATAAATCCTGACGCCACCAGGTTAATTAATCTAATAGGGACATTAAGATGAACACATTGTGGCCCTGGCTGGCATGGTTCAGTTGTTTGGGCGTTGTCCTGTGCACCAAAAGGTCTTGGGTTGTTCAATTCATGGTTAAGACACATACACAGGTTGCAGGTTCAATACCTGGGAAGCAACCGATCAGTGCTGCTTCTTCTTTCTCATCCTCTTCCTTCATCTCTCTCTAAAATAAAGGAAGACAAAAGAGCTTAAAAAAAAAAAAGATTAACATATTGTGTAGGTAGGTCATTGTAATTCTCCCTCAAAATAAGAATAATGGCAGAGAGGGACTTCCATATGTAAGGACAAAGAGAAATCATTCAGTAAATCAGAGAATTATTCCTGGAAACATGCCAGTCCATTTCTATTCACAGACAATCATAAAACTTATTTCTATGACTCCTAGATATACCCATAGTGATTGGCATGTGGGTTTTATCATGGCTCACTGTGTCTTTTTTAGGGGCAGTGTGGAAGGGCTACCCAAAATACCTCCATAAACAAGCCTGGTGGGAAAGGAACCCCTAGTAGCAAAAATGAAGGAGGACATTTTTTTGTGTGTGATTTTTCATATTTTTAAAATTTTATTTATTTTTTTAAAATATATTTTATTGATTTTTTTACAGAGAGGGTTAGAGAGAAACATCCATGAGAGAGAATCATCAATCAGCTGCCTCCTGCACACCTCCTACTGGGGATGTGCCCGCAACCAAGGTACATGCCCTTGACCGGAATCAAACCTAGGACCTTTTAGTCGGCAAGCCGATGATCTATTCGCTGAGCCAAACCGGTTTCGGCTTATTATTATTTTTTTTATTGATTGATTGATTGATTTTAGAGAGAAGAAGGAAGAAAAGAAAACATAAACTTGTTATTCCACTTATTTATGCATTCATTGGTTGATTCTTATATGTGGTCCAACAAGGTTGAAGGATTAAACGTTCAACCTTGGCATATTGGGATGATCCTCTAATCAACTGAGCTACCCAGCCCAGGGCATTTTTGTGGTTTCTAGAAAATAAGGTAGAGCCCAAACCGGTTTGGCTCAGTGGATAGAGCATCGGCTTGCGGACTGAAGGGTCCTGGGTTCGATTCCTATCAAGGGCATGTACCTTGGTTGTGGGCACATCCCCAGTAGGGGCTGTGCAAGAGGCAGCTGGTCAACTGGTCAATGATTCTCTCTCATCGATGTTTCTGACTCTCTATCCCTCTCTCTTCCTCTCTGAAAAAAATTAAATAAATAAATTATATATATATAAAGGTAGAGCTGAGTGTAATTACCATTGAAGTCCCATGAACACAATACTAGGTCATGATCAAAAGACCAAGTTATGATCATAACCAAGTATAAACTCCTTAATCTAGCCTTTAGGGTTTGAAATCAAACTATCAATCCAGTCTTTCAAAAAGAATCTCCGGTGGAATTATAAAAGACTCCAAATATTTGCAGCAATCTTGAGAAAGAAAAACAAAGTAGGAAAGATCACAATACCGTACATCAAATTATACAACAAATCCATTATAATGAAAACAACAGGTACTGGCAAAAGAACAGGCATACAGACCAAGGGATTTAGAACACAGACCCCAGAAATTGACCCACACCATTATGGTCAATTAATATTTGACAAAGGAGGCAAGAACATACATGGAATAAAGACAGTCTCTTCAACAAATGGTGCTGAAAAAACTGGACAGATACATGCAAAAAAAAGAAAATGAAACTGGGCCACCAACTTATACCATACACGAGAATAAACTCAGAGTGGATAAAAGTCTTAAATGTAAGGCATGAAACCTAAAAATCTTATAGGAGAACATAGGCAGTAAAATCTCAGACATCTCACGTAGCAATATGTTTATGGATACATCTCCCAGGGCAAAGGAAACTAAGGAGAAAATAAACATATGGAACCAAATCAAAATAAAAAGCTTCTGCACAGCAAAAGAAACCACTATCAAATTGAAAAGGGAATCTACTGAATGGGAGAACATACTTTCCAATGATACATCTGATAAGGGGTTAATATCTAACATATATAATGTACTCATACAACTCAACAAAAGGAAGACAAACAACCCAATTTAAAAATGGGCAGAAGACCTGATGACATACAAATGGCCAAGAGACACATGAAAAAATGCTCAGTCACTAAACATCAGAGAATGCAATTTGAAACCACAATGAGATATCATCTCACACCTTCGGAATGGCTATCATCAAAAAATCAACAAACAACAAGTGCTGGCATGTATGTGAAGAAAGGGGAACCTTAGTACACTGCTGGTGGGAATTCAGATTGGTGCAGCCACTTGGAAAACAGTATGGAATTTCCTCAAAAAATTAAAAATGGAACTTCCATTTGACCCAGTGATCCCACTTCTGGGAATATATCAAAACAAAAAAACTAACAAACAACACCCCAAAATTAATCAGAAAGGATATATGCAGCCCTATGTTCATAGCAGCATTATTTATAACTACAAATCTGGTGCATGAAATTCATGCATTGGAGATGTGGAGGGTGTCTCTCAGCCTGGCTTGCACCCTCTCCAATCCAGAACCCCACAGGGATTGGGCCTAAACCTGCAGTCAGACATTCTTCTCAAAATCTGGGACCACTGGCTCCTAACCCCTCTGTCTGCCTGCCAGATTGCCCCTAACTACCTCTGCCTACCTGCATGATCACCCCTAACTGTTTCTGCCTGCCTGTCTGATGCCCCTATCTGCTCCCCTGCCAACCTGATTGCCCCTAACCACCTTTGCCTCGGCCACCATGGCTTTGTCCAGAAGGATGATCAGAAGACGTCTGGTCTATCTGGTCTAATTAACATATTTCCCTTTTATTAGTATAGATGGCTAACATTTGGAAACAATCCAAGTGCCCACCAGTAGATGAATGGATAAAAAAGCTGTTGGACATTTATAATATGGAATACTATGCAGCTGTAAAACTAAGTAAAAAGAGGGATCTCTTACCCTTGGATAGCATGGATGGACCTGGAAAATATTATGCTAAGTGAAATAAGTCAATATAAGAAGAACAAATATCACATGAACTCACTTATTTATGGAATCTAATGAACAAAATGAGTTGATCAACAAAATAAGACCCAGAGCATGGAGGCATGGAACCGACTGACATACCTCAATGGGGGATTGGGAAGACGAGAAGAGATAAATCAAAGAATGTATCCTATACTAGAGGCCAGAGCATGAAATTTGTGCATGGGCAGGGCAAGGGGGTGGGGGGAGGCTTTGTCTCTCAGCCCGGCCTGCGCCCTTTCCAATTTGGGACCCTCGGGGGATGTCTGACTGTCGGCTGTTGGACATCCCCCTTGCAATCTGAGACCGCTGGCTCCTAACCTCTCACCTGCCTGCCTGCCTAATCTCCCCTAATCCCTCTGCCTGCCTGCCTGATGCCCCAATTGCTCCCCTGCCAGCCTGATTGCCCTTCACTGCTCTGCCCTGCTGGCCTGATCACCCTTGCCTCTGCCTCAGCCCCCACCACTGTGGCTTTGTTGGAAAAAACGTCTAGTCTATCCAGTCTAATTAGCATATTACCCTTTTATTAGTATAGATAATGAAAGACTAATATGCTAAGTGTTCAATTGTCCATTCAACCAATCAAAACGTAATATGCTAATGAATACTAAGGCCGCTCAACCACTCACTATGACGTGCAGTGACCACCAGGGGACAGATGCTCCAACTGGTAGGTTAGCTTGCTGCTGGGGTCCAAGGATTGGGACTGAGGGAGATGGGCGGGACACGCTCTGGAGTCCTCTCATGGTCTCTCCCTGGCTGGCCAACCTCCCTCATCCCTCCCTGGCCCTGATTGTGCACCGGTGGGGTGCCTTGGCCTGGCCTGCACTCTCTCATAATCTGCGAACCCATGGGGGATGATGGAGAGCTGGTTTTGGCCTGATCCTGCAGGCCAGGCCGAGGGACCCCAATGGTGCATGAATTCGTGCACTGGGCCTCTAGTATACTTAATATGTATAGTCCATGGACATGACAATAGGGTAGTGAAGATCTGGGGTGGGGGAGCAGGGTCTAAGAAGAGGGGGTAAGGGTAGAGAGGAGGGGGGAAATGAGAGATATCTATAATACTAACAACGATAAAAATATATTTTAAAATGAAAAAATAAAATACTGAAATAAAACACCAAAAATCAAAACACACAAAACCAAAAAGAATCTCAATTGTTCATTAACAAGAGTCAAGGGTGATCTCCCTCAGTACCCTCTTATATACCAGGAATGATCTCCCTCAAACTTTCCCCACCCACATCCATCCCCACTGCAGGGCCCAATTCAACATGAAGCTTTATCTGACCAACAGGCCCCATTTTCCCACTCTCCTCTTAACACTCCTAGCAGATAGTCTGAATACTCACTCATTTAGCTCTTAATACACACAAAAATAACACCTTTATACAATTTTCTATGACTGTATCTTCATCTCCCAGGCAAAACCACTAGTCATAAGGACAGGATCTGTCTGAGTTAATGAAGTATAAATCCAATAGCACCTGGTACATGATGTTGGATGTTCAATTAACATTTCCTAATTGATGACTGAGCTGTTATCAACCACAACTTGAAATCTTGAGCTGGTGGGACAAAAATACGTTAATTCCTGTGATGGTTAGCAGAACCTAATATTTATCTAAAGAGTGAGTATCCTCTGAGTAATAAACCCCACTAATAAGATATGTGTGTAGATCCAATTGATGAACACCCTGGGAGAAATTGTGGACTCTGAGACCATCCGTGTTTCTAAAAGCTGCTAATTAATTATTGTACTATTGTTTTTAGGTATTTAACTTAAGAGCCCTAAAAGAGCAAACAATCCAAACAGCCTCTCTAGAAGGAATAATCCCATGACTCGTCCTTCATATTTTACTTGCATTGTCAAGTGGCTCTTGAAACAATCTTGAGAGGTAAAATGGGAAATTATGAAAGACCAAAGGCCCAGAGGGCTAGGCTGACTCTTTCTGCTCACTCTTAGGTAGGAAGCATCAGCAGATTACATACTTCTTGGATATCTGGCCTCCTTTATCAGGGGTCTCTTTATTTGTTTGTTTATTTATAACTTTGTAATTCCTGAGAACTTGGTCTCCAGAGCTCCTAGTTACACAAAAAATGTTGAAAGCTGGCATTCCAGGACACCCACGCAACTTTTCAGATCAGTTCAATCAGATCTGTTCAATCAAGCCCGGAAGTCTCCGAGGGCGCCTACGCTGTGTATGACCAAGCCCGAAGTGCCCACCAGCCTGCCCTCCGCTCTGGTCACTCAGCCAACAACCGCGAGGGTGTTTTCTGGGTCACTGATGAACTGCCTTAACTCTGGCCACTGCATGCCAGGCTGTGGGGCGAAACTTCACCGTAGCTTCTCCTTTCTCTCCTCTCAGCGGAAGACACTGAACGGAAAGCTGCGGGATGTGAGCTGCATATTCTTGCGGGGTGCTGAGTTCACCCCACCTGCCCATCTCCTATACCCGGTTCCCCGGCCTCGAACGACGCCACTGTCTGTACCACAAATAAATGATTTTTCTTCTTTCCATGAACCATAGTGATTCTGGTTCACGTATTTGAGAGGAGTGGAAAAAGCACTACTTTCGGGATTGGGGGCCGAGGCCCCACTTTTTCGCCTGACGGGGCGGGGCTTGACGGTGGGAGGGTCAGGTTAGGTTTTCATCTCCCACAGTGACTTCCCTGGGATGACCCCTGGGGGAGCCAGTTGCAACTTGAAGGGCTATGAAAAAAAGATCCACTCCCTACGCCCGAGCCAACATAGAGAACGCCCCCGCGCCTCAGCCCCTCAGCCACCCGCAAGCTTCCGGTTTGTCTAAGGCCGCGGGAAGTGGGAGGAGCTGCGGCCCGCTGGGGGAAGGACTTGGTCCCCTTGGCAACGAATCGGTGATTGGCCAACCTCACTGCAGCCGAGGCCAATAGCCAGGCGCCTGGCAAATGTTCATTACGGTGAGGCGGGACTTGGTCTCCTGGCAACGACCCCGGCGGTTGGCCAGTCCCACTGCAGCAGAGGCCAATGGCCAGGAGCCTGGCTAACGCTCGTCATTGCTACTGCGGCTGCGCCGGAGATTCGAATTCGCGGCGGCTCTTCAGTCGGGGCGCTGGTGGGGCCGGTGCCGGCGTGTCCTCTCGCCATGGACGGCCCGGAAAACGTCTTGCAGTGAGTGTGGGTCTGGTGGGTGGGTGGGCGTGCGTGCGCTGGGGCACCTGGGTTCCAGCCTGGGGTCCGCATGTCCCGGTCTGCCGGGTTCTGCCTCCTGCTCCCCTCGCCCCTTTCCGCGGCCTTTGACCCCACCCCCTCGTTGTTCTCCCCCTCAGGCTGTGGCCATTGGCGTGGTGGGCCGTCTCCGCCCTGTGCCCGCGCCTCCGCCCAAACCCGGCCTGTGGAGCGGGGAGATTGGGGCAGTTGTGAGGCCCTCAGAGCCCCGCTTGTCCTCCGTGAGGAGCCCGCTCTGGGCCTGCGCCTCAGGGGGACAAACTCAGCGCAGTCTTGACCTAAAGCTCATGTAGGTTTCCTGAGGAGCTTTCAAGGCCACTTACTCTTGTTGTTAATCCTCATCTGAGGTAATACTTTTTAGAGAGAGTACGAGAAAGGGATGGGGAGAGGGAGGAAGGGGGGGGGGGAGAGGGAGAGGAGAGGGAGACACACACACACACACAGGAGACAGACAGACAGACAGACAGGCATCAATTGGCCTCCCCCAGGCGCCCTTGCCGGCCGGGGTCGAACCTGCAACCTAGCCACCTGCCCTGGACCAGGAACTGCGATCCTTCCCTGCGCAGCCGGCCTGACCTCCAACCATTGGGCAACACCGCCCAGGGCTCAAGGCCACTTCTTAAAATCAAACAACAACAAAAAATCTCTACAGAGCATAGGGAGAATTTAAAATTGCTCTTACCAGTCACCTCAAGATTTATTGTTATTGATGTCAGCCCCTAATCATTTTTTAAATTCCCAAGCCTTTGATCTATGACTTAGGCGACTTATACCACGGTTTCAAAATCACTTAAAAGTTAAACCTATGTGACAGCACCAGATGAATCTTACTCTCTGGGATCAGGAGATTCAGTCAAAATAAACATGTTTTCTCTAAGACTTTCTTTAGCCTTCCATGTAGCCGCCAAGGATGTCACTTCCAGAAGCTTGCTTCCCTCCCAACCCTTAAAAGGAGAAATCGGGCATTTCTGACCTTATTTTTACTTTCTGAAGACTTTGCATTGGCCTCCGCTCTAGTGAACTGGGCGTTTCGATATAGAGTGGACTTGTCATGTTTCTAGGGAAATGGGGTTGATATCGCACATGAAATGTTTGCATTGGACCTGACCTTGTAGGGGTTTATCTGCTATCAGGCATGAAAGGGAGATTCATAATTTAAATGTTTTTCATTTTTTTTAAAAAAAACAACTAATATATTAATATAGTTGCAAAAAAAGTTTAGAAAAGTATTCACTGAGATCTATACCTGTTTACTCTCCCACCATCTCATATATAACCATTTTCTAGTTTACTTTTCAAGTGTTTCTTGTGCAAATATAAATATTTATATTTTAATAATACATTAATGTTAATGTATCTGTGGTTGTATGTGTACATTTTCTACCTTTATCTCACATAGGATGTAGCAGGGTATATACTACTTTTTTTACTTAACACTATCCTTGGAGATTTCTCTAGCAATATGTAGAGCTCTTTATCATTTTTTTTTACAACTGCATAATATTTCATGTACCATAATTGATCTGAAAAGTCCTCCATTGGTGCATACTTGGTTGTTGACAGCCTCTTGCTATTACAGATTTTGCTGCAGTGAAAATCCAGTATTTGTGGCATTGTGCACCTACACAGATGTATTGTCTTCTAGATTTACAGAGGGGGTTTGCTAAATCAAAAAATAAATCCACCAGTAAGGGGGGAAGCAGCAAACTTGTGGGCACTCTCATGGTGCTGGTGGTGACAGGGGATCAGTCGGGGAGAAGAAGTCTTGGGGATAGGGCTGGGAGCTCTCTCCAGCTGTGTGTTTTAGGACTAAGCTCGAAGGCCTTGGTCTTACTTTCTTCTGGAAAAGTGCTGCTTCTAACCATCCTGAGTGATGGCTTTCTTAATTTTTATACTAGTAGCCCAGTGCACGGATTCGTGCACATTGAAGGATATTAATTAGAAGGTGGCCATTGGGGTGGGACTGGGCAAGATGGGCCGGACACGCCCTGGAGTCAACCTCCAGTGGTCCCTCCCTGGTGTCTGAAGAGTAAGCGGGGTCCCTCAGGGAAAACTGGCTCTCTGACATCTCCTGAGGGGCTCTGGAGTACGGGAGGCACTCTGCAAGGAAGTACAGGGTGTGGAATGCAAACAGCTAGTGTGCAGTAAATCAGATTTGGGACTTCAGTGCCCCAGCAACAGCATAACCCACAGTTAAAGGGAATTGTGCGGCCCCACAAGGAATTGTGCTCCCTCCCCTCTAATGTCAGGGTGCTCCCTCCTCCCTGGTGGTCAGTGCGCATCATAGCGACAAGTCAGATGGTAGGAGGGACATTTAGCATATTAGCCTTTTATCTGTATAGTTAGCATTTGAATTGGTATTTAAGATTTTTGTCTTAAGGTATCTGTAATAATAAAAGTGTAATAAGCTAATTAGACCAAATGTCCTTCCAGACGACCTTCCTGATGAAGCTGCAACAGCAGGGGCCACAGCCAGTGGGGGCTGAGGCAGAATCAGCCTCCGTGGTGGCGGGGGCTGAGCCCCTTTTACAAATTTCATGCATCGGGCCTCTAGCATTAAATATAAAATACATTTTTTGCTTTTAGGTATTATCCCCAATAGCCCATGTGCATATTTTTCTCTTTTCTAGAATGTTTGAAGCCCACATGCAGAGCTACAGGGGCAACGATCCACTTAGTGTATGGCAAAGGTAAGCATTTAGTTTATTTATTTTCTTTAAACAAATTTTTATGATGCCTTGAAAACTAATATTATCCATATTTTTCTAGTTATATGCAATGGATAGAAGAGAATTTTCCTGACAATAAAGAATACTTTACAGTTCTATTAGAACGTTTAATGAAGGAATTTTTAGAAAACAAGAGATACCATAATGATCCAAGATTCATCAATTATTGTTTAAAATTTGTAAGTATAGATCCACGTATACTCAAATTCATAATTGTATTATACTGCTTTTCCCCCCCAGGTTTTAAGATGATTTTAGACTCTCTTAATTCCTCGTGTTTTCAGTGATAAACTTTTATGGTCAGAGATGTGTAATTTAGAACCTTTTGGCTTCTGTATGGTAGAGTCTGATTTAATTTTAAAACCCTCCTTCTTTGTGTATCAGAGTATAAATGTTACAACATAAGGTAGAAACTATCAATTAAAAACTTTGTCACAAGTGTGTTTGGGGATGGGTCCTGAGAATAAATTAAATTCATTCCAAATAATTAAGAAAGTATGAGCTCTCAGAAACTAAATTTAGTATTCAAAGGATAAGGCTGCTGTAGCTTATAGACTTTAATAGGTTTGGTCTCATTAATCTTGAAATTATGGCTTGGGAACATGAATTCTAGCAATAAAATCATAAGTGTAATGGCTAAAATGAACATGGATTGGGTCACTACAAAATACTAGGATAGAGTCACTATAGAACTTGAGCAAGCTCCAATTAAAAGTATTACTTTATATAGTGGGTTATTATAGAGTTTACTATGTTGGGCAATAGTCTGGGTAGTTATGGGGATACTGAATGTATAGGAAGGAAATGAGCTTCATTTTTTTTTTAATATATTTTTTATTGATTTTTTTTTTTTTTTTTTTAAGAGAGGAAGAGTGAGGGTTAGAGAGTTAGAAACATCCATGAGAGAGAATCATCAATCAGCTGCCTCTTGCACACCCCCTAGTGCGGATGTGCCCGCAACCAAGGTACATGCCCTTGACCGGAATCGAACCCAGGACCCTTCAGTCCTCAGGCCGATGCTCTATCCACTGAGCCAAACCGGTTTCGGCTGAGCTTCACTTTTAGGTTTGTCATCAGAATAAGGGCTTTCCCCTATGCAGCACAGCCTGAAACCTCTGGTTGGTTTGGGCTAGACCTAGACCACAGGTTCCTTTGTTCTCATGTCTGTTTGCTTTGGGTTTCTATAGGCTGAGTGCAACACTGACCCTCATCAGTGTTTTGAGTTTCTGTACAACCATGGGGTTGGAAAGCTGTCCTCTCCTCTGTACGTAGCCTGGGCTGAGCATCTGGAGGGCCAAGGACAGCTGCAACACGCCAGTGCCGTCTTCCGGAGAGGAATTCACAACCAGGCGGAACCTAAAGAGCTGCTGCAGGAACAATATAGGTAGTTAGAAAGTGAAGCTCTGTGTGGTGTTTCCTGCTTTGAAATGTAATATTTGCTCTGGAGATAATGTTATTGTCATCTCCTTGTTGTGGAAAATGTGGCTAATAGAGTGGAAAGGAAAGAAACTGTCCAGAAATAATACTTCCAATATCTTTTCTTCTGCCTCTATGTGTGTTTTATGTTTCTGCATTTTAACAGTAAATTGTACTGTATGTCAGGTTGTATATATTGAGCTTTATACTGCTGTTAAGAAATTATAAACTTTTATATACTTATAAAGTGGTTGATAAATCTGTCCCAGAGTTCTGTCACAATTTAACAGTTAAACATTTTTATAAAGAACAGCATAATAGTCCAGGCCAATATTTTCAGTGATTAGAGCATTGGCCCAAGCACTGAACGGTTGTGAGTTTTATTCCTGTTTAAGGGCACATACCTGGGTTGTAGGTTCAATCCCTGGTCACATCATAGTACGTGCAGGCGGCAACCAGTCTATATCTCTCTTACATCAATGTTTTCCTCTGTCTTTTTCTCCCAGTCTCCCTCCCTTCTACTCTCTAAAAATCAATGGAAAGAATATCCTTGGGTGAGGATTAACAACAACAAAAACTATAGTCTCTCTTCTTTTTTTCCCCTCACTGGAAGATATGTTTTTACTGATTTTAGAGAGAGATAAGGGTGGAGAGAGAGAGGAAGAAACATCAATCCGTTACCTCATGTAGGTCCCCCAACTGGGGATCAAACCCACAACCTAGGTAGGTGCCACAACTGGGAATTGAACCTGCAACCCTTTGTTGTATGGGACTGTGTTCTAACAAATTAAGCCACCTGGCCAGGGCAAAACAACATACATTAATGGATAATTATGGTTTGCACAATTGTTTACTTTTTCTGTGATTATGTAGTATCCTTCATTTAGGGAATTTGAAAAGTACAGAAAACTAATAAAGCAGAAGAAACTTTTTGGCATTTTAGTTGGCCATTGGCATTTCTCTACTTTTTACAGGATAGCAGGCATGCTTTATGTACATATGCAGCTTTATGTCAAGATTATTTTCCCCACATCATTAAAGTATCTCCTAATATATTTCCTAATTTTAGCTAGTTTCTTCTGATAAATTCTCAGAATTGGCACTACTGAGTGGAAGAGTTTTAAGGCTTGTGATATATATCACCAGATTTCCTACTGGAAAGATTAAGCCAGAGTCCCGTTGGTCCCTCTTTAGCAGCATATGAGAGAGTTTATCTCACTGCACCCCTTCCAGTATTTAATATGCCCTTTTTTTTATTATTATTCTACTTCATTATAGCCCTCATGCTTTTTTTTTTTTTGAGAGAGAGAGAGAGAGAGAGAGAGAGAGAGAGAGAGAGAGAGAGAGAGAGAGAGAAACATCAATTTATTGTTCCCATTTATGCATTCATTGGTTGATTCTTATATGTGCCTGACTGGAGATTGGACCTACAATCTTGGCGTATCGGGATGATGCTCTACCGGTAACCAACTAAGATACCTAGCCTGGGCCCCTTGTGCTTTTTTTAATAGTAATTTTGATAGTTGAACTTGTTTTTTCTATGGAGAATTTAAAGCAAATCTAAGACAGCGAAATATTTTACCCCAATTACTTCCATAAACATCTGTAAAAGTTGATTTCTTGTGGAACCTTACACCATTTTCACTAAAAAAAAAAATTATCAATAATTCTTTATTATCTAATTTTCAGTTATTCATTGCTATGTAATTTTTTTAAAAAAACCATTGGTTTGTATGAATTAAGAGTAAAATCAAATTTGGCATCTGGTTGCCTTTGGCTATATGTCTCTTAGTCTCTTCATACTAGGCACTCTTGCTCACATCATTCAAAAACGTCAGCTCTAGATGTTGCATGTGACTTGACAGGTTGGATTGATGTTCAAAAGTGCCATAAAATGACATTTAAGTTCTCACAGTATGAACAATTCTGTATGTGCCTTTATAAGTAGTAGCTTCTCCCAAACATACTCATTATGTTCCAGGTAGATAGAATGCTTAAAAAGAGGGTTTAAGTACCCCATGTTAGAACATTGGCATACTTGGTACACAGAGAAGAAGGGTGCATTTGCTATATGGGCTTAAGATATAAACTGTGCAAACAGATGAATTTTCTAATCTGAAACTGTTGGATGCGAAGATAATCCCAGAATTTCTTTTAAGTTTTGGAACAATTCTAAAATTGCTGTCTTAGATTTGCTTTAAATTCTCCATAGAAAAAACAAGTTCAACTGTCAAAATTACTATTAAAAAAAGCACAAGAGGCCCAGGCTACTTGGCATATTTAGTTTTTACAAATATGTATTAAATTGAAGTGTATTGTCTATATTGATTATTTGTGCCTTTCTACTGTCATTTAGGTTATTTCAGACACGTGTTACCAAAACCCATTTGCCAGCTCAAGGTAAAATAATGTTCTGTAAAATATTTAAATTGTTGCTAATTTAGTCTCGGATTTGCACTGCTTTTTCTCACCCCCACGATCCTCCTTAAACAATTTTTTTTTTTTTTTTTAGTTTAATTGATTGTATTGTCTTAGGTAATGGGGAAGGTACTCTTAATCATATTAAGGCCTGCTTAAATAGCACTGGAGATCAGGGGCTCTGCCTTAGCATTTTAAAAGAGCAAATCCACAAGAAAGACTTGATTTCATTGTATTCTTAGGATTTCAAAAAATAAATAAAAATTGCCCCAAATTGAGAGTGGTACTTATTCTAGAGTCTACCTATTTTGATTTGAATCAAATGTGTTTAATGCAACTTTAAAGAAATATAGTCATTTTCTTCCTCAGAAATAAAGATTATATTTAAGCAGTAAGAGTCGACTAACTTGCCCTTTAAAAAATAAATAAATAAATAAATAAATAAATAAAGTTTACATTATTTTTGGGTATTTCCTTGGGCATTTTGAATTGATCAGAAAACCGTTTCTACAATATTTCTCTTATCCAAAAAGTGTTTTAGTTCTACTTTGTGAGACAGTGTTGAAAGAGCTGGTTTATTTTGTAATACTTCTATTGAAAGATCGGGAGAATGTTTGTAATAATTTTTAATATGGATTTTATTCCTATTTATTTCATTATTCCTCCTGTCCTGTAGCTAGAACCTCAGAACCTCTTCATAATGCTCAGATTATAAACCAAATGATGACATCAAAATCAAATACAGCCTGTGTTTCTAAGAATCAGGTAATAACATTTCTGTAAACTGGGGCTGGTATTGAACAGTAATCTTCTGCCTTACACATCCTATGACCCTAACCTCCATGTCATTTACTTGCACCTGTGGTGACTTTCTAGCCTGTTGTCATCTATCACTGCTCACTTCCAATATTAAATTTTAAAAACATTTAAATGAGAGAGAGAGAGAGAGAGAGAGAGAGAGAGAGAAACATTGATTTGTTGTTTCACTTATTTATGCATTTATTGGTTGATTCTTGTATGTACCCTAACCAAAGATTGAACCGGAACCCTGGTGTATCAGGATAATGCTCTAACAAACTGAGCTACCTGGCCAGGACTCCAATATTAAATTTAAATAACTTACTGACTGACCACACCATCTTACATTTATCTGACCTAGGCACTCCTCTATACAACCTCCTGTGTCCATACACTGAGAAGCTCCCCAGCAGCTTCTTTATTTTGATCTGCTGGCCTTCTCACCTGGAGGCTCCTGAGCCCAGCTTTAAAAACAGCCCTGGCCGGTGTGGCTCCATCTGGTTGGAGTATTGTCCTGAGCAATGGAAGGTCTCAGGTTCTATTCCTATTCAGGGCACATATCTAGGTTGCAGGTTCAACCCCTGGTCAGGGTGTATATTGTAGCAACTGATCAATGGATTTCTCTCAGATCTATGTTTCTCTCTCTTTCTCACTCTTAATTTCTCTCTTCCTTCCTCCCTCACTAAAGTCAATTTAAATAAAACCACCTCAGCTTCAGGCCCTGGCTGGTTAGTTCAGTTGGTTACAGTGTCCTCTCAATATGTCAAGGTTATGGTTCGATCTCTGGTCAGACCACATAGAAGAATCAACCAATGGATGCATAAATAAGTGGAACAACAAATTGATGTTTCTCTCCTTCCCCACCCCCTCTCTAAAATCAGTGAATAAAATTTTTTTTAAAAAAACCTCAGCTTTAAATATTGGTATCTGTAACATCAAACCCAGGCTCTACTACTTCAGGCAATTGTATTTCCTATTTCTCAAGCACTCTTATGTATATCTTGTTTCCCTTTTCACTCTAATGCCTAATTATAATGAACTAGAGGCCTAGTACACGATATTCGTGCACGGGGCGGGGCAAGGGGGTGCCGGTGTCCTTCAGCCCAGCCTGCACCCTCTCCAATCAGGGACTCCTTGAGGGATGTCTTACTGCCCATTTAAACGGGCAATTGGAGATCCCTCTCACAATCCAGGACTGCTGGCTCCAAACTGTTCACCTGTATGCCTTCTGATTGCCCCTAACCACTTCTGCCTGCCAGCCTGATCACCCCCTAACCACTCCCATGCCAGCCTGATTGATGTCTAACTGCTCCTCTACCAGCCTGTTTGTCCCAACTTCCCTCCTCTGCCGGTCTGGTCATCCTTAACTGCCCTCCCATTCAGGGTTGATCGCCTCCAACTGCCCTCTTTTACAGAACTGGTCCCTCTCAACTGCCCTCCCTTGCAGGTCTGGTCCCTCCCAACTGCCCTCCCCTGCTGGCCATCTTGTGGTGGCCAACTTGTGTCCACATGGGGGCAGGATCTTTGACCACATGGGGGCAGCCATATTGTGTGTTGGAGTGATGGTCAATCTTCACATTACTCTTTTATTAGATAGGTTAGAGGCCTGGTGCACAGGTTGGGGTTCCCTTGGGGCATGGGGTGGTCTGTGGTGGTTTTCAGGCCAGCCACGCTCCCTGGTGACTCAAGTGGAGGCCCTGGTATCTGGAATTTATTTACCTTCTACAATTGAAACTTTGTAGCCTGGAGCAGAGCCAAGCCTCCTGCTCTCTCCCAGGCTAGCATCCATTTCTGTTGGAATTTATGTATCTTCTGTAATTGTAACTTTGTTGCCTGGAGTGGAGGCCTGGGCTGGCCAGGGTGTGCAGAAAGCTTTGCTTCCTCCATTGCCACAGGCAACCCTAGCCTCCTGCTCTTTCCAGCTCCATGGCTGCCGCCATTTCTGTTTGGATTTGTTTACCTTCTATCATTGAAACTTTGTAGCCTTTTTTTTTACAGTCCTTTGTCTTTTTTTTTTTTTTTTTTTTTTGATTTTGTACAGAGAGGAAGGGAGAGAGAGTTAGAGAGTTAGAAACATCGATGAGAGAGAGTCATCGATCAGCTGCCTCTTGCACACCCCCTACTGGGGATATGCCCGCAACCAAGGTACATGCCCTTGACTGGAATCGAACCCGGGACCTTTCAGTCCCCAAGCCGACGCTCTATCCATTGAGCCAAACTGGTTTCAGCAAAACTTTGTAGCCTTGAGTGGAGGCTTAGGACGGCAAGGGCAGGTGGAAAGTTTGGCTTCCTCCATTGCCTGGGAAACCCAAGCCTCCCTCCTGCTCTCTGTGGCTGTAACCATCTTGGTTGGGTTTATTTGCATACTCGCTCTGATTGGCTGGTTGGCGTGGCAGGTGGGTGTAGCAGAGTGATGGTTAATTTTCATATTGCTCTTTTATTAGGTAGGATTTAAACCCCTTTTTATGCTCTTCAAATTTGGTACTTGGGACGTGACTCTACCTCTTCCTCAGAAACTGGCAAAAATACCATTTCATTGATAACAGCAGAAGCCATTAAATGACATCTGTAATTTGCCATCAACCCATAAATGTAACTGCACCCTTCCCTGCCATCTCCATAGGAAAAGGAAGCTTTTTACCTGAACTTGTCTTTACTCCTCAAGATTTTTACCCTATCAAGATCTCTTTTGCCCTAATGGCTCAGTGAAGTGTAAAAATGCTCATCTTGCTCTTATAGGTTTGGCTCAGTGGATAGAGCATCAGCCTTCGGACTGAAGGGTCCTAGGGTCGATTCTGGTCAAGGGCATGTATCTTGGTTGCGGGCACTTCCTCAGTAGGGGGTGTGCAGGAAACAGCTGATCCATGTTTCTCATCTATTTTTCTTTCTATCCCTCTCCCTTCCTCTGTAAAAATTAATAAAATATATATATTTTAAAATGCTCATCTTCCCTTCGCTCAGCCTTTTTTCCAGCATCTTTCCTTGCACAACTGCTTTTTCAGAGTTTTCTGGGACCTCCTTTAAGCTAAATCCAATGGAAATGGCTCTGATCTTACCTTAGATGGCATGTTTTCTTAATATAACATTTCTAGAAGTAGATTATTAATTTCTAATTTTGATAGATACTCACACTTCCAATTTACATTTTACACATTCATGCCAGCCTCCTTGCTGCTTCCTATTGCCCTGCCTGAGTTTTTAGACAGCAGTGATGGGTCTTCTTCATTGCTACATTCCCAGGACCTAGCTCAGGACAGGCCATGTATGAAGTATTTAGTAAATAGTTGTTAAGTGAACAGATGCTAGCATTGGGAACTTGTAAGGATAGAATAGTATCAGAAGAAAATCTTAATGATTAAAAATGTGGCATTTTGGCCAAAACCGGTTTGGCTCAGTGGATAGAGCATCGGTCTGTGGACTGAAAGGTTTTGTGTTCAATTCAGGTCAAGGGCATGTACCTTGGTTGCGGGCACATCCCCAGTAGGGGGTGTGCAAGAGGCAGCTGATCGATGATTCTCTCTCATCGATGTTTCTAACTCTATCCCTCTCTCTTCCTCTCTGTAAAAAAATCAATAAAATATATTTTTTTTAAAATGTGGCATTTTGCAATGACAGGCACTGTGGCCCAGCTCCTAGACTGGATTGAAGAGAATAAGTGCCTGCCCTACTCTACTACCAAGTAGAGAAATTGTAAAACACTCTCTATTGGACTTTTTAGTAAAGTTACAACCAGTAATGCAAACTCTAGTTTCAGATATCTTTATATTGAATATATATAAATGAGAAATAAGCTAATTAACTGGACGCTATAACTCAGGGGTCTTCAAACTACGGCCCGCGGGCCACATGCAGCCCCCAGGGGAGTCTGATCCTGCCCGCCAGGTTTTTTGGGCAGTGAGCGCAGCCAAGGTGTTACAGTAGGGATTAGTAGTTCATATAGTCCTGCCCTCCAGCTCTGAGGGACCGTGATCTGGCCCCCACTATAACTGGTCAACTGGACAGGTAGAGGTTGGGGGCGGGATGGCAGGGGACTCTGTGCGCCTGTTTTGGGGGATGGCCTGATCAGCAGCGGACAGGGCTACTTCAAGGGCCGGAGAGGGAGGTAAGGCTGGACTGGCAACTCCAGGGTGGGCGGTGCTGCGTGATTTCAAATTGTGCGCTGGGCTCCTAGTTAATTATAACTTAATGGAACATAAATAAATCTATGTGATCATGAAGAGGCCCTTTAAGCATTTTCATATTGTTTTGTGAAATAATTTCTGTGATGGTTTCTTTTCAGGTATGTGAGTGGCTTTTTTGTTGTTTATTTTGTCTTTTTAGGGTTCAGAAGTTTCTAAACTAACATCTTCAGCTTGTGACAAAGAGTCAAATATGTAAGTACATTAATTTATTCCATAGTTTTTATGAAGAACTGCTTTTGTATAGTGTTGTAAATAATGTGTTTTTTCCCATTATAGGGAACAAAGGGTGGTCTTGATTTCTAAATCAGAATACTCTGCACATCCCTCTGTGACAGCCAGAACTGACATTCAGCAGGTTGTTATGTACTGCAAAGAGAAGCTCATTTGTGGAGAGTCAGAATTCTCCTTTGAAGAGCTGAGAGCCCACAAGTACAATCAACGGAGAAAGCATGAGCAGTGGGGTACAGCAGTTTTATTTGAGTTATTTTTATATCACTAAAATAATCCTTACTTCCAAGTAACTAACATTTTTAAACAGATAATTGATGTGGTAAAAGAATCTGCAAAGACTCCAGCTCATCCTATCAGAAGCCGAGACATCTTTGTTCATTAATATTGTGGTAGCCTTGTTGTTGAAACAGCACTAATATAGATATCCACACCAATGTTGCTTTAGCTTTTAGTGAAATAGATATTTTAAAACTTGATTTACCTGTATAGGTGAACTTCTATATATAGCAACTCTAAATCACTGGGTCAGTTATTTGTACTGTCAAAGAATTAAGTTAGTAATTTGAGTTAAAAGATTTTTTTCAAGATCTTCAATTAATACAAACAAGACATTTAGAAGGAATCCTCTGATAAAGTGCTATATTACTTATGACTGTGGAGGCATCCAAGGTTTTCTCACAGAGAAAACTGAATGTTAACACCAACATTTGTACTTTTTTTTTTTTTTTTTTTTTTTTCTGTAATCATATAAACCTTGGAGGAAAATGAGCCTTTGTTCCACTCAGGACTTATACCATCTCAGTTATTTGTACTATAGTCACTCTGCTAGCCTTCCTTTTTTTCTCATTCATTAACACCCATGGAGGAACCAATTTGTGCCATGCACAGATGCATTTTTCTTTCACATGTTGTGACCTAAAGTCTTAGCCAGGTGATTTGATTTGTATGACATGGTCATGTAACCCGGTCATTGTAAGTGGGATTATCCGCAATGTACTTGACATACTGACCCTTCAGAGAGCTTGAGTTTTATTTCTTCTTAGATTTAAATATTTTAAAAATAATTCCATTTTCACATGATTTCCACAATCATGTTTGTTTTAGAAGTATTTGGTATCATACTGTGTTATTACCAAATATTGTTGATCAACATGTAAATTTTATAATTTACATGCCCTGATTGTAAAAGTAACCATGCTGATGGCAGATAAAAATTATAATTAAAGGGTGAATTCTATCAAACTACACTGGTGGATTTTACCAAACATTCACAGAACAGTTAATACCAAATCTTCTCAATCTCTTCCAAAAAATAGAAGAGAGGAAATACTTCCAAACTCATATTATTATAAGGCCAGTTTGATTCTACTATCAAAACTAGACAAGAACACCACACAAAAAAAAAATAACAGGCCAATTCTCCTGATGAACATAGATACAAAAATCCTCAACAAAATACTAGCAAACTGAATACATTAAAAAGGCCATACACCCGGATCAGGTGGGATTTATGCAGGGATGGTTCAATATCCACAAATCATTGAACATGTTGTATCACTAAACAAAAGGATAAAATCATTGATCATCTCAATAGATTCAGAAAAATCATTTGACGAAATTCAACATCCATTTATGATAAAAACTTTCAGCTAAGTGGTTATAAAGGGAATGTACCTCACTATAATAAACCCCACTAACTAACCCCAAATTCAATGATGAAAGTTGAAAGGTTTTCCTCTAAGATCAGGAACAAGTCAAGGATGCACACTTTCACCACTCTAATTCAACATGGTTTTGGAAGTTCTACACAGAACAATTACACTTAAAAACAAAAGGCATCCAAATTGGGATGGAAGAAGTAAAACTTGACTATTTGCAGATAGCATGATATGTGTATGGAAAAACATCAAAGAAGTGTTAGAATTAATTTAAAAAATCAGTAAACTTACAAGATACAAAGTTAGTATACAAAACACTATGCTAAATGAAAACACTCAAAAAGATATATGCACCCCCATGTTTATTGCAGCATTATTTCTAATACCCAAGATAAGGGTCCATCAATGCAAGAATGGATAAAGAAATTGTGATTGATACATCTACATACCTACACACCCTGGGATATTATTCATCTGTGAAAAATAATGTAAAATTGCCATTTGTAAAAAATGGCTAGACCTTGAGGCCATTATGCTAAGAGAAGTAAGTCAGGGAAAGACAAAACTATGATATCACTTCTTTTGGAATTAAAAAACTCATAAATACAAACAGATTGATGGTTGGCAGGGGTTAGGGTGAAATAAAGGGGGTACAAACTTTCAGTTATAAATAGGTCATGGGGTTTATTGTACAGCATGGGGACTATAGTTAATAAACTTGCACATTTATAAATTGCTAAGAGAGTAGATCTTAAAAGTCCTGATCACAGGAAAAACATTTTTTATAACCATGTAATGTGACAGATGTTAACTACTAACTACCTTGTGATCAAATATAGAATCATATTGTATCCCTGAAACTAATAGTTATATGTCAATTATACCTTAATTTAAATAAATAGCTGGCAAAATAAATGTAATGTATGTTTTAGTGCTGATAACCTAATATATATGGAAAAGACTAGTAAAAAAATTGCAATCCTATGGCCTAAATTTAAACTTTGTTTTCAAACTATTTATCTCTTCTAAAGTAAATGAAGATAGACATTATATGAAAATAAAAGAAGCAAATGCTTTTGAAGAACAACTACTGAAAGAGAAAATGGATAAACTTTATAAGAAATTGCATCAAGCAGGAGAGACATCCCAGGAGCACCTTCCCGCTTTTCAGGAAAGTCCTGAGGTATGTGTGCTCTATATTGACACTTGCCATGCCATTGATTTTTTCCTTTTTATTTGCTCCTTTCTAGGCCCTATTTTTAGTTGATTCTGTTGTTAAGTATGCATGTACATGTTTATTTCTGTACAGTGTGGGGCAAAAGTGTGCTATATGGAAAATAATACAGTAGTTAATAAATAATAATACGAGAATAAACTCTGCATTTTGAGTACTCACAACTGTAAACTTACTTTTGCTGCAACTTGTATTTATATATTTATGATTCTATTGGAATGTGTTTTTTTTCCCTCATTTATTTGGATTCCCTTTTTTGCATAATTTTTTTCCTGGAATAGTTCCAAGAAATTGTTAAAAGAATTATCTTGGGGGTTTTTTGTGTTTTTTTGCTATAATTTCTTGGTACTTACCACCTCTATATCCCCACACTCTGTAAAGAAACTGTTCAATTATGTTCCAATGTTCATTGTGTTCAAATGCATCAGATATATTCTTAGTTTCACTTTTCTTGGCCATATATCCCCCATAACCTTCTGTCTTGGTCCTCTAGGCTGGCCTGTGGCAGCTGCTCAACTCCTATGTTGTATCCCTGTTTTCTCATTCCCTTGTCACTGTTGCTCCTTAATGTCTATCTCCATTTTGGCGGCACATAGTCTCCAAGAGCTTTTTGTAGAAAAGCATATCTGGGGGTTAATTTTTTGAGATCTCACACTTGAAAGACCTTTATTCCACCCTCACACTTGGGTGATAATTTGGTTGCTCAGGATGTCCTGGAAGGTAAGTCACCACATTTTCTCATCCTTGAAGGCACTGAACCCCTGTTGAGAAATCAGCTGAGAGTTATGGGAGCTCCTTTGTACTTAACTGCTTTTCAATTGATGCTTTTAAGATTCTTTTGATTTTAAATTCAGGCATTTTGACTATGGTGTATTTTGGTGTGAGTGTCTTTGGATTCATCTTTACTGGCACTCTGTACTTCTTGGACTTGTATGTCTATTTGCTTCACCATGTTAGGGAAGCGTTCCATCATTGTTTTTTCAAATAGGTTTTGAACCTTTTGTTCTCTCTCTTCTTCTGGTACTTCCATGAAATCCCTTAAATGATCTTCATTTAATTTTTTTTTTCTTTTTTGCTGTTTTAACTGTGTTTTATGCTACTTTGTATTCCAAATTACTGATTTATTGCTTTTTTCATGTAATCTGCTATTGATTCCATCTAATGTATGCTTCATTTTCGTTATTTTTCATTTTTTATTCCATTTCCTATTTCTGTTGATGTTCTCACTGAGATCATCTGTTCTTCTAAGTTCATTGAGCACCATTATAACCAGTGTTTTGAACTCTGAATCTGATAGATTGATTGTTTCCATTTTATTTAGTTCTTTTTCCGGAGTTTTGTCCTATTCTTTCATTTGGGACATGTTTCTTTGTCTCCTCATTTTGGCTGCCTCCCTGTTTGTTTCTGTGTAGTGATGTATCTTTTATGTCTTTTTTTTAAATATCTTTTTATTGATTTCAGAGGAAAGGAATGGGGGAGAGAGAGAGAGAGAGAGAGAGCAGCAATGATGAGAGAGAATCATTGATCAGCTACCTCACTGGGTATCAAGCCCATGACCAGGAATTGAACCATGACCTCCTGGTTCATAGGTCAGTGTTCAGCCAGCCACTCAGCCACACTGGCCAGGCTATCTGTTATGCCTTTACGTCTTAGCAGGGTGGTTTTGTGTAGTAGGGGTTCTGTGGGGTCCAGTGGCACAGTCTCCCTGTTCACTTGAGTCGGACGATTCAGGGTTGTCCCTTGTGGGAGATTTGTGTGCCCTCCTTGTTGTAACTGAGTGTGAGGGCACATCAGTGGGTGGGACTGATCCTCAGGCTGATTGGCTGTGAGAACTGGCCATGATACTATAGTGGACCAGCTGTTCTGCAGGGGCTGACCCCATGGAACAGGCCTTGCTTTAGTGCCTGTCAGTCCACCCTTTGGGTGTGTCATTTGTGATGCTGATTGGTTGGTCGTCTAGTGTGGTCTGAAGCGGGCCACCAGGTGTATGTTTTTTTGGAGCTTCTTGGATGTATCTTCAGTATAAGCCAAGGTCATCTGCTTCCTGTATCCCGCCCAGTGCCATCTGGTAAGATCTACAAAGTAATCTCCAATTGGTAGCTGTCTTTGCTGGAGATAGAGACACCTGGGTGAAATTATGCTGTGAACCCAGGCCACTACCACTAGTGCCTGGGGCCGATTAGTAAGAGGAACAGGGCAATCAGAGCCACAAGAGGTTCAGTCAGTGTGTGAGTCTAGTGGGGCAAGGGTTAGAGAATTATCAGGTGGGGTGAGAATTGTGTTAGCCCAGTTAATGGATAGCTCTATAGTAGAATCTCAATTCTCCAACTCAGTTCATTCCAGAAGGCTGTTCAAGAACCAATTTGTTAGAAAACCAAATCATTTTTTCCATTAAAAATCATGTAAATTGAAATAATCCGTTCTAAACTCCCAAATGGTTTCCTGTTTTAACCTTTCTTATATATAGTACAAATCTAATACACTATTTAATCTATAAATAAACACTTTTTTAAAAATTTATCAAATCACCCCCTACTAGCCTTAAATCACTTTCAGCACTCATTCCAGAGGAGTCTTTCATATCAGCATGGGGCATTTTGCTTGTTCCTATGTGATTGCCTCTGAAATGCTGTTACTGGTTAACCAACTGCTTTTCTTTATCCAATCAACAAAACTTTTTCTACCTCTTTAATTATCTGTGATCATTGTTTCTTTCACACCCTTAGCAACATTACCACTCTTGATGGCCTCTTTATGTTTTACAATTGTGCTAATCCTTGATTTCCCCAGCAACAAAAACATTCTCTCCTTTGTTGACTGAGAGAAACTTTTTTTTTAAGCTGAGGTATCAGCTTGAAAGGGTTGTGAGTTCAAAAACCAAAGTTTAAAGTTTGATAACCGAGACATTTTTCAGTAAACAGCTTGGTCAAGAATCAAATTGTTCAAGATAGAAGACATTTGAGAAATGAGGCTTGACTGTATATGGACCTGACCTGTGCCAACTGTAGGCTGTGTGAGTTGTGGTGCAATCAAAGGAACAATGGTTCCTGCTAGCACTTCTTTCTGGGATATAACTGCCCCTCTAGGCCTCACCTTGAGCCTTACCATTCTGTTCCTCCAAGTATGTTCCTGGAACTTTTCAAGATGCTGTCCCTTCTCTGAAGATTTAGGGGGAGTGTTTGTTTTCAGACCCTTTAAGAGGATGCCTGAGACTATAGCAGCTCTGTGTCTCACCCAGATGGACTCTTCCGGTTTTTCACTTCCTGACACAGTGCTCTTGGATGAGGAGCCTGGTGTGGTGCTGGGACCCTTCTCACCTCGGAGAGGACTTCTGCAGCTGAGATATTGCTCCGATTCTTAACTGCCACACGTGGATTTGGAACTACCTGCCTTGTGTCTCTCTGCCCCTCTTACCTATCTCAGCATGATTTCTTTATGTCCTTAGTTATAAGGCTTCTATTCACCTAGTTCTCAGGTAGTTTTCTAGGGTAGTTCTATAATTTAGTTGTGATTTTTATGTGGTCATGTGAGTAAACCAAAACACCATTTACTTACTCTGCCATCTAGACCAATAGCTGTGAGTATGAACGTCTTATATTTTGTCCTTTTGTCTGTGAAATAACTATTTTTGCCCTAGATATTTGGTATTAACAATTTGTAAAAATACTTTTATATGGTGAGGAATTCACTCTTCTCTCTTTAAATTTGGTAACAAGAGAGTATACAGTTACACTCTACATTGAATAGGAAAACAAAGATTTTAAGTGAAGAGTTTGTTGTCTGTCTTGTGTAAGCCATGCTTGTTTGTGTGGCAGTTATAATTATAGTTTATACTCAGGCTTACTATTCCTTAAAGAGAAGATAGCTACCAAAGGTAAAATTTTTATGAAAGAAACATTATTATGAGTATTTGATAAATTTACTTGGTCTTTTCCCAAAATTAAGTGAAGAGAAATAAAACTGTTCTTAAATACTAATAAAACTAGAGGAGATGCTATTTCATTGGTTTGAAGTTTGAGCTGCCAGTTGTGTCTATGGCTAAACTACAAAACCATCCATCATGTGGAATGGTCCTTAGTGTTCTTGTCGACTTCATTTCAGAATACCTCAAGGAGAAAGGAAAAGACAGATGCCAGTGTTTGAAACGCTGCAGCACCTAACTACTAAGATTCTGGACTTCATGGCTTTGCTTTTGTTTGCTTAACATGACAGGTTAATCCAGCATGCGTGGGGCCAAGTGTCACCTCCCAGCGGGAACTGAGCACTCCGTCTCTGCCAACCATAACTCAGCAGACCTCAGAGGGCATGGGAGAGAAACCCAGACAGGCACCTGCTGCTGTTCCTCCTGAATCCAGTGTGGTCACTGCGGCTTTGGTGTCCCCAGCCATCAGCCAGAGTGCAACTCCTCCTGCTCCTTTGGCAGCCCAGCCAGGGACAGACTCCATGTTTTCAGTGGCCGGAAATGATACCAGGTGAGCCAGAGTTGGTCCAGTGATGACAGTGCTGTGAATGGTATATGTCAGTTTTCTACATAGTTTACAAAGTCAGGAGCAAGATGTAAAAGACAGCTAGTTCCTGTTCCAAAACTTTAGCCCCAAATCTTGCAGATTTAACTTCTTTCATACTTCTTTTAGAGTATGTGTTTTACTTCAAACTGCTCTCTTGAATTAAAAATTTTCACTACCCTGAAATGCAGCAATCTTTTTATAACAGAAGAATATACATTTGTTAAACTGAAACTGCCTTTGCTTACTACTCTAACTGAGTACACATAGGATTATTACAGTCCAAGCAGTTTCTTAACATATGTTCTCATCTTCCTTTTGTCTTCCCACCAGGAGTAGTTTGAGATTAATATTCATTTCACAATATCTATATACTGCTGCAGAGGTATCCCCAATTTTGAGGGATTTTCCTAGATTTCTAAAATAGAGTATTATATCATTTGTTTTGTTTACATTTTTATCTTCAGTTTCTTTCAACATATAACCATTTTATTGATCTATTAGAAAAAATAAAAGCTACAATTTCACATTCTCCCTTTGGGCTAAACTCTTTAGCACATCTTATGGTTCTTACATACTGTTTTCCCTTATTGTCTGCAGTTAACTTTTGTCAATGATTCCCCTGGAAATAAGATTTAAAATCATCATGCTTTTCCACTAACATTAAGATAATAATTCAGACCTGGGTACTTTATCGTGTATGTAAGAAGAGGACTGTTGTATGGGAGTCATGATTCCATTAGGTCTTCATAGTTAATTTATGCACCTAAAAAATGATAACAGCAGCAGTGACATGCCTTGTAAAAATGATGCCTGTCCAGCAGTCCCTAACAAGGTGGTAAAATTAAAACTACTTTTTACTTTATATCTTAACATGATCTATTAAGAAAATGTTAGTGGTGTTAAATGGATTAAGTCCACTATTACAACTATACTTAAAACAAACTAATATAAGTGTGTCTTTTGCGCCATTTTTTCTTTTTAATAATCATTAAAATCTGGAGAACAATGTACTGTGTCAACTGGCTCCTGACGAGAGGTGGCCATGCAGCTAAAGCTCAGCAGTGCTTTTCCTCACCATGACTCAGGAGAGCTGTGTTAGCCCGTTAGCCTAAGTGATGAATGGGAACATTTGAATTAGTGAGTCATTATCCTGCAGTACCACATAAAGGAATGATTAGCATGCTATTAAAATACATAATCACTGTGTCAGGCAAGCATTAGTACCTGGCCTATAATTGTAAGAATTTTTTTCCTCAAAAGGAAATGGAAAAAAATAAAACAGACGTTTTATTCATTTATACTGTAGACCTGAAGATAAAAATGTAAGTAGTTCTGTGCTTTCTTTTTTTCTTTTTTACCATTAGGTTTATAATTGCTGGCATTTTTTTACTATTATTTCTTGAGAGTTAGTGTGTCTTAAGAGTTTTCTCTTCCAGATGTGTTACTAGAACTACTCAGGAATTCAAGCCACAGAGCAGAGCAGAGATGAAAGAAGGTAATGTATAGTTACAATACATTTGCTTCTGACCTTTTTTTCAGACTTCTCCAGATCACTCAAAGATCTGTGTGGTGGCTGTGGTTCATGAAGCTCTGTGTTAGCTTTCCATTAGAATATAGGGGTTAGAAGAGTCCTAGACTGTTTCAAATAGAGGTAGAAACCTATTTGTTAGTCACATCTTACTCGTTAGAATCTTTTGGAAACTTGATTTGTGAAAACCTTACTGTTACTGTAAATTTCTCAAGTTCATCTAAAACAGGAGTCAACTTTAATATGTCATGAGGTAGGAAATGTGATTAAGGTTTAATTAGGGGTGTTATAGTTCTATTTGGTATTTGTTAGAGGCATTTGCACTGAAGTTATGTAAGTTTTATAAGTAGACTAAAACTCATAACTTGTACATTTACTCTCCCCTTCCCCCTTCTGCATGTGACTGTGACATCCTTTCCAATGACAGTTCTCTGGGAGCAGAGCTACTCAAAAACAGCTGGAGCCCCTGCATTGAACCCAGACTTCCTGAGCACACTCTAGGAGCCTGGCACTATAGTAGGGAGTTAGGTGTAGTCATGAACAGAAAGGACCAAACCTACCTATGTGGAGGGTAAAGGAAATATTGCTGTTGGAGAGGTGGATCAAAATTATAGAAGTGACCTGGGAAGATGTCCAAAAAGAAAGTAATATTTAGTGATCAAAGTCTGGAAGAGGGGGCTGCTCATGTGGCTAGCTTAAAAAACCTGTTTCAGGCCCATGCAGAATGATCCTCAGGTGGGAATGTTCCTGATGTATCTAAGCAAAGCAGGGGGAGGGGGGGTGTAATGGTGCTGTGTGTGACTGGAGTGAACAGAGGAGGAGGAAGAGAGAGATGTGGGCCTTACCTATCTCATGGGATTATTAATAAGACTTGAGGCCTGGTGCATGAAATTCGTGCCCAGGGAGGGGGGTGTCCCTCAGCCCAATCTGCACCCTCCAATCTTGGATCCCTCTCAATCCAGGACTGCTGGCTCCCAATTGCTCCCCTGCCTGCCTTCCTGATTGCCCCTAACTGCTTTTGCCTGCCAACCTGATCACCCTCTAACCACTCCCCTGCTAGCCTGATTGATGCCTAACTACTTCCCTGCCAGCCTCTTTGCCCCTAATTGCCCTCCCCTGCAGGCCTGGTCACCCCTAACTGCCCTCCCCTGTAGGCCTGGTCATCCCTAACTGCCCTCCCCTGCAGGCCTGTTCCCCCTAACTGCTCTCCCCTGTAGGCTGCTGCAGGCCCGGTCTTCCCCAACTGCCCTTCCCTGCAGGTCCAGTCGCCCCAAACATCCCTCCTCTGCAAGCTTGATTGCCCCTAGAGGTAGAAACCTACTTGTTAGTCTTGCAGGCCTTGTCCCTTGCAGGCCTGGTCCCTCCCAGTTGCTTTCCCCTGCTGGCCATCTTGTGAGGGCCATCTTGTGTCCACATGGGGACAGCCATCTTGTGTGTTGTAGTGATGGTCAATTTGCATATTATTCTTTTATTAGGTAGGATAAAAAAATATAAGTACGTTAGTAATGGAAATCCTTAGTGATAATTATCGACTATAATAAATGTTTTAATGGAATAAATTTCTTATATTGTATACCTTTTAAATTATTTTGATTTCCCTACTAATATTGCATCTTGTCCCCATTCCTTTAATAGGGTGTGAAACACACAGAGTTGTTAACACAAGTTCTTTTCATACAACTCCAAACACATCCCTGGGGATGGTTCAGGCAACACCATCCAAAGCGCAGCCATCACCCACCGTACACACAAAAGAAGCATTAGGTAAAGCCTTTGATTGGAATGTGTAGCCTCTGACAGCAGATTAATGAAAGGTTTTTGCAGCCTTGTTTACAGTTATTCTTTCTACTCCTTTAAGGGTTCATCATGAATATGTTTCAAGCTCCTACACTTCCTGATGTTTCTGATGACAAAGATGAATGGCCATCTCTAGATCAAAATGAAGGTGCATTTGAAGCTCAGTTTCAAAGTAAGAATTTGTTTAAAACTGCTAAGTACATAGCATTGTAGATGGCTGTCATAGGAATATCAAGGATTATACAAGAAGTGGCCCTACCCTTGATTAGCTTGCCACATAAGGGCAGGGAAGGTGAGAAATTAAAAAATATGAGAATAATAGTGCCAAAGAAGGACTAGATCCCCATGGGTAGAAACATGATGGGTAGAAACCCTAGAAAGGGTTGAGTACTTAAAGTCTGACTCGAGTCTTACCTGGTAGTAGAATGGCAGGGGTGGAGTGCCGGAGGCCAGCAACTATCTTGCATTTGTCTGGAATCGGGCTTCCTACTGGAAGCCAGGGAGAGATCATGATAAATAAGCCCTGGCCAGTATGGCTAGGTTGGAGCATTGTCCTATGTACCAAAAGGTCAGATCAAACAGCCAGGTTGTGGGTTTAATCCCAGATTGGGGCAGATGTGGGAGGCAACCAATCAATGTTTCTCTCTCTCTCTTCCTCACTCCCTCTCTCTATCTCGCCCTTTCTCTCTTTAACATAAATTTAAAAGAAAAACAATATTAAAACCAGTTAGATTCAGGAAGATCTGAAATATAAAGCTACGATGGTTAATTCTTTCTTAAAGAAAATGGAAAACAAAGCCACCGAGAGCTTTATTAAGTGAGTCAGGTGACAATAACAAAGTTTTAGGACAGTGGTCAGCAAACTCATTAGTCAACAGAGCCAAATATCAACAGTACAACAATTGAAATTTCTTTTAAGAGCCAAATTTTTTTAAACTTCGATTTCTTCTAGCGCCACGTCTTCAAAATAGACTCGCCCAGGCTGTGGTATTTTGTGGAAGAGCCACACTCAAGCCAAACTCATGAGCCGCAGTTTGCCGACCACAGTTTTAGGAGAATGATGAACACCATGTTTTTCTATGTGGCAAGAACTTGAATGCAGACCACTTTGACTATAATTAAGTTACTTTATCTCAATACATGGTGACTTATCACATTACCTAGTATTTGAAAAGCTGCTATCACTTCTTTTCTGTGAACTATTATTTCATTTTCTTATTTAGAGTTGAAGTTTAGCATAAAGAATAATATTTTCTCCCCAATGCAATAATTAAATGCTGTTTTTTCTATATTTCAGAAAAGGCAAGATCTTCTGGAACTTGGGGAGCCAATAATATTGTCTCTTCTTTGCCATCTGCTTTTTCCGTGTTTGAAGATGGAAACAAAGAAAATTACGGGTAAAGAAACACCTAGTTAAAATCACCTTGTTGGAGATTCTTCTGTGTCTCAACGTAGTGAAGTGGCAGTAGAGTGGTCTGCCAATCAAGTGATCTGCATTACAGTCCCAACTGGCTATTGATGATCTTTCTGACCACATGACCAGATTATTGCTAACCTTCCCGTATCCTCAGTGCTATGCAGGAGCCAAAAGAAAGCAGACCTATAGTTAAAGCTTATAGTAGTAAATTATCAGAGAACTGAGGGGTTCTATGGATTTGAACTTTTATTGGATATGAATGAATTCATCAGTCCTGAAATCTGTATGTGATGTGTTTATATTTGCAGGATCAGTTAGAAAAGGAGGTGGCTTATGCAGATTCATACTACAGAGATAATATGTTTGAAGGCTAGGGGAAATTACATTAAAGAGGATAGCTTCAGGAATTTTCTCTGTTAATAATTTAAACCATGGAAAGAGAAGTGTCAGCCATGAATTAAAAATACCACAACATAGATGTGATTTATACTGTGGCAGAAAGGAGAAAGGGCCTGCCCAGCTCTCAGAAATCTCTTAACTAGACCAAGCACTGGAAATAAATCAAATGCATGGCATCCCTGACCTGTGGCCGCACCACTAACTCTTTTTATTCCTAAAACTTATAACTCAGTGAAATAGAAACTTTTGTATTTTCCATTCTCACTGAAGTAACTAGTTCTACTCTTATCTACATAGTCACATTAATTCAGTTTGCACTCAGTTTTGCTACAACTATTGCAAAAGTAAGGAATATATAGCTAAATACTAACTATTAATAGTTAAATAGGATAACTGGAGAATGTTTCTAACACTCAGGTAGTAGCATTTATTTCCTTGGCATATTTTATTATTTATAATTTTATAAATCTTTTCTTAGATTACCACAACCTATAAACAAACCCACAGGAGCCAGGACTTTTGGAGAACGCTCTATAAGCAGAGTTTCTCCAAGACCAAAGGTAAGTAATGTCTGCTCATCTGTGAAATGGTCTGACCACTCTTCCCTCTTTGTTTTACCAAATACTGGTGACTGATAAATTAGATAGTTTCTGTAAAACTGCTGAAAAATTATATGTCATATGAAGAGTGCAATTTTGGGGTATATTATTCTGCAATTTTTTGAGTATCTAGTATGTGCCAGACAGTGTGATAGGTATAGAAACTGAAAAAGAATCTGGTGTGATCCTTGCCCTCAAAGATCCTGCCCTTCATATAGGAGGACAGGGGTGAAGAATGGGGAAGAGAAATACACATGTTTCCTAGACCTGGGAAGTGAGGCCTACAAATGGATTGTTAGCAAACATTAAATTGGAATGATCCATCGTCAGGTATGGCAGCAGACAGGTGTCACCTGTTTGTTGACCCAAAGCATTTCTCTGTTATAGCAGCTCTGTGTCCAGCCCACACTGAGCTTCCACTCTAGCCCTGAGTATTACCAAGCTGTACTTCTCTTCATTTACCCCAATCTTCCCTCTGTGTTGATGTGTCAGAGGTGCTAAGAAGCTCTGCTAAACCCTGAGTAGTCGTGGTTTTCATCCCATAGTGGATTCTTTTGAATTAATTACCCAGCTCTCTAATGCTTCTGGTGGACTTTTTGACCTTAACAATTTCTCAAATAATGGGCTAAAATTCAAATATAGTAGTATTATCTCATAGGTGCATTTTAGTGAACTATTCAACTACGTGTGCTTTGACTAAAAAACCCACAATGAGTTATCCATACATTCTGGCCCTAAGCCTAGGCCAATTGCTTTATCCTGTTTTCAGCTGATAAAACAATCAACCAGCTTTTCCTGCCATGTTGGAAGAGACATGGTGGAATTTATGAAGACCACAGTATATATAAAAACCAGGGTTGGCATTTGTATGGGCAACTAAAGAGCTATGGTCAAGTGTGATTCTGACTTAGCAGTTTCTGCTTTTGTCATAGACTCTTAAAATTGACTTTTGTGTTCTTGTAGAAATAGCTGATTCTAGGCTGGGGCTAGAAAAATACAAACAAGCTTAGAATATTTTATAGTGCCAGAAAGTAAGGAAGTGTTTACAAAGAAGATGGAACACAGGAAAAGAACACGGGAGCCAATCTGAGCAGCCAATGGCCAAACCTGGGTCAACATAAGCAAGAAAATAAGAACAATAGGGTAGTATTATGTAAATTCTAACCCAAGAAATAAAATATTCATATTGCTATAATAAAATGGCAGAGAAAGAACAAAGCATTCTTATAGAAGAACTCCAAGTCAGGTAGAAGGAATGAGTGGCTATAGAAAATGGCTGGCTGTCAGTCACAGCGATAATAATTGTTTCAGGCAAGATCCACAGGTGAATATTAAAATTAGCTAGTGAAACTTTAAGAGGAAAACAGGATATTAGTATAGCCGCAAAGTAGCTCACCCAAATTATTAATTACTGTGGTGGTTTTAGCCTTTGTTCACAAATTCTTTAATGTTCCTCTCTCCAGAAAGTGGAGCTTAGTTTACTTTCTTTTGAGTGTAGGCTGGACTTACTGACTTGCTTCTAACAAATAGAGTAGGGAAAGTAACTGTGTGTTAGCCAGAATTATACCTGTTTCTTCTTTCATTCCTCATTTTTGAGTCTTCAAAAGCATTAATGTGTTAAATTTCATGGATGACACAGGAAGATAGTTGATTTTTTTCAGTTCATTTGTTGCAGGAAGTACCTCATGCTGAAGAGTTTTGGGATGACTCGACAGTATGGGGTGTCCGCTGCACCAAGACACTGGCACCCAGTCCGAAGAGCCCCGGAGACTTTACGTCTGCTGCACAGCTTGCATCTACTCCTTTCCACAAACTTCCGGTGGACTCAGCACATGCTCTGGAAGATAAAGGTTGTATAACAATACTTCTATAGGTTTAGGTTTATGTTTTACAACAAACAGAAAGGCCACGGCAGACAGATTAAATAAAAATTAATTAACATTTATATTTTATTTGATAAGAGTAACAAATAGCTATTTTTAGTTCTTGATATGTCTACAGATCTTATTACTTTAGAGGCATAGCCAAGTACTAATAAAATGTTATTTATTTTTAAATATGTTTTTATTGAAATTTAGAGAGAGAGGAAGGGAAAGGAATAGAAAGAGAAACATCCATGGGAGAGAAACATTGATCAGCTGCCTCCTGCATGCCCTTCTATGGATTGAGCCTGCAACCCGAGCATGTGCCCTGACCAGAAATTGAACCAGTAACCTCTTGATGTATGGGTTGACACTCAACTACTAAGCCACACCGTCATGCAGGAAATTTTATTTTTTAGTGATCTGATTTAGTGAGACTATTGAGAAAACTTAAATAGTCCTTATTTCCCCCAAATGTAATATTTCTGTATCAAGATCTTTATATATTTGAATTGTATCATAATATATAACATTCTTATTGAGCACAGATAGTTGTTACTTATTAACTGCTGGCCTACAAAATATATATATAATGAGATCTGAAACTACTTTACCTTTTGGAACACTACTGAATTACTAGCCAACTCTTGTCATTGCTGACGCTTTAAAAAAAAAAAAAAAAAAAAAAAGCAATTGTTCACTGAAGCATGCCAGTAAAAGAATTGCCAAGGAATTTCACTCCCCTAGCTTAAAAATGTTTAACTAAAGGGATAAAATTTTTTTTGTCAAATATTAACCCAACATGGTATATTTCTTTTCTGAATTTCAAAGAGGATGTCAGCTGTAACCTGGACAATTGCCAATTATTACCACAAGTTTGCCACTTTAATGAAGAAATGTTCTTAAATTTTTTTTCCCTCAGGAAAACTTTCAGAGCAGTCAAAAATTGGCTACAATTATAGTATTTGCCACTTTGGTTCTATAAATAGGAGTTAATGTTGTAGTTTTTAAAAATATTAGCACCTATTTGGTGAGGCAATATCTGATAAAATTTAATCCAGTGTAATACTTGGCTATACATAGTATTAACATCACTTGGTAGAAATTAATTCTTATTTCTGCCCTATTTCCTCTGTTAACAATAGATGTGTGGGGGTTTTTGTGTGTGTGTTGTTGTTTTCTTAGTTAAAAGGAGTGGTAACTGTTGCCAGGGAGCTTTCTGATGTAAACATACTATGTTATTCAATCAACTAAACAACTGACTGAAAGACAACAAAGAAAGACACCTCCTGAAGCCTAGCAGCCTTTTATACTCCATGTTCTTGTCATCAGATTCTCCCAAAGCACCGTGTGGCCTGCCTCCCATACCAGTAACCTCCCATGATCTGGTCATCCTCCCCACAGTGGACCTGCCCTTCTCCAGGCCATATTCTCTGAAGGATTGTATGGATTAGATGTATAAAGTTAAAATGCTCACATATATTAGTAATAGAATGTTTTTTAAAATGATTTTCCCCCCCATTTAAAAAATCTTATAGCACATTTACCATGGAACACTATTTTAAAGTTATAACAAAAGTCACTATAAAAAGGAATCCTTGACTTTATAAACAAACTCGTCTGTACACACGTGTCCACATAACGTCTACCTCTAATTTTTTATGTTTCAGAAAATGTGATAGCAGCACAGTGCACCCATGTGACTTTGGATTCGCGTGAAGAAAACGTGGTGCAACCCTCAAAGGACAGAAAGTTCAGGTATGGTAAGCATGTGGTTCTGTCACTCCATTTTCATTCTAACTTTGCTTCAAGATGTAATAGAATTCCAGTCCTTAAAGGTTACTAGCTTTTTTATGGACTCTCAGCTTTAAGTCAGAAGGTCCTCTCTGTAGATAAATAGAATAATTAATCTAAATATGGGGTTCATCGAGGCTATGAGAAAAGCAGTGAGGTAGCAGAGAATCCCTGTGGGAAGCGTTTCTGTATCTGATTTCCACTCATTTTGGGAGTAGAACTGCAGTACGCTTAACAGACAAAGACCCTGAGAACTGAGCAAACAGAATTCCTTCTCTATACCCATTGTAGTTAAGACAGTCACTTTCTTTTATGAGGCAGAAGATACAGTATTTAAACTTAGGAATTGGTGCACAATGCAGACTTATCATAATTAATGTTTTGCAGAAGTAAAATTCCAACATACATGAGTAGACTGTTAGACATTGAAAGTAGCTATAATATTTTAAGCATTTATTATATCCCAGAACAGTGGCTATGCTTTTCATATACTATATCTTTTAGTTAATCTTACAGTAACTTCAGTTACAGTCTTTTCTTCCGTTACAGACGAAACCAGGCCTAGAAGGCTAAATAAGTGACCTAAAGTCATACAGATTCTTATTGGATGCACGGGAACTTTAACACATACCTCTTATTTTAGAAGCCCTGCTCTCACCACTGGGCTGTGCTCTTGTTACCAATCCCTCACCCCTTTTTCTTTTAATTAGAGAAAATGGATTTCTTTTTTCTGGTACATTTTTAATATTTTCTTTCTTTTTTACTTTATTTTTATTGTTGACACTATTACAGATGTTCCCATCTTCCCTCCACTTTGCCCACTTCTACCCACTCTCCTCCCCCTTTCCCTCAGGCCATCACCACACTGCCCTCTGTCTATGGGATATTCTTATATGTTCTTTGGCTAATCCCTTCGCTTTCTGTCATCCAGTCCTCTGCCCTGCCTCTCCCAGCTGTCAGTCTGTTCCACGTATCCATGCCTCTGTTTCTATTTAATTTGTCAGTTAATTTGGTTAATTAGATTCCACATATAAGTGAGGTCATGTGGTATTTGTCTTTCTCTGACTAGCTTATTTTACTTAGCATAATAATTTTTAGGTTCTTTCATGCTGTCACAAAAGATAAGATTTCCTTCTTTTTTATTTCCATGCTGCATTGTATTCCATTGTGTAAATATAGCATGGTTTTTTATTCATTCATTGACTGAGGTGCACTTGGGCTGTTTTACAGATCGTGGCTATTGTAAATAATGCTGCAATGAGCATAGGGATGCAATTGATGTTTCAGGATTCTTAGGAAGTGGGATCACTCGGTCAAAAGGCAGTTCTATTTTTAATTTTTTGAGGAAACTCCATATTTTTTTCCACAGTGGCTGCATCAGTCTGCATTCCCACCAGCAGTGCATGAGGGTTCCCTTTTCTCCACATCCTCTCCAGCATTTGTTCTTTGTTGATTTATTGGTGATGGTTGCATTCTGGCTGGTGTGAAGTGATATCTCATAGTGGATGTAATTTGCATTTTTCTTGACCATTTTTTCATATGTCTATTGGCCAGCTCTATGTTCTCTTTGGAGAAGTATTTATTCTGGCCCTTTGCCCATTTTTTAATTGGGGTTGTCTTCCTAATGTTGAGTTGTATAAGTTCTTTATATATGTTGGTAATATATATCTTTATATAATTGAAAATTAACCCCTTATCAGATATATCCTTGACAAATATGTTCTCTCATACAGTGAGTTCCCTTTTGATTTTGTTGATTTGTTTTTGCTGTACAGAAGCTTTGTCCCATTTATTTTTTTTTCCCCTTTGTTTCTCTTGCCATAGAAGACATCAGCAAAAATATTACTATGAGAGATGTCTATAATTGTACTGCCCATGTTTTCTTCTAGGATTTTTATGGTTTTATAATTTACATGTAAGTCTTTAATCCATTTTGAGTTTATTCTTGTGTAGAGTGTAAGTTGGTGGACTAGTTTCTTTTTTTTTTGTAATCACCCAGTTTTCCCAACACCATTTATTGAAGAGACTGAGTTTACTCCACTGTATGCTCTTGCCTCCTTTTTCAAATACTAATTGACCATATGTGTAGAGATTCATTTCTGGGCTCTCTGTTCTGTTTCATTGATCTATATATTGTACCACTCTGCAGGTTGAGTATTGATTTGTGGTTTACAAATAAATTTAGCATGCACATTCTATATAATAAAAACCTAATATGAAATTAACCGAATGGGAACTACTGGTCACTATGACACACACTGATCACCAGGGGTAGACACTCAACACAGGAGCTGCTTCCTGGTGGTCTGTGTGCTCCTACAGGAAGAGCGCCATTCAGTCAGAAGCCCAGCTCACGGCTGGCAAGCGCAGCAGCAGCGGCCAGAGCCTCTTCCGCCTCCTAGGCAGCACTAAAGACCCCTCAAAGGATGTCTGACTGCTGGGAGGGGGCGCAGGCCAGGCTGAGGACCCCTCCTCCCCGTGCAGAAATGTCATGCACCAGGCCTCTAGTGAATTCATAAATATAGAATCCATGAGTAAAGAGGTTGAATGTACAGATGTATATGTGTGTGGAAATGTACCAGTGTTAGGTTGTTGAATTGTGGTTCACACTTTCTGTTTATTTCAGTGTTATAAAAGAAGGCATTTTGTTTAAAGGTAAGTGTTCAGTCTTGGTGACAGTACTAATGCTCATATAATAGCTTGGCGGGTATAAACTGGTTCCTCTCAGTGTTCCCTACTGAAGAATATACCCTGTATTACCTACCAATTTATTGAATATATTACCACATCTTTTATTTATTTATAATCATATGGCATTAGCTGTGTATTTGTATATTTTTGTTTTGTCTGAAGAAAATACTTTAATCAACTCTGTGAAGCAATTTTGTAGTATCATTCCTAGAATGAAAAGGAAACTGCTTTGTGAGACTTGTATGTGGTCAAATCTAGTAGTCTTGTAATCATGTGGTGTTTAGTTTTCTCCTCTCTCATTCTTTTCACACATACAGTCCAATTCAAGAGAAAAGCCCTGAAGCAGCATTCCCCATCAAAGCGTCTTCAGCATCCTTACTTGATCTGAGCCAGCCAGCAGCAGGTGGCATGCTGACCAGTGAGGCCGAGCGGAACCTGAAAGCTTGTACACTCACAGATACTAACCTTACTGTTGTGGGAGAGCCATCAGAGACCAGTGCTGGACTCCAAGCAGAATGGGTGCAGCCTCATTCATTTGGGAATGTTAATACCTCAAGTATGAACAGCTTCTTAGTCTTCATTGTGCCCCTGAATAAGGATAATCACTCAGTAAAAGTTGCTTCATGAGAAGCTCAAAGAGCAGGGACTTAAATGTCATTCAGAAAGAATTTGCATACTTTATCACATTTGCCAATGCTAGAGGGCAAGTTCATTCATTTTAATTTAATTTAATTTTTTTCTTAATCGTCACCCAAGGATATTTTCCATTGATTTTTTTAAAAATATATTTTATTGATTTTTTACAGAGAGGAAGGGAGAGGAATAGAGAGCTAGAAACATCGATGAGAGAAACATCGACCAGCTGCCTCCTGCACCAGGGACGTGCCCGCAACCAATGTACATGCCCTTGACCAGAATCGAACCTGGGACCTTCCAGTCCACGAACTGATGCTCTATCCACTGAGCCAGACCGGTTTCGGCTTCCATTGATTTTTTTTTAGAGAGAGGGAGAAACACAAAGAATGCAACATCGATATGAGAGAGACATGTCACTTGATTGGTTCCCGCATGGGCCAGGGATTGAGCCTGCAATTGAGGTATATGCCCTTGACCAGAATCACCTGCGACCCTATAGTACAAGGGCCAATGTTCTATCCACTGAGCCAGACTGACTAAGGCAATTCATTTTAATTTTAGGAAGTGTCAAAAATACCTGTTGGAAGAGGAAATTGGACTTGGAAGGCATACCGTGTTTCAAGCGTTTAATATAATACTCTTGTATCCATTTTACAGAAAAGTAATCCGGTTCTAGGTTAAGAGATCCCCCAACCCAGGCTGCACAAAAATTCTCTTACGTAATGGTTAATAGCCCAGCCTCTAGAGCTAGACTGGCTAGGTTCTAATCCTGGCTCCCCTGCCTATGAGGTCATGTGATCTTAGCTGAGATTATTTCAGTCATCTGTGGCCTTTCTGTAAAGTGGTGATGATGCTATTGTAGTACCTACTTAGTCTTATTGTAAGGACCAAGTAAGTTACTAACTGTAAAGTACTCAGAACAGTGTCCTATGTAGGCTTAGCCCTAAGTAAATGTTGATGATGCTGGATTAGGCTTGATAACTGCCACTAACTTTTTCTTCCCTTTGAAATGATTTCTCTTTTGTGAACCCAAAATATCTCATACATACAAATTGCACATAGGTAGTGTCCATATTAAAAGGCAGCATCTTTTGCCCTAAGGGGCAAAAGATGGATGTCTCGGTTGGAGGGTCGTTCTATATACCAAATAGGTTGGGAGTTCGATCCCCCATTGATTTTTCTCTCACATTGATGTTTCTCTCTCTAAAATTAATAAATGTATCCTCAAGTGAGATTTTTTTTTTTAAGGCAACATCTTTTGTAGACATAAGTGAAAAAGCAGTTTAAAGAATATATATCAGAGCATATTAGAAGTACCTAACTAATATGCAAGTATCCCTTTAAGACATATACCCATAATTGTGCTAAAAGCAGTATCTGGCATTTCAAATGAGAAACAGGTACCTTTGACAGCTTACTTAATGCATGTCTCTACTTGCTTTATTTGTAATATCTTAGGTACTAAATTGATTTATTTTGTTCTCATTCCTTTAAGACGTCACTGTTGAGAATCCATGGGATGATCGATTGATTTTCAAGCTTCTGTCCGGGCTTTCTCAACCAGTGCGTTCCAGTCCAAATGCTTTTGAGTGGCAATGTAAACTTCCTGCCATCAAGCCCAAGACTGAGTTTCAGCTTGGTAAGAACTGTGTGGTAATAACTTTAAACTCTTATGGTGATTTTGCTTCTGGCACCACCATCACCTCGGGAAGGATATTAAGCCATAACAGTAGGTAACACTGATTGCTATTGGGGCTCTGATATCTAGAAGGCCAGTTGGCAATACCTATCAAAATTAAAAATGCACATACTTTTAGATACAGACATCATTTCTATGGATTTCCCACAGATATACTGCTTATATTCCAAATAACATGTGCATGTAAAAGCAGCAGATTGGAGGTTACATAGGTGCCAATGGGGGCTGCTTCATTAAATAACTGAATATCTCTGCAGTGAAATACAGCTCTCTGTATTTATAGGGAATGGTGTCCAAAACATGCTGTTAAGACAAAGGGCAGAATAGTACAATGTATTTCTCTTTTATATATATACTAGAGGCCCGTTGCACAAAGATTTGTGCAATAGGCCTTTCTTCCTCTGGCTGCCAGCACCAGTTTTCCTCTGGCACCCAGGTCTTCACTCTGGCCGCCGCCTTCAGTCTTGGAGCTTTCAGTCATTACTCTGGCCGGAGCACTGCTCCTGTAGCTCCCTCCACTCCTCTCCCCCTTTTCTCCCCATCCTCCCCCTCATAGAAAGCGTCCCACCCTGCCTGGCTACTCCATTTCTGCATGTGTGCTGCCAGAGGCCCAGAGAGGCTGGAGGGTGGGACTGCCACCATCTTTATTGGGTTAATTTGCATACTTACTCCTGATTGCCTGGTGGGTGTTGTGAAGTGATGATCAATTTGCATATTTCGCTATTATTGTGTATGTATATATATATTTTTCAGAGAGGAAAGAAGAAAGAGAGAGAGAGAGAGAGAGAGAGAGAGAGAGACACATAAATGATGAGAGAATCATTGATTGGCTACCTCCTACATGCCACACACTGGAGAAGAAGCCTACAACCCAGACATGTGCCCTGACCAGAAATCAAACTGTGACCTCCTGGTTTATAGGTCGACACACTGAGCCATGCTGGGCAAGGTGCTTTTAGTTTCTTAAAAAGATCACGCGTATATATATTCATATTTGGTAATATTTCCAGAGAACTTTTGAAAGGTATTCCAAACTAATAAAAATGGGAGTGAGAAACAGTGGATATGGATAACAATGGGAATAACATTCTAACAACATACTTTCTATATATAATACACAGATACCTTTATTAACATTTTGTTTTAGTGCAGTACATTTGTTGATGTTGATGAGCCAATATTGTTACATTATTATTAACTAAAGTTTATATTAAGGTTCTCTTCCTTAGTGTTGTTTTGAGAAATGTGAAATGACGTGTATCCATCATTATAATATCATATAGCATAGTTTCACTGCCCTAAATGTGCCTTGTGCTCACCTAAAACTCTGCCCACTGCCCATCTTTTTTACTACTATCTCCATAGTTTTTGCCTTTTCCAGAATGTCATATAGTTAACTCATATAATATGTAGACTTTTTAGATTGGCTTCTTTCATTAAGTGATATGCATTTAAGATTCTTCCATGTCTTTTAATGACTTAATAGTTCCTTTCAGTTGCTGAGTAGTAATTCACTGTAAGAATGCACTGTCATTTATTTATTCATTCACCTATTGAAGGCCATCTTGTCTGTGTCTGAGTTTTGGGCAATTATGAGTAAAGCTGCAGTAAATATCCCAATGCAGGTTTTGTGTGGACATAAGTTTTCAGTTCATTTGGGTGAATATCAAGAAGTTTTTGATTGCTGGATTATATTCTAAGAATATGTTTACATTGTCTTCCAGAAGGGTTTTACCATTTTGCATCCCCACCAGCAAAAATAAGAGTTCTATTGTTCCCATCCTCACAAGCATTTGGTGGTGTCAGTGTTTTCAATATTAACTATCTTAATAGACTAGAGGCCTGGTGCATGAAATTCATGCATGGATAGAGTCCCTAGGCTTGGCCGGTGATCAGGGCTGATCTGTGGGAAGCTCCTGCACCGCCTCCTCCTCCCTCCCCCCCAGCTTTGGCTGGCCTGGGGGCTGGGGGCTGCTCCTGTGTTGAGCATCTGCCCCCTGGTGGTCAGTGTGCCGGTTGTCCCACCATTAGGCTTTTATTATAGAGGATGTGCAGTGGTATCTCATTATTTTTAATTTGCCTAATGGCATGATATTGAACATTTTTATAGGTTTATTTGCCATCTGTTTATTTTCTTCGGTGAGTTATAAATCTTTTGCCTCTTTTTAAATCTGGTTGTTCTTTTTCTTAGTGTTCAGTAAAAGAGTTCATTGTACTTTTTAGATCAGGGGTGTCGAACTCAATCAGAGAAGGGGCCAAAATCTAAAATCCAGCCTAAATCGCGGGCCGAATGGTTTACTGAACAGTCATAAACTGACAATGTCATAAACTGACAGCGGAGTGCAGTGATGACAGCGCAGTGCGGGCCACATTGCAAGGCCTGGCGGGCTGGATTTGGCCCACGGGCCTTGTGTTTGACACATGTGTTTTAGATAATAGTGCTTTATCAGGTAAGTGTTTTACAAAGATTTTCTTTCAGTCTGTGACTTATTTTTTCATTTTATTTTTCATTCATTTCTTTCACAGACCATGCTTTTTTCAAAAAAACATTTTTTTTTTCTTCATTTTATTGGTTTTAGAGAGAGAGGGAGACAGGGAGGGAGATGGAAATATTGACTAGCTGCCTTCTGCATGCCCCCTACTGGGGATCAAGGCTCTAACCCAGGCATGTGCCCTGACCAGGAATCAAATTGGCAACCTCTTGGTGTAAGGCATACAGATCATGCTTTTGTTGTATCTAAGAGGTCATTTACAAATCCAGGGTCACCTAGATTTTCTCCTATATTGTCTTCTGGGTCTTGTATTTGATAATTCTTTGTTTTACATTTAGGTGTATGATCCATTTTGACTGAACTTTTGTGAAAAGTTCTCTATTTAGGTTTATTTTTGCATGTTGATGATCAGTTATTCTATCATCATTTGTTGAAAAGACTGCTTTCTTAATTGAATTGCCTTTGCTTCTTTGTCAATGAGCAGATGACTATATTTGTTTGGGTCTGTTTCTGGGTCTATTACTCTCTGTTCCATTGACCTATTTGTCTATCCTTTCACCAATACCACAGTGTCCTGATTGTGGTAGCTTTTATAGTAAGTCTTGATGTTGATTTTGGGTAGTGTCAGTTCTTTGATTTGTTATTCTTCAGTATTGTGCTAGCTATTTTGGGTCTGTTTTGTTTTTTGTTTTTCTCATTCCTTTTTTAGAGTGGAAGGGAGGAGAGAGAAAAAGGGAGAGAGTGAAAAACGAGTGTTGTTTGCCTTGATTGATTGCCTCGCACATGTCCCCTAGTTGGGGCATAGGCTCGAACTGCAACCAAGGAACATACCCTTAACTGGGACTCGAACCCGTAATCCTTTGGTATATGGACCAATGCTCTAATTGCAGAGCAACACTGGACAGGGCAGATCTTGTACATATTTTGTTAGATTTATACCTAAGTGTTTTAATAAGCTTCGATTACCTGGAGTGAAATGTCAATGGCATTGTGATTTAAATTTCAAATTGTATTTATTCACCTTGGTACATAGGAAAGCAACTGACTTTTATATATTAATCTTGTATCCTGCAACCTTGCTATAATCACTTAATAGCTACAGATTTTTGTTAATTTTTTGAGATTTTTCTGGATAGACAGAAAAATCCCATCTGTGTACAAAGACTTTTATTTCTTTTACCCCAGTTTGTATGCGTCTTATTTTCTTCTTTTTCACCTATTGCATTAGCTAGGACATTTAGTACAATGTTGAATAGGAATAATAAAGAAATATCCTGATCTTAGTGGGGAAACATATATCTAGTTTCTCAACAGTAAGTATGGTGCTAGCAGTAGGTTTTTTGTAGATGTTCTTTATCAAGTTGAGGAAGTGCCCCTCTATTCCTGGTTTGCAGGGAATTGTTATCATGATTGAATATTGAATTTTTTTTTAATATATTTTATTGATTTTTTTACAGAGAGGAAGGGAGAGAGATAGAGAGATAGAGAGCTAGAAACTTCAATGAGAGAGAAACATCCACCAGCTGCCTCCTGCACACCCCCCACCGGGGATGTGCCCACAATCAATGCACATGCCCCTGACCGGAATCAAACCCGGGACCCTTCAGTCCGCAGACCGACCCTCTACCACTGACCAAACCGGTTTCGGCTGAATGTTGAATTTTATTAAATACTTTTTCTGCAGCTATTGATACGACTATATGATTTTTATTTTCAGTCTGTTGGTGACTTTTTTTACTTTTTTTTTTTTTTTTTGGATTTGCTAATATTTTGTTGAGAATTTTTGCATCTGTGTTCTTGAGAGATACTGATTTTTAGTTTTCTTTTCTTGTAATGTGTTTGCCTGGTTTGGTATTAGGGTAATGCTGACCTCATAGAATGGGTTAGTGAGTTTTTCCTCTGCTTCTATCCTTTGAAAGAAATTGTAGAGAATTGGTATAATTTCTTCCTTTGTTTGGTAAAAGTCACCAGTGAAACCATCTGGGCTTGGTGCTTTCTGTTTAGGAAGGCTATTAATCATTGATTCAATTTCTTTACTAGATATAAGTCTAGTAAGATTGTCTATTCATGTGTGAATTGTGGTACATTGTTTCTTTTAAGGAATTGGTCCATTTTTTATCTAGGTTATCAAGTTTGTGGGCATAGAATTGCTCATAGTATTCCTTTATTATGCTTTTAATGTTCATAGAATCTGTAGTGATGCCTCTTTTCATTTCATTAATAATAGTAACATACTCACTTCTGATATTAACATTGTGTGTCCTCTCTTTTTTCTTAGGTAACCTGGGTATGGGCTTATAGTCTTTATCGATCTTTTAAAAGAATTAGCTTTTGGTTTTTTTTTATATTCTCTGTTGGTTTTCTGTTTTCAACTTCATTGATTTTTTTTTCTAGTTCTTTTTTCCTTCTTTCTTTGGATTTAATTAATCATTTTGATAAAGTCTTTTCTCCCCCCCCCCCCCCCCACACACACACACACACACACACTTTGACATATCTGTGTCCTCAGGTTCTTTGCTCGTCTACATTGATCACCTCCTTGGAGAAGGGGCTTTTGCCCAAGTCTATGAAGTTACCCATGGAGATGTGAAGGATACCAAAAGCAAACAGAAATTTGTTTTGAAGGTAAGTGATCTGGGCAGCTTTTTGTTTAATAGAGAACTCCCTCTTAGAACTTTTTTTTCTTTTTAAGACTGGTGGTTTCTTTCATTAAGGTTTATATCCCCCACTTAAGAACCAAAATTATTCTACACGGACTCAGAATTGCCACTAAAATTATGTGGCAGCAGGTTCCATAATGCAGCAACACCGCACAGCTTGTTGTCGCTTCCCACCATGTCCTTCATTCGGATAGAGATTGCTTTCCTGCCGTCATTTCCAGAATGTGAGACTGGCTTTGAAAGTGACACACTTGGTTTGCAGGTCCAGAAGCCCGCCAATGCCTGGGAATTCTACATTGGGACCCAGCTGATGGAGAGACTATCACCCAGTGAGCGGCACATGTTTATCAAGTTCTATTCTGCCCACTTCTTCCAGGACGGCAGTGTGTTAGTGGGAGATCTCTACAGCTATGGAACATTACTGGTAGGTGTATTCACATTGATGATGTGGATATGAATCTGAAACTCTCTATCTTATGCCTTGCACATACCTTGTATAGTTGGAGCTTTTTTTTTTTACAAAGCTGGGTTTTATTTATTTATTTGTTTGTTAAATATATTTTATTGATTTTTTACAGAGAGGAAGGGAGAGAGATAGAGAGCTAGAAACATTGATGAGAGAGAAACATCTACCAGCTGCCTCTTGCATACCCCCTACTGAGGATATACCTGCAACCAATGTACATGCCCTTGACCGGAATTGAACCTGGGACCACTCTACTGCTGAGCCAAACAAGTCTCGGCTAGTTGGAGCTTTTTTTGGAGTGGTAGGCTGGGGCAAAGCTCTTGACTTAAAATTGTATTAATCCTGTGTAACAACTCATGATTTTACTTTCCATTGTTTCTAGAATGCTATCAATCTCTATAAAAACACCCCTGAGAAAGTGATGCCTCAAGCTCTAGTGCTTTCCTTTGCTATCAGAATGCTGCATATGATTGAACAAGTCCACGGCTGCGAGATCATCCATGGAGACATTAAGCCAGACAACTTCATACTTGGAAGCAGGCAAGTGTTTATATTTTTAACAGGGCTCTCCTCTTACCATTTGGCTAATAGACTTTTTTATTGTGCTCATGTGGCCTGTTCTTGTTTGTGTTTAATACAGATTTTTGGAACAGGACAGAGAAGATGATAATTTATCTGATGGCTTGGCACTTATTGACCTGGGTCAGAGTATAGATATGAAACTTTTTCCAAAAGGAACTACATTTACAGCAAAGTGTGAAACATCCGGTTTTCAATGTACTGAGATGCTCAGTAACAAACCGTGGAACTACCAGGTATAAGAGTTAATTTGAGAGATGTGGGAACATTTTTCTTTATTATATTATAACTTAATTATATTTTCAGAATCAATTTGTGCATCTAGTTAATATGAGCCGCTCTAGTCTCCTGTCCTGGGATTTAGGCCATACTTGAGTGTTGTGTTCAGTTATGAGCATATTCCACGGCACGAGGCTTTGGGGTGCAGTGAGCAGAGGCCGGGGTCCTAGGGCCAGGAGTTAGGCCTTCCAAACTGTCCCTGGGGGAGGGAATTCGGGTGTTATATTTGCCTCTGGGTGACAAAGAAAGGACTTAAAAGGACACAACAGCTCAAGGAGAAGAGAGCTTTCAGGGGCCAGTGGGTGCTTCCAGCAAAGCCTAGATAGGCATTCAGGAGGGCACATCGGGGGATACAGATCAGATGATGTCCAGATTCTTCAAAAGTAGCATCTTGTAACTCAGCAGCTTCTAAGTAAGTTAGAAATAATAATATACTGGTGTGTGAATTAGTATTTTAGATATATAAACCGATATTTTCTTTGTAGATTGATTACTTTGGAGTTGCTGCAACCGTGTACTGCATGCTTTTTGGCTCTTACATGAAAGTGAAAAATGAAGGAGGAGTCTGGAAGCCTGAAGGTCTTTTTAGAAGGTGGGTATTAGCACTAGGAGAGAATAAATATGGTGGTGTGTTGAGTTCCATCTCAGGGGGAAATGGATCTCTGCCACCGCATGGAAAACCTATGCCTTGGCAAACTATGGTGTCATGGCACAGTCCTGGGTGCTGAGTACAGTGAGCAAAGTCCACAGCTTCATTACTCCGTTCCCCTCTGTGCCAGCGTGGCAGCCAAGGCCCTCTTGGAAGCAGTGAAAGCCCCTGGCTGAGTGGTTGCCTCCTGTAAGCACCAATCAGCTAGTGTTACCAAGCCTCCAGTTGCTTGTCTTCTTGCCTATGGAAATGGAAATTATATTCCTCCTGCTTACCCTAGATGTTTATTATGAAAAGCAAGAGAAATAATGCATGCGAAAGTGCTTTGTAAATTATAGAATAATATGATGAGGCAACTATACATCACAGGATAGCGTTTTAAGTCCCACCCCTGCATGACTGTAGTTTTTCTGAGCTTGTTTTCTCATCTATAAGATCACAATGGCAATTAATGGCTGACTAGGATTCTTCCTTTCAACACAGATGGCTCTCTTAATATAACCTGTGAGTGAATTATTGGTAATGTTTAAGCTTAGCATTCGGTACATGTATGCTCATTATATCATTTTCTAGAGGCCTAACGCACATTTGTGCGGGGGTTGGAGGGGCGCTTCAGCCCAGCCTGCGCCCTCTTACATTCTGGGACCCCTCAGAGGATGTCCAACTGCCAGTTGAGATCGGGCCTAAACAAGCAGTAGGACATCCCTCTCACAATCCGGGACCCCTTGCTCCTAACTGCCCGTCTGCTCGCTCCTTACCTCTTGGCTCACCGCTCCTTAGCGCTGCTGTGGGGGCAGGAGGCTCCAACCACTGCCACTGTGCTCACCAGCCCGGCTTCTGGCTGAGCAGCCCTCCCACTGTGGGAGTGCACTGACCACCAGCGGCAGCTCCTGCATTGAGTGTCTGCCCTCTGGTAGTCAATGCACATCCTAGTGACCGGTGGTTCTGGTTGTTCCACTGTAAGGGTCGCTGAGCTTTTATTATATTTGATGCTTTTTTTTAAATGTTTTTGAAATATGAAAACACGTTGAAAAAGACATTCACCCTAAGTGTATAGCCCAAATGGATTTTTACAGACCTTACAAGAAGACCTGTCAATAGAAATTTTATCAAATGTAGTGTCTGTACATAAATTTGAGGCCCCAGAGGAAAACTTACAATATGCTTTATTCTGCATGACTCATCAAACTTATCAACTACTGTATGCTTTCTCTTGCTTGTCATGGAAGGATCAGAGCGTTATTCAGAGGCTTCAATCTCTGACCAGAGTAGCCATAAGTTAACTCTAAGCAGGCCTGTTAATAACGGGCTGGATTTCCTGCCTGGAACACAAATTTCCCCCGGTGCATTATCTCCACGTTCTGGAATTTTTGCACTTAGCTTTAGCCAGTACAGTGGTTAGAACTTTAAATCAGTGCTCTGTTCTGGGCAGCTTAACCTGTCTGCCTGTTCCTAGCATGGATGCAGTAAGGCTTGTTAGAGACATTGACCAGATTACTAGATCTGACAGTATTGTAAATACCCGTAGTGAAGAACAGATCAATATTCTTTAAAAAAAAAAAAAAATTTTTTTAAAGAGAAAGGTTTTCCACTGAAGAGCTATTATTACTAAGACTACTTTTCTTTAATCACTTTTTGAGAACAAGATATTTATAAATGTTTAATTATATCTCTTATTTATAAATAGATTGAACATTTCTTTTTTTTGATGCATTGAGTTGCATGTAGGTGAAGGTGGTTAATGTTCAGTTCTCCAATACTGAGAGTCAGAGGCAGGAGTGGGTCCTGCATTTTGAATGCTACATTTTATCTTTTATTTGTGCTTTGTTTTCCCAGGCTCCCGCATTTGGATATGTGGAATGAATTTTTCCACATCATGTTGAATATACCAGACTGTAATCATCTTCCATCTTTGGATTTGTTAAGGCAAAAGCTAAAGAAAATATTCCAACAACACTATACAAACAAGATTAAGACCCTCCGTAACAGGCTAATTGTACTGCTCTTAGAACATAAACGTTCTCGAAAATAAGACTCCTGAAAAATGACTTTGTAAATGCTGGCTTGCTCACTTTGAGCCTTAGTGCCTTCATGTTTATTGTTTGTGTAAATGTTTCTTTCTTTTTCTTTTTGTAAATGTTTCTTTTTTAAGTGTCTATAAAATATATTCATGTGAGCACTTGGTTATGTCAATAATTCAACAAAATACACAGCTTGATATGGTTCCTGTGTAGCATAGCTGCTCTTTGGACATAAACATTCATGAGAAGAATTGGGGTGTGGACATTCTCTATAATCAGTGTTTAAACACTTACCTGTTCACTCTAAGCCAAAAAAGGGCCAAAACAGCTTTTTTTTTTTCCTTCCAAATTTGAGGGTTTATATTTATGTAAAATAAAAATTCCCCAAACATAGCTAAGGGGCTCAAGTTGTTATGAATAGTTTCCCTGTCCTATTGCCTGTTCTGCATTGTTATCTATGGGAAATATTAAAGTAATAAATCTTAGGCTTCTTTAGTATTTAAAAATAACATTTAAAGGAAAATCTCACATCTTGAAAATGGCCTTATAAGATGTATAAATCATTACGTTAGCTCTAAAGTCATAGTAGCCAACTTATCATTTATGAATTTTAAACCTGGTAGGTCCTAAAACCTGTACTGAACTTCCTCCTCCTTTAGCATAATGAAGGAGAGCCAATCAGGCAGCACCCAATTCAAGAATCCATACAATTGCTTCCTCCTACACTGACTCCCACTCCTTTTTGTTTTGTTTTTTGGTTAATCCTCAACTGAGGATATTTTTTCATTGCCTTTTCAGAGAGGGTGGGAGGGAGGGACAGGAAGAGAGACACATCAATGAGGGTTAGCTCTTTCGCCCTAATAAAGTGGTGAGCTAAACTGAAACACACTAAAGATACAGGTAAGTGCCCTGGACCAGGAATCAAACCTGAGACCCTTCTGTGTGTGGGCTGACACTGAGCAATGCTGGCCAGGGCACAATCCACTTTTTGTGAATCTTTCAAAAAATGACTTTATGCATATTTCTATGTATTTCTGACACAACTAGCAGAAATTTATTTTTCCACTTAATGTATAGTATAGAGTAACTATATATTGCATAGTCACATTGAATGTTAATGGCTGTGTAATACTCACTTATCTGATACATCTGTAAATTCCTAGAATTTAAATTGCTGGGTTAAAGGTGAGTGAATTTAACATTTTGTGTCAATATTTGCAAACTGCCCCCATGGGGCCTGTGCCAGCCTGCCTGGAAGCTTTTGTTCCCTACACCCCTACTAACATCACAGCTCTGTAACCTTTACTGCTGTGACAGGTGAAAAATGGGATTTCCTTGTGGTCTTCATTTGCATTCTCAGGAATTACGCCAAATACATTCATATATTCAAGAGCTGTGTATTTCTGTGAATCTTTTGTGCACATTTTATTTGGATTGTTCTTTTTAAGGTTAATTTGTCAGAGCCCTTGATGTATGAGATGCAAATATTTGTTCCAGTTTATTATCTGTTTTTGGCTTAACATTTCTGTTGCCATGAAAATTTTTTATTTTTTATTTTTTTATTAAATCTTCATTGTTCAGATTATTACAGTTGTTCCTTTTTTTCCCCCCATAACTCTCCTCCACCTGGTTCCCACTCCGTACCTTAACTCCCCACAACTGTCCTCATCCATAGGTGTATAATATTTGTCCAGTCTCTTCCTACATCTCCACAACCTTTTCCCCCCGAGAATTGTCAGTCCACTCCCTTTCTATGGCCCTGATTAATAGAATAGATAATTAATATAATAGATATTCACCAGATTATTCTGTTCATCAGATTTTTTATTCACTTGATTTTTAGATTCACTTGTTGATAATGTATTTGTTGTTTATATTTTTTATCTTTAACTTTTTCTTCTTCCTCTTCTTAAAGAATACCTTTCAGCATTTCATATAATACTGGTTTGGTGGTAATGAACTCCTTTAGCTTTTTCTTACTAGTGAAGCTCTTTTTCTGATCTTCAATTCTGAATGATAGCTTTGCTGGGTATAGTAATCTTTGTTGCAGTTTCTTGCTATTCATCACTTTGAATATTTCTTGCCACTCCCGTCTGGCCTATATAGTTTCTGTTGCAAAATCAGCTGACAACAGTAGATAACTGTTTTTCTCTTGCTGTTTTTAATATTCTCTCTTTGGCTTTTGCTCTTGGCATTTTAATTATGATGTGCTTTGGTGTGGTCCTCTTTGGATTCCCTTTGTTTGGGATTCTCTGTGCTTCCTGAACTTGTAAGTTTATTTTTTTCACCAGGTGAGGGAAGTGTTCTGTCATTATTTCTTCAAATAGGTTTTTAGTATCTTCTTCTCTCTCTTCTTCTGGCACCCTCATAATTCTGATGTTGGTATGCCAGAGACTCCTTACACAACTTCATATTTTTGGATTATTTTTTCTTTTTGCTTTTCTGGTTGGGTGTTTTTTGCTTTTTTGTATTTCAAATCTTTGACTTGATTCTTACGATCATCTAGTCTGCTATTGGATCTCTGTATATTATTCTTTATGTCATTCAGTGTTTACTTAATTTCTAGTTGGTCCTTTTTTATATCCTTGAGGGTCTTGCTAAATTTATTGGCCTTTTTTAGAAAATTCTTGAAAAACCTTATAATCATGGTTTTGAACTCTATCCAGTAGTTTGCTTTCCTCCATTTCTTTCATTTGTAACCTCTTTCTTTGTCTCCACATTTTGGCTGCTTCCCTGTGTTGATAGAGTGGCTTTGTGTGGTAAGTGTCTTATAAGGCCCAGTGGCTCAGCTTCCCAGTTACCCGAGGTGGACACTCTTGGTGCATGCACTCCTTTGTGGGCTGTGTGCACAGTCTTGTAGTTAAGCCTTGATTGTTGTTATCCCCGGGAAGAATTGACCTCCAGGCCAATTTGCTGTGAGGCTCAGCTGTGTCTACAGTGGGAGAACTTCTGTGCTGGAGACACCCTTATGAGGCAAGGCTTGCTTCAGTGGGGCTTTTGCTCACTGAGTCTGCCCCCTGAGTATGTCCCTCATAGATCTGAGGAGTTTTAATCTGGATTGTCCTACTCTTACCCATGGATACACTGGTTCTTGTTTCTCCAAGGATGTGCTAATTTAGCCTCTGCAAAAGGGTCTCTGCTGGTGTTTATGGTGTGGGTGGAGCTGTGCTGTGTCTCTATGGCCTTTCCAAGGCGTTAGGCCTGCTCAGGGACCACAGAATTGCCATCATCATAGTGCTTGCTTTAAAGCCCTGTGCTTTATGTCACTTTGTTCAGGCACCGCTCAGAGACCTTGGGTGTCTTCAACCTCTAGGTCACTGGGTCAGCATACCTTTTATTGTTTGTAACTGTCACAGCTGGGCTGTGTGCTGGGGTCATTTCTGTGCAGCAGTGTTTTTGGAAGTGAGCAGGGGCATGGAGGCCTTTATCCTGGGGAAACAAGGGCAGATGCACGGGGGTTGGGGCCTGTCCAGAGTGTGCCTCAGGCTGCATCCTCACCCCTACCCCCTCCCCTTTCTTCACTAGGCCGAGTACACAGATCAGAAACGCCTTGAGGAGCTGTGGGAAGAGAACTTGGCCCCAAGGGGCAGAGTGTGAAGGAGTCCACCCACCTGCGCTGGGAGCTGAAGCAGCTGTCAGAGAGTAGGCAGCAGCCCCTGGTGCCTGGGAGCCAGCCCGACAGAAGACAATTACATTTTTTTTTAATATATTTTATTGATTTTTTACAGATAGGAAGGGAGATAGATAGAGAGCTAGAAACGCCGATGAGAGAGAAACATAGACCAGCTGCCTCCTGCACACCCCACACCAGGGATGTGCCCGCAACCAATGTACATGCCCCTGACCAGAATCGAACCCGGGATCCCTCAGACAATTACACTTTAATGGCTACTGAGGGCCTTCTCCCTCACCCAGGGAGCTGAGCCCTTGCTCTGAATCGTGTGTCAGCACATCCTCAGCCCAAGTAAATAGTGTTTTATTCAAGGGCCATTTGGAACTGTTTCATTGCAATTCTCCCAAGAACATGAAGGGCCTGGCAGCCTTAAAGTCAGCACATGAAATTTAAAGGAAGTGTTGCCAGATTTACCAGTTCCCATTGGGCCAGCTTCTAGATGACAGCACGTTGACACCCAGAGGGTGTTTCAGATCTCCCCAAAGAGCACTGGAAGCTCTGGATGCAGGAGAGGTCCTTAGTGGCCACTAACCTCCATTATAGTTGCCCCCGGGCCATGGTTTCCTCCATTGCTTTCATAATGAGGCAGATGGGTATAGTCTGCTCTCCTTCCTGGGCAGGGGTTGCTCAGTGGCTGCTGTTAAAGGGACCCAGTCCTCTTCCTCTCCCTCTGGCATTTGCCCCCTCCCAGCCCCCCGAGGAGGTGTGGGATTAGCCAGGGAAGGTGGGTGGGGCAGCCTACAGTGCAGGGAGCTGAGGCTCTCGCTGCAACAAGCCAGTTCCTGTGTCCAACAATCACACGTGTGCACCTGAGAGTGCAGGTGAGGGCTCGCTTAGAGCTCTGCAGAGCCAGGAGGGCCTTTGGCTGGTTAGGGGAGGAGCTGCTTTTTCAATTCTGAGCAACATTCCTAAGCTTCATGGAAAGGCTGTTGAAAGCAGCTGGGTATTCCTTCTCTTCAAGGCCTCCCATCTGCTCCAAGCCTAAAGTCAGTCCATTGAACTAGGAGTCTGTGTGGGAGTTAGTTCTTTCTGTGGTTTGGTGTCTCGGCACTCCTGGGAACCCAGGCTCTGGGAGTTCAGGTTGCTGGGAGCACCGCTGCCCCCTGGTGGGACACAGAAGCAGTGCCACTGGCAGGGACCGGCTCAGACCAAATGTGCTTCAGTCAAGAGAGCGGGGTGGCTGATGGGGTTGAAAAGCCTCCCTGAGTCCGATGCTGAGAGCAGCCTGTGAGCCCTCTCAGGCCGGTGACTGACTTCTGCTTGGTGTTCCCACTCCTCCTGCTCAGCTGGCAGCTCGCGGACATTCACAGTGTGAATGTGCTTTTGTGCGGTTGGTGTGGTTGGTGTGGTGGCTTCTTGAGTCAGAAAGGCCTGGTTAAAGTCCTGGCTCCTCTATTGTTAGCCAAGTGATCTCTCCTAAACCTCACTTTTCTTACCTGCAAAATGGGGCAATGAAGCTGCCTCACCGGATTGCTATAGGGATCTTGTGAGGAGACAGCGAAGCATTAGGCTGTACCTGGCCCATGGGCGCCGACTAAGGAGGGCTGTTCTTATGGCCCCTGTCTTACCCAAAGATACCCACTGCTCTGCTTCTTGGGGGGCTCGTGAGCAGCCCTATTAGCAGTACAGTGTGATAAGGCTCCCAGGGCTGAGTGTGTGGTCTTGGAGGGACAGCTGAGGGAACAACCCTGACCCCTCATACATTCATGTTTTCCTCCTGAATAAGCCCCATGACTTACCCAAAGTCACACACCTGCTGGTGGCAGGGAGGGGCCGAGAACTCCCATTCTCCTCAGGTCTGTGCTCCCTTTTCTGTTCTGCATTCAAGCTGTTTCAAAGCAAAGAAGGGAATCTGCCTTTTTCTGGCTTTACCTTATGTTTTGATCTCACTTAGAATTTTTAAAGCAACTTAGATATATGGTCTCATTCTTTTCCAATGCAATTGTGAAAGGACAAAATGAAATCTCTGTCTGAAGGACCTTACCCAGAGATGGAGAGTACTGGGCACATGCGCCCCATTGCCTCTACCACCCACAGACATGCGGGTCAATGTTTGTGTCCCCCCTACCCCCTCGGCTGAGCCGCTTGGACTCCCACCAGTCTGAGGCTGGCACAGAGAACGCACTCTCTTTGCCATCTCTGTTAGTTTGTGAAATCCTTGACTTGATGGTCAGATTATAACTTTGTAAAAAGTGGATCCAGCAGTTCCATCATCTTGTACTTTTGCATTGGCTTCTCCACTGTCACCTGCTTTCTTCTTAAGCTCTGGTTGCTTCCCTAGTAAATCCAGCTGAGTCAGCAGAGGGGCCATAACCACCCGAGGAGCCCTCAGGTGCAGACAGCAATAGCACCCTGGGAAAAAGGGAGGTCATCTAGCTGAGCATCCAGGCCCCCCAAACCTAAGGCTTGGGGTGATGGCTGGCTCAGGGCCAGGGCCAGAGAGCATAAGCTGAGGCCCCTGGACTCTGGGCTCTGACTCCACTTTGCTCTTCATGCTCCAGCTGCTTCCTGAACCTGGACTAAGAGAAGCAGAGCTTCCAGGGCACCATCCAGGGGCTGAGGGACGCCTCCCTGGCCCTGCAGGAGAGCAGCCTCCAGCAGCTCAGCAAGCAGGTACCCGTGTGTGGTGTCCAGAACCTAGGGGCATGGAAGTGGCCAGGTGGAGCACCCAGAGGTCGGTGGGCATTCACAGCGGGGGAAAGGCAGAGTCCAGTGTAGCCCCTGTTATGGGAGGTGACAGGAGTTCTCCTGGAGAGGCTTCATGAAGCAGCATGAGGTGTCCCTGCAGCAGTGAGACTACACCCAATGGACCTCTGTGTGCCTCACTGCCTTCATCTGTGAAATGGGTTAACGATGTACCCCCCTAGCAGGCGTGGTGAGGATGGTGTGAGTCAGTGCAGGCAAAGGGTCCAGCTCTTGGTAAGTGCCTAAGGAAAGGAGAGCAGCGCCCTATTAGGAAGCACCAGGTGTGGCCGAAATGCGGGCCATGGTCACACAGTGGCAGGGTCACCCTCACAGCATCCTGCACCGCGAGCTCCGCAACAGGTCCAATTCCACATCGAAAATCAGGTAGAGGGAGAGTCTCACCTTGTGGTCTTGGCCCCGCCCATCTGGGTCCCTTCCCTTCACTGAGAAAGGTGGGCTCCAGCTGCTGCCAGTTGCTCAGAGCTCTAGTCTGAAAGCCGAGCTGTGTCTTCTGTGGAGGAGGAGGTCCCGGTGGGTCACGGAGGGGGACGCGATGGGCCACTGTATTCCCAGTGCACAGGGACACATGGTTCAGGACCATCTTCAAATGTGGCCGCTGCATCTGCCTCATGTTCCTGGGCCCAGGGAGGCCTCTGATCTCCCAAGTCAGTGCAGACCATGTCCGGCATAGAAACAGCCTGCCCCGTGAGCCATGACCTTCAACTAGCACTCTCCTCAGAGCTTGCACACTCTGTCAGTGTAAGTTGAAGCCAGGCAGGAGCGAGGTGACTGAAGTTTGCGTGGCTGACGTCTGGGAGCCCAAGGACTTGAGCTTTGGAGAGTGCGCAGTGGGAGCCTCAGCGAGGACCCCTGGATCCCTCCTGGGAGTGGGCGATGCCGAGATGGGGGCAGTAGCTGCGGAAGCAGATCCTATGCTCTTAGTGGGCAACCTACATACTAAAGTGACCCAGGAGCTCCTTTCCCAGCCTTTCCACCACGCTGGGCCAATGATCCAAGTGAAAATTCCAACACATAAGGTTGGTAAACCAAAGCAGTTTGCATTTGTGAATTTCAAACAGGAAGTGTCTGTTCCTTAGGCCATGAATCTCCTTAATGGAATAAAACTTTTTGGAAGGCCCATCAACTTTCAGTTTAGATCAGGAAGCAGCCATGCCTCGTAGGAGGTTGGTTTGCCATATTCTCAACATCACTTTGGAAATTCGAGCCCTGCCTCTCCATCTCCTAACAGACATGAAAGGACGGTGGATAACATGACTCCATCACCACAGGTCACTCAGAGATCTGTCTCTTCTCCAGAAAATTTTCTGAAACAAGCAGGAATGAACAACGTTTTTGAGACAGAAGTCATATGGTGGGAAATTGGGTTCTCCACATCTTGATCAATCAGGATTTTCCTCATCAGTTCAGTCACATAATCATAGTTATAAGGAGTCTCCAAGATCCCAAACAGCATCAAGATACACCATTATCACTGTGTAAAGCCAGGCAGAGTCCTCATCCCTCTCTAGTAGACAGACACTACAGCCCTGAGCAGCATTGCAGAGTACATAGAAGTGATGACTGCTATGCAGACAGGAATCACAATGGCTGGAGCCATGATCCGGATAGCAGAAGAGACAGCAGTAGAGCTGGGAAGTGGCATTTATCTTGGAACTAACAAGTGTTGAAAGGGCCATTGTATAGGGCCATCCTAGGTCCTTTGGACTAAGTTGGTCTGGGAATGTTTTGTTCAAACTGTAGAGAATAGTTTTATAAGTTGCCACACTTCTTTATAAATTTTTTTGAACATATAGCTATAGTCTATTTCAGAAATGAGAAGACTTGTTTTTACTATTTTACATTGATATTCTTTCACCTCAGGATTTCATGAAGAGGAAGGTGTTTTATGCAAAAAAAGTTATACAATTCCTAATCATTTTAGAAATTGAGGAAGGCACATGTTATATGTATTGGTTGTATTATAAAGCAAATATTTTAATAATCTATTACCTATTGTATTGCAAGGACATGCTTATTAGTGAATTACATTTTGTGTCTATAATAAAAAACATTCAGGTTGGTAGTCTAAAATATACTAGTATTTTGTAGACATATGAGAAATTGGAATTTCAATGATTGGTTTTACTAACATATGAGAAAAATTATTGGTGAAGTTTGTGATTAATTATATTGTTTCATTTCATGGAGAACATAAGTTCATTGACTTGCTCTTTGGATTTTGCCATAATTGGATATCAAGAAAGTCTTGACTTTTAGAAAGATAAAAACCTCCAACGAGGCGGGTCTTCATGGGTGAGCCTAAGAGGCCTGTGCTATAGCTTCTGGCCCAGCTCCTGGCAGGTCTGACAGATGACTGCTGACACTTCTCCTGCCCTCAGGGCTCACTAGGGTCCCTCCTCTGCACACACAGGACTTGTTGGAGTGGGGGTCGAGAGGGGACTTCCTCGCATGATTCCTTAGCCCTGTCTCTGGGGTCCCATCCCCTGCCTCCTCTCTGCATCAGTTCCCTCTAGGACACCATGGCAATTCTGCCACAGCCCTTGGATGCCAGTCTTGGCTCTGAGCCCCTGGTGGGAAGGAGGGACCGCAGTTCCCAGACCAGGGCTTTCCTTTATCTGTTGCCAGGAGGCCCTTCAGCTGCTCCTTTCTGTCCTGCTCAGCACGCTCCTGCCTGGTGCATCATGGGTCCTCCCTAATGTTGCATCTCCACCATCAGCTAAAAACCTCATGGGACATGGCCCCACATTGACCTGCTGAGCCAGGGCAGGCCAGCCTTGGACATGTCCAGACAACATGGCCCTCTGGGAGGTGTTTGAGGAGGTACAAGCTTCAGCCAGGACAGGTGACCCGGAGCCCCAGGTCTTCTGATGCCAGTTCAGCTCTCCAACCGCCCAGTGTCACCCGGGCTGTAGGCTCGCATTGGTATGTTTAACCGTAGTTCCCGAAGTTCACGCCCTTCCCTGTAACTCAGACTCTTCTCTAAGGGAGGACCTGAGAGAAGGTGTGTCCCCCACCCTCACTTTGCATTGACATCCTAAGAGTTCATTCCTTCAGGCAGGAATCCTGGTTTAGAGAGGAAAAGGGCAGCCCTTGGGGACCTATCCTAGGATCACAGCACAGCACAGGGGCTGATAGGCAGGCCCCTGGCACCCACGTGCGAGCAGCCAGGGAGAGGTCAATGGGGGAAAGATACATATGTAATACTTTTAACGATAAAAATTTAAAATTAAAAAAGAAATGAAAAAATCTTTTTCTGGTATTGGGTAAAAAACATTATCCTATAAATCAAAGAGGAATCAAGTAGAAAAGGACACTTTTCCTTTATTTTCTTACAAAGAAAGGAATAAAAGTCAAAACCAAAAAAGCCATGATGTTATGTCAAAAAGCAGACATCCAAACGGCCAGAATGCTTCCTGGGAACAGGCTTCCTAACGGGGAAGCACCGACAGTGATTTTCAGACAAAAACAGAGGAAACACAAAGAAAGAAACACGGGAGAGCTGGTTGCCAGTCAGCTTTAAGAAATATTTTAGGTCACTAACATGGTCTGAGATGAAGATGATCCATTCATATATTTTTGTAAAGTATAGAAAATCTGTAAACACGTTTTAGACATTTAGAAAAAAATATGTCCCGAGATTCAGGGATGCCTGTTTTACGTAAATCGATTTTCTAGTACCTTAAACTACCTGTCCAATACTGTCAATATTAGCCACAAAAAAGTTTTAAAAATATGTTTTTATTGATTTCAGAGAGAGGGAGAGAGAGAGATAGAAGCCACAATGATAAGAGAGAATCGTTGATTGGCTACCCCCAGCACAGCTCCTATGAGGTATCAAGCCTGCAAACCAGGAGTGTTCCCTGACTGTGAATCAAACAGTGACCTCCTGGTTCATGCGTTGGATGCTCAACCACTGAGCTATGCCAGCCCTGAAGCCACATATAGCTTTATAAAATTAAATTTATCCTGATTAAAATGAAGCAAAATGTAAAGGTCACTTATACATTTAGGTTTCCCTTTCTGGATAGCTGGAGAGTGCTGACTGGGTGTATAGACTGGCTGGTTTCCATTCACAGGAAATAGAAATGAGAGGAAATGTGTCTCCCTCAGAGCAAGAGTGTTCACATGAGAATGAGCTCCTTTGGCTGATTCAACCACATCTTTGCATGGGTCCCTCTGGTGCAGGGCATCTCCTTCTGAAATACTCACCTACAGATGGCATTCTTTGGAGGAAGGAAAATGATTAAGGAAGTGTTTAGTGGATGGGAGTTGTTTTTTGTTTGTTGTTTGTTTGTTTGTTTGTTTTTTAAAATATATTTTGATTTTTTATAGAAAGTAAGGGAGAGGGATAGAAAGATAGAAACATCAATGAGAGGGAAATATCGATCAGCTGCCTCCTGCACACCTCCCACTGGGGATGTGCCCGCAACCCATGTACATGCCCTTGACCGGAATCAAACCTGGGACCTTTCAGTCTGAAGGCTGATGCTCTATCCACTGAGCCAAACTGGTTTCAGCAAGAGGAGGAAGGAGTTGTTCTGAATCATTTCTGTTGCAACCAAAGCAATGTTCTTTCTATCCTTAGTGATTTAAAATTTTGTAAACAGCTACTCTGGTGGTTGTTTGCTGCTCAAATAGCAAATCAAGCAAAACAGTGAGGGAAATGGAATACTTTCTTACTGATTTTGGATATAGAGAAGAAGAAACAAGGAGAGAGACAGAAACTTCGATGAGATCCAAGATCCAAGGATTGCTTGCCTCCTACATGAAATTGAGCAGGAAACTTGACTTAGTGGCATGACCAGGGCTCAATCCAATCAGTGATCTCTCAGCAAATGTGTTCAATCGAGTCACACCAACCTGGGCTTCAAATCACTTTACAATGGGGAATCATGTTCAGGATGATGAAGGTAGTTCAGGCCAGAGAATGTCACCCTGAGAATTGAGTTTCCTGCTGGGCTCCTGTTTGTGGGAGGTAGGTATCAGAACACATCATAGGTCAGAAGTGGTCAACTAGAGGGTGGCCTTGGGGTGGCCTGGGGTGTTGCAATCAGTCTGACTGATTAGCCTAGGGACATGAGTGCTGATCTGTGAGACTCACTGGGCAGGGAGTTATGCACTATCAGGGTTTGGACTTTGATGACAGTTGAGTGTAGAAATAAACACTGTCGAGTACAGAATCCAAGATGGCTGCTCGGGTAGGCAACTAGCCGCAGCCGCACACAACAATTTTAATAAATACAACTAAAATATAAAATGGACATTACCCAGAACTACAGGAAAGTCGACTGACTGGAAATCCTACAACAAGAAGCAAGGAGAAAACCAGAAGGAAGCACGGAGGAGCTGTAAAAGCCTAAGGTACGGAGACACGCGGCGCACGCGGAGAGGACGGAGCCGGAGAGGAGGGAGGCCGAGTGCCTGGCGGGCGTTCCCTAGCGGAAAGGAGATAAAACTCCGACTGTGCTGGGCCCCCGACTGCTCTGAACCCCAGTTCTGGGCCAGACCCCGGGGACTCAGGCTCAGCCATAGGGAGCTGGGCTGTAAGTCGGAACCCCGGGGTAGCGGAGAAAGGAGGTCCCGGAGGCGCACTCACTGCCCCCAGAGAAGGGACGGCCGGCTGTGCCGCGGGATTGCCCTGACGGGAAGGAGACTGGGGCTCCAGACTGCTGTGAACGCCACCTCCAACTCCACTTCCAACTGAACTGAACCCCAGTTTCGGGCCCATTGCGGGAGAGCTTACACTGTTTGGTAGCAGGCGAAAATCGAGGGCACCTTTCTCTCAGAGGCGCTTGCAACAAGTACTGAAGGACCCTGAGTCTCAGGAGTCGCATAGGGCGGGGCTGACGGAAGCCGAGGCTGTAGGCTCCACCCTGAAACGTCGCCCCATCAGGAAAGCTGCCTGCGAAAATGCCTAAACCAAATAGATCACAAAGGAAAGAAATGGAGGACAAAAAGCGACTGGATATAGAGTTCAAAACCACACTTATAGGGTTTTTCAAGAGACTCCTAGAAAAGGCCGATAAAATAAATGAGACCTATGAGGATATGAAAAGGGATCAACAAGAAATGCTAAGGGATCAACAAGAAATAAAGAATACATTGTCTGAAATAAAAAATATTCTACAGAGTCCTAAAAACAGAAGGGAAGATCGCAAGAATCAAGTCAAAGATTTGGAACATAAAGAGCCAGAAGACACTCCTCCACAGAAGCTAGAAGGCAAGAGAATCCAGAAAATTGAAGATAATGTAAGAAACCTCTGGGACAACTTCAAACGATCCAACATCAGAATCATGGGGGTCCCAGAAGATGAGAGAGAGCAAAATATCGAAAACATACTGAAAGAAATAGTGACAGAAAACTTCCCCCACCTGGGGAAAGAATTGGACTTACAAGTCCAGGAAGCACACAGAACTCCAAATAAGAGGAATCCAAAGAGGACCACACCAAGACAAATCATAATTAAGATTCCAAGAGCAAAGGACAAAGAGAGAATATTAAAAGCAGCAAGAGCTAAGCAGGTGGTTACCTATAAAGGAGCACCTATACGATTGTCAGCTGATTTCTCAACAGAAACCATGCAGGCCAGACGGGAATGGCAAGAAATATTCAAGGTGATGAATAGCAAGAACCTACAGCCAAAAATACTCTACCCAGCAAAGCTATCACTCAGAATCGAAGGTCAGATAAAGAGCTTCACTAATAAAAAAAAGCTAAAGGAGTTCATCACCACCAAACCAGAATTATATGAATTGCTGAAGGGGGTTCTTTCAGAAGAGAAAGTAAATAAAGATAAAAATATGAACAACAAATACGTAACTATCAACAAGTGAATCTAAAAACCAAGGAAATTAAAAAAAAAATCTGATGAACAATATTAACTGTTGAATATAATAGAATCAGAGGTATGGAAGGGGAGTGAACTGATGATTCTTGGGGAAAAGGGGACAGGGGAATGTGGGAAGAGACTGAACATAAACTGTGCACCTATGGATGAGGACAATGGGGGTTGGGGAAAGGGCAGAGGGTGGGGTGGGAAGGGGGCGGAAAAGGAACACTTGTAATAATATGAACAATAAAAATTTATTTTTAAAAAAAAAAAAAAAAAAGAAATAAACACTGTCACTGGTGAAGGGACATCAAGTGCAGCACCAGTGGAGCTGGACTCTAGATATCTGAGATCTGATGTAATTCTCCATAGGTGAGGTTGAAGGAAAAACAGCAGTACTCAAGGATGCTTCCATGAATGTGGACTATCACAGTTGGGGTAGTATTTCATTCTGCTAGAAAATGCCTAGAATTTAGTGGACACCCATAGTGAGTAATGAGTAAGAGGCCAAGGAGATGACTGTGGGGGCTGAGGCTCTGGGAGTGCAGGTGTGAGAGGTGTGATAGAAAGAGTAATGTGCATTTGTAGATGGAATGTGAATTCATGGATATGGGGACCTTACATTGACATAAAAGTGAATGAAGGGGAAATCCATTTCTGGTGATGTCTGGATGACATGATATGGGAAATTTTAGGGTCATTTCTGTAAAGAGGAGCTGCTATGCTACAAGCCAGCTCCAACAGATTAATTGCCATCTATCTGCTCACCTGCCTTTTGTTGATGAGGGCTGATGCAATGATTATTAGGAATGAGATAGCATATATCAGTGTCACCAACCTTGAAAATCACCACTGTCATGGGGAAGAGAGAAGAGGAAGAGAGAAATACATTATACAGGTAGTGATTTGAAATGTGAAAAAGAAGCTGATTAGGGAACAACCTATCCTTTCCAAGGCACATTTTTTCTTGACTTTGAATTTGAACATCTGGAAGGAAGTTGTGTGAGGAAAATGTAGTACAAAGAATTGTGTGCAGCAGGACTACAATGTGATGGCCTCAGCACTTTGGGATTAGGGTTGGAAGGGTGAAGTGTGATTCCATGTATTTTGATGCCTTGTAGAGACAATCTTGGGGACTACAAAAATATTGCTTGATAGGACCAGTGTCAGAACGCTCACACTCCCTTTAGGGCCAACATCTCTCCCAACCTATGCTCGTGACACCCACTGTATTGACAAGAGGCAGTGTGGCCTACATTTCAGGCTTAGAGCTCAGGTATCATCAATGTGCTCATCTGCCCTTATTGTTGGTGGAAGGCACAGTATTAGTAGGAATATAAAGAAAGAGTGATCTTGATGGGACCTAAGCCTGGTATCTTCTCTGATGAGGTAGTAGAGGGCGCAGATGATGGTGAATATGACGAATGTAAAATCCTAGGAGAGAAGCTCACCATGGACTGAACTGTCTCCATTAACAGGATATGATCTTTGAGGACCTGGCCATTGCCTTCTCTCAGGAGGAGTGGGGGCTTCTTGATGAGGATCAGAGATTTCTGTACTGTTATGTGATGCTGGAAGCTTTTTCACTTCTATCATCTATAGGTAAGTAAGACCTTTACATCTCTCCTACTGTCCTGAAGTGATGTCTTCTCTTCCTTTATTCTGCAGACATAGCTTTCTCTCTCCCACAGCCACAATATGGGTTCTGCTAATTTTCCCCACTATCTTGTCAAATGTCCTGTGGCTGCCAATGTTAAGCTGTATGGAGAACCCTGAGCAATGGACTCCATGAACATGCCTAACACCAATTGCCTCAAAAAAGTGCAGGAAATATCTGGAAGTCGGGAGTCTTATAGGGAGACTAATGGTTCCCTCCTTCTCTTTTTCTTCCTGAGAAGGTGACCCGTGGTTTTCATTTCTACCCCTTCCTCCAACTAAAGTCTCTTTGTGACTGTCTGTGCTAGGTTATGTTCTTCACTTACATGAACCATGGCTGTTCTTGTAAGACCCTCCTTCAATTTTTGTTTATAATCTTCCCTGAATACTATTGAAACCAAAAACGCACTGGGCTAGTGCAGGCTGCTCATTTCTTTTATTTTTCATTAATACTCAGAATATTTAGATTTTACAGATGTGTGCAGGGAGAACCCTGTTGTTTTTTTTTTTTGTTTGTTTGTTTGTTTTTGTCCCCTCCCCACCCCACCCCCCTTCCCGAATGAGCATGCAAGATATCCTCAGAGGAATTTTAGTTTTATTCTTAGGAAGCAGCTGTTGGGTGGTAGCTGGGTGAAGATATGACATAAGGGCTATGTATAGATCACACAAGGGACTTGCTCATTTCCAACAGTTTTGACCTGAAAATGCCACTGGCAATACTTTATTTCTACCTTATATTTCCCGTACTTGAGTACTTGACATTTTGCTGACTTGTCATTTCAACTCTGACTTCCTGGCTTTACTGCTACCTTCATCCTCCAGGTCTTTTTGCACTGCTCTCTCTGCAGTATTCTCAGACATTGACCTCATGTGTGATATAAGGTGCACTTACATGCTTAAGTACTCCTTGTATATCAGCTACACAATTACTGAATTTTACTTGGAATGAGCTATAACCAATCTCCTGTATAGCTTGCCAAAGTCACCAGCAGACAAGCCATGCTGAGCACTGTTACACGAAGATTGAACTGGAGATCCGTTTCTCTTCCACGTGGTGCTTGCCACGTTTGTGTCACATTCTGTTTTGTGATATTCAGAGACCCAGAGCTTCAGCAGCCTCTTATTAATCCTTCCAGAACGTCTGATATTTTCAGAAAATTGTATAGAACAAACATATTATTTTTAAGATTTTTGCAATGGGACTTCCTCTGTCACCCAGTTAACTCTCAGTTCTCACCATTTCTCTGTTTTCAGGTTGTTGGCATAAAATTAATGAGAAGGAGGTGCCTCCTGAGCAGTGTGCATCTATAGATGAGTTACAAGTCGGGGCTTCTAAGACATCTCCAGCAGCCCAGAAGACCTACCTGTGTAAGTGGTGTTTCTCAGTTTTAAAGCATATTTTGCGTCTGACTGAGTCACAAGCAGCATACATTGAGGAAAAAGCCTTCTTCAGTGAAGCAGATATGAAAGACTTACTTTTCAGTGCAAACTGTCACCAGAAGCAAAGAGATGCCAATGGAGAGAAGACCTTGAAAGAAGATATGGACAGGGCTTCTTTTGTGTCCAGGGACAGATTCTATTTAACAGGGGTGCCTTCAACCAGTAGGGAAGTTAGCAAGGACTTGCAAGCCATCTCAGATATTCTCCAACACCAGGCCACTGTTAGCACTGAGGAGCCACAGTGTAGCAGTGAGATTTCCCAGAAATTTCCTGGTGGAAAAAGTCATCACCAATGTGGTGAATGTGAAAAAGCTGCCAACAGCAACCAGAAAGTTGTTCAATATCTGGGTATCTCCTCTGGAGAAGTAAATAATGAGTGTAAAAAATGTGGGAAATGTTTCAGACAAAAGTTTCACTTCATTGAGCACCAGAGAGTTCATACTGGAGAAAAGCCCTATGAGTGTAGTGATTGTGGGAAATCCTTCAGTTGAAGGTTTACACTCAATGAACACCAGAGAATTCACACTGGAGAAAAGCCCTGTGAGTGTAGTAATTGTGGGAAGTACTTTAGGCATAGTTCTACACTCAATCAACACCAGAGAGTTCACACTGGAGGAAAGCCCTATGAGTGTACTTATTGTGGGAAGTTCTTTCGTCAGAGATCTAAACTCACTACACACCACAGAGTTCACACTGGAGAAAAGCCCTATGAGTGTACTTACTGTGGAAAGTCCTTCCCACAAAGATATAACCTTGCTAGACACTTCAGAATTCACACTGGAGAAAATTCCTATGAGAGTAGTGATTGCTAGAATTCATTCAGTGAAAACTATACTTTATTGAACTCCAGAGAGTTCACACTGGAGAAAAACCTTACCAGTGTAGTGTAATTAGGAAATCTTTTAGCTGGAAACCTAGCATAGTAAGACAACTGAGACTTCACTCTGGAGAAAATCCTTAAAGGAGCATTGAATATTTTATTTTTCTCACTCAGAATAACAGTAGTGAAAGAGACTCTTTGACACCTATTTACCAAAGCATATACTCCTTTTAACGGAACACACTCTGCTAGACTCCTCATAGGTTTCAGATACAAGTGAGGCTTTAAGGAGTTCCCTACGCAAGATGGTTTCAGGCGAGGTCTGGCCCTGATGGCTGACAACAGTGTGCTCAATATGACAACAACGATGTTCAGATGATACCAGCACCCAGCGCTTTTCAAACAGTGTTTAGGCGCAGGCACCCCTGGTTATACCTCATGTCTACCTTTTCTTTCCAATACGTTACACTTTGTGACTTGTCATTTCATCTGGGGCTTCCTGGATTTGGGGCTATGTTCACCTTTGTGGCTTCTTTACATCACCTGTTTTGCTCTGCTCTCTCTGCAGTATTCTCTAATACTGACAGAGTATTTTTATGAGGTACACTTACAGGCTTAAGTAGTCCTTGAACACCAGCTACTCGTTAGTTAAATTTTACTTGGAACAGACATAACCCACCTTCTGCACAGTGTGCCCATGTCACCAGGAGACAAGCCATGTTGCTAGCAGAAGAATGACATGGAGATCCTGCTACTCATCCATGTAGTGCTTGTCATCTTTGTGTCATATTTCTGGAGAGATCTTCCTTGTTTTTGTGATTTTCAGTAACTCAGAACTTCACAATAGCATCTTAATAATTCTCCCTGCAGATCTTTTATTTTTTGAGAAATGTTTAATTTCATTTGACAGAAGAGAGTTCACACTGGAGAAAAGCCCTATGAGTGTGCTGTTTGTGGGAAGTTCTTTGCAAATAAGTTTAACCTCCTTCAACATAACAGAGTTCATATCCAAGAAGCCCTATGAGTGTACTGATTGTGGGATGTTCTTTAGATATATTTAATTTCTTTTAACACCACAGAGTACATACTGAAGGAAAATCGAATAAATGCCATGATTGTGGGAAATCATTCAGGCAAATCTCTTCTCTCACTCATCATCAGAGAATTCACCCTGGAGAAAAGCCATATAACTGCAGTCATTGTGGGAAGGCCTTCAGGAATAAGTCTAACTTCACTCAACACCACAAAGTGCACACGGAGAAAAGCCATATGAATGTAGTGATTTTGGGAAGGCCTTCCGTCAAAGGTCTACCTTCACTAAGCACCACAGAATTCACACTGGAGAAAAGCCACATAGTTGTATTGATTGTGGTTAGTCCTTCAGTCAAAGGTATACCTTCACTCGATGCTAGAGTGTTCACATGGATAAATAACCTTATGAGTATAGTGAATGTGAGAAATCTTTTATTCGCAAAGAACTCCTAGACCACAAGAGAGTTCACACTGTATAAAATACATATGTGTGTAGTGATTGTGGAAAGTCCTTCAGCCAAAGGTCTATGCTCATTGAACACCACAGAGGTCACAATTGTGAAGGGCCTCATGAGGGTTGTGAGTGTGGGAAACCTTTGATCCGCAAACCTAGCCTTCTTAGACAATTGAGAGTTCAAATAGGAGAAAAGCTTTAAATGCACAGGGAATGTTTTATCTTTCTCATTCATAATAACAACACTAAATGTGAGTCTTCCATATTAATTTAACTGAATATAAACCCCTCTTATTGCAACATGCGCTATGCTAGATTGCTCACAACTTTCAGGTACAAGTGAGGCTTGAAGAGGCTAACCTGCACTGAGATTATGTGTGGCTGAAGCAATTTCACCTCTACCACCTGGCTCACCTGAAGAATGTATGTCACTTACAACCTCTGTGTGCTCAGGGAAAATGTATTCTGTGTTCTCACTTATACTTGAAGATGATGAAAACTGATCTTTCTCAGAAAATGGACCTGATTCCAGGTCCACCCATAACACCCGTCCTCAGCTAAGAAGTGCTACCTCTTTCAGGGACATTGTGGCTTTCACATTTATGCTGTGATGATTGTTTCAGGTTCTAATTTAACAACCTGCAAACCATATGCTGTATTCTGCTCTGGTTTATGGTCTTTTAGTAAAGATGTTTTTGCTATTTTACCTTTAATATTTTTTGCTCTATTCACTTCCTGGGATGATTCTAAAGCACAGTTGTGATCTGTTGGCATGTAAAAATGGACATATATTGGGGGTCCTCAAATGTTCTGTGCTTCAGAAGGGACAGTATGATGGCAGAAAATCACTCTTTGACCAATATTGGCTTATTTTACATTGCTGCCCAAGACCTTGAATAAAGACTGCACGCTTTGTGGTTCTAATTTTCAGCCTGTTGCCTCAATTACTAGTGATATCAATGGTCACCAGAAGAAGAGGCCTTTGTTGTGCTTCTGTGAACAATATAAATAGTCTCTGTTAACAGCATGTCTTACGAAAGTATCAGCAATGTTGAGGGAGATTTCTCTACAGGCGCTGCAATGTAGCCATGTGCCACAAATGTGCAATACTTCACAGGCTGTTGTCATTTGTTGTAAGACTCTGATGATTAAGTGGAACCAAAATTGGGATAGAAACACTGTAGTAATAGTGAGTGGGAAAGACTGCAGTGAAGGAGATGAAAAGGACCTCTCTGCATGTTATGGTTCAAGGCCTGTGGCTTGTGTGATCTCTGTGTACAGGCATTCTCAGGACCTACATAACTGTTTCCTGTAGCTGAAGTAATTGACATGTAAAAAATAAAATGATTTTGTGGATTCCTCTGGGCTCTCTAGGATATTCACCTCAAGGTTATTGTTCAACAGGCAAGAACTCAAAGATAGTGGAAAGATAATTCCATAATCAGTCCCATTCCTGTTGATTCCAATGGCAACAGTCTTCACTGCTTGCCAGTATTTGCTGCCACTGTGACAAGGCTGTTACTCATAATAAATGAAGAAAGAAATGTAGAGTCCATATAGGGTTGACATTAATTTTCTAACAACATGGGGATATCTAGATGTTTAGTTGGAACCACTTTTTAAAGCTCTATTTAGATATTAGAGGCCTGATGCATTTGCTGGGGTTTATTTTCACCCAATCAGTCCACACATGTGAACACCAGAATAGTCCAGGGATCCCCATAGTGAACCAGTAGCTAGGGTTCGCATGAGGGCAGAGCACACAGTGATGGAGAGAATAGGAAGAGAGGTGTCCCTGCTGTCAATGTTGGGGGTTGGAAATGGGGGCTGAGCTGTACAATTACCCACAGAGAATGATGACATCTATGCTCCCTGAGGCTGAATCCAAAGAGGCCTGGAGAAGCTCTGGGCCTGGACATGCCCCCTGCGGTCTCTGCACCTTCCAGCCAGGGCTGAGACTGAGCTGTTCCAATTCAGGTAGTTGAGGATTCCAGATTCCTCTTGGGAGTCAAGGATGGGTGCCCCAGTGGCAGCCTGGTATGTGTATGGGCAGGAGAAAAAGCCGGGCCATTGCCAGGGAGAGATGGTGGGAGGGAAGGGGTATATGTGTATTGCTGGGGCCCTCTTTAGTTAAGGTTCAACCTGGTGGCCACTCTGTTCTTTGGGGCCATGCTTGATGGGAAATGGAGCAAGAGCTTCTACAGGAGTTCCCCGGGTGTCATGACCTGGGCATCAGCATGTGCTCCAGGAAAACTGGTGACCCAGGCAGGTGCACCCAGTCCACTGTGATAAAGTTGTCCGGCCACTGATCTGCCAGGGGAGGGGGAAGAACTCTCTCTGCAGAGGCTGATTCTCTTTCTGTCCATCAGGAGGGGTTGCTGGCTGCTGAGCTGGAAGGTCCTTCCCTGGGTGGCAAGGGTCTTGAACTTTAACCACTGAAGGGGGTTGCATACATTTATAGCTCTTGTGAGAGAAAATGCCCCGGTTCTTCCTTCATAGTTAAACATCCACCCTGTTGCACTGAGACGGGGCTTCTGCTTACATGCCCACTCCCACTTTTCTTGCCTTTACCTGGGATGTCCCCGCTAATGCTGGGGCATAGCCTGTTCTTGTCAGGGGTTGGCAGAGAGGAGCCTGAAGCAAGGCTCTAGGGAGGGGTTGGTTTCTGTGTCTACCTGAGAGGAGCCTGGCCAGGGTTCTTCTGTCTCCAGCCAGAGGTCTCTCAAGGATACTCTTCCCATGGCTCAGGTACCTGTCTCACTGTAGTCCCTGGATGCTTTGGGCTCACAAATAAGTTCATTTTTGGAAAGTCCTGTTTCTGGCCAGCACACACACACATACCCCTGAGCAACACTGGTATAACGTGAGTCTCTGTTTTATTATTTCTTGGTATAATTTTCCACTTCGATTTATTTAAAAACAAAGGCCTCTTTCCCTAGCCAGTTATGGAGGTACCATCGATTCTCCAAAAAAAAAAAAAAAAATGGTGCTGCATTTTTTTTTTCAATGGCAAGAATAGTCTTCAACATAAGGCTTTCCAGAAGGCCTGTTGGGTCTCAAGATGATACCACACTGTGGGGATGCATTGTGGCTGATGTCCTCCCTCATCATGTTTGGCCTTGGCAGAGCAGACCCCTGCTCCCATAGTGAGATGAAGGACCCAGGACTCTGGGGGACAATGAGCTACTGTGGTGTGTGTTTGATGGAGCAGAGAGGTTTGGGGCCTTGGATAGTGTTGGAGTGGGGGTTTACTGACAGCACATGGGACAGGGTTCTAGAGTGAGTGTATTTAGGGAAGCATGTAGGGATGAAAACTTGAATCAGGCTGGATGAAAGGTAGCAGTTAAGGGTGGGCACCACCTGTAAAGAGCGAAGGGGTAGGCACTGTGGACCCTGACTGTTACAGACTCCCCACCCCTTATTCTAAGCTGCAGGAGGCAGCAGAGTCTAACATTAGAAGCCAGAACTCCGTTATTAGAGACACACGGTTTGCCTTCTAGCCCTGCCTTTTATTAACTCTACAATTAGGCAATTTACCTTGAGGCTGAATTTCTTCTCTATAAAATAGATGGTTAAACCATCTCAGGTTGTGGAGAAGATTAAATGAAATAATAATGCATGTAAAGCACTGAACACAGGGCCTGGCACATGTGGTAAATGTTCAGTAACAGCTAGCTCCATAACTTTACAATGTGTATTGATGACAAACTAACATTGTACAAAATGTGAACTTGTTGGCCTTAGTATCCTTTCAAATTTTGTTGTAAAATGATTAGAATAGGATTAAGTATATTCTCTCATAGCCTTTTTCTCTTAATAATGTGATGTTTTATGTTAAAAATAAAAATGCTGATAGCTGGAATGGCTCAGTTTGATTACAAGTCAGGTTTCCTGGCTTAATGCCTAGTGATTGGGTGGGTGGTGTGCAGGAGGCAGCTGACCCATATTTCTCTCTCTCCCTCTCATTTTCTCTGTCTCAAAAAGTAAAAGAAAAGAAAATGATATATATAGTTTTAAATTTGTAGTCTTCAAGGAATAATTAAAATAATACTTTTCACTCATCGAGGACTCTAAGCTTCACAGAATCTGCAATAATATCTCAAAACAAGAAATCTGTTGCAGACAACACTTCCCAGAAACCTGTGACCATTCCCCAAAACCTAAAATTGTCATTTCCTGACACCACTCAGGCCCACCAACACCAACACTTTCAATGATCAGTGAGTGAGTGAGTGGCATCCTAATGCCACTTGTGGGGTCCAAAAAACTACATTACCCAAAGGGCAATGCAGCAAATGATGGCTGGGTTTAGCCAATGAAAGCCCAGGACCAGCGCATTATTGGTTTGGGAGTGACTTCCTGTGTCTTTTTCCTGGTGGTCATTTTGAACTCTTTGTTCTGTTAACATAGTGAGAGGCTCTGGCGCTCAGAGTACCAATTAGGAATAGGCACCAGAAGCAATGTCCCCGCTGTGCAGTGTTGTGTCTGAGGCTTGATTAGCTGCACCAGGCGGAATTAAGGCCTCCGTGCCTCCCAGATTTCGTTTTGCTTACAGACTTCAGCTCAGCCTCACCTATTTAGCCTTCATCCTTGGGTCCAGGCGTCTGTCAGGTCCTGCAGCCCTGGCTGCAGCGTCCAGAACCGTGAGTCTCTTGTGGGTGACGTGCAGTGTGATGGGTTGGAAGAGTGTGACAGGCCGCAATGTCACTGTGTAAGGTTTGGGTTGGTGTGGCTGAACTGGGAGGATTCGGGAATCCTGGGCCTGTTTTGTGTCTAAAGGCAACAGAGAAGATGAGGCGACGTTTTGCCAGAGTAGTTTTAACTTCATTTTCAGGAAGTGGGAGCTATCAATGGCTGTGAACCAAGAGGGACTTTGTCTGAGGTAGGATTCTAAAAGTTTCCCAAAACTGCTCAGAGGAAGAATAAACTAGAAGAGAGAGGATACCTGTTGGGGACAGGTAGGAGAAGTCCTTTTATAGATAACAAACTTGGCAAGTGTGTGCACTGAGGCCTGAGGTAATACAGTCATCTCTAGATCACCTGACCCCAAGGCTGGGAAAGGGTATTAAGTGGCCAAGCCCATGGATCCTGGCGGTGTTTGCCAAGCTCTCTATAGTCCTTTATCTTTCTATAGATTCCTGCAAATGCACAATCACTTACAGGTACAGGTTTGTGGATGGAGGAAGCCTTTGAATTATGGATTAGTGTCTTAGGTGTGGCCACCTGGATTTCGAATTTTGAGGTTGAGAGATAGCGGTAAGAGTCAGGGATGATGGGAGGTTTGGGATTTAGCAGTTGAGAAATGGAAGCATCATCAACTGAGATGGATAAATTTATAGACAGGTTAATGTTCTTTGGGGATATAACAACTCTGGGGTGTTTGTGTGTGTGTGTGTGTGTGTGTGTGTGTGTGTGTGTGTGTGTGATTTTGTTCCTTTGTTTTTTGCCTTTAGGGTATAACATACTTCAGAGGGTAGTTCATGAGAGTCTGGAACTCTGAGGAGCAATTCAGAATGAAAAGTTCTTAAAAAGATAGTGGACCTGAGTGGAGCTATAGGTCACCTTTTTCTAATATATATATATTCTGAATTTAGAGATAGAGAGGAAGGCAGAGAGAGAGAGAGACAGAGAAACCCAATGAGCAAGATCCAAGGATTGGTTGTCTCCTGCAGGCCCCTTACTGGAAATTAAGCAAGAATCCTGGGAAAGTGACCTGACCAGGGCTCAATCCAGTGACTTCTCAGTGAATGGGTTGATGCTCAACTGAGCCACACCAACCTGGGCTTTAGATCACTTTAAAATGGGGAATCATTCCCTAGCTGGTTTGCTCAATGGTAAGAGTGTCAGCCTGTGGACTGAAGGGTCCTGGATATGATTCCAGTCAAGGGCACATGCCAAGTTGCAGTCTCAATCACCAGTAGGGGGCGTGCAGTAGACAGCTGATCAATTATACTTTCTTATTATTGATGTTTCTCTCTCCCTCTCTCTTTCTCTCTTAAATCAATGTAAATATTTTTTTAAATAAATAAAATGGGGAATCATTTGGGATGATAATGGTAGCTCAGGAAGGCAAGTGTCACCCTGAGGACTGGGTTTTCTGCTGGGTTTCCTGTTTGTGGGAGTTGGGTGTCACAGCATATCATAGGGACAGAAGTAGTCAGCTACATGGTGGAGGAGATATTCTCATTTGGCTGTGACTAAAACCCATGAAAGGTGCGTCATTGCCAGATGAATTGGAGGCCGAAAAGTAATTCAGAGATGAACCTGAGGCTGATATTTATTTACTTCTTAAACATTCACCAGTATTTTATTATTACCCTTTGAATGGCCTGAGGTGTTGCGGTCAGTCTGATGGATTAGCCTAGGAACACTAGTGGTCAACTGTGAGACTCACTGGGCCTGGAGTTATCAGGCTGGAATTTGGGTGACAGTTAAGTGGGAGATAAATGCTGTCACTAGTGAAGAGATAACAAGTGTAGCACCAGTGGAGGTGAGTTCTGGATATCTGAGATCTGAGGTAGTTCTTAAAGGTGAGGTTGAAGGAAAAAACAATCGAGGACAGCATTTTTAATAGTACTCAAGGATACTTCCAGCCAAAACCAGTTTGGCTCAGTGGATAGAGTATCAGCCTGCGGACTGAAAGGTACCAGGTTCGATTCCAGTTAAGGGCATGTACATTGGTTATGGGCACATCCCCAGTGTGTGTGTGTGTGTGGGGGGGGGGGGGCAGGAGGCAACTGGTAGATGTTTCTCTGTCATCAATGTTTCTAGCTCTCTATCCCTCTCCCTTCCTCTCTGTAAAAAATCAAATATATATATATATATATATATATTTTTTTTTTTTTTTAAAGGATACTTCCATAAGTGTAGAATATCAAGAGTCAGGGTAGCACTTCATCCTGTTAGAACAGATTTAAAATTCACTAGCACCCATGCTGAGTAATGAGTAAGAAAACAAGGAGATGACTATGGGGGCTGTGGCTGTGGGAATGGAGGTGTGAGAGACGTATGATAGAAAAAGTGATGTGAATTTGAAGATGGAATGTGAATTCATGGATGCAGGGATCTGACATTGACATAAGAGAATGAATTGTGTGTCCATTTTGGTGATGTCTGGATGCCATAACATGGAAAATTTTAGGGTCATTTCTGTAAAGAGGGGATGTTGTGCTACTTGTCAGATTCAGAGCTTAGATGCCGTACGTGTGTGCCTACATGCCATTTGTTGTAGAGAGTTGACACAGTGATCAACAAGAATGAGATAGCCTACATCAGTGACACCTGGCTTGAAAATCTCCACTAGCATGGAGAAGGGAAGAGAGTAAGACAGTAATATATTACAGAAGTGGTGAGTTAGAATTTTGGAAAAGAAGCTGATTAGAAAACAATCTGTCCTCCTCATGGCATATTTGTGATACTTTTGAATTTGTCCTTCTGGGAATGAAGCTGTGGGAGAGACGTGGGGCACAAATAATTATATGCAGTAGTTACTACAAAGTGATGGCCTTAGCCCTGGATTAGGGTGGGAAGGTTGAAATGCGATGCCATGTTTTTTGGTTCCTTGGAGAGAAAATCTGGGGGACTACAGAAGCATTGCCACCCAAAACCAGTGTCATAACACTCACGTTACCTTTATGGCCAACATCTCTCCCAACTTATGTTCGTGAAACCCACTGTATTGATAAGAGGCAGTTGGCCTACATGTCAGGCTTAGAGCTCAGGTATGATTAGTGTGTTCATCTGCCCTTATTGTTGATGGAAGGCACAGTATCAGTAGGAATATAAGAAGAGAGTGATTTTGATGGGCCTAAGCCTGATATCTTCTTTGATGGGGGTGTAGAGGGAGCAGACAGATGAGGAGTATGATGAATGTAAAATCCTAGGAGAGATGCTAATCATGGACTGAACTGACCCCATTAACAGGATATGAACTTTGAGGATTTGGCTATTGCCTTCTCTCAGGAGGAATGGAGGCTTCTTGATGAGGATCAGAGACTTCTGTACTGCGAAGGGATGCTGGAAGTTTTTGCACTTCTATCATCAGTAGGTAAGACCTTCACATCTCTCCTAGTGTCCTAAAGAGTTGTCCTCTCTTCCTTTATTCTCCTTGTAGCTTTCTCTCTTCCACAGCTAGACCATGAGTTCTGCTAATTTCCCCCACTGTTTGTCAAATGTGCTCTGGATGCCAGCACTGAGCTGTGTGGAGAGCCCTGAGCAATGGACTCTGAACATTCCTAACACAAATTTCTTCAGAAAGTGGAGGAAGAGTCTGGGAGTCAGTAGTCTTAGAGGCAGCTTAAAGGTTTCCACATGTTCTTCTCTCTGAGAGGGTGACTATGTCTAGATCCATGGCTTCCATTTCTACCTCTTTCCTCTAGCTAAAATTTCTTTGTGACTGTGCCTAATTATGTTTTTCACTTACATGAACCATGGCTGTTCTTGTAAGACCCTCTTTCAATTTTTGTTTGTATTATTCCCTTTCCTGAATACTATTGGTAAACTGAATAGCTCTGGGCCAGTGCAGGCTGCTCACCTCTGTTGTCTTTCGTTAATACTCAGAGTATTTACCTTTTATGTACTTGTACAGTAGAAGGTACAGGGAGAACCCTGATTTGTTCCACAGGGTGAACCTGCAAGATGTTCTCAGAGGAGCCTGGTTCTGTTGCATGCCAGTTGGGGGAAGGTATGACATAAGGGCTGTGTACAGATGATAATCGGGAACCTGCTCATTTCCAGCAGTGTTTAGGTGAAAGTGCCATTGGCAACATCTCATTTCTACCTTTTTTGTGTGCCGTACTTGACATTTTGCTGACTTGTCATTTCATATATGGCTTGCTGGCTTTCACTAACTGCATCTTTGTGGTATTTTTGCATCATTGATCCTCTGTACTGCTCTTCCTGCAGTATTCTCAGACATTGACCTGCACATGTGTTTTGAGGTGCACATACATGCTTTAGTGGTCCTTGAACACCGGTTACACATTTGCGGAATTTTACATGAAATGAGACATAACCAACCTCCTACACAACTTGCCCATATAACCAGCTGACAAGCCATACTGAGCACTGTTAGCAGAAGAATGAACTGGAGATCCTGCTTCTCTTCCATGTGGTACTTTCCATCCTGGCATCACATTTCACATGAGATCTTCTGTTTTGTGATATTCAGAGGCCCAGAGCTTCACAGCAGCTTCTTATTAATCCTTCCAGTGTGTCTCTTATTTTTAGACAATTGCATGGAATCAACATGTTATGTGTAACACTTTTGGAATGTTACTTCCCCCTGTCACTACAGTTAACATTTAGTTCATCACCATTTCTTTGTTTTCAGGTTGTTGGCATAAAATGGATGAGGAGAAGATGCCCCCTGAACAGAGTGTATCTGTAAGAGAAGAGCCACAGGTCAGGTTTTCTAAGACAGCTCCAGCTGCCCAGAAGACCTGTCTGTGTAAGTGGTGTTTCTCAGTTTTAAAACATATTTTGCACCTGACTGAGTCACAAGCAGCATACTGTGAGCAGAAAGCCTTCTTCAGTGACACATCTGTGAAAGACTTATTTTCCAGTGCAAACTGTCAGCAGCAGCAGAGAGATGCCAGTGGAGAGAAGCCGTGGGAAGAAGATATGGACAGGGCCTCATTTGTGTCCAGGTGCAGCTTCTATTTAACATGGGTGCCTTCAGCTAGTATGGAAGTTGGCAAAGACTTGCCAGCCATCTCAGATATTCTCCAGCACCAGGCCACTGTTAGCACTGAGGAGCCACACAGTAGCAGTGAGATTTCCCTTGAATTTCTTGGTGGAAAAAATCGTCATCAGTGTGTTGAATGTGAAAAAGCTGCTAATATCTACCAGAAGGTTGTTCAGCATCTGGGTGTCTGCTCTGGAGAAGTGAATTATGAGTGTAACAAATGTGGGCAAGGTTTTAGACAAATGTTTAATCTCATTCAACATAAGGGAGTTCACAATGGACAAAAGCCCTATGAGTGTAGGGAATGTTGGAAGTTCTTCAGAAATAAGTCTAACCTCATTCAGCACCAAAGAGTTCACACTGGAGAAAAGCCATATGAGTGTAGTGACTGTGGAAAGATCTTCAGCCAAAGTTCTACGCTCAGTCAACACAAAAGAGTTCACACTGGAGAAAAGTCTTATGAGTGTACTTACTGTGGAAAGGCCTTCCGTGAAAAGTCTCACCTCATTAAACACTACAAAGTTCACACTGGGGAAAAGCCCTATGAGTGTACTTACTGTGGAAAGGCCTTTCGTGAAAGGTCTCACCTTATTAAACACTGCAGAGTTCACACTGGAGAAAAACCCTATGAGTGTAGTGCCTGTGGAAAGTCCTTTCGTCAAAGATCTACCCTCACTAAACACCACAGAGTTCACACTGGAGAAAAGCCCTATGTGTGTAGTGACTGTGGAAAGTCCTTCCGTCAAAGATCTACCCTCACTAAACACCTCAGAGTTCACACTGGAGAAAAGCCCTATGAGTGTAGTGACTGTAGGAAGTCCTTCAATCAAAGGTCTCACCTCATTAAACACTGCCGAGTCCACACTAGAGAAAAGCCCTATGAGTGTAGTGAATGTGGGAAATCTTTTAGCCACAAACCTAGCATACTTAGACACCTGAGAGCTCATTCTGGAGAAAGTCCTTAAATATGCGAGGCGTGTTTTATTATTGTCACTCAGAATAGCAGTATTGAAAGAGACTCTTTGACACCCATTTACTAAAATATAAATCTCTTTTAATGGAAAAAATTCTCTGCTAGGTTCCTCATAATTTTTAGGTACAAGTGAGGTTTTAAGGAGCTGCATTGCACTTGCTAACCTGCCCAGGCCTACTACCCAATTGATATCACTGTGAGTACTTGTGGCTGAAGTGATTTCACTTCTACCACCTGGCTCACTTGAGCAGTGTGCATCAGTGAAAAGCCCTGTTTGCTCAGGGAAAATCAATTATGTCTTATCACTTCTACTTGATGAAATTATGAAAACTTCTATTTCTTGGCAGGATTTCCATTCCATTCTCTGACTAGGGAATTGACCAGACGCAGAGTTCATCCAGAATACCCATCATCCGGGACATTGTGGTTCTCACATCATGCTGTGATGAATTGTTTCAGGTTCTAATTCACCAGCTTGCAAACTGCTTGCTGTATACTGGTCTGGTTTATGATCCTTTCACAAAGGTGTATTTTTCTTTTGTAACTTAAATTTTATGGTTCTGTACACTCCCTGGGATGATTTGAAAGCACAATTGTAAACACAGAGCATGTAGAGGTGAACAGATATGGGGATCCCAAATTTTCTGTCCTTTGGAAGGCACAACATGATGGCAAAAAATCACCTGGTCCAATATTGGCTTATTCTGCATTGCTGTCTATGGCCTTGAAAGAAAGACTGCTTGACTTTGTGGTTCTAAGTTGCAGTCTGGTACCTCAATTATTCGGGAGGTCAGTGAGAAGGCCTTTGCTGTGCTTCTGTGAACAGTGTGAATCATTATCTGTGCACAGTATGTATTACATAAGGGGAAGTCATCCACGTACTGCAAAGGAGCCGTGTAGGAAATTTCATAGGCTGGTGTCATTTGTTGTAAGACTGAAATGAAACTAATATTGATAGAGAAACTCTATTTTCATAGTGATGTATTAAAATAGATGAAAAATGCCTCTTCTGAATGCAAATCCACAAATGTTCCAGGGCCTGTGGCTTGTGTGATCTTTGTGTAAAGACATTCTCAGAACCTCCATAACTTTCCTGTAGCTGAAGTCATTGACAGAGAAAATGATCCAACAGTTTTGTAGATTCCCCTTGCCTCTGTAGGGTGTTCACCTCAAGGTTTTCTCAACAGGCAAGAACTCAAAGCAAGAAAAAAGATAGTCCTGTAATAAGTCCTGGGATGTATCTTTTGTGACCAGTCAGCATTCCTGTTGATTCTGAAAGCAACAGTCTTCACTGCTTGCCAATATTTGCTGCCACTGAGGCAAGGCTGTTCCTCACAGGAAATGAGAACTGACATGCAACAAACTGCACTTTTTTAATGAGTACTATTTGGTAAGCCTTGACACAGATATAAAGGTGTGAAACATCACATGTGAAATAAACTTATCTGTCACTCTTAAACTGGGTGGGACATATTTTTTTTTTTTTTTACATGAGGTCTGTTTTCTTGATTTTTAAAATATATATTTTTATTGATTTCAGAGAAGGTAAAGGAGAGAGGGATAGAAACATTAATGTTGAGAGAGCTTGCAGCCTGCTATGTGCCATGACCGGGAATCAAGCCATGACCTCATTCATAGGGTGATACTCTATCTACATAGAGAAAACACTTGTGAAACTCCATAAATCCTATTCTAGCCTCCCTTCATTATCTGCCATCATGGTGGTTCTTGTTTCTATCTATCCTCAGTTACATTAGTTGTTTATTTAACTTAAAATCCCCAAAATGTCTGGTCCTGTCTTGATAGTTCAGGTGGTCAGAGCATCATCTCAATAATGCCAAAATTGCAGGTTTTCTCTATTCAGGGCACATGCAAAAATCAACCAAATGATGTATAAAATTTAGATTAACAACAAATTGATCTTTCACTCCCCATTTTTCTTTCTCAAAAATCAGTATAGTTGTTTCATTCACCCAGTCAGTCCACACACTTGTGAACACCAGCATAGCCCAAGGACCACATGGTGACCAGTAGCCAGGATTCTCAAGGGCAGAGCACGAAATGACCAAGAGGACGGGAGGGGAGGTGCCTCTGCTGTCAGTGTAGCAGGTGGGGAGCCAAGGCCAACCTGCACAGTGTGCTTCCTGGAACTAACACCAAAGCAGCCAGGACAAGCCCCTTGTGGTCTCCGCACCTTCCATCCAGGTGATTGAAGAGCCCAGATTCCTCTTCTGTGGCAGCTGAGCAGGTGGGTGTGGGCAGGAAAAAGCCCAGAGCAGTTACCAGTTATCAATCAGCGAGTGCCCAGTGCCCTGGGGCCAACCCCTTCTTGTCCCTCCCCCTCAAAAGGCATCTCCACTCCATATGCTGCTGTTCTCCCAGACTGTTCTCTCTCCAAATCTCAGTCTGCAAGTCTGCCCGGTCGGGTCCCTCTTTCTTCTCCCCCTTCTCTAATCCTGGTTCCTCTACCTCCTCCATAATGAGTCTCACTCATTAGTGCGGAATAAACTTCCTCCTTTAACAGGTTGTGGTCCCCGACTCCCGTTTCCTGCCCCTGGAACCTTACAATTCTGAGCTCCTAGAGAAGCAGAGACCTCCCCACTTCTCTCATTCCTGTGTGTGTGTGTGTGTGTGTGTGTGTCCGTGTCCGAATATGTGTGTAAACGACTCTGAAAGTGTGTATGTGCCTATGTGTGTTAATGTGTTTGAACGATTGTGTCTTTGTGTGTGTGAATGTATGAATGTGTGACTGTAAACGTGCGTAAGTATATATGAAGGAATGTGTGTGTGACTGTGAATGTCCATATATATAAATGGTTGTGAGTGGGTGTATATGAATGTGCGACAGGGCCTTCAAGGGAGGCACTTGGAGGGGACCCAGGCCTGCAGGGGAGGGCAGTTAGGGGTGACCAGGCTGGCAGAGGAAAACAGCCTTGCAGGGGAGCAGTTAGGCATTAATCAGGCTGGCAGGGGAATGGTTAGAGGGTGATCAGGCTGGCAGAAGTGGTTAGGGGCAATCAGGAAGGCAGGCAGACAGGAAAGCTGGTGGGAGCCAGCAGTCATGAATTATGAGAGGGATGTCCCAGATTGGAGAGGGTGCACACTGGGCTGAGAGACACATACCCCCGAGCACAAATTTCGTGCACCAGGTTTCTAGTTGGTTAATAATCTCAATGTAAGAACTTTCAAACCTGTAAATAATTTTTATGACTATTTGAGTTGTTAACATAAGAAAACATTCAAACCTGTAAAGAATTTTGTGAGTTTATTTGAGCCAAACTGTCAACAATTGCCAGGAAGCAGAATCTCAATGTATTGAGATAGTGCTCTGGAGAATGACAATTTTTCCTATTTTTTTTTTATACATTAGAATCAAAGGAGGGTTACATGAAATCAATTGGTGATAGATTAGGGGAAAAAAGAAGCAAAGGGGATGGGGACTCTGGGACTGGATAAAAAGTAAAATGATAGACATACAGGATAGTTAATAGCCAACAATGACAAGGTAATAGTAACAGTGAGGGAATCTGCTGTGTTCATCCTGGAGCCCTGGTGCAGTGGTTGTTCTTAGGGGTCCGGAAAAAGGGAAGTTACAAGTTACCCAGAGATTCCAATGATATATTATCATAGATGCAGGAGAAGACAGGCTTAGTTAAGGTAAAGATTGACTTCTGTCAGGGAAGAATCTAGCCTAGGACATGACTACCTGCCATAAACTGCTATTAGTTAAAAAGTTTTAATTTCAGGCCATCCCTTGTGGTTACTTTAGGTCTCTAGAGTTTGCAAGGCCACCACGCAGTCTTCCCTGAGTTAGTCAGGTTAGCATGTGGCTCTTTATGTCTGCAGAGCCAAACTGATGACAATTGCTGGGAAGCAAAATCTCAAGGGATTGAAAAATGCTCCAAAGAATGGCAGTTTTGCAGTATATTTTATACAAATCAAAGAAGGAAGTGTAAGAGGGGTGTTACATGAAATTCACTGGTGTAGATTAGGGAGGCAGGAGAAAACAAAACAGAAAACTCAGATTGGATAATGAGTTTTTCTTATTTAAAAATATTTTTCTTATTTAAAAATATTGATTTCAGAGAGGAAGGGAAAGGGAGAGAGAGAGAGACTGAAACATTAATGATGAGAGAGAATCAATGATGAGAGAGAATCTGCTGCCTCCTGCACACCCCCGACCAGGGATCAAACCCGCAACCCAGGAATGTGCCCTTGACTGGAATCAAACCTGGGACCCTTCAGTCTGCAGGCCAATGCTCTACCCACTGAGCCAAATCGGCTAGGGGCAAACTTTTCTTTTTTACATTGGAGGGTGCAGGACAGGTAACATTTACAGCACAGATAGTGTGCAGAGAGCAGATAACAATGTAGGGTTCTGTGGTCTGTGCTCAGGTAGATGGCTGTCCCTTGAGGGGTCTAAAAAAAGGGAGTTTCTCTGATATTCCAAAGGTATCTTATCTTAAATGCAAAAGACAATAGGCAGGCTCACTTCTTTGGGAAGCTACAGGTCTAGAATGAGACTAATCCCCACGACTTATTTTCATTAGGGATTTTTAAGTTCAGACCATCATATGTGGTTACTTTAATCTCTGAATCTGTAAGACCCACCATGCAGGCCTCCGTTGAGCTTGTCAGGTTTGGTGTGTGGCTCCTTTTTTTGTCCACACTGACATTATATAGGTTTCAGGTATGCAGTTCTGTAATACATCATCTGTCTATTGCATTGCTCACCACCTGTAGTCTAGTTCACCTCCATCACCATATATTTGACCCCTTTACCCTTTTCATCCTCTCCCACCCTGGAATCGTTTGCTATTGCTGTGTAACAGATTACCAGAACACTCAGGGGTCAAGGGTCCAGGCACGAGATCCTCCATTAGGGTCTCACAAGGCTACTGGGAAGAATCCAGGCTGGACTCCGCAACTGGAGGCTGGGCTGGGAAAGAATCCCAGCTTACTCACGTTGTAGGCAATGAGTTGTAGGACAGAGGCTCCAGCTTTTGGCTAGGGCTGCCGCCCTTCCCTGAGCCCTCATCGGTGCTTTGCTATTTGAGCTTCTCCAGCATGCCTGCTTACCTCATCCAGCCCCAGGAGAGTCTGCAGTCTGGCAAGGAGTTTTGTGTAACATGAAGTGATCACACACAGGAGGTCCCAAGTCACAGATTCGGTCACAGGCGCTGCAGGTCCGTCACCGCGCAGCAGGGGGCGCCGGGCTCTGCTCCTCCGCCCCCAGGAGCGCGCGCCTTGGGCCCCGCCGCGCGCCGTAGGCCCTTCCGCGCGCCGGCGGCCGCGATGGCGGACGTGTCCGAGAGGAAGCTGCAGCTGTCCGTGCTGTTGGCCTTCGCCTCCGGGGTGCTCGTGGGCTGGCAGGCGAACCGGCTGCGGAGGCGCTACCTGGACTGGAGGAAGCGGAGGCTGCAGGACCAGCTGGCGGTGACGCAGAAGAAACTGGACCTGGCCTGAGCGCGCCCGCCTCGCCGCGCGCCCTCCTCGCCTTGCCCGCGCGGGGCCTCCCGCCTGAGCCAGGCGCCCCCAGCCCGCCGCCGAGCCAGGCTCCCGCAGAGCCGGTGAGCAGTGCTTACAGAGGCTCCGGGTCCGAGGGCGGCTGGGAGCGGGGCGGGTGTCCGGGGCAGCTCACAGGAGGCGGCCTGCTCCCGCGGACACCCAGAAGAGGAGGGAGCTTTGCTTTCCCCCAGTAACGTGCACCGGTGTCTTAGTTCATGGCATGTGTTTACTGCGGATTCCTTACCACGTGCAGTACCGCTGCATTCAGCTTAAAATGTAAATACTGGGAAAAGCGAAAGGAAAAAAGAGTGGACCGAGATGTCCCTGCCACCCTTTCCCCGCTCCTCAGTCTTTGCAGCAATGTCCTTGTTAGCACCATCGTCCTTGCGCTCGTGTTTTGTACTCTCCAGCCGAGGTCCTTGGGTTACTGGCAGCCTGGCCGACTGGAGAGGGAGAGGGCCTGAAGTCAGGAGGCTTGCACCCAGTCTTGGCTTTTTCATCCGAGCTGTGCAGGCGCCCAGGGTGTCTGTTTTCTTACCGTTAATACCAGAGCTTGTAGTTCATAGTTTAACTTTAGGATAATTTGAAGTTAATGAATATTTCTCTCTCTTTTTTTTTCTCTCTGTTCCCAACAGCTTGTCGAAGATGGATAGAAATCACTTCTTACACTTGATGAATCAATCTTATTTTTAAAATAAAATGTTAAACATCTTTGAAACTTTTATTAAAAGGACGAGGGATATCTTGCCTGCCATACATTTCACTGCATCAAGAGATCTGCATGTTCAAACCTGATATATTAGCATTTTTAAGCAAGGAATCCATGCTAGTTTCCGTTGCACAACTGCAAAGCAGAGTTGGGTTGGGCATGGTTATGAGTCTTTTTTTACGGAACCTGATCAGGAAAGGAAAAGGCTGTAAAAATAACTGAGGTAAGAGTGATGTATATAAGACATTTGCACTTTCAGGAGCATATGGAATGTGCATGTGAAGGAGAAACCCTCTTGGATAGATAGAGCTTAGTGATAAATCCAAACTATATGTAAAAATCAAGAGTGAAGGACCATGTCCCTGGTTATTGTAGATTTGCAAGAGGTATTTTCTAGAACACTGCTCTTGCTTGTTCCTGTAAAGATTAATTTTTTGTCTTAGCCAATTTAATAGCAGCCCCAAGTTAACACAGGGAAATTCAGAAAAGTTGTTTCCACAGAAAGCTTTATTTTTATCTATTTCCCTGGAGCCATTATGCTTTGTTAGTTCCAACCTTATGTTCATTCTGTGAATGCAGTCCTCAAGGACTGGCGTGCAGGTGCTGAGAGCTCTGTCCCATCTGGGCTGCAGTTTGCTGAAATATCCTAGTCACCATTGTTCATTCCAAGTTTCCAAGAGGCTCCGGATGAGGCTCTTGGAGACAAGGCAGGTTTCTTAAGGCACATGGTGCCCCCTGACTGTTGGCGTTTCCCATTACTTAGGTGGAACCCTGACCCACTCATCTCCCTCTCCTGTCGCACCTCAATGTTCTGTCATCCCTGCCCCTTGTTCACCTCAGGTATAGGCTGCTCACCCCCCTGGGCCTGTCTAGGTGCTTATGTAGTTTCACCCACCCTATGCCACTCCTAATCGTTCTCTCATTTTCTGCTTACTGCCTCTTCACACTGTGGCTCTGTGTCCCCAGTTCTGTCACTATTTCTCCTCTAGCTACCTACCCCTGGCCCTACATAAATGTGTGTTGGTTTTCCCCTAAAAATATTATCTCATGGAGATGTGACTTTTTCCATGGTAGCAAAACTTGGCAATGAAAAGGTTGAGAGAGATTATGATGCCAGTCATGTACCTTAGAAATAACAAACTGTTCACTCACGGAAATACATGTTTCAGCAACCCTCCACCCCTTACCTGCAATTTTGATGATGATGCTGTTCCAGGACACATAGGAATAAATGCTTGTAACTCTGAATATGGAACAAAAATATGTATAATTGAAGTCATTCTACCTGAGGTGAACAAGTGTCATAAACTTTTTAAAAATCACTGTTCATAGTTACACATTTATGTAGGGGAGTATTTTTTCTTCAACATAGACTTAAACTATATTCTTTTCCATTTAAAATAAGCACATCCCTTGCCCAGTTGGCATGGTTCAGTGATTGAATGTCAACCTATGAACCTGGAGGTCATGGTTTGATTTCACCATCAGGACATTCCCGGGCTGCCAATTCATCCCGTGTGGCACATGCAAGAGGCAGCCAATCAGTGATTTTCTGATGTTTCAATCTCTCTCCTCCCTCTCCTTCTCTCTCTGAAGTCAATAAAAAATATATGTTAAAAAAATAAGCCCATCCCTATAAATCAGATACAGGAAATTTCCTAATTTATAGACATATTTAAAATAAATAAGGATTTCATAAATGGGGTTGTCATTTTTTTCTTTTTGCTTACCTCTTACAAGATCACTTAGAAGTAGTGACTTAGTAACCCATTTTAAAATATAGCATTTACCACTTTATCATTGATTAAAAGTACTTTTAATGGAAATACTTATGTTCTACTATTCAAGTGAACTTAAGTATTATGAGCCATAATGGGGAAATTAATTTAAAATAATGACATTAGCTACAAAAAGCAGATGGTACCAACTGTTGACCAGGATATGAGCAAAAACCCATACCTTGCTGGTAGAGGATAAATCAGGACAAGTTTTGGAGAACAGGCAGTATCTACTAAACCTGAACAAACAGCATGCCCTGTGGCCCAGCACTGAGCACATGTGTTCCCACTATTACATATGTAAACAGTAGCACTAGGTTGTAGTAGCTGTAACTTGGACACTACCCACTGGCCAGCAGCAGCACAAGGAATGAGTCTTAGTCCATCACAGACTACAACTACACAGCGATACAGGTGCATCTCACGCACATGTTGAGGGGAAAACTCGACACTCGGTCAGGACACACTGCAGGATCCCATCGCAGTTCAAAAGGCAAAGCCAGGTTTTGTTAGCAATTAGGGCCTTGTTTACTTTTGGTGTGAGGGGGATGGATGGAGTAGTAACTACAGGAGAGACTGCTGGGTGCTGATCATGTTCTGAATCCTAATTGGGGGATGTGACATGGAGATGTGTTCAATGTGAAAACTGAGGTGGGCGCTTGTCATTTTAAATTATACTTGAAGAAGAAAAAGTACACAAACAGCATGTGCTGTTGGGCCTGTGGACTCATTGTGTGTGGTATGAAGAAGCACGGCGTGTGGTATGAAGAAGCTCTGTTACGCCCAGACTTCATGATCCCCAAGGACCACCAGGGAGCCGAGTCCGATGCAATAAACAAAAGAGCCTGTTCCATGCTAGCATGGGCTCCTCCCACTCACGCCAGCAGCATGGCGGAAGAGAGCGAATTTCGCCCAGTCCAGGGGTTTTACTCTGGTCGGTGGTGATGTCACTGCCTCGGCTAACCCTGATTGGTTGGGTGAGGGCTAGGGATAACTCCGCCCTGCGGGGCGGAGTTGGGAGCTCATCCTCGCCCCGCCCTGCCCTTTCATTCCCCCCTTGTCTAATGTGCCTAGTCAAATCATTGACTCAGCCTACTTCCTTTCAGCATAAACAACAAATACAGTTACCAAGACCCTTAGTACCACAGTTCCCATCAATCAGTATTGTCACTGAAGTCCAGTTCCCCTCCTGCAGGCATCAGCTCTCCTCCTGGCCTATAGTTGCCAGGATCCAGGCCATGCAGGAGCTAGGAGTCATGTAGTCAGGTCTGGGTGCCATCTACTTCAACAGCAGTGGGTGTGCTCAGGATAACAGTGCAGCATCCCTGGTGGTCTTGGGGATCACGAAGTCTGGGCGTAACAGCACGGCGTGTGGTCTGAAGAAGCACGGCGTGTGGCATGAAGAAGCATAGGGTGTGGTATGAAGAAGCACGGCGTGTGGCATGAAGAAGCACAGTGTGTGGTATGAAGAAGCATAGGGTGTGGTATGAAGAAGCACGGTGTGTGGTATGAAGAAGCACGGCGTGTGGCATGAAGAAGCACGGTGTGTGGCATGAAGAAGCACGGTGTGTGGTATGAAGAAGCATAGGGTGTGGTATGAAGCCTAGTGGCTCCTCATGTGAGCTCGGATCCTCTCTTATTCAGTGTAGTGGAGCATGGGAATGGACCCAGTCCCACTTGGGGAAATGTCACTACAGTCCGAGAGTAGATGTAAAATGGGGATCATATTTATTCGCTCAGAGGCTTGCTGTAGAACAGAGTCCCCATGCTCACAGAATTCAGGATGGCCGTGTCCAAACCTAGAATAAGAAGTCAGCAGCACCCCACGTGGCCGAGAACTAGAAACTGCCCTTGGAAAGAAGCCTATGCAACAGAAAGCTGTCCTCGCGGTTAGTTTAAGCGTTTAAGGTGCTTAAATAGTGTGAAAGAAAAAAGCCACATGCTAACCTGACAAGCTCAGGGAAGGCCTGCGTGGCAGTCTTGCAAACCCAGAGACCTAAGATAACCACAAAAGATGGTTTGAAAATTAAATATCTAACAGGTTATAGTAGGTAGTCATGTCCCAGATATTCTCCCAAAGATCAACTTTGATCTTTTTACTGAGCCCATTTGCCTTTTTGCCTCTAAGATAACATATCTGTGAGTTGTCTGGGTAACTTGTAACTTCCCTTTTTCCGGAGCCCCTGGGGCACAACCAAATGTGGTGGGCGCTGGGACAGATGCCTCAAATTCCTTCTTTATCATGTTAATTGTTCCTGCACTCACCTGAGTACACGTCCATCATTTTACTTTTTATCCAATCCCAGGACTTTCCCACCACTTTGCTTTCTCCCGCCTCCTTACTCCATCACCAATGAATTTCATGTAGCCCACCTATGGCCCTCCTTTGATTTCAGTGTATAAATAGAGAAATGTAACCCGCCATTCTTTGGAGTATTATCTCAATCCGTTGAGGTTCTGCTTCCTGGCAATTGTCGACAGTAAGGCTCAAATAAACTCTTTTAAAAATTCTTTACAGGTTTCAATGGTTTTTTCCCTTAACAATAGTATCAGGTTGGGTTAGCAAAACTGGCAGGGAAGCTAGCGGCGTAACACCGAGCCCCCCAGTCACGTGGCAACACTGAGCCTGTGGGACCCCTGGGCCGTCCGGGTTCCACAACATGCGAACCCCCAGCCCCCGCCCCGGCCTCGGGGTGCGGGTTGCTGAGGGTTCCGGCCCCCTGGGTGGCGGGTTACGGGACTCAGGGCCTCCTCGCAGTCTCCCTCGGCCGCGCAGTGGCAGGCTGGGTGGCGGGCGTCCGCTGATGGCGTCACCGCATGACGTCACCTGGTGGGGCCGCTCAGGCGGGTTCCCGGAGGACAGGCGCGGCCCGGCTCTGAGGCCGGGACGTCCCAGCCGGGCGGCCACGCGGCTCCCCGCGGCCCCTGCAGCGCGGCCGGAGCTGAAGCTGCGGGTCCGTCCGGCTGTCGCGGGGCCTGAGCAGTGCGGTGCCCCCGGCGCTGGCAGCGAGTGCTGGGCCTGAATCCAGGGAGCCGCCCTGACCCACCGGCCTTCCAAGCTAGACCGTTCCGCTCCCGGGAACTTTCTATATCAATAGATATAGAAAAAGTATTTGACAAATTTCAAAACCTACTCGTGATTTTAAAAGAATTATCTAAAGCTAAGAACAGAAGAGAATGCCTCAAATTGGTAAAAGACAACAAGAGAAAACTAAAGCTAGCATCATCCTCCTTAATGGTGGAATAGTGAACACTTGTCCCTTAAGATCATGAACAAGTCATGAATATCCAAGAAATAAATAGATAAATCAATTTTCTAAATGGGCAAAAGCATTAAAAATACATTAAAAAGCAAGAGGCAGCCCTAATCAGTTTGGCTCAGTGGATAGAGCATTGGCCTGTGGACTGAAGGGTCCTGGGTTTGATTCCAGTCAAGGACATGTACCTTGGCTGCAGGCACATCCCCATTAAGGGGTGTGTGTGCATGTGTGTGTGTGTGTGTGTGTGTGTGTGTGTGTGTGCGCGCGTGCGCAGGAGGCAGCTGATTAATGTTTCTCTCTCATCCATGTTTCTAACTCTCTAACCCTTTTCCTTCCTCTCTGTAAAAACTCAAATATATATTTTAAAAAAGCAAGAGGCATATGAAAAGATACTCAACCTATAATATGTCATCAGGAAAATGCAAATTAAAACCACAGTGAGCCCTGGCTGGCATCATCCCATGCACCAAAGGGTCTCTGGTTCAATTCCTAATCAAGGGGACATACCTGGGTTGCAGGTTCCATCACTAGCCCTGGTTGGGACAAACGTGAGAGGCAACCAATCAATATGTCTCACTCACATCAGTGTTTTTCTCTTTTTCTCTGTCTCTCCCTTCTCTGTCTCTTCCACTCTCTAAAAATCAATGGAGAAAAATATCATCAAGGATTAACAACAACAACAATAACACAGTGAGAGAAATTTAACCACAGGCTACATACAAGAAACCTTCATTAAATATAATAATACTAGGGGCCCAGTGCACGACATTCATACACTCAGGAGGGAGGGGAGTCCCTCATCCTGGCCTTTCGTAGTCCGGGAGTCCTTGGGGGATGTCTGACTGACCTGATCGCTTAGGGAGAGTGGGCCTGCGGCTCAGAAAGACATCCTTAGCACTGCTGCAGAGGTGGGAGAGGCTCCTGCCACTGCCACCACCACTGCATTTGAATACCTGTCAGCCCAGCTTGTGGCTGAGTGGTGGTGCTCCTCCTGTGAGAGCATACTGACCACCAGAGGGCAGCTCCTGCATTGAGCATCTGCCCCCTGGTGGTCAGTGCATGTCATGGAGATCAGTCGTTATGCCATTCAGTCAATTTGCATATTACCCTTTTATTATATAGGATAGGCAGGTTAAAAATAGAAGAGTGGAAAAAGATGTGCCAAGACAGTTACCAGGAACAAAGAGGTACACTGCATGATAAAAGGGACAGTTCACCGAGATGTAACAATCCCAAATATGTGTTCACTTATCAGAGCTTCAAAATGCATGAAGTGAAAACTGACAGAATTGAAAGGAGAAACGTGCAAAGCCACAGTGATAGTTGGAAACTCTACCACTTATTCTCTCAGTAATCTATGCAACAGGCAGACAGAAAATTAGTAAGGATTTGAAATAACCAAATACCAGCATCAATAAATTGGATCTAACTAACGTTTGCACAACCCTTCACCCCCAACTAGTAAAATGCCCATTCTCTTAAGTGTACGTGGATGGAACATTAAGCAAGATAGATGCTTCTGAACACTTAAAATTCAAATCATACAATGTGTCTTTAATCCCATAGAATTGAAATAGAAATCGGTAACAGAAAGATAACTGGAAAATTCTTAAACACTTGGAAATGAAACAACAGATTTCTAAACAATAAAAGAGTTAAAAGGAAATTTTAAGGGAAATTAAAACATATTTTGAGCTGAAAAAGAACATAGAAATGTAGTGAGGAATGTGTGGGATACTGGCTAAAGCTGTTCTTAGAGGGTAGTTGATAGCACTGCATGTTTACATTAGAGAATTCCCAAATGGGTGGTCTGACTCTCTCCTGAGGATGCAACGCTTGAGTTAAGATCTGAGGGGTGAATAGGCCTTAAGAAGGTGCAGAGAAAGAGAACTGTGTACACAGCCAAAGGAGCAGTGCAGGCAAAGTCATGGTGGGAAAGGACTTGGGAAGTGGGAGGCCAGTGTTGCTGAGTGGGGAGAATAAGGAGAAATACTGATTGAGTTGAAGTGGGAGATGGCAGGAAGTAGAACCTAGGACAGTGGAGGCCATGATGTAGAAGTATTGTCTTTATGCTAAAAACAAGAGAATTACTGGGGTAAGTGACACAATGTTGGCACATGTTTTGGGAAGATGTCAGGGTCCTCTCTGGAGATGCATTAGAGAGGACAGAAGGGACATGAGTAGACCATTTGGGGGCTATGGCACCATGTGGTAGTGATTGGGCAGCACTTTTCATTTTAAGGAAAACAAATCTGTAGGCAGCCTGCCAGGATTAACCCTGGCTCCACCAGCTGTTGAGTGTGGAATGCTGACCAAAGTACTTGACCTTGTTCTCTCTCTCATCTGTTCACACACATTAGGGTCAGTGTGAGGGTTATTTAATGAATTAACATAAACACATGGGACATAGTCAGTGTGTGAGAGATGATGGTGATGACTTAGAGGAGGTAGGGATGAGAGAGGTAAAACCAACAGGACTTGGTGATGGATTAGATCTGGCTGGTGAGGGAGGTGGGTTCTGTCCATGGTGTTGATTTTCAATGAGGTCCTGACACTGAAAGCAGATTGGGTCTGGAGGGGTTGGTGAGTGTTGCTTTGCTTACCCTGAGTAGACTTCTAACTCATGAGAAAAGTGCCTTCCTTTCATCTGAAATAGGAGAAAAAGAGTGAATTTGTGTCACAGGGACCCTCCCTCACTTCCAGCCATTATTTTCTGTAATATGTTTTAGCTCCAAATTCTCCTCTCCTCTGGGACCTTACAATAAATAAAATGCAATTTCACCTTAAACACCATATAATAATCAGAAGAATTTTGTTCTCCAAGAGTCCAGGTTGATAATACATATTATTTTAGGGAGATTTTATTTTATTATTTTTAAATATATTTTATTGATTTATTTTTTTTTTTACAGAGAGGAAGGGAGAGAGATAGAGAGCTAGAAACATCAATGAGAAACATCAATCAGCTTCCTCTTGCACACCCCTTACCGGGGATGTGCCCGCAACCAAAGTACATGCCCTTGACCAGAATCGAACCCAGGACCTCTCAGTCCCCAGACCGACGCTCTTCCACTGAGCCAAACCGGTTTCGGCTATTTTAGGGAGATTTTAAATAAATTCATGTATATTAGGTGTTGAAGGAAAAGGAAACTTTCATATTTGGAAAACCACTGGGCTGCTTTTAAGATATAGCTAACTCCTTACCAGTAAGGGATTGGAGATCAGTGGCTTGAATTTGACCTAATGACATGTTTGGGGTAATTTCTAATTACTTTTAAAGCTTAGTTTTAGAAGTGCTATACTAAAATAAAAATTGATACTTGTTCCTTTGCACAATTTTGACCATAACAGAATTTGAACCCATCTTTACAGTTTTGGCTCCTTTTATGTTTCATTGTTTTTTATATATATATAATATATATTGTGGGGCTAAGTTCTGCAGTGGCATTTTGAAAGATATAAGTTTGCAGGAAGAATATAATGTATGGGCCTTGAGATCTTGAAGAAGACAGGCATGTATCTGAGCTGTTGCCTTGTCTGTCTCAGGGGCAGGTGATGAATTACACATCCACCCTCTGCCCTGTGCAGAGGGGCCACCGCAGGGAAGTTCCCTTGCCCTTGGCGGCAACGGGTGAGAACCTGCTGCCTGAGCTCCAGCCCCAGGATGTCCAGGACACATCCCTCCAGATGTGTGTCTGTGTGACTCAGCTTCTGGGCAGCCCCAGGCCATCAGTTTCAATAAAAGTAATTGAGGTGAAATACATGTTACACAAAACTGTCCATCTGAGGCGTTTTTAAGTCTACAATTCACTGGTATGACGTACATTTTCACTGCTGTGCAACAATCCCCACCCCCACTTCCACTGCATTTTCTTTTCTTTCTTTTTTTTTAATTAATATATTTTTATTGATTTTGTACAGAGAGGAAGGGAAAGAGATAGAGAGTTAGAAACATCGGTGAGAGAGAGTCATTGACCAGCTGCCTCCTGCACGCCCCCTACCGGGGATATGCCCCCAACCAAGGTACATGCCCTTGACCGGAATCGAACCCGGGACCTTTCAGTCCCCAAGCCGACGCTCTATCATTGAGCCAAACCGGTTTAGGCTTCCACTGCATTTTCATGCAAAATGATGCCACTATGTCTCCTGCCCCTTCCTTCCCATCTTCTGGCTGCCACACTTCTACTTGCCTCATCTGTGAATATGTGAAACAGGAATGTCAGGAAAGTAGAATTGTCCATATTTGGCCTTCTGAAATGGGATCATTCCCCAAACAAAGTGCCTTCAAGATGTATGTGCTAGGTCCCACCAGGTGTCAGAATCTCTGCTTCTGAGGCTAATACTGTGGGAGCAGGTGGTGTTAGGTGGGGGAGGTGAGGGCTGGCAGATCCCTGCCCACTGCCCTGTTGGCTCCCTCTTGGAGGCTGAGGTTGCCCTGAAGGGCTGCAGGTTCCCAGCACCACATACCCATCCAGGTCTGGGAGCCAGGAACACACCTCCAGCTGTTCCTGGGGGCGAGCTCCTCCTCCTGGCCCCACAGACAGCCTCCCAGCTTTCACTCAGCTGGTTTCAATACTGGGCACAAGTCTAATTTTAAACAAAAGTTAAATTTCTAGCATTCAAAGGAGTCATATATCTCGGCCCAAGGCCTTCCATTTGTCAAAAGCATCCTGCGACCTGGACCCTGAGCGTGTGCTCCTGGCTTCTGCCTGTTCCACCTGAGCCTCCTGGGCAGTGTCCGCTCCCCTTCTTGGCTTCCAGGCCCAGGGCAGGGCAGGTTCTGTCCTCAGCTCAGTGCTCCTGCCTTTCCCTGGACAAGGCTTGGCTGAGCTGATGGCTACCCCCACCCCCACCCAGGAGGCTCCATCTTTCTCCAGAAGTCCCTAGGACCTTGAGAAGTTCAGGCCTCAAAGTATGAATAAATCCCCACAGACAGGCTGGACGGGAATAGGCATAGTCATATTCATTCTACTATTCACCCTGTTATGGAGTGCTTCCTACCATTGGTCAGGTGCTAGCCCCTGCCCTCAGGTGCTTACAGATACTGGAAGAATGTGTTTAAATGGATTTAGAACATGGAGACAGCCACCTGGTGATATGCTAAGTGTTCCCACCATATTTTAAATGTTAACTTTTTAACACTCACCATAATATCTGACAGCATAGGTGTTGTTTTCTTATTATTGCTGAGTGTCTAATGGGGAAACTGAGGTGTGAACAACACTGCTCTCAAACTTTGCACCCCTAAAATACAAATATTAACATCACACAAGGTCTGTAGAGCAGGCATCTGGATGTGGTTGGGTTGGATACCTCTGCCTCAAGGTGTGGGTGAAGTCAGGAGATGTGTTTCAACTGAGGATCCACTGGGAACAGATTTTCTCCCAAGGTCACTCACCTGGCTTTTGTCACGATGCAGTTTGGACTGAGAGCCTAAGTTCCTGCCTATTGGCCTGGGCACTCCCTCGGTTCTCTCCTATGGGGTCTCTACATAGGGCAGGTCAAACCATGGGCACCTTGTTCCAGAGATATGACAGACACAGACACAGACACAGACACAGACACAGACACAGACACAGACACAGACACAGACACAGACACAGACACAGACACAGACACAGACACAGACACAGAAAGTGAAATCCAGAAGAAGAAAGAGACACCAAGAATGAAACTACCAGAGAATGATGGGACCTGACACGCCATGACTTGGGCTGTACTCGATGTTGTTGAGTAGCCAGATAGTGAGCACTCAGTGGACACACAAGGATGTTCCCACCAGGAGGCTGGACTCAATCAAAGCCACTGTGAAAGCTCCCACCACACAGATCCACATGAGATACGTGGACCAATGCTAAGCATAACAAGAGAACACTGTTAGGTTTTAGGCCAATAAGGGACAATATCTGAATTTCCTGACATTCCAAATCCTTAAAGATGCAGACTTGAAAAAGAGGCCAAATGAACAATGACTTCCCTGAGATCACATACTGGACCCCAGGCCTGTTTTGTCTAGTGTTCCATGCTATGTCCCACTCATGCTTGTCACTCTTCCACCTCTGTGTTTGTTCATCAGATTCATGGGACACCAGCCCACAGGTGTTAGGGGCCTTATATCATCTACACCTGATGACTTCCTGTGTGTTGTGAAGTGAATGCCCGTAAAGACCAATGGAGTCCAAAACAAATTAAAATTTAGGGAGCCTTTATTAGCCGGCCAGCAGCTGTTCTCTCTCTACCCAAGGAGATCAGAGAGCAGACCTGACCCTTTGTGCAAGACCACCTTTTAAGCACATTCACTACATCCTGTTTTTGCAGAGTAAGCAACCCAAGACAAAACAGTTTTTCCCAAATAATGTCAGGGCCATGCTATTGACTACCATGTTATTTACAGGGTTATCCTTTTCTTTAGAAAGCTGACAGTGTTCTATCTTGCAAGGCTATTCTGTGAGGTGCAAGGGGAAGGGGCCATAAGACCATATCTCAAGGCCTGGTCTGGTGTCTGCACCGGCAACCCTATCTGCGGCATAGGCCACGGCCTCTCCGGAGTGCTCAAAAATTCCTGCTCTCTAACACTATGGACATGGTGTCTAGCATCATCCTCATTGGGCAGGTTGGGAGCCTGTGGGAGGCCTTGAGAAGCACAGAGTCTTCCCCAGGACACAGCACACCTAGGAAAATGGAGGTGTGAACACAGCTTTCTCCCCCAGGCAGGGGTCTTATACCTTCCCAGAGAGCTGGGGGAAGGAATATTGGATATTTGTGTAAGGGTGTGGGGATAACATGGGTGAAGAGGGTGAGAGGTCACCAGCTCAGGGAGGGCTTAGGGTGACTCTGATTGGAGGAAGGGCCTAGGTCATGGAACCTTGAAGTGGTGACCTCACTGCCTTGGTGACCAATTCCCAACAGATATTAGAACCGTGGCAACCAGGTCCACACATTCTAGAGACAATTGTCTTTCCAGAGCACTTGCGTGGAGAGGATCAGGAGACTACGATGTCTCTTTGTTGCCTCCCATTCTTCCGAGGCTCTAGGAAGAAGGAAGTGAAGCGTGAGATATGTGTCTGTGGACACAGAAATCCAAGTGAGCCCCACCGCCGACTACCCTCCATCTCTGGCAGGAAGACCCGTCTGGTGACTGAGGGCATCCCAGGGAAGGAATATCCTAGCCAGACCATAAAGTGGGTCCGAGCTGGGAAGGCCCACACTTCTCACTCCTCATCCCGGGTATGTGTTGGTTGGATGGTGAGGGTCAGCGTGGGATGAGGGAAAGACATGGTGGGCAGGAGCAGGTGGGTAGGTATTAGGAGCCTAGAGGCTTTGTCATGTTCATGGCCCAGGTCATGGCTCACAGGAAGGGAAGCTGAGTGTTGGGGATGGACTCTACTAACCACTTGTGAATGGGGGGCCTCATGGGATCATCTCAAACTCTCCCTGTCTAGAGGTCATTGCAAATGCCCCTGTCTGCCTGATCTGGGGTAGAATGGGTGGTGGGCATCTCCCCCACTGGTAATTCCAGGTCTTGAGCTTCCTGGCCGGGCACCAGGCTCTGTATTTGCAGAGCTCCAGCCATAAAGTTGTAGAGGAGAAGGTTGACAGGATCATTGATGCCAGCAACAGGTACAGAGGACAAGTGTATCAGGCCAGGAAATCCGTCCAGTGCCAAACTGAGGTGAGAGGTGGCCCACAACCCTGACCCTGAGGTGACTTGGGTGGGACCAGAACTCACACTCAAATCTGGGGCATCAAATTTCTCACAGATCCACTCCCAAAGGAATCTGTTCCTCCAACCCTCCCGACCAGGTCCCTAGTAGGAAAGAAAACAGTCTTTGTGTGTTTCTGGGGGTCACAGCGAAAACATTTTTGTTGTATTTGCATTTTTCTCATTTCAAATGTTTAACTTCCTGCCCCAAGTATCCTGAGGACCAAGCCCAGTTCAGATGTTCTGATAGAGTTTCTCCAAACCTTACACATCTTCCCACTAGATAGTGCAGTGTATTTTGAAAGGGGGGAGGGAAGGAGGGGGGTGGGAGAAGAGATTAAATTAATGGATACTTTCTCTGTAATCTACCATCCCACAAAACAGGGCATTCCATTGAAGTGTGCCTGGTCAGGAGCTGTGGCCTTACCCATCTCCATATCGTCCCATGGAGGATGTCTTTTTCCTCAGTGATTCAGGCTTTCACTGTTGTTAGACCTTGTTGTGAATCAGTTCTTGCTGGTTCAGCAGGGCTGTTGGGAATATCCCCACTGGGTCCTATTAGACTGTAGGAGTGTGCCAGGACCACGGATGTGATGGAAGGTTCCTGAAGCCTCCTTGTTCAGTACCCGCTCTGTCTTTGCAGACCTCTAAGGTGGAATTCACGGAGATAGTGGCCCTTCGGCCGAGCTACACCAGCTACCAGGTCAGGGTGCAGGTGAACCAGGCTGATGACACTGTCCAGTGTCTTTCTGAGGTAAGAGCTGGCTCAGGGTGGTCTCCATCTCCAGCACCTCAAGATGACCAGGGAAGGATGAGAACCCAGACTTCTATCTACAAACTCCCCCAGGGCCCTCCCAGGGCTTTCACACTAGGGTGTCCACAGTCCCATAACAAAGCAATCTGGAACTCCAATCCTCTCACCAGCTACAGGATTGAATGGAAAGACACACCTCACATATTTGTGGGAATTTTAAAGGGAAGAATATGTTGTTTACCTCACAGTAGGCCAAAAACACATGTGTATTTGCTATTCTGTGCTTGTAACTACCTGTCCCAGGTAACCTGTGGAGCAGTCAGCTCCACTGTCCTTGTAGACCTTTCTCTAAGCCTCATCATCATCACACTTGACTGAATGGTCTCTCAAAAAGATGGGAGGAAGCAAAGTATTGGATACTTTTCTCTGCAACTTGTCATCTCACAGAGCAGGACAAAACACCCTACACCCCATGGTCAGGAGCTGTGGCCTACTCACCTCCAAATCATCCCATAAAGGACGCAGTCTTCCTCAGGAACACAGCCTTTCATGGTTGTTGACCATGACCTGATGCAGAGGTGCAGGTCTGCTGGAACATCCTCACCCTGTCTGAACAGACTGTCTCACTTTGTCTGGGCTGCCAGATGTAGACTCACCGATTGAGGTGGAAAGTTCCTGAAGCCTATGGGCCCGATAACCGGGCTTTGTCTTTCTAGAGCTCCAACCAGGACAGCACTAAAGGGCTGGTCAAAGGGTTCAACTACTCGACCTCCTTCAGACTGGGCAAGTTGCATCAGGCCACAGACAACGTCCAGGGTTGGACTCAGGTGAGAACTGGCCTTGAGGGTCTTTACACCCACAAACCTGAGACAACCTGGCAGTGTCCAGAACCCAGACTCAGAGCTGGGGACCCTGGAGGCTATTCCATGGCTCTCCCTGGCCCGTGCCTCAGCCCCATGACAAAGGAATCCAGGCCTCCACTCCTCCCTTCAGTTACATGGGGGAGTAGAAAGATGCTCTCACATTCTTGTGGAAAGATGAGAGTGAAATTATATGCTTTCACTTTAGAGGAGACCAGGAGCACATTTGCATATCAGTTTTTGTTATTTGAACTACCCTTGCCAGGATCCTGGGGAGCAGTCACCTCCACTGTCCTTGCAGACCTGGACCAATAATGGAGGTCATTTGCCCAGTGATGCAGCCCTTGCGTGCCATTGGACATGGGCCTGATTCAGTTCAGCTGCCATATCAGCAGTGCTACCTGAAGCACTGAAGTGTGTCGGGCGGCCATAACATAGGACCACACTGGGTGGTGTCACCAGCAGACATTCCTTTTCTCACTATTCCTAAGGCTAGGAGTGAGACAGGAGGCTGTCAGCAGGGCTAGTTTCTCCTGAGGGGTCTCTCCTCATCTTGTAGATGGCCGTCTTCTCCCTGTGTGTCACATGGACTCCCTTCTGCACTGCCATGTGTCCTCCCCTCCTCTTCTAAGGACACTGGTCACACTAGATGAAGACCCTCACCACTGAATTCACTTCACCTCATTACTTGCTTAAAGACTAAAACTCAAATGTGGACCCATTCTGAATTTCTAGGGGTCCCAAAGTTATGGAATTGAAGGGACACATTCTGATCTCAATATGTACCACCCCCCTCTGGAGATAGATGCCCACTGCTGGTGTAAAGACATGCACATGTAAAATGTAATGGCTGCAGGAAGATTCCAAAGGGTTGTAGCAGTGATGGTGTCGATAGCAGTTTCTAATGATGGCTGCTGCCTTGCTCTTAGCCTGGCCCTGGGATTTCTCACTCATTGAAATTTTCACCGGTCCAATGTCAAGTTGCTCAAGGCAATCGCAGTGTTCCTTCATTGGCAATTGCCTCACTGGGACACTGAGTCACCAGTCACTTTACACCCACCATTTGGATTTGCTGGCTCTCAAGTCTCTGCTCAGATTCATGCCTGAGGATCACCCTCCTTCAGTTGGGAGCCTGCAAGCATTTGTTGCTTTGCAGAATTTGGGATCTCCAAAAATGAAGTTCTTAAAATGTTCTTTAATATAAAAGGATGAAACAAAAGTGAATTTTTTGAAGTCAATGTTGTCGTAGGCCATGTCTATGATGGACACTGTCCCCACAGATGGGATTGCCACCACTTTGCACCCATGTTGGGAGCACATAAGTCTCAGGTAGCTGAAAGAGAATGTCATACAGGACAGTTCACAGTTCAGCCCTCATGACCTTGAGAAGACATGTGCCATCCCTAAGCCTCTGTGTTCTCATCTCTATAATGGGGGTGTTTCCTTAGGCCTCATGGGGACAATGCTCCTCATACAAACTATTAATACATGGAGGTTTGTTGTTCCTAAGCTAAACCAAGTGAGCAAAAAGCAAGAAACATGCCTATAAGGTCACAATTTTATGAACACCCCCACCCACAAACTTAAGTGGAACTTTGAAAACCTAGAACCTCATTCAGCCTGGTCACTCCTGTCTCTCCTCTTGCACACATTCCTGAGGGTCTGGGACTCCTGTGTGAGCTCCAGACCTCCATCCTCCTGGGATTCTTGGTGATGCCACTGACTGGATGTCCCACCTTATTCCACACAGTGTGCCGCTGAGTTAACTCAGAAACTTCGTGAGGCCTGCAGGATGCGGGCCCTCCAGAAAAGCACCTTGGAGAAGGTGGTGGGGTCCCTGGTCCCAGCTTTCCGGGCTGGAAACATCCCCCACGTCTGCACCCTGATGCCCATCCACCCAGCCTTCTCCAGGGCCCAGTGGTTCCTGGAAGATCTATTAACTAGGTGAGCGTTGGTCCCCTCTTCACTGCAGTGGGGACTCTGCCCACTGCTATCTGTGTGTCTTGACAATGTCATCACATCAGTCTGAGCCTCAGAATACTCCTCTGGAAAGTGGGGTGGTACAGTGTCAACATCATAGGGCTCTTGTAGGCACTGATGTAGGGACAAGCAATGGCAGTGCTTACCTGCTGCCTGGCTCAGCAGAAAGGGCTGCTGGACCAGCTATTCTTGTTCATGCCACTTATTTCTCTCTGTCCCATAGAAGGTGCCCTGAACCCCCATCAGCGGCCTGTGGCATCTGAGTTTGGAAAAGCAGTGGGAGAAAACCTGTCAAGCAGTTTGAGATTTCACCAGCTGGCCTTGTCCTGGTCCTTGGTATAGCCACATGGGAGATAGCAGGGGATAGAAGGGTCCCAGGCTCACTTAGATGGCTCAGATGATTCTGGTTGGAGCTCATTTAATTAATAATTACCCTAAGTTCCTACCACATGCAGGCACTTTTGGAGACACTTAGCCTGACTCAAGGAATGAAGCAGATACAATCTCTGGCCTCTGTTCTAGTCACTAAGTCGGACAGTCACACTGTCCATCATTCACAGGTCCTGTCCGCCGGCCATCAGAGCGGATGCCATCAAGGTGTTTGCTGCCTCTGGAGGGATACCTCTGCATAATGATCGGGGTGACACACCACAGGAGCAATTAGCAAAGTGAGTGGTCTCTGGGAGCAGAAGGGGGGTCTCCTGTGTTAGCGGATTGGGTGCTTAGGAAGGGCAGGGTTTGGCAGATCCCCAGTCTCACACATCTTCTGATTCCCAAGGGAGGCCTGAGCTCTGATGGCTCCTCCGCAAGGAGACATGAGTCAAACAGCACAGTGGATGGGGTCCCTTGTTGACCCATAGTGTAGGCTGGGCTGAGTTGACCCTCAGAGTCCCATCCCCCCACAGACCCATCCTGCTCTGCCTGCCCTTCTCCACATCCATCTTCCCTGAACCCCATGGGCTGCTCAGAACAGGATGGTGGTGAGCGGGCAGCTCAGGAGTCTCTCTCAGTCCTCAGCCCAGTTGCCCAGGAGTATGGAGGGTTAGGGTGGGCAGCGTACAAGGCCTTCAGGAGAGCTGCCAGTGGGAAGAGGAGTCTCACACAGACTCCATGTTAAACCTGCTATTTCCACCAATGCTCCAACCATGACAGCCACACAGGTGGCCAGGGTTGGCATAGGACTCTCCTCTGGATGGGGAGGGGCCTGCACAGCGGCTCAGTCCTAAATAAGGGTGTCATGGGAGGGCAGAGTGGAAGGAAAGACTAGGACTCTGACTTTATTCCCCACCTGCCTCTCCCCAGGGCCACGGCTTCTGTGATGGGAACCTGGCCAGACCTGATACAACATTTTGGCCAGCCCCTCCTTTTCCCTGGGTTCATCATGAAGCAGGCCTTGGTGCTGCACAGCCTCCCTGTCAAACACCCGGTGGGCCTCATAAGAAGTCTTTGGGTGGAGTTGGAACAACTGGAGCCTACAGAGGCACAGTGGGAAGGTGAGAGGACTGTAGTCCGGGAAGAGGATTGTGTGTATGGGGTGGGGGATGGGTTGTTTCATGGGACAGCCTTCCATTAAAGACAGTCACATCTTTCTTGTGTATGGAAATGCACGGGAAAGTGAGGCGTGTGAAAGTACCTGTCTCTTTAACCTGCTCTACAACCACTTAAAGAGCTCAAGCACACCCAAGAGCCAGAAGAAGGGCCCGCTCCTGGACTAGAGCCCAATCTGGGTGTGATAGTGCTGGAGCCTTCTGGACCACCAGCTCTGATCCGAGAGCCAGCTCCATCCCCAACAACTGACTACCCCGTGGCTGTGACCCTTAAGCACCATAGAAAAGAGGAGAAGCTTGGCCTCCTGACATTCCCTCCAAGACTGGTGGCCGAGCAAATAACAGCGATGGATGCAGTGAGTCTTGGTCTTTCAAGGTGGGAGGGACAGGACTTTCCTCTGCCCTTGGCTGCCCAACCTGCCTTTCCCTGATCTCCACTCCTATGATCTTGATGCAAATCACAGCTCAACCACTTTACCACCCATGCGTCCTTGACAACTTTCTCAACCTCCAAGCATTGCTGTCCAGCAAACTCCCTGGGCTGTGGAGGTGGGCACCCCAGGCCCTGCTGCACAGAGTGGCTGTGCAGATTAAATGAGGGAGAGGAGACAGGAAGCTGGGTGGGGCGTGGCCAGGATTATGGGGAGGGGAGCTCTCTGAGTGCAGCCAGATCCATGGGTCCCCCATCTATGAGTCCATAGGCTCAGCATCCTCAGCACATATTAGGCCCCTGATGTGTGTTTAACACTAAGTGACACAAACAGCTGTGGTTGTAGCTGTCACAAGGGAATGTGCACCGAATGGGGAATTATTCCAGCAGGATGTCAGATGCTGGAAGATGCCCTTTTGGGGTGAGCAGATGTAAGCCACTTCCTGGAACTTGGAGTCCCTGAGGATGGGCTGGAGGGAGATACTCCTGACCCTTCCCCCACCAGTCTTGCGCCATGGATCATCCAGTGCTGGGTGCCCAGGGTGGACAGAGAACGAATCCCATGGACTCCAAGGCTCAGGCAAATCCTCAGCTTCCTGAGCTTCAGTCTTGACTAGTGTCTCTTTCAGGGACTGGGAATCCTGAACCAGGGTGTGGCAGGGCTGGGTGACACGCCCCTTTCTTCTCAGGAGCTGTTCAAGAAGGTGCTGCCCCACCAGTGCCTGGGCTCCATCTGGTCACAGAGAACTAAGTCTAGAAAGGGGCACATGGTATCCACTGTCAGTGCCACTGTCTTACAATTCAACCACGTGGCTACTTGTGTGATCACCACCTGCCTTGGGGACCCAAGCATGACCGCCCAGGACAGGGCCAAAGTGGTGGAGCACTGGATAAAGGTGGCCAAGGTATGATGGAGAGGCCCAGCAGCATCCCTGTGCAGGTCCTTGAAAAATGCTTCTGCTGCCCAGACAGCTCTCAGGACTGAGGACTGAGATCAGAGCCCCAGCACAGCCTCCAGTTCCCCTCTGCCAGGCTCACTCAGTTCTTGACTTTCCTGATCCTGTGCTGGGAGGTTCACTTTGTTCATGGCTCCTTCTTTGATTTGATTTGGGATCCTCCTCATTCTGAGAGTTGGTATTTGGGTGCTAAATGTGCAGACCATGAGTATCTGTCCTATCAAGAGGAGCAGCCAATCTAGGGTGCCTGAAGCGACAGCACATGTCTCCTCTTCCCCAGGAGTGCAGGACCCTGAGGAACTTTTCCTCCTTGCGCGCCATCCTGGCCGCTCTGCAGAGCGTGTCCATTCATCGACTGCAGGAGACTTGGGGGAAAGTTTCCAGGTGTGTAGATCTCTCCCATCACAGCAAGCCTGCTAATGTGTCTCCCATATGTCTCCCAGTGTCCCCTCACCTCCTGGGAGGCAGCCAACCCTATGGACAAAGACTGGTCTTATGGGCCGGGTCTCTAAGGCTCTCTGGCTCCCCAGGCCACTAACTCTTCTTCAGGAGTCAGTCTCCTTCAATGCCAGACACTGCATTGATCCAAATGGTTGATTTTCATGTTCCAGTACCAGAACCCTATGTCCAGTTGAAACCCAAACTGATCAAAACAGAACTTCTCCTTCGATATGGGAAGGGGGCCCAGAGACCACCATGAAAGCCTTACCCCAGTCCCATGGAGACCCTCCTGCTCAGAGAAACCCAGTGATACCCTCAGCAAGGCAGTAGGAAACATGAGATTGTTTAAAGGAATTTACTGTTAACCCTTCTCGCCAATTTTTCCTAATCATGTCTTTCCTCTTTCCATCTCTTCAGGAGGCTCACAGTTACCCTTAAAAAACTGTTCAAAGAGGACAACTCCCGAAGCAGGGAACAGTTCATCAAGGTAGAGTGAGCCTGGACGTCTGCAGAGAGGAGGGCAAGAGGGATGGGGAGACTGCACAGGCTGTGGCTTTGGTAGTTTGTCACTTAAAGGTTCCCTGGAAATGCTCACCCTCTCTGTCCCATTTACCAGGAAGAGGGATCTCCTTGGTCCATGTGCAGATGGAACAAAATAGCTACTTGGCCTAAGGTCCCACTGGCTGGATCAGAGACAGAGGGGTGTGCTCTCTGAGACTTCCTACTGTGCCCCTATAGCACTCACTGCCAGTCAGTCCCCTCCTGATTGACATGCAGGGGTGACCATCTGTTGCTGCAGGCCTCACAAAGTGGTCACGATTTCAGGACAGGAAAGATCTGTGCAGAGCTCCCTGCCCTGTCCTACCTGGAGGGCTGAGGGTGAGAACAATGATAGGAATGACTCTGAGTCCTCAGGAGAATCTGTGAGCTAGGTGGAAGTTACCCACTTTCAGAGGATGGATGGGTCAGAGAGGTCAGGCCAGGCCTTGGTCAATCACACCGAGTGAGCATTGCAGCTGGGAGGCATCCAGAATCAGAGCATGCTGGAGTCAGTGTGGCACTGGTATCAGCTGACTTGGGTCAGATGTCCAGGGTGTGAGGTCAGGAGTGGTGGGGAAGTGGGGTGAGGTGAGCATGAGCTCAATGACTCTGCCATCCACCCTGGTGGAATCAGTCCTCCAGGTGTGCCTCTATGATGTTCTACCTCCGAGGATCCAGGAAGGGGCTGCACAAGAAGGTGAGTGAGCCTGTCTGGGGAATGCTCTGTGGTCAGAGCAGAGGGTGTTTGTGCTCCCCACTGGAGGCCTCCAAGTCAAGAGAGGGAGGCTTTCTTCCTCCAGCCCCATCTCCTGTGCCCAGAGAACCTAAAACCCTCCCTTAGACATGACCAGGAGGAGGGCCTGGGGGAGCTGAGTGTAGGATGCACATGGGCCTAGGTATTGCCCAAAGGAGATCCTGGGAGGTGATTAAGAGGGGTTCCTGCAGATGAGGGAGGAAGCAATTGAGTGGAGGCCCTTAGGCACCTGGGCTATTCCACATGAGAACCCGGAGGTGGTCAGGTGGCTGAGAGTGGGAAAGTTTCAGGAGAGGGTCTGTGGGCATCTGAGAGAAGGGGCTGATCCCACCCTCACCCTGTTTGCACAGTGTGTTCCCTTCCTGGGAGAATACCTGACTCTTCTGAACAGGATGGATGCGAGCATGAAGGATGATCTGGAGGTTGGTAACTGGGGCCTGAGCTGGGGTGACCAGGATTGACCTTGGGGGACAGAAAGCCCCATACTGAGCCCTGAGTTCTCAGCACAGTCTCCCCTTGGAGCTGGAGCGACAGGCTCATCATAGCCATCTGTTACACCTCCTCTGGAGCCAGAACCTGGCCTTGATCCAAGTTCTATCTTTTCCAGTTTCCCAACCCCTCCTGGGACTTGGTGCTAGTGTAACATGCAAAAGATGGGAACAAGGGTTTCTTTCTGATGGACCTTATATGTCTGCCTTTTAGGGGGGGTCAGATCAAAATTGAAAAGAAAAGAAAGAAGAAAGAAAATAAAAGAAAACCTGAGATGCTAGGCACCTCCTGAGGAGAAGGGGAGGGGAGTGAGAATCAGAGACGCCCTGGCCAGCTCACGTAGGGGCTTCACCTCCTGCATCTTCCATTTATTTGGAAACTTTGATAACGGAATGGGGAGAAGCCTCCATTTGATGGCTGAGGGCATGGGAGTGGCATCACAGATTACCTTCTAGAGGAAGGAGTGTTGATGGCCATCTCTGAGCATAGGAAGGGTCTGGGTGGAATTAGGTGGAAGCAGGATGGCCCTGTGTTCAAAGATTGAGAGCTGTGCCCCTGCTCCACTCTGCACTCGCATTGAGGCAGTATCTGCATCCTCTCCTTCCCTCTGGCCCCAGGTGGATAAAATACTGCAGGAAATAGTGGTGCTGCAGGAGGCTGCCCGGAAGTATAAAATACAACCTGAGAACAACTTCCAGGCCTGGTTCTGGGACTTGAAGCGGCTCAGTGAGCATGAGAGGTGAGGCCGGGCAGGAGTTGGGCAAGGGCAGGAGTGGACGCTTTCTGCTGGTCAGTCCAGAGAACCATTGTCCATGGCTCCCTGATCCCACACAGACCTTGCTGTGTAGCAATTCCTGGGGCTCCTGACACTGGGAGGGACACCAGAGGCCTGGGAGCTCACAGGTGCCACTCTGTCCTGCAGTTACATCCGGTCCTGCCAGCTGGAGCCACAGTCCTAAGAAAGTATTCTGGACGTTAGAGACTCAATGTGAACTATACCTATTTCTCTCTCTATATATATATATAGAGAGAGTTATAATCCCATGTAAATATACCCTTCACAGTAGTTATAAATACATTTTTATTACATTTATGTTTTGTAAAATATTTGCCAATATTAAAATTATTTCTGCAAAATGATATCTTCCAGTATCTTTTTTCCTGCTTCATGATATATAATTTGGCCATAGTTAATGGACTTAAAATTATTTTCTTCTCTACTTTATGAATAACTCTTTGATGATAACTGTTGTATAGGTACCTCTGAACATTTATTCAATTCATTTTGAATCATTTCCTGCAAATAAAATTTGTTTCAATAAAGCACATTTGATATTTTAATAAATATGCATTTTGAGTCATTTCATCAAATTTCCTTGCAATATTGATTGGAAACTCTTCAGCTTAGTAGATTGGGTTAAGAGGAATTCATTCCCTGGCCCCTTTCTGAGGTATGTGTTGAGCACCTCCTATGGGCCAGGCACTAGAAGCACAGTGCTCAACCCAACAGAATGTCCTGATGGCATGTTTGTATGAAAGAGTCAAAGCAGCCAGCACATGCATACAGTGAAATCAGAATGCATGCTCTGAACAAAAAGTAAAGCAGAGAAAGAGATAAAAGCTTAAGAGGCAATGTTGTGTGTAGGATGTTGTGAAGGTTTGTGGGATCGAGGTGATAGTTGAGGCTGCTTTGGGCATATGCATAGATGACCAGCAACGTGGAAACATCCCAACTGAGCCCCCAGTTTGGGCTCTGGTTGCAAAGTGCTCTAGGTAACTCCTGATCTGAGGGAGAATGTGTATCCAGCCTCATTCTTCACTGAAGGGAGGACAGAGCACCCAGCCCCTAGCCTGTCTGGACCCCTTACCATGAATTAACCTTTCATTGTGGTACCTATGGTGAAGACTTAGTAATTACAGGCCTGGGAATTACACAGCACACCTAGAGCCACACAGCAAGGTATTTAGGAGGTAAGAGGAGAGAAAGGAGAGAAAGATAAGAACTAGAGAAAAAGGTGAAATAAGGTAATAAATTGAATGTGCAAGACTAATAGCAGGAAAACAAAAATGTAAAGATAAGGTAAAGGGAACTTGTAAAGCATTTCATACTAACAATGAAAATGTTTAACAGCTGAAACAATGTAGGGAGTTGTGACTTTTCATAGCACATTAAAATAGTTGTTTTTCTTAAACTATGTAAGAATGAGATGTTAAAAGAAGAAAAATGTAAACATGAAGGCACTGAGTACAAGAAGATGTCCTCACATTCCGCAAATAGAAAAATGGCCAGATGAGGTTGAATACAGTGGAAATAGGAATAAATGTAAAATAGCCGGGACCGGTTTGGCTCAATGGATAGAGCGTCGGCTTGGGGACTGAAAGGTCCCGGGTTCGATTCCGGTCAAGGGCATGTACCTTGGTTGCGGGCATATCCCCAGTAGGGGGTGTGCAAGAGGCAGCCGATCGATGACTCTCTCTCATCGATGTTTCTGACTCTCTATCTCTCTCCCTTCCTCTCTGTACAAAATCAATAAAATATATATTAAAAAAAAAGGAATAAATGTAAAATAGTAGAGAGCAAGGCCATTCACAGTTCTATAATCTTGCTGAGAAATGAATAAAGCAAAACAGACCAATATAGAAAGACGAAAAGGTATGTGGGGATGAAACAGGAAACAAAAGAGATGTTTGTGCTCTGTTAATCTTCTGATACATATGTCTAATTAATTGAGTGTATCTGTCTCTGAATTGCTTGTCTTGCCACAATGCAATTTGATGGCCATGCTTGGGATTGTTTTCTACAAGTATTATTTGGTTGAGAAACTATTACCCAACAGTTAGGGAAAATGTAACCTGCTTGTCTTTCCAGGAAGATTATTTGGGAGAAACATCTTTATCCCCATCTTCAATGCTTAATACAAACAATTGATAATTTTTTACCAATATTTTCATCTCTACAATAAAAAAAATTGGACTAGATACTATTTTCATTTCAAAAGTAGGTTTTTTTTATAATAAAAATAAGTCATGAGTATAGGTAGGAAAGAGCAAGAACTAAAGTAAGTGAAAATCACCCACATACTAAATTGAAAATAATTATTCATACTTTTATATATCTTTTCAGATATTCTAAACATATGTAAATATACACTCCACAATTTAAAAGAATATTATATTTGTGTTTGCTAATATGTCTACATCTGATGTGAAAAATATTTCTTCCTGGCCGGTATGGCAAGGTAGTTATGTTCCTGGGAAAAGCCATGTTGGGTCCAAGCTGCCCAACGCTGTGTCCAATAATTCAGAAGGTTGAATCATATTAGGCGTCAACTGGGAAGGCTAGCCACCTAGAAGACCGAGCTCTTACAAGCATCAAATCCTGTCTCCTCAGCAAGGTACAGGGGATAAGTTTATACAGAAAAAGGGGGTAGGGTGAGGCAGATCTGGAGGTCTGTAGATTTCAGCTATTGTCCTTTAGTCCTCAAGTGATGAAATGATGTTGATGAGATAATCATGATGAGATGAATCGTGGTGGGTTGGTCTGAATCTGCTTATCGGTTCTGCTTGCTGGATTCATAGATAAGTCACCTCTTCAATTGCTTTGCAAAGGCCTTGAAAAGGAAACTTTAAGAAAAATTTAACCTCCTGTTCATATATGAGAAATTTAATGCCCTATTCACATAAGTATTTGTGTTCTAAGTTTTAAAAACATGATTAAATTTCAGATTAATTCAGGTCCTCAATCTATCAGATTATAGGTTCCCTCATCATTCCTCCTTCTCTGATAAGGTTGATATCTTCAACCTTATGCTATATTTAATTTTTTTTAAAATTCATTATATTGTTATAGCACCACTAATTTCACGTCTGCTATGAGGAGATTACCCCTTTTAAGTCTGATGACTGGAAAGGACCAAACAAATTCTATATGAGTTTATGTTAGATTCATTAATATGATTAGATTTATAATTGAGTATAACTACAATTTCTTTTTGAGATATCTCTTCAAGTTTCATAAACCTTTATTTACAAACGTTACAACTTTCAGAAACAACCAGCTTTAGAACCCACTTTCTTTTTCCTTCACAATGCATCTCCATAACCTATGCCTTCTATTACACAAAAATTACACATTCTTTCCAAATAGAGTTCAAATTCAGTTCTACATAGGTTCCTCCATTGCCAGCTTCAGAGCAGTTAAAGTGATTTAGAAGTAAGTCTCAGGGTCCCATAGATTTTCCTCCAGTGCGCCCATGGTCCTGAATCTACTTGTGTCTGTCTAACTGCCTACCACATCCCCCCAAAGGATCGTAGCTCTGAATTCTTTCAGGGAAAGGGGATTTCATGGTTCTTCTGAAACCAATTCCTGCTGGATAGGCTCAAAGCTTTCTCTCAGAGCCAAGAGATCCTTGCTCTCTGTCAGAGGAATGATGAGGCCTGGGCATAGAAGGAGGCGGCAATGGTGCCTATGGGTGGTATTCCCTAGGTGCCTGTAGGCTTGTAACCTGGAAGAGTCAAACAGTGTTATAAACTATAGTATTATTGTGCAAAATTTAGAACAACAAGAATGATGACAAAAGGTCTAGGGAAGAAAAAACATATCCATTCTAATAATTTCCTGTTGAAACACAATTTTTCTTGTTAAAATCACTCTCATTTTTATTTTAGAGCCAAATTAAGACCAATTTATTTATTCCATTAAATCTAATTATAATTTTGCCTGATTGTCTGCATAAAGACAACAAAATAACTGTTGATAACATAGGATATTTTTTTTAAATACTTTGCTGGAATCTAATGAGAATGTTTATATCCTGTGCAAAGAAGCCATGCAACACAGTGGCCATATGGCTTTGCCTTCAATACCTATGAGTTTGGGCATTTTCCTCAGGTTTTTGAGGTCCCCACATGTGTCATCGGATTCCTTTCATGCCATCTCTCAGGAAAGTAACCTTTGTTCCTTACCTGGAAAGACCACCATCAACCACATGACCAGGCTAATTATCCAAGGGACTTCTCAGCTTCAAAGTCAATATTCATTCTTTACAGGTTTCTGGTGACATCCAGAGTCCTGGCATGTCCCCCGCAGACATGACTTTTCAGTAAAGTTTTGGGTAATAAAACCCCAATTAGAAACTGTCTTATGTCCTGTTATGAAGAAACCAGACTCTTACTGGATTTATGCAAACAAACACATTACCATGAGAGCAATAACAGCAAAATCTATAATTATGTTTATTTCATTCATTCCTGTAATGAAATTCTTTTTCTCCTGACTTTTCTTGCCAGTATTTCTAGAAATCCAGAGAACCTTTGCTTTGTAGGCAGATAGAGGAAAAACTTTCTTTGCCCCTACCTTTGAGAAATAGGCTTATTTTTCCAGTGGAAAATACACTCACGTTCTTAAGAAGCAGAACAGAGATAACATAACTTTGACAGCTCTCAGGAGGCTGCAGAAAAGGTGTGTGTGTATGTGGGGAGACAGAGGGCACTGGGGTTTGGCACTGGGGTTTGTTCCCAGGACTGTAGTAACTGCTGGACCTCCAATGGCTTTAGTGTAAAAGTACCAGGTTTTGTCCTTTAAAAAGAGAGTAAGCCCCACCTGGACTGTGCTGCTGCTGCTTCTGCAACCTATTGAAGGGTACTTCTGAGGCTCAGGCCTGTAGTATAAATACTTGGGGAATTTCAAGGGTTATTACCCACTCATTTCTTTATCGATATAAACCAAGCAGCCAACCAAATTCTCATCGTCCAGGGGAACTAAAAGGCTGTTTGGCCTCAGGTCCCACTTGCTGAGGCAGAAGGGTGTGCATCCTGACTTTCCACTCTGCCCCTAGAGCACTCGCTGCCATTCTGTCCCCTCATGAGGGAGTTGCAGAGGTAACTATCTTGTGTAGCATCTCTCACAGGATGGTCACAAGTTTAGGGCAGGAAAGGACTGTGCAGAGTTCCCTGCCCTGTCCCACCTGGAGGGCTGAAGGTGAGAACAATGATGACAGGAATGACACTGAGTCCTCAGGAGAACCTGTGAGCTAGGTGGAGGTCTCCTACTTTCCAGAAGGGGCAACAGGTCAGGAATGCCAGGCCAAGGTCACACACAGCCAGTGAGCATTGTAGCTGGGAGACATCCAGAATCAGAGCATGCAGGAGTTGGGGTGACACTGGCACCAGCTGACTTGGGTCAGATATCCAGGGTGTGAGGTCTGGGGTGGAGAGGGAAATGGGGTGAGGTGGGCATGACCTCAATGGCCCTGCCTCCACCCTTTGGAAGCAACCCTCCAGGTGTGCCACTCTGATGTGGAACCTGTGGGATCCAAGAAGAGGCTGCAGAAGAAACTGAGTGAGCCTGTCTGGAGGGTGCTCCAGGGTCAGAGGAGAGGGGCCTCTGAGTTCCCAGCTGGAGCCTTTCACGTCAAGACAGGAGGTGTTCCTCCTCCAGTTCCACCTCCTGTTCCCACAGAACATGATCCCCTCCCTTACAAGTTTTCAAGATGGGGTTTGGGGGAGCTGAGTGCAGGATGGTTATGAGGATGGGGCTGGCCTGGGATCGTTGATGCTGTTTACCAAGAGGAGCTCTTGGGAGGGGAGCTACTACAGAGTGAAGGAAGGGACAATTGAGTTGAGCACGTAAGGGTCCTAGGCTGTTCCATATGGGAAGCTCAGGAGTCTGAAGATGGGAGGCTTTCAGAGAAGGGCATGGGGGCACCTGAGAGAAGAGGTTCATCCCACCCTCACCTGTTTGTCCAGTGTTTCCCAACCTTGGAAAATATCTGAAAGACCTGAAGATGCTATACACCAGGATGGAGGATTTTCCGGTGGTGGTGACCTGGGGCCTGAGTTAGGGTGACAAGGATTGGGTTTTGGGGACAGAGAACCCTATACATACTGAATCCTGAGGTCTCAGCACAGCCTCCCCTGGAACCCGGGGCATCTTATCCATCATAGTGATCCATACCCCTCTTCTTGAGCCCTGAGCCTGGCCTGGGTTCTAGCCCTGTCTTTCACTGTTTTCTACCCCCTCCTGGCACCTGGCAGTTGTGCCCCATGAGAAGTTGGGCATAGGGGGCTAGTCCTGGCCAGGAGGCTCTTTGTGATGGACTGGGCTGTCTGCCTTCCAGGGGAATCAGATTAACCTAGAAAAAAAGGAGAAGGTGAGTAACAGTGGTTCTTCCCTGGGCAGTGAGGGGAGTGACAATCAGAAATGCCCAGGCCAGCATACTCCTGGGCTCCAACCCTTGCATCTTCCATTTTTTGGAAAGTTTGATAACAGAAGTGGGCGAACCCTTCAGTTGCTGGCTGTGGTTATGGTGTGGCATCAAAGATTACCTCTTGGAAAAAGGACTATTGATGCCATCTCTGACCACAGGAAGGCCTTCATTAGAATTAGAGAAAGGAGGGTGACCCTGTGTGCAAAGATCCAGGACCAGGCCCCTGCCCCACTCTTCACTCCCACTTGGGCTGTGTCTGCATCCAGTCCTTCCCTGTGAGCCCAGGAGCAGAAAGTAATGGAACAGATAGTGCTGCTGCAGGAGGTGGCAGAGAAATGTCAAATGGAGCTCAAGGAGCAATTCGTGGCCTGTTTCTGGGCCCTGGAGCGACTCAGAGACAATGAGAGGTGAGGCCAGGCAGGAGTTGGGCAAGGGCAGGTGTGGGCTCTCCTTGCAGGTCAGTCCAGAGAACCTGTGTCCATGACTCACTGGTCCTCCCCAGACCTTGCTGTGTTGCATCTCCTGGGGCTGCTGACACTGGGAGGAACACCTGAGGTGTGGCTCCTGGGAGCTCACAGGCCCCACTCTGTCCTGCAGTTACATCTTGTTCTGAGCTGGCCAGTGGAACACTTAGACTTTTATTCTGAACAAAAGCAAGTGTTTGAATGACTTAAACCAGAAGTGGAAATAATTCTCAACATGATCTCATTTTATGGACTTTGTATTCATGGAAAATATGCTTGGATACAAAATCTCTCTTTTTGAGAAACTCTTAGGCCTCAGGTAAAAGTTTAGTAAGTAGTAAATAGGAAATATTCTTTTTAAGGGAAACACAAGAAATTCCCTACATTTTCCTGGCTATGTGTACATTTCCAGCAATGAAAACAAGAAAAACAAACAAGAAAATAATATAAGAATTGAAACAATTTAGAAAGTTGTAACTTTTTATATGACATTAATATAATTTTTCCTTCAACTATGTTTAGAACTTCATTTAGAAGAGGATAATAAAACAAAGAAAATAGAATAGCAAGAAGCTTCAAGAACGGGCAAAGTAATGTAGACTAGAATGGAATTAGAAATAAATATAAGCAAAGCAAATGAGCATCCCAAGACTGAGTTAAAAAACGAATAATGCAGAATGGTCCCATGTAGAAACAACAAAACATGTGTGCACAGGAAGGAGGGGAAATATCTGGGATATTTGTATGTCAGAGTTAATGTTCTGTGATACAGTCAAGTGTATCTACTTCTGAATGCAGTCTTGCCAGAATTCAATTTGATTATAGGCTTGGGATTTACTTTTACAAGTACAGTTTGGTTCTGAGAAAAGTTAAAACAACTGCCCACTTTTAGGCAAAATCACCCCCGCTCCTTTTTCTAGGTGGATTATACTAGACCACTTCCTTATCCCCACAGTTTCAAAAAGAAAGTAGGTGTTGTTTTTTTTTAACCGAAATAATTCATGTTTATAGATAAAAAGAGAAAGATTTAAAATAAGTGATCATCCCCTTACTGAACTGGAAATAATTATGCATATCTTAATATGTATTCTTTGAGACAGAATGCAGGTTATGTAAATATACACTTATCCATATTTGTACAATAAATCATTTAAGGTTATATTTATGTTTGATAATGTATTCTAGTAATATTAAAATTATTTCTTAAAAATAATATCTCATAGTATCTTTTATGTGCTAAATTATATAGTAATTTGGCTGCAGTTAATGGACGTAAAGTTACGCTGTTTTCTACTTTTTGAATAATTCTGTAATGATCATCATTATATATGTACCTCTTTTTTTTTTTAATACATTTTATTGATTTTGTACAGAGAGGAAGGGAGAGAGTTAGAAACATCAATGAGAGAGAGTCATCCATCAGCTGCCTCTTGCACACCCCCTACTGGGGATATGCCCGCAACCAAGGTACATGCCCTTGACCGGAATCGAACCCAGGACCTTTCAGTTCCCAAGCCGATGCTCTGTCCATTGAGCCAAACCGGTTTCGGCTATCTATGTACCTCTTAACATTTATTCAATTTGTGTTTAACCATTTTCTGCAATTAAAATTTATTTCAAAATTACACATATTTTAAATTTTAGTAGGAATGAATTTTGAATAATTTGATCAAATTCCTTTGGAATTTTGGTTGGTATCTCATCAAATGTGTAGGTTGGATTAAAAGGAATTCATTCACTGGCTCCTTTATTAGGTATGTATTGATCGCCACCTATAGGCCAGGCACTAAATGTGCAGTAGTCAACCCAAAGAGCATATCCTGATGGCATGTTTGCATGAAAGAGCCATACCAGCCAGTACATGCATAACATGAAGTCAGGATGTGCTGCGTGCTCTGAACAAAGGTAAAGCAGAGAAAGAGACACATGGTGACGAGATGTCTGTAGCATGATGTGAAGGTATGTGGGATCGAGGCAATAGTTGAGGCTGCCTTGGGAATATGCAAAGGTGCAGAGAAGACTGACTGATGGGGTTGCCGCTCGCTCTCCCTAGCAGAAGAGAGTTGGAAGCTCCTGAATGCACTGAACCTCAGTTCTGTCTGCACTAAACCCTGGTTCCAGGCGAGCCTTGGGGAATCTGAACTGTTAGGCTGAAACTCAGGGTAGCCAGGAAGGCAGAGGTCTGCAGGCACGCTTGCAAGAGCAGGGCTGACAGGAAGCCAAGACTTGAGGCTCCGCACCATCCAAGCTGAGCACAGAAGCGTTTGCAATTTTGCAAGTCTGGTCCTATAAGGCTGACTCCAGTACAGGTTTCCCAGCATAGACAAAGCTGATATATTGTACATAGCAATTGGCCTGGAGGTCAATTCTTCCCAGTTATACAACAACAGTAAGACTTAACTACAACAAGGCTGTACACACAGACCACAAAGAGGGCTACCAATAGTGTCTTTTGGAGAGTAGGAATTTTTGAGCACTCCGGAGAGGCCGTGGACTATGCCCTAGATAGGGTTGTCAGTGCTGACAACAGGCCAGGCCTTGAGATATGGTCTTATGTCCCCTTCCCCTTGTACCTCACAAAATAGGCTTGCAAGATAGAACACTATCAGCTTTCTAAAGAACAGGATAACCCTGTAAATAACATGGTAGTCAATAGCATGGCCCTGACATTATTTGGGAAAAACTGTTTTGTCTTGGGTTGCTTACTTTGCAAAAACAGGATGTGGTTAACGTGCTTAAAAGGTGGTCTTGCACAGAGAGTTGAGGCTGCTCTCTGACCTCCCTGTCTGGAAGGCAGAACAGTTGCCGGCTGGCACAAAGGTTCCCTAAATTTTAATTTGGTTTGGACTCCACTGGTCTTTACTAGTGTTCGCTCCACAACAGTGTCCACCTCAGGTGACTGGGAGGTGGACCCCCTGGGACATATAGGAAACCTAGCAAACAAAGCTATCCTACCAAATCAGGGAAACAACGAAAATGTGAAGACAAAGTAACAGACCACAAACAAAAGAAATGGAGGGGGGGAAAGACGGGATATAGAATTCAAAACCATAGTTATAAGGTTTTTCAAGAATTTCCTTTAAAAAAAAAAAAGGATGATAAATTTAGCCAGATCTTTGAGGATATGAAAAAGGACCAACTAGAAATTAAGTATAAACTGACTGAAATTAAAAATATTATACAGAGACTAGAAGAACAGCAGACTAGAGGAACGCAAGAATAAAGTCAAAGATTTGAAATACAAAGAAGCAAACCACACTCAACCAGAAAAGCAAAAAGTTGAAGATAGTGTAAGAAGCTTCTAGGACAACTTCAAGAGTATCAACATCAGAATTATGGGGGTGCCAGAAAAAGAGAGAGAGCAAGATATTGAAAACCTATTTGAAGAAATAATGAAAGAAAACTTTCCCACCTGGTGAAAGAAATAGATTTACAAGTCCTGGAAGCACACAGAACTCCAAACAAAAGGAATCCAAAGAGAACCACACCAAGAAACATCCTAATTAAAATTCCAAGAGCAAAAGACAAAGAGAGAATATTAAAAGCAACAAGAGAAAAACAGTTAATAACTTACAAGGAAGCACCCATACAATTGTCAGCTGATTTCTCAACAGAAACTATACAGGCCAGACTGGAGTGCCAAGAAATAGTCAAAGTGATGAATAGCAAGAACCTACAACCAAGATTACTCTACCCAGCAAATTCAAATGTTTAACTACCTGCCCCAAGTATCCTGTGGACCAATCCCAGCTCAACTGTCCTTGTAGACTTTCTCCAAACTGTATGCATCATCCCACTTGATAGTGCTGTGTATTTAAAAAAGTGGGAAGGGATTAACCTATTGGATATTTTCTCTGTAATCTAACATTACACAAAGCATGGCCAACCATTGAAGAGTGGCCCGGTCAGGAGCTGTGGCCTTACCCACCTCCATATCATTCCATTGAGGCTGTTGTTTTCCTCAGTGATTCAGGCTTTCACTGTTGTTAGACCTTGTTGTGAATCAGTTCTTGCTGGTTCAGCAGGACTGCTGGGAACATCCCCACTGGGTGCTAATAGACTGTATGAGTGTGCCAGGTCTGCCATTACACAGGACCACATATGTGGTGGAAGGCTCCTGACACCCCTGGCTCAGTACCTGTTCTGTCTTTGCAGACCTCTAAGGAGGACATCATCAAGGTAGGGGCCCATAGGCCTGACTACACCACCTACCAGGTCAGGGTGCAGGTGAACCAGGCTGATGACACCGTCCAGTGTCTGTCTGAGGTGAGAGCTGGCCCAGGGTGATCTCCACACCCAGACCAGGACTCTGACTTTATTCCCCACCTGCCTCTCCCCAGGGTCACCGCTTCTGTGATGGGAACCTGGCCGGACCTGATACAACATTTTGGCCAGCCTCTCCTTTTCCCTGGGTTCATCGTGAAGCAGGCCTTGGTGCTGCACAGCCTCCCTGTCAAACACCCGGTGGGCCTTGTAAGAAGTCTTTGGGTGGAGCTGGAGCATCTAGAGCCTACAGAGGCACAGTGGGAATGTGAGGGGTCTGCAGTCTGTGAAAATGATTGGGGGACGGGCAGGAGTGTGTTTCAGGGGCCAGACTTCCCTAAAAGGCGGTCACATCTTTCCTGTGTGTGGAAATGCATGGGAAAGTGAGGCATGTGCAAGTACCTGTCTCTTTAACCTGCTCTACAACCACTGAATGGGGAATTATTCCAGAGGGATGTCAGATGCTGGAAGATATCCCTTTGGGGTGATCAGACTTAAACCTCTTCCTGGAGCTTGAAGTCCCTGAGGATGGGCTGGAGGCAGATGCTACTGTCCCTTCCCCCAGCAGTCTTGGGCCCCAAGTCATCCAGTATTGGGTGCCCAGGGTGGACAGAGAACGAATCCCATGGACTCCAAGGCTCAGGCAAATCCTCAGCTTCCTGAGCTTCAGTCTTGACCAGTGTCTCCTTCAGGGACTGGGAATCCTGAACCGGGGTGTGGCAGGGCTGGGTGACATTCCACTTTCTTCCCAGGAGCTGTTCAAGAAGGTGCTGCCCCAACAGTGCCTGGGCTCTGTCTGGTCCCAGAGGACCAAGCCTGGCAAGGAGCACCTGGTATCCACTGTCGGTGCCACCGTCACACAACCATGTGGCTACCTGTGTGATCACCACCTGCCTTGGGGACCCCCAAAGCGGTGGAGCACTGGATCAGGTGGCCAAGGTCTATTAGGGGAAGCCCAGCAGTATCTCTATGGGGAGCCTTGAAAAATGCCACTATTGCTTGGTCAGCTGTCAGGAATGAGGCCTGAGGTCAGAGTCTCAGCACAGTCTCTAGGTCCTCCCTTCCAGGGGCATGTGGATGTTGATGCCCAGGCCCCTCTGGTTTGAGGCCTACTTCCTACTTGGCTCCTTCTTTGGGTTGAGCTGGGATCCTCCTCACTCTGAGAGTTGGTCTTTCGGTGCTAAATGTGCCCACCCTGAGCATCTGTCCCACCAGGAAGGGGTGTCAATCAAGGGGGACTGAAGCTATAGATGCAGCTCCCACCTCACAGCCCATGTCTCCCCTTCCCCAGCAGTGTAGAACCCTAAGGAACTTCTCCTCACTGCACACCATCCTGGCCGCTCTGCAGAGCGTGTCCATTCATCGACTGCAGGAGACTTGGGGGAAAGTTTCCAGGTGCGTAGGCCTCTCCCATCACAGCAAGCCTGCTAATGTGTCTCCCATATGTCTCCCAGTGTCCCCTCACCTCCTGGGAGGCAGCCAACCCTAGGGACAAAGACTGGTCTTGTGGGCCAGGTCTCTAAGGCTCTCTGGCTCCTCAGGCCACTAACTCTTCTTCAGGAGTCAGTCTCCTTCAATGCCAGAGACTGCATTGAGCCAAATGGGAGATTTTCGTGTTTCCAGCACCAGAACCCTAAACCCAGTTGAAACCCAAACTGGTCACAACAGAGCTGCTCCATCGATATGGGAAGGGGGCCTAGAGACCACCATGAGAGTCCTACCCCAGTCCCACGGAGACCCTCCTGCTCAGAGGAACCCAGTGATACCCTCACCAAGGCAGTTTAAGACATGACATTGTCAAAAGGAATTTGCCCTTAACCTGTTTCCCCATCTTTCCTAAACATGTCTTTCCTCTTTCCCTCCCCTGAGGAGGTGCACAGTTACACTGAAAAAAACTGTGTAAAGAAGACAACTCCCTGAGCAGGGAACAGCTCATCAAGATAGAGTAAGCCTGGAGGTCTGCAAAGAGGAGATCCTGAGGGAAGCAGGGAGACTGCACAGGATGTGACTTTGGTAGTTTGTCACTTAAAGATTCTCTGGAAATGTTCACCCTCTCGGTCCTGATTACCAGGGTGAGGGATCTGTTTGGCCCATGGGCAGGTGGGGGTGGGGGCAGTTTCAAGGGCAAAAGGCCCGGTCATGGCACACAGGGTGGCTCCAGGACTGGGTGCAGAACTGGCACATGGAGCGGTCTCTGGCTTCCATGCTGGCCCCTCCCAATTGCACTTGGCTTCTTCCAGGCTGTAGGGTGACTGGGTGGGTGACTGGGTATGTTTCTTATCCAAACCAGCCCAGTCTGTCTTCAGGATGTGAGTGACATGGAGGGGTGACCATCCTGTGCTACAGGCCTCACAGGGTGGTCATAAGTTCAGGGCAGGAACGACCTGTGCAGAGCTCCCTGCCCTGTCCTACCTGGAGGGCTGAGGGTGAGAACAATGATGACAGGAATGACACTGAGTCCTCAGAAGAATCTGTGAGCTAGGCAGAGGTCACCCACTTTCCAGAGGAGGGAACAGATCAGGGAGGCCAGGCCCAGGCCCAAGGTCACACAGTCCGAATGAGCGTCGTAGCTGAGAGCCGTCCAGAATTAGAGCATGATGGATTCAGATGGCACTGGTACCAGCTGACCTGATGTCCAGGGTGTGAGGTCAGGGGTGTTGAGGGAATTGGGATGAGGTTCAGTCCAGAGAACCTTTGTCCATGACTAGCTGGTCCTTCCCAGACCTTTCTGTGTAGCAATTCCTGGGGCCCCTGACACTGGGAGGGACACCTGAGGTGGGCTTTTGGCAGCTCACAGATGCCACTCTGTCCTGCAGTTACATCCGGTCCTGCCAGCTGGAGCCACAGTTCTAGGTGGCCTGTGGAAAATTCAGCAAAAGGAAGGCATTGAATGATTGACAGCAGATGTGGAAATTATTCTGAACATAATTTCTTTTTTATAGATTAAATAGGAAATAATTTTACATATGTTTATATTTATCCTTTCAGATATTCTCATATTACATGTAAATATACTCATCCATATTTTTGTCATTTTTGTTACATTTCTGTTTAATAAAGTATTTACTAATATTAAAATTATTTCTGAAAAAATAATATCTTCTAATATCTTTTCTCCTGCTTTGTCATAAATTATATAATGTGGCTCTAGTTAATGGACTTAAATTATTTTGTTTTCTAATTTATGAATAATTCTGTGATGAACATTGTTGTATAGGTACCTCTGAACATTTATTCATTTTGAATCAATTCCTGCAAATAAAATTTATTTCAAAAAAACACATTTTATATTTTAGTATGTATGAATTTTGAATCATGTGGTCAAATTCCCTTGGGATTTTGATTGGGATGTCATCAGATTAGTAGAATGGATAAGAGGAATTCAGTCCCTGGCCCCTTTCTGAGGTATGTGTTGAGCACCTCCTATGGGCCAGGCACTAGAAGCACAGTGCCCAACCAAAGAGCATGTCCTGATGGCATGTTTGTATGAAAGAGTCAAATCAGCCTACACATGCATACCCTGAAGTCAGGATGTGCTGCGTGCTCTGAACAAAAGGTGAAACAGAGAGACAAATGGTGAAGAGGTAATGTTGTGTGTAGGATGTTGTGAAGGTTTGTGGGATGGAGGCGCTAGTTGAGGCTGCTTTGGGCATATGCATAGATGACCAGCAAAATGTAAATGTCCCAGCTGAGCCCCCAGTTTGGGCTCTGGTTCTAAAGTGCTCTAGGTGACTCTGGATCTTTTTTTTTTTTTTTTTTTTTTTTTTTTTTTTTAAGCTTATATTTATAAGTAAAATAATGGATGTTTTTGTGCAATAGAATTTTAATTCTTGAGGAATGAGAATGGAAGTGGTTTCCATTTTACATATAGTGCTGCTTATTCAGTAGAATTTAAAATTAAATGTAGAAGATTCTCAACCTCACTAATCACGGGGGAAATAGTATAATTCAGAACCACACAATGTCACCTCCCACTGTCAGAAGGGCTGTTACCAAAAAGTCAAGAAGGGACAATGTTGCTGAGGAAGTGGAGAAAGGGGAACCCTTGTGCACTATTGGTAGGAGTATAAATTGTTGCGATTTACAAACTCTTAATTTAAGAGTTTAAGGTGCTTGAATGGTATCAAGTTGGTTTAACAAAACTGGCATCAGCAAACAGTGGCATAACACCCAGACCCCGCCATCATGTGACAACACTGCGGTTGTGAGACATGTGGTTTTGACGCCATGGGAACCCCCACATACACCCCGGCCTCTGAGTGCAGGTTACAGATGACCATGTGCGTGGGGGCTGAGGGTTCTGGGTCTGTGTGGTGGGGTTAAGGGACAGAGGACCTGCTTCCATAAAGTCTCCCCCTGCTTATCACCCGTGGCTTCACCCAGTGGGGCCATGGAAATGTTCAGCCAACTCTTTCATACAAACATGGAGGCTGTTTCCTGGCATGGAGGCAGGAGATGGGCACCTCCTGCAGCACAGCGGGGAACTGAAGCTGCAGGTATGTCTGCTGTCCTGGAGTCTGGACAGTGGGGTGGCCTGGGTGTTGGTGGGGCGAGTGCTGGGCGCCTGAATGAGGATCAAAGAATGAGGATAAACAAATGTGTGATATACTCATACAATACACACCAAATGATAAGAAGGAATCCTATCTAACAAAAGAGTAATATGCAAATTAACCACCACTCCGCTATACCCACAAGCCACACCCATAAGCCATGCCCACCAGCCAATCAGGAGCAAGTATGCAAATTAACCCCAACCAAGATGGCTGCGGCCACAGAGAGAGCAGGAGGGAGGCTTGGGTTTCCCTGGCGATGGAGGAAGCCAAGCTTCTGCACACCCTGGACAACCCAAGCCTCTGTTTAAGGCTACAAAGTTTCAATTATAAAAGATAGTAAATCCCAACAGAAATGGCTGCTGCCACTGAGTAAGCACAAGGCGTGGCTCTGCTCTAGGCTACAAAGTTTCAATTGTAGAATATAAATAAATCCCAGATACCAGGGCCCCTGCTTGGGTCATCAGGGGGCGTGGCCACTGCAAACCACCACAGGCCCCTCGCCCAGGCCACCCCACATCCTAAAAGAACCCTCACCCTGATCCGGGACACCCTTCAGGGCAAACCAGCTGGCCCCCACCCATGCACCAGGCCTCTATCCTAATTAATAAAAGAGTAATATGTAGATTGACCATCACTCCAACACACAAGATGATTGCTCCCATGTGATCAAAGATCCTGCCCCCATGTGGACACAAGATGGCCACCACAAGATGGCCAGCAGGGTAGGACATTTAGAAGGCACCAGGCCTGCAAGGGAGGGCAGTTAGAGGTGACAAGGCCAGCAGAGGAGGGAAGTTGGGGGCAAACAGTCTAGCAGGGGAGCAGTTATACATCAATCAGGCTGGCATGGGAGTGGTTAGGGGGTGATCAGGCTGACAGGCAGAAGCGGTTAGGGGCTATCAGGAAGGCAGGCAGGCGAGCAGTTGGAAGCCAGCAGTCCTGGATTGTGAGAGGGATGCCCCATTTAGGCAGTCTAAATGGGCAGTAGGACATCCTTCAAGGGGTCCCAAATTGTAGAAGGTGCAGGCTGGGCTGAGGGACAACCCCCCCATGCACAAATTTCATGCACCGGGCCTCTAGTTGTCTAATAATGATGCACACAATAAGTCATACAACGGAATACCATGCAGCAGTGAAAAAGAAGAACCTCTTACCCTTGAGACTGCCTGGGGGACCTGAAAAGTATCATGCTAAGTGAAATAAGCTAGCCAGAGCAAGACAAGTATCATATGGTCTCACTCATATGTGAAATCTAAGTACCACAAACTGATAAAAGGAGTGGATTCAGAGACATGGAAGCATGGAACAGTGTGTGGAATCTCAGAGGGAAGGCAGGGAGGGTATATGGGAGGTAAGATTCAAAGACCTTGTATGCACATATGCATAACCCATGGGGTGATGAGGCTGCTTTGGGAGAGGGTCTGGGAGGGAGACAGGGAGCTGAAGAGGGCTGATGGGGAGGAGGATGGAAAGGGGACATATGTAATACTTTCAACAGGATTAAACAAAAACAAACAAACATGCTGTGTGAAAGAATTACACAAAAGCGTACAAACTGGGCACGTTCTGGGGTAAAGGTGGGGCTGTGAGCCCGGGGGCATAAGTTGGGACCCAATTCCTGCAGGCCACCTTGAGAGACTCCATCTGTGCACAAATTTGTGTACCAGGCCTCTAGTAATATATAAAACAAGCCCCAGCTGTAGCCATTTTTGGTGGATGTCTAAGACTTAAACTAAATGCTATGAGCTGTCTATGGAATGCCTATACACTGGGTGAACGGACAGGTCAAGTTCAAAGGGGACGTGCACTGTGATGGGAGAGGCTACTGTGGGGTCCTCTGCTCTGCCTCCATGTGGTTACTCTCACTTTCTCCATCTGAGGGTCAAACGAGGCAATGCCTGTGAACTGCCCAGCATCCCACTTGGTGCACAAGACCTGTGAGCCTTATCCTCACCCTCAGTGTCCTCTTGGCTGGGGCCTCGGCTTGTGGCCTTTAGAGTGGGTGCAGAAGCATTTTCAAGTCCGGTGCTGTCCTGATTTTAGAGGCAGGACTGTTAAGCCAGAGTCACAGCTTTATGAGCTTTGGTTTTCATATCTGTGTGCCTCAGAGTTGGATTGGGAAGATGCCAGGATAATGGGTGAGAAAGTATTTACATGAACATTTGTAAACATAAGCATGCAATCATTAACTGCCTTGCCTGCTTAAAGACTTCTGTGTGATTTTATAAATTAACTTTCTGGTTTTGACAATAGAAAAACCAATACTGTTCCTTCTGTAAAAATGTGGGTGTATCAAATTAAATAAAGAAGAATTACAGTCACTCACATCCAGGAACATCTGTGTTCACAGGTGTTCCCATGCAATGGGAACTCACTGGAGTGGGAAGGCCTGGGTTTGCTCGCTGATGAGGTCTGATGGCTCAGTGCTGCCCCCACAGGCTCACTGAGTGTGACCTTGGGAGCAGGAACGCCCGGGCTCCAAATACTGACAACAGTTCAGCTCTGATGAGCTCGCCCAGCGGGAGGACTCAGGAAGTCTGGAAGAAGCCATTTTCATTTTGTGTTGTGTGGTTTTGCAGTTCAGGTTTGTCTTCATTTGAATTGCACTGTGGGAGGGAGCACACTCCTGCCCTGAAGGGGCGTGTAAAGTGGCTGCTTGTGCACCAAGGCAGCTCGGATGTCTGTGACTCCACCTCAAGGGAAGAATAAAAGGACCCTGTGGTCACGTGTGGGGGAGGCGTGGTGTGGAATTTTAGTGCCCCTTTCCCTCTCAGCAGGAGCATTTCCTGGAACCTTCTTCCTATTAAGTATCTTTTATTGCAAGTCAACAAAGATGTGTTAGGTCTGTTTAGGGTACTAGCACTGAAATAAACGGCAGTTACTTTTATGAACTTGTATCCAGAAAACTAACTATTTAACTCTCGTTTCTTAAATTGAAAAGCGTTTACATGACTGAGCAGACCATTTGGGGGCTAGGGCGCCGTGTGGTGGTGAACGGGCAGCAAGTGTCACCTTCAGGAAACAAACCTGGAGGCAGCCTGCCAGGCTCAACCCTGGCTCCACCAGCTGCTGAGTGTGGAGTGCTGACCAAAGTACTTGACCTTGCTCTCCCTCTCATCTGTTCACACCTATTAGGGTCAGTGTGAGGATTATTTAATGAGTTAGCATAAATGGGACATAGTAGGCATGTGAGAGACTATGGTGATGACTTAGATGAGGGAGCTGGAGGTAGGGATGAGAGAGGTAAAACCAACAGGACTGGTGATGGATTGGATGTGGCTGGTGAAGGAGAGTGGGTTCTGTCCATGGTGCTGATGTAGAGTTTGGTGGGGACACTGAAAGCAGGTCAGTTCTGAAGGGGTGTGGGTTTGCTTTGCTTACCCTGAGTAGACTTCTAACTCGTGGCACGAGAAAAGTGCCGATCCTCCATCTGAACTTGGAGGCAATGAATAAACTTGTGTTACAGGGACCCTCCCTCACTTTCACTCTGCACACTACCAGCCATAAGGGGGGCTTTCTTATGTGAGCTTTTTTACATGACTGAGTACACACACACATCCCCACAGTCTGCTAGTGCCATCACTCCAGTTTGAGTCACCAATACAAACCTCACCTCCATTTAAATTGTCGTTACACTCTCTCCTTTATAATACAATCATCTCAACTATTTTCCTTACATACATACACCGAGAACCACATCACACAGTTTTATAATTTTTGCTTCAATTATCAAGTTAGAATCCTCAAGAAAAAAGCTGTTGTTCTCCCGTTATTTTTACTCTTCCCATTGTCCTTCCTTCCTTTTTGTTGTTCAGAGATTCCTTTTTTTTTTTTTTTTTTATCCAGTCCCCCGTTTAGAAAACTCCCTTTAACCTGGCTTTAAAAGTAGGACTGCTGGCTGCGAACTCTTCTTTCACTCTTTCTTTACCTGAGTATGTCTTGGTTTCCCCCTCACTCCCGAAGGATGTTTTCACTGAACATACGATTCTGGGTTGGCAGTTCTTTTGTCACTTGACAAATGTCATTCCACTTTCTCCTGGCCTCTGTGGTTTCTGACAACAATCCTCTGTCATTTGAATTGTTTCCCCTTAGTTAACAGAGCTGGCGTTTCTCTATCACTACTTTTGAAATGTTAGTGTTCAGGTTTGAAAAGCTTGTGATGTATCTTAGTATGCACTTTCTGGGTTTATCTTGTTTGAGGTTGTTCAACTTCTTAAATCTGCAGTTTATGTCATCTGCCAGATTTGGAGATTTTTCAGCCATCATTTTCTCTAATATGTCTCAGCTCCAAACTCTCCTCTCCTCTGGAACCTTAGAATAAATAAAATGCAGTCTCACCTTGAATACCTGGCAATAATCAGAAAGGGTTTTTACTCCAGGAGTCTAGGTTGAAAATATATATTACTTTAGGGAGAGGTTAAATACATTTATGTATATTGAAGGGAAGGGGGGCTTTCTTATGTGGAAAACCTCTGGGCTGCCCTTAAGATACTGCTAACTGCTCATCAGTAGGGACTTGGAGGGGATTGGATTGAATTTGACCTAAAATGATTTGTTTGGAGTGGTTTCTAAGTGCTGTAACAACTGAGAAAACCAGCCAGGGCAACAACTTTAAACAGTTAATGGACTCTACCACGGAGAATGTGAAATTATTACTTCTCTTTGGATCACTCTTTTCATGTCTACATTTTAAGATAGTGTATTATATATAGCAATTTTAACAAAGTTGTATAAAAACAGTGATCCAATTGTATCAAACAAATGAAAATGACAGATAAAGCACTGGAAGGAAACACATGTGATGTTAACAATGATTTTTGCTGGGTGGACCACTTCTTATTCTTTCTTGAAATTTTTTTAATATCTTCCAACTTGTTTATAAGGTGAAATTTTAAATCTTTCAACATTTTAAAATACCCAGAGTGCATCTTTTTATTTTTTAATTTTTTGTAATCCTCACCTGAGGGTGTTTTTTTCCATTGTTTTTAAAATAAGTTTGTATTGATTTCAGAGAGGGAGGGAGGAAGACAAAGATAGAAACATCAATGCTGAGAGAGAATCATTGATTGGTTGCCTACTGCATGCCTCACACTGGGAATTGAACCCACAATCTGAGTATGTTCCCTGACCAGGAATCAAACCATGACCTGCTGGTTCATAGGTTGAGATCAATCACTGAGCCATAACAAATGGGCTCCACTGGTTTTTAGAGAGAGTGGAAGGGAGGGAGAGAGGGAAAGCAAGACAAACATCAATGCGAGAGACTCACATCGATTGACTACCTCCTGCACATGCCCCAACCTAGGGATGGAGCCAGCAACCAAGGTATGTGCCCTTGACTGGATTGAACTTATGACACTTCAATCTGGGGACCAATACACTATTCATCTGGGGGCTGAAGCTCTAACCACTTAGCAACACCAGCTAAGGCTCATTTTTTTAAGAGACGATGTAAATCTTTAAAAACATACTTCAAAATTGAGCCATTGTCACCAAATATGCTCTGCATATTCTTCATGCACCACAAGAAGGCGCAGAAGAGCAATTTTGATTATTAATTCAGCCTTTGGTCCTCACATGGAGCCGCATGTTCTCTGTGCACCACAAGAGTGCATCAAAGAGGCAGCTTTGATCAGGAATTCAGCATTTGGTCTCCAAGTTATACTGAGCAATTCAGTCTCAGGAAACCATAGACTCTTATTTATGCTCACATCATTGCCTAGGTCTCTATCTTTCCATCAGTTGGAACATTTATATATATATTATATATGTATATTATATATGTATGTCTAGGCAGAAATAGTGTACTACACATTGGTGTTGTAAACCAGCTATGTGTCAGTAGCAAAGCAAGGTAGTGTTTTGTGAGGACATTGAAGACACCTCTGCCATGTGACACCTTTGAACACGCCAGGCCTCCCTTTCACTGTGGAGAAGCTCTGCAGGGAGCTTGTGGGCTTGTACTTCTGGAGCGGCGTGGCAGCAGACAGACCCAGGGCACCGTCACCACGCTGCCCAGGCCTGCACAGTCCTATATTTGGAGCTGATCCCAATGGGGCAGGAATGTGGGGGTGCCTGCATTCTTAATCTCTGTATTGACAGCCTGCCCCCAGCATCAACAGCCTCTTCTATTTGAGGACCCCCTACCTGAGGAGCAGAGCTCCACCCCACTCTAGGGCAAAGACACTAGCTGCTCGACTTCCCAGCTTCCCTTGCAGCTGGAAGAAGGCACAGGACTCTGCAGAGCCAATTAGACGTAAGCTAGAAGCTAGTGCCCATGAGCAAGTGGCGGTGACTACTCAGGGCCACTCCAGACACTGAGCAGTCCCCCTCCCCTTCCCCGTGGAAGCCGTCCCTGTTTCAGCATCATGGCTGAAGCCAAGTCCCACCCCACAGGCTCCCCCAGCCCCAGCCTCCACCCCGGGCGCTGCCCTGAGCTCTGCCTGCCGCCCCGTGCTCACTACAAACTTCGCACCCGATTGGTCAACGGGCCGGGGCTAAAGAGGAAAAGAAAGCGGGCTGCACCCGACAGCTCCGGGCCCAGAGACAGGGAGGGCCCAGCCCGCGTTGCTCCCATGCAGGGTCGAGTTGCACGTGGAGGAGTGACATGGTGACCGCTTTGTGACTCAGTGTCCCGGGTACACCTGCCTCCCAGACACAGGGCGGGCACCCATTAACCAGCAGGGGACGCCACGTCTTCCAGGGCTAAAGCACATGGATGGCACCATCGGGGCAGCTGGCAGTGAGCTCTGCAGAGGATCCAGCGTCCCCGCACCCCAACTTCTGCAAACTATCCCCGTTCACCGCGGGACCCACGCTCCCGCAAACCCCCAGGACAAGAGAGCACCCCCTCTCGATGTGGACAGCCCTCGGAAATGCCGCCGTGGAAAGGAACACCCCCAAACACCCCCGAGAACAGCACCCTCAAAGCCTGGTCCTGTCCACAGCGCAGCCAGCAGCGGCCCGGGGGAGGCACTCGAGTCCCCTCCTATGGGGAGAAGGCGCGTGTCTACTCATTGAAGTGTCGTGGGCCCCAGTGGGCCAACCGGACGAAGAAAGCACAGCCACCACATCCTCTCACATCAAAATAGAGCCATTTATTCAAGACCCTGAACAGGGCCTGTTGATTCTATCAAAGCAAATGGGCTACTAAGTGCAAGGTGGTTCTTGTCCCAGGATTGAGGGTGTGCAGGCGGGTGACACACGTGGACGTGGGCAGACGGGTTGACAGGCGCTGACGGGAACCACGTGCGGCTGGCGCATCTGACAGACAATACACACCCAGGAGCCAGAGCTCAAAACCCCGGGGAGGGGCGGAGGAACGCCTCTGCGTTTGACAAGAAACACGGTTTGAAAAAAAAAAAAAGGTGGAACAGGTTTAAAAAGACAAACATAACCAGAGCGAAGTAGGCCTTACGTGGGACAGAGAGCGCCTCGCCCGCCCCTGGCAGATCTCAGGGCAGGAGACCCGCCACAGGCATGCGGCCCACGGCCCTGCCACCTTCCCGGTGTGGGGCCAGCCCCTGGTCCCTGCTCACATCAAGGCCACGTTTGGTCACCAACACGTGGGCGTTACTGTAAGAGCTGTGACAGGGCAGTCACGGGGCACGGCCCTGGGCACTGCCGCTCTGCAGACTCCCAGGTTTCTGTTAGGAAGTGGGGTGTCAGATGGTTTCTGCAGCTCCGCACACTGCGCCCCAAACCCAATGGTTTCTCAGGGCAGACATGGTCAACGTGGCCCGGGTGCCGGCTGCCGTCACAGATGAGAGGGGCGACTTCCCAGACGTTGCGCTTGGCACAGTGCCAAGCAACCACCCAAATTACACACCAACCCGGACACAGCACTTTGGGGGCGTCTCTGGCTCAGACTCAGGGAAGTCACGGATTCACGGGGCCTGGTGATGCTGTCGCAGGTCCGGCACAGTCCAGGTCTCTCCTGTCGCGCTCACCTGCCTGCCTGGCACCGGCCTCAACAGCTTCTTGTCTGGCAGCCAGGACGCAGCGGCTGCACCTGCCCGGCCGCCTTCCTGTCCCTGCTCTGCCCGGGAAAGCGACGGCTCTTCTCCCACGGCTCCTTCCAAAGCCAGGTCAGCATCGGGCTGACACACGAAGGCCACCTCATCCAATGAAAGGAAACTCCCATAGAAACGCAAACACCTGTTTAATTTTTTAAAACAGTAAAAAGGTTCATTATTTAAAAAAAGAAAATCTAGTCTCTTGGCAGAGAAAGAAGAGATGGAGACGGTGGAGGTGATGGGTGACACTCTGCCCTCAGCTCACCATGTGGCTGTAAGGGCCTTCCTTCCCGTTCACGTCTGTCCCTGCCCGCCGGCGGTCAGCCGTGCCCGGCCCGCCCAGCAGCTCCGGACAAAGGCCGACCGGGAACGAGGTGCCACTAACAGGCCACAGCCGAGCCGCCTGCTTCTACGGCTCCCGCAATGCCGGCTGGTTTGGGACAGGATCCTGGCGGTCAGTCACCCTTCTTCAGTTCCCTCGCAGGGTTACAGAGGGGACTTCCAGGGAGATCCCACTTGTCCCCCAGCCAAGAGCGGGACTTCTCCCTCCACGGAGGAAATCCCACAGCGTCCACGGGTCTGCCCCCGCTCCCTATCCCCTCACACCCCTCTCACCGCCCCCATCCCCCCCCCCCCCCACCTGCCACACAGCCCCAGGCCAGGGGAATGCTCCCTAGAACCTTTTAAAATAGGAAACCACACAAAGCTCTGCCTGATGGCTTTTTAGGATTTTAAAATTGTTTTAACATAAAAATATTTCCCCCCCCAAAAAAAATACTCCGGGCTCTTCTTAAGTCATTTTTCCCCTCCTGTAAAAAGTCCCCCTGCTGTGCCTTCCTACATAAAGCACTTATTGTGCGCCGAAAGTGCCCTCAAGACCTTCGATCTGAAACAAATAAGATAAAGGGGTGAAGGGGAGGGCGGAGGAAGAGGAGGAGAGGGGAGGGGTGAGAAAGCTGTCTGGCAAAGATTTTGTCATCGTGTGCCCAAGGCCGCATCAACAGCAAATCAAGACACACTGAAAGGAGGAAAAAGGTGGAGGGGCAGCAACGAGGAAGGGGAACAAGCCCCATTGGGAATCGTGGACGGAAGGATTCCGACCGACAGAAAAGCCCCTGAACAAGAAGGTGTGGGAAACGGGGCGCGCTGGGATCACAAAGCCCGCAGTTCAGGGGCACGGGCTGGGCTCTGAACGTCTGGGCGAGGGCGACGTGGTCTCCAACACGCAGGGAGCGCTCTTCCGCCCTCTCAGGGTATCGCAGCCTTTCCCGTTTCTCCTCCTTCGCTTTCCCCCTCCAGCTCAGCCATCAGAGCCCGTCTGGGTGGGAACCAAACGCCGACCATGAGGCGTCACGCTCTCCAAACAGATGTCCCGGGTGGAAACCACTCTCCCACCTCTGAGGCGACCGTGCGTGTTTGAAACTATCTGACGAGAACTAGGAAAGATACAGGCGCCCACAGCCCAGGAGGCGCTGACTTCAAAGTCCACGCCCACACTGTGCAGTTTTGGAGCCGACAGGATGCCCCCTCCCCTCTCCCACCCTCCCCACGCTAAATGCTGGTGGGTTAGAATTCTCTTCTCTTTCCTGCAACATTCCATCTACTTTCGCAGATCTAAAACACACACCTGCAGGGAAACAAAGAGCCCCGGTTACCACCTTCAGACAACACAGGTTGACAAATTACATGGCCCATGAACCAAATCAGGCCCACCCTCTATGTTTTATGAAGTTTTATTGGCACACAGTCCTAAGCATTCAGAGAAGCTGTAACAACAGGCTACACCTGAGAGCTGAGCCTCTGACCAGCCCTGAAATAACGCAGAGGCAGCTGTCATGGGCAGGTGGCACAGCCCAGAGACTTAGAGGCAGGGCCGATGACAACTCTAGCCTGTGCTCATGCCTTTTGGGAACATGTGGGGAATACAGGACACTCGGCCAGCCCTCCACCACCCCCTGCCTCACAGAATCACAGGCCCTAGGCCCAGGACATCTGTGGAATGCAGGTTACCCATCAGCAGAGGGTGCAGGCTGGGGGAGCCAGGTTCTGAGCCCCTACCCTGGGTATCAGCTGCCTGGGGTTTCCCCTTTCAGCCCCGCACCCACAACCCCCCAGCAAAAGGTGGTGTTCTTACAGAGCCATCGGACATGCTGGCGCCCACTTTGTCTCCTCGGGCGTTCCAGCAGACCTCGAAGATGCTGCCAGTGCCTCCGTAGCTGTGGACGAGCCTCCCACTCTGCAAAGCAAAGCAAAGCAGTGGTCAGGAGTAAGGGGGAGGGAACGGGGGGGGGTGGGTGGGGAGAGCAAGGCCACTATCTATACTAATAAAAGGGTAAATGCTAATTAGACTGAGAGACCTTCCTGACGTCCTTCCAGGCAAAGCCATGGTGGCGGGGCTGAGGCAAGGCGGTTAGGGGTGATCAGGCCAGGAGGGCAGGGCAGTTGGGGATGGGCAAGCCAATGGGTGGGGGGGGGAGGGGGGGGAATTTGGGGTTGAGCAGACCAGTAGGGGGGCAGAGTTGGGGGCAAGCAGGCTGGTGGGAAGAGTGGTTAGGGGCAATCAGGCAGGCAAGCAGGTGAGCAGTTAGGAGCCAGCAGTCCTGGATTGCAAGAGGGATCCCAGATTGGAGGGTGCAGGCCAGGCTGAGGGATAACCCCCCGCCCCCCCCCCCCCCCCCCAGTGCATGAGCTTCATGCATTAGGACACTAGTTTATATTTATAATTTATATATATAAAAGCCTAAGCGACCGGCCCACCAGCCCACCAGCCAGTTGCTATGATGCGTACTGACCACCAAGAGGCAGACGCTCAACACAGGAACTACCAAGTGAGTGCTCTCTCACACTTTGCAGAGTGCCCTCTCCCATTCCAGGATCCCTTAGGGCAGGTGTCGGCAACCTGGAGCCGCATGCGGCTCTTTTTGTTAAGTGAAAAAATCCTTTTTCTGCACGATCCGGTATATAGCATTAAGGTAAGAAACAATATATGCAGTGTTATATTTGTTTTAAATGTCGCAATGGTTTTGCGGCTCCCAGGTTTTTTTTTTCCTTCGAAAACAGGTCCAAGTGGCTCTTTATGTCTTAAAGGTTGCCGACCCCTGCCTTAGGGGATGTCGGACTGCTGGTTTCAGTCCAATGCCCGCAGGCCAGGCTGAGAGACCCCACCAGTGCACGATCCATGCACCGGTCCTCTAGTATTATATACATCCTTGTATTTAGAGAGGGCTTCCTCTCACTGAGGATCAAAGAGGTTTGTGATTTATAAAATCGGAGTGACATAATTTGATGAGTTATTGACCGTGGGCAATACCTAATGTCATTTTTCTATGATGTCACTTTACAAATCCACCTGTCCCTGCTTTTCTGAAGAGGAACTATCGCACAGTATTCCTGGGCTGTGGCTTTCCACCTGGCCCGTCTGGCTGTGAGGCTTGGTGGCAGGCTGGTTCTGCCTAGGGCCCACCCTCACCTCTCCCTCTCTAAGGAGGTAGCCCATCTTGATTCAGGGAAGGCTTAGGTCTCTGTGAACCGGATGGCAATTCACTTGCTTCATGTACTACCAGCCCTTCCCACAAGGGGGCATGAACTCAATTACAATGCACCTCAATTTCAACCCAGCCCCAGGGAAGCTGGAAGGCAGATTGGATTAAAAGGTTAAAAGGGGAGAGGGAAGGCCATTTAATCCACCCTGAGGCCACACAAACTGAATCCCTAGCTGTTTGCAATGGCTCCGACCATTTCTCTTCTATCAGCGAGAGAGAACCGAGAGGTGGCTGCCCAACATAATTCTCCCTACCCTATCTCCCACCCACTTCCACTCTTTATATTCAGAATCCATCACCCTCAGGTACAGCCAGGGTTACCCACGGCTACATTTACTCAAAAGCTGTCTCCTTATAGTTCTGCCAACAGCACAACCCAATACCAACATACCCTTTCCTACAGAAACAGAAACTTTTTTCTTTTTTAACATAACTTATTGATTTTTTTACAGAGAGAAAGAGAGAGGGATAGAGAGTTAGAAACATCGATGAGAGAGAATCATTGATCAGCTGCCTCTTGCACACCCTCCACTGGGGATGTGCCCGCAACCAAGGTACATGCCCTTGACCGGAATCGAACCCGGGACCTTTTCAGTCCGCAGGCTGATGCTCGATCCACTGAGTCAAACCGGTTTTGGCAACAGAAACTTTTTTCATCAGAAAAATCAAAATGGCACAACAAAGCAAACAGATAATCCTGTGCACCCTCCGATATGCTACGCGATGTGGAATGGCCGGCCCCGCCCCTTTAGCTGGGCCCCTGGAAAGTGCGAATGAAATGACACTGTCACCCCAACCTTAGTACCTAGAGGGCAGCATCTCTGGAGACAAGAGGACTGGGTTACGGCTGTCTGAAATGAGGCCGGGACCCCAGGAAAGGATCAGCAGATAGAGGGTTTCATGCCAGGGACTTAGAAGCGATCAGCACAAACTCCCCAGCGACAGCTTTGAGCCTGGGTCACTGAGACCTGACGTGGGAGTCACTGTGAGGAAGGAGTCGGGGATTACCTGCGTGTTCCAGATGTGCACACACTTGTCAAAGGAGCCGCTGGCCAGGTACTTGCCGTCGGGGCTGAAGGCGACGCTGTTGATGGGCTCCTGGTGTCTGGTGAGCGTGTGGAAGCACAGGCCGCGCTCCACGTCCCACAGCCGGACGGTGGAATCGAACGAAGCACTGGGAGGAAGCGAGGAAACATCACCAGAGACACAGGAGCTTCCTTCTGCTTCTCTAAGACACACACCCATCGTGTGTGACTCTCCTCTCATGGCTTTTACATTTCCAGAGACAGTAACAGCTATGCTCCATCACTCTAAAGTATGGCTCAGATACCTCGACGACACCGCCATTGTTATACAGCAATTCCTTTCTTCTCTTTTTGGATGCTGTTATGGGGGAAACACTGATTTCACGTTCATGTGTTTCTGCATTTCCTATAGACACAGACGATAAATATGTCTATGGAATATTTACTACATTTCCTTAAATGTAGTAAATCTAAAACACCACATGTAGCTCAGCTGGTGTGGCTCAGTGGTTGAACATCGACCTATGAACCAGGAGGTCCCAATTCGATTCCTGGTCAGGGAGGTCCCAATTCGATTCCTGGGTTATGGGCTCGATGTCCAGTGATTGGCATACAAAAGGCAGCCAATCAATGGTTCTCTCTCATCAATGATGTTTCTACCCCTCCCTCTACCTTCCTCTCTGAAGTCAATTTTAAAAAATGAAAAAACAAAAATACAACACATTTATTGTTACCAACCAAAATATTTGGAAAAATGGCAAATTAAGTGAACACAGTTTTAACGCAATGGGAGTTAAAATACAATCAGTTGCCAAAACCGGTTTGGCTCAGTGGATAGAGCGTCGGCCTGCGGACTGAAAGGTCCCGGGTTCGATTCTGGTCAAGGGCATGTACCTCAGTTGCGGGCCCATCCCCGGAGGGACTCTCTCTCATCGATGTTTCTAACTCTCTATCCCTCTCTCCTCCTCTCTGTAAAAAAATCAATAAAATAAAATAAAAAAATACAATCACGTGCAAATATGGAATTGTATTCCGAGAGCTGCAAGTTTTCTTTTCAGACATAAAATAAAGAACACATACTGAGCTGCTATTTGGTGTTCTCTCTCTCCGAACAGGGACTCACCGGGCACTGCTCTGTCCCTTCACACTTGTTGACTGAAAGGACAATCAGCCTCTAGCTGATGCAGGAACTCCTTCCTTCCGGTGTTTTCTAAGAAACGGCCTTGGGCCGAGCACTTTCAGCAACAAGGATGCTTGCTGCTGTGAGACTGACCAGCCTGTGCCACGCGGCAGAGATGGAGAGTCTCTCCGTATCCACAGGACTGTCCACCCGCCCCCTGTCCCCGACCACCCCTTCTCTGCAGCTGCAGAAGCCTGCTCTGCTTCCCAGGACCCGGACGTTCCTCCCAAATGCTGTCTTCTCCAGCTGAACACCCCCTCACTGTGTGCACCATGGATCCCAGACCCCGAAGGATGCAGGCATATCAGAATCTCTCAGCTTCTTAGTCTGGACATTCTTATTAAACCCAGAACCTGCATGGAGTCCCGTGAGCACTGGCAGAGACAGTTCCGTGCAGTGCAGCCTGAAGTGGCGTGATTCTGGGCTGCCCACCACGGCCACAGAGCCCTCTCCCCAATTCTGCGAAGAAGCTGCTGCTTGTGGGGAGGGGGAGTTCACTATATGTCTGGCTCGTAAAGACTACCCACTCAGAACTCACGCCACCTGCAGCTCCAAGTCGGACTAAGTAAACCAAGGCCACGGCGCACTCTGTGTCCTCTGTCTGTTATAACGAAAACCCGCACAAAGCCACATGCTGGAAGCCCGGGGGTGACAGGGACCCGCACCGCCACTCGGGCGTCACTCCACAGCTCGGGGGCGCTGCATAGCGCCGTTCCGTGGGCCCTGTGCAGGCGAGCTACTCCTTGCACAGTTTGGAAGGACGTGAACTCATTCACAGCACACTTTAGCAAATAACGTTTACTGGCCACACTCCAATTCCCTCCAGGTTCAAGTAACATCTACCGGCCAAGTTACTGGCCACAACTTTTACAAAATCACTTTTCCGTTCCCTCCAATAAAATAACTGTCACAGCCACGGGGAGCAAGGCTGCTCCTGGGAGCCGCCGGGGTCCGGGCTGTGGGCCGTCCTCCTCGTACCTTGCGAGCATGATGTTGGCGTTCGGGTTGCTGGTGGCTGGCCCGGTCGGACTCCACTTTATGGTGTACACCTCTTTGCTGTGAGCCTGCAGGTCATGGACACACGTGTCCTGCTTCATGCTCCAGATCTAAAGGACACAACGGGCAGCATGTGAGCAGGCGCTCTTCCTCCAGCCAGGAGCGGCTCAGCACCGGTCACTCGTGGGCGTTCCTTAGGTTTGGGGCTGGGGAAGCTCACTGATTGGCGGGCCACTGCCCAGACAGAGGGGTGGGCAAAACCCTGGGGGCACCAGGAGCAACGGGGAAAATTTACAGCAGCAGGAAGAGTGTTCGTTACAAAACCACCACCCAGAGCAGCCGTGATCATAAGGCCTGCACGAAGGGGTGCGGCTGCCTGGGATCACACAGCCCATCCTTCCGGGTTACCTTTAATGTACTGTCATCCGAGCAGGACGCTAGCAACGTTCTAGAGGGATTCCACTTGATGGCGTTAACCTCATTCTGAAAGAGAGCAAAGGATTTTACAAAGAAATAAAGGCCTGTGAGTAGGTACCACAAGCACCCAGCAGGGGAGCACTCCAGCATCTCTGCGGACTCTTCAGTTACCCTGGGCATGGAAGACCAGTCCAGGACCCACACATTTCCCTGTTTCCTATTCTGCCTTTCATTTATGTAAAAAGCAAGGCCACATACCATGCAAAGCCATCACCCACATCCACAACTCTAAGAAAGAATTCACAACTGCATTTACATCCAGTAAGCACAGCACAGAAAACCAATACAACTTGGTGTTTTGAGACTGATATTGCAAATCACTTTCACCCTGGCCAGTGTGGTCCAGTGGTTATAGCACCAGTTTGTACACCAAAGGGTGGTGGGTTTGATTCCCAGTCAAGGGTACATACCTGGATGATTCCCTGTCCTGGTTGAGGTGCATGCAGGAGGCAACCAATGGATGTGTCCCTCTCACATCAATGTTTCTCTCTGTTCTGCTCCCTCCCTCTCTTCACTCTCTCTAAAAAACAATGCTGACATTTTCCACCAAATTCAAGAAAACTGGCTATTTCTATGACTTCTCTTCAGGTTCATTAGCCTTATTTCTGCAACCTCAATGGGCTGTTAAACCCACCCATTAAATTTTCATTTCAGACACTGTACCTCTCAGCTGTCAGGTTTCCGTTTGACTGTTTTTAAAAAACATAGTTTTTCTTCTCTGCCGAATTCCCCATCTATTCACTCATGATGAGCATCCTTTCCTTTATGTCCTCATAGATTTGTCTAATAGCTATTTTAAGTACTTCATTCAAAATCCCACATCTAACTCATCTCAGGGTCTGTGTTTTTCCTACTGCCTGCTTATACCTGGGTTAATCCAACCACCAAGTAGCAAAGGGCTGCAAAAGACCTAATCAGCAGGCACAGCATCTTTTTTATTAAAACCCCCCCCGCAACTCCCCAAGAACACAGAGAGGTGAGTGCCATAATGGAATCATAGATCTAAGTAGGAGAGAGAAGGAGGAAAAATAAATTCAAGAAGCAGGTGAAAAATCTGCTTAAAGAGATGTCAATAGTATTTTAATAAGATATAGGAAATAATGATGCAAAAATATCCCTGTCCTTTAAGAATTCAAGGGGTCAGTAGGCCTCACAGCACCTTTTAACCGGCGGCACAAAGGAGACGCCCCTCCCAGCACACTGCCACGGACCCGAGCCCGTCGTCAGACCCGGCACTTACCACGTGTCCTTGGAAGGTCCTCACGGGGAGGTCGCAGCCGAGTCTGCAGATGTGAATGTTCCTGTCTGTGCTACAGGAGGCAAAGGTCGTGCTATTCTGCCAGTCCACATCGAGAATGGGGGCTGTGGGCGGGAACACAGGGAGGACATGTGGATCCTATGTACTAACGGTAAATATCATGTGACATGCATTCTAACACACACGTAGGTAGGGCTCCCGAGCCATCTGCCTTTGGAGAGGTGCCCACTTACAGGTGGGGAGACACGTTCTGTAATACATTCAGCACCGTCCACGCCATCAGTGTTGTGAGATGAAAGCAACACCAACCATAAAACTCACCAGCGGCCATAGGAGATGTATGTGGTGTGGACTGAAAACTACGAGGACAGGCACCCAAAACATGCCAGGTCTCCTCACTCTGTGAATGCCTCCACGCTGCTGGTGTTCCAGATGGAGTATCAGACGTGAGTCTGTGCTCTTACACAGAGGTGACACGCCCTTGCTGGGACCTTCCATCCTAGTCCACCCCTCCAGGACCCACGCCCCCTGCCTGTGCCATATGCCGAGATGCATCGTGCCATCTGGCCAGTCCTGGACTCAGCTCTCCCATTCAGCCATCACTGGGCATCCCAAACTGCCCATCAGAAAAGACACTCTGCCCGTTTGTCAACATCAACTCAGGGACATCCTATCTAATAAAAAAGTAATATGCAAATTGACCAGCACTCCAAGACACAACATGGCTGCCCCCATGGGGACACAAGATGGCCACCACAAGATGGCCTGCAGGGGAGGGCAGTTGTGGGTGATCAGGCAAGCAGGGAGGGCAGTTGGGGGGACCCAGGCCTATAGGGGAGGGTAGTTGGAGGGAACCAGGTCTGCAGATAAGGACAGTTGGGGAGGACCAGGCCTGCAGGGGAGGACAACTAGGGGCAACCAAACTGGCAGGGGAGGACAGTTAGGGGTGACCAGGCCAGCAGGGGAGGGCAGCTAGGGGCAATTGGGCCAGCCGGGGAGCAGTTAAGCATCGATCAGGCTGGCAGGAGAGTGGTTAGGGGGTGATCAAGCTGGCAGGCAGAAGTGGTTAGGGGCAATCAGGCAGAGGCAGGCGAGCGGTTGGGAGCCAGCAGTCCTGGATTGTGACAGTGATGTCCAACCACAGGCAGCAGACATCCCTCAAGGAGTCCCAGATTGGAGAGGGTGCAGGTTGGGCTGAGGGACACCACCCCCCATCCCCCACCCCCCCAGTGCATGAATTTCATGCATCAGGTCTTTAGTGTGACTAACAGGACACGCTCAGCCCACACATTCAGTGTTCCCTCTATAAGGAAGACCTTGCTCATGACAGGAAGTGGCATCTGTCCCTCACGCTGGTGTCCTCTAACAGTCTGCTCCTGCTGGAGGTGTGCAGCTATCTTTGTTTTAAGTTAAGAGGCTGCCCCTCCCAGAAGAATTGAGTCCCAGAGAGCAAGAGGGAGGATCAGGTGGAAAACTGGAGTCTCTGGACCCCGGGCTGCCCCATGTGGCCTGCTGTGGCCACAACACACAAACGGATATGGCTAGGCCACAGCTGTGGCTGCATGTCTCTATGGGAAAGACTCCTCACCTCAGGGCTGACCCTACTCTCTTGGCCCATATCTGAGGACATGGATTTCTGGAAGGTTCCCTCTATTCTGTAAATTGATAAGAGCAGCTTCTGCACCTCAACTGCAAACAACATAGTTTACGCCAGCTTCCTTCCAGGAGTCTACAATCTTAGTGCGAGCAGGCAGACAGTGCCTGCAGGACCAGCCCTAGAGGAGGCCCTGCCGTGTGGCTGGTCACAACTCCATTCTGGGGGACGGCCCCCCTACCCCCTGAGTCCACAGAAGACCACTGCAAGTTTCACCCTCGGCACCTTTTCCCTCATGGCCGATTTTGCAGTGTCCTTTCACTGTGATAAACCTGAGCCGTGACTTGCCAGATCTGGGGATCTCAGGGACCCCCAACACAGCCCCCCTGGGCTGGCAGGAGAAAGGAGGCCACTTTGGTCCAGGTATTGGTCCTTGTAATGTTTTTAACATTTTGATGTTGGAGAATCTGTACCTTATAAGCCTAAAAGCAATGTATACCATGATTGTAGCTAAATCCCATGGACACATTCCTCAGAGTATTCAAGATTACCTTCTGGGACATTTCGCAGCGACTATGTACTATTATTACCAAACTAGTGATGTGGTGCATGAATTTGTGCACATGGAAAGGAAATTAATTAGAAGAAATACTTTAATATCACTATTTGTCCTTTCTCTATAATAGAAATGTCAACCAAATTCACCATCAATAACACATGCATGCAACTTGTGCCAGCAACAGCATTATTTGTATCACACATGCACAAGTCAACTTGGCCTTTTATAGATATAGAACAAACTTGCTTAATTAGACCTGTTTTCTGATTTGAGCTAAACTTTTTCCAGTCCAGTGAAACACCCCAACTTCTCTTTCAGGTAAAAAAACAACACAGCAGTAAATATCAACACGAAGCACATTATGATTGTAGATCACGCAGGGAGAACAAAGGGTAAAATATTTAACTGCAGCAGTGTTTGACTATATTCTGTGCAGTGAGAAAACCTGAAGTCACTTTTAAGGACCACCATTTCTTACTTCTTTTCAGTCAGGTCAAGTTTCTAAGTTTTCCAAATATCTCTTTTCTGGCTCATGAAAAGAAAACAGGATTCCACCAAGTCTCCTATCTATCTACTCCAGGACTCCTGTGAGGATCAAATGAGATGAGGCACAGGAAAACACTTCACTGACATTTGGGTACAAAGTGTTTCCACCTGGCTATAAAGCAAGTTGTGCTCCTGGGCTGAAAAACTGCAAGGAGGCTAGTCATCGCTAGGGAGAGGAAGCGAGGGAGAGTGTGTTGCTACGTGATGTCATTACCAGGATGGAAGAAAGGACACGTAGCATATTAGATTACAAAACAAAAACAGAAGACTCACCAGAATGAAATAGAAACTGCTGTTTGGCTTCTCCCGTGTGGGCATCCCAAATTATTGCTGTCTGTGCTCCGCAAACAAAAAGGAAACGTTAGTGACTGTTCCTCCGGCCAAGTTTTCTCTCAGAAAAATTTATCACACAAGACAAGTGAGCCCCGCCTCCTTTCACATCAGCACAGCCCAATAAGCACAGGATGTGAGCCACACGGGGAACTTTGTTTTCTAGAAAGCACTCTAAAAAGAGAAAAAAAGAAACTGTTAAAACTACCTTTTCTTTTTTGGCACCGTGACTTGAATATGAACCAAGGTCGCTGCGGCCATAAAACTTCTTTTTAACAACACGTTTTATTTTACTCCAGTATGGTTAAAATATTGTTTCAACGTGTGTTCAGTACGTATCTGTTAATGAGGTCCCTGGTGGTCTTTTTGCCGAGGTCTGTGGAATCCAGTGTTTTATATGTAACCATCTCGAGAGTCATGTGTGTTGTTGGCAACTCCACAAAACACAGCAGCCATAACTGATAATTGGAAAACTACAAAAATTGGTGGGGATTCCCTTTCTCCCATTACAAGTTGAAATACAAAGCTTATCTAAGAATCTCTCTGGCACTTTTCCAAATGAGGAGCTAAAGAACAAATGGGCATTTCTGAAAATTATCCTGTGCATCAGTCACACTCTGAATTGGGGATAGCAGGCAGAGCAGAGCCACGCTGGCCTGTAACTAAGGGGAGAAAGACCGTTTCCCTGGAAAACAAACAGGAGTTCTTATGAACCCACCAATGCTGGGAAGACAGGGAAGCACCGGAGGCGGCTCAGGGAAACCTCTGGAATGACATCTTAATTGATTTAATTGGAACCTGTGTACTTCCCAGTCACCGACAACGAAGCTCTTGTTTAAAGAAGAATTGATTATAAGGGGCGTTGACAGTAGAAATGTCCAGAGGAAATACTCGGAGCAGTGAGCACCTGTGAAACCCAATTCTCCACATTTCTGGATCAGCTCTAGATCAACGGGCATCTCCTATTCGTCTTTTTGGTGGGCCTAACACTTTTACTCACAAACGAATCAGGTGCTACACAGAGTATTTAAACTTGCAAATCTGATGCAATTTTGCATACTACATCAGTAATTTTGTTGATGTCTACATTAAATATACCCTGGACAGGAAAAATAAAATTATATTCTAAAACAGCAAGAACTGTTAAAGATACTTTAGCCCCTTCAGTTAAGTTTCCACTGAAGGTCAACACCAGCATCCCCATAAATTACACTTCCTCCTTGGGTGTTACTTTCTGAACATTATGATCTCTGCCGTGGCTGGCCAATAAAAGCAAACCGTGCATGGCCCAAAGATTGACAGAATTTCAAATGTGCGCTTTCACTGACCAACGGCTCATCTTCTGGTAGCGAACACTGACCATCAGGTAGAAAATCAGAAATGAATACAAAAAAAAGTAGCCCTGAGTCAGTAAGGAGGAGGATGCAAAGTGCTGGCTAGGATTCCACGAAAGCAGTAACTGCTGGCTGGACCCAGGGCTTGCCTCCCAACCCACGTCCATTCCACGCCAGTGGGTCCGAGACGAGTCCCAAGGCCCGCTGTGGCCTGGGGTCCATGCTCTGCGTGCCCGTCTCCCATCCTGGAGCACCAAACAGGCCAACACTGGGGGGAAGTGTTTGTAAGGTTACTGTTGGCCAGCCATGTGCAAAACACAGTGGTATGTGGGTAACATCTGAATTAGGGCCCCTCAGCAAAAATTCGATGGTAGTTTCCGGACAGCCTCTATGTGGTGTGCCAACCACAGCATCTCAGCTTTTTGTAATAGTTATGAGGATGCCAAGTTGGAACGAAGGGCTTACTGGCTAGAGAGAGAGAGAGAGAGAGAGAGAGAGAGAGAGAGAGAGAGAGAGAATGCACAATTCAGTGACCTAGAGGGTTAGACTCGAGTGTGGAGTTCAGCAAAGTGATTTTTGCCAAGGGCCAGATGATCAATATTTTGGGCTTTGTGTCTGTCACTGAACTGTGCACCTCAACTGAATGGGGGTGTTTTGCACAAAGGTCTGTGGAGCATGTGACATGTTAAGACATGACAGGCCCCCGGCCGGTGTGGCTCATTTGTTGAGCATCAACCTTGAACCAGGAGGTTACTGTTTGATTCCCAGTCAGGGCTTGGGTTGCAGGCTCAATCCCCAGTAGAGGGTGTGCAGGAGGCAGCCAATCAATGATTCTCTTTCTTTATTGATTTTTCTATCTCTCTATCCCTCTCCTTCCTCTCTTAAATCTATAAAAACATATTTAAAAAAATTTTTTTAAATAAAAGAGATGATGGGCTATAAATGAACATCAAGGTCATAGCCAGGAAAACCAACAAGCACCACACAAGCTGCCTTGATTTCTTAAAGGGAAAACAGAAAGCCTAAGGATTCACAGGAACCTCGATACTACCTAGAGATTCAACCCCAATAAGCATCTACAGTTCAAAAATGTGTTATAAGCGAGTACTCACCTTGTCCACACCAGCACTCACAATGTAATTCCCCTTTTTGTTCCATTTCAAGGCAAAGATGGGGCCTCTGCGTTGGCCTAAGGTTCTGGCCAGATTACCTGTGGGTAAGTAAACAAGCAGCAAACATGCTGACTTCAAGGCCACAGCCCGTTCACACCCTGACTCCACACCAAAGGAGCTCATCTCTGACCCCAACCCGAGGGCGGCAGGACTCACCATCTTCCATCCAGATTCTTGTAAAACCATCGTAGGAGCCTGTTGCTAACAGCGTCCCGTCGCTCTGTGGGCCAGAGAGAAACAGGCCAACAGAAACAGCTTAGCAGGGATAGTTCTGACAAAGTGAAGAAAATCTCTTACCCCAGGGCTAGGGCATTCTGGCATCAATAATAGGTCTCCAGCCCAGCCAGTATGGCTCAGTGGTTGAAAGTTGACCTATGAACCAGAAAGTCATGGTTCGATTCCCAGTCAGGGCCCATGTCCAGGTTGCAGACTCAATCCCCAGTAGGGGGCATGCAGGAGGCAGCCGATCAATGATTCTTCTATCTTATTGATGTTTCTATCTCTCCCTCTCCCTTCTTTTCTGAAGTCAATAAAAAATATATATATTTTTAAAACATCAGTTCCCAGTTGAGTCTTACCAACCCCATTCAACTACTCATCTCACACACCTCTTAAATCAATGGTCGGCAAACTCAACAGAGCCAAATATCAATAGTACAACAATTGAAATTTCTTTTGAGAGCCAAAATTTTTAACTTAAACTTCTTCTAATGCCACATCTTCAAAATAGACTCGCCCAGGGCGTGGTATTTTGTGGAAGAGCCAAAGAGCTGCATGTGGCTCGTGAGCAGCAATTTGCTGACTACCGTCTAAAATGAACATGTAAGGTGTTACAACCAAGGAGAGAAGGGACAAGTAAAATCTGTTTCAACCGTTCACCCCAATGGCATAATTAAAAATACCATGCAAAAGCCCTGGCTAGTGTTTCTCAGTGATTGAGCATTCGCCTGGGCACCAAAGGGTCTCAGGTTCGATTTTCGGTCAAGGACACGTACCTGGGTTGCAGGTTTGATCCCCAGCCCGTCAGGAAGCGTTCGGAAGGCAACCAATGAATGTGTCTCTCTCACATGGATGTTTTTCTCTCCCTCCTTCCCTTCCAATCTCTCTAAAAAAAAAATCAATGGAAAAAGCCTCAGGTGAGGATGAACAACAAATACCAGGCCAACAGTTATGACACATTGGAGACTTTAGTGAGCCTTGAGCATCGTTCAGGAAAGAACAGTTTGTGACAAAATGACGGAGTGTGCAGAAACACTTCAAAGAGCGAGAGCGAGAGCAAGAGAGAACGTCCAGGGAAGGTAGAAAGAGCTGTGTCCCACCTGTCAATTGAAATATCAAGGCAGAGCCCTGGTCAGTGTGGCTCAGTTGGTAGCATTGTCTTCTACACCAAAAGGTCGTGGGTTCAATTCCCAGTCAGGGCACATGCCCAGTTGTCCCCATCAGCAACCAATCCGTGTTTCTCACATCGATACTTCTCCCTCTCCCTCTCTCTTCCTCCCTCTCTAAAATCAATAAACATTTATCTAAAATCAATAAACATTTATCTAAAATCAATAAAAACAATAAACAATAAACAGGTGAGGATTAAAAATAATTTTTTAAAAGAAATACCAAGATGGACAGTCATGTTTCCTTGGCTGCTCGAAGACGTGGGCTAATGCTAACAGAGAGTGGTCACTGAGGATGCAGCCAGCCGTCTGCCCAACCCTAGGCCCCACAAGGCAGCCCTGACATGCAAGCATCTGCGAGGCAGCCATGCTTACTTTCCAGTCCAGCGAGGTCACGTCTCTATTACTGGGCACGTCCTGCCCCTTTTCTCGGATACAATGCCGCAGGACAAGCTGGTTGGACGCCCCATTGCTGCTTCCATTCAGGTTCCAGATTCGCGCAGTCGAATCTTTGGAGCTGCAGAAGGAAAGGCGCTGCAGTCAGCCTTTAGCGCGCTTGCTCCGGGGTTCTCCTTTTTCCCACCTGCAACCGCTTCAGTGCCCACAACACAGGAGCAGAGGCAGGGGATGGTTCCAGGCCAGTCTGCTCTGACCTGGGCACCGGGAGGGACCCGGGGACAGGCCTGCCATAAATCCAAAGCCATGCATGGAAGCTGTTTTCTCTTTTCTCACAGGGTTCTCTCCACACCGTCTTTGCTGCACTCATTTTAAAAGCCAGCATTAGTCCCCACCCGGGAGAAAACGGCGCAAGGACTTCTCTACAATTTGACCACAATTGGAGGTACCCCAGGGAGGGCAGCACGGGTGCCCCAGGCCTCGTTCTGCACACCTGGGAAGGTGCCCCAGGCAGGTGAGAGGGAGCCAGCAGCTCGGACCCCTGGCCTTGGAGCACCCCCAGGCTGACACCCTTACCCGGAGGCCAGGAGGTCGCTGACGGGGCTCCAGGAACAGATGAAGACCTCGGACTCATGGCCCCGCAGGACCGTGGCTTTGTTGGGCGGGACCTCAACGTCCCCGTCTGCTTCCCTTGTCTCCATCGGCTCCGAATGATTCTCTGTGGGAGGAAACAGAAACCGCGTGGCTGAGCAATGCAGGAGAACGGTGTCACTGGGCACTTTGCTTTTACAAACAGCCTTTCTGTGCAATATCACCTCTGACAAGTACAGCTAAGCCACAGCTTGTGTCACTGAGTAAATGTGTCAGTTTATTTGCTAAGTACAAGGAGGGGCAAAAGTAGGTTTACAGTTGTGAATACGCAAAACTTTACTCTCTTATGATTATTTAATATTGTATTATTTTCCAGAGGAACTACTGTAACTTACTTTTGTCCCACCCTGTAAGTTATGTTTACTCCAAGTTGCACAGAAGAACAGAAAGTTATCTATTCTCCATAAGTAGGTCTAGGCTAATGTCTAACAGTCACAGGAAGGATCACGAGTGGACGAAAGCGACATCGTTCAGAAATAAATGCAACTTTGGACCCATCTGGCTGCAGCAGCACAGCCGAGGGCAGACAGGTGCAGGCCTCGGGACGAGAGTGACTGGAAAAGAGCCCACTGAGTCCCAGGTGGGAATGCTGCTTGGAGTGTGGGAACTCACCCACAGATACTCACATAATGCATAGTCTGTCTCGAGATACGATATCCCTCTGGTGCTTCAAGGGACATCCATGTCTGTGTAGCTATATTTCACTATTTTCTTAATATTTAAAAGAAATCTGTGTAATTTTAAAGTTTGGGTCCTGGCCGGGTAGCTGAGTTGGTTACACAACAAGGTTAGGGGTTCAATCCCCAGTCAGGGCACATACAAGAATCAAGCAACAACTGCATAAACAGGTGGAACAACAAATTGCTATGACTCTCTCTCTAAAATCAATCAATTACAAAAATTTTAAAGAGTTTGTGAACTTTCCATCCTGGCAGACATACAGAGGTCTCAAAGCTCACCAGGTACAAGTAAGTTCCGGTGAAGGAAGACTCGGAAAAGAACGCTGTTTATTTTCTCCGTTTGGTTTTGAAACTGAGGGTTGTCCCTTCCATGAGGGGACAGACACTAAACACTAAATGGGATAGGCTACCCATTTTCCTCTTCTTGCTCCACCCAGCATTTCGATCTTGTGAATCTGATTATGGAGCCACTGGTGGGAAGCCTTTCCAGTTTAATAGGCAGATGGCCTCTGTGCCATCCTCCTGCGGTATAACCCACCCCACTGCCTGCCCAGGCTGTCCACTCCACACTGCAGCCGGAGAGAGATGTGAGGAACTCATTGGCCTGCACCAACACACAGTAACCTGGCACCACGGGCTGGGCGGTGGCTGCAGCCTCTTCTTTGGTGGCTGGCCAGCTGCAGATGAGGAGGTCAAGGGGTGAGGTGTCAACGCCATGGTCAACTCTGTCCTCAGGGACAGTGTGGCTGCAGGGCTGATCCGAGTGGAGCAAATTCCAACCAAAGGAGAATGTTCACGTCTGCATAGTACATGGTCACACTTGCATGCGCACACATACACACACATACACACACATTTCACACATATACACGCACACCCACAAACGCACACATTCACATGTGCATAATATACATGCACACATATGCATTCACACACAGAGATACACACATACAAACTTATACACACACACGTGGCCAAGGCTATTGCTTCTCCACTTAAATCTTAAGCTTGGTTTCACGATTGCTACCAGAACCAAAGCAAAGCAAATACAATATTGACTTTGTACAATCCCCCCTCTTTCTGAGAATAGTAACTCCTATCTGATGGCATTTTCAAGACATTCTATACAATTTTACACAAATTGAAGGCCTGGCTACAAAAATAAAAATTTTATTGCTTATGAAAACAATTCATATACAATCTTAAGACGATAAAGAATAAGACATTTTTGAGAACATGGAAAAGATTTATTCTATTACATAACAGGTTTTTTATTCTCTAGTGCAGTTAATTTGGCAGGAGCCACTTACCTGGAAAGCTTATTAATCTGCAAAATTAGGCAGCTGACTCATTTGATGAGTTAAAGTTTTGTGGTGATTAACACATATATATTGGGCTATGGCCTGGGGCTGAATTACAAGGCCACGCCTGGCCTTCAATGTTGCTATTGTAACCGGGTCCCCAAACTGGTTAGCATTCACCCAGTCTCCTTTAGAAGCACTTAGGACAGAGCACAGAGAACACACAGGAGCAAAGCCAGCCATATGTTGTCAGGATCTGATGGAAAACAGATGCCCTGGGGAGGGAGACACCAGGTGTATCTAGATAGCACCTGCCCACCATCCAAATGCACCTGGGCAGAGATCTTGAACGCACATGTTGCCTCCATGGAATTTTCTGGAGGTGCCGCCCACATGTAGGAGCTGGGGCTCCCATCCCTACTCAGCCCTGAACTCCACCGGGCAGGATGGGCGTGGCAGCAGCACCTGCAGCTACACGCCTAGTTCAGGTGCCATCTGCAGCATCCTCCATCCAAACACCAGATGGGACCACCTGAGCCTCAGGGTACCACTCAGAGCACTTGACTTCATCGCACTAGCAGTCCAAGGCCTTTCTGCTGCCAGAGAGACCCCTGCCATCCAGTCCAGCTTAAAAACTGCCCAGCCGAAGCTGGTTTGGCTCAGTGGATAGAGCGTCAGCCTGCGGATTGAAAGGTCCCGGGTTCGATTCCGGTCGAGGGCATGGACCTTGGTTGCGGGCACGTCCCCAGTAGGGGGTGTGCAAGAGGCAGCCGATCGATGATTCTTCTTTCATCGATGTTTCTAACTCTCTATCCCTCTCTCTTCCTCTCTGTAAAAAAAATCAAATAAAATATATTAAAAAAAAAAAAACTGCCCAGGGCTCCCAGTGCCCTTGGAGTAAGGCCAGGCTTCCTGCCCGACTGCCCACCGAGACCTCCTCGCCTCCCTCTAACCTGCAGGAAAGCGGCTCCCCAGACACAGACTTTCTGCCCGGGCTGTCTGCACTCAGCAAGCAAAATACTTGCGGTTGCGCACACCAAACAAGTCAGTCCAAGACTAACGACGTGGCAATCAGTTGCTAAAATATTCGCTGCTAGTATTAGTGGAGAGAAACGGTATGCCTGTGCATGAGGCAGTAAGGGAAACGAATGCAACACAATTACAGTAACCAGTCATTAGCGAATGTTGTTGTTCATTATTAATAACTAGAGGCCCGGTGCATGAAACTTGTGTGTGGGGGAGGGGAGTTCCTCTCAGCCCAGGCTGCATCCTCTCCAATCCAGGACCCCTCAGGGGATGTTGACTGCCAGTTGCAGTTGGACATCCCTCTCAAAATCTTGGACAGCTGGCTCCTAATCGCTCACCTACCTGCCCTGCCTGCCTGCCTGCCTGATCACCCCTAACTGCCCGCCCCCCTGCCAGCCTGACCGCCCCTCAATGCTCCCCCTGCTGGCCTGGTCACCTCCAACTGCCCCCCCTGCCAGCCTGGTCGCCCCACGCAGCCTGCTTGTTCAGCCGTTTGGTCATCCCTCACTAACCCCCCTGCCGGTCTGGTCACCCCACACAACCTGCTTGTTCAGTCATTTGGTTGTCCCTCACTAACCCTCCTGCCAGCCTGGTCATAGGCTGCCATCTTGTGAGGGCACGATGGTCAATTTGCATATTACCTCTTTATTATATAGAAGGATTCTGCATAACAGGATATGGTAAAAATTAAGTTATGGAATTTTTATTAAAGTGTTTCTTATATACCATTACATTGGCTGTGCTCAGAAATATTCGTTGTGGACCGCATGCAGCCCATGGGCCGTGAGTTCGACGTGCTTGGTCTAGCCAATAAGAAATACACCAAGACCGACAGATGTCACTTCCAATTTTGTAGGAGCCACATTTTAAAGTGGTTTTTAAAAATGTTTTTATTGATTTTTAGAGAGAAGAAAGGAGAAGGACAGAGAGATAGAAACATCAATGAGGGAGAATCATGGTTTGGCTGCCTCCTACATACCCCTTACTGGAGATCAAGCCCACAACCCAGGCATGTGCCCTGATGGGGAATCGAACCATAGACCTTCCTCTTGGTGCATGGGTTGATGCTCAACCACTGAGCCACACCAGCTGGGCTAGGAACCACATTTTAAAAAGCAAAAGAAATATGTAAAGTTAATTTTAATGAGATTTTATCTGTTTAATTCAAAGGAGACAAATATTTCCACATATAATAGATCTAAAGGGATTATTAGTGAAATACTTTATAGCCCCCCTTTTTTCAGACAAAGTCTAAAATCCAGGGTGTATTTTCACTTGCACTACATCTCATTTTGGACTCGCCACATTTCAAGTGCTCAAGAGTGACATGTGAAAGTGGCTACCAAGGGGCCTAAAAGATCAAGATGGGAGGGAGGTTATGGAAAATGAGGCTGTTAAATAAAAAGAAGCATCTATAGCAGCCAATTTCAACCATCTTCACATCATGACACACATAAAGTAATTACTAAAATTCTGCAGCACACCAAAAAAAATATATACTCTTTGCCAATCTGACAAAAAAAAAAGTATAAATTTGATTTGTTCGCACCAAATTGTTGTGTTGGCTCTTGTTATATTTTTATTTGACAATCTATGGGGAAAGAGGTCATGTTTTAAACATTCTAGCAGCACACTGGTTGAAAGTTGCTAGTGTACCAAGTATGCCCAGCTAAAGTGTCACATGAGCAGTCGCTGAGGTCATGGTTACTGTTACTGTTCCAGCCAGAGCGTGAGAACTCCAAGAGCACTTTGGTCCCCCTATTGCTGGCCGTCCGTCTACAGTAGGGGTGTCGAACTCAATCAGAGAAGGGGCCAAAATCTAAAATCCAGCCTAAATCGCGGGCCGAATGGTTTACTGAACAGTCATAAACTGACAATGTCATAAACTGACAGTGGAGTGCAGTGATGACAGCGCGGTGCGGGCCACATTGCAAGGCCTGGCGGGCTGGATTTGGCCCGCGGGCCTTGTGTTTGACACATGTGGTCTACAGGAATCAGACATACACAGAGCCTGGAGACAGTGCACAAGTCAGTGACCACAGCTACTGTCCACGAGAGCAATAAAGCAGGCAGCGACATCACCCGGATGAGAAAGAAACTGCAACACAAGTCACTCAGGTTCCAAAGTAGTTAGGGGTCTGTGGCTGAGGAAGGTCAGAAGAGAGATACTTAGGGATGAGTCCCAGATTTGTGGATAAAGCTATAGACAGGTCTGGCAACGTAAGAGAATAAAGGAGGTGAGGGAAGACAAATGAATGATCACCGTCTGGATCACTCTGAGTTTGCGGGTGAACCCAGTTCGGAACTGCACAAGAAGGCTCAACAGTTGCCTACATACACCCACTCTTCCCAGGGAGTGCAAGGGACCACACAGATAAGAGACGAGAGATAAGACAAGGAATTTCGGGAAACCAACGTTGTGGCGGAAGGCAAAGAGCCAGTGAAGGATGCACGTGCCAAGCCAGGAGTTTTCAGGAGACATCGTTTTCAGATGGGTCATCTCAGAGTTAAACTCTGGCAAAGAGTTAGAAGTAAAGGCAGTGGTGGTCCATTGTCAAGGCAAGGCATTTAAACTTGAATGGAAAATTACTGGTAGTCTGTTTGCATAGCAGCCTGAACACAGACCCTGTGGAGGGACCTGACAAAGCTCATGCATTGGAGAGTCCCCTGGTGAACAGGGTGTTGGGGAGGGGCCCCTGACAAAAGAATTTAACTGGAAAGGAGAAAGAGAATACCCTGTAAGGAAACAATGAAACTTGGGCTCCCATGTTCTTTCTCCAGCTACAAAATTGCAGATGAAGCAAATATTTGTGTCTTACTAAGTAATTAAGCCTTTTATGAGGCCAGAGCTGGGGAAAAAAACAGCCCTCCATGCAAGACTGGCACACCAGAGGCCTCCAAGCAGAAAACCCCACAGGCCAATGTCTTCAAAAGAAGGAAGCATGAGCTTTACACACTGAAATCCTTCCAAAGCAGAAGTGACACATGGTTACCAAACGAGGACGATGTTGCACCCAGGGAACATTTGGCAGCCTGGAGGGGGTTTCTGGTTATCTCACCTGGAGAGGGGTGCCAGTGGGTAGAGACCAGGGATGCTGGTACACATCCTACAACGCATAGGAAAGCCCCCAGAGAAATAAACCAGCCTAGAACATCCACAGTGTCAAGATTTAAACACTGTCATCAATATGGCACTGCAACGGATTTCCCACACCAGCAGATGGCACTGACTGGTGGGAAAGCAGGAACCTTCGGAGTCTAGATCTGGTCCTCAAGGTCCTTCTCAAGACCTGCCGGAGTGGTGACCCCACTGCACAAGGTCTCCATCAGGTCAGGGACTGAGGCAGCCTAGTTGGGCACCCCTTCCAGTTCTAAGATGCACACCCCTGTGAGGCTTTCTAAGGAGACCTCACTATCACAGCAAGGGTGTCCTCAACAGGGTCCAGCTTCTCCCAGCCAGATCCTGTCAAACAGGAAATGTGCTAAGACCCCAGGGCTCTAATACATAAACTATTTGATTACAAGTGGCTGTTTTTTTAATACACACCCAAGAATATGTTTATACTTTTATTGATTTCAGAGAAGGGAGAGATAGAAACATGATGAGAATCATTGATCAGTTGCCTCCTGCACACCCCCTACTGAGGATTGAGCACTCAAGCCAGACATGTGCCCTGACTGGGAATAGAACTGGTGAGCTCTTGGTTCATAGGCCGATGCCCAACCACTGAACCACACTGGCAGAGCTATATTAATTTTAGAAAGAAAAGAAGAGAGAGAGAAAGAGAGAGAGAGAGAGAGAGAGAGAGAGAGAGAGAGAGAGAGAGAGAGAGAAAAGAAGAGAGAGAGAAAGAGAGAGAGAGAGAGAGAGAGAGAGAGAGAGAGAGAGAGAGAGAGAGAAATTGATTAGTTGCCTCCCATATACGCCTGACCAGGGATCAATCCCGCAACCTAGGTATGTGCATTGACCTGGAATTGAACCTACAACCTTTCTGGTGTATGGGATGACTAATAAACTAGGCCACCAGGCCAGGGTTAACCACAAAGTTTTTTAAATGCAAAAAACTGATTAGAAGAATTATTATCTAATGAGCCCTGAAGATTTTTTGGTAACAAGAGAAAAAAAAAAAAAGTTAAAGCTCAGATTAAATTTCGGTGTGAAACAATTATCCCCAGAGCCCATCAAAACAGTCTATTTCCATTCTTTAATAGAGTTAGCCACACATCCCTTCATCCTTTTTTTAAAAATTCTTTTTGTTGAAAGTATTACATATATCTTCTTTCCCCCCACTGACCTCTCTCAGCCCACTCTCCACCTCCCCCCCTCACAGGGTCCTCACCCTCCCACTGTCTGTGTCCTCATCCTTTTCTAATAACGTGATATTAATTACCAGCTGTTGAATTGTAAGCGAGCATCCCTGACAACTAATTCAGGAGAAAAGACAGGTATGTAAATACTGTCAATGTCATCCCACGTGTGCATGTGTGAGAACACCTATGTGCACTTGCATACAAGTGTGCATGAAAACTTACAACCCAAGTCCAAGCTGCTCTGAATCCTCTCCCTTGTAAGCAAAGAAACTACAAATCTCCAGTCACCTTGAAGCAGCTACAAAGACCCAGCAGCAGTTTAAGGGAGGGATGCATGAGGCCTCAGATAAGAATCACAAGCATTTTAGTCTGCAAAATCCTGAAGCACAATCCAGAAAGGCTGTGTGTGTGTCACTGCTGTTGGCCTACCCACAAAAACTTTCCAAAACAAAGCAAAACAAACAAAAACCTTGGTAACTACCGTGGGAACCAAGCAACAGGCCAAATCAGGAGCAAACGGCCTCAGACGCCCTGAAAAGGCCCCGGTGTGTCGGCTGGGTGTTACTGCCGCCTCCTTCAGTTTCCAGAATGGTGCCACTGATGATATGCACCGGGTCACTAGTGTGTCGTTTTAGAACTTTGGGGTCCTCTTAGACAAAACAGGAGGCCACTGGGATTTTTAGAACTTGGGGTACCTGTTGCCAGACGGCTACAAGATCACTTTGTAACTAATATAAATGTCTAATCACTGGGTTGGACACCTGAAACTAATATAATATTACATATCAACTGTAAAAAAAAAAATACACTAAGGCAAAAAAGAACTTGGGGCAGAAACCGGTTTGGCTCAGTGGATAGAGCGTCGGCCTGCGGACTAAAAGGTCCCGGGTTCAATTCCGGTCAAGGTCATGTACCTTGGTTGCAGGCACATCCCCAGTACAGGGTGTGCAGGAGGCAGCTGATCGATGATTCTCTCTCATCGACGTTTCTAGCTCTCTATCCCTCTCCCTTCCTCTCTGTGGAAAATCAATAAAATAAAATAAAATTTAAAAAAAGGAACTTGGGGTATCTGAGATAGGAGGAGGTGTTTTGGAGTCCCTTTATCCAGCTGTAAAACTAAATTTTAAAGTGACTTCCAGCTTTCTCACTGAAGAAGGCCAAAAAGCAAGGCTTCATCTTAAGACTTAAGTGATGTTTTACAACTTTTCCATCTGCTATAAAGGCATGTCCAAGACAAATACAGGGTGTGTGGGTTGGGGTGGGGGAGGTGATGGTGGTGGTGGTTTTACAGTTGTTTGTATGGAAAATAACACAATAAATAATATACAAGAATAAGCTGTTTCGAGTTCTCACAACTGCAGACCTACATTGCCCCACCATGAATGCTGAATCGTGTATCTTTTCTTAAAACGGAGACATTCAATGCTCAAGGTCCGAGTAATTTATCCAGTATCTTTAATCTTACCATCAGAAATGCCCTGTAAACCCTTTATTTAAAAAAGATACAGATGCCAAAACTGGTTTGGCTCAGTGGATAGAGCTTCGGCCTGTGGACTGAAAGGTCCCGGGTTCGATTCTCGTCAAGGGCATATACCTTGGTTGCGGGCACATCCCTAGTGGGGGGTGTGCAGGAGGCAGCTGATTAATGTTTCTAACTCTCTATTTCCCTTTCTTCCTGTCTGTAAAAAATCAATAAAATATGTTAAAAAAAAAAAAAAAAAAAGATACAGACAAGCCCTGACCGGGTGCTCAGTGGGTTAGAGCATCCACCCATAGGCTGCAGGTTCCATTCCTGGTCAGGGCACAAACCTAGGTTGCGAGTTCGATCCCCAATCTGGGCACCTGTGGGAGACAACTGGCCAATGTTTCTTTCTCTCTAAAAAGAATTTCTTTTAATTAATAAAAATGTTGATACCCAAGTATGTATGTATGTGTATATGTGTGTGTGTGTGTATATATATATATATTTTTTTTAATTTTTTTTTTTTTTTAAAGATACAGATAAAATTCGCTTTAATACGAACTATGTGGGAAACGTGCCCTGGCTGGGCCAGGTGTTCAATGACTGCCCACCATTTTTTCAAGGACTGCAGTTCAACATAAATTCAGTGCACTCTAAACAAAGCTCCCACCAAGTCTGCAGTTCTGCAAATGTGAACCTGAGAGGAAGTATGGAATAGAACGGTTTGATGGCTCATTTGCTCTCTGAACAACAAAGCCACACCACTTCCCAAACTCCTGGCAGGAGGGGTGGGTTGGCAGCCACCAGGTTTCTCCCTGCAGTGGACAAGCAGGAAAGCCCAGAAAACGGGCAGGTCACCTCCAAACGCTTCCAGGAGCCAAACATTTTTACATTTTAAATGGAACTCTGTCCCTAGGAATGAGCTGGCCCCACCCTTCCCAAATAAACTGACCAACCCACACCTTGAACCAGAAAAAAAAAAGGCGACTTGTTTGTTGTTTGCGCGCTTTCACAGGTTCCCTTGGTCCGTTTCAAGATGAATTTTGTTTCTGAGACAAGAAAGATCATTCAATTCTAAAGCAGCCCCCGGCCCCCAAACCCATATAGGAGAAACACATTCCGATGAGACACATTAGGAATTTCTTATTATTGGAGCTGAAACTCCACTTTTATAAAGGCGGCTGAAAAGTTTCTTTCTGTGTGTTTGGGCAGGTCTCCAGAGCGCCATGGAAATGGAAACCGAAAGTCAGTCAATACTGATGGACAGATGGGAAGCTAAAAGCTGGCGGGCAGCAGCTGCCGGGCCGGGTTTCCCAGCGATCAGGGTGCCGGTCCCAGGGGTGCGGACGCCGGGGCCGGGGGCCGAAGAGAGGCGCACACCGGGGGGCGGCTCCAGGGAGCGTCTCTCGGGCCTCTGGGCAGCCCCGCAGGTGCAGGCCGCGGCCGGCGAGGCCGGCAGTGACCAGGGACGCTGCCGGAACAGAAGCCATTTAAACCCTGCGCGGCGCTAGGAGACGGCAGGGCTCCAGCCGCCGCAGAGCCGCGGGATGACGCCACGCCACACCCATGCGTGACCGGAAGTCACCTCCACAGGTGACCGGGCGGCCGCGCGCCCCCCGGGGCCAGGGCGCGTTTGCTCCGCTCCCCCCGGGGCCTCCACCCTCCGCGCCCCCGCCCGCCGAAGGGCAGTCCGCGCGCGGGTCCCGCGGTCGCCTTACCTGGGCGATGGCCAGCGGCTGGCCGTGCCGGCGGCCGCCCTTCAGGGTGAAGCCCCACGGGGCGCCACCGTCCAGCTGCACCCCCCCGGGGCGCCCGCCATCGGCGGTACAGGCCCAAGGACCGGGCCAAGCGCGGGGCGCGGCGCCCTCCATGGCGCGGGGCGCGCAGGCTGCGAGGCCCCGGAGGCCGCGGGGCCACCTCCATGCTCTGCGGGGGTCCGGCCGGCCGCCGCGGGGAGGCTTCAGGCCCCCAGCGAACTTGCGCTGCAACTTGAAACGGAGGGCCGCCGGGGAGGAGTCGAGCGGACAGCCGGCGAAGGGCGGGGCGGCGGGGGGCCGGGGCGGGGCGCGGAGCGGGGGGCGGGCCGGGGCGGGGGCGCGTGCTGCGGTCTCCCCAGCTGCCCGAGGCGAGGAGGGGGCGTGCTCAGGGGCGCTCTCGGGGCCAGGGGTGGGCGGCCCCGGGCCCTGGCCGTCTTTCCGCGCGGGCGCCGAAGGCCCTCGGAGGTTTGGAGCCGGTCAGCCCGCGTCCGGGAAGATCGGGGCGCGGCCAGTGAGCTGGCGGAAGCTCCCGCGCGGGGCGGGCCCGACTGCAGCCGGAGCCTTTGGCGCCTCCATCTTGGAGCGCGCGGCCGGCCGCGGCGCCGCCTCTGTGGGCGGGGCCTGGAGTCCGCAGGTGAGACCGGAAGCGGAGGAGCCGCGCGCCGCCCGCCGTCCCGCGTGGGCGCACCTGGCCCCATGTCCCGGGCGTCGGGGCCGCGGGTCCCGGAAGCGTGCGGCGCGCGCGCACTGTTCCAGCAGGAGAGCCGGGAAGGCGGCCCCCCTCAGCCCCTCAGCCACCGGCCCAGAGCTGGGCCTGTCCGCGGGAGGGACTGCCCATCCCACAAAGCCCTCCTGCAGCATCCCGCCCAGAAGAGGAATGGCTTCTTGTTGGCTCTTGCTGTAGTTACATCCCAGAAGAGTTTCCCCTTCAAGCCCAGTCCTCACTTTCATGGAAGTTTTCTCACCAGGACTTAGTGTTCCAGGGCTGCATCCTCTGCAAAGGGGAAGCGCTTGCTGGGCTGGCATAATTGATAGTTTATGAACGGGTGTGCCATCTCTTCCTACCCCTTTTCAATGTCCATAAAAGTCCGAAATAAAGAAATAGCAGCATGTATGTATTTGCATGCTTTGCCAAAAACAATTTTTCATTACTATTTGTAGTTATGAAGCTGGATGCTGATGAATACCTATTTCCTCAGAGCAGCTGCGTGTATCCAGGGACTTTTAGCAGGTGATGACACGGAGTAGGTGGCAAGAACAGCACTGGTCAGGCTCCAAGGGCCCTGGTCCTTGTTTGGGCTCCGCCACTGAAGAGCCAGGATGAGGAACTTCAACTCTGGTCTCTTTCTTCAGCGGCCAAATGAGGGATCTGCATTCTATGGTCAGAATCCCATGGCGGGTCTTTGTAACATCCAGGCAATTGAAATAAAGAGTGCAGACTCCTCTGGCACCTGCCCTGTGGCTGGGCAGTGCTTACCACCCATGGATGCCCCCCCCCCTTTTTTTTCTTTTTGAACTGACACTTAGGGAGTAGGCCTATAAGAATCAATCTCAGTGTACCGTGACACTGATGGCTATGTGGATTCTCACAGACTGATTAAATTGCACAGAACTAAATACACACAGGAATGCATGTAAACTGGGGGGACTGAATAAACTTAGTGGATTGTGTCATTGTATCAATGTTTATATGTTGTGCTATAATTTAGGAGTTGTTACTATTGGGAGAGGTAGGGTCCAGGGTGCAAAGGATGTCCCTGTATTCTTTCTTACAACTACAGGTGAATCTGTAATTAACTCCAAATAAAAAGGAAGAGGAGATGATAAGACAAAAAATAAAGGGCCACATCCATGCACCTAGAGTTTTTGCAAGTACCCCTGTCCCAAAATAGCCACCAGCCCCACCTCCCCCAAGGTGGTATTGGCTTAAATCTCAGGGCTGAAATTCAAGCCACTAGATTCGTTAAAGCAGGGACAATGATTTCATCGTCTCCATCAATTCCAGCCGAAGTTGTTTTTAATATTTTATGTTCGTTGTATAATCATGATGAGATTACCCATCTGTCACTTGGAAGGGTTGTACTGTTTATTTCTTGAGCTTAGGTGCAAATGGGCTACCGAATGTCGAACTCCATATGTCAGCATCCTTAACACCATTTTGAGTTGTAGTGTTGTTGTTTTTTTAATCTTCAGCTGTCTGAGGATATTTTTTTTTAATCAGTTTTTTTAGAGAGTGGAAAGGGAGAGGGAGAAAGAAACATCAATGTGAAAGAGATACATCAATTGGTTGCCTCCTGCACCAGCCTCACCCTGGACCCGGGATCAATCCTGAAACAGGCACATGCCCTTGACTGGGAATCAAACCCAAGATCCTCTAGTTGCTGAGAAACACTGGCCAGGTCAGGTTTTTTTTATTTTAATCTTCACATTAGGCATCCCTCCCAGATTGGCTTCCTTTGATGATAAGGCTGCTGTCTATGTTGAAGAAGTGGCTCCCACACGTGAGACTTGCATGCCTAGACGTGGTGCCTGTTCAGGAGACTGTGTACCCACCACCCTGTCTTCTGAGCAATAAAGCTGATGTGCCAGGAGTGGGCAGCCCCACAGATCCAGTGTGCCCCTGGCTGTGTCGTGAGTGTTTAGAAAACAAAGCCGTCACCTGTAGAAGTCCATACTGGTTCATGTTACCCTAAACTCTTCCAGACAGGTACAAGGTTGCTAAATTGGAGTGATGCCTTATAGTCACAAGATTTTCACAAGGTGTTGGACGAGGTCTTGTGATGACACACTTGACAGCATGCGGAAGTCTAGGTGTGACTGAAGCACAGGTGGCCGTGCTGAATTTCGAACTCCAAATGTCAGTGACAGGACTTAGTGGCTCTAAGAGGCCACAAAGGGCTTGGTCCAGTCCATGCAGCGGAGAGCACGTAAGTCCAGAGAGAATGAGCAATCTGCCAACAGTGACTGGGCAGGAATCCAAACCCACAGGCACTCAGGCGCTGACCACTGTACCACCTGCCTCCAGGCAGCCCCTGCAGCCCAGCATTCTCAGGGTCCCTGTTGAGCATAAGATGGCATACATACCTTGAAGACCTTTACCCTGGGGCCTTTAGATTCAATCAATATTATTTATGCCCTGGCCAGTGGTTCAGTGGTTAGAGCGTCAGCCTGTACACTGAAGGGTCACAGGTTTGATTCTGGGACAAGGGAATATTCCTGGGTTTTAGGTTCATCCCCAGCCTGGTCAGGGTAGTTCAGGAGGCAACCAGTTGATGGCTCTAGCTCTCTCTCTCTCCACACCCCACCCCCACCCCCATTTCCTTCTATCCTGTAAAACCACATGTACCTCAGAAGGTTACGGAGGAGTAAACACAATAATGTGAGGAAATGGTTGAGAACGGTGGGGGGGCACGTGGCAGGCTCTTGGTAGCCGTGAGCAGTGATTGTGTCCGGGGTGCACATAGAGGAGACAGAACCTAAGTGACAGAGAGAAGCAGGAGGGCAGGCAGGGCGAGTCTCGGTGTCCTGAATGCAGGTCCCAGAAGCATTTGTCCCTCACCAAGTTCATGGTCTACTTCCATCAGGTTCCCCCGAGATAAAAACCTGCTTGCTTTATAAAAATAAAAAATAAAATAAAAATAAAAAAACAGCTCATGTGTCCCTATTTAAATGTAAAAGATCAGCCCGGCCAGTGTGGCTCAGTGGTTGAGCATTGACCTATGAACCATCTGGTCACGGTTCGATTCCTGGTCAGGGCATGTGCCTCAGTTGCAGGCTGGATCCCCAGTGTGGGGCGTATGCAGGAGGCAGCTGAGCAATGTGTCTCTCTCATCATTAATGTTTCTATCTCTCTCTTCCTCTCCCTTTCTCTCTGAAATCAATAAAAATATATTTTAAAAATTAAATAAATAAGTAAAAACAATTTCTGAACTAGTAAAATCCACATAAAATCCGGATTTAATTAGCGGCCCTGACCACTGTTCATTTCTCCGTGTGACCAAGGTTACCAGGTCACACAGGATGTTACCTTTGGGGGAAGCTGGGTATACACACGTCTACAGAAACTCTCTACACTATACGTGCAGATCTTACGGAATGTGAAATTATTTCAAAGTAAGGTTTTAAATATGCACGTTCCCACGAGTCTGTGAGACAGCAACTGGGAGGTGGTGGGGAGAGCCTGGCTTCACTCTCCTCCGGCTCTGCTCCGGGCTCTCACTGCCCCAGCCCTCCCCTGTCCCTCAACGGACATCAGTCCTGAGCATCGTGTGCACGGCCCCCTCTTCTTCACAGTGGCCTCGTTTCTAAAAGGGAAATAAGGCATCTACACAGAGAAGGAGAGGCGGGTGGGAGCCATGATCAAGACCCGATTTTTCAAAATCCTGCTGGTTTTCGATACCCGGTAACCTTCCTTCTGTTCTTTGTCGTTGTCACTGGGCCAGTTCGCTTGTCCATGAGGGACCTGAAAGTTCCAAAGGGAGGAGTCTCTCTTTTTCTCTCTCAAAAAAAGATTTTAAATATGATGTTACATGCCATTAACACCAATTATTCAAGAAAAAAAGCTATTACATATAATAACATTACATGCAGCAAACAATATTTCAAGAAGGAAAGGATGTTAAGTACAATAATATTACTAAAACTGTACAATAACAGGATTGCTTCTATTATATTCTAGAATATTTTCCCCTCTGGCTCTATTTTTGTTTATCAGTTTATGTTGTTTATTATATCCCACAAATGAGTGAGATCATATGATATTTATCTTTCTCTGGCTGGGTTATTTCATTTAGCATAATGCTGTCCAGGTCCATCCATGCTGTTGCAAATGGTAGGAAGTCCCTCTTTTTTAGAGCAGTATACACAATGTGTCTCCCTCATCATTAATGTTTCTATCTCATCATTAGTGTCCCATTGTGTAGATGTACCACTGTTTTCTAATCCACTCATCTGCTGATGGGCACTTAGGCTGTTTCCAAATCTTAGCTATGGTGAATTGTGCTGCTATGAACATAGGGGTGCATGTATCCTTTCTGATTGGTGTTTCTGATGTCTTGGGATATATTCCTGGAAGTGGGATCACTGGGTCAAATGGGAGTTCCATTTTTTTTTTTTTTTTTTTTTTTGAGGAAACTCCGTACTGTTTTCCACAGTGGCTGCACTAGTCTGCATATCCACCAGCAGTGCATGAGGGTTCCTTTTTCTCTGCATCCTCGCCAGCACTTGTTTGTTGATTTGTTGATGATAGCTATTCTGACAGGTGTGAGATGGTACCACATTGTCGTTTTGATTTGCATCTCTCGGATAATTGGTGACTTTGAGCATGTTTTCAAGTCTCTCAGCCTTCTGTATGTCCTCTTTCAAAAAGTATCTATTTAGGTCCTTTACCCATTTTTTTTGATTGGATTGTTTATCTTCCTTTTGTTTAGTTGTATGAGTTTCCTATAAATGTTGGAGATTAAACCCTTATCGGAGATAACTTTGGGAAATATGTTCTCCCATGCAGTGAGCTTTCTTGTTGTTTTGTTGATGACTTCTTTGCTGTGCAGAAGCTTTTTATTTTGATGTAGTCCCATTTGTTTATTTTCTCCTTAGTTTCCATTACCCTAGGAGCTGTATCAGTAAAAATATTGCTATGATACATGTCTCTAATTTTGCTGCATCTCTGGCGGGTCTCTTGGTCCCCCTCCCAGGGCATATTGAACCCAGCCCAGGATTTCTCTTGTCCTTGGCCGTCTATAGCTGGACTGGACCGGATGCTGCCTGGACTTCCATTCTCCCAGGAAGGAGATCCAGTGGGAACCCATGACCAGCTCGGCCACCAAGCAGGCCTGCCCCACCCATGAGGGCTCCTGTGGGCCTCATAACAGCCCCGCTTCCAGGAAAGTGGTGGGTGTCAGCTGGCACACCTCTGATGAGCCCCTGAGCATGCGATCCAGAGGTGAGGCCCCAGCTGCCGAGGCAAGCGAATTGCAGGGTCCAGGGATCCCCAAAGCCCTTTAGCAAACACGGTGACATGGGGTGGAGGTGGTGCCCAGGACACTGTCATGACCACCGGGTGTGCATGGACCGTCACAGTGCCCACACTGAGCCGAGTCTTGCTCTTCTTTACCCACCTTCTCTTAACCATTCAGCACCGCAGCCTTGCATTAGTTCTAAGCGCCTCTCCCTCACCTCCTTGGGCCGGACGGCATTTTGAGTAGCAAGTCAATGGTCACTTGTGCCCCCCGCTCCAGGAGCATTGCTGGGAGCTGTGAACAGTAGGACGCGTCCTCTGCAGATCACAGCGAGTTCAGCCTGGGCTCCTCAAACTGGTCCTTTTCCTTAGAGGCCCGCGCTGTGGTGTTCACATTGTGCCCCGTGGAAGCCTCCCTTGGCCTCGGGCTCTAGGGAATATTCCGATCCCATTCCAAGCTTCGATGAACACCTGTGAGAAGTGCACATGCTCAAATGTGTCGCTAACCGAGTACTAAGGCCCCCTCCCCCAGGCCCAGCCACCCAGTAACTCCTCGGACCAGAGGAACGCTGGCCGCCCTCTTCCTCTCAGCGCAGACCATCCCGGGATGGCCAGAGGAGCGCCCTAAAAAGCATTGCCTCTCAGCTCCTCGGCACCTGCCACCCCATTTCCTCCACACGCTGCAATCAAATTGCAACACAAACCGTTGGATGGTTAGGCTGGTGGGGACGTCTCAGAGACGTCCGGTTTTTGATTGTAGAGTTTCATGTCGCCTAAAGCAGCTTAATAGTTGTGATCACTTTTGTGTGTGTTTTCTACAATCCAGATTGTAACTTACGAAATAGATTTCGGCCGATGGACTGCTCTCGTCTGTTTGTTAGGAGTTCTTGTAAGGTTTAGTCTCAGCAAAAAACGGTGTAAAGTCAGCACTCTGACATCCAGGAAGTTGTAACTGACAGGGATTTGGCACAGTGATTCTCGGGAGGAGGCCGTGGGCAGCGGCGGTGTATGGACGCCCACTGGCTGAGTGAAAACCAAGACTGGGCAGCTGAGCGCGTTAGGAGGTTGAGGAAGGCGAGTGAGTGTGTCCAGTGGCGGGGCTGTTCTTCCTTCCTCAGCCGGCCGTGGAGTTGGATGGACAGGCCCGAGTTTTCCATTCCACCCCAGGCCCAGCCCAGCTCTGCCTTCACACGTAGGCACTCGGAGCCGGGCGGTTCTCTGTGGAGGGGCGTCCTGTGCACTGGAGGCTGAGCAGCACCTCTGGCCTCCACCCATGGGTGCCAGGGGCTCCTCCCCAATCGTGACGACCAAAACGGTCTCTAGATGGGGACCAGTGCCTCCGGGACTGGTCGGAGGTCAGGACCAGTGTCCAGAATAAACAGGCTTTCCAAGCTGGGACCCACGCGCTTGCTTTTCCCAACATGCTGTCTGCGAGAAGTGCCGACACACACACAGGTGCCTGCAAAGCCAAGCACTGTAACCCCAACCACTCTGTGCAGAAACGGCGCCTTTTGGAGCAAGAAAATAGGCGTGACCCCGAGGTCCCTTTTCTCTTCCATTCCTACTATGCAGACGCGTTGAAGGATGGTTTGCTTCTGGATGACCAGCTTGATGTATGCTCTCAGGCTCCAAAATATGGTGTTGAATGGACTGTTTCCTGGAGCTGGGTCTGGTCTGGTTGTAATTGGCAACAGGAAGGGAAACGGGGGCTGTGGCTGAGGCTGGAGAACAGAGACCACGAGTTTACAGGCGGCCTTCTACTCAGCTCCTTCCTCAGGAGGAGGGACCTCCCAGTGCAATGGCCACTAGCGTGGTGCCTCCTGCGGTACGAACCACACGTTTTACCGTGAAATATAAGGCCTCTGTGGCTTCCCACGTGCAGCCCAGAACCCGGCACCCAGCAGGGTATCTGTGAAATGAGGAACAATTCTGACACCTGTTGCCAAAGACTCCCTGCCCCCCACCCCACCCCGGCACACACACCCCACCTCTATCCTGGCAGGAGGCAGGCTCTTGGGATGACTGCCCAGCCCAGGATGACTCTCAGCAGGAAGAACGTTTGCTTTTATTCTAATGGTCACCCACTGCTCTCCCCGCAAACCACGTTGTGTCGCCCATGAAAAGAAGGCTCGGAGGTATCTTATTTTGACAGAGGGTGGTCTCCCTCTTGTTGGGCACCTCCTGGAGTTGAGCACAGGTGATCGCATCATAAGTACAACATGGCTGAAGCGTGTGAAACACTTTCCAGGACATCCCCACCATCACAACTTCTCTCTTCCTCTCCAGGTTCTGATGCCAGCGCAATCGAAATCCATATTGCAATGGGTCCCCCACATGCATGAGATCGAATCTGTTCCAAAAATCCAGGGAGACCTGTGAGAGGGAGGTGGCAGGGTCCCAACCCCACACCCTCCAACTCTACATTTTCATTCTTCAGAATTGTGTTCTCACCTTGCCATCTCCACTCTGTCAGGGTGTCCTGTCCCCCAATCTCTCTGTCATAACCAGGTCAGAGCATCTCCCAAAGATCCTCTCTGTGAACAGAGAAATGATGTGCGTGCACTTGGGAGTGGAAGCTTGCCTTCTGGACCAGTGATTTTCAACAGCTGTGCCACAAGAATATTCACAACACCAAAACCTGACTATTTAGTCAGAGGCATAGACCTCTTTCCCTGCAGTTGTAAAATAAATAAATAAATAAATAAATGACAACAGCCTAAACAATAATAGCCATTAGGGACGAATTAATCAAAACTATAGCTATCTTTTTGTCAGATGGGCAAAATATATACCACAATTGTTGATGTGCCACAGGATTTTAGTAATTAGTTTATGTGTTCTACAGGATGCAAAGGTTAAACATCACTGTTTCAGACCAAATGCTCAGCAGCTTCTGTAGATGCTGTAATGTAGTGCCAGGTCCAAATCCCGGTGGAAGTTAACAAAGTCATTGTAACAAAGCTCCCAGTCTGGCTTGGATTCTGTCTGAACAGCACGCCCAGCAAGTGCTCTTGGGTAAAGTTACCGATGAGGCCAAAAGGGCAACGACGGGGAGAAGCAGCTGATGAACAGGCACAAGGATGGGCCGCGCTGCACCATCAAGTGCGCAGAAGAGACAGCTCCCACCACGAATTCAGCCTTTGGTCACTCTGAGGAACTGCGTGTTCTTCGTGCACCACAAGAGGGCAACAGAAGGGACAGCTCTCATCAGGCATCCAGCCTCAGTCACCACATGGGCTGGCTGCTTGTCCTTGGGTCAACACAACAGGGCACAGGCAGACAACTCCCCTCAGACATTCAGCCTTTGGACCCCACATGGGGCTGTTTTTTTTTTTATTGTTTTTTGTTTTTGTTTTTCTTTGTTTTCCACAAGAGGGCACAGAAGCGGCAACTCCCATTAGGCATTCAACCTCTGGTCTTATTGCCAGGCTGCATGACCTATGTACACCACAAGAGGGTGGAGAAGAGTTAGCTCCTATCAGGTATTAAGCCTCAGGTCCCCTGTATATCCTTTGTTCACCACAGGAAGGTGTAGAAGAGATAGGTCCCTTCAGGCATTCAGCCTTTGGTCCTCACATGGGCTGCATGTCCTTTGTGCACCATAAGAGGGTACAGAAGAAACAGCTTTGGTGAAAAAGTCAGCCTTTGGTCCTTACATGGGGCTGCGTGTTGTCTGTACACCACAAGAGGGCGAAGAAGAGGAAGCTTTACACTCTACTGAGCATTTGTCTCAGGAATCCATAGAACCTGGTTTATTCTCACATCTTTGCCTAGGTCTCCATCTTCCCATCAGTTAGAAAATTTATATGTACTAGAGGCCCGGTGCACAAAAATTTCTGCACTGGAGGAAGGGGTCCCTAAGCCCGGCCTGCCCCCTCTCACAGTCTGGAAGCCCTCAGGGGCTGGTAATCAGGGGAAGGTGATGCTCCATCACAGCTCTGCTGCTGCCTCTGCAGGCAGCACAACCCTCAGCCGGCCCTGGGTGACTGGGCAGCCACCATCCGAGGCTTGCCTGCACCTCGGGCCAGCCCTGGGTGGCTGGGGACTGAGGGGACTGGGGGACTCCAGAGGCAGGCACATGGCACCTGCTGCCCCAGTGGGGCTGAGAGGACTGGGCGTTGCCATCTTGTAGCTGTGGGCACCGCCATCTTTGAGGGAGGGAGTCAATTAGCATATTCCCTCCTTATTGGCCGTGGGAGCCACCATCTTTGTGATGGCATGAGGGTCAATTAGCATATTCCCTCTTTATTAGATATCTAGGCAAAAATAATGTACTACTACACATTGTAAACTAGCTATGTGTTGTAAACCAGCTATGTGTCAGTAGCAAAGCAAGGTAGTGTTTTGTGAGGACATTGAAGACACCTCTGCCATGTGACACCTTTGAACATGCCAGGCCTCCCTTTCACTGTGGAGAAGCTCTGCAGGGAGCTTCTGGGCCTGTACTTCTGGAGCGGAGTGGCCGCAGACAGACCCAGGGCACCGTCACCACGCTGCCCAGGCCTTCGCATTCCTACTTTTGGAGTTGATCCCAATGGGGCAGGAATGTGGGGGTGCCTGCATTCTTAATCTCTGTATTGACAGCCTGCCCCCAGCATCAACAGCCTCTTCTATTTGAGGGCCCCCTACCTGAGGAGCCGAGTTCCACCCCACTCTAGGGCAAAGACAGTAGCTGTTATGGTGGGGCAGGATCTACAGGGTTTGGACAGCATGTATGTTTATCCCATTTCTGCCAAGTGTGCCCACAGGTATTCCAGTGTAGATGGATGAGCACAGGCCTGTCTGTGTGAGCCAGTTTTGCACCCACAACTGGTTCACGGTGAGGGATAAGACGGTTAGAAGTCTGGTTGCTGATCCACTTCTCCTGGAAGCAGGGAGAAACTTTACCAGGCCCTACAAAAAGAAAAGGGTGTGGGGGATGAAGTGATAATAAACACACCGAGGCATTTTTCCTTGGCTAAACTATTTCTATCCAGCGTGCAGTTTTTATTATCACAAATATGGCTGAGTAGTTTTCACCTATTAGAGTCAAAGGTATTTTTTAATAATACCAAGTTACAGTTAAGCAATTTACTTAAAGCCTTTTGCTTTGAGTTTTTGTGATTTTTGTTGTTGTTTGTTTGTTTGTTGTTGCTTTGTGTGTGTGTGTGTGTGTAATAAGCTCAGTTGGTCAAATGAAAAATTCTTAAGTAGTGCCTCCTTTTGCACATTAAATTGCATGGAAGCACTTTATAATTTGGGACAACACAGCAATTTGAAACAAACATCAAAGAACTAAAACAAGCCTGTTCTCCACCTCTCCAAATCCTCAAATTCCTTGGCATTTCTGCCAGCTCCATTTTTCATAATCCACCAATCTGTTATATTTTTTTGCTAGTGAGGGCTGGCCACAAATAGTCTTGGAGGTAGTGAAAGTGGTGAAAAGTATGAGGAAAGTAATGGGAGAAATAGTTTTGGTGTAAGATAATAAAAAATAGAGTGTTTCTTTTTCTAAATTAAAAAAAAAAAGCTGTAATAAAACATGCTTATAGCTGACATTCAGCTTTAGTCAGATAATCAAGAAAGGTCTGTTAAAATCCACACAGCAGGGGGAAAAAGAAAAATTTCTCCCACTTTTCTTATTCTAACTTTTGTTCCTTTTATTGAATTTACCTGGGAGATGTCTGAGAGTATTGGAGCTTACCTTGTAAAATGCATAGAGTGGGATTTTTTAGATTTTTTTTCTTTTTGCTGTTCTGACTGGGTGTTTTTTGCTTTCTTATATTCTAAATTGCTAATTTGATTCTTGGTTTCATCTACTCTACTGTTGACTTGGTACATTTAAAAATATATACTTTTATTGATTTCAGAGACGAAGGGAGAGGAATAGAGAGATAGAAACATCAATGATAAGAGAAAATCATTGATAGGCTGCCTCCTGTAAGTCCCACACTGGAGACCAAGCATGCAAAGCAGGCATGTGCCCTGACTGGGAATTGAACTCATGACCTCCTGGTTCATAGGTCAATGCTCAACCACTGAGCCATGCCAGCTGAGCTAAATTATTCTTCATTTCAGTTAGTGTACTCTTCATTTCTGACTGTTCAAAAAAAAAATGATTCCCATGTCCTTTTTTAAGTTATCACTAAGTTCATTGAACATCCTTATAACCACTGTTTTGAACTCTGCCTCCAGTAGATTGCTTGTCTTTATTTTGTTTAGTTTGTCGGTTTTTTTCTGGAGTTTTGTTCTGTTCTTTCGTTTGGGACATGTTTATTTCTCTCCTCATTTTGATATTTTCCCTGTGTTTGTTTCTCATATTAGGTAAAGCTGCTACATCTCCCAGGCTTGGTACATAGCCTAATGCAGTAGGTGTTCTGTAGGGTCCAGTGCCACAGCCTCCCAGATCACCAAAGCTGGGCACTCAAGGTATGCCCCCCCTTGCACGATGTGTACACCCTCCTGTTGTAGCTGTGCCTTGATTGCTATTGGCAGGTCAATGGGAGGGATTCACTGAAACCACTGTCCACCATGAAGGATCAGCAGTGCAGGGCTCACCCCACAGATCAGGACTAACTTCAATAGGGCCCTAGTGCCCACTGAGTCTGCCCCTTGAGTGTGTCACTTGTGGAGGTGATTGGGTGGTAGTACTTCATTTAATGTGGTCTGAAGCTGTCCATTGTGTGTGCTAGATCTGGGACCCCCCTAGGAGGTGCAGACCTAGTCAGCCATCACCTGTGTTCTTTCTGGAGCCACCCAGTATGACCTACAAAATGATCCAGAGATGGCTGCTACTTGTGCTGAGCTTGGAAGTGTCCAACAAAGCCAAGCTGTGAACCAAGGCTGACTACTGCCAGATCTGGGTCCACTTAATGAAAGTGCAAGGCACACTGAGGCAAGCTGCTGCTTGTTTCAGAAATTTTAGGAAAACCTGAAGCATGAGCCAAGACAGGCCATTCATATGGAAAAGCCACCTGAAGCAGCTTAGGTGGGCCTGCAAGTTGGGTGGGGTGGCCTCACAATCACCAAAATGGAACAAGCAGTGTGAGCCAGATTGATGGAGTCTCAGATATGGCACCACCTGCCAGCTCAGAAAAGGAACCACGGGCTCTTCCAGCTCTTCTTAGAAAAAATCTGTCCCTCCACTTCTAACACCAAAACCAGACAATTCACTTCCTACCCTTTGTGACTCTGGATTCTTTTAAACTGCTGTCCCAGCACTGGAGCTTAGAGTGGGTGAGTCTGAGTAAGTCTATGTGCAGGCCCTTTAAAAGGAACTGCTTGGGATTCCAGCAGCCTCTGTCTAACTCAGCTTCAATCTTCACTGGTTTTTATAGGCAGAAGTTGTAGGGACTTCTCTTCCTGGCACTGAACCTTGAGCCAGAGGACTGATGTGGGGCTTGGGTCCCCTCACTTCTCAGGGGGGCCCTCTACAGACAAGATATCCCTCCTGATTTTTATCCACCACATGCAGCTGTGGGACCAGCATGTTCTGCCCATTCTACCAGTCTCAATGAGGCTGATTTAATTCCTTATTTGTAGGACTTCAATAAAGCTTAATTTCATGTGGTTTTGAATGATGGCTGTTCTATAGTTTAGTTGTAATTTTGATGTGGTTGTGGAAGGAGACAAGTACTATGTTTACCTATGCTGCCATCTTGACCAGAAATCTAGAAAATTATTCGGATCCACTTTTTAAAAGTGCTGAATAGAACACAATTATTTTTATATTAACAATAATGAGGTTTTTCCAATCATATTTCTTCAAATAATTTTCAGATAATCCTTGGAGCAGAGGCAGTGAGTTATCAGCCAGAGTTGAACAGGTTGACTTTTTCTAAGCCTGTGAATAGGGAACATGCTGCCAGCTGGATAAGCTGAGCCAGGGCCTTTGTGTAAACAGGTCCCTCCTCATAAAAAATGAACACACAAGAATAATGGCCGCTTCGCACATAATAGCCAGAGTGAGATTTGAAGATTAATGTGACTGAGTTGTCCCTTGTTATGGCTTCCCATTCCTTCCCATTTCAAGGCCTCCCACTCCTGTTGACTCATTTCCATCAGACAGCAGTGGCCTAGTGAGGGGCCACAGTGATCCAACCAGCACAGCAAAGAGTCCCCCACCCTCTCTGCAGATTACAAAACAAAACACAACATCAAGTCCGGAGCCCAAGGCCAGAAGCACAGGGAGGGGTGTCCCTAAGCCAAGGCCAAGGGAAGTCAGTTGGACAGGGTGTGCAGGGAGCCCTGCCTGCCATCATCTGATTTGATGGCAGCTCTCCCTGTCACTCTAAGTTACCTGGAAAACAGGTGGGTGAGACATGGGCAGTTCTCAGAGGTTTGGGGCCGTTCCTGTGCTGGGGGCTAATGCTAGCAGGTCATAAATGCAAGCAGTTCATCAAAAGGTTGGTGAACCTTGAGGCTTAGAAGGACTGAAGATACATATTATTGCCTGCTGCCTGACATTTCCACAAACCTGAATATCTACATATTACCTGCTGATGGTCAATCAGCTGAACAGCTGAAGGCAGTTCTCCCAACCTGATAATCCTACGTTTTACCAAACTTTACCTTTGATATGTATATCTGATATGCTATAGGCCAAAATGTGTGAATAAAAAACCGTGGCTATGGAGATTTAGAAAGAACTTGGTTACTATAGCTAAGTCTCCTCTGGCTCCCCAGAATGTCTTCCAAATTTATATTTCATGTCTAGACTCTTTATTAATTTACCGCAGCCCCTTCCCCAGATTCCCAAACCCTTCTAGATGCAGGATAACATCCTGGCATTCCTGGGAGATCTAGCCCAGTTCCTGCACTGCTACTTCCAGGCTTTCTCAAAGCTCTTGTCCTCAAAATCTTTGTTTCTTTACCTACAAAAACATCTGTCCCACACCCTGGGTTTTATGAGGGGGGAAAAGGAGCAAAAAGAGTGTCCACAGAAATCAGTTTAAAAATTTTAGAGAAACTCCTTCCCCCAAAGTCCTATGTGGTTGGAGTTCTCTCCCAGACGCTGCCTGGGGAAGCCTGGAGGAAGCCAAAGGAGGCCCAGGAACACTCCACCTGGCTCCTCCTCACCTTCTGTGGGAACAAGTGTCTCTCCACAGAGGCCTTCCCACCCCCCTCTGAACAGATCCCTCCCTGCCCTTCTGTCTTCATTATCGGATTCTCCAGGACTCCAGCACAGGACTAAGACATTTATAATTCATTGTGATAGGTTTAATGTTTATTGTCAGGAGAGAGAGAGAGAGAGAGAGAGAGAGAGAGAGAGAGAGAGAGAGAGAGAGAGAGACAGACAGGAAACATAGATGTATGAAAGACACATTGCTTGGTTGCTTTCCCCATGTGGGATCAAACCTGCAGCCCAGGTATGTGCCCTTCACTGGGAAGCAAACCCACGACCCTTTGATGCATGGCTAATCCTCTAACCATTTAGCCACACAGGCTATAGTGGAGTAACAGTGGTTTTTATTTTATATATAGTGCTGCTTATTCAATAGCATTTAAAATTAAAGTGTAGGAAATTCTCAACTTCAGTAATTATGGGGGAAATGCAAATCAGAACCACAAAATATCACCTCCTACTGTTAGAATGGCTATTATAAAAAAGACAAAAGGTAGCAAGTGTTGGTGAGGATGTGGAGAAAAGGAAACCCTGTGCACTATTGGTAGGATGGTAAATTGGTGCAGCCACTATAAAAAACAGTATGAAAGTTCCTAAAGCACTTAAAAATAGAACTAGCATATTAACCAGCAATTTCACTTCTGGGTACTTGAAGAAATTGAAAACACTAATTCAAAAAGATATGTATCCCTATGTTTATTGCAACATTATTTACAATAGCACAGATATGTAAACAACCTAAGTGGCCATTGATAGACAATTGGATAAAGAAGATGTGGTACATATATTCAATCATAAAAAATGAAATCTTGACATTTGCAATAACATAGATGCTCTCCGAGGACCTAATGCTAAGTGAACTAAATTGGACAGAGAGAGACAAATACCATATGATATCCCTTATCTTATCTAATAAAAGAGTAATATGCAAATTGGCCATGCCCACCAGCCACACCCACCAGCCAATCAGAGTAAGTATGCAAATTAACCCCAATTAAGATGGCTGCGGCCACAGAGAACAAGAGGGAGGCTTGGGTTTCCCAGGCAACCCTGCCCTAGCCAGCCTACGCCTCCACTCAAGGCTGTAAAGTTTCAGTTATAGAAGGTAAACAATCCAAAAAGAAATGGCGGCAGCCATGGAGCAAGCAAAAGGCCTGGCTCCTCTCCAGGCTACAAAGTTTCAATGGTAGAAGGTAAATAAATTCCAGATACCAGGGCCTCCACTTGGGTCACAGCAGGGGGGGGGGGGGGTGGCGGGCGCAGGGGCTGTGGCTGGCCTGCAAACCACCATAGGCCCCTCACCCAGGCCCCCAGACCCCAAAGGAATCACCACCCTGATCTGGGACACCCTTCAAGGCAAACCAGCCAGCCCCTACTAGTGCACCAGGCCTCTATCCTATCTAATAAAATAGTAATATGCAGATTGAGCATCACTCCAACACACAAGATAATTACCTCCATGTGGACACAAGATGGCCACCACAAGATGGTCAGCAGGGAAGAGCAGCTGGGAGGGACCAGGCCTGCAAGGGAGGGCAGTTGTGGGTGATCAGGCAAGCAAGGGACGGCAGTTGGAAGGCACCAGGCCTGCAAGGGAGGGCAGTTGGAGGTGATCAACCCTGCAGGGAAGGAAAGTTAGGGGTGACCAGGCTGGCAGAGGAGGGAAGTTGGGGGCAAACAGGCTGGCAGGGGAGCAGTTAGACATCAATCAGGCTGGCATGGAAGTGGTTAGGGGGTGATCAAGCTGGTTGGCAGAAGCAGTTAGGGGCAATCAGGAAGGCAGGCAGGCAAGCAGTTGGGAGCCAGCAGTCCTGGATTGAGAGAGGGATATCCAACTTCCCATTTAGGCCCGATCCCACAAGCGTCCCAGATTGGAGAGGGTGCAGGCTGGGCTGAGGGACAACACCACCTCCTCCTCCCATGCATAAATTTTGTGCACTGGGCTTCAAGTCCTATATAATAAAAGCCTAATATGCAAATTGATTGAATGGCAGAATGACCAGCAGAATGACCAGTCTCTTATGACATGCACTGACCACCAGGTGGCAGATGCTCAATGCAGGAGCTTCCCCCAGCCTGCAAGCCCCAGGCAGCCAAGGCGGGTGCCAGTGCTCCCCCCCCCCCCCCATTGTCCTGTGGCAGCAGCAGCAGCAATGGGGGGGTGGCGCCACCCCCCATCACTCTGTCACCTGCAGGAGGTGACTGGTGGCAGCAGTGGTATGGGGAGGGGCCGGTGAGCAGGCGGTGCTAGGTTGGCTAAGGTGGGGGCCAGTGGGTGCCCCCCATTGTCCCGCTGGTCACCCCACAGATCGCCCCTGATTGCTGGCCATGCCTAGGAACCCAACCCATGCACAAATTTTGTGCATCAGGCCTCTAGTATGTGGAATAAAAACAAAACAACCTCATAGATTCAGAGAACAGATTAGTGGCTGCCAGGGATGGAGGGTGGTAAAGATAGGGGAAGGGAGTAAAATGTAAAAAGGGAAAAAAATATGATGCATTACTCAGCAATATTAGAAAAGCTTACTAATGGCTAACGATTTGTGATACACACAAAAAACCCCCCACAAAAACAAAAACAAAAAACAGCACCCAACTCAGTCAAAGAAGAAAAACTCAAATCGGGTGTTAATTATATACATTCTGAAACTAAACAGTGGCAACAAAGCCAGCCCTCAGGCTCTGAAGGGTCTCTGCAGGCCGTGTACGATTTAACCCAGTGGTTCCCTGTCCTGAAGTCCAGGCACTCAGCCTTGGGAAGGTGGGTTCTAATTAGGGGGCCTGGCAGAGTAGTGATTTTTTTTTTTTAATCTTGACCCAAGAATATTTTTTTCATTGATTTCTAGAGAGAGTGGATGGAACATAGAATGAGTTGCGGTGGTGGTGAGTGTTGGGGAAGATATAAAAACCTGAGAGAGACATATCAAATGGTTGCCTCCCACACGCATCCTTACCAGGGCCGGGGAACCTGCAACCCTGAACAGAATCACACCCATAATACCTTGGTCTGCAGACTGATGTTCTAACCATTAAGCAACCAGCCTGAGTGAGTAGTGATTTTTTTAAAGGGACACCAGAATTGGGATTAATTTAACATAATGTAAAGCATTGAGCCAGTGGGTGTGGGTGTGGGTCTGTGATAGTAGTCTAATAGCTTGAAAGGCGTGGTACATATTGTGGGCCTCATGGCAACCTGAGAGCCCACTGTTCTTAAATGGATAGTCATACACTGTCCTTTCATTTCTCTAAGGCAGATTAAACCGTCTGTGCAGTGTACGCAGGACAGGAGGGGAGCAGGTCCCCTGAGTGGGCCCCAGTGGCCTCTGACAGTTGACAGCAGGACAAAGTTCTGAGCAGGAAAGATCCTTGAATGGTTGCACTTGCTCCTTTCTCTGTTTCTCTGTCAGGGACTCAGGCTTCCTGAGCTCAGGTGCTGTGGGTGGGATTTGAGCTCATCCCATCACCTGTGTCACTCAGGGGAGTCGAGCACCAGCTGCCGCCTCATCAGTCAGGTGCAGGGATTTTCGAGAGCAATGTAACTGGATGCGGTTTGCCCATCACCGTGAGCCCTGCAAGTACACAGGGACTTCGCTGTGCTTCCATTTATTTCTTGTGAGGAGTGCTTTAGTCTCCAGTGAGCACTAACATTGTCCCTTTAAGACAGTGGTCTTCAAACTTATTAGTCAACAGAGCCAAATATCAACAGTACAACGATTAAAATTTCTTTTGAGAGTCAAATTTTTAAACTTAAAATTCTTCTAACACTTCTTCAAAATAGACTTGCCCAGGCCATGGTATTTTGTGGAAGAGCCACACTCAAGGGGCCAAAGAGCTGCAGTTTGCCAACCACAGCTTTAATATGACATGGTCTGTGCATATAAACTGGACTGCTTCAGAGTATCTCATGTAGGTTTTTATTTCCTACTTAGCCCTGAAAGAGGAGAATTAAGTTGTGGCTGTTTCTGAAACACTCTGATGGCAGTGGAATTCCTAATCCAGCAAAGTAAGTTGGCGATATATTCCTTCCAAGTGGGTAACTTTGTAGAAATTCAGTCTTTAGGATTTAGATACCTTAGGTTTTCAGAATGTATGTTCTGTTGGCATTTCAATAACTTGTGGGGAGAGGGCTTTGACTGCTGATTTTCCGTTCCATTAGGGAGTGTGTGAAAGCAACATGTACAGTCGCATGCTAGGGAAGGACATGACATATAGAAAAGTGATTTTAAAAATTGATTTCAGAGAGAGGAACAGAGAGTAAGAGTGAGAGTGAAAGAGAAACATCAATGAGAGAGGACCATTGATCAATTGCCTTCTGCACTACCCCCAATGGGAATTAAGCATGTGCCCTGACCCAGAATTGAACTATGACCTCCTGGCTCATGGGTCAAAGCTCAAACAATGAGCCACACCATCTGCACTGAGAAGCTGTTGGAGAGATGTTTGCACCACTCTCTGCTGAGAAGGTTCTTCAGGAATTTGCTATGGGATTAGCAATTGTCACGGTGCTGAAATAGCCCAGTTCCCTCCAAAGGGAGGGGAAGGTGAGTCTGGGTCCTCCGGTCTTCTGTGACTCCACCCTTCCTCTGTAGGTGGGACAGTAACATAGGCCTGGCAGCCACTGTAAGCACATTTAAAACCTAAGACCAACAGTTACACTGGCAGCGAATATTTGCAATATGTACATAATAGAAGGTTACCATTTCTGATATCAAAAGAACCTTCAAAAATTGGGAAGACAATCTGAAGTCTAAAATTGAAACACACACAGAAATCTAACTTTAAAATGCGCATAAGCACATTATATAAATCTAAGATATAAATGGGAAACTCACAGAGAGATACAATTGGGCAGTCAGGAAGAAGATGATAAGATCCCAGATTTGTATAAAATTCTGGGCTCTAAGCCCCTTTGACTATATAACTCAGTCTCTAAGACCCAGTTTTATTTTGATAGTTTTTAATCTCTCCTCCACCTCCACCTCTGCTGATACCACAAGGTGGATAGGATCTAATTTCATAAAGGACCCCACTTAGTCATTTCCTGCTGTGGAGTAATATCCCCACGGGCCTAGTGAGATTGCACATTAATGATCTGACAGCTCTGCAGTCAGGAACAGGGCATGGTGTAAACAGTCTCTCTGATTCTGGACTCAGGAGACCAGGGATTTGGCCGAGACTGTGGTCTCCCCTGAGTGTCTAGGAGGAAATCTCACCCCGGTTGTGGGCAGAATTCAGTCTCCTATAGGTATGGGCTTGAGGGGTAGGTTTCTTGTGTCTGTGGCTGCAGACGTCCTCAGCTCTGAGCGGCCACAGGGAGCTTCAGGGGCAACCCTAGCACAGCCACTTGCTGCTGCACAGCCCCCAGAGCAGAGGGCCAGTAACTCCAGCAGAATGGGTGCTGCACTCCATGTGAGGGACCCGTCAATGTGTTACTGACACCACCATGGACGTGCGCTCTCCTGCTGTCTTCAGATGTGTTCCTGGATGGGGCTGGATGGGATCAGGGTAAGTGGGGTGGGTGTCAGGATCTCTTTCCTGGAGCCACAATTTGGGGTTGAGTGACAGTGTGTGTGTGAGGAGGGTGTGGGCACCAGGTGCCCATGGAATAAGCAACTGGAGAGAAGTGGCAGCTGAATTGTCATTTCAATGGTCTGATTTGGTGTGTTCCTGTCCCACAGCCTGACCATTCCCTGACCCAAGTCCCTGAAGGTCAGCAAGTGGAGCAGGCTCCCAGGACAGGAAGCACTTTCTGGGCTTTTCTGCAAGGGCCTCAGCTGGGAGCCCAGCGTCACTGTCCATGGAACCACCAGGGAGGAGGTGCCTTGTCCTGAGAGGTGGGGCTGCATCTGTGATTCTTGGGCAGGAGTCCTGCAGTTTTGGGTGCAGGGTCTGCGTTTCTTCCAGCTCCCACTCTAAAACCCAAACTAGCCGTCCCTGACCAGGCCCTTCATGGACATCCACCCTCTGTCCGGTGCACAAGTGTAGGCCCAGACTCATGCAGCCCAGTCCAGGCCCCTGGGGACCCACAGGGAGGTTCCCTTGCCCTTGGCGGCAATAGGTGAGAACCTGCTGACTGAGCTCCAGCCCCAGGATGTCCAGGACATGACCTGCCAGATGTGTGTAGCTATGACTCAGCTTCTAGGCAGTACCAGACTATCAGTATCAATAAAAGCAATTGAAGTGAAGAACAAGTCACACAAAACTGACCATCTAAGTCATTCTTATATCTACAGTGAACTGATATGATGTATATTCACACCATTCCTCAGGTCTGTTTTGTCCAGTGTCCCATACTGTGTCCCACTCATTCTTGTCACGCTTCCACCTCTACGTTTGTTCATCAGATTTTGGAGACAACAGCCCACAGGTGTCAGGGGCCTTGTCTCATCTACACCTGATGACTTCCTATGGAAATGGTGTCTAGCATCATCCTCATTGGGCAGCTCTGCAGACTGGGGGATGCCCTGAGAGGCACAGAGGCTTCCTCAGGACACAGAACAAGTAAGGAAAAGGAGGTGTGAACACAGCTTTCTCTGCCAAGCCACACATTCCCAGAGAGCTGGGGAGAAGGCTGTGCTGGATACTGGGTACTGATTGGTGTACAGGTGTGGAGGTAACATGGGCCCAGAGGGTGAGATATCAACAGCCCATGGGGCCCTGGGGTGACTCTGATTGGAGGAAGGGGCACAGGTCGTGGAACCTTGAAGGGGTGACCTCACTTCCTTGCTGAGAGAAACTGGAACCATGGTAACCAGATACCCACATTCTGGAGGCAACTGCCTTTGCAGCTCACTTGAGTGGAGAGGGTCAGGAGACAAGGATGTCTCTGTGTTGCTTCCCATCCTTCCCAGGCTCTGGGCAGAAGAAAGCCCAGGCTGAGAGATGTTTCTGTTGGTGTAGAAATAGGCGCAAGCGCCATCACCAATACCCCTCACCCTCTGGCAGGAGGCACCCACAGGTAACTGAGGGCAGCCCGGGCCAGGCACCAGCTGGAGTCACACCTAGGAAGCCCATCACCTCTTACCCCTCATCCCGGGGATGTATGTGTGTGTGTGAGTGCGTGTGTGTGTGTCAGGGATTGTGAGGGACTGCGTGCATGAGGGACTCACATCCTGTGCAGGAGCAGGTTGGTCGGTGTCAGAAGCCTGGAGGGTGTGTCATGTGAGTGCTGGGTTCGGAGATCTGCTACCCGCTTGTTAAGATGGTGTATGTATGGGGCGGTATTCTAGGGGTCTTCAACTTCACTCCCTGCCTGGAGGTCTTTGCAGATGCCCCTCTCTGCCTGATCTGGGGAGCAGAGCGGGTGGCGGGCATCCGTCCCGCTGGCACTGGTCCGGTGCCTCCTGTTCTGGTAGCGGGCTCCGTCTTTGCAGAGCTCCAACGAGGACAGCGTAGAGGAGCTGGCAGACGGGTTCACTTATGCCATCAACGGGTACAAAGGACAAGTGCGCCAGGCCAGGAAAACCGTCCAGGGCCAAAAGGAGGTGAGAGCTGGCCCACACCCAGGATCCTGAGGTGACTGGGGTGGCACCAGAAGTCAGACTCAAACCAGGGGCCTCCAAGATCTCACAGACACACTCCCAAAGAAACCTGTACCTTCAATCCCCCCGACCCGGTCCCTGGGAGGTTAGAAAAGCAATCTTTCTTCATGTTTTGCTGGGATCATAGAGGAGGCATTTGTTGATGGCTTTGCCTTATGCTCCTTTCAGTTGATTATCAACTCCCTTCCCCCAAGTAACCTGTGGCCTGGTCCCGGCTCCACTGTCCTTGTCGCCCTTTCCCAGGCCTTAAACATCCTCTCACTTGAGAGTGCTGTGTATTTTAAAAATAGAGGGTTGTGGGTAAGGGAGGGATTGAGGTCTTGAATACTTTTCTCCGCAACCATTCACCTCACAGAGGACGACAAACCATTGCGGTGAGGCCAGGTCAGGAGCTGTGGCCTTACCCAACTCCATATCATCCCAACAGGGGCACAGTTGTCATCAGTGATTCGGGCTTTCCCCGTTGCTAGACCTTGACACAAACCAATGGCTGCTAGCTCAGAGGGCTGCCAGGAACATCCTCCCTGGGTCCTGATGGACGAGGTCTGCCATGACACAGGACCGCAGACTGGGTGGGAGGTTCCTGAGGCCTCCTGGCTCAGTGCCCACTCTGTCTTTGCAGAGCTCCCAGGAGGACATCACTGAGGTGCTGGCCCAAGGACCCGACTACACCACCTACGCGGTAAGGGTGCAGGTGCACCAGGCTGACGAAACAGTCCAGTGCCTGTCAGAGGTGAGAGCCGGCCTCGAGGGTCTCCACACCCACAACCCCAAGAGGACCTGGCAGTGCCCAGACACACACTCAGATCTGCGGACTGCCCCCCACCCTCGCCCCCAGGGACCCTCCCAGGACTCTCCCTAGACTCTCCCACAGCCCCATGACAAAGGAATCCGGATCTCCACTCCGCCCTCCATCTACATGGGAGGGTAGAAAGACACTCCTCACATATTTGTAGAAATATGAGAGAGAAAGGGAGATGTGGTTTGACTTCACAGTAGACTCCGTCGACACGTGGGCATTTCGATGATGTTGTTGTTGTTTAAACTACCCCTGCCACTCAGTCCACAGTCCTTGCAGAACTATGCCAATAGCAGATGTCCTTCCCTCAGACATGCAGCCCTTCAGTGCTGTTGGACATGGGCTGCCATATCAGCAGTGCTGCCCAGAGCACTGAAGTGTGTTGGAATGGGCTGTGTTAGGCTGATCGGGCTGCCTTAACATAGGACCACTCTGGGTGGTGTCAGCAGCAGACATTCATTTTTCTCACAATTCCAGAGGCTAGGAGTGAGACAGGAGGCTGTCAGCAGGGCTGGTTTCTCCTGAGGGGTCTCTCCTCAGCTTGTAGATGGCCGTCTTCTCCCTGTGTGTCACATGGACTCCCCTCTGCACTGCCATGTGTCCTCCCCTCCTCTTCCAAGGACACTGGTCACACTAGATTAAGACCCACAGCACTGAGTTCACTTCACCTTAATTGCACGCTTGAAGACTCACACTCAAATGCGGACACATAATGAAGTTCTAGGGGTTGCAAATTCATGGGATTAGGGGACACAGTTCAGACCACAGTACATGTAGTATCCGCAGCTGGAGATGGACACCCACTGCTGGAAGAAGGACGTGCACATGGAAACTTTTAATGGCTGCAGGTGGATTCCAGGGACTTAGCCAAAAGCAGTTTCTGATGATTGCCCCTGCCTTGCTCCCAGCCTGGCCCGGGGATTTCTCACTCATTGAAATTTTCACCTGTCCTGTCCGATGCCAGGTTGTCCAACTCTATCACAGTGTTTCTTCATTGGCAATTGCCTCATGGGTATTTTGAGTCACCTGTCCCTTGTCAGCCACCACATAGATTTGCTCCTTCCTGCGTCCTCTGCTCAGATGACTTCCTAGTGATCACCTTCCTCCAGTCTGCAGTCTTCAAGCATTTGCCACCTTGCAGAATCTGGGAATCTTCAAAATGAGGGTCTCAAAATACCCTTTAGTGTAAACAGATGAAACATAACTTTCTCCTTTGAAGTCAATGGTTTTCATAGGCCATGTCTACCGTGTACACGGTTCCCACGCTGGGGAGGGACAAGGCTCCCACACCCTTTCCACCCAAGTCAGGAACAGATAAGTGTCCATTACCTGAGAGGGAATGTCATGTAGGACGGGCCCCAGTTCTGATCTGCATGCTCTTCACCAGACTTTTGATATCCTTAAGCCTCTGTGTTCTCAGCTCTATAAGGGGAGGTTTCTAGAGGACTCACAGGGCCCATGCTCTTCATATAGTCTAGACCTACAGGAAGGTTTGCTGTTCCTTAGCTAAGAAAGGAAAAAAGGGAGAGGGGGAAGCTGCCTAGAAGGTGACATTTGTATGAACATGCACAGAACTTAAGTGGCACTTTGAAGACCTAGAACGTCCTTCAGCCTGGGCGCTCCTGTCCCTCCTCTTGCACACGTCCCTGTGGGGCTGGGACCTCCCGAATGAGCTCCAGACCTCAATCCTTGTGGGATTCTGGGCCATGTCGCTGACTCGATGTCCTCACTTGTCCCTCCCAGGGCGCAGCTGAGGTAACTGGTAACCTACCTGAGTCCTGCAGGATGCAGGACCTCCATGAAGGCACCTTAGAGCAAGTGGCCACATCCATGGTTCCAGCTCTCCTGGGGGGAAACGTCCCCCAGGCCTCCACCCTGGCCTTCTGCAGAGCCCAACAGTTCCTGGAGGAGCTGTTAGCTAGGTGAGCTCACACTCGTGACTCTGCCCGCTGCAAGCTGTGCGTCCTGAAAATGTCACCACATCTCTCTGAGTCTCAGTATGCTCCTCTGAAAGGTGGGGTGGTGAGGGATAAGCCTCATAGCACTGCTTTGGGGCAAAACCATGGCAGGTCCTAGCTACCCCCTGGCTCTTCAGACAGGGTTGTCGGATGTGTGCCGGTCGTTTGTGGCAATGATTTCACTCTGTACATTGGAAAGAACTCTGACTCACCCAGTAGCAGCCTGTGGCATTACAGTTTGGAAAAACACATGGAAAGCAGCCTGTCAGTCAGTAGGAGATTTCACCTAGCTGGTCCTCAGCCTTGGTGTAGCCACATGGGGGATCTCGGGCGGGTAGCAGGGGCCCCAAGCCCACTCAGATGGATGGGATGGTGCTGGTTGGAGTTTGTTTACTCAACAATGTGTATGAAGCTCCTACTGCAGGCAAGCAGGTTTGGAGACACTTAGCCCGACTCAAGGAATGAAGCAGACACAACCTCTGGGCCTCAGTTCTAGGCAGTGGGTCCCGCAGTCACGCTGTCCATCATTCACAGGTCCTGTCCACTGTCCATCAGAGCTGATGCCGTCAAGATACTTTCGACATCTGCAGGCACACCTCCTCGTATGGACCAGGGTGACACACCGCAGGACCAAGTCATAAAGTGAGTGGTCTCTGGGTCCAGAAAGAGGCCCCCCCTGTGTCAGCAGAGTGGGGACTGTGAGTTGGGGGAATTGCCTGGCAGAACCCTGATTTATACACCTTCTGATCCCCATGAAAGGCCTGAACTCTGCTGGCTTCTATTCCAGAAGGACAGGAGTCAAAGAGGACAGAGGATGGGGTCCCTGGAGTTGTAGACCCAGAGAGGACGCTGGGCTGAATTGTGCCTCAGAGTCTCCTTCCCCCCAAGACCCATAGTCCTCTGCCTGCCCCTCTCTCCATCCACCTCCACTGACCACCGTGGAGGGCTCAGAACAGGATGGTGGTAAGCAGGCAGCTCAGGAGTCTGTCTCAGTCCTCAGCCCAGATGCTCAGGGCCATGGAGGGCTGGGGTGGGCAGTGTACAGGACCTTCAGGAGAGCTGCCAGTGGGAAGAAGAGTCTCACACAGACTCCACGTTAAACCTGCTGGATCCCACACCTGCTACAAACAGAACAGCCACCTAGGGGCTGGGTATGGAGTGCGGCTTTCCCTGGATAGGAAAGGGACTGCACAGAAGCTCTGTCCCAAACAAGAGTGCCATGGGAGGGTAGAGTAGAAGGAAAGACCAGAACTCTGACTTGACTGCCCACCTGCCTCTCCCCAGGGCCATGGCTTCGATGGTCGGGACCTGGCTGGACCAGGTCCAGGGTATTGGGCAGCCCCTTCCTTTTGCCTTGTTGGAAGTTGAGAAGGCCTTGATGCCCATCAAGTCCCCTGCATCATACCTGTTGGGCCAAACCCAAAGTCTAGAGCTGCAGCGTCTTGAGCCCACCGAGGCAACTCAGGAAGGTGAGTGGGACTGATAACCTGGGCACATTACCTGGGGAGGGCAGGCTCATGGGCTGGAGTTCCCTTAAAGGCCCTGGCATCTTTCCTGTCAGTGGAATGTCACGGAAAGCCAGCTGTGTGACAAAGTCTCTCTCTCTCTCTCTCTCTCTCTCTCTCTCTCTCTTTCTCTCTCTTTCTCTCCCTCACTCTTCTGCTCCAGGTGCACACCCAGAGCTCCTGAGCTCTCCAGAGCCAGTGGAAGGGCCTGCTCAGGGGCCAGAGCCTGGTCCAGCCATTTGCCCCACCCTGGCATGGCCTGGCCTGAGGCAGTACCTGAGGCCATTATGGAGCCAGCTGCTGGAAGCCTTCTCTGCTGCTGTCATGAGAGTTCTAGGCGATTATCTTTAATAACTAAGAGGAATACACCCCAACTATATATTTATAATAGTAAATAATGATAATGTCCAATAGTACCTAGCTATTTATGTAGACTGTAATCCATTATATTAAGTACCTTTTTGAATAAATAGAAATAAAGTTGTTGATTGAAAACATGTGTCGAACTGATATATTCATGTACAATATACATAATATATATGTGTACACACACACACATATATGCACACATACATATGTACACACATATGTCGACATGGAAGGATGCTCACTGCATCATACAGTTTTAAAATAATGTTTGAAACATTTCATTTTTTCTGGTAAGTATAAACTGATGAAATGGAGAAATGAAATCTGGAAATGTATGCATCCAAATGTGAACACTAGTGAACTGGAGGAATTGAAACTACTAGAAGTGACAGTATCTTCTCCTTTTCTTATGTATAGTTTCTGGCTTTACACTAGGATCATATATCCACTATATAAATATAGAGTAGAGAGAGGAAAGGAGAGGCAGAGAAACATCGATGAAAGGCGGGTCAGCTGCCTCCTGCCCACCCCTGAAAGGAACTGACTGCAAAACCCTGCCAAGTGCCCCCCTTCTGGGAACTGATCCGGAAACCTTTCAGTGCAAGGGGAGATGCCCACCCCAATGAGACCCATCATCCAGGGCTAGGCTAAATGTACATTTTAAAAATATACTTAGATTGATTTCAGGGAGAGCGAAGGAGAGAGAAACAAAAATGATGAGAGAGAATCATTCCTCGGCTGCCTCCTTCACGACACCCAGTGGTGACCCAGTCTGCAACCCGGGCATGTGCCCTGACCTGGAATCAAACCAACTGTGAACGCCTGCCTGGTTCACAGGCGGACCCTCAACCACTGTGCAGCACTGGCCAGACTCAATAATATCTTTCCAAACTTTCCCGTGTGCCAATTTATATCTTCAAATGCTCTCATGAAGAGCAAAAATTACTTTCTGGGCTGCGTTCCACTTCACTCCGTGTGTAGCTTGAGTTGCCATTTGAGCAGCAACAACCACTAGGATAACTGTTAACAATATTGAAAACCACTGGGGATGCAAAGAGCATTGCTTTGGTTGCAACAGGAAAAATTCAAAACAACTCTCTCCACTCAACACTTCGTTAAACATTTTCCTTCCCCAATGAGCCCAGAAGTTTACTCACCAGTCAAACTCCTCTTAGGCAAGAGGCAATGGTTCCACCAGCTCAGGAAGGTACGGAAACGGGGTACACAGGGGGGGCCACGCTTCACTGTCACCACTGGAACAATCTATAATTAAAATTAAAACCATTATGTCAAAACCTTCTAAGCCAAAAAGGAAAAAGGAGTAGTGGGTGAGTATTTCCAAAGGAGGCATGCTGTGCAAGAGGGATCCACGCAGTGCCGTGGCCCAATCATCCAAAGCTCATCGTTCTCACGTGAACACTCTTGCTCTGAGGGGAGACATATTTCCTTTCTTCCATTTCATTCTTGCTTTCCAGGGAAACCGGTTGGTCTATACACAAAGCCAACACTCCTCCTTGGGTATCCAACAAGAGAAACCTAAATGTCTAAGTGAATTTTTACGTTTACTTAATTTGAATTAATGAAAGTTTAAAATTAGAACATTATATGGGCTGGCCATGCTGCTGTGGCTCAAGGGTTGAGCGTCAAACCCTGAGCCAGGAAGTCCCAGTTTCATTCCCAGTCAGGGCACATGCCTGGCTTGCTGTCTAGGGGCTACGTGATCGATCAATGAGGCTCTCTCATCATTGGTGTTACTCTCTCCCCCCACCCTCCTCTCTCTCCCTTCTGTTTCTCTTCCTCCCTCTGACATCAATAAACACATAGATTTTTTTTTTAAGTTACAAATGTATACTATGGGCCCTATTAGACAGAGTACTTCAAGACACAAGGAAACAGATTTGAAAACAGTCATCCCTGAATCTCGGGACACCTTTCCTCCACATGTCCACAAAGAAGAAATGTATGGGGCCATTAGTGTTCACAGCAGAAACAGGAAGCTCACGATCACACACTTCCCAACTGCCCTGTCCCTGTCCTCTTCCTGCGCCTCCTCTTCCTCCTTGTCTTGCTAATCCTCCTCCTCCTCCGGGGCTGAGGCACCTCCTTCAGGAGCACTTTGCTACTAAATGACCCCGTGTCCCTTGCAATTTGGCCTGTTCTGGCCAAGGGTTCACGCAAGGGTCTCATAATTGATTTCTGAGACACTATTTTCCTCCCTGATAAAAAGCACAACAGCGAGGACAAAACCTTTTTCCTCTCTTGGATGCTGGGAGCTGTTGCTGCAGCCACTTTGTCGCTATCACTGAGCAGTTGAATTCCACATTGGATCCTCCTACCCATGGATTGGTTATTTTGTGAGAAAAGCACATCCCGACTGTTACTTTCATCAGTACTCTGCTGCTTATAATTCTCAGCTTCCACACTGAATGAGATCCTTAAAACTCCTGAGGGTGAACAGCGGTATAGCATTTCATACTATAACAAAAAATACCAAAAAAACAAACAAACCAAAAAACAAACAAAGATACACACACACACACACACACACACACACACACACACACACACACAGAGAGAGACACACACACACACACAGACACACACAGACACACACGCACACACAAAACAGTATGGAAGCAGAGAGGAGGACAGAGGAAAGACCACAGATGCCTGAAAGAACACCAGTCTTCCAACAACTCCCGAGGGAAACGTTGGGACATGGGGCATGACAATGACACAGCTGGGCTGGGAGAGTGTGATGCCAATGAGGATCTCAAAAGTGTGACCAGAGAAAAGGGGTGAGGGGGAGACAAGAGTGGATAGAAGATAAGGTCACATCATGGAGGGCCTGGACAGACACACTAAGGATTTTGGACTTAATTCTAAAGGCCATAGGAAGCCATGGTATGTTTCCATAAGGGGCATGATCACATTTACATTTTCAAAAGATCCTTTGGGCTGCCAATAGAGAATGGTTAGGGACCCAGCGATACTAGAGGTTGACAAGTCAGAGAGAACAAGTGGTATCAAGAGGCCCTGAGGCCAATGGGGTTAGTACTCTTGGTGCTAACGTTGATGGTTTCACACTAGAATGGTTGTATCGGGAATGTCACCGTTGAAAGCTATCATGCTCATGGGACTTGACAGGTTATGTCTACAAGTTATACTAAAGTAGCAAAAGATGCCATATCTCTTCACAGACCTAGAGACTCTAAGAACAAAGGAGAGAACTTACCAAAACCAAGATTTACTAAAGTGGGGTGCAAAAGGGTGTGGACTCCGTGTAAAGACAGAACAATAGTTCAGGGACACACATACAGGGTGAAAGTGAGAGAGAGGCTGAGAGGAAGGAAAGGACCTCAAGAATGAGAGAGAGTATGAGAGAAGTGACAGGACCTGACATCCCATCCCCTGGGGTGGACACTATGTTGTTCCGAAGCCAGTTACTGTGCTCTCGGCGGACACACAAGGATGTCCCCACCAGGAGGCTGGACTCAATGAAAGCCACTGTGAAGGCCCCTGTCCCCTGGGCCCACATAAGGCACTGGCTCTGATGCTAAGTGTAAAAAGACACCACTGCGAGGTTTTAGGCCATGAGTGACAAGCTCTGAATTTCCTGTCATTTCAAACCTTAAAGGTGCAGACGTGAAAATGAGGCCCACTTGAGCAGTGACTTCCCTGAGATCTCAGGCTGGACCTCAGGCCTGTGTTGTCCAGTGTCCCATACTGTGTCCCACTCATTCTTGTCACGCTTCCACCTCTACGTTTGTTCATCAGGTTTTGGGGACGCCAGCCCACAGGTGTCAGGGGCCTTGTCTCATCTACACCTGATGACTTCCTATGGAAATGGTGTCTAGCATCATCCTCATTGGGCAGCTCTGCAGACTGGGGGATGCCCTGAGAGGCACAGAGGCTTCCTCAGGACACAGAACAAGTAAGGAAAAGGAGGTGTGAACACAGCTTTCTCTGCCAAGCCACACATTCCCAGAGAGCTGGGGAGAAGGCTGTGCTGGATACTGGGTACTGATTGGTGTACAGGTGTGGAGGTAACATGGGCCCAGAGGGTGAGATGTCAACAGCCCACGGGGCCTTTGGGTGACTCTGATTGGAGGAAGGGGCACAGGTCGTGGAACCTTGAAGGGGTGACCTCGCTTCCTTGCTGAGAGAAACTGGAACCATGGTAACCAGATACCCACATTCTGGAGGCAACTGCCTTTGCAGCTCACTTGAGTGGAGAGGGTCAGGAGACAAGATGTCTCTGTGTTGCTTCCCATCCTTCCGAAGCTCTGGGCAGAAGAAAGCCAAGGCTGAGAGATGTTTCTGTTGGTGCAGAAATAGGCGCAAGCGCCATCACCAATACCCCTCACCCTCTGGCAGGAGGCACCCACAGGTAACTGAGGGCAGCCCGGGCCAGGCACCAGCTGGAGTCACACCTAGGGAGCCCCTCACCTCTTACCCCTCATCCCGGGGATGTATGTGTGTGTGTGAGTGCGTGTGTGTGTGTCAGGGATTGTGAGGGACTGCGTGCATGAGGGACTCACATCCTGTGCAGGAGCAGGTTGGTCGGTGTCAGAAGCCTGGAGGGTGTGTCATGTGAGTGCTGGGTTCGGAGATCTGCTACCCGCTTGTTAAGATGGTGTATGTATGGGGCGGTATTCTAGGGGTCTTCAACTTCACTCCCTGCCTGGAGGTCTTTGCAGATGCCCCTCTCTGCCTGATCTGGGGAGCAGAGCGGGTGGCGGGCATCCGTCCCGCTGGCACTGGTCCGGTGCCTCCTGTTCTGGTAGCGGGCTCCGTCTTTGCAGAGCTCCAACGAGGACAGCGTAGAGGAGCTGGCAGACGGGTTCACTTATGCCATCAACGGGTACAAAGGACAAGTGCGTCAGGCCAGGAAAACCGTCCAGGGCCAAAAGGAGGTGAGAGCTGGCCCACACCCAGGATCCTGAGGTGACTGGGGTGGCACCAGAAGTCAGACTCAAACCAGGGGCCTCCAAGATCTCACAGACCCACTCCCAAAGAAACCTGTACCTTCAATCCACCCGACCAGGTCCCTGGGAGGGTAGAAAAGCAATCTTTCTTCATGTTTTGCTGGGATCATAGAGGAGGCATTTGTTGATGGCTTTGCCTTATGCTCCTTTCAGTTGATTATCAACTCCCTTCCCCCAAGTAACCTGTGGCCTGGTCCCGGCTCCACTGTCCTTGTCGCCCTTTCCCAGGCCTTAAACATCATCCCACTTGAGAGTGCTGTGTACTTTAAAAATAGAGGGTTGTGGGTAAGGGAGGGATTGAGGTCTTGAATACTTTTCTCCGCAACCATTCACCTCACAGAGGACGACAAACCATTGCGGTGAGGCCAGGTCAGGAGCTGTGGCCTAACCCAACTCCATATCATCCCAACAGGGGCACAGTTGTCATCAGTGATTCGGGCTTTCCCCGTTGCTAGACCTTGACACAAACCAATGGCTGCTAGCTCAGAGGGCTGCCAGGAACATCCTCCCTGGGTCCTGATGGACGAGGTCTGCCATGACACAGGACCGCAGACTGGGTGGGAGGTTCCTGAGGCCTCCTGGCTCAGTACCCACTCTGTCTTTGCAGAGCTCCCAGGAGGACATCACTGAGGTGCTGGCCCAAGGACCCGACTACACCACCTACGCGGTCAGGGTGCAGGTGCACCAGGCTGACGACACAGTCCAGTGCCTGTCAGAGGTGAGAGCCGGCCTCGAGGGTCTCCACACCCACAACCCCAAGAGGACCTGGCAGTGCCCACACACTCAGATCTGCGGACTGCCCCCCTCCCCCGCCCCCAGGGACCCTCCCAGGACTCTCCCTAGACTCTCCCACAGCCCCATGACAAAGGAATCCGGATCTCCACTCTGCCCTCCATCTACATGGGAGGGTAGAAAGACACTCCTCACATATTTGTAGAAATATGAGAGAGAAAGGGAGATGTGGTTTGACTTCACAGTAGACTCCGTCGACACGTGGGCATTTCGATGATGTTGTTGTTGTTTAAACTACCCCTGCCACTCAGTCCACAGTCCTTGCAGAACTATGCCAATAGCAGATGTCCTTCCCTCAGACATGCAGCCCTTCAGTGCTGTTGGACATGGGCTGCCATATCAGCAGTGCTGCCCAGAGCACTGAAGTGTGTTGGAATGGGCTGTGTTAGGCTGATCGGGCTGCCTTAACATAGGACCACTCTGGGTGGTGTCAGCAGCAGACATTCATTTTTCTCACTATCCCAGAGGCTAGGAGTGAGACAGGAGGCTGTCAGCAGGGCTGGTTTCTCCTGAGGGGTCTCTCCTCAGCTTGTAGATGGCCGTCTTCTCCCTGTGTGTCACATGGACTCCCCTCTGCACTGCCATGTGTCCTCCCCTCCTCTTCCAAGGACACTGGTCACACTAGATTAAGACCCACAGCACTGAGTTCACTTCACCTTAATTGCACGCTTGAAGACTCACACTCAAATGCGGACACATAATGAAGTTCTAGGGGTTGCAAATTCATGGGATTAGGGGACACAGTTCAGACCACAGTACATGTAGTATCCGCAGCTGGAGATGGACACCCACTGCTGGAAGAAGGACGTGCACATGGAAACTTTTAATGGCTGCAGGTGGATTCCAGGGACTTAGCCAAAAGCAGTTTCTGATGATTGCCCCTGCCTTGCTCCCAGCCTGGCCCGGGGATTTCTCACTCATTGAAATTTTCACCTGTCCTGTCCGATGCCAGGTTGTCCAACTCTATCACAGTGTTCCTTCATTGGCAATTGCCTCATGGGTACTTTGAGTCACCTGTTCCCCTGTCAGCCACCACATAGATTTTCTCCTTCCCGAGTCCTCTGCTCAGATTACTGCCTGGTGATCACCTTTCTCCAGTCTGCAGTCTTCAAGCATTTGCCACCTTGCAGAATCTGGGAATCTTCAAAATGAGGGTCTCAAAATACCCTTTAGTGTAAACAGATGAAACATAACTTTCTCCTTTGAAGTCAATGGTTTTCATAGACCATGTCTACCGTGTACACGGTTCCCACGCTGGGGAGGGACAAGGCTCCCACACCCTTTCCACCCAAGTCAGGAACAGATAAGTGTCCATTACCTGAGAGGGAATGTCATGTAGGACGGGCCCCAGTTCTGACCTGCATGCTCTTCACCAGACTTTTGATATCCTTAAGCCTCTGTGTTCTCAGCTCTATAAGGGGAGGTTTCTAGAGGACTCACAGGGCCCATGCTCTTCATATAGTCTAGACCTACAGGAAGGTTTGCTGTTCCTTAGCTAAGAAAGGAAAAAAGGGAGAGGGGGAAGCTGCCTAGAAGGTGACATTTGTATGAACATGCACAGAACTTAAGTGGCACTTTGAAGACCTAGAACGTCCTTCAGCCTGGGCGCTCCTGTCCCTCCTCTTGCACACGTCCCTGTGGGGCTGGGACCTCCCGAATGAGCTCCAGACCTCAATCCTTGTGGGATTCTGGGCCATGTCGCTGACTCGATGTCCTCACTTGTCCCTCCCAGGGCGCAGCTGAGGTAACTGGTAACCTACCTGAGTCCTGCAGGATGCAGGACCTCCATGAAGGCACCTTAGAGCAAGTGGCCACATCCATGGTTCCAGCTCTCCTGGGGGGAAACGTCCCCCAGGCCTCCACCCTGGCCTTCTGCAGAGCCCAACAGTTCCTGGAGGAGCTGTTAGCTAGGTGAGCTCACACTCGTGACTCTGCCCGCTGCAAGCTGTGCGTCCTGAAAATGTCACCACATCTCTCTGAGTCTCAGTATGCTCCTCTGAAAGGTGGGGTGGTGAGGGATAAGCCTCATAGCACTGCTGTGGGGCAAAACCATGGCAGGTCCTAGCTACCCCCTGGCTCTTAAGACAGGGTTGTCGGATGTGTGCCGGTCGTTTGTGGCAATGATTTCACTCTGTACATTGGAAAGAACTCTGACTCACCCAGTAGCAGCCTGTGGCATTACAGTTTGGAAAAACACATGGAAAGCAGCCTGTCAGTCAGTAGGAGATTTCACCTAGCTGGTCCTCAGCCTTGGTGTAGCCACATGGGGGATCTCGCGCGGGTAGCAGGGGCCCCAAGCCCACTCAGATGGATGGGATGGTGCTGGTTGGAGTTTGTTTACTCAACAATGTGTATGAAGCTCCTACTGCAGGCAAGCAGGTTTGGAGACGCTTAGCCCGACTCAAGGAATGAAGCAGACACAACCTCTGGGCCTCAGTTCTAGGCAGTGGGTCCCGCAGTCACGCTGTCCATCATTCACAGGTCCTGTCCACCGTCCATCAGAGCTGATGCCGTCAAGGTGCTTTCGACATCTGCAGGCACACCTCCTCATAAGGACCAGGGTGACACACCGCAGGACCAAGTCATAAAGTGAGTGGTCTCTGGGTGCAGAAAGAGGCCCCCCCTGTGTCAGCAGAGTGGGGACTGTGAGTTGGGGGAATTGCCTCGCATAACCCTGATCTTATACACCTTCTGATCCCCATGAAAGGCCTGAACTCTGCTGGCTTCTATTCCAGAGGGACAGGAGTCAAAGAGGACAGAGGTTGGGGTCCCTGGTCTTGTAGACCCAGAGAGGACGCTGGGCTGAATTGTGCCTCAGAGTCTCCTTCCCCCCAAGACCCATTGTCCTCTGCCTGCCCCTCTCTCCATCCACCTCCACTGACCACCGTGGAGGGCTCAGAACAGGATGGTGGTGAGCAGGCAGCTCAGGAGTCTGTCTCAGTCCTCAGCCCAGATGCCCAGGGCCATGGAGGGCTGGCGTGGGCAGTGTACAGGACCTTCAGGAGAGCTGCCAGTGGGAAGAAGAGTCTCACACAGACTCCACGTTAAACCTGCTGGATCCCACACCTGCTACAAACAGAACAGCCACCTAGGGGCTGGGTATGGAGTGGGGCTTTTCCCTGGATAGGAAAGGGACTGCACAGAGGCTCAGTCCCAAACAAGAGTGCCATGGGAGGGTAGAGTAGAAGGAAAGACCAGAACTCTGACTTGACTGCCCACCTGCCTCTCCCCAGGGCCATGGCTTCGATGGTCGGGACCTGGCTGGACCAGGTCCAGGGTATTGGGCAGCCCCTTCCTTTTGCCTTGTTGGAAGTAGAGAAGGCCTTGGTGCCCATCAAGTCCCCTGCATCATACCTGTTGGGCCAAACCCAAAATCTAGAGCTGCAGCGTCTTGAGCCCACCGAGGCAACTCAGGAAGGTGAGGGGGACTGATAACCTGGGCACATTACCTGGGGAGGGCAGGCTCATGGGCTGGAGTTCCCTTAAAGGCCCTGGCATCTTTCCTGTCAGTGGAATGTCACGGAAAGCCAGCTGTGTGACAAAGTCTCTCTCTCTCTCTCTCTCTCTCTCTCTCTCTTTCTCTCTCTTTCTCTCCCTCACTCTTCTGCTCCAGGTGCACACCCAGAGCTCCTGAGCTCTCCAGAGCCAGTGGAAGGGCCTGCTCAGGGGCCAGAGCCTGGTCCAGCCATTTGCCCCACCCTGGCATGGCCTGGCCTGAGGCAGTACCTGAGGCCATTATGGAGCCAGCTGCTGGAAGCCTTCTCTGCTGCTGTCATGAGAGTTCTAGGCGATTATCTTTAATAACTAAGAGGAATACACCCCAACTATATATTTATAATAGTAAATAATGATAATGTCCAATAGTACCTAGCTATTTATGTAGACTGTAATCCATTATATTAAGTACCTTTTTGAATAAATAGAAATAAAGTTGTTGATTGAAAACATGTGTCGAACTGATATATTCATGTACAATATACATAATATATATGTGTACACACACACACATATATGCACACATACATATGTACACACATATGTCGACATGGAAGGATGCTCCCTGCATATTACAGTTTTAAAATAATGTTTGAAACATTTCATTTTTTCTGGTAAGTATAAACTGATGAAACGGAGAAATGAAATCTGGAAATGTAAGCATCCAAATGTGAACACTAGTGAACTGGAGGAATTGAAACTACTAGAAGTGACAGTATCTTCTCCTTTTCTTATGTATAGTTTCTGGCTTTACACTAGGATCATATATCCACTATATAAATATAGAGTAGAGAGAGGAAAGGAGAGGCAGAGAAACATCGATGAAAGGCGGGTCAGCTGCCTCCTGCCCACCCCTGAAAGGAACTGACTGCAAAACCCTGCCAAGTGCCCCCCTTCTGGGAACTGATCCGGAAACCTTTCAGTGCAAGGGGAGATGCCCACCCCAATGAGACCCATCATCCAGGGCTAGGCTAAATGTACATTTTAAAAATATACTTAGATTGATTTCAGGGAGAGCGAAGGAGAGAGAAACAAAAATGATGAGAGAGAATCATTCCTCGGCTGCCTCCTTCACGACACCCAGTGGTGACCCAGTCTGCAACCCGGGCATGTGCCCTGACCTGGAATCAAACCAACTGTGAACGCCTGCCTGGTTCACAGGCGGACCCTCAACCACTGTGCAGCACTGGCCAGACTCAATAATATCTTTCCAAACTTTCCCGTGTGCCAATTTATATCTTCAAATGCTCTCATGAAGAGCAAAAATTACTTTCTGGGCTGCGTTCCACTTCACTCCGTGTGTAGCTTGAGTTGCCATTTGAGCAGCAACAACCACTAGGATAACTGTTAACAATATTGAAAACCACTGGGGATGCAAAGAGCATTGCTTTGGTTGCAACAGGAAAAATTCAAAACAACTCTCTCCACTCAACACTTCGTTAAACATTTTCCTTCCCCAATGAGCCCAGAAGTTTACTCACCAGTCAAACTCCTCTTAGGCAAGAGGCAATGGTTCCACCAGCTCAGGAAGGTACGGAAACGGGGTACACAGGGGGGGCCACGCTTCACTGTCACCACTGGAACAATCTATAATTAAAATTAAAACCATTATGTCAAAACCTTCTAAGCCAAAAAGGAAAAAGGAGTAGTGGGTGAGTATTTCCAAAGGAGGCATGCTGTGCAAGAGGGATCCACGCAGTGCCGTGGCCCAATCATCCAAAGCTCATCGTTCTCACGTGAACACTCTTGCTCTGAGGGGAGACATATTTCCTTTCTTCCATTTCATTCTTGCTTTCCAGGGAAACCGGTTGGTCTATACACAAAGCCAACACTCCTCCTTGGGTATCCAACAAGAGAAACCTAAATGTCTAAGTGAATTTTTACGTTTACTTAATTTGAATTAATGAAAGTTTAAAATTAGAACATTATATGGGCTGGCCATGCTGCTGTGGCTCAAGGGTTGAGCGTCAAACCCTGAGCCAGGAAGTCCCAGTTTCATTCCCAGTCAGGGCACATGCCTGGCTTGCTGTCTAGGGGCTACGTGATCGATCAATGAGGCTCTCTCATCATTGGTGTTACTCTCTCCCCCCACCCTCCTCTCTCTCCCTTCTGTTTCTCTTCCTCCCTCTGACATCAATAAACACATAGATTTTTTTTTTAAGTTACAAATGTATACTATGGGCCCTATTAGACAGAGTACTTCAAGACACAAGGAAACAGATTTGAAAACAGTCATCCCTGAATCTCGGGACACCTTTCCTCCACATGTCCACAAAGAAGAAATGTATGGGGCCATTAGTGTTCACAGCAGAAACAGGAAGCTCACGATCACACACTTCCCAACTGCCCTGTCCCTGTCCTCTTCCTGCGCCTCCTCTTCCTCCTTGTCTTGCTAATCCTCCTCCTCCTCCGGGGCTGAGGCACCTCCTTCAGGAGCACTTTGCTACTAAATGACCCCGTGTCCCTTGCAATTTGGCCTGTTCTGGCCAAGGGTTCACGCAAGGGTCTCATAATTGATTTCTGAGACACTATTTTCCTCCCTGATAAAAAGCACAACAGCGAGGACAAAACCTTTTTCCTCTCTTGGATGCTGGGAGCTGTTGCTGCAGCCACTTTGTCGCTATCACTGAGCAGTTGAATTCCACATTGGATCCTCCTACCCATGGATTGGTTATTTTGTGAGAAAAGCACATCCCGACTGTTACTTTCATCAGTACTCTGCTGCTTATAATTCTCAGCTTCCACACTGAATGAGATCCTTAAAACTCCTGAGGGTGAACAGCGGTATAGCATTTCATACTATAACAAAAAATACCAAAAAAACAAACAAACCAAAAAACAAACAAAGATACACACACACACACACACACACACACACACACACAGAGAGAGACACACACACACACACAGACACACACAGACACACACGCACACACAAAACAGTATGGAAGCAGAGAGGAGGACAGAGGAAAGACCACAGATGCCTGAAAGAACACCAGTCTTCCAACAACTCCCGAGGGAAACGTTGGGACATGGGGCATGACAATGACACAGCTGGGCTGGGAGAGTGTGATGCCAATGAGGATCTCAAAAGTGTGACCAGAGAAAAGGGGTGAGGGGGAGACAAGAGTGGATAGAAGATAAGGTCACATCATGGAGGGCCTGGACAGACACACTAAGGATTTTGGACTTAATTCTAAAGGCCATAGGAAGCCATGGTATGTTTCCATAAGGGGCATGATCACATTTACATTTTCAAAAGATCCTTTGGGCTGCCAATAGAGAATGGTTAGGGACCCAGCGATACTAGAGGTTGACAAGTCAGAGAGAACAAGTGGTATCAAGAGGCCCTGAGGCCAATGGGGTTAGTACTCTTGGTGCTAACGTTGATGGTTTCACACTAGAATGGTTGTATCGGGAATGTCACCGTTGAAAGCTATCATGCTCATGGGACTTGACAGGTTATGTCTACAAGTTATACTAAAGTAGCAAAAGATGCCATATCTCTTCACAGACCTAGAGACTCTAAGAACAAAGGAGAGAACTTACCAAAACCAAGATTTACTAAAGTGGGGTGCAAAAGGGTGTGGACTCCGTGTAAAGACAGAACAATAGTTCAGGGACACACATACAGGGTGAAAGTGAGAGAGAGGCTGAGAGGAAGGAAAGGACCTCAAGAATGAGAGAGAGTATGAGAGAAGTGACAGGACCTGACATCCCATCCCCTGGGGTGGACACTATGTTGTTCCGAAGCCAGTTACTGTGCTCTCGGCGGACACACAAGGATGTCCCCACCAGGAGGCTGGACTCAATGAAAGCCACTGTGAAGGCCCCTGTCCCCTGGGCCCACATAAGGCACTGGCTCTGATGCTAAGTGTAAAAAGACACCACTGCGAGGTTTTAGGCCATGAGTGACAAGCTCTGAATTTCCTGTCATTTCAAACCTTAAAGGTGCAGACGTGAAAATGAGGCCCACTTGAGCAGTGACTTCCCTGAGATCTCAGGCTGGACCTCAGGCCTGTGTTGTCCAGTGTCCCATACTGTGTCCCACTCATTCTTGTCACGCTTCCACCTCTACGTTTGTTCATCAGGTTTTGGGGACGCCAGCCCACAGGTGTCAGGGGCCTTGTCTCATCTACACCTGATGACTTCCTATGGAAATGGTGTCTAGCATCATCCTCATTGGGCAGCTCTGCAGACTGGGGGATGCCCTGAGAGGCACAGAGGCTTCCTCAGGACACAGAACAAGTAAGGAAAAGGAGGTGTGAACACAGCTTTCTCTGCCAAGCCACACATTCCCAGAGAGCTGGGGAGAAGGCTGTGCTGGATACTGGGTACTGATTGGTGTACAGGTGTGGAGGTAACATGGGCCCAGAGGGTGAGATGTCAACAGCCCACGGGGCCTTTGGGTGACTCTGATTGGAGGAAGGGGCACAGGTCGTGGAACCTTGAAGGGGTGACCTCGCTTCCTTGCTGAGAGAAACTGGAACCATGGTAACCAGATACCCACATTCTGGAGGCAACTGCCTTTGCAGCTCACTTGAGTGGAGAGGGTCAGGAGACAAGATGTCTCTGTGTTGCTTCCCATCCTTCCGAAGCTCTGGGCAGAAGAAAGCCAAGGCTGAGAGATGTTTCTGTTGGTGCAGAAATAGGCGCAAGCGCCATCACCAATACCCCTCACCCTCTGGCAGGAGGCACCCACAGGTAACTGAGGGCAGCCCGGGCCAGGCACCAGCTGGAGTCACACCTAGGGAGCCCCTCACCTCTTACCCCTCATCCCGGGGATGTATGTGTGTGTGTGAGTGCGTGTGTGTGTGTCAGGGATTGTGAGGGACTGCGTGCATGAGGGACTCACATCCTGTGCAGGAGCAGGTTGGTCGGTGTCAGAAGCCTGGAGGGTGTGTCATGTGAGTGCTGGGTTCGGAGATCTGCTACCCGCTTGTTAAGATGGTGTATGTATGGGGCGGTATTCTAGGGGTCTTCAACTTCACTCCCTGCCTGGAGGTCTTTGCAGATGCCCCTCTCTGCCTGATCTGGGGAGCAGAGCGGGTGGCGGGCATCCGTCCCGCTGGCACTGGTCCGGTGCCTCCTGTTCTGGTAGCGGGCTCCGTCTTTGCAGAGCTCCAACGAGGACAGCGTAGAGGAGCTGGCAGACGGGTTCACTTATGCCATCAACGGGTACAAAGGACAAGTGCGTCAGGCCAGGAAAACCGTCCAGGGCCAAAAGGAGGTGAGAGCTGGCCCACACCCAGGATCCTGAGGTGACTGGGGTGGCACCAGAAGTCAGACTCAAACCAGGGGCCTCCAAGATCTCACAGACCCACTCCCAAAGAAACCTGTACCTTCAATCCACCCGACCAGGTCCCTGGGAGGGTAGAAAAGCAATCTTTCTTCATGTTTTGCTGGGATCATAGAGGAGGCATTTGTTGATGGCTTTGCCTTATGCTCCTTTCAGTTGATTATCAACTCCCTTCCCCCAAGTAACCTGTGGCCTGGTCCCGGCTCCACTGTCCTTGTCGACCTTTCCCAAGCCTTAAACATCATCCCACTTGATAGTGCTGTGTATTTTAAAAATAGAGGGTTGTGGGTAAGGGAGGGATTGAGGTCTTGAATACTTTTCTCCGCAACCATTCACCTCACAGAGGACGACAAACCATTGCGGTGAGGCCAGGTCAGGAGCTGTGGCCTAACCCAACTCCATATCATCCCAACAGGGGCACAGTTGTCATCAGTGATTCGGGCTTTCCCCGTTGCTAGACCTTGACACAAACCAATGGCTGCTAGCTCAGAGGGCTGCCAGGAACATCCTCCCTGGGTCCTGATGGACGAGGTCTGCCATGACACAGGACCGCAGACTGGGTGGGAGGTTCCTGAGGCCTCCTGGCTCAGTGCCCACTCTGTCTTTGCAGAGCTCCCAGGAGGACATCACTGAGGTGCTGGCCCAAGGACCCGACTACACCACCTACGCGGTCAGGGTGCAGGTGCACCAGGCTGACGAAACAGTCCAGTGCCTGTCAGAGGTGAGAGCCGGCCTCGAGGGTCTCCACACCCACAACCCCAAGAGGACCTGGCAGTGCCCAGACACACACTCAGATCTGCGGACTGCCCCCCTCCTCCGCCCCCAGGGACCCTCCCAGGACTCTCCCTAGACTCTCCCACAGCCCCATGACAAAGGAATCCGGATCTCCACTCTGCCCTCCATCTACATGGGAGGGTAGAAAGACACTCCTCACATATTTGTAGAAATATGAGAGAGAAAGGGAGATGTGGTTTGACTTCACAGTAGACTCCGTCGACACGTGGGCATTTCGATGATGTTGTTGTTGTTTAAACTACTGCCACTCAGTCCACAGTCCTTGCAGAACTATGCCAATAGCAGATGTCCTTCCCTCAGACATGCAGCCCTTCAGTGCTGTTGGACATGGGCTGCCATATCAGCAGTGCTGCCCAGAGCACTGAAGTGCGTTGGAATGGGCTGTTTTAGGCTGATCGGGCTGCCTTAACATAGGACCACTCTGGGTGGTGTCAGCAGCAGACATTCATTTTTCTCACTATTCCAGAGGCTAGGAGTGAGACAGGAGGCTGTCAGCAGGGCTGGTTTCTCCTGAGGGGTCTCTTCTCAGCTTGTAGATGGCCGTCTTCTCCCTGTGTGTCACATGGACTCCCCTCTGCACTGCCATGTGTCCTCCCCTCCTCTTCCAAGGACACTGGTCACACTAGATTAAGACCCACAGCACTGAGTTCACTTCACCTTAATTGCACGCTTGAAGACTCACACTCAAATGCGGACACATAATGAAGTTCTAGGGGTTGCAAATTCATGGGATTAGGGGACACAGTTCAGACCACAGTACATGTAGTATCCGCAGCTGGAGATGGACACCCACTGCTGGAAGAAGGACGTGCACATGGAAACTTTTAATGGCTGCAGGTGGATTCCAGGGACATAGCCAAAAGCAGTTTCTGATGATTGTCCCTGCCTTGCTCCCAGCCTGGCCCGGGGATTTCTCACTCATTGAAATTTTCACCTGTCCTGTCCGATGCCAGGTTGTCCAACTCTATCACAGTGTTCCTTCATTGGCAATTGCCTCATGGGTATTTTGAGTCACCTGTCCCTTGTCAGCCACCACATAGATTTGCTCCTTCCTGCGTCCTCTGCTCAGATGACTTTCTGGTGATCACTTTCCTCCAGTCTGCAGTCTTCAAGCATTTGCCACCTTGCAGAATCTGGGAATCTTCAAAATGAGGGTCTCAAAATGCCCTTTAGTGTAAACGGATGAAACATAACTTTCTCCTTTCAAGTCAATGGTTTCCATAGGCCATGTCTACCGTGTACATGGTTCCCACGCTGGGGAGGGACAAGGCTCCCAGACCCTTTCCACCCAAGTCAGGAACAGATAAGTGTCCATTACCTGAGAGGGAATGATGTCATGTAGGACTGGCCCCAGTTCTGACCTGCATGCTCTTCACCAGACTTTTGATATCCTGAAGCCTCTGTGTTCTCAGCTCTATAAGGGGAGCTTTCTAGAGGACTCGCAGGGCCCATGCTCTTCATATAGACTAGACCTACAGGAAGGTTTGCTGTTCCTTAGCTAAGAAAGAAAAAAAGGGAGAGGGGGAAGCTGCCTAGAAGGTGACATTTGTATGAACATGCACAGAACTTAAGTGGCACTTTGAAGACCTAGAACGTCCTTCAGCCTGGGCGCTCCTGTCGCTCCTCTTGCACACGTCCCTGTGGGGCTGGGACCTCCCGAATGAGCTCCAGACCTCAATCCTTGTGGGATTCTGGGCCATGTCGCTGACTCGATGTCCTCACTTGTCCCTCCCAGGGCGCAGCTGAGGTAACTGGTAACCTGCCTGAGTCCTGCAGGATGCAGGACCTCTGTGAAGGCACCTTAGAGCAAGTGGCAACATCCATGGTACCAGCTCTCCTGGGGGGAAACGTCCCCCGGGTCTCCACCCTGGCCTTCTGCAGAGCCCAACAGTTCCTGGAGGAGCTGTTAGCTAGGTAAGCACACACTCGTGACTCTGTCCGCTGCAAGCTATGCGTCCTGAAAATGTCACCACATCTCTCTGAGTCTCAGTATGCTCCTCTGAAAGGTGGGGTGGTGAGGGATAAGCCTCATAGCACTGCTGTGGGGCAAAGCCATGGCAGGTCCTACCTACCCCCTGGCTCTTAAGACAGGGTTGTCGGATGTGTGCCAGTCGTTTGTGGCAATGATTTCACTCTGTACATTGGAAAGAACTCTGACTCACCCAGTAGCAGCCTGTGGCATCACAGTTTGGAAAAACACATGGAAAGCAGCCTGTCAGTCAGTAGGAGATTTCACCTAGCTGGTCCTCAGCCTTGGTGTAGCCACATGGGGGATCTCGGGCGGGTAGCAGGGGCCCCAAGCCCACTCAGATGGATGGGATGGTGCTGGTTGGAGTTTGTTTACTCAACAATGTGTATGAAGCTCCTACTGCAGGCAAGCAGGTTTGGAGACGCTTAGCCCGACTCAAGAAATGCAGACACAACCTCTGGGCCTCAGTTCTAGGCAGTGGGTCCCGCAGTCACGCTGTCCATCATTCACAGGTCCTGTCCACCGTCCATCAGAGCTGATGCCGTCAAGGTGCTTTCGACATCTGCAGGCACACCTCCTCCTAAGGACCAGGGTGACACACCGCAGGACCAAGTCATAAAGTGAGTGGTCTCTGCATCCAGAAAGAGGCCCCCCTGTGTCAGCAGAGTGGGGACTGTGAGTTGGGGGAATTGCCTGGCAGAACCCTGATCTTATACACCTTCTGATCCCCATGAAAGGCCTGAACTCTGCTGGCTTCTATTCCAGAGGGACAGGAGTCAAAGAGGACAGAGGATGGGGTCCCTGGTCTTGTAGACCCAGAGAGGACGCTGGGCTGAATTGTGCCTCAGAGTCTCCTTCCCCCCAAGACCCATTGTCCTCTGCCTGCCCCTCTCTCCATCCACCTTCTCTGACCACCATGGAGGGCTCAGAACAGGATGATGGTGAGCAGGCAGCTCAGGAGTCTGTCTCAGTCCTCAGCCCAGATGCACAGAGCCATGGAGGGCTGGGGTGGGCAGTGTACAGGACCTTCAGGAGAGCTGCCAGTGGGAAGAGGAGTCTCACACAGACTCCACGTTAAACCTGCTGGATCCCACACCTGCTACAAACAGAACAGCCACCTAGGGGCTGGGTATGGAGTGCGGCTTTCCCTGGATAGGAAAGGGACTGCACAGAGGCTCAGTCCCAAACAAGAGTGCCATGGGAGGGTATAGTAGAAGGAAAGACCAGAACTCTGACTTGACTGCCCACCTGCCTCTCCCCAGGGTCATTGCTTCGATGGTCGGGACCTGGCTGGACCAGGTCCAGGGTTTTGGGCAGCCCCTTCCTTCTGCCTTGTTGGAGGCAGAGCAGGCCTTGGTGCCCATCAAGTCCCCGGCATCATACCTGTTGGGCCAAACCCAAAATCTAGAGCTGCAGCGTCTTGAGCCCACCGAGGCAACTCAGGAAGGTGAGGGGGACTGATGACCTGGGCACATTACCTGGGGAGGGCAGGCTCATGGGCTGGAGTTCCCTTAAAGGCCCTGGCATCTTTCCTGTCTGTGGAATGTCACGGAAAGCCAGCTGTGTGACAAAGTCTCTCTCTCTCTCTCTCTCTCTCTCTCTCTCTCTCTCTCTCTCTCTCTCTCTCTTCCCCTCCCTCCCACCCTCTCTCCCTCACTCTTCTGCTCCAGGTGCACACCCAGAGCTCCAGAGCTCTCCAGAGCCAGAGGAAGGGCCTGCTCAGGGGCCAGAGCCTGGTCCAGCCATTCGCCCCACCCTGGCATGGCATGGCCTGAGGCAGTACCTGAGGCCATTATGGAGCCAGCTGCTGGAAGCCTTCTCTGCTGCTGTCATGAGAGTTCTAGGCGATTATCTTTAATAACTAAGAGGAATACACCCCAACTGTATATTTATAATAGTAAATAATGAAAATGTCCAATAGTACCTAGCTATTTATGTAGACTGTAATCCATTATATTAAGAACTTATTTGAATAAATAGAAATAAACTTGTTGATTGAAAACATGTGTCGACCTGATATATTCATGTACATAGACATAATATATATATGTACACACACATATATGCACACATACATATGTACACACATATGTCGACATGGAAGGATGCTCACTGCATCATACAGTTTTAAAATAATGTTTGAAACATTTCATTTTTTCTGGTAAGTATAAACTGATGAAACGGAGAAATGAAATCTGGAAATGTAAGCATCCAAATGTGAACACTAGTGAACTGGAGGAATTGAAACTACTAGAAGTGACAGTATCTTCTCCTTTTCTTATGTATAGTTTCTGGTTTTACACTAGGATCATATATCCAATATATAAATATAGAGTAGAGAGAGGAAAGGAGAGGCAGAGAAACATCGATGAAAGGCGGGTCAGCTGCCTCCTGCCCACCCCTGAAAGGAACTGACTGCAAAACCCTGCCAAGTGCCCCCCTTCTGGGAACTGATCCGGAAACCTTTCAGTGCAAGGGGAGATACCCACCCCAATGAGACCCATCAGCCGGGGCTAGGCTAAATGTACATTTAAAAAATATACTTAGATTGATTTCAGGGAGAGCGAAGGAGAGAGAAACAAAAATGATGAGAGAGAATCATTCCTCGGCTGCCTCCTTCACGACACCCAGTGGTGACCCAGTCTGCAACCCGGGCATGTGCCCTGACCTGGAATCAAACCAACTGTGAACGCCTGCCTGGTTCACAGGGGGACCCTCAACCACTGTACAACACTGGCCAGACTCAATCATATCTTTCCAAACTTTCCCGTGTGCCAATTTATATCTTCAAATGCTCTCATGAAGAGCAAAAATTACTTACTGGGCTGCGTTCCACTTCACTCCGTGTGTAGCTTGAGTTGCCATTTGAGCAGCAACAACCACTAGGATAAGTGTTAACAATATTAAAAACCACTGGGGATGCAAAGAGCATTGCTTTGGTTGCAACAGGAATAATTCAAAACAACTCTCTCCACTCAACACTTCGTTAAACATTTTCCTTCCCCAATGAGCCCAGAAGTTTACTCACCAGTCAAACTCCTCTTAGCAAGAGGCAATGGTTCCACCAGCTCAGGACGGTACGGAAACAGGGTACACAGGGGGTGGGGGGGGGGGTCACGCTTCACTGTCACCACTGGAACAATCTATAATTAAAATTAAAACCATTATGTCAAAACCTTCTAAGCCAAAAAGGAAAAAGGAGTAGTGGGTGAGTATTTCCAAAGGAGGCATGCTGTGCAAGAGTGATCCACGCAGTGCCGTGGCCCAATCGTCCAAAGCTCATCGTTCTCACGTGAACACTCTTACTCTGAGGGGAGACATATTTCCTTTCTTCCATTTCATACTTGCTTTCCAGGGAAACCGGTTGGTCTATACACAAAGCCAACACTCCTCCTTGTGTATCCAACAAGAGAAACCTAAATGTCTAAGTGAATTTTTACGTTTACTTAATTTGAATTAATGAAAGTTTAAAATTAGAACATTATATGGGCTGGCCATGCTGCTGTGGCTCAAGGGTTGAGCGTCAAACCCTGAGCCAGGAATTCCCAGTTTCATTCCCAGTCCGGGCGCATGCCTGGCTTGCTGTCTAGGGGCTATGTGATCGATCAATGAGGCTCTCTCATCATTGGTGTTACTCTCTCCCCCCACCCTCCTCTCTCTCCCTTCTGTTTCCCTTCCTCCCTCTGGCATCAATAAACACATAGATTTTTTAAAAATTTACATATGTATAATATGGGCCCTATTAGACAGAGTCCTTCAAGACACAAGGAAACAGATTTGAAAACACTCATCCCTGAATCTCCAGGACATCTTTCCTCTACATGTCCACAAAGAAGAAATTTATGGGAAGTTAAATGACCCAATTAAAAAATGGGCAATGGATCTAAATAAAATCTTCTCTAAAGAAGAAAGAGGGAAGGCCAAGAGGCAGGTGAAAGCATGCTCAAAGTCACTAATTATCCTAGAGATGCAAATCAAAGCAACAATGCAGTACCATCTCACACCTGTCAGAATGGCCAACATCAACAAATCAACAAATGACAAGTGTTGGCGAGGTTGCAGAGAAAAAGGAACCCTCATGTACTGCTAGTGAGAATTTAGACTTGTGCAACCACTGTAGAGAACAGTATGGAGCTTCCTCAAAAAACTGAAAATGGAACTCCCATTTGACCCAGTAATCCCACTCATAGGAATATTTCCCAAGATACTACAAACACCAATCAGAAAAGATATATGCACCCCTATGTTCATAGCAGCACAATTTACAATAGCTAGGATTTGGAAACAGCCTAGGTGCCCATCAGCAGATGATTGGATCCAAAAACTATGGTACATCTACACAATGGAATATTATGCTGCCATAAAAAAGAAGAAATTCTCATCATTTGCAGCAACCTGGATGGAATTGGAGAACATCATGCTGAGTGAAATAAGCCAGTCAATGAAAGAGAAACACCACATGACCTCACTCATTTATGGATAATAAAGAACATTATAAACTGATGAACCAATAGATATAGAGACAGTAAAGCAACACGCAGACTGTCAAATTACAGTGGGAGGGTAGGGAGATCTGGGGGAGATAAGAGATCAATCGAAGGACTTGTATACATGCATATATGTACAACCAATGGACACAAAACCCTGGGGAGGGAGGGCATGTATGGGAGGGGGGGCAATGGTATATGTACACAGATAAAAATTTAATTTAAAAAAAGTAAAATAAAATAAAAAGAGCAAAATATTCAAACATGAAAAAACAAAAAACTAAAATAATGCCTAGATTGTAACAATTTTATGAACACCCCCACCCACCAAACTTAAGTGGAACTTTGAAAACCTAGAAACTTCTTCAGCCTGGGCCCTCCAGTCCCTCCTCTTGCACACATTCCTGAGGGTCTGGGACTCCTGTGTGAGCTCCAGACCTCCATCCTCCTAGCATTCGTGGTGATGCCACTGACTAGATGTCCCACCTTATTCCACACAGTGTGCCGCTGAGTTAACTCAGAGACTTCGTGAGGCCTGCAGGATGAGGGCCCTCCAGAAAAGCACCTTGGAGAAGGTGGTGGGGTCCCTGGTCCCAGCTTTCCCGGCTGGAAACATCCCCCATGTCTGCACCCTGATGCCCATCCACCCGGCCTTCTCCAGGGCCCAATGGTTCCTGGAAGATCTATTAACACGGTGAGCGTTGGTCCCCTCTTCACTGCAGTGGGGCCTCTGCCCACTGCTATCTGTGTGTCTTAACAATGTCATCACATCAGTCTGAGCCTCAGAATGCTCCTCTGGAAAGTGGGGTGGTACAGGATCAACATCATAAAGCTCTTGTAGGCACTGCAGTAGGGACAAGCCATGACCGGGCTTACCTGCTGCCTGACTCGGCAGAAAGGGCTGCTGGACCAGCTGTGGTTTTCATTCCACTTATGTCTCTCTGTCCCATGGAAAGTCCCCTGACAAATTCCCCCCACCCCCTGCCCTCCACCACCCCATCAGCAGCCTGTGGCATCTGAGTTTGGAAAAGCACATGGAAAGCAACCTGTCTAGCACTTTTGAGATTTCACCAGCTGGCCTTGTCCTGGTTCTTGTGTAGCACATTGGGGATCTCTGGGGATAAGAGGCCCCAGGCCCACTCAGGTGGCTGGGATGGTTCTGGTTGGAGCTCATTTACTTGACAATGTGCACTAAGCTTCTACTTCAGGCAGGCACTTTTGCAGACACGGCCTGACTCAAGGAATAAAGCAGACACAATCTCTGGCCTCAGTTCTAGTCACTCAGTCAGACAGTCACACTGTACAATTCAAACACCAGCGGTGAGTTTGACATGCTTGTATATCATTCGCAGTCCTGTTTACTATCCTTGAGATCTGATGTCATCAAGTTGTTCTCTGCATCAAGAAGCAAACTTATCATGACCAAGGTGACACACTGCCGGACCAAGTCATAAAGTAAGTGGCATCTGGGTCCAAAAGGAGGACCCCCTGTGTCAGCAGAGTGGGGAATGTGAGTTGGGGGGTGCCTGGCAGAACCCTGATCTTCCACATCTTCTGATTCCCAAAGGAGATCTGAGCTTATTTCAGGAGGACATGAGTCAAAGAGGACAGTGATGGGGTCCCTGGCTTTACAGACCCAGAGGTTAGGCTGGGCTGAGTTGTCCCTCAGAGTTCCCTCCCCCCAACCCCAGACCTATCCCGTTCTGCCTGCCCCTCCTCACAGGTGAGCTCAGAACAGGATGGTGGTGAGCAGGCAGCTCAGGAGTCTGTCAGTCCTCAGCCCAGTTGCCCAGGGGCCTGGAGGGCTGGGGTGGGCAGCGTACAGGTCCTTCAGGAGAGCTGCCAGAGGGAAAAAGGGTCTCACACAGTCTCTGTGTTAAACCTGCTGGATCCCACACCTGCTACAAACAGAACAGCCACAGGGGGGCTGGAGTTGGCATGGGGTTGTCCCCTGGATGTGGAGGGGACTGTACAGAGGCTCAGTCCCAAACAAGAGTGTCATGGGAGGGCAGAGTGAAGGAAAGACTGGAACTCTGACTTGACTGCCCACCTGCCTCTCCCAAGGGTCATTGCTTTGATGGTGGGAATCTGGCTGGACCAGTTCCAGGGTTTTGGGCAGCTCTTTACTTTCATCTTGTTCGACATAGAATAGGCCTTGGTGCCCATCAACTCCCCTGCCTCACACCTGGTGGGCCACGCCCAAAATCGATGGGTAGAGCTGGGCATCTTGAGCCCACTGAGGAAACTCAGGAAGGTGAGGGGGACTGAGAACCCGGGCAGATAAACCCGGGGAGGGCAGGCTCATGGGCTGGCATCTTTCCTGTCTGTGGAAAGTCACGGGAAAGCCAGGTGTGTGAGTAAATCTCTCTCTTTCTCCTGCTCCAGGTCCACAACCTGAACTCCAGAGCTCTCCAGAGCCAGAGGAAGGGCCTGCTCAGGAGCCAGAGCCTGGTCCAGCCAGAGGCCCTGCCCTGGCATGCCCTGGAAGCATTCTCTCTCTGTTCTAAGAGTTCTAGGCATTGCTTGAAATAACTAAGAGGAATACATCCCAACTGTATATTTATAATAGCAAATAATTATCATTTCCAAAAATACCTAGCTGCATAAATTAAAATCTATTAAATACTCTTAAATAGACTAAAGTTGTTGATTTAAAATGTGTAGATGATATCTACTGATGTACATAGACATGTGATTGTGTATATATACTGATATGGAAGGATGTTCACTATACCATACATTTGAAAAATAACTTCTGAAACGTTTACTTTTTTCTGATAATTAAACAAGTATAAACTGATAAAATGATGAAATACAGTTTGGAATGCATAAAATGCTAACACTAGTGAACTCTAGGAAGTGGGAATACTAGAAGTGACAGTTTCTTCTTTTTCTGCTTATTAGAGGTTCTGGTTTTTGCTAGGGGCCCAGTGCATGAATTTGTGCACCTTGAAAGGAAATGTGGGCTGCGAGGCTGTGGTGGGCGCAGGGCTGAGTCTCGGCCCATCCTCCACGCCCCCACCTGGCCCCATCTGCCGCAGCTCTTGGTCCCATCTGCCAGCAGCCCCACTCTTGTCGCCGTCCCTGCCACCCACTAACAGCACAGAACAATTGGGGCCGGTGCCACAATGGGTACAAGCAGTAGTTGCTGCCCTGATTGCCTCTTAGGAGCAGGGGCAGGTGAAGAAGCCCTCAGGGGTGATCCAGGCCAGGAGCTGCCACTTACACCTGCTGATGGAGCCAAGCAATCAGAACCATCACCGGGCGCCAGCAGAGAGTGCAAGTAGAGCAGGTGCAGGCAGCAGGTACAAATGCCAGGCAGGACCGCAGCATGTGGAGCGAAGAATTTTCAGTAACCACCAGAGGCTTGCCCCACTCCCCTGCTCCAACACCCAGCTGTGGCCGACACCCGCCATGTTCCACACACACCCCCTGGTGGTCAGCACACGTCAAATCGACCAGTTGTTCGGTTGTTCTACTGTTCAGTCTATTTGCATATTAGGGATATATATATATATATATATATATATATATATATATATATATATATATATGTCATATCTATAATAATAAAAGGGTAATATACTAATTAGACTGGATGTCTTCCGGACATCATTCTGGATGTCCTTCCTGATCAAGCTTGGGCTGGAGGGAAGCCAGTGTGGGTCGCGGGTGCCTGTGGGTGGCCCGAAGGAAGCCAGCCCGGGTCCCGGTGCCTGCCGGCAGCCAGAGGGAAGCTCAGGTCCCAAGTGCTGCAGGGAAGCCGGTGCCGGCAGCCTGGGTCCTGGAGGGAAGCTGGTGCCAACAGCCAGGGGAAGGAAGGCTTACTCTTGCATGAATTTTCTATATAATAAAAGCCTAAGTGACCGTTTCGGTGGAACGACCAGAATGACCAGTCGCTATGATGTGCACTGACCATCAGGAGGCAGACACTCAATACAGGAGCTGCCTCCTGGTGGTCAGTGCTCAGCCAGAAGCCAGGCTCACTGTTGGTGAGTGCAGAGGCAGTGGCTGGAGCCTCTCCCACCTCCGAGGCAGCACTACGGAGCAGCGAGCCAAGCGGTAAAGAGCTTGCCACTAAGGAGCAGCGAGCTGAGTGGTAAGGAGTGAGCAGCTGGCATTAAGGAGCAAGGGATCCTGGATGCAAGAGAGATGTCCGATCCCAGGGATCGGACCTAAACTGGCAGGTGGACATCCCCCAAGGGATCTCAGACTGCAAGAGGGTGCAGGCTGGGCTGAGTGACCCCTCCCCCAGTGTTTGGATTTCGTGCACTGGGCCTCTAGTATATAATATAAAACATCTTAAGACCACATACACACACACACACACACACACACACACACACACACACACACATATATATGTATATATATATATACATATATATGTATATATATAGATAGATATATACATACACACATATATATACATATATATGAGAGAGGAAGGGAGAGACAGAGAAACAAACATGGATAAAATGTGGATCAGCTGCCTCCTGCCCAAACCCTATCAAGGTTCCTCCATTGCAGCCCTCAGTGCCCTCTGCTCCGCCACTACCACTTCCATGTGCTGACACCTACCCCACTTGCACCCACTGACAGTGTGGAGCAATTGGGGCCGGCTCCAGTAGTGGGTGTGAGCAGGGCCGGCACTGTCAGCAGGTGCGAGCGGCAGTTGCTGCCCTGATAGCCCCTCAGGAATAGGGGGAGGTGGAGAAGCCCTGAGGGGTGATCAGGGCTGGCAGCCGCTCACACCCACTGATGGCACTGTGTGATTGGGACCAGCGCCAGGCACCAGCAGCAGGTGTGAGTGGCAACTCCGGTGCCGGCTCTGGATACAAGCAGAGCTGGAGCTGGCAGTGAATGTGAGTGGTGGTTATAGTGCTGGCCAGGAGTGTGAGTGCCAGGCAGGACCACAGTGTGCAGGAGCAAAGAATTTTCAGTAACCACAGAGGCTTGCCCCAGTGACAGTGACTGGTGCCCTGACTTGGTCTAGTGCCCCCACTCACCTGCTTCACCATCCCACCAGACAACACCCACCATGTTCTGGAAATGCCCCCTGGTGGTCAGCACACATCAAAGTGACCAGTTGTTCGTTTTGCCCACTATTTTGTCTGTTTGCATATTAGCCTTTTATTATATAGCATATTACCTGGGTCTTAGCTTCAACCATTTCTTCAAGAAGCTTTTGTTCCTTTTATTGGAGAATGACATTAGAACCAAAACCAAGGTACAAATGGTATCCTATTTCCTGAGCATTACGTTCTTTTCCCCAGACTTATGGAGGTATAACTAGTATAGCAAAATGCACATACTTAATGTATACAATTTAGGAGTTGTATATTGCTATCATTAATACCACAACCAAGGTATTAAATATTTTCATCACCTCTGAGTTCCTTATATCCCATTACTTATGGGTTTTTCTCTTTGTGCTAACACTTACCCTGATACCTAGCATCTTAACATATTTTTAAGTGCACAATACATTATTTATTAACTACAGGCATGATGTTGTGCCATAGATTCTTGGAGCTATTTCTTCATCTATTGATATGAACGAGGAATTTTTGGCCTTTATTCTATTTATGTGGTGTATTACATTGATTGATTTGCATATGTTGACCCTTGCTGGCATACCAGAAATAATTCCTACTTGGTCATGGTATATGACCCTGTTAATGTTCTGTTGAAACCGGTTTGATAACATTTTGTTGAGGATTTTACACCTGTAACTATCCAGTTTATTAACATGCAGTTTTCTTCCGTTGTGGTATCTTTATCTGGACAGATTCTTCATCACAAGAATGTGGTGGGGTTCCAGAAGTAAAACCCACGAAAGAGAAGCAACCTCCCTAAGACCACAGCCTCCTGCAGTTCCTCTCTCTTAACCGCATCCACACTCAGTGTTCAGCAATCTGTCACAATTACCGTTTAATGTTCCTCAGAGCTCAAGACGCCGGCAGCTCCGACTCCCACAGAAACGAGAAGGCCTGTGCTCTGGGGCCTCGGCAGGCATCAGGGTGATGGGTGCAGGAAAAGTTGTTGGTTTTCAAATTGTTCAGACTTTTTCTTCACGAAGAGTAACAACTTCTAATGCTCTACATTTTAGCTGTTACCACGTCCAAGTAGTTAATATTTTATAAAACCTATGGTCCAATTGAGATTGCAAATTAAAGAGAAGTGCTGTTACATAGCATCAGAGGCGAACAGGAACCCACGATGCTGTGGTGCCACACCAGCAGGAGGCGGGTGCAGGAGAGGGCGTGTGAATCCCATGTGAACAGGGCCTACATACTCATCGCAAATATGCCAGTGGGCACGTCCCTGTAGTCACTGTCCCAGGGGCCTGAATGAAACGGAACAAGGGCGGCACCGAGATATTCTCCCACACCCACTGATTCCTCAGTCTTGCTATGAGACAACAACACAATGTACACAAATATTGAGTAAAATTTTTATTATTACACTCTGAGACTTCAGGCCATTGGACACAAAGAAAGCCTAAAATGAGGGTGAGAGAAACATCGATCAGCCGCCTCCCACATGCACCCTGACAAGGAATCAAAGCTACACCTTTTGGTGTACAGGATGACTTTCTATCCACTGAGCAACACGGGCCAGGTCTTATTTATTCCTCTTTCAAATCCAAGCTTAATGTTACTTCTGAGTTCTCACCCTGACATTTCCCACCAGCCACCATCTCCTGTGCTGCCCATCCCCTTACCTGGGAAGGGAATGAGCTGTGAGCACTATACCTTGGTGGCACCCCAGCCCACAACCACCTTAGTGCCCACCCTGTAGGGACACTCCATCCTACCCCTTGGCAGGTCCAGCGTCAGCCACAAAGGCCCAGGGCTGAGGACACGGGGCTCCTGGAGCGGGCATAGGCACAGGTTGAGACAGCTGCCCAGTGACACCTGCCAGGTGAGGGAGGTCCCCGGCACAGGCAGTGTGTGTTTCCAGGAAGGACCCAGCAGTGTGAGGGTTGGCTCCAGGCTGCGTCTGCAAAGCTCCTCTGGGCAGCAGTGAGGGGGAAACTGTCTGGGTGACAGGAGAACTGGCACCTCCTCCTCAGGTCCGGGGGGAGGCGGGGGAGGGAAGGAAGTGAATGATTCTGGTGGAGGTGACTGCAGTGGGGCGCTGTGCGGGGTCAAGATCTACTACGCATGGGGCGGTGATGGGGAATGACATTGGGACATACTGTGAAATGTCCAGATGTTCTGGTGGCCAGCGCTACCTGTTTGCAAAATCTGTTAGGAAAATGACCCAAATGCCAAAGAAAAGTGACCAAAATCTAAAAGCCAGAGGATTGGGGACACATGAGGACACAGCTTTCTGACCTTTATTTCTGAGAAGAAAGATATTTTTAAAAAATTAGTTCTAACTTTAAGGCCTTAGACTCAAATATATTATTCACACTGTTACATTTCAAATAGGAAAGAGGTAATCAATTGTCTGATTAGGTGTGAAATGATTTTCACAAGACTACAAAAACAGAGCTCATGTGACATCCCGCTTGTCAGCTGACAGGCCACCACACTGACGTCCCTTGGTCAGCGCTGGGGCCTGTCACACGTGGGCCTTCCCTTCTGTGGTCCTGCCACCAGCAGCCACTAGAGCAGTCCTGCAGGCCCCTCACTGGGGCCAGGCCGCGGGGACCGGGTGGGGCCACAGAGAGCCCCTCAAAGTGCAGCACGTGTCAGGTTGGACAGTTTTTATTTATTACTTTATTACTTTCACATTTACAGACTCAGGCAGCCCCTCTGAGAAAGAGAAGGTGGAAGCTGCCTGGAAGAAAAGCTGGGCTCATGGCACGTGGGACTTCTCACAGGGAAACGGTCCTCGGCGTCAGCAGGCACCTGACATGGTGGCCGCAGCTCGCTCCTCGGTGCCAGTGCCTGGGAGATGCGTTCCTGGAGGCTGCCTCCGCCCAGGATTTTATTGCTGGTGAACCTCATCATCCAACGTTCAGCCCGGGATGACGGCACTAACAAAGCAGGTCCGGGGAGCCATTGGCTGAGATGAAACTGAACCATGTAAACTGCAGGGACTGCCACGCTGCCCTGCTGGCCTCCAGCCCCAGCGGAGGGCCTGGGGAGAAGGAAAGGAAGCCCCGCTGCCCCTCCAGGTGGAACAGAGACAAGAGAGGCACAGCCATCGGGACCGGCACGCCCACGTCCACAGCAGCCTGAGCTCCAGAACCCACCAGCTCTTCCTTTTCCCAAAGACATTCGCTTCTCAGGTGGGAAGAACACTCCACTCCCCTTCCCAAAAGCTCTTGGGCTGAATGAGGTAACCACCTGGCAGACAGAGGATCAGAAACAGGGACTAGCGGTATCAGGCGTGTATTCTTAAAGGACGGATGCCAAAAAGTGCCCTCGGGTCACCCCCGAATCCCACAGGAAGGGGACAGTCGTGGAAAGAACGGTTTACCTCTGTGATTACAGCAGCGCCAAGGAGAGAGCCAGAGCTGACATTTTATTACACAGACTTGGTCTCGTATGAGCTCCTGCCAGTTCTGCACACCATCAGCTTCTCGGGTCTCCTGAGAGTGCGAGGTGCTCTTCCCACCGACCCCGGGTGACAGGCAGGCCTTCCCCGCCTTGTCGGCTGAGGGAAATGACCCCTAGTGCGTGTAACTTTCGCTCCTGCAAATGTGTGGTCCTTTTACCCTTCCAGGAGACCAAGGCCTCATGGCATTGGCAGGCGTGGGGGCGAAGGCCCTCAATACGCCTGATGTTCACACTGAGCCAGAACCGTCGGGTGCAGCTTCACCAGCCGAGGCGCCCATGGCCCCCAGGGGCCCGCAGGAGTCTTGAGGAGTGAGAGGGAGGGAGTGTCAGTTCTGTGCTCAGATCTCCACTTGCTTAGCCTCCGGTCTAACAAAGGTATCTGTGTTCACAGATCTACACATTAGTTTAACAAAAAATCTGGCTTCTGATACCCAAAGAGCTTAAAGTCCCCTTCAAAACGGGCATACAGGCGCCGGATGTCCCGTTTGCTGATGCCCAGGAAGTAGTGCTCCACCTTGGTTTTGTTATACACGGTGATGCCCGGAGGGATGGTGGGGTATGACACCAGGTGGTCTATGCCCGCCTCTTTTAAGATGTACGGGGCGTCGTCCTCCAGGGTCTCGTGGTGACCAATCACACTGTATGATATCTCGCAGGGCGCGCACAGCTCGACGTACGTCACCCAATGAATGATGTGGTCCCCAAACTGCAGGTCCAGCCATCGGTGGTTTGGATCACCCAGGTAGCGCACAAAATCTTCAAACTGGATGCCCCGGGTCTCCGTCCGGTTCCGCCTGTACTTCCTGATGATGCCGGGGGCAATCTCATGCCTGTACCAGGGTTCAAAGCGGGGATTGTGGACGAACTTGTCCTTAAAAGCAGATATCAGTCTTTCAAAGGGATCTCTTACAATAAAAAACTTGAAGTAGGTTTTCAAGCTAAGGGAAAAATGTAGATAAACAAGAGGTGAAGCCGGTGCTAGTGGTGGTGACGGCTGTGAGTGGGGAAGATTGGAGAAACACCTGGAGCAGCTGCAGCCGCCACATTCTGAACCCTCACCCGGGCAAGCCCTGAGATGAGCACATCACACACAGCCCGCTTAATCCATCAAATGCCACTGAAGGCAACCTGCTCGTTAGCACCCATGTTATAGGTGAGGAAATGGAAGCTCAGAGACTGTGACTGTCCAGGGGGCCGCTGTGAAAACATCTATTTAACCTACGTTTTGTTTTACTTGAGAATTTCAAAATGTTAAGAACATTTAAAAGTTTTGTTCCTGGGAAGAAAATCCTAAGGACAGGAACTCTGAATGAGCTAGGAACAACTGAGACTAGGAAAATTACTTTATATCTTAAAAGACGCAATTCAAAATTGCCAGGGGCAGGAGAGATAAGAGCGGTGGTGGCAGGAGATGGAGCGAGGCTGAGGCTCCAGCAGGCGGAGAGCTGGCCCAGGAGACTGAGGGAGGCAGTGGTGGCGCCGGGGCCCCAAGGAGACCATGACAACGTGAGGCCACTGCTGTCACTGCAGAGGCTTACCCCCTGCCAGAAACGGCTCAGTGCTTCGCAGGCCCTAACCATTTCCTGGCAAAAGCCCAGGATGGTAACAGGGCAGCCTGACCCAGCTCGGCTCTGGCACTGAACAGCTGCGTTCTGAAGGGTTTGGACACATTGGAAAGCCCCTGGAACCAGGGCTGGAAGGAAGAGAAGGTGCTAATGAGCGAGGCAGGGCCAAGTTCAGGTGGGTCCTGACATTCTTATTCCTGTTGAACTTTGCTCTGGCGGGCCATTTCATAGCTAGTAAAGAGAACTTTTCCATTTATAGCTAAGTTTTAAGTGCCAGTGCCCTCCCTGCTGTGACTGGTGTGTCTGTCTGCCAGGCTGTGCTAGGTCCAGTCCACACCGCCACTCCCAGGGCAGTGGCGGGGAAGCGGGCACGATGCCGTTGAGGAAAATGAAAACTAAGTGGGGTTTCCCTGCAACCTAAACCCCTTTCTTATGAAGTAACAATCATATTCAGTAAGGAGTCCAGAAAACTAAACACAACCAACGCAGAACAAAAATGACCACTCACTTCTATTGGGAGAATGACCTTCCTTCATTCCTATGGACTGCATGAAGGTGAGGGTGGGGAGCCATCCGAAATTCCCATCAAGATTTCTGAGATTAAATGCACTGAACTCTGGGCATGTGCAAAGCTGCCTCTCTCCAATGCAAACCAACAGCCCTCTGGAGTCCTTGGTGCAGCTTGGGACATATGGCAAGTACAGAACCGAGCCTGGGATGTATCGAAATGCCCCTCCCTGCAGGAACCTGTTCCTACCGCTTCTGAATTTCTGCATCGCTGAAGGCAGAGAGACGAGGGAGGCCGTTCTTTTCATGGTCATGAACCACATTCTCAGGGATGTCTTCGATGGAAGGAAAGGCACCTGGGAAGTAAACAAAAGAGAAGTGGTGTGGCCCCCTCAGTGCTACCTTTAAAGATGCCCGTCTCTTAACTTAGGCCCATGTTCCCCACAAGTTAGATCCAATATCCATGTGCTATTGAATTCCAACTAAGACAAGTGATACGTGGCAAAATGAGAGTGCAGACAAGCTTCTGGTCACCTGTAAGCCAAAAGGAGGAAACAGGAGTTAGGAGGAGGAGGGCAAGGGAACAAGTAAGGGGTGGAAGGAAGGATGATACCCACCCTGGTACCGCACTGGAATCGGGCTAAACCTGCTAACAGACACATCGCTGCATGCAAACAGGATATCCACGACCTCCCACGCTCACTCTGTGAAACTGGGCACAAGAGAACCACCTGCTCACCCACAGCACTCACAGGCCCGGCACTCCCGACAGGCAAGGACCCACATCCCTGGGCCTAACGTGGGTTCCTAGGTAACCTCAGGGCACCCCAGAGATGTGGCAAGTGGCACAGATATTTGGTCCCGAACAACCCAGCTAATGTTGTGGGATAGACAGAAGCAAGGGTTAAGGATGAGACGGAGTAACTAAGAAGAGAATGGCAAGGTCAAGAGCCACAGTGCTCAGAGGCAGGCTGATGAATGTAACCTGGGGAGGGGCATCCTTGGGTTGGTGGGTTGGGCAGGTTTTCATTCTTTTCCAAACTTAGACAAATGGAAATAAAGTGTCATTACCTGAGCTTTTAGCCAAGACTCTGCAAACCTTTACATCCATCTTTGTGTTACTCCTGTCTTGTTACACGTGGAGTCTGGTGGGGGGAAATCTCTCTTGGGCCATCTAAGCAGTGGCTACAACTTGTCTATTTTTTTTTATTCTTCCCCCAAATGTTTAAGTGCCAGTCTAGACCTCTACACTAACTGCTGTGGATGGCTCTACATGGGCAAGTCTATAAAATGAACCAACCTGTGGATTTGCACATGGACCTGCTCAGATATCTGTCCCCATCCAGGCGCAGGTAGGGGGCCGGCAGAAGGCAGCCACAGGACCACCTGTTTCCTCTTACAGGCATACCTTGTTACATTGTGCTTTGCTTTATCACGCTTCACAGATGCTGTGTTCTTTTACAAACTGAATTTTTACAATTGAAGGCAAGAACCTCCACCAGCAGGAGAGTTATGGCTGGCTCCGCTGCCGCCTCCTTGCCGCAGTGCCTGGGAGGGCCGCGGTGCCTCTCCGGTGCGCCTACACACGGCCTGGCCACCTGCTCCTGCTTTTGTCCTGCCCTCCACTGATATTGCATACAGTGGTGGCAGATTTGTAAGAATTGTATATTCATTGTTTCAAATTTGATTGTAATCTCATTCTATGACATCAAAAATCCAACATGCATTCAGATTACCCAAGCATATTCATTATATACCAGAAAATGAGGCGAGTGTCTCTCTCCTTCCCCAGCCAACCTGGGAAAAGGTCAGTGACAACAAACTCTGACCCCTTACTGAGGGCAGGGGCCAGAGTCGGGGCCACCACCCTCAGGGCTGCCAGGTCGCATTCTTCATCCAGGTCACACTGCTGTGCTTCTTTTACAGCTGAATTTAAGACATAGAACCCATAAGTATCTTGTCAGCTCAGAGTAAATAGAGTTTAAACTAATAGACATGGTGTCTGGAAGAGCAGTGAATAACAAAAAGCTACTGTATGAGGTCACTTGTCAGTGATCTCACTTGTTCCCAAGAAAACATCAGATTTCCTGAGGCAAGTCAGTTAAATCCTCTGAATATGATGCTTGGTGTAAATGAGGACCATTTCTTTCTGCCCACGTGGCACTGAATCCTTTGTGTGTGGGTAGAGGCTCCCTCCCAGGCCTGGGGAAGGGGCCCTTCTCACTACAGGAAGGGCGGCTGTGGGGCGGCTTCCTGGCACTCAGTGAGCATGGGGCCTTGGATGACAAGGACAGAGCCAGTATCTAGTAAGAATTAACGCTGTGAATCTGGAGAGAAGAAACAGGACCCACCAGGTGATCAGGCTGCCTGAGATGGGGACTCTGCTGTGGAAAGTGAGGAGACCGTGGCCTTGGCCTTAGGGGTGCCCCTTTGAAAACATTCAGCATCTAAATGAACCCCACCAAATACAACACAGAACTGTCTGACAGGTTACCAGCTCCTCTTAGGAGATGTCCCTCCCTGTGGCCCCTCCCTTACCCCCTTTGTCTGCCTCCCGCCACCCCAGGTCACAGTGGCCCTCCCAGGGCAAACCCCAAAGTCACCAAGGGAGGGCACACTACGGGCACGGAACGTACCGTTTAACACGATCAGCACTTTCTTCCACTGTGTGTTGCCCACTTTGGGAGTCTGGCAGAAGAGGATCTTGTGCTTGTCACAGACGAATATTCGGTCCAGGACAAACTTGGACACCGCCGTGTGTGAGAGGTTCTTCAGCGCCTCGTCCCTGCAGACGTTTCGGATGAGCTCCAGGCGCTCCATATAGACCAAGGGCTGAACAAGCTGGCCGTCTGAGAGCACCTTCCCGGTTGGCTGCAGGGACAGGGAGGCAAAAGGGCATGAGAGCCTCCTTAGCAGAAGAGGCTGCTGCTGGGGAGCCCTGCGCTCTGGCCTCCAGCTGGGCAGGCAGAGAAGCTGCATCGACATAAGCAGGGCCCTGTGGACTGGATTCACCTCCAGAGGCCTGGGACTCAAGTCCATGTTCAAAGAAAAGCGAGCCCTCTTGTTCCTCATCCTCCGCTTGGACAAAATGAGGGGTGGGGTGTCTGCTAGTCACTTTGCTGATGAAATTATGAGCCATAATTTTCTGAAACTGTAGGACACTTTTCATTCAGGGCTTCAGAAAATGCCAGTTCCCTATTCCCCTCACCCCCACCCCCCCATTCTCCATAGAATTTCCCTCCCAGTGATTCTATGTGTGCCTGCATGGCCTGTATTGAAGGACCAGCTGACTACATGGTGACTATTTGGAAGATATTCTGGTTTATTAATTTAAAAAACACCTATGTCATTTAGCATGTTTTGAAAATGCAGCAGCCATGGCTCCATTTCCTCAGTGGTAAGTGTAGCAGGAGAGTTAGAAGCTAGGAAAATCCCGGGGTAAGTGGAATGGGGAAACTGGGACAAAAAAATGAAACAAGGCCAGATAGTTTGGGCAGCTTGCAGCAGCTTGTGAATCGAAAGACCTTATCTTCCCCAACGAAGGACACTTGAGAACAAATGGTTTATACCCTCCTCCCTAACCAGAGAATAGATCTTAAATCACGCTGGCCTGGGAAAACAAAGACCCAATCAATGCCACCTGTGCCAGCTAGACCCAAGGACAGATGAAGGAACAAATAACAAAAACCCCATTAATGCTCAACAGACCTAAGATATAAGACGTAACCAGAGAAGAGGGGACAGAGACCACTCAAGTTGGGCTCACCGCCTGTCTCCAAAACCCCTAATTCTCTGACTTCCCTGTGAGCTCAAGCAGCCCGCCCAGGCTCACCTCTGTCCTTGAACATTTGTAAAGAGCCAAAGCAGAGCCCTGCCTAGGCTTCCCCCATTGTTTCTTTACCCGATTCCTTCCTTCGTTTCACTGTCCCCAGCTTTAATAAACAAACATTCAAACCCATTTGGACTCATGTTGCAAAATCTTCCCTACACAAAGTCAAGAACCCACACCTAGAGGCCGGCCTGAGGCAGACCTGCTAGAGGCAGCCCCTGTCCAGCAGCAATAAGCACACAGCGGTGTTTCCTGAGATGCAGGTTAGGGAGGGAGGCATTGAGCCACTGTGAGCACATGCGGGAGGGAGCACGCCAGCACTTGCCTATTCTCTAAGGAGTTATCAACCAGATGAGAAAATCCAGGACTGTGAAATGAAGGCTTTGATGCCAGAAGCCTATGCCCAGCAGGAAAGTGGGCCCGAGACCACGCAGAGGCGGGCGTGCTGACAGACCCCATGAGCCCGAGGCAGCAGGAGCACAGCCTCCTGTTGGGTTTCTGAGCTTGGGGTCCAGCCACACTGGGGAAGGGCTACAATTCTTTTCTCTGTGATGTCACCTTTTGAGTGTTGGTTCTGACCATTTCTGTTATCTGGAATAGGTCTTCAATAGCTTTTCCCCTCAAAAACATAGTACATAGGAGATATAGTTTCTAGCCCGTGTGTACCTGAGACAGGCTCTCTGCTGCCTCCACACGGAGCACAGCCTAAATGAAAACAGGGTCACAGCTCTAGCTGTTCTGGCTCGGTGGACAGAGTGTCAGCCTGCGAATGAAGGGTCCCGGGTTCAATTCCAGTCAGGGGCACATGCCTGGGTTTTGGGCTTGATCCCCATTATGGAGCGTACAGGAGGTAGCCGATCAATGAATCAATGATTCACTCTCATCACTGATGTTTCTATCTATCTCTCCCTCTCTGAAATCAATTAAAACACACACACACACACACACACACACACACACACACACACACAAAAAAGGAGTCATGGCTCTGCCACCCAATTCCAGAGCTGAGGCTTCACTGCACCCCAACCCCACCTGACTGTCATTTCTTTGTATGCACCCCATTTTAAAAAATCTTTTATTATTATTGATTTTTTGAGAGAGAGAGAGAGAGAAAGAAACATTGATTTGTTGTTCCACTTATTTATGCAATCATTGGTTGCTTCTTGTATGTGCCCTGATGGGAGATTGAACCCACAATCTTGGCATATCAAGACAACTGGGCTACCAGGGAAGAAATCAATCTTCCTTTTCTTTTCTTTTCTTTTCTTTTCTTTTCTTTCTCTTTCTTTTTTTCTTTCTCCTTTTCTTCCTTCTTTCCTTTTTTCCTTCCTTCCTTCCTTGTTGAATCCTCACCTGAGGATATGTTTCTATTTATTTTGAGAGAGAGAGAGACGACGATTGTTGCCTCCCATACAAGCTCCAACCAGGGATGGAACCCACAACCTAGGTACATGCCCTTGGCCTGAAATCAAATCCACAACCTTTTGGTACCCAGGGGATGCTCTAACCACTGATCCACCTGGCCATGGGTAACCACCCATTTTAATACCTAGGTGGCTTATAGCATTTTCTCCTCTTATGATTCTAACACCTTCAACACTTTGCCAGGAATTGTCAGAGCGAGTCTCTTCACTGATTTGCCCAGAATACAGTGAGCCTTTCTGCCTGTATCTTCAGCTCAGGAATCTGAGACAGGAAAAGTTAGGAGGTGCTCCAGCATTCACCCACAGCGGCTAAACTTCCAAACCCTGCCCTTCTCCTCAATCCACGTTACACAGACCGAGACACCACAGGGAAGAATGGGAAGAGGCGGCCCTGCTCCTCTGCTGACCAGGCCGGAAGGGACAAAGCCCTCTACCTGGCTGTGCCTACCTTCAGTTCCTCAGGAAACTGCTGCTCTCCCTGTAACTTCCCAGAATCCGGCATGGCTGTCAGGAACAGGAACTCCTGTTTGGCGCTGTAAGCTAAGAGACAGAGAGGTGAGAACTCTTCTCATGGAGGAGCAGAAAAGAGACCTAGAATGGACCTACATGGGCACACCCAACCAGTATTTGACAGGTGCAAAAGCAATTCAGTAGAGGGGGCAGTCTTTTCAATAAGTGGTACTTGAGCAATTGGACATCTGTCTATATGTATAAAAGCCTAAGCGACCATTCAACCATCCAACCAGTAGCTATGACGTGCACTACCACCAGGAGACAGACGCTCAATATAAAGGCATGGAAACATGGAACAGACTGATGAATCTCAGAGGGAAGGGGGGAGGGCAGGAAGAGATTAACCAAATATCTTATATGCATACTAGAGGCCCACTGCATGGATTAGTTTACTGGTGGGCCCCTCAGCCTGGCCTGTGGAGATTGGACCAAAACTGGCTCTGACATTCCCCGAGGGATCCCAGATTTTAAGAGGGCACAGGCCAGGCCTAGGGATCCCACCGATGCACAAATCAATGCACCGGGCCTGTAGTAGACACATACAACCTTAAAAATAAAAAACATAGTAGAAATTTTTTGGAAAATTTGATAAAGTAAACCTCCTCAAAATAAATACTCGGCTCTGCACAGATCACAGGAAGGCAAACTACAGCCTAGGAGAAGAAATTTACAAAGGAGTTATACCTAGAATACATGAGAACTCTCAAAATTCAACAGTAAAAAAAAAATAATCCAATTAAAAAGTGGGTAAGACATGAACAGATGTTTCACCAAAGTGGATAAACAGGTAGCAGATAAACACATGAAAGGATGTTCAACATCATGAGCCATCAGGTAAATGCAAATTAAAACCACAGTGAATTGTTACAGGGTGGGGAAAAAGTAGGTTTACAGATTTTGGCATGAAAAACAATACAATAATTAATAAACAATAATATAAGAATAAATTGTGTTTCATGTACTCACAACTATAAATCTACTTTTGTTCCACCCTGTAGTTAGAGAACAGTCACAAGGATGTAAAGTACAATATAGGGAATTTGGTGTCAGAGGGCTAATAGATTTATCTGGGTGATCAATTTGTAAGTTATATAAACGTTTAATCATGGGGTTGTACACCTGAAACTAATATACTATTGTATGTCAATTTTAATTTTTTTAAAGGAACAACTCAAATCAACATACAGTGAGATACCACTACACACCTAGCAAAATAACTAAAATACAAAATAGTGAAAATACAAAATGCTAGTGAGGATGCAGAGAAACTGAATCATTTATATATTGCTGGTAGGAATGTAAAATTGCATAACATTGGAAAACAACTTGGTCATTTCTTTAAAAGCTAAACTGCAGCTACCATGCAACCCAGCAATTGTTCCCAGGCATCTATCCCAGAGAAATGAGAACTATGTTCATGTAAAACCCTGCACGCAAATGTTTGGAGCCGCTCCATTTGTAATAGCCCCTAAAATGGCCACAATCCAGACATACTCCAACAGGTTCAACAACGGGGACATCCACCTTGGAATATAGCAATAAAAAGCAACAAATTACTGATACATACAAATTGGATGAATCCCCGGGGATTTTTTTATACTAAGAAATAAAAGGCAATCCCAAAAGGTCACATACTGGATATAATATTCTTTTTTTCCCACTTAATTTTTAAAAAGTGAAAATAATTTTCAATTACAGTTGACACTCAATATTAGTTTTAGGTGTGTAGCATACTGTTTACACATTTAAATACCTTATGTAGGGATCCCACCTGGCAGCATACATCACCTGGCACCATACGCAGTAATTACAATACTGACTGTAGTCTCTATTTACATTCCCATGGCTAATTTGTAACTGCCAATTTGTACTTCTTAATCCCTTCAGTTATTTTACCTTGCCCCTAAACCCCTCCCATTATAATATTCCTGAAATGACAAAATGATGGAGAAGAAATTAGTGATAAGCGGGGGCGGAGAGGAGGAGGTGAGTATAGCTATAAAAGGGCAACAGAAGGGATTTCCTGATTGTATTAACATCAGCACCCTGCTCATGATTCTGCTCATGTATTAACATCAGCATAGCTCTGCAAGATGTTACCACTTGGGGAAACTGAGTCAAGGGACATAGAATTCAATCTGTTATTTGTTGCAACTGCATGTGACTCTATAATGATTCCCCAAATAAGAAATTTAATTTTTTTAAAAGCCAGACTAGAAGTCAAGTTAGTGCTTACACATTAATTTAAAAATTCATGGGAACTGCCCTGGCCGGTTTGGTTCTGTGGATACAGCATTGGCCTGGGGACTGAAAAGTCCTGGGTTTGATTCTGGTAAGTGCACATGTTGGGGTTGCAGGCTCGATCCCCAGTACGGGGCGTGCCAGAGGCAGCCAATCAGTAATTCTCTCTCATCATTGATGTTTCTATCTCTACTTCTCCCTTCCTCTCTGAAATCAATAAAAATATATTTTTAAAAAACCTCATGGGAACTGAGATGAGGCTAGAGAAATCTTACAAAATGCTAGTCCAAAATAATAATTTATAGCCAACTGATTTTTAGAAGACTTTTGGAACAAAATTTGAATATAACTTTCAGACCTTTATAATCAAACATTTATTTCCAAAACTTTGCAAACACTAATACATAGCTAGAAAAAATAGAGCAAATAAAATTATAAAAATCAGCAAAACGAAGCATGGACAAAGGCACAGTTCACTTTTTTAAAAAATCAAAACCTCTCCCCTTAGGTCATTAATACCAACACTGCACACTCTCCTGCAGCCCCACCTGCCCAGTCCTCGCGTCCCCCTCCCCGTCCAGCACTGCCAGGAGAGAGCACAGGAAGAACTCCTTACCAACCCCTGACAACAGTAGCCCCATCTCCCACAGCTTCCTTTTCGGACTCCAATAGAAATCTCTCTGCCGTGCACCTTTATGAATCCCACTAAAGTACTTTTCCCCCATTTTCTAGGTTTGGGTTAAAAGGCAACCTAACCAAAGCTGTGCACAGCAGCTGTTCTGGACCGGCAACAGGGACAAGAGTGTTGTTTATGGTACAAAACTAGACAAAGGCGTCAGTGCCATCAGCCCAAAGCCGCCGGATACCCTCCGGCTCTGAGACCAACGTCTGTCTATCCTCCTCCTGGGCAATCTTACCACCTTTGGAGCACTAAGGTGCTGATAAAAAGGTCACATTCCCTCCTGTCCTGTTCCCGCAGCATCGTCTATTAGCACTACAATGCTTAGCTAGTTCAACACTTGGTTCAACAGGTTTTTGCAGAAATCTAAGCTTCTTAATAACATTTAAATAGGACAATGTATTGTGAATTTTAAAAAATTGACCTATCAGTCAGTTTTTGAAGAGCAGCCCATTTCATGTACTCAGAAGCAAAATAAATGGGCTTTGTCAGCTGTGGGACATCTCACATACTGGCCAGTCATCTGCCAATTTTTAACATTTTTATGATTTTAAACTTCCTGGTGTTTTCTCCCCACCTCCCCTTGAGCCTGCTTCGAAGAGACAGAAATAAACTGACAATATAATTTATGTTTGGTTTGGCTTTTCCATTGCTTTGTCGATGGCCATTTATTTTCAGCAGATACCATTATGCCCACTATGATCAAACCGTGGTTCCCTTCCCCACTCCGGCCCTCAGGAACAAGACCAAGGATTCTGATCCTCCAGTTATGGCCAGGTGCCTTCGTAACGTATCAGCTCACTTTTGTTATAGGCCTCATTCTATTCACTATGCATTTAAATTTACCAAGCGATGCACTGCTTTGTTTTTCTAGAAGGGATCATATCCACTCATCTTCCTGACCACGCTGTATCCAGTCAACCATCTCTCCCCCTTCACACGACAGGCAGGAGGCAGGTAAAGACTCTGAATCATTGGCTCTGCCCTTAGCAGCTTACAACCAAGCTGAGGGACTAAGTGAAGCAAAAGTTTGGGAGAGGAAATCAAACAGAAGTGAGCCTAAAACCAGAGTCTACACTTATGCACCAGATGCACAATTCTCAACATCCCTGTCATGAAATTCCCATTGCTGGACTGGATCTATTTTCCTATAATAAAGCTAGTCACAACACCCGATCCTAGTTCAACATGACACTGGAATTTGTCAACCAAAGATAAATCATTGCCACAAATATCACTGTAGCTTCATTGCTGAGCTGAAAAGAGACCACAACACTATTAAAAAAACAACAACAAATAAAACAAAACAAGGTAAGCATTGCTGTAAACAGCAGCTCAGGACATATCTGCTCTTCCTATCAGCTTAAGTAGTAAGGGAATCACTAGGAACAGGCAGGTAAGAAGAAAGCACACACATCCACTGAGGGAGTCTAGAATAGAGCCTTCCCACAGACTCTGAGTTACAACCAGCCCTTCGGTGCTAGGACTAAGGATTCGCTACCTACGTTTTAGGAAATGAACCTTCATCACGCATGATCCTGCTGTGTTGCCAGTTATTTCCTTGTGATAAATATTCCTTGTGATAAAAACAAAGATTTTGGTTCAAAGGTGAAAATACTGTGAACACCAGTGAAACAAAGCCTAACACATGAGAAAAGTCTTTGCAGACACAGGTTTACAAAACTCTTTGTTTCCTGTTCAGCTCTAAGATCCCCTCTGAGACAGAGGGGAACCCTAAGGCTAAGTGACAATTCCCACTAAAAGGATAGGAGATGCCTGAACCACCCACCCACTGTCTTCTCTGATGGCCTTCAGGGGACTGTTTAACTTCAAGGAGCTCAATCATCTACACTGGTAGACCCAGTGTGCGCTGGCACCAAAGTTCCCACCTGCAGTGGTTCACTGGCCACAGCATCACATGGCCACACGGAATCGAAGGGCACAAGGAATCACCACCCACCTTAAAGGGCTGGAGATACTTGGTGAGCTTTTCTCAGGTCTTAAATCCCAGAACATCCAATAGATTCAATAACAAATTTCTAAAATAATAAAATTCTAAAGCTTTCCATCCTTCTCTGTAGGTTTTTTCTTCTTTCCCTGTAATTTTTTACTCCCCTTTACAAAACCTCCAAGTTTTAACACTTTTGTGAAAACATTCAGCATAAAATCTGCCATGTCAAAGCAGAATGACACCTCGTTTATCAGCTACCACTGAGGAATAAGGTGTTCTATAGAGGAGCCAGAGAATAATATAACTCAAAACATACATCTAATTTAATTATTTTTTATGTAAGTCTCATAAATACATTACCGATTCTACTTTTTTAAACAAAATAAACCATAAACACTTTAACCTCATGACCTGCCCTGTAGGTGCCTTCTTTACCAGGAGGAGACTTTCAAAGAACTCACAAGTAAAATGTGTGGTTTCATAGTATCAGCAGCTCTAATTATCATTCAGCTTCCCAGCTCTGTTCACACTTGAGGTTCTCCCCTGGGGCCTCACTCCTACGTAGATTCAAGATAACTTAGTCTCTGGTTGGCCTCAAGCAGCAAAGGTTTTCAAAGCCCCCCAGTGATTCTGAAACTCCAGCGGGAGGAGAACCACTGCTCTACCTCTCAGCAAGGGGCCTCCATTCTTGGTAACCACGCTGGAGCCATGTCCAAACTGCCAAGCTGAGCATACCGCCTCAAAGTCCAACAAGACTGAGCCCGGGTGTCTGACAGAGGCCCCAGTGCCCAGGGCGAGCCAGTTACCTGTGTGATCCTGGCCACGTGGGTACCTGCATGGATGACACTACCTTTCCGAGTCTGCGAAGCCTCATCTAGAGGGCCGTGGATGATGAGGGGTGACTTGTGATGACAGCCTGTTGGGGCCTCAAGTACTGAGGGCCCGGTAACTGATAACTGTTGTTAGTGGAAACCCTGGAGCTAAGCACTCCCTCCTTGGTGCTGATCTCAGGTCTATCCTCTTCTGCCTGCAGATCTGCCTTCCAACCCTGTTATTACTGAACAGACAGGGAGACGCAGAGGGACGGGAGCAGGACACGGGGGGGGGGGGGGGGGGGGGGGGGGGGCGCGCGCGCACAAGGCAGCCCTCAGTGCTGCAGGGACACACCCAGGAGCTCCAGGCATAGCAGGGCCTGCAGGAGAAAACCGGGAAAGTGCTCACGTGATATTTTTCTAAACTCTTTTGCTAAGGGCCACCATCTGCAGGATGTACAAAGAGTCGTGCAAAATAAGGATGATGATCACACCCTCGGCCACAAACATCTCCCGTTAGGCAGACCTCATCAGGCCAACCTAAAACCGCTCCTAAGCCTCTGACATCTCCCCTGTGTTTTGCTCACTCTGCCTCTGAAAGGAGTCACTTTGGGGTTTAAGATGACCATCACTGCACCTCCTTTGCATGCCCAGCACTTCACCGGTCACTCAGAGAGCCTCGCCGCACTCAGGTGAGTCTTAGAGGCTAAGACCCAGGTAAGCAAAGGACAAGAGCAAGACCTAGAAGCAGCTCTGCTGAAGCTGGGCTTGGTGCTCTCTGTGTCCTCCTCTGACCGTCCACATCATGTCAAGGGAGTGGAAAACCCTCAAGCACAACCTGACATGCACATATTTAAATCACCTTCTTTCTGATGCACTGAGGTGACCTTCAAGCATGTGGCCACAGTGCACAGCACCACCTGGCACTCAGGCATGCTGATCAACCACAGTCTTGTCTCACGATGATGCCAAGCAGAACACATTCCCAGATTCTGAGCCTGTGGGATGCCATGGAGGAGGCGCCGAGGAGCCCACCAAAAAAGCATGTTCTGTCCACCCAAAAGGCGGAGCTGGTGAGAACATCCCCTGCCTTTTCACCCTGCACCTCTATATGGTTAAGGATGTGGATGCCATAACCTCCCCGGTATCTTCTAGAACTAAAGTCCTTAGATTCTGTGACAGAGGTCATTTGTGCATGTCCTCAGAAAAACTATCACAGCAATGTCTGGATTAGCCAAAATTCACTCCACAAGGCAGCATACCTACCGTCCGGGTCTCTAAAGGTCAAGGTGATGAATTTGCTGGCCACCATGAACATGAAAATCACCCAGAAGCATGCAGCCAACAGAAGCCACTGGTGGTGCATGTTGTCAAACGTCAGCCATTCAGTGATTCTTCCTGGAAAACAAGCGGAGTGCTCCTGCTGCTTACAAATACATCAACTAAGCAAGTGATCAGAAAAACAATAGGGGATTCTAGTTAATAGCATCAGTACAAATAGTTTTTAAAAACCTTTTATTGATACTATGGGCATTTTGACTTAGCTTTAACTTAACATTTTATTTTTAATTAATAACTTTCAATTTGATAATTAAGTCAAAGGTAACACATCTGGGGGAAAGGAGCCACTTCTCTCTGCTTTGGAACTTGTGGTAAAATTTTACTTTTGCCTCTTGATTGCTTTCTGGATCAGACTAACATCAACATGTTTCTAATTTCCTTTGCTGAGGATCGCCATCTGTAGGAGGCTGTGCGTACTGTCGTGCAGAATAAGGATGCTGAGCACACCCAAGGTCACAATCATCTTCTGTGAGGCAGACCTCCTCAGGCCAACCTAAAACTGTCTCACTCTGCCTCTGAAGAGTCGATCTGGGGTTCAAGATGACCACCACTGCATCTCTTTGCAGGTACCTAGCACTTCATGCATCAAAATGTTTCTCTTACCCAGAGTCCACCAGGGCCTGGAAGCAGGCGGGCAAGAGGAGTCCTGCCAAGGGCTAGACCTCTGAAGAGGGCAGAAGCCATACTGGGCAATCCCAAGCAAGCTGCTTAGAACCCTGACTTGCTGACGAGAGGTAGCCACACCTAGAGAATCTGTACACAGAATCTGTAACCAGGAGAAATGAACATCAAAACTTCTCTATCTCCATTCACTTGCCTGTAAGGGCCAGTGCAGAAACTGGGGGGTGGGTGTTTTTCATGCTTTTGTTGCTCAGGAGGGATGCAGGTCACACAAGTCCCACTCTGCTGCAGGAGACAGATAAAGAACCAGGAAGTCAAGTCAGTTCTCAGCAAGAGAGACAAAAATGCATGTTTCATTTCACCTTCAACAAAGCGCTTCTTCAGGCCAAACCAGATCCTTTAAAGGGGCCAGGCTGGCTGGGCTGGTTTCTGCCAAAAGGCTGAGGTCATCCACCACTTGCCAGTGGGGAGACCTGGTCCTCTCAGCATGTGTTGATGGCAAACAGCATCAGAGAGCTTCTAAACACTAGATGGGACAGAGCTTGGGGTGGAGCCAGAGGATCAACTCTCCTCTTGTCTCAAAAATGTTTATGTCATAGACTCTCACTGGGACCAGGTATCTGAAACCCAAATGTCCCCCACCAGGTGGTTACCCAGCCTACACCTGAACACGCCCTGCAGCGGGGAATTCACCACCTAATGTGCAGCCTTTCTCAGGTGGCTTGTGCATCACCTTCTGTCATCCTCAGCTGCCCATACAGTAGGCCCAGTGTGCTTCCTGAGGTCCCAAGCAGCGGACCAAATTAAACAGATTAAGCAAAACACAAGACACCCAGTTAAGTCTGAATTTCAGAGGAACAACTATCAATGTGTCTCAAATAGTGCATGGGATATACCAAAATAAGCTATTTGCCATCTCTCTGAATTTCAAATTTAACCAGGTGTCCTGTATTTTATTGGGCAACACTACCCAACAAAGGGAATGCCACTCCCTCTCCACCTGCTTAAAGTCAGCTGGCCTTTCCAAGCCGAGTCCCCTTTCTCCTCTGTCGTCATCTTTTGAGACAGTACTGCACAAGCCAGAGGGACCTGGCTGGGATTTATTCTGGGGATGAAAGATTGGTACAATATCTACAAATCAATAAATAAGACATATCATATAAACAAAAGAAAGGTAAAAATCACATGATCATATCAACAGACGCAGGAAAACACTGGATAGAATCCAGCATCCACTTATGATCAAAACTCTCAGGAGAATGGGAATAGAGGAAACATGCCTCAAAGTAATAAAGGCCATATATGACAAACCCACAGCAACATCATACTCAATGGGCAAAAACTAAGTGGTTTCCTTAGGATCTAGAAAAAGACAGGGATATTGGCTTCTATCACTCTTATTCAACATAGTACTGGAAGTCCCAGCACCAGAGCAATCAAATAAAAAATAAAAGGCATTCAAATTGGAAAGGAAAAAGTAAAACTGTTATTATTTGCTGATAACATGATACTGTATGTAGAGAACCCTAAAGATTCAACCAAAAATCTACTAGAACTGACATATGAATTCAGTAAAGTAGCAGGATACAAAAAAAAAATACCCAGAAATCAGTTGCATTTGTACACGTCAATAATGAACTATCAGAAATGGAAACTAAGAAAATAAACCCATTTGCAACTGCCTAAAAAAAAAAATACCTAGGAATACATTTAACCAATTTAAAAAACTTGTTCTCAGAACATTATAAGACACTGAAGAAAAAACTGAAGAAGATACAAATAAGTAGAAGCATATACCATCTTCATGAATAGGAAGAATTGACACCATTAAAATGTCCACACTACCCAAAGTAGTCTATAGATTCAATGCAATTATTATCAACATACCAATAACATATTTCACAGAACTAGAACAAATACTCCAAAATTTTATATGAACCACAAATGACCCTGAATAGCCACAGCAATCTTGAGAAAGAAGAACAAAGTTGGAGGAATCACACTATCTGATATCAAACTATAGTATAAGGCCTTAGTAATCAAAACAGAATAGTATTGGCATAAAAACAGACATATAAATCTAGAACAAAATAGAGAGCCCAGAAATAAACTAACACCTTTATAGTAAATATTTACAAAGGAGGCAAAAACATACAATGGGATAGACTATTCAATAAAGTGTTGGAAAAATTGGACAGATATTTGCAAAAGAGAAGAAAAAAAAACCAGACCACCTCCTTTCACATACACAAGAATAAACTCAAAATGGATTAGAGATTAAAATGTTGGACCCAAAACTATGATAATCCTAGAAGAAAACATAAGCAGTAAAATCTTGGACATTTCTCATAGCAATATTTTTCTGATATATTGCCTCAGGCAAAGGAAACAAAAGAAAAAATAAACAAATGGGACTATTATCAAACTAAAACATTTTTACACAGCAAAGGAAACCATCAACAAAATGAAAAGACAACCCAAAGAATGGGAGGACACAGACATAATTATATATTAATAAGGGTTTGATATCCAAAATTTATAAGGAAGTTATAAAATTCAACATCAAAATAAATAATTCAATTAAGAAATGAACAAAGAAATTTCTGAATAGAAATTTCTCCAAAGACGACACACAATGGCCAATACACATGAAAGGATGCTTAAAGTCACGAATCATTAAAGAAATGCAAATTAAAACCACAATGAGATATCACTTTACACCTGTCAGAATGGCTATCATCAATGAATCAACAAAGTATTGGCGAGGATGTGGGAAAAAGGGAACTCTAATGCACTGTTGGTAGGAATGCAGATTTGGTGCAACCACTGAGTTATATCAAAAAAATTAAAAATAGAACTATCTAATGACCCCAGAATTCCTCTACTGAGAATATATACAAAGAAACCCAAAACACTAATTCGAAAGAATAGATGCACCCATATGTTTATTGCAGCATTATTTACAACTAGTGGCCACTGGGGGGGATAGGACCAGGAGGGGTCCTTCAGCAGGCCGGGACCCCTCTCTCCTTACTGCCCACCTGCTTGCTGCTCCTTAGCGCTGCTGTGGGGGTGGGAGAGGCTCCTGCCACTGCAGCTACACTTGCCAGCCATGAGCCTGGCTTCTGGCTGAGCATGCTCCCGCTGTGGGAGTGCACTGACTACCAGTGGGCAGCTCCTGCGTTGGGCTTTTCTCCCCTGGTGGTCAGTGAGCATCATAGTGACCAGTCATTCTGATCGTTCTGCCATAATGGTTGCTTAGGCTTTTATTACATAGATAGCCAAGATTTGGAAGCAGCCCAAGTGCCCATCAGTAGATGAGTAGATTGAAAAGCTGAAGTACATTTACACAACTGAATACTATTCAGCCATTAAAATCTTATCTCTTGCAACAGCATGGATGGTCCTGTATATTATTATGCTAAGTGAAATAAGCCAGTCAGAGAAAGACAAGTACCATATGATTTCATTGCTATGTGAAATCTTAAGAACAAAATAAACTAACAAGCAAAGGGGAGAGAGACTCATAGATATAGAGAACAGACTGACAGCTGTTAGAGAGAATGGAAGGTGAGGGAGGGAGGGAGAGGGGATGGCCTGGGATTAAGCAAAAAAAAAAAAAAAAAAAGTGAAGGATAAGCAAAGCAAACAAACAAACAAAAACCCTCATAGCCTCAGAATGAAAGGAGGAGGCGGGGGAGTAGAAGAGGGCAAAGTTGGGATAAATGGTGCTGGAAGGAGACTTGACTTGGAGTGGCCCACACAGAGTACAATATACAGATGAGGTAATGTAGAATCGTATGTCTGAAAGCTACATGATTTTATTAACCAATGTCACCCAATAAATTCAATTTAAAAAGACAGTAAAACATTTTTGGGAAAAAATGAGAGCCATAAGGAAAACTTAGGAGAGTTGAAAGACACTTTAGCAGACACTTTGCTCAACTTTCTACCTAAGATTTTCCAAACTAAAGTATTTTAATATGACGCTCCCTTTCAACTTCAAAATATTTCTTCAGTCTCCACATGAGAACAGTTATATATCTAATATCTATTAACTGAAACTAGAAAACAAGCTACTAGAGCTTCAGTATTACTCGAAAATAAAATTATATTTTTAAGTCATAGAACTTACATGCACTTTAATAGACATGGAACTTAGAACATGCAGAATGGAAAATTAATAAATCCTGCAGAAGTCTAAAAAATGTTTTTGAACTATAAATAAAACTCAATGCCAAAAGGTGTGCCAATGTCAGGCCCAAAGTGTCAAGATACATCAGTAAAAAAAAGTTGCAGAACTGAATACATGATCCTATTTGCTAAAAAACTGTATATGTGTGAATGTGATTATATGCACATGCAAATACACACATACTGCATCTATAATGCACAGAATAAATTATTGAGGGTGAGTGGAATCATTTTTTTCTTTGTTCTATTTTGTATTTTAAAAACATTTTTGCAATAAGCACATATCCATTTTATAATAAAAACCAATAAAATATAGAAAATGCCAATTATATACATGGACCCTGTTGTCTTTATTTTTGTCTTTAATTTTTTTGTCTCATTTCTAGCAAATGCAGTTTACCTACCACTTTGTAAGGTGTGGGAAAGAATGGGAAAAACTCATATGAAGTGACAAAGTCAGTATGTATCTGAATATTTAATAAATACATCTCTGTTATCATTGTTTTTTAGTTTTTAAAATATGCAATACTTAAAACATAAAGTACAAAGGATAACATAACAAATACCTGTTTATAGACAATCAGCTCTAAAAGTTTTGTTGTACTTATTTGAGTTTTTTAAGAGGAAATCAAGTATACAAATAAGGTTGGCACCTCTCCATGGTCCTGCCTGGTCCTGATCCCTTCTCTCTCCAGAGCCACCCCGCAATCTAGGTGATTATACTTTTACATCAGAAATTGCTCCTTTGATAGACACAGCAGCAAGGGCCTAGATGGTGGTCTTTCCTGTCCAGATAAAGGAGGGCAGACTGGGGAAGGTGGGAAGGTGGGAAGGTGGGTTTACGTGGGACCTGCAGGGAGATACTGCTCTACATAAGGATGCTTTCACTGTGTATGAGGACAAGCCAGAGAAAAAGCCTGGCATGGGGAGAAGCACAATTATCAAGCACTTACTTTTTTATCTTTCTCATGGTATTGCAAGAAAATTTACAAATTGTACACAGACTCAAGTGAAAAAGCTGTCAAGGTAAACTGGTTAAAAATTTAGATAAACTGAGTTTTGTTTGAGAGAGGGAGTAATACATGAGAAGAAGGAGGGTAGTGTTGTGATATGCCTTAAATTTTGAAACCTTTTCTCTGGCAGCACAAAGATGTAAAGTGCAACTGTCCACTTGGCCTCCCTCCAGTCTCAAGGCATTTCCAACAATGGAGCAGGAACATTCTACCAGGCACACGCAAGCCCAGCTAAGTGTTCCATATCTCATGTCATCCTCTAGATCACATGTGTCAAACACAAGGCCCGTGGGCCAAATCCAGCCCGCCAGGCCTTGCAATGTGGCCCGCACCGCGCTGTCATCACTGCACTCCGCTGTCAGTTTATGACATTGTCAGTTTATGACTGTTCAGTAAACCATTCGGCCCGCGATTTAGGCTGGATTTTAGATTTTGGCCCCTTCTCTGATTGAGTTCGACACCCCTACTCTAGATGCCTAAAACCAGAGAATGAACCAGTAAGACCCACGATATACAACAGGTTAGGTCTTTATAACTTCTAAAGAATGGTATGTCCAACTAGCCACGACATGATTTTGCATTGTAACTGCATGCATTCTGAATCTAGATAGCTACCTAATAGTGTCTGACTTTGCATTTAGGGCAGTGGTTCCCAGCCCTGGCTGTATATTAGAATCACCTGGGCTTTAAAAATATATAGCCATGGAGAGAAACCAAGATAGTGGCATAGATTAAACATCTATACTGCTGCCTCACACAACAATTTCAAAACTGCAACAGGAAAACAGAGCAAACATTGTCCAGAACCACCAGAAAGCTGGTGGAGTGGAAATTCTACAACTAGAAGGAAAGAGAAAAGGATACTGAGACTCGGAGGAGCTGTGGAGAACAGAGGTGCGAAAAGGGCAGGTGGTTGAATATACAGCTGGCTTACTCACGGCACACAGAGAGGGAGGGCAGCAGGTGCGCAGCTAGCTTTCTCGTTCGGGAGGAAAACAAAACCTCCCAACTGCACTGAACTCCAGTTCCAGGTGAGACTTCGGGTACCCAGACTCATTCAGGGAGAAACTGGACTCTCTGGCAGCAAGTGAAACAGGGCAGCCTTTTCTCAGAAGTGCATACAGCCATTGTCACAGGACACTGAAACATAGAGGCCTGTTAGGGTGGGGCTGATAGGACACCAAGGCTGTCTGCTCCACCCTGAGACTCCGCCCCATTCAAGCTGAGCACAGAAGCTCTCCCAGCAGAGACACAATTGATCCTCACAGCCAACTGGCCTGAAGGTCAACTCACCCCAGTTATACTAACAACAATCTAGGCTTAACCACACAAGACTGCACACACAGCCCACAAAGGGGTGCACCAAGAGTGTCCACCTCAGATAACTGGGGAAGCTGAGCCACTGGGCCCTGCTAGAACACCTAGCACACAAAGCCACTCCATCAACTCAGGGAAGCAGCTAAAATGTGGAGACAAAGAGGCAGATCACAAATGAAGGAAATGGAGGAAAGCAAATGATTGGATATAAAGTTCAAAACCACTGTTATAAGGTTTTTCAAGAATTTCCTAGAAAAGGCTGATAAATTTAACAAGACCCTCGAGAATATGAAAAAGGATCAACTAGAAATTAAACATACACTGACTGAAATAAAAAATATTATACAGAGACCTAAAATCAGACTAAAGGATTGAAAGGATCAAGTCAAGATTTGGAATACAAAGAAGCAAAAAACACTCAACCAGGAAAGCAAAAAGAAAAAATAATCCAAAAATATGAAGATAGTGTAAGGAGCCTCTGGAACAACTTCAAGCATACCAACATCTGAATTATCGGGGTCCCAGAAGAAGAGAGAGTGCAAGATACTGAAAACCTATTTGAAGAAATAGTGACCAAAAACTTCCCCCACCTGGTGAAAGAAATAGACTTACAAGTCCAGGAAGCACACAGAACCCCAAACAAAAGGAATCCAAAGAGAACCACACTAAGACACATCATAATTAAAATGTCTAGAGCAAAAGACAAAGAGAGAATATTAAAAGCAGCAAGAGAAAAGCAGTTAGTTACCTATAAGGGAGCACCCAAACGATTGTCAGCTGATTTCTCAACAGAAACTATGCAGGCCAGAAGAAAGTGGCAAGAAATATTCAAAGTAATGAATAGCAAGAAACTCCAACCAAGATTGCTGTATCCAGCAAAGTTATCATTCAGAATTGAAGGTTAAATAAAGAGCTTAGATAAGAAAAAGCTAAAGGAGTTCATCACCACCAAACCAAAATTATATGAAATACTGAAAGGTATTCTTTAAGAAGAGAAAGAAGAAGAAAAAGAAAAAGATAAATATAAAAGTTATGAACAACAAATATGTATCTATCAACAAGTGAATCTAAAAACCAAGGGAATAAAAAAATCTGATAAACAGTATTAACTGGTAAATATTATAGAATCAGGGGCACAGAAAGGGAGTGGACTGACAATTCTCAGGGGGAAAAGGGAGTGGGGGGTGTGGGAAAAGACTGGATAAAAAATGTACACCTATGGATAAAGACGGGGGTGGGGGGAGGGAAAGGGCAGAGGTGGGGGTAGGAACCAGGTGGAGGGGAGCTATAGGAGAAAAAAAGAGGAACAATTGTAATAATCTGTACAATAAAGATTTATTCAATATAAATAAATAAATAAATAAGTAAGTAAGTAAGTAGCAATGCCCTTGGGCCCCAAGATCACCTGAGCCAGGACAAGACAAATCTCTGGAGATAGATCCTGGGCAGGTTTTTAAAGTTCTGCCCAGGATTCCAATGAGCAGCCAGGACTGAGACATGCTGGTCCAAGCCCTCAGCCCCTCTCAACTTTTGATGACCAAAGGAATCCACTGGGGAATCTTGTTAACCTGCAGATTCTAGGCATTCTAACATAACAGATATTTTCCTAACACCTCTTTCCATTATAAGGAAAACTGGTAGCAAAATAGTATCTGCCAACTAGAATCTACTGATGATCTGAATCATGTCAGAGCTCTGTAAAAACAGCTTAAAATTAATTAGAATTAAAGACCTCCACCACTGTTTTTCAGCCCTCCCATCTATAGATAACGGACTGTGTAGAATTAGGGTTTGGTCTGACCTGGGAACAATCATAATTTGACCCAACTACTTAGACAAAAAAGAAAGGCATTCCAAATTCCCTTCACGCAGCTCCTCTAAACCTATGCCAGAGTCTGCGTTGTTTCCGTGAATACACGTTCTCCATGGAGTTTACCTCCTGTCCAGAGTGACACCCACAAGGCTCACTATTTCTGTCTGCACAGACTGGGCCTGACGTAAGCAGTCCTTCTCATGGCTCTGCCAAGGGCCGCGGCTCTCTATGCAGCCGGTGACAAATGGCCTTTAAAAATCTTCAGATTTTCTGTAATTAACTCTCCTTTGTTCAAGGAGACAAGACAACTCTGCGAGTGCCTCTTGCAGCTAACAGTGCAAACCTAAGTCTGCCAAGGTCCCCTCTGGTCATGGTGTGCTGCTCTGAACAGAGCCCTGCAGACCCTGAGGACTTCAGAGCTTTCCTATTTCCAGTCATTAAAGGAGATTTTCACGTGACAAGGTGGCAGGGTCTAAAACCAAGTCACAGAGCTGGGCTCTTTAAAACCCATAAGGAGGAACCTAAGACCTTACTGGGAAAGCAGGGGCAGGAAACAAAGAATATGACTGAACATACAAGAAATCCTATTCTGCGTGTGTGTGTGTGTGTGTGTGTGTGTGTGTGTGTCTAAACTAATAGAAAGCACACAATTTACATGTTGGTAATTACTAACAATGGGCTTGGTACTAGTACAGATATTGTGGGTTCAGTTCCAGACGACCTCAATAAAGTGAGTACTGCAATAAAGCAAGTCATAATCTCTTTGTTGGTGGAGGGTCTTGCCTTCAAATTATAAAAAACACAACATCTGTGAAGTGCAAAAAGCAAAGCACAATAAAATGAGGTATGCCTGTATTACCATCTTTGGGTGCCAATTCTCTCTTCCCTACATTTTCAAAATGATGCTTGTAAACCTATTTCACTCAGCTGCCAATCACACTCCTGCCAAAGGCTTTTCCCCCAGTGTTTGAGTTGTCACCCAAAAGCACAAAGCCTTTCTGAATTTCTGCTGAAGAGCTTGACTCCCACCTGCCATGCTCCACTTCTGCCAGGCACATTTGCTTATCAAACATTCTGAAAAGTCCTGTGGTAAATAAGCCCATCGAACTGTTTAAAGCAGCTTTTTCCCAAATGTCATTCATTCATTCATTCACCGATATTTACAAAGTGCCTACAACTAGGCCAGGAGTTTTTCTAGGTCCTGGGGATATGTAAGGCAATACACACTCATGCTCACATGGTGCTTGGGGCTAACAGAGGAAGACAAGATATAAACAAACAGAGCCATTAACGTATAGGCTCACACCTATGTATAGGGCACACATGCCACTGAGAGTAACAAAGAAGAGTAAGGGACAAAGGAAAGGCCTCCAGTAGGGGATGATGCTGAGAAGAGGCAGAGCACAGTGAGGAAACAAATGATACAGCACCTGGATGAGGACCTTGGCTGGGTCCCAGAATCCCAAGAGCAGCCAGGACACCCATGCCCCTCGGGGACTGAGCACCAATGAAGGATCCTGTCAATGGCTCTTTGCTAAGATGAAAGCTCCTGGTCCCATCCCCATCACACACGAACTCCAGGGGAAGGACCATGTATCCAGGGTTCAGTTTTTAAAACATTCTCCCTAAACATATCTTGACACTAAAGTAAACTGTACAAAAGTAATCCGGTTATGCACAAGAAACTGATAGCCTGGGAGGACTCGCAGGAAGAAGGGAAACTAGACAGCTGAGGGCTAGAGCAATGGGGGACATTCTACAAACAAGTCAACCTTTTCAGACCTTTGAGTTTGAAATAAAATATATTACCTAAACAATAAAATTATTAAATTACAGCTTAATAAAATGAAACATTGCATGTGATCATAACATATATAAATTATGGTAACTGTGATTTTTAGATCATAGTTAGGGTTTCTCTCTAAGTTCAGAAATTTCCTGTGTCTACGTGGTCATCATTACAATTTACCATCTTTGAATGACTGTTCATCTAGTCACATCTGTCCTAACTCAGGACGGATGTGAGGTTAAGACAGATTCTCATGAATAATAATGAAGAACAAATCATTAGCAAATACCTGTGTAGGGCTCGCTGCATGTCAGGCACTCCTCTTAGCAAGTACTAAACTCAACTCATCTCCAGGTCAGACTTGCTCCTATTATATTTAAGAAAACATTTATTCAAAATATACGTGTACATACTCCTATTGAAGAGTTTTAATGGTCCTAAAATCTCCACATGGGCAAGAAAGGAGGTAGTAAGAGTACAAAATGACGCAAATCTCAATTAACTAGTGAGCTCACGTTCTCCTTCACGTACCTTCTGCGGCCGGGGGTCCACATTCCCAGCAGTATTTATTTTGCCCGAGGTTCTTGCTTCCTCCTGTCAATGTATAGGATAAATTTTAAAACCAATAAGCACCATTAAAAGTGACAAGATCAACTTACTTAACACAACTTGGTTTTATACAAAGTGGTTAACCACTTTGATTATTCAGGTACATTTTGCACAACAGGTTTCTTATAGAGGTGGGTAACACTTGGATTTCTTGGTAAGTGAACAAGCATTCTAAATGTACCAACAATGCCAACTATTTAAAAGACTGACCTGCAATGTAGTGTGAAAAAATATATATATGTTTTGTAGCAAAAATAATCAAATCCTATTATAGCTGTTTTATATATTTGATTATGGATAAAGAATCCCTGTGTAAGATGATCAAAACTTCCAATGCAAGGTGTCCCCTGGGCTTTGCATTTATCCAAGCTTTAACACCCTAGCAAATGTCATATCGTGAGTGAATAACTAGAAATAAGTAACACTCATGGAATTAGGGAGATTACAGATTTGACAATATTTGACAGAATTACATGGCAAAATAAACAACTCATTTGACACACAATACAGCCCAAGCTGCCTGGGAGGCATGTGGCACAGTCGGCTGTGCTTCCCTCAACTCTTAAAAACTCAATGTGAACATTAAAAGCAGTTTCATGTTATGTAGATAAAAAGATTAAGCTTGATGTACTCAATCCAGATTCTTCCTGACCAGTATCAGGAGAAAACATACTCTCTTGGCTGCTGCAGTCTCTAAGGCCCTGCATTCACCTCTCTCCCTCGTTTCCTTTTCTGGCTCTCTCCCACCTTTTTATTGTATAACATCAAGCATCTGGAAAATGACCGGCCTATAAATGCAGATGGCCTGCGATGTGTACTAATTCTCTCCTTTCTTTGCTCAGTTTTTTGTAAGCACTTCAATTTTCACTCCAGGTAAGGAGAGAATTTTTCTGTCCGGTATTTCTTTGAGATTCTTTTCTTCAGGGTCAAGAGCAAAGCTGGAACAGTTTTTCTTTTCCTCTTAACCCAAGGTGGACTATGACCTCGTTTTAAGGGGAAAATGGAGAAGACCACTTCTCTGTGTCTTTCCTCTTTCACCCAGTCACTGAAAAGGGTAAATGTAGGTGCTGGAGATCAGCAAGCAGGAGCTAAACTCAGCTGCCTAATTTTAAAAATGTCTGAGACATTTCTCACCCTGGCAGTTAAAACTTGACCAGTACCCAACCTTTCATGGCTCAAAGCCCCAGACTTTGGATTTTTCAGACAAAAACTCCTTTATGACTGTGCTCCCGCTTAGCTAACCAGAACCTGGCCGCGCGGTTTTCTACTCAAGGTGGGGCCCTCAGCCTTTGGCAGACTTGGAAAACAAAAATGACAGCTTTGGGAAACCTGGCTCATCTTCCCAGCCACAAGTGCAGAAATGGATGCCTCAACCTCAACTTCTGACAGGCCTCTGGATTGCCAAAAGCAGAGGGAGAGCACCCTGGAGCCTGGCTGGAAGAAGGCTGCATTTGCAACCTTCCCTTTCAGCTCACCCACCAAAACTGTGCATGTAGGAAAGGCTGCACATGGCCCCTCATCCCTGCACGTTCCCTGCACCCAAGCGGAACATTTTCTTCCTCTTTCCGCCCGCAGTTACTAATGCAAAATCTCAGACAAGGATGAAAGGAGTAAATGACAGATCGCCGAGTGTCCACAATCCCAGTGAGCCCAGCATCCGGCGGGGAGGAAGCCGCCTCATCGCTTTAATGAACGCGAGGAAGGTTCTTCCCACGAAACCCGCCGACGAGGAGGGTCCTCACGTCGCCAGCTGGGATGCAGCTCGCAGAGAAAAGGCGGTTCACCCCGATCAGTGCACCGAGTGGAGTGGGGCCGGGTGTGGACATCTGTGGAACCAGCCCCCGGCCGGGCCCCAAGCTCACCCTCCGCGAAGCCGGGGCGTCTCCGCGGCTCCTCCACGACGCTCCGCGCGGCCTCCGGGTCTGGGGGCGAAGGGCGCGGGTCCCGGATCCGGAGCGGGAAGCCCGCCCGCCCGCCCGCAGGCCCCGCGCCGCCGCCTGGCCCGGGAAGAGCCGGCCGCGGCGCCGGGGAGAGGAAGCCCCACGCGCCGGGCCCTCTCGGGGGGCGAGGCCACCAACCGCCCCCCGCGGCCCCCGCGGCCCCGCGCGTCCGTACGTGTCTGTACGTGCCGCCCGCGGGCGGTGCGCGTTCACGCCGCCGACCCGACGTGCGCGCGCCGCCTGCTCCTACGTGCGCGCGCCCACCCACGGCGCGCGCCTCCGGGCCGGGCAGGAGCGAACCGACCCAGGCGGGAGGTGGCGAGGCAGAGGGACTTTGCCCACCTAGTCTCCGAGGCAGCCAGTCGGCGGGGGATTTAACTTCGTTGGTTAATAAACAGCTGAGAAAGGCCAGAACAGTGCACAGTCCTGTGGCATTGTAACTACAAACTTTAATTATTTTTTTCAATTACAGTTTGATATAAAATAATATATTCGTTTCAGGTGTACAAGGTGAAGGGATTAAAAAGTACAAGTTACTACCCTGTTTCCCCGAAAATAAGACAGTGTCTTATATTAATTTTTTCTCCCAAAGTTGCGCTAGGTCTTATTTTCAGGGGATGTCTTATCTTTCCATGCACTAGGTCTTATTTTCGGAGGATGTCTTATTTTCGGGGAAACACGGGTAGTTGTAACTTAACCTGCAGAAGTGCATGAGGCAGCAGGATTGTAGAACCTGGTATGGAAGTCACTCCCAAAAGTGTCAGAGGTTTCATTGCCCTGGGAAAGGTAGTGTTGTTTTGATATAACCTACATGTTTGTTAACTACCTAACTATTCTTTATCTATTTAGCAAATAGGGTAATATAGATATGTGCACAGAAACACACAAATGTTTGTCAAGCATTCAAGAAAACAGCTTTTTTGTTTTGTTTTTGTCTACCCTGTTGGTTCCCTCCTCAATTGGTTAAATATATCAATGGGGCACAGTCGTTCAAGATTTCACTTTTAATGTGAAATTTAAGCCATAATGGCTTAAAATGGCAAGATGTTTTACTTAGCCTAAACATCAAGATATTCAGCCCTTTGGGCACTATGGTCAACACAAAACATTTCCTTTCTCTTGAGGATTTGAATAGGCCCACATAGATGGGAGAAGCACACTAAGTAAAATTGGACCTTAGAGATGTGACATGGAATATTATGCAGGATTTAAGGGCCCAGGCTCTGGGAATTAGACTTCTTGAGTTCAAACCCACATCTGTCTTGTGATCTTGTCTTCTTTTACTTTTCTCTGTCCAGTTTCCTAATCTAGAAAGTGGGATTATATAGCATTTACCTCAGAGTTTGCAAAAGAGTAATGGAGATACTGCATTTAAAGCACAGTTCTTCCCCAGTAGTGAGCCTTACAACAAACATAAGCTACTTTCATTATTATTAATTACTGCATCCCCAGGAAGCTGTTCAAATATTAAAATATAATAGTTCTTTCCATGGGCTTGTACTTTGATTACTAAGATAACTGAGTATTTTTCTTGGGGTTTTCCCAAATTATTTCAGTTCCATTTTTTTGTTTCTATAAATGAACTTCAGGAAAGTATTAGCAGTTAATCTTTATAATGGAAGAATAGCTTCTAAAATAGTGGTTCTCAAAGTAGACCCCTGGAGGTTACAATGTCAAAACTACTTTCACAGGACCTACCGCAGGCAAAAGAGAGACGGAAACATGCTCAAAGTTACTAATCACCCAAGAGATGCAAATCAAAACAATAATGTGGCACCATCTCACACCTGTCAGAATAGCTGTCATCAACAAGTCAACATTCAAGTGCTGCCGAGGATGCAGAGAAAAAGGAACCCTCGTGCACTGCTGGTGGGAATGCAGACTGGTGCAGCCACTGCGGAAAACAGTACAGAGTTTCCTTAAAAAATTAAAAATGGAACTTCCATTTGACCCAGTAATCCCACTTCTAGGAATATATCCCAAGAAATCAGAAACACCAATCAAAAAGGATATGTGCACCCCTATGTTCATAGCAGCACAATTTACAATTTACTAGAAACAGCCTAAGTGTCCATCAGCAGATGAGTGGATTAAAAAACAGTGGTATATCTACACAATGGAATATTATGCTGCTATAAAAAAGAAAGAGCTCTTACCATTTGCAACAGAATGGATGGACCTGGAGAGCATTATGCTAAATGAAATAAGCCAGTTGGAGACAGATAAATATCACATGATCTCACTCATTTGTGGAATATAATGAACAACATAAACTGATGAACCAAAATAGAGCTAGAGGAAAAAATATATATTAGAATATAATAGAAGTAATCCTGTTATTTGCATATTTTAATATTTTCTACAACCTTTGTGATATTATACTATGTTAGCACTAGAGGCCCAGTGCACAAAACATGTGCCCTTCATACCCCTCAGCCTGGCCTGCCCCTTCTCACAGTCCAGGAACCCTCAGGGATGTCCCCCTGATGGCTCCTAAGGGAGCGGGCCTAAGCCACATTCTGGCCTACCTCTGCAGGAGGTGACTGGCCAAACAGGGAAAGGCACTGCCCCCATTGCTCCCTCGCTGCTGCTGCCTCTGGCCTCCCTCTGCAGGAGGTGACCCTGCAATCATCAGAAGGCAACACCTCCATCATGCTTCTGCTGCTGCCACTGCCAGCTGCAAGGCTGCCTGAGCCATCGCAGCCACTGCAGCTTGCCTGAGCCTTGCCCAGCCCTCATTGCCTGAGCCTTAGCCAGCCCTGGGCAAGTGGCAGTGGCCAGGGGCTGTGAGCTTACCCATGCTTAACCAGTCGGGTGCGCTCATCTGGTGATGGGCAGACTGTGTCTTCCAGTGTTCTCCTGGCTGCAGGGGCGTGTGCAGGTCTCCCTCCAGCCCTGGGCCATTGGGTCTGGCTGCTAGAAGAAATTCCCTACATTGGTTGCCCAGACACCTGGAGGCCTCCACCGATTCCCGACCCTGACCCGAGGGGCGTTGAGGGGTAATGGAGGCGGCCTGGGAGTTAGAGGAACCACAGGAAGGAGCTGCCTTTCTCAGAACCTCTGACCCGCAGTGCTGGAGGCCAAAGTGGGGTGTGGTTGGGTCTGGAGCTCTTAGCTATGAAGCTGAGACTTTCCCTCGCATGCCTTCAATGCTGGTCTTTCCCTTGCTCTCACCTGCCTTTGCTGGTGGGCTGTCCCTCACTCACCTGCCTTGGCCGCCAGTGTGGAGGTTTCCCCGCAGACTGGCTCTGCTGCCACTTTGCAGAAGAAGCCTGTGGTCCTTCTGGGCAAGCGGCAGCATCCTTCGCGAACCCTCACAGCCGCCTCCGCCCCCACGTGGGGAGTACAGGCCATCCTCCACCTGCTTCCCCCACCCCGTCCCCACTGCCACTTGCCCAGGGCCAGCCCAGAGCACGTGGCAGCCACCATCGTGTCCCCAAAGCTGCAAGTCCGCGCCCACCCATGCCGGTCGTTACTGTGGCGGCATCCCAACCAATTTGCATATTACCCTTTTTTTTTAGTATAGAGACTTTTGGTAATATTATGTTTAAAATATTTTTTCTTGAATTATTAATGTTTATTGCATGTAACATTATTATATTTAAAATCGGGTGTTTTTTTTTTAAATAAAATAAAAATTCCCTGAATGCAAGAAAACAAAAGTGAAAAAACACACAAAACACCTACTTTCAAGTAATACTAGGATGTTAGTTGTCTTCACTATACAGGTATTTGCTCTGATGGTGCAAAAGTCACAGTGGATAAAACCGATGACACTTAGCGTGAATCCAAGCAGTGGAACAAAACTGACTTGGGAGTCACCACCATACACTTAAAGTAAAAACAAGCATACCGAAGGGTCACAGAGGACCTTCCCTTCAGAATGGAGGGGAAGCGCACAGAGCACTCCCGCATACCCAGGTGTGGTGGTTGTCAGGAGGCAAAGCTCTTGGGCCATGGTTTGCAATGCAAAACAGCTAGCTGCTTTGTCTAATGGAACATCACCAACTTTACTCTCAAGAACTGACAAACTGATTCCACACACTTGGGTATTTGGCAATCATTTCCTCCCAAATGAATGAAATGAGCCTATCACTTCAAGGAAAACAACTGTAGCCTTTGTCACCAATGGTAAAATTCAAACTTTTAAGTAAAAATTCAAATTTTTAAAAAACCTGCATCTGCCACTATGAGTTAGACAACATCCCAATATTTAAAGATTTTTCTGATGAAATCAGTGGTCATGCTAACAATCTTTTTTTTAATATGTGGTATATTGATATTCTGATTGTGGCAAAATAAGAAATATATATCGGGCCTTTCCTCCAGTTCATAACTGAAACTTCTAAAACCTTTGTAAAGTCCAAAATGATAGGGGTGATAGGGTCATCACGTGTTCTAATATTTGGTCTTTGTTCCTGGTTCCTAACAAAACTCCTACTCTTTGGGTTTCTTGATAATTTTTAATATATATTTTTATTGATTTCAAAGAGGAAGGGAAGGGATAGAAACATCAATGATGAAAATCATTAATCAGCTACCTCCTGCATGACCAACACTGAGGATTGATCCCATAACTTGGGCATGTGCCCTGATCAGGAATTGAACCCATGACCTCCTGGTTTATAGGTCAGTGTTTAACCACTGAACCACATTGGCCAGGCTGGGTTTCTTGATAATTTTTAAGAACTGTGCATAGGTTTGAAAACTGCTATTCTACAATAACTGCTATTCTTTTATCAAATTTTTAATGGTCAAAGAAAAATATACCAGATTCTTTTACCCTTCATAACTGCCAAGTGTGTATTTTTAAAGTCAAGGCTAAAGGTGCCTGAACTGGAAGTGGCACTGGGAATGACAGAAGTTAACCACTAACCAAAAACTATTGCTGTTTGAACCAAACCTGTGCATCAATCAAACTGATACTTTTAGAAAAACCCAGATGCCTCTTATAGGGAGTTATATGGAGAACCATCATCCTACAAGAGTAGAAATTTGCCATTTCATCTGAACATTCTGGGATTTTAAGATTTTATAGAGAATTCGTTTATGTTGCTCTCCGACCTACCAGCTGCTTTCTCCAGCTCAGCCTCCAAGATGGGGAAATCCTTCACCAATTTCATGTGCAAGGAGGACTTCCATCTTGCCTCCAAATCCAATATCAAGAAAGTATGGATGGCAGGACAAAAAAAAAAAAAAAATATATATATATATATATATATATATATATATATATATATATATATATATCGTGATAAGAAGAAACAAGAAGAATTAATGCAACAATATCTTAAAGAACAAGAATCATATGATAATAGATTGCTTATAGAAAATGAACATATAAAGAATGGCCTTAATTTCATGAGGCCCCACTAGGACCTAAAATAAATAAATAAATAAAGAGAAAGAAGAAACAGGAGAGGCTGAATACAAATTTGAATGGCAGGAAGGAGAGCCAGGAGAAAAATACGCCAAAGATGGCATGAACATCCGAGGTCAGCCCTTTGGTATTCAGATTCGAAATGTGAGGTGCATTAAATATCACAAATAGAGTCATGTCAACACAAATCAGGAATGTCCTTTGTTTGGTCTTTCTGGAATCAATACAAGTTCAGTTCCCACCTATGGCTCAGGACCATCAATGCACCCCTCAGAGCAAAGAGTGGAGTTGGGAAACAGTGGGTTTGCACTGAAACAAAATGTACTCAGGAGAGATTTGACCACAAATGGTTCATCACAGGAATATGTTGCAAGTGAGGGTGAAAAAGATCCAGAAATTGATTTTTTTTTTTTTTTAATTACTAACAACCAAGCAAAACCAGAAACTTCTCAGGAAATAGAATTGACTTGAGAAGAAAAAGAAAAAAGATAGAAAAGAGAAAAAGCTTCAGAAGAATAGAAATAAACACAAAAAACATAAACACAAATCTTTCTCCCACTGCTCCTCCTCTTCCTTCCCCTCCTCCACCTCCTCCTCTTCCTCCTTCTTCTCCAGTGAGACTTCAGAACGCAGCAGTGGGAGTGACAACAACAACAACAACAAAAAAATACAAAAGAAGAAAGGAAATAAAAACAAATGTGCAAGAAAGAAAAACAGTAATATAGGAGAAAAGGACAAGTTCATGAAGAGAAAATTTTATGAAGAACTTTTTAACAATCACTGTAATAAGGAAAAAGTCAAGAATGAGCCTAGATTTTTAAAGCAAGAGAGTTCTAGGGAGGCTAGCAAATGGAATTATTCTGATTTTGACAAAAAAAATCTAGGAGCCATGGCACAGTCCAGAGGAGAAAAGATCTGAAATAAATGAGAGGACCAGGAGAGGCTGGCGCAGAGATGAGAGAAGCCGAAGCAGAAGTCATAGTAGTTACAAGCAAAGGAAAGGAAGAAAATGGTCTTCGCAGAGACCCAGTGAAGAGTGGAATATAAGAAATGATACCAGAAGCCACGGCACAGATATGTACAGAGGAGGAAAAATGCACAGAGAAAACTCGAGGGGAGATGAGCATACTAGAGTGACACATAGAGAATGAAAAAGTAGAGAGAATAAAGACTGCTCATAACAATTAGCTGGGAATAAAAATATCTCTACTTTCTTACCAAATACTTCTAGCAAGGGCTGATGTGTACTATTGTCTTTCTAATAGAAAAAGCTCTGTTTAGTTTTCAATCTCTGTAAACTGTCATATCAAGGAAAAACTACATGGATCTCATAAGAATGAACTTTGCAAATATTTGTAAGTATTCCATTTTGGAGCTGTAAAAATATTTTCTGTTGATAAATATTTTTTGTGCTCTCTACACCAGATATAAAAAACACACACATCATAAACTTTGGGGGGGAAAACATTTTATAAATTTCTCTCTAGTTCTTTATGTTGAGCCAAGCATGTATGAATTTGGAGTCCTTTGGTGTCGGCTATAAATGGACATTTTTTTCCTTCTTGCCTCTTCCCCAACCCTTTGCTATGCCATGGGAAGGCTCCTGCATTCTCGGGGTCAGCTGGAGCAGGAGACCGTTCCCACAATGCCCTTGTTTCTGGTTTCATCTCAATGGACACTCACAGGCTTCCATGGGCGGAAGCCTGAAAGAAGTGGGTGGAAATTATTTCTCAGCCACCCTGTTTTTTAAAGCTAATGGTAAATTACTCACCGAGAGAGCATATCCCACTTGCTTTTTCTGAGCCCACTGAAAAATTGCACTTGGCTCCCTTGATGGGCATATGAGGAGATGCTTACCAGAGTTGAAATGAGATTTTGTCCAGGTTAAGGCTTTAGGAAAGCTGTGGTGGCCATAGCTAGGCATCTGTATGTAGTTCTAGACCTATAAAATGTTTGCTTAATTAGAGGGCTTTTCTCAGTAGACATGTTAGAACAGGGGTTACTCAAACCCACACAAATTGATTCCCCTTTGCAATTTATAGATGGCTGTGCAACTCAAAGGCTGTTTTTGTTATTCGTTTTTGTTACTTTTTACCAGTAGATGGCTGACAGAAACAGGATGGAGTCCATGTTCTGGTCCTCAGAATATCTCTAGTGAGTTTATTATGACCTTTATGTTTTTTTCCACTATATTTTTATTTTTTTGAGTATTACTTTGTATTAGTTTCAGGTGTACATCATAGTGGTTAGAGAATCATATACTTTACAAAATGTTTCCCCTGATATTTTCAGTACCCACCTGGCACCATACATAGTTATTACAATATTATTGACTATATTCTCTATGCTGTACTTTACATCCCTGTAACTATTTTGTAACTACCAATTTGTACTTCTAAATCCCTTCACCATTTCCACCAAGCCTCCCACCCACCTCCCCTCTGGCAATTATCAGTCTGTTCTCTGTTTCTATGAGTCTGTTTCCATTTTGTTTGTTCACTTATTTTTTTCTTTAGATTCATATATAAGTGAAATCATATGGTATTTATCTTTCTTTGACTGACTTATTTCACTTAGCATAATACCCTCTAGGTCCATCATGCTGTCACAAATGGTAGTGCTGCATTCTTTTTTATGACCAAGTAATATTCCATTGTATATGTGTATCATCATTTTTAAAAATATATTTTATTGATTTTACACAGAGAGGAATTGAGAGAGAAACGTCGATGAGAGAGAAACGTCGACCAGCTGCCTCTTGCACACTCCCCACTAGGGATGTGCCCGCAACCAAGGTACATGCCCTTGACCGGAATAGAACCCAGGACCTTTCAGTCCGCAGGCCAATGCTCTATCCACTGAGCCAAACCGGTTTCGGCTATATCATCATTTTTGATGGGCACTTGGTTTGATTCCTTAGGTTGGTTATTATAAGTAATGATGTAGAGAACATAGAAGGACATATTTTTTTTAGAATTAGTGTTTTGGATTTCTTTGGATATATATTTAGAAGTGGAATCACTAGGTCATAAAACAGTGCCACTTTTAATTTGTTGGGTAATCTCCATACTGTTTTCCATAATGGCTGCACCAGTTTGAATTTCCACCAGCAGTGCATCAGGGTTTCCTTTCTCTACATTTTTGCCAAAACTTGTTTATTGATTTACTGATAACTAAAGGCATGGTGCATGAAATTAGTGCACTGAGAGGGTCCCTAGCCCTGGCCAGTAATAGGGGCCTTCCAACTGCCTGCAGAGGCCTCCCTTCGTTCTGCACCACCCCCTGGTGGTCAGCACACATCATAGCAAGCAATCGAACTCCTGGTCTCCTCATGGAACTCCTGAGGGGATAATTTATATATTAGGCTATATAGATAGCCATTCTGACAGGTATGAAGTGATGTCTCATTGTGGTGTTAATTTGTATTTCTCTGATAATTAGTGACGTTGCACATCTTTTCATATGTTTCTTGGACATCTGTATGTCCTCTTTGGAGAAGTGTCTATTCAGGTCCTCTGTTCTTTTTTTAATTGGATTTTTTTTTTTTGGTTTTAAGTTTTTTTTTATAAATTTTGGGTATTAATTATGGACAGATGTTTTCTCGAATATTATAATAAATGTGTCCTAATTTGCTAAAATATGATAGGGCTTCACATTTGTGAAAAATCACCAAAATAATTTAAGTCAGGGGCATTTTTAAGGCCTATATTTTGAATTGTTGAAAATATATTTTAAATATTCCTAAAATGAAATCCAAAAAGATGTGAATTCTTGAGATGGAATGAGACCACAGACATGCCCCCAGGTTAGACTACATTTCAAATATACTTGGCTAAGGATAGAAAATTTTATTTGGAAGAAAAGTGACCACACAGAGTGTGTTTGGCCTATGTGACTGGGCCAAAGAGATGCACACAGAAATTATCTAAGCCAGTGGATGCCAAGCAGTGGTCCGTGAGGTCTGGAAGGATGGTGACCGCTGATTTAAGGAAACCTTTGGAGCAGCGGTCACCAACCAGTGGTCTGCAGACAACTGGGGGTCCATGAGGTCCAAAGGGTTGGCGACCACTGATCTAAGCCATCTATAGGACTCACCCTTAAGAACATGCCATATGTTCCAGAATGGAAGCAGCTGTGATCCCTGAGTCACCATTTGGAGGAAAGTTGCAGTACCTGCACAGAATAAGATGAGCAAGAAATCAGTATTCATTGTGCTAAGCCAAGGATAGTTCAGGGTATATGCCTTATACAGCACAGCCTGTCCTAATACAATATCCTAGTTTAGTGATAAGAACACTGATTTCATAGTCAGGAGACTTATGTTCTGTGAGGTTAAACTATAAGAAATTGCTGATAATTAGAAGTTTTTAATATTCAAGAATGTCAATTTCGCATAATTTATATTAATAGTTCCTCCTCTGTGACCAGCTAGATATGTAACATTGAATAATCCACAAATCCCATTTTCCTGATGTATTAAAATCAGACCTAATAGACCTTTTAAAACACCCAAAAACAGCAGAATACATATTCTTCTCAAGGGTACATAGAACATTCTTTAAAACATACATATATGCTAAGCTATAAAACAAACCTCAATTAATTTTAAAGGATTGAGATTATAGGAAGTATGGTCTCTTACTACAATGGGATTAAATTAGAAATCAATAACAGCAGGAAATTTGAAAAATACACAAAATTGAATTAAATGTACTCTTCAATAATAAGAAATCACAAGAAATTAGAAAATACTTTCAAATGAATAAAAAAGGAAAGCAAAACATACCCAAACATATAGAATACACTGAAAGCATGCTCAGAACTTTATAGCTACAGATGGGAACATTATAAAAGGAAAAGATCCAAAATCAACCTAACCTTTCATCTTTTGCTGTTGTTTGTTGTTAATCCTCACCCAAGGATGTTTCCCACCCCCCACCCCCATTGATTTTTAAAGAGTGGAAGGGAGGGGAAGAGACAGAAAGAAACATCAATGTGAGAGAGACACATGAATTGGCGGTCTCTTGCACATACTCCAACTGGAAATTGAACCTGCATCCCCAGGTAAACCCAGGACCCTTCAATCCATGGGCCAGTGCCCTAACCACTGAGAAAACTGGCTAGGGCTAACCTATCATCTTAGAAAAACAAACAAAAAAAGAACAGCAAAATAAACCCAAAGCAAGAAAAAACAAATAAATAATAAATATTATGGTGAAAATAAGAGAAACTAGAAAAACAATAGAGAAAATAACAAAACAAAACAAAATTGATTATTTGAAAAGATCAGCAAAGTTGATGCACCTTTTTCTAGTCTGGCCAAGAAAAAAAGAGAAAGGAATCAAACTACTAAAATCAGGAACCCAGGGGGGAACATTACTACCAAACCTGTAGAAACTAAAAGGATTATAAGCAAATAGTATGAACAATTGTATATGAACAAATTAGATAGACAAATTGTCTATCCTAATGGGATAGACAAATTTCTAGAGAGACATAGATTACTGAAATTGACTCACTAAGTAACAGAAAATATAAATAGATATATAACAAATGAGAGATTGAATTAGTAATTTTAAAATTTCATACAAAGAAAAGATCAAGCCCAAGTGACTTCACAGTTGAAGTCTACATTTAAAGAAGAATCCATACCAATCCTTAACAAATTTTCTTAAAACCCAGAAGAGGATGGTGGAATATATATCAATTCATTTTATGAGGCCAATATTACCCTGATCCCAAAACTAGACATAGACATCATAAGAAAAAATACAGACATATATCTCTTATGACTATAGACACACACACACACACACACACACAAAAAAAAAAAAAAAAAAAAAAAAACCCTCAAAAATTTCAAACAAGTTGAATCCAGCAATATATATAAAGAATTATCAATATATACCATGACCAAGTGGGATATATCCCAGGAATGCAAGGTCGTTTTTAACATCTAAGGAATAATGTAATATATCAATAGAATAAAATCATAGAATAATTTGGAGCAGGAAAAGCACTTGACAAATTTCAATTCTCTTTCATGATAAGCACATACAACAGACACATGAACTTTCTCATCCTGATAAATGGCATCTATAAAACCCCACTGAAGAATCAAACTTAATGATGAATGAATGAAACTCCCCCCCACCCCCATTCAGGAACAAAACAAGGGTTTTTGCTTTCATCACTTCTATTTAACATTTTACTATACGTTCTAGGTAGAATACTTAGGCAAGAAAGAAAATAGAAGTATTGTCAAAATTTATGACAGAGACCTTAACCTAGACAGGAATCTGGAAGGCCAGTGGAAGGAACTCTCACACCCTGTGTCAGTTACAAAATTCCTACAGGAAGATCTCTAGTTTTCCACCAAAGCCCTATGGTTATAATAGCCCCTCCCCTTAACATCCTCTTCCCTTCTGTATAAAGGGTCTTCCAGCTTCCTCTTGCTCTCTTTTAGTGCATGGCTCCCCATGGCTGCATGTTCTGAGTAGCAATCCTTTCTTTTCCCCAAATAAATTGTTTTGGTGAGGGAATACTTATTTGACATTTGTTTATAGTTGACAATATTCATATTGGAAATGAAGAAGTAAAACTATCTCTACTTTCAGATGACATGATCTTTAATATAGAAATTCCTAAGAACTTCAGAAAAAGAAAAAAAAACTGTTAGAACTAAAAATGAGTTGAACAAAATTATAGGATATACGCCCATTATTAAAAAAAAAAAAAAAAAAAAAAAAGTCAAGCAGGACGGTGGCCATGGAAGTCGGAATCCGCTAAGGAGTGTGTAACAACTCACCTGCCGAATCAACTAGCCCTGGGGAAAAAAAAAAAAAATCAATTGTATTTTTATAGACTAGCAATAAACAATCCAAAAATAAAATTAAGAAAACAATTTTAGAGAAGAACCAAGATGTTGATGTAGGAAAATGCCTTTCACAATCACATCAAAATTACAACTAAAATACAGAACAAATTTAGAACCACCTGAAATCTGGCTGAATAGAGGTTCTACAACTATAGAAGTAAAGAAGAAAGTACATTGAGATAGTAGGAGGGGCTGAACAGGCTGTTTCAACACCCATGGGTGGCATTTTTTAAATCCGGAGAGAGATTTCTGCCGTGGAGGCCTCCCTTGAGAAGCAAGGGATCCCAGCCACACACCAGAACCCCAGTCCAGACTTCCAGAACTGGGAAAAGAACTCCCTCATAACTTAGAGCTGTAAAAACCAGCGGGGATTGCAGCTGAGTGACAGAGGCTGGCACATGAACTTACATGGTCCCGCTTCCTCTCAGCTTCAGCAATGGGTGGCTTTGGAGAATCAAGGAACATATGGAGAGGAATTGGATTGTCTGGCACCAGGGCAGGAACTCAGGGTTGGCAAGAAATATTTAAAGTGATGAATAGCAAGGATCTGCAACCAAGATTAGAATTGAAGATCAGATAAATATAATAGCTTCATAGACAAAAAAACAAAACAAAAAAACACACGGAAGGAGTTCATCACTACCAAACCAGTATTACATAAAATGTTGAAGGGTATTTTTTTTTTAAGATATTTTATTGATTTTGCACAGAGAGGAAGGGAGAGAGATAGAGAGTCAGAAACATCGATGAGAGAGAGTCATCGATCAGGTGCCTCTTGCGCACCCCCAACTGGGGATATGCCTGCAACCAAAGTACATGCCCTTGACCGGAATCAAACCCAGGACCCTTCAGTCCCCAAGCCGACGCTCCATCCATTGAGCTAAACCGGTTTCAGCTGAAGGGTATTTTTTAAGAAGATGAAGAGAGGAGGCAAAATGGGAAGCGGAGAAAAAAAAGAAGAGAAAAAAATATTATTAATAAAATGGCAATAAATATGTATCTATCAACAATTAAATATAATAATCAAAATAAACCAACAAGAAACCTAAGGACCATATAAACTGATGAATAAAATAGAAAACAATTCTATATAATAGCATCTAAAGAAATAAAATCCTTGGGGGATAAATTTGATAAAGGAGGTAAATCATACTTTGAAAACTATGAACATTTTTAAACTACAAACATTTTTTAAAGAAATTAAAGAACACCTAAATAAATGTAGAGACATCCCATGTTAATGTATCAGAAGATTTAACATTGTTAAGATGGCAATACTCTCCAAATTGACATACAGATTTTTTGCAATCTTCATCAAAGTTCCTGCTGGCTTTTTGGCAGAAATTGCCAGTGTTATCCTAAAATTCACATGGAAATTGAAGAAACTTACTAGCTAAAACAATCTTGACAAATAAGATCCAAGTCAGAGGGATAACACTTTCCAATCTTAAAATTTACTACAAAGCTGCAATAATCAAGAATGTGGATCCCGCATAAGAATACTGTATACATTAGATCTCTGGAATTAAGAATCCAGAAATAAACTCTCACATTTATGGTAAATTGATTTCAGATAAGGTTGCTAAGACAATTAAAATGGAATAATCTTTTCAACAAATGGTGTATGGGACAACTAGATATTTATATGCAAAATAATGAAGACACCTCCCTCACAGCAGATTTTAAAATTAACTCAAAGTGGATCAAAAGCTAAAACTAAAAAAACTAGCAAAAAAAAAAATAGCATATATCTTTGTAATTTTGAAGTAGAAAATGGTTTCTAAGATGTGACATCAAGTATACATGCAACCAAAGAAAAAATAGATAAATTAGACTTCCATTAAAAATTTTAAAATGGCCCAGCCAGTGTGGCTCACTGGTTGAGCATTGAACTATGAACCAAGAGGTCACAGTTCAATTCCTGGTCAAGGCACATGCCAGGGTTTGCAGGCTCAACTCCTAGTGTGGGCATGCAGAAGGCAGCCAAATTGATGATTCTTTCTCATCATTGATGTTTCTATTTCTCTCTTCCTATCCCTTCCTCTCTGAAATCAATAAAAATATATTTAATTTTTTGTAAATGTTGTGCTTCAAAGGACATGATCAAGAAAGTGAAAAGACAATCCACAGAATGGGAGAAAATTTTTGCAAATCACATATCTGATAAGTGACTAGTATCTAGAATATATTAAAGAACTCTTACAAATTCATAATAAAAAGCTCTATTTAAAAATGGGCAAAGATGTGAATAGACATTTCTCTGAAAATGATATGCAAATGGCCAATATGCACATGAAAAGATGCTCATCATCATTAATCAATAGAAAAATGAAAATCACAGTCACAATGAGATACCTCTCTATACCACCTAGAATGGCTAGATTAAAAAAGGACAATAGCAAGTGTTGATGAGTTGTGGAGAAATGCAACACTCGTACATTGCTGGTGAGACTATAAAATGGTGCAGTTGCTTTGGAAAATTTGTAGTTCCTCAAAACGTTAAACACAGAGTTACCATATAACCCAGCAATTTAACTCCGAGATATATACTCAAGATAAATGAAAACATGTCTATTCAAAAACTTGTACATGAATGTGAATATTCACAATGTCACTATTTATAATAGCCAAAGAGTAAACAACACAAATGTTCATCAGATCATGAAAGCATAAACAAAATGTGGTATATCCATACAATAGAATATGATTGGCCGAAAAGAGAAAAGGAACAGAGTACTGATACAACATGGATGCACCTTGAAAACATGCTAATTGAAAGAAGCCAGACACAAAAGACCCTTTATTGTATGCTTCCATTTATATGAAATGTCAAAAATAGGCATTTCTATAAAGTAAGAAATTAGGTTAGTGGTTGCCTGGGGCTGGAGTGGGGATCAGGAATTGGGAATGACTAATGGATATAGGGTTTCTTTTTGGGGTGATGAAAATATTCCAAAATTTGACTGTGGTGATTACTTTAACTGTTTAACTGTACACTTTCAATGAGTAAGCTGTAGAGTATGTGAAATATGTCTCAATAAAAATGTTATTAAAATGTGATGTGCAGTGGTTTTTTAAAAAACATTGCATATGTATTGCATATATTGCAATTCACTTTATTGTATGCATCTAGTGAACAAAAGGGTAACTGGAAAGAATGCTCAACTAATAGAAGATGTGATTTCCATTCTGGCTTTGAGGTAGACTCTGGGAAATCACTTAAGTTCTGGACTCCAGTCTTCTAATATGAAAACAGTCTGTTTTTAAATGAGTTCTATGTTCCCTTCCTGCACTAATAGCCTGTCATTCTGTGGAAGCTAGGCCTGAATCTATATAGAGCTGTTGTAGGGAATATATATTTATGTCTGAGTTTAAGTCCTATAACAAAGTAGCAAAGTGTAGAATAAAAAATGTCAGAAACATTCATCTAAGAAAAAAATAGAATAAATAAGGAGAAAAAAATAAGAAATGAATAAGTAGATTTTTTTTTTGTATATGTGGCACATAGTTAGATAATTAAGTATCCATCTAGTTCAGTGTTTCCCAAACTTCTCTCATGGTGAGAATCACCTGGTGGAGTTGTTAAAACACAGATTCCTGAATCCCAACTAAGAAGTGCTAAACTAGAATTTTTGGGAACATATAGGTAAAATTGTATACTTAACTAGTGTTTTAAGACAAATGTTATATACAGAGCACTAAGTTAGGTATGCAATTTTACCTATATGTTCTCAAAAATTCTAGTTTAGCACTTCTTAGTTGGGATTCAGGAATCTGTGTTTTAACAACTCCACCAGGTGATTCTCATCATGAGAGAAGTTTGGGAAACACTGATCTAGTTGGCTGAACTAAAAATTAACTCAAAATGGATTAAAGACTTGAACATAAAACCTGAAACTATAAAATACAGGGTGAGGCAAAAGTGGGTTTGCAGTTGTTCATTTAAAAAATCACCCAATAATTAATAATAATACAAGAATAAACTCTATGTTTTACATAGTCACAATTGTAAATCTACTTTTGCCACACCCTGTACATAGAAGACATAGACAATAAGCTCCTTGACATCAGTCTTAACAATGTGTTTGTTGATTTGATTCCAATGGCAAGGGAAACAAAAGCAAAAATAAACATGTGAGATTACATCAACCAAAAAAGGCTTTTGCACATCACAGGAAACAATCAACAAAACCAAAACAGCCTACTGAATGGGAAAAGATATTTTCAAATGATGCATTTGATAAGGAATTAATATCCAAAATATTTTTAAAAACTCATACAACTCAACAACCCAATTAATAAATGGCAGAGAATCTGAAAAGACATTTTTCCCAAAGAGGTCATACATCTGGATTGCATGAAAAGATAGTCAACATCACTAATTATTAGGAAAATGCAAATCAAAACCACAATGAGATATCATCTCACACCTGTTAGAATGGGTATGATCAAAAAGGTAAAAAACAATGTTGGAGAGTATGTGGAAAAAAGGGAACACTGACACACTGTTGTTAGGGATGTATATCAATATAGTCACTATGAAAATGAGTATGGAGGTTTTGAAAAAATTAAGAATAGGACTGCAATATGATCCAACAATTTCTCTTCTGGGTATTTATCTGAAGAATATGCCAACACTAATTTGAAAATACATTGCATACCTATGTTCATTGCATTAATTATAATAGCCAAGATATGGAAACAACCTAAGTGTCCACTGATGGATAAATGGATAAAGAAGATGTTGTATTTATATACAATGGAATATTATTCAATTTAAAAAAAAAGATGAAGTCCTGATATTTGTGACAGTCAGGGTATTATGCTAAGTGAAGTAAGTCAGATGGAAAAAGACATACTGTCTGATTTTACTCATCCTATATAATAAAAGCCTAATATACTAAGTGTTTGGTCAACTGGTCAACTAATCAAAGCATAATATGCTAATGATATGCTAAGGCCACTCAACTGCTCATTATTACAGGCACTGACCATGAGGGGGAAGATGCTCTGACCAGTAGGTTAGCTTACTGCTGGTGTCCAGCCAATCAGGACTGAGCGAGGTCAGCCAGACATGCCCTGGAGCCCTCCCTGGCTGGCCAATCTTCTGCATCCCTCCCCAACTCTGATTGTGCACCAGTGAGGTCTCTCGATCTGGCCTGTGCCCTCTTGCAATCTGGGACCTGTCGGGGGATGTCAGAGAGCTGGTTTTGGCCCAATCCTGCAGGCCAGGCCAAGGGACCCCACTGGGTGCATGAATTCGTGCACCAGGCTTCTAGCCTACCCGTATTTTCCGGCATATAAGATGACTTTTGAAACGAAAAAAAGTCAACCGAAAATGGGGGGCAAAAGACCAAAATTGCACAAAAATTACCTGCAGATCTTGATGGCAAAGTAAGTCTTTTCTTTGAAGTGGGGGGATAGTCTTATACAGTGAATATAGGCCTAAACCTATGTTTTAACTGTAAAATTAGGGGGTCGTTTTATACGCCAGAAAATATGGTATATAATAAAGGCCTAAACAACCGTTATGATGAACAATCAGAATGACCCGTTGCTATGATATGCACTGACTACCATGGGGCAGGTGCTCAAGCAGGAGCTGCCCCCTGATGGTCAGTGCACTCCCACAGGGATCACAGCTGGTGAGCTCGGCTGCCAAGGAAGGAGCCTCTCCCAACTCTGTGGCAGCAAGCACAATGGGCCAGGATGAACGTGAACGTGAGTGGCACCCGGCCCTGAATTGGGCTCCTCCCCAGCCACCTGTTGCTTGGCACACTGCTACATCTCCAGAGGGGTCCCAGACTGTGAAAGGGCACAGGCTGGGCTGAGGGACCCCACTCTCCTAGTGCACAGATTTCATGCACTGGGCTTCTAGTGTGGAACATAAAAACAAAAACAAATTCACAGAGGCAAACAACAAATTGGTGGTTATTAATGGGAAAGAGAGGTGACAGGATTAAAAGGGTAAAGGGGGTCAATTGTATGGTAACATGGAAACTAGATTTTTGATGCTACACATGATGCAGTATATACAGATGTTCAATTATAATGTTGCACACCTGAAACATACAATGTTATAAGCTAATGTTACCAAAAAGTACAGATATATTATTTCTCTTCAATCATGGAAGGATGGGATCTATTTTTATGTCTTTTACTTATGATGAGGAGATTTCTGATTAGAATAAAGTTATTATCTTTCTCATTTAGGGCATGCTGCTCAGAACACATCTCTTATAGTAAAGTAATGTAGTTCTAAGTTGGCACTTTGAAAAATAGATTCTAACTCTCTTCATCATGCATGCACTCTGTTTGTTTTACCATCAAGTCTTTTCCTAGGATTGGAAGATGTGTCTCAATTTTGCCAGGTCGGGTGGAAGTCCAGGCTCTTCACATGGTTCCCACTGACACCATAGGAAGGGGTTGTTACTACCCAGTGGAGATAACAGTCCTGACTCCCTACTCAGTTGTGTTTTGTTGTTGTTGTTGTTGTTGTTGTTTTGTTGTTGTTGTTTTTGCATTTAGACCCTTAATTTTAATTATAGAAAGAACACTTCTAGACTCACTTAAACATAAAGTTTATATATCATATATTGTTTATGTTCATAGTTAAAAAAGAAAATAAGAAATCTAATTGATTAAAAATTTTTAAACATCACATATTGAATCCTATTCTTATTACTTTTCAACTTAGAGCCAATGACAGAAGTGATTTCAATACAATAGCACCAGCAGTGCCACCAAAAACATTGATGATGGTGTGTGTGTGTGTGTGTGTGTGTGTGTGTGTGTGTGTTTACTAGTAAGTGATCTGCTGACAGTCATGTTTTTATATATTTTTTATTGATTTTTTACAGAGAAGAAGAGAGAGAGATAGAGAATTAGAAATATCGATGAGAGAGAGACATCGATCAACTGCCTCCTGCACACCCTCTACTGAGGATGTGCCCACAACCAAGGTAAATGCCCTTGACCAGAATCGAACCCGCAACCTTTCAGTCCTCAGGCCGATGCTCTATCCACTGAGCCAAACCGGTTTCGGCGACAGCCACGTTTTAAATGTGATGCTGGTTTCTTCCTATTTTACTGCTCATAGTTATGCTTTTTCCATTGAATCACTGGTAGCTAGAAGGTAAGGGCTTCTCTTTGAAGTCAGCAGGATACAACATATGCATTGATTACACCAGTCTCTTATTGCTTTGAAAATGTTTCCATTTATTTGGAGGAATTGGCAATTTATTACACCTTGAGTTGCATTGCTCGGTGTGGAGAGAGAATTCTGCAGCACCTTGCAACATCAGCAGCACCTGGAATCTCTGGCCCCACCCTAGGCTCGCTGCGCCAGAATCCTCATGTTTAACCAGACCCTAGGTGATTCAAGTTCAAGAAGAATTATTGCAGCTTCATCCCTTCGTAGGATGCTGTTTCCTAATGGCTGTAATGTTCTTGGTTGCTCCTTCTGGACTCCAGCCTGGCAGTCCCTCCTGGTCATGGGCCTAAGTGTCTCCTCAGCTGCTCCCGGTGGGCACCTCACGACTGGTTTTCAGCACCAGCTTCTCCTATGTTGCCTGACTGCAGTGTCCAACTCCTCCTGGCCACACTGCAGCTCATCCCCAGGCCCAGGCAGCACCCCAGGGGTGAGGACGCACATGGGTGGGCTGGAGGAGACACCTGCTCTGCCCAGGGTGGTGGGTCTCTGCTCAGCTTTCTCTGACATCACCTTGGCCATAGGGCTGGGCCTGGCAAAGGGGAAAGTCAAGGCTCCCCAAGCAGCCTTTGTTTGCAGGGCCTGGGCCAGGACAGTTGCTGTGCTGTTTTGCTGAGTAGAGTGATTATTTTCTAAAAGTTTCCTATTTTGCTAGGTGACCTATTCTAAGTCCTTCGGATATAGGAAGCAAGCTTCTGTTGGGGCTCTTTTGGTCTGCGCTCATTGGCAAATTTCAGGGTTGGTGGTTTTTCCAGCACCGAGTCTGGGGCATCTGAGGCAGAAAGAAAACCCAGAGAATGCACCACCATGCTGTTCTTGGGGCTCTGAGGTCCTATGTCAGTCTGCCTTCTTCTCTATACCTTTGAGAGCCTCTTATATTTTATATATCACAGTCGGTGCTTGTAGTTGTACATAGTGGGAAGAACAGAGAAACATGCCTCTGCGCCATCACTCTGGAACCAGGCTTGACTTGCTTTTCACTCAACGTTGTGCTTTCAAACTGTACTTATCATGGCACAATTAGAATGATTTATTTATCTAATTAATTCCTGTATAGTATTCCATTGTATGATTAAACCTAAATTTATTTACCTATTCTCCCAATGGTGAACATGTATGTTATTTCAGGCATTTTTGTTGTAACAGAGCTTCATTGAATATCCTTCCTTGCACATGTCTCCAGGGTACACATGAGTTTCTTTACACACCTACATGCAGCACGGATGACCATAGAGTGGGCACATTTTCAGCTTTACTAGGTATTTCCAAATGTTTACTCTCCCACCGCTTCTTTGCCACACTTAGTATTGTTAGACTTTTTGATTTCTGCCAGTCTGATGTGTGTGAAGTGTATTTAATTGTTTTACTTTGTATGTCTCTAATACTAGTCTACTGGTCTTTAGATTTCTTCTCTGAATTGCTTGTTCATATCCTTTGCTGAGTCCTGGTTCAGGCTGTTATCAGCTATGTGATATGGAGCAAGTTATCTAATTTCTCTGTGTCAGTTTCCTCATCGATGGAATGAAAGTATATAATAGTATCACTTTATAACTGCAGGGCCATTATTAGGATAAAGTGCCTTCATGTATGTTTAAAACTGTGTTTCATGTATAGTAAGCACTGTGTAACTAATTATTATAATATTTTTCATTCATAGAATATGTATTAATTTTTATATGGATATAAATTCCTCATTTGTTCTCTCTGACTGTGACTTGTCCTTAAACTTAGTTTATAGCATATATGATCAGACTGAAGTTTCAAATTTATATAACAGTATATATCCCTAATAATTTCTGATTTCTTTATAAAGAAATCATCTTTCCCCAAAATAATGAAATAGTTCTGCATACTTTCTTGCAGTTGTATCAAACTGTTGACTTTCATTTTTAGATATTTAATCTCCCCAGCACTTATTTTTATCTGGTGTGAGGAGATAGAAAGCTGAGTTAGGCCAAGACCACAGGAGCTGGTGAGGGCATTAGGACTGGTGAGGGCGATGACCCGTGCTCAGTTTGGTCTCATTCTTTGTCATTTACCGTATTTTTCGGACCATAAGACGCACTTTTTTCCTCCCAGAAGTGGGGGGAAAAAGTCCCTGCGTCTTATGGTCCAAATATAGCCTACACATATACTGTAAAAAAAAAAAGGTTTTTTTACTTGCCCGGCTTTGTGTGGTCTCTGTGTGCTTGCTCGGCTCTAAAATGGTTCTAAATGCTGCTGTTTACTTTACAGGGTTGATTACATGTGTTTATGACTGTGATGTTGGGTTTTAATGCACATAAAATATTTTAGGACACTATTTGTTTCAGAATCTTTTTTTCTTCATTTCCCTTCTTTAAAAACTAGTGCGTCTTATGGTCCGGTGTGTCTTATGGTCCGAAAAATACGGTACTTGGGAGCCAGTCAATGACCAGGACAAAGGATCACAGGAAGTTAAGGGCATTCGTACAATAAAACAGCTCTCCAAAATGTCCTTTGTGTCATGGAAGTGCATCTGATATTTGGCATCTCAGCAGGCCCAGGAGAGACAGTGCCAGAGGCTGCAGAGTTAAGACAGCCTGCCTTTTCCATCATCCTGGCGGTTGAGAGGGCCCAGGGGAGTCACATCACCACGTAAGATAGCACTGTGATCTCATGAAGATATTGGCACAACTCTGCCTTCCATTCCTTTTCTAATTAGGCCTTCCTGTGATTTTGATGCCAGGAGATGACACAATTCTCTCAGCTCCATGAATTGACTAGCCTTTCCCTGAAACTGGTCACATCTCCCACACAAAAGACCCCTAAAGGCCAAGATCTCAGTAACATCATCCACGTTGGCCATTTTGCTTTAGTTTTGTAAAGTCCGAATGCTGCGGAGCTGAAGTTAAAGCAAATGACACATTTGCTTGCAATGACACATTCCAGTTTTTAAGGATTCATAACACAACAGAGTCTTTCTCTCCAGATGCCTAATGGTATGCTATGGGCCCCGCGCTTGGAAGTGTGCCTTCTGGTAAATACAGCGGGGTCAGATGTAACAGCTGGGTAGTTATAATGGCAGGAAATGTGTAGCCTGTTCACGGTCAGAACCTGAGTCAGTCCATAAATTGATCGGCGAACTCTCCAAAAAGAAAATCACTGACATGGGACGTGGAGGAGTAAATGTGTGGTCACAGTCCGGTTTTATTTCCTGAGAACGATCGCTTCCTCAGTAATGGGCACTGTGTTCCTGGTGCCTTGGGGAAGCTCTCACTTCCGTAGGGTCATGATGGGTAATAAAAACACAGAATCCCGAGGAAGGTTTTAAGGATGGCCCCAGAATAAAAGGTAAAATGAGCTTGTGACATCTGACTAAGAGGGAGATGGAGGGGTGTGAGAATTATTCACAGTGAGTCATAAAATGAAAATGCCAAGAGGTCAGCAGAAGGGGCAGCCAGCAACGCTGGGGGGTTGTTTGCACACCGCTTCTCTAGATGACACATTCCAGTCATCAAAGCTTCTCAAAACTTCCCATCCGCCAGGGCTGCAGGGCGAGTGCACAAATGCTAATTTTACACGTGCAGATGGCTGTGCGCACATCTCGGGAACATTAGCAGCGGTGATGGAGCTGGGCTGTGGCACAGATCACCCAGGACATTCTATACGGCTTCTGGGAAGTCCTCTATTACTTTAATTTTGGCAGGAGAGTTATCTTTGTCAGTGTGATCCTGTGATTTATAAGAAATATACATTTGGTCTTCTTCCACAGTTTCTGGCTCACAGCTCTAAAACCCTTGGAATTTTTTAAGTGATGAGAGCATAATGGTGTCTTCGGTTGTGTTAATAAGGTGACTTTTGGAAAGTATCTAAGGTTGGGGGCTGGTAGACAGGGGAGGGTTGGAACTTTTAGTCCCACCAGCCTTCCCCGCCCCCACCTGCAGGGAGGATAGAGGGGCTGGAGGTTGAATTAGGGACAGTGACATTGATTTAATCAAGCTTGGCTATATAATGAAGCCTCCATAAAAAACCAACAGGACAGGGTTTGGAGAGCTTCCAGGCTGGTGAGCACGTGGAGACGTGGGGTGAGTGGTGCACCTGGAAAGGGCATGGAAGCTGAATCCTTTCCCCTCACCTGCCCTATGCATCTCCTCCATCTGGCGGTTCCTGAGCTATATCCTTTACAATAAACCAGTGAGATAGTAAGTTCTGAATTCTCTGAGCCATCCTGGCAAATTAATCAAACCCACAGAGCTGATTGTGTGAACCTGTGATTTACAGCCACTAGGTCAGAAGTACAGAAAACAACCTGTGATTTGCATTCTGAGTGGAAAACAGTTTTTGGCATCTCTAAGTGTTAGCCAGTCAGAAGCCCAAGTAACAAACTGGGTTTGTGATTAGAAGTAGAGGGCAGTCTTGTGGGACTAGTTGTTTACCTGTGGAATCTGATTTTATCTCCAGGTAAGATGGTGTCAGAATTGAGTTGAAATCTCAATCATCCTGCTGTGGTCTGAGAATTGCTTGTTGATGTGGGGAAGCCTACACACACACACACACACACACACACACACACACACTGGGCCTGGGTCCAGGAACACTTTTCAGTCAGTATTTTTCCAGAACTATATATATAAAACCTATATATATAAAACCCTAATATACAAATAAACTGAATGGCAGAACAACCAAACAACTGAAGAACCAATCACTATGACATGTGCTGACCACCACGGGCACGTGCAGAACATGGCGGGCATCGGCTGCGGTAGGATGGTAAGCAGGTGAGCAGGGGTGCCAGACCAAGGTGGGGCATCGGTCACTGTCATCAGGGTGAGCCTCTGGTAGTTACTGAAAATTCCTTGCTCCCGCATGCTGTGGTCCTGCCCAGCACTTGCACCTGCTGCCAGTACCAGCCATGCTCGGACCTGCAACCAGTTCCAGAGCTGCCACTCGCACCCACTCTTGGTACCAGGTGCCAGTCCCAATCACTTGGCGCCATCAATGGGTGTGAGTGGCAGCTGCCAGCCCAAATCGCCCCTGATGGCTTCTCCACCTCCCCCTGCCCCTGAAGGGCAATCGGAGCAGCAGCTACCACTTGCACCCACTGCTGGCGCCAGCCCCAATCACTCGGGACCATCAGCAGGTGTGAGTAGGGCCGGCACTATCAATGCATGGGAGCAATGGCAGTAGTGCAAGGGGTGGCAGGGGCAGGAGGGGTGGCGGGCGTGGGGCTGCTGGCAGACAGGGGACCAGTATTTCAATTGGCCCTCAAAGCTCAGTGAAGGCACTGGGACACTCTTAATCCATTTTATAGACCAGGAAACTGAGGCCAATTCCAGTTGGCTGTGGAACTGGACTCAGCTGCGCAGGGAGCCCTCACAGCTGCGCTCTCCATCTTTCCTAAGGGACATCCTTGGGGCAAACAGAGCAAACTTCCTCTTGAGGCTTCTAAGCTACCTCAGAGGGTACCTGGCAGCGTGATGCCCTTCCAGTGAAATGACGCTGCCCCTTAGCCCCTGCCTCAGGGCTGCAGGTTTGTGTCCTTTCAGCCAGCAGTCATCGCCTCTTGTTTTCTGCATCTTGGGGCCACCGCAGAACCTCGCTCTCCACAGGCGAGGCAGATCCCCGCCCGCCCGCCAGCCCCCTGCCCGGGCCGAACCCCCTCAAGTGCATCCTGCCTTGGTGCCGCTCTGTGCCCCTTGGGCCACCGGCCTGGCCTCCTGCACTTCGCTGAAGCTTCCTTTTTCCCTTCAGGGGCTTGGTTCCAGTGACCCCGCCCCTCCGTGGCTCCCTGGAGCCCCCGCTCCACTCTGCTCTCCTGGGTCGCCTATGCAGGAGGCTGAGAGCATGCGCTCTGTCCTAGAACCTGGGAGTGTGGAGGTGTGTATAGATGCTGCTGCTAGAGCTAGAACCCCTAAGTGCTGCTTCCGCTGGAGCCATCACCCAATGCAGGGAAAAATAAATGGCTCTCCCTTCTATCTTTCAGACTCCTCTTCCATTGACAGAAGGCAACTGGGAAGAAAGTTTATTTTGCAGGCTCCCAGTTCTCTGTGATTGGAGAGGAATAAGGAAGGTAGTTATGAAGACTAGTGTCCAAATAATGGGCACAACTCTTGACAAAGGAAAGTATAAAATACGAAGAGGCATGGTTCTGCCATCTCACGGGTCTTATCTGTTAGCACATTCTGGTTCTTCTGAGATACATGGCTCTCCTGCCCCCTGAAACAAAACAGCAAAAAAGCTGCATTCAAGTGGGTGTGGACAGTGTCAGCAGATGGGTGAGGTTGGCCTTTTCTGCCACCAAACCGTTTTTTAGGGGATTTGACAGCCAGCCTCTGAAATAAACCTATTACTACTTTCTATAAATCCTGCAGGTAGATAGATGCCATCAAACATTAATTATTATACCTACATCATAATTTACTTTAGACTCAGGGGTTCTGGAAGAACATTGGGTACCACAAGAACTAGGGGAATTATACTTTAAACCCTGAAACTTATCATTGATTTTGAAATTTCATTTTTTATATCCTACAGATTAAAGTTCAGTTCCTTGAAAGCCTGCTGAGTTTTATCATAATAACAACTTGTAAAGCGGAAGCTAATTTAATGAGGGAAGGAGAGGAATTTTTAGTGTAATTCTCTGGCGTTTGCTTCTGTTTCAAATGGTGTGGAAAGTCCACATAGTGAGTTCATTTATTTTTTTAAATTATACCTCATTAAATTGGCTTGGCACTGACAAACCCACTGGTCACAAGCTTTTCAATAATACCTAACAAATAAAGCACTTTGGAGAAATAAATGTAATTAAAAAAGAGAAGGATGATCTTTCACATATATAAGTTCAGGTCTTTACATATGTTAATCTATTTACTAATAATATCGTTTAGGGGCAAAATTCCATAGCATAGTTTAAGTCATAAATATTCTATGTTGAGCAATGCCTACTCAAATTATTCTGTAAATCTTCATTCATTTAAAAATTATATAAATGACAGGTAAGTTATTAACATGTTTTAGGCATATTTTAAGCATTCAACAGTTGTTAGGCCTTAAAAGACCAAAATTTAATGATATGCATGATTAAAAGAGCCCACACATTTGTTTAATATAGGTCATGTCTGTTTCCTCTTTAGTAAACAATAGCAGAATTCTTTTTTTTAAATCTTCTTTCTTTTTAAAAAAATATGTTTTTATTGATTTCAGAGAGAGGGGCAGAAAGATAGAAACATTAATGATGAGAGAGAATCATCAATTGGCTGCTTCCTGCACACCCCTTACTGGGCAGCAAGCCCATAATCCAGGCATGTGGTCCCTGGCATACTGGGAATGGAACCATGATCTCCTGGTTCATGGGTTGATGCTCAACCATTGAGCCACACCAGCCAGGTTGCCTTCTTTCTATCCCATATCTAATCTATTATTTTTAATTTTCTAATTTTTTTATTGATTGATTTTTAGAGAGAGATAGACAGACAGACAGAGACAGAGAAGCATCAATTTGTTGTTCCACTTATTTATGCATTCATTGGTTGATTCTTATTTGTGCCTGGGCCAGGGACTGAGCCCTCAACCTTGATGTATTGGGACAATGCTCTACCTACTGAGCTAGCCAAACAGAACCTTAATTTTTCTATAATTATCATAAATTTCATGTGCAAGTTTTAAAAATAATGTTTGTCTAAATTAGGGGTGGAGAACATCTGGATATGGGCCACAAAATCATGTGGTCTGGCCCTGCTAAGGCATTAGGGGTGAGTTAACTAAATGTCTGACCAAACATAACAGGCTAATTTTTAGGTTGATAATTTTGTATGGCCCACAAATGATGTTATAAATATCCAAATGGCCCTTGTCATAAAAGATTCCCCACCCCTGTGTTAAATAGTCTTCCTAAGTTTTTTTTTAATCTAATTCAGAACAGAAGAATAAAATTTTTCAAGCAAATACTTTATCAGGCCTCTAGAAATATAGGGTGGGACAAAAGTTGGCTTACAGTTGTGAGTACACAAAACACAGAATTTATTATTATAATACTAGAGGCCGATGCATGAAATTCATGCAAGAGTAGGCCTTCCTTTCCCCGGCTGCTGGCACCGGCTTTCCTCTGACGCCCGGAACCCAGGCTTCCCTCCCAGCCCCAGCTTCGTCCAGAAGGTCATTTGGAAGGATGTCCACTCTAATTAGCATAGTATGCTTTTATTATCACAGATTATTTATTAATTATTGTATTATTTCCCAAACAACTATAAAACTACTTTTGTCCCACCATGTATTGCATAGCTACTCAAATGAAAACATATTTTTAATATTTTTTCAGCTTTTTTATTTCAAGATAAACAATTTTAAATGTAATGTTAGATGCAATAAACCTTAATAGTTCAAGAAAAATAATTTAAACATGAATATATTAAATGCAATAAATACCAATTATTCAAAAAATGATCTTACATATAATATTGCATGCAATAAACATTAATATTTTAAGAATAAAGGATTTTAAGTATAATGATATTACCAAAACTGTACTAACATAGATGATAACACAAACGTTGTAGGAAATATTAAAAATCTGAAAATAACAGGATTACTTCTACTATATTCTAGTACATATTTTCTCTGGCTCTATTTTTGTTCATTAGTTTATGTTGTTCATTATATTCTACAAATGAGTGAGATCATATGATATTTATCTTTCTCTAACTGGGTTATTTCACTTAGCATGATGCCAATAATGTCTATTTTGTTGGATAAGAATATTACTACTACAGCTTTTTTTTTCTTTTCCATTTTCATGGAAAAGTTTTTTTCCATCCCTTCACTTTCATCCTGTGTGTCTTTTGTTTTGAGGTGGGTTTCTTGTACACAGCATATAGTTGGGTCATTTTTTTTTATCCATTCAGCTACCCTACACCTTTTGATCAGAGCATTTAATCTAGTTACATTTATGGTTATTATTGAGAGGTACTTATTTATAGCCATTTTAATTCTGTATGGCTAGGTTTCTCTCTGTGTTTCTTCTTCTCAGGAATCCGTTTAACATTTCTTGAAATGCTGGCTTGTTGATGATGAACTCCTTTAGCCTTTTTTTTTTTTTTTTTTTTAAATCAGGGACCGTCTATTTTGATGATAGCCTTGCTGAATATAGTAATCTTGGTCTCAGATCCTTGCTTTCCATTACCTTGAGTACTTCATGCCATTCGTTCTGGCTGTAGAGTTTCTGATGAGAAATCAGGTATCAGCCTTATGGGAACTCCTTTATAGGTAACAGTTTTCTTTTCTCTTGCTGCCTTTAAGATTCTCTCTTTGTCTTTCATTTTTGGCATTTTAATTATGATGTATCTGGGCATGGGTCTGTTTGGGCTCTTCTTGTTTGGCATTCTCTGTGCCTCCTGAACTTGTGTGGCTTTTCCTTTACCAGGTTAGTGGAAGTTTCCTACTATTATTTCTTCAAACATATTCTCTATTCCTTTCTCCCTTTCTGCCTCTTCTGGCACACCTACTATTCTAATATTGTTATGTTTCACATTGTCCCACAGCTTCCTTAAGCTGTCCTCCTGTTTTTTGATTGTTTTGGTTTTTTTTTCTTTCTGGTTCTCTAATTGAGATTTTCAACTCTGTCTTCTAATTCACTGATTCAATCCTCAGCTTCCCCTAATCTGCTGTGTATTCCTTCCAATGTGTTCTTTATTTGTGTTATGTCATTCTTTATCTCAGACTATACTTTTTTCATAGTTACTATATCTTTTTTCATAGTGTTGAGCATTTTTACCATCATTACACTGAACTGTGTTTCAGATAAATTTCTTATCTCTGCTTTATTTATCTCTTCTTCTTGAGAATTCTCTCCTTTCATTTTGGGGTTGTTTCCTTGGTTCTTCATTTTGATTGTCTGTTTGGGTTTGTGACTAGGTTTTAGGTAAATCTTCTACACCTCTCAATCTCTAGTGTTTAATAACAGTGTTAAAGGCTGTTTCTGACTAATTGGATCAGGTAAAGACTCAAAGCCTCCAGAGACTGCCTCTTCCTACAGATTAATAGGATTCTGACTTGAATTGCTCCCAGGCAATTGTCCTTAGGTATGGTGAGAGTTTTTTTTTTTTGTTTGTTTGTTTGTTTTTGTTTGTTTGTTTGTTTTAACAGAGTGGGGCAGTTGCTTCTGCCTGGAGGCTATTACTTTTAATCTCTTAAGTGGCCTTAGGGCAAGGTATTTTCAATAGGTTGTGTTCATTTCCCCCCCCACCCCCAGGCAAGGCAGATGTCTATGTGGGAAAGATGTCCTCCCTGTGTGAGGGAATGACTTAGCCCAGAAAACTTGGGGTGTCTGCCTTCTGAGCTCTATCTCCTGAGTCCCCAGTCCTGGGTTCTGATCTCATGGCTCTAGTCCACTTCACCCTCCCTCTGCCAGAGCAGAAGGTGAGTGGCTCCACAGGGAATATTTGTGCATTGGCCCTTTAAGAGGGTGCCCAAACTTTCAGCTGCCACTCCCTGGCAGACTGCACCTCACTGCTTTTCACAGCAAATGTTGTGTGGGTACCCTTCTCAGTTTGGTGCTTTCTGCTGGGGAGCCTTGCTTGTGGATTAATCCCAGAGTTCTCAGTAGCACCCCTCCCCCAACAGCTTAGATATGTTTCTGGGACTTCAGTTGCTGTCTATGAGTGCCTGGGCAGCCCTTTCATGCCTCCACCCCTCCTACCAGTCTCTGTGTGGTCTCCACCTTTAGTCCTTGGGTATCAGGGTTCTCTCCTGTGAGTTTTCCATTGATTATTCAGGAAGCCTTTCTGTATGTCAGTTGTAATTCCAGCTTTTTTCTGGGAGCATGTCCATGTAGCATCTTCCTACTCTTCTGACATTTTTAGTTTCCCATGTCTAATCTTAAAGGGACTATTTTTAGGGGGAAAAAAACAACAATAATAACAACACCTACCTCTTATCCCACACTCTTAAAGACATGACTGCATCCTTGGGTCCAAATTCCTCATTTTCATTCTTGATGGGATGGTGACCTTGGCAAGTTCTTTTATTTTCCAAGGTTTAATCTCCCCATTAATAAGATTAGTATGGTACTATAGTTCTTACGGATTTTCAGTAAAAATTACATGAAATAACTTATGTGAAGTGTCTAAAACAGACAAAAACTTAGTAAGTAGAGTGTTGTTATTATGATTAGACATTTTCATGTCTTCAGGTCATATTTAACTTACTTATATAAAAGAAGCTGGAAAAATCTTAAAGAGTCTGATTTTCAACCATGATTTTTTTAAAAAGAAGCTTACATAATTGAACTTTTTAATTTCTTGTAATGTTATATGCTGAACTCTAAATTTTGTTCTCAGATGCACCAAAAACTACAAAACATCCTTTGTTAATGATGGGAAAGAAACAGCTTCTTCAGAAACAAGACTTGATCATTCAAGAGTGTATAGATTTATGTCCAGATCTGTGATTTTAAAAAAGGGAAAAAGCCTTTCTTTAGAGTTAGAAATGTTTCTCAAACCACTATAGAAAAACAATTATGATTCTCCACTTTTTGTTTTTATTGCTGGGTTTAAAAGGATGACTCTCTACAATGCCAACACCAGGAGGATATTATTTCACAAATAAGAGCCCAGCATGACATTTATGAGAAAGCCGGGGTCCTCCTGTGCAAAGCTAATTGGTGCTTAGCCAATGGGCTCCGGGCATTGCTGGGCTTATCAGACACAGAGAAGAGGGTTGCCTGTACCTGCGGAACTTCAGAAAATACTCACTTCTTGTCCTAGCAGGACACATCTGTAGCCATCAAAGAGCAACCAGAGTTTAAAGATGAAGTATCTTCCCCAATTCCCTTCCATCTTGGCCATCTATTGCTTCTGCCTGCTACAGCATCCCTCCTCAGGTAAGGGAGCCCTTCATCTTAGTTGGCCTGAGCTCTAAGGAAGACTGAGATGATCCTTGATTCTTCTGGAAGGAGGCAAACTTTATTCCCCCACCTGCCCCTATTTCCACCCTTTCAATTTCTGTCTCTAACCTTTAAGAGAGGGTGAACAGAGCTAGGTATCAAAGCCTTTTACTAAAGCAGGCAACTTTCACTCGTTGAATGGTCTCACACAGCTCCTGCCGCTATCCTGAGGATGTGCCTGCTGAAACTGCGAGAGAAAGGACTTGGGGAAATCCCAATTTCTTAGGAACAGAACTAGAGACTGTAGAATTGAGATTACAGGCTGGATATTAGGGGCAGTTGGAGAGGGGTGGAGTAGGAGTGCTCACAGGAAAAGGGAATTTTTCATAGCCTTGTGGGCTCCCAGGAGGCAGGACCCTGAAACCCCAGCGGAGGTCTCGCTGCTTCCAGGTTGAGGCGTTGTCCGAGGTGCTGACTGGAGTCGCTTCATTAACTGCCTAGAACCAGCGGTTTGTAGGGAACCAGTGCGTTTGTATGGGGAGTAGTCTGAATCCATTACCCCTCTCAGGTAACTCTCCGTATGATGCAGGGAAGGATGTGGTGGCAGAACAGCGGGGCTGTAAACACGAACTGTTTAGAATTTTGATTTAGGGGAGTAGAAATCTTTGAAAATATATTTCAAACTGTATGTGTGTTTGTTAACTGTGTCGTATAATCACAAACCTAAGTATTTCAAGGAACTGTGAAGGTCACTTGATTAGCCTCTTATAGAGAGCAAGGATTTCCTCCGTGGTTTTCCTCTGTGATAACTCTGTAAAACCCAGTGCACTGCCAGCCTGAGATAGCGAGTAGCAGCTTCCTTTGGGCTCCAATAGAATCTTGTTTCTATTACACTTTTGTACATGTATTGTCTTTTATATATCTGTATGTATTTATAGCCACCTCCTTCATTTTTTCTGTTTGACTTCATGTTCTCTGAGGATATGGTCCCTATGGTCTTTGTGGTTATATTGATAACACAGAACCTATTAATAACTCTTTATAGGACTGGTTTGAATTAATTTGCATTTTTGAATGGCACCAACTATCAAGAACTTCTTTACACTAAACTGAAATCCGATCACATGTAACTTCTAACCATTAACCCTAGCTCTTTCCTTTGGGGATGTACAGAATAAGTCTAATAACTCTCAGGACAGTTCTCAATATATTTGGAGGTAGTTAACATATGCTTCCTAATTTTTCTCTTTGTCAAAGAAAACTATGTTTGGCTCCTTTTATTCTACCACACATCGTACTATTTCAAGTAGGGCTATTACCTTTCAAGGTTTGGACACTATTATTTGAATATAGCACAAGAATGCCTTAGGTTTTAGCTTTTTCTTGACTCATAGAAAGATTTCAGGGAGCAAAATACCAATTTTTCATATATATATATATATATATATATATATATATATATATATATATATATATATATATTGGGCCAGATATTTCTTTTCTCATATTTAAAAATCTAAGTTCAGAGTTTTGTATTTATCTCACTTAATTTCATCTGGTTAGTTTTGACCTATTTAGTTGATTCTTCCAATTGCACTATTAGCTATTCCTCCAAGTGTTGTATCACGTGAAAATGAGATGAAGACTTCATTTAGGTCAGATACAAATTGGTTGGCATATATTTCTTAAATGTTCCCAGAGTGATTTTGATGCACATACTTTACACCATTTCCTGGCATTTCATCTTCATAAATTCCATCAAAATATAAATTAAGATGTTGTCTAGGCATTTTTGCCCTTTTTCCTGACTTGATAATTCTTGCACTGTTAATTCCTGATAAATAGAAAATCAAGTTATTTCAATTAATTTTGGTGCAAATCTCATGTTTGCTAGTGGCAGGTAAAATGTTGTTTTCTTTGTCAATCCTTTTTAACAGCATTGCATTTATAGAATTTCTGTATGTTTTTTATGGGAAAGATTTAAAAATTAATGCTATGACTTCTTTTATCCTAATTGATATTTTTATGATTTCTCACAATAGGATACACTCAACCTTTAGATGATTCTCCAGATGGCGTGGATACTGTGCAGCTGGAGGTACACTGTTGTTCAGTAACGTGAGGTTTTTATTTAGTCTTGGCCTTGAAAATATCATGTGGTTAATGTTTACTTAAAACTATTTTAAGAACAGAGTCTTGGCTGCAGCAGGACTCACTATTGTCATTTTCATGGCCTCATTTAAAGCATCCTGAAAATTGTGTTGAAATGTATTGCCACTGTGTAAGAAAATAATACAAGGCTCATAAATGGGACAATTTTAGAATTATATGTGTTGTAATAGAATGCTATGGACTAATGAATTTATACTTAACTTTGATTCATTTTCCTCATTTTTTAGCGACTGGCATATTGGGCAACTCTTTCTAGTCAACCTAAGGTAAAAAAAAAATCCATCCTAATATGATAAATTTTAATTATAATATGTTTATGCCATAATTGATATCTGTAATAACTGCACTATTTTGCTACCTACAGGAGAATTTTATGTGTGTTTGTGTAAGAATATAGTTTTAGGAAATAACAACTGAATCTCTTAAATAATTTACTGTAAGATTTTTGTAGTTCATCTGCATTCTTACAATTACCATAATCACATATGGATATCTAATTAAATTAATTGAATATGTTGTGTTATAGCATAACATGAATTACAAATTGAATACTGTGATTTGACAGTTCTCCAAAACAATAGATTTCATGTAAAGGACTTATAGTAGCCACAACAGAAATATTTTAGTGAGTACAAAGTAAATGTTGATTTATTCTAAAATGTAAGAGAGTGGTATCAAGGAAGAGTCCATGATTCTTAGCATCGACTATATGGTTTTTACTTTGAGCTACATCTCTTCCTCCTCTACCTCTCCTAACTCACAGTATCCCATGCTCCAGCCACAGTAAACTTCTTACTATTTCCCAAAGCACCATGGCCCTTATTTCTTTGTATAGGCCTTTCTTTAGGTAAAATGCCTTTGCCTCCTTTGCCGGCTATAGTTAATATCCCAGACTCTAAAGCCAAAGCTCAAAACCCACATCTATTTATTTTTTAAAATATATTTTTTATTGATTTTACACAGAGAGGAATTGAGAGGGATAGAGAGTTAGAAATGTCGATGAGAGAGAAACATCGACCAGCTGCCTCTTGCCCACTCCCGACTGGAAATGTGTCCGCAACCAATGTACATGCCCTTGACCGGAATTGAACCCGGGACCTTTCAGTCCACAGGCTGATGCTCTATCCACTGAGCCAAACCGGTTTCGGCAAGACCCACATCTATTTAACCTTAGTAGGTGTCTTAATTGCTCTGTGTCTCAGTTTCGCCATCTGTAATATGGGAATAATAGCTGTAATAGCCTCATAATATTATGTAAGTAATGCTCACTTATTTTTATAATTGTGAAGTATTTTCAACAGTATCTACAAGATAGACAGTGACAGCATTTAAGTGCAAGCTGTTATCATGGGTTTTTTTTTCCATTTATCTTTATTGTTGAAAGTATTACAGATGTCCCCTTGTCCTCATATTGATTCTTATCCCCCCCCCATTGACTCTTAATTAAATGAATTTCCATTCTTCAAGACTGTAACATCATGTTCTCTCTTAAACTTCCTAAGTATATGGTGCCCATCTCTTCTCATTTTCAGTTTACCATTATACATATGTTTGAAGACAATTGTCATCTCTCATCTTTAGAACTAATCATTACAAATTGATACCCAGAGCAAAAATCCAGAGCAAGAGCTCTCCATCTCCTTGCCACTGACTTCTCATTCACACCGAAAGGACTTCCTTACCCCTCACATCAAGGCTGTGGGGGTGCCCCTTCATAAGCACAGGAAGTACAAGTGTGGCTGTCACATATACTGCCTTCAGTACTAAAGTAGGCTGTGTGATTCCCCAGTTGCAAAGGTCCACTTGGATGAATTTCCTTCCATTGTCTGCATTTTCCCATAGCTGATCCAGTTCATTGTTTCTAATTGCAAAAGAGCAAGGCATTGCTCAGTGAACACAACTACCAATATTTTACTAGAGAAAGCTATTAATAGAGAGACTGCGGCCAAAATCGATTTGGCTCAGTGGATAGAGCGTCAGCTTGCTGACTGAAAGGTCCCAGGTTCGATTCCAGTCAAGGGCATGTACCTTGGTTGCGGGCACATCCCCAGTAGGAGGTGTGCAGGAGGCAGCTGATCGATGATTCTTTCTCATCGATGTTTCTAACTCTCTATCCCTCTCTCTTCCTCTCTGTAAAAAATCAATAAAATATATTTTTTTTAATTTTTTTAAATAAAAAAATAGACTGCAGCTCTTCTGCCTTGTAGTGTAGCTTTGAACATGTCACTTCCTCTCCTGGGCTTTGGCTTCCTCTCCTACACAGTGTCTGCATGTCTTGCGCTGCTCTAAGTCCCCTCCAGTGCTGGTCTCCAGGAGAGTCCCGTCTGTGTCTCTAGGGAACTTTCATACAAGGCCACTCAAAAAGCATTACAACCTGCGAACTGCAGCTCTCTTGGTGTTTTGAGCTTCTGGTCACTATGTGGGATCAGAAGAATTTAGATGGGAAAGGGGGCAATGGATTCTTATGAACACAGCCCTACTATTCATCCATTTGAAAAAGGTATTTTTTGAAAGCATGCCATGTGCCAGGAGCTAAGGATATACAGTAGTGATCAAAATAGACAAAACTACCTATTCTCATGGAACTTATATGTAGTTAGGGAAATAAATAATTTAGATAAGTACACTTAAACTTTTTTAGAATAAAAGAAAAGAGAGAGAATCCAAGATGGCTGCTCGGGTAGGCAACTAGCCGCAGCCGCACACAACAATTTTAATAAAATACAACTAAAATATAAAATGGACATTACCCAGAACTACAGGAAAGTCGACTGACTGGAAATCCTACAACAAGAAGCAAGGAGAAAACCAGAAGGAAGCACGGAGGAGCTGTAAAAGCCCAAGGTACGGAGACACGCGGCGCGCGAGAAGAGGACGGAGCCGGAGAGGAGGGAGGCCAAGTGCCTGGCGGGCGTTCCCTAGCGGAAAGGAGATAAAACTCCGACTGTGCTGGGCCCCTCACTGCTCTGAACCCCCGTTCTGGGCCAGACCCCGGGGACTCAGGCTCAGCCATAGGGAGCTGGGCTGTAAGTCGGAACCCCGGGGTAGCGGAGAAAGGAGGTCCCGGAGGCGCGCACACTGCCCCCAGAGAAGGGCCGGCCGGCTGTGCCGCGGGATTGCCCTGACGGGAAGGAGACTGGGGCTCCAGACTGCTGTGAACGCCACCTCCAACTCCACTTCCAACTGAACTGAACCCCAATACCAGGCTCATTGGGGGAGAGCATAGACTGTTTGGCAGCAGGCGAAAATTGAGGGCACCTTTCTCTCAGAGGCGCCGGCAGCGAGCACTGAAGGACCCGCAGAGGGCGGGGCTGACGGAAGCCAAAGCTGCAGGCTCCACCCTGAAACCCCGCCCCATCTGTAACTGCGAAATGCGACAACAAAATAGATCACAAACGAAAGAAATGGAGGACAAAAAGCGTCTGGATATAGAGTTCAAATCTACGCTTATAAGGTTTTTCAAGAATTTCCTAGAAAAGATGGATAAGGCCTATGAGGATATGAAAAGAGACCATCAAGAAATGATAAGGGAACAACAAGAAATAAAGAATACATTGTCTGAAATAAAAAATATTCTACAGAGTCCTAAAAACAGAAGGGAAGATCGCAAGAATCAAGTCAAAGATTTGGAACATAAAGAGCCAGAAGACACTCCTCCACAGAAGCTAGAAGGCAAGAGAATCCAGAAAATTGAAGATAATGTAAGAAACCTCTGGGACAACTTCAAGCGAACCAACATCAGAATTATGGGGGTTCCAGAAGATGAGAGAGAGCAAGATATCGAAAAATACTGAAAGAAATAGTGACAGAAAACTTCCCCCACCTGGTGAAAGAATTTGACTTACAAGTCCAGGAAGTGCACAGAACTCCAAACAAAAGGAATCCAAAGAGGACCACACCGAGACACATCATTATTAAAATTCCAAGAGCAAAAGATAAAGAGAGAATATTAAAAGAAGCAAGAGCAAAGAAGGTAGTAACTTATAAAGGAGCACCTATACGATTGTCAGCTGACTTCTCAACAGAAACCATGCAGGCCAGAAGGGAATGGCAAGAAATATACAAGGTGATGAATAGCAAGAACCTACAGCCAAAAATAAGCTACCCGGCGAAGCTATCACTCAGAATCGAAGGCCAGATAAAGAGCTTCACTAATAAAAAAAAGCTAAAGGAGTTCATCACCACCAAACTAGAATTATATGAATTGCTGAAGGGGGTTCTTTCAGAAGAGAAAGTAAACAAAGATAAAAATTATGAACAACAAATACGTAATTATCAACAAGTGAATCTAAAAACCAAGGAAATTAAAAAAATCTGATGAACAATATTAACTGTTGAATATAATAGAATCAGAGGTATGGAAGGGGAGTGAACTGACGATTCTTGGGGAAAAGGGGAGAGGGGGGCGTGGGAAGAGACTGAACATAAACTGTGCACCTATGGATGAGGACAATGGGGAGAGGGGAAAGGGCAGAGGGTGGGGTGGGAACCTGGTGGAGGAGAGCAATGGTGGGGGGGGGGGGAAGGAACATTTGTAATAATATGAAAAATAAAAACTTATTTAAAAAATAAAAATAAAAAAAAAACAATAAAAAAAAATAAAAAAATAAAAGAAAAGAGAAAGGAAGGTGCATATAAAATGTTGAGAGTGGTGTTTAGCAACTGGAAAAAAAAATCTTTGTATTTCTTTGTGTGTGTGTGTGTGTTGTTGGTTTTTGTTTGTTTGTTTTTTGTGGTTTTTTGGTGTTTTTTGTTTGTTTGTTTTGTCTAAAAGGTAATGGTAAAAAGTTGATAAACTTGGTACCAAAAAACCACACAATTGTTCACCCAGTACGTTTTCAGAACACACACACACACACACACACACACACCACAGCAAACAGATGCTGACAATGAGACCAAAAACTATAAAATAGTAAATGGTAAATTTTAGAATTTATAATAAGGAAATAGAGGAACTCACCACAGAACCTCTGCTATTAATGATGCTGGAATTATATGTGGTGGGCAAAGTAGGTTTACAGTTGAAAGGATAAGAAATACAGGGTCTATTCTTATATTTTTATTAATTGTATTATTTCCCACATGAACAACTGCAAACCTACTTTGCCCACCCCCTATAGTGTGTGTCTGTGCCCATAAGTATGTAGGTGCATGTATGTACATGACAGAGAGAGAGAATGCATAGATATTGGCTGCTGCAGAAATTCTCCACAAAGTTTATAGAGAAATGTAATCATATTCAGAGCCACAAAATTAGAAGTGTTATTAAAAACTTTTTATTTCTGTGTTAATGGAGGTTAAGCTCATTCAATAATGTTTAAATGTGAATGAGATATGAATGATCAATAGCAGCCAGATCAACATATTTAAAAGTGCATTCACAGTAATCATCTCTAGCAATTTTATAAAATACAGACATGGAATCCTGTGCTAGCATTTTGTGAGCGCCCTCTTCACAGCATCCTTGAGTGGAATATGCTGCCCACACAGCTTTTTCCAGGTTGTCATCTATGCAAACAAGGGCAGGTGCTGCTCTGACAAGGACTTAGCATGAAAAACTATGCTTTGTGCAAGAACAGTGAAGATTCATGTTGAATGTTTTAGGGGGAAAAGTTTTGATCAATTCAAACCAACCATTTAAAAAGCTGAACTCTAGGATATACCCAGCAGCAAATTAAAAATTGCAATCATTATTTTGTTCCAGTTCTTATCAGATGGTTATCTGGGAATAGATTCTTGTATCTCTTCTAGGCATCATAGAGTATGTTTTCCCCTGAAGCTTGAAAAGGTAAAATGAGATTAAGTTTTAAAATGATGATATATTGCTGCCAACTTTGTTTTTCATAAGATCCTGCATCACTATAATCGTATTCAGTTTGTGTAATGAATTTCTTTTTAGCTTGGCAATTTATTTCATAATATTAAGGTAAATCCTATATATCTCATGGTGTGACTTATCCTGAAAACTTTGTCAGTTACCTGCCACATGAAATTCCATGTAACTTGCCCTCACAATTCTCTTTCCAGGATATTGGAGACATATACAAAAGGGTGAGTACCGCCCAGCCCGGTAGCAAGGGCATGCAGCTTCTACTTTGTAGCAAGTGACACAATACTACAATAAAATGAACCTTTTTTTGTTTTTCTTATTCAGTTTCTATTTGACTACTCCGGAGCTCGGGAGACAACACAGCCAGTTAACACTGGGGTCGGTATTGTATCGTAATCGTCTTTGTAAAAGTCCCTCCCCTCTGCATGCCTTTTTTCCTTTCTAATTAATATGTGCGCGGGTCAGCAGAGGCCTGAGACACTCTCTCTGGAACAGCTTCCCCGACGCCTTTCCCAGGCCGGTAGGGACTACACGTCTCCCTTCCTCGGTGGGAGCGGGAGGAGGCTGACAGATCTAGAAAGATAGAGAATAAATTATAGAAAAGGAAACGTAAGTAAGAAATCACTTTTCGTGATGCATTTAAACAGATGTACAAGAAGAACTTGACAAACAGAACTCTATTTATATTGTTCCGCATTACCCTCTGTTCTTAAAAGTATGAAAAAGTGTCTTGTGATGTGTAAAGCACCCTACCCCCCAACAGTGGTCCATGGATGTTCTTTTTTCATAACAGCCACAATGTGTGGGTGCTGTTCAAATAATAAACATCACCTCTAACTTTATTAGCATAAACTTGAGTTACCCTCAGGTACAGACTGTGTAAGTGAATTTCTGCAGGGTATGATTTGAGAATTATTAAAATCATAGAATAAAATTAATTCAGGTGCCCTGTCACAATAACTGAAATTTGACCATTAGAAAGTCACTTATTTATGTAATTAAGGCTTCCCAAGTCTTCAGGAAGACCCTTAAGAAAAACAGCAAAGTATTTTTTTCTCCTCAGAGGCAAAGATTCACAAGTAGTACAGGTTTGGGAATGGGAATCAAGGAATGATGGGGGTTTTCTCACGAAAAGCCTTGGGCACTGCAAGGGGGAGGGGAGGTGCAATGGAAGAGGAAAAATAAACATGGTCTGTGACACCAATTAAACTTGACTCTGAGTCACACTTCTCAGGAGGATTCAGAAAGACCAGGTAAGACACAGATGTGTCTGAGAGCCGGTGGGGAGTCACAGACACGAAGTCTGGGAAACTAAATGCATCGGGGAGAGAGGGTCCGGGTGCTGCCCTCCCAGTTGGTCCCTTAGGTCAGGAGAGCACAGCTGGAGGGCAGAAGGACCTGCGAGGAGATGCTTCTTTGGAACAGTGCACTCCACACCAGAAGCACGGAAAACTTGGGGCCAATGCAGCTCAGAGTCTGGTTTATCCTAAGGGAATGTTTTAAGTGATGTGTTGGAATTGAAACCTGCTATCCAAGCAGGCGTGTCTTTATTGAAAATATAAAATTCCAAGCTCGGGCTCAGAAAGGATATTACTCTGAAAATTAAACCCATTTGTAAGGGAGGGAGTGGAAAGGATGCGGATAACGCTGGGCTCTGGCCCCGCTGCCTGGAGCCTCACGGAGCCCATCTGTTGCAGTTTCCTCCGGGGCGCCCTTCCGTGCGGCTGGCCGCCTCGCTCGCCGAAGGAAAGATGAGGAGATTTCTACAGCGCGTATGTGCTTTTTTCTTCCGCCATATTGCATGCCGGTAAAGGTCCATTTAACCATGGTATATGCGTGTCTTCGCCTCGGAACGGGCTTGCATTCTCTCCTCAATCTATGTCTCCCTGCGGGAGGGAGCTCTGGCCCATTGACCTCACACAAGTTAATTAACCTCCCCCAGCCACAACCTCCTCCACTGGAACCGTCCACGGGCCCCTCATGGCTCCGTCCTCTCCGCTGCTGACCTCTTCATCCACACTTTTGTTGTTGTTAATCCACTGGAGAATATTTTTTCCATTGATTTTTAGAGAGAGTGGAAGGGAGGGGGAGAGACAGAGAGAAACATTCATGCAAGAGGGACACATTGATTGGTTGCCTCCCCCACGAGCCTGCTCTCAGGGACACAGACTGAGCCTGCAACCGAGACATGTGCCCTTGATTGGAATAGAGGCCGGCCTGCACTCTGTCCACTGAGCCAAACTGGCCAGGGCTTCATCCACGTTTTTTGTTTTGTTTTAGCTTTTGTGTTGTCTGCCACCTTTCCTGTCCCTTCTCTTCCTCTTGACATGAAGATTTGCCTTGGTGGCCCTCTGCTTCCCATTGCCCTACCCACCCTTTTGTCCATACCTCAGAGCTTTGTTTTTGTTTTCTTAGAGGGGAAAAAATAAGTTTAGAAATTGCCAGTTTCAGTAATAGTTGAACCTCAAAATCTTCATCAAGGTTTGTTGCACGGTAGCAAAAAGAAAACTTCTTTTGAACACTGTGAGCCCAAGTCAGGTGACCAATGCATCCCAGGATGCACAGGACTTACCTGGTTTTATCTCTGAAAATTCCAAGATCCTCAGGAAACTACTCAGTTCCTGAGAAATTTTTTTGTCACCCCAAGCACAGGGAGCAGTTTTTCTGATCTGACCACAGCTCTCCAGGCTGGGTCTTGCCTCCAGGGTTATGCCAGAGTCACAGGCAAAGACAAGCTGAAGAAGCTGAAATGCCTTATCTGGGATATGTGTCTAAACCAGGGGTCAGTTTCAAGTTTAGGCTGTTGAGAAGAGCAAGCAAATATAACATTGTCCAGGACACAAATGGTAACTTAATCAATAAGCATGCTTGCTTTCCTGAACAGGAAATTGAAACTGACCACATGCCTGTGCCCTTGAACAGGGAGGTGCAGAATCCCAGCAGAATAACAGCTAGCCTCACGGATGTGGTCCCTGTGAAATTAACCCGTGTCTTTTCCTTCACAGGATTCGGGGGCTGTGGCACCTGACTTTACCAAGAAGGTATGTGAGCCTTGCGGAGAACACAACCTCCCAAGAAAGATCTGCGAGAGGGAAGTACTTGGGACACATTGACAATCCTTTGGCTGTGGGTATCTCATCTCCAGTCTTGTGGATGCGTCACCTGGGGCCATCTGTCCTAGAATTGGCCTTCTGTGGCTCAGGGCCCCCATGCCAGTGTACCAACTTGGGGAGGTACTGCAAGTGGCACAGACCCTATATACCTGTGCTTCTCCGCTTTGACATCGCATTAAAGATATCTGGGGACCTTGTCAAAGTCTGGAGATTCAGTAGGGGCCTATGAATGCGTATTTCTAACAAGTTGTCAGGTGTTATTAATGACTGGGGACCACACTTTGAAAACTGCTGTCATAGACATCTTTGAGAGGCCTTGGGCACAACATGGTTGCATAATTGTTTGTGTTTTTATGTTGTAGGATCACGCTGCTACCCGGGGACGACCATTTTTTCTTTTCAGGGTACAGAATGTTTCTGTTTTTAACCCTGACTCCCTCGTGCTGAATGAGCAGAGCGGGCCCCACGATGAACTGATGAACAATTGTGGGGACTCTAACTCTTTAGTTAGGGGGTAACCCTCAAAGTTTTCTCCTACAAAGTCAGCGCTTGTAAAGGAAAGAGTCCACCAGGACACAGGCTGAGAGCACCAGGGCGCTGGGAGCACAGGGCTGGGAAGTGGGGGTTCTAGTGATGGGCAGACAGGAGGGCCAACCAGAGTCGGAGTCTGTGTTTCTGAACATGAAGGTGTGGATACCTGGCTCCAAAACACACTGGCAAGAGGAGCCTCGTGCCATCCTCTCCTTCCCAGGGGACTTGAGCCTCTTGCAAAGATCATGGAGCCGGAGAGTTCTCTCTTGGTATTTGACCTGCCTATCACCCGCTTTGTTTCAACCCCTAAATACGCAATGTTCGCATCAGAAAAATGTGCAAATCAGCCAGACTTGTACCTCTCAAACTGCATTCTGTGGGCCATTGGTGCAAAGAGTTGCTATGCAAAGATCAAATCAGATTAGAAAACACTGCACCCACCATTCCTGAAAGTTTACAATGCACACTGTGTCCTGCAGAAAACAACCTGTTTAACTTGAGTTTATTGTATGTTGTTTCCCAAACTGTTCTGGCTATGGAAACGCTTCTCAACCCTCATGCCACCCCACGTACACCCTTTTAATCTGCATGACCTGTTAGTGGTTGTTCTCTGGAAAGTACTTTATGAAACAGTGGGTCTCAATGATGTCTTTAGGGTGAGAAGTCCTGTGACAAATAGGTTGAGGACTGTCCTGCTACAAAAACAGAGGCTAAGGGGTGGAGTGAAGGAGGGGGGACAGTGTCTGGCTAGAGTGGTGGAGTGCAGACAGTCTAAGCAGGTAGGGTCTTGGAGCTCTGCCACAGAGGACCTACAGACTGAGACAGGGCTAAGACTCACCCAGTGAGCCCCCCAGGAGGTCGCTGACACCTTAGTTAGGAGAACAGGGCCTTAGGGCTCATGAAGAAAGAATCTGAAACCAAGAAACAGGTTCTGGGCAGTTTTGTTCCAATGTTTCTAAGTTGCTCCTTTTTTATTTTATTTTTTCCAGCCAAGGAATGGAAGAAACACTGAACACCCAGTAGGATAGACCAAGGTCAGTCCATTACAACGTTTTACTCCAAGGAAATGTTATGAGTCTGACAGGGGGTAGTGAGAGGCAGCCAGAGGGGTGATAGTACAAAGAAAGGAGGGCCACATGGAACTCTTGAGGACCTTCTGCCCCATCCCCTTTCCAGCTCTCAGCACCACAGAGCCCCCATTCCAGCCAGCCCTGGGCAAACACTGCAGCCTTCACTTCATACTGGCTCTTTGCAAGGGAGCTGTCTTCTGCTGCCTGTGAGGGGCTGGACGCTCCACTTGGCCCATCTGACTCTCTGTGAATTCTCACCTGGCTCTTCCAATGAGGAAAAAAACTACCCTGGGGTGCGTGGGGCAAGGTTTAAGCTCCCTAGAGTGGGAACACTCCAGAGTACAGCCAGACAAGGCCATTCCTTCCATTCAATGATGCTCAGAGCTTCCATCTGGGGAGATTCCTGGTCTTCGGCCTCTGGAAGCAAACATCCCTGTACAAGGTCTCCTCTGCCTCTCCTGATGATGTGGTCCCAGGGACATGAGGTCACAGTCCTGCAAAGGCAGTGCATCTTCTCACCTGGAACCTGATCCTGACCTGCTGGCTGTGGTCAGGGCCCCAGAAGGCCCAGGTGCCTGAGAAAGCTGCCCAGACGCCGGGTAACAGAGCTGCCAGGTCAAAAGGAGAAGGTATTCCTAGGGTCACAGCACTCACACATAGTTAGTGGTCTAATTAGGTACAGAGCAACACAGACCTTAGAAGTATCGACTATGGGCATTTAGGACATGTCAACTTGAGGTGTACTTTTAAAATATGCTATGTAATAACATGCCCATGGTCTCATCTCAGTTCTGAGAATGAATTCATCTGAGTTGTATGTTTTCTTTCTTTTTTCTTTTCCCAGAGTTCGGTGGCAAAGGGAAGCTGGATCAGATGAAGCAACCCAGCAATTATTCTGGACAAATGTCAAATTTCTTCTTATCAATATGAACAATATGAAAAGATAATTCTCTTGCTCTATATTTACTGAAATATTCAGTTGCATAAAGAATAAAATAGCATTGGCACATTTTCATTTCTTATTGGAAAATCTTGGGGGAAGGATCAGTGTATATTTAAAATAATGGGATTTTTCTTTTTTTTAAAGTACTTTTTGGGATATCATTTTAGCATGCCCCAACTATGATATCTTGTTATTATTGAGAACTGAGCACACAAGCTTGAGAGAGATGGGCTGCTTTCAAATCCTTACTCTATTTTGTAGTTGGGGTACCTTGGGCAGGTCACTTTCTACCCCTGTGCCTCAGGCTCTGGTAAAATGGAGTTGGTAATAATGGCTCCTAGACATAGTTTGTGTGATGATTGAAGAACTGGTCCATGTAAAGGGCTTAGCATGGAGGTACATAGTGAGCATTCAATTGTGTTGACTCTAATTATACTTCAAAGATAAATTTCATCACACAAATGGTATCAAAGGGACTTACCCTAATGAGAGCTACTTCTAATTGCTGACCAGGGGCCAGAGGTCACAGCATTAAGTTAATGCATAACAACTCAAACTCCTTAAGGAATCATAAGGCCCAAGCCATTAGCTTCTCACGCTCCTCCTCTATAAATAGTATTTGACATCAAGACGCCTCAAGATCATGTGAAGGAATAGACAGCGATGCAGAAGACAGGCACACAATGCAATGAGGGGCTCTAATGATACATGCATATAACAGTCTTTTAAGGCACTAAAGTGGGTGCTTTTATTGATCTTCACAGTCCTGTAAAGTAGTGTATTAGAGTAATGCTAGTTGCTACAGAAATAAACCTCTGAGTCTTGGTGGCTTGGCTTAGTATAATCTTTTTCCCCAAAAAATGGAGTGAAAAATTGAATTAACATCCTGAATATATGTTTCATTATTATATCATTCAGGTAACTAATCTTACTTTTACTTGTATTATAGAAAACATATTTGCCTAAGACAATAGTAAAATAAACATTTTTCTAACCTTTTCCCCTCAAAAGAATTTTGATGAATAGATGGAAATATAATACATCTTGTTTGTTTAAAAGCTTTACTGAATTTTAACTCTACAAATATTTATTCAGTTGGGTCTTAAAATAGCAAATACTTTATACTGTTCAGTAATGAAATATTTATAGAAAAACTGCCTTTTGCACATTTAGCAGTTATATTCTAAGACAGAGGTTCCCAAACTTGTTTGTGCCGTAGACCCCTTGCCATGTTTTTCGGTTTTGGGTAGACCCCCTACTTACCTGATATTGATTTTTTTGTAAATTTCTAACTGTAGTGAAGTTTAGTGTTAAAAACTTGAAATAAAAACACATGTTAAGTTTTATACATTTATTTATTTAATTTAAATTAAAACTACTCAAAATAAAATTTTGTATCTGTTATATAAAATATACGTAACATAAAATTTAATAAAAAAATAATGTACCTACTTTTCTCTGGCATTCTCAAACAAAATAACACTGATTCACTATAATTTGTATGATAAACTACCAGTTTATATTTTTTTAAATATTTTCTCAGCACTTTTCTATTCAAGATTCAGGAAACGAATGAACGTATTTTTCTCACATTCATATTTATAGAGTGACGAATTGAACAAGTTGGTGCAAGTTCTCGAAGCTTTGAGACAAAAATTGGCAAGAATGTTTACTGAGCGTATGCTTGTAACAAGATGATACTGGTATATCATTATGTGCAGGTTTTTATCCTACAACTTACACAATTTTATAAACATATATAATAAATTTTTTACTTCATAGGTACTTTTATAAATAATGTATATGTATTTATATTATAAGATAATATGATGTAAGTAAATAGGTACTATCAGTGTATGTTGAGATCCACTATCGTGGACCCCCATTTTCATTTCATGGACCCCCAAATTTTTTTTTCGCTGACGTAGACCCCTTGCAGGTTGTCATAGACCCCTGGGGGTCGATATAGACCACTTTGGGAATCACTGTTCTAAGACTTGGCCCCAATACTTCCTCATATATAAAGAAGTTTGATGCCTTCTTGTGAACACTTCACCATTCCTTTTTGCCTCATTATTTTTTATTAAAGTACTTATAAATTGGTAATACTTTTTTTGTTAGATTTTCGCCATTTATCTAAAATACTAGCAGCCTGGTGCACAAAATTCATGCACTCAGGAGGGCCCCTCAGGCCAACCTGCACCCTCTTGCAGTCTGGGAGTCCTTGAGGGATGTCCGGTAGTCAAACATCCTTAGTGATGCTACAGAGGCAGGAGAGGCTCCCGACACCACTGCTGTGCTCACCAGCAGTCAGCTGGACTCATGGCTTCTGGCTGAGCAATGCCCCCTCTGTGGGAGTGCACTGGCCACCACGGGGCAGCTCTTGCCTTGAGCGTCTGCCCCTAGTGGTCAGTGCATGTCATAGCAACCAGTCATTTGGTTGATTTGCATATTACCCTTTTATTATATAGGACTAGAAGCCCACTGCATGAATTTGTGCACGGATGGGGTCTGGCCAGCCTGGCCCTGGGGAGGAGCACAAGGGGAGTTGGCCAGCTGCCTACCCTTGATGGGGTGGGAAAGGCCTATTGGGAGTGGGGCTGGCCTGGGGAAGTTGGCTGGCTATCCCCTCCCCAGATGAGGCCAGTTTGCTGGCCCCAGAGAACATCATAGCAACTAGTCGGTCAGGTCTTTACAGCATTCCATTCACTGGCTTTTTAGATAGATAGATAGATAGATAGATAGATAGATAGATAGATAGATGATAGATAGATGATAGATAGATAGATAGATAGATAGACTCCTTAAGGAGAGAGCAGGCATGAAAAATTATGTATTTTCATATTGACTAAGAAACAAAAGCCGCCGGGACCGGTTTGGTTCAATGGATAGAGCGTTGGCTTGGGGACTGAAAGGTCTCGGGTTCGATTCCGGTCAAGGGCATGTACCTTGGTTGCGGGCAGATCCCCAGTAGGGGGTGTGCAAGAGGCAGCTGATCAATGACTCTCTCATCGATGTTTCTAACTCTCTATCTCTCTCCCTTCCTCTCTGTACAAAATCAATAAAATATATTTTTAAAAAAAAAAAAGAAAAAGAAACAAAAGCCTTATAGAAGACAAATTATAACACATGCCACTAAATCAGTAAAAGGTAAGCAGAAATCTGAGGCAGGAGATGATGCTGATTTCATCAGCTTTCAGATCAGCAGATTAGAGTACATGCTATCATATTTGCTAAGTACCTGTAAAGAAATGATATTTCTATGAACCAACCACTTATAACTCTCTGACAGGATTAATGAAATATAATCCCTCCCCTTTCTTTCATTTCTACAAAGAAAATACTTTTTCTGAGGTGTATTATTAAAATAATGTTAATCCTGAATTTCAGTGTACATAAAGGCCAAACAGTTGTCTTTCTAGGAAAAGAAGATTGCTACAAGATTGAAAGAATCATTTGATAGATTAATTTTAGAGATCACATATGCAATAACAAGTAGTTTGGGCTTAAGTTTTAGAGTTACTTTAACACATGCTTTAAACTTTTTAGCCTTACAATATTGATTTAATTAAAGTAATTCTGTTCATTGAATACATTTATTTTCATAGGGATTGGATAATGTTTTACCGTAACTCTTCATTACATACATCTCAAAAGTTTTACTGACTGAAAGCTTCATAAACTGTCACAAATGTTACGTAGAGGACTCTTAAAATGTAATTTAAATTTTATACATTATGTTTAGAATATTCAAACTTCATTTTAGTGACCCAGTTGACAATATCTATAAATTTTAAACTCTCAGAAACCAAAATCAAAACAAAACTTTCTAGATTAAATGCTTAAAAGTTATATTACTATGCTATATAAATGTAAGTGCTTATATATATGGAATTTCATTTTTATGATATTTATATTTATAGGGGTCATTAATGCCACTACAAAAGCCCTAAGTTGCATGCCTAGCACAGAAGCCACATTTCTTTTCTCCTTTTCTTTCTTTCTTTCTTTCTTTCTTTCTTTCTTTCTTTCTTTCTTTCTTTTTTTCTTTTTTTTTTTTTTTTTTTTTGAGTGAAAACCCTGAATTTAATGTGATATTGGGGAGCCCCATCTTTCACTTCCTATCACTCACTCATCGGACCTATTGTGAGTTGGGTGAAGGCTGCCCCCAGTCAGCCTCCTGGGTCTGTCTCTGAATCTCCTTCTCGCCTATTCATAGAGTGCCTGTTTTCACTCCTGTAGGCTTTCCAGTGGGCCCAGGAGGACGTGGCAAATGTTATGGCTGTGGGCTGAGGGCTCCCCAGGCCAGGGCTGGGGAACTGAGGAGATGCAATGTGCAATCATCATAAATGCCCACCAAATGCTTACTGTGCAAAAGAGGCACTGTGGTAGGGTCTTGGAGGCAGAGGTCAGGGAGGAAACTGGGTTCCCTCAGGGATGTCTTCAGGTATGAAAGCTATATACTCCCTCAAGTATATTGCCGAAGATCAAGTCTACGCAGCCAGTCCTCGCTGACTGGGGCCGAAATCTAGGGTGTGTTTGTCGCTTCAGGTGCTTTGTTCTGAATGCTAGAGTGAGTCATGTCCCCATCTGGCCCAATTCTTTGGCCACCAGCTGTTGTGCATGGAGGGAACTCCTCATTCCCCTCCCCCAGCTAGCAATGAGCAGGACACAGCCACTTGATACTTCATGCAAGATACAAATAGTGATCACAGCAGTTCTGAGACCCAGTAGGCATGTGACACCTTCACAGAGACTAGTCTCTGGACTCCAAAAGTAAGAGGCTATACAACATCCTGGATAGAAAATGGTCAGGAAGGTGTTACAGCCAGGGAGGTTGACTATGTTGTGGTTGAAAGGTATCAGGTAGTTGCGAATGAGGACCCTGAGATGGTGATCCCTGAGTCTCTAGTCCTGCCTGGCCAGCCCCAGCACCACACATTTCGCACCACCAACCTGTGAACGACACTGTCCAGCAGTGCACTGCTGAATCGGAAGGCACAGGTGCAGGACAAGGAGGCTGGACCTGATGGGCACGTAGAGTAACAGTGTGAGGATGGGCTCCGGAGCCACCAGGGGAGGCTCCATGGAGGTTGCTGCAGGGACTCCTACAGGCCACATTTTTACTTGCCACAGGTCAATCCATTCAGCTCTCACATGGTCCACTGCAAGCGCTCCTAGTTTAATTCAGAGTCCAAGTTCCTTTCTACATTGTAGTCTCTGCCCAGGATGGGCTCAATGAACCTCCGCACCCTCTCTAGACACTGATTGAATAGGGAAAAAGAAGATGCTCTCAGGAGCGAGGGTTTTATGGGCCAGGCCTTCCTTTTTAGTAGAACTCTGTCTCATAACCATGTCTGACTGGAAAGGAGGCTGGAAATGTCACCTTGCTGTGTGGCCTGGAGGAAGAGAGGCAGATTTGGTGACTAGCTGGTCAGTCTCTACTGCAGTATAAATATTATCCTTAGGGTGCAATAAAACTGACACTCAAAAAAATCAAATATTTGCCCAAAGTCTTTCACTAAATGTCAAGGTCACAATTCAAACCCCTGGCGCAACTGACTTCAATATCTGTGGCTCTTCACCAGCACAAGCTATCTCCCAAGGACAGTTAGCCTTTGGCTGGGGGCAGCAGTGGAATGGGATAAGGGTACACTGTTGAACTGTACATGAAATCAAAGCGACAAGCCCTGCTACCTGAGCCTTGACTTGTTAGGTAGAGATTGATGTGCTCAGTGCCAGATCAGAGGGAAGTAAGAGTTCACCCCAACCAAGCAATGCAAGGCAGTGCCTGATCGGGGCTGAAGAGGCATCTGGATGAATTGGGGGAAGTTAAGCAGGGACCCTCCCCCACCTCTGCTTGGGTTCCAGGTTCTTTTCCAATTCAACATGTTTAGACACTCTGGGTTTCTTAGTCTTTATGAAGGTATTTACTAGTATCTTTGTATCTCACTACCTGAAGGAACAAATATGCCTGGACCAAACAAACCTCTTTGAAGAGCTGGAAAAATTCCACTTTGGACAATTTAATTTTTTGCTCAATTCTCTGATCTCTTTGCTGACTCCTAGTATTTCAGCTTAATATTAAACCATCAATTTGCTTCAAGAGAATAAGTCACAATCAATAGAAACCCTGAAGGAACAGGCAGTAGGACTTACTTTATTTGCCCACTTCGTCTTCCAGACCATGGTGAAATGGATGTAGGGAATTGCTGTAATAAAGCAGAGCCCAGGAGAAGAGACATTCACTGCATGTCAGCTGTAAGAATGCTGGGCACTGGGCAGCTGAGCAGTAGACCATGTGGCTACAGACTTGCCGAAGGCTAAAGCAAACAGCAGTTAGCATAAAAATGCAAAAAGAAACATTGGAAGGCCAAAGGACTTTGGTATTCATCAGGGCTGAAAATCATCATAAAATTGCCCTGTTGTGGGCTCAATGACTCAAGACAATTTCCTAACCTGATAATCCTTACATTGTTTACCAAACTTTACCTTTGATCTGCCTGTATGCATTGCTAAAGGAAAAATGTGTATTCAAGTAAATAAAAAGCAGACCAGGCCAAAGGTGGGTGTGTCTCTTCAAGAAAGAGGCTCCACTAGACCCCCAATGCCTTCTAAATTCGTATTTCTTGTATAGCATTTTCATTTGTGCATCAGCCTCTCCTTCAGATCCTGAACCTAGCCATGAAGGTCATGGCACAGACTCAGAAGAAAATGTGGCCAAGGGAAGAGCTACCATTTATCACTATTTTCTGGGGAAAACTCACAGTGACCTGAACTAAGTAAAGAAGAGCAAGGAGCATTTGTGGGAAGAAAAGCCACAGGAGATTAATTTTACCCTTGATTGTCACTTATGCAATGGACAACATTGCAAAATGCATCTCTTTATCAGGGGATAAGGTCCCTTCACACTCAGCAAGAAAACAGACCATTTGGTAATGGGACTTGTATTACTTGGAGTCTCGATGCGAATGACCCAGGCCAGTTGAGCACCTCTATTGTTCGAACTGTTCAGAAGGAAAGGATCCTGAAAATCATTGCCTCACTGTACCCCACATTATTAAATCTGGGTTGCCCTTAATCTGTGCTCCAGCATAATGTTTTAAGTCCTGGGCCTGGAAATGAAAAACATCATTTCCCTCCCTTGGGGAGAAATAAACAAGACCACACTTGAGATGTAATTCATAGCTCATACCTGGGTGGTCCTATCTCACCACTTGAGATGTAATTCATAGCTCATACCTGGGTGGTCCTATCTCACCACTTGAGATGTAATTCATAGTTCATACCTGGGTGGTCCTATCTCACCAGAGTCTGCTGCCTTAGATTTAGAAGAGGAGAAGAGTTCTTGGAGGGCAACTATGACTAACAGAATTCAATGTTGAGGAAGAGAAAGAGATCCTTTAGCAAAGGGCTAATGCTGTGGTGTGCTAGGGGGTGGAGTTGGGAGAGGCTGCTCATGGTTAGCACACCAGGCGTTCCAGGACACCTTGAAGAGAGACTCTCCTCACTGCCTTAAATATTCCAGGCCAATTGTCCTCCACCCTCCCCTAAAACTCCACATTTCTTGACGGCTCCTTTCTTCTGGCTAAGTCATCCTACTCTTCCTCGGTGCTGTCATCTACAGACATCCTGGCTGTACCTCCTTGTCCCTCAAGGGTTTTGATAATTTGTTCATGGCCCTCCTCTCCACCTCATGTCTTGTGTCATTCAGGTTGGCGACAAAGCCCCTGTGGACATCTGTCTGATACTCTGGGCTTGGAGTTCTTGACCTCCTCATTGACAAAGCTTTTCATCTCTTCACTCTGGCTTCCCACTGGTTCTCTCCCCAACCTCATTGCAAGTTCCTTAGGTGGAGGATGCTTGTATCTATAATAATAAAAGGGCAATATGCTAATTAGACCAGACATCTTCCAGATGTCATTCTGGATGTCTTTCCTAACAAAGCCAGGGCCGGAGAAAAGCCAGCCCAGGTTCCAGGTGCCTGTGGGTGGCCTGAGGGAAGCCATCTCAGATCCTGGGTGCCTGTGGGTAACCAGAGGAGGGAAGCAGCCTGTGTCTGGAGTGTTGGAAGGAAGCCAGTGCCAGCAGCTGGGGGTAAAAAAGGCCTATTCTTGCATGAATTTTCATGCATTGGGCCTCTAGTTGTTAATAACTTCAGAGATTGTAATTCTGTTAAATGAAAGGTTGTCATGCTTGATTCATAACTGATAATGTTAGATCTCTGTTTGGGTCTTTTACAAGAAAACATCTAATGATCATGGGGAGGCAGAAGAAGAGACTGATTTGAAATGTGATAAGAAGTAATCATTGACAATTTCATGGTGGCCAGTCCTCTGGGTTCCTTTCTGTGACCTGGGATCTAAAATTGGTAATCAAGTCAAATACAAGCAAACAAACGCTACCATCTTTCTCCCCAAAATACAGGTCAAGGACCATATTCTTTCTATTTAAGCTTAATCAGACCAAAATCACAAGGACAAGCCTGAAATCTGACAGAATCAGATTTATTGACCTGATGCCATGAGGGAGGCACTCCAGAGGAGCCATGAGTGCTTCTCAGTAAATGAGGAGACTTGTAAGTCAAGCTCCTGATGAAGGATTCAGGAAAGTCCAAAGAAAGTGGGGATCAATGCTGTACTGGTTGCAGCTGCCAAGGCAGAATTATGAGAAGTTGGGACTAACTAGAGCTTGGAAGGCATAATGAGCAAGGGTGGCTCAGCATTTGGGAATACCTAGTAAAAGATGGTTGAGCTAAAGCATGTCTGGGCATCGTTGGTAAGAAAACAGAGGTCATTCGAAGAGGGCATTGTTATGACGTTTCACAGCTTGGGAGAAGGCTCTTCTCTGTGAACTTCGCTTTTGGCTTTATCTGAATCTGTCCTCCCAGCCTGGTATCAGCAGGACTGCTTTTGTTCTTTTTCAATCCAAGCTTATTTTCACTCTTTCAGTCCCAAACAAGTTTTAGCTCTTTCTGTTAACTGGATTTAGCCAAGTTTAAATATTCCCTTTTACATCTTACTAAACCTAATGTCCACATTTCCCTCTACAGCTATGACCATCAACCACACACAGAAGCAAATCAAATAATCCTGCAAAGACTAAGGTGGCATGTGTAGGACAACTGTAGGAAGGTTCATTAAAACAATTAGAACCAAATAAAATACAAACTAAAGTCAGAGGTGGTTTATTCCCAGCAGAAGTGGGGTGAGCATCTGCTTGCTGTGGCATGGTCAGCTTCATGTGACTGGTATTGGGGAACTGTTTTCTCTGCTAAGGCCCTAAAGCATTCACTAAGAGGAAGTACTTACCAGCTCCTCTTCTCTCATTTCTTTAAAAAAAAAAAAAAAAAAAAAAAAAAAGGAAAATCATTGAGAGTTTGGACACATTAAGAGCCCAGCTATTATAGCTGATGAGAGACAACTCATATTCCAGTAGTTCTCAAACTTTACTGTGCTTCAGAAAAACCTGTAGGACTTGCTGAAACCCAGGTTGCAGTTCTCTATCCCTAGAGATTCTGATTCAATAGGTCTGGAATAGGCGCCTAAGAATTCACAATGTCAGCAAGTTCTCAGGTGATACTGATGATGCCGATGCAAAGACCATATTTTACTTCTCTATCTCAGCTTTTCCTCGTTGCTTCCACCTTCCATATTTTTACACCTTCTGTTTCTCCTGCTTGAAATGCCTTCCCTGCTCTCCATGTAACTAGTTGTTTGTCTTAATTTCAGTTATCCAACCTTGCGTGGCTATTATATTCGTTTATCTGTTGGTATGTAACAAATTACCCCAGGTAGGACCTCCAGAATGGTAGCATGAGGTGCTCATAGAAACCATTAAACTGGTGAAGATTAATAAAGACAACCATTCAAAATCTTTAAAGATTGATCAAAAGGTTTAAATATAGTTGAGAAACATTAGATCAACAAAATCTATGGAAACTTAGTTGGAACAGTGGAAATCCATGGCATTGAAGCTAGAGAATGCATCCATCTCCCCACAGCTCTGCCTTGTTGAAGAACTAACTGTTCCAGTGAGCTCAGCAACCATCTATACTAATAAAAGAGTAATATGCTAATTAGACCAGGAGACCTTCCGGAGACCTTTCAGACAAAGCTATGGTGGCAGGGCTGAGGCAGAGGCAGTTAGGGGTAATCAGGCCAAGGGAGCAGTTGGGAGTGAGCAGGCCAGCTGGGGCGGGGGCAGTTGGGAGCAATCAGGTTGACAGGAGTGGCAGTTGGGGGTGATCAGGCCGGCAGGCAGAGTGGTTAGGAGTAATCAGGCAGGCAGGCAGATGAGCGGTTAAGAGCCAGTGGTCCCAGATTGTGAGAGGGATCCCAGGTTGGAGAGGGTGTAGGCTGGGCTGAGGGACACTCCCCTCTATGCTCAAATTTTGTGCACTGGGCCACTAGTTGAAGAATAAAACCTCCCTTTCCACAATAGCTCAGTGGAGAAGCCCTCATGGGCTCAACAGATGAATGACAGCTTCCATCTTCCCCAGCTTCCTAGGGATGAAGATGGCAACCAGTGAATTTCAAATCTCATCCTCTTTGGATCTGTGCCACAGAAGATTCATACTGGGGACATACTTAGGAGTGGTTGCCCCCTGATATGCGATCACTCCTTCCCCTATCTTGCCTCACCACCAGCACACACACACAGCTCCTGGTCAATAAAGAGAATCCAGGTGGGGTAGTCAGTCAAGAGTGAGCTCCTCACCCTCCCGCCAGCTCTGGCATCAGAGCCTCCATGGCTTAGGTTCTGCCCAGGGGGGAAGAGCAAATCTCAAAGTCGGGTAACACCAGCCCAAGTGTCCAAGGAGGGATATTGATTCTTTAACTCAAATTTGTAGGACTTTCATAGGCAGAATTCTGGGGCCTAGCACCCGCATTTTACAATTCAGACTGATTTTTACTCAGTGCCTCCAGTGTGCCCATATAAGGCTAAACATTTGTGCAAATATGGATCGCCTTTCTGGTTTTGTCTGTTGTGATCTATGCTGAATTGGTAGAGCCAAAATTAGACAAAGCAGGCTCTCAATAAATGTCTTACAAATGAGTTGCCTTATCCGACGCTGAAATTATAGTTTTAACTCCAGGTGACTCTGTATCATTTTTTATTATAACACTGCATCAGGGAAACATTTCTATTTCTGACTTCTAGAGCTTAGTTTAGACTTCTTTTGCACATTCAGGTCTAGGGCTGGAATCTCCTCCACCCAGCCCACAGCTCCAAGGCCGAAGACCAGCCCTAATAAGGTAGCGCTCAGGGTTGGCTCCGGGTCACGTGACTTTCAGCGCAGCCAGAAGGTAGACGTCTCCTGCCTCGCGCGTGCGCACAGCTTCTGCGCCGCTTTGAGGAGCGTGCGCAGACTCAGAGGCCTCGCTTCCTCCCAGGCTCCGCAGCTCACTCGGGTGGGCGGGGCGAAAGCTGAGCTGGGAGGAGAGGCCGGGCGGCAGCTGCGCGCATGCGCAGGAGAGACCTGAGGGCTCGGGCGTGGTGGTCGGCCTGGCTTAAGATATTTGAGACAAGATGCAGGTGAGCAAGCCCGGGGGTGCGAGGCCTGGGGGCTACGGTTGCTCGTGTACCCCGCTAGGTCCGCGCCGACGGCGGCCTGTCCGTCCGGGCCCGCGGGGAGCGCCACAGGCCGCTGGCGCGGGGGACGCTGGCCAGTCGGCCCCGCGCAGGCGCAGTGCGGAGGGCGGGCGTGTTCCTGCCGGCGGGGCATCTCCACCCCAGTGTATCCCACCCCCAAATCTCCGCTCTTTGGGGCTACCCCTCTTTGAGGTCGTATCCCACCTGGCAGTTACTTCTTACCTGTTAACTCCCTTACTGAGCACCTGAGCAGGTGTGTTATGGACCCTTTGCACCGATCGGGAAACTGAGGCTTGGAGAAGTAAAGGGTCCCTCCTGGTGGGGGGCGGGGGGGGTCCCCCCATAAAATGAAGTAGCGGTGGAACCCCTGTTCCTGATTCCACTTAGAGATTGGGGAGGGCCCTCGTTCGTTACATTCTTATCCCTAGCGATGATGTTCAGGTTGAAGGGGCTCTCCTGGCTTTCAGAACTCGGCCCGAAGAGCCCCTATGCTCACTTTCCGTCTTCAAACAAAACCCCCTTGTATTGTCCTCTTATTGTCTCTGTAATTTGACTAAAATCCAAAGGAAAGTAAAAGAAAATGACTGAAAACACAGTGAAAATGGATGCTTTTATGAGCAAAAATCTGTAAAACTAAGTCATCAAGGACACTCCCCGAAGGTCATTCTGCTGCCTTCCAGACCTCGCTGTGGGCAGGAATTCTGATGAAAAGGTTTCTGGCTCAGTGGGAAATGAGAATGAAGTTCGTGTGGGTTTGGTGGGCACTGGAGATATTGAGGCTGGAGCGGATGATCCTCTGCAAATACAGCGTGTCTGCCACAAGCTGGACGCTCTTACATGTTGAGGAAGCTCCAGGCTCCCTGGCTCCTTTGCACTCTTTATCCTTCAGGCCCCTCCTTAAAAATGTCACCTCTTCAGAGGCCTTCCCTGACCACCCAGTTGAAAGGATTCTGTTCATTTTTCTTTGGCTGTATCTCAGATAAACCACGAAGTGGAGTGGGCCTGGTTATCCCAGTGTCCTTTCCACAGCGCTCCTTGATTACACATTTCAAACCAGACCCATTAGCAGTGTCCCTGTCAAGCTGTGCAAAGCCCGTGTTTGAACAATTGGGTTCTGGAGCTAAAAGCCCACTTTGACATTTATCCTTCCGACATTTGCCTGGCAAATTGGACTGGTACCAGCATGGCAATGGCTTCCTAAATGCTGTGTCTCCTAGGCTTGTGAAAAATGAATTAAGCAGATACAACTAAAGGGCGTAGAAAAGCATCCAGCGCCCAACACTCATCAGGTGTTAGCCATTGTGAGCTATTCTGTGGGTCTCAGCTCTTCTCTCAGGGTTGGCTGTTAGAGTTGTCAGCCTAGCATCAGGCTCTCCTCGTGCTTCTCCTGCAGCCACAGGACTTGTAGATGCTCAATATCGCTGCTCTTGGGCCCTTTGGACATGCTGGTCCCTCTTCCTGGAATGTGACTTCCCAAGTTCTCATGTCCGATTCCTTCTCACCCTCCAGAGATGGTGAGAGGTCACCTCTTCTGAGGGACTGTCTTTACCCATCCTGTGGAATGCAGGCCCTCATAATTCTAGGTCAGCAGCCTGTTGGCCATTGCACTTGCTACAGTTTGTAATAAGTCTGTGATTGTGCGTTTAATTGTTAGATGCCTGTCTCTTTCTCTCTACTGTAAAATGGGTAGCTCTGGTATTCACCACTCTTCCCTACTATTGCCAATAATTTACATATAGTACTTGCTCAATAAATATTTGTTGAATGAATCACTCTAAGTCATTAATAAGAATATTGGATAAAAGTCAGGTCAGAGCCTTGGTTTCAGCTTTGATGTTGATCGGCACATCATATCCTGTTCTATACCCCTCAGTGATGGTTGGAGGCATGGGGGGAGAACCAGGAAGAAAGGAACAGTCTTTTGACACTTTCTCAGAAACATAATTTGAATTTTTCTTCCCACCACCTTTCCTTTCCCATTTGACCCCTTGCCCAACATGGCACCCTCCTTAGTGGACTTTGCACTCATTGTATATGTATCCTTGGTCCCCCTGTTACAGGACCCCAATGCAGACACTGAGTGGAATGACATCTTACGCAAAAAGGGCATCTTGCCCGCAAAGGAAGATTTGAATGAACTGGAAAAGGAGGCAGAAGAGGAAGAGCAGCGAGTGCTTCAGCAGTCAGTTGGTGAGCTGCTTTTATTACTTTCCGTTCTGTGTCTACCTGGGTAGAAAATAACTTTCTAAGCCTCTGACTGCTTTGGTGAAAGGATCCTGTGAGCAAGAGTTGGGAGCCAGGGATTGAGGTGCCAGAATTAATGCTGTGGGACTACAAGCGAGTCATAGCATGTCTCTACCTTTGTCTTCCTGGGCCGTAGAATTAGGGGACTTCAAGGCTTCCTTCATTTCCACGGTTCCTTGTGTGTGTCAGATGAGCACATAACAGTCTTAAACTTGACTTTCTCATCTGCGATTCACTTGGGATAATATCATGGAAATCTGCTCAAAGTTTATAATGTTTGTATAATTCTGAGCTTATACTTTATTCTCTTTGTGCCTTGATTGAAAATATTTAAATAACTTAATTTAGGGAAGCATAAGATGTTTACAATGTATAGGAGCTGAGAGAGGTATTTTCTGAAAGGTAGCTCTACTCCCAGAATTGGACTCCTTGGGGCGCTTGTAAACACTCAATTCCTACTGAATGGGAATCTCAGGACGGGGCTGAGGCCCAAGAATGTGCATGTTAAGCCAAGTGCCTCAAAGGCTTTCTGACTCACTCTAGAGCCTGAGAACTACTGACACAGAATCCCATTTGCATATTAGAGCTAATTTAGAGAAGGTCTTACTACAAAGCATGTATCCAGCGAACAGTTATTGAATGATTACTGTGTGACGTGTGTTTTTCTGGACCGGGGCTTTCACCATGCACAGGTCAGACAGAAATCCCTGTTCTGTGGGACTTACACTGTAGTGAGAGACAATAAACAATACATAATGAAATACAAGAAAAGAAGACAGTGAAAGGGCCTTTAAAAGGTTGAAGAAGAGGTGAGTATAATTTTAGATAGGGTCAGAGAGGACCACACTAGGAATGACATTTGGGTAGACCTGAGGGAGGTAAACAGCTGGTTTAGTGAAAAGTATGTTGGAGAATCTACAAGGAAGCCAATATGATTAGGAGAGAGGAGTAGGGAGTTCAGAGAGGTAACTAGAGGTCAAACTTGGAACCTTGTAGCTTCTAGTAAGGATCTTGATTTTATGTAGTGAGTTGGAAGTCATTGGAGTTTTATGTTTCAGCAAAGGGGTGACATGTGTCCTCCATGTTGGCAGCACCATCCTGTGCCTGCCTTCCAGAACATGGACAGTGGGGGGAAAGGCAGGACATATAAGACTAGTCTGTTAACTACTGCAGTAATTCAGGCAAGAGGTACCATTGGCTTGGACCAGCATGGTGGTGGTGGTGGTGGTGGTGGTAGTGGTGGAAATCGTGAGAAGTGGTCAGGTCTGCATATATTTTGAAAGTAGGGTAAACAGGATTTGCTGATGGATTGATCCTATGAGGGGAGAGAGGGAAATAAGTCTAGCATGAAATAAGGCTTTGGGTTTGAGCCACCAGAAGGATGGAGTGACCCCAACTGAGAGGAGGAAAGCTCGGAGAGAGCAGGTTTGGAGGTGAGATCGGGAAGTCTGTTTTGGACATAGTAACTTTGATAATTTTTATTAGACAAATAGGGATGGTAAGTGGGCTGTTGTTTTTCTCCAAGTCAGAAAATATGCTATGTTTTTCTCCAAATCAGAAAATATGGGCTGGAGGCATAAATTTGGGAGTTGTCAGCATACTTTAGCCATGAGATACTATCAACAAGGGAGTGGCTATAGGTAAAGAAGCAAAGAGATCCAACCAGCAAAGAGTCCAAAGGAGGGCAGTCTTAGGGGTAGGAGGAGAGCAGAGCGTAGGTGTCCTGGAAGCCAGCAGAGGGCAGTCTTTCACAGAGGAGACAATGATGGGTTGAATCACATGCTGCTCAGTCAAGAAATGAAGATCATTGTTGACCTTGATAAAAGCAATTCTTTGTTGTGAATGAGTGGGTGTCATGGACAAAAGCCCGCTTTGAAAGCAAAAAGAAAGAGTGTTTATGGCAATAAAAACAAAATACAAATGTTATAGCATTTTCTTAAAAGAAAAAATAGAGCGGCCTGGAAATACCCATAGCCTGTGATATCCCTGTAACTGTAGGAAGGGTGTGCTCACTGTGGGAGGATACCCCGTGGTCTCCTTCCATCTCCTGGGAGACAGGAGGACTGTGATACACCACCCACTAGGGTATGGGCTTGTTCTGCCAGGTGAGTTGTAACCTTGGGAAACTTCTCATTCATGTCCTTACTATGGTGTGTAGGAAAGAGTCAAGCCTGTAGATTCCAACACACTAGTTCTCTTTTTAAAACACCCTAACTTATTTTTACTAGTTAATACCTGAAGTACTTTGCGTCCTGGTTTTGGTGAGCTGGGACTCTTGGGTGTTGTGTGCACATCTTTAGGAGTGAAGGGGGGGAAAACAAAATGCATGTTTGTCCTTTAATTTTTTTGGTTTTGCTAACTTAATCACATTCAGTGAAAACATATGAAGATATGACTCTGGAAGAATTGGAGGATAATGAAGATGAATTTAATGAGGAAGATGAACGAGCCATTGAAATGTACAGGTTAGTGCCACCCGGAGGGACTGTTTTTTTATGAGGCACTAAAATGTGTGTCATTTGAAAATGAATTTTTTGACTGAAATCACATTTGGGAAAGACCATAGTTAAATAATATTTCAGATTTCAGCAAACAGGTCTTGGACTTTTGCCATGTGTCAAAGAAACCTGGACCTTTATGAAGGTTGCTATGTGAAAGATATACGTGTGTGCACATGCGTGTGTGTGTGTGTGTGTGTGCGCGTGTGTGTGTGTGTGTGTAAGATAACTCACTCCTCCTTGTTGTGCAGGCAGCAGAGACTGGCTGAATTGAAAGCAGCTCAACTGAGGAATAAATTTGGAGAAGTTTTAGAGATCTCAGGAAAGGATTATGTTCAGGAAGTTACCAAAGCCGGAGAGAGCTTGTGGGTGATCTTGCACCTTTACAAACAAGGGTGAGTGAGCTTATGCTTTGTCTTTAATGCTCATTTGAATTTATATCTTGAACATCTTTATTCCACATTGGAGGTTGTTTTATCTTACATTTTTTTGTGGCTGATTTGCCCAAACCTTAATGCCTAATTTTTGTCTTAAGATTTTCAAATTAATATTTGTGACTAACACAAATGCCTTTGTTATGGTGTAACAATAGAGACTTTTATTGAAAATAAATTTCTAAGTTATTTATTCCTCTAGAGAAACCCTGGCTTTTTGTAATCCCATGTATGCGTCACTCTCGTAGGTGGCCAGGTGCCTTTGTAATGATTGTCCACAGTGAGTGGTACAGTGGTCCTCCATGTTTCTCACCTCCAGGTCTGTCCTCAGAGCAGGAAGTACTTTCTGACGTATTTCACACATTCTGAATCTTGAATATTCTGTCATGGAGAGGGGCATAACAATTATCTTTTACATTGATGCTGTTTTTCTGACTTACATTTCGGAATATTAATTTGAACTTTGGATTTTGAGTTCTTCACTTTTCCTGAACATATTAGAAGGTTTGTGGCTCTTTTAAATATAATTTTTTTTAAAGATTTCAGTTAGGAAGGGAGAGGGAGAGAGAGAGAAACATCAGTGATGAGAGAGAATCATTGATCGGCTGCCTCCTGCACGCCTCCCACTGGGGATCAAGCCCGCAACTGGGCATGCCCTCTGACCGGGAATTGAAGGTGACCTCCTCGTTCACAGGTCAACACTCAACCACTAAGCCACAGAATTTTTTTTAATGTTAATTCATTTTGACTGGAGAAGCAGGTCCTCTTGTGAGTTTTTACTTAGGGCGGAAGGCTAGTTGAGCTTTGTTCGGTATAAATGCAGAATCATAACTGCTTCTATTTTTACTTTGTAGGGTTTTCCTCTCACTATTATTTCCTCTTTCTGTTTTATAGGATTCCCCTCTGTTCCCTGATAAACCAGCACTTCAGTGGACTTGCCAGGAAGTTTCCTGACGTCAAATTTATCAAAGCCATTTCAACAACCTGCATCCCCAATTACCCTGATAGGAATCTGCCCACAATATTTGTTTACCTTGAAGGCGATATCAAGGCTCAATTTATTGGACCTCTAGTGTTTGGTGGCATGAACCTGACAATAGATGGTAAGGGTCTCTTTGAGATGGCCGGTGCATGGTAGAGATGAGAAGAAGCATATTTAATCTCTCATCTGAGACCAGTTAGTGATGCAGAATAACTGGGCTCTAATGATTCTCAGTGAAAAGAGGACATGGTGGACTTTTAAAATATATGTAATATTGATGTTTTATGTCTCTATAGTTGAATGTTTTAAATTATAACTCAAGATCATATCATTTGTTTTTGTTCAATTCACATGAACGTATTAGGACATAGCATAATATGCTAAGTGTCTGACCGGTCACAGTGAAACACACTGGCCACCAGGGGCAGATGCTCAACACAGGAGCTGCCAAGCTGCAGTTTGGCAGTGGTGGTTCTCAGATGATGCACCTTGAAACCAAAGTGCAGGGAACCCAATTCCTCCGTGGGGCTGCGGATTTCACCTTCAGCCGTGGGTTTTATTGTTGCTGGGGCACTGTCGGCCCCAAATCTGGTTTACTGCACACTTGAGTTTGCATTCCACACTCTGTACTATAGCAACTTTGCAGAGTGCCCTCTCACACTTTGAGACACCTCCGGGGATGTTGAAGAGCCAATTTTGGCCTAATCCCTGCAGGCCAGGCTGAGGGACCCCACCTACTGGAGGCACCCCACTCATTCCACAGATGCCTTCGAGCCATGACGCCACCCAGGTGTGGCTGGCAGGGGGAGGAACCAATAGGGGTAGAGACCATGAGAGGTTGACTACAGAGCATGTCTGGCCTGTCAAGCCCAGTCCCACCGATACCTTCTAATTAATTTCCTTTCAGTGTACACAAATCCATGTACCATGTCACTATGTATGTGTCATTAATATTCATATTAGTGACACATATATATGTGAGTCATCTCCATAGAAATATTTTCTCAATTGAATATCTTAGTAACTTTTAAATCAAGTCCATTTAATTCTTCCTTTTAACTTGTAACCAATGTCTTTTTATTCCTTTCTGCCTGTTAAACATGAGGTGTCAAATCTTATATAATAAAAGTGTAATGTGCAAATCGACTGAACAGCAGAAGGACTGGTCACTATGACATGCACTGACCACCAGGGGACAGACACTCAACACAGGAGCTGTCCCCTGGTGGTCAGTGTGCTCCCACGGGGAACGCAGCTCAGCCGGAAGCTGGGCTGACAGTGGTGGGAGCCTCTCCCACCTCGGCGGCATCGCTAAGGCTGTCTGCAGGGAGTGGGCCTAAGCTGTCAGTCAGATACCCCTCGAGGCCTCCCGAACTGCGAAAGGGCCCAGGCCGGGCTGAGTACACACACACACAATGTGAAAGAGAGACTGAGGCCTGAGGGTTTCCTGCTAGGTCAAAATCTCTTGATTGAAATATTCTGTCTAACTATGCCTTAGTAGTCTTTAAAAACATGTTTAAATATGATTACTTACTACTTTATATAACTCTATATGATAGTCAACTGGGAAAAATACAAACATACACATCAGTATGTTACATTAGTTATTCCAGTGAGTAAAGGCAAATAGCATGCATATATGTATGAATGTATGTGTGGATTTACTGTATTTTTGAGTCAAGAATCAGAAATCTTAAGCTTGGGTTTTGTGTGTTTTTGTGTGTGTGTTTTTAAAGAAATTGGTTGGATTTTTATAACATTTAACTGAGAAAACTGAAAATACTGGTGTTATTCATCTCCATGAGCACTTTACAGTACGATGACTTCAGTAAAATTGGTTGTCTGACTTTAATGGCACGACCTAATTAGCAGAGCATTGCTTTAAACCAGGCTGTTGTGGACTTTCTCCTCCAGTCCCTTAATTCTGCCTGGACCCTCTACTGATTTTGCTTCATAAGGGCTCACTGATTATCAGAGTGAAATACAGAGGCATTAGTCATTCATTTTGTGGTATTCTTTTTTAATTAGTTGAAACAAATGATCAGTTTAAAATGTCATCACCCATTTAGCCTTTGACTCTAATAGATGGGAGATATTGGACATGAGGCTGAAGAATTTCCGTTTGTTAACTAAAATAGGACTTGATCATATAGGCAGCAGGACTGTGAAAAGAATTGCCTTTAAATGCTTCATGCTGATTCTTTCCTGGGAAATTGTGGAGTCTGAAAAACTGAAGTCATTAGGAGACTTAGGTGTAGTCTCTTAATTCTAAGTTCCTTGTAATTATGGCACTAAAATTAAATTGTCATCAAATGTTGATTGTAGTTTCTGCAGAGAAAACATCTAACTTGGTGAGAGCCCTGTGCAGTCTGGCTTAGATGATTTTCTTTTTCTTTATTGCTTAGAGTTGGAGTGGAAATTGTCTGAGTCTGGAGCAATCAAGACAGACCTGGAGGAAAACCCTAAGAAGCCAATTGAAGACATCTTGCTGTCCTCGGTGCGCAGCTCCATCCCCATGAGCAGGGACAGCGATTCTGATGATGACTGAGCTCTGCTGTGGAACTGCCCTGCCCTGCCCCGCCCGGTGACCTCTTGGTTCCTGGGTTGGTGCTCAACCACTGAGCCACACCAGCCGGGCCTGAGCTCTCTCTTAATGGGACAGATGATCCGGATTTTTTTTTTTAAAGGAAAAAGTAGGATGAATCCTTTGTTTTTTAGTCTTTTATAATTATGTTTCGAATATCGTAGTTCTCAGGAATAATCATTGCTGGGAATCCAATTGGATTTCTTAGAATTTTTTTTAAATTAATAACATTTAAATTAATAACCAGCTGTTGGTATGGCAGATGTCTTTGTTTTCCTCACTTGTGGCTTAAGAAAGCTGTAAAACTATTCGCTATTTATTCACATATCATTACATAAAAAGGAATGTGGAGTTTTTTTTAATATGAATAATATATACAGAGAGAGAGAGAAATATTAGTGATGAGAGAGAATCATTGATCGGCTGCCTCCTGCACCCAAAAAACTGCAAACTAAACTTTACAGTTACATTAATGTTTATATTTATTCTTTTATAAAGGTAGCAATGGGAGTAATAGCACAAAGGAATGATTGATAGGAAAAACATCTTAGTGTTCTGTTTGGGAGAATATGCAATGATTTTTATAAAAACAAACTGTATTCTTAAAGCAGTAACTGAAAGATCTCAATTTATTGCCACTTGGGTTAAATATTTTTTCCAGTTAAAATAATTTTTTTGTCGCAAACTGTTGAGATGTCAGCTAATTTCAATTACTGCAAAAGGCTGCCTTATTTTTTTTTTTAATAAACATATAAGCATGCACATAAACAGAAACTCAGTCAATTAATAAAAAAATACATCAAGCTGAAACCAGTTTGGCTCAGTGGATAGAGCGTTGGCCTGTGGACTGAAAGGTCCCAGGTTCTATTCCAGTCAAGGGCATGTACCTTGGTTGCAGGCATATCCCCAGTAGGGGGTGTGCAGGAGGCAACCGATGGATGTTTCTAACTCTCTATCCCTCTCCCTTTTCTCTGTAAGAAATCGATAAAATATATTTTTTTAAAAAGAAAAAAAAACACATCAAGATATTTTTCTGCCTAGAATCCTTGTAGAATTTACCACTTATTAACAAATCAACATTAATAGGATAATTAGGGAAAATATTGTTCCCTAATATTTGTGTTGAATGATGTAGCATTTAATGCTGGTTTGAATCTTAAAAATATGAATCGAAGAGGGCAGAGTTCCTTCCGATGATACTGTAAAATTTATTTCTGCTGTAATTCAACAAATGACAAGTAGCTTTGATTCATCCATCAGAATTGTCTGTGTTAGTGATTATTGGTTTTTCTACACACATGAGAGACAGCGCTCTGTCACGTTTTACCTTGAAGGATCTTTTCTGAAATTTTCATTGCTACAAGCTTGGCAGGCCTGTCACTTGAAGGAGAGCTGCTTTCTTGGGTTTTCTGTTGTTAGCAGACAGTGAAATGAAGTGTGTGGGAGGAACACAGGTGAAGGCTTGAGCACTGCATCTCCTAAGCTAAGGGCTGCAGTTTGCGCAGCTCCCAGGAGAAGAGAGAACTCTACCTCAGTGTTTCCCAACCTTCTCTCATGATGAGAATCACCTGGTGGAGTTGTTAAAACACAGATTCCCGAATCCCAACTAAGAAGTGCTAAACTAGAATTTTTGGGAACATATAGGTAAAATTGTATACTTAACTAGTGCTCTAAAACAGATGTTATATACAGAGCACTAAGTTAGGTATGCAATTTTACCTATATGTTCTCAAAAATTCTAGTTTAGCACTTCTTAGTTGGGATTCGGGAATCTGTGTTTTAACAACTCCACCAGGTGATTCTCATCATGAGAGAAGGTTGGGAAACACTGAATTAAAGCTCAGTTGCCTGTGGATTTGGCTCATGAGCCCCATCTGGCCCCAGGGCCCTAGGCCCCAGGTGCTGTTTAGTCATGCTGACCAAACTTGATACAAAAAGATAGAGAGACCGTCTATGGCCACACCACTGAATGCTCCCAATCTCCTCCACAAAGAGAGAGAGAAGCATCTCTATCCTAAAATTAGTATTGGGATTTAGAACCTGACCTGCAGATTGCTACAGGTTAATAATTATGAGAGACTTTTCTATAATATTCACCATTAACTTACTTCTGTTTCATTTGGAGCATTTGTGATGTGACAGAAATGATACAACTTGGCTCTTGAGCATTGAGTTAATCTATTCCACAGCAGAAACATGACCAGGGAAAACATAAGAATGGGACCCAGAGCCTGTCTTCGAGGAAAACTGAAACACACTAAGACTATGGTCAAATACAGCAGGTTTTTTCTGACTTTCCTTATTTGTGGAAGAGAAAAAGGATATTAGTAGATGGAGTACACCTTCTTCATTGCAAATCTAAGTTTTCATTCTTACTCGTCAAGGGTACAGACAGCTGTTTCAGCAAGGCCCCTCTCACGGTGGTTTCTGGAGTGTCGGGAGCACTTCAGAAAAGTTGTACTGGCTGGAAAGGTACCTGCTGAGAAATGTGAAAGGGCTGTGAAGAAGAGCAGTCACCAACCTTTTGGACCTCATGGACCACCAGTGATCCATGGACCACCCATTGGCAACCGCTGGTTTAGAAGGGTGTCCCTGTCACCAGTGCCTAAATTTGTTGTCATCTGTTACCTTCAGCTTTCAATCCAGTTTTCTTATATAATAAGCACAAATTTGGACAAAGTGCTTTTCAAATGTAATAGGCTAAAATGTTGTCATTGTGTTTCCTACTTTAGAAGCATGTCCTGATGAAAGTGGAAACCAGTTGTTACTCATAAATACAGCCTTTTAACAAGTGGCTTTCAACATATTCTTGATACTGTTCACATTTACACAGCAGATGGTGCAGGCCCTCTACCCTCTGCACACTGCCCCCCACTCAGCAACTCCACTGGAGACCTTGTCACTGGTGTGCTACGAGGACTTCCCTTGGCTCTCGGTCTCACCAACCCATGCCCATCCTTGTCTTTCTGTTTGACCCTCTTCTCTCCCATATTCTTTAGGACTTTGTTCCAATAAATCATCTTGATTTCATTCTCTCCCTAGATCACATGTGTCAAACACAAGGCCCGCGGGCCAAATCCAGCCCGCCAGGCCTTGCAATGTGGCCCGCACCGCGCTGTCATCACTGCACTCCGCTGTCAGTTTATGACATTGTCAGTTTATGACTGTTCAGTAAACCATTCGGCCCGCGATTTAGGCTGGATTTTAGATTTTGGCCCCTTCTCTGATTGAGTTCGACACCCCTACCCTAGATGCACAGCGTTAGGCAGTAAGAGTGTTTGAGACCTGTGGCAGAGACTGTTACTTGCCTACCAAGTATCCAGAATTATCTGGTTCCACTCAAGCAGCAACAGGACCAGCTAAAGGATTAGACTCCCAGCCTCCTTTGGAGCTACAGATTGCCAGAAGGAGGTGGGCACAAGTTTCATATGAGAAACACACTGGCATGTGCCCCTTTTGGGCTTAATCCCCTTCTACTTTCTGACTAAAGCATCCATGTGATTGCAGCCGACTTAGCATAACATTCCTGATGACATTGTGGGGCCGCTACAACCCAGCTCCTGACTGTCCTTTTACACTGCTGTTATTGCAAAAGAAGTAACTTCCATCCTGGTTTCTCTTAGTAGCAGCTGCAGCATTTCCCAGTAAAGCCACCAGGCCATCACAAAAACAAAAACACACAGTCACCCTAGCTTTCTACTCCCCACTTTTCAAATCGCTTGACCAACAGAAGAGCATCTGTATTCCTGCCTCTACTTCGTCATTGCTTTCCAGTAACTCCATGGGTCAGAATTTAGGACTTCCATTTCCAGTGTAGAACTAGGTACTTGGAGGGGGTATGGATGCAAAAGGGGCCATACTAAACCTGGTAAGCACAGGGGAGGCCTGCATGGCTGGTCTTACAAACTCAGAGGCTGAAAGAAACCACAAAAGATTATCTGAAATGAAAACTTCCTAACTAAACAAGTCATGGTGAGTAGTCATGCCCTAAGCATGTATCTTCTTTTGCAAAGATCAGTCTTTACCTTAACTGAGCCTGTCTAATCTTTTTGTATCTATGAACTAACATACTTTGGGAATGTCATTTTAACTTCCCTTTTTCAGAACCCCTTACACCAGAGCAGAGACCCTAAAACTGATCATTGCTATTGTTGTGTTGTTAATTATCCTATACCCTCCAATGTAAAAGATGTGTCTATTTTTTATGCAGTCCCAGAGATTTCCCCACTTTGCTTTATCCCACCTCCCTAATCTATCACCAGTGGGTTTCGTGTAACCCTCCTTATGCCTCATCCTTTGATTGTAATGTATAAAAGGAGGTGCAAAACTGCCATTCTCTGGAGCATTTTCTCAGTCTGTTAAGATTTTGCTCCCTGGCAATTGTCATCAGTTTGACTCAAATAAGCTCATAAAAAAATCATACAGGTTTGGATTTTTCTTATGTCAACATTTACTTGGTGTAGTGTGACAGGATTCCATAGAAGCGCACCCAAGACCATCTTGCAGACCCGGACCCATTCTAGGTACCAGCAGGGGCCCGAGGACTCCTCATTTTGTATCAGGTGAACTTGGGCGAGTTTCCGTTGGAATTTCAAACCTCCCTGTTTTAAGGTAAATCCTTGAGGTGGAGCTAAATGTAAATGGTTGAGAGAACCCAGGCTAAAGATAAGAGTGGATATGACTAAGAACAGGAGGGAAAAAATTAGTTTGGCTTTTCATTTGGAATTGCATTCTGAGAATCTGAGCAAAACATTTTACCTCATAAATGAGAGCCTGAACTCATTCAACTCTGAAGATGAGGGGCCCTTCCTCCAGCCCAAATCTCAGGTATTCCTAGGTGACTGACAAGCTTTGTGGAGGTGTCAGAGGATATCCCTAACTAATGTGCAGGAGCCACATAGGAAATGCCAACCAACTGTAATGAAATACCTGACTCTTCTGGGGCCATGCACATATAGGTTGGTTACCTAGCATTTGAGCCCTCATAGCTGTATTAGACTGTCAGGGAAAGAAACCAAGAAATGTAAGAGGGTTGAATGAGACTCAGGAGGTGACAGCTCCTTGGAGCTCAACCCATAAGCTGCCTCTTAACCAGATGAAGATAATGATTTCCTTTCTATACAGTATCCCTAGAAATTTGTTCAGACTCCAAAGATTTCAAAATAAAACATATTAACATGGGAAATCATGCCTCCAAGGCCAGAAACTCCCAACCTCAGCCCCCATTAATATTCCTGCAGGTATCTATATATATGAAAGCCTAAGAGACCTGGCCTACTGGATGGTAGCTATAACATGCACTGACCACCAGGGGACAGAGGCTCAATGCTGGAGCTGCTGAGCAACAGCAACTTTGCAGAGTGCCCTCTTGCACTCCAGAACCCCTTGGGGGATATCGGACTGCCAGTTTCAGTCCAATCCCCACAGGCTAGGCTGAGGGACCCCACTGATGCACGAATCTGTGCACTGGGCCTCTAATAAAATAACTAAGAAGCCTTTACTTGCAAGTATTTACAGAAATGAAAAGATTTAACTAGAAATGTTACCAACTTTATATTCTGAAACCTAATTGTGTTTTACTAGAGGCCTGATGCATAACATTCATGCATGGGTAGGGTCCCTAAACCTGGCCAGCGATCAGGGCCGATTGGAGCTTTCTGGCTGCCAGCTGGTGCCTTCCTTCATTCCACGCTGCCCCTGGTGGTCAACACACGTCATAGCAAACGATGGAACTCCTGTCATATATTAGCCTTTTATATATATAGATTGTAATAAGTGATACTAGATTCATGCCATTTTAAAAACTGAGGTAAAATATACATAAAATAAAAATAAACATTTTAGTCCTGGCTAGTGTGGCTCAGTTGACTAAGCGATGTCCCATGGAACAAAAGGTGGCCAGCTTGATTCCCAGGTCAGAGCACGTACCCAGATTATGGGTCCAATCCCATCAGGGTGCATACAAGAGGCAGCTGATCAATGTTTCTCATGTGATGTTTATCTCCCTCTCCCTATCTAAAATCAATAAAAACATATTTTTAAGAAAATTACCAAAAAATTAAAAAACATTTTGAACTATACAACTCAGTAGCTTTAGAATCTGAAGAATGTTGTACAACCATTAGCTCTCTAATCCTTAAACATTTTCATCACTGTAAAAGGAAGCCCTATATTTTAAGCAGTATTTCCCATTCTCCCCTCCCTGATCACCTCATTACCACTAACTTCCTCCTGTTTCTATAGCTATGTTTTTTTATATGCTGGTTCTTCACATATTTCACTTCTAATTGACAGAGCTTTATTAATCATTTGTATTATTTTACTCACTTTTTGTTGTTATTTATTTACTTATTTTTAGCCATACAATATACAAAATGAATCTATGCGGTCTCCATTTCTGGTCCTCAGATATCAGTGTTCTCTCCTGGGAGTTTTCTGTTGATTATTCAGGAAGTTCTTCTGTATTTTAGTTGTAATCCCAGCTACTATAATAAAAATAAAACTTAAATATCAAGAACAAAACTCTGACTATTCAAATAATAAAACAATGCCAATGCAACACAGCAATGAGAGCAATCAAATTATAGACATGTTAACATTTTTAGCTACAAAATGAAAGTTTCTTTTGCTGCTAATGTATATTTACTCAGAGTCCTCAGACTTTGCTGCGCAAGATTTTACACAAGACTGGCAAGTAACCAATGCTAACATAGCCAGAAACGTGGTTGAGGAAGTAGCTTCCACCTCTTGCTTTTCTATTATCTGCTGGGCTTCAGTCATTAACTTCTTCAGATGACCTTGGTCCCTTGTGTAGCCTTCAGTTTTCTACTTCTTCCACTTTGCTGTCATCAGTCTTTTGAACTAAGGGACAAGGAGCTTCTCTGGGTCCATTGTGGTGATGCATGTAATGCTCTGGCACCCAAATTGGCTGCTCTGCTCCTTCTGGAAAGATACAAAACACAACCTCTTTCCCACAGAATTACTGAATCTGATAAAAACTCTTGTCTGGTTTGTGTATCCTTCCACCAGGCTAACTCGGCAGAGGCTATTGTATAAGAGGCCTGATGCCTTTCGGCTGCTGTACGACCCTCTGCATCACAATTCTAAAAATTTAAAGTATAAAGAGCATGACTGAGTTTGTTTTGAGGTGACACATAACATCCCCCCCTTTTTTTTGTTTTAGTAATTGCATTTTGAAGACTATGATTGGCTCTTCCCACTATTGAGTGACATCCATTTGCCAGATTTGATTAGGTTTAAGTCCTCAGGGATTTGCCCCTAATGCTGGCACAGGGAGGTGGACAACAAACTGAGGGCATTGCTTGACACTTGGCAAGCCTGCTCTCAGGAAATATGGAGTTCCTTGTGCAAGGCAGAGGCATTTTGATGATGGAGGGCATGTGAGGCCTGTGCCATGGGAAATGGAGTGACCTCCTCTCCTGAGGCAGCGAGGTGATCTACTTCCTCATTGCCTGCAGACAAGGTACCCGGAGGCCAGAATGGGGTCTAATATGGCCAATGAAACATGGAAACTGTCATTCTCAAACAGCCTTTTGAAGGCTGCAAAATAAGTGAAAGAGTTCCTCCGAATTAGTGTGCCCTATAGTAGCTGTTTCAATAACTTTGGCCATTCTTACCACATAAGCACTATCACTATAGGTTGATGGGCTCCATAGCAAAATCTGTCAAGGCATAAATAAGAGCTTGTATTTCTACCCATTGTGCTGAAATATAAAAGGTTTGAAGGACTTTTGCTTCCCTGCTGCAGTAGATCCAGCCTTTCCAGAACTGGATCTATGTGCAAAAATGGTGAATGCCTGGGGTATAACATCTTCAATGCGACAACTAATACCATTCCCTGAACGTATGCAGCACAAATACCGATAAAATGCTTCCATGACTAATCTCCAGGTGAGAGACAAGCCTCTGCGACAATATTAAGCCTCTGGTAACCTTCCGCTATTAGTTCCCCTGAACTTTATTTGACCTAGGGTGTGGACAGTAAATGACACTAACTGTATTTCTGCTATCAGTCTTTTTGAGTACTTTGGCATAAGCTATTTACTTTCTGTTTGGGAGGCAAAATATAAATCACTGACTTTTAAGTGTCCTTGGTTTAGGGAAGATAGGATTTACCAAATGCTTGGCATTCAAATTTTTTAGATGGTTGCAAACTGCTATTACATGTGAGTCACAAAATTAGAAAATTGACTCTGTAGGTCTTTGCATACACTTAATAAAAACTCTCTTAGGATTTCTAAGTATATTGAATAAATTTGTCATTTCTCCCATAGAGATTTTTAGATAAAGTCTTAACTAATTAATGTCCCCTTTAAAAGTCACTTAAGATCTCAGAAACATCACGATGAGAGAGAATCATTGATTGGCTGCCTCCTGCATGCCCCCTACTGGGGTCTGAGTCAACAGCCCGGGCATATGCCCTGACTGGGAATTGAACTGTGACCTCCTGGTTCATAGGTTGATGGTGAACCACTGAGCCACACGAGTTGGGCAGTTTTGTTCATTTTAGATTGATCACTGGTGTAGGAGACTTATGTACAGGGTTTTTGCATAATCGAATGGCACTGCACTCAGTATTTGACCCTGTGATTCTAGGAAAACCTTTAAAATGACATTGTCTTTTATTGATAAGGATTTGCTACTGGGTGCATATAAATGGTTATTGAAGCAAAGAAACTCACTAAGAGGTACTGCAGGGTCCTCTTGTGGAGACAGCAGGCCTACTGAGTAAGCACACAAGAACGCAGGATATTCACATGCACCCAAATAAAACAACTGCTAAGCAGGGCCTTTAGCTCAAGAAGCAATTGTTGGCTGCATGAATGGCTGGCATGATGTCAAGTAGCTGCTGCCTGTGGCCTGAAGAACATCAGGGCAGGATCAGGAGCCATCATGGGGCTGGTATGAAAGATGAATAATGAATTTGCCCTTTCCTAGGGAGAAAGTGTCTTTTTATGAGATTTTTGTCCAGGTATGCAAACTAGGTGTGTTTCCCTGGGGCGTCTAATCACATTTTAGCAACAAGGCAGAAAGAAACAAAGGATGCTGAGTGGGTGCTAGGCCCACAGGTGGAGTTCATACAGAAAGTTTTAGCCCCAAAGGTTAGGGCAGAAACAAAGTACCTGTCCTGTGGTTTAAGAGTATGCATTCTTGCCTGGCCAGCATGTCTCAGTGGTTGAGCATTGACCTATGAACCAGGAGGTCATGGTTCAATTCTCAGTCTGGGCACATGCCTGGGCTTGATCTCCAGTGTGGGGCATGCAGGAGGCGCCAATCAATGATTCTCTCTCATTATTGATGTTTCTCTTTCTCTCTCCCTCTTCCTTCCTCTCTGAATCAATAAAACTGTATATTTTTTAAAAAGAGTATGCATTCCAGAGCTAGAGCCCTTTGGTTTGAATGTTACCTTTGCCCTTTAGTAACTGTGCAACTTTGCACAAGTTAATTAATTTTTCTGAGCTTCAGTTTCCTCAACTATAAAATACAGACGATAATATAACACCAGGATATTATAATGTTTTATATTATAATTTAATACAAAGTAATATTTGTGTCCTACTTGGGACAGGGCCTTGCACATAGTAAGCATTAGGTGTTTATACGTCAGACCTGGAGTCCCAGGTGCCAATACTGCTCAACAAACCATCACAAACCAATGGCATAGACCAGTGTTTCCCAACCTTCTCTCATGATGAGAATCACCTGGTGGAGTTGTTAAAACACAGATTCCTGAATCCCAACTAAGAAGTGCTAAACTAGAATTTTTGAGAACATATAGGTAAAATTGCATACCTAACTTAGTGCTCTGTATATAACATCTGTCTTAGAGCACTAGTTAAGTATACAATTTTACCTATATGTTCCCAAAAATTCTAGTTTAGCACTTCTTAGTTGGGATTCAGGAATCTGTGTTTTAACAACTCCACCAGGTGATTCTCATCATGAGAGAAGGTTGGGAAACACTGGCATAGACAACCACCCTTTTAGATGCTCACGTTGTGTGGATCAAGACCCATTGGGCATGGCTTGCCTTTGCTTCACAACGTTGGGGGCCTTGGTGAGGAAGACTTGGAATGCTGGGAAGGACTCAGGGGGCTGGGCCAGCCCTTCACTCATATATCTGAGGCCAGCAGGGACCATGGGCAGAGCGCCTGCTCATGCCTTGGTCATGGCCTGGCTTTGCTCATCGTGGTAGCTGGGTTCCGAAAGTGAGTGTTTCAAAACATATGAAAGTTAGAAGAAAATCTGACTCTCTCTCCCTCTCCCTTCCTCTCTGTAAAAAATCAATAAAATATATATTTTTTTAAAAAAAGAAGAGGAAGAAAGCCATATAGCCTTTTGTTCCTGAGCCCCAGGCGTCACAGGGAGTCACCCCCACTACCCTGTACTGGTTGAAGCTGTCACCCAGGCTGATATTCAAGGGGAGGTGATATAGACCCCACCTCTCCACGGTATTTGATGGGACAGGAGAGCCTCAACAGCCCCATCTGCTTTGGGAGTCCCATGTGCACTGCGTAGTGGGCAGAGCTGCCACCCAGGTTGCTTCCAGAGGAGTAGAGCCCTGTGTAGGCTCTGGTCACACCCACTGGGTGGGCTTGCCTGAGAGGACTCTAAACTCATGCCACTTCGCATAGGGACCGTGGTGCAGGACTTTCAAGTGACTGGCAAGGCCACAATGCCAGGATCTGAACCTTGCTTTGCACCTCCTGCCTTCCAGTACCAGGGCTGATCTATCCTGATACCAGAACTAGTGCTGAGTTGCTGTCTTTAGCCCACAGAGGTTGCCTGTGCTCCTTGGTTTTAGTTATAGGCTGCTTTTTCATTTTTAAAATCAGCCATAGGATTAAGGACACTGTCGTTTTAAAAGCCACACTCCTGGCCTGAAATCTCATCAGTGAATCCGAGGACAAATGTTCCCATGGTAATGGTTAAAATAGAAGCTTTGGAAAAAGTGGCAGAATGAGATGAATGTCATTGAAATATAACTGCATTTACTGTAAGTGCGAGCTTGGGGAAGAATCTGTTCTAGGAAGAGAAGCTCTATGGTGCTTGTGACATGGAAAACCCAAATCCTTAGCTGATTGCTGCTTTTGTGTTTTGAATTTTTATAGTGTGTATTGTTATGGATACTTCTCAGTGTCCTTCTTACCAAAGCTATTTAAAAGGACCCTGCCGCTGAAACTGGTTTGGCTCAGTGGATAGAGTGTCTGTCTGCGGACTGAAAGGTCCCAGGTTCGATTTCGGTCAAGGGCATGTACCTTGGTTGCGGGCACATCCCCAATAGGGGGTGTGCAGGAGGCAGCTGGTCGAAGTATCTCTCTCAACGATGTTTCTAGCTCTCTATCCCTCTCCCTTCCTCTCTGTAAAAAATCAATAAGATATATATATAAAAAAATAAAAATAAAAGGACCCTGCCACTCCAAAGGAAAATAAGAACCACATAGTTCAATTATTTTTCTTTTTCTTTTTTTAAACCTCACCTGAGGATATGTTTTTATTGATTTTTTAAAAAATTGACTGAGCCATTTGGCTGGGCTAGTTTACCTTTAATCTCAGAATGTAGCTTTTCCTTTGTTCTCACTGAGCAACATTTCTACATTTCTATAATATATATCTCCTGCCTTAGCAGTCAAGTTGTACATTGGACATATTTGAAAGGCAGGGCTTAATGTTTTTTGGTGTGAAGAAAAAAAAAAAGCTTGTGCTTTTCTGATTTTAAATCAATACATTCTTGCCATATAAAATTTTTTAAAATGTACAAAGAAAGTAAAATATCCTAAATCCAGCCACACACAAATAAAGCACTGCTAACTATTTGATGAATATACTTTCAAATCACAATCTTTCTGTGGATTTAGAGATAGTTCTGTTTTATTGCTGATGTTAAAAATATTCTGGGACCTATTTTTATGATAATACATAGTTACATTATGTGTAATGGCAAACACATTCCAAAGGATCAGTACACCATAACTTATTTAATAATAACACTGTCATAATGAGCCAAGGAAAATTTGGCCTAAAGCTAAAAATTATTCTTTTACATATTGCAAGACAAATGATTTCATGTTTATATATATCTAGGCTGCTTTAATGAACATGTTGCACATTCATCCTTATGCAGTTGGCCAATTATATTCTAAGTGTATATATATATTCCTAGAAGTAAAAGATGTATGCATCCTTGAGTAAGAGATGTATACACTTACTATTTTGATATTTCAATTACTAAAGTTGCCCTTGGAAATGTACCAGTTTACCTTCCCATAAGCACTTTTGTCAGCATTAGATTTATACCAAGATTTGTAAACAAACAAATATCAATCAAGCAGTTTTATTATTTTTTAATATATTTTTATTGATTTCAGAGAGGAAGGAAGAGGAAGAGAGAGAGAGAAATATCTATGATGAGAGAAAAATCATTGATCAGCTGCCTCCTGCACACTCTCTATTGGGGATAAAGCCTGCAACCAAGAGTCCTGGTCAGGGCACATGTCTGGATTTTGGGCTTAATCTCCAGTAGGGGGTGTGCAAGAGCCAGCCAATCAATGTTTCTCATGGATATTTCTATCTATTTCTCTTCCTCTCTCTCTAAAATCATTAAAAACATATTTTATAAAAAGAAAAAGTATTTAAAGTAAAAAAAGAAAACGAGTCTTAAAGAATAAGGGCATGTAAGAAATTCAATTCAATATTTACAAAAACACTTTCTCCTTGGGAACTCAGGGCCGAAGGGTGGCCTGAGAACAGGTCCAGGTATTTTAAAGTCTCTTGTAAGCCCTGGTTAAATGATTTTCCTACTCATATTTGTAGCCTCTATGGCAGAGGCAGGGAACTTTTTTCAGCCAAGGGCCATTTGGATATTTATAACATCATTCACAAGCCACACAAAATTATCAACTTAAAAACCAGCCTCTATATTTGATCATTTAATTAACTCACCCCTAATGCCTTGGCAGGGCCATATGACACGCAGGCTGGACATTCCCCACCCGTTCCATGGGAAGATAAGCTCCACATAACTCATAAAGAGTGTGAATTATGGGCTATTGGTACCTCACAGTCAGCCAGCTCCTATAAGGAGCAAGACCAGCCATCTCTGATGTGGGCCATCAGGGGTGGCCACTTGCCCACGTATGCTCCCTCTAGTCATTCTGCATAACAGACCTGTCTATGTGGACAATTGGCCATTGCCCAGGAGGCAGCTGGGAGGGGCCTCACTGAGGCCCAGCATTTTGTGGTAGAACATGCAGTAGCTGCAGTTGTGGACCAGTGTCCTATGAAGAGACACAGACCAAGGGCAAACCCTTCTTATGAGAAAGTGGCTAAGTAGGAAAGCTCAAAAGTCCCCCAGACAAGAGATCAAATTCTACACTTCCAGCCCCAACTGCAGGTGGGAGCTGGCTGTCCCCAGCTCCCAGCACTGATGTGAGGACACTCGCATCGCCTAGCTGGGTGACCTAGTGCTGTAGGTGGAAATGACTGTCTCCACCTCCCAGCACTGAGGTATAAATTGCTCCACTTCCTGCCCTAGCTTGTTTGGCTCAGTGGATAGAGCATCAGCCTACAGATTGAAGGGTCCCAGATTTGATTCCGGGTTGCAGGCTAGATGCCCGGTTGGGGGCATGCAGGAGGCAGCCGATCAATGGTCCTCTCTCATCACTAGTGTTTCTTTCTCTCTCTCTCCTTTCCCTTCCTCTCTGAAATCAATAAAAATATATTTTGAAAAATTGCTCCACTTCCCAACCAGGTTCTTCCCTAGTGACAGTAAGGGTGCGGCTTAGCTCAGGCTCTCCTCTGAGTACCAAATTGAACAGAAAACATGCTCTTTCCTTGCAGTTTACAAATATCCCAGGGTTTATTCTGATCTGGCTAGCCTAGGATGGACCTTGTTCCTGAGGACAATTCAGTGCCCTGAGTGGCCAGGCCTAGGTCACTTGTCAACCTATGTGGCTGAGGCGGGAGGGAAGGTTCCAGGAGAAGGAAAGGGAAGCACTTTAAGTAGAGGGAGGGGGCTGGATGCTGAGTGGCTGAAATGCAAATGTCTCCCAGAAATGGAGAAGACTCTGGGCTTGAGGCCATCCTTCATCCTAACCTGTCCCCTCCCCCATAGGGCTAGGCTCCTGTTGGAGTTCCTGACACGTGTGTTTCCAGTCCCATCATAGGGCACTGTCACTGGTTTCTCCCAGGTCTTTCTCTTCAGTTTTTGTTTACCCAGCTTATATGAGAGTGTCTTCTCTTAGATTTCAACTAGTGAGGGGAGGAGATAAAAGGTAGTTGCCCAAATAATTAAATGTCATAGTGGACACACACACACACACACACACACACGCACACAAACAAAAAAAAAACAACCACAAAACCATACAGTGCAAACTCAAAGGGCAAGATTGAAGGGAATAGGAAAGCGATTCTCTAGAAACAATGGAGTGGCAGTCAGGGTCCAAAAATGTGTTATTGAAAGAGAGGCTGGGGCTGGAGTACATAGTGTTAGGTTTGTCTGGGCTAATACAGATCCCATGAGGCTGACCCCCTACCTAGAGAAAGCCCCCAGCTGCTGCCCTGCCCCTGTAACCATAGAGCCCACTGCAGCAAGAGCAGTGGGATTCTGTACCCTGCAGGCAGCTCACACAAGAGGAAGGAGCTGGCCCATGCGTGATCAGTTTTCCATCCCCATCATCAGAGTGGCCATCTTTTACTTTTCCTGAGCAGTGAGAGGACAGGAGTATTACCCCACTGGAGCTCCTTGCATACAGAAGGCAATAGGTTTCCAAAGGTTTCTAAAAGGTGGCATTTAAGATGGGTCTGCCTAGGTGCTAAGCAGGAGGGATTGAGAGTGTTCAGGCTAACGCTCTTACGTGCAGTTTCTTGTCACCCCACTGTGGTCCTACCTTTGTCTCAAGGCTCTAATGACCATCCTCCTACTTGCCTCCGGCCTGGGCTGCTATATGCAGAACCTCTGCACCCTGGTGTTTGGGTTCTGACTTGCTGGCACATGGTTTTGCACATCTGAACCCTAAGATACTCTCCCAGCTCCAGCTGGCTTGGTTCCTCTGCACCTGCTACCTTGCAATGAGTCAGCCTATCTTCAGACCCTGCTGTTGGGCTTCTCATTGTACACTGGGCCAGGCTGGAGACAGATAGTAACCAAAGCTGAGCGAGCAAAGCGCTGACTAGAAGGAAGAAAGAGGAGGAAGGAGTGGAAGTCTCATGTAATTCACTCCGAGCTCTAGGCCCTCCACTGTCCACTTGGGAAAATTCCTGCCTACAGGAGGCAGGGAAGCCTTACTCCCAGAGCAGGGCTGGTGGAGGCTGTTTGAAGAAGATTCTCACTGGGAATTTTCATCTGGTTCTGAGAAGGGTTGGCCTATATGCAGCTGCATCCTTGATGACAAACCCGGATGCTTTCATTAATTATTTTAGATTATAAATTGGGGAAATTGCCTGCTATGAAGAGATTCACATACTGATTAGTAACCAGATGGACATTGCAAACACTTTCCATTCTGAATAGAGCTTTGGGTTATATATCAATTTTAAGAGAAGGAAAGGCAATTATCACTGCATTATGGCCTGACCATTGAAGCTGGTACTTGCAGATAAATTTCTTCATGCAACACTGATAATTGGTGCTTCACTCTGCCAGGTTCCCAAACTGGGAGAGATGATGTCCAGTCATCTCACCTGCAAGCCACAAGAAAGGGCAGGACAGAGGGCAACGATATCTGTTGAGGGCCAGCAGGGAAGGCTGGCTGCAGAGGGGAGTGTGCAGTGTCAACAGCACTTCCTGGGCAGAGATGGAGAGCCCATGACCTAAACCTCAATACAGCTTCTCTGAACAGGCCTACTCTATTGAGCTCAATGAGTCTGCTGCAGGCTGGGTTCCCCAGACAGCTGACTTTGAGATGGTGTTGGGGTTGCTCTCAGGTTCCTCACCTATGGAGGAAGCAGCCTTGGGTCAGAGGGAGGTGGGGTATACTCCCCACAGAGGCCTCAGCTGACCCCATTGAGAGAGTTCTGAAGATGAATGGCCTTTTGAGTCGTCCCAAGGGACAGTCTTTATACCCCAGCTTCAGCCAGTCTTTGAATGCTTGCCGTCTCCAGAAAGGAGAGCGTGACCTTGGGTTGGGTAGCTCTCTTCACTTGGAGTAAATTCCCAAAGAGGGCTGTTAGCCAGCAACAGTTCCAGCAACCACCTTTAGTCATGAAGGTAGACCTAGATCGTTGATCATGTTGTCCATTATTCCTTTGCTACTCAAGAGTCACTTCTTTGTATAAATTCTGGGAGCAGCTCTACTTTTCCTGGAGGAAAGTGATGGTAATGGGACAAACCACAGTCTGAATCTCGTCTTAAAGCCCCAAATGACAATTGTCATCTTCCTCCTCTACTACCCATTTTATTTTTTTATTTTTTAATAAATGTACTAGAAGCCTGGAGCACGAAATTTGTGCACAGGGTGGGGGGTGTCCCTCAGCCCAGCCTGCACCCTCTCCAATCTAGGATCCCTTTCACAATCCAGGACTGCTGGCTCCCAACTGCTTGCCTGCCTGCCTTCCTGATTGCCCCTAACCGCTTTTGCCTGCCAGCCTGATTACCCCCAAACCACCCCCATGCCAGCCTGATTGATGTCTAATTGCTCTCCTGCCTGCCCGTTTGCCCCCAACTTCCCTCCTCTGCCAGCCTGGCCACCCCTAATACCCTCCCCTGCAGGGTTGATCACCTCAAACTGCCCTCTCTTGCAGACATGGTGCCTCCCAACTGCCCTCCCCTGCTGGCCATCTTGTTGTGGCCATCTTGTGTCCACATGGGGGCAGCCATTTTGTGTGTTGGAGTGATGGTCAATCTGCATATTACTCTTTTATTAGATAGGATAGAGGCCTGGTACACGGGTAGGAGCCTGCTTGTTTGCACTGAAGGGTGTCCCGGATCAGGGTGGGGGTTCCCTTGGGGTGTGGGGCAGCCTGGGCAAGGGGCCTGTGGTGGTTTGCAGGCCAGCCATGCCCCCGGCGACCTAGGCAGAGGCCCTGGTATCTGGAATTTACCTTCTACAATGAAACTTTGTAGCCTGGAGTTGAGCCAAACCCCCTGCCCGCCGTTTGTTTGGTTTTATGTATCTTCTATAATTGAAACTTTGTAGTCTGGAGTGGAGGCCTAGGCTGGCCAGGGCAGGTGGAAAGCTTTGCTTCCTGTTGCCGGGGCAATCCTAGCCTGTTCTCTCCAGCTCTGCGGCTGCCTCCATTTTTCTTGGGATTTATCTTCTATAATTGAAACTTTGTATCCTTGAGTGGAGGCCTAGGCTGCCCAAAATGTGTGGAAGGCTTGGCTTCCTCTATTGCCGGGGAAACCCAAGCCTCTCAACTGCTCTCTGTGGCTGCAGCCATCTTGGTTGGGGTTGACTTGTATACTTGCTCTGATTGGCTGGTGGGCACGGCTTGAGTGAAGTGATGGTTAATTTGCATATTACTTTTATTAGGTAGAATTATTATTGATTTCAGAGTGGAAGGGAAAGGGAGAGCTAGAAACATCAATGATGAGAGAATCAGATTGGCTGCCTCCTGCATGCCCCCTACTGGGGATCAAGCTCGCAACCAGGGCATGTGCTCTTGATAGGATCTGAACCTAACATACTTCAGTCTGCAGGCTGACACTTTCATACACTGGGCCAAACTGGTCAGGGCTATTTTAGATTCTTTTAACTCTCAGGAAGGATCTCTGCTGAGCCTCTGGTCACCATGCCATTTTCAGGCCATGGCTGCTGTACTTGTCTACTTACCATTAAAACTGAGCAAGGGTGTAACAGACACCCAACTGGACCATCTGGGTGCCAAACATCTTTTTTGTTCCATTGTGTAACCAAAGCCCTAGCTTTTCCTGATGAGCAGGGTCAATTGTTCCTTCCAAGACAGTGCCTCACCCTTCTTGCCTACTGGTCCCTTGGCATGAGGAGTTCAAAGTGCCTGGTGGCAAGTGTAAATTAAAGTTCAATAGGGCTTTTGCTCTTATCCTCTAATAGAAATATTTCCTTTTTTGGGAACCAGGGTTTCAAACCCTCAAAGCTCAGAGTTGTGGTGACAGAAATACCCCCAGTGGGATCATTGGGTTAATGGCAAGAGGAGCCACTCCTACTTCCACCCCTTGATCCCTGGACTTATCCATTCCTCTTTGGGACATAGCACCATATCGATTGTTGATCGAGTATAAACGACTGATCACCAACTGGTGGTCCACGAGTAAATTTTGGTGGTCTCTAAAAAAATTTGGATATTATTTGCATTTTTATGTTTTATTAATCCTAATAAATAATAAAACAAATATTCTAAGAAATTCTTATATTCTGACTGAATGACAATTTTCGCTTTACAGAGACTCGTACATTTTGTGAATTCTCCTTTCTAGTAACTAGAGAAGGGGAAACAAGAGAGGTGCAAGCGGCTTCAGTATTGTTTCGACTATTACAGCAGTCTCCCGCTCTGCGATTACTGATTCTCATCTGATTGTTTTATTTGTGTATGGTATGAAACTGTGTATTTTCTTTAATGGTATCAAACAGTTTAATTAAACTATAATTTCTTGTTTGGTTTTAGATTCAAATGAAATAAACCCATAATGAGTGAAAAAAAAGCAAAAAAATATTTTGCATTCCTTTAATAATACAAAAGATAATATAACAAATGATAAAAGTAACAATAGTAATATGTGTACTTCACTTAACCGTGAGCTGATCAATGAATCAGAGTGTCCACAGTCCTCATCAGGCACCATTCGGAAGAATATTCGAACTGGAGGTGGAGAGAAGAAAAATCTCAAAGTATCAAGAAAACATGATTCAAACTACTTGAAATTTGGATTTAAGAACCTGGTAGTGAGCTGGATCCACGGCCGATCTGGTTGTGTGTTCTGAGTTTATCCAATGATGCCTTGAAACCTTTGAAACTTGAAAGACACTTGCAATCAAAACATCCGGATTTAGCTAAAAAAAACAACTCACGTGAATATTTTCAAAGAATGTGCAAAAAATATGCAAAAGCAAGTAATTGCTCTAGCAAAAATGACTGCTGGAGATAAATCCTTATTAAAGGCTTATCTGATAGCACTTCAGATCGAGAAAAATAAAAAACCGTATACAACTGGAGAAGAATTAATAAGTCTTGTATGTTACAAGCCAGTGAAGAGGTTTTGGGAAAGCAGACGTCCAGAAACTGAAAGCAATTCCTATGTCCGCTAATACAGTCAAATACAGAATTGAAGACATGGCTGAAGATATTGAAAATCAAGTTATAAAAATGGTGAAAAATTAACCATTTTATTCAATTCAACTTGACAAAACAACAATGTAAGTAACAAGACACTTCTCCTTTGTTTTGTGAGAGTTGAGTGCAAAGGAGTTATAGGAAGAACTATTTTGCTCAACTTGCCAAGTTGAACAACTAGCTCTGAGATTTTTGAAGCACTTAATAGTTATTCCCTAGAACACAGAATTGAATGGAAAAAATGTATTGGGATATGTACAGATGGTGTCACAAACATGACTGGACTCAGGAATTTTGCAAAGATGAAAAATGTTGGTCACCAAGACATTTTGTCTATATACTTCATTATACATCGTGAGCAACTTGCAGCAAAATAAATGTTCCCAGAACTACATGAAGTATTATCAGATGTTATTGAAATTATAAATGAAATTTGTCACAAGGCACTCAATTCTAGAATATTGGAGGCATTTTGTGAAATGGGTTCCCACTATACTCACCTTCTTCACGCTGAGGTGAGATGGCTGTCGAGGGGCAAGATATTAATGCTCTGCAGGAAGAAGTCAAATATTTTTCCAGTGGCAAAATAATCTGAAAGTATAAGAACTCTTCTCTGACGATGAGCGGGTAGCCAAGCTTGCTTACCTGGCAGATATTTTTTCACTATTAAATGAACTAAACATATCCTTGCAAGGACAACTTAAGGACATGTTCACACTACGAGATAAAATGGATGCTTTTCAAAAGAAAATATTACTGTGGCAAATGTGATTGGCTGAAAATCTGCAAATGTTTTCAAATTTTGATGAATATATGAGAGAGAAGGATCTCAACTGGCAGGTGGTACTAGTAACCCTTGTTCAACAGCACTTACAATCACAAAAGCTTCATCAATCTATCACCTGATGATAGTCTCAAAGCTAAATTCCAGTCATCCTTATCAAGACCTCATTTTTTGGATCTCCATTAAAAGTGAATACCCATTGCTGAGTGAAAAAGCAATGAAAATTTTGATTCTATTTTCAATAACGTATTTGTGTGAAAAAACATTTTCATCTGTGAGCAATTAAAACTCAGAACTGGTCTCGGCTTGAAATAAACACAGCTCTCCGTCTTGTAGTAATGTCACTGGAGCTAAAAATCCATAAACTTATTTCAAGCAAACAGAGGCAAATATCACTGTAAAATTTGTAATAATTAAATAAGCTTCAATTATTTCATAAAAATTAAACTTACTTGAATAAATTAGAATTAAACAAACTGAAGATTTTGTTATGATTAAATAAGCATAATGTTATATTAAATAGGTGCTTTTCATATTAATAAAATGGAAGTTCTCTGATCATTTTACAAATGTAGTTATCTTTTTAAAAAATCATATTAGTTGTCCGCGGGACTTAAAATTATGAATTTATGGTCCGTGAGATCCAAAAGTTTGGCAACCACTGGTACACACTGTGTCCTGGAAGATGGTGCCCCATCCTTAGCTGTTGGCATTTCTGTGTTGGCAGCCCAGCTGTGCCTTCACAGGCCATCCTTCTCTCTGTTCGGGCTGGATCTCCTGGATGGTACAGAATGAGATAGGCCTATGGTCTTCTCCCACTGTCATGACTCCTTTGCTGTGTAAGGGGTCCTTTGGTCTGATATGATGTTATGTGGGATCTACCAATGGGTCAGACATTCAGTAAACACAAGATAGTGGTAGTGGCTGAGGCCCTACAGGCAGAAAAAGCAAACCATACCCAGAATGTGATGCCTGCAGTCAAAATAAATTGCTGCCATTTCCATGATGGATGGTATCAGATGTAGTCATCTTGTCATTAAGTGGCTGGTTGCTCTCCTAGTCTAGAGGAAGACAGCTATTTGGCTGGGGGGGGAGGGGGGGCGGGGACACGACCAGGGGAGAAGGGCAGCACTGAATTTGTTGCTGGCAGGTTGGACATTCAGCAATGGCAGGATCTCTTTCAGCCTTTGTGAATGGAGCCCATGCTCTGGGGTCCATGTATGGCTCCTATCTCTGCCATCATGGCTACTCCATTCATGTTCCCATTGTGCCAGTGATGAGATGGCCAGTAGCATCTGACATTAATTGGTGAGTCATTCTATTTAGTTGTTCAATGCCTCTTTCAAGAAGATGCATCTGGAGGGCATCCACACATTTCTTTCCCACCCACATAGTCCATCCACTCAGCCCTCATCTTTAAAAAAAAAAAAAAATTTTTTATTGATTTTTTTTTTTTTTTTACAGAGAAGAAGGGAGAGGGAGAGAGAGAAAAAAACATTGATGAGAGAGAAACATCAATCAGCTGCTTCCTGCACACCTCCTACTGGGCGTGTGCCCGAAACCAAGGTACATGCCCTTGACAAGAATCAAACCTGGGACCCTTGAGTCCACAGGTCAAGGCTCTATCCACTGAGCCAAACCAGTTAGGCAAGTCCTTATCTTTGATATTCTAATCTTTCTTCTCCCAGGACCTGGTCAACCAGCCAAGCCAACAGCTAGTGACATGAGTTCGTATGTATTCTAACCATGGCTACATTTCTGTTCATGCCAAGTGAATGACCAGGTACACCAATGAGAAAATTTATCCATTGGGAGAATTTCCCTTGCCACTGTCTTTCAAGATCACCCCAGAGTGGAGCTATAGTAAAGCCATCATTCATTTTTGGCTTACAGACATACCATTCGGACATATCAGTAAATCAAGCTTTGCTTTTTCCCGCCTCCTTGGTCAGCTGGTCATAAGGGACCCAACTCTTATGCAGTCTTATGTGTGAACTAAGGCAGAAGTGTTGGAGCAAAATGGTAGGTGATATGGATGTCTAGGCCATTTGCTGAGTAGCTTATCAGTATCCTGGCCCTACTCATGCCCAATTCTGGATGCACCACTTCTGTCTTACTATGGGTTATTTTTAGGCCTATTCAACTTTATGTTTTGGTAATTTAGTAGGCAGAGCCCAATTTAAATAAGATGAGCTCATGATGAAGTACTTTGGATCAACTTAAAAATATACAAAGGGAGCCGAGACCTGCTTGGCTCAGTGGATGGAGCATTGGCCTGCAGACTGAAAGGTCCCAGGTTCGATTCCAGTCAAGGACATGTACCTTGGTTGCGGGCACATCCCCAATAGGGCGTGTGCAAGAGGCAGCTGATCGATGATTCTCTCATTGATGTTTCTAACTCTCTATCCCTCTCTCTTCCTCTCTGTAAAAAATCAATAAAATATGTATTTTTTAAAATATATACAAAGGGAATTACATTTTTCAATGTTGTTCTGGAACACACAAGCGAGTTTGTTGACAATGGATTGGGAGGTTAGGCTAGAGAGTACTGTTAAGGTCTAAACAAAAAAGTGGTTGAGAAAATGGTATAGAAGATATTAATTTTTTTAATTTTAAGGAGGAAGAAGTGTTAGATAGATGCAGAAATGGAGACAGCAAGTATATTTATGCTATCCTTTAAAAAACAAAATCAGAGCTGTGAAAGAAAAGAGAAGGGGTGGTATCTGGACAAAAGAAGAGAAAGTCTCATTTTTTTCAAAGATATTTGATGATAGGCTTGATTGTGTTTATGTACTAAGAGAAAGAGGCAGTAAAGATGGAGGCAAATGGAAGGATTGGAGGAACTCATTTTGATAAAAGAAATTAAAAACAGGAACACAACAAAAAGACCAAGCAGAGTGCTAAACTTCTTTTAATCAGGAAGCAGGACAGTAGTAAAGTTCAACCTTTCTGCCAACTGCCCCCTCCTGGCCATCTTACCATCGCTGAGAAAAAGCCTGGCTCAACATAGTGTAAAATACTACTTTCTGTTATATATCCCTTTCTCCTTTCCTGCTTTCAAGGGAAAATAAACATCAATACCAACCCCCAGAGTAAAATCAGACAGTCTGGATAGGATAGATATAAATTTCAGCTCCCTGTAAAGCATGATTTTCTTGTTCTCTTTTTGGAAAAATGTATTTTATTAAAAACATCTAAAATTGCTCCACTAGATAGAGTAAGAGAAAAATTTCTAATGCATTGCCTTGGAACGAGCACAGTCCCTTTAATATCAAGATGTCCTTCTCGATATTTTATCTGTCTACAAGGTACTTTAAGTGGAAAAAAACTAGAAACAATTTAGTGTAAGGTTTTCCTATTGGACACTCAGCAACTTCATTTTTATGAGGTTAGCGACAGAGTCATTGAATGCCCTTTGAGATCACTTAGCCAGGCTTCTCATGAGAGCTGCAAAGTAGGTTTTAGGAAACCCGTTCACCCCCTCAAGCTGGTGCCTTTGGGTCACTAGGAGGGGGGCAGGAACTGACCCAGAGTAAATGCAACTAACCCCAAAGGGCTCCCGCTTTTCCCGACTCAGACGGGCCACCTGCCCACGTGGCTCTCCAAAGTGCGGGGCTCTAAGCGTGTCCTTCCTGATTTGCAAAGATTAGACTCCGACCCCGGGGAACTGTCTCCGCGTCCCAGATATTCGGGGACAACCAGAGGCGAGGCCGAGAATGGTGTGATGGCAACTGCCGCCAGGCCACACTACCGCAACTAACTGAACACCCCAGAGCCTCCACAGAGACAAGCCCAACGCCCCTTCCCACCCAAACCTCAAACTAGTACTAAGTGCCTAGTAAGTGCGGCTACGAAGCACCGCGCTGGGCTACGAAGCACCTGGCCACACCCCTTCCTCCGCGGGGCGGGGTCGGCAGCTCGAAAATGGCGGCGGCGACGGGGCCGAGGGTCGTTCTCGGAGCGCCCTTGACTAGTTCCCATTCAGCGCCACCTACCTTGCTAGAGAGAAGCCCCGGCGCGTGCGCGAAGGGGCGGGAAGGAACGGTTACGAGCACTTGCTGCGGCCAATCAGCAGCGAGGAGCCCGGGAGGCGCCCAATTAGAGCACGGGCTGCAGAGAGGCGAGTAGGTTGTAAGTGGGCAGCGTGTGTGGCGGGTGAGGAATGCCAGGGGTCTAGTCGTCTGCCTCGCTGCTCCCCGCGCGCTCCGCCCTGCGGCCCCGGTAGCCGGCGTGAGGACACCGAAGAGGCTGGTACCCGCCGCCCACCAGGTTCCCATCCCCGGCCCACGTCCGCTTCCTGCAGCGGTCACAGTGGACCGCCTCAAAGTGGACCCCTCCTCACCGGTTGCCGCAGAGAGACATGGCAGGCTTGGCGTTGACCAACTAGGAGCGTCGGCAGGAGCCCGCCGACACCGCGAAGAATCGTTCCTCTGTCCGGGGCGTCCGGCTGGCGGCATGTTCCCGCGGAGGCTGGTGGGAGCCGCGGCTGCAGCGGCGGCGGCGGCGGTGGCGGCGGGCGCCGTGCCGCGGGGCGGGGGCCTGCTCGCCCTGCTGGCCAATCAGTGCCGCTTCGTGACGGGCCTGCGCGTGCGTCGCGCGCAGCAGATCGCGCAGCTCTACGGCCGCCTCTACTCGGAGAGCGCGCGGCTGGTACTCCTGGGCCGCCTGTGGCGCCGGCTGCGGGGCCGAGCTGGCCATGTCTCGGCCGTGATGGCGGCGGTTGCGGGCTTCGTTTGGGACGAGGAGCGGATCAAGGAGGAGGAGCTGCAGAGGTAGGCCCTGCTTTGGGGGGGGGGGGGGGGGAGGACAGTGGCGCGGCCCCGGATGGTAGGGCGGGACCTTGAACCTGGGGCCGCACCCGGTAGTCCTTGAAGCGATGGTGCAGTAGCTGGCTCCTGTTTGAGCAATCCCTGATGTTGTTGTTGTTTTTACTTTCCTCTGTTAACGTGATCTGTCCGGCTGGAAATAGCAGGTCGTGTAGGTTAATGTAGAGAGAGACTTGGAATGGGGAGCAACAAATAATATGAGATGTGTAAGGCACTTGTTTGCACCGTCGTTAGCCTAATTTTGAACACACCCAGAAAGGTGCAAATTCAAGGTTTCAAGTCTGACGTAAGGGGTTAGACATGCAGTTCACAAAGTGGCTTCATTCAAAATGGGACTTGGTCAGAAGTGCCAGGAGAACTCTCATCATTGTGACTTTTGTGGGAGAATGATGAAGCTGGAAATGATTTTGCCCACCTGTCACAAGCCAGTAGTCCAGACACTTTAACCTATAAGAATTAGGTCAGTGTTTTACTACTACTGTGACTAGGACTTTGAGAGTACTGTTTCACTAGCTCTGAAATTGTGCTATTAAACCTCCGCGTGAAAAGTGCGTGTCATTGATTGAGGTTGTCAACCTGTGACTCGAAATCGGAGTCCTTATAGTTTTCAAGTAATATATCCTAGAGAAGCCTTTGCTTCAGCTCTTGCTTTACATTGTCTCTGTATTTTCTTTTTAACAGATATTCTTAAACTGGTCTCTCCCCCCACCACACATACTCTGTGCCCATTGAACTATGTAACTGATTTCAGGAACCTAGAACAGCCCATCCCCCCTTCCCGCCGTAAATCCCATGCAAGTCTGTTTATCCCAGATATTTTTCTTCTGTTATTTCACATTTTTAGTTTGGTTAGAAATGGAAATACTTAATTAAGGTTAATATTGTGACCTGTTTGGAGGTGTAGCACCCAGATGCCAGGCATATTTAGGCAACACGGTGAGTTGTGGGTATTGCAAGTTTACCTTAAGAATTGGTAACTTTTCCTAGCAGGGATGATGACTGTTTTATACATGCAATTTAAAATCATAGCTACAAACAGTCTTATTCACACAAAAAGTTAAGATACCAAAGCATGATTGGTAGTTTGCTTATTTTTTGTTAGTATTCTTTTGCTGCTTGGCCATTTCTAATGTAGCAGTCTCAGGTGTAAGATATAAAGGGAAACTTTTAAATTGAGAAATTATCCATTAGCTGTTTGAATTTTCATTTTGTTTTTGAGGATGAAATACACTTGTTTCACAGTGGTGAAGTTTGTGGGGAAATTCCGGTTGGATCTCTGGGAAAGAGGAGAGAGACCAGAAAAGGGCTACTGGCTACAAAAGAGAGGGAAGATGTTTTGGGAGTTGAATGGTGTTGGAGCCTAGGGGGCAGGTGACATTCTTTGCTTACTCCATATGTTTTTATGGAGAAATGGCCTGGAGTCTCTGTTTAGTAGATCTCCCTTATTTGCAGGAGTTAGAGGGGGAAATTAGATAGGAAATCAAAGCTGTAAATGCTTGGATTTAGTAGTTAAAACTATCCACTGGGGCAGAAAGATCAGACCAGCTGATAGCCAGGCCTAGTATTCATTCCTTTTCCCTCTCTTCTGGCTGTTTTTGAAAGGGGGAGGCAGTTGAAATAATCTTGGTTCTAATCCAACTCCTAAAGAGGTATTGCTCTGGGTTAACCCGCCTGAGAATTTCTTAAGCTTAGGTGAAGGCCAGTCAGAACACTTAAGGTGCCTTTTGACCCTCTCCAGGGTTGTTACAGTAAAGGTCCTCATCTACACTTTATTGTCCAGTTCATGCTTGAAGTCCGTCATATGCTTAAAATTTGATCAAGTTACCCATTTTGAGGATTTTAAAAAAATATTTGTTATCTTGATAGGGAGGCAAACAATATGCTATTCAACTATATACAGTAGTTCCATGGATCTTTATTCTATTATAATAAATTCTCATATTTATATTTCATTTAATACAATATTCTGGGTACAGATTAACTTCTTTTGCCGAGTGTTTGCTTTAACAGAGGCACTGCTGAGGTTGTCATAGCTAGCTTAGAACACCTTAGGTTTTTGTTCTGGCGAGGTGATTTGGGGTAGCTTTGATGGAACAGTTGAATGTGCCTCCGGACAAGTGCATTTCTTTCATTGTTAATGGAAGAAGAGAATAATTGTCCCAGGGCCCTTAAATCACAGCCTTTAGCTCTTCTGTGCTGTTTCTGTACCAACTTGAGCTGGTACAAACTAATTGGCTGCTGTCTTGATTAAACAGTGATGGAGTGTGCAGGGTATCTCTGCTTTAAATGTGTGCTTTACAGTGGTACATGTTTTCTTATGTTATTTGAGTTTCTACTCGGAATGAAAAAGAATAACCTTGCTTTCTATTCTTTTGTGTTCAAGATCATTTTAATAATAAGTAACATCTCATTAATCTAGCAACAGGAATAAAATTTGAGAAAAGAAGGACACCAGATGTAGAAATCAAGCCTTTTAATGCTTGGTGTCTAGTATTCTAACCCACTTAGCTTTAATTAAACCAACAAAACAGTTTACTATTTTTGGTGCTACTTTGAATTCTGTGAGTCCAGGGCAAATCTTATGGAAAAAACACAGTAGTATTTTTTTAATGTATTTTTATGGATTTTTAGAGAGAAAGGAAGGGAGAGAGATAGAAATATCGATGAGAGAAACAAATTGGCTGCCTCCTGTACCGGGGATCAATGCCTGCAACCCGGGCATATCCCCTGACCTGGAATCGAACCTGAGATTCATGGGTTGACACTCAACCACTGAGCTGTATAGGTCAGGGGATAGTAAATTTTGATTACTTTGAAACATTAAGAAAAAATTACAGGAACAAAAAGAGGAAGGAAGTTAAGAAATATGCAAGGCTAGGGGAAAATCTCCCATTAACCTCCCCTCTTTTTAAAAACTTTACGGCAGTTATATACTCAAATTTCTAGAGCGAACAGTTCTTCCCTCTAGAAATTTGAGTAAATAACTGCCAGTAAAGTTTCGTACAGAAAAGTGACTTGTTCTCATTTTTGCCTTTCAGGGCGTTCAGAATACTTTTTAGTATGCTATTGTATTAACTAGATAAAAATGATCAACAAAATGTCCTTTTGACTTAAATAATTTTTTTAAACCACTGTCACTTGAGGGTATTTTACTGATATACCCTTCTTATAGAACTACGTAAAAGCTTACTTGAACTTTTTAATATTCTCTTCACTATTTACCATTAGCCATTTGGCCCAGAATTGCTATGAGGTAGTTGATGTCTTTTATTTCTAGGTGAGCCCCATAACAGCTATACTTAAAAGTCTCTAATTTTGACAATTTGGAATTTGAGGAGGGGATTATGTGAAATGAGTCAGTTGTCTTGAATGGTTGGCTTCATTTGAGTCATTTTTTAGCCTTGTTTCAAACTCTACACTGAGGGCAGGACCCCATAGATGAACCAACCATGGTTATACTTACTCTTCCGTCTAATGTCTTTAATTTTCATAGCTCTCAGTCCAGCCTTTCTCAAATATCGAGCCCACTTTAGTTTTGGAGAAAGGAAAGAAGCATTGGCTATCTTTCCTTGATCCTCTTACCAATCTGCTGATTCTGTTACTATTTTTGGAATAATCTTTTTTGTCCTTTTTACTTAAGTCTCTTAGATAACAAGGTGTAGACATCTATCCTGCCCAAATGAGATTTGGGACAGCAGGCTACACAGATATGTAGTGAGAGGTTTTCCTTCCTTTGCATACAGGGTATTGAGTGGCTTGGTGCACCTGGATCTGTCATGTCAGCATTTAGCATTTGAGACCTTTCAGAGATGTTGAACCTGGGGAGGTAATCATTTACCTTTTCCTGATGCAGTCTTGCTCCAGCATTCATATTGTGCTATTCAAAGAATAAATGTTATTTGTTCATAGGTCATTTCTTGTCCCCTGTAGGAACTTAGTCTCATAATTTTAATAAAAGGCCACTTGAGTTATATGGTTCAGAGCTCTGTGCCACCTGGAGTCTTAGGAGGCCATTAAGCTTATAGTTCTGTAGTTTAATTTTCTCAAAACCTTATTACTGTGTAATTTAGTGAACCTCTGATGTACTTTTAATAAGATATCCCTGCTTGTCTTTATAATGTGATAAGAATGACGTTTGGGAGTGTTGTTTATTTTAATTATAGGATGCTTTACTAGTCCTGAAAAGTGGCCATGTGATACCTGACTGGTTCTCAAAGAAAACAAGCTGGGGCTGGATGGATCTCCTCTGTCTGGCTGAGGCCACGGAGGGAGGGAGATCAGCCGGCAATCTGAGCCTTTATTTTATAGTCAGAGGTAAACAAGGTAGTGGTCACCGTAGTTACAGCGTTCTTGTGAGCTTCACTTGTTTTGCTAGCACTTGTTGCACCTCCCACAACCCATTAGCTACCCTGGAAGGATCTAGGGAGCTCATAAGGTCAAGCTTAATGATTTTTAAGCTGGGACTTGTTTGTGGCTTTGCCAAAAAGTTAGTCCAAGGCTTAACCCTATAGCTGCTCCCTACAGGTTAAACCTTTTTTCAGAACATCAGTATAAATAAAAGGTTCTTGTTTGCAAACAAAAAAACCAATATTGGTTAACTTAAGACAAAAGGGAATTAATCAGAAAGGTATTAGGTCATACAAAACATTGGTAAGAATGCCAAAGAACAGGTTGACCAAGAGAACTGCCAAGACCATCTAACTTTAGGAATGATCTTAGGTTCATCGCTGCTGATTTTGTTTTCCATGGACTGGTTGCACTACTGCACTCTCATCTCCCTCAGGATCACTGAGAATAATCTCTAAAGGATCCCATGCCTTTCTCATTTCCTCAAGATTCAGTCTACCAGACATCTCAGATGTCTGACCTCACTGAAATCAGGAGCTATGCTCTCAAAGAGAAGGGGTGGCATCCCACCTATTCTTTGATTCTCCCCAAATGGAAAAAGATTTCAGGCCATCATAATAACAAATTTCCCTGTGTAAATACTTTCATTTAACTGTAAGGTTGATAATTCAGAGAATTGAAATTTTAGAAACCTTCAAGAAATAATGTCCTCCCTTTCTTTACAGGTGGAAACAGGTAGGGCTTTAATAAGAATTTGAATTATTGAGGCCTGCTTTCATGTTAATTTATTTGTTAAATTTATTCAGTAAACATTTGTTGAGCATCTAATGCTTACCAGGCACTTGTTAGGGGCTGGGGATACAAATATGCAAATGACTGATTCTGAGCCATCAGGGAATTCATAGTTTAGTAAGGAAGGCAGATATAAAGATGAATTAATTATAATATGATACATTTCTATAGAAAGTAAATATAGTAAATGTATTTGGTCAATTGCCTGGAAATTAATCTTGAACTTTTGAGGGTTTTTTACTGAAGGTTGAAGAGGAGAAAAAAAAAAGGGGGGGGGTGGCATGTATCAGTAGTTGGTATCTTTTTTTAGTCTTGAATCACAGAAGAGTTGTAAATGACATAGCCAAAGATTTTTTTCTTTCATGTCTGCTATTTAAAGGTTAAGGGGAAAATACAGCCATGTTTTAAATTATGAAATGCTCTCGGATATATAAAAAGATCTTAAAGAGTACCATGAATGTTGCATATACAGTTATTTTTAAGAAATAAAATACTATAAATAAAACTTATTCTTTTGTATTTTATGTATAATGAATAATTGTTACTGGAAAGGGAACCTGGCCCTTGGTTAGTCTGCCTAGGGGCCAGCCTGTAGTGTGTGGGTCTTTACTTTGTGCAGGAAAAGTTTTACAGGATGAGTCCAGATGACTGTGGGGAACATTTATTAAAACTGGGGACAGTAAGACAAGAAAGGGCTTAGTATAGGAGAAGCAACAGGAGAGCCTAGGCTGGGCTGCCCTAGCTCTCTGGGAAGTCAGAGAAAAGGGGGACCTTGGGAACAGGTTCAAGGATCTATCTAGCCTGCGATAAGCTGCCACTGCCCGTTGATCCCTAGGTTGCCAGTCTCATAGAAGATGCATGTCCTTGGGGGAGGAAGAGGGGAGAGGGAATTGGGAGATGCTCCCCCAAGGGAAAGCACACACCGGCTCCTTGGTCTTGAGGCTTTCTTTCTTTCTCATTGGTGGGAATCTTAGGAGAGGTTTCTGGGGAGGGTTTCAAGGGAATATTCATGTTTTCTAGGCGTGCTCCTTCAGAGAGGCAGTCTCCACTGGTTGGTCAGTGTCAGGGCAGGGGGTTGTCAGTCATCACAACTGGTTTTGCTGCTCTTCTTGACCTGAAATACAACTGAGGCCTAGATGTTATTTCTAGCAAGGTGATTTGTATCTGCTGTAAATTGCTCTGTCAGTTTGTTCAGCTTTGTCTCAGTTTCTCTATTCCATTTGTCCTGGCTTATTGGCCTGTCTTAAAATGACACTTAGTGTGATAATATGGCCTTGTTACAGGCAGTCCAGATCCCAGAAAACGTATTGTCAGACAGCACCAATTCATAGGGAGACGGCTTATCTCTACCTCGATTCTACTACCAATGAATTTAAATGAGATCCTGATTGAATTGTGATAAACCCAAATTACTGAAGCAATTTAAGCAAATTCACTAAGGAGGCAAAGCAAATCTGTCACATGCATGGCTTCTCAGATAATCTGAAGAGTGAGTGAGTTGGGTGGGGTTTGAGGCTTTCTGAATATACCCTCCTGTTTATATGTTTCAGATTTCTCTGTTGAATATCTTGGTATAGATTAATTCTCGTGATCTTTTTTTTTTTACTTTGTTGTGGCCTTCCCAGAATTCATGAGAAGTACCTGGCAATTTTATCTTACCACGTCTTGAGACTGCTGGCTTCTCTGTTAGGGAGTTAAAGAGACAAAAAAAACAAAACAAAACAAAAAAAAAACTGCCCTTTTTTTCTTTCCCCTTCCCCTGTCCTTTCCTGCATTCTCTTCTTAAGGAGGCTTTTAACCGTTTTCTCTCAAGTGTCCTTGGCTGGGGAAGATAAAGGGCTGTACTTTTACAAGTTGGCTGCGAAATGCCATACTGTTTGGCCTTGTTAAACTTACTGTCTCAGTTTCCCAATTCCACTTGCCATGGAATTTTCCTAGCTTTTCACTGTCCTGTAACAGTATTGTTTTGAATGTTTTAAAGATTTATATAGTCTTGTACAAAATAGTAACAAATTGAATCCAGCAGCATATTGAAAGGATTTTATACACATGAACAAGTGGGATTTACCCCAGCAAAGCAAGGTTAGTTCATCATCTATAAATAACCCCTGGTGCTGCTCAGTGGTTGAGCATCGACCTATGAGCCAGGAGCTCATAGTTTGATTCCCAGTCAGGGCACATGCCTGGGTTGTGGGCTTGATCCCCAGTGGGGAGTTTGTGGGAGGCAGCCTATCAGTGATTCTCTATCATCACTGATGTTTCTATTTCTCCCTCACTCTTCCTCTCTGAAATCAATAAAAATATATTGAAAAAATAAATAAAAATTTAAAAATCAATTTAATATACTATGTTAATAGGATAAAGGAGAATAGAGGGCATCTGTAATATTGTCAACAATAAAAAATAAATTAAAAAATAACGGACAAAAACCACATGATCATCTCAATAAATGCTGGGGAAAACATTGACAAAATCCAACCTTTCTTGTTAAAAAAATACATTTGATAGAGAAAAGAAGAAAACGTCCTCAAGCTGATAAAGAGCATCAATGGAAAACACAGCTAGCTAACTGCATAGTGGATAGTGAAAGACTGAAAGCTTTCCCCCTAAGATCAGGAACAAGACAGTGTGTTCTCACAGCTTTTATTTAACATTGTACTGCATGTTTTTGCCAGGGAAATCAGGCAAGGCAATGAAATAAAAGGCATCCATATTGGAATAGAAGTAGTAATACTATCTCTTATTTGAAGCTGACCTGATCATCCTATAGACAATCCTAAGGAATCCACAGGAACCTATTAGAGCTAATAAATGAGTTCACCAAGGTTGCAGGATATGTAACCAGACAATTAATGGAATGGGTCTAGGCTGCCCATCACTACTTGAGCCAAATAAGCAGAGACGGGATTGAATCATCTATGAGTGTTTATTCCAATAATGCCGGCAGTATGAAAGAGCAGCAACTCATGCATGAAAATCTGCTCTACCCCTCCCCATAAGTCTGCTGCTTATATTGGGTAGAAAGACAAAGATTACATGGGAAAGTAAGAATTACAGGCATGGGAAAGTAGGCAAGGTATAATGGTTATAGAGGACAATGCTGACTGGGGGGAGGTGGGTCACAGTGGGTGGGTGTCTCCAGGCGGCCTCCAGGATCAGATTACAGGATATAGGAGCTGGGGGTTGAAGGGTGGGAAAGGGAAGGGGGGACTTCAGGACTAGATTGTTTCAGCCCCTAGGTTGTAAATCGATCCTATATAATAAAAGCCCAGTGACAATGGCAGAACGACTGGTGGACCAATTGCTGTGACATGCACTGAGGACTAGGAGCTGCCCCCCTGGTGGTCAGTGTACTACCACAGTGGGCACGCTGCTTGGCTGACCGGGATGAGCTGCTGTTCCTGTTGCAAACCCTGGCTGATGTGCAGGAAACTGGACTTAGACCATTGCCTCCTCGCCCCAGGCTCCTCCTCCTTACTCCCTGCTGCTTCCTCTGGATACCCACAGCCCAAAGAGCTGACCCTGGAGGCTGAGAGGTGGGTTCATGGCCACCGCAGTACTGAGGCCTACTCTGCCACCTTCCCAGTGCTGTTGTCCCTGGGCTTGGCCCTGACTGGGTCCCCTGGAGAGGTGACCAGATCCATGGAAGATGCCAGATCAGGGAGCAGCTGCTCAGAGGACAGGTCCACAGCTGCTGGGCTGACAAGGATGAGCAGCGCTCCCACAGCGGGCTGATCCCCACAGGCTACATCCCCCATGAGTGCATGAATCCCATGCACTGGGCCTCTGTTATAGACATAAAAGCCTAATATGCAAAGTGTTCCCTCAGAAGTTCATCCAGGAGACCAGAGGTTTAATTATTCACTATGACATGTGTTGGCCACCAGTGGCGGCTCAGAACGAAGGAAGGTCCTGGCCAGCAGTTGCTAGGGACCCTACCCGTGCATGAATTTCGTGCACTGGGACTCTAGTCTTTCTATAATGATAGGCAGTTTTGGAAAAGGAGGATGGACTGAATTCCATGTTAGTTCCCATGTCCCAGGGCATACAACTCCAGGCAGGTTAGAATGTGCTTTCTCTAATCAGAACAGAACAATGACAGTTTACAGAGCATGACTAATATTTCTTATAGTTAGTCCCCAACATTCTATTTCTGCCCCTAACACATGATCAATATTTAAAAACCATATTTTTATACACTAACAATGAACAATCCAAAAATTAAATTAAAACAATTATAATACATTTATAATTAATATAAAAAAGAATAAAATCTAAGGAGTAAATTTAACAAAAGTGAATGATAGTGAAAACTACAAAAATCATTGAAAGACAAATAAATGGAAAACGGAGCTTGATGGAAGATTTCAGGCCACGCCCCTCATCCTGGCACTGCCCTGGAATACCTAAAGGTGTGCCAGGGGACTTGAGGCTGTGCCCCCTACCCAGAGAGGCTTAGGCTGTGCCTGCCTCCTGGTAGGGCCGGCCAGGTCTGGATCTCACCCAATGGGGGTGGGGTCAGCTGGTTCTGGGTCTTGCATGATTTCAAGGTGCACTCAGGTGGGCGTGGACTTGACTTGGGGTCCTGCAACATTTCCCAAACTGACAGGAGAAATATTTTCATATACATTTATTCATTTTCTTTCATCTCTGATACTTCTATTGTAGAGAAAGGGCAAATAGCAATATTAAAATATTTTCTCTAATTCCCTTTTAGTGTGCATGAATTTCGTGTACTGGGCCACTAGTTTAGTCATAGAAGAATAAAATCATGACTAAACCTTGAAAATAGGTTAGATGTAAAAAAAAAAAAAAAAAGACACATGCGATCATAGTGTAGGATACCATTTATATGAAATGTCCAGAATAGACAAGTCCATAGAGACAGTAGTAGTGGTTGCCAGGAGCTGTGGGGAGGCAGGAATGGGAAGTGACTGTTGATGATATAGATTTCTTTCGGGTGTGATGAAAATGTTCTGGAATTAATGGTGATGGATGCACAACCTTATGACTATACTCAAAAGCACTAAATTGTATACTGTAAAAGGATGGTATATGAATTTTTAAGAGGGGAGGACATATATATAAATACTCATAACGTAATAGGAAGATAAAGAACCCAATTAAAAATAAACAACAAAAAATGGACAAAGGGTACTAAATGATCTTCGACAGTCCTAAACCTTAATAGTTAACATTTGTGAGCTAATTATGTGCCACGTACAAATCACTTTACATGTAAGTGTATTTAATTCTTACAGTCAACTTTGAGATATGCACTATTGTTACCCCCACTTTCCAGGTTAAGAAATAGGGACAGTAATTCAATATGCTAGTTAATGAATACTGGAGTCGGAATCGAACTTGCAGCTCTTTAGTGCATAGGCTGATGCTTTAACCACTGAGCACACCAGCCAGGGCTCTTATTTTATTTTAATCCTCACTGGAGGACATGCTTAGAGAGAGAACTCACATTTTTATTCACACTTTATACTGTTTTAAACCCACACCATTCTTTTATAAGTCTTTGTGTGGACATGTTATTTCCCAGAGCTGACTCCAATCACCTGCAACATAACTCTTGTTTTTCCCCTTTCCAGGTCCATCGATGAGATGAAACGGTTGGAGGAAATGTCAGCTGTGTTTCAGAGCCCTGGGGTTGAGCGCCACCCTCCAGAACCAAAATCCCAAACAGAAGGAAATGAAGATTCAGGGGGCAAAAAGGCGGCACCATGGGAAATGGTGATGGATAAGAAACACTTTAAACTGTGGCGGCGCCCTATTGCAGGCAGCCACCATTACCAGTACAGAGGTGAGTCCAGCGTGGCTGCCTGGTGGGTTTCACGGTTACCCAGGTGCTCAGGACTTGTGTTCCTCAGACTCTAAATTGTCTTTCTGGTTGTTTCTGAGGGAATTTGCCATGGTTTACTGTTTGTTGTTTTTCCTCTCTTAGATGACAAGAGTCTCACAATGTCTTCTTTGCTGAACTATGCAGTAGGATGTCTTTGCCACCCAATATGACTTTTAGTTTCTGAATTTCCCTTTAAGATCTGTCAGTACTATAATTGAAATACAGTAAAATGATAGGAATATGGTGAGTGATGAGAGTGTGGTAAACATCCCTGATTCTTATCATTCTAGTTTTTGGAACCTACACAGATGTTACACCCCGGCAGTTCTTCAATGTTCAGGTGAGTAATTTTTCTTCCCTAATTTGGAGCCGTTAAGCCTGGAAATTCACTTAGCCACCATCCACATGAATAATTTCTCTGACTCAGAAATTATATTGTGGCTTCAATACGTTCATCCACCTATGTACCCTCATCTTACATTGAATAGCATCGGGGAAAACATTTGCTACAATTTCTTTGTCTAGTGGGGACAGGACCACTTCTACCCCCTCAAAACTAGTTGGTGATTATAGCACCCACTATGATATGCAAGTGCACACATTTCCCCGAAGGACTGAACTTCGTGAATTTACATTGAATTTTTATTGGTTTAGATATGTATGATAGTGTCTCATTTTATAATTCCTTAGTTACTAGTGATGTTGGAAATTTAAAAAAATATGCTACTTGCATTTCTTTGTATGAGGTGTCTGCTCATCATTTTGTACTTTTTGTCTGTTTAAAACTGTTAGAATTGTTTTACCCTTACACATTTGTATCATTATCTATTGTATTTTTCTCAGGCGTATGTGCCTGATGGAGTATTTTTTTCCCCCCTTACATTGTTCTTTATTTTATCTTTTTCTTATTAAGATTCACTTCCAAGGTACCAGTATTGGCCTACAAGAAGAGATTTTAAGACTTACATGTAGTAAACACAGCCATGTCTTTCACACTATAGCGCTGTCTTTTAGGTTGGATCACAATTTCACAAGGAAGACCTTAGGTCAGAGACCCAAGTATCTGGGGAAGGCTTCTGCAGCTTTTGTTTTAAATCTCTTGGGTCTTTTCTCTTTCCATAGCTGGACACAGAGTACAGGAAAAAGTGGGATGCCCTGGTAATCAAGCTGGAGGTGATTGAGAGGGACGTCGTTAGTGGCTCTGAGGTTCTTCACTGGGTCACACATTTTCCTGTGAGTATGTTCACTTCTGGCTTTACTTTTACCACATACATATGAGGCAGAACAATAATCCTGCTCCTACTTTTTTTTTTAGTATCCAATGTACTCCCGGGATTATGTTTATGTTCGGCGGTACAGCGTGGATCAGGACAACAATGTGATGGTGTTGGTGTCACGGTATGTATGGTTACCTGGGATTCCTGATGAGTTCTGTTAGCTGTGTCCTTTACTCCTGTATGTCTATAGTGGGTTTGCATGTTCTCAGTGCCCTTATATAAGTGAAGCCCAGGCCCCTCCCATCCCAACTAGAACATGAGTTTAAAGGGATATATGCTTTTCATTAAAGCGTAAGAAGTGCTTTGTCTTCAACACAAGGCCTAGTGAACTGGGATTTACCAAGTAAACTCACTTTGTCTTAGAAGTTAGTTTGTGTTCATTTGTCTTGGTGACTCGTCTTTTATTTATTTTATTTTTTGGTTAATCCTCACCTGAGGATATTTTTTTCCATTGATTTTTAGAGAGAGTGGAGGAGAGGCAGGGAGGAGAGAGTTACATTTTATTTATTTCTTTAATCCTCACCAGAGGACATGCTTAGAGAGAGGGGGGGAGAGAGAAACATTGATATACTACGAGAAGAACATCAATTGGTTGGTTGCTTTCCGTACACTCCCCAACTGGGGATTGAACCCCCAACCCAGGTAGGTGCCCTGACTGGAAATCAAACCTGCAACCTTTCAGTGTATGGGATGACACTTAGACAACTGAGCCACTGTGGCTGGGCTTCTCTGTTGTATTTTAAATATTAGTGTCAGCTTTTTAGATTTTTCTCATAACTTTATCTCCTGTGCTATTTTGTATGTAGACATTGTTACTCAGTTTCCTTAATTTTTCTCCTTATCAGCGCTGTGGAGCACCCTAGTGTGCCAGAGTCTCCAGAATTTGTAAGGGTCAAATCATATGAATCCCAAATGGTTATCCGTCCCCACAAGTCATTTGATGAGGTGAGTTTATATCATTCAAGAGGTGATGTGTGGTGGCTTTGGAATTTTCTCAAGAAATGCCTTTTATCTGAAATGGAGAGGGCCTGGGTGCATTGGTTCTCGGAATCCACTGGAGCCTGAGAAGTTGCATTTTTATTAGTTCTCAGATGAGGCTGATGCTACTGGACTGGGGACCACACTTTGGGGACCTCTGCTGTGGGCTGATAGACCTGGAGGACAGTCCCATTTATCTGAGAGACGAGAAGATGAAAGCCCCTAACTCAGCCTGTGGTTAGCAGCATTCTTTAGGAATTGTTAAAATTTCACAATTGGCAGATCATATATAACCTTTCTCAACTTCCTTTTCTTTGTCTATAAAATGAGAGGGTTAGACCAGCGATACTTAACCTTTTCATCTCATGGCACATTTAAACTAATTACTTAAATTCTGTGGCACACCAAAAAAATATAATTGTTGCTGAACTGACAAAAAAATAGGTATAATGGATCATTCACACCAGACAGTTATTGTGTGGCCTGTTGACATTTTTTAATTTAACAGTCCAAAGGAAGAGGTCAGTGCCCCTGTTGGGTGTTGCATGTCTTAAAAATTCTTGTGCACATTGGTTGAAAATCACTGGGTTAGACTGACGCTGTCTGCCTTCCTTAAAATTCTCTAGCCATTTTTTGAAAATATTTTCTTTAAATTAGTGGGTATTTTGTTTGTTTTTAGCAACATTTTTGTTGATTGTACATGTTGATTCTAATGTTTGCTGTTTGTAGTTCTATTTCACTTTATATTTTTGTTCTGTCTTTTAAAGCTATATGAACTGTATTCTTTAGTACGGTTTATTGTTTTCATCAAGTTGTCACCCATACACTTAACAGTGTACAGGATGACAATCCAACCAGCTGAGCCACACTAGCCAGGGCTCAAGTTGTTTTATTTATACCATTTTAAAAACCACATAGAAATTGTTATTCACCTAAGGTAATAATATGCTGTTTGCCTCTCTTTTTACTGGGAGGTCTGTGTGTTTAATTCAGAACTATTTATAGAGAAGAATTTTTTGTTTTGTTTTGTTAATATTCATTCAAGGATATTTTTCCATTGATTTTTAGAGAGAGTGGAAAGGGGGGTGGGGTGTAAGACAGAGAGAGAAACATCAATGTGAGAGAGACACATCGACTGGTTGCCTCCTGCATAAGCCCCACCTGGAGCCAGGGATCAAACCTATGACCCTTTGGTAGCACAAGCTGACAACCTAGCCAAAGAGCCGGCCAGGACAGGATTGTATAGTTGTTTTTTATATCTACCATTTTTGCCTGTGTTGAAACTAAATTCTCACCACCACCCCAAGGTAACACTCATTCACTTTAACCTAAAACACACAAACCAGCCTCAGACTAGAAATACCAACAAGATTAACATGGTGACCGAAAAATGTGTGTCTCCTAAGTTTTATAACTGGCCTCTGTGGTGGGTACTGTTCCCATTTCTGTTGCCTGGGCCTTACCTCTCCTTCCTGTTTACTTCCATAGTATTCATCTATGGCTCTGTTATGGCAAACATTTAGGTACCCAGTTACCCTACCAATTGGAAGTTCCCAAGGACAAGGATTAGCACATTTTTCTTTTCTCTATAGCGCCCAGCACAATGCCAGACATATAGCTGACATTCAGATGATACTGAGTACATGAATAAGAGAATTAACCATTCACTCAGGGAAAAGAGTATGGACTTTGGTATAAAGGCACAAGAGAAAGTCTAGGTCTGCCACCTGGAGTTGTGGCCATCTGCCCTACAAAGTGCAGGCACAGAGGAGTTCCCGCTTACCCCTTTGGGTGGAGCATAATTGATTCCGTGCCCTCTCCTAAGATCAGGACACTTATAAGTCTCTTAATCCTCATCCTTCACACTGTCAGGCAGTGAGAGGGCAGACCCAAAAAACGTGGGTACATGAGCCCCAAGGTCAGAGTCATGGGGGTGACTTTGGGCCAAGTTTCATAACTTCTCTGAGCTGAGTTTCCTCATTTGTAAAGCTGGGGCTAATAGGTCCTACATTCTGGGATTGTTGGGAAGAATTTAAGCAGTCCCTGACACATAGTTAAGCACCATATGTAAATATTTGCTGTCAGGAGTAGAGTTAATACCATTCTGGCAAAGATTAAGATCTTTAACCATTGGGGGTTTGTGTTGGGGTATCAAGATCACCCTCACATTAGAAAATTCACTAGAAGGACTCAGGGACTCAGCATGTAGTTGTCCTCACAGCTAAGGTTCATCACAGCAGTGTCTCAGAATGCACATCTGGACCATAGGGAAAAGGCAGAGTCCACCTCAGAAGACTAAAGGCACGTGTACGCTTCCCATGCCCTCTAACTGTGAGAGTCACAGAGAGCCCATTCTTCTGCCAGCAGCATGGATGTAATGTTTCTGCCCAGGGAAGCCCATTAGAGACTTGGCACCTGATATATATATATATTTTTAATATATTTCATCGATTTTCCACAGAGAGGAAGGGAGAGGGACAGAGAGTTAGAAACATCAATGAGCTGCCTCCTGCACAACCCCACTGGGGATGTGCCCGCAGCCAGGGTACATGCCCTTGATCGGAATCGAACTTGGGACCCTTCAGTTTGCAGGCTGACGCTCTATTCACTAAGCCAAATTTGTCAGGGCAGCACCTGATATGTAATATATTTTTAAAATATTTTTTTTTTATTTTTTGCAAAGAGGAAGGGCCAGGGATAGAGAACTAGAAACATCGATGAGAGAGAAACATCGACCAGCCGCCTGCACACACCCCAACGGGGATGTGCCTGCAACCAAGGTACTTCCATGGATGCCAACTTCACAGTCTTCAGTGTTAATAACTCCTCTGCTTAGTGTAAAACAAATGGCACTCTTACCCACACTCAGGTCGTGGTTATCCTGAGGGCCTGGATAATGGAGGCTGTAGTACAGTGGTTCTCAATCTTTCTAATGTCGCTACCCTTTGATACAGTTCCCAACCATAAAATTATTTTTGTTGCTATTTAAGTTTGCTACTGTTAATGAATCGTAATGTAGATATCTGTGATTTCCGATGGTCTGAGGCTCTATAGCAGCAGTTCTCAACCTGTGGGTTGCAACCTCTAGCAGGGTCGCCTAAGACCATCGGAAAACACAGATATTTACATTACGATTCATAACAGTAGCAAAATTACAGTTATGAAGTAGCAACAAAAATCTTTATGGTTGGGGGTCACCACAATATGAGGAACTGTATTAAAGGGTCGTGGCATTAGAAAGGTTGAGAACCACTGCTGCAGTGGTAATTCAGGTACCTTCATCTTTGCTGTTTTTCTTTTCCAGAACGGCTTTGACTACTTGTTGACATACAGTGACAATCCCCAGACTGTGTTTCCTCGCTACTGTGTTAGTTGGATGGTTTCCAGTGGTGAGTGGGCTCTTGTGTGCATGGTTTGGAACCTGTGTTGAGCATTTTGTTTTTTTCTAGCTTCTTATTGACAGCAGCAAGCTTAGTACGTGTGTCACTGGAGCCCTATTGCTTGTGCTTGAATATTGTAAAGCTGTAGAATCCTCCAGCTGGGTTTGGAGGGATGAGAAATATGAAGCCCCAGACAGGATCTGTGCTCAGAGGGGAGCTTTAAGAAGAGCGCTTGCTTAAATCCTTAAATATGGACTATGGGCGTTAATGCACTTAAATTTTTCCTCTTGGATAATATTGGGGACATAAACTGGCAGAGAAAATACGGTGGTTGTAGGACAGGCACCTGGAGAAAGGGGCAGCAGCTGTCCTAACAGAGGGTAGCCATCATGGCTGTGCCTACACCTTTCCCTTCAATGTCTTGCCTTATAAAGCACCCTGATGTGATTTTCTTCTGGAATCTTCTTGTACCTCAGGGAAAGAATCCAGAGGATATTTGTCGAAATAAAATAGGCAGATATATGTGCCACTGAAAAATGATTTATCACCTGAAAGAGCTACTTAGGATTTAAGTGGCCTGATTCACATGCCTTTTCAAAGGATTTCAGAGGTTATGAGTTGTTTTCACTCTCTGTACATTGAGGAAGGATAGGCTTTTCCATGAAGGAATTTTGAGCCCACTGCTGGTTTGTCAGCCTGTTCACATTCCCATCTCTCCCAATAGGTATGCCGGATTTCTTGGAGAAGCTGCACACGGCCACTCTGAAAGCCAAGAACATGGAGATCAAAGTAAAGGACTATATCTCCTCTAAGCCGGTGGAAATGGGGAGTGAAGCCAAGGCCACCACCCCGTCTTCTGAGCGGAAGAACGAGAGTAGTTGTGGCCCTGCCCGGATCGAGTATGCTTGAAGGGCCTTGGGATAAGAAGGGACAGGCTGCTGCTAGCTCTGTCTTGTTCCCTCACTCTGATTCAGAATCGGGGACATGTACGGGAAGGCGTCTGCAATAATCACCAGTGCAAGATAATTCAGTAACTGGTGTCTGATTTCATTCAGAACCGCCTTTTCTCTCTATCGAAACAGAGAAGGAGGCATCCATGGAGGCGTTGTCATATTCTCAGGCCAAGCATTTTGCAATTCAGTATTCCATTGAGCTAACCTGGAACAAACCGCACCTCAGGCCAGAAGAGGATAACTTGTTTTGCTTCCTCTGAATAGTTTTCTCTGCCAACATTCCAGTTTCCACCATCAGTCCTGCAGCACTTGGACTTCCTTTAGTCTGAAGGTCCAACTGGAAAGTGAAGGTGGCCAGTTGATGGTCCTCTGAGGGGCCATTGGGAGTCCCTTGGTACTGGGTAGTCCTATTGTTGAACAGATGTGAACTGTTGCTTGGCAGTGTAAGTGCCTTGTCCTCACCTTGCTTCTATCTTTAGGAACATCAAGTTTGTACCAGGAAATTTTGTTGCCTCCCAAATACCACCCACTGACTACCAAAGCCTTTTCTTTTGGACTGGCTATATTCAAACACTATGTTCATTTGGCTTGGCTCCTCCTTTCTTGGCCCATTTACCAAGAACACTGGGAAATGAATCCTTTCAGACAGTAGCTTCCTATATTATTACTGTTTTGATAGGATCAGTGGAGATGCTCAAAACATCCCACATTAATATATATATTTTTTGATGTTAAAGGTTTCACTTAGTTCAGTGTTTCACTTAATTGAATTTGAAGTATATATATATATTTTTTAATCTTTGTGTCAAAAGGTAGGGATTAGGGAGTTGAATAGAATTTCTCTAGTCCATTGTCTAGAAAACATTTTGATTTAGGCATTGTTTTTCACACGTCACGTTTGGACGCTGAGGACTTGTCCACCTCAGAAGCTAAAGGCAGAGGAGTGGGGTTGGGCCACTCCCTGGAGCTCTCGGCTGTAGACAAGCTGTGTGATGAAATCTTTCACCATTAGATGAAATCTTCTCCAAACACTAGTGTAATGGGTTTATGTGACTCTCTTGCTCCTCTGAAAGCTTTTCCTCTTCTCTTCAGAGCTAAAATAAAAGCAAACGATGCTGTTTAGATGAAGTCACAGTCAGATGGGATGCATCAGTTTGGCCTTGCTGATTCTGCTTATGGTCACGCTGCCATCTGCTGGAAGAATAGGGATCACGTTTTAAATTCTCCCCTCCCCCTTTAAAAAATAATAGAAATTATCAGATTCCCCCCCCCCCCTTTTTTTTTTTACTTAGTTCTAAAAATGAGACTAACTGAAGCCCCTCAGCCTTTTTGTTGCCTGTGAAGTGTGCCAAGGAAATAACTGCCCGATGTTTCCTGTCTTGCCTTCTTTGAGTTTGGCAGAGCAGAGGTGCGCCAGACAGCCCCAGCTTTTATTGATCAGTTCTCTCTTCTCCTCCCTAGGACCTGACAGGCCAGGAAGAGGCCCTGGGTTATGCCTGCACTTAGCGCCTGTGATTGCCAGGCGTGGGTGGGTGTGGGCAGTAGTGTGAGTGTAGAGCTTTATGGAGCTGGGTGTTGCTCATGTTCTGATTTTGGGGAATTTGATTGCATTGACGTAGGTCTGTGTAGTTACTTATGTCATCATAATGATTTCACTTCTGATATTTTTTTCAAATGTGTGAATAAATACATAAAGATTGGTATAAAAGAGTGTTTGTTTTTGGACAGATGGTGGTGGGGAAATCTTGCATTTCTTCCTGACTATAAAGTTTGAGAAGAATAGTGTTTCTCCTCATAGAATTGGCATGTGGAAGTAGTCTCGATCTTTCCTGGTGGTGGCTGGCTCAGCTAACCACTTTGTCTAGACACTGAGCCCTTTCCCGGTGACCGGTTGGCAGCTGACAACAAGCCAGCATTTCCACTTTGTGCTGATGTATTAACACATGTCGTTTGTTTTTAAAGAGGGATCAACTTGCAGGAAACAGTGATAGAGCTTTGCTGATAAAAACTTGAGGGAATGAGGAGAGGAGGGGACTGAGCAAGCCCAGGTCTAGATTGTGGAGCGGTGAATTCAGGGCCTTGTTGGAGAGGGAGGGTGGTGAGCTCAAACCCACGTGGCCTGTGGAAAGGAGTGTCACACAGGCAGTTATGCTAGAATGCAGATTTGTTCCAAGGCAATTGATGAAGACACTGGGAACATAATGTGAAACTTCAATTGATGTGTTGATTTTGCTCATGGGAAACACTAGCTCAACACAAATGCACACCCAGACTCTTAACTCTTTTTTTCCCCAGAATTCTCCAAGATGACTGGAGAGACAAGTTGTCAGGAAGTGTATGCTTACAGGTGCACATGTGTCTGTAATATTAAAAGGGCTATTCCGGTCTCCCCACTGCAGAGGCCTCTACACACGTCCCTGCTGTGGTTCTCCAGGTTGAGTTGAATGCTGAGCTCTGGCTGAGAGCAACATGTCCCGGGTCGGACAGCTCTGGCTCCGGGAATTTCTTTATGTCCTTGGATTGGCAGGAAAAGGGCTGCCATTCTTGGAGACAGTGTTCATGGGATTCAGTTTTTCTCAAGCTTCATGTCTCCAGCAGCCTCAAAAACCTTCCAAGTTGAAAGAGTAATAATGCAGTGTTGCAGAAGTACATTTATAGTTTGAATGGAAAAAGACAGGCAGATTATGATTACAATAGCTTTATTAACTTTTGTGTCCTCACAACTATAAACCTACTTTTGCCCTAACCTGTAATAAACCTTGTAGACCCCCCTCCCTTATGCAGGTAGTTAACAGCTCGCTGTGGTGTGTGCGTTTCCTCTTTACATACACTGCTGTGGCCTGAACTGTGTCTCTGTAAAATTCACGTGTCGGGGCCCATGTGATGGCATTCTTGGTGGAGCCTTTGGGAAGTGATTAGTATTAGATGAGGTCAGAGTGTGCGGCTCCCATGATAAGATTAGTGCCCGCCCTTGTTCTACCTTCTCTCCATGTAAGGACAGGAGGTGGCAGTAGCAAGCTTTGCCAGAGAGACAGCTCTCTCCAGGAACAGAATTGACAAGCACATCGATCCTGGACTTCTAGCCACTAGACCAGTGAGAAATTCTGTTGTTCATAGGATTTTGTTATGGCAGCAAAAGTAGATTGATACACTTTTCATCACCATTTGAAAGTAAGTTGTAAACATAACCGGATTTCATCCCTAAACATGTGAGTGTGCTCTTTTATTACACTACCATTCACATACATTATCTAATAATGTAGTCCATATTCAAAGTTCCCCACTTGTGCCCCCAAAGGACTTTCCTAGCACCTCTCCCCCAAATCCAGGCTCCGGTTACGTGTCCCGTGCTGCATTTGTGTCTTCAGTCAATAGCAGCCAAGTAGGTAAGGTAGCTGCAGCCTCTTCAGGTGGAATCAGCTTCACAGGTGCTTCTGAGTGCAGGCGCTCAGCTCAGTTGTGCCTGGGCCCCCCCCTACAAAGACAAATCACAAAATTGCTGGGGTCCACAGTGGAATGTCTGTGCAACCTCCCTTGATCTGGTTCTACCAATCTAAGCTCAGCTGTCGCTAATTTGTCACACTTAACGTGTTGTTATTGAGCACTCGCTATGCTGGACACGGCCTCAACATCCCTGTGAGTATGTAGCTGTCCTGTTTTATAGGGAAGAAACGGTACCAGAGAAATAATTCTGCTGCTCAAGGTCACAAGAAGTGGCAGAGCCTTAACACAGGCCTGACTTTGACCTTTCCGAAGACACTTCGAGCATTATGGCTCGGTGGTTTCTCATAAATGCTGCCAGCAAATTTCTTCCCAGAGATATTGACTTACTTCAGAACCTGTATTAAAGGCTTTCTTTTTGTCTGTCTTTGTTAAATTTTATGTACTTTAAATCCCTACTTTGGGGGGATCAAAGCATAAATATCTCCTTTCTGAAACTTTCAGGATGTACAACACTTAATATAAAGGGTGGGGCAGTATTCTTGGGGACATCTTGAGGTCTCATTTATAAAAACGTTTGTTACAAGATGACCTGTCTCTACCCAGTGTGATAGGACAGGAGTCTGAAAATAATCTTCATAAAATTTAACAACTATGATTTTCAATGAGTAAACTTGAAAGGGTCTAAAAAAAAACACTATAGCATGTGGAAGGAAGTGATCTTAATGTAAAATATGCTTTTTTCTACTACAGTGATTACTTAGTAGAGCATCGTTCTAAAAGAATCCTCAGGCCACATACTGTCACAGTTGCTCTTAGAGCCTCATGGTTGATTTTGCTCCACAAACACACTTAAATTTTTTTTTTCAAACTTAAAAATGACCTAACTTTATCATCTACTTTTAGAGAGCCTAACCACGCCCCAAAAGGTAGGGTGAATGTTTGAAAGTCGTAATATTTACATGTTTTTATGGTTAGTGCACTTTTTCATATCTTAAAAACTCTGCTGTGTGTGTATATAAGTTAGGATTATGTCTTCCCAGACCCATGTACTGCTGTCTTGAACCCCCTTCCATCACATGGCATTGTGTTATATTTCTTGATAAACCATAATTTGTAAATGCTTTTCCTAAAATGTGGAATCCAGGACTGGACCCAACTGCTTCCTGGTGGATAGCCACCCTGAGGACAGGCTGTGTCTGCTCACTGCCTGCTTGCTGAGTCCTCCGTGCCTCCTGCGGAAAGAAAATGTCCCTCCCCTTGAGGACAGTTCCCAGAATGCCACACCATTCCTGCTTACATCCCAGTGGCCAGAACTTAGTCAAAAGGTCTCACCCAACTGCTGAGTAATCTACAAGTATACTTCAGGCAACCAGAATGAAAATGGGGATAACGGACAGGCTTTGACAAATTACAGCTAAAACATTTATCTACAACTTTAAAGGCGTGGCTTCAAAGACTGGATTCAGTTAGAAAAGTCGCCGGAAAGGGCCAGGCCCCCAGTGGGTCTGCCTCGGCACAGTCTGGGGTGTGCGGTTTGTTTTTTGTGTTTTTTTATTTCAGAGAGGAGGAGAGAGGGAGAGAGAGAAACATTAACGATGAGAGAATCGTTGATCGTCTGCCTCCTGCACGCTCCCTTACTGGTGCAACCCAGGCATGTGCCCTTGACTGTAATCGAACCCAGAACTCTTCAGCCTGCAGGCCAATGCTCTATTAAGCAAACCATCTAGGGCTGTGAGTTCTTGATTTGTGCAGACATGTCAAAACGGAAATCCAGGTGAAAGGGTATATTAAAGCTTGGGACAGGATTGAGGAAGCAAAATCACAGGAACGGGATTGAGCTGAGGCAGAGCTGCCCCGGCTCTGAGAAAAGTGAGGCAAGAGGAGGGTCCTTGAGTTTAGGAAAAAGAGTAAAGTACATGGGAGGAAAGGGAGGCTCAAGGGAGAGAGCAGGGCAAGTGCTGGGTCCTTTGTCTTGAGGGCTTTACCTATTTTCCTAGGTGGGAGTTTTAGGGTGAGGATCTTAACAATATTTAGCTTTCCTGGTGTGTCCTTGAGTATGTCAATTTATCAAAATGAACTTGGTCACTTTCAGCTCTAACTGAGTTTTTGTTATGTGTTCCCCTGAGTAGGGTGACTTAAGCCATTTGCTCTTAGATACCTTTGGTTGGGGAGGAGAGATTTAAACCATCTGCTCCTAGGAGTCTGGTTAGGGAGGTCAGGGCCCTGTGGTTTATTAGCTGGCTGGTGGTTGCTCAGCCGCTCAGGCCGTTTGTTTCCTCATTCTGATACCACTGTGATTAGCTAATTATTAATATCAGCAAAGGAGCAAAAGAAAGGCTAGACATAGGCACATTCCCTGCAAAACATCAGGGCAAGGAGACTGAACAAGGGGAAGATAGACACATGCCCAGTTAAGTCGGGGTGACTAGGAAGATAGTTGCCTGTCAATCACACCTGGGGACAGGTGGTTGGCCAGAACGGGCGTGGCCACTGCAAGCTCATGAAGATTTGGGAAACTTAATACCCCGAACAAAGACACTCACTCTCTTGGTTCCTCTTGGCACGCTGGCTCATGGTTCATGCTTGGCTTCCTGGCCCATGGCCATGGGGACCCCCACACACAATGAACTAATGGACCTCATCTAGTGTGATGCTCTACTGGATCTGCTGCAACATAAAACAGACTCTGGACACTGGCTTCTAGCTCTACTGAAACCCCAGCTACACTTCTCTGACTGGACAAAGGGAAACCAGCGATTTAATTGCATGCAAATAAAAATCACTCATTCCCCCATGTGAGTTTTAGAAAATTCTTTTTCTGGGAATATCGTAAGAAGTCCACCCTCAGCAGCATCCAGTGGGGAAGAAGACCCCTCACTTCATTCCATATCAATTCCACTTGCCAGGGAATTTTCCCAGTTTCTTACTAACCTTCCCCAGAAAAGCAAAAAATTATCAAATTTGCTGGGGCTGCTGTGATAAAGAACCACAAACTGAGTGGTTTGCACAGAAGCCTGAGATTGAGGTGAAGCAGGGTGGTTCCTTATGAGGCCTGAGCGTCTTGGAGCTCCTGATGGCTGGTGACCTCCTGGGCTTGTGGATACATCACCCCGATCTCCGCTTTCATGTCCACATGGCCTCCCTGTGAGCATGCCTCCGTCCAAATGTCCCCTTTTTGTCAGGACACCAGTCACATGGGATTGGAGGCCTGCTTTATTCTGCTGTATCATCTTAAACCATCAATTACATCTGCACCAGCACTAGATCCAGTTAGGACACACTCTGTGGTCCTGGGGGCTAGGACTGCAGTGTATGAATTCTGAGGGGACACGATTCAATTCACAACAAAGGGAGACTGCAAGGAATGCAGTTGAAGGGTAGCTTTTCTAAAGAAATGGCCCTTTATGGAGTCCCGAGAGACTTCCCTGCCTGGCGGATGCCCTGTCCTGTAGTGTTCGTGTGTTGGCAGCAGGGGGCAGGGCTACACCTCCTACCCACAGCCTCTCAGGCTGCCCTGGGCTGCAGAGGGATCTTAGCCCATAACGCATGGTTCAATGTGAGTATTTGGGCACCACCATCCCACGCAAAGCCTTGACTGTCCTCATAGCCTATGAGTAAACAAGAGGAAGTGGGTCAGACGACCACAACCTGTGTGCATACAGGGAGGAAGAGGAGGCTGAGGGCCAGTGGGAGACTCCCAGCTCCCAGCCCTAACCATGCACCAGTCAGGGACAGAGGTGAAGAGGAGGCAGAGCCCTGATTTGCTGCCTCCTCTCTCTCAGCCTTCTTGTTCCTGGTGGCCCATCCAATTCTCAGTCTAGGGAGGTGGGGTACCCACAGATCCAGGCAGGACTGGTAGGCCAAGTGGAGGACCCAGCCCTGTGAGGTTCCAATCCTTCTTCTTTGCCTGCTGTGTTCTTTGATATTCAGAAGAAATTAATGAAGGCCCACTGTGCCCGAGGGCTTTCAGAAGCCCTAGGGAGATGACACTAAAGTCGGCATGAAGGAGTATGATTTCTGGGTGGTGAGGAGAGGGCAGGCAGTCAGGAGAGCCAAACAGCCTGGAACATTGGAGACCACTGTCTGCTGATTGATTCTTCACTGAGAACATTCTTGACATTTTATTGGATTTTGCCTTCATATTTTTGTTTTCCAAAGAAATTGTGTGATTGAAAGGGTAAAATATTTTATGCATATAAATATGAAGATGCCGAAACGGGTTTGGCTCAGTGGTAGAGCGTCGGTCTGTGGACTGAAAGGTCCTGGGTTTGATTCCGGTCAAGAGCATGTACCTTGGTTGCGGGCACATCCCTGGTAGGGGGTGTGCAAGAGGCAGCTGATCGATGTTTCTCTCCCATCGACGTTTCAAGCTCTCTATCTCTCTCCCTTCCTCTCTGTAAAAAATCAATAAAATATATTTTTAAATATATATATATATATATATATATATATATATATATACACATATATATAGCAAAACAATTTTAAATATAATAATGTTACATGCAGTAAACAGCAATTATTCAAGAAAAACAATCTTAAGTATAATAATATTACATGCAATAAACAATATTTTTTAAAAAAGGATTTTAAGTATAATAATATTATCAAAAGTATACTAACGTAGTATGATATCACAAAAGTTATGGAAATATTAAAAATCTGCCACTAGCAGGGTTACTTCTATTATATTCTAAAATATTATTTTTTCCCTCTGGGTCTATTTTTGTTCATCAGTTTATGTTACTCATTATATTCCACTAATTAATGAGATCATAGATATTTGTCTTTCTCTGATTAGCTTATTTCGCTTAGCATGATGCTCTCCAGGTCGATCCATGCTGTTGCAAATGGTAAGAGTACCTTCCTTTTTACCTCAGCATAGTATTCCATTGTGTAGAGTACCACAGTTTTTCAATCCACTCATCTGCTGATGGGCACTTCGTTTGTTTCCAAATCTTATTGTAAATTGTGCTACTGTGAACATAGAGGTGCATATATCATTTCTGATTGGTGTTGCTGATTTTGTTGGATATATTCCTAGAAGTGGGATTATTGGGTCAAATGGGAGTTTCATTTTTAATTTTTTGAGAGAACTCCATACTGTTTTCCACAGTGGTTGCACCAGTCTGCATTCGCATCAGCAGTGCGAGAGGGTTCCTTTTTCTCCATATCCCGACAGCACTTGTCTTTTGTTGATTTGTTGATGATAGCCATTCTGACAGATGTGAGATGGTACCGCATAAGTGACTTTGAGCATGTTTTCATATATCTTTTGGCCTTCTTTATGTCCTCTTTCGAAAAGTGTCTATTTAGGTCCATTGCCCATTTTTAATTGGATTGTTTATCTTTCTTATGTTAAGTTGTAGGAGTTCCCTGTAAATGTTGGAGATTAAATCCTTATCTGAGATAATATTGCAAATATGTTCTCCCTTGCAGTGGACTTCCTTGTTGTTTTGTTGATGGTTCCTTTGGCTGTGCAGAAGCGTTTCATTTTTATGCAGACCCATTTGTTTATTTCCTCTTTAGTTTCCATTGCTCTAGGAGCTGTATCGGTAAAGATATTGCTACAATATATGTCTCCAATTTTGCTACCTATGGATTCTTCTAAGACTTTTATGGTTTCCTGTCTTACATTTAAGTCCTTTATCTATTTTGAGGTGTGTTTTTTTTGGGGTGTGTGTGTGTGTGTGTGTGTGTGTGTGTGTATGGTGTAAGTTGGTGATCTAGTTTCATTTTTTTGCATGTATCTGTCCAATTTTCCCAACATCATTTATTGAAAAGACTATCTTGACTCCATTGTTTGCTCTTGCCTCCTTTGTCAAATATTAATTGAGCATAATAGCTTGGGTCAATTTCTGGGTTTTCTGATTTCATTGTTCTATATGTCTGTTCTTGTGCCAATACCAGGTAGTTTTGAGAACAGTGGCTTTGTAATATCATGATCACTCCAACTTTGTTCTTTGTTCTCAGGATTGCTATAGCTATTCAGGATCTTTTTTTATTCCAGATGAAATTTTGGAGAGTTTGTTCTAGATCTGTGAAATATTTCATTGGTATTTTAATTGGGATTGCATTAAATCTATAGATTGCTTTGGGTAGTATGGACATTTTAATGATATTGATTCTACCAATCCATGAACACAGTATATTCTTCCATTCATATATCTTTTTTTTTTTATTTTTTTTTTTTATTTATTTATTTTTTTTTGTTTTGAGAATGAACTTTATTTACATCTTTTTATTTATTTATTTATTTTTTATTTTTTTTTCTTTTTTTTATTTATTTATTTATTTATTTATTTTTTACATATTTTCTTGATTTTTTTTTTATTGCCCCCCTCCCTCCCTCCCACACATCCCCTCCCTCCCCATAGTTTTATGTCCATTGGTTGTACTTATATGCATTTATACAAGTCCTTCGGTTGATCTATTATCTCCCCCTGATATCCCTACCCTCCCCACTGTAATTTGACAGTCTGCCTGTTGCTTTACTTTCTCTATATCTGTCTCTTGGTTCATCAGTTTATAAAGATCTTTATCATCCACCGATGTGTGAGGTCATGTGGTGTTTCTCTTTCGTTGATTGGCTTATTTCACTCAGCATGATGCTCTCCAATTCCATCCAGGTTGCTGCAAATGATGAGAATTCCTTCTTCTTTATGGCAGCATAGTATTCCATTGTGTAGATGTACCATAGTTTTTGGATCCAATCATCTGCTGACGGGCACCTAGGCTGTTTCCAAATTCTGGCTATTGTAGATTGTGCTGCTATGAACATAGGGGTGCATATATCCTTTCTGATTGGTGTTTCTAGTTTCTTGGGATATATTCCTAGAAGTGGGATTACTGGGTCAAATGGGAGTTCCATTTTCAGTTTTTTGAGGAAACTCCACACTGTTCTCCACAGTGGTTGCACCAGTCTGCATTCCCACCAGCAGTGCACGAGGGTTCCTTTTTCTCCGCAACCTCGCCAACACTTGTCGTTTGTTGATTTGTTGATGTTGGCCATTCTGACAGGTGTGAGATGGTACCGCATTGTTGTTTTGATTTGCACCTCTCGGATAATTAGTGACTTTGAGCATGTTTTCATGTGCCTTTTGGCCTTCCTTCTGTCTTCTTTTGAAAATATTCTGTTTAGGTCCATTGCCCATTTTTTAATTGGATCATTCATCTTCCTTTTATTTAGTTGTATAAGCTGTCTGTAAATGTTGGAGATTAAACCTTTATCAGTGGTAATATTTGCAAATATGATCTCCCACACCGTGGGCTTTCTTGTTGTTTTATTGATGGTTTCTTTTGCTGTAAAAAAGCTTTTTATTTTGAAGTAGTCCCATTTGTTTATTTTCTCTTTAGCTTCCATTGCCCTAGGGGCAGTATCAGTGAAGAAGTTATTTTGGCATACGTCTGAGATTTTGCTACCTGTGGATGCTTCTAGTATTTTTATGGTTTCCCGTCTGATGTTTAAGTCCTGTATCCATTTTGAGTTTATCCTTGTGAATGGTGTAAGTTGGTGATCTAGTTTCATTCTTTTGCATGTGTCTGTCCAATTTTCCCAACACCATTTATTGAAGAGACTGTCTTGACTCCATTGTATATTCGTGCCTCCTTTGTCAAATATTAATTGAGCATAGTGATTTGGGTTGATATCTGGGTTCTCAATTCTATTCCATTGATCTATTTGTCTGTTCTTGTGCCAGTACCAGGCTGTTTTGAGAACAGTGGCTTTGTAGTATAGTTTGAAGTCTGGTATTGAGATCCCTCCTACTTTACTCTTCTTTCTCAGAATTGCTGTGGCTATTCGGGGTCTTTTATTGTTCCAAATGAACTTTTGGAGAGTTCTTTCTAGGTCAGTGAAATATGTCGTTGGTATTTTAATGGGGAGTGCATTGAACCTATAGATTGCTTTAGGAAGTATGGACATTTTGATGATGTTGATTCTACCAATCCATGAACATGGTATGTTCTTCCATCTCCTTACATCTTCCTCTATCTCTTTTTTCAGTGTCGTGTAGTTTTCCGCATATAGGTCCTTTATTTCTTTAGTTAAATTTATTCCTAGGTATCTTAATTTTTTTGGTGCGATGGTGAATGGAATTGCTTTTTTAGCCTCTGCTTCTGTAGTTTCACTGTTGGTGTATAGAAATGCCATGGATTTCTTGGCATTAATTTTATATCCTGCTACGTTGCCAAATTCATTTATTAAGTCAATTAGTTTTTTAATGGAGTCTTTTGGGTTTTTTATGTACAATATCATGTCATCTGCAAATAAGGATAACTTTACTTCTTCTTTTCCAATTTGGATGCCTTTTATTTCCTCCTCTTGTCTAATTGCAATGGCTAGTACTTCCAGAACTATGTCAAACAGGAGTGGCGAGAGTGGGCATCCCTGTCTTGTTCCTGTTCTTAGAGGGAATGGTTTTAGTTTTTGCCCATTGAGTATAATGTTGGCTGTGGGTTTATCATATATAGCTTTTATTATGTTGAGGTATGATCCTTGTACTCCCACCTTTTTAAGAGTTTTTAACAGGAAAGGGTGTTGGATTTTGTCAAATGCTTTTTCTGCGTCAATTGATATGACTATATGATTTTTATCTTTCAATTTGTTTATGTGATGTATCACGTTTATTGATTTGCGGATATTGTACCATCCTTGCATTCCTGGAATAAATCCTACTTGGTCATGGTGTATGATCTTTGTGATGTTCTTCTGGAGTCGATTTGCTAGAATTTTGTTGAGGATTTTGGAATCTATGTTCATGAGGGATATTGGCCTGTAATTCTCTTTCATTGAGTTGTCTTTATCTGGTTTTGGTATTAGGGTGATGTTGGCTTCATAGAAGGAGTTCGGAAGTGTTCCTTCCTCTTGGATTTTTTGGAATAGTCTGAGGAGGATAGGTTTTAGTTCTTCCTTGAATGTTTGGTAAAACTCTCCTGTGAAGCCATCTGGCCCTGGGCTTTTGTTTGCTGGAAGCTTTTTGATGACGGTTTCAATTTCTTCCCACGTCACTGGTCTATTGAGATTTTTAGATTCTTCCTGATTGAGTTTTGGCAGTTTGTATTTTTCTAGGAATATGTCCATTTCCTCCAGGTTGTTTAGTTTGTTGGAATAGAGTTGTTCGTAGTATTTTGTAACAATCTGTTGTATTTCGGTGGGGTCTGTTGTTATTTCACCTCTTTCATTTCTGATTTTGTTTATTTGGGTCCTCTCTCTTTGTTTCTTGGTTAGCCTGGCTAGAGGTCCATCAATCTTGTTTATCCTTTCGAAGAACCAGCTCTTGGTTTTGTTGATCTTATGTATTGTTTCTTTGGTCTCTATGTCATTTATCTGTGCTCTGATTTTTGTTATTTCCTTCCTTCTGCTTACACTGGGCTTTTCTTGTTGCTCTTTTTCTAACTCTTTGAGTTGTAGAGTTAGTTCATCTGTTACCATTTTTTCTAGTTTTTTGCAATAGGCTTGTAAGGATATGAACTTCCCTCTCAAAACTGCTTTTGCTGTGTCCCATAGAGTTTGGATTGTTGTGTTTTTATTGTCATTTGTTGCCAGGATGTTTTTAATTTCTTCCTTGATTTCTCTGGTAACCCAGTCCTTGTTTAATAGCATGTTGTTTAGTCTCCATGTATTTGATTTCTTTGGATTATTTTTATTGTAATTAATTTCCAGTTTTATGCCACTATGGTCTGAGAAGATGCTTGATATGATTTCTATCTTCTTGAATTTGAAGAGACTTTGCCTATGTCCCAAAATGTGGTCTATCTTTGAGAATGTCCCATGTGCACTTGAGAAGAATGTATATTCTGTGGCTTTGGGGTGGAATGTTCTAAAGATGTCAATTAATTCCATCTGGTCTAGTGAGTCGTTTAGGATTGATATTTCTTTGCTGATTTTTTGTTTAGATGATTTGTCGAAGGGTGACAGTGGGGTATTAAAATCTCCTACTATGATTGTATTGCTATTAATCTCTCCCTTAATGTCCTCCAGCAGTTTTTTTATGTATTTGGGTGCTCCTGTATTGGGTGCATATATATTTACCAGGGTTATTTCTTCTTGTTGGATTGTACCCTTTAGTATTATGAAGTGGCCTTCATTATCTCTTGTTATGTCCTTCACTCTGAGATCTAATTTGTCAGATATAAGTATTGCTACCCCAGCTTTTCTTTCCTTTCCATTTGCCTGGAAAACTTTTTTCCATCCCTTCACCCTCAGTCTGTGTGCATCTTTTTTTCTGAGGTGGGTTTCTTGTAGGCAACAGATGTAAGGGTCTTGTTTTCTTATCCAATCTGACACCCTATGTCTTTTGATTGGAGCATTTAATCCATTTACATTTAAGGTTATTATTGATAGGTACTCATTTGATGGCATTTTTATTCTATACCCATGTTCCTTCTTCAATTCCTATTTCTTTATTTTTACAGTAGACCCTTTAGCATTTCTTGCATTGCTGGTTTGGTGGAGATAAATTCCTTCAGTCTTTTTTTGTCTGTGAAGCTCCTGATTTCCCCTCCAATTTTGATTGATAGTCTTGCTGGGTACAGTATTCTTGGATTCAAACCCTTCCTTTGCATGACTTTGTATATTTCATCCCATTCCCTTCTGGCCTGATATGTTTCTGTTGAGAAATCAGTTGCTAGTCTGATGGGGGTTCCTTTGTAAGTAACTTTCTGTCTCTCTCTGGCTGCTTTTAAGATTCTTACTTTGTCGTTGTTGTTTGCCACTTTAATTATAATGTGCCTTGGCGTCTGTCTTCTGGGATTCATTTTGCTTGGGACTCTGCGAGCATCTTGGATTTGTGTGGGTTTTTTCTTCTCTATCTCAGGAAAGTTTTCTGTCATTATTTCTTGAAATACTTTTTCCACGTCTACCTCAGTTTCCTTTCCTTCTGGAACCCCTATTATTCGAATATTATTTTGTTTTGTAATGTCCCAAAGCTCCCGTAGGCTCTCCTCCTGCTTTTTAATCTTTTTTTCTAGAAGCTGCTCTAATTGGGTATTTTTTTCCATCTTGTCTTCTAGCTCACTGATGCGGTCTTCCGCTTCATCTAGTCTACTCTTGATGCTTTCTATTGAGTTCTTCATGGTAGCGATGTCATTTTTCATTTCTTCTTGGTTCTTCCTCAATTCCTGATGGTTCTTCCTCATTTCTTCTTGGTTATTGTCAAATTTCTCTTCCATTCTTTTTAGCCAACCAATAATCATTATTCTGAACTCTTGCTCTGGTAGGCTGCTTGCCTCTGGCTCGTTTACTTCCTTTTCTGGTGATGCCTGCTTTTCTTTCATTTGTGGGGTGTTTCTTTGTCTTCCCATGGTATCTCTTTTCAGGATGTCTGGTTATGTGGTGTTCTTTCTCTTGCGTTAATTTATAGGTGCAAAATACAACACTACCAGGTACAACACGAGAGGCACTTAACAGGAATGTATTTATAATATTAATAACCTCTAATAAAGGTAACCCCTAGCGATAGGCAAATTAGGGTATAGGAGAGAAGGAAGGAAGGAAGGTAAAAATAAAATAAAGAAAAATTAAAAAAAAAAAAAGTCAAAGAAGAAATAAAGTAATGACAAAATGAAGTTAGAAAACAGGGAGAAAAAGAAGAGAGAGTAAGAGAGAGAGAGAGAAAGAGAGAGAGAGAGAGAGAGAGAGAGAGAGAGAGAGAAGAAGCAAACTAAAAAAATGGGAAACAAACTATATATATGTGGAGAAAATTGCCATAGATCAACCACTGAGCCCAGCCAATGCGGTAACAATACTTGGAGATTAATACAAACTACAATACAATATCCACTATTATTAAGTAAGGTTATGATATACAGAAGTCAAAGAAACAAACAAAAACAGAGGATTTAAAAAAAAATACAAAGCAACAATAACAACACTGGAATAAGCATAACAATTTCACTGAAAAGCACAAATATTCACAATAATCAACCTTCACTCAAACAATGAGAAAAGGATAGAAAGTAGAACCGTTTTTTTTTTTGTGTTTTTTTTTTTTTTTAACTAGTTAATATAGTGCAGAGAGTGATATTTATACACTTGTATCAGGGGTTGGAACTTAGGTCTATGAGTATAGTGAGAGCTTTAGCAGGGGGTATACAGAAAGAATAGAGGAAAAACTAAAGCCGGAAAGGGATAGGATAAACTGGAGACTAAAAGGTTAAAGTTTAGTAAGAGAGTGATGGGGTAAAGGTCGAATTGAGATAGGGTTGAATGATGCTATAGTAGAGATTAAAATAGAATGAAGGTTACTCCCAATGTAAAATAAAGACGAAGTAAAATGGTACTGGGGAGGAAAAGAAAAAGAAAAAAAAATTGCAAAATAGCAGTAGTAATAGTGAAGATAGAGATTGAAAAATGTAATAATTGAAAAGGTAAAATCAAGTAAGGAAAAAAGAAAAAAAATCGTTTCTGAAGTAAAAGATGTAAAAAATGAAAATTAAATAAAAAATGTAAAAAATGAAAATAAAATAAAGAATAGTATAATTAGCATAAAATTGTCCAGTAGAGTTCAATCACTTCCTCTGTTATTGTATTTGGTATGCCTGGTTCTTGGATCAGAGAGTCTTGCAGTTCCCAGCTTTCCACTGCACCTCAGTTTTGTAAGGTAGTCCTTAATTTTAGGTAGGCTATATCTTAGTTATTTGTGTCCATTTATTTTTGATTAATTAAAAGAAAAAGAAAAAGAAAAAAGAAAAAAAAAAAAAAAAGGCAGTTTGTAGTTCAGCCCTTAGGTGTCAGTGTTACTGGTTTGACCTCCCAGACTTTGGTTGCTCTGGCCTTCTTTCTCTCTGGGGGCGGGCCCTCGCAGCTCTCCTGGGCTACAATATAGGCGGGGCCGCGGCCGCACTGGGGGCGGGGCCTCACGGCGCAGCGCTCAGGGCCCCACTGGGGGCGGGGCCTCGCGGCGCTTTGGTGCTACAATATATCAATAGGTGGGCCCGTGGAGCTCAGGGCCGCACTGGGGGCGGGGCCTCGCAGCGCTCAGGGCCGCGGTGCTCAGGGCTGCTCTGGGGGCGGGGCCTCGCGGGAGCAATGGGGCTATCGCAGCCTGAACTCTCAGCCTAGCCACGCAAACTCTGACCTTTCTGTGGGTGGTTGAAGAGCTTCCTTGAATCCACGCGCTTGCTCCGATCGGGGCGCCACAGGTGCTCGATGGACTCCTCGGCTGTGGGTTTTCCAGGCCTCAGAGAAGCTGCTCCCTTCCTGGTAGGGTGGCGCTGCCTTTGCGCGGAGCCCGGAGCTCCGGGAGAAGTCGGGAGTGCTGGCCGCTTGGTCAGGAAAAATTGTCCAGCGGACACTTCCTTACCTTCCTAGAGTGATCCGCTGCCCCTTAGCTGCTAATCAACATTCCCTGAGCGACTCAGATGTTGCTTCTATCTGTTTTGGGACCGGGGTCAGAACAAGTCCATCTGTTCGGTCGCCATCTTCAAGCTCCGCCCCCTCTTTTTTTTTTTTTTTAACGTCCTGTAGTTTTCTGAGTATAGGTCTTTTACCTCCTTAGTTAAGTTTATTCCTAGGTATCTTAATTCTATTGTTGCAATGGTAAAGGAAATTGTTTGTTTAGATTCTCTTTCTGGGAGTTTATTATTAGTGTATAAAAAAGCCATAGATTTCTGGGTGCTAATTTTATATCCTGCTACATTGCCAAATTCATTTATTAAGTGTAGTAGTTTTTTGATGGAGCCTTTGGGATTTTCTATGTACAATATCATGTCATCTGCAAATAATGACAGTTTTACTTCTTCTCCAATTTGGATGCCTCTTATTTCTTCTTCTTGTCTGATCACTATGGCTAGTATTTCCAGTATTATGTCAAACAAGAGTGGTGAAAGTGGGCATCCCTGTCTTGTTCCTGTTCTTAGGGGAAATGGTTTTAGTTTTTACCCATTGAGTATGATGTTGGCTGTAGGTTTGTCATATATGGCCTCTTATCATGTTGAGATATTGTATGTTCCCTCTATTCCCACTTTGCTGAGAGTTTTTAACAAAAATGGTGTTGGATTTTGTCAAATGCTTTTTCTGCTTCTATTGATATGATCATGTGATTTTTGTCTTTCAATTTGTTTATGTGATGTATCACGTTTATTGATTTACGAATATTGTACCAGCCTTGCATCCCTGGAATAAATCCCACTTGATCATGGTGTATGATCTTTTTAATATATTGCTGGATGTGACTTCCTAATAGTTTGCTGAGGATTTTAACATCTATGGTATTGGCCTGTAATTTTCTTTCTTAGTAGTGTCTTTATCTGCTTTTGGAATTAGGATAATGCTGGCCTCATAAAAAGTTTGGAAGTGTTCCTTCCTCTTGGATTTTCTGTAATAGTTTGAGGAGTATAGTTCTTTGAATGTTTGGTAAAACTCCCCATGAAGCCGTCCAGATCTGGGCTTTTGTTTGGTGGGAGTTTTTTGATTATTGCTTCTATTTCATCAGTTGTTATTGGCTTATTCAGGTTTTTTATTCTTCCTGATTCAGTTTTGGGAGATTGCACTTTTTCTAGGAATTTATCTATTTCATTCACATTGTTCAGCTTGTTGGCAATAGTATTTTCATACAATCCTTTGTATTTCTATGGTGTCCATGGTTATGTCTCCATTTTCATTTCTGATTTTATTTATTTGAGTCCTCTCTCTTTGTTTCTTGATGAATATGGCTAATGGTTTATCAATTTTGTTTATCCTTTCGAAGAACCAGCTCTCGGTTTCATTGATATTTTATGTCTCTATATTATTTATTTCTGCTCTAATTTTTGTTATTTCCTTCCTTCCACTTACTCTGGGATTTTCTTGAACTTCTAGAGACTTGTTTTGTGTCCTAACATGTGGTCTATCTTTATGAATGACCCATGTGCACTTGAGAAGAATATATATACTGCTGCATCGGGGTGAAATGTTGTATAAATGTCAATTAAACCCATTTGATCCAGTATGTCCTTTAGAGTCTCTGTTTCCTTATTAAGTTTTGTCTGGAAGATCTGTCCAGTGAAGATAGGTGTTAAAGTCCCCTACTATGACTGTATTGTTGTTGATCTCTCCGTTAAAGTCTTCTAGAAGTTTTTTTTTAAATATATTTAGGAGCACCTATATTGGGTGCATGTCTGTTTCCCAGGGTTATATCCTCTTGTTGGATCTATTCCTTTAGCCTTATGTAGTGACCTTTGTTGTGTCTTGTGATAGCCCTCATTTTAAAGTCTATTTTGTTGGATATGAATATTGCTACTCCAGTTTTTTTCTTTTCTTTTCCATTTGCATGGAAAATTTATTTCCGAGAGGATCCAAGATGGCTGCTCGGGTATACACCTAGCCGCAGCAGCTCACAACAATTTCAAGGGAATACAACTAAAATGTAGAGTGGACATTGCCCAGAGCTACAGGTAGTCGACTGACTGAAAACTCTACAATAGGAAGGAGGGAGAAAACCAGAAGGAAAATCAGAGGAGCTGAAAAAAAAGCCTAAGGTACGGAGACATGCGGCGCGCTCGCACGCACGCGGGCGCGGAGAGGTCGCAGCCGGAGAGGAGGAGAGGGCTGGGTGCTGCCCGGCGTTCCCTAGCAGGAAGGAAATAGAACCCCCAGCCTGGGCTGAACCCCCGAACCAGCAGCGCTAGCCCCAAGTTATGGGCCAGACCCTGGGGACCCAGGCTCCGGCAGGGGGAGACAATCCCGGGGGACGGCGAAAGGCGGGGCCCCTGGAGTCGCGCGCACATGGTGCGCATAGAACTGAATGTTGACTCTGATGCTGGATTACCCTAGCCGGAAGAAACAAAGCCTCCGGCGGCAGCTCTGAGCCTCAGTCCAGACCGCCCCAAACTCCAGGTCTGGGCCAGTCCCTGGGGACCCAGGCTTGGGCAGGGGGAGACGGAGCTGTGAGGTGGAGTCCTGGGAGCGCCGCGAAAGGCCGAGCCCCCAGAGTCGCGCACACTGTGCGCAGAGGACAGTCTGTTGACTCTGATCCTGGACTCCCCTAGTGGGAGAGAGAAAGAAAGCTCCAGACTGGAGGAACGCGACGTGGAGCAGGAGCCCCTGCCAGACACCAGCCAGCTGGGCGCCAGCAAGGAGCCGGGCGACGGGGCCCCCGGGGGGGGGGGTGCCCCTGAGCCTTCGACTGCTGAGTGCGGGCAACGGAGCCAAGGACGGGGGCTGCTTCCTGGGCGGCGCTGACCCCGGCAACAGGCTGGAGCAGCGCGGGAGCCCGCGGAGAACAAAGGGGTGCCACAGGCCAACCTGCTGAGCTCCCAGGACAAGGAGGAAGAAACCAAAGAAGTTCTCAATGTGAAGAAATCAAGTGAGAGCAAATGATAGTAAAATTACTTAAGAAAGAATACAAAGAAGATCTTGAAAAATCAAAGACTAAGTCAGAACTCAACGCACCAGCCAACATTGCAACATAAATGCGTTTTTGTTTTTTTTTAAAAAAAAGAAAAAAAAAAAGAGAGAAAAAAGGGACAGAATGTTGGAACAGCGGCGACCAGGCCTAGAGTGGCCAGGCACAAGGCAGTGGCAGCTGGGCCCGGAGCAGCAGTGGCCAGGCCCCAGAGCAGCAGCAGCCAGAACAAGAGCATCAACGGCCAGCACTGGAGCAGCCAGACCTGGGGCAGTGGCAGCCAGGCCTGAGGCTGAGGCGGCCAAGCCCAGAGTGGCCAGTCCAGGAACACCCAGACACGGAGTGGCTGGGCCCGGAGAAGCCGGGCCCAGAGCAGCCGGGTTGGGAGTAGCCAGGCCCAGAACAGCAGTAGCCAAGCACGGAGCATCCAGGCTGGGAGCGGCCAGGCTCGGAGCAGCCGGGTCAGGTGCGGCCAGGCCCGGAGCAGCGGCTGCCAGGCTGGGAGCGGCCAGGCCCGGAGCAGCGGCTGCCAGGCTAGGAGCGGCCAGGCCCGGAGCAGCAGCTGCCAGGCTGGGAGCAGCCAGGCCCGGAGCAGCCGGGTCTGGTGGGCCAGGCCCAGAGCAGCGGCTGCCAGGCTGGGAGCGGCCAGGCCCAGAGCAACAGCTGCCAGGCTGGGAGCGGCCAGGCCCGGAGTAGCCGGGTCTGGTGCGGCCAGGCCCGGAGCAGCGACTGCCAGGCTGGGAGCGGCCAGGCCCGGAGCAGCCGGGTCTGGTGCGGCCAGGCCAGGAGCAGCGGCTGCCAGGCTGGGAGCGGCCAGGCCCGGAGCAGCAGCTGCCAGGCTGGGAGCGGCCAGGCCCGGAGCAGCCGGGTCTGGTGCGGCCAGGCCAGGAGCAGTGGCTGCCAGGCTGGGAGCGGCCAGGCCCGGAGCAGCGGCTGCTAGGCTGGGAGCAGCCGGGTCTGGTGCGGCCAGGCCCGGAGCAGTGGCTGCCAGGCTGGGAGTGGCCAGGCCTGGAGAAGCGGCTGCCAGGCTGGGAGCGGCCAGGCCCGGAGCAGCCGGGTCAGGTGCGGCCAGGCCCGGAGCAGCGGCTGCCAGGCTGGGAGCGGCCAGGCCCGGAGCAGCCGGGTCTGGTGCGGCCAGGCCCGGAGCAGCGGCTGCCAGGCTGGGAGCGGCCAGGCCCGGAGCAGCCGGGTCTGGTGCGGCCAGGCCCGGAGCAGCGGCTGCCAGGCTGGGAGCGGCCAGGCCCGGAGCAGCCGGGTCTGGTGCGGCCAGGCCCGGAGCAGCGGCTGCCAGGCTGGGAGCGGCCAGGCCCGGAGCAGCCGGGTCTGGTGCGGCCAGGCCCGGAGCAGCGGCTGACAGGCTGGGAGCGGCCAGGCCCGGAGCAGCAGCTGCCAGGCTGGGAGCGGCCAGGCCCGGAGCAGCCGGGTCTGGTGCGGCCAGGCCCGGAGCAGCGGCTGACAGGCTGGGAGCGGCCAGGCCCGGAGCGGCCGGGACCGGAGCAACCGGGCCCAGAGCAGCCGGGTCGGGTGCGGCCAGGCCTGTAGCAGCAACAGCCAAGTCCAGAGCAACTAGGTCGGGAGCGGCAGTGACCAGACCCGGAGCAGCTGGTTGTGGAACGAACCAGAGCAACAGAGGCCAGGCCCGGAGCAGCCAGGCCCGAAACAGCTCGCTCCTCGCCTGTACCTGCCCACGGCTGCCTCTCAGACATGGCTGGAAACTTTTGCGGGAACTTGAGGGTCTGCTGAATCAAGTGATGAAGGCTTAGATCTGGATGTGTTGAGTTAATATAGCGCTGGGGTGTTGATCTGTGAGTGCCTTGGGTGGGGCCTGGATGAGGCTGGTTGACCTATTTGAAAATGTCTTTTGTGTGAAGTGTATCATTGGGCATGTGGAGGTATTATTGATATGAGAAAATGCTAAGTAACAGATTTACTATCTGAAAAGGGATTTACTATCGGGGAATGGGAGGGAGGAAGAGACTGAACATAAACTGTGCACCTATGGATGAGGACAATGGGGGATGGGGAGGGGGCAGAGGGTGGGGTGGGAACCTGGTGGAGGGGGGAAGAAATGAGGAACCTTTGTAATAATATGAACAATAAAGATTGATTTAAAAATAAATAAATTAAAAAAAAAAGAAAGAAAAGAAAATTTATTTCCATCGCTTCACTTTCATCCTGTATGTGTCTTTTTTTTGGGGGGGGAGGGGGAGGGTCTCTTGAAGACAACAAATAGTTCGGTCATGCCTTTGTATCCATTCAGCTACCCTATGCCTTTTGATTGGAGCACTTAATCTATTTACATTTGGAGTTATTATTGAGAGGTACTTATTTTTTATTGATTTGTTGATTATGGTATCACATAATTGTCCTCATCCCCCCATTCCCATCCCCCCATTCCCATCCCAAAACCCTCCCCACGTATTCCCCCCAACCCGCCCCCCCCCCCCGCCCTGTTGTCCATGACCACTGGTTAGGCTTATATGCATGCACACAAGTCCTTTGGTTGAACTCTTCCCCTTACCCCCACCCTCCCCTATCTTCCCTCTGAGGTTTGACAGTCTGATGGCTGCTTCTCTGTCTCTGGGTCTGTTTTTGTTCATCAGTTTATGTTGTTCATTATTTCCCCTTAATGCTTGAGATCATGTGATCCAAGAAATACCCTTATAAGAATTGAAACTGAGACAAGCCATAATGGTTATGCTGAGAGGCAAATGAATCAGTCTGTAGTGAGTTCCCTTCTGGGAAAAACAGTTCTTTTGAGTCCCAATTTCAATGTCAAACAGTTCCTTATGTGTACATGTCAGCCATGATATTTCAGATCTGGTTGGTGGACAAATGGTGGTGATGCAGGTCCGACTGTCTCTGTTTGGCCCTGGGCATCCTTCAGTGACACACAGCTGCTATCTGCTAGTATGGCAAGGCGTTGTCAGAGTCTTCCATCTCTGAACTGTTTCTCTTCTGTCTTCATGGCTGGAGCACTCCTGTCAATTCCTTTCTGTTGTAGGAATCCAGGTGGTCTTGAGTTGTTTTCTGAAAATATACAAACATATTCTCAACCAAAAGTTAATAAAGGAATATTTTCTATAAATTTGACTTGGGATCCTTTTTCACTTTTTTTGCCCAAATGATTTTCCTCTGGCTTGTTTTGACATCATGTGTATTTTTCATGGGTATCTTGCTGTTAGCATTTCAAATAAAGGTTAATTTTCTAAAGTACAAATTTTCTAGATGTAATTTACTCACAGAATACTTTTCCTTACATGATATTTTCCCACTGTCACCCCCCCTTTTTTAATTTAAATATTAGAAGGCTTTGGAAATTTTATAATGTAGTCTTGATAGCTTTTACATTTTAATTATTTGCGCTAAAATATGACTGCTTTAGGTTCATTACATGATATGCAATTTTGCCATGAGATGAACTGCCAATAAGAACTTTTGTTAACACTTTAGGAACAGCTTTTTGTACAGTACAATCAATTTTTCTAAAATATTCACTTATTTTAATTAGCCAATTTAATTTCATCTGAGAAATTGACTGCTATTCAACTGCCAAATTCAACACTCTAACAACAATCTTATTTTACCGTTTGTATTAGTGGAAAGGATTATTTGCCTTCTTGAGTAGGCCCTGAGCATTCCTGATACTAGGCTGGACTTGGATATTAAAAACCCACTTTCCCACACCATGGGTACAAGACATCTCAAACAAGTCTTGTTGCAGTGAGAGGGCATCTGCTGTCAGCCAAGTCTCTGTCTGTTACCTGGCTCCCGATTTGAGCTGTGCATGGGAAGAGAAGCAGCCATGGGGGCAGGAAACTACCCTCAGAAGGGGTGAAGGTTCAGGCCAAGTTGGGGTGGGGGGCAGGGAGAGTAAGGGTCTATGCCCCACTTCTTTAACCCCCAAGTTCTCTCCTGATGGCCCCTCTGCGACTGTGCCTGTTGGAGAGGTACTTATTTTTTTAAAATATATTTTTATTGATTTCAGAGAGGAAGTGAGAGGGAGAGAGAGATAGAAACCTCAATGATGAGATAAACTCATTGATTGGCTGCCTCTAGCACACTCCACACTGGGGATTGAGCCTGTATCCCAGGTATATGGCCAGATTGGGAATCAAACCGTGACATCTTGGTTCACAAGTCAATGCCCAACCTCTGAGCCATACCGGCCTGGCTTTTGAGGTACTTTTTTTTTACAGCCATTTTAATTCTGTATGGCTAGGTTTCTCTCTCTGCTTCTCCTTCTCAGCAATCCCTTATAGCAATCCCTTTAGCATTTCTTGTAATGCTGGCTTTGTGGTGTGAACTCCGTTAGTCTTTTTTTTTTTTTTTTTGTATGGGAAGCTCTTTATTTGACCATCTATTTTGAATGATAGCTTTGCTGGATATATTAATCTTAATCTTCAATCCTTGTTTTTCATTTCTTTGAGTACTCCATGCCATTCCTTTCTGGCCCTTAGAGTTTCTGATGAGAAATCAGGTTGACACCTTATGAGAACTTCTTTGTAGGTAACAGGTTTGTTTTTGTTTTTGTTGTTGGTGTTCTCTTGTTGCCTTTAAGATTTTCTCTTTGTCTTTAATTTTTGGCATTTTAATTGTTTTGTGTCCTAACATGTGGTCTGGATATGGGTCTGTTTGGGCTCTTCTTGTTTGGGGTTCTCTATGCCTCCTGAACTTATGTGGCTTTTTCCTTTACCAGGTTAGAAGTTTTTTGCCATTATTTCTTTAAACATGTTCTCTATTCCTCTCACGCTTTCTGCCTTTTTTTGCATACCTGCTACTCTAATATTATTACACTAGAGACCCAGTGTACAAAATTCGAGCATGGGGGTGAGGGAGGGGATGGTGGTGTCCCTCAGACCAGCCTGCACCCACTCCAATCTGGGACCCCTACTTGAGGGATGTCTGACTGCCCGTTTAGGCCCAATCCAGGACTGCTGGCTCCCACTGCTCGCCTGCTTGCCTTCCTGATTGCCCCTAACCGCTTCTGCCTGCCAGCTTAATCACCCCTAATCACTCCCATGCCAGCCTGGTTGATGTCTAACTGCCCCCCTGCCAGCCTGTTTGACCCCAACTTCCCTCCTCTGCCAGCCTGGTCATCCCTAACTGCCCTCCCATGCAGGGTTGATCACCCCCAACTGCCCTCCCTTATAGGCCTGGTTCCTCCCAACTGCCCTTCCTTGCTTGCCTGATCACCCACAACTGCCCTCCCTTGCAGGCCTGGTGCTTCTCAACTACCCTCCCCTGCTGGCCATCTTGTGTCCACATGGAGGCAGGATCTTTGACCACATGGGGGCAACTATCTTGATCTTGTGTGCTGGAGTGATGGTCAATTTGCATATTACTCTTTTATTAGATAGGATAGAGGCCTGGTGCATGGGTGGGAGCCTGCTTGTTTGCACTAAAGGGTGTCCCGGATCAGGGTGGGGGGTACCTTGGAGCATGGGGTGGCCTGGGTGAGAGGCCTGTGGTCATTTGCAGGCCAGCCACACCCCCCAGCAATCCAAGCGGAGGCCCTGGCATCTGAAATTTATTTTCCTTCTACAATTGAAACTTTGTAGCCTGGAGCAGAGCCAAGCCTTCTGCTTGCTTTGTAACTGCCGCCATTTCTGTTTGGATTTGTTTCCCTTCTATAATTGAAACTTTGAGTGGAGACTTGAGTGGAGACTTAGGCCAGATAGGGCAGGCAGAAAGCTTGACTTCTTTCATTGCCTGGGAAACCCAAGCCTCCCTCCTGCTCTCTGTGGCCGCAGCCATCTTGGCTGGGGTTAGTTTGCATACTCATTCTGATTTGCTGTTGGGCATGACTTGTGGGTGTAGCAGAGGTATGGTCTATTTGCATATTACCCTTTTATTATAGATAAGATTTCAAGTTGTCCCACAGCTCCCTTAATTGTTTTTTCTTTTTTGGTTCTCTGATTGATTGATATTTTCAACTCTGTCTTCTGATTTACTGATTTGATCCTCAGCTTCCCTTAATCTGCTATGTTTTCCTTCCAATGTGTTCTTTACTTGATTTATGTCATTTTTTATCTCAGCTGTTCTTTTTTTTTATAGTTACTATATCTTTTTTCGTGCTGTTGAGCATTTTTACCATCATTACTCTGAACTCTGCTTCATATAAATTTCTTATCTCTGCTTCATTTATCATTTCTTCTAGAGAATTCTCTAGTTCTTTCATTGGGGGATTGTTTCCTTGTTTCCTCATTTTGATTTTCCATTTGGGTTTGTGACTATGTATTAGGTAAATCCTCTACACCTCTCAATCTTTAAGGTAAGACAGTGTTAAAGGCTGTTTCTGATTAATTAGATCAGGCAAAGACTCAAAACCTCCAGAGACCGCCTCTGTCTACAGACTAATAGGATTCTGACTTGAATTTCCCCCAGGCAATTGTCCTCAGGTGTGGTGAGGACAGGGTAGGGCAGTTGCTTCTGACTAGAAGCTAATTGTTACTTTTAATCTATTAAGTGGCCCCAGGGCAAGGTGTTTTCCAATAAGGTATGTGACTGTCTTGATTCCAGGTAAGGTAAATGTCTATATGGGAAAGAAGTCCTCCCCTGTGTGAGGAAATGACTCGGCCCAGGAAACTTGGGGTGTCTGCCTTCTGACCTTTATTCCCCCGAGTCTCGAGTCCTGGGTTCTACTCTTACAGCTCCAGTCCATTCACCCTCCCTCTGCCAGAGTACAAGGTGGGTGGTTCCACAGGGAATTTTTGTGCATTGGCCTTCAAGAGGGTGCCAAATTGTCAGCTGCCACTCCTTGGCAGACAGCACCCTGCTGCTTTTCACAGCTAAATGTTATATGGGTATTCTCCTCAGATTTGGTGCTCTCTGCTGGAGAGCCCAACTTGGGGATTAGTTTCCAGAGTTCTCAGTGGCACCCTTCCCACCTCCACCTCACCCCGCCCCGCAGCTGAGATATATCTCTGGACTTCAGTTGCTGTCTGTGGGTGGCTGGCCAACCCTTTCACGCCTCCACCCCTCCTACCTATGTAGTCTCCACCTTTGATCCTCAGTTATCAGTGTTCTCATCTGTTAGTTTTCCATTGATTATTCAGTAAGCCTTTCCATATTTTAGTTATAATTCCAGCTTTTTCATGGGAGCATGTCCGTGCAGCATCTCCCCCATTGATTCTTAGAGAGAGTGGAAGTGAGGGGGAGAGACAGAGAGAAACATTCATGTGAGAGAGCCTCATTGATTGATTACTTCCTGACCAGGGTTGGGGATGGAGCCTGCAAATGAGGCACATTCCCTTGACTAGGAATCAAACCCTGACCCTTCAGTCCATGGGACAATGCTCTAACCACTGAGCAAACTGTCTGGGGCTGTGAGCTCTGCTCTTCATTCCTGGTTTTTATCTCTGGCTGGAGAATGTACACCTATTGTGCTCTCACTGGACCCTCATTTGTAAATTCATGTGTCTCAGTTCTGGGAAATTTTCTGGAATTATTTCATTTTCTCTCTTCTCTCTTTTGGCCTTTCAGATGTCCACTCACTTGAACTTGTCCTCTTTTTTTTCTTTTTTCTCCTGATTTTTATCCATTTGTCTTCTTGCTCTGCTTTCTGGAAGTTTCCCTCATCTTTAACTTTCAGCCCTGATACTGAATTTTAATTTCTGCTTTCTTATTTTTGCTACCCAAGAGAATTGCTTTCTGAATGTTCCCTTTTGTGGTTAACCATCCTTGTTTTATGAGTGCAATATCTCCTCCCTCTAAGGATGTTTATGATTTTTTGTTAAAGTGTTCTCTTCCCTGCCTAATTTGTTTAATCCGAGTTGCTTTTTTTCTTTTAGATCCCCACTCCCTTTTAGTGGCTAAAAGCTATTGGCTGTTAGTTCATATTAAGAAAGTCTGGGGTCTCTGGACATGTATGCTTTGGTGGCTGGCTGTGAGCTTCACTCACTGTAGGTGGGCCGGCTGTGTATTGCACCAAGTTTCTGCTATGTAATACACAGCCCACTCTCTTTAACCCTCCCTCCCCCACCCGCGCCCACTGTGTCTCACTTATCTTGAGCCTTTTAGGGATTCTGCTATGTAAAATGGATTGGCCCTTGTCCCCACTCCAGGCTAAGAATTCAATTTTTTGTTTCTCTTAAGCCTTTACTATTTTGTGCACTGTTTTCCAGTTTCTAGAACATTTTCCTGTTTTCCCTCTCTTTGATCATGAGGGGCTTGCCTTAAACTCTGCCTCCTTTACTGTTGTTGACGTAAGAGCAAGCAAAAGTAAACCCGTGTTTTCAACCTGACATCTTTACTTGGGTCTGTTTTTGTTTGTTTATTTATATACTATATTCCATCAACTCTATTGATGTTTAATCAAAGTACAGTTAACTGTATATACTTAAAATGAACAATCTATTCCATTTTGACATGTTCATACACCTGTGACATCATCATCACAATTAAGATAATGAATATTTCATCACCCACAAAGGTTTCCTTGAACCCCTTTGACATTCTTCCCAGGCCCATCCCCAAGCAACCACTCATCACTTTCTTTCTTTCTTTTTTTAAAAATACTTTTTTAAAATCCTCACCCAAGGATATATGTTTTTTCTTCTTTTAATCCTCTCCTGAGGATTTTTTTGATTGATTTGAGAGAGAGAACATTGATCAGTTGCCTCCTGTACATTCTCCAGCCAGAGACTGAACCTGCAACATATGTACCCTGACCAGGAATCAAACCCACCACCTTCTGGTATATGGGATGATGCTCCAACCAACTGAGCTATCAGTCAGGGCAATACTTTTTTTTTTAATTGATTTTTTTTTTTTTTTTGAGAGGAAGAGGGAGAGAGAGAGAGAGAAACATCAATTTATTATTCCACTTATTTATGTATTCATTGGTTGATCTTGTTTGTGCCCTGAGCAAGGATCAAACCCTCAACCTTGGCATATCAAGACGATGCTCTAACCAACTGAGCCACCTAGCCAAGGTAATATGCTTTCTGTCTCCATAAAATAGTCTATATTTTCTAAGACTTTATATAAATGAAATTACACAGTATATACTAATTTTTTCTTTTACAAATTGTTATTGATTGATTATAGAGAGAGAGGAAGGGAGAGAGAAATCTTGATTTGTTGATCCAATTACGTATTTATGAATTCATTGGTTCTTTTTTATTTTACTTTTATAAAAGTTTATTTGATATATATATTTTAAATATATATTTTATTGATTTTGTACAGAGAGGAAGGGAGAGAGATAGAGAGTTAGAAACATCGATGAGAGAGAGTCATCAATCAGCTGCCTCTTGCACACCCCCCACCGGGGATATGCCCACAACCAAGGTACATACCCTTGACTGGAATCGAACCCGGGACCCTTCAGTCCCCAAGCCGACGCTCTATCCATTGAGCCAAACTGGTTTCGGCATAAAAGTTTATTTGAAAAAAATTTTTATTTGAGCCAAACTGATGAATGGGGAATAAGATCTCAAATGTTGCCCAGCTGATGTCAATGAGAGATAATCATTGATGGGCTACTTCCTGCACACTCCCTCATAGGGATTGAGCCCGAAACCCAGGCATGTGCCTTTGACCAGAATCGAACCTGGGACCCTTCAGTCCAGAGGCCAACACTGTCCACTGAGCCAAGTCAGGTAGGGCAGCATCGACCAATAAACCAGGAAGTCAGGGCACATGCCCAGGTTGTGGGCTCGATCCCTGGAAAGGGGCATGCAGGAGGCAGCTGATCAATGATTCTCATCATTAACGTTTCTCTCTATCTCTTCCTCTCCCTCTCTCTGAAATCCATAAAAAAATTTTTTTTTTTTTAAATATCTCAAATGTTCCCTATTGGTTGATTTTTGTATTTGCCCTGACCAAGGATCAAACCTGCAACGTTGGTGTATCAGGATGACATTCTAACCAACTAAGCTACTGGGCCAGCACTATACCAAATGTTTTCTATGGTTTTTTTCCATTCAGCACAATGATTCTGAGATTTGTGCATTATCAATAGTTTGTTCCTTTATATGGCTAAGTATTATCTATTCAATAGATTCTATTGAATGGATATACCAGTTTGTTTATTCATTCACTATTGAGGGACATGTTGGATTATTTCTAAATTTGGCTATTATAAGTAGAGCTACCCTAAACATTTATGTACAAGTCTTTGTGTGCATATGTTTTTGAGGTTTTTTGTTTTGTTTTGTTTTTTTTAAAGATAACTACGTACAAGTGGAGTGGATGAGTCATGTGGTAGGTGTATGTTTAAATGTTTTTGAGTAACCACCAAACTGTTTTCCAAAGTGGTTGTAACATTTTATATTCCCATTAGTAGTATATGAGAGTTCCAGTTGCTCCATCTTCTTGCCCAAACTTGTTATGACCAGTCTTCTCTTTATAACTTTAATTTGCATTTCTCTAATGACTAATGATGTTTAGCATCTTTTTATGTGCTTATTGGCATCCATAAATCTTCTGTAAAGTGTCATTTTAAATCTTTTGCTCATTTTTACTGGGTTGTTTGTCTTATTACACTATAAGAATTTTTACAACATAAGAATTTTATTTTATTTTTCTCCTTTAAAAAATGAATTTAGTTCACATACCATAAAATTCACCCTTTTAAAGAGTACAATTCAGTGGGTTTTTAAGCATATTCACAAAGTTGTGCAACCATTGCCACTATCTAACCCCAAACACCCCCTCCCACCTCAATAATCCCCAGACCCTTAGCAATCACACCTCTAACCCTCTCTCTTAGTCCTTGTCAACCACAAATCTACTTTCTGTCTCTATGGGAAATTTGATACAAATGGAATTAACACAATATGTGGTTTTTTGTGCCTGGCTTCTTTCACTCAGCATAATGTTTTCAAAGCTCATCCATGCTATAGTATGAATCTGTACTTCATTCCAGTTTATGACCAAATAATATTTCACTGTATTGAGGACATACTGCATTTTTAAAAAATATTTTATTGATTTTTCACAGAGAGGAAGAGAGAGGTATAGAGAGTCAGAAACATTGATGAGAGAGAATCATCAATGAGCTGCTTCCTGCACATCCCCTACCGGAGATGTGCCTGCATCCAAAGTACATGCCCTTGACCGGAATCGAACCCGGGACCCTTCAGTTTGCCGCTGACACTCTATCCACTGAGCCAAACCGGTTTTGTCTGCATTTTGTTTATCCATTCATCAGTTGCTGGACATTTGAGTTTTTCTCACTTTGGCTATTATGAATAATAATACCATTATGAAAATGTATGTACAAGTTTTTGTATTGACATATGCTTACAATTCTCCTGTGTAAACACCTAGCACTGGAATTGCTGGGTCACATGGTAAGCCTATGTTGAACTTTTCAGAAACCGCCAGACTGTTTTCCAAAGCAGCGGCACCATTTTGCATTTCACCAGCAACTTACAATGGTTCAATTTTTGCACACCTTCACCAACAGTTATTATTGTGTGTGTTTTTCGAGTGGGTGTGAAGTGGTATCTCATTGTGGTTTTGACTTACATTTCCCTAATGACTAATGATGTTGAACATTTTCATATATGCTTACCGATCATTTGTATATCTTCTTTGGTGTAATGTCTGCAATGAACCTTTGCTTATTTTTAATTGGGTTGTCATTTTACTGTGGAGTTGTATATTTATATGTTTTAAATGCAAGTCCTTTGTTTGATATATGTGCTGGGGATATTTTTTCCCTGATTGTGGCTTGCCTTTTTCCTTTAAATTGGATTTTTCAAAGAGCACAAGTTCATAATTTTGATAAAGTCCAATTTATCCATTTTTTATTTTATGTTTTTTGTGTTCTATCTCAGAAATGTTTGCCTAACTCAAAGATGCAAAGATTTCCCAGTGTTCTCTTTTAGACATTTATAGTTTTAGGTTTTACCTTTAGGTTTGTGATCCGTTCAAGGATTTCTGTATATGATGTGAGTTAAGCATCATGTTTGAGGATATTTTCAATTATTCCTTTTTTTAAAATATATTTTTATTGATTTTAGAAAGGAAGGGAAAGGGAAAGAGATAGACACATCAATGAAAAGAGAGAGTCATTGATCGGCTGCCTCCTGCATGCCCCTATTAGGAATCGAGCCTGCAACAGTGACCTCCTGGTTCATAGGTCGACACTCAACTACTGAGCCATGCCGACCAGGCCAATTATTTCTTATTCTATGTTATTACATATATGTTGACATTACATTTTATTTTATATTCCATGTGAAGCAAAATGGGAATATCATTCTTCTTCTTAGCCTAGTCCACTCATCTCATACCCTTTATAGGGAAGGTTTTCTGGGTTATGTTTTTGCGCTTGTCATGTTTTAACAGTAAAGATACAGAGATATTTTGCCAATATGTAGCATACTTTTTTGATTCAATACTGTCACATTTTTCTCCATCTTTGAAAACATCTGATAGTATAGTACTTTTAATTTTTTTTTTCTGGATGGTGTAAAGGGATATCTCACAGTTTTATTGTTGATTTCTCTAGTTGCTAGGAAGCTTAAGTATTTCTTAAACTTATTAACTTATTAACCATCCATATTTCCCTTATATGAATTGCCCATTATGGATATATCCATTATTGATATTTTTATGTAATTCTTCTATTTTTCTTCTTAAATTGCAAAAATTCCTTGTATATACTAAATTAGAATTCTGTAATAGTTTGTATTTTCTGTGAAACCAAATATTATATATACTAAAGACCCAATGCATGAAATTTGTGCTCGGGGCTCAGCCCTGGCAGCTGTGGTGACTGCCTCGGCCCTCGCAGCCCCGGCTTCGTCCAGAAGATTGTTTAGCTGTCCGGTCTAATTAGCATATTACACTTTTATTACTATAGATATGCAATAACTCTGATCAGTTTCAGACATTGCAAACATTTTCTTTGTTAACTTTGCCTATGGTGTTGTTTAGTGAACAGAGATCTTTAATTTTTATGTGGTGGAATCCATCATTTTTTTTTTTTTCTATATATAGTCTGTGCTTTCAAAATCTCTATTCCCTCAAGGTATAAAGGACGTCCTCCTTCATGCTCACCTCTTAGCTTTCTGTTTAGATGTGTACTCCATCATGTATCTGTTGTGAGGTAGGGGTTCAACTTTATTTTTTCTATCCTGGTTTACTAACTCTGTGTCCTCACTATAGTTAGCACAGCCGCTGGGCAGCCAGAGCAGGGTGGTGAGGAGCCCGGGGATCAGGGACCTGAGGGGTGCCCAGAGACTGATCAACTTGTGTAGTTAGCACAGCCCTGGCAGCTAGAGAGCTGGATTGAGACGACATCATAATGGAGTCAGAATGGCAAGGAGGGAAGGGAGCTCAGGTTTGGGCAGGGGCAGGAGGGGCGATAAGCCATGAAGTGCCATGGACAGGAGCAAGCGGTTTGGTCCCGTGCGTAGGTGCTGGAGACACAAGACCATTCCTAAATGACAATAATTGAAAATATTACCCATAGGCCAGTTGTGAGCAGTCACCTGGGCCCCAGTGGGATAGGAGGGATTTCCTTTATACCTTCACACTCCTTGGAGTTGGCACAGAGCAGAGAACAGACCAGCTAGACTGATGGCAGAGGCGCTAAGAACAATGGTAACCAGAGTTAGGCCCCGCGGTGGCAGCCACCCTTCCACAAGGGAGGCTGGGTAATCCTGCAGGTGCTGCTCTCAGGCCAGAGAGAGGAGCCCCGCTCCCTGTCCAGGATCTGGGGTGGGGTGACAAGCTGCATGTGACTAGCTGTCTGAAGGCTGCGGAGACGCTGGGAACCAGGATGGTGATGGGTGGCAGGAAGCAGAGGGATCTAACAGTCCTAGATGTGAGAGGGAAGTTGGAGGGCAGGGGAGCAGGGCCCCAGGGGGTGGTTTGTCCCAGTGGGAGCATGGATGGAGCCCTGCAGCTGAGCCTTGGTGGTCAGGGGTTTGGGAAACACTTTGTTACAGTCCCACATGCCGACCACAAAACCCGTAACCCATAACCCGTCAACAAAGGTTCAGGGCTGGCTCCCAGGCCTCCCGCCAACAGGCTGCTCTGCCTTGAGGGACTCCCACAGGGCTTTGTAGGGCCTCAGCTCAGAAGTGACATTTCAGTGGCTGGAATGTGTCCTGTGGCTCTGCCCTCCTGTCACCAGCAGTCATCTCCCCCACAGGAGGTGCGATGCCTATGGACTGGCCCTCTGCTGGGCCTGCCGGGCTTCCAGATGCCAGGGACCTGCCCTGGAGGGGACATGCTGCTGATGGAGGCCTTGCAGGGCCCGTGGAGGCCTGCCCTCCCTGGAGGGGCTTGACACCAGCTTCAGGAAGGAAGGGGAGGGGGTTCCTTTGTGCTACGGGGCCCCTTCCTGCCCTTTCTTACTCCGAGCACTACAAAGGCTCCCACCTGGGAGGAAGTGACACCACAGTGAGCGAGGGCGGGGGCGGGAGTGGGGGTGGGGGATATGGGTGATGCTGCACTGTCTCCTCCCCTCCCCCTGTCCCAGCTTCCATGGAGTGGATAGACTTCTGGGACAACTAGGATATAACACACATGTGAGAATGTGTGCGGTGGGTGTGATGGATGAGCCTTCTGTCCCTGGAGAGATGGGACTGGGGTCTCAGGGGCTCCTGGCTGGTCTGTGGCTTTCACCAGAGAGGCCATCCCCTTCGTTCCTACTTGGTAGGCAAGGAAAGTGGGGATCTGGTCACTTAAGGGCCTTGACCAAGGCCAGGTGGCAACTTGGGAGGCCCCAGGTCGGGAGCCCAGCCTCCTGGCCTTGCCCTGCCCCTCACCCTCATCCTTTCCCTCCACCTTGGCACCTGCCGAAGCTGAGCCTGCTGCTCAGAGCACATTTGACACATTAAAACCGTCCCTTCAGGAGAGCAGAATCGAGTATCAATTCCTTCCAACCCCCAGGAATTGAAAACGAGAGGCCTGTGTCCCCTAGACCAAACCAGGAAAGCCCAGGGGTCGGGGGCGGGAGTGGGGCCCAGGGTGTCAGAGGAGTGGAAACAGGATGTGAGTAGAGAGGGGGCTGTGAGAACTAAGGTGCCTCCCAGCAAAGGCGGCCACCTGGGGTAGCACGCTCTGAGCACGGAAAAAGACCCTGGGCTGCGTGGGAGGCGTCACATTCGGCTCCCGCAGGCCTTCCCCAGCCAGAATCTGACCCCGGGCCGGCGGGTGAGAGGACAGCTTTAGAGAGATGGGGTAGGGGTGTGCCTCCTAGCTCCCCCAGGGAGGCCTGGTACCCAAGGGTGAAACTGGAAATAAAAGGAGGAGCAGGGCAAAGAGCTCACCGTCCTTGCAGCCAGCACTGATAGAGGCCTGCTGGGCCAGGCTGAGCCGAGAGCAGGGGAAGCGAAACTGCTGGCCCACTCCCTGACTTCAGGGAGGCCCATGCATCGAGGGTGTCCCGATGAGGCCTGTGGAGGGCTCTGGGGGGCCCTGAGAGAGGCCCTGGACTCAGCCTGAGGGTCTGCGAGGGCTTGAAAGATGGGCGGGTGAGGGGGACTAAAGGCGTCCCTGCTGGGGCCCGCCAGCACAGAGCACTGCAGACAGCTGGCCTGAGCTCTGTGGGTCGGTGCCACTGAGGGCCTCTTTGCTCCCTGGCCAGAGTCCACCCTCTTGGCTGCTCAGGACCGGCAGTCTCCCCTCTGGCCTGGCCCCTCCCCAGCATTCTCCTTTCTTGTCTGAGCAAGACTTCTGCCCCGTGTCCCCCGCAGATACAGACAGTGCTGCATGGACATCCTGTGCAATTCTTTTTTCTAAAATAACACCCAGAGCCGGGCTTGTGGGTCACAGAGTATGAGCTTTAACATTTGGATAGGTCCTGCCTCATTGCCCTCTAGAAAAAACAATGCCACCACCCTCTGCCCCGAAAGGGCATGAGGTTCCTCATTTCCCTGTCCCTCCCTTGCTGAATGTTTGCCTTGACCAAGGCCATGTGGGCCCAGTGGGTACGATATGTGTTTCCCATATCTACTGGACACTTGCATTTCTTGGCCTGTTGTTGTTCTGTTGTGCTCGTGGGTTTTTCTTTTCTTTATTATTCTAAGAATTACAGATGTTCTACTTTCCCCACTGACCCCCTTCCACCCACTGCAGCCTCCCCCACCACAACGGCACTGCATTCCTGCTGTGCTGCCTGTTTCCTAGAGGCCTCACATCTTTGCTTGCCGTCCCCGCACCCCCTCCCTCCTTCCCTGTGAGGATTCTTCCCTTGGCTGCTGTCTGACATACTATCGTTCATTTCCTTATGGCCTGTCTCTCCTGCTCCACGAGAATGCACAAACCAGGAGGGCAGAGGATTTTGTCATTAGTTTATTTTATTGTTTCTAGCACCTAGGACAGTACCTGGCACATAGTAGGCACCCTCCTAATGAAGTGTTCTATGAATGAATGAATGAATGAATAAGTGAATAATAACCTTTTTCTAATTGCTCTTCTCAGAGAGAGAGAGGAAGGGAGAGGGAGAGAGAGAAACATCCATGAGAGAGAATCATTGATTGGCTGCCTCCTGCACACCCCCTACTGGGGATCAAGCCCACACCCTGACTGGAAATGGAACCCTAACCCGAGACCTCTTGGTGCATGGAAGGACACTCAACCAACTGAGCCACATTGGCCAGGGCTGAATAATAACCTCTTATCGCTATTTGTTTTTCAAATATTGTCCCCATGTCTCTCATTTGACTTTACCTTTGTTGTGGTAAGTTTAATCAGACAGAAAATTTTAATTTATATGATATCAAACCTATTATCTTTCACATATGCTTTTGTGTTCTGCATTTTGCTTAAGGCCCCTTTAAACTCAAACTTAAAAACATATTCTGGTATATATTTTCCCTAATACTTGTATATTTTGGTCTTATTTTAAGTGATTTATTCCTCATGGAATGCATTTTGCAAATGCTATGAGAATGGCTTGCCAGTTGTCCCATTGCTGTGTTTTAAAGTATAGTCTTTGCTTTGCTGCTTCTAAATGCCACCTTTATCACTAACTGGACTAGCTAGTTCCATGGGCCCATTGGTCCATTACTATGCCAGGACCACACTTATAAAAGCACTAGACTTTTATAGTTTATTTTTATTTATTTATTATTTAAATTGTTGTCGTAGGTTATTTTTATATCAAGTGGGACAATACCCTCCTTCTTGTTCTTAATTTGCAAAAATTTCTTTGCTGTTTTTTGTACCTTTTCTCTCTTAGATGCATATGAAAGCCAGCATATCAGGGCCCGTGAAGACATCTTGTAACTTGGGCTGAACATTTACAGATCAAGTCAGGTCGGACCTGGCACCTGTATGTCAACTCTTCCTGTTCCTGGGACCGACACAAGTGTCTATACAGTTCGCTACATCCTGTTCTTCAACCACATTTCACTGCCATCGTCCTGTGGGTCTTACACATTTCCATTGGGCTTTTTTCTTAGTGGTTTATGGTTTTATCAATATTTTGAATGGCGTGATTCTAAACAATTTCTCATTGTTTTCCCCAGTGTGTGGAGAAGCCATGTTCGCTGTAAGGTGCCCTTGTATCTGGTTCCCTGGCTGACCTCTCCTTTTAGTTCTAATACTTATTAGCTGCTTCTCTTAGATTTTTTCTGATGGGCAGTTGTATTTTCTGCAAATTACAATGGTTTGGACCCCACCCCATCCCCATCTTTCTTTGTCTCGGTGAAAGGCCAGGACCCCAGCGCACAGCCCGCAGCCATCCGTGGGCACGCTGGTCTCCTTCCCGCTTTCAGGAGAATGACCCTGGAGCTTCACCCTTAGCACTGTGTTTGCTGGAGTTAATAAGGCTTCTGTTTTTCTGCTTCTTGTGTTCTAAGATGCCACTTTTCTATTGTCTTGAATGGGTGTGGAATGGGATTAGTGTTTCGACATGCTTGCTCCGACGGGGAGGAACTGTGGAATGTCAGCTGGGCACCCGGCTGCCCAGAATAACAAAAGCCTTTCTTGCAGTTGGGTGTGGCCAGGTGACTATATTCCGGCCATTGGAGTATAAACAGAAGTGACCCCCCATGTCCCAGAAGTACCCTTCAAGCTTTTAAGGGGGCACATCTTTCTTTGCCCTTTCCTCCTTTCTGCTGGCTAGAATGTTGGTATGAACGCAGGAGCTGCCATCTGGAATTATGAGGTGACCTTGGAAATGGAGGGTGTACACAGGATGGAAGAACCCAGATGTTTGGTTGCTTAAAGGAGGGGAGCCTCCAGACCAGCCCTGAGTACCTGCACCCCAGCTTACACCTGAGCTACTGTCCCATCAGCCCAACCCAACCCCGTTAGCACACCTGAGTGCCGACAGGGGTGACAGTCAAACTTGCATTTTAGAAAGTTTATTCCGGCTGCTACGGGGACATGGCCAGGCAGGAAGCAGGTTGGAGGTGGGGTCTGCCGGTCCCTTCAGCCTCAGGCCAGGCCACAGGGAACACACCTGAGCACACCCCTGGCTGAACGAGCTGGCTTGTTTGCATTCACGGAGACTGCACCGCCCCTACCCCCCAAGGAAACATAGGGCAGCTCTGGAGCGGTGCGTCAGAACCCGCTGTCCCTGTGACTCGCTTTGACAAAGTCGGAGAAGCAGACTCCACTTCCTGAAGGCAGAGCAGGAAAATGCTGCGTTATTACTGCCCTCACATCTGGAGGCCAGCCCTGCATCTGGCTGGAGAGGAGGGGCATCCTCTGAGCCTCGTGTTCGCTGGGGCTGGGCAGAGGGGCATGCCATGGGCACGGAGGGGCCCCCCACCGCCCAGACCTTGGAGCCACGGCAGTGAGGGAGGGAGCCGAAGCGCCCAGCTCTCCTCCTGCTCTCCCTTTGCTGGCGGCACCTCCTGGCCGACCATTAAGAGACAAAGGGCCAAGGAGGCAGGGCCGGTGTCCACACAGATTGGAGTAGAGAGGGAAGGGCCTGGGCGGGGTGGGGGTGGGTAGGGGGGGAAGGGGGGGTTGGGGGGGTGAGGTGGGGGAGGGTGGGCAACAGAACAGCCAGCGTAGCCTTGCGTCCCAGAACCTGGGGAGGCCCTGGCATGGAAAAGCTGCTCTAAAACCCCTGGGCAAGGGCTTCCTGGCCCAGGCTGGGCCCCTCTACTGTGTGTGGCTGGGGTCTGGCGGCCCTGGTTCCTCCAGGGAAATTCCAGGGTCGATGAAAGAGATGCAAGAGGGGGTGGGGCCAAAACAGAGTGGGCAGCCCCCACAGGAGCCAGGGGGCCTTGACGGGCCAAGAGCTTGAGTGTTAATAAGGAGGGTTCTGCGGGGAGGTCTGTCCTGGCTGTGGGCGGATGAGCACATGTGGCCGAGAAGGCAGTCCTGTGCTGGGGGAGCGGGTGGGAGGGAGAAAGGGCTCTTCTGGGGTCTCTGCAGAGGTGGGGGCTGCCCCACATCCCAGGAGGCCAGCCCACTCTCCCACACTCATGAGTCTGTTGTTCCCTAATTATTTATGTGATTTACATGAGGGCAGCCCTTCACAGTTTCCCAAATGCCTTCCCGAATGCTGGCTCATTCAATTCTCAAAACAGCTGGCTGGGCTGTGCGGCCCTGGCCCCTCACCCTGGGTGACTGAGGCGGGGTGACTCACTGAGCCGCCCTCCAGCCCACACGGGGGCTGCCCAGCAGGGCTCGCTGGGAAGGGGAGGCACCGTTGTTGGTGTATAAGAGGTTTCTGTTCCCTTAGTTGCTCTGTGGGAGCCTCTGTCCCCACATGGAGCTCAGTATGCCCTGGTTCCCTGGTTCTCTGGCCTCACCTCAGTGCTTCCAGGCTGCCTGGCCCATGGCCCCAGAACTATGTGGCCACACCCAGCTTCTCCTGGGCCCCCGGGGTTCTGGATAGGAAGGCGAAGATCACAGAGGAAAGCAAGGAGGCTTCACAGCCCCATTGCCCAGCCTGGCTCTGGCAGGGGCTCCTCCGTGGTTGGGCCTGGGGGCCTGGCAGAGCTCTGCAGAGGGGTGGAGGGGCGGGAGGGAGTGCAGCCTGAACAAGACTTTCCCTCTCCCCGCCAGTCTGGGCCCTGGACGTGGCCTTGCAGGATGCACGTTCCCTCTCTGGGCCTGTTTCCTCTAAAAGCAGGGCTGACGCAAGTCCCCAGGGTGAGGCCTGGGTGAAGCAAAGCCGAGAAGGAAGGAAGGCAGAACGCACCAGAACCCTCTGCACCTTCCTCCTTTTTTGTTTTTGTTTGTTTGTTTGTTTGTTTGTTTGTTTTTATTGATTTCAGAGAGGAAGGGAGAGGGAGGGAGAGATAGAAACATCAGTGATGAGAGAGAATCACCGGTCGGCTGCCTTCTTCATGCCTCACTTTGGGGATTGAGCCCACAACCCCAATATGTGCCCTTGACTGGAATTGAACCCAGGACCCTCAGTCTGAAGGCCAACACTCTGTCCACTGAGCCAAAACGGCTAGGGCTGCACCGTCCTCCTTGACTGTAGTCCCGTGCCTGCACTGAGACGCAGCAGATCCCAGAGGGACAGGTGGGCCGGAGGCAGCCTGAGTGGAGAGACTCCGGTGGGATAGGTGCCCTCCCGACCGCATGCCTTCGGCTGCCGCACAAGATGCCTCTCCAGGACACCATCCTCTTGCCCTCCTCGGGGTCCTCCTATGGGCACCTCCCTCACCCTCAGCACCCAGACCAGCAGGGGGCGGCTCCAGCTGTTAGCATAGGCAGCGAGATATCCCCAAGGGAAGGAAGCAAAGGGAGTCGGACATTGTGAGCTAATGGGACTCTGAGCCAGCTTGCTTCCCGGCAAGTGACAGCTTCACACACTCCCCAGAGAACCACCTGATCCTTAGGGGATAGAGCAGTAATGGGGGAGGTAAACGAGGTGGTGACCATAGAGGTCTGTCAGTCTAACCTGGGCAAGGGAGCAATTGGTTAGGCCAGTGGTCGGCAAACTCATTAATCAACAGAGTCAAATATCAACAGTACAATGATTTAAATTTCTTTTGAGAACCAAATTTTTTAAACTTAAACTTCTTCTAATGTCACGTCTTCAAAATAGACTTGCCCAGGCTGTGGTATTTTGTGGAAGAGCCACACTCAAGGGGCCAAAGAGCCGCATGTGGCTCCCGAGCTGCAGTTTGCCGAGCATGGGGTTAGTTAGGCAGTGGGCCCATCAAAAGCCTGCCAAAGCTTGGGAAGTTGATTGATTCTTTTGAAAAAGTGTCAGTCTGGTTCTTCTTAATCCCAAAATAATATAATCAGCTTAACAAAGAAGCCTTTCTCCCCCTTCCCCCCCCCCCACCCCCCCAGCACGCACTGGCCCTGCTCATTCCCGGGTTCTCTCTGAGCGGCCATGTGGGACTAGCAGCAGAGCCCGGCAGCTGTGCAGACTCTGAACACAGGCCCAGGCCGGGCAAACAAACTCAGCTGGCTGGATGGTGAGACAGGCTGGGCATGGCACAAAACCGGGGCCCAATGGAGGCAAGATTGGCCTTTTTCCGTGGTGAGACAGACAGCGATGGGGCATTGGAAACTCAGGGGAACCCCTTGGATTTCGCATCTGGCACTGCAAATAAATCTCATCACCAGACCTCATCCCCCCTTGTGCGTCTCCTGGAATGCTTTCCTTGTGACACCGCAAGGACCCCACTCCACTGGCAACACAGCCACCTAGGTTTTTGGCCCATGATTGTCCTCGGGGCTGTGCCCTGGAGCCCTGGGCCTCAACCGGCTTCCTGCACTCCGTAACTCAGCCCACTGCGGCCCCAGCCAACCCGCCCCAAGATGGCAGGAGCACCAGGCATCTGGGCATGCCCAGCCCCGCAGGCTCCGGGGAGCTGGCCTACGTCACTACTGCCCTGCCCTGCCTTGCCTGCCGGGCGCTCCCTATCTTAAACTAAATTCGAGGCCTGCCCTTGCCCTTGGGGAAACTGAGGCAGACATTCCTTGCTCAGGCCCTGCTGTGTGTGAGTCAAGCTAGGGACTGGGTCAGCTACACCCAGGAAGGAGCAGTGGCAGCAGAGATAAGCTTTTCGGGTTGAGGTGTTTGAGAATGAACCCCTCCGCCCTGCCTGCTCTGCTGGGCACCTCTCCCTGAGCAGTGTTCTGACTTGGGCCAGTGGGTGCCTCCCCAGGATTGTGTCAGTGGGGGTGACAGCAAAGCCCAGCTCACAATGAGGTGCCCTGGAGTCACCCACGGGGTCTGACCTCCATGGGACCCTCAGCACCAAATCTGCAAACCCAAAGACCAACATAGAGCATCTTGTTTCAGCCTCTGGTCCAGGTGAAGACCACTCCACAGAGCAGCACTGACCATGTGTGTGTGTGTGTGTGTGTGTGTGTGTGTGTGTGTGTGCGCGCGTGCGCGCGCACGCGTGTGTCTAGGATGCCAGGCTCTGAGAAGCAGTCCTGCTTGGACCCCTGCAGTCTAGTTTCCTTCTGGGGCAGCAGGGGTGGGTGGGGCAGCTGCGAAGAGCAGGGGAAGTCACACCTGAGCTGTCTGAGTGGGCAATGCACTTGGAGAGCTGTGTCCAGGCTGGACTGTGTTCCTGGTTAGACCAGGTTGGTGCTGGTAGGCAGGCGAGCCTCAGGGCTGGTGGTCAGGTGCGCAGGTATGTGAGCTGCACAGGGCAGGTGGGGCATGTGTGACAGGGCAGTGGGCCTGGAGCCAGGGACGAGCCTGCAGGCCTGATGACGAGCCCCTGTGGAGACTGGGGTGGTGGATTGCTCATAAAGGGGTTCCTGTGGGCTGTCTTGGAGCCTGGGAGGACATCCCAGTGTGCAGGGTGAGGGAGGTGCTTGAGTTTGTGGTGTGTGATGGTGTATGGCACCATGTGTACAAGGTCAGGCATGTGAGTGTATGAGTCTGGGTACATGTGTGTGAGTATGTGCGTGTGCAAGGCCTTCTGTGGATAGCCAGGGCAGCTCCATGAGCAGTGATGGCTTCAGCTTTGTCAGGAGCCCATCATCTTCAAGGGCAGCACCATCCAATTTTGGGCCCCCTAACCCAGTGGTCAGCAAACTCATTAGTCAGCAGAGCTAAATATCAACAGTACAACGATTGAAATTTCTTTTGAGAGCTGAAAACCGACTTCTTCAAATGGGCCACGAAGCTTCAATCACACTGTACATGCGCTCCTGCATGTGGTATTTTATGGAAGAGCCACACTCAAGGGACCAAAGAGCTGCAAGTGGCTCAGGAGTCTTGGTTTGCCAACCACTGCCCTAACCCATCCTCACTAATCCTCTCCAACCACATCCTCTCTGGCCTCCACCCTCCAGCCATCTGTGCTGCCAATCCAGCCTGGGCCCCCATTAAGACTGCCAGCCCCCCTGCAACCTCCCCTCTCTGCCCCTTGCCCTCTTCCAGACTATAAAACAGAGTCCCGGGGCGAGATGGGCACACACAGCAGCTGGCATCCTGCAGCTGGTCCCTAGGTCCCCTGCCTCTGGGTTAGGAAAAGGGAGGGAGCCTTTGTCTCACCCCACCCTTAGTCAGCTGGCCCCCTCACCTCAGCTCAGACTGGAGCCCTCCTCCCTGCTCTGTGCACGATTCCTGTTGGTTTTGCCCCCAGCAGATCCTGGATGCCTCCCCATTTTCATTGTTGCCTGCCCTTCCCTGCCCCCTCCCCACCCCAACCATAGCCGCAGCCCTGGCCTCTCCCTGCAGCTTCCCCCATCTGTTCTCCACCCGCAGTGGGGCTGCTCTAGGTCCATCAGATGGTTCGTTCCCTTTACCAAGACCTTCCAAGGATTCCCATTGTCCTTTCAATCCAATCAGACCCTCTCAGCAACCTGGCCCTACAGGGGACGCCCCACCCCTCCAGTCGCTGGTTCCTCCCTGGCTCAGGCTTTGGTTCTTGCTGCCCAGCCTCTTGGACAGCACTTTCCTACCCATCCTTGGCTGGCTGTCTCATCCCTCAAGTTACAGCTCCAAGGCCACGGCCTCCTCCAGGCCCCTGCTGGACCTCACTGACTTCACTGGGAGTCCTACCCTTGTCTGACATCAGCTCAGTTTTGGTTTATTTGTCTCTGTCTCCCCACGGGGAGGTCCCATGAGGCAGGAACCTTCTCTGGCTTGGTGCACCCCCAGCACCCAGCACAGAACCAGCCCTCAGTACATACCCAGCGGCCGGACCAGTGCAGCCTGCCCAGGGCCTCTTAAACCCAGGACATCTAGCTCTCTGTGCAAGTTACAAGGGCAATTCCACTCACATGCCGGGGTGTTTACTCTGGAGCCATCCTCTACTCTGGGGACCCAGGAATGCCTCTTTTGCCCTTGAGCCGGTACAACTCAGGGTGAGGGACCCAAGCAGGGCCCTATCCTGGCATTGACCTTGGTCCCACATTTCGAATTGTCAGCCTCCTGTGCAATCACCTTTCCGTGAGGGCTCGCTGGGCACAGAGGTGAGTGAGCATCACTAGAGATGCAGCAGGCAGCCCTGGGGCGGGCGCTGTGCCTCCCAGCCCCCTGGGAGCTGAACCGGGATATGGCACTAAAATCCGCAAGGGCCTCCTGCGTGGTGGATGGAGTGGCCAGAGCCCAGGGGGGAGACAGGAGGGCTTTGGTCAATGGGGGAGGCAGTTGGGAAAAGCCTGTTGGGTGGGGTGGGAATCCTGGATTCGGGGGAGGGGGCAGGATGGAGGACCTCAAAATAGTGAGTTTAAACCCTGGCTCCATCAGTTGTGACAATTTGGGTCAATTAGTTGACCTCTTGGTGCCTTGGTCCCCCATTTGTATTTGGGACACCAGTCCTTCCACGCTTAGTGCTCTTTGGGGTTTTAGAAGAGGGTGGGGCACATGACAAGCAGGTCAGTGTGAGTGTCTTCATGAAGAGATGGACCTGACAGGGCAGGTGTGCTGGAAAAGGGGTGGATGCAGGAGACGGGGGTGAGGGGCAGCGGATTCTGGCAGACCCTCCCCAGAGGAGAGGCATCCTAGTGCTTAATACTCAGGCTTCAATCTCAGTTCTCCCACTTATTGACTCAGCCCCCTTAGAAGCTGCACAGGGAGGTACTGAGGCTGCCCCTCGGATGCGCAGTGCCTAGAAGCACCTAGCTCAGTGCTAGTCATCGCTAGTGTTTAAAGAGGCACAGAGAGGTGAAATCACCTGTCCAGGGCCACACAGCGAGGAAGCAGCCCCGCTATGTTTGATACGGCTCCTGAACCCCCACGGCGCCCTGACGTGCACCCTTGCTGCTGTGGCTGCTGGTGGTGCTGGGCGTTATGGGGTGGCCAGCCTAGTCTGGGTGGCCTAGTGCAGGAATGAGGAGGGGAAGGGCGGGCTCGACTCCTCGGGCCTCGAAGTCCCCTTGCCGCCTTCACATGTCTGGCTTAGGCTGCGGGGAAGCCCTGGGAGTTCTTTTGACACAGAGCCACACACCCTCTGACCACAGTGGCCACATTTCCGAGAGTCCCTCACCTCTTGCCCAACCATTACCCTGGCGACAGAGTTCTTCCTTAGCAACGACCTCTTCCTCCTCAGCCGCCAGGACCTACGCCAGGGACAGCCGGCTGGCAGGGCAGGAATGGACTGGTTCACTGCTGCCATGGGTCGGGGGCCACGGATTGCCGGCGATGGGAGCATGCCAAGGAAAGAGACCAGGGAGGGGGGCTCCTCCAGCTCCAAGCCCCACAAATCCAGGGGTGTGGCCAAGCCCAGGACCCTTTGATGAGCCAGAGGAGCCAGCTCTGGGCTTGGAAATGAGACTGACTTTCCCAGACCCCTATCTCAGGGCCGCAGCCTCCTCTCCCCTCCACTGCTGATGGGAGGCCACAGCAGAAAGGCGGGGAACAGACCCCACGGCATGGCACCGTGCTGAGGCGGGGTCCCACTTTTTGGCAACATGTCCTGACTCATGTCTCTATCTTGCCACACTTGGTAGCATCTCTGGGTGCCATCTGGACCATTCAACTCAGTTGTTACAAAGCCTAACATTTATTTTAAAAGGAACCTACTTCATAACTCTCGATGGATAACAAGTCTCACTGGTCATGAACACAACATAATCCCAAAATAAATATTATTGAGACAATGAGGACAGCTCCCCGAGGGCAGTGGCTTGTGGTTTGCTGCTGGATCCCCAGCTCCCACAACAGTGCCTGGCACATCATAGGTGCCCAAGTACATCTTTTAAATGAGGAGCTGAGTAACTGAAGAAATTAATAAGCACAGAAAGGAATGCATGATCGGGAATGGATGCTCAGGGCAGGCTCGAAGCCTGTTTGTTAAAATGAGGAAAAGCGAATGTTCGGCAGGCGTCGAAGCCATGCCTGTCTCACATGGAGACTTCCTTCTTGTGCTCACCATGACCAGCATGGCTGTCTAAGTGTGTTCCTGCCTGCACTCACACATGTGCGAACAGACTCCAGACTCCAGTGCCCTCAGCCACGTACAGGCCTAGCTGAGGGTGGGTGCTGCAGTCAGCTCTCCTCCCAGTCCGCCCTCCCACTGCGGACAGGGCCATGTTCATAAGCATGAAGTCACTGTCCCCGGCTGGCTGGAGCCTGTGGGGGTGCCTAGCCTGTGGGGGTGGCTGAGCTGTGGGGGTGGCCACCGCACTGCCTCTGTAGAAGCTGGCGCAGGAAACCTGACGCCATCCTGACTCACTCCTGAGCTGGACTGGGGGTGGCCTCACTCGTCACTCTTACCTTCATACCTGCCCTGGCCTATGATTGTGGCCACGCCATTCGTTTCTTCCTTCCTCCCGGGGCATGTGCTTGGGTGTGGGTTTGGAAGGAGGAGGCAATCTCAGCACAGAGCTCTGTGCTTTGTGCCCGGATGGGAAAGCCGCTCTGCAGGGAGGCTGGGTGGCTGTGGGGCAGGGGAGACCAGGGATCCCAAAGGTGGGAAGGGGAGCGGGCAGTGATGTGAGCCAGCCGGTTGGTTACAAAGAAGAACACACAAAGGGATAAAAGGGGGGGGGGGGGGGAGAGAGAAACACACCCAATAACCACATGTTCTCGTTGGGTATTTTAAGTTTTAAAAAAAGCCAAACCGCAAATCTACTTGATAGTGTCTGCTCTGTAAGAGCCAGGCCAGGACCAAAAAATCCAAAAAACCTTTTGAGTCTGGCACAGACCTCCTGCCACCCCCTCACCACCTAGTGAGACTTCAGGTCTAGGGAGACCCCTCCTCACACTGTCCTCCACCACGTGTCCTCCACCACGTGCCCAGAGCCCTGCCCTCCCTCCGCCAGGGCAAGCGGTGGTCCTTGAGGAGGTGGCAAAGGGGACGAGACAGCCACGGATGACTCACCAAGGGTCGGGGGATCGTTAGTCAGAGCAGAAATAGGGTGGGATGTGGGCTACATTCTCTTCCCCCCTCTTCTTCCTGGGCCTCAGACTTTCACCAGGTATGGGGGTGGGGATTCCCCCAGTTTGGGAATGGGGGGAGGGGCAGGGGAGCCTTTCCTTTATGGTGGAAGTCAGGCCTCATTGAGCCTGTGTTCCAGAGCTGAAAAGCCCCACAGCAAATGGCATTGCATACGTGTAGCCACGACAGGCAGAGATCACTGCTTCTGGCCAGAGTGGTGGGCAGGGCCCCAGGGAGCCTGGAGCAAATTTCAGCAGTGCACCCCCACACTCACGGGAACTTCCAGAAAGGTCACCGCTCTCCCCAGGAGGCCCCACCCTGCCCAGCTGATTTCCTCCTGAGCCAGGATCCCAGCCGGCCAGTCCTCACTCCTCCTCCCCAAGGACAGAGCTTAAGCAGGTGACACCAGCCCCACGGTCAGCACGCCTGGGCCTGACTGTCCTTTCATGTGCTCTATAATTTGCCCCTGGAATCAGCCATTAAGTCATCTGCGGGCTGATGCCAAGGATAAGGCCCATATCGGACTCTGGGATCTGTGGCCCAGACTCCCAGGCTCTGCTGTGGCTTTGCTGAATCAGCCTCCAGACTGGCCTGGTAGAGAGGGCCAGCTCACTGCAGGTGCCCAGACAGTGGCATGGCCTCAGAGTCCTGGAACCAGTGTAGGCTAGTAGCTGCTCTATTCGGAGCCCCCATCTTTCTGATGAGGACACTGAGGCACAAGAGGGTGGTGTGATCTCAGGTATCCTGGGCACCTGTAAAGCTTCTCTCACCTGTGTCCCCTCTCCCCAGCAGCACACAGAATCAGCAAGCTGTCTCAGACATTGTGGAATTGCATACAGATCTGCTCTGGCACACAGACTCGGCAAGCCCAGTAGAGGGCTGGGGAGTACACAGGGGTCCCAGCTGCAGTCCTCCAAGAAGGTCTGTGCTGGGGGCCTACCGGGGAGCGGAGGGGTCCTCTGAGGGCACAGCGTGGTGACTCAGGGAAGGGGGCTGAGGAGGTTAGGATTGGGTGGCTGTGGGGGCAGCTCCAGGGCACTGTCCCCACCCACTTGAACTTTTCTGCTTTGGAGTTCGGATCCCCCCACACACCTGGGCTCACCACATCCTGCCCCAGGGCTTTCGGCTGGGGTGGGCAGAAGGATTGAGAGCTTCCGGTTCTTTCTGCTCACGGTCTTGCTGGAGCACCAGGGTCCCTGCCATCCAGGGGTCTGCTGCAGGAGGAAGGAGGCAGAGGGGGGGGGGGGGAGGGGAACAATGGAGGAGCAGGTTCTGGTAGCTCTTCTCCTTCCCCTTGGGGCCGCTCCTGAAATTCCCACGAGGTACCTGGGAGAGCCCAGCACCGTCAGCAGCAGAATTCCCCTCCAGAGCTGGCCTGTGATTTGGGGAAGTGCTTTGTTTGGGTCCCTGGGGTTTCCCTGGGCGGCTGGGGAGGAAGCCTTGCCGGCTCATACTGGAAACTCATCATGGGCCCCTGCCTCTTCCACCCCTCCCAGGCTGGGGTCCTCCTCACCCAGATGCCCAGGGTATTGGCCTCAGAGGACCAAGCTCTCGCCCAGCTTGGCCACTAACCTGCTGTGCTGAGTGCTGGCCTCGGCCATGCGAGCAGGGACGGGAAAGAGGAGGGGAAAGCAAGCCCCTCCCGCCAAGGTCGGGTAGAAGAGACAGTGACCCTCCGGTGCAGAAATCTCGGTGGTCAGCCTTCGTTGAAATACATTCCTCAGGGGAACACCCTGGGAGGAACAGAGAAAAGGGCTGGGGCACCAGGGCTCCAAGTCCCCGGGAGGGGGTGGGGGCTGTGCCTATGAGAGCTGCTGCCCGGGGCAGATCAAAAGGTGAGCACATGATTCCAGGCTGGTGCGTAAACGGGGATGTTTGGGCCCCACTGCTCCTGGCACACACTTCTCTCCAGAGGTGGTCCCCGTTTTACCCCAACGCACCCGCCCCCAGCCTGGGCTGAGCCCGCGTGAGGCTGCGGGGGCGGCACCGGCGCCTTCCTGCGCTGCCCTTATATGGCAATCCGGGGCCGAGCCCGGCCGGGCTACTTAAGGCCGGGCGCCCGCGGGCCGGGACGGCGGGGCCTGCCAGAGCCGGGGTAGGGGAGAAGTGGGGCCGCAGAGAAGGAGCAGGAAGAGGCCGGGCCATGGGGCTGGAAGAGGCGCGGGAGCTGGAGTGCGCGGCGCTGGGGGCGCTGCTGCGGGAGCCGCGGGAGGCCGAGCGCACGCTGCTGCTGGACTGCCGCCCCTTCCTGGCCTTCTGCCGCCGCCACGTGCGCGCCGCGCGCCCGGTGCCCTGGAACGGCCTGCTGCGCCGCCGCGCCCGCGGGCCCCCCGCCGCCGCCCTCGCCTGCCTGCTGCCCGACCGCGCGCTGCGGGCGCGCCTGGCCCGCGGGGAGCTGGCGCGGGCCGTGGTGCTGGACCAGGCCGGTGCCTCGCTTGCCACGTTGGCACCCGATTGCCCTGCCCGGGTGCTGCTGGCCGCGCTGCTGCACGAGACCCACGCCGGGCCCACCGCTGTGTGCTTCCTTCGAGGTGAGCGGCAGGGCCCCACTTCCCCTGCTCAGCCCAGCCCTCCCGCGCCCTTCCCTCCGGGCCTCCCGCTGACGAAGCCCCTTTCTCCCTGTAGGAGGCTTCGATGCCTTCCAGGCTTGCTGTCCCGACCTGTGCTCCGAGTCCGCCGCCCCAGCGACGCCTCCTCCTGGGGCAGAAAGCAACCGTTCCGACCCCAGGGTTCCCTTCTATGACCAGGTGAGTTGGAGATCAGGCCTCCTTGTCCCTGTTCCCCTGTGTCACTGTGCCTGGCGTGGGTCTGTGGGTCTGTGGGTGTTTGCAGCCTGTTTTGAGGCTCAAGGGAGATGTGTTTACCCGTGAGCGCTGTGTGCCCCTGGGTGTCCTCATACCCCAGGAGCCTGGTCTTGGTCAGCACTGGCGCAGGGCTCCTCCGGCCTGAGTGGGGAAGGCTCACCCGTTCTCTCCCCTCTTCCCCAGGGTGGCCCTGTGGAGATCTTGCCCTACCTCTTCCTGGGCAGCTGCAGCCACTCCTCCGACCTGCAGGGGCTGCAGGCCTGTGGCATCACCGCTGTCCTCAACGTCTCTGCCAGCTGCCCCAACCACTTCGAGGGCCTTCTGCGCTACAAGAGCATCCCGGTGGAGGACAACCAGATGGTGGAGATCAGTGCCTGGTTTCAGGAGGCCATAGGCTTCATTGGTACGGGGGGTACTTGGCCCCAGGATGGAGGGGTCCAGGGAGGGACTTGGGGCATGGTTTCCTCCCTGCTCAACCTCCCATCTGACCCCCGCCCATTTCCCTTGCAGATTCCGTGAAGAACAGTGGGGGCCGGGTGCTGGTGCACTGCCAGGCGGGCATCTCCCGCTCTGCCACCATCTGCCTGGCATACCTGATCCAGAGCCACCGTGTGCGGCTGGATGAGGCTTTTGACTTTGTTAAGCAACGCCGGGGGGTCATCTCCCCCAATTTCAGCTTCATGGGGCAGCTGCTACAGTTTGAGACTCAGGTGCTATGCCACTGAAGTGCCACAGCTGTGGCTCCAGGGCAGCTGGCCTGGGACAGCGAGGCTGCCTTGGGGACCTCACAGCCCCCCTCACCACAGGGAAACCCGCCCCTTGCTTGGAGTCTGGAAAGCTCCCGCAGGGGCGCTGCAAGTACAGGAATGCTGGACTCTCACCTGGTGCTCTTCTGCTAGGGGTCTGAGGGCTGGCCCTCATCTGGGGACAAGAGTGAGGGTTTGTCTACTTCCCTCCCTCCTCCCCATCCTCCGGCAGAAACTAACTGGACTTCACACCCGTGGATCCGGTGGTCCATTGTGTTGAAACCCTTGGCAGCCTGAGAGCCCAAGGAACAAGCTGTGACAGCCAGGAGCCCCACCTGCGGGTGGCGCCCCCCAGGGGCTGGAGCCTGAGCCCTGGCGTCCCTCGGGTGGGCCTCTGGCTTGTGTGTGTGTATTGGAAAGTTCACGCCGTGTCGGTGCTGGAAAGTTCTTTGTGTTCAACTGATATTTAACACCCCCTCCCCTACTTCCTCCCAGCCCTGTGGGCGGGGTTGGAAACTTAGCACTTTATATTTATACAGAACCTTGAGAATGTGTCAATAAAATATTGTTTTGTTTAAAAAAAAAATTTCGCAAGCATCTGGTCTCGAGTCAGCGTCTGGGGAAAGCCTCAAAAGCTGTTTCTTACCCAGGGCTCACCTCTCCTGGCGCTTGGGGCCTGGGAAAGGGAGGAGGAAGGTGCGAAGGTGAGCTGTGTGCCCTCGCTGGCAGGGGGTGCCCTCGGGGCCCAGCACTCCTGTGCTGGTGGCCTTTCCCAGGCATCATTCTGTCTCAGCTGCAGGAGCTGGTTTCTGGGTGACCGCTCCCACCTCGTTCCGGTTAGGGGCATTGGTCCTGTGGGGCAAGGCTGTGACCATGACTCAGAACTAGGTCCAGCACTGCCCTGGTCAGACCCCACTTTCTTTCTGGATCTTGTGCATAGAGGTGTGTGTGTACATATCCCTGTATGTGCTGTCCTGTGGATATGGGTGTCTTGTTCTTGGTCTACATACACCTATATATCACGTGCATGAGTGTTCCTACATCCCTGCATGTGTCTGTGTGTGTTTGCGTGTGTGGCTCTTTCTGTGGCTGTGTGTGTGCCAGGCCTCTCCACTTGCCCCCTGGCCAGCAGCACAGCCTCTCAATTTCACATTCCTGGATGGGCCCATGATACCCGGTCCCAGAGCTCCTTGTCCCCAGGAGGCATGTGACATGGTGTCTGGTACTGAGTACATGTCATCAGGAATGGGTTTCATTGCTCTTCACACAGACCCTACGCGTGTGTCTTTACCGAACGCTGCTTACCAGCCCAGGGTGTCTAGGGAAAAGGAGGTATTGGGAGATGTGAGACCGGCCCAGCCCAGCCCAGTGAAGGTGCTGCTGAGGCTGCAGAGTGGGCGTGAGGCCCCTGAGGACAGCTCTGTGACGCCCATCCTGCTTCAGCCTCCACTCTGCCTCCTGGCCACTCAGACACGCAGGGTGTCATCATCTGACTAACTTGGCCACCTTGGCTATTTCTCCGTGTGGTGTTCAGTAGCAGTAAGCGTATTTATTTGCATTGTTGTACAGCAGATCTCCAGAACGTTTCCTTCTTACAAAACTGAAACTCCTGTTCCCATTTAAACAATAACTCCCATTGCCCTCCCAGCCCCTGGCAGCCACTGTTCTCCCCTGTCGGGGAATCTGTGCATCTTTCCAGTGGGATCACACAGTTTTGCCCTGTTGTGACTGACTGATTTCACTCAACATAACGTCCTCGAGACGAACTGCATTTCTTACCTAAGAATCTTTCTCTGCCCAAGCAGGGTGCGTGCTGAGCATTGGGATGACTGTATCTAGCGAGCACTCTCATCTGAAGGGTCGGCTCCATGTGCTGATGTCCGGCCTGGCAGTGGGGACCTCTGTCCTCATCACGTCTCCCGATGGGCCAATCCCATTCTTATGAGAGACCTGGACTCCAGGGACAGCAGGATGCCGAGAGGTGCTAACCTGGCATCTTTGGTTCTGTGGCTTCTCTTCACTGGAGTCCCCAAATCCTCTGCCGGCAGGATCTAAGTGCAGTGACGACCACATAGGATGGACCTCTTGGAAGGCTAAGGGGGTTCAGAGGTGCAGGAATAGGGGCAAGCAGCTTAGCTTTTGAACCTGTGGAGTGGGGAGGAATGGCGATGATGCACCTCTGTGTGGGGATCTAGGTATCCAAGAGGCTCCCCCTCGCCCAGGGCAGGCCCCAGCAGGCATCCAGCGTGTGAACTTTCCCTGGTTCCTGTGCTTGTCCCCTTCCTGTATGTGTGTGAACTTTCCCTCCTTCCACCGATAGACGGGGGGGCCTCTCGTCTCAGGCAGCTTTCCCACATCTGAGCACAGGCGGGCTGGGGAAAGGGTCTCCCTGGGCTGGAGGATGAGGTCCCTCCTGTGCTGGGCCTCGGCGTCTTTCTTTGGTGATTCTCTGCCCCCTGGTGGTCGGAGGGCACCTCAGCAGAGGCACACCACCAGCAGGGCGCCTCCCCCAGGGCGCCTTGTACCTGCCTCTGGTCCGCTTTAGCCAGGTAGGAAGGATCTGAGGAGGGTCCAGAGGCTGGAGGTGGGGAGCTCAGCCAGGATGGGAGGGGCTGCAGGTGAAGTAGGTTGGGGGAGGGGCTACAGGTGGAATTGGTTGGGGAGAAGCTGAAGGTGGGGGCAGGAGAAGCTGCTATTTAAGGGTGGGTGACTTGGCCCTAATTAGTTTGCCTCCTCCGGCCTGGGTTCCAGCTCCAGCTTGCTGAGGGCTCAGTGGGCCCACCACAGACAGCACAAGCATGGGGGGCTTCTGGCCTTGGATGCTGGGTCTGCTCTCTTTGCCAGGTAAGCGGCTGCCTCACCCTCCGCTTGGGCTTCAGTTTGCAGAGTGCTGGGCAGAGGGACGGGAGGGTGTGGCTGGAGCCTGCCAGGCTCTGAGCTGGTTTGAATGGCTCAAGAGCGGGCTCTCCAGGGATATTCCTAGAGTCAACTCCAGGGCCCCCACGGGGAGGCCTCCTGAAGAGTCTGGAGCAGAGGCCTGCCTGGCAGGTGTGGCACTCCAGAAGCCTAGTTCTGCTGGCCTGGTGAGGCTTGCCGGGGCTGAGCCTGATTTCCAGAGGCCTGGGCTGAGAAGGGAGTTGTAGGGTAGCGTCTGAGGCTGGCCCACACACACCTGCCTCCAGTGTTGCAGCCTGAGCTTTGTCCCTGTCCCTCCTTCCTGCTGTCCCCCCACCTCAGACACCCACATATTCTTGAGCAAGGTCTGCCTTTTGCAGCCGGTGTTGGTCCGGCTCAGGGAGCCCCTTCCTCAAAGCTGTCTAGGCCTCGGCACTGGCGGGGGCTGAGAGGTGTGGCCAGGCAGGCTCCCAGGACTGCCTGCTGGAGGCCTCCCTTGTGAAGGGAGGGTCACCCATCCCCTCCCACGTCCTGACATCCTCTCCCACATGGGGGCGCGTGGGCCCATGTATGTCTGGGCCAGGTTTGATCCTAGGAGCGCCCCTAGCCGCCAGCTGTCCGGGAGCCTGTGGGAGCAGGTTCTCAGAAGTCCTCACCCCTGAGGGAGCCCAGTCGTCTTGGGACAAAGACATCCCTGCGATTAATCAAGGTGAGGGCACATGTCTTGAGGGGGAGGGGTGCAGGGGGTGTGGGGAGACTGTGCTGACAGCTCAGCTGGGCAGAGACGCTGAGAGGAAGCGCGCCTACGCGTGGGCTCTGGGGAAGTAGCTGTTCTCCCTGCAACTTCCCCAACCGGCTTCCTGTAACCTCTCGGCGGGGGCTACCTCTACAGAAGCGGGGACGCACAGGATTTGTGAATGGCCAAGCAGAAGTGTGGGCTCTCTCTGTCTGGTGTCCAGCTCGGTCATTAGCGATGTTGGCAAACATGTCGGCCACCTGGTGCAGCGCGGCCTGCAGGTGTGAGGGGACGGGCTGGGGATACAGAGCGAAGAGGCACGAGGCCAGGGCCTCCCTGTCTGGGGTCTCAGGAGGAGAAGGAGGACGCGACGTCCTGGGACCACGCTGGAGAAATGCCGATGAGGGTCCAGATGTTGGAAGTTTTCTCCAGGGGAATGGTGACCTTGCCCTGGGGGGTGGGACTCTGCGGATGAGGAAGTCACGTGTGAGCTGCCCCCTTCTTTCTGTGAGCCGATCTGGAGCACTGGCACTGCTGAGCAGGAGCAGGGCAGGGCACTGCCTCTGGTGACCCTGACCTGTCTGGGGGTGGCAAGACCCAAATGGAGGCTTCCCTGGCATCAGTTTTTAGATGCCATGGAGAAAGCTTTTTGCTACTACCCTGTTTCCCCGAAAATAAGACATCCCCTGAAAATAAGACCTAGCGCAACTTTGGGAGAAAAAATTAATATAAGACACTGTCTTATTTTCGGGAAAACAGGGTATTGCTGGCTGCCTGGGCAGTATTTCAATGAGCCTCCATTAGCAGCCGGAAGCACACGGTCCCAGCTGCCGGGAATGCTGGCTACTGAGGCCTCGCAGCTGAAAGCCTTCGGCCAGGGATGTTGGGAAGCTGCCCTCCACTGCCCGGGGGCCCACAGTGACTCACGGGTGCATGTGGCCCCTGCCTTAAGGCGGGACAAGTCCACGGTGCCACGGGGCCCAGAGCTCTGCTGGACGGTTACCGGGAAGGTGAACCTGGCCCTTGGCGGGTCTGCCTAGGGCCTGCCCATAGTGTGTGGGTTTTGTCTTCGTGCAACAAACATTTCCCAGCACCAGTCCAGGTAGCAGTGAGGGAATGTTTATTAAAGCTGGGGACAGTAAAACAAGAAAGGGCTTAGTATGGAAGAGGGGACAGGAGAGCCTAGGCTGGGCTGCCCTAGCTCTCTGGGAAGTCAGAGAAAAAGGGGGCTTTGGGGTAAGCCTGGGATGAGCTATTGCTGCCCATCACTTCCCAGGTTGCAAGTCTCATGGGGTTTAGGAGATGCGTGCCCTTGGGGGAGGAAGTGGTAGAAGAAGAGGGAAAGGGGATGGTGGGGCTGCTCCCAGAGGGAGAGCACAGCGGGGACCTTTGTCTTAGGCTTCATCTTTCTCACAGGCTGGAATTTTAGGGGAGGCTTTTAGCAGATTATTCATCAGTTTCCTAGGTGTGCTCCCCAGGGGTCGTGGTCTTCACTGATTGGTCAGTGTCAGGGCAGGGGGTGGATAGTCATTGTAGCTGGTCCTGGTGTCACCCACCTGGTTTTGCTGCTTTTCTGGGTCTGGAGCTGAAATACAACTGAGGCCTACATGCTATGTCTAGGGAGGTATTCTTCTGGCTCTGTTGTGAACTGCTCAGTTTGTTCAGCTGTCTCAGTTTCCCTAGTCCATCTGTCCTGGCTCACTGGCCTGTCTCAGGATCAGGCCGAGGCTACCCTCCAGCTGAGCCCAGTTCTTCCCCAGAATGCTCCCGCATGCCACAGTTACTCAGAATTGGAAACTGTTGCCAGCTGGCTCCTGGCTTTGGCTCTTCTAGGGAACCCAACCTCAGGCCCTCCTCCAGGAGTCCTCATGGGGCTTAGATGTGGGGAAAGAGACTGTGGAGAAGGGCTGCAGCTGCGGCAGAAATGGAGGAGAAGAAAGGAGAGACAAGCTGGATCGGGGAGCGGGAGAGAGCCAGGCTCCCTGAGCCAGTATTCACCCTCCTCCTAGGAGGTTTGGGCTGGAATTTCTGTCACTTGTCACTGCAAAGGTCCTGAATACCACCCAGAGGAGCAGGGATTAGAGGGGCAGGAATTCGATGGGGAGGAGGTGGGACAGAGCCCAGGGCATGGTCTGAGGGATGTGGCTGGGCAGGGGTGATGGAGACACTGGAAGAAAGACTGCCTCCTGACAGCAGAGGGCCTCTGACCCAGGAGGCAGGAGTTGGTACTGGCTTGTGGTCATCATGGGAGCCATGGACTACCTTTGGGCAAGGCTGAGAAGCCTTCATCAGGCTGAGAAGCATCTCATTTTCGTAGAAGGTGGCTCACAGGATCTACCCAACTTGCCCGAGGCCCAGGGAAGAAGAGCCTCGGTGCCCGGGGGGCGCTCTGGCTCCAGAGTTGGAGGAGGAACAAACCCGGGGCAGCTTCTTCTGGCAGCCACGGCCTCTGAGATGCTGTCCCTAAAGCACGTGCTCTGGGGGCCTGGGCCCACACACCTCTCTCCCTTCCTTCCCAGAGCTCATCCCTGAGGAAACACCGGAGAGCAGCTTCCTCCTGGAGGGAGACATCCTCCGGCCGGTGAGTGAGTGGGAGCCAGTATAAGTGACCTCACAGATGATGATAGATGCTTTTGAACCTCCTCTCACACCCAGATGTCTTGGGGGGAGGGCAATGACATAGGAGGGATCTCTTTGTTGCTCATAGCTTGGTAGACACCCTTTCTTGCCAAAGTCAGAGTGAAGGTTCTCTTAGGAAGAGCCAGCCTGAATGGGAGGAAAGGGTAACATCTGGAATGGTGGTAGGCTGGGAGGGCTTCCTGAAGGAGGGGGTTTGAGCCCTCAAGACCCAGCTTGGTACCCTGTCCAGGGGAGATGCTCAGGAAGTATTGGGATGAAGGGAGAGCTGAGCACAGGTTGGAAAAGTGGCTGGTAAGGCTGTGGGAAGTGGTGGTGGTCTGGGGAAGACAGAACAAGGAGTAAAGCAGACATCATCATGGCAGGGGGTGACAGCAGAGTCAGAAAGGGAGCAGGAGAAATGGGAATGGGGGGCGGGATGGAGGGGGGGGGGGACTAGCCAGTGGGGAAGGAAGCGCTCTGTGTTTATGAGAGCACTGCCATCTTTTAGGAGACGGTGATGACAGAGGCTCCAGAATGGGGCAGTAACCTGGTGAGAGTGAGGCTGTTCTATGGCTTGGAGGCTGCCTGCAAGTGGTGCGGCCTGAGACTGGCTGGGCTGGCTGGGTAGGAACCCCAGGGCCAGGGCCAGGCAGATAGCCCAAGGCGAGGCCCCTGTCCCCCATTCCCCAGGGAGTGCCTGGCGTAAGAACAGAATCCAGTAAAGCCTCTGGCCCGTGGGGCAGGACATGCCAGATGCTGTGAAACCTGTGCTTCAAAGGGTTTAGGTTGGTGGACGAAAAGCGGAGAGTTGCTGAGGCCAAGGGTAGTGCCTTAGAATCAGGCGGGGGAGGAGAGGGAAGGGGCTGCCCCATCTCCCCACCGCACACTCAGGGTGCTTGGGGGCTGCTGTGCTCCCGGAGCACCAGCACCAGGAGAGGGAGGGTGTGGGGTGGGGTGCAGTGGGGGAGGGTCCTGGGACTCCTAGCCAACCTCTCCAGGGATGAGTGCTTTATTGGCTTGATAGAATTGGTAGCAAGTTCTGTGTTATGTGCATCGAAGTTCACATAGCTGAAGCCCAGCTTCTGCCCCATCTCTAATGGCCCCCGCCCTCACATGCCCGTGTCCTGCCGCTCATATCTTTAGGGCTCTTGTGCCCTGAGGTGTGTCCCTCTTGGTGGCAGGGAGCTTGGCTGGTCTGTGTCCCCAGAGGTCCCTGAGTTAATGTCCTCTGTCCTCAGAGTCCTTTCCGCCTGCTGTCGGCTACAAACAACAAGTGGCCCAAAAACAAGGGTGTGGTGGAGGTCCCCTTTCTGCTCTCCAGGAAGTATGGTGAGTGAGCACTGGGAGCCCAGTGCCACCCCTCCCGGACCCTCCCCTCCCGGCTCCGCCCCATCCACCCCTATCCCCAGTGCAGCCTGTGCTCCTCCCTGGGTTTTCTCCGCTCCCTCTACAGGCCCAAGCCCCTCTCCCAGCACCACCCAGAGGCCCTCCCCCAAAGGCCCCTCCTTTTTGAGGAAGGAAGATGTGGTACACACTAGCGTATACAATGGAGTACTGCCCAGCCATGATAAAGATGAAATCTTGTATTTGCAACAACATGGATGGATCTTGAGAGTATCATGCTAAGTAAATAAGCGAGATCAAAATGATTTGGTCACTCATATGTAAGATATAAAACAAAAAGTAACCAACAAAGTATTAAAACAAACAGAAAAACCTCAGAAGTCCTTTTATTCCTAGGGCCTCCTGAGCTGGGGCTGGGGGTGAGTTAAGGTCCTAGAAAGCTGGTGGGAAGGTGCATTTGGGACACTCTGATCCATTTTGAGACCAATTGGCCTAGAGGACAGTGACCGACCCAAGATCATACAAGCCATGTTCCGCGTGGAGCCCAGCTTTCTTCCCCTCATCACGCTGCCTTTCCTTGACACTCCACGTTTGGAGTGACTCAAGGCTCAGTTTCCTGCCCTGCAGGCACACTTGCAGGGGGCAGGAGGGTTCTGGGGGCTTGTCTGAGTGTTCAGCCAGGTGTCCCCTCCCCAGATGAGCCCAGCCGCAAGGTCATCCTGCAGGCATTTGCTGAGTTTGAACTCTCCACATGCATCCGGTTTGTGGCCTACCGTGGCCAGAGAGACTTCATCTCCATCATCCCCGTGTCTGGGTAAGTGCTCCTGGGTGTGTGCATGCATGTGCATGTGAGTGTGCATGCAGGGTGAGTTCCTCAGCTTTATTCTGTGTTCAGCCTGGAATGAACTAAGTCATTCTCTAAAACCTATTTCTGGGCCCGACCGCCCAGGTCCAAATACCCCTGCTCACTGAGCGACTTGCCCAATGTGAGCTGGGCCTATAGTGCGCAGGGCAGGAAGTGGGGAGGGAGGGAGTTCGGTGCTTGACCCTCTGTACGTAGCCTTCATCCCCAGGAGACCTCACGGGCTGGTGGGTGAGTGCAGGTCTGGTGGCACAGGCTTGGCCCCGGGACAGGTTCTGCAATGCAAGAGCTGCCTGACTCCAGGCAAGTCCCCTGACTTCAGAGCCTCTTCTGCCTTCTCCCGAAAGAGGGGCATGCTGTTTCCTAGCTTGTCGGGGATCTAAGCTAATGTGTGGTAGCTTTGATCCGGGGTACCCTGTGTGGGCCCATTCACTCAGTGAGCTGCTTCTGTTACCCCTGTTATTATCAGTTCCTACCTCCTCTTTACAACCCAGGCTGGTAAGAGAGCTCAGTGCATCCCTTTCACAGAAGGCCAGGCGGTGAAGGGACTTAGGAACAGCCTGGCCCATGTTGGTCTCATTCATTCCTGAACTAGGGAGGAGGGGAAGGGCCAGTTCTGCCTAGCTCTCTCTGGACCGGTGCCTACCCAGCTCACTCTCATGGCCCTGCAGGTGCTTCTCTGGCGTGGGGCGCAGCGGAGGGATGCAGGTGGTATCTTTGGCACCCACCTGTCTCCGGAAGGGCCCAGGCATTGTCCTGCATGAGCTCATGCATGTGCTGGGCTTCTGGCATGAGCATTCACGGGCTGACCGGGACCGTTATATTCGTGTCAACTGGAATGAGATCCTCCCAGGTAAGCCAGGTGGTGCACAAGCCAGGTGGGGTCTAGGAGTCCATGGAGAGTGGGCCACCGGTGTGGGCCAGTGTCTGAGGAGTTCCCTGGCTATTTGGAAGAGGTTGTCCATCTCCCCACCATCTGCCTGTCTTCCATGGGGAAGGTGGGGTGCCCCTTCTCTCTGAGACCTGGGAGGTGGCCCACATGCTGCTATTCTGGGTTCTAAGCCTTCACCTGCCCACCCGTAGTCTTGCTTGGGTTGGGGCACCACCATTTCTCTTCCTGGACACCGTCAGTTACCTGAGGATGGGCTGCTGCTATCCTATGGATTTGTTCATTGTATACCCAACTAGCATTGCTCATGCACAGCCATGTGGGTGGGGGCGGGCTGAGCCAAGCAGAGGCCTGGAGGTAATGGCTGTGTATGTTCAGTGACAGATGCGGGTGGCCAAGGGCAGTGCTGTGAGGGGGTACTGGGGGCACGTAGGGCTGAGGAAGCATGGGAGGCGGTCTGGGGAGTGGGCCACTGCACAGATGGCCTGTGTTCTTGGAACCATGCTGGGTACCGGGGGTTTGATCCCAGGCATGGGGGGGGCAGGGTGTCTAACCTCGTGGGAGGATGGCCTAATTCAGGAGATGAGAGGAATAGAGACTACTGCTTCATGGGGAAGGGAGCAGAGGGGATGCATTGTCAGGGGTTTGGTTTGGGGTGTGGGAGTTAGAGTGGATGATGGTCGGGGGTTTGGTTTTTGGGGGGGTGGGAGAAGAGGAGAGGAGTCAGAAGGCTTCCTGCAAGCAGAGGGCTTCTGAAGTGAGCGCCACCTCCCACAGTGCAGCACGATGCGCAGTCATAGGGCACTGTGGGGTTAGGCATGTGGGTGCCTAGACCAGCACCATGGAGTCCCAGAGAAGGGTGCCCTGGGGCATGAAGACTGGAGAGCAGAATTAGTCTAGGGAAGTGGGGGCGGGGGCAGGGGGGGGACGACCCTACCCTGGGAACAGAGACTATAACCTTCCAAGTGTCCATGGGATACTTGTGAAAACATACCCTATGACAGCAATAAAACTTCCAATTTGAAAAACTAAAGTTAAACATTTTGTCATTATATAAAATAGAAAGTAGAAACTAATAACCAATCAAACTTACTTGGAAATTAAAGTTTAAAAAACAAAAAACAAATAGCAAGCCTTTCTCTTATCTCTGGGGTTAAAGAAATGGTGGAATTTTAAGAGGAAGAAATCATAAAGATGCATCAGAACCAACAGCTCACAGCTCAGGCAAGGCATACTTCTATCAATGGAATAGAGCAAAGGAAGCATTCCAGTGTAAGCTAAGAAAAATAAAGGGAAGCAGGAGGAATTAATGAAGGTAAAAGCAGAAATTAATGAGATAAGAAACAGCTCTTGAGTTTATTAGTGTTGTTTCCTAACAATAAAACAGGTGAAAACACCTGCTACCCTAGTGGGAAAATTGCTTAAGAATTGTAAAAAATGAGACTATTTGCATTTAGTTAATATGTAACAGAACACACGCTGCTAGGATATGCAAACTGCTCACAGTAATTAGCTGTGGGAGCGGAGACATGGGGAACTCATAAATGGGTGGACGGGGAGACAGTGTATACCTAAAAAATTTTTATTTTTGAACCAGATGACTATATTGCTTATTCCAAATTGTTTAATAACGGAAGGGTTTTTAAAAGGAATAAATAAGCACTGTCTAGGGGCACTCCACCTGGTGGGTAGGGGGCATCCAAGGCTCTGTGAGAGCTAGTGCTTCATGGAAGCTGTAGGTTACAGACTTTATACAGGGGAGCTGGAGATGAGGACAGGTGGAAAGTGCTTAGGTGGCCTGGTGCATGTCTGGACCCCTCCTAGGATGGGGTAGTAAGCGGGGATCAGTAGGAGCGGGAGGGGGGGGTGCAGAAAGAAGCACATTCAGCAGTAGTTTTGAATCCCTCAGCTTAATTAAGTAGCTTATAAAGTTCCAGAAGCCCCCTATTCACCACCCCACCACTATCTGTTCTCTTTCCCCACTGATAAATGCCTTTTCAGGCTTTGAAATCAACTTCATTAAGTCTCAGAGCAGCAACATGCTGGTGCCCTACGACTACACATCTGTGCTGCACTATGGGAGGTGAGTCCCTTTCCTCCTCTTCTCCGTCCGCACTGCCTGGCAGCCCTGTTGGGATCCAGACTAAGATCCTGCCTGCTGGGTTCCAGGCTCGCCTTCAGCCGGAGCGGGCTACCCACCATCATGCCACTCTGGGCCCCCAGTGTCCACATCGGCCAGCGACGGAACCTGAGTGCCTCGGATATCACACGCGTCCTCCGGTTTTATGACTGCAGCCCAAGTGACCCCAGCCCCCAGGGGAGAGGTGAGTGACAGGGGCAGGCCTCTTGGGGGTGCCTGTCTCTGCCTGCTCTTGTGTCTCCCTCAGCCCTGGAGGATGCCGGGACTGGAGGTGACATTCTCTAGGGCTCTAGGGCCAGAGGAGCCCGGAGAAGGTCCCTGTACTGAGAAGGTGTTATTGAGGGGGGTGCGGTGGGAGCTGAGGTGCAGAGGTCAGCAGGGCTAAGATAACCAGTTGTCCATTCAAAAAAAATGAAGTACTAACTCATATCACGCACAAAGAAACTCCAGATGTACCTGAGACTTAAAAGTAAATAGAAAAACTTGAATGCTTCAGCAGGGGCATGGTGGGTTATGTCCTGGAGAGGAGCCTTGTATCCCTATGGATAGAGCGCTCTGGCTCTCCAAGGCCGGGCCCACACTTTCTCCCTCTGATTCTGGGACATGACCTTCTGTCTCTCCTGCTCCAGAGTTCCAGGCCCATGGCATCGATGGGAGCCCCACTGCTGCCCCTGGACCACGCCTGCAGCGGCTGCTGGAGGCATTGCTGGCAGAGTCCAGGAGCTCCAGCCCCAGTGACCCCAGGGCTGGAGAGAGCCCGCTGGAGTGGGAGCCCTCAGTCCTGGGCAAGTCTGGTGTGGAGGCTTCTGCAAGGAGGCCTCAGACCTCAGCGTTCTCTGCAAGCTCATGGTCTGGCGCAGCTGCTCCTGGGGGGCCCCTGGAGTGGCCCCCGCAGGCCCACATGTCCACTATGCCCCTAGCGCCATCTCCAGAAGACCAGCCAGCGCCTATCCGGGCTGTTTGGGGAAAACCAGCTCTGGGGAACTTCCTGGAGACACCCAGAGATCAAGCCTGTGGCTTCTGTCCCCAAGTGGGGAGGGCATCTTCTGTCCAGAGCAGCTGGGCCAAGCAACCCTTGGCCTCTCTAGGTGATACTCCTGTCTTCCAGCCCCAGACTGACCTCCCTGTCTGAGACCCAAGCCTCTCCTTCTGCCCCTTACTTCCACACCATGTTCTCCCGAGGCTCCTGGGGACAAAGGTCTGTCAGGGGAGGCAGGCCTGTTGGGGGTGCCTGGCTCTGCCTGCTCTTGTGTCTCCCTCAGCCCTGGAGGATGCTGGGACTGGAGGTGACATTCTCTATGGCCAGGAGGCTGAAGGGATGAGGAGGAAGATTCTAGCCTTCAAGCCTGAGGAAGTCCTGTGGAGCTGAGGCCCAGCCCCCAGCATGGACTACCGGTACTGGCCCCTCTCCCTCGGGCCAGGCCTGGAGGGGAGCCATGTGGCTGGGACTGTGGGAGCAGCTTCCTGTCTGCTAGGAATGCTGGCCTGCACCTCAGCCTCCAGCCTGCTCTCGGGAGGGTCTCAGAGCCCACCCTTCTCTCCCCCCATCCCCAGCGCAGGCTCCAGAGTCAGGGTTGTCGCCCAGAGGGAGATGAGGAAGAGGTGGGGGCCCTACAGGAATGCACAGTGGGAAGTCACCAAGAACATGAGGGCCCTGAACACAGGACTCAAAGCTCCTTTCCAGCCTGCGTTGCTGTTCCTGGAGCCTTGTCCCCCCAGAGGCCCTGAAAGGTGGAGAGAGGCAGGCAAGTCACCCTGCTTGTCCTCGTCAGCCAAGCTCACTCTTCCTCAGCTCCTGGCCACTCCGGTGAGGGCTGTCTTGGAGCAAAGAGCACCTCCAGGGATGCCTGGAAACAGCCAGGAGCCCCTTGTGGCACTTCCTGTGGCTCAGGGTGGGAGGGCCAGGAGGGCCAGGCACCTCAGATGTTCAGGGGAGGCAGAAATAAAGTTGGGTATTTGCTCCAGGGGTGGGCACTGAGCTGTGTTGACTACCTCCCCACAAGCTCCCCTCCTCCCAAACAACTCCGTCTACCCCCCTCGCTCCCCGACACACGAGTGCCTTTGTGCCTCACTGCCCTGGGTGGGCCCTCAGGTGGTCATATCCATTTTCCAGGGGGGGACTGAGGCTGAGGTTCAGCCTTTGCCCACCTCAGGGGACATGTGGGCTCACAGGGCACTAGAGCCCCTGCCCTCAGTTTCTCTTGGATCAAGGATTTTCTGAGACTGAACAGGACTCTGATCTCCAGCATTAGCTTCGGAGAAGGCTCATGTGGGGAAATGCTGTCCACTTACTCCAGAATGGACAGGGATCTGAGTGAGTTTACAGTGGGTGGCTGGGGGCTCTGGCCATGGCCCTAGCAGAGGGACCGCTCCCCTGGGAGCACCCTAAGCTAAGTCTTTGGGCCAACCCTAAACTAGACCTGCACCTGTAGTGCCTTGTTTGTCAGAGAAATGAGTGACTGCCTCACAGCCTGGTGGCCTCTGGCTCTGGGCTGGCTTTCCCCGATGGTCACGTGGAGGAGGTGACATGCTTTGTGCCCTTGAGGTCCTCCCAGCTCTGAGGCTTCCCATCACAGGCCTCCATTAATATGTGGCTTTGGTCTCAGAATCTGCATACAGCAGCGAGTGAAGTGGGGCTGGGGGGACGTGGTGGTGGAAGGCGAAGAGTGCCCCTCCTCTTTGGGAGTGATCAGGGATAAAGCTGTCCTTGCCAAGTCCTTCCCCGGAGGCCACCTCTCACCACAGAGCCCATTGCCCAGGCCAGCTCTGGGCCCAGACCTGTTTCACAAGCCCCACCCTGTCTGTGGGCTCCAGCCCTGGCTCGGCCCCTGGAGCTCCAGCATGAGGGTGTGGTATGTGTGGGGCTCTGGGGTGTGAATCAGAGCAGGTGGCTAGCCACTCCATCCCAGGTCTGTGGCCTGTTCCCCAATCCCCAACCACATGGCTATGTGGGCTCACTCACCACTTTATTCACTCGGTCCACACATCTATTATGAATTAGGTGTTGGGCAGGTTCAGTTAGAGGCACTGGAAACAGCATGGTAAGCAAGGCAGGGTTTCTGTTCTCATGGAGTTTATTCAGGGGTGGGGAGAGGGATGGAAGGTCCGCAGGCAGGTAAGAAAGCACCTGGGATTGTAAGTGATGGAGGAGGGCAGCATTCCTGTAGGGTGTTGGCATCTCTGAGACCTGAGTGACAGGATGAGGCTACCCTGTGATAATCTGGGGAAAGAGAAGCTGGTGCAAAGACCTGAGCCAGGAAGAGGAGGGTCTGTCAGGCCGGAGTGAATGGGAAATGAAGAGCAGGGAGCAGACAGGGCCAGGCCAGTCAGAAGGAGGGTTTTATTCAAGAGCAGCAGGAGCAGCTGCTAAGAAGGGGAGTGATAAGATCTGGTTTAATATTTAAAAAGTCATTCTGGATGCTCTCGGAAATGGATGGGAACATGGAGAACAGCTGGAAGCACTGCAGTTGCACAAGCAAGAGCCAGTGGGCTGTGGGATGGGCAGAGGTGGGTGCTTTTGGAGTGTGTGTTGGAGGTGGAGGAACCCACACCTGCGATGGGTGCAGGGGTGAGGGCACCCTGACAGCACTGAGGACCAAGGGGGGAGGCAAGGCTCAGGGAAACAGGTGTTAAGTCTGGGGCTGTTAGCCTGGAATGAGTGGGCAGGGAGCACGTGGGCTGACAGCCTAATGGCTTCCACTTTCTCCTGAGTGGGAGGCAAAGTCACAGCTTGCAGGGGGTGGGGGGGGGGGGTGAGGAGAGTGAAAGCAAAGCCAATTCTGAAGAGGGGAGCCCGGCTCTAGGAAAGTCTGGAGATGTGTGGTTGCGAGTTGAAAGCAAGGCCAGTCGATACAGTGAGTGTTCTGCTCCGGAAAAGGCAGCCACTTGGTCAAAGGCAGAAAGTGGATGATGATTTACTTCTGACCAGGGTTGGGGTTTGTTAGGTGAGTGTAAAGGAGGAAGGAGGATGACTGACATTAGAGGGCACTGCTCAAGGGCCTGGGAAGGGGTGAGGTTGGGTCAGACAGGGTGGGCTGGGGAGAAGAGTCCCAGGGACTTGAACGGCTGGGGCTTCAGGAGCTCACCCTGCTGGGCCCGGAGTGGCTGGAGTCCTGGCCTGGGAGCACCGGGCCCAGTCTCGCCGCTCAGGCTGCAGAAGTGGCTTCAGAGCCTCCAGCTAAGACGGCCCAGCTCTTGCTGTACTCTCACAGCTGGGACTGAACAATGTCTGCCTCCCTTGGGAAACATGGTACCAGGTCACCTTTCCCCCATGGCCCCCCTTTCCAAGGACATCCCTCGAGGGCACCTTCATGTGGGCACTCTACTTACCTGAGAAAGGCTGATGTGTATGCCATCCATTGATACCTGTGCCATTGCCCGTCACCATTCAAGCTTAGCCATGTATTGGGGACAGAAGAGATGTCTGTTCTGATGGGGGGAGTGATGCAATATATCCATTGGCTGCCATCTCAGTACAGTGCTCTGAGCATGACAGAGGTGCTGTGTGCATGGAATTAATGAACTTGGACAATAGGGTACCTTTTTCTGCCTGAGAGAGTGGTGACACGTGAGTGTACCTTAAAGAGAGGGGGGGGCCCACCAAGCACAGGAGGAAGGGTGAGGAGAGTGTTTCTGGCAGAGCAAATAGTCCTTTGCAACTGAAAGGACTGGAGATGTAGGAGCTCAGGGCATGTCCAGGGACCAACAGGTACGTAGCCTGGTGGGGTGGGAAGAGGTGAGGTTGGGTCAGACAGGGTGGTCTTGGGAGAAAAGTCCCAGGAAGCCTGGCCAGTCCCTGTGCTAGGCAGCTCCTGCTGCTGGCAGGCTGTAGGTCTGGGCCTGAATCCTGCCTGGTAGAACAGGATGACAACAGAAAGTCAGGTCTACTTGAAGGAAGCCTGCTGTGGCCCGAGGCTCTGATTCAAGCAAGATGGGGTGGAACAGGCACCGGAAGGTGTGTGTGGGGGAGATGGAGAGCTGCAAAGAGGAGCAGGAATCCAGTTATATAAAGGCCCCGCTGCCCCCAAAGCCAGACTTATGCAGGTGACACAGCATGGGGTGGTGCCTGAGCCTCATGGGTGCTTGTAGACTGTCCCTGCTGTCTCCACCCAGGCTGGCACCCAGCAGGGCCTGTGTTGGGTAGAGCTGGAGCCCCTTCAGGAAAGCCCAGGTGAGAACCCTGAGGGGGGCTTGCGTGGGTCAGGGGAGGGAGTAGAGCAGCTCTGGCCTCAGTTCCTGCAGTGTCCCTGGCTTTATAAAAAATGTGCCGGAGACAAAGGCTGATGTGGGCTGTAGTGTCTGGACTCCTGGCTTGGGTATGATTGGAGAGGGTGAGAAGTGGTCCTTCCCAAGCCCTTTTGGGCCATCAGGGCCCTCAGACTGCACAGCCCCGGACAGGAGCCATGGGACAGGCAGGAACTTGCTTCAGTGGCCGCACCTCCGACTCCAACAGTCACCCTCTACCCTTCCTGCTCTCCATCCCTGCCAACTGTAAGGCCAGCAAGTGGGGAGGATGAGTCCATGAAACCTGCCTCTGGATAGGGCAAGAGAGGCTGGCAACACCAGACAACACCAGACCCACTTGGCTGTGGGCACTTGCACCTAACAGAGGGGCTGGGTAGGCAGATAGCCCAGGATCAAGGAGGAACACAGGCCCACGTCCCTACCACATGGCTGCTGGTCTGGGGGGCCGCCCATCTGAGCCTGGGTAGGGATGAGCCATTGTCTGTGGGCATTGAGAGAGCGTACCGCCTGCTCCCACGAGGATGGAGCTGAGAGGAAGGTCCGGGGCATGCTGGCTCAGGGGGTCCCGCCGCACAGCCCTACTGCCCTAGGCAAACAGACACAGAGGGTGGCATGCAGCCCCGTGCGCTGGAGATTCCAGGTCGGGCTGGAGTGACAGCATGAGGGGCTCCTGAAGCGGCATAAAGAGCGCCCCTGAGGCTGCCCAGGTGGCCCTGGGGGCAGTGGCCGCAGGGAGGGTGGGTAGGAGCAGGGTGCTTGAGGAAGAGCAGGGCTCCACAGCTCTTCGAAGCCAGGATGGGGTGGGTGGGGTGTGTGCTTGGTCAGAAATTTCTTTTTACCCCAACTCCTCTTCCCAGGGCCACCCCAGAGGGGCCCAGAGTGCACAAGGAGCGAGGGAAGCTCCTCTCCACGCTGCCCCTGAGACCCCCACCAAGTGTCCTTGTTCTGGGCGGGAGGACACCCTCTTCCTCCAGGCCAAGGGGCTGAGCTTGCCCAGAGCCCCCACTCCCCCCAAAAACCTATGCTGCTGAGATTGGAGTCCAAAGCAGTTTCCCCCTTACCTCTTTGCCCTTCATGGAGGAAACCGAGGCAGCTGCAGGAGAAGCAGGACAGCCGAAGCCATAAATCTCTGAGCACTTGCTTGCTCCCCAGCTTGGAGCGTTTTTTCAGCGTCCCCGACGCGGCGGAGCCATGGTGGCGCGGTGCGCCGTAGACAGCGGCAGGGGGCGCTCGCCACCCGGCCACGGGCACCTCCCTGGGCTTCGCAGGGCTGACGGAGCCCAGTCTGGGTGAGAACGCTTTAGGAGGAGGGTTTGGGGTAGTCTTCGGAGTCCCCAACACTTCCGTAGGCTTCTTCTTTCTCGGGCACCAGCGTTGTTGCGGCTCGTTGGGCTTATTGTTATCTGGCGCCCGACACCCATCCGCCCTCTCCTTGGGGTTCCGGGCGATGGGAGCAGTCATCAGCACGCGCCCACCAAACTAGCCTCCCCGCCTCACCCTCAGCCCCGCAGCCCGTAGGGGAGAGGTCCCCTGGGTGCCCGCGGCCAAGCTCCCGCAGCATCCCTGCTCCCGTGCACACCGACTTGCCACTCCCGCGAGCATCCCTCCAGCTTTCCAAAGACCCCAGATGCGGGCCCCTTCGGACCCCCGCGCTCGAAGCTGGGGAAAGGGGCAGGGGCACGGGCGCCGACGCGGAGTCCAGCACCCCGGAGGCTGTGGCGCCCCTCCACCCAGCCACGGCCTGCGGCCCGCCCCGCACCTGCCCCGCCTCCTCCCCCGCCTCCAGTCTCCTCCCTCCCGCAGCCGCTACTCGGCTCCCCACTCGCCTGCGGACGCTGGCTGCCTGCAGGCGCGGCTCCCGGCCCGAGCCCGCGAGCCGCCACCGCGCCTCCTCTGAGGACCGGCAGCGCACCCCCCCGCAGCCCGTGGGAGCCCCGCGCCCCGAGCACGTCCAGTGGCCTCCGGGGGGGAGGGCGCAGCTTCCCCCCAGCCCTCGGTGGGGCGGGGACGCAGCGGGACAACTTGGAAAACTTCTCCGGGCGGACTGCGGGGACGGACGCGGGCGCTGGTGGAAGAGGACGTCGGGGAGCAGTGCCTAGTCTCAGGACCCCCCAACCTCCCGGCCCCACTGGCCTGGCCCTGGGGAATCCTCGCTCCTCCGGCCGCGCTGGGGGGCCAACACTGTCGCCCGCTGTGCTCGCGCTGGGCAAGCAACGCCCCCTCCGGCCAGCTCTGCCATGGACTACCAGAAGCCCTACTCGGTGCAGGCCACCGCGGCCATCGCGGCGGTCATCTCCTTCCTCATCCTCTTCACCATCTTCGGCAACGCACTGGTCATCCTGGCGGTGCTGACGAGCCGCTCGCTGCGCGCCCCGCAGAACCTGTTCCTGGTGTCCTTGGCTGCCGCCGACATCCTGGTGGCCACGCTCATCATCCCGTTCTCGCTGGCCAACGAGCTGCTGGGCTACTGGTACTTCGGGCAGGCGTGGTGCGAGGTGTACCTGGCGCTCGACGTGCTCTTCTGCACTTCGTCCATCGTGCACCTGTGCGCCATCAGCCTGGACCGCTACTGGGCGGTGAGCCGCGCCCTGGAGTACAACACCAAGCGCACCCCGCGCCGCATCAAGTGCATCATCCTCACCGTGTGGCTCATTGCAGCCTTCATCTCGCTGCCTCCGCTGCTCTACAAGGGCGACCCCGGCCCCCAGCCCCGCGGGCGCCCACAATGCCAGCTCAACCAAGAGACCTGGTACATCCTGGCCTCCAGCTTCGGGTCCTTCTTCGCACCCTGCCTCATCATGATCCTCGTCTACCTGCGCATCTACCTGATCGCTAGACGTAGCCACCACAGAGGTCCCAGGGCCAGGAGGGGTCCTGGGGAGGGTGAATCTAAGCAGCCCTGCCCGGTCCCCAGGGGAACGTCGGCCAAACTGCCGACCCTGGCCTCCCATTTGGTTGCTTCTGAGGAGGCCAATGGGCACCCCAAGCCCGCTGGGGAGAAGGAGCAGGGAGGGACCACTGAAGACCCTGGGAACCCAGCCTTGCCATCCAGCTGGCCTGCCCTTCCCCACGCAGACCAGGGTCCAAAGGAAGGTGTTTGTGGGGCGTCTCCGGAGGAGGAATTTGAAGAGGAGGAGGAGGAGGAAGAGGAGGAGTGTGGACCTCAGGCCATGCCGGTATCCCCTGCCTCAGCTTGCAGCCCACCCCTGCAGCAGCCGCAGGGCTCCCGGGTGCTGGCCACCCTGCGGGGCCAGGTGCTCCTGGGCAGGGGCATGGACGCCGCAGGCAGGAAGTGGTGGCGGCGGCGGCGGCGGGCTCAGCTGACCCGGGAGAAGCGGTTCACCTTCGTGCTGTCTGTGGTCATAGGCGCCTTCATGCTCTGCTGGTTCCCCTTCTTCTTCAGCTACAGCCTGGGCGCCATCTGCCCGAAGCACTGCAAGGTGCCACAAGGCCTTTTCCATTTCTTCTTCTGGATTGGCTACTGCAACAGCTTGCTAAACCCTGTCATCTACACCATCTTCAACCAGGACTTCCGCCGTGCCTTCCGAAGGATCCTTTGCCGCCAGTGGACCCAGACGGCCTGGTGAGCCAACCGCCTGCCTGCTGCCCTCGTAGGGCTGATGCCAGGTAGCTCCAGGGCCACGCTGCCTCCTGCCCTGTTTTATGTGAACTAGGCACAGGGCTGTTCGGTTTCTGCCCAGGTAGTGCAGGCAGCACTGGGAGGGGCAGGGGCAGGGGCAGGGGTGCTGTTCCCAGGGTCTGTGCTGAGCCTGTTGCTGGCTTGGCGGTGGGGGGTCGTCTCCACGTCCTGCCTGAACGCAGGCGGATGGAGGAGGCCTGGGCCCGCCTGAGTGCGGCTGAGGTCAGACTTGGATAGAGCCTGGCCTTCCGGAACCCCAGAACCCTGTAAACTTCCTCGAGGGCCTTGTGGTCCCTGGCAGGCCACTTGCTTGTGGTGTTTTGTTTCTTTTTCATCTTCCTCAGTAAAGAGCAGGAAGCCAGCCTTCCATTCTCCCCGGGAGGCCGAGGAGGAGGCAGAAACAAGGATGGCCATGCATCCCCATGGAGGACCGGTGGCTTCCATTGGGCACCGGGTGGGGGTTTGCAGGCTGACTGTCCCTGGCCCTTCTCCCCCTTCCCCTGCTTTTGGATTTGTAGCTCCTTTGAAGGCAGAAGCTGTGATTTGAGTCCCACGCGGCGCCGCTCTGGAGGTCTGGCCTCTGCCTCAACAGGACATTCCCGCTCCCTAGCAGCCACCCCCTGCAAAATCCAGGGCAACAATAGCTTGCTGCCTACCTGCTGCAGGGAGATGAAAGGCGTTGCACAAAGCTTTGAGCTCCATGGGTGAACCTAGAGACCCAGCAAATGTGATTATTTGGTGATCTGAAAGCCCCGACTTTGTGTTTACCACCACCCGTCTTCCACAGACTTCAGTTCTGAGCCTGGGGTGGGTGGATTCCTACCCCAAACTGGAAGTGGGGGGTGGCAGACAGAACCACTATTTCAGTTAAAGGAATTCTTTGAGAATGTGTCTTGTGCCTACAAAGGTTTGAGTTATTATGCTGCATGACAACTTGGCATTTCACCTGCAACACCAAGAGCGTTTTCTGTGGGGGTTAAGTCTTTTGTCATCAAGAAGGCAAATTGTTTCCTCAAGACAGCTAAAAATACCCACATCCTGGGAATGGTCTGACATGAGAGCCATGTCATGTGCCAGGTGAGAGAGCTCCCGGGCGGGATTCTGGGCTGAAGCAGGTGAGCAAGGGCCCTCTGGATACCTGGGGGAGCCTCACGGCTCAGTGCCAGGCAGGGCTCTAAGGCCCAGATGGGCCCCAATGATCCCACCTCGGATGGGTGCGGATGGGTGTTGGCTGGCCACCTCCAGCCCAGCCATGTGGCTCTCCCCATTGATGGGGCTTCAGGGCCTCTTCCTCCTGGTTCTCAACCCCCCACCCCAGACACTTGAACCCAGAACAATTTGCAGCATGTGAAGGATGGTTCCCAGGGCCCCCATAGGAGTGCCTGACTTCCACAGTAAGCCAGCGGGGTCCTCACTGGGTGGGCTAAGCAGCAGGGACTGTTGGCATCCCTATGGCCAGAGTGCGAGGGGTGTTTTCTGGGTTAGAGAGAATGGAGGGGACCAAAGGGAGTCCCTCAGTTTGTTCCTCAGTTTCCGTGTGAGGCCAGGGCACTGCCCTGGGGCAGGGCTGGGTAGGTAGGTGGCCCTGAGGGAGGGGCTGACTTGTGATATCTACTGACTGGTCTCAGTAGATGATTCTGTTGCCTGTGGCCTCCTTATTGTGATATGAAGATGTTTTTTAAAGGTCTGAGCTATTTTATCAATAAAAGATATTTTGTAATAAGCATGCTGTGTCGTCGTTGCCCAAGGGCTGCCGGCCGTAGTTATTCCTCAGCTACTTGTAGCAGACTTGGCATGGGCCAGATGCCCTGCCCTCCTCCGACTGTGGCCAGCTGGTACCCACTCATCTGCCCACTGCTTTGTCCACAAATCATCCCTATTCCTCATTATAAGACAGTGAGGGTAGACGTGGCCATGGAGCCTGAGGCTGGCTGCGTGGGGAAGGAGGAAAGGGAGCCTTACCAGAGGAGGTGCCCTTTGGGCTGGGACTCAGGGAAAGAGCAGGAATACCCAGAGGCGAGCTAGGGAGGAGTTTCAGGCAGGGAAACAGCACATGCAAAGGGTGCTGTGTGCTGGATTTGACAGCTTGAGAGTCAGCAGGAAACTGGCCTTGCTGGGCAGTCAGGAGCAGGGGTGGGGCCAGCAGAGGTGATCGAACACCACCCATGTGGCATGAGCAGGAAGAACAGGGCACTCTGTGGAATGTAAGCTGCTGTCTCCAGCGAGGGCAGGAGGTGAGTGGAGCTGATTTGCTGAGATTCAGCCACTACATCTGAGCTGGAGTCTCCTCGTTTCCAGAAAAAGCACCTGAAGCCCCAAAGCACCCAGTGCACAGGAGTCCAGCCCTCCAGGCCTCCTGGTCCACCTCAGGGAGAGCAGCTCAGGCCCACACAGCAGGTTGGCTGCAGGGCCAGCAGGAGATAGGGCTGGTTAGGGAGGTGCCAGGGAGGAGCAGGGAGGCCCAGCATCTGGAAGTGACCCAGGATTCACACTTCCAAGGGCACAGCCTTTGCCAGGGGAGACTCCATATGTCCACCAACACTGGTGGACTTGGGGACCTGGAGCTCTGCTGGGACTTAGAAAGAAAGCCAGGCTCTGCCCTGAGGAGCTCCCAGCCCTTCCCACCAGCCTGCACCCACTGCCAGGGCCCCGAGGCCTGATTAGGGCAGATCAGAGCAGTTCATCTGTTCCCTTGAGTCATTGCTTTTCTGGAACTCTTTCTGATTGGGATCTATAAGGAGCAGGCCCATGGGTCTGGGGGAGGAGCTCCCTCCCAGTCTCCAGATGGTGGCAGAAAAAGGCCCCACTGGAACTGGACCTTTGGCATCTCATTCGGAATACATCAGCTCCCTTTGCTGGTGTGGCAACTATACAGAAGAGGAAACTGAGGCTGGGTGCCCAAATCACAGCTATGAAATTCAGATGCTGAGATATTGTTGTCCCATCTCTGGCACCAACTTTCATCCAGTTGCCTGGCTGTGTGGGGATTCTGAGCTGCATCTGGGCTGGATTCAGCTGGATTCAGTGCAGTGCTGTGATTGACTGCTCATGTCTGTCACTGACACACGATGTCTGAATTTTACAGGGTTTCCACTGCATTTTATTGAAGGAGAGACTGAGGCCTAGAGACAGAGGACTTGCCTTGGACCTAACTCGGTTCTCAGTACCTGAGGAGCAGTCCCGGCACTGGCCCAGGGCTATGTGTACACCTGAGCTGGAGCCCAGGACTGCTGGCTCCAGAGGGGACCTCCTTCTCAGACACTACTTCCTGCTGTTCTGTGTGAGCAGCACCTACTTTTGATTGTACCCTAAGCCTGTTTTAGGGTTAGTGGGTTGGTGAAATGGGTTCAGAGCAACAGATAGGAGTGTGTGGGGGGAGGACTGCTCCTTCCAGGAATTACCCCAGCAAATGCCTGGAGGTAAGGGTGGGGACAGGCGGCCAGCAGGGAGGGGTGGCAGTCTTCTGAGGGTCTGTAAGCACTTCTTCTGGGGAGGTCCCTGACCACAGGAGCACGGGAGGCGCCGATGGAGAAGACCTCTCCCCACTACTGCCCTCACTCTGTAAGAATCGGGGTTTTTAGGCCAATGGTCAATGGAGACACTCTTCAAACGGTGTCGAGGCCCTGCCCCTGCCTCAGGCCAGCTGCTGAGAAATCTGGGGTGCTGGAAATTCCCCTTTGGAGCTTTCTTGAAGGAGGCACCCTGACCCACTGCTTAGAAGGTACTGTGGCAGGAGGGCCAGCTGACCTGCTAATGAGACGCAAGGTGGAGGGGGGCTTGGGGGTTCACCAGACCCTTGTTCCCTCCCAATCCTTTGCATGACTTCCATCTTGTGTGTTTGGGGGAGTGCTGGGAAGGGGGTTGCTCATCTGCCACCTACAAATGGGGTTGCTCCTGGCTGGGAAGGAAGTGGTAGTGGGCAACCTTTCGCTGCCCGGGTGCCGGATGGGGCCTCTGCTGCAGGGTCTGGTGCCTGTGTGCAGGAGCGCTGGGGTGGGACTTCTGTGCCGCTGAAAATCGTGGTGGGGAGGCCAGGGTCATACCTGCTTCTGCCACTACCCGTCTGGCTGCCCCTGGCAGGCTGGGTCCCTCCTGGGGCCTCAGTGTCCCGTTCTGCCCATGAGAATCTCCGGCCTGATGCTCCATCTCTGCCCCACCTCAAACCCCTCCTGGAAGGTCCAGCTGCTGAGATCCCAGGAAGTAATTAGTCATTCTTGAGTCAGGCTCCTGGACAGGACGGGCTGTTTTCTTCACCGCTGACCCTCAGTGCAGAGGCAGGCCTGCTCTGGAGGGACCTGGCAGTCTGGGGCCTGAGATGGGCGAGGAGAGGAGAGAGGGATGTGGCAGCTCCGGGTCATTAGGGCCAGTGCCTGCCGTGTATCATTTGAGATCAGAGCCATTGTTATCCAGTTTCAAAGATGAGGAAACTGAGGCTGAGGGAAGTTGAGGGCCTTTGTCAGAGGTCATCCAGAGGCAGGATTACAAATCCACCCAATCTAACCCAACTGTGTCACTCACTGGCCTCGGGGTCTGCCCTGTCAGCATGGGGAGCTGGCTCTGAGCCCGCCCAGCCCAGCAAAGCCTCTGACAGCAGAGACTCGGGCTTGGGGGTGACCTCCCTGCTTGTTGGCACCTCCGTCAGAGCAGGGCCCAGGAGGGGTAGGATGTTCCCACCCTCCCAGGCTCTGCTCGCTGTTAGCAGGGGAGGCAGGGAGCACACGCTAAAATTAGACTCTGGGATCCTGCATGCTCCCGCATCCGTCCGGCGGTGTGGGGAAGGCTGTTGTCAGAAGGCCAGGGCTGGAAGGAGCTGGATGTCAACTTGCAGCCTCCCCAGGGCTCACTGGCTCTGATCTCCTCACACCCTCCCCAGTCCTTGGCGGAAGGTTCCTGCCCTTGGCTTGGCCCTGCGGTCACCTATTGATTAGCAGTGATTTCAAAGGGAGAGGCAACCCCCTTTTAACACACACCCTCTCCCTCTGGGGTTCCACCGCCCCTTTGTTCCTCTCTCCCCTCCCTTCCCCTCTCCCGGCCTTTCCACTTCCAGGTCCTCAGTGACCCTCTCCCCCTTCTCTGAGACTCCCCTCCGGCTCCTGCTGGCCCTCTGTCCGCTTCTCTCTGGGATGGCCCTGGCCCTGCAGGCTTTGTGGACCACTGTGGAGGGAAGACTGGAGACTGCAAATGAGCCTTTGTCTCTGGCAAGTGGAGGCTATTTGTGACCCAATATCGCCCTTTGGGGCCCCGCCCTGGCCCTCTGGCAGGCCAGTTTGGGGAGGTGCTGAGCCTGGCCCAGAGTCCTAGGTAGGGGCCTGCCCTTGACTTCCCTGGGGAGGGGCAGGTCCCTCTGGGGCTGGGGGCTCGGCCACTCCACTCTCAGAGGACCCAGAACTCACTTGGACTGCCCAGGGGGACCTGGGCTGCATTAAGAGGAGAAAGGGTTGGGCTGGGGCAGTGCAGAGCCCGTGTCCCTGTGACGTCCAGTTCCCACCCCAGCCCAGCCGCAGCTGCGAGGCAGGGAGCGTGAGAGCTGCCTGTGCCTGCTGCTGGGAGTCCCTGGACACTGGGGTCAGCAAGGGCTAGACCCAGCCCTCCCCTCCTCGTTCAGGAGAGGATTGGGCTGGGGTGTCGCAGGCCACAGGTTCCACCAGGCCCCTGGGCGTTTGTTGACAAGTGCCGGTTGGCACAGCTATTCCAGCTGCAAACCCCCTCCCACTGCTGGCCTAGCAGCTGAGATTAGAATGGGCACAAGGCTGGTGGCTGGTGGAAGGATTTCCCTCTTGTTTCAGAAGCACTGGCCGGGGCCCAGAGACTGGGCTCATGGTCCCAGCAGGGCCACCAAGTTCCTGGATAACCTTGGGCAAATCCCCTCCCCTCCCTGGGCTTCAAATTCCTCATCAGATGAAAGGGCTGGGCTGGGGCATGTCCTGGGTGCTGCCCTAGGAGCCCCTGGGCAGGGACAGAGAGGAGAGAAAACCGAGTCACCTCGGCCTTTTCCAGCAGATCTGCTTTTCAGGAAGCAGCCCCCCCACTGCCCACTGCCCACTGCCCACCAGGATTCCTCCTCTGCAAGCCCCAGGCTTAAGTAACAAACACCATTAGCCACATCCCTGTCCTCCTCACGACATCTGTGTCCCAGGGAAATCTAGGTAGTGGAAACCTTAGAAGGGTCACCTTGAAAGACATTCATTCATCCCCCAAGGCAGGCTGGGAGCTGGTGGAACAGGGAAAGGAACTTGTGCGGGGCAATGGAGGAGCGGGGAAGGCGGGGGGGGGGGGGGGGGGGGGGAAGGGAGTGGGTGTTGTAGAGGTTGGGAGGCCAGGGTGTCTAGCAGGACCCAGCCTGTGCTTGACATCATTGATGTTTCTCCCTCTCTCTCTCCCTCTTCCTCTCCTTTCTCTGAAATAAATAAAAAATATATTTTAAAAAAGATTGAAGAGGTATATGAAGAGATAGAGATGATATGAAAGATATCCTGATGGAGTGTGGAGTGCAGAGTTGGCACCACAGAGCAGAGACATTCCGATTACTCTCTGGATGTCCAAGTCCTCTACAAGGTGTCCCCTGACTTGCTGTTGGAAGGAGGTGGACTCTGGGTCCTGGGAAATGGCCCCATCCTGTGTACAGAATCTGCTCTACCCCTTACCCTCACCTGGGCTTCCAAGGGATCCAAAGCCTCTCCCTCTCAGAGCTTCTGCCAGGCTTTCTACCCAGGCTGGGAGGCAAAGGTGCTCAGGCAAACAAGTTAAATTCAGCACACCAGTGCTAGCAACCTTACCACTGGATCATGACAGACATCAGCAATGGATCGCAGAGCTCTCTCTGGGAGCTACAACTTAGCTGCAGAAAGCACTGGGCAGGCATTCTCAAACAACTGCAGCTCGTGTGCCAGATGAAAACCATTTGCCCCTGAGTCCAGGGAGAATCCTGGCCTTGAATCCCAGAGGTTATGGGGGAAGAGGGCTGCCCAGCCTGGTGTGAGGGGGCCATTGGGGTGTAAACAGGGCTGAGTCCAGAGACCCCAGGGTCCCTGTAGTGCTACTGCATAGAGGGCAGAAGACTGTCAAATGTCAGCTCCTAGGGGGACCCCAGAGATTCTGAGAAAATTGCATGTGGATGCACAGTTGTCAGCAGAGCGGGGTCTGAGGGCCAGCTGGGGGCGAGGCCAGGCAGCATGGCAGGGCTGGGAGAGTGGTGCTTCTTGGGAGAGCACTTGACCAGGCCAGAGATGGGCTGGAAGAGTAGGAAGGGCTGCCAGGGCACTGGAGGTCTAATGTCCTCAGGAGTATGTAAAGTCACGTGAGGATGGTTCAACTTCGTCTGCCTACGCTGCCTGTTCTGCCACTGGGGAGTCCAATCACCTGGCGTGAACAGATGTAGGACTCCTGTTCCGGGAGCAGAGTCTGAGCCCCGAGTTCATCCACCTGCACAGCGCCCACAGCAGTGCCTGCTCTGAAGCCCCATCCATCAATGTTACCATGACACCCACACCTTATGTGGACCCTCCCCAGCCAACCTCCTATCCCCCTTCTCTGCTGTGAGTTTTATCCTTGGCACTTTTCACCAATTAGCAGGCTAGATGTCTTACTTACCTGTCTGCTCCTCATCCCTAATAAACCGTAAGCAGCAGGACAGCTGTCTTGTACACTGTGTAGCTCGGGCTGTGCCTGGCAGGTAGTAAGAAGGAAAGGGCTGGCCTGCAGCCCTGACACTGCTCTCCAGGGTTGCTAACATACCCTGGAAACATGGTGAGGGGAGAGAGCCAGATTTATTTGAACTCAGAGAGGGAGGGAGGAAGAGTGGAGGGGGTGGGGTGGACAGTTAGAGCCTCAAGAAGCAGCTTGGACAACAACTGTTGGCTGTTGGCTTGGGGGAGCCGGCCGATGGCTGTGAGTTCCCCACAGCACAGCCTTGGCTGCTGAGTGGAGAGTGCAAGTTTGGGGCCTGAAAAGACTTGCTGGGGACAGTGGAGGTGGGCAGATGCTGCCCCAGCGAGGCTCTCTGCCCTGCCTATCTAGGCTGCAGTCACTGGATGGACAGCTGGTCCGGGATGAGCAGTTTGGAACCTGCCTGGGCACCCGGGCCCTTTCTGCCCTGACTCTTCAGTGCATGGAGCTCAGTGCCAGCTGGAAGGGCTCCTGAGAGCCAATGCCACCTGCATTCTAGAGCGAGGAGGGGCCAGGGAGAGGCCTCGCACCTTGCCTGCAGAGCATGGAGGGATGAAGCAGTGACATGACACTTGACACTTGGGAAGGCAGACCCGGTTGTGGGCCTGGTGGGCCGTGGGGCAGGATGGGAAGGAGGCCTGCTGGAGGGCACTCTGCAGCAGAGGTGGCTGGTGTCTCAGCAGGAGGGGGGAGGGTGGCAGGGGTGTGTGAGGGTGGCTGGTGTCTCAGGCAGGAGGGGAGAGTTGCAGGGGTGTGTGAGGGTGGCTGGTGTCTCAGGCAGGAGGGGGAGAGTTGCAGGGGTGTGTGCTTCCTCATGTTCTGAGGTGCCCTCTGGCCCCAGACTAACCTCCAGAGGCAGGGACAGGGTGAGGCCAGGGCCAGCAGCTCTGCTCCAGAGGCAGCTGACTAAAAATAAGTTGGGATGTCAGGGTCTCCTGGCTCCAGGAAGTGGAGAAGAGGGTTGAGTGTCAGGAGGAGGAGGAAGGGGAGGAGGAGGAGGCAAAGGGGAGGAGAGGGAGGCCAGCAAACTTGTTTGTTTTCTTCTCTCCGGCCTGAGTCTCTGAGGCGCTGCTCCCTGGGTCTGCGTGAGTGGCTCTGGTATGCAGGGACCTATGGGTGTCTCCAGACCCCTCACTACATGCCCAGCGCCCCGCTCCTGCTCCCTTGAGGGGGTGTGCAGGGAATGGGAACTCTGAGGGTGAAGGCAAAAGGAACCAGCTTACTGAGACCTGGTATTTCAGATTCCATTACTGCCCCAACATTCTGCAGATGCAGAAATGGTCCAGATGGTCTAGGGAGTTCTCCCAGGTCACATAGTGGGCAATGCCCAGAGTCACACCTAGACACTCAGGGCACTCTGCGGGGCCTCAGCTCAGACATGGCACCACTACCACCACCCAGGGGTTGAGAGAGGCTTTGTAGAGGCTGAGGGGCAGATGTGGTGGCTCTGTGCCCTCTGGCCAGTGAGGAGCCACCTCCTCTCCTGGCTGCAAAGCTCATCAGGGTGGCAGGAGCATAGCCCTTCTCCTGACCCTGGGGGTCCTGACCACTGGCCTGGGTGAGGCCTCAGAAGACACAGGCCTCTCTCCCTCTGCCCAGCTGGCCTTGCTCTCTGCACTCAGTGTACCAGCTCCCCTTGACTCAACCGAATCCAGCTTGTGATGAGTGCACCCCCCTTCTCCACCCTCCCTCCCATGCTCCTCTCCCAGTCCTCACTCAGAAGAGCCTCCACTGGGACAAAACCTAACCACCCAGAGGTCATTCCACATGGTTGCCCTTAAGCCTTAGTGCAGGGCCACTCTTGCTCCTTGAGTCCCTGTCCCTGTTCATCTGCACCCTTCGGGTCACAGTTGGCTGGGGTAGCATGAAATTTCAGTGAGCGTCTCAGGATGGGGCCAGTTCTGGACAGGCCTGCTTCCAGGGACACAGGAGGGAGTCCAGGGCTGACCAGCGGCTTGCACGGTTTTCAGTCCCTTTATCCTCTCTTCTTGATTCCTCCTCCTCTTCTTGTTCTTTGTTTTTATTATTTATTATTATTTAATCCTCACCCAAGGATATGTTTTATTGAGTTAAAAGAGGGAGGGAAGAAAGGAGAGAGAGAGAGAGAGAGAGAGAGAGAGAGAGAGAGAGAGAGAGAGATCACCCCCAGCCTCCAGCTCCCACTGCACATGCCCTCTGGGATTCAAACTCACAACCTAGGTATGCGCCCTGACTGGGAATCGAACCCACCAACTTTTGGTGTACTGGACGATGCTCCAACCAACTGAGCCAAACCAGCCAGGTTCCTTTGCTTTTTTCAAGTCTATTGCTAAGTTCTCTGGAGGGTTCAAAATTCTCAGCCCTGCCTCACCAACTCAGCTCTGTTGGGGGTGGCCAGAACAGTACCAGGTGTTAGACCAGTGGGGACAAACTGGACCAGGGTTCAGCAACATCAGTACTTCAGGTTAGCTAGAAAGACTTCAGAGCCGAGACAAACTATAAGAGAACACTTATTTGTAAAAGCACAGAGCTAAAAGTAATTTGTAAAAAAAAAATGGCTTAGAAAACAAGTTATAGAGGAAAAGGAAGGCAGTGTGGACAGGTGACCTTGAACTATCCTCACCTGGCTTTACATACTCCTGAGGCCACTCACCCCAGTGCCCTGCAGCTCTTCCTACTCTTTCAGCTCATCTCTGGTCCCAGTCAAGGTGCTGTCCTAAGAAGCACCACACTCACCCAGCACCGCCATGCTGCCTGGCCTGGCCCCCAGCTGGCCCTCAGACCCCCCTTTGCTGACAACTGTGCATCCATATGCAATTTTCTCAGAAACTCTGGGGTCCCCCTGGCGCTGACCTTTGACACTCTTGGGCTGGAAAGGCCCTGTTTAGACTCAGGCCCAGGGAAGGGGCTTGGGTGGGACAGGGGCAGATGGAGAACCGGGGCTGCCTCCCAGACCTCCCTCTCTGGGGTGCAGCACCAGCCAGAGCTGCCACCTCTTCTCCATTCTTCACAGTAATTGCCTTAAATGCTGTATCTGTTGTCATGACAACATATTACTGATCCTTAGGTGAAGTCCTGTTTGCAGAGTGGCTATCAGGCTGTCTCCAGCTCCATTACTGGTCCCCACATTGTGGTTCCCAGCTGGTGTCTCTTCCTCCCTCTCTCCCTCCCATTTGGCCTTTCAGACAGATCACATCTATTTTCTAAATTTCCAAAATATTTCTGTGACTTCTGTGTTCTCTGTTTTACTTTGTGAGTCTCCCTTTCACTCCTCCTCCTCCCTTTCCTCACCTTCTTCCATCTCCCCTCTTTCTCCCCTTTTCTTTTCTCTTCTCTAGATCCTAAGCTTCTTCCCTCTGTCTCCTTCCCACTGCCTGCCTCTATGTGTCCCTCCCTCCTTCTTCTCCCACCCTTGAGTGCGGCGGGATAGCATGGCGGTGGAGCGGACAGGCGGGGCTGCTGGCTGCCACAGGCCTGCTGAGCAGGAGGGGCCTCAAGAAGCCTGTGGGGCCCTGAGGGGAGCCAGGGCAGGCACACTCCGTGAGCCTCAGGCCTCTGTGGTGTGTGGCCAGGAAGGCCTTCAACTGCTCCTGAAGAAGCATGGGCCAACGGAAATGCCTTTCTGCCTCGGCCCGGTCCTCTGCCTTCTGCTGTCCTTCTCTGGGACTCCAGCTTGAAGGCTGTCCTGACTGGAGCCTTGCACACTTACTGAGTGATCTCTGCACACTCAGCGCCAGCCTCAGGGCACCCACACAAGAAGACTTGCGACAGCTCCAGGAGGTGAGTGGCAGCATTCCATGCTACAGGCTGGGAAATGAAAGAAAAGAGGGGTCAAGCAACTTGCTCCAGGCCGCACAGCTGGTCGGTGGATGAGGCAGGATTTGAAATCCTATTCCCCAGTCAGTGCTCTCAGCCGTGGTTCTCTAGGAATGACATTATCTCCTGAGTGCTCGCTGTGCATTTAGCAACATCCGGAACGCATTGAGCTCTCACAGAAACCCTGCAAGTTGGGACCATGAGCATCTGCTTAACCAGTGAGGGAATCAGGGCACAGAGAGGTTAGGTAACTTTCTCAAGGTCACACTGTTCTCAGCGGTGTTCTTGGGATTCGAACCAGGTCTTTGGTCTCCAGAGCCTGTTCTCTTAGCCCTCAGTGCAGCTGCTTCTTTCTTCCTCTCCACTGGGGAGGGGGCCACAGCAGAGAGGGACAGGGACATGAGCTTCACATGCATCCAAGTCCCTCCTTCTCCCTGACTCCCTGTAAAGTCCCCTCCAGGCCCAGCAGAAATGTTTTTGGGAACCAGAGGAGGAAGCCAGCAGAAAAAGGTGGGCACAGCATCCCCTTCTTGGCTGGGAGCTCCAGGTCACTAGGGGTGCCCACACATCTGACAGTGCCTGCCAGCCTCTGAGCACCCCACAAGCACCCCGGGCTCTCGTCACTGGGCCTAACCCCTGGGCATGTGGGGACAGGCGGGCTGACCTGTGGCTGGGGAGCCTGAGCTGAGTCACAGGCCTGTGGGGCCCTGGCCTCGGGGCATGCTCTCCTCGCTGGGGGCAGCCAGGAACATCCATAGCCCTTCTTGCCCCGTTGCTCGGGTCCCTGGAGAGCAGCTGGGACTTGGAACACACTGTCCCGGAGTGTGGCTGACGGGATGATGGAAAGGCGGGTTATTTTTAACAGCTGAGACGCATCGACAGAGCCTCTTCCAGGCCAGGGGAAGTGACATCGAGGGAGGGTGGGGACCAAAACCCCAGGTCCTCCCATCGTCCGTATGCCTAGGCCGGAAAGCCCCACAGGCTTTGTGGAGGCCCTGGTTGACAGGGTGGCTGCCTTTTGGCTGTCAACCTTGAGAAGGGCCTGACAGTATCACTCCTCATACGTGTGTCTCTCACTCCCCGCACCCGCCCGCCCCAGAAGTTGCAGGTCTGGGCACTTTTGTGGCTCATGTGCCGCATGAGGACTGCGGGAGCTCAGGCCTGCTTGGCCTGCTTGGTCCAGATGGTGCCAGCCCTGCACCCTCTTTCTGTCCCTCTGAGGAAAGCAGCTCATTCTCCAAGCTCCCTAGGCCCTTCTCAGCTTGAGAGGGAACTGCTGTGTGACTGAGTGTGGGCCCCATGGGATCCCAGCCTCCCAGCTCCCACAGGTTCTAACACCCAGTCCTCTGGGTCCTTCAGGAAGTGTGCGAGGACCTGGCCTGTCTCCCTTCCTCCCTCTGGGGATGGCGGAAATGCCTTACCCACCCCCATCGGGACGCTGAACTTTTCAGTTCTGGCAATGACCCTCTCCCGCCTCCTGTGTCCCTACATGGGCCGGCCCTTTGCACTTGTCATGTAGCATCAGATGGGAGCAATCTGCTGCTGGGAGTGCGCACTGGTCTCCGGAGCTCCTTCTCCCCCTCCCACCGGAGCCCCTGCAGGTAAGGCTCTCTCGCCAGTCTTTCCTGCTTCCCTTTGGGGATCCTTTGGCTTCTTCTCCCGCTAGAAGGCAGACTGGTTTCCTCGGAGTCACGGGGACCAGCACACAGTGTGCAGCTCCCTTACCCGGACTTTAGTCCCGTTTTCTCCCTTCTCCTGTCCACTGGGATGGAACCCTGAGGCCACTCACCCCAGACCTGGGGGTGGGTCTATTCACAGACACTGCTTCACCCACCCAGGAGCCCGAACTCTGCAGAGTGGGCAGGCAGGAAAGGGCTGAGGAGGGAGCAGGAGGCGAAGAGTTAACCATCCTGGCTCTCCCCCTGCTGCTGTGACCTCAGGCAGGCTCTCCCCTCTCTGGGCAGTAGCCCGGTTCTCTGTGGATTGGGAAAGCACAGTGATCACAAGGTCAATCATAAAATCATAAAAAGGAGGTGAGATCATGCAAGTCAGACAAGAAAACAAGACGCCCGTGGCCAGCACTGGGGACAGGTAGTAGGGCAGCCACTGTGGTTAGCGCGAGGCCCGTGATAGGAAGTGAGGTCAAGGGGGAGAAGAACAGCAGCCATGGTCAGGGTCAGGGGCAGGGCAATCCGCAGGGGCCTCCTGCCTCCCCGTGGAGGGGCTGAGAGGAAGAGAGGGCGTAGAGGAGCAGCCGGGAGGCAGGAGGGGTGTGAGGGGTTCACAGGCGCTGGTGTGCTGGGCACCAGGCAGCCTGCACACATCAGGGAACACCTGTCCTTCTCCCCAGTCAATGATCCAGGACACTCCCAGCCTCCCAGGACACACCAGCTCATCTCCTGCTGCAAGGCCCTGGCCTGGAGGGGCTGCTGGACGGTGGTCTCCCCGCAGGGCACAGTCAGTCCGGGTTAATGGCTCCTCACTGGCCTGAGTGATGTCCCCGGCGCCTGCAATGAACAAAACATGGTTATCGGCCCTCTGCCTCTGCCGGCTCCCAGACGCTCGCAATAGAATTACAGCCTCAAGTCCGCCCTCCCAGAGCCTGGGCAGCCTCTCCTCGGCGGCCCTCTGGGTGGGACCGGTGTCCGGCCTGGGGTCCTGCAGGCACCATGGAGGACGGAGACAAAGGAGGCTGAGCACCAGAGCAGGGGTCCAGACACTTCCCTCTGGGTCACAGAGACCTGCTCACAGGACCTCCTGGCTTGGTTTCCATGCCCCTGCCTTCCCCACCTCCCTTTCCTCGGCATCTTTATCTCTTTGGAACCCAGACCTGCCCACAGCACTTCCCTGTTTCAAACCCGTCAGCCGCTCCCCACTGCCCACGGGACAAAGTCCAGATGCCTTGCCTGGCGCTGGGGAGCGTCGCCTCTGGCCTGCAGCCTCCAGGGGCTAGTTCTTCTCCGCTGCTGAGTTTGAGCCAGCAGTTGCTGGCCATGCCCTCACGATGCACATCTCCTCCAGGGTGTGGGGGAGGAAGTGCCCACGTGGATGCTCAAAGAGGAGCTGTTCAGGCTCCTGCCAGCCTGGGGCTCCCCTTATTCCTCAGCACCGTTACCGCGCCCCCAGCCCCCTTGACCTAGGCGTGAGTTGGGCCAGTGGGAAGGAGACAGAAGAGACCCAGGCCACTTCTATTTCGTCCATAAGATCTCCCCTGTGCACTCTGCCACTCAGTTTCCCTGTGCAGCTTCCTCAACAGCCTCGGGCTAGAGTGATGGCACCAGAGGCTGATTTGGAGCCCAGTCCCTAGTCACCGCTTGGAGGAGAGCTGCCTGACTCCCATGAGACTACAAAGTGAGCACAGATCAGTCGGTGCTAAGTCATGGAGATTTGGGGGACCTTATGGCTCTGCAGGGTGTGCAGGCAGGGTTACCCCACTGGAGCACGCTATGGTCCGTGGAAGTTGTCCCCGTGGAGTTCTGCCTACTCGGGACCCTGTCTTCGAGGCAGCCTGTGGAGTGAGCATGAGCCTCCTGCCTTTCCTAACCCAGCCCACCTGTTCCCTAGGAGGCAGCTGTGGCCTGCGGGCCACCCGTACGCACAGCTCACACTGAGGCTCTGATTTACAGCCTGCAGGCCACTCCAGCAGCGCTGCGGGGACACTGGTGGGCTTCTTCAGTAGAAGAGAGTGACATGCTCAATCTCATTGTTTCTCACCAACACGCCAGCCCCAACTGTGCTCTGCTCCTTAGAAGTGTGTGCCTACCATCCATTTTTAAAACATCAGAAACAACCTTTTTGCTCTGTTTATGATTTTCTGATAGCACTATGCTTCAGGGTCTGGTCTTCAATCCAGGGAATTGGATGTTTCTCCGTGTCTGACATAGGCCCTTTTTGAATACTAGTTAGTCTCATTATCGTCAATGAAACAGACCCTTTAATAGCTACTGTCACTTTGTTATTGTTCTTCAAGGTCATAGCTATGATGAAATTCGATATCAATAAACATCATTATTTAGTGGAGATCAATAAACACCACTATTTTTTTCTTTGTAAAAAAAGAAGAAGCGTGTGCCTAACTCAGGGAGCCCAGGGCCCTCGCTCAGCCCCGGGTCCTGCCTTTCCACCAGACGTCACAGCAACAGCGTCACCTCGCGCTGTCAGGGTTTTCAGGCCCCGTTTTAAACAGCACAGCTGCAGTTTATGCTGCTGTCCTCTATTTGTTGGAAACTTGGGTGGCGTCTGGTGCTTCAGCGCAGCAGAAAGTGGCAAGTGGAACAGTTTTGAGCACAGCACTTGCTCCTGCACGACGATGGTCGTCCAGGAGAGATTTCCTGAACAGGGGCTGCCAGCTCAGGGGCTCCAGTGCTCCGGACATCACATTGAGGGTGGCAGGGCCCTCAGAAATGACCTGGTCCCTCCGTCCTTGAGATGAGATGAGATGAGGTCCAGAGAGGGGGTATGGTCTGGTTAAGGTGACCAGAAGGTTTTGGGTGCTGCTGGCATCTGGATCCAGAATCTGCTGCTTCGTCCTCTCCTCAGCTTTGTGGCCTAGAAAAGAGGACCACACTGCAAATGCCTCCAAAGAGATTTAAAACATCTTTATCTACACTAATAAAATAGTAAGATGCAAATTGACTATACCTCCCAGACACCCACCAGCCAAATGGAGTGAATATGCAAATTAATCCAACAAACATGGTAGGTTAATTTGCATATGCAGGTGTTCCACACCACCCCAGCTACTCCAGGCCTCTGGGCAGCGTGGGAAGGCAGAAAGGCGACTCCAGCCAGAGCAAAGGCGGTGCCAGCAGCCAGGGGAAGGAAGGCCCATTCTTGCACGAACCTTCATGCACCGGGCCTCTAGTTGAGATATAATTTGCATACCATATTCACCCATTTAAAGTGCACATGTCAATGGGAAGATCCCACGAGTACGATGCTGAGTAAAAGGTCTTGCAATAGATGCAGGCTATCTCACAAAACCAGTCCTGCAAACTGAAAATACAAGCACACCGATCACACTAGAGATAGTTCTAAGGATTCGTGGTGTTTAAGGATAGGATTGGGGACAGGAGGAGGAAGAGAGAACAGGAGGAGGAAGGGGGTAAGGGAGATGGAAATAAATCCTACAGGTGGCACCTCACAGGGAGGGTGTGAGGGGTTCACAGTGGACATGGAGCACACCAGCTCCTGTGAGCACGAATAGAAGCTTGTGCCTAACTCAGGTCCTGGAAAAAGAAGAGGGGGAAATGGGAAGGTACTGCGGCTGCAGGGGCAGTGAGACAGTTGCCTGTGGCCCTGCAGGGAGCAGGGATGGGGGAGCCCATACAAGGCAGCAGCCCGAGGTCCGGCCTCCGAGTGTATGGGACCAGGCAGGCCAGGCTCCGGAGGGCTCTGAAGACATGGCCTTCTGCATGCCTCTCTGCTGAGGTCTGGCAGGACGCTAGCCAGCCAGAATTCTTGGCCCCCTCTGGCTGAGTGTAGAAGGCTGCTGTCCCCAGTGAGGGGCAGGGGCTTTGGCCCCTGGAATCCAGCGAAGGGATGTGGATGCTGAGAAATGCACAGATATGAGCAGCTCTTGGCAGCCTTGGCCTCTGCATGGCCAGCCTGGAGCCCAGCCTGGACTCTTCCTCCCCTTTCCCTGACATCCACCACCCTGGGAGCCAATGGCTTAGGGGCGGGACCCCTAGGGCAGAAGGGAGGGGAGGCCACTGTGAATGCCTAGAAGCTTGACCTCATCTGCTGCCTAATTAAAGTGACACTTCCCAGTGCAGGCCGAGTTCCTTGGGAATTGACTCCAGGATGTGGTGGTCATGCCGGGGCTAGGGGAAGGAGCAAGCGGGCTTCCTACCCCAACAGGAGCCATCCCATGACTGGGTGGGAGGGAGGGCCTTGTGATGATCTGGGCTCTGAAGACAGGTGATGTGGACCCTGTCTCTGCCTGTTCCTTACCAGTGGTGTGGCTTTGGCAAGCTTCCTTCTCTAAGGAAGTTGTGAGGTCGGATTCCCTCCTAGAGGTAGAGCGGAGAGCTGGTCTTCCAGTGACCCGAAGACCTCCGCTGGGCAGAGTGATCCCTGGGCAGGCAGGTGTCTGGGCTGTAGACTGGGCCTTTCTCTTTTGCCTCCACTTCTAGACTAGCCCTGGGGCTAGATCACCGCCCCCCCCCTCCCCCTGCAACCACCCTCCTCTCACCCCCCAACCCCCACCTCCCACCTGGCCACACACAAGTTTGGAGTCTGCAGAGTCTCTGTCATGTCACTTTGCATTTTGCAAAACAGAAAGGACCGTCCTCACAAGGAGATTATCACAAGGGCAAGATGGGTCTGAGACCTCTGGGAAGCACATGGTGAATGAGAGCAGCAGTTTCTTACCCGCAGCAGGCGTGTGGCCTCACTAGAAGCACCTGCTCAGCAGTGAGGCCCTGGGAGGGACACGGGTGCTGCACTGCACAGCTGGCCGGCACTCTCGCAGCATGGCTGTGGCACATGCTGCAGAGACCTCGGGACACAGGCCAGGCCTGGTGCTTGAGTTTCGGGCAAATGCACTTGTTCAGGGCCCCGTCCCCTGCAGCCAGGCCCTTTGCCCAAGGTCACGGGGATGGTGAGTAATTGTCCTGACCAGCATTTAAGGTCTCTGAGTCCTGGGCAGCTGCCCAAGCCTGAGGGGGTTCCACCTGAGGCCCCACCCAGATAGTGTGCTTCGTCAGAACTTGACTTTGCAGCAGCTCAGTGGGCAGCTGTGAGGGGCAGGTGACAGTGAGAGGGTACACAACATCCTGCCCACGTGCCCCTCCCAAGGGTACTCTGGGGAGCTTCACTCGGGTCTGACCTCACCTGCAGGCAGAGGTTCCATCCACAGCACTGTCCCCTGGCCAACCAAGTTTTGCTTCTTTCCTTCCAGTGCCAGGGAACTCACTATTCTGTGGGCAGCTGGGCCCAGAATTCCAGATAGGTAGGCAGGATACAGTGCCATAATACCTCTGCACCAGCCACCAAGTGGGCCCATGGAGGTGCCCAGTCAGTGTGTGCCTGCCTTGCTCTCCATTGTTGGGCAGTTCTTTTTGTTAGAAAGTGCTTCTTGAAGCCTGTTCCTTACCAGTGAATCCAGTCACTCCCAGCCACTGGAGATGTCCTCAGCCTTCCCCAGGGAGCAAGTCTCATCTTCTAAAGTGTCGGGAGAAAACCATCATGTCATCTGTCGTACCACCCTTACGGAGTCCTCAGTGAGCAGTACCCCTCCCTGAGGGATGATGGGCATTCACAGCCAGGAGTGTCTGGAATGTACCCACTGCTCCGAACTCTTGGGTTACTTTTTAATCTGAATCTCACCCTTCAGTGAGATCACTATCCTCTCCAGCCACTGCAGTCCTTGAGATTTGTGAAAATGCACTGTGACCCATCTAACACTCTGAACCAAGGCATAGCCATGTCATGGGTTTTTGCCAATAATAGTGTCATATGTCCCTGTCAGGCAGAAGCTGTAAGAGCAGCTGCGGCTTGCCATGTCTTTACCACTGCCACCAGGTAGAGAGAATGGTCCAGGTAAAAGTTCCTTGTCAGCTTGGGTCCCAGATGACATGATGCAGAGCCACAGCCAACCACAGTGGACACGAAGCATTGACAATTGGGGAGCTCTTATCACTGCTGTGAAAAGCAGCCTATTCCGACCGATACACTTGTGTATTTGCTCATGTCTCTTTCAAAGTGGGGTCTCCAGTCTCAAAAGAATGTGAGCAACGTGGGGGAGGCGGGGGCCGCCCATGAGCAGGGGCTGTGGGCACGTGTTACTTCAGCCTAACAGCAGCAGCACAGGTGCTCGTAATAAACTTGGTCACAGCCCCTTCCTGGTGCACAGCTGGTGAATCAGGATGCTCTCGCCTCCTGCTTCAGCAAAGGAGGCCTGCACCTACCTGCAACACCCCATGCCCTTCAGCTGCAATTGCAGATTCTACAATTTGCGTTTGACTGTGCCGCTATCTAGCTATCTCTGCAGCATTCCAGGCATCTACCGACCCATCTTATCTACTGATCCATCTTATCTTCTGATGACTTTCCAAGTAAGTTGCAAAGTATGCACACAAAGCACTTACCTGCCCCAAGCAATTGCCCGGAGAGCAATATTTGTTCATGTTTTTTGGGTATATACAATGAAATGCACAAGTCGTGTTTCAACAAATGCACACTCCTGTGTAATCCAAATTGCTATCAAGATACGGATTGTTACCAGCTCTCCAGAAAAGCTCCCTCAAGCCCTTTCCCAGCCAATGTCCATCTCACCCTTCCAGAGGCAAGCACTGTTTTAATGGGTTTTGCTTATTCATTGACATGGAATTTTACAGTGTCAGGCTTCTTTTAATCAGCAGGATATTTTTGAGACTCACCCAGATTGTTACCTGTATCTGTGGTTTGTTCCTTTTTGTTCTGCTGTATGGTTATAACACAATATTGATGAACACCTGGCCATCTCCTGTCGGCTATTAAGAATAAACCTACCTAGGACACTGTTGTATGAGCCTTTGTGTGGCCACGTGTCTTCTTTTTCTTGGGTAAATATTTAATATCAGCATTGCTGGCTCATAGGTAGAGGTATCGTTAATTTTATAAAAACTGACAGGTATTTTCCCAGAATGGCTGTGCTCTCTCACTGCTGCCAGCAATGTCTGGAATGTACCCACTGCTCCGAACTCTTGAGTTACTTTTTAATCTGGATCTCATCCTTCAGTGAGATCAGTATCCTCTCCAGCCAATGCAGTCCTTGAGATTTGTGAAAATGCACTGTGACCCATCCAACACTCTGCCAAGACTTTGAGCAGGATGGAACCGATGGCATAGTATCAAAGGTCCACTAACCAATAGTTAGTTATTCAGTCATCTGGGGGAAAAAACCACAGAACTACAATACAATATAACCTATATGCATCATCTCCAGGATATCAGGAGATAGTTTGCCAAATCAAGAAATTCTGGTTTATTCTGTGTAAGTGGAAGAACATATGATTAGAATAAGAAAAGAGAAAATTATTCTTAAAGACTGAATTAATTTGGACAACTGTATTGCTTTGGAAATATGATACATTTTGGTTCAATTTTCATAACTGATGTCAGCAAAATATTTAAGATTTTAATTACAGGCAAATGTGCTATTAAGTCATGCAATGGAGACTTTTCTTACAATGAAATTTCATAAATTTTTTATGAACAAAAAGAAAAAGAAAGGCTGTCCTTCTAATCCTCCTCCTAATGCCACTCAAATATCAAAGAGAGAAGGTGTTCAGTTAATGTGACCAGATTAGGAGCCCTGCACATCGGTGACTACTGCCTCCCTCTAGAAGAGTCTGCAGATGCTGCCTCCCAGTTCTTGAAAATTAAACTGTTAAATAATTTAAGAACCTTTTTAGAGATAATATTCAAGCATAGCTGTGTGCAGGATTCTGAATCTCTTCTTTGAAATGGGTACAAAGTTTCCCTATTACCTATCTGTTGGCATCTTTCATGCCTCCCTAATTTTTTCAAAGGTCACTGATGGTGGGTGCTTAATCACATCTGCAGGCGTCTGTCATTCACCAGCCTGGGGAGGGGAGAGGAAGGAGGGAGGCAGGCAATGGACATCGCTGAACACTGTTTGTGCACTGGCTATGCAGTATACTCACACTATTTCATTTCAGGTGTCATTATCATGCTGCTTTTCACATGAGGTCAAATTTGTCCTCAGCTGTTGTTATTGTAAGTAAAGTTTTATTGGAACATGACCATTCCTACTTATGTAAGTATTGTCTCTGACTACTTTAGTGCCACAGTGGCAGAGCTGAGTAGTTGTGGAAGACAGCATATGGTCTGCAAAACCTAAAATATTTACACTGTGACTCTTTAGAGAAAAAGCTTGACAACCTATTGAAGAGAGCAATAAAAGTGTATGAGATAATATTGAATAGTATTACATATGTAAAATTGGAGTCACAGAAGGAGAAGAGAGAAAGAACGGGGCAGAATAAATATTTGAAGAGAGCCCTAACTGGTTTTGCTCAGTAAATAGGGCGTTGGCCTGCAGACAGAAGGGTCCCAGGTTCGATTCTGGTCAAGGGCATGTACCCTGGTTGTGGGCACATCCCCAGTAGGGGGTGTGCAGGAGGAAGCTTATTGATGTTTTTCTCTCATCACTGTTTCTAATTCTTTATCCCTTTCCCTTTCTCTCTGTAAAAATTCAATAAAATATATTTTTAAAAATATGAAGAGAGAATGACTGAACACTTTCCAGAACTGATGAAAGACATCAACACACAGGTTTTAGAATCCTAGGAAACTCAGGCAGGATAAAACAAGGAAGGCATCTGTACTTAGATACATTTTAATCAAGCTAGAAAAGGGAGGTAAAGAGAAAATCTTAAAGCCATCCAGAAAATAGTCAGAGAAAAAACTATGAGAGTTATAGCTAATTTCTTATTAGAAGCTAGGGAAGACAGAAGGCAATTGAAGAACAGCTTTAAAGGGCTTAGACAAAAAGTCTGTGAACTTAAAAGTCTATATCTAATAATAATCTCCTTCAAAAATAGAAGCCAAATTAACACAAATAAAAGCTTGGAGATGTCATTGCTAGGAGACCTACATTAGAAGAAATATTAAAGGAAGTTCTGCAGGCCAAGGGCTAGACTCCCAGGAAAAAACTAAGAGTGCTGGAACTTGTAAATGTGGACAAATATAAAAGATTATTGTTTTTTACACTTAAATTTTTTTATTTTTTATTTTTATTTTTATTTTTTATTATTTTATTTTTTTTACTATTTAAAGCAAAAGTAAAAATATAGAGGTAAAATATATGGCAACTCTAGTCGGAAGGGTGGAGAGCAATAAATAAATGATGCTATTGAAAGGCTTATCTGTTATCTCCTTGTGAGTGGTGACTGCAGGGTGTATACATTCACTGAGTGGTACCCGTGTAAGACTTGTGCTCTTCATTGGATGTTAATTATGCTGTTCTTCAACAAAGCACTGTTAGCATAAGAAGAGAGAAATAATGGCCACGAGAGAGCTGTGTAAGCCAACAGGACTCACCAGTGGAGCAGATGTTTGTGTTTGTCACAGGAAGTCAGGGCCTGCTCCCTGGGAGAGGCTGCTACAAGCTGAAGATGGAGTGGGCTGAGGTTCAGGCCCCTTCCCGCTCAGAGGATGAGGCAGAAATTTCCTCTGTGACTGACTCCTGCTGCAGCATGTCCTCCTGCCTTCATGGAGACGTGCAATAGGACTTGTCCAGTGTGGTGAAGGGCCCTGAGGCCTGTCCTTCCTGTCCTGGGCCTTGGGGTGGGGGTGAGGAGCTGGAAAACTGACCACCCCCTTCCTGGGACCTTCTTCTTACAACGGGAAAAACTAGAATATCAGCCTGGAAGGGACTTTGATTCAATCAGTGCACTGCTGCCATTTACCGAGATGGGACTTGGGGCTGAAAGCAAATACATTTGAGAAACCGGACTTGAAACCAGGCCTCCTCTTTGTAACATAGCAGCGCCCTTGGCCCCTGAACATAGCTAGAGGACCCATAGCGATACCTTTCTCTGCCCCTTTCTTAAAAATCTTCATCCCACCACTGCCTTTGTTTTTTGATTTTGTGGAAAACAGCTGCCCAAGTTAATTCATGCTAAGGTGTGAGTGATTTATAGCCATTTAAAGCCTGTCTAAAAGGACATGCATATTAGTCACCTCCAAGAAACTGTCCTTTGGTGTGATCCCATCCAGCATGGCAGGCTGAGGAGAACTATTGCGAGGCTGGGGCAGGCAGAGAAGGTGAGAGAAGTGTTTCCGGTGGAGGCAGCCTGGTGCAGGGCTCTGTCTCTGCCCTCAGTCACTGGCTCCTTTTAGGGACATTACGTTACCTCCCTGGGCCCGTTTTTTTCTGTGTAAAATGAAGGCTTAACTAGAATAGCTCAGAGGCCCTTTCCAGTTCCCAGTGCCTTCACTTTACAAGAGTGGACTTGTGCCAAAACCGGTTTGGCTCAGTGGATAGAGCATCAGCCTGCGGACTGAAGGGTCCCGGGTTCGATTCCGGTCAAGGGCATATAACTAAGTTGCGGGAACATCCCCAGTGGGAGGTGTGCAAGAGGCAGCTGATCGATGATTCTCTCTCATTGATGTTTCTGGCTCTCTGTCCCTCTCCTTTCCTCTCTGTGAAAAATCAATAAAATATATTAAAAAAAAAAAAAAAAAAAAAAAAAAAAGAGTGGACTTGTTCTCATCTTGGCTTTCATGACTTTAGAAGGAGACTAGAGCCTCAGGGAGGAGGGGGAGGAGGGGGAGGAGGGCTGGGGCGGGGGGGGGGAGGGGGGGGTCTCCACTTCACAGGTGAGGAAATGAGGCAGAGAAGGAAGGCCCCTTTGTGGGCTGGATGCTGTGTGTGTGCCCCTCCCCCACCCTCGCTATCTCATGAAAGAGCTGGAGAGGCTCTGGCTGCTTCTCTAGACAGGGATGGGGGCAAGCCAGCCCCACTGGAGGCCCCAGAGAGCAGTAGGGACACTGACAGAGGGGCTCTTCCCTATCAGCTCCTCCCTGACCAGGCATCAGAGCCGCCTCGAGGGTCTGCACTGACTCCCCAGTGCCTCTCACCTCTGCACCTGGGAGCCTGGCCCAGCGCCCCCACCCTTTTCTTCTCCGCCTGGCACACTCCCATTGCAGTGGCTTCCCACTACTTTTTGCTTTTCACCTTTTTTGTAAATGCACCAAGTTTCTTTGGGTTTCTTTTGGTTAGTAAGATAGGTGCTGATTTAGGTCTTCCATAAAGTGAAGTGACATAATGTGTCATAAAAAGAGGAGGAATGAAGGAACCTGCTCAACTAGGACAACGCTTATTCCGGCCGTTAACACTCACAGAGCCGCCTGAGCGGTACGGGGCCGCCCTGCCACCCCAGCAGGCGCCAGGCGGTGCTTGCTCACTGACAAGGTCACCAGGAACCTGGGGCCTCTAGAATCACAATCCCAGAGCCTCTGCCCATCCCCAGTGACCGCCCAGTGGGTATGTTCCTCTCTTGCTCTGGGGACGACAACTGTTCAATTTCCAAAATAAAGAGAACAAAGCTCCTTTACAGGCAGTGATTATGAGGTAATAAAAGGAGGTTCAATGTGTGCTCAGGGAAGGAGACACAGCAGCTCTGACAACTACCAGTGCCAACTGTCAAAGCATCACCAGTGCCACTCCCTGAGGGACAAGAAAGCGGGTAGGAGACGAGGAGATGGCTGGGCTGCAGGTTATCCTCCAGAGAATGTGGTCCCAGGAAAATCGGCTCTGGAGCAGAGAGCCTTGGGGCCACGGGATCCTTGTCTGGCCTCTCAGAGGCTCCGGGACCTGTGGCCACATGGGTAGTAGTTGCTGTCTAACCAGGGAAGCCGTAAAGAACAGGATCTTAGAGGCCATCTGGACCAGGTTTGGCAAATCATCTGTCACACGTCACCACTTCTGTGCCCATCATGCATCTGTCCCCACTGAACCTAGAGGCAGCTTCTTCCTCAGTGACCTCAGATTGCCACCCCACTGGCCTGGGTGGAGCCCGGGAAAGCCCAGTAACCTGTGTGCCCTTGTCCCCTGTGTGTTGGGTCCATGTCCCCAGCTCAGCTGTCCACAGGGGAAAGTGGTGACTGAGGTCTGAGGTCTGACTGGAAGCCACTCGCCACCTGAATCCCGGGCCCTGCTTCCTTTTGCCAAGGTGAGGGGTCTGCACTGAGCCCTCACGTCTCTAGAGCCCACGGGAGCTCATGTCAGTGTCCACTGGAGCTCAGCTGTGTCTTTTCTAATGGATCCGAGGCCTCCAGAGGGTGCGGTTGTCTCTTTGGGTTCCACAAATAGAAGCTGGCCTCTCTGTACAGTGTTGAACAGGGCAGGAGTTCAAACACCCCCACACACACACACGAATATAACATGGGTGACACGTGTGTGTGTGTGTGTGTGTGTGTGTGTGTGTGTGTGACCTGTGAGCTGAAGGAATTGGCTGAACAGGGGATGGCTGGGTTTGCACTTAGGGTTGTAGGTCCAGAGCTCAATTGCTCAGTGTAACAGAGAGGTGCAAGGGGGAGGGAGGAACAGAGCCACGGAGAGAGGAAGGCAGGTGGGAGGGACTGCACACACCTCAGTAGGAGGCCTTCTCTGAGGCTCCCTGGATCTTCAGTCACGTGAATGAATGTCAACAGGTGTCCCCTGAGCCCAGGGAAGCAGGGTTGGCCAGGAGGAAGCAGCTCCAAGCTGCCCCCGGGGAAGGGCTTTGGACCTCCTCCACGCAGGCCGAGGAGAGGAGGACAGGCAGGGGTGTGGGGAGGCCCTGGGTCTGAGGCCAGCTTCTGCAGCTGCTTTTACCAGCAGCTGGTATTTGGGTTGAGCAGAGACCAACCTGCATAATTGGACCCTTGCCTGGTGCCCAAAAAGGGCACAACCAAGGGACCTTGGGAACCTGAATCCTGATTTCATCCCTCTGCTCTTTCCCTCTCCCCCTGCTCCCCAGGACCCCTCAGGCTGAGCTGTCTGGGCTCGTCCCCCTTCTGCTGCCTTGGTTCTCCCTGGTGGCCCCAGCCCCGCCTGGGCACTCCCTGTGGAGGAGGAGGGCAACTTTCAGGAAGCTGGCCAGTGCCAGGGCTGGGCACTGCCCATTAGGATGACTCTTTCTTGTTATGGTCTCTTGTTTTGATGGAATGTCTCTTCCCAAAGTTCCCTGAGGAAAGATGCAGACGTGGCCACCTTCACGGATCACTGGGGCTGCACGCCTCCAGGTTCCCCAGCAGCTACTGGTCCGGGAACCGTCTGACCTTCGAGCTGCTTGACCTTGATAATTGGCTCCCAGCTGCTGGGGCAGCTCCTCCTGACCTTGCGGACATGTCCCTCTCCCGACCTCCACTGTCACATCCTGTCACTGAGAGACCCCCAGCAAAGACCACAAACAAACAAACAGGCCAACACTAACAAATGGCAGCTTTAATGACCAGCGACGCACATGGAGGTCACATCCCAGGAATGTGTTTTTACTAGAGGCACCTCGTGGAAAAACCGAAAATACTAAGAAAACAGCACTCTCTCGACTCTGCCAAACAGCTCCAGCAGCAGCTTTCTCCTGTTAAAGAAGATCTACATCCCAGAAGTATTAAATCTCTCCTTTTTAAAATTGTTATATAATATTTTTGTTAATCCTCGCAGGAGGATTTTTTCCCCATTGATTTTTAGAGAAAGTGAAAGGGATGGGGAGAGAAACATCTGTGTGAGAGAGACACATTGATTGGTTACCTCCCCCAAAGCCTGCAACCTAGGTACATGCCCTTGACCGGAATCAAACCTGAGACCTTTCAGTCCGCAGATTGAGCAAATAGCTAGAGCTATTAATATTTTTTGTGGGGTGGGTAGCAGCACTGGAGGGAGAAATAGGGGATCCCCAAAGGTGACTCAAAAGGTTCTTAGGCCTTGGCCCCCTTTGCTGGGCCTTGCTGGCCACACAGACTCATGTAGATCACATCGCTTGGGGGCCTGTGGTATGAGAATGGATGGAGAAGTGAAGTGAGGGGGCAGGCACAGGGGGAAGTGGTGTCCTGCCTGGATTCTGCCCAGGAGTTTTCTGGACCACATAGGGTGGGTAGAAGTGAGAGGTTGTCATCTGCTAGGAAAGGCAGTGAAGCGGACGCCAGCCCCAGCCCATCTTCAGAGGCTGGAAGGGCCTGGATGGACTCCATCCTACACTCAGCCTCCACCAGGGCCAGCCTGAGGTCACCAGCAGCAGGAGGTGGCAGTTTGAACCCAGGGCTGCCCCAGGTTCCCAGGAACGCCATCTGGCTGCTTAGCCGCCCAGGCGCCTGGGAGTGCCCGCCGCAGCCTGGAACCAGGAGGGCTGGCTGCACCTCCCACAGTGCGGAACTAGGGGCCCTGAGCTCCTCCTGGGCATCCAGGGAAAGGGAATGGCCCAGTGGCCCACCTCAGGGAGCTGGTACACAGCGTTCAGGGGTAAGGACACCCAGTGCACCCCAGGGGAGGTAAACAGACGCAGGGGTGCGGGTGGCTCGGGTGTGCAAGGAGAAACCTCTGAGAGCACTGGGCACAACACCAAGAGGTAGCACACATGAAAAGAGGACCCCATTTGTGTAGAAGAAGAATGGGTATTTTATGAGGAAACGGCAAACACCTAATGCCTATACACTAACTTAAAAAGACCCACAGGAGTCCCCCAAAAATTGTTACTAAGGATGATTTGGGGGAGAGAGTTTATCTTAAATATTTGGTTTTGCTTGAATTGTTATGAACATGTATACATTTTTGCATGCATTATTTTTTCTAATTTTAAAGTTGATTTTAGAGAGGGAGGGGAAAAGGGGGAGGGAGAGAGGGAGAGAGGGAGAGAGAGAGGAAGAGAGATAGAGAGAGAGAGAGAGAGAGAGAGAGAGAGAGAGAGAGTTGAAAGAGAAAGAGAGAGAGAGAGAGAGAGAGAGAGAGAGAGAGAGAGAAAGAGAGTTGAAAGAGAAAGAGAGAGAGAGAGAGAGAGAGAGAGTTTAAAGAGAGAGAAAGAGAGAGTGTGTGTGTGTTTAAATGGTTGTCTCCAGTGCCATCCCAACCTGGGATCGAACCCACAACCTGGATATGTACCCTGACCAGAAATCAAACCCGAGACCTTCTGGAACACAAAATGATGCTCCAACCAACTGAGCCACACTGGCCAAAGCTGCATATATTATTTTTATTTAAAAAGTAACAGGAGCTGACGTCATTACCTCTGGGGACAGAAACTTGTTTGGGAGGAGGAGGTAGTTAAGAGACACTTCAGCATCGTCTGGAACAGTTAAGTGGTTTGTTTCTTTTTAAAGAGACACTCTTGAGCAATTTTTAAGGCGTTTTAAAAACCTAGTGAATAAATAAAAAATAAAACTCCGGGCTGCAGCTTCTGAGCCCTCCCACTTTCCCCGCAGCCCTTCTCCACCTCCACCGTGCCTGGGCGGCTCAGCTCTGAGGAAGCAAACCTGTCTGCAGCTAGAGGAAGGCCTGCAGAGTCCAGGCCCAGAGAGGCTGAGCGCTGCAGCCAAGGCAGCTCAGCACTCAGGCCCCATATCCACAGGAGGCTGCCACGTTTACCCAGGCCTCCTGTCAGCTCAGAGGAGCAGGGCTGCAGCCCAGGAGCCCAGCTCAGCTCCCCGGAGAGGGAGGGTGCTCTTGACACTAATCCCTGCCCAGTCCCCAATAGTCAAGGCACCATTCCAAGTTCAAAGTCTTCCAACGCCCTCTGGTTGCATGCCCAAAGGGATCCTCATGCACCCTGAGCCCACCGGCCAAGGGTCCACACCTTTGCCCAGTGTAATGTTTGACCCACTTCACTGGCTCCTTTCCCCTCACTCACGGCTTCTCCTGCTACCAAGGCTACGGAGCATGGGCTGAAGAAGGGGTGTGTGCTTGGGGAGAGATCCCAGGCCCCTGCCCATCACCAAGTTCCCGTCCTCTTTCCCCCTTCTCCCTCCCCTCTCCCCTGCCCCGCCCTGCTCCACAGTGGCTGGCAGGAAGCATTGTGCAGCACCTGACAGCTCCCTCTGCTCCCTCAGCTCCTGCCTTCTTCATTGTCATGTCAATTTGGACAGCTGTCAAGTCAGCCCTGAAACACACCCAGTTTCCCTACTCAGTTCTGGAAAGAGCCCTGGACAGAAGCCAGGAAACCCAGCCTGAAGTCCCCGGTCTGCTCCAACCAGTCTGGTGACCATAGCCATGCTTTTCTCTGGGAGTCAGAGATGCCATCTCCCTGCCCAGCTGGGAAAGAACAGGAGAGCTGAGGGCTGGAGGAGGCAGTGTTTGTGCCCATCCGGCGTTCAGCATTTGCTCAGCACCTGCAGCACACAGGGGCGGCACTAGGCGCACCAGGTAAAGGAGAAAGCATCTGTGCCAGCAGGGAGCTCACAGTGCAGGGCCGTGGCCAGCCAACAAGCAGACAGAGACTTGTGTGGAAATTCCACAGCGATGGCATTCGAAGTAACAAGCAGGGCCTCAAGTTATGCCTGGGCAGCTCGGGAGCTTTGTAAAAGAGGGAGCATTTGATCTGGGCTCGGAGGGATGGAAAGGAGTTCACCTGTTAGAAGAGACCAGAGAGGCCTGGTAGGCAACTGGCAATACAAAGAGAAAGTAAAACAGGCGCCACCTAGAGATGCATCAGATGGTGAAGATGAGGCTGAAGAGACAGGTAGGTGGGCACTGGGCGGTGTTGAGTCTTCGTATCAGGTAGAGCACTTTTGGCCAATAGTAAAATAACTGACCAGCTAAGGTATATAAACACACAATGCTTTATTTTGTCACATGACGAGTGGAGTCAGGGCATTGCCAGGCTGGCTAATTTAGCAGCTCAATGTTATGATTAAGAACCATTTTTCCACGCTGGGCTTATCTCCTCATGGTCACTAGGCAGCTGCCATAGCACTAGACAACATGCCCTCACACATCCAAAGAAGCAGAGGTGCCATTTCCTCAGACACCTCAGCAGACTCCTCCTTGCCGCCAGGTCCTCTTATCTAGGATTGAATCACATGACAGGGCTTTCCTGATAAAGAGGAGCTGGAAAAGCAAGCACCTGACATTTTATCGTTCTAATGGAAGGCTACATGTGCCCTAGGAAGAAGGGTGGAAGTAGAGGACCTAGGAGTGGCCATTGTTAGACAACCTGCTGTGTCTCCCAGGATCTTAAGTGCCAAGCTTACAAGTAAAGACCATCATGAAGCAATGGGGCAGCTGTCAGAAGCCAGCGGCCAGGGTAGTGGTGGTACAGCCTGAGTGCTGGGCCGCGGACACACACACACACACACACACACACACACACACACAGCAGTTCTCACATTATCCTGTAGAGGGAAGGAGGAAGGAAGGGTACTTGGCAGGGGTCAACCTGTTCTGGAAGAGCAGTGACCCAGTTTGCTCAGAGATCTATTGAAGGCGGGGTCCATGTGGGCATCTGCAGACAGCAATGTGAAGGAAGGGGCTCAGAGCCCAAGACAGGCTCAGAACACATGGTGGGCAGGGGCACTATGCCGAACCGCCTCACCAGTGCCTACAACCCACCTTGTGTTCATCACTGCCCTCTGTTTTACAACACAAACACCGACAGCAGGGTGAAGATGCCTAGGCCACAGAGGGAGTCAGCTGACAGAACCATCACCAGCCCAGAAAGGGCCAAGGCCCTGGGCATCTGGGTGGGAGGAGGCTCTGAGATGAGCAAGGGAGCTCCCAAGCTGACCTCTGCTGGTGACCTGGATATCTCAGCACCCACCCCCGCCCTGAGAGTCTTCCCCTTGCACTGAGGAAGAAGCAGCAAGCCACTCTCATGGTTGCAGCCTCAGAGGCCCAGGCTGAGGACGAGTTAGTCAGGGCAGCCATGGGGCCAGAGGTAGAGGCGCATGGTCGCCAGCCTTCCCTGAGCCTCCAGAGTGGGGGCCCTAGACCCTGATTGCATGAGCAGCGTCACCTGTCCCCTTTACAGACAAGGCACGGGGCCCAGAGAAGCTGGGCGTGCACTGAAGTGCCAGCAGAGGGAAGGGAGGCTGGAGCTCTGCAAGGGCCTCATCTCACCCTGAGCTGCCTGGGCCATGATGGGGCTGCTCGGGAGTGGGGTGCCCTGGACCTCTGAGACACCTCCTCCAGAGCAGAGCCACTGAGTTGGCTCTAGGCTCTCCACAGACAGATGTGAGAGAGAAACAAACTCTCATCTTGTCAGGTGCTGTTGCAGCAGAAGTAAATTCCAATGAGTCCTGTTAAGTGCTGTCACTACGTCACCTCCCATGAGACCTGCCAACCCCCATGGGATGCATGAAGCCCTATCATGTGGCAGGTGAGAAGCCCGAGGCCCAGGGCTGTGAGGTGGCCCAGAGGCAGACCTCCCCAGGTGGCTCCAGTCAAGGGCCCTTTGTGGTCATTCCCCAATTAAGTGAGCAGCAGAGTTTGTAAATGGTTCTGAGCCATCCACAGATGTATTGGGCCAGAATATGTTCTGACAAACCTAAACATCTATTTCAGCATTTCCTGATGATTCTGAAGAGCAGATCAAGCCCAGAGATCAGAGAGGGAAAGAGAAGCCCGAGCCTGCCCATCCTCTTTGTGGCCAGATTATAATGCCAGCTGGGGATTTGACACCCCCAAGAGAAGCTGGGACAGCTTTGCCACCCAATGCACGTATTCCCCCATTGCTGGGGGTATCCAAACCCAGCCCAGGCAGGCCCAGCCACAGAGCAGGCTCCTGCAGCATTTGCCTAGTGCGTGCAGGCTGTATCTTTTTTCCATGGGCATCCAGCCAGGCCCCCAAGCTTCTGCCCTGACTCTGCTCACTGGCTCACTCCCAGGGCACTGCTCTGGCCGCGCAGATCTTGAACACAGGGTTGGGCACAGGTCTGGGCAACCGGACCTGTCCTGACCTCAACAGACAGCCTCAGGCAGATCAGTGACACCCTTCCCTGGGCCTGATCACCACCTCTGCATGGCCAGGGAGTTGACCTGGATCATCCAGAGTCAGGTGAGGCTGGTGGGCTCTACTCCCATTCTCCAGGGAAACAATCTATCCATTCACTCTTTTACTTGTGTGACACTCAGCAAATATGTATTATACACCGACTTTGTGCCAACTCCTAGGCTCTGGGGACACCACAGAGAACAAACCAGGTAGCAATCCCTGCCCCTTGGGGAGGTGATGTTCCCAGAGACCCACATGTACTGGTGGCATCACCAAGCATTCTGAAATGCTACTGGATGGGAGAAAGGAAGTAAGGATGAATGGGAGGATGGATGGATGGATGGATGGATGGATGGATGGATGGATGGATGGATGGCTGGCTGTAGAATTGGAAAAAGAGATGGATGGATGGATGGATAGATGGATGGATGGATGGATGGATGAATGGATGGATGGTTGTAGAATTGGAAGGAGAGATGGATGGATGGGAGGATGGATGGATGGATGGATGGATGGATGGAGAGAGAAAGAAGCATGAACCCTTGCTCTACTCCCTGTGAATGGATTTCCATTTCAGTGGAGCTGCCTGGCTGGCTCCCAGATGAAGTGTGAAGGGGACAGTGGCCTGGACCAAGGCAGGGCAGGGTGGGGATCAGGAGTAGGCTGGGGGAGATCTGGTAATGGGCTGGACTCCAGAAAGGTGTCTTGAGAGGAGGGTGTGGAGGACAGGGCTAGAGAAAAGGGTACAGAGGGTATAGGCTGGGGCCTAGGTTTGACAGGATCAGCCTGTTTCTTTCCTGCCTTTTCCCAGATGGGAGCCTCTCCCTGGGGCATGAGATACCATAGTCTGAGCTGTGCTGTTCCCCTGTGCTCCACCAGGGCCAAGTGCCAGGAACCAGGCAACTACAGTGATTGAGCCCAGCCAGAATATGGGTGACGAGAACCAAGGAGCAAGGAAGCCTTGGGTGAGGCATTTGCTGTTTGTGGGGGATGGCCTCAGAGGGGTATCAGTGGGTTGGGCCTGCAGCAGCCCTTTAGTCCTCCCGGCCGGTCTGAGTGAGGGCCTGCTGGGCACTGTGCTGCAGGATGGGCAGTTGGTGCTGAGCCGAGGTCTCTGCACCAGAGCCAGGCAGCAGCAGGGACCATGAAAAGCCAGATCCCCTGTGCACAGTGCTGGGTGCAAACCACAGCGCTCACAGGACCAGCTCTCCCCACGCACCCTCTCCCCATTGTCCCTGACTCACCAGCAACCTTCCCTTCCACTTGTTCCTGAGAAGCTTCCTGTCCCCCCTGTCCTATGAGTCACCTCCCACCCTCAGCACCCCTCCCACGCGGTGCGATGGATCATCCTCCTGCCTCCCCAGCCCCTTTGCCTGTGAGCACCAAGCACCATGCTTTCAAAAGGCTGGCATGAGGCAGGGGCGGCCAGGCTGGCAGTGCCCTCACTCTGCCTCTCCTCCCCAGGCCCAGGCACTCCTGCCAGGTGAGACCTGTCAGGCTTAAGATCCGTCCCCTTGTTAAGTGTTCACAGCACCCTCCGACCCCCCGATGAGGAGGACTGCTCTAGGATCTGGTCCTAGAGGCTCCCTGAGCTGAGGAAATGCAGGAAGGCTGCTGGGGTTCGTCTCAGTTCTCTGCCTGAGGGCATCCCTCAGCTGCTCCCTCTGGCCAGCTGTCCCAGCTGAGGGCAAGGATCTGGCAGTGGCTGGGAAATCTGTCTGCCTTCCATCCTCTCTGTGGCCACCTTTCTGGACCTCGGGTCCCCAGGTACAACACGTGTGTGAGGTGTCCTGGCTCAACACCAGAAACTGACACCTACCTCTGATTACAGGTAGCTTTGGTCAAATTGCTTGACCTCCCTAAGCCTTAATTTCATTCGGTGCGAAGGGAGCCAACAGTGAGTCCCTGGAGATGAGGATTTTGATGGAAGAATCGTCACAGCAATGACATCATGGCCTTTCACCATTTGCAAGGTGCTTCCACCCAAAATGTCTCACCTGACCCTCCCAGTGATCCTGTAAGGTGGAGTCACTTTCACCCCCAGCTTACAGTCTGAGAAACAAGGGCCCAGTTGTCGGGGACCAGGGACAGGGGGAGACCTGGAGTCTGGGTCCCCTGTCACCAGACATAAGGCCAGATCAGCAGCGAAAGGCAGGGGTGGCCCGAAATGTCAGCCCTGCCCGCCTTTCTCTCCCTAGGAAGGCAGAGACGGAAGGCAGATGAGCGGCCCCTCCCAGGCGTGGGTGTGAGGGGCTGAGGGTGCTCTGACAGCTGTGCAGATAATCGGCTTCTCTGTCGCTGCTAATAGCATGTTTAGCTTGCGACTCCTCTGTTTGCCTGGTGCTTCCCACAGGCTCAGGGCTGTCTCTCAGCTCCTGCTTGGGCGGGGCAGCTGCAGCAGAGCGAGCATCCCTGCTCTCAGCCCTGGGCAGAGCCAGTGGCTCCACCGGACCCTGGACCTGGGGGGAACCCCCTGCAATTTCTGCCTTGGCTCCCCTCACAACAGGGAGCCCCCTGGGCCCTGGGAAAGTGGAGGCCTCCGGTTCCTGGGGATCTGAGTGCCCCGCTCCCAGCTCCAGGGCTCTGATCTCTTGCCCCCACAGGACCACGTGCTCTCCTCCTGCCCGGGGTGTGCTTCACGGAGCCAGCAGGACTGGGACCAGCCCACCTTCAGATTACATTTCCACCCCTCCCTCCCGCCCCCTTGTCTCCCAGGCCACCATGGGACACTTCTTAAGTGTAATCTGACTGGTATAGGCACTTAGACAGATGAGCAGAGCAAGGACGAGGGGCCAGGTGCAGAAGGTCAGCAGGGTGGAAAGCCTCGGATGCCTGGCGAGGGGCAACACTGGGAAAACAGGCACCTTCCCCCAGAGTAATCTTTCCTCCCTAGCACCTCACTAGTCATGTAGTTTAGACCTCTGACTTTTCATATCACTGGTCATGCAGTTTCGACCCCCTGGCTTTTCCTCCTAAAAATAGCATCAGGCCTCAGTGGTATTTCAGCTCCAGGCCCAGAAAAGCAGCAAAACCAGACAAGCGGCATCAGGCCTGCTTCAGGACTTGCAGTATTGGCTAGTGACCCCAGCCCTGGTGGGGCCCAATCCGTACAGAGCATGACCCTGAGGAGCACACCTGAAAGCTAATGAGTATTCTGCTGAGACCCGCACCTGAGATCTCCCCGAAGATCCCCCCCTGCAGGGGAGCACGCCTGTGCCTCCCCCTCCCCCTCCTCCCCCACAGGCGGGCATCCCTAATGCTAAGGGCCCCAGCGGAGAGGTGGCCACTCATCCAGGTTCACCCCCTGGCCCTGTCTCCAAGGCCCTCTTTTCTCTGGCTTCCCGGTGAGGAGAGCAGCTGGGCAGGGGCTCCCCTTGGCTGCCTCTGCGCCCTTCCTGTTTCACTGTCCTGAGTGTGTTTTTGCTGTGACCAATAAATACTTTTCTTTAAATCCTCACTGGAATTTATTTATTCCATTGATTTTTAGAGAGAGTGGAAGGGAGGGGGAGAAGGAGAGCTGGCTAGATAGATAGATAGATAGATAGGTGATAGATAGAGAGATAGAGAGATAAACATCGATGTGAGAGAGACATCTGTTGGCTGCCTCCTGGAACAGGGCCAGAGATTGAAAATGCACCCCTTTGATGCATGGGGCAGTACTCTAACCACTGAACAATACCAGCCAGGGCCAATAAGTTCTTGCTTTGCTGCACTTTATCTCTTTAAAAAAAAAATTATCTTGCATATTTTTCATTTTAAAAAATATTTTTATTGTTGATAATATTACAGATATCTCGCATTACCTCTCCCTTTCCTCCCTCCTCCCAGCCTCTACCCATCCCCCCAGGTTTTCACTACCCTACTGCCCATGTCTATGGGCTATGCATATAAGTTCTGTGGGTTATCTCTTCTTATACCCCCTTCTCACATCGAGGTATGTTAGTCTGTTCCATGCGTCCCTGCCTTGGGTCTTATTTTGATGGTCAATTCATTTTGTTCATTTAATTCCACAAATAAATGAGATCATGTGATATTTGTCTCTCTCAGTTTGATTTATTTCACTTAGCATATTTTCCATGCTATCCCAAAGGGTAAGAGACCCCTCTTCTTTACAGCTGCACAGTATTCCTGCGTGTAAATGTCCCACAGCTTTGTTATCCACTCATCCGCTGATTGGCATTTGGGCTGCTTCCAAATCTTAGCTATTATAAACAACACTGTTACAAACATAGAGGTGCATCTATTCTGTCTGATTGGTGTCTTGGGTTTTTTAGGGTATATTCCCAGAAGTGGGATCACTGGGTCAAATGGGAGTTTCATTTTTAATTTTTTTTTTTAATTTATTTATTTTTTAATATATTTTATTGATTTTTTTTTTTGCCCCCCACCCTCCTTCCCACACATCCCCTCCCTCCCCAGAGTTTTGTGTCCATTGGTTATACTTATATGCATGTATAAAAGTGCTTCGGTTGATCTATTATCATTTTTAATTTTTTGAAGAAACTCCATATTGTTCTCCACAGTGGCTGCACCAGCCTGCACTTACACCAGCAGTGCACTAGTGCTCGCTGCACTTTGTCTCTTGATTGAAATATTTCCTTTAAGAAAACAAGAACCGAGGTCTCATCATCTGGTCAGCAGTGACCATCCTGGGGCAAGACAGACTCCCAAGCCCTGAGTTGCAATCACTGCTGAGCCCTCACTTGTCAGGTTAGTAGGAAACAGTCTCAGGAACTGTTTCTATCCCCCCAACCACAGAGAGAAAGAGAGAGAGAGAGAGAGAGAGAGAGAGATTCCTCCTGTGGGGAGGAGACTGGAGACCCTCTGGCTGGCAGTGCCCACTGCCCTTGGCCTGGTGCCTGACTGGCATATGGGGACCCTGGCTTCTTGCTCCTGCCTGACCACAGGCTTCTTCCAAGCTGGGCCACTCCTTGAAGACTCACCTGCCCAGATGGGATAGACTTCACAGTGGGCAGCAGAGGGCGTCAGGGAGCAAGGAACACTTGTCATCCTGTCATCTCCTGTCTCGGGGAGGCCCTTACTGGAGAGTGCTATGATTCATGGATTCATCCTTCACCAGAAGGCTGTCTGCTGGGGCTTCCCCAGGCTGGGCTTGGTCCTGCTCACCATGGTCTCTCCAGAGCTAGAACAGTGACGTGCCCCAGACAGGACACTCGTCACCACTTGCTGACGGAATAAATACGTACAAGTTTGTTATCTTTTCCCTTAACATTATTCCACAAGAAAGTTTCCAAGTTTGACATTTTTCTTGGCAGTGTAATGAGTCTTCTGCCTCGTGGATGTATTATGCCCTCCCTTCCACAGCAAGCAGGCCTTTTGGCTCGCTCCAGATTTTACTAGTATAAATAATGTTGCTATAAACAGCTGTGCACGTATAGCTCTTTCCCCTTGCAATTATGTCTTTGGGAAGAATTCCAAACAGTGGGATTAGTGGGTCAAAGAGCATGGCATATTTATGGCCTTGGATATGGTGGGACTGGCTAATTCTCAGCCCCCTTGGGGCCCTGCTGTCCCCAAGAATTGTCTCTGAGCGATGCCCACAGACCCCTTCCCTGTGGTTCACAAAGTCATCCCTGCCTCCCTGGGCTCGCTCTGGCTCCTGGTGGATGGTGGAGCCAGGCCCAGTGGCAGGGCAGCTGGTGTGGGGTGTGTGGAGGGGTCAGGAGGAGGGAGCTGTGGGAATGGTGTCCACAAGGCATGTCCCTCCGCTCCTGGGCCCTGTTCTGGGAGGGAGGGGGGCCACATCCTCTCCCTTTTTTCTCCTAGACTGGCTCTCTCCACCCCAGCCTCTGAGAGGGAGCAGGATGCACCCTCTTCGGGAAGAAGGGTGGGGGCCCTGGCGCCACAGCTATTTCTGACTTTCCTCCTGCAGGAGAGGGCAGTGTCTGGGAGGAACATGACGTGTGGGAACTGATTCTGAGCAAAGGTCTATCTCACTGTAGAAAAGGGGTCTGAGACCCACAGACTCCCCAACATGCTCTGTCTGCCTTTTGCCCTATCCCTTGCCTCTGCCCCCTCACTTCCTCAGCTCCCTGAGCCCCAGACACAGGGCCTGAGTGGCAGACAAGGGTGGGTCCACATTGGCCGGCTGAGGAGCACCCCCTCCCAGGCAAACCTTCCCTGTCCGGAGAAACTCATTCATAGTTTGGGGAGTCTGCCTGCTCAGCAGATGCCTCCATTCAATGGGGACCTCGGAGACTTCACCCCAGGATGGAGTCTCACTATAGAGTCCTGTGGTGGGAGGAGGGGCCTAAGGTCCGAGAGCTGGCTGAGCTCCCATCCAAGCAGTGCCGGCAACAGAGGCACCGTGGGCCAGTGCTGGGAGGGACATCTGGGGTTCCTGTGTCCCTGGCTCTCCCCTCCAGAGCAGGGAGCAGCCCCTCTCTCTACTTTTTTCCAGGGTCCCTCTGGCACCAGGCCTCCAGTAGCAAGAGTGTGGGAGCAGTGCAGAAGCCCATGCGGAAACAGCACAGGCCTTGGAGCTCTCCTCTCATCTTTGGGGCACTGACACCCACTCCTGCCTGCCAGCTCCTACTGTCGCTTGGGTCAGGGCCTCAGCAGAATGGGTGCTGGTGGCTGACCTGACACAGAGCCAGGCATGTGGCAGGAACCCAGCATGTGGGAATCAGAAGAAGCCTATTCCCTGCTCCTGGAGGGAGCCCTTTGCCTGGAGCCTCTCTAGGGTTGAGGGTGTCAGTCCCCCTTTTTCAGCTTATCCCCATCTTCCCAGGCCTCACTCTGGAGCTTTTTGCTGGCTGGTGAGGGAACAATGGCTGTGGAGCGTGTGGGTGCACGTGGGGAGGCTGTGTGATTTTCCCGGACAGGCACGTGTGAGAGGAGGAAGCAATTATTCTGTCTGAAACCTCAGAGATGAGCTATTCTCCAGAGCTGGCAGAGTGGCTGCTCTACATGGGGGTGGGAGGGCCACTCCCGGGGCAGGAGCAAGGTGGGAAGAGCCAGTCCCCAAGCTGGACCCCAGGAATGCCGTCACATCAGAGAAAACCCAATGTGTTTGTCCAGAGTTGCCCTATACAAACAGTTGTGACACCACCATAACAGCCATCCTCACAAGAATCCAGGGGAGGAGGCAGACAGTGAAATTAACCCAGTTTGCGATGAGGACACTGAGGCTCTAGGAGTTAACTGATTTGCCCAGGTCACAGAGTAGAGCCAGGCTTGAACCCAGGCCTCTGGATCCCAAAGTCCAATAGGCCTTCCACCTCCCCTACATGATCACCTGGTGATCTTTCTGTAGGTGCAGCCAGGAGGGACCCCCAGAGCAAACAGCAGCTTCAGTTTTGCTGGATCCCCAGGCAGACTTTGGCAAAGTGCCCCCAGACACCACCCACCTTTAGAAGTGTGTCTTTCATGCTGGAGGAGGGGCAAGGTTGGATTGGGGGTGGGGGGAACCCCCAGACCCCAGGAATTCACAGGGAGTCTCTGGGAATCTGTTGGACCCTAGCTCTCTCTCAGATTATTATTTTTTTTTTTCTACCACAAAGAAGGAGCCAACTTACAAGGCTAGAAATGGAACCTCCCCAGGAATCTTTCTCTCCTTCTGGGCAACATTTCTTTACATAGTGGGAAATTCCCGTGATGGGCCGAGTGGAAAGAGTGGGCAAGGGTCTTGGTGACAGCTGTCACTGCGGCTGTTCACAAATCACATCTCTTTTATCTCATTGGAGGAGCTGACTTCTTCATCCTCTTCAGTTCAGGCCTGGTCATCTGACTCACCTGACCAATAAAATGTGAGTGAGAGTGATGTGGCCTATGAATTCCAGACAGAAGATTAAGCACCCATGTTCCCTGTCCTGGTCTCTGAGATCCTGGATACACCTGCTGAGATGAAGCCTCCATCAAATTAGGTCAATGAGTGACTATGCTTATGGTAGATGTGCCAGAAATAAATTGCCATTAAGATTTGAGGGTGGTTTGTTATTACAGCATAACCCAGCCTATCCTGACTGATACAGCCGCCAATCTGGACAATAAGAGTCTTTCCTAGGACTTCAGAATTATGACCTAGACTTTAATTATGACCTAGACTTTAATTAGTGGGCTGGTCTCATCTACACTAATAAAAGAGAAAAATGTTAATTGACCATACCTTTGCTATGCCCACAGCCAATCAGAGTGAGTATGCAAATTAACCCACCAAAGATGGCGGTTAATTTGCATAGGAAGAGGGAGGGAGGAGTGAAAACTGAAGATAGCATAGAAGGAAGAGGGAGGAAAAGTGGAAAGCAAGGCGGCTGCTGGAGGGAAAGCAATGGAGGTGCATGTGGGGGTGGGGGAGCGGGCGGGGGGGGGGGGGCGGGGGGGGGGCGGTGCAGCAGCAGCACGTGGCCTCATAGGCAGCAGCAGCGAGCGCAGCGGGTTGGGCGTGCTGCAGCAGGAGTGGGGGGGGGGGGGCAAGAGAGATGGCAGTGGCAGAAGGGAAGCCCGCGGGAAGTCTTGCAGGAATATTCCTGCAATGGGTCCCTAGTCCTATATAATAAAGGCATAGTGTGCAAATTGTCCCTTCAACTGGGAGATATCTGGAAGTTCAACCAGGGGGTGGGGCTGACGGGGGGGGGGGGGGGGGGGGGGAGTGAGGGAGTACCCAGATGGCAGCTGCTAGGGACCCTCCTACCAATTTGTAAATTTTGTGCACTGGGCCTCTAGTCTATATATCGATAGATAGATAGATAGATAGATAGATAGATAGATAGACTAGTGGCATATATATATATATATATATATATATATATATATATATATATATGCCTAAGCAACTGAACAACCAAATGAACAAACGACCAAATGACCAAATGACCGAATGATCAGTCACTATGATGCACACTGACCACCAGGGGGAAGATGCTCAATGCAGGAGCTGCCCCCTGGTGGCCAGTTAGCTCCCATAGTCAACCTCCTGTAGCCCTTCCCCCTGGCCAGCCAGCCCAATAGGACCCCACCTGTGCATGAATTCATGTACTGGGCCTCTAATAATATATAAACCCAGTTACTGTGGGGAATGTGGAAGCAGAGATGTAATTTTTTAAAGCTGGAAAAGAAATCAGGCTCACATCAAGGAGAGAAGAAGAGATATTCCCAGCCTCTGTTTCCTGCCTAGGATCCAGGGGTCTTCAAACTACGGCCCGCGGGCCACATGCAGCCGGCAGAGGAGTCTGATCCGGCCCGTCAGGTTTTTTGGGCAGTGAGCGCAGCCGAGGTGTTACAGTAGGAATTAGTAGTTCATATAGTCCGGCCCTCCAGCTCTCTGAGGGACCGTGATCTGGCCCCCACTTTAAAAAGTTTGAGGACCCCTGATTCTAGATGCATAAAGATCCCAAGTCCTTTTTATTACACAGGCTTGGATTTAAGTTGCTTTCAACCAACAGTCCTAATATGGAGTGAAAAAGGATTCCCGACAAGCCCCATTTTACAGATGAGGCCACTGAGGTTCAGAGTGGTCAAGCCACTTGTCGGAGGTCACAGAGTCATGGAGGACAAATGTTCACTTGCTTCCCTTCCTGATAAAATAATTTAAACAGAAAAGAAAAAATGTAAGTCTTCCCTTCTAGTTCTCCCCATTCCATCTCCCAAAATAACTACTCTTATCAGTTTGGTGAGCATTTTGCTAGACCTCTTAAAAATTTATTTACAAACTTATACTATTGTATGTATACCACACTCAGGGAGTTTTATTGTAGCAATGGGTTCATATTATACCCACTTTTCTGAAACTTTCTCTTTTCATCCAAGTTCTGTCTGTACCTGGCCAGGCTAGTGACATGCAGAGTAAAGCAGTGGTGAGTCAGGTCAGACCCAAAGGCCGAGTGAGGTCAGAAGCCCTCCAGGTGGTCAGTGAGGCAGGAACATTCCAGGCACCTTTTGAGGCTCCTAACAGCCCTTCCAGGCAGCAGCTCCTCTGGTCAGCTCTTCGGATGAGAAGTTTGGCTTTTTGTTTAAATGGAAATCTGCTCCCCTTTGAACTCTCCCATTGGCCCTGGACCACTCCATTCGTTCCTGGGCAAATTGCCTCATCAGCCTTCAGCCTCCCACATGCGTCAGGCAGGAGGGAGGTTGCCCACAGGCTTCTGGTGGCACTCACTCCCTGACCCGCACCCTATGGCCAGCTCCGCAGAAGGTGGGGACAAACGCCATTGCGCCAGGAAGAAATCAGGAGCCCAGAGGCAGAGAACCAAGGGCCCAGCAAGTAGAGAGAACGGGAGGAAACAGACAGCCAGAAGGCAGGCAGGCAATTAAAAGAGGGGGCTGAGTTTTGTTTTTTAATATATTTTTATTCAATTACCAGGCTCCTCCACTGGAAGAAGATAATTAATGGATTAGCAAGGCTGTTAGCAAGGCTGCTGCCAGGGAGGATTGGGCAGACTCTGGGATGGGGGAGGACTGGGGCTCCAGATTCCACCGGAATGAGGCTCAGAAACCTGAGAGCAGCTGAGGGTCATGAGAATACGCAGGGACAGAGTGCAAGCTGACAGGTGTGAGGGCAGGCCCAGAGGGAGTGGGAGTGGGGTAAGGAGTGCCATGGACTGCCCCTCGCCTGAAAGGACCCTTGGCTTGCAGAGATGATAGGTAGACTCAGGAGGTAGCTCATGAGAGCATCTTGGGGTAGTGGTGTTGACGCCCCTTGAATTTGCATATCCATAGAGCTCACCAGCATGCCCATGGTTTGGGGCTGCATGATGCTGAAGTGAAGGGTGTCTACACCTGACACTCCTCAGCAAAAATCCTGCTCCCACTTCTCAACTGGATGTGGCTTATTAGACACCCCAGCTGCTCTCCCAGACTTCTCTGCTCCTTTCTAGTCAGGCAGGGTCCCCCCAAAGCATAAGAGAGCCAGGATGCCACCCTCCATCTGGGTCTCCTGGAGGAGCCTGAGGAGGCCACTGTTCCCGAGAGAGAGCCTCCATCAGCCTGAGCCACCGAGTGGCCTTCATGAAGCAAATCCCCCGCCAGCCCCTGGGAGCAAGAAGTAAACTGTTGTGTTAAGTTATGATTTTGAAACTGTTTGTTACAGCAGCATAACTAAACCAATCCTGGCTATTACACAGGCTGACCCTCGCCTCCCCGAGGCTCTGTTTTCTCCTTTATAAAGCAGGTGAGAGTGATGATTGTGAGGTTAGGTAAGAGGACACACACTTTGGCTGAAGGTACTCTCAGCTCCTGGATCCCATACCAGCTCTAAGGAAAAGGAGTGTTGCTATGGGCCAAGGTCAGGGACATCTGCTCGGCCACAGCCAGTGGTTGCAACTATCACGGTGCTGAGCAAAGAGTTGACGTGGGGGTGGGCAGAGTCCACAAGACCCTGGAGGCCTGGGCTGTGCCTTCCCAGGGGAGGCCAGGCCAGTGCCCTTCCTCTCTGGTTCTCTCAGCAACCTTGTGTCTGAAAGGTGGGGAGAGAGGCTGAGGAACATGCTGAAGGGAATGACAGAGGGCTGCAGGGAGGGCTGGCTGGACCAAAGAGTGCTTCTCCCAGGCTGCTGTCCCTAGGCCACTGCCCTTGGTTCTTGAAAGCCCAAGGCCAAAGCCACTCCTGTGAGCTCCAGCAACACAGGCCTCCCCTCTGCCGTGTTCTTGCAGCAGCCCAGCTTCCCTTCCTCTCCTGGCCACCTCCTTCCCCCACCCCTCTGTCATTCCCTTCAGCATGTTCCTCAGCTGGTCCACTTTCAGACAGAAGCTAGCAGGTCACAGCCATGGGAGCGGCCGCCTGTCCTCCCGCACTCGGCTTTTGGCCTGTTCCCTGCTGTTCTCTTTGGTCTACAGGATCAAACCCTTTTCCCACAGCTGATCTCATTCCTCCTGGAGTTTCTGGTTCTCAGCCTCCAAAGCCTGAGCAACAGTTTCTATCCATCTTCTGAGAGAAAAGCCGTGTACTGGCTCCTGCTCTGAGCTCACCCAGTTTTTCAGAGGCAGGATGTTCCCAGCACAGGCTTTTAACATTCCTTCTTAGCCTGGCATAGTCCACTGGGACTCTTCCCCCTAACCGGCGTGGTAGGGAGGCTGCTGCCATTTCCTCCGATCCAGCAGCTAGGGCCCTCCTGCCCACCATGACTGAGCCCACAGCTCTGGACTCTGAGATGCAAACAGGAGGTGCTCATATCCACGGAGGATCCCTGACCAGAAAGAACTGGACTCTCACTTGTCCTACACACAGCCAGGGACCATCAGGGGCTGGTGGTGCCCTGCTCTCTGTCACAAATGAGTCCCTGGTGTCGCTCATGCCAGCTGCTACCAGCCCAATATCCAGAGGTACAGCCACTAGGCCTGCGCTGTCCAGCACAGTGGCTGTTGAGCCTTTGAAACAGGGGCAGAAAAATCGAGATGTGTGGTGAGTGTAAATACACATGGGTCCCGAAAAAAGAAAGTAAAATATCTCACTAATGTCTAACTATTGTCATACATCATCTCATGGATTAATATCATAAAAATCTCATTAATTTATATTGATTACATGCTGAAATAATATTTTGAATATATGGGGTTAAATTATATTATTGAAACTAATTCTCCCTGTTCTTCGTTTTTTGTTTTTTACGTGGCTGCTAGGAAATCTGAAATTACATAGGGGCATGCCTTTTGTTTCTATCTCATAGCACTCCACAGAAATCCTGGAAGGATTCCCTCATCACAGAGGACCTCAGCCCCCGGAGGCGGGCCATCCCCGGAGCCATTCGTTTCTCCTCTCTGATGAAGAAGCTGAGTTCTGTGTCAGTTAGGGTACACTTGACTGCAAGTATAGAAACCACAACGGATGGGGTTTCATTGAACAGGAGTTTATTTTACTCATATAGCAAATCCATACGGTTCCAGGGTTGTGTTACAGTCCAATAAAGTCAAAGCATAAGGTTGGCATGTCTGCGATTTTCTTCGTCTTTCCCTCGTTGTTACAAAATGGTTGCTATAGCTGCAAACATCACATCCTCAGTTAATGGCCACCAAACTGGAAAGACGGAAAAAGGACAGAGAAAAGTAAAGGGCGGGGCAGGGGGGGGGGTACTTCCATTACAGAAGAAATCTTTCCCAGAAAGATCCAAGAGGGTCCCCTTCTTTCTCGTTGCCTGGGGATAGCGCACATGGTTGCCCCTAGCTGCAGTGGAGGCTGCCCAGGCAGATCTTAACAAAGGGCAGAGGTGCTGCCACAACTGCTTCCGGAGTAATGATCCCGCCCCTGTCTGGGCTCATTGCCACCAAGCCATATCAGGGTGTGCAGAGAGAGTGCCTGTCAGGTGGGACACCGATGGGGGCCTCACATGTCCAGGGTCAGGCGGTGACTGGTGGAAAAGACAGGACCAGAGCCCCAATTCCCTCTCCACCGATCTCAGGGTGGGAAGAACGTTTTTGTCCTGGCGCAGCAGCTGCTGCCGGGCTATGCTGGATTATCAGAAGCCCATACTGTCGTGCTCGTTCATGCCCTTAAGCCAGTGCCCTTTGCTGGAGGCTGAGCGAGAATGGGTGTGATGCAATTCTGACCAGTGAAATAGGACAGAAGCTGGGGATGCTGGGAAAAGCTCCCTAACTCTTAAACAGACTTCTCCAGGAAGAGGTGGCCCCTTGCGGGGTGTGGTCACGTCTGAAGGTGATGCCTGGAGCAATGGCAGCAATCTGGTGGTCATGAGGGAGACTGGCCTGAGAACAGAGCTGGCCCACTGAGGCAGCATGGAAATGCAGATGGAACCGGTCTCTGTGGCTATCACTGCAGCACGGAGCAGACTGGCCCTGGGCTGTTATGCCCGGGCTTGTTGTGCAGGAGACCATCTCCTTCATTGTTCAAGCCCTTTCCGTTGGGCCTGCTGTTCCTTGCAGCTGAAAGCACTCTAACTAACTCACCTTTCCTTCTCTCCACTTCCTGCTCCTGAGGCAGATGCAGGCCAGAACCAAGCCGCTCCACTCTGAGGAGAGCAGCACTGCCCATTCTCTGCCCACATGCTGCGGGCAGAGCCTTGGGGGCTGGCTGCGTATTACATAACCATGCCGCCCAGCAGAGCCAAAGAGAGGGCGAGAACTGTGTTCAAAACTCCAGGAAGCGGGGAGGAGTGGTTTGGGTGGGAGGTGTTGTGGGGGCCGCATAGACAAAGGCCATTCCTGACCTTCAGAACCCCATGTGGCCCCCCACCATGGCCCTGCCCACCCAGCATGGCCCCTGGTGTCCCAGAGACAATGCTGCAGCCACCCACCAGCTGCTATGGGCGGGTGGGGCAGAAAAGCTGGTGGTTAGGTGCCGGAGAAGCCAGACCCTGGATCTGGCCCAAATAGGCTATTGTCGAGGGGGTATGACCATTGTTTCTCTGAGGCCGCCTGGTGCAGGATGAATGCAGTCCAGCTAAGTACTTTCCTGGCAACTGAGCACAGTATATGGGTTTGCTTCCATGAGAGCTCTTTCTTGCAATGACCCAGGACACCTGGAGGGCCCTCCCCCAGACGTGTGAGCTGAAAACATTCTGAGCATGCTGGCCTCTTCGCTCTCAGGGAAAGGGGCTCTTTTACAGGGAGAAGGACCTAGAGGGAGGCACTTCAGGAGGCCTTTTCTTTCTTGGAAGAAATGCTAAAGGGCTTGAATGTCACCACTCCCACCAGGCCACCCCCCATTAGCTGCCAAGTGGTCCCTGCACATTGCAGATCCCATCATGCTGTCCCCTGATCAGGGGTGCTGATGGTGCCTGCTGACCCTGAACTGCTATGCTGTTCCGGCAGCCAGCTGTGCTGCTGTTCCAGCTTCCTGGTGCTGAGCGTTTGTTCATGCCGCTCCTTGTACCAGCATTCCCTTATTGTGGTCCTCAGTCATAAGGATTGGTTCAGGCCTGCGCTGTGACTTTTCACGGGCCCAAGACAGTCAGCCCTGAAGCCTTTGGGGGAGCCTTGGAAAGGCACCCGCACAGGTGGCAATTGCTTCAAACATGCCTGTCCCCTGTGTGGCCAGCCTAGGAATGGAACCAACCCAGGAGAAAGCAAATCAGAAAGGCATCAGGGACATCATTATTTAAGCACCAGAACCTACCTCTAATTCTGCGCTTTTCAGTCATTTGAATAATAAGTGTCTTGGTGTTTGTTGTTGTTGTTGTTTTAAATGCGTTTTAATTGATTTCAGAGAGGAAGAGAGAGGGAGAGAGAGATTGAAACATCAATGATGAGAAAGAATCACTGAGTGGCTGCCTTCTGCATGCCTCCCACCTGGGATCAAGCCCACAATCAGGGTATGTGACCTTGACCGGAATCAAACCCGGGACCCTTCAGTCCACTGGCCGATGCTCTATCCACTGAGCCAAACCAGCTAGGGCTGCTGCTTTTTAGATAAAACCACAACAAGCCCTGGTTGGTGTGATGCGGTTGGGCATCATCCTGTGCCTGAAGAATTGCTGGTTCAATCCCTGGCCAGGGTACATGCTCAGGTTGTGGGCTTAATTCCTGGAGGCAGCCAATCAATGTGTCGCTCCCATATTGGTGTCTCTCTCTCTCTCTCTCTCTCTCTCTTTCTCTCTCTCTCTCTCTTCCTCTTGCTCTAAAAATCAATTAAAAAAAATCTTTTAGAAAAACAAAACAGTTTGAGCTGGACTGTCACTCAGTTGAAAGTCTCACCATCAGGCAGTCTGTCCTGCTCCCACCTCAGCAACTTTGCTGGTTTCTTTCTCTACCTGCCCACTGAGCTATTCCCTCTGGAGGAGTGGACAGTGCTGCACCTCAGCTTCCCTTGGACCTCCAGTGGGTTTATTTTCTTCTTCAGTCGTTTAAACTCTGTATGTTGCCTTTGGTCCATATAAGACTCCTCCCTTGTTGCTTCTTTTCTTTCATCCCTGGACTCTCTCCCATCCCTTCCTCTGCATAGGCAATGAGCTAACAAGTCTTTTCCCCCCTTATATGTGCTCCTGCAAAATGAATAGTATCTTTAGGTGGTTTTTGTTTCTGCAAATGGTAGTATTTTTATTCTCATGTTGTTTCTTACTTTCTTTATTTTTTTTAAACTCATCATCCTTGTAAGACCCATCCCTGTTGCTTTCCTAGCTGCTACATCATTCTCCATGCTGTGACCCATTCTCATTCTTCCCATTAGCCCTGAGATGGATCCCTAAATTGCTTCCAATGGCTTCTGCCCCTCACCACCATAAAGAACTCTGCAGTGATCACAGTGAAAGGCATGTCCCATGGAACTGTCAGTTCTGTTTGTGTCTCTACCTGGTTATGGAGTTGCAGGGGTGTGGGGGTGTGTACTATAGGCTCACTACGCCCACAGTGACCGCACTGCTGTACCTTCGCATAAGCAGCGCTGTCAGCAGCATCTCCACTCAACACCAACACTTGTCTTTATCCAGCTAGGTTTGTCCTGCTTTGCAGATTGCATTAGTAATCTACTGCTGGGTAACAAGTTACCACAAACCGAGTAGCTAAAAATGACACCCAGTTTTTATCTCCCATTTTTTTTTCTTTTTTTTTTTGTGGACCAGGAATTGGCACAGCATAGCTGGGTCCTCTGCTCAAACTGCAATCAAGGCATCAGCCTTGTTATCAGAGGCTTGATTTGAGAAAGAGCCACGTCCAGGCTGTCTCCATTTGTTGGCAGAATTTGTCTCTCCGTAGCTGTAAAACTCAAGGTGACTTGCTTCTCCCGGGTCAGCAGGAGAGTCTCTGACCTCTACATCCTTTTCAAAGGGGCTCACCTGATTAGGTAAGGCCCACCTAAGTTAATCTCCACTTTGATTAACTTAAGGTCAACCATTAAGGGTTCTAATTACATCAGAAAATTCGTATCATCTTTTCCATAAATTGTAACCTAATCAGAGGTGGTTCCCATAACTTTTGTTAAATTCTATTGATTAGAAGCAAGTTACAGGTCCTGCATACTCAAGGAGATTATTATATAGGGACATGGGCACTGGGGCTCATCTTAGAATTCTGCCTATCACATAGCTATAATGTGATATCTTGTTGTTGTTTTTAAAATTGTGGTAAAATATACATAACATAAAACTTACCATCTTAACCACTTTTAAGTGTACAGTTCAGTGATAGTAAGTACATTCACACTGTCATGCAGCCATAATCACCATCCATCTCCAGAACTTCTTCATCTTGCAAGACTGAAACTCTGTACCCATTAAACACTAACTTGCCATTTCTCCCTTCCTCTATCGCTGGTAACCACCATTCTACTTTTTTTTTTTTTATGAATTGAATTATTTTATGTCTCATACTGATAGTATTTGTGTTTCAGTGACTGGTTTATTTCATTTAGCATAATGTCCTCAAGGCTCATCCGTGTTATAGTGTGTGTCAAAATGTCCTTCCTTTTTAAGACTGAATAATATTCCATTATCACATTTTGTATGCCATTCATCAGTCAGTGGACACTTGGGTTTCATCCATTTTTTGGCTATTATGAATAGTGCTCTTAAGAACCTGGGAATACAAATATATCTTTGAGATCCTGCTTTCAATTCTTTGGGGTTATATACCCCAAAGAGGAATTCCTGAGCCAGGTGATAATTCTATTCTTAGATTTTTGAGGAATATATATATATATATATATATATATATATATATTTTAATGGCTGCACCATTTTAATTCCCAACAGTGCACAAGGGTTCCAGATTCTCCAATCCTCACCTACACATTATTTTCTGGGGTTTTTTGTTTGTTTGTTTTTTACAGTAGCCATCCTAATGGGTGTGAGTTAGTATCTTGCTGTGTTTTTTGCTTGTTTGTTTGATTGTTTTTAATTTCCTTAATGAGTAGTGATGTTGAGCACTTTTTCATGTGCTTATTGACATTTGTATGTCTTCTTTGGAGAAAAGTCTGTTCAAGTATCTTATTATTACAATCTGCATTTCTCTACTAATGACTTTGGCCATCTCCTCATGTATTTCTTACAAGAATTGCCTGCTAATAACCTTTGTCCATTTATTTTTCTTATTAATTTGTAGGAATTCCTGTATATTGATACTCGACTAATCTTGTAAATTTTAGACTATGCATATATCTTCCTTCATTTTGTCATGTGTCATTTGGAACAAATAGCTTTAATGTTGACATAATAAATCCTCCCCTCCCCATTTTCTCTTTCTTTCTTTCTTTCTTTCTTTCTTTCTTTCTTTCTTTTTGTATAATGAATTGTGCTCTGATAGTTTGTCTAAGAAATCTTTTCCTCCCTCTAGGTCTCAAAAATGTTCCCCTCTATGTTATTTTCTACCAATGTTATAATTTAACCATTCAGATTGACTCTTTTTTCCCCCTATTATTATCCTCACCTGAGGATATTTTTTTCCATTGAGTTTTAGAGAGACCGGGAGGGAGGGAATGGAAGAAAGAGAAACATTGAGGTGAGACACATTGATTGGGTGTCTCCTTCACGTGCCCTGACCGGGGCCAGAATCATTCCCAGGTGCATGCCCTTGTCTGGCACTCTGAGTCACACCAGCCTGTGCCATCTTGACTTTTTAATCCACCTTCTCAGCACCCATCTTGTATGAAATTACATTGTGGCTTTTTTCTATAAAGCCAGTTTCCCCAGTAAGAACAACTCTTTCCTCACTAATTTGTGATGTATTTTTTATTGTCCCTAAACTCCCCTATAGCCAGGATCCATCTCTGAACTCTCCATACTGACCCAGTGGGTTGTCCATTCTTCCACTAGCACCATACTGGGGGTTTTAAAACAATGTCATTGTGTGTCTGAATGTCTGGGGAGGAGGGTGGGGTTCTGTAGGCCTTTCTCCCTCACACATTTCAAAATAAGTCCATGTAGCTGGAATTTTTATTAGGATTACAGTGAAGTTATAAATTTAGGGAGAATTGATATTATATATTAGGCCAACCCTCCTTGGTAGCAGATCCAGGTCTGAAAGGTGATCTAAACTGCAACAAACAAAAATTACACATATTTCTTAAAAAACAAAACAAAACAAAAACAAAAACAGAGGACAGAACTCTACTAGATGTCAGACTGGTCTCTGCCATCCCAATCTGTCCAACTGTCACGTTTGAAGCATCTGTCTTCAGATGACTTCTCAGCATCAAATCTCCCTACTGACAACTGCAAAACCTCACTGCCTCTCCACATGGAGTTCATAGAGCAAAGAGATATTGGCTAAATTCTAGTCTGTACTCTTAGGAGGCAACTTACAACTTCAAAATAAAGGTGTTTTTGTTTCTGAGCTTCACCATCTCGGGGTTTATTTGTGGGCAGTGTATTATGACACAAAGAAAGATAAGAGGGGGACAAAATGGATACTGCAAGTGCTAAAAGAACATTGCAAACGTGGGTCACAGTGGGTGGACACTGATATACAGCCTGGGTAGATAGACAGAGTGGAATAAAAAAGGGAAATATGGCTACACCCTGGAGAGGAAGGGTGGAGGCAGTCACACGAGGGTGGTGTGTTAGAGAAGAGGGAGGAATGTGAATCCGCCTTGTACTGTGGGGCCCAGCCAGGTTCCGCTGTGCCTTTGTTCATGCAGTGGGATTCTCTGGCATTTAAAGTGCACTCATTACACACGTGGCTGGGTGGGAACAAATCAGTCATTCCCTCTTTGGTAGTCTGTGTGGCTTGCTGGTCCCCTGCAGGTGCTGGGAACAATGGAAAGATGCAAGCGCTTGTTCACCCAGAGCTTAAGGCTGAGGTAGGAGTCAGGTATTAATCAAATAACCACAGGGATGTAGACACATTGGTCCTAGGACTAGCTGAAACCCGGGCACCTCGTGACTGCAGCTTGTCCCTGACTGTAATCTGGAGTTCTAATTAGCAAAGGAAATGTCACAGGGTAGTACTGCTTGATTTGTTTTTCACGGCCCAAAACTAGTTTCTGGCGATCATTTAGATCTTCAGTCTTTTCTAAATGTCCCTAACTCGGAATTTTGTAGAACCTAAACTCCAGCTTGGCGGCTTGGTAGCCTGGAAACGCTTTCGTTAGAACCTGGCTGCCCTCGTCCAGCCCTGGGGACCCAGCATGCCGACAGGCACTCAGGGCCACGCCAGGGGCGGGTGCACAGTCAGCCCCGCCCAGCCCGCCCTGGGCCGGGTCACATGGCCAAGCAGCACGCTGGGTGGGGGCGGGGCTTAGGGCCCAGCGCGCCTTCCCATTGGCTCTCAGAGCTGCCTCCCAGAAGGCGCGCAGAGCCTCCAGGTCACGCCCTAGGGCCTAGGCCTCCCGGGAGGCTGCGGTTCTGGCGGGAGTTGGGTCGCGGGTGTGAGGTAAGAACCTGGAGTCGATGCTGGGCCGGGCCGGGCCAGGCTGGGCCTGGGATCGTCCAGGGTCTTTTCCGCTTCAGGAGCCGCCTGGGCGACCTTGGGGCGGGGTTGGGGGTGGAGGAGCCGTGGCCCTGAGGTGCCTGCTAGGCAGCGAGTCCTCCCGCCGCCATGATGTGAGGCCACACTGGCGACACCGCTGCGCAGGGGCCTGGCCTATGGTCACCCTAGACAGAGGTGTGTGTGTGTGTGTCACCCTAGACAGAGATGTGTGTGTGTGTGTCTGTGAGAGAGAGAGAGAGAGAGAGAGAGAGAGAGAGAGAGAGAGAGAGAGAGAGAGTGAGAGAGAGGGAGGGAGGGAGGGAGGGAGGGAGAGGGAGAGAGAGAGCCCCCTCTCCGCAGACTCTGGCTGAGCAGGGAGCACGCGCCATGTGCCTGGCGAGGGACCAGGTTCTGAGGGCCACGGGGCCGGGGCCTAAGGGTGAAGAGGTCACGTTCAAATCATGCTGCTTTGTAGGGAGCAGATTGGGATGTCATCCTTTGATAGAAGGCTTCAAACTTGGGGGGTGGGGGGGCTGGGGGGAAGGGGTAGCAGGCAGCAGGTGGGACTGGTGTGGCGGGCCCTGCTGCCTGGGCCCAGGGGTCCTGCCAGCTGAAGGCCTGTGTGCCACCGGCCTCAGAGGCCCGGTCTCAGGGCTTTTTTCTTCAACAGCAGCAGCTGGAAACCAGGATTCTTAACCTCACAAGCTCTCTAGTTTTATCGCCATGTTTCAGAATATTGTGTGCAGCAAGTAGGCACATGGACTGCATTTGGCCCTCAGGATTGCCCCTTGCCACCTCAGGAGGGGGTATCCACGTAGGAGCCACTGACTGACACAGATCCCCAATTGGGGGGGGCTCAGGTGCTAGGAAGATATATCCCAGAACTGACCTCTGGATGGAGTGTGCTAAGTAGTGGACGCAGTTGGCAAATGGGAGTTATCCCTGGCCCTGTCTTTTGTTCTTTCTGGCCCCTTTGTGGTTAGCACCGATCTAGTGGGTTTAGATTCTGAGTGAGGTGGTCTGGGGCGGGGCGGACAGCAACCTCCTTGCCAAGAAGCAGAATTCCCCAGATTGCAGGCCTGGCTTGAGAGCTCCCTGTGCCAAGTGTCTGTGAATGGGGCTGTGAGAACATTTTCAAAGTAGGAGGTGCATTTGGGATGAGTCTACCAGAGTTCCTGCACTGCAGGAATCGTGACCCTGGTACCACCTGGCTTCCTGGTTTTAAACAGTGCTAATTGGGAGAGGGGGAGACACAGAGGAAATTACAGCCAGTCATTTCGCACTTCCTGGGTCCCTCATCTGTGCAGGGCAGACTGCTAGGCAGAGATGAGTCCGTCAAAGCCCTGGCCACAGGACACTTTCGGATGATGAGAGGAAGTGACATCTCAGCTCTGGAGGTTCCCAGCCTTGCAAGGAGGAGAGGAAAACCCTAGAGCAGGGGTGGGGAACCTTTTTTCTGCCAAGGGCCATTTGGATGTTTATAACATCATTTGTAAGCCATACAAAACTATCAACTTAAAAATTAGCTTGCTGTATTGGGTCAAAAATTTCATTAACTCATCCCTAATGCCTTGGCAAGGCCAGACCAAATGATTTCACGGGCCTGGCATTCCCCACCCCCTGTCCTAAAGGCTGATCTGGAAGCATCATGGAGTTAGAGCCATGGGCAGAATTTGGTGGGAAGGGAGAAGGCACATCTCATGGGCATGTGCAGTGTGTGGTGGGGCAGGGATAGCATAAATAACTGGCCCAGCCTACCCAGCAGGGACATGGTGAGAGGTCAGGGTAGAGGGGGTTTTAGGGCGGAATTTCAGGGCCAGGAGGGATTCAGTGCTGCTTTATGGAATAGATATTTGTTAGTTCAGGGGAATATTATGGGAAGGAGCGGCTGAGGAGAAACCCAGTGGGATTGTCTACTTAGAGTGCTATATGAGAGGATGGATTGCAGAAAAATATGTCTTGTTTCCAATAAGAGCATTAGATCTGTGTGGTATTTCTCTGTGTTCTGACTCCCCAGCTATCCCCCACGTAGTACCTGGCCCACATTCCTGTAAGGGTTGAGTAGGTGAAGTGCCACCTTCTGGTGTGGAAGAGAAGAGCAGCACCTCATGTCTTTTGCCACCATAGTCTTTTCCTCTTTGGCAGTCTCATAACTCCTTCCTGCCTTGTTCTTTCCCTCTGCACAGAAGGGGTCTGAATCTCCAGTATAGCCCTCATCTGTGCTGGGATATGGCAGGGTGGGTGTTGATGATAAGACAACTGGCCTCCATATGTTAACCCTCAGATGGCTCTGATCTGGGCACTGAGACTTTTTGAGGAAAGCTGGCTCTGTGGTGAGACCAGTGGAGTAAAGGGCATGGCTTTGGTCTAAGTCAGCGTCCAGCCCAGTTTCTCACCACTGCTGGCCTGGATGTTGTCTCTCTATCCCAATGTTGGAAATTTGGTGGTCACCTCAGGACTTCCAGGTTGTGGCTCAGACTCCAGTACCCCCTCTATCCTTCCATCTCTCCCCAGGTCAGTTTGCTGTGGTGAGAAGAAGAGAGGCAGAAGTGGCTGGCTCTCAGATCTTACAGTCCCCCTAACTCCCCATGGACACCATGTTGGGAACCAGACTCCGAACTCAGCAGAGCAATAGTCAGAACGGCCGGGAGGTAGTATGGCCCCTTCCATTCCCAGAACACCTTCTGCCCTCTCCCCTCCCCTCCTGTGCACCTCATTCTTAGAGCCTCCCTCCTTCTGCCAAGGACTTTGAGTCTTTTCACCTCTCCCTGTGGCCACTTTCCAGACTAGCCCGTTGTCCTCAGGCTTGGGGATGAAGCTGGAGGCTGTCACTCCATTCCTTGGGAAATATCGCCCCTTTGTGGGTCGCTGCTGCCAGACCTGCACCCCCAAGAGCTGGGTGAGTAGTGTAGGGCTGGGCCCCAGCCTGGGGAGCTTGAGGTAGCTTGGCTGGGGTTCCCTTATGTCCTTCCAGGTTTGGCCCTCCCTGCCCATGCCTTTGTTCTTGTCTTGGAGGGGATGGAAGCACTGGTGCTGGTGGTGGTGTTGGCCTGGGGCTGGCTCGCAGGCCTGGGAGAGTTGGGTGGAGAAGTGCCGAGGCACCTGAAGAGGATAGGGTGTGGTCAGAGAGCTAGGATCTGACCATGCCTGCACAGTCCTGTTGTTCAATTTGGGGGACCTGCCCAACACTCAGCACAGCCTTAAAGTCCTACTCCATAAGCACCTCATGTGCTGGTGCTTATGGAACCCACAATTCTAGTGGAGATCCAGGCTACATGAATGTTCTTTGCTGTAGACGAGAGACCTTCTCAGATACTTGAATATGCCACTCTGCAGGAGGGCACTGCTGTAGAGAATACAGCGCTTCCACTTTGACCGCAGAACCCTTTTTCCTGAGTGAGCATCAGGATCTTTTGGGAAATGCTGTTCTACAGCCCTGTTTCCTGGTAGACATGATAGTCCATCAGGCAGAGACTGCAAGAGACAGAGCAGGGGCTTTCCTTTGCCAGTTTGCAAAGCCCCCCCAAACACATGCCATTCCTGCCTCTCTCGGGCAGGAGTCCCTCTTCCACAGAAGCATAATGGATCTGGGCTTCTGCAATGTGATCCTGGTAAAGGAGGAGAACACCAGGTAATCACAGCCAGGGGTGGGGAGGCCCTGAGGTGTGGGACTGCTAGGGCCCTGCTTGTGGTGTCATTTTCTTCATCCAATGGGAAAGAAGGACCCCTACCCTTTACTCCATACCCACAGCAGGAAAGGCAGGGAACTGCAGAAACACCTGTGGCTCCTTCTATTAGTATTTATGGGCTGCCCACTATGTGTCAGGCCCTGAACCTGTACTCCACTCAGTGGGGAGTGGGTGGGAATGGGGCACAGATGAGCAGGTGTTTCCTTATCCTGCTCTGTGATAAGCCAAACTCAGGTGTTCCCTGGCCATGGGACTGGGTGTGATTCTTTCCTGATGGACTACCCTCTGTGGGCCTTAGTGGGAGGAAGATCTTTCAGGGTAAGCCCTCTGAAAGGTCTTCCTCTCGCTTCTGGGGCTGTGTTCAGGTTTCGGGGCTGGCTGGTTCGGAGGCTCTGCTATTTCTTGTGGTCCCTGGAGCAGCACGTACCCCCCTGCTGGGATGCCTCACAGAAAGTCATGGAAAGCACTGGGTGAGGAGCAGGGACTGGAGTCGGGCTGCCACTACTGGGATCCTTGAAGGGTGGTTGAGAGGGCTGGCTTCTAGAGTGTTAGCTTGCCCAGGTCTGAAGCTATGCCCTGGGGCTGAGGGAAGTGACCTGAGAGCCCTTAGGCATGCCCCAGCCTGAAACCACACCCTCCACACCATAGGGTACAGGATGTCATCGCAGGGAGGGCTCCAGGAGGAGCTGGGGAAGGCCAGGGGCCCAGCCCTGTGAAGAAAGAGGTGCAGCGCATCCTGGGTCACATCCAGGCCCCGCCTCGCCCCTTCCTGCTCAGGTAACTGTGCTGAGGGACATTGTCCCTAGGCTGGGCTCTGCCCTTTTGGGGAGTGAGTGTTGACTGGGCTTGGGGAAGGACCGGCCTCCCCACTGGGGAGCCAGGTGGTATGTTTACCAGGGGCCTGAGGGAGCCCCTGTTCTGGAAACAGGCCTTTTGAGGACAGCTGGCTCCGTGGTGGGACCAGTTGGATATAGGATGGGGCTTTGATCTGAGCCAGCCCCCAGTTTCCAGCCCAGTTTCTCATCACTGCTGGCCTGGGTGTTTACTGTCCTGGGTTGGGAATCTTGGGGTCACTCAGGAGCCTCTGGTTGTAGCCCAGATTCCAGTACCCACCTCCAACTTTTCACCTCTTGCCAGGTCAGGTTTCCGTGGAGAGAGGGAGACAGCCAATGGTGACTGGTTCCCCCGTCTTATAGGCGTCCATGCTCCCTCCTGAATTCATCCTGCTGTCATCACCTGCTCCCTCTCACTTTCATTTGCACTTTGGGCTCCTTTTAGATACAGTGTTGTTCCAGAGGGAATGAAAGGGTACACATGTCAGAGTGAACAGAGAAACATATGCTGCAAGAACAGGATAAGTCCTGGGGCTCAGAGAACCTGGAGGCATAAGAGACCTGTAAGCCAGGCATGAAAGGGGGAAAGGGAGCCAGCCTTGGAGGAAGGGGTACCAGAATGGGAGGAACAGTCCCACTAGAGGGAAGAGCATGAGCTGAGGCCACAGAAAAGAGCCGGGGTTGCTCATGAAGCTGTGGTAGCTGGAAGCTGGCAGTGAGCTGTTGAAGATGAAATCAGAGGTAGAAGGGACCAGATACACAGGGCCATACAGGAAGTTTTATTGATTTCTAAGTGCAGTGACAACTAATGGAAAGTGGGGAATGACAACAAGATTGAGATCTAGAGATCAGAAAACTGTCTTGGAAGCTGTTTTGTTAGTCCAGTAGAGACATGGTGATGGCTTGGATTGGGGGGTGATAGTAGATGTTGGAAAAATGGACTGAGAGACCAATCTGAAACTAATAGGACTCAGTGATATGTAGATTGGAGGTCTGGTTGGGACAGTGAGGGGAAAGGGAGAACTCATGGGAGAGCCATTTTCTGGCCAAGTACTTGGTGGTGTGGGTGGAGGGTTGGGTTTGGGAGGAGTGAGTTTGGCCCACAAAGGATGTTTTGGATACAGAGTTTCAGACACCTGACATGAGGCATTTGTTTATGTGAGTCTGGAGCTCAGAAGAGGGCTGAGACCAGGGATGTACATTCACAAAGCTTTAGCACACGGATGATGGTTAAAGTCAGGGGATGAATGAGTTATGGAGGAAAAAAGAGTGCAGGGAAGTGTGTGTCAGATTCAGCTGTCCTGCCAGAACTGAAAAGTTAATTGGGGAAGAATAGAAAGTAGAAGAGGTTGGTGACTGACTAGCCCTCCACATGAAAATTCTTTTGACTTTGTTGAGATGTCCAGTCCCTTGACTTGGCCACCTTTACACTATCAGCTGCTCCTGGTGCAGCTTCAATTCCAGGACTCCTCATGATGATAGCACTCCTGTGAAGGAGTCACTGGGCACAATCACTTCTGTTTGAACCCAGGTACCTGCCTTCTCTGTACTGAGCAGCCAAACATTGATAGAGAAGAACACACTGTGTGGCCTTGCTTCCTTCTGAGTGCAGTTCTGCAAGGGGCACAGGCTCCCATCCAGACTGTCTTTCTCAGCCTGACCTGCTGTCATTTGTTGCTCCATCTTGTTGCATCAAATGAGGACATGATGCTTGTGCACCACATCTTCAGGCTATGCTTCCACCCTCATTTTAAGCCAGTCCTCTTCAACTATCCCTTTTCCTTCTCGTCACAAACTCCTCCCTTTTTATTTCAGTTTCCCAGCAGTTTGCAAAGAGCCGGCCAGGCTATTCCTGGAGTGAGTCTTAGTTCTCTAATCTCCTTTGGGGTATACTGGGGCAGGGAGATGCTCTGAAGCTGATGAGAAGCAGCTGCACCATGAAGTCTTCCTGGGGGAGTGTCAGCATCTCACAGGCATGGACCGTGGGCCCACCTGCCAGTCCAGTTCTTCTTAGCTTTCTCTACCACTCAGCAGTTCCTGTAATCTCTCTGAGCCTCACGTTCCTCTTCTGTAAAGTGGGGTCAGTACTGGAGGCCTTCTGAGATGCTGAGGGGCCTTGCATCGTGGGCAGTGCGAGCCACACCTCAGACTGGGCCTCGCTGCTCTCCAGGCTGTTCAGCTGGGTGGTTCTGCGGTTCCTGAACTGCCTCTTTCTGAACGTGCAGCTCCACAAGGGCCACCTGAAGATGGTCCACAAGGCCTCCCAGACGGTAAGCCCTCCCCACAATGGGATGGGATGGGATGGGATGGGATGGCAGGAGCAGAGCTAGGCCGAGCCCTTAGTCAGGATCAGCCCCACTGCCTGGTGTTTTGGATACAGTTTTTTGCTACATGAGGCTTCTGGCAGCTTGACCCTCAGAGCCACTGCAGGGGTAGTCCCACCTACCTCCGTTGCTCTTTGATGGCCATCTCTTCGTGTCTCAAGCTCTGCTCCAGGGGGCTTCCTCTAATACCTTTTCATCATGGTCTTTACAATCATTACATGAGTGTGTTTCCTTAAAAGTTGTCGACAGAGCTCCTCTCCTTTTGGGAAATGTGCTCCAAGGAAGAACTACCCAGCTGAACCCTTTGTCACTCTGTGGCTGGTTTCAGCTCCCTGCATAATGAGGGTGGAGGTGGGTTGGCACTTCCCTCTGACTCTCCCCAAGCAGGGCTCACCGCTCGTCCTTCTTTCTACCCACAAGTCACTTGTGGATGGGATCCTGCTGCCCTTTGTCCTGCTTTCCCAGGGCTTGGGCGTGGTCCGTGTGGCTTGGGACCCATGTGCCTGCTCCCCCGTTCTCAGGTAAAAGCTTTGTGCCCCAGACATGCACGGGGTGTGGGGATGGGGATGGGCTGTGCTGCAGCAGCTCCCCCCAGGCCCTCTTCCTGGCCTCTTTGTTCACAACCTTCTACGGGTTCAGCCTGTGGGCTCAGATGGTCAGCTATGGTTTCTGAGGCCGTGCCTGACTTGAGCATGTTCAGACAGGAGCCAGGCTGCCCTGGGAGGGCTGAGGCTCTTCCTAGCCTCCTGCTTGGTCCCTTCCCTCATCAGACTCTGTCCGCCTTGTACCCCACAGAGCTCTGCTGAGGAAGCTTGGGGCGCTTTTCCTGCCCCCAGAGGCCAACCTCTCCCTGGACAGCTCCGAAGGGGTTCTTGCAAGGGCTGTGGTCCAAGCGGTGAGTGCCTCCAGTGTATCCTGTGTTTGGGGCTCAGGCCAGGGTATCAGTGCCTATTGCTGCTCTGGCCTTGACACCTGCCTCTGCTACCACCTCCCCATCCCTTCCAGGTTGTGGAGCAGCTGCTGGTCAGTAGGCAGCCCCTGCTTATCTTCCTGGAAGAGCTCCCTGGGACCCAGGGGCCTTGGCTGTCGGCCCTGGGCCAGGCCTGGCTGGGACTGGTGGTGCAGGCAGTCCAGATGGGTGTTGTCCAAGATGCTATGCTGGTGCCGGTGGCCGTCACCTATGACCTGGCTCCAGATGTATGTGATACACACCATGTGAGACCCTCCTGCCACTTGGAACTCCAAGTGGACACCTACTCCAGAGAGGAGGCACAGTGTATTATGTCCTATGGCTGAGTGCCCCCCGGGGCGAGGGTCAGGGAGGTGCAAAGGAATTATCCCCCTACAGTCATCCTGTGGCACCTGCCCTGCTGATACAGAAATCCTCTTTTCTTACACAAAAGACCCTGCTAGGGAGGGATTTCTCATGTTTCATGAATGAGAACATGAGCTTGGAGAGGTCATGGTCATGTACCAGATTGCAAGATAAAGTTGAGCAGAGAGCATTGCACCAGGCGAGCCAGCTCCCTTAGCCCCTTTCTTCCTGCAGGCCACGGCCCCACTGGGGCTGTGGACAGGAGCTCTGGCTGTCCTACGTAGCCTGCGAGGCTGGGGCTGCGGCCCCCAGGTCTGTGCCCGTGTGCACTTGGCCCAGCCTTTCTCCCTGCAGGTATGATGTCTGCTGGGCAAAATTGGGAGGATCTGTGGTCTGCATGGGGCTTCTGGCAGCTTGGCCCTCAGGGCCACTACAGGGATAGTTTCACCTTCCTCCGTGGACTTGTGCAGGTGTTTGGTGGGCAGATAGGCCACCTGAGAGTCATGTTCTGGGCAGGAATACACCACCAATTCGAGAAGCTGCTGGGGCAGCAGGCAGACCATGGAGCAGCTGCTGCAGCCCATTGTGCTGGGCCAAAGGTAGGGGTAGCAGCAGGGGAAGGTGTGGCTCTCAGGGGCACAGCAAGCAGTCCTTCAACTCCTACCCATAGACATCGCCAGCTCCGGCCTCCTCTCATCAGATACTCTGGGTCATCTAGAACAGAGCCTCACACCCCTCCTCACCTCTAATCTCAGTGTGCGAAATGGCAGGGCTAGAAAGGGCTGGGGAGCCATCCTGCCCTGGAGCTGAGCTGGGGAAACACCATTTGGAGAAAGCTCTGGGTTTCCCCAAGACTGCCTTTAGGTTGGCTCCTTCATCCTGTGATCTGTCTCTGTCCCAGTACTGTCGTCCCCGACACTGAGAAGGAGCAGGAGTGGACCCCAATAACTGGGCCCCTTCTGGCCCTCAAGGAAGAAGACCAGCTCCTGGTCAGGAGGCTGAGCCGTCACACCCTGAACGGTGAGGGGAACTAGGTCTGGGCAACTGGGGAGGGTCCTGCGCTGTTCCTTCTCTCTGGGTCAGCAGGTCTTAGGGGCCCTCCATTCCAAGTGGGTTTCTGTACCTGACCCTCCCTCATGTGTGGCCCACTTGGGATACGTGAGGAGGAGTGAAGCAACCAGGGAGAACATGAGGGAGCCCCTAGTGAGTGCCCACAGATGGCTGCCTGAGCTGCAGAGTATGGGTTGTGCAGAGGGCAGATGCCTGGATCCAAGGTCACCCTGGCCCTGTCTCAAGCTCACCACTTCACCTCTCTGATCTGCACTATAAATGGGTCACTGACTGGAATAATGCATGTGAGGGACTTAACACAGTGCCTGACACAGAGGGACTCTTAATAAAATGGTCATTACTACTGTCTTCTTAGGTGCGCCTCTGGCAGACACTGGGTTTGTAGGTAGGCCTACAGGCAGGGAAGGTCCCTGGCTCCAGGCCTGTCTCAGAATACTCTTAGTAATGCCAGCTCTCCACTGGGAAGGTGCCTACAACTCCCTGGGGTAGAGTTGTTGGGGAGGCAGGCTGCTGCCAGGGAAGCAGGGGAGGACTGTTCTTGGCCCAAACATTGGGTGATGGAACCAGCTGCTGGACCTAAGCTCCTGACCAGTATCCCCCACCCCCGCTACAGCCAGTGTGGCAAGCTCTGCGGTGATGAGCACGGCCATTATGGCGACGCTGCTGCTGTTTAAGCACCAGAAGGTAGGCAGTGTGATGGGAAGATGAGGGATGGCTGGGGAAGGGATGTGACCTTGCTGCTCAGCCCTGGTACTGCCCACCAGGGTGTGTACCTGTCGCAGCTGCTGGGGGAGTTCTCCTGGCTGACAGAGGAAACGCTGCTGCGTGGCTTTGACGTGGGCTTCTCAGGTCAGCTGCGGTGCCTGGTGCGGCACACACTGAGCCTGCTGCGGGCGCACGTGGCTCTGCTGCGCATCCACCAGGGGGACTTGCTGGTGGTCACTCGGCCCGGCCCAGGCCTCATGCACTTGGCACGCCTGAGCGCCCAGCTGCTGCCTGCTTTCCTCAATGAGGCCCTGGGTGGTGAGTCCTGAGGGCTCAGGGATGGGTGGGGTGTCAGATTAGGGAATGGCTTCCTTCCTCATGCCTGCCCCCCTCCCCAGCCTGTGCAGTTCGGGCATTGCTGGCAAGCAAAGTGCCACCAGAGGGGCCCTGGGAGCTGCAGGGCATCGAGCTGCTGGGCCAGAATGAGCTGTACCGCCAGGTCCTGCTGCTGCTGCACTTGCTGCCACAGGACATGCTGCTGCTGCAGGTCAGGCCTCCCACTGCCCCCTCGGGCCTGGCACCCCTTCAGTGATAGGAGGGGCTGTGCCTGCCCCACCCCTGCCCTTCAGCCCTTTCTGGCTCTCCTAAGGCTACCTGATGCCTTTCTCCCCAGCCTTGCCAATCTTCCTACTGCTACTGTCAGGAGGTGCTGGACCGTCTCATCCAGTGTGGGCTTCTGGTCGCTGAGGAGGTAGGTAGGGCCACTGAAGACTGAGCCCCTGCCTCTGCTGTTCTGTGCCGTGGGACTTGGTGGGCCGTACCAGCACTGGGCCCATGTAGCTATCATGACAGGGTTGCACAGTGGTACCGCTGAGGGTCTCTGCACTCCTCCTGCCCCATTTCTTATCCACAGGGCTGTGGACCTTGAGGGTGGGTGCCTATTCCTCTCACCCTGCAAGTTGGCTCAGCAGGTCTTGTGTGGCCCGCAGAGGCCTCCTGAGTTCCCTAGGTCTGCTTTTACTGATTTTCCTCAAGTGCCTGGTCGGCCATGTACTTGATCCGGGGGCTCGGGGCTGAATCTTGGCCAGCCTGACAGACCAATGGCTCCTCCGGCTCCCAGACCCCAGGCTCCCGGCAGGCTTGTGACACAGGCCGACGGCGTTTGAGGGCCAAGCTGCTGTGGAAACCGAGTGGGGACTTTACTGATAGTGACAGTGACGACTTCGAGGAGGCTGAGGGCCGGTACTTCAGGGTACGTTGGGAGAAGCCATTGGGGAAGGAGGCAGGGGAGACCGTGGGAGCTGCCCTGACCTGGTCTGTCCCCTCCAGCTCAGTCAGCAGTCTCGCTGCCCCGACTTCTTCCTCTTCCTGTGCCGCCTGCTTAACCCGCTGCTCAAGGCCTTCGCACAGGCTGCCACCTTTCTCCACCAGGGCCGGCTGCCTGACACGGGTGAGGCCCAAACTCTCCTGGACTTCCTTAGGGAGGGGCTGAGAGCTCAGGCTGTGCCTGTGCCAGGCCTGAGTCTCCTCTGCCCCACAGTGTCAGGCTACGTGGAGCAGCTGTTCCAGTTCCTGCAGGCCACTGCCCAGGAGGACGGGTTCTTCGGTGAGTCCCAAGCAGCCAGGTGGTGCCTAGGAGGCAGGGGCTTGCTGGTGGTTGCTGCCCTCTACTGGGCAGTGACAGCCCCACTCCAGGAAGGAGGGCTACAGTAGAAAGGCCTTTAGGTGCAATCTGAGTCCTGCCTTGGGTGGTTCCTTCTTTCGACAAGAGAAGCCTATGCCAAAATCTCTCTGTACTCACTCAAGCTCAGCTTCTTTCTTCCACCAGAGTGTGCGGACCCAAGTCTCGCCATCAAAGCTGTCTGGACCTTCAGAGACTTGGGGGTGAGCGGGGCCAGTCTCACCTCCTCCTCCTATCCCCTCTCCCTCCATCTTGATAGAGCTGCTCAGGGAAGCCCACCTATGCCCACTCTGGGTCTTCCCCACGATCTCCCAAGAACAGGCAGGAGTTGGAGATGGGATGGTTTCCCTGTCCTTGGTCTCCCAGACTACCTCTTTATTCCACTCCCGGGTGGGGTACTGGGGATGGTGTAAGAGGCTGCATTGTGTTCAAACCCTATGGCCTAAGGGGCCAGAGGTCTCACTGCATGGTGAGTGTTCACACTCTTTCTCCATGGCATAGGTGCTGCAGCAGACGCCCAGCCCTGCAGGCCCCATGCTCCACCTGTCCCCTACATTTGCCAGCCAGGACAATCAGGAGAAGCTGGAACAGTTTATCCAGCAATTCATCTGTGGCTAGAACTGTGGTTAAGCCTGTGCTGAGACTTCTCAGCCCCAGTATACACCGAGCCCTGGAGCCAGAGGCTGCCCGTAAAATCATTGAGGTTCGATTGTCTCTCGCTGCCTCTTGCTTTCTCCATCCTTTGGTGTAATAAAGGAGAGGACTGGGCTGGACAGGTCCTCTTTCCAAGCCCAGCAGTGTGTTTTGGGGTATGTAGTGTCTTCTCTCCTTCAGCACCCCATGGCAATGTCCTTATCTTGCTCCCTGAAACAAATCATAAAAGACAGGCAGAAGCCAAGCTACTGACTTAGTCTGAGAAGTTTATTGAAGAGGAGAGATGCCCCCTCTACCTAGATGAGGAGCCTTGAGGGGGCAAGCACTGGGCCTTGCCCTGTACAGTGAGAGTGGATGCCCACCTCTATCTTAAGTCCAGGACCTTCAGCAGGAGCCATCACACCACCTTGTTGATAAGGACACCCAATTCTTCAATCTCACACTGGACTTCATCGCCCTTCTGCAATGGAGTGGTCGCCAGGTTGTAGACCTTAGTCTGACACACACAAATCTACACACACATACACAGGCCTGGGCTTCTCAAGCCTGAGCCATGCCTGTCAGGCCTCTGGGTCCTCCCGTTCCTCCTTTTGGCCAACCTACCTTGAGAAAGACAGGAGGTTTCCTGAATACACCAACACCTGGGGGGGTACCCGTCAAGATGATGTCCCCGGGGTAAAGGGTGACGAACCTGGGGCAAGCAAAAGGGCCAGGTGAGACCAGGGATGGAGGGCTCAGCTGCAGGTAGCTGTGTAGGACAGGGCTTCATCTCACTTACTGGGAGACCCAGGCTATCAGCTCTTCTGTCTTAAACACCATCTGATTGGTGTTGCTGCTCTGGACCACCTCCCCATTCACCCGGCAGCAGATCTTTAAGTTGTGTGGATCTGAAATGCACAAAACACACCTTGGACCTCTTCCTGCTTTTCCTCAACCCCACCTGAATGTGTCCCAGACCCTCCAGGGTGAGGAAAAAATGGCAATTTTGCCTTAAAAGAAGGACGTCTATCCATAGCAACGACTGACAATAAAGACTCAGCACCTGTAATGCAAAAAGGAAACTGCAGGAACAGGGCAGTGAACCTCTGGTACCTGACTAGCAGGTGGTGGCACACCAGTAAGTGTCCTGGCTAATCACATTTTTGTCTTTTGTTTCACACATTCACAAATACACCCTCTTAGAGCAGACAGAACACAGTCTGACTTCACGGTTGATTGACGGCTGACCCCCTGGACACACCCCTATCCAAATGCCATGCTTTGCCCTTTGCATCATGGCCTTTCTTCCCGGCACCTGGTGCCCTTGCTGCTGGTAGCCAGTGTTGCCCTGGCCACAGTGGCTGGGCAGGGTCCTGTTGGTCTTGTCTCCCTGATAAAAAATGCATGGGCTTTGTGACAGCCATTCTCTGTGATGCTCAAGGGCCAGTTTTGCTTCCTTCCAGTCTAGACTCCCAGATGGCAGCTAGGGAGAGCTTAACCACCATGAGGGGAACACTGTTTCCTATAATTCACTTGACGAATGCAGATTCACCACCTCTATGGCTGTGGTCCTCTAGAGGGTGAGGGGATGTGGAAGGTCCACTGAGCCCAGGTTGAGACTTGCTCTGTAGGGAATCAGTGAAAGGCAGCTGGGGAGGGGGGGCTCCACATTGAACTGTCCCACACTCCCACTTCCTGAGCGTTGCTATTTCTTTGCTCTGACATATCTGAGCAGAGCAAGATGCGTTATCATAGGCACTGTCAGAGACCTACCTGCTATACTGTCCTTGGTCACCAAAGCAGGACCCAGGGGGCAGAAAGTGTCAAAGGTTTTTCCCAGCAGCCACTGCCTTCCATTGCGTTTCATTTGCCAATCACGAGCACTTACGTCATGTGCCACAGTGAAGCCAGCCACATAAGCCATGGCATCTGTGGCCTATGGGGGCAGGGGATTTGGCCAGATTAGAGATAAGGTAACAGTGACACTAGCCCCCATAACAAAACCTTTATCCCACGCTAGTAGCCAGAGCTCACCAAAAGTGTTAGGCAAGGAACAAGGCAGGTGCCCAAGCTGACGGCTTCCTAAGGCCAGGATAGTGGGTACCACCCACTCAACCTCACCTTGATGTGCTTGCCTTTCTTCCCAATGACCACGGCCAGCTCCACTTCCCAGTCCACCTCCTGCAGTGGGAAAGGAGCATAAACCACCTGGCTCTGGGCCTCTCAGTGCTGAGGGGCTGCACGCATATCTTGGGGTCTGGGCCCCCACCAGTGGGGTCAGCTGCTGGCAGACAGTCATAAAATGAACCAGAGTGGTAGTGGGTGTGATTTGTACACCCATAAACATTGGGCAACAACAGGCAACACCACTAATACAGGTACAGTTCCCATGGTGACTAGAAGAGCAACACTGGTCTGGGGACTGGATTTATAAGTCATTCTTGCCTGGTTGGTGTGGCTCAGTGGTTGAGCATTGACCTATGAACCAGGAGGTCACAGTTTGATTCCTGGTCAGGCCATATGCCTGGGTTATGGGCTTGATCCCAGTAGGAGTCATGCAGGAGGCTCCAATCAATGATTATCTCTCATCATTGATGTTTCTCTTTCCCTCTCCCTTCTCTGAAATTAATAAAAATACATATATTTCTTAAAAGTCATTCTTAATACTTCCAAAAAAGGATGGATACCAAGTAATGATAGCTAATCCTACTGTGTGCCAGGCACCATTCTAGTGCATTAATGCATTAACTCATGCATTAAGGTGGGCAAAAAGCTTGAATAAACAATTACCAAAAATATACAGGCCACAGAAAATGAAAACAATCAGCCTTTCCAATTTTAGCAAAGTGCTATTAAAAAAAACACAATCTAATGTTTTAAACTGGCTGCTCTTTTGAATGGTCCAGAGCTACTATGAGTATACCTGACACTGACTTTGATCTCTAGCATCGCACCCCACTAGAAAGAACCAGGTTCCTTGGGGAAATGGCTAATTCCAGGTCTAATATACTAATGAGCCCGTGCTATCTTAGAAAGCAAGCAAGTGCTCAAAAAGTGATGGGGCTGCAGGCCAACTTGAACCCCCCACTGGCCAAACAGATCATTTGCATGTAAAAAGGACTGTAAGTGATGGATTACAAAATGTTGGATAAAAATAAAAATCAGAAATTTATAATACTAAAGGAATAGAGTTTAAAAAAAAAAAAAAAGAAGAAAAAAAAGGAGGCACCTTGTTCACAGAATGCCAGCTAATAAAGAATAGAAGGCATGGTGGAAAAAAAATCCCATTTTAACCCCCAGTGCATTAGAGTAAGGTAAGGATGACCAGGGAATCTTTAGATGAAAACAGTGGGGCATTAAGATAGTCGCTGGTCTCAAACAACTAGATTGCTGAGTACCACAGAAATGCACCTAATGAACAGCCAGTAAACCAAGTGATCAAACTAAGCATCTGACAGGAGTCTCCCAGTGGGACGCAGTGTGAGGACACAACATCTGTGCTATACACTGCATGTTTGTGTCCCTCCAAATTCATGTCTCGACACCTACCCCTCAATGTGATGGTATTCGGAGGTGTGGTCTTTGGAAGGTGATTGTCATGAGGGCAGAGCCCCCATGAGGATTATGCCTTTATAAGAGCCCCCAGAGAGCTCCCTGTCTTTTTTTACATGTGAGAGCACAGGAAAAGACATCTAGGAACCAAGAATTGGCCTTCCCAGACACCAAATTTATCAGTGCCTTGATCTTGCACTTCAGTCTCCAGAGCTGTGAAAAATAAATGTCTTGTTTATAAGCCACCCAGTATATTTTGTTATGGTAGCCCAAATGGACTGAGACGTTTGTGTAGAACTCTTGACAAAAATGTTTAACCTAGATCTGATCATGAAGCACAATCAGATAAGTCCAGACCATAGGACATGGTGAGACAACTTGTGTCACAACAGATAGAAAATGGGCTCGGCCAAGGTGGCTAGTGGTTGAGCGTTCACCTATGAACCAAGAAATCCCGGTTTGATGCCCAGGTTGCAGGCTCAATCCCCAATGGATGTATACGAGGCGGCTGATCAATGAGTCATCATTGATGTTCCTATATCTCCCTTCCTCTCTGAAATCAATAAAAACATATTAAAAAAAAAAGAAAGAAAGAAAGAAAGAAAACAGCAGTAGGCTGTTGGGCAGAGAAAGAGGTCAGCAAAGCATGGCCTGCGGGTGAACCAAGGTTGCTGACTGTTTCTGTAGATAAAGCTTTCCTGGAACACAGCCACGTTCATTCATTTATGTATCAGCTGTGACTGTGTTCACACCGCAGTGGCAAAGTTGAACTATTGCAACAGACACTACTGGCTTCAAACTCCAATATTTACTAACTGGCTCTTGGAGAAAAAGCCCATGGATTGATTCCTGTGGAGCTGTAGATTGCAGGTCCCAAAGAGACATAACCAAACGCAGTGTGTGACCTTGTTTGATCCTGGGTCAGCAAACAACAAAGCAGTACCCAAATTGAAAGTCACCTCCCAGTTGGACTTCGTATCAGAGGTTATTCATGACAATATTCTTGGTTGTGATACAGGTATTATGGTTACATAGGACATTGTCCTTATTCTTAGAAGGTGCATGCTAAATTTTATAAGTGCCTATGATGAAAGTATATTACTTTTGTAATCCAAATAGAAATAACAAAGTTCTCTTCTATTAATTTTTTTTATGAGGCCAGTCTTATTACTCTATAATCTCTAGTTTCTGTTTAACGCACTATAGGTGGCTCCTGTAAGCTGGGTGCTGCGCCTCTGTGATGGGCCCCAGGGACTTGAGAGGGCCATGGGGAGGCACCCACCTGGCTCTCAGGTGGGAGGATGACCTCATCGTAGGGCCCCACGATGGAGCTGCCAAACTTGCTGAAGATGATGGGCTCCTTGGGCACAGGCACGTTCTGTTCCTTGCAGTGGTCCGCGTAATTCATGCCCACACACACCACCTTGTCTGGCCGTGTGACTGGAGCCAGGAAGGCCACCTCTGACCGTGGCAAGACTGGCAGTTGGGCAGCCAGGGCTCTGCAGAGACCAGAGCAGGAGAGAGGGGCCGGATGGGAGCAGGCTGGCAGTCCTGGGCATGCTGGGGAGAACCTTCCTCAGCTGCAGGTTTTGCTGTCTATATTTTTTAGATCTATCAACCATCAGAGTCAGTGTGAAAATCAAGGCCAGCTATTGTCTTTGACATCAGAGCATGGTTTCATATTTATCCAATGTGGATTTCCTTCCCCCCATCAGGCAATACATGTCCACGTAAAGGAATTCAGAAGGTGCAGATGGGAGTAACTGGGAAGGTCTTTCTTCTACCCTTTCTCCTCTTCACCCCGCTGTAGCCTTGGAGATATACAGTGTCCTATGCAGCTCTTCACAGCTATTCTATTATTCTCCTCTTGTCATTTTATACTAATGATAGCACTCTTTATACACCTTACTAAAATATACATTTTAAAGATCTCACCATAACAGTTTATTATGGCTACATACTACTGCACTATAGAGACACACTCAATTCCCTATTGATGAATACAAAATAGGTTCCAATCTTGGGAGATGAATTTTGGGAAACATACTTTTACCAACACTGTGTATTGTCAAACATTTGTATTTTCACCAGTTTAATAGGTAAAACGATATCTCAAAGTGGTCGTTACTGTTCACCAATACCTTTAGACTAGGGGTGTCGAACTCAATCAGAGAAAGGGCCAAAATCTAAAATCCAGCCTAAATCGCGGGCCGAATGGTTTACTGAACAGTCATAAACTGACAATGTCATAAACTGACAGCGCGGTGCAGGCCACATTGCAAGGCCTGGCGGGCTGGATTTGGCCCGCGGGCCTTGTGTTTGACACATGTGCTTTAGACCAAATGCCACAGGGCTCCTCCGCTTCAGGGAAGTCACCATCTAATCTAGCCCAAACCCAAGAAAACCTCCATGCAATCCTCTTTTCCCTAAGCAGCCAAGAGTCCAATCACTCCTCCAACTTCTCAAGATGCTACTTAGGATCCTGGGTCCCACCCCTCCCGGGCAGGCAGCAACTTCACCCCCAGGGAAGTTGTGATGAAGTGGAGTTGGTGGTCTTTGGATAATCACCCTTCCTGGACCCCACTAAACACTGCGGCTGCTGTCAGATAAGACTTCTAAGAATCTTTATTTACTAAAAGAACAGGTGAGAAAAGAAAGCTCAGGCTACCCTACTTCCCTGCAAAAGAGCTACCTGCTGGTTCTGTTTCCCAGGGCAACCAACACAGGGTGATACTGCCTGCTGATTTACCTTCTCGCCACTGAGAGAGTGGACTCTCCCTGCTCCAGGAACTCTACCATGGTCTTGGGCAGTGTGGGGTCAAAGGCATTGAGGTTGATGACCCCTCCGCCATTCCCTGACTCCAGGCCCAGGTGAGGTCCGGTCAGGTGGGGGGCCTGGAACTGCACCAGTCTCATGTCTCTGGAGGGTTGAAAGGGCCAGCGCTGAGCCTGCAGCAGAGCCGTGAGCAGCCTTCTTCTAGCAGAGAGCAGCATCAGTCTATGGAGAAAACAGTGGGTCACAGGGTACAGAGGGGGCTGGGAGCCATCGTCAGGATCCCAATGTCCCTCGAGTTCCAGCCCCCAAGTTCTGGCACACCACACGAAAGCGGTCTGGATTTGTAAGTTATTTCACCCTCTGTGCTTCATAAGGTGGGTTTTGCTCAATTCAATGCACATAATGAAACATTTCTAGAGGAGCAACTACTTCATGTGAGGCCCTGAGCTAGGTGCCAGGGAATCCAGCCTCCCTTCAACCAGTGCTTTCTGAAATCGTGCACTGTACCTGCACCACTGAGGCAAACAGTCTAGTCAGACATACTCAGCCCTGCCATTCTGCTCACAGGAAAAGAGATGTTAACAATGGATAGGATTCAGCAATGGGACTCCTGCTGTGACAATCAAGGGTCCTGCAAGTGTGACCAAGGCAGTGTGAAGAGGTTTTGTGACCTTGGATAATCACCCCTTTATAAATGGAAGCCCCTGTCATATAAGATTTCTAAGGTTCTTCAGTAAAACAGGTGAGAAAGGAAAGCTGGGGCTGCCCTGCTCCCTTGCAGAAGAGCTCCCTGCTGGTCTGATTGCCCGGGGCAGGGCTTTGTCTAGTTTCTTAGGAAGTGATGCTGGGCTGGGCTGGGCTAAGATGAGCAGGACTAGGAATTAGATAAGAGTGGGGCTCACCATAAGCAAATGACGGCTGGGAAAAATGACTTCACACCTGCCATAAGCAATTCTTTAAATGACAATTTGGTTGTTACCCTCCCACTTAAAATGCTCCCCGCTGCTCCCATTACCAAACCACAATCCCCCTGCTCCAGCCTTCCAGGAGCTGCCCCCACCCGCCTCTCCAGACAGTAAATGCTTCGTTTTTCCTGCTGGAGCCCAGGCTGCCTGAGGGAAAAGGCTGCAGACCCCACCAGGCTGTCTCCTCTCCGCTCTGGGGCCTCACCTCTCTCACGGTGAATAGCATGGCCTGTGGGTGAACCAAGGTTGCTGCCTGTCCACTGTGCCTGGCACGCGGAGGCTCTCAGCTATTCTCTGTTGAATGAACAAATGCCTGAAGCAGGGGCTGACTTTTCACTACGAGGGAAAGCTTGGTGATTGTCGACCTCAGGAGGCATGGCTGTGCCCTCCTTCTTCAAATCACCTAGAAGGTTCCAACAGGGCTCAAACCCTGTTTCAAGTTCCAGTTCACTCAAAGAGAAATCCCTTTTGTTCTGTTTCTAATCTAAGTCTGACCTCCGAACAGTCCCTCCCCTACCTGGCTCCTTGCTTGTAAATTCGGCCCTTTCTGCTCAGGTACGTGGAGGTTAGTCCCAGACTCCTGGTCCTCATCTAAAGATTAAATCGGCCTTGTTCAGTTAGAGACACATAAACCCAGGTAACTGATCTAACTGCTGTGCTGGCCAATGAGTCTGACCAGAAAAATGGAGCTTCAAGCCTCCTGCCCTCCTGTCTTATATACCGTAAGCCCAATCTGCCACCGATAAAGGTTGGTCTAGCCAAAGTGCTGACACTCCAACGCTAAAATACAACAGTAATCACTCCCACTGAATGCCAGGTCTCATTTAAGGGCTTTATCCACAATGTCTGATTCATTTTCAAAATCGTGGCAGGTAGGTATTGTTAGCCCATTTTACAGATGTAAATAAGAGTTAGAGAGGTTAAGGGATTACCCACGTTCCCAAGGAGGGGAAAGAGCTGGGGCTTCAATCCATGTCCAGGTGACACTGAAGTTTTTGGTTCAGAAACCAGGTGGTGTACACGCAGCATAATGTAGCTTTAGCCCACCCCGCCTAGGGCACTTTATAGCCCATAAAACTGTGGTGAGAAGCAGGGTCCTCCATGCCCAGACACTCTGCCTCTCTCAGCCACGCTCAGGGGAACCTGCTGGCTGCCTGCCGCCTCTGGGATAAGGCTGGCTGCTCACCTGCTCTCCAAGATAACCCCCACCCCACACTGACTGTGCCCTTCCCACGGGAACTGCACATGCAGGTTCTCGCTGGTCCTACCATAATCCCCTCAGACAGTGCGCCCCGTTTTACAGAAAGGGGCCCTGAGGCCTTCAGATGAGCCTTCACCTTCAGAACGTGGCCCTGGCGCATCAGCTGTTCGTTCCATCTCTGCAGCAAAGCCTGAGCTCTTCCAACCCAGGCAAAGGATGCAGCGACGTGAGGGGGAAACAGCACACAAGTGTGCACCTGGGACAGCGTCCCACCGTCAGTCCCCACGCATCACGACCGGCCAGCCCCTCGGTTTCCCTACGTGCTCGGCTAGGTCCCCTGCATTCAGTGGACGCTCACGAGCGCCCGGCGGTGCGATCTGAGTGGCGACCCGAGGTCCAGTCCCGTCCTCGCGCGGGGGAAGCCCCCACGCCGGCCCGAACCCGACCTACCTGGCCGCGGCGGGTGTCGGGAGCGCGCCCTGCGCTATCGGACCAGGTCGCAGGGCTGGGGCTGGGGTTGGCGGGCGCCGAGAGACTAGGACCCGCAGGGGGACCTCCGCTGCAGCGCGTCCTTGGCTTCTCGGATTAGACGTGGGCAGAGGCGGCGCTCCGGGTGACGTCCAGCACGACTGCCAGTAGCAGGGCGCTGCGTCCTGTCCCGGAAGTCACGTGATGGGGGCGGGCCCAATTCTGGGGGCGGGCCCCGCTGGAGGGCGGGCCCCGCTGGAGCCTGCAGGCCTCTGGGTGGTACCCGGCTAGCCTGCAGGAAGGCCCCCTTCTGTCACAGCGAGAGCTAATCTTCCTGACGTTTTGTGCCCTGGACTGGACGCCGCGCTCCCCCGTGTCGGGCCCCTGCTTTTGAGCAGGGCACCATTTCCATCATTGGGCAAATGCGGTAGAAGAAACCAAGTTATAGCGCGCTGGTTGACAAAGGCAAATCTGTGCTATATTATTGAGGAGAGGATGGATGATTGCACCCATTTTACATATGGGGCACCTGAGGCTGGAAGTGCTTTGTGCAAGCTGACACTGCAGTGAGGAGGGGAACCACCTTTTTTGACCCCAGGTCCAGCCTCTTACACCCACCCACCGCAGCCCTGGCTTCACATGCTCTGTGTTGGGCTCAGGACAGGGTAGTGGGAGGCAAAATCTCCAGCGTCAGAGGACAGGCATTCTCCTGAAGAGGTGGTTTAATTAGCCAGGCAGTTACAACCCAGCTCTCCAGGCCTCTGGCAAGTGAGAACCTATACTGGAAAAGGGGCTCTGGGCAAGAGGTCCAAGATTTAATCAAGGGCCAGATAATCAAGGGCTTCAGTTGTCCCAAGAAGGCGTCTGGAGTCTTATCTAGCACACAGGAGGCCACAGGCAGGTCCTACAGGGGATGCCATGGTTAGACGTACATTTGAGTAGTTTTACACTGGTCATCCTCCAAGGAAAGGTGTCTGAGTGGGTGGCTGAGAGCAGTGGTGGCTGGTGTGCAGCCGAGATGATTAGAGATCAGAGATGTTCAAGAGGTAGAACTGACAGTCCTTAGTGATGACAGGAGTTGGGAATGAGCCAGAAGGAGGTGCAAGGCTGCCTCCTAGGTCTCTGGCCTGGTGATGGCAGTGCTATTTGTGGAAACAAGTTCTGGAGAGACAGTAGCTCTGAGGGAGGATGGTGAGCTGGGTTTTGGATGGGTTGTATTTAATGTGCCTGTGGGGCATTCAAGTGGGTACTGCAGAGTGAGCAGTTGCAGCTTGGGGCTCTAGTCTGGCTTCAAGATAGAAAGAGGTCAGCATAGATAGAAATGAAGACTGTGGGCGTGAGAGTGAACAGGGGGACTGCCCTAAAGAGCCTGGCATAAACCCTAGCAGGAGACCCACCCTGTAAGGGTGGGCAGCAGCAGAGGAGCAATCAGAAAAACTGCAGGGTACAGGGAGGCAGGGAAACACATAACTTAGGCAGAGTTGGGAGCCACGCCTTCCAAAAGGCAAGGAGAGGAGGACTTCTGCTTCAGAACAAGGTGGAGTAAGAGGGACAGGATTTACCCTGCATGAAACAAGAAACTCAGACAAAATACACAAAACAATGGTTTTCAAGAAATTGGACATCAAATAATGAACAGTGATATCAGACAGGAAACAAATGAGGCCTATGGCTGCCCCGGCTTAATGCTTTGAGAGAGTTTCCAGGCTGTGCAGGAGGAGGGTGGACCAAAGGGGAGCCTGCATACCCCATGAGTTGCAAGAATGCGGCTGAGGCCCGGTAAGACCAAGGAAGCCAGAGTTTGCAGAACAAAGTACTGGAGAGAAGAGCCCCGGCATTCTGAAAAGGTGCCCCCTCAAAGCAGGTCCTGAGCAGTGCATGTCCGCGAGGCAACTACCTGAGAGAGGGCAAGACTCATCGAGAAGAATCAGAGGGAATAGTGTCAAGAATCAGGGCTCACTGGCGTCAGGAGCAGTGCCTCTTCCCACTGTCAGACTGGAAAACTCAGAAATCTCTGGACACAGGGTAGAGGACTCATGAGTGTCCAGCCTCCATAGGGAGGTGAGGAGTAATGCCCCACAAGTCATAAAACCAAGGTCCACCGGATCAAACACTGCAAGTAGCTTAATCACATCACAGGCCAAGCTCAATAATGTTTACAGAAATAAATAAAACATATCCAGCAACCAACAAGGTCAAAATTACAGATTCTGATATCTAATCAAAGATAGCCCGGGCTTGGAAAGAAGCAGGAAAACGTGGCTCATAGCAAGAAGAATCTAGCATTTTAATGGAACTCAGAACTGACAGATGTTAGAATTAACAGACAAGAATATTATAACAGTTACTACAACTGTATTCCATCTATTCAAAGTTCATTAGAAACATGGAAGATAGTTTTTAAAGGGATCCAAAGCAAACGTCCATTGACGGAAACTACAATATCTGAGATGAAAAGTGCACTAGATGGGTTGATGTCTGCTGAAGAAAAGATGAGTGAATTTGCAAACAGGTTAATTTGTACTAACCTGCTGGCTGGAGCCGAAATTACCAACACAAAGGGAGAGAGGAGAAGCATCCATTCTGTTCTCCATGCCTTTTAGAAGCACAGGGTTGCTTTTTGGGCCACAAACATGCGAATGTACAAAAAGATGGCACTGTAGACACCAGGGCCTGGGGACTGTGCCCAGAAATGTGACCACAGCAGAGCTGGAAGAGCACAGCCTGCTCCACCTGGAGAAACAAAACGGAGAAATGCGTTCTCCACTCTGAGAGCCAGTGCAAGGGAGCCTGGCGGGGTTCACAGTCTTACTTGGCGGGCCGCTAGCTGGCCATGGCAGTCAGGGACTGACTGATGGCCTGCTCTTCAGGGCCTTACTTTAGTTCCTGGATGTCTTCCTGTATTTGGTGATTTTTCAAAACAGGGACAGCACTGCCTGGTTTTGTTAGTGAAACTCTAAGGAATGGGAGTCAGCCACAATTGCTCAGGACAGGAAAGTGGGTGGAAGAGAGCTGGGCTGGGTGGGGTAGGGGTGGGTGCTCCGAAGGAGGTGTTTCAAACAGACGTTGATCCTGGTGCCTTCCAAACTGGCCCCTGGGGCTGTCTGCTCCGCGGCAGTGGCTCCTTCCCTGTATCCTTCGGTGCAGCAGCATCACTGCCACTCCCTCCCCATGTTTCGCCGCAGGGCCCTCCTGGGGCCCCACAGGTGAACACCGGGCTCCTGCTGGCAAGAACCCACAGTCTGGCAGGGAGATAGGCCAGGCATGTTGTCCTGACCCCCTTCCCTCAGGGCTCACTGACGTCTGGAAAGCACTTTTGGTCCCACGGCTGAGCTTGACATTAAGGGCTGTAGCTGATGAGAAAGGTTAAGCGAGCTTGGGACGGGGTGTTGCAGGTGGGCAACCTATGAGCTGCTCACATGGTGACAAATCTGAGATTGGGAGGGGCTTGCTTAAGGTACAGTTTGATTTTGAGTTCAAGGGCTGAACCCTACTCCCTCCCACTTGCTTTCTCTGTCTCCATCCCTCAGCCAGCCAGCTTACCCTCCTTCTGCTCTGGCTTCATTCCCTGGCTCCTCCAGTTACCAAATAGCAGCCCCAGCCCCAGGACTCGGCCCCGGAAGCTTCAGATGGTGAGGAGCAGAGCCTTTCCCAGCATTCCCAGCTTGGGTTTCCCTTGGCCCTCTAGGCCCCAGGTGCCCACCCTCAACCAACCACTCTGAGCAGGGAAGACACGCACCAACGGGCTGAGGGAGAGAGGGAGGGATCCCCAGGGAGACTGGGGGCTACTGCCAGAGGAGGGGAGTGCTAGAGAGGCAACAGGCTGGTGTTCCATCAGCAGACCTTCCTCAGCACACACATGAGATGCATGAGAGAGACGCTGCTGAGGCCTTTACTATCAGGCAACGGACAGGCCATCTCGGGCAGAGGGGTGGGGTAGACATAGATTCTGCATCCAAAGGACAGTTTGATAATTTTCAAAGCCAGCCCAGAGAGCTGAGCTGAGGGGCCCTGGGCCGGAGTCCCGCTGTGAGAGTGAAGATGGGCAGGGTAGGGTGAGTTAGAGGATGCTGGGGATTCCTGGTCAGGAACAGACAGAACCTAAAGGCACCAGCAGACAGCAGGGAGCCCAGTCCTAGCACTGATGGCCCTGGGCAGTCAGCGGAGCCGGGAGGCGGGGGGGCAGTTTGTGGATTGCATGGCCTCCGCCACCACCCAAGAGAGGGCTGCATGTAGTGCCTGCTCAGACTGAACCTGAGTATATTCCAGACCCAGCCCAGGCCTCCTGTCAGGCCCACTCCCATAAAAGGACATCTCAGCTCTGGACAAGGTCTGATTCGGCCTTTATCTTCTCTTGGAGATTTATGCAATTTCCCCATGTAAGTGGGCAGGGTCTGAGTGAGATGGTAGAGTTTTTTCCAGAGCTCTCGTCTTAGCCTTATGTAGGCACGGGAAAACTGCGCTGGCTCTGGGACGGCCATAGTCACCTCCCTGGGTAGTTTGGGCCCCACTTATATCCCACTCTCCTCTCCAATCTCAGAACCTGGCTGAGCTCACTCTGCAGGCAGCTGGCCCCTGCACGTTCCCTTTACGACCAGCTGGTTCAGACAGTCCATGTGATTGTCGCTGACCCAGGTGAAACCAGGATTTGTGTTGTTTACAGAGGAAAGAGTAATCTAGAATCTAGATTTTTGCATACTCCATATTATTGGAAACTAATGAGCCTGCATTTTTTTTCATCCTCACCCATTTTTTCCATTGGTTTTTAGATAAATTGGAAGGGAGGGGGAGAGACAGGGAGAGAAAAACATGAGTGTGAGAAAGATGCATCAACTAGTTGCCTCCTTCATAAGCCCCAACTGGGGCTGACGTGCCCTAGACTGGAATTGAACCTTAGACTCTCAGTCCATGGGCTGATGCTCTCAACACCAAGCAAAATTGGCTAGGCCAAGAGCCCATTTCCTTTTATTTTAATGTTAAACTTTACATTTATTGGATAAAACAAAATATGCGATATGTTACATATATCACATATATGTACATTATTGAAATGATGACTGTTTTGATTTTTACTTCTTTGTTTATAGTTGACAAAGTCTTATAATTTTCCCCTTATAATTTTCTCCATGACTGATTTCCCAGGGGTCCTTCTAGACTCCTCACTGCTATTATAGCCACACAGAGGACACAGCCAGCCATCCCTTCTGCACTGAGTGTCAGGAACAGAAAAGTGCTGAGTAGTTGTACAAATTGATGGATGGATGGAGGGTGAATGGATGGATGGTGGATAGATGGATGGTGGATGGTAAATGGATGGATGGATGGATGATGGATGGAGGATGGAGGATGGAGGATGGATGGAGGATGGAGGATGGATGGATAGTGGATGGATGGATGGCAGATGGATGATGGATGGATGGTGGGTGGATGGTAGGTAGACGGTGGATGGAAGGATGGTAGTGAATAGATGGATGGAGGATGGAGGATAGATGAATGGTGGATGGATGATGGATGGATGGTGGATGGATGATGGATGGATGGCAGATGGATAATGGATGAATGATGAATGGATGGTGGGTGGATGGTAGGTAGATGGTGGATGGAAGGATGGTGGTGGATAGATGGATGGTGGATGGATGATGGATGGAGGGTGGATGGATGGTGGATGGAGGGTGGATGGATGGTGGATGGATAGTGGGAGGATGGTAGGTAGATGGTGGATAGATGGATGGTGGATGGGCTTTCCCTATTTTGAGCTCTCTGGCCCATCGTGAATGAGATATTTCAGTGCTTACACCCAGCTTGGAGCCACCGTCCTGACTCTATTCTTTAATGGCTGAGAGGTCTTAGCACCTTCAGCTCGGCTTCCCATCCTCCCATCAGGCTGTGACCAGGGTGAATGGGCTCCACATAGTGGCCAGCCAATGGCAAATGCAGGCCATCCCATCCCCAACAGCAGCCAGGCGGCTCCCTTGCCAGGAGTGTGCCAAGGCCCTCGGTTTCAGGCGGGGTGGAACTTTTGGGGTGTATGGTGGTATGGGGTCCTCTCATCTGCCCTCCTAGCTCCTGTTGAGATGCTCATCAGGCAAAGCTGGTGGCCCAGAGAGGCCTGGTCTCGTCGCTGTGATGATGTCACATGGCCTTGGGTCTGGCCCTTGAAATACTACCAATACCCCCAGAACCCACCTCTTCTCTATCTCCAAGTTAGGGACCCCCTTTCTCTCCTTCCCCAGGTTTTCGTTTACTGCCCTTCACCTGGCACAATCCTTCCTGAGTTTACACTTTTGAAAATAAAAAGCAGGAAAGGGAGACATATTTCAGGCAAATTCTGTTTCTGCTCTGTGTCCTGTGCCCTCCAGCCCAGGGGACATGCAGAAATGACATCCTGGAACTGGTAGAGAAAAGTGATCTGGGAACAAGACATAAATGGCACCTCCAGAAGGTACCCTGCCCGCTGGCTCTGTGTGGGAGCTGCAGGCTGGCATTTCTCATAAAAGCTCCCAACTGGCCTTCAGGGACATCACATCGGGAGCTTGAAATCCAGCGTGGAAACTGGCTACCATTCGGGGCCTGTTAAACACTCACCAGCATAGCACTGGGCAGGAGCCAGATAAGAGAGCAGAGGTGTGAGGGGCTGGACCAAAACTCACAGGATAAGTCAAGGTGAGTCCCACTCCTTTGTCAAGTTTATTTTATTAAAATATACAGGACTGATGTTGGTGGGCGCTGAGAACAGGTGCCACCCTCCCAGGTGTGCCCAGGAGAGACGCTTCTGCCATGCAGACATGCGGCCAGTCCTCATCCCAGCATGGGAGACAGGCCTCTCCTGGCAGCCAGTCTGGCCGAGGCCAAGAGGGGCAGAGGGATGGTGTGACCCTCTCCGACGACCTGGTCCCTGAGAAGCAGAGCTACACCAGCTGGGGGGCTGGGCTGGGGGCAGGTCGGGGCGGGGGGTGAAAGATCCCTGAGCCAGGGAAAGCTGATGCCTCCTGGAGGAAGAGAGGGACCCCCAGTCAGACTGGAGATGGGGTGTCAGTGCAACTCCAAGGGGAGGACCACCTGTGGTGCCCAGGAGTCCCCATGCCCGAACCAGACCAGTCTCCATGGCCTCCGCCATCCCACCCTCTCTTGAAGGCCCTGCTCACCCTGGGCCAGGCCGAGCAGAGGCGGGATGGCAGCCGATGGAATGTATGTTTGGGAATGTGCCTCGGAAGTCCCTGCTGCCTGGCCAGGCAGAAGCAGTCACCACTCTGTGTGTCCTGGAGGCCCCTGTGGGCCTCCCACCGACCTCAGGCCCCAGCTCTCGCTGCTGTCTCTGGCCTCAGGTGGACACTGGCCCCACCCCAGAGCAGAACCCAGCCAAGCAGAGTCCGGGGTTTGTGCTTTTGAATGTTGGTGAGCTAGGCTGAGGACGGGCTTGAGCCCCATCTGAGTCACAGAACAGACCCCCGTTTCCTTCCCTGGGCCACCTGCAGGCCACCTCCCTGAGCCGCCTGCAGGCCACGGTGTCAGGGCTCCTGGGCCAGGCTCAGCCCACCGGGAGGGCCTCGTCTCCGAAAAGCAGTGTCTTCAGCTCCTCATGGGCTCCCCCTGAGCTCTGGGGCTGCTTGTGCTTTTTGTAAGGGGTTGGGGTGAACCCCTGTGGAGGTTGCCAACACTGCTTCAGTACCCCAACTGGAGGGGAGCTCAACCAAACTGCTGGGCCAAGGGAGATGGAGGCTGAGGGACAAGGGACCGAGAAGCCCTTCCTGGGCTGGATGGCCACCCGGGCTCCAGTCCCGGAGCCACGTGGCCTCTTCCTGGAACCTGCGGTGACTTGGGCGAACAGTTTAGAGCCTGAGGGGTGGGGGCAGCACCACCACTGTCCCCACTGAGCCAGGCCTGGGCAAGTAGAGGGCTTCTCCCATCTCGTGGGGTCTGCAGTCTCCTCACATTCTTCCCCGGGAAACCCAACCCTGAGCTTAAAGGGGCCCCTTTCTGTGATGGAGGGACAGCAGGGATGGCCCCTCATCCTCGCGACAGAGCTCGCCAGGAAACCTTTCCAGGAAGCAGCAGGCTCTACCTCCATCGCTTCTTTCCTAGTCCAAACACCTTTACCCCGGCTGTCCCTCAGGGTTCTGCGGTGAGGTGCATTGTGGGAGTGTGGTCAGTGGGCTGGGAATGGCTGGGAGACAAGAAGACCAGAGCCTGGCCCATGGTGGAGGCAAAGAAGGGAAGCAGGAGGGAGGGGCCTTCACTCTGGAGACGAGCCTGCACATACCCAGCAGCCAATGGCTGCAGACACTGCTCTTCTCTCTGCCCACTGCGTAGGCAGCCTCACTCCACCGGCCTGGGGTGGGCTGGCTGGGGGGTAGCTCAAATTGCCTGGACCCAGCTCCCAACCAGAAGCAGCACCCCTCCCCCACCTAGCCCAGAGGAATGGTGCACACACGTGTGTGTGTGTGTGCGTGTGTGCGTGTGTGTGTGTGGCAAACTGTTCACTTTTTGCAAATATATTAGAAAAACGTTTCTCATGGAGGCTGCTCCTGGCAGAACTGAGGTGGTGACGATGGCCATTGGGGATCCTCCGTGTGTCCTAGATGACATTCTCGAACAGCTGCATGGAGTTCATGATGTTCTCGTCCTACGTGGAGAGGGGACGAGAGGCCGGGTCGGACCCAGGTGGACAGGGCAGGTGGTGCCCACTTCTGGTCACCTTGAGCAGATTCTGGTCAGGGACCAGCCTCTGCAGGGACCGCTCTGTCAGTGTCCCTGGGCCAGGAGGAGCTGGTCAGGCCCAGCCTGTCTTCAGCCCCAAGGCCTGACTGCAGCCCATCTGGGACTGGCTAACTCACTGAAGGCCAAAGCTCCCTGGTTGCTCACCCAGCGGAAGCCAAAGGCCATGGACAGGTCACTGGGAGCGAGGCAAGTGGCAGAGGTCAGACGCCCTGCCTCCCCGACCCCAAGGGTGCTCTGCAGAGGAGAGACAGCAAAATTGGGAGGCTCCAGGTGCCTGGCCCCCAGCGTGACCCTGCCCAAGGGCCACACTGCCTCATCACCCCCTGTTGGCCCCACATCTGCCCCCTCTAATTCAAAGCACACAAGGGCAGGGCTGAGCTATGGCGTGCCCAAGTGGGCTGTGGCTAGAAGGAGCCGGGGGAGGGGTTCAGATGAAAGAGTGAAAGGGAGCTTGGGGTGGGGAGTGGCCTGAGGACTGGACGGGGCAGGACACAAAGTGTTCTCAACTCCAAAGACACCTACCTTCTGACAGGTCTCCAGGAACTCATCAATGGTCACTACCCCGTCCTGATTCCGGTCCATTTTCTGCAACCGAAGCCACGCCCTCGATGAGCCTGTGTCTCACCAGGTACAGTCCCTGCCCCTGGTACAGGCCTGAGGATGTGGCAGAGAAAGGACCTCCTCCACCCCAACCTAACCCTCTGTCCCCTACACTGGATCCTCAGCTCCTTGCACCCCACAGCTCACCTCACCCCAGTCTGCCCTCCAGCCCCAGATGCTTCTGACGGCCTCCTGGGCTTACAATTCCCAGAATTCACCCTGATACTCAAGTAGGACAGATGGAGCAACCAAGGCACAAAGGCCACGTGTCCCATGGGCACACAGAGAAGTCACCCAACCCCATTCCTCTTGCGGACAGTTTCCCTGGAGGAGCCGGGAGCTCTTGGGAGGCACCAGGACACGCCAAGATGTCAGCCACCTCGGAATCTGTAAGCCCAGCTGGCCCTGAGCCGAGGTTCAGCCGAGCGGGCATGCCCATTTACCCTCCTGTGGGAGGGTGGGCTCAGGGGGGCCGCCCAGGTGCCCTGAGCAGGAGCCCCTTCCTCTCCTGGCCGCACACCCGGCGGGAGCGCTCACCTGGAAGAACCTCTCCACGTGCTCCAGGGGCGCGTCCTCCCGCAGGAGGGGGTAGGTGTGCCGGCCCATCATGTCATAGATGGACTTCATGATGGCCAGCATCTCCTGGAGGGGCAGAGGGGCTGGCATGAGGCCAGCTGCAAGGATGGGGGAGGGTGCAAGGGCCAGAGGGGAGGGCTGCACCCATGGGTGGAGATCCCCTCCAGGGCAAGTCTGAGCCAGCTGGGAGGACCCCTGCTCTGCCCCCACCCCTGCTCTGCCCAGTGAAGCTCTGGCTCTTCAAGAAAAGTCAGAGGTAGATTTTTTGTCTCCAACATTTGAGACTGTAGCCACTGTTTCGTATACAAAAAGTGTTTGGGCCAAAAGAACTCAACTGTGGCCCCATGTGGTGAGCCCCCCCGCCCCCCCCCCCCGCGCCCGTTTCCCCTTGATTGGTGGGAGCCAAGGCCAGCCCCACCCTCGGCTTCTCCACCTGTGTCTCCCTAGGCCGAAGGGATGGTCCTAGGACACTTGCAGAACTGAACCCAGATGTGTAGTGAGGGGCACACAGCCCCATGCTCCCTGCAGCCAGGGGCCCAGGACAGAGCCCAGGAGAGGAGAAGCCCCTGGCGGCTGTCCCCCACCTGGTCTCTGGCGGGGAGGGGAGGCAGGACAGCCTGGGCAGCAGCAGTGGGGCCAGGAGGGCAGAGGGCTACGCCTCAGTCCCCGTACCTCTTTGGTGATGTAGCCGTCCTTGTTAATGTCGTAGAGGTTGAAGGCCCACTTGAGCTTCTCCTGGACTGTGCCTCGCAGGAGGATGGAGAGGCCAACCACGAAGTCCTGGGAGGGAGGGAGGGTGCGGGGTGACTCCAGATTCTGTTTCCAGTTCGCTGTGTGGCTTCCACTGAGTCACAGCTCTAGAGTGAGGGGCTTCCCTTACAGAGCAGGCAGGGACCATGAGGTTGACAGTGTGTACATATGTGTAAATGTGTGTAAATGTGTGTGTGTGTGTGTGTGTTTGGGATGACATGGTGGCTGATACTGATCATCTCAAATGTATGGTGTCTTAGACCACATGCATTGCTCTGACGGAGGACACCTGGGGGCACTCTTTCAGAAAGGGGCGCCCTCCCCGTAGTTTGCCAGGATCTGAGGATGCACAGTCAGGAAGGAGGAGCGGAGGCCTCCTGTGCTGCCGTGAGAACAGTGACAGTCAGAGGAGGCTGCCTCCTCGCATGTGGAGTGTTAGCTGCTATTTTCCAATGTCTGTAACCTGTAATCTACGGGACTCTTGACCTCGTGTGTGTTTAGGTGAAGAAGATGAAAGTGTGTCTAGGAAAACCGCGGACAGTCCTTGGAGTCGAGGGCACCGCTGACTCTTGCTGGCGGTTTCCTCAGCAGCGAAGAGTCAAAGCCTCTGAGTTCACACCCCTTTCTCTCCCCTGGGGTCTGACAGGCTCCCTGGGTTCTGACAACCACCCCATTCAGTGTCCCTCCGTGAGTGTCGTGCAGCAGCGGTGGCACCGGGAGAGAGGTGGTGGCACTGTGCCCTGTGAGCCACCGGCCCATCCTCGGTGACACACCGGTGGCCCCAAGTCCACAGCTTCCCAGTCTAAATCGCCAACCCACACAGCACAACCGTGGGCGGGGCCATGGCTAGTCCTGTGACTCCTTGGCCTTAAATCCGAGACAAAAGAAGCCTATCCCATCCACAGCCCCGCTCTGGGGCTGTCCCTGCAGCAGAGCCCGGGCTGAGGGGCTCCTATAAGCCACACAGTGACGCAGAGAGGCCTCCAAACTAAGACATCCAGGTGCCCCGAGGGGTGCCGGGTGGAGCACTGGGCAGGAGCTCGGCCAGGGGTGGGGCCGAGGGTGTGACTGAAGTTGCAGGCCTTCTTGGTTGCTCAGGGCACATCCTGTGTAGTCAGTCACCAGGAGCGGGTCACTTAGGGGGGGAGGTTAGGGGAGGGTAAAGGCAGTCACAGCTTCCCTGAGACACATGCCAGCCAGGACTCTTCAAGGGAGCAGGGCCTGCAGACAAGTGAGGTGGATGAGCAAGGCCCCGGACAGCATCTGCGTGCAGCACTGTCTGAGCCCAGGCGGGAAGGCCGGCCTCGGGCTCCCTCCTCTGGCCCAGCCCAGGGGACCAGGCGGGAGAAGGTGGGACCACGCTCCATGCTAGGTTTGCTGGTCTAGCCCATCTAGTTTCTGGTAGTCTTTGGTGAGGGCAGGGAAGTTTTCATATTTTCCCGTTTCAATCCATTTTCATTAATATGGGTCTTGTCTCTCAAGAACATACAAAAGCATCGGCATCCCTGCAAATGCCCGTAAACGGACCTGAGTTTCCATTTCCAGAACATGCTGAGTCTGAGCCGTGAGGGGGCCAAGTGCCACACAAACTTGCGGGACCCTCCTGGCCGGTGGGCGGTCCCTGGGGAGGCACTGCCCTCCTCCCTTCCTGGAAGAGCCTCCCCAAGCAGACCCCGGGATCAGGAGAAAGGTCGTCACGGAGAACACACACCATGTGGACGCAGAGGCGCTACCTCACATGCAGAGAAGCACACGGAAGGCCAAATGAACCAGAGGGGACAGCCTGAGAGGTGCCAGGCAGAGGGGCCTCAGCACCAGCACTCTCACCTCAGCCACTGACACAGCCCCCAAAGACCCACCACTCTAATAGTATCGAAAGAGCCCTCCCGAGGAGGGTGGCCACCAGAGAGGAACCTCGGCCTTCCTGGCACTGCCCCCTCCTGGCCCTTGGGCACAGAGGGGCCCTGCTGAGCAGTCTGAGCCTCTGATTTCAGAACGAGAGGAACCACCACAACGCCCTGGTGTGTCCCTCACACCAGCACCTTCCCACACCCCCTTCCCAGGCGTCTCAGGAGCCTCGAGAAGGATCTGCAGAAACTGGTCACAGCGAGGGGCCAAGGACAGTGAGTGTTCCCTGCTGTCTCCCCCTGTGCTGACGGGGTGTGCACTGTGTGCAGGTTCACGGAGAAGGGAAGCTGGAGGCACTGCACATGCACACACGCACAGGAGCCCTGAGCGTGGGCTGAGGGGGCAGACCCTGTGATCACCCAGGCCATGTCAGCAGCACATAGAGGAATGCAGCAATGTTAGGTGCTATCTTAAGGCTACTATTATCACACACACACACACACACACACACACACACACACCCTCGGCTGGTCCGCAGGCTTTCCTGTCACCGCCCTTGGCCCAGTGGTTATCGATCACGCCTGGCTCTCAGCATGGGTTTCCTCCCCTAAGAGGTTTCAGCTTTTCACCTGCAGCTATTTTTAGGGGCTTGGGCTCCACCGAGATGCCTCCTTCAAGTGATCTTGTGGCCTGGCCTGGGTGGGACCCATGGCCGCCCACAGGGCCAGGCGAGGCCCTGCTGCGGACACTGTGGGGGCAGGCTCCCCTTCCTGACAGCGGAGACACCAGGCTGGGCTGGCAGGAGCCTGCTCAGGCCAGGTGCTCTGTCTGTTTCCGACAACGGTGGGGAATTCTGGGGCTGGGCCTGCAGCCCACTGTCGGCACAGATCTCTCAGTGGGACCCCGTCCCTTTCTCCTCTGGAAGCTCACCCTGGGTCACTGCCACCTCAGGGTGCCCCAGTGGCTCTGGGCTCACTGGGCTGGGCTGGAAGACAAGGCTGGGAAGACAATGGCCAGACAACAAAACCAAATTCTACTGACTTCACAGGGAGGCCGGGCCAGCCGCACACAGTCCACCTGTTCTCCAGGGCACACGCGGGTCCATGTACATCAGGACCAGGCCTGACCCTCTAGAGAGCCCGAGGGTGTGGACCAGGGCGGAGGGACGCCTGGCCTGCCACGGGGGACATGGGAGGGAACAGCAGAGACCTACCTCGAAGCAGATGGCCCCATTCCTGTCAGCGTCGAAGGCGTTGAAGAGGAAGTGTGCATAGGTGGTGGCATCTGGAGGAGACAAGGGCACTGGCTGGGGTAAGGGGGGCCTCCTGGCAGCCAAGCCCCCACGTCAGGCAGCCCCACTGGGAGTCCGCCTGTGTCCTGAGCTGGGGTACCCCCTTCCAATGGGATAGAGGCAGCAGCAGGCCTCCAGGAAGCAAGTGGTGGCGGGGAGCACGGAGGCGGAGGTGAGGGTCCCCTCCCCGTAAAGGGACACCCGCCCTCTGCAGAACTGCCAGGGGACAAAGTGGGGGCTTTGGGAGAAGCAGGGGCAGGGGTCTGGCCTCAGACTCACCTCCCTGAGGGAAGAACTGTGCGTAAATGAGTTTGAAGGTGTCTTCATCCACCAGGCCCGAGGGACACTCCTGCAGCAGTAAGTCACCCTCAGCAGCCTCGGCCACCCCAGCCCCGCACCCTGACTCCTCCCTCGGGGCCCCCAGGAGAGCCTGGTGGTTGGGGGGTGAGGCAGGAGGGATAGGTGTGTGTGGGAGGAGAGGGGGGAGCTGGTCCCCTTGGGCTAATCTGGTCTTGTACACCCTTCCCTATGCCAGCACATAGACACAGAAAGAAGCCCAGGGCCTTCAGAACACTGACTCAGGGGCTTGGTCTACACCAGTGTTTCCCAAACTTCTCTCATGATGAGAATCACCTGGTGGAGTTGTTAAAACACAGATTCCTGAATCCCAACTAAGAAGTGCTAAACTAGAATTTTTGAGAACATATAGGTAAAATTGCATACCTAACTTAGTGCTCTGTATATAAAATCTGTCTTAGAGCACTAGTTAAGTATACAATTTTACCTATATGTTCCCAAAAATTCTAGTTTAGCACTTCTTAGTTGGGATTCAGGAATCTGTGTTTTAACAACTCCACCAGGTGATTCTCATCATGAGAGAAGTTTGGGAAACACTGGTCTACACACTCCCCAGATTGGTCTCCCACAAAGCATGAGCCTCATCAAGGCCCCAGAATATTTGCTGTTCCATGGAAGTTTCTAGAAGGCCTGCCTGAGCCAGAACTCCCCTTCCTGGAGGCAAAGGTAAAGGGGTTTGGTGGGTCAGGGCCTCTCCTGAGGGGTGGGGATCACTCACATTCTTGAAGCCCCTATAGAGGGACTGCAGCTCCATCTTGGTGAACTTGGTCTGTGCCTGCAGCTGCTCCAGCCCCTCTGGCTGGTGGCGCACCATGGACAGCTCCAGCTCACTGTCGCTGCTATCTGGAGGGGCACACAGACCCAGGAGGGTGGAACATGTTAAACCCCCACCATCCTTCTCCTCTTGCTAGGGAGAGGGTGCCAGTCCAGGGGCTGATTCGGGGGTGGAGGGAATCTCCTTGCATGAGTATTGTGTATACTCAGGCTTCACCCTGCACAAAGGGAGGGGCTATCGTGGAGCAGCACGCTCAGGCCACTCTGCCTCCCTGTCCTCACACACAGTGGGCCATCCCTACTCGTCTCACCTGCAGCGTGACCACCCTATTAGCCACACAGTAGGACAGGGGCTGGGAGCTAGCTCTGCCCTTGAAAGACACTGAACAAGGGGAGACAGGAGGGATAAAGACAGCAAGGCAGGCTCAAGGGACCCTCAACCTTCAAGACCCAATTCATGGCCACCCCCTCCATGCAGGCCTCCCTGACTTCTGCCAGGAATGGGGAGAGGACCCTCATGGCCCATTCAGCCTACCACACTGCTGCTTGGCTACATTTGGTGGGGGGACTTACTCACATTTTGACATGAGGTCAGATTTCAAAGGCCCATTGGGCAGGGACAGAGCTTTTCTTTAATAATAAGACATCCAAATATTAACTAATAGTAGCTGCCTCTCGGCAGCATGGGGAGAGCATGGATTTCAGATGATCTACTTTTTTATTTATCTTTTTTTTTTTTTACCTTTTCCTAAATTTTCTTGGTGTGGTATGTATCACTTTTATAATACAAAATAGAGCTATAGACAGAGAAGCACTGAGTACCTACACCTGCTGAGCAACCTGATCACATAATTGCAGACCTTCCCACCACACTGTCACCAGCCCCGCCTGCCCAGGCACCCCACACAATTATGGGTCTGTGGTAATCAGTAGCCCCTTGGCACTGCCCGCCTGGGCCCACAGAGCCCAGAACAGTGCCAGGCATGGAGTACTGCTAACCTGAGCCCTTAGACCCCTGTACTGGACCTGCTCCATGCCCGACCTCTCCCAGAAGCACTGCCCACTCTCACTAACCCAAGAGCAGCCTGCAGACTGCCCAGCAAGTGGGCTCTCTTGCCTTGGTCATGCACACTCCCAGTCTCCAAGACAGATATTTCATACCTTCCTCTCTTTGAACTGCCAATACCTCCTCCCCATCCTGCCCCTCAGGTTGCTTCCTATATCACCAAGAAAATAGAAGCCATAGAAGAAAATTTTCGGCCACAACACAGATCCATCTACCTGCATCTGGCCCAGACCTCCACTTTTCCTCCTTCTCTGGGGATGAACTGTCCCTGTTCTTGGCTAATTCCTCCACTTACACAGTGGGTACAGTCCCTTCTCACCTATTCAAGCATGAGGCCCTAGAAATTCTCCCCACTCTTTCCGCTCTCCTTACCATTATTCTTTCCTCGCTTGAGAATCATCCTATCATCATATGGACACCTGGCAATCCTCAGTCAAGTTTAGTATAGGCAAACCTTGCAAGCCAGCAATTCTACTCTGGGTTCTAATATCCCAAATAAAATCGTACCCAGCTAAGGGGACATGTAGAAGAATGCTCATGGCAACTGTATTTTTTAGGGGGAGCTGGAGGCATCCCAAGAGTTTGTCAAAGACAGGATGGGGAACCACATTATGAGGGATGCATACCAGGAAGCACTTGCAGTGGAATAGAGGTATACCTCAATACACAAATCCAAGAAGCTCAGTGAATCCCAAGAAGGAAAAAGAAAAAGACAAACACATGTAAGAACAGAACAGTCAAGTTGAAGAAAACCAAAAGTAAAGAGACAATTTTTAAAAAATCCAGTGGAGAAAGGGAGACTCTAAAAAAGAAGAACAATAAAAAAAAAACACCTAACTTCTCACAAGAAATTATGTAGGCCAAGAGACAACAGAGCAACACTTCATACTGATGAAAGGAAAAATATGATAACCTGGAATTTTATTTCGATTGATAATATCCTTAAAAAAAAAAAAAAGGTGAAGTTTAGGCATTTTCCAGTAAATCAAACATGTCAAACTCAAAGGCTAACACAGTCCAAATAAATAAGGTTTAAAAGCTTCAATTTCCATAGAAATGTAGGTTTATTTTGATAGAGACATGCTGAATACAAAGGGTTGAAATAAGTGAGTCATTGTTAGCATAAAATAGAACATTTTAATAAAAATTAATTTTTTTCTTGAACATTAACTTACCAGACACTGAATAACTGCACAAATTAATAAGTGTAATGCAAATAAACCTATTTTTCTTATTCTCCGAAAGTGAAATATTTCCAGTTGTGCACACCAAACAAGTCACTCCAGACTAATGACGTGGCAATTAGCTGCTAAAATATTCTCTGCTAGTATTTGTGGAGAGAAATGGTGCACCTGTGCATAAGGGAAATGAATGCAACACAATTATAGTAATCAGTTATTAGTGAACATTGTAGTTCGTTATTAATAATTATGTATAACAGGATATTGTAAAAATTAAGTTACAAAATTTTTATTAAAACGTTTTTTACATACCATTATATTGGCTCAGCCACAAAAATATTCATTGTGGGCCGCATGCGACCCTCGGACCGGGAGTTTGACATGCTTGCAGTAAATGAATGCTAGGGAGTTTGCAGTCAGCAGAATTGCATTACAAGAAATGCTAAAGGAAATATTTCAGGATGAAGGAAAATGGTATCAAATAAAAATCAAGATCAGCAAGAAAATAAGAGGAAATATTTTGAATTGAATTTTTGAAAAGATAACATCAAAATTTGTGGCATGCAGATAAATTAGAGTGAAATTTAAAGCATTAAATACCTATTTTAGAAAAGAAGAACGTTTCTAAATAAATAAGCTTCCCCCTAAGGTTAAGAACAGGCAAGAATATCTGCTCTCTCCTCTCCTATCCAACATCATGATGAAAGTAGTAATCAATGCAAAAGGTGTTGGGTGGCAGAGGAGGAAGAAAAGAAAAAAGAAAAAAAAAAGCAAGAATTAGATTAGAAAGAAAAAAATCAAACTATCTTATTTTCAGATGACATGATTATGTATAATCCCAAATAATGTACAAAAATAACTCTCTAATAAGTGAGCTTAGTAAGGTCATAAGTTACAAAGTTAACACAAAATTGGTCACATTTCTATAGACCAGCAATATACAATTGGAAACAAAAATTTAAAAACAATACTATTTGCAATTGCTTGCCCCACAAATGAAATACTTAGGTAAAAATCTAACAAAACATGCACATAATCTGAATGCTGAACACTACAAATGCTGATGAAAGAAACCACAGAAGACTGAAATAAGTGAAGAGACAACCATGTTCAGAGATTGAAAAATCCAAAATCATAAAGATGTCAGTTATTTCCAAAATTATCTACAGATTTAACAGAATTCCAATAAAAATCCTGGGAAGATTTTTTTATATGTACACACAATAATTCTAAAATTATAGATGTACACACAATAATTCTAAGATTTATAGGGTAAAGGAAACAGAATAGCTAAAATAGTTTTGAAAAAGAATCAAGGGGAAATCAGTCTATCTGACTTTAAGATTTATTATACAATATAATAACCAAGACTGTTTGGTGTTTGAGGAGAGATAGACACATAGACCAATGCAACAAAACAGATAACCCAGAAACAGAACCATACAAATATAACCAGCTGATTTTTTACAAATGTGCAGCGGAGAAAGAATAATTTTTTAATAGATGGTACTAGAAAATTGAACATCCATTACCAAAAAAATGGACTTTGACTAAACATTATATCTTATACAAAAATTAACTCAAAATGAGGCACAGATTTAGATGTAAGACATGTAACTATAACACTTCTGGAAAAATAACATGGAAGAAAATCTTCATGGCCTAGGTTTAGGCAAAGCATTCTTCATGGCCTAGGTTTAGGCAATGACATCAACAGCAAAATCATAAAAGAAAAAATTGATAAACTGCACTTTTTAATGAAAAAGTAAAACTTTTGCTCCATAAGACAGACTGATAAATAAAAAAATAAACTACAGACTGGAAAAATATTTGCAAATCACATATCTGACAGAATTTATAAACAACTCTTAAAATCCATCAGAATTAATAAATGGGCAAAGGACTTGATCAAACACTTTACACAAGAGGATCTACAGATGACAAGTAAGTACAAATAAAGGCATTTAACATCATTTGCAAACTAAAACCATAACAATATATTAGAATCACTTAACTAACAAATACTGACAGCGTCAAGTGATGTTAAGGAGCGGAGGAGCAGGAACTGTTATACTTTGTTGACAGGAATGACAGTGGTGGTGACCTCTGGGAATCAGTGAGGCAATTTCTTATAAACATACTCGTCCCCCGTGACCCAGAAATCCCACTGCTGGTTATTTACCCAAATGAAATGAAGCCTATTATATTTCCACAATAATTTATGTCCATATCTAAAGCAACTTAATTCACAGTCGTCAAAACCTAAGATAGCCCAAATGCACTTGGACCAGTGAATGGATAACTGAACTGTGTCACATCCACACAGTGAAATACTCCTCGGCAATGAATGTGAGCAAACTTTTGATAGCCACACAACAGGGGCAAATCTCAAATGCATTGGCAAGTTAAAGAATCAGACTCAAGAGGCTACCTAATGTAAAATGCCAATCACACAACATTTTGGAAAATGTGAAATTATAGAAATTATAGAGAAGGAGAATATATCAGGGGCTGGGGGCAAGGAATGGACTAACTACAAGATGAGGGAATTGTTTACGGTGATGGGCTTGTTCTATAGCTTGGTGGTGGTAACATGACTATGCATTTGCCAAAATTCACAGGTCTGGGAGACACCAGACACATGCATGCACAGAGGAAAGACCACAAGAGGACACAGTGAGAGGCGGCCATCTGCAAGCCAGGGAGAGAGCCTGAGAAGGAACCAAACCTGATGGCATCTTGACCTCTGATTTCTAGTCTGCATATGAATGAGAAAAATAAACTTGTGCTGTTAAAAACAAACAAAAACAAAACCAAAAAAATCATAGGCCGGGGCACCCAAGCAAGCAAATGGCACTATATGTAAATTATAAAAAATAAAAATTAGAATAACAGCTCCAGGGGAGGAAGAAATGGGGGAATAAAAGGGAAAGGGAAAAATAAGAGAGAGGTTTTAAATGAGTCAAGACTGACACTGTCACCAAAACTGGTTTGGCTCAGTGGACAGAGCGTCGGTCTGCGGACTGAAAGGTCCTGGGTTCAATTCCAGTCAGAGGCATGTACCTTGGTTGCGGGCACATCCCCAGTAGGGGGTGTGCAAGAGGCAGCTGGTCGATGTTTCTCTCTCATCGATGTTTCTAACTCTCTATCCCTCTCTCTTCCTCTCTGTAAAATATCAATAAAATATATTAAAAAAAAAAAAAGACTGACACTGTCCCATGAACTAAAGAGCCTAAGTAACCTAATCCTTTTCCTCAAAAGCCAAAAAATAAAATAAAACAAAAATCCTGGATATACATATCCAGGGGTGGGCAAAAAGTAGATTTTCAGTGGTGAGTTCATGAAACACAGTTTATTTTTGTATTATTATGTATTTACTTGTGATTGTATTATTCATAAACCTACTCTTTATTATTGTATTACTAGAGGCCCAGTGCATGAAAATTCATGCACTGGAGGGGGGGTTCCCTCAGCCTGGCCTGCCCCCTCTCACAGTCCAGGAGCCCTCAGGGGCAGGAGGCGACCTGGAGATCAGGGGAAGGCAGATGCCCCATCACACCTCTGCTGCTGCCTCTGCCGGCAGCACAAGCCTCAGCAGGCCCTGATTATCTGAGCCTCAGACGGCCCTGGGTGGCTGGGCAGCCAACATATGAGACTTGCCTGCACCTTAGGCTGGCCCTGGGCAGCTTGGGGGCTGAGGGGACTGGGCGCTGCCATCTTGTGGCTGTGGATGCTGCCGTCTTTGAGAGCGGGGCACTCAATTAGCAATGTCCCTCTTTATTAGATAGGATTTTTTTTTAATAAAACTCTTAAAAATATATTTTATTGATTTTTTACAGAGAGGAAGGGAGAGAGATAGAGAGTTAGAAACATCTATGAGAGAGAAACATCGATTAGCTGCCTCCTGTACACCCCCCACTGGGGATGTGCCTGCAACCAAGGTACATGCCCTTAGACCAGAATCGAACCTGAGACCTTTCAGTCCTCAGGCTGATGCTCTATCCACTGAGCCAAACCAGTTTCGGCTAAAATAAATATTTATTGTTGAAAGTATTACATATGTTTTCTTTTGTCCCCCCATTGACCCTTCAGTTCACCCCTCACCCCCCACCCCAGGTCTTTAGCACCCTATTGTCTGTGTCCCTGGGTCATGCATCTATGCATACATGTACACCTTAAATTTATGCAGTGTTATATGTCAATTATATCTCAATAAAGCTGGAAAACCAAAAAAATGATATGCTCATTTCAATTCTGAGCAAAGATGAAACCAAATGTTAGCCAACTTAATCCAACAGTTTTTTCAAAAAGTAAAAGTGCAACCTGATCAAGAAGATTTTACCTGTAAGAGAATAAGGAGGGAAAAATCATTGAAAATCCAAAAGGGCACTGATAAATATCGGCATCTGTTTCTAATTAAAACAAACAAAAACTCTTAGCAAACTAGGAATTCAAGAGAACTGTCTTAACTTGATGCAGCTTTCATTTGCAAATCACATATTTATCTGCAGGCCATTGGATTTAATGGCAAAGTTAAGACACATTCTCTTTAAGATCTGGGCTGCCATCACAAGGTTGGCCTTAATCGTCACTAATTGCTGTCTTACCAATGCTCTACAAAAATTTTTTAAAAAGAAATAAAGAAATAAACGATGTGACAGAAAGTAAAGGAAACACTAACATTACTTGTCAATAATAGGGCCCCCAGGGACCAAAAGAATCAATATACATGAGAATTTGGTTGCCAGATGCAAAATTAATTTATAAAAATCAATAACAATTTTCTACACCAGTAATAACCACTTAGAAAATATAATAAAAAGGTAACATTCATAATATCAATAAAAACTAAAAAGTACCTAAGCATTAATCAAAACTCAAAGGACCTTTGTATAGTCAGATATCTGAAGACATGAGACATTCCATTTTAGATAGGACCATATAATATCATAAAGATTTCATCTCTCCCCAAAGTAATCTGTAAATTCAGTACATTCTTTTTTTTAATATATTTTATTGATTTTTTACAGAGAGGAAGAGAGAGGAATAGAGAATTAGAAACATCAATGACAGAGAATCATCAATCAGCTGCCTCTTGCACACCCCCTACTGGGGATGTGCCCGCAACCAAGGTACATGCCCCTGACCGGAATAGAACCCGGGACCTTTCAGTCTGCAGACAGACGCTCTGTCCACTGAGCCAAACCGGTTTTGGCTCAGTACACTCTTAATCAAAAAATCTAGTTGGCCTTTCTGAGGCTTGATAAATTTACTCTGAAATGTAGAACGAGGAATAAAAGGTCCATTAAATTCTGGAAAAGAGGAGTACAGAGGGAGCTTCCCCTATCAGATACTGGTACACACTGCAGTCACTGTGTTAAAATTGTGTGGTTGGTGCAAGAACAAGCAAACCCACAAGCAGAACAGGGAGCTCAAAAAAAGAGGCATAGAGGGGGCAGGAGACTGAGGAGAGGTCAGATTGTGTGGTCGATGGAGTTAGAAAAGCTGGCTCCCCACATACAGAACACGAATCTGGATCCCTTTATGCTACGTGCAAAAGTGGGCTCCAGGTGAACTAGGACCCGAATAGAAAAGGTGAGCTGCACAATTCAAATAAAATGTATCTTGCTAACTACCTGGTAGGGAAAGACTTCTGAAAACGTCAAAAGCTCAAAGCATAAAGGGAAAAAAATTTAAAAATTCAATCCCATTAAAATGAAGGATTTCTGTTCAACCAAGGCCAGTTAAGGACACTCAGCAGAAATGGGAGAAGACAATGTCCATGCTCACAGCTGACAAAAGAAGAATGTCTAAAACAGATCATCATCGGAGAGGAGACCCCTGAGCTAAGATGCAGAGCTCAGAAAGCAGAGCCATTGCTTCTGGCAGAAATGACCGAGCCCAAGTGACCGCAGGGTCACACACCACTGACTGTGCTAGAAGTTAGTGGGCAAGGAGGAGGCACTTGCCAAGCTCTTTACCACCGTGCGCATCTGTCCTCCGTAAGGTGCAGGCAGGCACCTGTCCCCACTGGCCCAGGCCACTGCCTGCTGGGCTGGCTCTGGGGGAAGGGAAGGGAGAGATGGGCTTGGCGGCGTGGTTTCTGGTCTCTGCTGGACGGGGAAGTGGGCTGGAGCCCCAGGATTGATGTTGCTATAGACCCCGCCCCCTACTCTCTGGCTCAACTGTTGCTTATCTGGACACAGTCGGTGGTGCGTGACCCCGGGGGTCCTTGGGGCCAGGTTCCTTCCGCCCGAAGCCATGGGAGCCGACACAATATGCTCCTCTGTGCCGTGCCTGCTTCCTGAGCTTTGCTCACACTCACACAGTTGGTTCTCACAAGGCTTGTGAGTGGGACTCTTCCCACTTTAGATTTGACCCAGGCGGCTGCTTCCACTCTGAGCTCCTGACACCTGTGCTGTAGGAGGCTGGGGCACACACGGCCCCCGCAGCCTTGCAGAATCCGACACGCGCACGCAGTGTGCCAAAGTTCAGAAAGGTCCTGGCTCTGCCACTTTCCGGATGGGTATCCTTGGCAAGTCAGTTCCTCTCCCTGAGCCTCAGTCTCCTCATCTGTAAAATGAGCCTAAAATGAGGACAGGATGCTGACACGCACAGAGTGCCTGAGAGAGCACTCAAGAGCTGCTGGCTAGCCGTTGTCATCAGCACCCTAAATCTGAAAACTGTCAGGGCCAATGTACACTGATGGACTTGCAGTGTACCAAGAGCGGCGGCCCCTGCCAGAGGCAAGCGAGCCCAGGACACCCCAAGCAAATCCAACATTGGTAGGAGAGGGTGCTGGGGGGGAGGGAGAGGAGAAGAGAGGTGAGCCAGGAGGGCGTGGGTGGAATACAGTGGCCCAAGCCAAGAGTAGCCACAGGTCTTCCAGGCTTGTGGGGGGCCTGTTTCTCTGTTTTCAGTGTCCATATGGAAAATGACAGGTTCCTGAGTAGAGAAGCTGGGGATTAAGAAATTAAAGAATGAAAGAAGAGACCAAGAGGCAGAAATAGATTCATCAAGCTGGGCGCTAGGTGGGCGCCATCTTCTCTGATGGAGAGGCAGCGAGCACTGAGCCACACAGCGGGTTTATTTTATAGGGTCAAAGGAGCTTATTTGCATTCTTAACTAGGCCCTAGCATTACTGGATTTACATATCTAGACCCGCCCCTGCTGACTCCTGGACAAAGGTACTCTGCCAGTGCCTTGGGCTCAGCTAACAATTTAAAGAATGCCCATGTGCCTTCTCAGGCAGCCCTCTACATAAGCTCCAGGTCCCCGTGGCAAGGCCAGGCCCCATGGGTGCCGTGGGAAGGAGGCAGCTATGGAGAATGGGGCTGCGCTGGAGGAACAGTGGTGGTGGGCCAGGCCACGCACCAGTCTGTTATGGGCATGCCCCATGCTCCCCTTCCCTCCTCTTTTCTCTTCAGCCATCTACACTCCGGCCTCACAAATGAGCCTGCAGACATTACCACATGTCCTCTGAGGGCTATTAGTCTAGAACTTAGCAAACCTGAACTGAGATAAGAAGCAGCCAGAGTCAAGCCTTGGGCCCCAGGTGTGGACACAAAGGTCTGGAGTCAGGGCTCTGTTGGTCTTGAGAACAAGGCTGGTCAGCCGAGGTGTGCCCCAGCCCTCGGAGGGTCTTAGAGCTGAGTTCCACTTGTAATTTTGCAAAGTGTGGTTGTTGACCCCACCTCTCTGAAGTGCACGGGGAAGTAGTCTATTGCTATCCTCATTCCGCAGATGTGGAAACTACAGTGCCCCAAAGTCACCCAGTGAGCTGGTGACCAGCCAGGCCGGAACTCCCCCTGACAGGTCACCAGAGGCAGAGACTGACAGCAGACCAGGGCAGAGAGAGGGAGGCCTTTCAACTTCTGCATCTATTTCTAGAAACCTGCATCCCTACAACCTGGATCCATTAGTTCCTAACAATCCCCAGGGGCCTCATAACTCCGGTCTGGTCTCTTCAGATGAGCACTACGGAGGCTCAGAGAGGACAAGAGAGACATCCCTCTGTGTGTGTGTGTGTGTGTATGTACACACTCGTACATGCGCACATACACAGGCTTGGAGAGAACTTGGGCACCAGTTCCCTTCCCTTCGTGCCAGCCCACATCCAGGCTGGAGCCCAAGGGCTAGGGCTCCTCACAGCCCATCTGACAGTCCCTTAGACACTGCCCAGCCAACGGCCCTCCCAGGCACTACCAGGCCCCACTCCCCATCAACAAGGAGCATCGGAAACTACAGCCCTCTCCCTGTGGTGCAGGCAGGGGCCTGTCTGAGGGAGAGGATGTTTTCAGCAGTGAATCACTTCTGTTAGTACAACTCGTCCCTGTGTTACTCGTTATGGATGTCAGCAATAGTTCACCAAGCCTGTGCATTTATCACACACCAAGAACAGTTCTGGGGCCGTGACAGCCCCCCTGACCAGTTACAAGTCAGCCACAGCGTAATGGGGCAGGAATTATTACTGGCCCCACTTTATAGAGCGTCAAACTGAGGCTCAGAAAGGTTAAGCGAGATTTACGGCCAGTATGTGTGGGTGACAGACTCCTGGCTGACTCTGAGGTGCTATGCTCCTCCCACAGCATCCAGACTCCAGAACTTCAGGGGAACAAGTGGGCAAATATTGCAGAAAGAGAAACTCATTTGAGCCTGAGGTGGGTGTTTTAACGGGTTGACTAGAGCACCTGTAGTGCTGTGCGTACTCTCCACCTTGTGTAGAAATCCATTCTCCTTAGGAATCACGACAGCTGACTTCAGTCTGGCCCACACCTGTGAGCAGGATGCCCCGTAGCACCTTCACCCACATTCCTGACTGTCCTACGGCCGCCCACCTGCCAGAGCAGCCCCTGGGAGCACAGCCTTCGTGGTCCACCCGGGGAGGGAGGCGAGACCCCCCACACCTGCCACACCTATCCTGGTAAGGGATAGAGACTGAGGATATGCTAGTGCCTGGCAAGAAGCGGGGTTCCACAGCAGTGTGGAGTGCTCAGCCCCCCACCTCAGCCCAAGTGCCCGCATCGCCCACTAGGCCCCCCATGGCAGACTGCCCCTGCCTGGGTCACATCCAGCCAATGCAGACCTGGCGTGGACAAGCTTCCTCTCCAGGTGTGAAGTTTAAGGTGATGTCTCTCAGAACCAACCCAGCAAGTTTCTTCTATCTGGGCCTGCCGAATGCACCTAGAAAAGGTGTGATGGAGCAGGATGGGCTTTGAAGGGCACATGGCATGAACTTCAGGTAAAGAAGGCAGAATGGAGGGAAAGCCTGGCTTCCTGGCCCTGTGCCCTTTTTGCCCTCAGCAGCCCTTTGCAGGGATTGGGGTCCATCCCCAAGGGGCTGCGGGCAGTTGGGAGACAGGGCCAGGTCCCCTCCCTCCCCTCCCCGGGCCCCCGGGGTTAAGTCCCAGGAGCTGGACCCTGGCAAGGTCAGCAGAGCGCTGAGGCAGGTGGATGTCCATCCTCCTCTGAGAGGACAGCAGGGGAACACAGGTGACATGAGCAGGACCGGCTGGCCCCTTCCCCGAAGTCCAGGGGTACAACTGCCTCTGGTACTGCGGGAGGCAGGTCACAGCCCTGGTGAGTCAAGGTCCCCTTCAGGATGGGTGTGCCCTGCAGGGGCTCCTCCCCCAGCCGGCCTTTGGTTAGCAGGCACCACGGGCTGAAGCAGGCCTCTGCCAGGGGTCTGGGGGAGCCGGCAGTGTCTGATTTAAGAGTAGGTTTGTCTCCTCTGTTAATATTTTATTGGGGCAGAAAGGTGGCGCCTGAGGATTTGGTTACTGATCCCGTGGGCCTGAGCTTCGCCTGGTGTTGGATGGGGGCGAAGGGACAGCCGGGAACGCACAGCAGAGGCCGTATGTTACTCACCGCCCAGCACCCAGGGCGGAGGGTCTTGCAAGCTTCACCCTCTGCACCTCCGGCCACCGGGCGGCCCAAGCCGCTCTGCTCACCGCGGACACTCAGACCGGGAGGCCTGAGACGGCCGGGGCTGCGGCTCACGGTGCCACCTGGCACCCCGCTCACACCCACCTTAAGCCCCGCAGCTCCGTTCCCTTGGAGGCCACTCCGGCCCAAGACCTCTCTGACCCCTTAGCCCCAGGCCAGCGCCCCGGAGCCGGGAGGCGGCCGGGCGGCGGAGCTAGGCGTGCCCAACCGGAGGCGTGCGGCTCCCTCCCCACGGACGCCGGCCCTGGCCCAGGGCAGCGGGCCGGGAGCACACGGTACCTTCCATGGAGATGGGCTCCAGGATGCCGAACTGCTTGAGCACGGCGATGAACAGCAGCACCACCACGGCCATGGCGCACAGCTCCATGCCCTGGATGCCCATGGCGGCCCGCGCGCTGCCTCCGAGGCGCCGGGCCGGTGTCGCCCGCCGGCTCTGGGGGAGGCTGCGGCTCACATGCCCCCAGCAGGCGGGGCTGCGGGTGTCTGCGGGGCCGGGGCCCCGCACAGGGCGGCGGCGGAGAGCTGGGCCCGGCCCGGAGATGCGACGCAGCGCGGCGGCCGATCCGGGGCGCAACTTTCTGAGTCAGTCGGCAAACTTTGAGGCGCGGAGGCGGCGGCGGCGGCGGCGGCGGCGGCGGCGCGGGCCAGAGGCGCCTCCATGCCCCGCACAGGCGCCGCGCCTTTCGCCCCCTCTCCGGCCAGGCGGCAGCAGGTATGCGAGGGTCCCGGCCCTCCTGGGCACCCAGCCTCCATCGCGGCTCCCGCACGCTCATTGGCCTGGGCGTGGCGACCACCCTGGAGGCGTCCCCTCAGGCCCCCCCACCACGGCCGGGAAGGGCGGGGGGAGGCGGCCCCGCCCCGAGAGGTTCAGCCCCGGACGGAGCCTGGCTCCGGGCCACCGCTTCCCCGCCAGCCCCGGGAGGCCGCGGGCCGGGTGGTTCCCCCTCCCGAGCAGGGAGGGACTGGGAAGCAAGAGCGCAGCACCGCTGCCTGGAGGCGAGGCTTCCCCCTCCGGGATGAGGTGCGCAGACTGGCCGCCGCCGCCGCACGGAGCTGGCCTTCGAAGGATCCGGGAGCCCACCGGCCCGGGGTTTTCCATAGTCCAGCCCTCAGCCGGAGGTTAAACTTGACCCGGGTCTCCAAAATTCTTCAGTTCTGGAAACCCGGGTGCGCTCGGGGCTTTAAGAGGTCGTGTGGACTTTTGGCACCAGAGTCCGCGAAGCTGAGTTCAAGTCCTGCCTTAGCTGCGGAACCTCAGCTCCTCCGGGAGGGCCTGTTGCCTTCCCAACTGCGGGGAAGAGCGAAGTGCGTGCCGAGCGCTCCGCGCGGGCCGGGCAGAGAGGGCAGTTAGTTTGTGGATTGCCTTTTTCCTGCCCGGGGCACTAGGTGGGAAAGAAACGCGGCAGAAAGGAAGGAGAAATGAGGGGAGATGAGGGGCGTGGCAGGGCGGAACCCGGGATCCCGGAGTCAAGGGGCTGGAGCCTCTGCTCTCTGCTCCTCCGGTGGGCGCTGCGCTCCATCCTGGGCTTAGGGACCGAGGCGCGCACGGCGCTGCGGACAAGTTCTGTCCTCCCCGAACCCTCGTGGAGGGAAACCCAGACCCGGTCCACGCCCAGGAGCGTGAACCCTGTTTGCACCTGGGACCTGAACAATCGCAACTCCCACTTAGGGAACCTCTGCAACGCATTCATTCTGTCATCACAAATCCTGAGCGGGCACTTGTGTCCCAGCGCCAGCACAGAGCTCGGTGGGAAAGCGCAGCTGTGCGCGGAGGGCCCCCTGGAGCTAGTGACAGGAGCCAACTCGCTAGGGTTACCTGTCACCCTCGAGGGCACCCCAGGAGGCATTTCTTTTCCCCTGTTGTGCAGAGGAGGAAAGCGGGACCTAGAGCGTGGATTAGGGTGAGGACACGGGTGCAGCTTCTGTGGAAACGGAAGGGGAGGAGGCTGCTCAGCGCCTCACTTTGGGCCGAGCAGTTCAACCTCAGGATTTAACACTAGTTAACAGTCTGAGTTGTTGGAGACATTTTTAAAGCACCGTAAACACAGTTTTCCATTCCATTGCAGTGGGATGCAATGAGTCTCCAATGGCCAAAGGCAGTGTAAGCAGAGAGGCTAACGTGTGGGACCAGGCAAGTTACTAGAGTGTGTGAAAGTCTCCAAAGTGAGAGCCTCGCTGGGTGGGGCCGAAGGGGCCGGCATGGCCCTTTAAGGTGTGTTCTGAAGCTGGGTGTGTCCAGGGTGCCAGATGAGAGAGTGGTGGGAGGACAGAGAACCAAGCAAGCAAAGGACGCCATCTTGGGGTCCTCTTGGGGCTTTCCCAGCTCTGCTCTCCTGCCTCGGTTTCCCCGGTGCTCCTGCACATCTTCCCTGTGAAAGCTTCAATGGCTGCCCATAAACACTGAGCTATAAACAAGACATTGATCCCCTGGCTCTGCAGCGTAAAATATTAACGATGCCTAAGTAGATAGCAGGGCCAAGAGCAGAACGTCTGCTCAGCATCGGCTGCCGGGCTGTGGGCCTAATGGATGGAAGCTGACTCCCTGCTCACTCACCAGTTTGGGGCCTGCCAGCTCTGAGGCCAGTCCCAGTCCACTGAGGCTGGGCTGGTGGCTCTGTCACACTGGCTTCTCCCTTAGATCTGGAGGGCGAGGCAGGCACAGACAAGCCCCCAGGGCCCAGGGGCACCCCACATGCAAGAAGTGCCCAGCCAGGGCTTCCCCAGCCACCTCTGGCTCCCCTACCAGGGTCCATTTGCCCTAGCATGCATTCATCCCTCCCCAAGACCCCCAGGGCCTCCTGTGGCAGAGGGTATGACAGTTTCCTGGCCAGTTCCCTGCCTTGGGGAAGGAGTGGGCTAAGAGGAGGGGCACAGAGAAATCTCTGCAGGTCAGGGTGCTGAGGGCTGCCACAGACAGAGGTAGGGAAGGGTGAAGGCCCCTGAGTAGGGAGCAGCTCACTCTTCCTCAGCTGAGTGGGAAAACTGGGGCGAGCTGGCACTTGAAGATCTCAGGATGTCTGGGAAGCCCAGAGAGGCCCTGGTGTCTTGATCTAACTTAGAAAGTTCTTAGAGACCCAACAGCTATGGGCAGGATAAGGCACACTCCACACCTAGGCTTGCACCCCCCGCCTGAGCTCATGGTCTTCCTTTTGTCTGGCACACTGATGATGTCACTCCAGTTCTGTCAGCAGGAAGCCACCCCAGATCACACCACACTGTGTTAACCCCCTTCTCCTCAGAGACCCCAAGGCCTCTGCTGCCTGGCCATGTCATTCTGCATTGAGTTTCGGCTGTTTGCCCAGACGACTTCCATGTCACCATGCTTTCTCATAAATAACCACAGCTGCATGTCAACTCCTGGGGAGTGGGATCCAACCATTGGACTAAGATTCATTGCATGCCCCCACCCTACTGGTCCTGGCCACCTAGCTCCCTAGGAGGTTTTTACTCTTAAGGGAGGGACTAGACCAGGTAGATATTGTTCCAGAAACACATTCCCTGCAAATAGCTCAGTAAGTTGTTCCTGAGCGAAGGCTTCCCTTGGTTCCCATGCATTCTACTGGGCAGAACAGCCCAGTAGAATTATTAATTATTAAATAAATTAAATAATTATTAAAAATTATTTAATTTATTTATCCTTCTTATCTATAAATATAAAAGGCTCATATGTTAAGCATCCGTCCGGGTAATAACAATGCCTGGCTTCCTCTCCTGGTGACAACTAGCTTCCTTGCAGTTTCTTCAGCTCAGGAACATGCCTTGCTTTATAGCCAGGTGGAAACATTTTACACTTTAACCAAATGTATGTGAAGCATTTTTCTTATGCCTCCTTTCATTTGATCCTCACAGAAGTCCCTGAGTAGGTAGATAGGAGACTCGGTGGAATCCTATTTTCTTTTCATTAGCTAGAAAACAAAGATTTAGAAAGCTTAGAAACTTGACCTGACTGAAAAGAAGAAATGGTGGACTTTGAAAATGACTTCAGGTTTTCTCACTGCACAGAATATAGTCAAACACTGCTGCAGTGAAATATTTTACTCTTTGTCTCCCTGCATGCTCTACAATAATAATCTGCTTCATGTTGATATTTACTGCTGTGTTGCTGACAATTACCTGAAAGAGAAGTTGGGGTGCTTCACTGGGCTGGAAAAAGTTTAGCTACATCAGAAAGTGGGTCTAGCCGAAACTGGTTTGGCTCAGTGGATAGAGCATCGGCCTGCGGACTGAAAGGTCCCAGGTTCGATTCTGGTCAAGGGCATGTACCTTGGTTGCAGGCACATCCCCAGTAGGGGGTGTGCAAGAGGCAGCTGATTGATGATTCTCTCTCATCAATGTTTCTGACTCTCTATCTCTCTCTCTTCCTCTCTGTGAAAAATCAATAAAATATATATAAAAAAAGAAAGTGGGTCTAATTAAGCAAGTTTATTCTATATATATATATATATATATATATATATATAAAAGGCTAAGTTGACTCAAGCATGCACAATACATATAAAGCCCTTGCTGGCACCAATCGCACGCCTGTGTTTTGATCTGTCATTGTTGGTTGTGAATTTAGTTGACACTTCTATTATAGAGAAAGGGTGAATAGCGATATAAAATATTTATTCTAATTAATTTCAATGTGCATGAATTCCTGCACTGGGCCACTAGTGTTTTCTAAGAATCAGGGGCAAGTATATCCCAAAAATATGCCTCCTGGACTCCTGCCCATGGATTTTTCAGGGCTACTCAAATGCAGGGCATCTAAAGATGAAATCTCACTCTTCCCCTCAAATCAACCCTCCCACAACCTTCCCCTCCCTGAAGCCCCCTGCCTCAGCTGCTTGGGCCAAATCCTGGCTCTTGGCCTACAATCCACCTGTCCCCACTGCTCCTTAGTCTGTCACCAAGCTCTGGCTCTGTGCTTCTTTCTCATCCATCTCTGCTCCACTCCCACTAGCCTGGACACAAACACACCTCTCCCCCAGACTGTGACATTGATCCCCAATGCCTCTTCCCACCTCTACTCTGCCCTCCTCCCATCTTGTCCATTCAGCATTCAGTGGACAGGTCATCTCAGGGGCATCAGACCCTGTCTATCCCTCCCTGTGTAAAACATCCAGTATCTCTCTGACTCTACACTGCCTGTGGCTGCCTGCTCCACCTGCCTCTTTCTGATTTGGACCAGCACCTCAATTTCCTTTTAGAACACCCTGCCAACCTAGGCCAGTGACCTTGAACCTTTGGAGATCTAACTGGCTGCTCAGCATCAATTCCTCTTTTCTTACTCCACTTCCCTTCTCCACTGCCATGGCGACTGGCTCAGGGCACCAGATAGGAACTAAGACAATGAGAGACCTCCACGAGACTGGTCCTGGGACAAGCAGGAAAGAGGCAATCTCTTTCATATGGTAGCTAAGTGGCCACCCTGCCACCTGTGACAGGGAGCCTGAGAATGGAGAGTGCTATGTGCCTGGATCCAGCCAAGCTTGACGACACATATAAACCTATATATTTTAGCCCTGGCTGGCCAGTGTGGCTCAGGAGATAGTGTGTCAGCTCACAGGTCCAAAGGTTGTGTGTTTGATTCCTGGTCAAGGACATGTACCTAGGTTGCAAGTTCAATTCCTGGCCCTGGTCAGGGCGCATGCAGGAGGCAACTAATCAATGTGTCTCATATCTCTCTCTCTCTCTCTCTCTCTCTCTCTCTCTCTCTCTCTCTCTCTCTTTATCATTCCTCTCTTACAGTCTCTCTGAAAATAAATGGAAAAAATGTCCTCAGGTGAAGATTAACAATAAATAAATAAACCTCTATTTTTTAAAAAATTATATGAGCTAATAAATCCCCCTATTTTTTCTCAAGCCAGTGAGTTGGATTGCTGTTCCTTGCATTCAAGGGGGGTCCCCCATCACTCACAGAACAAGGAGCAAAATCCTTAACAAGGCCCATACAGCAGCTGACATCTACCAAGTACTTATTATGCTTATTATGCATGAGGCACTTCAACATAATCATCTCCATTTCTCATAGCTCCGGATAAGGTAGAGACTTGATAAGAGGCAGAAATGGAAGCACCATGTTGTTGATGGTTTGCTTAAGGGCACAATGCTGTTAAACCACAGCTTCAGGATTTAAATCCAAGAAGTCCAGTTCCAGAGCCTATGATTTTAATTCAGTAGCAGTCTTACCTTCCAGACCCATGTGGTCTGGCCCCTCCACTCTCTCTCCCTGGACCACATGAACCCAGCCACATTTGCAACCACCTGAGTGAGCCCAGGACTCTCACTTCCAGATCTCTGTGCACACTCTTCCCTGAGCTTGTATGCTCTCCTTTCTCCTCCTCTGAATCACTGATCAGCTGCCATCTGCATGTCCCCTACTGGGGATTGAGCCTGAAACCTGGGGATGTGCCCTGACCAAGAATTGAATTGTTACCTCCTGATTTGTGGGTCGATGCTTAACCACTGAGCAGCACCAGCCAGGTTTCCTCCTCCTTTGCACCCAACTCATCTATTGGGTCTCAGTTAATATTACTTCTGCAAGTGGTGTCTTCCCTGACCTCCTCCTTCTAGTTAATCTCTATCATGGCCCCACTTCTTTTCATCTTGGCAGTTTTCACAATGTGAACTTAGATATTTACTTATATGTTCATTTATTTGTTTCTGTTCTTCCCACTAGATTATAAGCTTCCCAAAGGTACTGGCATTACCTTCCTTGTATAAATATTTTAAAAGAAATAATTAATGGGATGTCTGATGATGCCTTTCCCCAAATTATTTCAGCAGAGGCTATACTGATGTCACCAGCAAGACTTCTGGACTGGTGTCCAGGAGAACCAGGCAGAGTGTCTAGTCCAACCCTAACCTGTTGGCAGAGTTAGCCAAGGCACACCATCTCTCCAAGCCTTCCTTTCCTTCTTGCAAAATGGGTCACTTGGTGGCATTACCTGCCTGTCACACAGTGAGCTCTGGGGACCTGGCAAGCTGATGAGAGAAAGCATCCCAGACGTACATGAAGGACCTTTTGCTTTCCTGGGACATTGTCGTGTTGGGACGTGATGTCTGGCACTAGGCATTGATCCTGTGATCACAAGGGGAGCAGGCTGGGGATAAGGTTGCTGCAGTGTAGATACAAGAACGTAGGTCGGTAATGATACTGCTGGTAAGAGTTGATTGCTCCTGGAGCCACCTCCTGCTGGACTTGGGTGTGACAGGGTACATTTCCTTATCATTGAAGCTAAAGGAATGGAGGTTTTCTGTTACTTGTAGCCATAACCCTCCCACATGGGAGGGCCAGAGCAGAGAATATATGGATGGGTTCTGTGTGGCCCCCAGGGGTCTGTTGAATTGGAGGGCTTGGGCAATACCATAAGGAAAATTGGATTCCCTTGGTGCCAGTTCCTGGTGGTCCTGAGGAGGTATAAATTAGGGCATTCCAAGTAAGCAAAAACTAAGAAAACAGTCATCTGTAGACATATTCCTCAAGAAGTACTAAAGAGAGAAGTCTCCCATGTCAGAAACAGCTTCTGGAAAAGTCTTTCACCCTCACAGAAATCGTGAGCCAGCGGTCTCTGGAAGATAAACACCTTCATGCTCCTTAATTTAAGAGTTCTCGTTCCCTTGGTTCTCAAGCTTGGAAAGGCTTGGAAGCCATGAGAGGACTGAGCTACTGGCCATGAGGACAGGTCTCCAGGTGTCACTGCCGACTTATGGGAACTCTCTCTGGATTGCCCAGCCACCTGTTCGGTGCCCCCTTGGTCAGGAGAAAAGGTCAGTCTTCCCGTCTCCATCCCCACACAGAGCATAGCTGAACCCACATCTATTGTTCCAGGGGGTACAAGAGTCTAGTAATATTGAACAGGTGATACAAGGATCCCCCCAATCCCTCTCTCATGTGGAACTTTTCATCTCATCTTAGGTTCACTCAGCTCCAGCCCAGGGAAACCAACCAGCCCCAGCCTGGCAGGACCGGATAAGGCCAACTATGGCTCTTCTCAGCAACTTCACATCAGAGCCTAGCGTTTGCAGTGTCCACCATGTTGGTTCATGAGCCCCTCTGGATAAGTTTATGTTCTTGACCAGAACTGGGCTTTCCCACCTCTCTGTTTGCAAGAGGACTGGGTAATAGTGAGTCAGGAGATCCAGGGCTGTGTGACCTAAGCTACATTGCTTCTCCCCTCCTTCTGCCTCAATTTCCTCATCTCAAAAGTGGGGGGCATTCCTTCACCTCGACCTGCCCCCTCTCATGGTGGTACTGTGGGAATCAGGGGCACTCATGCCTGTGGGCGTGCTCTGTACACAGGGGTTGGGAGGCCCTCCATGCACATGTTACCTGGTGTCGTGTTACCTTAATGTCCCCCTGAATCCTGGCTGGGACCTGCGCACAGATAATAGGAAGTATCGCTGGCAAGAGTGTGCTGGTTCCCCTGGCAGGCGCCCCAGTCCACGGAGTTATCAATCCTCATGTTTTATGACACTGACGCTAAGTGCTCCCAAGTCCCTTTCTTGCTGTCGGTCTGGACATAAGCATTTCTTTGTTTGAACTTGAGCTGAGGGCCCCCAGTGTCTTGGGGAATTTCCATCCTGGACAGTTGGTGCCAGTATCTCAGCCTCTGCGGTGGCCTCAGGGAGGTTATTACAAATGCCCTGCGTCAGCTGGAGGCAGGTTAGTGACTTGGGAATCAAAGCCCGGGGGTGGAAGATGGAGAGCAGAGGGAGAAGCAGAGTACTGGCCTCGGAGCTGGAGGTCCTGGATCTGAGTCCCACCGTGGCTGCCCACAGGCTGGGGGCCTCGCCAGTTCATCCTTCTCCCTGAGCTCAGAAAAGCGAGGGGTCTGGCAAATAATAATAGTAATAGTAGCAGCTCCGTTTACTGAGTGCTCACTAGATGCCAGCCACTCCCCTAGGCACTCACATGCATATCATCATTTGATCCTCACAACATTCCCATCAACATCCCCATTCACAGCTGCGAAGAACAGGGACCACAGGACTTGCTCCACCCACCACTTTCGGGAAGCGCTGGGACTCTAATCTGAGCGTCTGTGCTGAAAACTCCTTGAAAATGCCCAGCATCCCTGTTGTGAGGACAGGCACTTGTGAGGTCTTCACAGAGAGGGCGGGGCCCAGAGGAGTCTGTTAGCTGGACCCAGAGGAGGAAACATGGTCTTTGAATCTTCCTTCCATGAGGAGAGGTGTAAGACTCAGAGTCGGAGGAGGCCAAGGGCATTCCTGCATTACTCCGCTGACACCTGCCGAGTGTCTGCTCGGTGCCGCAGACATAGCACTCATGTGGCAGCTGAGGCGCTGGCACAAGGAGCTTGCACTCTAGAGAGGGAGACAGACCACAAAAGAGCTGGGACAGGACAGAGCAAAGACTGCAGCAGGAGACACCATCAGAGGAGCTCCCACTCCAGGCTCAGGGCCCTGGTCTGAAGGCAGAGGAGCTGTGAGGAGGATCTGGGGCAGATGGACCAGGCTCTGTAGCTCCAGGACGGCAAAGAATGACATGGCATGAGCAGGGGTGGGCTGGGGCAGGGACTGAATGTGAGCCAGCATAATAGACCACGAAGAGCTGGGGTGAGAGGGGTGGGGAGGACAGGGCCAGGCAGGGCCAGAGTTCAAGCTGAGAGTTCAGACTTTATTTCAAGGGCAATGGAGATTCCCTTCCCTTCCTTCCCTTCCCTTTCCTTTTCCTTTCCTTTTCCCTTTCCTTTTCCTTTCCTTTTCCCTTTCCCTTTCCCTTCCCTTCCTTTCCCTTCCATTTCCTTCATTTCCCTTCCTTCTTTTCCCTTCTCTCTTCTCCCCTTCCCTTCCTTTCCCTTTCTTCCCTTCCCTTTCCTACCCTTCCCTTCCTTCCCTTTCCCTTTTCTTTCCTTCCCTTCCTTCCCCTCCCCTTCCTTTCCCTTCCCTCTCCTCCCCTTCTCTTTCCTTCCCTTCCTTCTTCTCCCCTTCTCTTCCCTCCCCTTCCCTTCCCTTCCTTTCCTTTCCCTTCCATCCTCTTCTCTTCTCTTCCCTTCCCTTCTCTCCCCTCCCTTCCTATTCTCTTTCCTTCCCTTCCCTCTCTTCTTTTCCTTCCTTTCCCTTCCTCCCTTCCTTCCTTTCCCTTGGAAAGGGCTGCGCTGGCCGCAGCACAGCCACATTAGAGGGTGGGAGAGGCTGCCTTCCTGCCACCTGCCACTTCCCAGATGACGGGGCTGTGAAGTCACACAGTGGCACAGTGGGGACAAGACCCCAGCTGCTCAATGCCTTGGCCAAGACTCCTTCCTCAGCCCTCCCTTGGCCTGGACCGGGACATCTAAAGCCTGCAATAGCTTGAAAGGAAGGGAGTAACACCCGCAGCCCCACCCCAACCCAGCAGCAGGAGGGTGGGGCTGCCCTGTGCTGTACACAAGGGTCCAGGGTCCAGGGAGCAGGACAGGTAGACCGTGCTGCCCAGGACTCCCCTAAAGCGAGCACTCTGGTCTCTCCTCGTCACACGTCTGGAAGAGCCGAGTGTGCAGCCCACCTTTCTAAGTCGTGTATGAAAAGTTAAGTGTACAGCTGCCCGCTTAACAGAGCGAGAAGCAGCAAGGAGACGGGGACCTGGTGACAGAACCCCCACGAGGCAGGGGGTCCCATGCTCGTACACTCAGGTCCATGTCTATCATCTCCTTGAGTCCCTGAAACTGGGAAGCAGCCAGGGGTGTCGTTAAGATTCCTACTGAGCAGATGAGGACAAGACCCAGAGGAGCAGAAAGCCTTCCCAAATGTCACAAAAAGAAAGGCAGATGGGGGTTAAGGACCCAGGTCTGACCGATTCCCAAGCCAGCAGGCTCTTACCCAGCACCCTGTCCTCAAAATATGCACAGCACCCGACCGGCGCCTCTCACAGGCATTCCCCCACAGAATCCCTCCCACTGACACATGTTTACATCCATCTGCCACGTGAGCTTCAGGGACTGAGCAGCTTGTCTTAGTTCCGTGGTCCCAGGTCCCAGTCGGGCAGGCCCTCAGCAGACCCTCCTCCTGGCTGTGGGCCTGGGCAAGGTATCAAGTGCGGCTCCCTCACTGCATCGCTGGGAAGGTTCAATGACATGACACACTTTTTCTCTGAATGACCGTGTCCTATGCTCTGCTCTCTCGGTGCCTGCTTTCAGATCAAAGAGGCAAACTCACTAATGTGTCTTCTACGGGGATGGTTCTGATGTTCACACCGTCGATTACATTTCCTACGCTTCAGCAATTATGCCTTCACATCCAAGGTTGTTGAGTTTCTGTCTGCATATAAAATCCTCGGGCTCTCTAAAAATAATAGTTTATGTACTCTAGCCTATACTTCCTCTTGCTTGTCTTAGTAACTGTGCTGATTTGCTGTTTACCCTTCATTCCATTTCTTCAGTGTTGTTTCCTCAGCCGGGTGGCTCTCAGGCACACGTCTATGTTTGCATGTGAAGGGAGTGGTGGTGCAAAGTATGGGTTACGCCCATCGCTCTCCTCTGGGACAAGGTGCCCGGTGCTTCTTGGGCATAGCCAGTCAGCCGGGCCCTGCCATGCCGCTCAGGTCTGCATGCCCTGTTAGCTCTGGTCTGCAGCGGGCACCTTCATGCACAGATGGGCAGTGGGGCAGCCTCTAGCCAGGGACCCTACTTCAGCACCCCACCTGCTCTGTTCACTCCCTCCAAATCTGAAAGCTTCCTACTCGGCACTTGTGCAAGCGTTCTCCTTTGGTGTGAGACCCTTCTGGGGGTTCTTAGTAACTTCTGGCCCGCTGCGGGCACTGCTTCTTCATTCTTCTGGTTGTTTTTCCTGTCCCCCATGGGAGAGCTGAAGCATATGTGCGTGGCGCGGCCCTGGCCCAATCTCCTAACATATGTAATCTCCTAACACGTGTACTCTCCTAACACATGTACTCTCCAAATGCGTGTTGAGTAGCTGCCAGAGCTCCACCTCGCTAACCCCTCTCTCAGGTGGTGTTCAGCAAATTCTCCTGAAGGTGACACTTGCCCAGGCAAGGTGTGTGCTGGCCTCCCTGTTGTCCTGTCCACACGCCCCTCACCATCTGCCTGCTGAGGTGCTATGTTAGGGTGCCTGGGTTCACCTTGCTCAGGCAGAGGGATTTGTTGTCCCTTAAACCAAACCACAGGAAGAGAAGGGGATAGAAGTGATCAGAAGCATGAGCTCAAACAGTGCTCTCACTTCTCGCACTCCTACTCAGCATGTCAACCTCACTCTCCCCAAATTTCCTTCACGTGGCCTGACACTTGGCTACCAGTGTCAGGCCTGCGTGTCACAGCCTCTCCCCTCCAGACATGGGACCGCTCTCTGTCAGAAGACCTGGGCAGGTCTCACTGGCCGGGCTGAGCCAGGGCCCACCTCCAGCTCAAACGAATGTGAAGTGCTGCGGGCCCTCACCCAGCCCAGCCAGCAGTTAGAACAGGATGGAGGTGCCCTTCTGGGTGGAATAAACAATGGAAACCTGCTGTAGACGACAGGGGTGAGCTAAGGGCAGGAGACAAGAGTCGGAGACCTTCACTTCGTCCGGTCTTTTGGCTTTAAATCCTGTCTATGTGCAAAGGCTCCCAATGTTCTCTGCAGTCCAGCCTCCCTCAATCCCAGCTGCTTAATATTCACTAGGACGCCAGCAGATGCCTTACATCTAACCAGGCTCTCCCCCAGCCACGCTGCTCCTCCCCCAGCCACGCTGCTCCTCCAGGCTCTCACAGTAAATAACCGCCCGCCTGCCCAGACCTCTGGATGCTCAGGACCCAACACTCACCCACGTGAGCCTCAGCTTCTCTCCTTCTCTTGCCCCTGATGTTCCTGCCATCAGCTAATCCTGTCAGCTCCACTCTCAAAGGCCGCTAGGCCCTCCTGCTTCCTACCACCTGGTTAGCCCTGGGGCCTGAGCGCCCCAGCTCCTTCCTGGGCCTGAGGCTGCCCCTCCGCCAGCAGCCACGGGGCAGCCCAGGCGGCCGGCAGCTCCTGGCCCAACGTTAGACCCTGGGTTCTGCCTCACTGCCAGGAGCAGCTGAGGCCCCCCGGCGCCCCCAGACCCTTCTCCACATGGGGCGTCTCCACCTGGGCCTCCTCCCTGCCCCTAGACATGCCAGCTCGCCCATCTCTGCCCGGAAAGGTTCCCTTTGGCTCGCCCTCCCCTCAGGTCTTTATTCACCTTCCCTCCGAACCCTTCCTTGAGTGGCCCCTCCCCTCCCTGTGTGATTTCTGCAGCCGTTTCTAATAGCCTTTCTAACGTGTCATTTATTACCCATCTCCTGTGACAGGCTGTGCCCTCTAGAGGGGTTTGATCGGTCCAGTTCCCTGCTGTGTCCCCAGGGCCCAGGGCAGCACCTGGCAGACACCCCACTGCTTGTTGAGTAAATGTACCACTGGGTGCTCGTGGCCTGGCTTGAGGCTGTAGGGAAGAGGAGTTCCAGAAGTTTCCATGGGACCATGCCAGCCCAAGATTGGGGGCCACAGCCTTGTGCCCTGGCCCAGTGGTCCTCTGCAGAGGTGGCTGCTGGCCCAGGTCCACACTGGTCCCTCCTTGCTGCCATGGGGTCAGCCTCCGTCAGCCTGGCCTGCTTGGCCATGAGGATCTCACGGGAGACGCTCTGCCTGGGGACTCAGGCGATTCTTCCCTGCACCCTGGTCACCCTGGGGTGGGGGTGGGGGGTCCAGGAAGAAGGGAAGTGGGGCTCAGTGGTGCTCTCTGGGCCTCTAGTCTGGGCAGCCTCCCAGACCACCCCTGTTCAAGATGGCCCAGAGGACACCAGGGAGCACCCACAGCCACGGGGCCCAGCGCAGGAGGCTCACACCCAGCAGAGTGTTCCACCCACTCCCCAGCCCACGGCAGGAGCACTGCTGGCCTGGGCCCTGTCTAGGGACCCAATCAGGATGGGCTTCCCCTGTCACCTCAAGATGCCCCCTTGTCCTCCCCACCTCCTCCCCTCCCCCCTCAGCCCTGCAGCTCAATTACTCCGGGCCCTCCCCTTCTTTCTCCTCCTCATCCTGCTCCTGCTGCTGCTGCTATGGGGAACACCAGATGCCCCAGGCCGGGCCCGGCCCCGCTGGGAGTGCTCACAGGTGGGCATGGAGGCCTGGGTCTGAAGCAGAAGGGGGGTGAGGGCCGCAGGCAGGGAGGAGGAGCAGAGAGAGACAAAGGCCCTGAGCTGGCATTTTCAGGTTTGCTCTTGGAGACTATTAGGAGCTGAATTATTAATGCCATGTGAGAGCAGAGGCTGTTTTTAAGAAAGCATGAGTAAGCAGGGCTTACCCAGCAGCGCCCAGGATCGAACCGATCAATCGCCATAATGGCTGCAAACGTTTACTCAGCTTATGTGACAGTGCTCCAGTGCGAGCTTAGCAGGGGTCCCTGCCCAACAGACTCCCCATCAGGCTGCCCGAGGGGTGCAGCTTCAGCCCCTGCCATGACCCCTGCTGGCAGCCACAGGCAAGGGGCTCCATGCAGGACCGGGCTCTGCGGTCAGACACCGAGAGGCCCTCCTGCTTGGTCACTTGGGGAGGCTGCTCAACCTCCCTGGACCTCAGGACGCATCTGTAAAATGGGCTGGTGATACCCACCTCAGTGCACAGAGCACATCCAGGTGGCACTCGGCAAATTCCGGTCCCACTGGCCTGCGTCCAGTGGGTGGGCGGTGAGGCCTATCTGGGGCAGGTGCCGGGGCTCTGGCCTTAGCCCAGAGCTTGCTTCGGTGGAATACAGAGCCAGCCTAAGCGTCAGGCATGGGTACTCTGACAGTAGTCCCATCAGTGTGAGGTGACCAGTGTGAGGCTCAGCCTGGGGCCAGAGCCAGAGCAATCACTGAGCACTCACCAGGTGCGGGCACTCCTGGCTAAGGGCTGCGTCTCACTTCCTCCTCACAGCAGCCAGAGAGGAGTTCTAGCATACCCCCCCTCCCTCCGCCCCCATCCCACAGAAGAGGAAGAGGCTCCGAGGGGTGAAGTGACTTGCCCAAGGTCACCTCACTGGTAAGTGGCTCAGCCAGGACTGCAGCCCAGGCCCCTCCCACCCTTTCTGGGAGCCCTCTGGGTTGTATTTAGAGCCCTCCACCCAATCTCCACTTTCCCCCTTCTCCATGGCACCCTCTCCTCTTTCCACAGGCCAGTAAGAGGTGCTCAGCCCCCACAAGCCAGCAGCTGACACGCCTAAGGACACATCTCTAAGAGTTGACAAAGGCCACAGCCTACAGGATGCCTGGCTTGTTACTCCTCTGCCAAGCCATGTTACGCCCAGCAGCCCTCCACCCTGAGATCCTGGCTCTCTGGGGTCTGTACCAGCCAGGCTGCCCCAGTGACCAATCAGCCATCTCTAAGGACCCTCTGATCTTGGGTGAGGCTGTTGCTGCAAGAACAGCACCTGGTCTCCCCACCCTCACCCAACAGGCAATCTCACAGGCCACATCAGTCACAGAGGACCTGCAGACAGTAAGCGTGTGCACATACATATGCACATGCTTATGTACACACACACGCATGCATGCATGTACAGTGAACACAGCCAAGCCAGCACCTGGCTTCTGGCCTCCCCACAGACTCCCCTCAACACTTCCCTTGTGAGATCCATGCTTGGACATAGCTCAGCCGCCCACAGGGCGCCCTCCACCCTCCTCAGAGTGCTGAGACCCTGAGGGGCTGAGGTTGAGACACCTGTGGGGAGCAGAGGAAAGAGCACTGTCCTGGGAGTCCCCAGACCCATGCCTGCACAGTTCTCATTCTCTTTCCAGGCCTCAGTTTCCCCATTTGTGCCATGAGAACTCAGCAGGTCCAAGTCACAGGGCTGGGGGCGGGGTAGAGTCTGCCATGTATGTGATCCATTTTCTGGGCCTGGGGAAGATGAGGGGGGCAGGGGTGGGCAAGGAAAAACTACACCTAGAGGGTGCAGGGCTTGGGGAGCCCCAGGTTTGTCCAGCACAGGCTGCAGCAGGTCTCAAATACCCCAGCTCAGGCCTGGCCGTGCTGGCCCTGCTGTGTTGGGAGTGGGGTCAGATAGGGCCCTGAAAGGAGGAGAGGGTGGAGAGGAAGGCCCCTGGCTCCTCTTCCTTTCCAGCAGGGCTCATGCCCTGGTCTGTGCCAGGCTCAGGAGGCACTTCACAGATATGTGTTGGGTGCAAAGATGGACAAACCGTCGGCTCCCTAAGTCTCAGGTTCTCCTGGAACTGCCCACCACGCAGGACCCGAGTGAGGCCTGGCAGAGGGCAGAGCTGTGGTCCCAGCACCACTGGACGCACAGAACCCACTCTGCCCACCGGTCCCTCTCCTGGGGTGGCCCCTCACTCTGTCTTGGCAGGTGCTCAGAAGTCTCACAAACTGGCTCTAAACAACGACCTGCTTCCAGGCATACTGAGTGTGCGTGTGTGCGTGTGTGCGTGTGTGCATGTGCAGACACTTCCTTAAAGGGCAGGCAGGGGGCCTGCCTGTCACCTCAGAGCCATTGGACTGGGATTCCCAAATGCAAAGGGGTGATGGGACCCCGGGTGCAGGGCCAAGGTGGGTGTGGTCAGTGTGATGTGAACAGCAGAGGGTCTGATTCTCGGGGTCCCTAGCACTGGGCCCGCTGGGCAGCCCAAAGTCCTGCTTGTTCTCCTTGCGGAAAAGCCGCAGGGCCAGCGAGCAGGTGGCTTGGATCCCAGAAGAGAGAGCGACTTTGTCAGGTGCCATGTGATCGAGCACCTGGCGTGTGCCGGGCTTGGGTGGTAGCACAGGGCAAGCGCTCGGAGGAGGCCACGTTTGAGCGGTCTGAAGGGGGAGAACCAGCAGCCCTGCAGAGGCGCTGAGCAGGGAGGACCACCTAGCCTCCCGCTGAGGAGCAGCAGGTGAAAGACCCTCAGGGGCTGGGGCAGGAGAGGGCTCCTTTGTGAGGCTCCTCTGGGGTGGGGCATGCGCTGGAGGAGCCCCTCCAGGGAGAGGCCTTCCCGGGAGGACAGTGAGGATGAGGAAGGAGCAAGGAGGAACAGATGAGGAGTGCTCCCTCCATGCTTTCCGCCACCTGGCATGCGCCCCACGCTCACAGGTGGATGAGTGACCTGCGGGGTTATGGTACACGGGGCAGAGCTGGCGGGGGGGGGGGCGGGGGCACCTCACCCTCCACCCAAGGCTGAGCTCCCTCCACACCTGCCCCTGGCTCTTCATTCCCCTTTTGGGGCAGATCCTCTGTTTTTTGGGGGGCAGCCTCCTGCCTGACTGGGGGAGCCCCACATGAGCCCTCCTTCCTGCTCTCTCTCTTTTCTTTCTGGAAACGTAGGTGCTGCAGACTTCCCGGGCTCCCCCTCCTGCGCGACCGCAGCTCAGTACACCTGGGTGGCTGCTCCTTGGTTGCTCCTCTTGGCCTTTTGCCTCATTCCTCCTCCCTCAGTTGCCCACTGGCCTACTCTCCATTGCACTCTGTCCTGGGGCCTGTGCAGTCTCAGCCATCCTCCCCTGTCCTTCATCACCCCCCCCCCACTCCCCAGATTCTGGTCACTGCTCAGGCCAGCCCTCAGCTTGTCCTTCTCTGGGAGGGACAATTCTTGGTGAGCACAGGGGGTCCCAGGCCACACCTTGCTCTGAAGGGAGGTGGGGGAGAATGTGGTCCCTGAGGCCCAGGCAGGACACCTGCCTTCCTATCTGTCCCTGCCTCTGCCTCTCATCCTGTCACTGCTCCTTTCTGACCTTCCAGCCTCGAAGGGCAAGGGGCTTTGGATGTGGTCCCAAGGCTTCCAGCCACCCCTCCTATTTCCCCCAGAGTTGGAAGAGGCTATAATTTTAGTTTGCAATGCAAGGGCACTAGAAAATAAACAAAAAACAAACTGCTCTCTCTCTGTGGCATCATTTCAAAGAGAAGGAGAACATGCACCCAAACTTGAGAAACTAGTTGACAGACTGACAGCCAGTCCACTGCCGGCCGAGAGGCCGTGGTCAGCAGCCGGGTCTGCTGTATTAGGGAGCATTTGTTTCAGGTTATTATAGCCCCACCCCCGGCCGGGCATAAGCCAGGGTGTGGGCATGGCCCCTCTCAGAGCCGGTCCCTCATTCACACCGAGGAAGACAGCAAGGAAAGTCTTCCTGTGTCACTCCCTAGGGTGATTCTAGAAGGAACCACTGCCACCCCAAGGCATACAGAGCTCATAACTGGGCAGGCACTCATGGGCAGCAGGGGGAGGGGATGCCTGCTGGGAAGAGGGTCTCAGACTGTCCTAGGCTTAGCTCAGGGCTTCAGGAGCCAGGATGCAAGGATGGGAGATGACAGCCAAAGGTGTGCAGAGGCAAGGGAGGTGGGTGGGGAAAATGCGGAGCTGGTGGCTCAAGATGAAAATGGTTCAAGGTGGCAGACATGTTGGTCCCTGCTGCCCCCTGGTGGGAAGGTGGGAGAATGCCTGTCAAGAGAGACCCTTTAGCTGGCAGGTGAGGAGGGAGAGAGCCCACAGGACTGGAGTGGCCCCGCCAAGGAGCACCAGGTTTGCAGCCTGAGAATCTGACCCAAGCCCCAGTTGCTCAGTCACCAAAGTTCTGGGTTTTCCCTGAGCAGCCCCAAGCATGGCACAAAGACATTTCTTCCTATCAGAGTATCTGGAAGCTATTTCTGTTCCCCTACACCCCCAAACACACACATTAAAAAGCCCCAATCCCCCTCCAAGCCAGAGGTCAGGGACTGGGCCCCCCAGCAACAGTAACACCACACACACGCGCAGGCACACACACACACACACACCATCTGGGAACTAAATTTGGCAGGAGGGTGGAATGGGGCCCAAGGGACCAGGGTCTGGGCAGGTGGCTCTCAAACACCGTTCTGGGGGCTCCCCTTACCCACCTTTCCAGTCAGTGTCAGTGAGCCTCCCCACTGCCCCTCTGTCTGCATCTCTGTCCGCACCTATCCTACCCCTTCAATCTGGCCATTTGGAGGCAGGCAATAAGGGAGGCTGGTGGGCAGAGGCCGCTGGAGGGGTGGGGCCATAGCAGCCCATTATATCTGTCTGGAGAACCCCAGCTTCCCCATTAACGCTAGGCAGGATGTCAAGCTGCTCATGTTAATGAACTTCACCTTGTTAGCAAAGCCCTGGGCGGGTCTGGGAGATGCTCTGAGTGGTGGAAGGACAGCGTCTCTCAGGATTTGGAAAAAACCTCTCAGCAAAAGCCAGGAAGAGGCAGGAGGGGGCAGAGGCTCAAAGGCAGCCCCCCACCCCCACCCCAGGGTCCAGGAGCCACAAACGCTTCCCAAGCTCCCAGGCCCTGTGGCCAGTTAAGAGTGGGGAGGGGAGATGTCACAGACTCAGAGATGATGCTTGACCTTGAAGATGGCCCTCTCCCGCTCCAGTTTCACAGGAAAGGAAAAGAAAGGAGGAAGCCCTCTCTCAGGGTCACCATAATCCCCATTACCTCCAGCTCTGCCACTGACACTTCGAGGGAAACACTGCCCTGGTCCTTCATGGACTCTGGTAGAGTCCTCACAACCAGCCTCCATGATATCCACTTCATGGGCGAGGAAACGGAGGCTCAGACAGACCAGGTAACTTGCCCCAAGTCACACATCAATAGAAAGGAAGCCCATATAGGACCCCACCGAGGTGGAAGGTGGAGAAGGTGAAAGTCAGAGATTTTCATGTACATCTGGCAACAACCTTCATAATGACCTCATTATTCTTAGGACCATTTTACAGAAGAGAAAACTAAGGCCCAGAGAGGTTAGAAGAATTTGCTTCATTGCAGAGCTATGTTCAAGTATTTAAACAAGGAGGCCGCAGACTGAGGCAGCTCTAATGCCATGGTAGCCTCCGCAAACAAACCAAAACCTAAGCCAGAGTCAAGTCTAGAAAAATGAAACATGAACAGCCCATCACAAACAGCCTAGGAGGCCGTCCCCAATAACCACCGCTCCAGCCACAGCCAATCCAATATGCCCAGCTTTGTTCCCACATCTGCTCTACACAGTCCTCCCCGGCTCCTGTGGCTGGAGCACTCCTGACACCTTCACTTTGGCGTTACCCAATTCAAATGGATGTTTGCTCAAATAAACTCTTTTAATATGCTCCAGTTTACCTTTAACGGCAATGAGTGGCAAAGATGAGATCCTTAAAAATTGTTTTTAAATTTTGAAAGCAAAGTCCAAGAGCATTGTGTGACCTTTCCGATCCGGCAGGGTGAGGACTGACGCCTGCTGGGGACAGCTGACTGCAGGGAAGAGACCTGAGCTGCACCGCCGAGGGGGCCAGACATCCTACAAGCCTGGGAACTGATCAACAAGCAGACAGCATAAACTGGTGGGTGGGGCTTCTCTGCCCTGGATTTCTACTTCGTTTCTAACTGAACGCTCATCTCGGTGCTTTTTTTCCCACCCTCTCTGCACCCCCCTGGGTGTGTTTTTGAACCAGCTCTGCCATTCTGCTCTCCCCTCATCCAGGACTTCAGTAGAACCTGACACACAGTCTATTTGCAGGAGAATTCTATTTTTAACACATCAAGAATGATGCTTTGACAATTCAAGCCAGCTGTGCCCACCTGTGTCTGTAGTCTCGGGCCTCCGCCGCCTCAGTCTCTGCCCCCTTTCTCTGTTCCTGGCCCCTCCCTGCCTGTGCCCTGTGCCTGCCTCCTTCCTGGGAACCCTGGGCCTGGGCAGAATGGGCTGCATGACCTGGAAGACAGGCTGTCTTGATGTGGATTCCAGGTGTTAAGTGAGACTTTTCATCTTGAGTTTGGCAGAGATCCCAACGCCAAGACCAGCCATGCAGGTCACACCCTTGGGGCCTGGGAAAGAGACTTGGTGACCACCCCTCCTCGGCCCACCAGGGGGGAAGAGGGAGGTTGTGAGGTGGAGGGAGGGCTTCTTTGGAGGGGCAGGCTATGTGCTGGGGGTTTACCTCCTGCCCTCACCTATCCAGTTGAGGGGCTGCTGGGATGCCTGTGGGATCTGGGCACATGTCCCTGCAGCTGAGGGGATACAGGGCCCGGGGCAGGGGGAGGGGGGGTCGGACCCACACCAGCAGGAGGTCAGGGCAATGGCCACTGGCAACACTGGCCAGAAGCCACCAGGGTCAGAGGAGGGACATGGACACCAGCGATGGTGATGGAGGCAGAGGGTGTTTCTGCAGCGCTCCCTCGGACCCAACCCACCTTCCGAGCTCCATCCTCCTCCGTGAGAGATGACCTGGGGAGGGGCCACCTTCACACCACGGATGAGGCCATGGGGCATCATGTGCTCCTGAAGTGGCACTGGCCTGGTCCCCGAACTGAGGGGCATGGGGACACCCAGGGCCCTGCCCACACTCTGCCTCCCTTCTCCAACCCTAAGCCTGGGACCGTCATGGGGAGGGGATCCCCAAGTAAAAGGAGTCCTTGAGCCTCCCCGACCTGGGAGGTGAGCACAGGGTCCGCCCGAACTCCATCCACAGCGCAGGAGCCCAGTTCCCCAGAGCGGACTGAAGGGTCTCAGTGCCGAGAGCCAAGCTCCCTCTGCGTGTTCCTGCCTCAGCGTCTGTTCTCAGCAGCGTCTCAGGGTTCACACTCAGCCTGTTCTCAGCCCCCTGGCTCCCCGCTCCCAGGGGCTCCTCCCCACCCACCATACTGCCAGCCCAGAGCCAGCGCCCTCCCTCCCCCCCGCCCATGCCCCGTCCCCCGTCCCCCAGGGCTGGAAGGGGAGGGGCCAGCAAGCCCATGCCTGTGTTTTGTCGGTGAGAGACCTGCAGCATCATCCCTCCCTTTGGAGATGGGCTGAGACGGAGAGACAGATGGGGCCAGAGAAAGCACCCCTCCCCTCCCAGGCTGCAAGTGTATCAGGCAGGAAACACTGTTCCTAACTGAGCCCGAAGCTTCCAGAAGCAAAGACCCCGTTACTGAGGCTGCAGTCAGCACGGCTGTCACTGCCCTGCCCCAGGCGACCCTGGGCTCCTGTGCCCTGCAGCCCGAGGCCCCCACCGTGGGCTGAGGTCACACCCTGCCTCGGACTCACCGCCGTTGGACCTCCTCAGCCAAACTCATTCTGTCGGAACTCTGTCTTCCTACTCATGGAGATTTCTATTGCTTTTGAGTATTTTAAACCATTACTATTCCACGGATTTTAGGTGGTTGGTTAGGTTTTTATTCTTCCTTACCTGTTACTCATTAACATTCAAATACTGACAGGAATTGGCGCACCAGGCTCTGGGCGAGGCTCTCGGGACGGGCAGGTGGCCATGGCTCCCCAAGCATAGGCTGGGGGACTAGGCCTCACCCTGGCTCGGGGACAAAGGCCAGCCCAGCCCTGCTCGGCATTGGCACATGGTCCCCGCAGCTGGGAGCATCTTTGGGCTGCAAAAGCGGCTGTGAGTTTTGGCCAAGACGCCAACATGTCACCTGTCTACACTGACATCTTCTGTGTTAGGACTCCACTTGGTATCTCTCCAGGGAATCTCATGGTTTCCATAGCTTCTTTTCGTTTGAGTCCTTCCGACTGGAGGAGGCAACAGGACTGGGAGTTGCTGGGTCTCCCCTTGCAGAGTACAAATCTCCTGGCACCCCCTCCGGGCATCCAGCCAAGGAAACTGGGGTCCCCTTGCAGGAGTTCCTCTTCCCACACTGCCTCCTGGCCGTGGCCTCCCTCCTGCTGGTCCTGCTCAGCCCTGGGCTGCGCACACACGTGGGCAGAGGAGGCCTGCGGAAGGGCGTCCGGCCTGCGGAGGAGTCCCTCCCACACTGGGCTTCTGCCCGGGAGGGGAGCTGGATCCGGGGGTGCCCTCTGGATCCCCGCCAGAAATCCCAGGGCGGCTGGTTCTGGTTTTCTTCGATGCTGCAAGATGGCTGTCACTGAGCACTTTCTGCCGGTCTGTGCACGCCTCGCCCTTCGGCACCGCTGTCTCTGACGGGCCTGGAGAAGGCTCCCTGGGGAGGGAGGAGGCAGAGGAGCCGGGCAATGGGGTCAGTGTGCACCGGTGGCCATGGCTCCCTGCCTGCCTGACTGCGCCTGAGTCTGTGGCCCCAGAGAAGGAACCCAGTCCCCGCCTCTTTTCCCTCCCCAGGCCCAGGAGCAGGGGGGCCTGGCTTGGCACTCACAGCCAACAGGTCCCAGGGCAGGGCCACTGCTCCCAGTCACCGCCCTGTTCTAGGGGGTGCCCTTCGGAGCCCCTTCCTGCACCTCATCCTGCCTGCTGAGCGCTCCTCACCTCCAGCCTGGCTCCCAGAGATGAAGCGGAAGAAGCTGATGGCATTGCCCAGAAACTTCCTGCAGCCATGCTGGCCCTTCTGCAGCCTTGGGGCACCCCCAACCCCAGACAGGGCAAGGGGCCTCTCTGCACCCTGCCATCCTTGGGCCTGACCTGGTCCCAGGGGCCCCTCTCCTGCCCTCACCCTCACCTGCCACCCCTCCAGCTCTGTCCGTCCTCTGCCTGCCTCTCCCCCAACTGAACACCCAGAGCCTTTCTTCCAGAATGCTCTCTCCCCCGCCCCCCTCTGGTCTGTCTCAGCATCTCTCCTGAGGGTCTCAGCCTGTCCACCCCTCTTGTCCGCTGGGCCTTCCTCAGCCCTCAGCCGGCATCCCCGCTCCCACCCAGGGCCGGCCAGGCCGCTTCCCTGAGCCTGGCTCTGGCTCTTCAGGACCTGAGCCCACTTCCTGGAGGAGGAAGGGGCTCCTGCAGCTGCCTGGACATGGAGGGGGTGGCCTGGCTCCTGAGCTCCCCACACCGATGAGGAGGTGCCGCTGGTGTGAATTTTGGCAGAGGGTGTAATTCACTGCAGGTCCCAGGGCTTCTCTGCTCCAGACGGAGCAGCCCTGCTCCTGCCCAGCCCCTGCGGAAGGCTCAGGGAGCAGGGACCCTGGGCAGGGCCGGGGGATGGGTGGGCCTGGCCTCTGCTCACTGACCCCATTCCCCAGCCCTGCTGGTGCCTCTATGAAACGGGGAGACGGGCAGGGGTCCCTCTGACGAGGAGGACAGGGAAAATCAAGTGTGTGCCTGGAGGAGGAACTGCTGACCGACCACCGCTGCCCCACAGTCACCGAGAGCCCAGTGTGTGCAGGCAGCTTGCTCGCGGCCTCTGGGCACCGGTGCTTCTGTCGCCGTGACCCCCGGAGGCACGGCTGGCAGAGAATGCTACAGCAGCATCCATCCTCCTCTGCTTTCCCAACCACGCACCTCAGCTGTTGTCGGAGGTGGACACGTGCCCCGCTTAGAAACTGCCACTCCCCGCCTTCCTCGCCGCCGGGCGCCTCCTCCGTCCTGCCAGTGCCGCTGGAAGGAGTGCTCCGGAGGTGTCTGTGGCGCCGCCCTCCGGAGGGGGTCCGCCACTTCCCTTCCCCGCTTCCCCTTCCTCTCGCCTGGAGCAAAGCCACGGTGGCTGGAGCCAAAGCAACGACCTTGCGACAGAGGGAAAGGGCAGGAAACCCCAAAGACCTTGACTCTGACATCCTGAGGCTGCTAAGTGCTGCCGGCCAGTGCCAGCCCGGATGCTCAAAGAGCAGCTGCTAGCCTCCAAGTGAAGTCACTGGCGCTCGGGTTTCTCTTACGTGTAAGCGCCGTGTTCGGCGGGCTTCCTGACACATCACAGCTGGTGGCGGCTCCGGGCTGCTCCCTGAGAGCCAGGGAAGGCCGGCCGCAGCTGAGGCTGCTCCACGCTGGCCTGATGACCAAGCACATTTCCAAGGCGTGTTCTGTCCTGTAGGGCCCTTGGCGGGCCCCAAGCAACGTTCCATGGTCTCCTCGGGTTTTGAGCAAAACCAGGGTCTCTTCTCTCTGGACATAGAACGAGTGGCTTCTTACCGGGCGCCCTGGAGAGGGATGGGCCGCCGGGTGGCCCTGAGGCCGGGAAGCCCACCAGGGGCGCGTATCCACTCTCCCTCGGCGCTAAGGCACCGTCGTCATGCACATGTGCTCTGTATGGCTTAGGTGTGTATGTAGGCGCTCAGGCCCCCACCCCCCTATAAACAGCTGCATTGCCATCTTTCCCTCAACCCACACCCCAGGCCCTCTGGGGAGTCCCTAAGACCACTTGAGGAGATGTGTTAGTATATCGTTTACAGACAGAGCTGCAGGAAATGCTGGCACCAAGTCTAAGTTGGCATGACAGCCCACTCGGGGCAGGATGTGGAGAAGGGACATCGCCCTGGCGGGCAGAATGTTGAACATGTCTGCTGGCCCACGTGGCCTGGCAGGAGAGATTACAATGGGCAGTTGCCAGCCACTTGTTCAAGGGCCAGGGGAGGGGAGGAAACTAGGCTGGAGGAGTGGCAGCCAGTCTCTTGCGAAGTTCTCTGAAGGGCCTGAGGCGCCCAGGTCATGTGGGCAGGAAGGCCTGTCTGCTGGTCACCCGCCTGTCCTCCTGGCTGCAGTGGACGGAAGCTCCTCAGGCCCCTCCCTGGACTGGGCGGGGCGGGGCGGGGCAGGCTGACCACAACTGCTGTCGAGTGCCCAGCCGGCCAGCAGGTGGCAGGCCAGCTACACTGCATCCCTTCCCTCCGGCTGGGTCCCTCACTAGACAGTCTGCCCATGGGCCTTCCTCCCTGCCGCCGGCTTCTGCCAACACCACCACCCATCACAGTGTCCAACACTCCACTGTTCTCATCAGCGACTCACTTTACAACGAGGAAGTGTAGCCAAAGGCCGGCGCCTACAAGTCCCCTGGCCTCACCCTGCCCCAGTGCCCAGAGCCTCACAGAGAGGCAAGGGCGCCCCTGTCAGCTGGCTCAGACCAGCACGAGGCTCGGGGGCTGTCCTGGGGAGGCTGGTGCTGCTCCTCACCCCCTCCGGCCAGAGATGGGTCCAGGGCCGAGGGAAGTGGTGGCAGTGGCCCTCACACCATCCAGCCAACCACCCACAGTCCTTCCGTTGACTCCGGACCAGAGGTTTCAGATCCCAAAGAAGCTTCTCAGAGGGGGCTGCCTCCGGGCCACTGAGATGGCTCAGTGCTGGGGAGTATGGGGCGTGCCTGCCCTGTGTCCCCTTTCCTGGGCACAGCCGTCCTAGAGGGCCCCTTGCAGCCCGAGTGACGCAGGCGCCAAGGCAGCTGGTCAGCTGGGCCCGCAGGACTCTGGCCCCTGAGTCCCTCCCGCTCTGGGCCGAGGTGGCCCAGCTCAGTGACACAGTGCGGCTTCCCGGGCCTGGGCCGGGCTTCTGCTCTGGCTGCCCCAGAAACCCGCCTCTGACTGGCTCCTGCGAATGGAAAAACCCTGACAATGGGCACAGTGTCTCGCTGCCCGCCCCTCTCCACTGGTGCCATGGAGCTGCACTGAATGGCGCCCATTGTTCCCGTGCCCAGAGCCCAGGAAGCTCCTGGAGGCTCGGGGCGTCCGCTGCCCAGTGCGGCATTTCAGGTGCCAACACTGCCCTCCCTGTGACAGCGGTGCTGTCCTGAGGGACACACAGGGCGTGTGGGGCAGGGGAGGTAGGCATGGTCCCCGCTGTCCCTGCAGGAGCATGTGCTGCCCACACAAACCCCAGAAGCTCCCTCTTCCCTCAGCTCCCTAGAGAAAAGACACGGGAGACAAGGGTCAGAGTGGGCAGGGAGAGGCCCCGGGTCAGAACCCACGCTGCCCTCTCTCCACGCAACCTGCTGAGTCATGTGACCTCCCTGAGCACCAATCAAGTTTTTGGTCAACAGTGATCAGCACTGCCTGGCGAGCTGCCTGGTAAACACATCCACCCAGAGCTGTTGATGGCTCTCGGGCCTGCTCTTCTCCCCTCAGCAGACACGTCCGGATCGCAGGGTGGGAGCTGAATGTGAAAGGCCCTGCCCTCTCAGGGCCACCCCGAGCTGAAGGTGGGACATGTGGGTGTGGTCCCCTCGGCCCCCTCACTGTGGCCTTAAACACAGCAAGCCTGCTCCCAGCCGCCCCTCTCCACGGCCACCCACGCTCCACGTGCTCCGTGTGCTCCCAGCCCCGGGGAAGGGGTGGCGCTGCGCACCCAGCCCAGCCTGAATGTCGGAAACTGGAGGAAACTGGAGCCGGAGAAAGGCCTGGGGCGGGGCAGGGTGCTGATGGAGAGAAGTAGGGAGGGAGCTACAGGGAGACACTGAGGCCAGGAGGAGGGGCTGCAAGATCTCGGGAGGAAGGGGAGGATCTCGTGCTGCCACCAGGGAAAGCCATAAAGGGGGAGGGGAGGAGATGGAGCCTCCAGCCAGGGAGGAGGAGCCGTGTCTGTTAGGAGTGCCACGCCCCCCTCCTCCGCTCTCCACAGGGACTGCCGGTGTTTATCCGGCTGCAGCATGATCAGCATCGTGTGGGAGCTTCCCAGGTGAGCTGTTTGCATAAACTTGTAATGACTTCATGTTTCGGCCACCTGCAAAAGCTATTCACCTGCCCCGAGAAGTGGAGGAAAGCACATAGATCGCACATGGACCGCACATGTGTTCACGTGCATTAGAGCTCCCATGGGAGGCCTCTCTGGGGAAGGCCAAGAGCAAATGTCAGGCCAGAATGACAGCAGCACCGACAGGCAGGGACTCCTGGGGACGCAGGGGTGGGTCTGGAGGGGTGGGAGCCCCTGGAGTGGGTTCTCAGGTAAAGGACACAGGCCTGGCTGGAGCTGGCTACCAGCCTCTGTGCCAGATCCCCTCCTCACTCCTACCCCCTCCTGCTGAGGGAATGGGGCCAGGGCTGTGCCCATTCTCCAGCGAAGGGGACTGAGGCCCCCTGGAAATCAGAGAGTGTCTGAGACAACAAACAAGACAGCTGTCAGAGCCACACCTGTACTTTTTTCTCAAAGTCAGAGCTGCAATCTCATGCACACTTATTTGTGTGTGTGGCATGGTTACCTGTGTATGATATCTGTATGTGCATGGTGAGCAGGTATGCACACGTGTAGCAGATTCACAGGTGTTCATGATTGTATGCACATGTGTGCATGGTAGGTGTGCACAGGTATGAGTGCATGGTCTGTGCATGTGTGTGAGAGGATGGGGCTGCACAAGGTCACACAGCAAATACCAGATACTGCCACGGCCAGCACAGGGCAGCGGCTTCTATCCATCCTCACACACACCAGAATGCAGGCCCAGCAAAGAGCCAATGCCAGTCCTGTGTGCACTCGGGAGGGCCCCTCTTCCCAGACCCCACACATCTCTGTCCATCTTCACATGTGCCCTGCAGGTGGGCACCAGGCCCCCCTTCTAAAATATATTTTTATTGATTTCAGAGAGGAAGGGAGAGGGAGGGAGAGAGAGAAACAAGAGAGAATCGTTGATCAGCTGCCTCCTGCATGCCCCTCAACTTCAGATTAAGCCCACAGCCCTGGCATGTGCCCTGACCAGGAATTGAAACGTGGCCCCCTGTTCATGGGTCAATGCTCAAGCACTGAGCCACACTGGCCGGGCAACAGGACTTAGAAAGGATGAGTTGCGGCCCCAGGTTACCCAGCCGGTGAGGTGGGTGCAGCAAGCCCAGCCTGTCAGCCTCTGAAACTGGGCTCCACCCCACCAGCTACCCCAGTGGCGCCTCAGCATGGTCCCAGCCCTCTGTCTCCACCTCCGGAGGCCCTGCCTGGAGCTCAGTGGCCTGCATGGATGAATGAAGGATGAATGAAGGTGGGCTCAAATGAATGAAAACATCTCCGATGGAGACAGCGGTGGTGTGGCCTGGGTTGGGCCCCCAGGGTGATCTCTGAGCCCGCAGACAGGACAGAGCTCCAACCAGGTCCCCAGCCCCACCCCAGCCCTACCTGAGCCCTGCGGGGCAGCGCTGGACAGGATCCACTTGACCAGGCAGCATCGCATCACGGCCTGGCGGGTGAGCCTCGGCCTCTGCCACTTGGCACCCTGCTTCTTGCTCAGTGGCGTGCGTCCAGGGTCCCCCAGGAGGCTGCCGTCGGACACCTTCATCATCTCCTGCAGCAGGAACAGGCAGAGGTCTGAACCCTTGCTCACGAAGGGGACCTCCAGATGGCTCCAGGCTCCCCCACTTTCCTGGGCAAGGCTGTCCATCCTTACCTCTATCTAGGGACCTGTCTTCCGGGGTTGCGTGCCAGGAGCCCCCCAGTCTCGGCCAGAGAGTTGCACCGGCCCGTTCTCTCTTGCACCGGCCCTCCTGCCCAGTGCCTCACAAGCCTACCTCTCTTTGCAGGAGCCTTGGTCTGCATGGCGAGGGCATGCTGCAGGAGACTGTGTCCACCCGGAGAGCAGCCCAGTGCCCAGGAAGAGCAGAGTGGAGAATGACCATCGAGGCCACACACACTCTCCTCCAGCCGCACCGGCCTGGCTGTGAACACACACTCTCCCACTGGCTGTGCTGCTCACCGGCTGTGGAAAGCCTTCCTCTCAGGGCCAGGGAGCCCTACTCAGGCTTTAGGACCCCGCCACGAGGGCTCCCCGGCTTCTGGGCTGAGGGACTGGGTCTGCCCTTGCGTCAGTGGGACTCCGGGTCGAGGGCAGGGCCTGTGGGCTCCCCGCTCTGCACCCTGGTTTGGCACACAATGGGGCCCCTGGAAGGAGGGAGGTGAGATGTAGACTTGCTCATCAAACTCCCGCCCTGGCATGGGTCTGGTTGTCAGAATTGGATAGTCTCTTATAGATCACAGCCTCTCCCCTGACGGAAGCCCAGAGAGGGCAGCGGATCTGCACGGGTCACACAGCAAAGCTGGGAGGACCCCCATGAGGCTCAAACACATTTTGGGAGGAACTGGGCTTCCTGGTCAGTATCTGGTGAAGTGGCCACCAGGTCCATTTCCAAACCCCTAATCCTGACTATTGGGGCATTCCCCAGCCTGGTGCCAGCTGCCGGGTGCCCCTCTCATAGTCATCAGCCCCCCAAGCCACTTCCCACCACACACCCTCCTTGGTAACACCCCCACATTCCTCTCCTCCAAGGCTCACCCTGGCAAGGAGGCAGGGGAAGTGGTGCCCAGAGCTGCAGCAACCTTGCCATCCTGATGGCACATAAAGAGGGAGCAAGCAGAGAGACAGGGTTCCGGGATGCCAGGGATGCTGAGGGAGGCCCCTCCACACATGTCCACATGGACACATACTCACATATACACATGCAGTCACATACATACATGTACACACATCCTCCAGGGGGGCATCTTCTCTATTATTTATTTTTATTTTTTAAATCCTCACCTGAGAATATTTCTCCATTGATTTTTAGAGGGAGTGGAAGAGAGGAAAAGACAGAGAGAAATATTGATGTGATGGAAACACATCGATTGGTTCCCTCCTGCACTCGGGCTGGAGAGGAGCCTGCAACCGAGGTCTGTGCCCTTGACCGAAATCCAACCCAGGACCCTGTGCTCTGCAGGCTGACACTCTATCCACTGAGCCAAACTGGCTGGGGCTGTCTTCTCCATTATTAATGATCTTATTCGGGAGAGAAATGGCCTTGATGAATAAAGTCTTTATTTTGGTCCCAGGGTGGGGTGAGAGGAGACAGGCAGCTGCTGCTTCGTTGCCGCATGAATTTCTCTGAGGGCTCTGGGCTAGTGGAGATTGTCAGAGGGAGAGACTGAGGTGGCCACAGAGCCTTGGGCAGGACCCCCTCTCAGGACAGGGCTGACACCCCTGGCCCTCGTACTCCTTCTGCTGCCCAGGCCTGAGCCGACAGGAGAGACCAGGGGGCCCTGGGTACGTTCCTCCTGGAAAGCCTGGAGGCTCCACGGCCGGCCGAGACATCCCTCCCTGCAGTCTAGTCTGGTCTCAGTGTCATCTCATTGTCATGACAACCCAGAGGTCAGCAACGCCACCCCCATTTTAAAAACAAGGAAAGAAGTCCCACGGAGACTTGCATTTTAGGGCCACACAGCTCATGGTCTCCTGGTTCCACAGTCAGGTGGTCTTGGCCATGAACTGCTTGGCTCTCCTGAGGCCAGGCCCCCTGAGAGGCCTGGAAAATTGAGAAGGGCTTCCCCAGCCCCCTAGTCAGGGCAGAGTCCCCGCTCACAAGGCTCTGCTGTGCTCCCAGGCTAGGAGCCCCGGCTGTTCTCCCTGAGCAGCTCCAGGGACGGGGATGGTAAGGGTCCTGGCCCAGGTCTTTACATGACTGAGGGCTCAGACCCCTGTGAGCCACTCCTATGAAGTGGGGGGCCAAGGGGGGGGGAATCCTTACAGTATGAATGAGGGGCCCACAGTGGCTGGGCTGTGGCAGGGCCACACAGCCTCCAGGAGGGGTTGAGTCCTGTGGACTAGGCCCATCAGACCTCGGGGGAGGGCAGGGGAGTGACGGCTTCTGATCCTCATGAATATTTGACACTTGTCTGTCTGGGAGAGGGTCTGGCTGGGCTGTCAGAGACTGTTATAGCCACTCCAGCTCCCTCCCCTGGATTGGGAAGCTCTGAGGCAAAGGGAGGGAGCCCTGAGAGATGACACACCACCCTCCCACCCCACCGGGCCTCTGTGCTGGGAGGTAACAGTCCAGGACAGCTGTGTCAGTGAGGAGACCCCCACACAAATAAAATCCCCCCTAATCGCTGCTTAGCACACCCAGGGGCATTTCAGATAAAACCCCAATGATCTGGCCCAACCTGCAAAGCCCCACTCCAATCTAGCCCTGCCTGACCCTGGTCAGCCTCATCTCATCTACCTGCCACCACCCCAGCACAGCCTGCTGTCCTTCACCTGCACACTTCCCCTCCACCTGTGCATTCTCCACCCCCATCTGCACATTCATTCCCTCCTCCACCTGTGAGCCGAGCCAGCACAGCCAAGGGTTCAGTGAGCCTGAGGGAAGACCAGTGAAGGATGAAGAAAAGACAAAGAGAATAAACTGGGTCTAGGTGGATCTTCTGTGCCTAGCTGAGGCCACAGAACAATCCAGACTGCAAGCTGATGGTTTATTTTATAGTCAGAGGTAAACAAGGTAATTTACCTGAGGGCTGGCCCTGGCCTGTTGTGTGAATTTCTCTTCCCCATCAAGAGCCCAGCACTCAGGAGGCCCTCCGTTTCAAAACCCAACAGTAAAAGAACAGAGTATCCGTGAGAAGATGGCAAAGCCACGCACAGTCCTTTCCCTGAGGAGGATGCCCAGGTGGCCAAGAAGCACATGAAAAGATGATCAACACCATCAGCCTCCTGGGGATGCAAACGAAAGCTGTCATGAGATGTCACTCACACCTCTCAGAATGGCTAAGAAGTAGTGACAGCACCAAATGCAGAACCTGATCGGGAGGTAATGCATTAGCCATTCTAGAGAACAGTTGGTGGCTTCTTAAAAAAGCAAATATCTACCATAACTGGTTTGGCTCAGTGGATAGAGCGTCGGCCTGCGGAGTGAAGGGTCCCACGTTCTATTCCAGTCAAGGGCATGTACCTTGGTTGCGGGCACATCCCCAGTAGGGGGTGTGCAGGAGGCAGCTGATCGATGTTTCTCTCTCATCGATATTTCTAACTCTCTATCCCTCTCCCTTCCTCTCTGTAAAAAAAAAAATTATTAAAATACATTTTTTAAAAGCAAATAATGCAACTGCCATTGTGCCCTGAGCATTTAATCCTCCAAACAAAAGCCTGCAGGCAATGTCCACGGCAGCTACACCTGCAATAGTCCCAACTAGACAGGCCCAAGGCGTGCTTTTTGGGTAACACCATGGAATACTAGGCAGCGATCAAAAGGATTGGACTATTACCCTGGCCGGTGTTCTAGGTGGTTAGAGTGTTGGCCTGAACACTGAAGGGTCATGGGTTAGATTCCCAGCTAAGGGTACATGTACCTGGGTTACAGTTCACTCTCTGCCCCCCGTCAGGGCATATGTAGGATACAACCAATTGATGTGTCTCTCTCAGATCTCTCTCTCTCTCTCTCTCTCTCTCTCTCTCTCTCTCTCTCTCTCTCTCTCTCTCCTTCATTCCTTTCCACTATCTCTGAAAATCAATGGGAAAAATATCCTCAGGTGAGGATTAACCACAACAACAAAAAAGGAATGGACTATTGTTGCAAATAATAAACTGGATGAATTCCTAGGAAATGATCCTGAATGAAAAAAGCCAACCCCAAAAGATCACATACTGTACAAGTCTATTTATATAGAATGACAACATTTTAACACTGCAACAGATTAGTGAGCCAGGGGTTAATAATGGGGCAGAGATGGTCGGAGGGAGGTGCAGTTATACAAGAGCAGTTCATGAGATGCATGCGATGGACCTGCTCTGTGTTGTGACTGCGGTGGTGGAAACACAAAGCTACATAAGTACATAGAATCGCAAACACTAAGCACACACACATGCACACACACACACACACACACACACACACGCATACACACACACATGAATGAGTGCATGTAAAACTAGGAAAGCCAGATGAGACTGGTGGACTGCACCACTGTCATGTCCGCTGTGACCTTTGCACTACAGTTTCTCAAGATGCTACCATCAGGGCAGAATCTCTCCAGATTATTCTTACAATTGCATGAAGATCTACAATTATCTCAAGTTTCAAGTCAGAAATACTCTCTTACACTCACACACAGAAGAATATTAAAAAATACAACCATACACAAAGCCCTCAATAAATATAACTAATGATTAGATTCAAGTCCCATGACACTCTCCATAATTTACCTTCCCTCCCCACATCACTTGATGTCAGTGTCATTGCAACAGGGGACAGAGCTTCCATCTCCCATGGGCCTCAGGGGATGGCCCAAGTTAAGTGCAGAGACCAATGAAGCCAGACGATCTGGGCCTTTGGGTCATGCTGAGTTTCCCATTGCACATCTGGCAGTAGGGGCATTCTGGTCCGGGTCCCAGAAATGTCACTAGGCTGACACTGGGGACCTGCTGCCTCCTCTGAAGTCTACAAGGTTCCTTCTGAGCAGAGGCTGCAGGTGGGCAGGGCCAGGCCCTATCACTCACCCCTGAGCCCCGAGACTTCCAGCTCCTGCCTGGCCAAGAGGACCAGGGCCAGGTCCCAGAGTCCTTCCAAGTCCCCTGCCCATGAGGAGCAGGAGAGGGACAGATAGGATGCCGCATGGCGATACACCTACTATGTGCCTTATTTCATGCACACACCAATCTCTCGAGGTCACTTAGACACTCCTCCAAATCAACCAACTGGATCCCACACTCTCCCTAGTTTCTTTCTCACACCCTCTTACCAAGCTCCCCCGGCCCTGTGCTGCGCTCTCACCCACTCAAGGTCAATGAGGACTCAGCCCAGCTTGCTCAACTTCCAGTGTGTCCAGGGGGCCTGCCTGGAGGTCACTGGCTCCAGGAAGAAGGGCTCTGCCATTGGGCACCCAGGAGCTACCTCTGCCTGGCACAAGAGATGGCTTAGCACCCCCCTTAACCCCGGTGGTTTCCCTCTTTTACAAAAGCAATGGAAAAAATATCCTCCACAGGCAACATACCAACAGGTTATTGTTTTTATTTTGGTGACATTGCTATGGTTACCTTTGAGGAAAGAGTGAAGAAATAAAATAGACTCACTGTAGTCAAGCTGCTAAATTACTAAAACCAAGTAGACTGGGGTGTGAGGAAACTCTTGCTTTAAAGTAACCTGGGAACTTGAATTTTTGAACTCTCCACTTTGGCCTGGAGATTTTATATATATAATAGAAATATATATAATAGAAATATATATATAATAGAAATACTACACATAACCCTCTGATCACCCCCTGAAGAATTTAGAAGAGAATGTTCACATATCCAATAGCCTTAACATAACAATCTAGACCACTAGCCACCTTAAAGGTTATCTCCTAGACCAGGCCAGAATTTAGGAAGGCAGGACTAATTCTTCTCAAGAATGTCGGTTTTTTCCTATAAGAAGTTTTAACTTTTCTTACTTCTTCAGGACACTTAGGCATTGCCTAATTGTGTTTCTGGTTTATAAACTGGAAGACCCTTGAATGAATCCTCATCATTTACTTCCAGCTGAGGCCTCCTGATTCATGCACGCTCAATCGACACCTACTTCAGCAGCTGCTACCAGCACTCCATTTACAGCAATGATTTAAAGACCCACTCTTAGAGTCACTTGTTAAAGCTTAAAATGTGAGTTCATTTAAAGAAAAAAACAATAGCACAGATAAAACAAAATTGGTGAAGGCAGAGGACCAACAGGTAGGGACTTAGAGGCCGAGATGGGCCACTGGCCACCTGTGGCTACCAAGCGCTTGGATTGGGGCTGGTCCAGCTTCAGATGTGCCCTCAGTGTAAACACGCGCTGGATTTCCAGCCTTCACTTATAGCGTGCAAAATGGCTCATGAGTAATTTTTATATCAATTGCACATAGAAATGATAATATTTACAGAGGGTTAAATAAGATATATTATTAAAAATAATTTCACTCTTTAAAAAATGTCCTTTATGTACCCACCTGAACATTTGAAGTGGCACCTGTGGCTTGCACTGTTTCTATTGGCCAGCACTGCCCCCGACTCCTCTCTCCCACCCCAGCCCCAGCCAGGGCCAGGAGCGTTGTTTCAGAAAGGGGGCCTGGCGGAGTGTGAAGGAGGGCTGGAGGACAGTGAGGCAGGAGGCCAATTTGGGGGCTGCTCCTGCCCAGGGAGAAAGGGGGGCTGAGCCAGAGCCAGGCAGTGGGATGGGTGGTGGACATACTTGTGTGCCAGTGTTTAGGATCTGCTGCATATGTGGGTGGTGATGGGGGTCACGGTGACTCTTCAGTAGCTGAAAGGTCACCACAGAGAGGTAGGAAGCAAACCCTCATGCCTTCCAGCTCCCCCAGAATCCGGTACGGACTCTGCCCCAGGAGCACCATCCCCTGAGAGCCCACCACACCTCCCAGGCCAGATCACCTTCGACAAAACAACATCCCACCTCATGGCTCCCCACTCACCACAGGTCCCCTGAAAGGTCAGGTGCCCACAGTAGACACAGCCTTACCCTGTGGGGCCCATCTGGCCAGGCGTTGGGAGCAAACCAAGGCCAGACCTTTGAACAGCCAGGTCAGTCTATGGTTCTCATCAGCTGTTCTGAGAACTCCTGAGAGTGGCCCAGAGCAGGCTTGGCAGAGGCCACCCGCAGGCAAAGGCTGCTGTGGGGATGGGGTGCATAGGTGGAGGCCATGTGGGACCTAGTTCCCAGAGCTGATGTCATGTGAGTAAGCACCTATGTAAAAGGCATGGCAATGTCTCCCGAATGTCTACAGACACGTATGGATGCAAAGCAGCATGAGCAGCTTCCGACCAGCAGATGCTGGTTCAGAAGATGCACTTAGGAAGGGGTGGGGGTGGTTTCAGGCTGGTTACTGTTACTTCAGGCAGCCAAGAACAGTGGGACTCTTGGTCAGCTGAGCAGGGACTTGAACTCTGGGCCCTCTCCTCCTGGCCGAGTGACCTAGACAAAGTACCTGACACAGCTGAGCCTCCGTTTCCTCATCGGTGAATGGGGATGATAATGTGCCCGCACAGGACTGTGGGAAAGGTTAACTGAGCTCACATACACAAAGCCCCCAGAAGGAGTGATTAGCACTATTCTTCATCCTTCTGACGCCAAGAGAGGGCTGGCACCCTGTTCAAAGCCCATGGCCCCATGGTGTTTGGCAGAAGACACGGCTTCCCTGCTCAGCTAGCAACACCTCAGAAGCACCTGGCGTGCCCACACCTGCCTGCCTGAGGACTCTGATCTTTGTTAAAGCCACTCCATCCATGTGAAAGCACAGCTCAGGTTTAGTGAGCCTCTCCCCCAGACAGGAAATGCTGGGCCTTTCACCGTGACCCCCATCACCACCCACATATGCAGCAGATCCTAAACACTGGCACACAAGTATGTCCACCACCCATCCCACTGCCTGGCTCTGGCTCAGCCCCCCTTTCTCCCTGGGCAGGAGCAGCCCCCAAATTGGCCTCCTGCCTCACTGTCCTCCAGCCCTCCTTCACACTCCGCCAGGCCCCCTTTCTGAAACAACGCTGCCTGGCCCTGGCTGGGGCTGGGGTGGGAGAGAGGAGCCTGGGGACAGGCTCCAGGCTCCAGCCCAGCCTCTCTCCTCCCAGGAGAGCTGCCCTAGGGAGGTCTGTTCAGACGGGCTGCCTGGCCCTCACCCATCGGGGTGCGCAGCGCAGGCTGGCTCACTGAGCACCCACTCGTCGCCTGCTCTATTTCCATCACTTGGGACAGATGGCAGGAAGTGGTGGTGGGCGTCGCGTCGTGCAGCCCTGAGTGTTTGGAACGGGAGGCTTCTGGAATCCTCAATTCCCCGCCCGCCCCTGGACAGAGACAGATGTGGGCGAGGCAGCGTGGCTGATGAGGGGGAGCTGGGTTTGTCATGAGTCCCTGCAGACACCTGCATGGGCACGTGTTTGAACACACACACACACACACACACACACACACACACACACCCCTGGCGCTTCCTTTCTCAGAGCCCTGGAGCAGGAGAGGGGAGAACTGGCCTCTGGTGACTGCCACCCGGGCCAGGACGCAAATCCTCCACTCCCTGCCACGTGCTGCCCGGGAGGTGAGAGTCTCACTAACCCAGCCACCCCACCCACAGCCGCTCACTGACCATATTCTATTGTCCAGCCTTTCCGGGCTCCACCCAGTCACCAGAAAACAGGCACATGGACACCTCCCGGCTTCATGGAGCTCTCACTGTGCTCCGGGGCATGCTAACAGGATTAGTATAAGATCTCATTTGTCTAGATTACAGGGGTCTTCAAACTACGGCCCGAGGGCCACATGCAGCCCCCAGGGGAGTCTGATCCTGCCCGCCAGGTTTTTTGGGCAGTGAGCGCAGCCAAGGTGTTACAGTAGGGATTAGTAGTTCATATAGTCCGGCCCTCCAGCTCTCTGAGGGACCGTGATCTGGCCCCCAATTTAAAAAGTTTGAGGACCCCTGGTAGAAGGTCGATGATGTTTCCCCAGGAGAGTGAGGACACCTCGGCACAGAGGAGCTGCATAACTTGCCCGAGGACATGCCATCCGCTGGTGGAAGGCTGGGGCTGAGGGACTGAGGCCAGATTGGCTGGTGCAGAGCCAGGCTAGCAGCCCACAGGAGCAGCCACGTTACCTCTCCAGGCCCCAGGTTTCCTGGTAAATGGTGTATATGGGGCACTGTGATGGGCCAGGGTACATATGTTGTGAATGTGGGCGAGGATCTATGTCATGGCACTTTTGGTGGTGATCCAGACCTCAACACCCAGCCCCACTGGTCAGCACATGGCCCTGACTCATGTGTGGACTGAACGAAGGCTATACGTATATTTGAGTTCCAGGTGCAGAAACTGAGGCCCAAGGAGGGGATGGGCCCTGCCCGGACCCACAGACTCTACAGGGAAGAGTTGGGCTAGGATTGGCTCTCTGGAGTCACTGCCTAGATTGCCCAACTTGAGAAAATCTTAAAACGGTCAGGATGGACTGGGCATCAGCAGCAGGGGGATGGTGGGGGGCGGGGAGGAGAAACAGGTTTGCCTCTTGTAGCCCTGGAAGTGCCCAAATGCAAAAGGTGGCGGGGGGGGGGCAGTGCTGGGGTGAGGGACAGTGTTGGGGAGGAAGCTGGAGAGAGCCAGCAGCTGCTGTGCCCACCTGAGCCAACATGGGCACAGGCTGGCCTGATGGAGGAGGGCTGGGCAGAGACCTGAAGCAGCAGATCCAAGGGGGGGGGGGGGGGCGGGCACGCCAGCTGGGAGGTGGGACAGGACCCTCTTGGCTGTCCTGCCTCAGCTCAACTCAGCCCTGACCCATCCCACTCTGGTGCCTGCAGGGCCCCTGGGCTCTCTCCCTGTCCGTGGCTGCTCTGTGGTTCTAGGATGTGGGCTGATCACAGCTGACAGATGCACCTGTTGGAGGGAACATCAGCAGCTGGGGATGGGGAGCTGGTGGGGGGAGGCAGGGGTACAGCTCACTTCACACTGCACCCTCCTTCTGCTCAGGCTCCTTCCTGCCCCTGTCTGGGACCAGTGGAGGGAGACCTGCCAAGCTCTCTCCCCTCTTGTTGCTTTGCCTTGGAAACCAAGGCTGCCCTTGTGGTTCACATCAGGCTCAGCAGCTGCTCTGGCCTCACCAGGGAGGGCTGCCTTGGCGTGGTGGGGGAAGGGGGCCCCCTGGCCCCAAGCCAGAGTGAGTGTGCAAAGCAGCTCCCACTCTTGCAGAAGCATCTGTAAGAAAAGGGATCCTGAGTTCACAAGCCTGGGGCTCTTTTCTTTGCAGCTCTGGGCCTGCATTCTGGAAAGGGGCTGTGGAGGCTCAGGGGTGCACGGCCGATCCAGGAGACACGGCTGGGTGTGGGTCTGCTTGTGCGCAGTCACTAAAGGGTTCAGGGGATTCGAAGCCACAAGCACACAGAGCCAGCCCCCCGCTGGGAGAGGGCCCCACCTCAGCCAGCCGGTGTGCATCTGTCCCCTGCAGTCTTCTCCCCGGACCCCCTCCCCAGCCCTAAGGGAGTAAGACAGAGCAGGTTTCAAATCCCAGCTGCAGCTGTGTCACTCGCCATCAAGGGCAGGCCTCAGGTTCACCTGTGAAGTGGGTGCAATGCCAAGAGCTACCTCGTGGGTCGCAAGTGGATCCAGGGAAATGACGAAGTACAAGGCCAGTCCTGACCTCCCAGCCTCCACCTGGAGAAGAGTCAGAGCCTCTCCAGGCCTCTGACTCATGCCTCAGATCCAGCCAGGCAGACTGAGGGAGCAGTCCTATTGATAGAAGCGCCCTGCAGGAAGGCTGCAGCCTGGCAGGTGGAGGTTCACTCCTGGAACCCCGGGCAGCAGGCATGCCCATCCCAGCAGAGCCCGCAGCTCCGTTTGCGCTGCTCACGGAGTTCAAGCCTGGGTGCTGTGATGGCAGGCTGCTCCCTCCTCTGAGCCTCGGTGTCCGCAGAGGGCAGTGACCGAGCTTCCCTTCTGGGCTGCTGTGAGGACCCATGAATGACAGGAGGGTGCATGCAGGAGGCCGAGGACTGGGCACTGACCGTGGCAGTGACAGGCAGCCTGCTCTCTGACTTGCCGTCCCTCCCGCCACTAGTGAGGAAGGTGATTTTCACAACCAGTCCTCCCGCTGACCTTGGTGAGCGGCCCAGGGGCAGCTTCCTCAAGGACCACTGTCCCTGCCTGGCCCTGCACCTGCAGGTGTGGGACCTGCTCCCGTCACAGGAAGGCTACTGGCAGGTTCAAGGCCCCTCGAGATCCTATAGGGCTGGGAGCCAGATCCTATAGGGAGGAGAGCGGATGGCAGTGGGGAGTCACACTGGCCAAGGGAAGGGCAGGTGCAACTGCTGGGCTGGAGCTACTCCCTCCACCCATCTGGCAGGGATGGGGCCAGCCAAGCGCCCAGGATGAGCTCTGGATGTTAGGGCAGAGGCCAGGCAAGAGGAGGACTGTCCTCCGCCGGGCGGACTGAGCAGGCTGTGTGCCCAACTGAACAGAAACCCACCTCTGTGTGCATGCAACTGTGCAGCCCAGGGCCGGGGGCAGGTGCTGCGTGTGGCTGTGCTCCCACTGGCCTATGGATGTGCACGGACTGTGCTGGCAGCCGTGTGTGCGTGCACAGAGCCTGCAGTGTGTGAGCCTGAGACAAGGCGCTGTTCCTCTACGTCTGCCTGCCCACGGGGGCTGCTGGGAGAGAAAGCACCTCTTCAACCTGCCCCGTTGCCAGGCCTGAAAAGTTTTGTGTTGTCACCTCTGCTAATCCTGGCACCCCTGGGAGATGGACTAGTGGGACAGGGGCGACCACAAGCCCCCTGCTCGCCCTTGTTCTTATGGGTGAGAGATAGGAATCGTCTTTTGGGGCATCCATGCTCCCCTACTCAGGAGACCCTGGTTGAATTTGAGTTCTTTGCCCTTCCTCCTCTCCTCTCTTTACTGCATGCAGTGCTGGCGCTCCCTGTTGGCCCGTAAGGTACCCTCAGAATGGAAGCCAGGGAGCTGGATGGAGCCTGTATCCCTGCTGACCATGGACTTCCAGGACCACCCTCCACTGCCCCGAGAGAGAAATGCAACCAGCATTGATCATAACTTTGTTATTTGGGGTGTTCTGTTGCACACAGACCAACTCTCGGTGCTACTTCTTGCCTCAGAGAGATGCTCCCAACCCCCCCCCCCCCACACACACACACACACACACACACACAGCTCGCACGGCCTCGGGACGTTTTCTGATTGTTAACTGTATTCTGGGGTCAGCTTACGTTCCTTTCCCTCCTTCTTCCTCACTTAACGATTATTCATCCTTCCCACTACCTGCCACCATAGCTTGAACTCTACCCCAGGCATTTTCCTTGCTTTCTCTCTCTCCAAACTCCCATCAGTTAAGGATCCCGTGGCCCTTTAGGAATAGGCATTCGTTCATTACTTGAATCATTAAAAGGTGCATTCATTGGCCAGCCTTTTAGCATAAACCCTCCCTCCCAGCATGCACGGTCCCGGGGCTCTAAGGGCTATGGAGCCAGGCTCGGGGACCTCCCAGAGCAGGACCAGCCACATGGCTGACCCCAGGTTCTCCTCTGTCCAGCTTCTGTCCCACAAACACCTAAAAACTCTCTCCCACCCAAATGGGACCCCAGGAGTCTAGCCTCTCAGCCAGGAAACCCCAACACTTATTTTTCCCAAAGCGATCCTACAGAGACAGCAAGGGATGAGCTCAAAAAGGGAGGAAGAGCGAGGTTCCTGGGTGGTCTGAGGCAGCCCCCAGCCCCGCCACCGCCTACCTTGGCACGCTGCATCCTGGGAGCCGAGGGAAAGTGTTGCCGGCCTCCCCTCCCCACAGCCCAGGAGATCGGGACTGCGGGGCAGGGCTGGCAGCTGCCTCATGTTTGCTTGGACTGGCAGCTTCTCGCCCGCCCCCTGCCCACCCCTCCCTGCCTGTCTGCTTCTACGGGCTCCACCCCTTCTGCCTCTCTCTCTCTCTCTCTCTCTCTCTCTCTCTCTCTCTCTCTCTCTCTCTCTCAATCTTTCTCTCTCTCTCTCTCCACCCCACCGTCTGCCAAGGCAGCACTCTGAATAAATGGATAAATGGTCCTAACCCTGCCCTCTCAGCCTGGAAAGTCCTGCCTCTGGGTTTCCCCTCCACCCTTGTCACCAGGGGTCTTCTCTGTGTCACCCCCACTCTGTCCCTTTCTCTAATACACGTTCTCTGCTCCTCCACTTTGGTTAGGGGAGGCTGGGATACAGTGGGGGGGGGGGGACGACCCAGGGCGGGGAGAGGGGAGCTCTGGCTTGAGTTCCTGCCCAAGTGAGGGGCAGCCCTCCTGTCCCTGCTGCCCCCTCCTCACAACACCTTGTGGAGGGACCAGAGAGGACCTCAGGCCATGCATTGTAGTCAAGACCCTGGTGTCCCCTCAGCTACCCTCCTCCCTGTGGGACATCATTGTGGAGTGCCAGGTCCGAAATGGCCTCACAGATGGAGGCTCACCACCCGGAGATGGTGACAGCTACCAGGGCCACATCATGCGGGTCACACACAGGGGTTCTTTCACCTCTCACCTGCCACCACTTAATTATCCCTGGGGCTTCCCATGTGAGAGCCCTCCCAGGTAGCCTGTCTCTCCAGGGCCTGTCATCTGTCCCTGCCTGGAACCCCATCCGGGTGGCTGAGGGATCTCGTCAGATCCCCTGGGTGGGAGTAGAGGAAGGGGTGAGGGTCCCTGGGCATCCTCGAGAGGGTGGCAGATTCCAGGGCATTTGCTCAGCCCCCAGGGAGACCACCCTGGAGCCAGGTGCCTGAAGCCTCACCAAGTTTCCCTTCTCTGCACCCCAGCGCCAGCCTGAGCCAGTGGTTCCCATGGAAACGGAGCCCTGTGACACCCTCCTCAGCAGCGGGCACAAGGCACTCACACGTCCTTTTCCTATTTTTCAGCCAATCAGTTCACTCCAACTCTCAGATCCGCAGGGGACGAGAGCAGCCAGAGCTGCTGGCCCACTGAGTCCAGACAACCACTTGCAGAGCGGGAGACAGCCGGGTGTCCATCCCGCTGGACTCCCAGGGCTGGGCCTGAGAGGAGGTATAGGGTTGGTCCCGGGCTGAGCTCCCCGGGAGCCTCAGAGCAGTTCACCAGTGGCCTCGGGCTCCAAGCAAGACCCCACAAGAGACTCATTGCTCACTGAGTCTGCACAGTGGCCTTGTGGGGAGTGTCAGCACCGGACGCGATGAAAGTGAGACCAGGAAAGCTAAGGACTTGCCTAGGGTCCACGAGTGACACAGCTGCTTCGGGAAGCCTGGCTCTTCCATTCCAAATAGAGCCGTGGCTAAGTCCCACCCTGCCTCCCAGGTTCCTTCCACCAGCCTGGCAGTCTGCCACCACGCTGGCCAGCATGGGCCTGGCCTTCCTTCTGGCCTGGCCTGGCCTGCAGAGGTGGGACCCCAAACCACTCAGAATGGCTCCTTTGAGTTAAAGAGCCTCCAGCTGTGACAAGACCCAGGATGCATTGCCCCCCACCTGTTCCACCAGGCCCTTGTGCCTTTGGGAACCTCCCACTGCAACTGCCATGCAAGGGGTGCCCCTCATAAAACACAGATTTGGGGAATGTGTGCCAGGCCATGACCCTTGCCCACCTCTGCTCAGCACCCCAGGCAGTGGGCACGTGGGATAGGCAGACTTCCCCAGGAGAGTCCGGGAGTTTCCGGAGATTCGTTGGCAGCGTATCAGACCCAGAAGAGGTTGAGGAAGGCAGGCTGTGGGAGGCCCTACCGGTCAGCGTAAGCACTTCAGCCTGAGGTTTCAGCTGTGGTTTCCTTGCATCAGGGGTGGGGGCAGGGATGGCGGAGTTCGAAAGAGGAAAAGTCAGGGGTTGTTCCAGAAGGTGGAGTTTTCTTGTTTACATCTGAGTGCTGCTGCCATTGAGAGGAGACAGCCGTCTCAGCTGGCTGGGCCCTCTCTCATCCCACCTCAGGAGGAGCTCACAGCACCCCACCCCTGAGTGCTGGGGTGTCCTGGGCTTTCTTCCATCCAGGCCCAAGTCAACCCTTCCCTCAGTAGGCACTCAAACCTGGCTCCCTGGAACCCCTAGCCAGTACCTTTTCCCTGGGCCCTTTTCTTGGGTTCTGGCTCTGCCTACCCTGGCTAAGGGCAGGAGAGAGAGAGAGAGAGAGAGAGAGAGAGAGAGAGAGAGAGAGAGTAAAAAGGAGAAGGAGGAGGAGTGAAGGAAGGAAGAAGGGAGGAGATTGAGAGAGAAGTACTCAGTACAGTTTCAGAGTTTGGGCCACTGCCCACCAAGAGCCACTGTCTGTGAGGAAGGGCCTCTATCTAGGTAGAGGTGGGTCTCACTCTGCACATGGACCTCAGTAAATGTCTGTTGCCCAAAACCAGCTCTTCTCTGGACTCCTCAGCACCCAGGCGTCACTGTGAGCAGCACAGCTATGGAACTGGAAAGCCACCTGACAGCCTATGTCTTCCGCTGGCCCTCGAAACCTCTTCTGGTGCTGGATGGAAGCCTGTAAGGGCTGGGATGCTGCTTGGTGGGGAGACCCAGTGGGTCTCTGTCACTTCACATCACACAGCAATCTAGGCTCTGGTCCAGCCCCTGTCCTGGTGGGCCCTCCTGCTGGCAACCTGGTGCCCCACCAGTTCAGGTGGGGCGGGGCCTGCAGTGGCAGCATCGGCCTCCAGAGGGAGCTCTCGGGAACTGCACTCTGGGTCTGGCAGATTTAAAGCTGTATCCCTTCCCCTGAGGGCACCCCAGGGGTCCTCAGAACCTGGTCGTTGCTGGGCACATGTCTACCATCCCCTGACTAGCTCTCACATGGATCCCAACAACCCTTGCAGCTCCAACACCCCAGGGAGCTCCACATTCTCTGCTGAGCCCTGTTCACCCTCCAGTCTGCCCTGAGGACCGTGCTGACTGTCCCTCTCAGGGGGCCCTCATCTGGACCAGAAAAGCAGCGGGTTGGGGGGAGACGTCATCCCCGGATTTTCTCGCACTACGGGGACATCATGAAGCCCAGGGGACCCTCTGTAAGCCCCTTTCCTTCTGGCTTGAAGTGAAGACACCCCACCTATGTGGGCTCAGCTCACCCACCCCAAATCCCCTCCTTTAACCTCAACATCTGCTCCTGGGTCCCCTCAGTGTGTTGGGGTCCAGGTTCCTAAGTTCTGCACCTCTGTGGCGGAGGTCAGGGGTGACATCGTCTCCGCGCACCCCGCCTTCTCACGTGGTGCGCAGTGTGTGTCTGCAAGATGGGGCGTGCCAACTGCTCCAAGACGGACACGTCCAGGCAGCACAGGAGAGAACTGTGGGCCCCGGGGAAAAGGCATCATTCCAACAGCCCACGGTGTGTGCACAGGGCTGCCCACCAGGGTATAGGCTCAGCCCCCGGCATTCAGGCCTGGAGACAGGGCGCTGGGAGTTAAATGTAGGGAGGACCTGGCTCTCTGGGATGGTGGAGAACACTTGTCTGTCTGTAACCACCCAGAGCAGGACCTCAGGCTGACCCCAGAGAATTCAGGTATCACCTGAAATGCCCCAATTATCAGTTGATTCCTTTGGGCAAGTGGTGCCCTTTCTACTCAGCTCACAGTCTCAGTGCCTTCGTTTTCTCAACCATAAACAGGTAAGTAGCTACGTCAGCCCATCAGTTAATTCATGTAAAGTGCTCAGCACATTTGTAGTGTGTACATCCCGCCATTCCATAAACGTCTCTGTCCCCTGGTAGCCCGAGCAGGTCTCTAGCTCACCTGTGCTTAGCACAGTTGCTAGTGCGTACCACAGCTCCATAATGTCTCTGTCCCTTTCTTTTGCACACCTGAGCCAGCCAGAACCGCCCTAGTCAGCCACCTGGGACCTCAGACCCAGGTGGGACTCAGACACCCTGGCCCATATAGCATTTCTTTGGCAGAATCTGCCACTCACGGCTCACAGGGCCTTTGCTCTGGAATGGCCAGGCTGGACTGTCTGACAGAACTCCCAGGATGTCCAATCTGCCATCCCTTTTGCCACAGGACAGCAAAGATACTTGTAGAATCTCCTTGGAGTCAGGGCCTCCCTCCCAGACCCACAGGGAATGGGTCCTGGCAGCAGGCCCAGGAAGGAACCTCTAGGGCCACCAGACTAGGGGCCTGGATCTCAAACAAGGTCTACCTGTGAGACCTTGAACCAGCCACCCAGCTTCTCAGAGCTTCTTTTGCTGAACATCAAACAAAGACAGTCCCCACCCCCTTCAGGGAATGTCCTGGTTACAGATGAGCCTGTGGCCACAAGGGCCTCGTTTCACATGTGAAGTAGGATTCAGATTTTAGGATCCCAGCAATTTAAAATCAGGGAAATGTGTGATATATTTTCCTCTGCAGCTATTTTTGTCTCTGTCCCCTACCAAGTGCCAAAGTCTTGGGGAAGAAATTGGAACTTACAGTGATTCCTAAAACACAGGGACTTGTTTCCCCTGCACAGGGCAACAGATAAGAAATGAGGAAAAAACCTCTGGAAAAAGCCAAAAAGAGGTGATTGTACTACATACTGGGAATGTGTGTGAGTGTGCTTATAACTAAGTGTTTGGATGGCTGGGCCAAGGGTCTGGACACCAAGTTCAAAGAGCAACAACTGCCTTTTCCCAATTCACAGGGGAAAGCAAAGAGCAACAACTGCCTTTTCCCAATTCACAGGGGAAAGCAAATCAATGTTTTCAGGATTGCTACTTCTGATCATGGTGGACTGGGGCGTGTGGACTAAATCCCCAACTGAGGTCAACTTAAAAGCTGCTCCAATATGTTTTTAGTCTGATTTGGGGTATTGAGGGCCAAACGAGGCAGTAAGGGGTCACAGGGCCAAGATCAGGGAAAGGAACCCAGAGACGTGTGCCTGGCATCTGGAGCTACTTTCTCCCTAGGATCCCGCTGGTCCTACAAGACAGCGAGCTGCTGAGCAGAGCTGTTAACAGCCTCTGGGGCAAAGGAGGTAAAAGCCTCACAAGAGAAAGGGTGCCTGGCAAACCTTGCATGTCTTGGGTTGGGACTCCAGAGAGCTTCACTCCCACATTACGAATGGAAACGGGTCAGCCCTCCAAGGGAGTGCAAGTCATTTCAGCCCCAGAAAGTAGAAAGCCATCCAGTTTGCTAGATCCCAGGCAACCTGCCAGATATAAGCATAACCCTGGTGGGGGAAGAAAACTTTGTCCTACACCTCAAATTACTTATACAAGTTTCAGATGTAATATATGATACTCAGCCAAAAATCACCAAGTATGTGAGGAGAGAATACAAAACTAGCAAAAACAAAACAAAACAAAAAAAACAAAAAAAAAACAAACAAACAAACAAGAGAAACAACAGACACTAGAAACAGACCCGTGAAGGCCCCATGTTAGGGAGTCACTGAACTTCAAAATAACTATGCTTAATATGCTCAAATATATCAAAGATAGACAACTTTGATAGAGAGCTAGGAATTATTTTTTAATAGTTTGTTTCTTTTTTTATCCCATCTATTTCATTCTTAAAACACAGGGGCTACATTTGCCCTGCTCAGGGCAACAGATAAGAAATGAGAGAGAAAAAACTCTCTGAGAAAAGCCAAAAAGAGGCGATTGTGCTACATTCTGGGATGTTTGTATGAGTGTGCTTATAACAGTGACAATACATTGTGTATGCACCATACTACTTTCTAATAGCAACTTTGTTGTTGGTTTGTAAGATGCAATTAAACACAGACACTCCCGGAACTCAGCAGAACACAATCTTAAAGTGCCGTTGCACAGGGGCCCACCTCCCGCTTCCCGCACTCCTGCCCAGACCCTGCTCTGTCCCTGATTCAGTCATGGCCAAACGTTGCAGCATTTGAGCATGTGTTTTGTACCAATGGCTTTCCATACATTGTCACATTTTCCCCAGCCCTATGAGGAGGCAATGACTCTGCTCCCATTTTAAAAATGAAGAAACTGAGGCCCAGGACCTTCATATAACATGTTTGAGGTGCCCCCACTAACGAGCGTTAGAACGAGCACATGGACCGGGTCTGCCTGCTCCTGGAGTGGGCCCTCCCCACCTGCTGATTGCTGGGGGAATCCCTGGATGCCTGTGGCCAGAGGAGGCCTTGGGTTCTCCTCTCCACACTCAAGAGACACCGACTGCTTACAGGGCTCTATCCTAGGAGACCTAGCGTGCAGGGCCCAGAGCCACGGCTGAGGAAGTGAGAGCACTTGACTGGATCAGGGACCCTATCTCTCGTCCTCTCTCCGCTTCCTCTTCCCTTCTTCTGGAACCCAGGGCTCGGCGTGCAGAGAGCACAGGGTGGACGGGGGGACCCCAGGCCACATGCACAGGAGTAAGGGCCACAGTGCAAAACCCTGTTGTGGCCACCAGGTCCTGGCTGGGGAAGCTGGGTGGGGGCTGTCAAAGAGCTACTTCCTGGGAGCCAGGCCCTGCTCTGGCCCAGGTCCCAGGTCCCAGGTTCCTTTCCCAGAAACAAATACTCAGAGAGCTGCTTGGAACAGTACTGTTTCCAAACAGGGATGCAGGCAGGGGGCTCTGGCTTCACACAGGCTGGGGGCCAGGAAATCAGGCTGGAGCTGTGGAGGGTACAAGTCTCCAGGCAGTAGTGGGTTCAGAGGCCATGCGGCAGCCAGGTGGCACCTTGCCTGCTGAGTGGCTTCACCTGATTAGTTTGGTCAGGCAGGAGGGGTCCCTGGGGACCAGCAAGGTGGTGGGATACGCTAAGGAAAGGACAAAGGGGAGTGAGCTTCCCTAGGGGGAGGATGTACCATGTGACTGAGGAGGGGTCAGAGTGACTCTGAGGAAAGGGGAGGGAGGGGAGGGAGGGGAGTGCTGTGGGGCATGTGCAGGGAGAGGGATGGATGATGACAGAGGGCGTGGGCAGGGCCTCTGTCCCACCCAAGGTGCTAAGAAAGGGGCTCCAATAGGGGGAGAACAGGGTCTGCTCGGTGCTGACGTGCTAAGGAGGAGGAGGAGGGACGCCTGGAAGAACCCATGGGCCCTGTTGCTCAGCAGCAATTTTGAGAATGAATAAAGGGGGCCGTGAGCAGACGGGGTGGAAAGGGAACAGGCAAGATGGAGTCAGGAAGCTGGAAGTGGGGGACCCGTCCAGGCCTGGACGCTGGCCTGGGCTCTGGGGGCAAGAGCGGCGGAATCCAATGGAATCCTCTAGGCCGAGTCAAGGTGGAAGGCGGCAGCCCGGCATCACCTTGCAGCCAGCAAACCTGTCATGGATTCAGAACGAAGAGGTGAGTGAGAGGAATGGGGTACATGCCAGGGCCTGTACCACTGCTGGGCGGACCAGACCCCACCAAGTCCCAGAACCTGCCACCCCCCTGGAGGCCCCAGTTGTAGAGAAAACCTGGCTCCAGGACAGGAGAAGACGGTGGTCCATGCACCCAGGGCAAGGCTTCAGGGCCCCAGCTCCTCCCCTTCCTTCCCCCAAACCTCTGCCCTGGCACCAAGGAATTAATGGGGTGACTCACCCAAGGGGTCCTACAGCTTCAGGGAGGTGACCCGGGGGATGTGGAAGAGCTGAGTCTCCTCAGAGCTGCTGGAGCTGTGGCAGAGAGAGAATGAGGGACCCCGCACAACCCCAGCCCAAGGGGAACAAGCCCAGAGCCCTGATTTTCCCGCCTCAGATGCTCTCCAGGGGGAGGGGAGGGGGTGGATCTGAGCAGCAATGCCTGCTGGGTGCGCTGGAGCAAGGAGCAAGGGTGGCTCCTCAGCGTGGCTCCTTGGGGCTAGCATGCTCCTCCTCAGCCTGGCGGGGCGTCTCAGGAGGGGTGTGGGCCCCTGTTGCCTCCACAGGCCTGGCAGCCCCTCACCTGAGGCGTTTCCAGATGGGATGGAAGTATTTGGAGGTCTTGATAGCGAAGATGATGCTGGGGACCAGGAAGAAGGTGCACCACGCCAGGCAGAACCAGAAGGCGTTCTGGAGCAGAGGGTGTGGGGTTAGCTCGCCGGGGCGAGGCAGCTGAGTACCACAGGCCCCCACCGCCTCAGTGAGGGGCAGGAAGCAGTGTTCCCAGAGCTGAGTGCAGGCCTGGGGCAGGGACCTTGCCCCGCCTCAGGCCCTGCTTATGCATGCCCCCAGGGACCCTTAATGTCCATGAGCCCATAGGACCGTCCCGGCACTCACCCAGGGGTCAGCCACCATGTCACACAGGATCGCACGGCCATTGTCCAGGGCTCCAGAGAGGGGCTGGCAGGTGGCGATGTGCTGAGTCACCTGCGGCATCCACAGGAGGCGGGTACATGCAGACCCAGAGTCAGAGAGAGGTTGGCAGACACAGACAGGTCCAGGACACATGGGGGAGATCAGGGACGCAGGAACACATGGACAGACACACGGACACAGGAACACAGAGTTGTAAGGATACACAGCTCTGCTCCTGCCCTTTCCATCATGCCCCAGCCTGCATTAAGCGCCTATTGTGTGTGCCCAGCACTGTGCCTGCTGTCTCCCTGGAGAGGCAGCACAGCTTGTGGAAGCTGGTCAGTGAGGCCTGCAGGAGGAGGCAGGCCTGAGGGCTGGGGTGGACCAGACAGGATGGGCAAAGGGCCAGCACGAGGAAGGACATGCAGATGGGTGTGGACAGCACGTTTGGGACCCTTGGCCTGTCCCGCTCCCACTCAGGCCTCAGAGAAGGGCTGCCTAGCGAGCAGGGGCATGGATGCCAGGTTTGGGAGTTTGGGTTCCAAGGCACCTCTAGGGAATCTCCAAGGGGCTCTGGAGAGGGTGGAGCAGAGTGAATGGCTGGTACCACTGGAAGCGAGTGATCGGCAGTGGCTCTGAGGCCAGGAGGGGCCTGAGCCCCACTCACCTCCTCTCTCACCCAGGCCACGTACTGGGAAAAGTAGTCCATCTCCCGGGTCAGGAAGCACTCACTTTCCTGTAGAAAGGAGAGGAGCCTGGGCTGGCAGGAGTCCCAGGAACCAGCACCCAGTACCCATGCGGGGTCCCATCAGGTCAGGGCTGGAGGAGAGGCCGAGTGGGAGCCCTGTGTGCCTCAGCCCCTCCACCCTCCTCTGGCTCTGAGACAGCCGCCACCCCTTGGCCATCCCACACTCACGTTCCTCAGGACACGGCTGGCCCAGGCCGGCAGCTCTCCTTTCAGGTGGGTGACCCTGTCCAGGGCACCTGAGGTCTCCCGCTGGGGAGAGGGGACAGGCTCAGTTAGTGTGCCGCTCGGTCAGGGAGCAGCCTCCCTCATGAACTCGGCAGAGAGTACCCAGCACGTCAGCCTGGGGCAGGGTGTTCCGCCCCAAGGTCACAGAGGATCAGACCGTGGTCCTCAGGGATCTGCTCACCCACCTCAGTTCTTCCCACCCAGCCCTCAACCTCCCATGGGACTGGGCAGAGCCGGTGAGGTCCCAAGTCAGCTGGGCCTCTTCCTCCCTCCCTCTGCTGCCCACCTGCTCCACCCCACCCTCCCATCTCCAGAGCCACCTGGAGGTTTGGTGCTGAGAATGCCAGAGCCATGACACTGATGTTGAGCTTGGCCTGTGGAGGAGAGATGGGGGCTGGTCAGGGCAAGAGCAGGATCTGGTGCCTGTCTCCCTGTTCATGCTCCCTGCCTGCCTCCCCTCCCCCACAGGCCCCAAGCTCCCTGGGCCTCCAGACTTACCACAAGGCTCTGCTGGGGGAGGACCTTCTCCTGGTAGAGGGTTCTGAGCCCTTGGGCCTCGTCCTGCAGTTGCTTCCCCAGCACATAATTGCCCTGAGGGGAGACAGGGACAGAATGGCCTCTGCCCAGGACTGAGCAGCCCTTGCCAGCATATCCTTTACCAAACTGTTCAACCAACATGCTGAGGGGTGTGCATGCCAGGCTCAGGTGAAACACTAAGGCCTCCTTGAACTCCTGGGCCGGATCTGGGTTTAGAGGCCTAAGCTCAAGTTCAAGGTCTACTGCTAGCTTGCTGGGCATCCCTAAGTCTGCCACAGAACCTGTCTGAGTGGCATCTGCTGGGTGGGGCCTATAACCTATCCGGAAAGTAACTTTTAAACTCTAAATATTTCTGAATACAAAGTGCTATTTTCCCAGAGGAGCTGAAACCCCTGAGGGGCAACTGTCATGATATCTGCTCCATCGCACTGTCCTCTCCACCTGTCCCAGGGGCCCCACAGCACTGAGCACTTAGAAACACTTGCCCCAAGGTGTGATGCCAGACCAGTCAGTCCGTCTGACCTCACAGATGGAATAAATAAGGCCCAGGGAAGGTAAGTGACTTGCCCAAGGCCACACAGCCAATTGGTGGCCGAACTTGAGTCAGAACTGATGCTGCAAACCCCTTCAGCCCTGCCGGGGGTGTGGAGCCTCACTGGTGGGAGCCTCAATCCCCTGCCTTTGCCCTAACCCCATCCCCTGCCCAACCACTCTCACCCCCTCTCATGGCACAGGCCTCTCCCCAACTCCTGCCTGCCCAGTGGGGTCCCTCTTCCTTTCTCACCTGAGAGTGGGACAGTCCTTCTAGATCATGGGCCAGCTTCTCCACACTGGTGTTCACCACGGGCTTCTCGATCTAGGGGCAGATGGAGGGGCCAGGAGGGGATGAACCCTGGTTCCCCCCTCCCTCAAATTTCCAGTCTTTGCAAAAGTACTGCACACCAAGTATGTCAGTAAGGACACATCAGCAGGTCTGACTGAACCTGTGACTGACATACACCATTTTCTATTCAGATAGAAGAAAAAAAGTGAGGCGCCCTCTGGTGTACCCCAAGGAAGAGGAGACTTCTCACTATCATTTGCCTCAACATAGGATTCAGAACCACGGACAGCGGCATACCCTGGGGTTGGGGGGACATTCACTCCAGCCCAGGAGGATGGGGACACCAGGACAGGCCTGGGGCACATGGTCTGGATCCACATGGTCTGGGGACAACCCTCCCACACCCCCCCCCCCAGGGACATGGGGGCTTGAGAAAAGATGAAGGGCTGGGGCAGGGCAAGATGCACCCCTCCAGCTCCTCCTCAGGCCCCTCTGTTCTGCAGAGGTCTGGCCTGAGGGGCCCATGGCTGACCTGGATGAGGAAGCCAGGGTAGTGGATGTCACTAAGCCCACTGCTCTGCAGGGCCTTCAGGTCCCGGAGGCCAGCTGGGCTCAGCAGGTCCAGACTCTCCATATCCACTTTGAAGTTCTGCAACTCCTGCTCCAGCTTGGCCGAGTACTGGGAGAGAGGGGAGGGGGTAGGGACATGTCCAGGCCCTAAGCCAGGGCCCCAGAACTGCTGTCCTAGATGGGAGGTCACCAGGGCCTCCATTCTGGATCCTCCCAGCCCCAGACAGACCCCCCCGCAGAGACCTCTGCTTCTTACCCACCCTCTCCCTTCAACTCATCCCCACCAATACCCAGCCCACCTCAAGCACCTGTCTGGCTATTAGACAACAACACAGACCTTCCCTGTGGCATCCAGTGTAAAATAGCTTCCCCAGCCCACCTGTCACATCACCACGTGTCAGGGGCTTCAGAGCACCTGTCCCTGTGACACTGTCTATCAGTGCACTTGCCGTTGCCATCAGCTCTGTGAGAGCAACGCCTCCTCCGCCCATTCTGAACCAAACCCTCGGAGGCCAGAGCAGGGGTTCAAGTGTGTTGAATACATAAAAGTGGATGGATGGGTGGATAGATGGTTGGATGGATGACTGAGTGACTTAATGAATGAACACACTCACTTAAGACAGATCACAGTTTAAGAAGGAACACTCAGCATTTCCCAGCCATTGCTGGAGGAGACTTAAAGGGTATGTCATTCAGCCATGTTTAATGGGTGAGAGACTAAGTCCAGAGAGGGGCACTCACCTGCCCGAGGTTTCACAGCAGGTGAGAGAATGGAGCCCAGCTCTGGTCCCCTCCTGCCCACCACCCTGCCTCCCCCGGGGAGAAAGGCCTAATTCTTCCTCAGAGGCATGGTGACAGGCAGGGACGGGAGATGTCTGAAGGCAGCCAGAGCCCTCCTGGCGCCCTGGGAAGCACAGCTTGTCACACTTATCTCTGCCTCACCAGCTCCTGGAGGACAAGCACTCTTAAGGCCACATTTGATGTTGCCAGAGGGCCCCAAGGATTGCCCAGTCCCTCTGAACCTGAGCCCCTAGTGTCAGACTTTTCTGTGAGCTGGACCCTCCCCTCCCACGTTCGGCTGAGACCCCTCCCCACAAGAGCCATGACTCCCAGCCAGCAGAGCAGGGCCCCTCTGCCCAGGCCCCTGCTGAAGCCCTCCCTGGCCAGCCTTCCTCCACAGGCAGTGTCTGTCGTGACTGAGAACCCAGTATCACCTGCTCTGTGGGCATCTTGTCTGGTTAGAGACACTGGAGGAGGAGAAAGCTAAGGCCCCCACTTATAGGATGGAGTTGGGACTGTCACTGGACCATGTGGCTATGCTGGCTGGCAGGACTCAGGTATATGCTGCCCTGGGGGCTGAGAATGAGCGGTGGGTTCAAGAGGAGTTGGAAGGTTTTCTGGATGGAGAATCAGGAGTCACTGTGCTCGGGGCAGGGGTGGGGGGTTCCCAGGACATGCCTGGGGAAAGCTTCCTGGGGGGCCTGGGAGTCAAACAACTCTCACTCACCTCCCTTAGGGGTGGAGAGAGGAAAGGAGAGGACATACACCCTCAGGAGGACCCCACTCTCCAAGCAGCTCTCATGCAGTAGCTCTTCCTCCTGTGTCCCAGAACTATTTCCTATGGCATGGATCCTTTTCCCCCGTTCTATGCACCAAGCTCTGGCAAAGTCCAACGGCTGAGGGATTGAATCTTGCCACCGACTGACAGCGTAAGCTCAGCAAGGGGCCAACTTCATCACCATCATTTTCACCGTCACCCCCTCCCAACCACAGCATACCAACCAATGCCTGTCCCGGGCAGGACACACCCTCAGCCTCCTACTCACTGTCACCAGCCTTTCCTACTGCCGCCTCAGCTGTGTCCAGTTTTCCTGGAGCACAATGCTCAGAGTTGGCCACGGCCCCAGGCACTCAGCCGCCAACCTGCACATCCCAGAAACCTCCAGGCTCTAGCCCTTGGCCAGGCCCCGAGCTGCCATCAGGGCCTCAATTGCTCTTGCAGACATCTTAGGTTCAAGGAGATGGTCCCACCACAGACGCAAGACCGGAGGAGGGGATCTGTAGGAAAGTCCCCACAGCCTCTGTTCCCTCACCTGGCTCAGGTCCAGGTACGTCTCCAGGTCATAGGAGTCATTGAGCTGCAAGACCCTCCAGAGCGGAGCCCCTTTCCTGCACTGCCTGGGGAGGGGCGGAGGGGGGGACAATGGGTGTCAAAGATAAGGGGATGGCCAGGGGACTGACGGCACCCTAATGGGACACTCACCTCAGCTCCTCCTCACACCCTGTCCCAGCCCAGGCTTCCTACTCACTGATAGGCCAGGAGGATACTGATGTTCTTCTTCAGACCAAGAAGGTGGGACAAGTTCATGGACGAGGGCAAGTTCCCCGGTGTGTCAATAAACTGTAGATGGGTCAGAGAGAAATGAGCCTGGAGTGGGCAGGGGCAAGGTTGTCCCGGCCAAGGGCCCATCCCATGATATCCTGGCTTAGCAGACAACATACCCCTTTGACTCCAGCCCAAACCTGCCTCCAACTCCAATCTCCCTGGGTCCTAACACCCAGCAGGGACCCTTCCCACAAATCTTAAGGGAGGTAGCTGGTCTGCAACAGAGAATCTGTGATTACCTGCGAGAAGCACTGAGGAACCAGGACCCCCAGTTCCCAGAGTTAGGAGAAAGAGGGCTGAGGTCTGGGAGTCCCCGCCCTGGGGCTGGGCATCAGCCCAGGCACTCACGGGCTCTCGCTCCCACTCCTCACCTATTGGTGGTTTTCTGTCTTTCTTGGGCCTTCATCATTGCCCCTTCCTCTCCCTCTTGTCTTCTCAGGCCCCCACTTCCTTCCACCCTCTTTCTCTGCTCATATCTCCTTCCACCCACCTCGTAGAGCTCCCCGCTCTGCCAGCTCCGACACACCAGCGTCTGCACATTGCCGCCCACCAGGAAGGTGGAGAAGACGAGGAGGATGAGGGGTGCAGCGAAGAGGAAGCTGAGGCTGGCCCCACTGGGGAAGGCAGAAGGGTGGGGGTTGAGGAGAGAGAGACCCTCTATCCCCACCCACATCCCAGGCCAGCGTGGTCAGCAATTTTGGCTCCAGGGCAGAGCCCTTTGGGGAGGAAAACTCAGAGGACTGCCACCTTGGCCTGGAATTAGAAATGCTGACTGTCCCCACCCCATCCATCCCCATCCTCAATGTCGCTGGGCCCTGGCAGCATAGAGGAAAGTGTAACTGTTTTGCTCAAAGAGACAGGACTGCTGCCCCTTGGGCCCAGGGCGCATAGAGGTGACCAGCTCCAGAACTCAGCCCTCAACAGGGCCACCTGGCACAGCCAGCCATGACCCACCAGCAGGTGCAACTTAGAGGGTCTGAGCAGGACCCGTGCAGCTGACCTGTATGGCTTTTTTGGGAGGCAGGCACAGCCCCATGTCGGGCCTGAGCTTAGAGAGTAAAACGTGGGCTGGATTTCAGCCCCCACCCACCCCTGTGGCCAGGTACCCCAATGCAGTGAGCAGCCTGCACAACTGAATGGCAGCCCTGGCCTTAGAGACCATCTAGTCCAGAGCAAATAGATTCTCTCTCTGGGGCCACCTGCTATCGGTGGTGCTGCCTGGAGGCGGGGTGAAGAAAGATCCCAGGCTCTGTCTGGGCTCAAGGGGGGGGCCCTTTGGTTACTATCATTGCAACTGGTGTGGAGGTGGAAATGTTTCTGTGTTGTTATGGGGCTCAGGTGGGTTACTGATGTGCCATGACCACCCAGCAAGTCAGTCTCTCAGTGCCCAGGACAGGCGTGTCAGTGCGCACAGGGGAACCTGGTCAGCCTGATGGGAGAGACCCTACCCTCTCCACACCCTTCTTACATCATGAGGATGCGGGCTCCAGCCCTGCCCTTGGCCTCCAAGTGGCTGCGGTCCCGCTGGGCAGACAGCCCCCAGATGCCCAGGTTGAGGCCCACGAGGTTACAGACCACCACAAGCAGGACCACAGAGCACAGGATGTAGCCCACAATCCACCTGCCACAGAAAAGAAGCGGGTGTCACTGAGAAGGGATAGGCTAGCAAAGGACCTAGTGGCTGGGCGGGGCCACTAACCCCAAGGTTGGGGACTTAGAGTGTAGATTTGTATACTTCCTGACACCCACCCCCCACCACAACCCCTGCTTCTACAGGGTCTACAGGCTCAGATCTCAAGGGCCCAAGGAGTAAAGGATCTTGGCTTAAAAGGAGGCAGGGGCTTAGGACAGCAAGGAGTTGATGGGGACTGTAATGGGGTCCAGGTGACCAAGAAGCTGGCAACTCCAACCCCACCCCCATGCGTCCGGAGCACCTGTATTTCTCGTATCTCTGCACCTCCTTCAGGTAGGGGCGGCTACTGTTTTCCACCTTCTCCAGTGCCTGGCTCCAGCGAGAGGCCGCCTCCCAGTTTGGGAACGCTTTGGCCAGTGTCTTCAGCCCTCTAGGCTGCTGGGCCACTGCCTTCTTCAGCTCTGCCCAAAGCAGCAGGGGCTAATGGGTTGGGGAAGGCGCCCAGGGGCCCAGGGGGAAGGGTGGGCAGGAAGATCACCTTGGACCCACAGAGAGGGCCCACTCTCCAGGCCCAGCCCAGGAATAGCCGTCAGCCTCCACCCACGGCCCCACTCCTCAGTCAGCGAGCCTGTCGTTAGGGGTGGAGTGGGGTGGCATGCTGGGCAGCCAGCCTGGCCCCTGGGCAGGGCCTTACCTTTGACCACATCGGCCAACTGCAAGGGAGCCAGGAGTGGGAGGGCGTTAAAGGTGCTGTTCTCCTGCCAGAGCAAAAGGCAGCTGTGCCTCCCGCTCTATACCTGGGGATCCCCGCGTGGGGACCTCCACACCACCAGGCCCAGGGGGAGGGGATCTCATTTTCTGCTCCCAACTCTGGAAATCGGGAAGCAGCCTTCCCTTGGTTCTCTCGGTCCATGGCTTCTTTCCCCTCCCTGGGCCCAGCCTGACTCAACTCCCCAGAGCTCCTCGATGACCCTCCCTTTGACCCCCAGCCCTCTGCCTAGACTACTGCAGTAGACTCCCGTGTTTCCCATCCATCCTGCACAGGCCTGCTATGTGTATTTCCCTAGAGTCCATTCTAACCCCTCTCGCAGCCTCAGCCCCCACTCCTTCCTCCTGGGGCTGCTGCAGCAGCCACCTCACACAGCCTCACCGTCTCAACTCAGGTGGTCCAGGCCTGGGTCACAGGTGCTGGCTCATGCTGTGGGGTTCCCCACAGCCATGTCCACCCTGGAGATCCTGCCTGCCATCGGGGCTCAGCTGCAGGCTCCCTCCCTGGCTGCCCAGCCCCCACACCCTGAAGGTCCTAGCTCTTGCTTCTGAGTTCTGGGCCTGCCTCCCCCACCACACCATGTGCGCTCAAGAACTGGCATCCATTGGGATATTCCAGCCCTGGGTACCATGTGACGGTGAGGCCCTGCTTTGACCCAAGTCTTAGGTTCAACTGGGCAAGCACCCAAAAGGGGAAACTGAGGCTCCTCACTGGGAGTTCTCTGCCAGGTGGGGGAGAGGCCAGGTAGCATGGTAGACACTCACCTCCTGGACCATGCTGGAGAAGTTGGCCTCCGGGACCCCCTCCAGGCGATGAAGGACATCGTCCACATGGGGCACCTGAGATTGGGGGGGAGGAGGGGTAATGACAAAGGCCTGAAAGGGATCATGAGGGAGGGTGGGGGCAGAGGCCACTGAAGCCTCAGTGTCCTCGTGTGTAAAATGCCCGGACCAGCACAGCCCTCTGTCCTGGGCAGCAGTGACACCTCGAGGAGCTGATGGCACACTTTGTGCCGTAGGAAAGCTGCTGCCCCTCTGCCAGGATGACCAGCATTGCCCTGGGAGGGTGGAGAAGAGTGGGGGTCCACCTCGGGAAACAGGGGACCCAGGGCAGCTCCGGGGGCAGCCCCCCTCGCTCTAACAGCCGCTGTCCGGCCTGCACCTGGCTGAAGTCAGCTCCCAGCTCCAGGCCATGGGCCTGGCTCAGGGTCTCCTGGCAGCCCTGGCAGCCGGGCTCCTGCAGCAGGTCACGGAGGCGCTCTCGGTGCACCAAAACAGCCTGATCCAGGTCCTGCTGCCCCTCCCGCAGCTCCAGGAGGGTGGCATTCAGGGCTCGGAGGTGGTCCACTGAGACCTGCAGGGCTGAGAGACACCCTGAATCTTGACTGAGCAGTCCCCCCACTGCTGCCAGCATCCTCAGAGGCCTGGAGGGAAGCAAAACATCTCCCCTCCTCCCCCTTGTCCCCACCCAGCCAAAAGGAGCTGCCAACATTGATCTCTAACCTCAACAGTTATAAGGGAAATGGCCCCAGGGCGCATTCAGGCAAGGGTGCCCAAGGGGATCCTAGGACAAAGCCAAGGGTGGGGCTTAGCTAAGGCAGCTAAAGAAATCCGGGGCGAGTGAGGGAGGGGCCGGCCTCCAGAAACACCACCCAGGACGCTGGTCCACTCACCCCGGCCCAGGCTGAGCAGTGAGGCCAGCGTCTCATACACCGCGCTCCTGAGCTGGGTGTGGATTGCGCTCCCGATGCTCACGGCAACACCTGAAGAGCACAGGGCAGTCTGAGGGTTGGTCCCCGGGCGCCAGGAGCCCTCCGGGCCGGTCCATCCAGTCTCCCCAGGTTCTGCAGCAGCCTGGCTGCCCAGCTGGGCCCAATCCCCCCCTCTGTGAGGGTGTTCCCACGGGGAGCCCAGGATGAGGGGATGAGAGGGCCTCTCAAGACAGACCAGGGCAGCAGGCCCCCGGGGCTGGCCCAGCTGCCAGCCAGCGCTAATCCTCACCATCCAGTTCCTTCAAGACGCGGTTCTGGGGCACGGAGAACTGCTGTGCCACAGCCTGCAGCTCCTAGGCAACACAGGTGGTCACCTGACCGCGCCCCCTCCATCCTTTCCCAGCCCTTCCTTCCCCTGACTCAGGGGTGCATTTGTGTAGTACAGTGACTCTCCAGCAGGGGGCAGCCAAGTACATGTTGGAAGGGGCCCCCTTTGGGCTAATTTGCAAGACCCACTCTGCTCTGACCTGCCTAGGCCTGGTGCTCATGTGGGTGAGCGGTTACCCGGTGCTCACCTGGGGGACATCAGAGACCAGGCCCCGGAGGCTGAGCAGCGTCTCGGGCACGGCCTCGACACTGGGGCCCATGTGCTCATGCACACGCTGGTTGGTGACAAAGGCACAGACAACGCCAATCCTGTGGGATGGGGCGGAGGAAGGAACTCGCTGGATGTCCTTGGGCACCTGGGCCTGGGCCCGCCCTCCCGCCCGAGCCGGGCACCCCTCACAGCAGCACGAGGGTGGTCAGCAGCAGGAAGGTCATGAGGGTGCCGCGCTCACAGGCCATCTCCTTGTACTCCGCCTTCCCTGGGCCCCCGCAGCGCTGGTGGCCACGGCAGCAACAGAAACAGAGCCCGGCGGTGGGCACCGCCAGGAGGTAGAGGCCCGCGATGACGGCGCACACCACGTAGCCAGCCTCGTACCGCACCACCTGCGGGGCGGGCGACAAGGCTGTTCTGACCCACCGACCAGCCTGCCCTGCAGGACACCCCGGGGCAACCAGGAGGACGGATGCCCACAGAGGGCACATTTCACGGATGTCCTTGAACCTGTGCAAGTCGCACGTGTCCTTACTGTTGTTTACCACCTTACAGCTGAGGACACTGCCCTCCAGGGAGGTGGGGGTTCACTGCAAACCCCAGCTAAGGGCATAGCTGTGGTTTGAAATCAGGTCTGCTGACTGACTGCAGGGCTCATGAAAGAGAGGAAGGGATGCCCAAGACCCACCCTGGGGGACAGCCAGCAAGGCGGGCTGAGCTGAGGGGGCCTTCCCTTTCAGTCCAGGCTCAGCCGAAACTCCCTCTCCACCCTGCCCAGCCTCACCTCATCCACCTTCACGGAGGCCGGCTCGTTCAGCAAGTCCCGCACCAGCTCTATGGAAAAAGTCAAGCTGGGGGCTTGGGGCAGCGACTGCTCTGCCCTGTTCCCACCCCACACCAGGAGAGACGGGCTCGCTGAAGGGTCTCCTCCCACCACCAAGGCACCTGGGAAAAGGCAGTGTCACCACAGCCCCTGGCCATCATGCCCAGGCCTTGGACGGAGGGGTTGGGGGAGGCCTGGCCAGCCCCTCCTCCTGGACCCTGCAGGCTGGCCCTGCAGCAGGAAGCCAAGCCATGGGCCTGGTTAAGAGTGGAGAAGAGCCTGGCCTAGCAGCTCCTCCCCTGGAGAGGCAGGGGGCAGGCTGAGAGGCCCTGCAGCCCCTCCTGCCCCTCCCAGCCCCTAGCACCACTAGCCCCCGAGGGAACCTTAGCCAGCTCTTCGGGAGCTTCTAACGTAACCTCTATATTAGGTCAGAGACTGAGGCTCAGAGAGGAAAAGGGCTCACCCGAGGTCACACAGGAAGGTCCTGGAAGGGTCTCCAGGTGATGCCCCTGGGCAGGAAGATGGGGGTGGGAATGCTGGGGATCCCGCCCTCCAAAAGCCCTGCTCCGCGGTGGAAGGGGACAGGGTGCTGGCCAGGACCCAGCCCCGCCCGAGGCCCCTGGGGAGCGCACACTCACCGGCAGGGAAGGGGTTGAGCTGCACGGTGGAGAGGAAGCGACGCACGGTGCCGTAGAGGTGGTCCAGGGGCCCTGGAGCCCGCACACGAGGGGCCAGCCACCGGTCCCTGGCTGCCCGCGTGAAGGTCAGGCGCGGAGCGGGGCCAAGGGACTCACAGTCCAGCGCCAGCGCCCCCGGCAGGCTCAGGGCCAGCACCAGGCCCAGGCCCAGGCCCAGGCCCAGAAGAGGCGCCATGAGGTCGCCTGCAGCTCAGGGCAGGCGGGTGTGGGCAGAGGGAGCGGGAGGCGCCCAGGGCCGACAGTGCATCCTTCACCAGCCTCCGTCCTTCAGATCCCAAAACTGGCCTGACGGGTTTGGGCTCCAGAGTACCTGGGCGCTGGCCCAGAGCGCTGGAAGGCCAGGGCGGAGGCCTGGAGTGGGGGGCAGGGCCTGTTAGCACCGCCCTCAGCACCTGGGGTTTGGGAGCCTGGGCGCTCCAGCCCCTCCCCAGTCCTCCTGGGAGGGCTGCCTCGGAGCGGGTTAGAGACGCACTCAGTAGCTCCGGATTGGCTAGGGTGGCCCAATTTCCAATATCATATTCTGTGCTCAGCCCAGCAGCCCAGGCTGGGGGCTGGGAAAACACCCACCCAAAGAAGCCCTGGCGCAGAGTGGCAAGAGCAGCCTTGCAGGCCTAGGAGCCAGGCTCCTCTCCCAGCTCCTCTGGGACCGCGGTCCTCTCGCCCACACCAGGCCCATCTGGAGCAGAGAGGCCACCAGGCTTTGACCGGAGTGGCTCTCAGAGGGGCCACTCAGGCAGGCACAGGCCTTTGGGTGGGCAGATCCCTGCCAAGGTGGGCCAGGAGTGCCCCTTCCAGTCGCAGCTGAGAGAACTGATCCAGGCTATGCCCGCGAAGCGTCTGCACGGGCCTCTGTGTGCCTGACCCCAGACGCTGCCTGTAGCCGGGCAGGTCCCGGGGAAATGGGCCAAGCGGACAGGGATGATCCTGGCGCATTTTCCATCACACCAAGCCCACCCCGAGGCCACCCGACGGGGGAATCTGTCAAATGAGCACCTCACATGACACCCCAGCAGTCATTAGAGACACCGCTGTGGAAATGGCTCTTTGACCCGGAAGATACTCCCGGGGCACTAATGCGAGCAAATGGCTGATCACGTAGCTGGACGCGAGGGAAGACATGCAACGGGAGCGCTCTGGGCAAAGCCGGCTAAAATCACAGGCGACCTTTATCCTCTCCTGCTCATCTCCGCTGCCCAGTGCCTCTGCCGGACGCATGTGCTGTTTGTGTCCAAAGAAGTGATAGGAGTTTGTGAGTTTCCATGGGAGCCCTGGCGGGAGGGGCTGCTGCCCTGGTTTTCGGGGTGAGTGGGTTGCTCAGGGAGGCAGGAGCCCTTAAATCTGAGTCAGGGCCAAGTGGGCAGCAGCATCCTTACCCTTCCCATCGCTGCCCCACGGTTTCCTTAGAGCCGGGGAACAAGAGGCACAGTGGAGGAAGGAAAAGTCCTGTTAATAACGGGGTGCACACAGGAAACGGGCCTCATCAAAGGGTGACTCAGAGATGAGGATCACTGAGGAACCGGCTGGGGGCGTCCTGGCTCCTCGGTTCAGGGTGTGTGTGTGTGGGGGGGCGCATTGCCCCTGGAGGCCCAAGGCAAGTATGTGGTGGGAGGCCCACTCTGCCCTGGCACTGACACATAAATGCAGGCTGTGCCCACCTCCCACCCTTCCAGTCTGACTCGCCTGTGCTGGGGCGCCCTGCCCCCAGGCTGCCATCAGGAAGGGCTGCTCTTCCCCGCCTGCCCCTCCTCTTCCTCTCCTCCAGTTGAAGCTGTTAAATAGTTACTTACCTGGTGACGGCTTTCTGAGTTCAGTTCTGCCACCAGCAGGATGGAAACACCCCTTTCCCAGCTGAATCCCATCCGCTTATGGAGCAATTAGCAGCCACGATCTGGCTTTTTTTTTTTTTTTTTTTTTGGTATTTTCTTAGTTGGGCGCAGGGAGGGCAGTGCAGTTATGTCCCCGCTTCCTGGGGAGCACTAGAAACCCTTGGGGCTTGGGGTCATAAGCAGCCTTGGCCCAGTCCCTCACCCTTCCTCTCTTCTTTTTTTTTCCTGTTATTTTTTTTTATTGTCTGAAGTTTTACCTAGTCTCCTTTTTCTCCTATTGATACACACCTCCCCCCCACACACACACAGCCCTTCCCACCCCGGGCAAGCCCCCACCGCCCCGTGCCTGTGTCCATTGGTTATGCTAATATCCAAGCATACAAGTCCTTTGGTTGCTCTCTAGCCACCTCCTTTCCTACCATTTATTTGTCTTTGGATCTATTCTTGTTCATCAAATTATGTTGATTATATCCCACATATAAGTGAGATCATGTGATATTTATCTTTCTCCAACTGGCTTATTTCACTTAGCATAATGCTCTCCAGTTTCATCCATGCTGTGGCAAATGGTAAAAGTTCCTTCTTTTTATATAGCGGCCTAGTATTCCATTAACTCAAAGACAGAATTTCTCCAAGAAAAGACAAGTGGACCAGCCTCTTTCTTAGCTGAGGGCAGAGGGTTGGCGAAGACACTGCGTCTGCCTGTTGGCCATGGACAAAGTAAAGCAGGAAGAAGAGATCTTCCATAGCCAGTGGCCACACCAGGCCTGTCCTTCCCAAGTAATTCTCTTTTAATCCTCACATGAGGGTGGGTAGAGAGAGGAGGGCAGGGAGAGAAAGAGAGAAATACCAATCAGTTGCCTCCTGCATTCACCCCAACCGGGGATCGAATCTGCAACCTTTTTTGGTGTGTGGGATGGAGCCCTGGGGCCAGGCCCCAAGCAGAATCTTGATGGAGCAATCTGCCATCAGACTGGCTGGCCAGCCTGACTCCTCCCCTCCCACAATCCCACCTGGAAGAGCAGGCAGGGCTCAGGAGCCCGCATGGGCGCTGGACAGAGCGGGAAATGGAACTGCTCCTCTTTGGAGGCCGAGCAAATGGGCTGTGTGGGGGCTGGGCTCCCTGGCAGCAGCCCCTGCAGCCGGCAGGCTCCAAGTTTGGTGCTGTTCTGCCTCCTTTTCTTCATGCCTTTCTGGGCATCCGTGCATGTGGGCATGCACAGGTCCCTTCCTCTTCTACCCCCTGGGGCCTTCTGCCCTAGACATTCTTTGATTGACCTGGGATCAGCTAACCATGGTTACCTTGGGAACATTTCCTGAGGCCACTTTCCCACCCCCTGGCTCACACATTCTCAGTTCCATGGTCCCTAAACCCTACAGCCCTGAGTTAGGGGAGGGGAGTGTGGAGTGGAGACCTGGACAAGGGGAGGGACTCCACCCTCCAGAAAGCAGTTGGGAGGACAGCGGTTGTGGCCACCCTCTGGGAAGAGGAAGAGGAACTGTCTAGCTGTGCTCAGAAAACAGCAGGCCAGAGGGCTGGTCCCTCTTTTTGCTGCCTCGGGTATCCACCTGTGGCCTGGGAGCAGGTCGTAAACCAACACAAGGGGACAAAGACCGGGTCATCAGACCACCTAGACCAGAGCGGGCATTCACGGGCCATGGAGGCTAGAGCAGAGCAGGCATTCACGGGCCACCTAGACCAGAGCGGGCATTCACAGGCCACCTAGGCCAGAGCAGGCATTCACGGGCCATGGAGGCCAGAGCGGGCATTCACGGGCCAACTAGACCAGAGCGGGCATTCACGGGCCACCTAGGCCAGAGCGGGCATTCACGGGCCATGGAGGCCAGAGCGGGCATTCACGGGCCATGGAGGCCAGAGCGGGCATTCACGGGCCACCTAGGCCAGAGCGGGCATTCACAGGCCACCTAGACCAGAGCGGGCATTCACAGGCCACCTAGGCCAGAGCGGGCATTCACGGGCCATGGAGGCCAGAGCGGGCATTCACGGGCCACCTAGACCAGAGCGGGCATTCACGGGCCATGGAGGCCAGAGCGGGCATTCACGGGCCACCTAGGCCAGAGCGGGCATTCACGGGCCACCTAGACCAGAGCGGGCATTCACAGGCCACCTAGGCCAGAGCGGGCATTCACGGGCCATGGAGGCCAGAGCGGGCATTCACGGGCCACCTAGACCAGAGCAGGCATTCACGGGCCATGGAGGCCAGAGCGGGCATTCACAGGCCACCTAGGCCAGAGCGGGCATTCACGGGCCATGGAGGCCAGAGCGGGCATTCACAGGCCACCTAGACCAGAGCGGGCATTCACGGGCCATGGAGGCCAGAGCGGGCATTCACGGGCCACCTAGACCAGAGCGGGCATTCACGGGCCATGGAGGCCAGAGCGGGCATTCACAGGCCACCTAGGCCAGAGCGGGCATTCACGGGCCATGGAGGCCAGAGCGGGCATTCACAGGCCACCTAGGCCAGAGCGGGCATTCACGGGCCACCTAGACCAGAGCGGGCATTCACGGGCCACCTAGGCCAGAGCGGGCATTCACGGGCCATGGAGGCCAGAGCGGGCATTCACGGGCCATGGAGGCCAGAGCGGGCATTCACGGGCCATGGAGGCCAGAGCGGGCATTCACGGGCCACCTAGACCAGAGCGGGCATTCACGGGCCATGGAGGCCAGAGCGGGCATTCACGGGCCATGGAGGCCAGAGCGGGCATTCACGGGCCCCCTAGACCAGAGCGGGCATTCACGGGCCACCTAGGCCAGAGCGGGCATTCACAGGCCACCTAGACCAGAGCGGGCATTCACGGGCCATGGAGGCCAGAGCGGGCATTCACAGGCCACCTAGGCCAGAGCGGGCATTCACGGGCCACCTAGACCAGAGCGGGCATTCACGGGCCATGGAGGCCAGAGCGGGCATTCACGGGCCACCTAGACCAGAGCGGGCATTCACGGGCCATGGAGGCCAGAGCGGGCATTCACGGGCCACCTAGGCCAGAGCGGGCATTCACGGGCCATGGAGGCCAGAGCGGGCATTCACAGGCCACCTAGGCCAGAGCGGGCATTCACGGGCCATGGAGGCCAGAGCGGGCATTCACAGGCCACCTAGGCCAGAGCGGGCATTCACGGGCCATGGAGGCCAGAGCGGGCATTCACAGGCCACCTAGGCCAGAGCGGGCATTCACAGGCCACCTAGACCAGAGCGGGCATTCACAGGCCACCTAGGCCAGAGCGGGCATTCACGGGCCATGGAGGCCAGAGCGGGCATTCACGGGCCCCCTAGACCAGAGCGGGCATTCACGGGCCACCTAGGCCAGAGCGGGCATTCACAGGCCACCTAGACCAGAGCGGGCATTCACGGGCCATGGAGGCCAGAGCGGGCATTCATGGGCCACCTAGACCAGAGCGGGCATTCACGGGCCATGGAGGCCAGATCGGGCATTCACGGGCCCCCTAGACCAGAGCGGGCATTCACGGGCCATTTAGGCCAGAGCGGGCATTCACGGGCCACCTAGGCCAGAGCGGGCATTCACAGGCCACCTAGACCAGAGCGGGCATTCACGGGCCATGGAGGCCAGAGCGGGCATTCACGGGCCATGGAGGCCAGAGCGGGCATTCACGGGCCACCTAGACCAGAGCGGGCATTCACGGGCCATGGAGGCCAGAGCGGGCATTCACGGGCCACCTAGACCAGAGCGGGCATTCACAGGCCACCTAGGCCAGAGCGGGCATTCACGGGCCACCTAGGCCAGAGCGGGCATTCACGGGCCCCCTAGACCAGAGCGGGCATTCACGGGCCACCTAGGCCAGAGCGGGCATTCACAGGCCACCTAGACCAGAGTGGGCATTCACGGGCCATGGAGGCCAGAGCAGGCATTCACAGGCCCCCTAGACCAGAGCGGGCATTCACGGGCCATGGAGGCCAGAGCGGGCATTCACGGGCCATGGAGGCCAGAGCGGGCATTCACGGGCCATGGAGGCCAGAGCGGGCATTCACGGGCCACCTAGACCAGAGCGGGCATTCACGGGCCATGGAGGCCAGAGCGGGCATTCACAGGCCCCCTAGACCAGAGCGGGCATTCACGGGCCATGGAGGCCAGAGCGGGCATTCACGGGCCATGGAGGCCAGAGCGGGCATTCACGGGCCATGGAGGCCAGAGCGGGCATTCACAGGCCACCTAGGCCAGAGCGGGCATTCACGGGCCATGGAGGCCAGAGCGGGCATTCACGGGCCATGGAGGCCAGAGCGGGCATTCACGGGCCCCCTAGACCAGAGCGAGCATTCACGGGCCATGGAGGCCAGAGCGGGCATTCACGGGCCCCCTAGGCCAGAGCGGGCATTCACGGGCCACCTAGACCAGAGCGGGCATTCACGGGCCATGGAGGCCAGAGCGGGCATTCACAGGCCACCTAGGCCAGAGCGGGCATTCACAGGCTGCTGAGGCTAGAGCAGGGCACTGCCATAGTGAACACACTTGATGGCAAGAAGCAAACACCCACTAAGGCCGCTGAGAGATCTGAGAAGTGGGGATTTGTAGAGGGGATAGGAGGCATTTGATGAGTGCAAGTATGGGAGCTGGAACTGGGCCTGGGGGGCATGGAGCCCAGATCCTGTGGCCGCTGCTCTGTCTCCAACCGTCCTTGGGCCAAGGCTCCCCAGCACGCACTGTCTGGGATCCTCTGTGTCCAATCAGAATGGACCTGTTCCCTCAGGTAGGCGGTCAGCACAGCCCGCAGCACCTCAGGCCACATTCTGAATCTTGGGAGAAAGAAAACAACGGCCCCACTGGAGGCAGCATCCCGCAGCCACGGTCCAGCCCTCTGTGGCAGCCTTACCTGGTGCCGGCATGGCTGCTGGGCCAGCACAGCCGGCGGTGGTGTGTAAGGAGTCCTCTGAGCAGGAGGTAGCACTCAAAGGGTGCTGGGCACAGTTGTTCCAAAAACCCACCAAATTCATAGACCACCCAATGAGTGTCATTCTGAAAGTTTTAGGTGAGAAGTCCATGAAAGGGAATAAAGGGCTACCTTGGAGAGAATATGTTGGAGAATTTCCACCCCCCATGAGCCTAGAACCAACTCTGGTTTCTTGTCTCTCATTCTTGCATCCAGACAATCAACTGTGCCCTTCCTGTGCCACCTCCCAAGCAGGTCTCCAGAATGGACCATGGAAGCCCTAGCCTGTGTTGCTCAGTGGTTAGAGTGCTGACCGCTGCAACAAAGGGTCACAGGTTCAATGCTAGGTCAAGGGCATGTACATTGGTTGCAGACTCAATCCCCTGGCTCCAGTCGGGGGTGAATGAATGAGGCAACCAGTGAGTATCTCTCCCATTCTCGAAGCTTCCCTCCCTCCCTTCCACTCAAAAAAAAAAAAAAAAAAAAAAAAAATGCATCATGGAAAATGCAGGTCAGACTATGTAACTCCTTGGCGTCAAGCCCTTCAGTGCTTCAGCGCCCCGCACCAGCCTCAGGGTAAGTGAAAGCCATCATCTGTGCCACCAGGTCCCTCACTGGGGGAGGGGGGGCTGGGCTGAGGGGGCGGGCTCTCAGCCCCCTGCAGCTTCTGGAAGTGCTCACTATCACTGCACACGCCTCTCTGCCCTTCCCTGCCCACATGATGTCCCGCCCCCTTGTTCTCCACGCCTCTTCTACCCCACTTCTGCCCATCCGTGCCATCTTCTCTCGGAGGCCCTGGCGTTCCCAGCGCAGAGAGGGATCCCTGCAGGCCTGACGTTCCCTGTGCACGCGTCTGCCTCCCCGCGTGTTGGGACTCGTATCACCCACCTCAGCCCCAGCACAGTCCCCAGACACAGACATGCTCATAAATGTCCTCCTGGCCTTGAGGAAAGCGGATTTCAAAACATTCGAAGATAAAACCTGTTCTCAAGACCAGAGTTTGGAAATGATGGGAGTGTCTCCAGCTGAAATCTGCGGGCGTGGGCTGGGTGGGCCTGTGAGGGAGGGTGAGCACCTTGTGCCTGGGACCGACTTCCCGAACCTTGCCAAGCAGGAAGGACACGCGTGGGGGTTTGGGCACGTGCTGGAAGGTTCCTGCGGCGGCCACCGCAGACGTGGCTCCCGAAGGGCCGCCGGGCACGGCCTGGAGGACAGGGCAGCCTCCCTGTCAGAGTGGGGGAGGGGAACAGGGCCCAGGGGCACAGGCTCTCGGTGGCAGCGGGGAGCTTCCGGAAGAAGCGGCCAGTGCTGGAGGCCCTCCACGAGAGTTTGCCGCGGGGGCTTTGGTCCTGGCAGCCCAGGCCCCGGGGAGGTTCTGCACCCTCTGCCTGGCCTCACTGGTGTCTGCGTCAGCTAAGAAAACAGCGTGTTCCTTGTTACCACGGCGCCCCCAGCCCCCCAGGTCCCCAGCCCCCTGACCTCCTCCAGCCCCCTTCTCCAGGTCAGCTCCCCGCTCTCCTGCTACACTTGTGGCCTGGTCCCCGGGAGAAGGCAGGCAGAAGTCTGGTTTCAGAGCCTGGGCACTGGGGGCCTGCTACTGCCTGTGAGCATCAGGGGGCAGGCTCTGCCCCTCAGGAGCCCGTCGTCAGAGGGAAACAGTCACAGCTGAGATGAGCCGCTGGCCCTGTGGGCACCGGCCTGAGCCCCGTCTTCCTGTCACAGGAGTGAGGGGAGGCCGCTCTTTGGAAGTCCATGTGTCTTTCCCTCCTCTGCAGGCTCCGGCAGAACCACTAGTGGAGCTCAGTCTGACCCCGAGCCTCCTCCTGCGCACCTCTTCTACGGCAGCTGGAAAAGCTGACCGCCTGGTCCCCTTGAGACTGTGCAGAGCGGACACAGGGTGTAGGCACGCGGCCCCTTCCAGTGGAGGCTGCAGAGGAGCCCCCTGCCATGACCGGGAGACCGGGTGCCGCCCAGAGGGGGGAGTTTCGGGCGGCGTGCTGCCTGCTCTGGCTCAGGATCTGCCTCCTGCCACCACCACCACACGAACCCCGGAGCTCAGGTGCCTGGTCCTGATGACAGAGCGAGGATTCGGAAGAATCTCCACCCGCGGGAAGGAGGGTTCTAACCCACAGCAGGAAATGGAGCTGGGGAAGCATTTTGGCCAATTGGCAGATGGATTCTTAGATGCGTAACCGTTTGTGGAAACAAAAGGAGAATGGGTTAGCTGACAGCAAGTTAGCACGAGTCAGTATTGAGGCCAGACACCCAAGAAGCCTTGGTAATGCGAGAGGCCCAAGAGGTCAAAGGTGCCCCCTGCAGAGGCCCGGTGCCACCCTGTGCTGCTCGGCCGGCCCTGCTCCTAAGGCCCTCGGTGGCTCCCAGCACAGGGTGGCACCGGGCCTCTGCAGGGGGCACCTTCTCCCTCCGGGGCGGCGGGAGCAGAAGAGGCAGGGCCAGAGCACCTGTGCCAGGCTGGGAGCCACCGAGGGCCAGGAGGAGGGCACGGGAAGGGGGGGAGGGAGGTTCAGGGAAAGACCCCATTGCATTCTTGGGGCCAGACACCCAAGAAGCAGCCAAGAGACCTGCCCTGCCTGCTCCCACCTCTCCCCACCCCCCCTCCACCTTCACAGACCTGGCCGCCCACGCCTGGCCCCAGCCTCAGTGTCACAGCCTCAGCTCACAGCCTCTGTGGGATGAGGGCCGCGCAGACCAGCCCTCTGGGGCCCCACTTCAGCAGCATCTCCCTTTCTTGTGTGTGTCGCCCAGGCTGAGGAAAGGGCGGAGTTGTCGCAGTCCCCCTCGACAGGGGAGAGGACACAGGGACCCCACTGACACCCTTGGTCCCAGGCACCACTGCCCCCTGCAGCAGCCCCTCACAGGCGCGCCCCCAGGCAGGACGCTGTACACAGGAAGGAACCGGATGGCCGCTTTTCTGGGCCCCATCCTCTCTGGGGGACCCACAGTGAGGCTGCCCGCCCCTCCGCCAGAGAAGGCACTCCAGGGCGAGCTGCCACGTGGCAGGCGCATCCGGTGCACACGTGCTGCTAACTGGAACTCGGGTGTCACAGACACGAAGTGTGGGCATTTCCCCGGACAATGTGGGGGTGTGAGTTACACAGCAGTCTGTGTCCCCAAAACAGCAGAGCACCATACACTGAGGGAGGGGCTTCTGAGTCACATACTCTCCCCGTGAAAGGAGTGGGGGCAGTGGCAAAACTGTTCATCCCCACGGGAGACCGTGTCTTCCTGACCAGATGCAAGTCTCCAACCTGCAGCGTAAAGAGCTACTTTCTCCGGGCCTTATCCTGGGGGGCAGAGGCACCCCCAGCTCACATGCCTGAAGTTCCTGTAGGGGAATAGGGAGGGACTGTCTGCCGCCAGCTCCACCCCACCTTCCCCAGCTACATGCTGCACCAGGCAGCTTTGGGGACCAGCTCAATACAGGGCTGGGGAGTGTGTGTGTGTAAGAAGGGGGTGTGGGCAGGGCAGCTGGGTCCTTCAGCTGCTCCAGGGAGAGGGGCAGGGGGAGCCTGGGTGGCTCAGTGCTCCAGGAGCACCTTTGGGGAACCTCTGATTGGTTGCTGGGCTTTGGGGGTAACACTTGCCCTTGAAATGTATGGAGGAGGTCTGGGCAGCCTGCGTGGTTCCCTGGGGGACAGTTGGGGCTCTTGGGGATGGGCTAAAGTGCTGGGAGGGTCCCTGCCTCGCTCCAGCTGGTCTTTCCAACGCAGAGGACAGCGGGAGAAGGACTTGAAATGGAGATGACACTGGGCAGTGACATCCAAGTGCCGTGGACAATGGAGCAATGTTTCCAAGTGCAGGAGACTCGGGGGCGGTGCTCCATCTGACGGAGACAAGTGACGAGTGACGTGAAGGGAGAGGGGACAGACAGGAGGACTCTGAGCAATTCTTTCAAAACCTGGGGTTTGTGGAACAGTGACTCCAAAAGCAGAGGACCCTGCATCAGGGACATCGAGGCAGAGCGCAGAGCTCCGGCACCCCTGACGCGGAGCGGAGCTGCGGGAGCTGTGCCCGGTGCGAGGACAGCACAGCGGTGCCTCCCACACGCAGAGGACGGCGGGCAGTGCCACCGAGACGCACGCGGAGGACACTGGGCAGCGCTCTCGAGGCAGCCAAGAGAGCCGCAGGGTGTCCCAGCGCCGCGGGCAGGCGCAGTGCCGGCAAGTGCCACAGAGGGCGCCTCGGAGCGTCCGCGCAGCCTGGAGACAATAAGTACAATTACCTTGTTTTAAGTCACCCAGCTTGTGGTGACTTGTTTCAGCAACAACAGAAATCGGATACAGAAACCTGATGCCCTCTATCTAAAATATGAAACTTCTGGCAGAATAACAATGCGCATTGATTTAGAAAGGAAACTGTGTGCAAGGGATTATACTGAAAATCAGGAAAGCCGTCCCTTCCCTGCCCTGCCCCACGCGCACCTCCCCCTCCGGATCCTGTTTTCTGGCACGTCCTGTTAGTAAAGAACGCCCTTAAGCTGCTCTTCAGCTCTGTGAGCTGTATACACTGCGGTTCACTTTCTGTTCTGAGAGGTTAAAACTGTTCCTGGGAGATGTGTTTCACCCCCCCCCCCAAAAAAAAAAAAAATTATGGCAGAGCCACGAATGAGGAGGACACAGGGAACCAGAGTCAGGAGCCCGTGAGGCCAGGGAGGGCTCCGGAGGAAGCTGTTAGCAGCCCTGCAGCTGCCGGCTTGGGGCGGAGAGGGCAGTGAGAGTGAGGTGGGAGGGTGCTTGGGGTGGGCTCTGGAATAAGGGATGTGCTATAGGAGGGGCTTGATGGACTATTTGGAAATAATTAACCATCTTTGGCTAGTAAGTTATGCAAGTTATCAAACAAGGGAAATTATATAACAGAGAAAGGGATTCGTTCAGGGCACACATACCAGTCAGGCCCACCCTGAATACGGATCCACTCAGCGTCCGGGTGTTCCCGAGTGCAGAGGGACAGCGAAGGGATACAGCGTGACCATGGAGGTGTCAGAAGACAGAACCAGGGGGAGGGGGGTGTGACTGGGGCAGAGAAGGGAAGGGGCAGCTTTGCTGATTTTCAGTACAAAATCCCTTTCACACGTTCATTCTTAAATCAACGCGCATGTGATATTTTGCCCAAAGTTTAATATTTTGGATAGAGGGAATGTGGTCCCTGTAACCATTTTCTATTGTTGCTGAAACAAATCACCGCAAGTTTGGTGACTTAAAACATGAACTTTATTATTTCCCCGATGTGTGATCGGAGTCCCATGGGCTCGCTGCTTCCTGGGCTCCGGCCTCACCAGGCCACCAGCTGACTGTGTGGGCTCTTATCTGACGCTCAGGGCACAGCCAGCCCCCATGCTCTTCAGGTCATTGAAAATGTCCATTCCCTGAGATCCTACTCCTGGGGTCCCCGTTTCCTTGCTGGCTGTCAGTGTGGGCCACCTTGAGCTTCGAAGCTGCTCTCTGCTCCCTGCACGCAGCCCTCACATCCCCCAGCCAACAAAGGCGCAGCAGACCCTTCTCACACCAGGAATCGCTCCGACTTCCCGTCTGTCAGACTAAACATGAAGGAAGTAGTGAAAGCATTTTAGGACCAAATCACATAGTACCGAAGGAAGCATAAACATCCGCCAGAAACTGCATCAAAATAGACTCCCGTGCCTGTCAGACTAAACCTTTCCCCTCTCACCCCTGTTTCCCTCCGTGGGCGCTCCCTCCAGGGCGCGGATGTGGTGCAGCACAGGGAGCACACACACCCCCGCAGGGAGCAGGGAGCAGAGAGCGTGGTGCCCCGGGACTGGGCGCCGGGCCAGCACCAGTGAGTGACCACAGGGACTTCCGCCTGGCGGCCCCAGGCCCTCCCTTCATATCCAAACCAAATGGCCCAGCTCCCACCCACAGTGCCCTCTCCACCTCAGTGCAAGGTCACCTCCTGTCAGAGACCTGGGGCACAGGAGGACTCCCGTGACCCCTGCTCACCCAGCGGCTGGTCACAGCCGGGACTCTGGGTGCAACCATTTCTCCACCCTGCAGCACCACTCAAAGAATTACTAGTACGTAAGGGTCGTTGCATAATGGTTAGAGGAAGGGAAAACCCTCAACGTGAATGTCACTCTCACAGTCCTAGTGTTACGCCCAGACTTCGTGATCCCCAAGGACCACCAGGGAGCCGAGTCTGATGCAATAAACAAAAGAGCCTTCTCCATGCTAGCATGGGGCCCCCCCCAACTCATGCCGGCAGCATGGCGGAAGAGAGCAAATTTCTCCCAGTCCAGGGGTTTTGAGGGCTAGGGATAACTCCGCCCTGCGGGGCGGAGTTGGGAGCTCATCCTTGCCCCGCCCTGCCCTCTCACTAGCAAGTCACTCGCAGCCCGGCCACAGGGACTTCTCCGTCCACAAGCCCTCCCTCCCTCCCGCCATCTAAGTCTTCCTCCATCTCAGATCCGGGTACTGAAGACTCTACTAGCCCGATGGCGACAACGCGAGGGCCTCTGCCTGGGGCTGGGGTTCGAGCTCCTCCACGTGCACAGCCCTTCTCAGGTGACATGTCACTCAGAGAGGGGCCGCTCTGGTCCCGGCTGGCCCCTCCCTCCCCACTCATTAACCTCAGAGGACCTCAAGCTCCTCAAATGCAAAAGGGGCCTTGGCCATGCTGACCTCTAACTTTGACCCCTTTCCCCCAAACTGACAGCTGGTGGCCACTGGTTGCAGGAGATGCTCTGTCCCAGAAAACATCTTTCTTGTGGAGGAGGCAGGGCCCCTCGAGGGCAGAGCACCAGGCTCTTCACTCTCACAGCAGGGCCTTCCTGGCCCAAGGGGAGAGGGGACAAAACCAGTAATGGAGAACCCCGGGGCTCTGATGGGGGCTGGGGGAGAGGGTGGCGGTGGATGCTGACGTTCTCGGGATAAATGACCACAGTCAGAGCTCAGACTGCTCCAGGATGGCCAGGCCAGGCGCACCCCGTGGGAGAAGGCACGGAGTCCTTCAAAGAAGGTGACAAATGGGAATTATGGGCGTCAGGAGGATGGGGCCAGGAGGACGAGAGCTTAGGGAATCAGCTAGAACCGGGGTCTAGGCTGAATCAGGTGCCAGGCAGGAAGCCTGAGGCAGACACACACTCACTTCAGAGTCCGTGTGAGGCAGTCAGGTGACCAATGGCTGGGGACAGGTTTGGCATCTAGGCGGGGCAGCAGGCTGAGCACAGAGGCACCAGATACACAGGTGAGAGCCGGGTGAGTGCAGATACCAGGGCACCCAGGTGGGAACGCAGCCCCTGCAGGCGGAGAGGAGGAGCTGGGATCTGGGCATGAACTGGAGGCAGAACTCCGTCAGCTCAGGGCCTCCAGGTCCCACTCAACCAAAGCTCTGACAACAAGCCTCGGGGCCAGCGTGGCTGCTCATGGGTGGAAGCTGGCAGCCAGGGGCAGCCTGGAAGCTTTTGGGGAGAAGTGGCGTGTGTTCAGGTCACAGTGGTGACACAGCAGAATCCCCTCTCCGACTCTCTCTGGCAGAAAATCCTGCCATCAGACAGCACCTGCCACCCTCTGGAGCATCCCTGGGCCTCGCAACCTCCACACCAGCTGCAGGCAGCCCTGTCCCAGAGCCCACAGCATCAAGAAGCGTGACTACAGATATAATTTTTGGAAAAAGATAAAAGTCATTTTCCGCTAAGCCTGCTGAATTAAGTAGATAATCACGATGAGTAATATTGTTTGTTCAAAAGTGAGTGACGATGGCATAACAAAACCACTTCTTTCCTGGCTCCAGACAGCACAGGGATCTCTTGTGATCTGACCCCTCCCAGGCCCCTGACTGACTGGTAAAGCACTGCCACCTGGTGACACAGAAGGAAACTACATGGCAAAAATCCTTACAAATGCAAACCCAAGGATCTGTGCTTGTATCCTGCAGAGGTCTTCCGTTTCCCTTTCACCAAAGTGTTCCCGGAAGTGAAAATGATGTGATCTACTCTGCAACTCTAAGTCGGCCAGGCTGTTAATATTTCCTACCTTCCATTTTCAACTTGAAGACATAAATCATACACATACTCACATAAACTTAGACACATTCCAGAAAGATTTTATCTACTGCAAGCATAAATCTATCCAGCTGCAAGAAGAACTGTATAGTTCTGACAAACAGATGCACACTGTGTACTCCACATCTTGTCAAGATAAGGAGCATTTGCCGAAGGCGGTTTGGCTCAGTGGTAGAGCGTCGGTCTGCGGACTGAAAGGTCCCAGGTTTGATTCGGGTCAAAGGTATGTACCTTGGTTGCGGGCACATCCCCGGTAGGGGGTGTGCAGGAGGCAGCTGGTCGATGTTTCTCTCTCATCAACGTTTCCAGCTCTCTATCTCTCCCTTTCTCTCTGTTAAAAATCAATAAAATATACTGGGGGAGGGGGGAGAGAAGATAAGGAGCATTTTCTTCAGCCTGGGCAGCCCCGTGGGCCTCCCCAGCAGCCCTCCCCCTAAGAGACAGTGACGCTGCTGTTTTCCATCACTACTGATCAGCCTTGTCTTTTATGTATATCTTATTGATTTTTTACAGAGAGGAAGGGAGAGGGAGAGAGAGTTAGAAACATCGATTAGCGGCTTCCTGCACACCCCCAACTGGAGATGTGCCTGCAACCAAGGTACATGCCCTTGACTGGAATTGAACCTGGGACTCTTTTTAAAAAAATATATATTTTATTGATTTTAGAGATAGGGATAGAGAGAAACATCAATGAGAGAGATCCTTTCAGTCCACAAGCCGACGCTCTATCCACTGAGCCAAACAGGTTTCGGCGAACCTGGGACTCTTAAGTCCACAGGCAGACACTCAATACACTGAGCCAAACCAGTGAGGGCAGCTTTGTCTTTTCTAGTTTCATGTGAGTGGACTCATATAGCATGAGTTCTTCTTTCACTCCACATGTTGCTAGAATTCATCCAGGCATCAGTAGCTCATTCGATTCATGTTGAGTAAGAAGTAGTGCATGTGTAAATATGCCATCACTTGTTTTGTTTTGTTTTTCTCATGCTGCTGATGGACATTTGGGCTGTTTCCAATAACAATAGTACTACTAGGAACATTATGGAATAAGTATTGTTGGAACGTATTTTTCATTTCTCTTGGGTAAATATTCAGGAGTCAGATTTCCGGGTCAATGGGTAGGTGTGTGTTTACCTTTGTAAGAAACCACTAAGCCGCAGAGACCGGTTTGGCTCAATGGATAGAGCGTTGGCTTGGGGACTGAAGGGTCCCGGGTTCGGTTCCAGTCAAGGGCATGTACCTTGGTTGTGGGCATATCCCCGGTGGGGGGTGTGCAAGAGGCAGCTGATCGATGACTCTCTCTCATCGATGTTTCTAGCTCTCTATCTCTCTCCCTTCCTCTCTGTACAAAATCAATAAAATATATATTAAAAAAAAACAAACCACTAAGCCATTTTCCAAAGTGGTAATAGCATTCATACCTTCCCAGCAGAAGTGTGTGAGTTCCCTTTTATTTCTAAACATTGGGAGAAGTCCATTTCTACATGAGCAGCAACATAAACTATGATTTCAGCATTCGATGAGGCAGGTGCTCCATAGAACGCCACACACTTTAAAATGGCAGTGTTGGCCCGGCTGGTGTGGCTCAGCCATTGAGCATTGAGCCAAGAACGAAGAGGCCACCAGTTCAGTTCCAGGTCAGGGCACATACCTGGTTGTGGGCTTGCCGGGAGGGGTGGGGGGCATGCAGGAGGCAGCTGATCGGTGGTATTTCTCTCTCATCCATGTTCCATCTCTCTTCCCCTCTCCCTTTCTCTCTCTCTAAAAAAAATCAATAAAATATATATTTTAAAGTGGAAATGTAGGATTGAAACATAATAAATCTGCTCATAAAAACAAAAAGCTATCACCTCACACCTATTAAAATGGCTATTATTAAAAAGGCAAGAAATAACATGTGTTGGAATGTGGATAAAAGGGAACCCTAGTACACTGTGGTGTGACTAAAATTGGTGCAGTCATAATGGAAAACAGTATAGAGGCTCCTCAAAAAAATAAAAAGTAGAACTATCATATGTCCAAAAACATCTAAAGCACTGCCCCCATGTGGCCAAAGATTCTGCCATCATGTGGACACAAGATGGCCAGCAGGGGAGGGCAGTTGGGAGGGACCAGGCCTGCAAGAGAGGGCAGTTGAGAGGAACCAGGCCTGTAAGGGAGGGCAGTTGGAGGTGATCAACCCTGCAGGGGAAGGCAGTTCGGGGTGACCAGGCCGGCAGAGGAGGAAAGTTGGGGGCAAACAGGCTGGCAGGGGAGCAGTTAGACATCAATCAGGCTGGCATGGGAGTGATTAGGGGGTGATCAAGCTGGCAGGCAGAAGCAGTTAGGGGCAATCAGGAAGGCAGTCCTGGATTGTGAGTGGGATCGGGCCTAAACGGGCAGTCGGACATCCCTGGAGGGGTCTCAGATTGGAGAGGGTGCAGGCTGGGCTTAGGGACACACACACCCCGCCCCCATGCACAAAGTTTGTAAACCGGGCCTCTAATATATATATACCTGGTCAGATTATTATGCATTCAGAGATTATAATAATCTGGCTACTCAATGTACATAGACTGAAAGTAAAGGGATAGAAACATATACTTCATGCAAATGGAAAGGGGGGGAGAGTGGGGGTAGCAATACTTATATGTGACAAAAGAGACTTTATAACCAAGGCTATAGTAAGAAACCATTTATAACAAGCAAGGATCTGGAAGAAACATTTTTTGAAAACTAACTGTATTGTAAGAACCTGACATTAAGCTTTTTTATTATTATGTAGCGCCTAACATTAGGCTTTTGATTGCTAAGGTACCATCTCTAGTAAACACATAGACAGCTATACAGACAAAGAGCCAGGCCACCACAACCTTAAAGCTCTGTTTTAGAAAACACTGGGTAACCTAGATAACTGTTTCAGTGACCCTGCTTGCCCCTTCCCACACCCCAATTCTGGTTCTTATGCTTTAAACTCGCCAGTAATGAGTAAACCTGTGAAACCCTGGGCACCCCATCCTTGGCCCCTATAAAGGCAGAGCCCAGCTCCACACGCTTTCTCTCTCTACCCATGAACTTTCTATGTGGCCCTTGGATGTGCTGTGTACCCTCCAGGATTTTTGAGTAACAAGTCTTTTTATAAAGTCTCCTAATGGTTGGTGCTGAGGTGCATTCTGCAATCATAATAAGATCCACAAAAGTCAACTACAACATTGGCTCCAGTCAGGGAAATGTCCATGGGAGCTCCCACAAGTAGTACACACCCAGGTGAGTGTCTCCAGCATTCCTAGATCATGCATCATTATCATAGACTGAGACCAACACAAAACATTAATGTATAAAATAATGTTGGTTGGATAATCCCAATGTTCCTGGACAAAGTGGTTAAAAAAATGGATAAATTCAGAGATTGAAATTCTCTAGGATGGACCACATGTTAGGTCACAAAACAAGTCCTAACAAATTTAAGAAGATTGTAATCACACTAAGTAGCTCTTTATCGATTCAGCAGAGCAGTCTCCCCAGCAGATGCAGATCTTTGTGAAGACCCTGACTAGCAAGACCATCACCCTCGAGGTTGAGCCCAACACCACTGAGAATGTCAAAGCTAAAACCCAAGACAAGGAGGGCATTCCACCTGACTGGCAACATGTGATTTTTTGCAAGCAAATGGCTGGAGGATGCCACACTTTTATAGCACAATATTCAGAAAGAGTTCACCTTGTACTTAGTGTTTCATCTGTGGGTGGCATCATTGAGCCCTCCAGTCACAACTGCAACAAGATAATCTGACATGTGTCATGCCCACTTGCATCCCACACTATCAACTGCTGCAAGAAAAAGTGTAGCCACACTAATAATCTGCGCCCTCAAAGTGAGGCCCTTCTCCCACCATCTGGAGCTCATAGGGCAGCCTTCTGCCCAAACCCTATGGCCCTGGGCCTCAACAGTATCCTTTTCGTTTACTGGAGGAGAGAGAGAGAGAGAGAGAGAGAGAGAGAGAGGGAGAAGAAAAATATCATACTAAGTATATTTTCCAACCACAATGGAATGAAACTAGAAATCAGTAGCAAAAACAAATAAAAACACCAAAAAATTCACCCATGTGTGGAAATTAAACAGCACACTCTTGAATAATCAGTGAGGCAAAGAATAAGTCACAAGAAAAATTAAAAAATATCTTGATGCCTTGGCTAGTTTGGCCTAGTGGATAGAGCATCGGCCCAGGAACTGAAGGGTCCCAGGTTTGCATGTACCTCAGTCACAGGCTCCATCCCAGGCCCCATTCAGGAAATGTTCAGGAGGCAACCAAGCAATGTGTCTATCTCACATTGATGTTTCTGTCTGTCTCCCTCCCTTCCACTCTCTCTAAAATCAATGGGAAAATATCCTCCGGTGAGGATTAACAACAACAACAAAAACAAGCTAATGCCCTGACCAGTTTGGCTCAGTGGATAGAGCGTTGGCCTGAGGACTGAAGGGTCCAGGATTCAATTCCAGTCAAGGGCATGTACCTTGGTTGTGGGCACATCCCCAGTAGGGGGTGTGCAGGAGGCAGCTGATTGGTGTTTCTCTCTCATTGATGCTTCTCTCTCTCCCTCTCCCTTCCTCTCTGTAAAAAATCAATAAAATAAATTTTAAAAAAGAACAAGCTAAGTCCAAAGTTAGCTGAAGGGAGAAAATAATAAAGGTTAAAGCATAAATTTAAAAAATAGAAAGTAGATAAACAATAGGGGAAAAAAACAATGAAATTAAAAGTTGGATATTTTAAAAGGTCAAGAAAATTTAGAGAAACAAAGGGAAGGAAGAAACTATATTACACTACACATACACACACACACACACACACACACACACACACAAACATGATATGGTTGTGGTCAAACAGGTATTACATTTGTCAAACTAAACAGACACTTTAAATGGGTAAATTTTATTTATGTAAATGACTAGTAAAACTAACAAACCTCTGAAAATGCAATCAAGAAAAAAAAGAGAAAGAATACAAACAAGCAATTCTGGGAATAAGAAGGACATAGCTACAGATAAAACAGGGGTTTTAAAGAAAAAAACCATATTTTGAACGGCAATAAAAAATATATTTTTTTAAAAACTTAACTTTAAAATTTGTTTCAAAAATAGGAAATCTGAATACCCTCTAAAACCAATCAAAATTCACATCACACAATAATCCAGTTTACCAGGTGACTGCAACTAAAGTATTCAAGGAACATAAACTTTTCCAGGATGAGGAAATCACTAAATTAGATAAATCCCAGGAATGCAAGTATTCTTTAACATTAGGAAATCCTTGAAGGGAGAATAAAGGGTACCATTTTATATATATAATAAAGAGGGCCAAATATATGGTAACAGAAAATTATTTTGTGCCCATCGGATGGTGGGCACAAAATGCAATACACAAGTCACGATAGAAATGTGCTTGAAACCTACATGATCTTATTAACCAGTTATCCCAATAAATTTCATTTTAAAAAAAGAAATAACTCAAAAATCTTTGATGCAATTTACTATATTAACAGATTAAAGAAAACCATATAATCATCTCAAAAGATGGAGATTTAACTGGTGTTTAAGAAAAAATATTTTTCAAAAGATAAAAAGAAACATTACATTGTATTTGTAATCATTTTTATTGGGTTACACCAGCAGAAAGCATACATAAAGGACTCCATATACAATACATAATGGTTAATTAGCACTTGATGCCTTACAAATCACTTTGTATCTATTATCTATCTAATCTAGTCACTCTCAAGAAGGTATCACATGTTTTAAAACATAAATGAAGAAACCCATTTTTAAAAAAAGGTGATTTATCCCAAATTCCAATTTTTATTCTTTATTTTGTTGATTCTCTGATGTCCTGTGTTATATGTCAAATTAAAAATGACAGATGTCTAACTAGAGATAATATATAACTTAAAAAAACAAAATTCTGAATTCAGTTCTCCAGTGGTTCCCACATGTTCTTGGAACAGAGACAAATTAAAAATGTCTAATTCCATAGTTTATGTTCTTAGTCATTTCTATCTTTTCTTCTCAAATTTGTAATCTACAATTAAACACTAGCTACCCTGGCCAGAGTGGCTGTTGGTTGTCCAGTAGACTGAAAGGTTGTGGGTTCAGTTCCCAGACAGGGAACAAACCTAGTTTGCAGGCCTGACCTGCAGTCGGGGAATGTATAGAAGGTTAATCAGTGCTCTCTTTCACATCGATGTTTCTTTTAATCTTCCTTCCCCTTTCTCTAAAATCAATAAGCATATCTTGGGGTGAGGATTAAAAAAAATAACACTGGTATCTTCCCTGGTTTGGGTCAGTGGAGAGTGCATTGGCCCATGAACTGAAGGGTCCCAGGTTCTATTCCAGTCAGTAGCAGGCATGCAGGAGGCAACCAATTAATATATCTCCCTCATATTGATGTTTCGTTCCCTGTCTCTCTCCCTCCTTCCCACTTTCTCTTAAAAAAAAAAATGTTTTTCAATAGAAAAATGTCCTCGAGGGAGGTTAAAAATAATGATAACAGCCGAAACCGGCTCAGTGGATAGAGTGTTGGCCTGCGGACTGAAAGGTCCCAGGTTCAATTCCAGTCAAGAGCATGTACCTTGGTTGCGGGCACATCCCCGGTGGGGGGTGTGCAAGAGGCACCTGATTGATGTCTTTCTCTCATCGATGTTTCTAACTCTCTATCCCTCTCTCTTCCTCTCTGTAAAAATCAATAAAATATATTTTTTAAAATAATAATAATAACAAAATAAAATAAATAACATTGGTGTTCTCTCCACTTAAAAACTATATTGTTCAAAGCTGGATGAAGCTTGAAGCCTGGTAGTTTCTATCTACCAACTTCGCAGCTCCTCTCTGGGGAACAAGTGAGTGTCCCTCTTGTTAATCCTGACTGGTTACAAACAACCTAGGTAAACCACAACCTCTGACAAACTTGACATATCACTTACGTGTCGAAAGGAAGGACATCATGAGAAAGGGGAGGAGTACTAGTCCCCCTTCCTCTAAGCACAGCTAAAACCTTGGACACCATCTATAAAACAGTGAAAGAAGTTCTGAGGATACAGGCTACTGGGGTACAGGGACCTGAAGAATGACAGCACAGAGTCCCTGGAGTTTTCCTCTTGCCTCATCTCTCCCAGGCTGGGTTCTGAGGAAGCTGGCAACCCAGAAATGCCACAGATACAGACCAAAAAAGGTACAAGAGAAGTCTTCTCTTTTCAGCCAAAGGACTAAGAAAGGAGTATACTCACAAGACAATTTTTTTAGGCAATAAACACCCTCCTCCAGCCAAAAGTCATAGGAAAAAATTCAGCCCTATCCACACTATCAAAGGCCAAGTGGGGTGCCTACACTTCCACCCTCACCAGGCTGTAATCCTCACCCTGGAGTAGAGTCAAAGAAGGTCAAGTGAGGAGACAGGATTTAAAACAAACAAACAAACAAAAAAACCCTCCCCATCCCACTCCAGCAGTATCAATGGAAACCATATGGGGAGACCAGGCTTCTAACTCTACCCAGAAACCAGACATCTCTCCCTTCTTACTGTTTTGGACATTGGAGGGTCAGGACTCCCAACAAGTCATGAGGTCACTCCCCACCCAATGCTGGCACATGGTGTCAGTGGCTAGGAGCACTAATGAGACACTCCTGCCCCTCCCAGCTAGGTGGTATCAGTGGAGCCTTACTGGGGAGCTATAACTCATACTCCTACCCAAATACTTTAGTAGTAGAGGCCAATGATGGACTTCCAACATCAACTTCCAAACACTTTATCCTCCAGGGCAGTGGCAGAAGCCAGCCCAAATAGATTTAAACAGTATAGTTTTCTAACATAATGCCCAAAATGTCCAGATTTCCACTGAAAATCACTCATCTTGAATGAGAAGACAATCCACAGATGCCAACACTGAGTTAACCCAGATGTTAGAATAACAGCTACCATAAAAATACCCCAGTAAGCAATTACAAACATAATTGTCCAAATTTAAAAACAGAAAATGTCGGCAAAGAAACAGAATAGAGAATCAAATGGGACTGAAAAGTTGATAACAAAAGTTAGTGATGGGCTCACCAGCAGAATGGAAGGGACAGAAGAAAGAATTGGTGAACTTGGAGATAGAATAAAAAGCACCCAACCAGAACAAGAAAAAAATTGCTATGGCCCTGACCGGTTTGGCTCAGTGATAGAGCATCGGTCTGCGGACTGAGGGGTCCCAGGTTTGATTCGGGTCAAGGGCATGTACATTGGTTGCGGGCACATCTCCAGTGGGGGTTGTGCAGGAGGCAGCTGGTCGATGTTTCTCTCTCATCGATGTTTCTAGCTCTCTATTTCTCTCCCTTCCTCTCTGTAAAAAATCAATAAAATATATATATATATTTTTTAAAAAAGATTTTAAAAGTTCATAACTGTGGGTCCTAATCTGAGAGAGTTGGTGTCCTCTAAGAAAAGAGCACTCACTCTCTCTCTCTCTACACAAAAGTCCTGAGAAAGGGCTATGAGGGCACAGTAGGAGGGTGGCTGTGTGCAAGCCAGGAACACAAAAACTAAATCAGCTGGTACCTTGCTCTCAAAAACTTCCAGTATCCAGATTTGTAAGAAATACATATCTGTTGTTTGAGCCCCCAGTCTGTAGTATGACAGCCCAACAAGACTAAGGCAGATTTGGGTGCTTCTATACCAAATACTTAACCATGTTAAAGTAGCTTTGGAACTGGGTAACGGTTGGAGGCTGAAAGGGTTTTAAGGTGTATGATGAGGTGTCAGACAGAAATGGAAACAGGAAGAAAGGCAATTCACCTGGTAAAGTGGCAGCATCCTTGGCTGAAAGGTGTTCCACTGTTTTGTGGAAGAGAGAACTTGGGAGCAATGAAACTGGGTATTCAGCAGATTTGTAGGCAAAATATTAAAGGTGCAGCTTGGGTCTACCTGTTTATAGTAAAATGTGAGAGGAGAGAGGTGAATTGAAGAAACAATTGTTAAGCAAAAAAGGAAAAAGAACTTGGAGATTTGGAAAATTCTGTCTATCCCCATTGCAAAATGAGAAAACTTGTTCAGCTGTGGCTGAAGGGCCATTTATAGAGATCGTGGGTGTGACTCATGGGTTTAATCAACCATCTTAGTAGAAGCCAGGAATAGAGATGGGATTAAACCATCAGAAACACTGCCAGTTGGTACTAAAGGGGACAGAAAACACTAGACAAGATGAAGTCAGGCTGTCAGACTTCTTAGGTCCTACAGGACCATATAGCAGAGCCCTATGCTACAAGGAAAGAATGACTGAATAGATTCAGAGACCATCAGGCTACCTCTTTAGTTCCAACAGGCGGGGATACACTGAAGTGTCAACAGGCCACATGGCCTAACACTGAAGCTTTGGGGGTAGGACTGCCCAGACCAGTCTCAGTGGCAGGACTACTGAAGCAGAGAATTGTGAAGGTGGAACCCCTGCTTCAGTGAATCTGGAAGGTAAGGCATAAAGATCTGATGGAATTGCCCCACTGGGTTTTGGAATTGCTTGGGACCTTTTTACTTCTTCCTTCCTTCTTTCCTTCTTTCCCTTCCCTTCCCTCCTTCCCTCCCTCCCTTCCTTCCTTCATTTTCCTTCCTTCCTTCCTCTTTTATACTGCAACATCTGTCCTGTGCCTGCCCCACCATTGGTCTGGTTTCACAAGTTCACAGCTGAAGATGAATCTGCCTCAGGATGAAATATACCTTGAGTCTCACTCATACCTACTTTACGGGATATGTGGGTGAAACTGTGGACGTTAGAGTTGATGCCAGCATAAGTTAAGACTTTGAGAGTTGTTGGAATGAAATGAATGTATTTGGCATGTGAGAACATGAATTTGGGGGGCCAGGGGCAAATGCTATGAATTGTGTCCCTCCCAAATTCTTGTTGAATGCTATTTCCAAATGTGACAGTATTTGGAGGAAAGATTTTTTAGAGGTAATTAATGTTAAATGAGGTCATAAGGTTAGGGTCCTAATCTGATAGGACTGGTGGCCTTTAAAGATAAGGAAGAGAGATCTTGCCTCTTTCCACAGGCATACATCAAGGAAAGGCGAGGATACAGCAGGCAAGAAAGCCAGGAAGAGATCCAGCACCAGAGACTGAAGCCGTGGGCTTCCAGCCTCCATAATTCTGAGGAATAAATTTCTGTTGTTTGAACCACCTAGTCTACGAAATTTTATTTTAATGACAGCCTGAGCAGATTATGATAAACATATAGTGAAAAATAATAAACAGAGTTTCAGGAACCTGTGATATTACAAGCAAAGTCCAAACATTTGTTTCAGTATCCTGGAAGGAGAGAAGGTGTGGGAATGGAGGCTGAAAATGTATTCAATGATAACTGAAAATTCCCCCAATTTAGCAAAAGTCATAAACCTACAGATTCAAGCTCAGTAAACAGGATAAATTCAAAGAAATCCACACAAAGAAACATCTTAGTCAAATGTGAAAACTAAAAACATAGCACTCAAAACATTTCTAGCAATAACCTTCAAAGTTTCAATTCAAACATATCATCTTCCTCTACCCAAGAAGAAAATGGTGAAAGGCAAGTATTTCAAAGTCTTTTCAAATTTTCACAACCTAATATTCAGTGTCAGTTCAGGCCTACAACTAAATTTTACTATGGTATGAAAAAGTCTAAAGTACAAACTACATACAATGAAGGTAAATCTTCATAAATAAGCACATTGTCAAGTAACTCAGCTTGAAACAGACAGAAAACATCAAAGACTCTTCTGTACTCCCCCTTTCTAGGCTACAGGTCTGACCCGGGTAATTAACGTGATTTTCAGTAGATATCTAAATAAGCAAGGTCTAAAAGACACAAAGCACAAAAGTGAACTGCCAGGCCAATGTTCTGTGGATTCAGGGGAAGCTGCCCTCATGGGAACTTTGTGACTGGCTAACTCACAAGCCTCATTTTTTCCCTGGGTGTGAGTAATCATCTGAGTAGTTATCTCAATCAACAATTTCCCCCTCAAGAATGATTAGTCACATCCAGGAAAAAAATTTACAGTCTTTAACTATTATGAATTCTATTTTGCTGGCCAAATTCTGAATGCTCACTAAAAACTCTTCCATATTCTTTGGTTTTCCCTCCAGCATGAGTTTTCTGATGTTGAGAAAGGGATGAACTCTGGCTGAAGGCTTTTCCACATTCCTTACACATATAAGGTTTTTCTCCAGTATGAGTTTTCTGGTGCTTTGTGAGAGATGAGCTCTGGCTGAAGGCTTTCCCACAATCATTACACTTGTAAGGTTTCTCTCCAGTATGTGTTCTTTGGTGACGGATGAGGGCTGAGCGGTCACTGAAGGCTTTGGCACAATCATTGCATTTATAGGGTTTCTCCCCTGTGTGAGTTCTCTGATGTTGAGTCAGGGCTGAACAGTAGCCAAAGGCTTTCCCACATTCATTACACTCATAAGGCCTTTCCCCAGTATGAGTTCTCTGGTGCTGGATGAGGCCTGAACGATCACTAAAAGCTTTTCCACATTCATTACACTTATAGGGTTTCTCTCCAGTGTGAATAACCTGATGCTGGGTAAGAAATGTGCTTTGGCTAAAGGCCTTCCCACATTCATTACACTCATAAGGTTTCTCCCCAGTGTGAATTCGCTGATGTTGAGTGAGATATGAGCTCTGATTAAAGGCTTTCCCACATTCATTGCATTCATAGGGTTTCTCTCCAGTGTGAATTATGTGATGCCGAATCAGGGCTGAGCGGTGACTAAAGGCTTTCCCACATTCGTGACATTTGTAGGGCTTTTCTCCGGTATGAATCCTCTGGTGGAGAGTAAGGTGTATGCTCTGGCTAAAGGCTTTGCCACACTCATTACACTCATAGGGCTTTTCTCCTGTGTGAATTCTCTGATGCAAAACAAAAGCTGAGTAGTAACTAAAGGCTTTCTCACACTCATTACACTTCCAGGGTTTTTTCCCTGCACAAATTCTCTTATGCCTCATTAGATCTGAATTTTGTTTTAGGTTCTTTTTCAACAAATCACAGTTACGTAGTCTTTCTCCTTGCTGTTGAACAAGTAATGACCTCCGGCCAAAATTTCTTCCAAATTCATCACACTGGTAACTTCTCTCTCCAGATTTCTTCTGACTGACAACTTCTTGTATTAAATGTTTCTCGTGGTTTTCCTGCTGACTCTCTAGAGAATCCTCACATCCACTGTCACCTTCCTTTGGAAATCTTTCAATTAACACCCCAGGGGATGACTTTTCTTCAGAAACATCCTGTTCTCGAGTTAACTCCTTGCCTTCTGGTTTAATCTCCCAGTCTAACAGAAACAAAAATGGACACGTATCATTTCCTAAACTGAAAGTAAGGTAATTACTATGGTGGGAAAATAGTAAAACAAACAAAAAATGCTGATAGGAACACATGAATTTAAAAGCTCTCAAAACAGGCTTGCAATCTTAAGAGAATGTGAGGAAAGAAAGATTACTGGGCAAAGAAGTACAGCTGCATACAGGGAGAGGGTGAGTAGGCATTCACAATTCCTCTGTCCAGTGGCTAGGAAATGAGAAAAACTAATGGCAAGACTAAGAAGAGGTGGGAAAAAAAAAAAAACAAAAAAAAAACACTGTCTGGGGAAACAGGGTTGGGATCAGAGAAATATAGTTTCCCAGAGACTGCCAACTGCCAGCACCAGACCATGGCATTATCAACTCACACCTTGAGAATGACCATTCTTAGCTGATCTCCTTCTGCCAATCTTTTCCCATTCCAAAATATCCCACTCAGTGCTAACAGACTAACCTTCCAAAACTACCACTCTCACACAAAAACCTGTTAGTTCTGTCTCGAGATAAGACACATATTCTAGTTACTAGCATTCAAAATGGTCAAGATCTACAAATTCACCCTAGCCAGTCTGTCTCAGTGGATAGAGCATTGGCCTGCAGACTGAAGGGTCCAGGTTCAATTCCGGTCAAGAACACATGCTCTGCTTGTGGGCTCAATCCCCAGTAGGGAGGATGCAGGAGGCAGCCAATTACTGTTTCTCTTTCACATCCATGTTTCTTTCTCCCTCTCCCTTTCTCTCTAATATCAATAAAAACATACTTTAAAAAAATCTACCAATTCAAATAATCACAATTCATAAGCAATTGGTCATTCTCTGACTTCCCCTTACCCAACAAACTGCAAAGAGTAAAATAAAACTAAGTGTTTGTTTGTTTGTTTGTTTGTTTTTAATGAATAGCATTAGAGAGGAGAAGATCAAATCCCTACGTGCTCAGATTGGTCCCCAACCTGTCAGAATTGCTGCCCCCAAATCCTAGGCTTTCTAGTAAGGGTTTGTGGGGAGGGAGGGGAAGCTTCACTGCTAAAAATGTTTAAACATTTCCAGGCTTAAAGTCTTTAATATCCATTCCAACCATGATGGTATATACAATAAATCAATATGATCAAATGTTCTCAACTACATATCTTAATTATAGAAGTGCCTGAGATTTTAAAGGACAAGTAGGTAGATACAGGTTATAAGCAAATGGAATTCCAGCTAAGAAGATAATTAACTTATTACAGGTCACAGAGCTTGAGTAGCTGAGATTTTGGCTTTGGACCTGGGGAGACTGGGTCCAAAATCTGGACTCATACCACATGCTATGCTGCTTCTGCTTAGATAGAAAAGGCAAGGGAAAACTCTGAGATCAATTTATAGCCATTGCTGTTAGACAAAAAGTCACATTACCCTCAGAAGTAAAATAACATACATGAAAAGCCTGGTTTAGAGCCTTGCACCCATGCAAATTATTAATATACATTAAAATGCTACTTTCATTTAACCTTATTGTGGGGGGGTGGTTTAAAAGAGTAGAAAGTATTTGCTTTCTAAAATAAAAAATTATGAATTTATAACAGATCATCATCCATAGAGGGTAAAATGTGACATGGGACAAAGGGACTTCAACTTTTCTATGGTCTAGCAAAATCTGAAAGGCTCCTTCACAAGCATTTCAAAGATGCTTTTCCCACTTGCCAGGAGGGTTTTTAATTCTCTGTTTCCAACACTTACTCACCTGGATTAGTGCCTTTTGAGGCTTCTCTCTCCAGCTTCTCCCCAGACTCCAACTGAGAGATTACATCAGGCTTGGAAATTGGAAGCCCTGTTCATGGGAAAAGTAAAGAAGTCTGGTGAAAAGCACAGCATTAGCTCTTTGGTCATTAGGAAAGACACTATGGGAGAGGTGGGTTCTGCGTTTCTCCCTCACCAGTGCTAAGGATGCAATTCAGAACAACTGAGGCCCTGTTTCTACCTCTTCCTATTAAAAGAATAAGCACCCACTTCTTAAGAGGTATTTTCACTAGGACTTCATCTTAATATCTTTGGTCAGAAAAGAAGGCTATTACCACCTGGGCAAATTCAATAAAAAGGAATGAATTTCTAACTCTAGGGGTGTTAAAACAATATCCAGAAACATAAAGCAGAAATTATATGTCTCAGGCCTTTCAGGAATTAAGACTCTTTTAACCATTTGTACACCATAATCGTCTAGAGATTCAAGTGGCAGACCTTTTTTAATTAAATTCAAAATATCATGGCAGTTAACTGGTTAATCTAAGAACCTCCGAGTTCCTTGGAGGAAGCAAAGCTATCTCATTGAGTAAATTCACAGGGACCGAGGAGCCATCCTTACCCAGCAAGACCAGATTCCTATGCTTCTCAGGCACATCTCCCTGTGGAGGGTTCAGCTGTCCCCACTGGGTGAGAGCCTCAGCCATATCCCTGATCATGAGCGACTCCTGAAAAACCAAATACATCCATGCTCACCAAGGGAGCTCCTTCCAGAAGTTTCTGGGAAGGACTCAAAGTGACAGAAGAAGGAAGGCATGAAGGATGGGAAGGTTAGACAAAATGACCTCTAACACCCCTTCCAACACTAAGATTCTCTGGTGTATAATAGTCCCCCCTTATTTGTGGGAACATGTCCCAAGATCCCCAGCAGATGCCTATAGACAGCACTGAACCCTATAGATACTATGTTTTCCTTATACATACCTTTCAACTTAAAATACGCACTATGACTTATCTTTGACATGTCTGAATTGCCAGCATCATAGAGGCCCTGATGGGTCTGACTCCCTCCCACCATCTGCCCTGGACCCCATCATACACTGCTCCTTCTGAAATCTCTGGGCTGCGTGGTGGCCGCCTTTCCACATGCTGTTTCCTGTTCCTGAATGCTTTACCCTTGCACATCCTTTCAGCTCTCCAAATCCCACTCACACTTCAGATCTCAGCTCAGGAGTTACCCCTCAGGGAAGCCTTCCTGACTCTCTGGGTTGTAGCACCATGTTCCTTCCCTTCTCTTAAATCATGCACACATTGAGGAGACTTTCTGATCAACAACTCTCTGTCTCATTCACCATAAATGCCTGGAGAGCAGAGGCCAGATCTGTTTTCCCTCACTGAAGCAGCCCTGGTACCTAGCACACAGCAGAACACTGTATTGGTTAGACAGATGAAGGAGGGAAGGGACACCTGACAAGAATCAGTAGAAACATTTCAAATGGCTTGGATGGCAAGAGGAAAGGAGGGAAACACCAAGGAGGAAAGAGGAGGAAGGTTCACTCTCCAACCTGCCTGCCTATAAATCAAGAACTATTCTAAATGTTAAGGTCTAAGTCTTGTAGGAGATGCAGAAGAAGGTGGCCACTGCCTTCATTGAGCTTGAGGTTTAAGTGATAGGACTGCCCACCATTCAAGATAGTATGTAAGGGGTTAAAAATGGCAGTAGAGTAGGTGGATGCTGCATGGACATGCTCCCAGGAACAAGCTGGAAATGCGACTGAAATATGGAAAGGCTTCCTAAATAATCAACGGAAAACTCACTGAAGAGAACCTTGACATCCAAGAACTGAAGGTGGAGACCACATAGAGACTGGTAGGAGGGGCAGAGGCACAAAAGGGCTGGCTGGGCACCCACAGACAGAAACTGAAGTCCTGGAGAGATATCTCAGCTATGTGGGGGGGGGGGGGGGAAGGGGGGGAGGAGGAGGTAGAGTGCTACTGAGAACTCTGGGATCTAATCTCAAAGCTGGACTCCCCAGAAGAGAGCACCAAACTGAGGAAGGTACCCACATAGCATCTAGCTGTGAAAAGCAGTGGGGTGCTGTCTGCTAGGGAGTGACAGCTGAAAGTTCAAGCACCCTCTTGAAGGGACAATACATAAAAATTCCCTGTGGAGCCACCAATCTTGTGCTCTGGTAGAAGGAGGGTGAAGTGGACTGGAGCTGTGAGAGCAGAACCCAGTACTGGGGATTTAGGAGGTAGAGCTCAGAAGGCAGACACCCCCAAGTTTCCTGGGCTAAGTCATTCCCTCACATAGCAGAGGACATCTTCCCACATAGACATCTGCCTTGCCTGGGGAAAAGACAGTCAACACACCCTATTGGAACACACCTTGCCCTGAGGCCACTTAAGAGATTAAAAGTAACAATTAGCCTCCAGGCAGAAGCAACTATCCCACCCTGTTAAACTCTCACTACAACTAAGGATGATTACCTGGGAGCAATTCAGGTCTGAATCCTATTAGTCTGTAGACAGAGGTGGTCTCTGGAGGCTTTAAGTCTTTGCCTGATCAAATTAGTCAGAAGCAGCTTTTAACAATGTCCTGCACTAGAGATTGAGGGTGTAGAGCAGGGGTCTTCAAACTACGGCCCGCGGGCCACATGCGGCCCGCAGAGGAGTCTGATCCGGCCCGCCAGGTTTTTTGGGCAGTGAGCGCAGCCGAGGTGTTACAGTAGGAATTAGTAGTTCATATAGTCCGGCCCTCCAGCTCTCTGAGGGACCGTGATCTGGCCCCCATTTTAAAAAGTTTGAGGACCCCTGGTGTAGAGGATCTACCTACTACATAGTCACAAACCCAAAAAGACAACCAAAATGAGGAAACAAAAAACAACCCCCAAATGAAAGAAGTAGAGAATAATCAAGAAGAAGAAATAAATAAAGCAAAGACAGAAAATTTATCTGAAACAGAGTTCAGAGTAATGATGGTAAAAATGCTCAACAGTATGAAAAAAGATACAGTTACTTTGAAAAAGAACAGTCTGAGATAAAGAATGACATTACACAAATAACACATTTGAAGGAATACACAGCAGATTAAGGTAAGCTGAGGATGGAATCAGTGACTTAGAAGACAGAAATGAAACTATCACTCAATTAGAGATCTAAAAAGAAAAAAGATTAAAAAGCAAGAGGACAGCTTAAGGGAGCTGTGGGACAATGTAAAACATAACAATATTAAAATAGTAGGTGTGCCAGAAGAGAGAAAGAATAGAGAAGGTGTTTGAAGAAATAATGGTAGAAAATTTCCCTAACCTGGTAAAGGAAAAAGTCACACAAGTTCAGGATACACAGAGAACCCCTAACAAAAAGAACCCAAATAGACCCATGGCCAGACACATCATAATTAAAATACCAAAAATTAAGGACAAAAAGAGAATTTTAAAGGCACCAAGAGAAAATAAAACTGTTACCTACAAAGGAGTTCCCATTAGGTTGACACCTGATTTCTCATCAGAAACTCTACAGGCCAGAAGGAAATGACATGAAGTACTCAAGGTAATGGAAAGCAAGGTTCTGAGAACAAGATTACTATATCCAGCAAAGCTATCATTCAAAATAGATGGTCAAAAAAAGAGCTTCCCAAACAAAAAAGGCTAAAAGAGTTCATCACCACCAAACTGGCATTACAAGAAATGATAGTGATTGCTGTAGGATTGCTGAGAAGAAGAAACAAAGAGAGAAACCTTACTATACAGAATTAAAATGGCTATAAAAAGGGATCTCTCAATAATAACCCTAAATGTGAATAGATTAAATGTTCTAATTAAAAGGTATATAGTAATAGAATGGATACAAAAACATAACCCAACTATATGCTGTCTAAAAGAGACCCACCTGAAAATAAAAATATTGGGTCGGCAGCTAAGTAATTGTGGGTTTCACACATATATGGCTTCAGTTGAATTTTTAGTTTGCAGACGTAGTACAAATGTAAAACACATTTTGTTATTTGATAGTTGGCTATTCAGCTGTTAATCAGTAAAAAAAGTTTTTTGATCTGTTTTGTAGTTTTCGTTTGGCGTTCGTTGAAAAATGGAAAATCAAAAGGAACATTTTCGTCATATTTTGCTTTTTTATTTCCGCAAAGGGAAAACGCATCGCAAGCTCATAAAAAGTTATGTGCTGTTTATGGTGACGAAGCCTTAAAAGAACGGCTTGTCAAAATTGGTTTGCCAAATTTCGTTCTGGTGATTTTTCACTCAAAGATGAAAAACGCTCTGGTCGTCCAGTTGAAGTTGATGACGCCCTAATCAAAGCAATAATCAATTCAGACTGTCACAGTACAACACGTGAGATTGCAGAGAAGCTTCATGTATCACATACATGCATTGAAAATCACTTAAAACAACTTAGCTATGTTCAAAAACTCGATACATGGGTTCCTCACGAACTGAAAGAATCACAGTTAACGCAACGCATTAGCAGCTGCAATTTGCTAAAGAAACGTAATGAAAATGATCCATTTTTAAAACGACTGATAACTGGTGATGAAAAATGGGTTGTTTACAACAATATCAAGCGGAAAAGATCGTGGAGCAGGCCAGGTGAACCAACTCAAACAACATCAAAAGCTGATATTCATCAAAAGAAGGTTTTGTTATCAGTTTGGTGGGATTACAAAGGAATTGTCTACTTTGAACTCTTACCACCCAACCGAACCATCAATTCTGATGTCTACATTGAACAACTAACGAAATTAAACAATGCAGTTGAAGAAAAGCGGCCCGAATTGACAAATCGAAAAGGTGTTGTATTCCATCATGACAATGCAAGGCCACACACATCTTTGGTCACTCGGCAAAAATTAATGGAGCTTGGTTGGGATGTTTTGCCACATCCACCATATAGTCCTGACCTTGCACCATCTGATTACTTTTTGTTTCGATCTTTACAAAACTCCTTGAATGGTAAAAATTTCAATAATGATGATGATGTCAAATCGTACCTGATTCAGTTTTTTGCTAATAAAAACCAGAAGTTTTTTGAACGTGGGATTATGATGCTGCCTGAAAGATGGCAAAAGGTCATTGATCAAAATGGGCAATACATTACAGAATAAAGTTATTTAGTTCCATGAAAAAATTCTTTGATTTTCTTTAAAAAATCCGCAATTACTTAGTTGCCGACCCAATTAAAAAACCACAAGATGAAAGTAAAGGAATGGAAAAGAAAAATAAAGCTGGAGTAGCAATACTCATATCCGACAAAATAGACTTTAAAATGAAGGCCATCACAAGAGACAACAAAGATCATTACATAACACTAAATGGACTGATCCAATAAGAGGATATAACCCTGGTAAACATATATTAACCCGATATAGGTGCACCTAAATATATTTAAAAAAAACTTCTAGAGGATTTAATGGAGAGATTGACAACAATACAGTCATAATAGAGAACTTTAACACCCATTTGACTTCACTGGACAGATCTTCAAGACAAAAACTTAACAAGGAAACACAGACTCTAAAGGACACCCTGGAGCAGATAGATTTAATTGACATTTATAGAACATTTCACCCCAACACAGCAGAATGTAGATTCTTCTCAAGTGTATGTGGATCATTCACAAAGATATACCACATGTTATGATACAAAGCAGGTCTCTACAAGTCCAAGAAGACTAAAATCATATCAAACATCTTCTCAGATCACAGTGGAATGAAATTAGAAATAAACTACAGTAAAAACACTCCAAAACATTCAAATACCTGGAGGCTAAATAGCATGTTATTAAACAATGAATGGGTTACCAATGAGATCAAGAAAGAAATTAAAAAAAACTTACTGGAAACAAATGAAAATAAATACACAACAATCCAAAATCTCTGGGACACAGCAAAAGCAGTCCTGAGAGGGAAGTTCATACCACTACAAAAAAACAAGAAAAATCAGCAATAAACTATTTAACCCTACATCTTAAAGAACTAAAATGAGAACATGAAAAGCCCAAGTAAATAGAAGGAAGGAAATAATAAATAATAAAGATTAGAGCAGAAATAAATAACATAAAGAATAAATAAATAAATAAATAAATAGTACAAAAAAAAATCAATGAAACCAAGAGCTGGTCCTTTGAAAGGATAAACAAAATTGATAGATCATTAGCCAGACTCATTAAAAAACAAAGAGGACCCCAATAAATAAAATCAGAAATGAAAGTGGAGAAGTAACCACAAAAACCACAGAAATACAAAGGATTATAAGAAAATACAATAAACAACTATATATCAATAAGCTGGACAATGTGGATGAAATAGACTAACTCCTAGAACAATATAATCTCCCAGAACTAAATCAGGAAGAATAAAAATAAATAAATAAATAAATAAATAAATAAATAAACTGAACAGGCCCAAAACAACTGATGAAATAGAAGCAGTAATAAAAAAAGACTTCCACCAAACAAAAGCCCAGGTCTGGATGGCTTCACAGGGGAGTTTTTCCAAACATTCAAAGAAGAACTAACACCTACACTCCTCAAACTATTTCAGAAAATCCAAGAAGAAGGAACACTTCTAAACTCTTTATGAGGCCAGCATCATCCCAATTCCAAAACTAGATAAAGACCCTATAAAGGAAATTATAGGCCAATATCCCTGATGAACATAGATGCTAAAATCCTCAACAAAATAATAGGAAGTTGCATCCAGCAATATATTAAAAAGATCATACACCATGATCAAGTGGAATATATTCCAGGGAAGCAAGACTGGTACAATATTCATAACATGATACAGAAGGACAAACCAAGATGGCAGCATAGGTAAACACCTGAAATTGCTGCCTCACACAACCACTTCAAAACTACAACTAAAAGACAAAATGGACATTATCCAGAACCACAGAAAGGCTGGGTGAGTGGAAATTCTACAACTAGAAGGAAAAAGAAAAGCACACTAAGGCTCAGAGGAAGTGCAGAAGTAAAGTGCAGAGGTACTGAGGTGCACATGGAAAGGGCTGACAACTGAGGGCGCTTGTCTTTTTCAATCAGGAGGGAGACACAGGCTCCTGACTGCTCTGAACTCCAGTTCCTGGCAAGACTCTGGAGACCCAGACTTATACAGGGAAAAATTGGACTGTCAGACATCGGGTGGAACTGGAGGGCGGCTTTCTCTCAGAAATGCTTGCAGAGATTATTGAGGGACACTGAGACCTGGGGCCATTTAAGGGAAGGCTGTTTGCTCCACCCTGTTAAATCCCTGAGACTCCCACTCACCCAAGCTGTGCGCAGAGGCTTTTGCATATGAATGCCCTGGCCCTTTGCAATCTAAAATTACCTAACAAACTGCAGCTGGGTCAGAGAGACCCAGAACATCCAAAAGAAGGGCCAAGGCCCCACAGCAACTTGCACTGCTTCACAGCTGGGCCTCATCTGGGCACCTCCAAACCCCAAACAAAGAAGAGGAAACTGCAGATCTTTCTGTAACTCCAGCTGGGTGGCCTCAGGTAGAGGCTAAATTAGCACCTCCTTGGAGATCCAAGAGCCAGTGTACGCAGTGGTCAGAGCGGGACCATCCAGATTACAACTCCTCGGGTCCATAAAGGACACACTCAGGGGGCAGATTCTGTGAGCACCAAAGCCCCACTTAAGCAAGTCTTTCCCCATAAGGGTGTCTCCAGCACAGTTCTCTCATCATAGACACAGCTGATTCTCACAGCCACTTGGCCTGGAGGCCAATTCCTTCCAGTGATACCAACAACTATCAAGGCTTAACTACAACAAGACTATGCACACAGTCCACAAAGGGGTGCACCAAGAGTATTCACCTCAGGTAACTGGAGAGGCTAGGCCACTGGGCCCTATAGAACAGCTAACACACAAAGCCACTCTATCAACACAGAAAAGCAGCCAAAATACGAAGACAAAGAAACAGGTCACAAATGACAGAAATGGAGGAAAGCAAACTACTAGATGTAAAATTCAAAACCACACTTATAAGGTTTTTCAAGAATTTTCTAGAAACTGCCAATAAATTTAGTGAGACTCAAAGGATATAAAAAAGGACCAATTAGAAATTAAGCATATACTGTCTGAAACAAAGAATAATATACAGAGATCCAACAGCAGACTAGAGAAACACAAGAATCAAGTCAAAGATTTGAAATACAAAGAAGCAAAAAATAGAAAAGAAAAAAGAATCCAAAAATATGAAGATAGTGTAAGGAGCCTCTGGGAAAACTTCAAGTCCAAATTATTGGGGTGCCAGAAGAGAGAAAGCAAGATATTGAAAACCTATTTGAAGAAATAATTACAGAAAATTTCCCCTACCTGGTGAAAAAAAGACTTACAAGTCCAGAAATCGCAGAGAACCCCAAACAAAAGGAATCCAAAGAGGACCACACCAAGACACATCATAATTAAAATGCCAAGAGCAAGAGACAAAGAGAGAATCTTAAAAGCAGCAAGAGAAAAACAGTTAAGTAACCTACAAGGAGTACCCATGTGATCACCTTTACCATTGCACTGAAAAAAATTAAGATACCTAGTAATAAACTTAACTGAGGAGGTAAAAGACCTGTACTCAGAACACTACAGGACACTGAAAAAAGAGATAGAGGAAGACATAAGCAAATGGAAGAACATACCCATGTCCATGGATTGGTAGAATCAACATCATTAAAATGTCCATACTACTCAAAGCAATCTATAGATTCAATGCAATTCCCGGTAAGATACCAAAAGACTATTTCACAGACCTATAACAAATCCTCCAAAAGTTCAGCTGGAATGGAAGAAGACACGGAATAGCTGTAGCAATCCTGAGAAAGAAGAATAAAAATGGAGGAATCACAATACCAGATATCAATCTATATTCCAAGGCTGCTGTTCTCAAAACTACCTGATATTTGCCCAAGAACAGACATGTAGACCAATGGAACAGAACAGAGAACCCAGAAATCAACCCAAGCCATTGTGCTCAATTAATATTTGACAAAGGAGGCAAAAGCATACAATGGAGTTAAGATAGTCTTTTCAATGAAAGGTGCTGGGAAAGTTGGACAGATACATGCAAAAAATGAAACTAGACCACCAATTTACACCATATACAAAAATAAACTCAAAATGGATAAAGGACTTAAACATAAGATAAGAAACTATAAAAATCTTAGAAGAATCCATAGGCAGCAAAATAGCAGACATATGTTGTAGCATTCTTTACCAATACAGCTCCTAGAGCAATGAAAATTAAAGATAAAGTAAACAAATGGGACTACATCAAAATAAAAAACTTCAGCACAGCAAAAGAAACCATCAACAAAACAATAAGGAAGCCCACTGCATGGGAAAACATATTTGCCAGTGTTATCTCCGATAAGGGTTTAATCTAAAAAATTTACAGGGAACTCATACAACTTAACAAAAGGAAGATAAACAATCCAATAAAAAAAAAAATGGGCAAGGACCTAAATAGACACTTTGGAAAGAAGACATACCCCAGGTTCCCTCACCACATTCCTGCCCACTCCACAGAGATACACACACACCCCTCAAAGACCTTCAACACTCTCGTCACTTAGAGACTTTTCTTTGCCAAAGCTGTTCTCTCTTGGAACATTCCTGTATTCTACTCTCCAACTCCATACTCTCTCTTGTTTTTGAAAGTGCAGCTTTTTATTCCAGTCTTTCCCTCCTCGCCCCCCAATATTCTAGACAATGGCAAACCTCTTCCAGGATCTATTATGACTTGTCCTTGCCAGTCATTTTTGCATTTAAAAATATGTATATACGTACTAGAGGCCTGTTGCATGATATTTATGCAAAAATAGGCCTTTCTTCCCCTGGCTTCACTCCCAGCCGCCTGCGAGCCAGCAAGTCCTCACTTCTGTGCAGAGCACAACTCCAGTAGTTCCTTCCACCTAGCTTCCCTCGTAGCAGGCATCACACCCCTTCCGCTCCATGCCTGCATATGCAAATTAGCCTCCATCTTTGTTGGGTTAATTTGCATACTAACTCTGATTGGCTGTGGATGTAGTGGAGTGATGGTTAATTTGCATGTTTCTCTTTTATTAGGTAAAATATTTCTTCTTGCTATTTAACTATTTTACTTATCTGCATCTTACTTCCTCGGTAAACTTCATGAGATAGGAGTAAGTGGTTTTTATTACATTGTCTTTCACCATGAGCCAATTACATTCCTGCAGAGCTACTAAGTGTGCATTAAGCACTAAGTGGGTAGGGGAGAAGTCATGCCAGGAGGGAAAGTTCTGCACAGTGAGGAACATTTGTCATGAAGTTCATCTCTCCTCAGTTTATCAGGGTAAACACAGTGGTCTAGAACAGTGTTTTTCAACCTTTTTTGGGCAAAGGCACACTTGTTTCATGAAAAAAATCACGAGGCACACCACCATTAGAAAATGTTAAAAAATTTAACTCTGTGCCTATATTGACTATATATAAAGTAATTCTCTTGAATAGGAATCAAATAAACACAAAGAAAGTATTTTATAATTACTTTATTATGAAATATTAAGTAAACAAAATAGTGAAAAATTATAAAATTCTTGTCTTGTCTGCACCTACGGCACACCAGGCAACATCTCGCGGCACACTAGTGTGCCGCGGAACAGCGGTTGAAAAACGCTGGTCTAGAACTCAGAGCTGAGCAATTCCATAACAATGGAAGAAATAATATCCATGATCTGAGAAAAAAAAGAAGTAACTTAGACCCACCAGGGCTGCAGGGATCAGCAGCACAATGAGCACCCCCTTTTCTTCTTGGTTCCCAGCATGGAGGTTTGAGTCCTCAGAAAGTGACCCTAGAAGTGGAGAAAGGAGCCAGAATGATTACTCTTGCCTTGCAGTGAACTCGCAAAAATGTGCCACACACATCTACATGTCACCTAAAAGAATCACCCAGGGAATTAAGGAATAATTCCACAACTTCTCTGAATCAAGACGGCCATGACCATGACTGCCTCGGGGTTCTTCCTATCCTCCTCTTCCTTAAACTTCAACAGAACTCCTCTAGACACGTAACCTAAACACATATTTCTGTCATCTGCTGAGCAATAGTCAAAAAAATAATCAAAGAATCTGTGTCAATACGTGTCTCCCCTAGGGATTCACTCCGGCTCTATTCCAGGCTCACTAGATGAAGGAAGATAAATTCTTTTTGAACACTTGTTTTTCGGATACAGTACACGTCACAGTAAAGCGACGGGTCTTAAAGGGCAATATCAAGGGAACTAGTCAAATCTTGTGACTTCTCAAATCCTCACTCTCCTCATCTTAGTCTCCTTCCCAATAGTGTCCTCTTGTGAGGACAAGAGTTAGTCGTTATCAAAAGTCAAACAGATCTGTAGGTTTGGGGGCAGGGAGGCATGCGCATCCTACTGGCAAGCAGGCGATGCAGGTAGCAGCTCTCCCTCCAGGAAAGGGCTCTCCTAGAGAAGTCAGATGCTGCCCATTCCTGAGCCGGCCCCAGCCAGAGGGCAGCTTTTCTCCTTTCATCTCTACAGCAGGCACCGCGTATTCCTCCGAAATTCTCACCTCTGCGCACAGGCTCAACGGCGACTCCCTCCCTGGGCCGTGCAGGAGACCCCCACCGCGAGGCCAGGGTCCACTGCTCTGTCCACCCAGAGGCCCGGGAGCGCGCGCGACCCTCACCGGGCCGCCAGGCGCCTATCCGGGGGCCTCCCTGAGTCCTCCCTCCAGCCACTCGGGTTTAGAGGATCCGCGCTCAGCCCTCTTCCACCCCAGGCTCGATCTCACACTAGACACCACCGAGGAAGCCGGGCGAGAGACAGAGGAATCTAGCCAGCGGGGCCAAGACCCGCAAGCCCGGAAACAAGGTCGAACTACAACTCCCAGAACCCTCTGCGCGGTGTAGTACAGAGGCTCTTCCTAGAGGCTCCCTGGCGCTCCATTCAGGCAGCCTTCTGCTATCATAGCTTTGTACCCCGTCACCGAATGCAGACCCTTGGGAGTGCTCGGCCGCTCGGAAGTCGTCTTCCAGGCACAAGAAAGGTTAACCCTTCTTCTAGGCCGTCTCTGGGCTCTGGCCCTGAAAGATGCCTTCGGCCGCACCAAACTGCACCTGCTGGGAACCCTCACTCCCTGCAACTGGACCCCGCGGAGGGCCGCGCCCCCAACCACAGGATTCCCGCCTGGGCTGCTGAACTCGTGGGAGGGGAGGCGCCTGCATCGAGTCCCCTCTACTAGGTCTCCCGGCTTTAGGCCCCTTGTGGTGGGGACAGAGGTCACCCCAAGTAATCCGGGATGTTTATTCCGGGCTGCACTTCGGAATAAGGGAAAGTAGGATCTCAGCCCCGGAAATTACTTCAACCCAGAAAAAGCCAGGTCCCCACAGGTCCCGCGGACCTCAAAGAGACTGGAACCTGAAACTCCTCCAGACTCCCCACAAGCTTTAAGAGCCGCCGGCAGGTGTCGGTGTATCTCCAGGCTAGTGCATGCTCTTGTTTATCTTCCCACTATAAAGTAACTAATTTTCCACCCAGATCAAATCCCAAGAAAGAAAATCAAATTAGCAAGACTGTCCGTGTTTCGCTACAAGCCACAGGTCCATTTGGTTTTTCTCTAATAGAATTGGCACTTTTAGCTAGGCATTAAATTCCCCAGAGTAGATTACATTTCTCCTCGTCACTCACCCCCTCATATCTCCCCCCCCCCCCCCCCCCAGCCTGCCAGGGGGATGAAAGAAAAAGTGGTTTTTACAGTGAAGAGGAAAGCGCCTACATGCTGGCTGGAACACAGACGAGTTGTCATGGAGTATGTGGACAAGATTAACACCCTAGGAATGGCGAACCAAAAGAATAGAAACAAGTGCCCCTGACAGTGTGGTGGAACAGATCTCGTGCTTTTTAACATAAGTGAGGTATAAACTGGGATTTTGTATAAACCCCTATTATATTTGGTTTCTGCTACACAGATAGCCACATTTACCTCCTAATTGGTCTCTAGGTTGTCTGCTTTTGGCCTAATCTGCTAGGCCTGGAGGAGAGGGGGCATATGGAGAATACAATGCTGTTGACTCAAAGAACCCAAAAGGGAGTCTCCACCCCCTTCCATCAGCAGAAATGGGAAATTTCTTTTAAATTCAGCAATGTCTGGAACACCAGGAAAAACCCTAATTTTTATTAACCATCTCCATCACAGAAATCCCCTGTTTTCTGCTATCAAATCAATAGTCAGTTCTCCATCCTCTCAATTTACCTACAAACAGTAGTTGATAAAACTGATTATTCCCTCCTTGACTGGTCATTCCTTAGTCTCCTTAAGTAGTTCCTCCACTTCCTAGCCTCTAAATCACTGTTTCTCAAATTGTTGCCTGATCAGAATCACTTGGATGGCTTGTCAAACACTGTGCTGAAAACACCCATATCAGGATGGGGTAGGGCCTGAGGATGTGCATTTCTAAGAAGTACCCAAGTGATATTGAAGGTGCTCATTTGGGAACCAACTAAACATTGGCATGTCCAAGGGCTCACTGAATAGTAGGGGAAACCTATGCCATTCAAATGTGGTCAACTGTCAATTTTTATTTTCAGCCATTAAATTCACATTCCAGGTTGGAAGAAGGGAAGGAAAGAGCAAAAGGGAGTTTTTAGGTGTCCCTCAGCCTTATAAGGTGCTGTGGGGTCCCTGTTTAAAGTGCACTAGATGGTCAAGGCTGCTCTGAGCCTAGGACTCATAATCAGACTGTTCAGGATGCTGAGCCTGGGAATCCTAATTAAGGTATGAAGATGTGCCTTTCTGTAGCCAAAATACTGATGTTACCATTTGGCAAAGTGCTGCTTTTGTTTGAGCATGTATTGATATATAAGCTGCTTTTGTGTGAGCATGTATATTGACCAGCCTGCTGTGGCTGCTTTTGTGTGGAATAAAGCATGTCCCGTTTGCCTGCCTGCACATGTGTATTCCAATTCCTGCCACCCAGGAAGGTTAAGTCCCTAGTTAAGGAGCTTGCACCTGACAGGTGCCTTGCTGGAAGTCATGTCCAACAAATTACAAATATATCAATACTAGTGGCCAGGCACATGAATTCATGCACAATGGAAGGAAATTCTATAATAGAACTGTCAACTAAATTCACGATCGACAATGACAGAATGAAGCACACACAACCAGTGAGAGCTTTATGGTATATGTATTACCCATGTGCAAGTCAAGTTAGCCTTTTATAGATATAGAATAAACTTGCTTAATTAGAACTGCTTTCTGATTTAGATAAACTTTTTCCAGCCCAGTGAAGCATCCCAACTTCTCTTTCAGGTAATTGTCCGAACACAGCAGTAAATATCAACATGAAGCAGATTATTATTGTAAATCACTGCAGCAGTGTTTGACTATATTCTTCACAGTGAGAAAACCTAGTCATTTTCAAGGTCCACCACTTCTTTTCATTTGCTGGCTAATGAAAATAGGATTCTACCTAGTCTCCTATCTACCTACTCCAGGACTTCTGTGAGGATCAAATGAAATGAGGCACAGGAAAATGCTTCACAGACATTTGTTTAAAGTGTGAAATGTTTCCACCTGATTATAAAGCAAGTCATGTTCCTGGGCTAAAGAAACTCCAAGGAGGCCTGAAGCTAAGGAGAGGAAGCCAGGTGCTGCTACATGATGTCATTACCCAGTTGGACACTTAGCATATTAGTCTGATAGGTAGGTAGATAGATAGATAGATAGATAGATAGATCATTGGCTTGGTATTTAATTTATTCATATACCATTGGACTGATATTTGATATAGCAGCAATTCATTGTCCTGCAAGAGAGGCCGAGAAATATTGTTGGGCACTCTGCTGCTCAGAACAGACTCAGAATTCCTATTATTAAAGAAGAGAAGGATATCGACTACAAGTTAGGCAACTAACAGTCTCTGCCATAGAAAGCATTACTCAATGCCCATTATGAGCACTTTAGCTATTGAAAGTTATTTTATCATGAGGTTCTATAAAATGACTCAATACATTGAACAGCTGATTCTAGGATAATTAGTCATTTGCCTCTTCTGCAGACTTTGTGCAGGTTTAATACACATGAAATCTACATCCTTACACAGTACCTCTGGCATGTTCAGCAAGCTGGGCACTATAACAGGGGCCAGATATTTGATCATCACAGGGACTGATTTTTGTGGCCTCTGCAACTGGGCTTCACCATCAGTCCATTTGTCCTCCTAAAATCCAAGATCCCTGCTTATTAACAAGGTTAAAGAAGAGAATGCCATGTTAATTCTCCATCCTTCATCCACTGGAGTGCTGGCACCAAAAAATTAAAGTAATTGTGCTTCTTAAAAAACATAACTGGACATGAGGATTCTGTCCTTATCTTGGTGCTCATGCTCTCTCAGCTCTCTCTCCCCCTTCCTCCCTCTCTCAAACTGCTTTATTACTAGGCAGGAATTCTCAATTGAAATCCTCATTCTCATTAGGAGTCTGCATTTGGTTTCACAGATGTTGATGTTGAGGACATCATGTCTAATAGGACTTGGTGGCCTGGATTTCAATTATATTCTCACCTATGTATTCTGCTTCTGTACTGATTACTCAGATGAGCTATGTCTAGAGTGGACTTTCACTTTGTGGTGTTTGAGATTAGACATAGCCCATCTCCTGGTTCATTGTAGCTGACTTCTTAAGCTTGGGACCCATCCTCCTCTAGCTGCCCAGGCTGAAGCTGACTGTTACAACTGGACTTTGAATTTCTTGGTATGAATATTTTTTCTTCAGCAGCTATGAGTGACTACGTGATGAAAAAGGAATGCAGCCTGTCCACGGTATCAGTGGAATATCAGGGCCAGACCAAGGAATCTTAGTCATCAATACAATTAAATCAAAGATAAAACACCAGCACCCTAGAAACAAGAACAGTTAGGTGACAGGTTGGTCCACTAGATGTCAGGTTAGAGGGAGAAGAGTCAAAGGTCAGGAAGCCTGAGTCTTTTGGAACTGAAGTGAAGAACAAAAATATATAACCCAAATCAGAACTCCATGTAGAGCGAACTAAGAGCTATTAGCACAACAGTGTAAAGTATTTGCAGTCCTAAATCAATATTAGCTTGATGTTTATTTTCATAATTATAGAAAGTGCATTTGGTTTGGGACTGAAATTCTCATGACTAGATATTTGTTAATTCAGTGCTCAGATTTTCTCTACCACACTCTCTTCATTTCAAAGTTCCCTAGCATTACAGAAACTTTCCTTTGAAGAGTTGATTTGTGGAGTACTATTAAATATGTGTGGTAAGTATTCAATTCTTTTACAATTTAGATAGGGCTTATTTAAGTACCAGAGAGATTATTTCATTTCCTTGAAACTAATTTCAAAGTATTAGTCTAAATCACTACAAACAGTACCAAGTATTTCACCTTTTGTCTTAAGAATGCTGGCATACTTCTAATTTGGCCAATTTCTGATTCCAAGATTGGGTCCTACTAATGATCATTAGGTGAAATTAAAACCTTAAAATTTAAGACCTCCACTACTACATGCCCTATTGTGAGATACCAATTAAAAGGTAAAATGGCCCTTTCTTCAGAACTTTAAACAGGAATTGGAACAGTATTTCACATTTTTTTAAAAATCCCTTTGCTGGTGAGGCTCAGTTAATTGGGTGTCATCACATGCACCTGCCCATTTGATTCCTGGTCAAGGCATGTGTCCTGTTGTAGGTGATGTTTCTTTATCTTCCTCTCTCTCTAAATATCAATTTTTAAAAAAAAGATGTAAAAGGCAAAATTATAGAACAAAAAATCCTCTGAATACCAAATTTAAAAAGAAAACAAAGAACTATTGATGCCTTCACTTAGTTTACCTCTATACTCAAAAATCTGTTAAAATTCTGAATTCTAGTGTCATCTTACTGACATTGCCAGAATATCTTAGGGAAATATTTGATCTCAATTTACTTTTAACAAAGAAGTAAATGAAAGATTTAGAACTCTCAGATATAGTCTCCAGCCAAAAGGTTATCAATAATCCCTTTTTTCTATGTAACATTAAATAATATCAGGTATTATTTACTTCAACAGAATGTTGCTTCCAAAGTCCACACATGAAAAGTCTTCCCTGCCACTCATCTGCTCGAAGAAAGGTGGAATACTTGGTACTCAACAGGGACATTAGTAAGCTGAGGTTCACCTTAAACAAATGCCTAGAGTCAAAGTTATTTTACTTGATAAAATTAAAATATTGGGCTGGACCTAGGGAATAGATTTTGGAGTCAGGACTTAAAAGTTCAGCAATGTGGGATCACATCAACCCAAATCTTTATTTTATATTCAGGGACACTTAAATTGAGGAGCAATTTCACATCCTGCATAAGACAAAGATTGGCAGAAGAGTCATTTGGAAAGATGGCCTAACAGTAATATTCAAAATATAACCAACAGCTATTGATATTAACCAAATATTGAGTTTACTTTTCTAGCCTCTTTGTTTATGAGATGTGGACAGAAGTGATAGCCATTAAAAATATTCTACAAAATCCTCCAGTTTTCTCTTCCATGATGACTTTGGAGTAGACAGACCCATATCAGGTTTTATGTGAGAAATGAATGTTTGTTTATTGGGGGGTTTACTTGTGATGACATCATAGCATAACTCTCTTCGATGGTGAAGAGGGAAGAACTGGAATCAGAAAGTGACTACAGCAGTAATGGGACCCTTTGATAATAAAGGTGTAGGCTAGATTGAAAGAATTCAAAGAAAGGATGTGAATCTATTAGGTGTTTTAAATGGAACTGTGTAAGAAGAAAAGTCATTCATTCAGGTAAATATTTATTGGGCACCTATTATTTGCAAGGCACTGGGAGCTACAAAGTGCTTACAATTTAGTTAAGTAGATAATACATGTACATAAATTATAAAACCAACTTTACAGCATAATGGTGAGAGGAATAGATTTTGAAGGTAGACCTGTATTCAAGAACTGGTCTCACTAGCGGTCACCTTGGGCAACTTATTTAACCCTTCTAAACTCCAGTTTGTTCACCTGCAAAATTCAGGTAGTAAGACTACCTATTAATAGGGTTTTTAATAATATATATTTTTATTGATTTCAGAGAGATGGAAACATCAAAAATGAGAATCATTGTTTGGCTGTTTCCTGCACGCCCCCTTACCGGGGATTGAGCCCACAACCAAGGCATGTACCCTGACCAGGAATTTTACCAGAACCTCCTGGTTCATAAGTCGAGGCTCACCCACAGAGTCACACCAGATAGGATTATATGAGAGGACCAAATAATCTCCTTGCAGTTGAGTGTTTACCCCATAATATGTGCTCAATAAGTGCTAGCTATTAGTAGTATCAGTATGAAAGAGATCTAAAAGTTGGGACACCCAAAAAGATCAGTGTGCAAAAAAGCTCCAAGAGAGAGGGACCGACAATTATAAAAAGAACTATTTGAGAAACCACAGTCCTGCTCTGATACAATTTTGTCTTTCCCTTTCTGTTATAGCCTCAGTTATTTAAAGTGCAGTGACACCAGGGACCTCAGATAAGAGGTGTGTCTGAGGATCACCTCCTAACATTTATCCTGCTGTCTGAGAAATGTCTGCAAAATGTTGACTCTTTACAATTGCATCCTAATTTCCAGCACCCCACATCTGTTTTATAACATGGTATATAGTTTTTATTCAAACACTGTGGTAGCAGAGGCAGGTAAGGAGAACAGTTAGCCAGAATAGGTAGAATGATTAATTGATCAATTTAAGATGAGAAAGACCTATTTTAAGTTTTCGTGGAGGTCCTTTGACTAAAACTTTCACTCAATTCAGTCTATTCACTGTTTGGCATAGCGCCGTTGATGTTGAATAACTGATGATTTAGAACTAAACACTTTTCCACATACGCTGCATTCAAAGGGTTTCTCTCCCGTATGAACCCTCTGATGTCGTGTAAGCCTGCTTCTCTGGCTAAAGGCTTTCCCACATTCACTACATTCATAGGGTTTGTCTCCAGTGTGAATCTTCTGATGCTGTGTAAGGGATGAGCGGTCAAAGAATGCTTTCCCACACTCACTGCACTGGTAGTGAGGGTCTCCAGCATGAGCTTTTTGATGTCTGTTCAGCGATGAGATACCATAGAAGGCTTTCCCACACTCAGTACATTCATAAGGCTTCCGGCCAGTATGGATGAGCTGGTGTCTAGTAAGAATGCTTTTCTGGCTGAAGGCTTTCCCACACTGACATTCATAAGGAGTTTCTCCAGTATGAATTCTCTGGTGTCGAGTGAGGGATGAACGGTCAAAGAAGGCTTTCCCACACTCGCTGCATTTAAATGGTTTCTCTCCAGTGTGAATTCGCTGATGTACAGTTAGGGATGAACGGTCAAAAAAGGCTTTTCCACATGTACTGCATTCGTAGGGGCTTTCCCCAGTGTGAGACATCAAATGTCTGCTGAGACTGCACCTACGACTGAAAGCTTTCCCACACTCACGGCATTTAAAGGGCTTCTCTCCAGTGTGAACTCGCTGATGTACAGTTAGAGCTGAACGGTTGTAAAAAGCTTTCCCACACTCATGACAATCATAGGGCTTCTCTCCCGTGTGAGTCTTCTGGTGGCGGATAAGGGATGATTGATCAAAAAAGGTCTTCCCACAATCACTGCATTCCTGGTCTCTGTCTTTAGTGAGAATTTTCTTGGGACTGGTTAACCCTTGCTGCAAGCTTTCCTCATGGGAAAGGGGTTTCTTACAAGTCTCTACTGTAGGACTTTCCTTCTCTGTTTCCAACCTACCTTCTAGTGCATGAACTTCCAATTTAGTACACAGAGGACTTTTTCTTTCAAGCTTTTCCACTGAAATTTCTTCTGACTTTTCTTCTGAATCACTTTGAATCTCACCTTGAATCTCGGGCTTAGTCTCCCAGTCTGTAATGGACAGAAAACAGAGATGCAATTTCTTTCCTGGGATAGAAAATATTACAGCAAAAAGAAGAGGTACTATGATAAATCTGAAAAGTGATATGTCATTGCATTGCTTGCTCTGCAAAGAGCTACACAATTTAGGTAAAGACTGAGATTTGGGAATAAAGAAGGAAGCAGGAATAGAACTGATGTTGGACATCTTAGAAAAGAATGCCCAGGATAATTATGAGAGTATGCAAAGTGGGAAGGATGGTGAGAAATAGGAATATCAAATTGTGAGTAGGCAACTTGACAGATCTCAGGGTAACATTTGGTGAGAAAAAGATGAATAATTCCAGCCCCAACCAGGTGGCTCAGTTGGTTGGAGTGTTATCCTGTGCACCAAAAAGGTTGCAAGTTTAATTCTGGTCAGGACACATACCTAGATTGCAGATTCAATCCCCGGTCAGGGCACATATGGGAGACAACTGATCAATGTCTCTTTCTCACTATAGTATTTCTTTCTCTTTCTCTCTCCCTTTCTCTCTCTTTAAAATCAGTAAACATATTCTCAGGTGAGGATTTTTTTTAAAAAAAGATGAATAATAGCTTTAAATGTCAAAAAATTAAAACCTGGTGGGCAATAGAGAATAGCACTAACCTGGCCAGAGTGGCTCAGTGGTTGAGCACCAACCTATGAACCAGGAATCATGGTTTGATTCCAGTCAAGACACATGCTGAATAACTGATGGGTTGTGGACTCAGTCCTCAGTAAGAAGCATGCAGGAGGCAGGCCATCAGTGATTCTCTCTTATTATTGATGTTTCTATCTCTCTCCCTTCCTCTCTGAAAACCAATATATATATATATATATATATATATAAAATATATTTTATTGATTTTTTTACAGAGAGGAAGAGAGTGGGATAGAGAGTCAGAAACATTGATGAGAGAGAAACATCGACCACCTGCCTCCTGCACACCCCCTACTGGGGATGTGTCCGCAACCAATGTACATGCCCTTGACTGGAATCGAACCTGGGACCCTTCAGTCCACAGACCGACGCTCTATCCACTGAGCCAAACCGGTTTTGGCAAAAAAATATATTTTTTTTTAAAAAAGAGAGAATAGCACAAAAGCAGAAGATCTGAATTTGAGAAAATGGTGGTAGCCAATGCTCCCCCCCTCAAACCCCCAAATACCCACAAAACAAAACAAACTCTGCCCTACCCTGTTCATATGCAGTTACCTAGAGAAATGTTCTCTGGCCATCTTCCTTCATGAGGTCCATGAAGATCAATTACCCAAGGTTTATCCTCTCTCTTCAACTGGAAAATCACATCAGGTTGAGGAACTGGAAGTCCTGCTCATGGAGAAAGAAAGAAGCCAGGTATGGGACAAATATACACAACCACTCCAAAACTTCATCCCAGCCTCTAGGACTTTCAGAGAGAAAACACAGAAGGCAGACCACGTGTGCCAAGAATGCAGAATACAAAGTAATACAGAGAATGCAGGGACATCTGGAGAGAGGTCAACACTACTAGTTAGGTTCTAAAAGGGATCGCTGCACTTGGTCAAGAAGTCGATAAAATCCCCTTGAATGAATGTGTTTATTTTTTCCTCAGAAGTCAATGGGCTTTAGCACTGGTAGGATGGGTGGGAATAGTCCTTACTCAAGGAAGATAAGAATGAAAGCATAATCTTGAGTAAAAAAATCTAATGAAAGTGAATTTTTATTTGTTTATCCTTTAGTGATAAATTAATTTAATTATATCAGTCATGTTCACTGTAGGAAAATTATAGGTATACACTTTGTATTCTTGTTTTAAATTTTCTATTCATTTCTGTACAGATATACTATGTTAAAAACTGCATAATGAAAATGTTGATTTGTAAACTTGGTATTTTCACATAACAACAAATTTAAAAATTATTTCAATTAAGCACAAATCTACCTCACCATTTTAATGGCTACCCGATACTATATTGTATGGAATAATATAATTATTTAATCTCCTGCTGACAGATATTTCAGTCTGTTTTTAATGTTTTCCTATTTAAAAAAGCCCCAATATAATGAACATGTATGTACAGCATGGACTGCTAATCCTATTCTTTCCTTGGGACCCATTTCTAGAAGTGAACCTATCCATTTTTTTATTTAACCCTCACCCATGGGTATTTTTCCATTGATTTCTAGAGAAAATGGAAGGGAGGGAGGAGGGGAAGAGAGAGATGGACAGGAGGGAGAAGAGGGAGAGAGAAATCACTGTGAGAAAGACACATCAATTAGTTGCCTCCCACACTTGCCCCACAGGAGCTGGGGAACCTGAAACCTAGGTAACTGGTTTTTTCTGTTCTGAACAAGGCACCGGCCCTTGATGGGGAATCGAACCCGTAACAATTCAGTCCAGGCAGGGCTGAACTTACCCATTTTTTGTTATATAGATTTCACTCCTAGAGATAGCCTTGAGGTCTAAACTTCCTTTGCATTGCACCCCCAACTTGGGAAAGAGAAGCATTTTCTTACTAGACCCATGGATCATGTATCCAGTTGTATGTTGATTCTCTGCTGACAAAGAGGCCACATCCATCACCTCCCTGTGGCTTCTGATCTGATGAATTCTATATTCCTGACAATTTCATCCCATCAAAGCCTCTGATAAAGGCTTAGCAGTCTCTTTTAATACTCCATGAACACTATTCTGTTCTCCATATTTAACCTGTTTAAACTAATCCAGGGGGTGCTTTTTTGAGTGAAACGTGCAATCTGACTCCTCTTATTAGCACCTGCTGTTGACTGCAAGCCTGGTTCTGAATCTGTGCATCTCTCAGCCTCTTATTCTGGAAGCTCCTGAGATGTTCTCATCACCTGCAAGAGTCCAACTTTACTTCTCAAGAATACCTGACATCAGCAGTAATTCTTAACTTTCCCTTTGTCATGAAAGTCTCTAACTGCAGAGTTCCATCTATGGGCATCGAAAATGCACTTAAGACAAATATTCAAAATCAAACACATTTCTAGTGACCTACTGTGAGGCACAATCTTGTATTCCCACCTCACCCCACCCCCACCCCCACCCCCACCCCCACCCCCACCCTCACCCCCACCGCACCTTCTTTTAAAGTGAAACATATCTCTCCTCTGCTTCTTTAAGGAGTTTCCTTCAACAAGCTGGCTCCTCGCCTCACCCTTACTCTGGATGGAGCTGAGTAAGTTACCTGACTGATGAGCTGGGGGAAGAGCAGGCATAAATAACTTGGCTTCTTGTCTGTCCCTTCTGGAGAGACAGCTCCCTATAGCAGATACACGTCTGGTCTGCTCCTTAGGGCTCTCTGTGCTGCAGGGCCAGGACTGCTGAGCGAGGGAGCCTGTGGTGGTCCCTGCTTAAGATTCAAGGAGCTGGGTCTCAGGATTAGGAAGCCCACTGTCACTGTACACCTAAGCCTTATACTCTTCTATCTTGTCTCTCAGTGGTTCAGAACTCAGGTGGAAGAAAAGGTATCAATTTATTAGCCTCTCAATCCATTTTAGCGCAGTACAGAGACCAGCTACTTAAGGGAAGCTCTCCTTACCCAGTGAGATGATGCTCTGATAGTTTTCCAGCATCACCTCTTTGTAGAGGTCCCTCTGAACAGGGATCAGATGCCTCCATTCTTCATCTGTGAAAATCACGGCCACATCCATGAATGTCACTGACTCCTGGAAACACAATCACATTCTCCCTTACTCATAACCCTTCATTTTACATGGACCAGATAAAAGTGTCATAAAGACAGCCTGGAGGTTATGAAGGGTGGGGAAGAAAATGGTTCTGACAAAATAGAGATCTGGCACACTTGGGAAAGCAGCATCATTCCCCTTGGTCATAATCCCACACCACCATAGTCACAGCTGAGCTCTGAATATCAAGGCTCTTTGTGAGACTTACAGGAAACTTGCAAAAAAGAAACAAAGAATTCCCATGGGTCCTTCACCCAGCTTTACCCAAATGTTAATATCTTCCATATTTGCTTTATCTTCCTGTCTCTCTGGAGAATATATTCCTATATTCTTCCTGAACTTAAGAGTAACTTGCAAACATGTTGTCCCTTTACTCATTAATATCTTAGTATATATATTTTGTAAAAACAAGGGTATTTGCTTTTATAATCACAGTATAATTATATAAAAATCAACAAAATAGCATTGACATTTTACTATTATCCAATCTACAACTTTGTTCAAACTTTACCCATGGTCTTTTTTTTACATATCCTTAAAACAGTGATGTTGATTAGATCATCTTTAGGATCCCTCTCATTTTACTCTAATGTTCTGTGATTCTGTTAGATTTCATCTTTACTCCTCATCCTAAAACCCCAGATGAGTCTTCAGTGTGTCTGCAAAAGTTTTGAGCCAGAGCATGTCATTCAAGACCCTACGCCTTTGCATGAGAAGGCGGCAAGCACATGACTGTTCCCACCACACAGTCCTCAGGACTCAGGACTCACTGAGGCGCGCTCACTCCCCAGCCTACCTCAGCACTCCCTGGACTGTTTGGGGTCTGCTTTTAGTCCATACAAAGAGAAGTCAGGACTAAACTGGCCCATTGTTCCCCAAACCTTCCAATCAGACCCGCACATTCATTTTTTTAGGCAAAATCACTCGAGCGAAGGCCACAGGGGCTGTGTGTCTGATGACAGGCTAATGGGACCAAGCACACATTCAAGACAAGAAAAGGCCACTGAAGGACACCACAAGTCAAATGGGAAGGAAGCACTCCTTATGGAATCGTTTATCCACCTGGTCGTTTATCCACCTGGTGGGTCTGATAAAAAAGCTCCAGGACAGAGAAAGAAAAGGGTTAAAGTATTTCTACATCACCTGGCATCTGGCAGCTGGAGCCACAGCAGCCACTCCCTCCTGGGTGCTCTCCATTAGGAAAGGCAGAGTCCTAAGGCAGGAAAAGTGTGGGTTGAGAAAGAAAGTATGAGAAAGACCATCTTTTTTATAGATTTCTGAACCAGGAAGCAGGAACTCTCCATATACCAGTACATTATATATTCATCCTCAACTTAATACCCTATAAAAAGGGAAGGAAAGTAAAGCAAGGCCCCGGAACCAGAGCAAAGGGGCATGGATACAGCTAGTTAAAGCACAATATGGTGCTTGTTTGACCATAATCCTAGAGACAGAGTTTAGTTCCTCTGTGTCAAAAACAGATTAAGGTTCATACTGTACTTATAAATTCACATTCAATACTGCCTGGAATGGTGCCCGGCTGGTGCCTGGTTGCATGTCCGCCTATGAATCAGGAGGTCATGGTTTGATTCCCGGTCGGGCACATGCCAGGATTGTGGGTGCGATTCCAAGTAGAAGGCATGCCACCAGGCAGCAGGTCAATGATTCTTTCATCATTGATGTTTCTATCTCTCTCGCCCTCTTCCTTCCTCTCTGAAATCAATCAATCAATATATATATATATATATATATATATATATATATATATATATATCTCCTGAATGGTTACTGGATAAAAAGCATAAGAAATTTTATAAATGACTACATGTATATGTCAAGTAAATACCCAAAGCCTCTTCAAGGGAAAAATACCCTATTTATAACCCTGTGCTCAAAGATGTGGGCAGCCACGCTGAGCAGGCCACAGGTGGGCTATGCACAGGCTGATTAGCAGACTGAAATGTGATTGACTTGAAGAGATGACATCCTTCCTCATGAATGTAAACTAAGAGATGACAGGTGTAACTGAAAGGATGTGATGGACAGAAGTAGCTATGAGGATTAGGGGAGCCAAAGTTATCAGGAAGCAGCACCCATGAACATCCGGGAGGTTAGGGGAGCCCAAGTTACCAAGAAGCAGAATCCATGCGTGTGCTGGAGGTAGGACTAGACAGAGTCAGGGGGAAGAGCAGCTCGGTTGCATTAGTGACAAAGCACTGAAGCAAAGACCCAAGAATTCCTAGCCCCTGGGCTCCAATTTGCATAATGTCCAGCCTTATTTGTTTTTGGATGTCCAAAAGACCACAACCCTCTTAGGCTTTGTGTGAACCCTTACCACTACTCTCTTTAGTTAAGTACGTCTCAATTTCTTACAATCAAAAGTCTAATTAACACAGAGAGATCAAACATTGCTGGGATTTAAGAGTGGGATGGGAGAGACTGTGGTCCTGCCAAGGAGGAGGAAGAGGTATGGCTTGCTGATTGCTCTCCTGCAGTCAAGGAAGTATGTTAACCGATCCTTATTTTTCATTCATCCATTCATCCAAACATGTATTCAGCCCTAAGTATTGATACCAAGCCTCAACACCATATGACACCTTCCTTGTCCTCTAAAAGCTTATAGCCTAGCACATAGGACAAACAAGTAACCAAAATAATATTTTACTGCAGAATGGCTAAGTGCTGTAAACAGATACGCACAGCAAACTATGCGAGCACATGAGGTTTGCCTAACCCAAATGGAGGGAGAGAGGAACAGGACAGGTTTCTGGGCAGAAATGGGACCTAAGATAAGCTGTGATTTGTGGGAGAAGATTCTAGGCAGGAAAAACACCTAGTTTTCAAAAACAAGCAGGCATGTCTTTACATGGAAAGGATTGACAGCTGCAACTACTTTAGAATGGCAGATGTCTAGCTGCAAGCAGAGCTGTGGGAAAGGATGAGGATGGAGAAGCAGGCAGCAGCCAGCTGGACCCAGGAGAGCTTTGTACGGTCCCTTTTCTATGGCATGGGGATCACTGGAGGATTTAAGCATGGAAGCGACATCATTAGATTTTAGAAAGATCATTGCAATTTGTATCAAGGGCCTGGAAATATACATATTCTTTGATCAGCAATTCTTCCCCAGCTTATCCCAAGGAAAAAAGTAAAAATATATGCAAAGCTTTGTCTTAACCATCGTTTATACTAACCTTTATTGAGTGCTATGTGTGGAAAACTTCTAAGCATTTAATCCTTAAAATAATTCAGAAAAAAATTTGAAATATCCTAAATTTCTAAATAGAAAATTTGATTAATTTATGATCCAGCTTATCTATACAATGTAACACCATTAAACATCTTATATCCTATATAATAAAGAGGTAACATGCAAATTAACCCTCAGGCCCTCACAAGATGGCTGCCTACATACAACCAGGGCAGGGGGATTAGTGAGGGACAACCAAATAACTGAACAGCAGGCTATGTGGGGCAACCAGGCCAGCGTGGGAGTGGGGTGAGGGCAATTAGGGGTGTCCAGGCCAGCAGAGGGGGTGGGCAGTTGGGAGCAACCAGGTCGGCAGAGGGGGGGGCAGTTGGGGGTGACCAGGCCGGCAGGAGGGGGGAGTTAGGGGCGACCAGGCCAGCAGGGGGGGCAGTTAGGTATGATCAGGCTGGTAGAGGGGGACAGTTGGGGGCGACCAGGCTGGCAAGGGGCGGGGGGGCAGTTAAGGGCAATCAGGCTGGCATGCAGAGGCAGTTAGGTGCAAACAGGCAGGTGAGTGTTTAGAAGCCAGTGGTCCAGGATTGTGAGAGAGATGTCTAACTGCCAGGGATTGGGCCTAATTTTGGGATTGGGCCTAACCTGGTAGTCAGACAACCCTGAAAGGGTCCCGAATTGAAGAGGGTGCAGGCTGCACTAATTGGACCCCCATGCTCAAATTTTGGGCACCAGGCCTCTAGCCATATTAATAACTAGCATTTTTTATTTTTATTTTTTTTTAGCATTTGCTACTGACCAGGAACTGTGCTATCTTTTAATGAAAATAAGTCTTTATAGTACAGAGATTAAAAACTGCTAGAAGACCTGGGCTCAAATTTTACCTCAGCCTTTTACAAAGCCTAAATTTCCTAAACTGCAACACAGTACGTACCTTATTGATTTATGAGGATGGAATTAAACTATCATCATAAGGAGTATTTAGTACAATGCCATTCCTGGATCTCAGTGTTTCTGGAGAAAACACTTTTCAAATTCTTATTCTTATTCTATTAATATATCTTCAAATGAGCGCTTGCCTAAAAGCTTTTACTGTTCTTATCCTAGCTCCCTAGCTACTCCAAACCTTCAATTTTAGCAGAGCACTGTCTTTTACTATACTGAGCTTCACAAGAGTGAGTGCCAAGGGAGGCAGAACCAGGAGGTAGAAAGCAACCACAGACCTGGAATTATTATTGATTACTTATGCTAACAGCTGAACCCAGTTGTTTAATGCTTACTTCATGGAGTTGTAAATAGTGAGACAATTAATGTAAAGCATTTATCATCCAGCTTGTTCAATTAATGAAAGCTCTTTTCCTTTCTACTGCACGATACAAACCCATTCATCCTACCATTCAATGAATATTATGCACTAGGCCCGTGATCGGCAAACTGTGGCTTGCGAGCCACATGCAGCTCTTTGGCCCCTTGAGTGTGGCTCTTCCACAAAATACCACGGCCTGGGCGAATCTATTTTAAAGAAGTGGCATTAGAAGAAGTTTAAAAAATTTGGCTCTCAAAAGAAATTTCAATCATACTGTTGATCTTTGGCTATGTTGACTAATGACTTTGGCTATGTTGACCACTGCACTGGGCAGAAAGGGAGTGAGGTCAACAAAACAGAAATGTCTGCGTCTCTAGGACTTTACCTTAGTATCTCACAACTGTCTATGTTCTTTTCCACAATTGTTCTTGCACAGAATCAGCTCCCTGCATTACGCAGTTTTTCTCTCTCCACATCTCGCATCTCTCCAGTACCTTCTTCCCGTATGTTCAAACAGATACAGTCCTCCTCTATCTGAAACTATCTTCACTGAATCTCATGGCCTCCCTCTAGCAAAATAATTCTCACTTAGGTTTTCCTTTCACGACCAAACTTCTTGGATGAGTAATATATCCCTATCTATTACACATCACCACCACCTATTCTCCTTCTTCTTTTCTTTTTTCTTTTCTTTTCTTTTGGTAATCCTCACCAGAGGATTTCCCCCCCCATAGATTTTTCTTAGACAGAATGGAAGGGAGGGGGAGAAGGGGAAAGAATAGAGGTAGAAAGGGAGAGGCACATCTATTGATTGCCTCCCGCACGTGCCCAACTGGGGTCAGGGATTGAACCTGCAACCCAGGCTTGTGCCCTTGACTGGGGACTGGGAATTGAACCCGAGGCCCTTGGGTGCACGGGATGACACTGTAACTACTTAGCCACATCAGCTAGGCACCTATTCTTCTTAAATCCTTATTCTGCTTGTGCCACCCTTCACATACCTGAGACCGCATGCTTGAAAATTAACAATGCCTTTCTGAGCTCTAATCCCAATAATCCTTCTCTCCTTATCTATTTCTCTGCAGCTTTTGATTGTTTTGACAAGTTTCTACTTCTCTAAGCTACTGTAGCTGCTCTGATACTGCACTACCCTGGCTTTCTTCCTCCCACTAACACTGCATCTTTCTGCAACTCTTTTTCTCAATCTTGCCCTGGGAACAGGGATACTGTGCAAGGCTCAGCCTTTGTACAATGCTCTTCTTGCTAACCCTCAAAAAACCCATTCACACCTGGTACTCCATTTTCCCAGTGTAGTCCCAACACCTCTTCCAAACTCAACCCTGCATTTCCAAATGACCGCCAATTTTGATTTAGGTGTTCTGCCAGGACCTCAAAACAATCTTCCCCTCTGCAACTCCCTACATCAACTCCTCTCCCTGTTTTACATTTCAATCAGCTGTTTAATAGCCTTCCAGGTGCCCCACATTCAAGTTCTTACCGCACTCTTGTTCTTCTTAAATCTAATTAGTCATCTCTTTCTTCCTAAGTCTAACTAGTTACCTGGTTCTTCTGACTCTTCTTTTGCAATGTCATTTGTGTTCTTCATAATTGGAGTCCTAACAGCTTGTTTCAGGATGACTACCACTAACCGTTCCTAACTGAGTCCCTGCCACTAGTCCTTTCCTCTCTCTAGTTCTGGATGTGACCTCTAGAACAACTGTCCCAAAACAGTTTATTCCTGTCAATCACCTTGCCTATATGTCTTGTCCTGATCCTCTATGTGTCCTCCTCCATGAAGTTGCCCCTCACCCTTATCACTCGTGGAGGTCAAGATAGGGGCTAAACCATCAATCTGAGGTTTCTGGGAAAGAAGGACTGAAATGGGCGGCACCCTACACATGTGTCAGTTCCACCTACCTTTAGTAAGCACCCATAATGGGAAGAAGAGGCGAGATGAGTTGAATATTTTAATATTATGACTTTGTGGTCAAGTATCTGTAATTTTTTGCAATTTGGTCTCTGGCTCTGCTTGAGTGACTAAGTAGCTTTGCAGTCTGAACCTGATTCTGTCTACCTGACAAACTGCACTCCCTGTATTGTCTGTTGAATCATTACCTGTTTGAAAAGTTTGTTATATGAGCTCCAAGGGAAACTGAGGCAATGGTCATAGTCTTGTGTCACCCCTGCTGCCCATGTCTCATGACTACAAGCGTTGGCCATATCTCCTACCTTTACCTACTGACCATGGATTAACGGAAACTAGAAAGACCGGTTGCTCTATGTATAGTGTATATTTATGGCTTTGCTCCCCGTTGCAACCAATCCCTTTACCGGTCAGTTTCGTGTGTGTGTGTGTTTTGCCTTTAAAAACTCTGCCTCTCCTGCAGTTCATCCTGGAGGCCGTCTCCCTGTTCTGCAAACCATTGCTGAAAAAAACTGTCTTTAGTCTCTCAAAAAGGTCTCCTGAAGTTTTCGTTGACAGAAGACTCCCAACTTCCAACCTGAAAGTTGGCAGGTAACAGACATATACTGCATAGTGTATCAGGTTTATCTGAAAGAACACGAACATACACACACACACACACACACACACACACTCACGCATGCTCCGCCGTGTCACCCAATTCTACTCCCACGCCTCCTCCCCCAGGATCTCACGGCCGGGCGCTCACTTCGCATCAAAGTCACGTCTCTACAGCCCTCACCTCTGGGACTCAGCGCTCAGGACCCAGGAAGACGGCGCTTCTTCAGGTCCGGAAAGCAATGAGTCTGCGCAAAGGGCTGGAACGCCTGCGCGCACAAAGCTCGGCCTTCGCAAAGACTGCATTCCCCAGAAGCCTCAGCGGCCGGCGCGCTTAAGGATGACGTAAAACATGCGCAGGTCTGCGCCTCTGAAAGGAATCAAAGGCGACCCTGAAGCATGACTGCGCTGTAGCCGCCAAGAGAAGCTACGGTTGTGGATGTCTGGCTTGTGGTCACCCTGGCACTGCCGACCACGCGTGTGTCACAGTCCCCCAGTCCTCCGGCGGGAAAGGTGTCTTTCCGATCCTCTGGCTCTCACCGCCCCGGACATGAGTCTTTTGGCGCTCGGAAGGGGCTTGTTTCTGCTACAGCTTGTCCACAGTCGGGAATTTGGTTCTGAGATGTGAGCCACAGAGACATAGAATCTGGTTCCGAGGACGGGGCTGGGCCTGAGGCAGGGGATGTGCACATTCTTGCGCGGAAGAAAAGAAGAGCCGAGGGCGTGAGTGTATTTAACCGGGGAGCTGCCCCGCTGGGCACACCAGCCTGTCTTCCCTGGTACCGCTGAGAAGGGCCCTGGTGGAGACGTCGCAGGGATTCTCAACCTTTGATGCATCGGAATTGATGGGGGGTGGGGGGAGGAGAGAGAGGGAGAGGGTATATTCTGATAGAGCACCTGGAGTAATGTGAAGAGTAATATTATTTTAAATCTTAGGAGACATATACATATGTGAATAGGGGGTTAGGTTTTTCTTAAGTTTCCTTCTCAAGGTCTGTGCGAAGCCATTGAGGAAGTGACTCAGGTGTGAATCCAGCCAGCAGAACGACCAACCAGGAGTCAAAACATCATCTCATCGCCTGGTGACTAAAGACAAACAGCTGACATCTGCGGACCTCCAGGGTTGCCTCACCCTAACCCCTTCCCCTTTATAATTCCGCACCTTGTTGGAAGACAGCATTTGAGGCTTGTAAACACCTGTCTTCTTGGTTGGCTAGCCTTCTCAATAAATACCTAATATGATTCAACCCTGCCTTTATTGGACATAGGGACAGGCACCCCGGGCCCAACCGGGGGTGTCCTGGTAACAGAATCACCTGCAGAGATATATATTGTCTGAGGAGTGAGAGTTTCAAAAGATCTCCAGATGATTTAAATGAGCAGCAGCTAAAGCTAAGAGCCACTGAGCTAGAGTTTCAGGGAAGACTGATGATCACACAAAGAATATGATAAAATCCTATTCAGGAACAGGATTCCCCTTTTAAACAAACTACCATAGGCAAGACATTGTCACAATCCCTTGTGACCACTGTTTTGTTCTGTAACTTTAGTTTTGCTTTTTCCAATGTCATATAAACAGGATTATACATTATGTAACCTTTAGACTCTAAAGTAGGGGTGTCGAACTCAATTAGAGAAGGGGCCAACATCTAAAATCCAGCCTAAATTGCAGGCTGAATGGTTTACTGGACAGTCATAAACTGACAATGTCATAAACTGACAGCGGAGTGCAGTGATGACAGCGCGGTGCGGACCACATTGCAAGGCCTGGGGGGCTGGATTTGGCCCTCGGGCCTTGTGTTTGACACATGTGCTCTAAAGGCTGGGAAGTATGGAGACACATCTGAGGTAGGGTAAGCAAGCTCCTTTGTTTGAAGTAGGGTTCTTGTCAGGAACAGCAGGAGGTTAGGGTAGACTAAAGAGGGCATTAAACGCCAAACTGAGGGGCAAAATTTTGTCCTGTAGGCAGTATGAAGACTTTCAGCGGCACCAGTAGGTGCACAAGAATGGTTAAAACAGCAGATATACACTAGAGGAAGGGACCAATTTTAGGCTGAGACTAGCAACAAAGCTGTTGCAGGCATCCAGGTATATAAAGTGACGGGTGGGGGTGACAGGCCATTGGGGAAAAGTGAGATAGAGCACATTAAGCTAATGTAAAATATTTGCTGTTTCTGCTCCTGTGAACCTTGGCTATCTGGGAAGAAACACATGATTTTTAGCCGCCTAGACTGGCATCCTGATCTCAGCTGTCCAGGTGGCTCCTGTGCGTCCCACCTGCTGCTCCCCTCTGCCTTGCCCAAATTCTTGGACCCCTAGATCTTGCCTGTCTGCATGGATCCACTTTAAACTGGTTCCCTGAATTTTGGGCTCAGCCTCCTCATCTGGACTTCAAATGTTTGAGGGATTGTCCTAGTACAAGCTAACTCTTTTTAGTCTGATCTGTGATAACTCCTGTTCTCAACCTAAATTGCAGAGGCAACATGATATGAACTTGAGAGCAGGTAAACTTAGGGGTTACTATTACAGTGGAGCTTAGCAGCCACTTATACACAAACTGCATGCAAACTGCACTTCAGAAAGAAGCCTGCCTCTTCCTGAATTGGCCCCTGCACTGTTTCTGCCATCTCTTATAAAGGAGTTCCTTGAATCTTATTTCAACAAGTAGGACTGAGTTTTTCCCTATCCAATTGGAGCTGCACAGCTCCAACCAACATCTATTCTGATCAATCATGTCAGTGTCTTTTGGGTCAATCAAACAGAGGATTTGGATTTACATGGGAACAGACCAATGAGGGACCAGGGGTGGGACCTTCTGTCTCTATAAACTAGCTTCTCTCAGGCTCTAGGCAGGCCCTCGTCCTTTCCACCAAAGGATGATTTGTGTCTCCCTGGCTGAGCTGAAACATGGAGATGTCTCCCTAGAGCAGAGCAGGCCATTGAGGAACAGAGCAAAGCTGTCTAGCTGGTGAGGGGCCTGGCTCCAGGGCTGGCTCACAACTAGCTGCATCACGTTTGAGTTAGTTTTGTGTTTTTTTTTTGCTAAGTAAAATTCCCTTCTTCACCACACCCCAAAAGTGAGGATTCCTGTTAGGACTGAATTGGTGCCCACGTCCATCCCTTGACAATATTGATCTACCTTCAAGGTTACTCTTCTACCTCCTAAGGAAGCCCTGTACCACTATCAGTTGATCAAAGCAGTAGCAGGTCAGCCTGGATTCAAAGGAGGTGACATGAACTAGGCAAAGGTATGCAAGTACATAAAGAGAAGGACGTATTGGGGGACCATCTTTTATTGATTTTTAAAAAATATATATATTTTATTGATTTTTTACAGAGAGGAAGGGAGAGAGATAGAGAGCTAGAAACGTCGATGAGAGAGAAACATCGACCAGCTGCCTCTTGCACACCCCCTACCGGGGATGTGCCCGCAGTCAACGTACATGCCCCTGACCGGAATCGAACCTGGGACCTTTCAGTCCGAAGACCAATGCTCTACCACTGAGCCAAACCGGTTTCGGCTTACTGATTTTTTTTTACAGAGAAGGGAGACTGATAGAAACAACGATGAGAAAGAAACATCGACCAGCTGCCTCCTGCACGCCCCCTACTGGGGATGTTCCCACAACCAACGTACTGTACATGCCCTTGACCGGAATCGAACCTGGGATCTTTCAGTCAGCAGGCCGATGCTCTATCCACTGAGCCAATCCGATCGGGGCAAAAGTCTATTTAAATGGGATGCATTATAATAGAGGCAGGAGTGAAACCAGTTGTTTAGTTCGGCGAAGAAAAAAATAGTAGAAGCAACTATCAATCTCGATAATCTTGCGCTCTAGCTTGTCACTGGTTTTGCTTTTCTGAATTTGAAAATTTTACATTAACTTTGAAAATTGGAGGTTTGTCTGGGCTGGTTTCCTAGCTTCCTACAAGATGCCCATGTATTTCCCCTTCTGCATACCTGTGTCATCAGCGCAGGCCCAGATCAAGACATGCCCAGGTGAATAAAAACTGTTGCCCAGAGTTGGCAGAATAAAGCTAATGGACTCCAGGAAGGTACTGGAGTGGGTATGAACGAATTGCGCCATACATACTCCTTGTCTGCCTTACCGCGTGGACCTCCGCTCAGACCCATTCCCTGACCTCCGTGTGCAGTCCACCTAGAGGTTAAGTTCCCGGGCCCAGCGCGTGCGGGCGGGAGAAGGAGGTTTAAGACCCTCACCCGTCGCCTCGGAAATCGGTTTGGCCCCGCCACCTCTCGCGAGAGAACGCTGTTAGCCCTAGCCCCGCCCTCCATCCGCGGCGACCAGCCCAAACCCCGCCCTCGGGTCCTCACCTGAGGACCCTTACAGGCTGTCCGCAGCTGCGCCGGGCTCTTTCCTTTCGGTGCAAGTCTGGACTGTGTCCCACCCCGGGCTGCGCTGCGGCGCTGCCATCTGGCCTCGGGGACTGAGGCCCGGGGAGCAGAGGCCGGCTCTGGCTGCGGTCTGGCGGGCGGCGGGGAGGGCTGCCTGGACGAGGCGCTGCAGGGGCTCCAGCATGGCGGCGGCGGTGCGCGCAGCGGGCTGCCTCCCCGCGCTGTGCCGCGTGCCCGCGGGTGAGAGCGGGGACACGGAGCGGGGCCTTGAGAGGAGCGGGAGGGGGCCGGGAGCTCCTCCGGGCGACGAGGAGCGTGGAGCCGCGCGCGGATCCCGGGCCCCTCACGCCGGGCTCCGTCCCACCCCGATCCGCTGTGTGACCTTGCGCGCGCTCTCGCCCTCTCTGGGCTCCAGGATCAGTCAGTAGCGGGAGGTCCGAGGCCCTTTCAGTTCTCCAGGTCGTTCCTGTCCTGTGCGCTGGGCAGAGAGGGGCCGGGCGTACTGGCGGCGCGATCCGCGGGTCTCTTGGTGATGTCGCCGCGGGGTTCGAGGTGGATGGCGGCCAGCAAAGCTGAGTCGCGTGGGAGTCCGCCGTGTTAGGCTCCGGGCTGGTCAGTAATCTTACTAAACCGGGGTGTTTGGAAGGTCAGCTTACCCGTTGGCTGTTAGCTGCCATCATCTAGTTCTAGTCCTTGACAGCGTTTGTTGTCAGCCCTTTTCATAATAGTCATCTTAGTGAAGTGGTATCTCTGGTTTTGATTTGCATTTTTTTTATGGTCAATGAGCATATTTTCTCATTGCTTTTGGCCATTTGTATATAGAGAGAGCCGTTTAAAATCTTTTCCTATTTTTAAATTGGGCTGTCTTTTTTGACGTATTTTCATTGATTTCAAAGAGGAAGGGAGAGGAACATGAACATCAATGTTGAGAGAGAATCATTGATCAGCTGCCTCCTGCACGCCCCCTGCTGGGGATCAGGAGCCCGCAGAATTGAATCAGGGCTTCTTCAGTCTGCAGGCCAACGCTCCATCCAAACCAGTCAGGACTTGTCTTTGTTCTCTTATTCTATAGATATTGATATTAATGTTAATATGGGCTTGACTGTTCTTAAAGTGCTTTTTCATGTGAAAATGTATCTTAATTTATTTTTATTTTTATTTTATTTTTCTTACTTTACAGGTCACTTATGGTCCAGGCAGCTTTACCTACACACTTTTCCAACAGCTTCCACTTTGGCATTGAAGACTGTTCCCAGTAATGGTGAGATTTGCTTATTTAACTACATTCTCTTATAAGATCTAATGCTAGAGTACTTTATGTGGTTTTTAGAAATGTAAATGAACAAAGCACATTCTTTGTAATGGAAATGCATAGGGTCTAAAGAGTATTACTTCTTATTCTTTCTTTCTTCCTTTGTTTTATTCATTATCATTTTTCTCCTCTATACCTTCTACACTTCCAACCCCCAGTCCAATCACCATACTGTAGTCCACGTTCATGAGTTCTGTCTTTTCTTTTTTGCTCAGTTTCTCCCCCTCAACCCTACTGTGTGTCAGGCTTATAACATGTAATATCACACCAAGGAAATTGTTATTCCCATTTTACAGATGATGAAGTAATTCTCTGAGAAGCTGAGTGACTTGGACAGGGTCACACAGTCAGCAAAGGTCACCCGGACCAGGTTCGATTCCGGTCAAGGGCACATGCCTAGGAGGTTGCAGGCTTGATCTCCAGTAGCGGATGTGCAGGAGTTGGCTGATCATTGATTCCTGCTCATCATTGATGTTTCTATCTCTATCTCTCTTTCCCTCTCTCTTCCTCTCTGAAATCAATTTTTTAAAAAGTTCAGGATTTATGTGACTTAATTTTATTAGGAACAATTAATTATTTGGTGCTGGCAATGTTTCTTCACAGCCGTAGAGCTTCTAATTCAAAGTTTTTTCCCATCTACCTACAGGCCCTTTGTCATCTCCAGGGACCAGAGACAATTGTCATTTCAGCGGCTTGACCTGTGCTCTACAGACACAATGCTGGATTTCTTCTCCCAGCAACTTGATGGGCCAACAGCATAGATCCTATAGTTTCTTCACTAAATGTACGTAGACTGGCTGCAAACTTCCCATTTCATGAAACAGGAAAATGAAAGATGCTTTTGTATCTTAATTTTTCTTTATTTTCTGCTTCCTTAAATGAATTGTCTCTTCAATGATTAGTATGTGCTATACTATTAATAGAAAAATGTTCCTTCATGTACCTTGTAGAATTATCTCACACGCAACCAGTCATATTTGTATTACACTTTGGGAACCACTTTTTTACTTTAATTCCCTTCTTTGGGGCTCCTGAGGCTGATTTAGATTCACACCAAGAATGTACTCAGAGTCTGTTTCCAGTTGTGCTTTAGTTGAGGTAGGATATCTAATCAGAAAAAGTTTATTTATTTTATGTAGACATTTTGTATTTGTTTTGTTTTTTTCAGACACAGTGTTTTAATCGTTCTCCTTACAAAAGCGTAAGGCACTGGGACCGGAATTGCTTCTCCAGCTGGTAGAAGGCCGGCCCAGCCGCTCTCACTCTTCCCCCGGCACAAGGCCGGCGTGCAGTCCCGGCTCTGGCCCTGCACATCGGCATCCAGCAAGGAGGGCCCGAGCGACCTCGTTCTGTCCGGGGCTCCGAGGGGACAGCCGGGGGTCGGTGCCCCGCCGCCCAGGCCAGGGTCGGCCTGTGCAGGCAGCGGCTCTTAAGTAGATATTTTGTTAACATGACTCCTACTTGTGATAGAATTTGAATGAGTTCAATCTGAAATGATATAAATGGAGATTGAAATTACAACTCAACATTAGGCAAATTTTAAAAAACTAGAATTATAAAGTCAGTTTATTTTAAACTATTTGGTAAATATAGAATCAAAAAAGAAAGACAAGACACCTATAACCCTACTGCCTGAAATCCTGGGTTTGCTGTCTTTTCATGCAGCAATATATTATACATTTCCATGTTAGCTCACAGGCTCTTCCTGTGCAGTGTTATGACAGCTGAGTATTTCACTGTGTGGCTGTAGTTCACTGTAACGTGGAGGTCTATAACTAGGTCATTGTGTAGCAATGGGGGAAAGAGGGCTTGGTGGTAGGGACATAACGAGTAGCATAAACCGTGTTGTATCTGCAGATTGGGTGCAAAAAGAGAAGTGGATGCAAAAAGATGGAGTGGAGTCTCTTGGGGCCCCTATCCCCAAATGTTTCTAAGAGTTGACTTTGTACTTAGGGACTGTATCAGAGGCCTTGGAAATTTTTTTAAATAGTCTTTGCCTTATCCTAAAAGGCCTTTTCTCTAACTCCTCTTATTCTAGAGGTGCCTTTTGCCCTCGTAAGCCCTGTCCCTGCACTGCTGTTTCACCAGCCTCAGGCTCTGCATTAGCCTGTATTCTTAGTTATGGGACTCTGTACCCTCATGAATTTATTGGTTGCCAAGTCATATTGAGATTAGCTTCAAGTGCGTGTTCTCAGTTGAAATTAGCATGGGGCTAGTTTTTGCTGTTTTTTTGACAGAAAAGAGTTGAAATAATAGTAAATCTATTCTATATAGCAATTTAGGTTAATTAGAATCTTAGACCAGTTATAATAGTAAAATCTCTGTCAAAACAATTCAACTTGTAGCTTTTAAAATTTTTCTTAGTATTAATTAAGAATGTGAGATAAGGCTCACAATGTAATAAATAAAAAAATACAAATGTTATAATTCCAACTTTGTCTAAAACAAAAATATGTATACACTTAAGTGTGCATGTATGAATTAAAAAAATAGGATATACATTCTGATCAAACAGTAGTGATGAGATTCTGAATATTTTTTATATTCTTCATACTGTCTGTATTTTCTAGATTTAAAAAAATAACCAGCCCTAACCGGTTTGGCTCAGTGGATAGAGCCTTGGCTGTGGACTGAAGGGTCCCAGGCTCTTTCTGGTCAAGAGTATGTACCTTGGTTGCAGGTACATCCCCAGAAGGGAGTGTGCAGGAGGCAGCTGATCAATGTTTCTCTCTCATCAATGTTTCTAACTCTGTATCCCTTTCCCTTCCTCTCTGTAAAAAATGAATAAAATATATGACCTAAAAATAAAAAGAATAAATGAATAAAAAATAACCATTTCTGTTATAATCTTTAAAAAAGTTTAAAACCATTTTAAAAAGCATAATACCATTCAAAAGTTGACATGTGACTTGTCTTTTTCAAATGTAGTTAGAAATTTTATTTTCCTTTAATGTAAAAAAGATGCTTTAGTTTTTTATTTCCTTGTCTCAATATCAAGTTCTTTTGCAAATAGAACCCCTTTTAGTCTTAATGAGTGAATTGCTCATTCTGCTTCTAAGTGATTAAAAATTCTGTAATTGATTTACCTCTTTATGCCTCCTTTGGAAATGCTCTCATTGTGAACTTTCCGGTTTGGATAGCATTTGTAGGCACCATAATTTTTAAGCAGTCAGGAAAGAAAATTAACTGTTTAGAGTTTATTCTGCAGTTGGTTATTTTATTTTGAACCTGTGCTGCTTTCAAGTGAATCAGTATCCTATAGTTTGAGCTCAACCTAAACCCTTTGCTCTGATCTGGCGTGATGTGGAGCCTCACTTACTTTTTTGACCTTCAGTTAATGGAGATGAGCTGTACTAATATGTGTTTTCTTTTTTTCTTTTTTTTAAACAAAGTATACTGTGCAGGTAAAAGCATTTAAAGTATTATAAATCCAAAACATTTTTCCTTTTGTGTTATCTACCCTGAGGGTCAAGGTAAGGCTTTTCAGGAAGCAAGCAGGTAGAACTTTTAAACCCTAAGGGAGGATGAAAATACTTGTGTTGTAGATATTTTTACTACGACAGGCAGGCAGCTATATGTAGTTTAAATTTTTGACTAGTACAACATTTGTGTGGCTCTGATTCTTTATTAACTAAATTGATAATGGAACAGAACCTGTGTTTGTAAAACCAATTGGTGATACTGTGAAAGGTTGGAAGTCCTTGGGAAGAGAGAATTTAAATCTAATTAATGATTTAGTTTCTACACCAATAAAATTTAGAATTATTTTAGTATTTATTCACAATTAAATTCTACTCCAGTAAAATTCAGAAGTAAATAATCTACACATTCCACAAACACAAAGTGGAAAATACTGATTGAAATGTATGGTAGAAAAAGGTTTTGGGATCCTTGAAATTCACCAGTGGAAATCAGCAGTGTCAGGTCTGTATGTAAAATAAAAGACAAGCATGGTTTAGAAAAGACACACACTCACGTGCAAATGTTAACTCTCAGACCCCTACTCACTCGTTCTTTCCTGTGTATTGATTGGCCTTTAATCAGCCTTTAAGGTGAATTAAGGCATTTTATTTTGAAGATGTTTAGGTCATTCACAGAAGAAAGCACAACATCCAACTTATTAAGACTTATGGATTCAGATTGACATGTCGGTTCTTGTTTAGGCTAAAAAGTCTGTATTGCCGAAACCGGTTTGGCTCAGCAGTAGAGCGTTGGTCTGCAGATTGAAAGGTCCCAGGTTCGATTCCAGTCAAGGGCATGTACATTGGTTGCGGGTACATCCCTGGTAGGGGGTGTGCAAGAGGCAGCTGGTCAATGTTTCTCTCTCATCGACGTTTCTAGCTCTCTATCCCTCTCCTTTCCTCTCTGTAAAAAAATCATAAAATATATTTTAAAAATAAAAATAAAATAAAAAGTCTGTATTGAAGAAGGATAGTTATTGATTATCTCAGTGCTTTTAATGGAGGTAAGAGGATGGGAAGAGATCTGTAAATAGTTGATAAAATGTCTGGGGAAAAACTTGTTGGAGAGAGGGATTTAAATGTTGGCTGTCTTTTGTGGAGGAAGGCCATATTTTAAAGTAATAGAATTGGTTCCTTTTGGGTTTTCCAAATGTAATTATGAGATATGTGTAAAGATTGGTTTAATTTTACTTTCATGCCTGCAACAGTACAAGTGAAGCTGGCATCTTCTGTTCTTTTCTATTCAATGGGAGACCATGGATCATTGCTTAAAAATAATATAAATAAAATCCTCTCTCGTTACAGTGACAGCAGATGAGCTATGGAAAGGTGCTTTAGCAGAGACTGGTGCTGGAGCAAGAAAAGGAAGAGGCAAGAGAACTAAGAAAAAGAGAAGGAAGGATTTGAACAGGGGTCAGATCATTGGTGAAGGTAAGTTAAAAAAAAAACAAAAAAAAACCCTAATGTGCTTTTTAAGGTTTCTTCCTCAAATTTTATAGATATTTTTACAATCTAGAAGCATTAAAACATTTCTCTCAAATGGAGGACATGAGGATCTGCTGCTTACCCCAGGATTCTGGGGGAGAAAAATTTCATAGAAAGCGATTATTCATTCATTCCTTCACAAGCCTTTGGTATCAGTGTAGCATGTGATTCAGGATAAAAGATGGTGAGTTGGCAAACTCTCTGCAAAGGGCTAGGTAGTAAATAGTTTCAGCTTTGTGAGCTACATAGTCTTTGTTACAACCAGGGGCACAAAATAATCATGGACAATACATAATCAAATTAGCATAGCTTGTTCCAATAAAACTTTATTTATAGAAACAAGTGGTGGGCTGGATTTGGCCTGTGGCCCTTAGGTTTACCAACCTGGGAACTCTTGATTATTTATTCTTGTGTTTTTTGTTGTTTTTTTGAAGAATAAAAATAGCATGGTGTACTTGAATTGACATTTCGTTGTGGTTGTTGATAAATTATTGTTGACTAGAGTCCCGGTGCATGAAAATTCATGCACAGGGGGCGGGGTGTGTGTGTGCGTGTCCTCAGCCTGGCCTGTGCCCTCTTGCAGTCCGGGACCCCTCGGGGGATGTCTGACTGATGCTTTGTCAGACATTCTTAGCACTGCCACGGAAGTGGGAGAGGCTCCCATCACCAACCTGCGCTGGCCAGTCATGAGCCAGCTTTTGGCTAAGCAGTGGTCTCCTGTGGAAGCATACTGACCATCAGGGGGCAGCTCTTGCATTGAGTGTCTGCCCCCTGGTAGTCAGTGTGTGTCATAGCGACTGGTCCTTTCTGCTCATTCTGTCCTTAGGGTCAATTTGCATATTACCTTTTTATTATATGGGATAGTAATAGCCTTTTTTTTTTTTCCTTTCTTTTTTTTTCTTTCTTTTTTTTTTTTTAATAATGGTCTTTCAGACATGACATAAACACCTTCACTGTTCTAGTTACTGCGTATCTACTTGGATATTTTTCTCTGCCTTACCTTGTATTTTATTTACTCATTTTTAAAAAATACATTTTTTATTTCAGAGTGGAAGGGAGAGGGAGAGAGAGTTACAAGCATCAAAGATGAGAATCATTAACTAGCTGCCTCCTGCACATCCCCTACTGGGATGGAGCCCGAAACCTGAGCATGTACCCTTGACCAGAATCGAATCCGGGACCCATTTAGTCTGCAGGCTGACACTCTATCCACTGAGCCAAACTGGCTAGGACTATATTTTATTTTTTTGTTAACATTTAAAAAATTATAACCAGCCGGGACTGGTTTGGCTCAATGGATAGAGCGTCGGCCTGGGGACTGAAGGGTTCCGGGTTCGATTCTGGTCAAGGGCATGTACCTTGGTTGCGGGCATATCCCCGGTAGGGGGTGTGCAAGAGGCAGCTGATCAATGACTCTCTCATCGATGTTTCTAACTCTCTATCTCTTTCCCTTCCTCTCTGTATAAAATCAATAAAATATATCAATATATTAAAAAAATAAAAAATTATAACCATAATATATATATACACATACATATATATATGATTCTCAGTAGAAACTTCAGACCCTAGGAGAAACCTAAGTCTTTCTGATACCCTTTCCATACCCTCCTTCTCAGTTGCCTTGAAGAATAAAAATAGTATAGGGTACTTGGAAACATCTGATCTCATTTTGGTGTGTTTCCTTCTGGCATTTTAAAAAATATTTATTTTTATTGATTTTTCACAGAGAGGAAGGGAGAGGGATAGAGAGTTAGAAACATTGATGAGAGAGAAATATTGATCAGCTGCCTCCTGCACACCTCCTACTGGAGGTTTGCCCATAACCAAGATACATGCCCTTAACTGGAATCGAACCTGGGACCCTTCAGTCTGCAGGCCGACACTCTATCCACTGAGCCAAACCAGTTAGGACCCTTCTGGCATTTTTAACGCTCACCTATAATAATAAAAGCATAATATGCCAATTACACCAGACTTTCTGGACGAAGCCAGGGCTGCGAAGGAAGCCCGGGTCCCAGGTGCCTACGGTTGCGGAGAGAAGCCGGGTCCCTGTTGCCGGAGGGAAGCCGGTGTCGGCAGGCGGGGCAAGGAAGGCCCACTCTTGAATGAATTTCATGCATCAGGCCTCTAGTATTTACATAAAAACCTTAAAAGAAATACGTATTTTCTTTTAAAAAAAATAATTAAACTGTATTATGTGCTACACATACTATCTTATAATTTACCTTTTTCTCTCAGAGCTTGGGAAATTGTTCCACATCAGAACCCACAGAACCATCTCATTATTTCAGTTTAGTGCAGGAGGTTTCATATGTTGGCTATGCCACGGTTCGCTCACCCTCCAGGAGTGCTGGACTTGTAACACATTGTTTCCACTTTTTGCCTTTGCAGATAGCTCTCAGTGCCCCTCCTTGTCCAGGCACACATATGCCTCCTGCCTGTGTGGGGGTATGTCTCTAGCCTAATACCATGAAGTGGAATTATTAGCTGAAAATTTTAATGGATGTGCCAAGTGGCCTGCCACGTGATGATGTTAGTTTAAACTCCTACCAGCAGTGTAATCTGTACACCCATTGCCTGGCATTTTAACACTCGAATGCTTTAAAGAAATTCTTACTCGTGTATGTTTTTAAACTTTCAGGGCATAGTGGCTTCCTATGGCCTGGTCTGAATGTCCCTCTTATGAAGGATGGAGCTATGCAGACCATTGCCCAGAGAAGCAAGGAAGAGCAGGAGAAGGTGGAAGCTGACATGTTCCAGCAGAGAGAGGAATGGGACCGGAAGAGGAAGATGAAGGTTAAGCGGGAGCGAGGCTGGAGTGGAAACACATGGGGAGGTGTCAGTCTTGGCCCCCCCGACCCGGGACCCAATGGAGGTAGAGTCCTGATTTTGCTTACCTTTGTGGCAGAGAGATTGCTTGTAGTACTGGAGTTCCTTAATATGAGCTACATTATTATCCAGCTGTATTTATGGAACATTAGAGGCCCGTAACCAAAAGTATGCCACACACAGGATGCAGAGCACTGGGTTCTGACACTGCTGTTGTGTGGCTTCTCAGGGCCTCACATGTGGCGGAGTGCGTTATGGATCTGCACAGCAGTTTCCCAGCACAACTGGTCGTGGGTGCCTGTGGAGCGGCAGGGTGTGGGGGTTTCCATAACAGGATAAACCAGATCGTTGTCATTAAGCCTCATAAACAGAAAAATGAAAGAGAAATTCAAAATACTTCTTAGGCCAAATTAGAAACCAAAGTCCTCCACACCCAAACACCCAGGTATAGAGAGAAAAATCTCGAGCATCCATTCTTGAGATGAAGAATAGACAGGAGTGTGGCGCTTTCTTAAGTTTGGCTTAAAGAGAAGAGCGGAGGCTGAGAGGGAGAGACTGGCAAGCATGCTTAGAGCTGAACAGAAGGCTTCATTTGGGAGAAGAAAGATGGGGAGAGAAAAGAGATAAGCAAGTCCTTACCGGGGACCCAGATTCAGAGTAGAGATAAGTGCGCCAGCCGTGACAGATTCAGGTGAGCCTGTATCGGTAGGGGGCAGGGTGTGTGAGAGATATCTGTTCAGTGGCTTCAGCTGGACTGGGAGGAGGAGGGGCCATCTGCTGAAGAGAGGATGGGGCAATGATGAGCATGCTACCAGAATATTTTTTTAAATATATTTTTATTGATTTCGGAGAGGAAGGGAGAGGAAGAAAGAGATAGAAACATCAATGAGGAGAGAAAATCATTGATCGCTGCCTCCTGCACACCCCCTACTGGGGATGGAGCCTGCAACCCAGGCAGGTGCCCTTGGCCAGAATTGAACCCAGGACCCTTCAGTCCATAGGCTGAAGCTCTATCCACTGAGCCAAACCGGCAACGGCTGGCCACCAGAATATTTTGATGAAAGTAGGGTATCTGGGACTTTCTCCCAGATTATCCAGAATTGGAATTAAATACTGTAGAGAAAAGAAGACTGACCATGAATTGATAATTGTTGAAGCTGGCTAATTAATACATAAGCCGTCACTTGGCTATTCTTTTTTTGTATATGATTGAAATTTTCTATAGTAAAAAATTAAAGGAGCATAGAGTGTTCAAAGTGGCTATGAGGTAAGTGGAGAGGGGCCTAACTAAAAGGACAGAAGAGGCTGACAGGTCCCAGGGGGCTCTTGATTGAGTTAGAGACCATGAATGTTTAGGGGTCCACTTCTCTTCTATGGCACCCAGCAGGCCAGGGGTGGCAGACAGCCAATATGGAAGAGAGACAGGCCTAGACAATATGGAGGAGAGAAAAGGGTGAGGGAGTCCAGGATATCCACACGCTCTGGAGGAAATGGTGGGCTGTGCTGTGTTGGCTGTGGGAGAGGCTATGAAGACCGGAAGGGGTAAGAGGGAAAGAACCAAGAACCATCGGCTGGGGATACATTGAGAGAAAGCTGGAGGGGTAGGAGGATGCAGTCAGGGAGGGGGTGGCCGAGGTTACTGGCATGAATTTAATGGTGGAGTGGTCTGGTGGTGGTGGAGGACCAGGGCATGGCCTGCGATGTGGCACCAAAAGATTCACTTTCTCACATAAATGTTGATGATCACGCCTGTGTTGAAAATGCTTTTGTACGCTAATTGTATTGACACGTATCTGTATGCCTGTTTCTTTTCTTTCCACAGAAAGATATGATGATTTTGATACCAGGATACTTGAGGTAGGCTCACTGAACCCAGTACCCAGTTAGGTCTTGGAGAAGTTGGGAAAGTTCAGGATGGTGGATAGGGCACAAGGACTGTGAGGAAAAGCCTTGATGGGTGATCTTTTCTAAGACACAGAGCTGATTTGGGTAAGAAAATAATGAAACTTGAGTTTCAATCACTTGATATGGGTTCTTCTGACAGTTGCCCTTTCTGGGGCACTATCAATTGAGTTCTCATGACAAGGCAGCTTTGGTGGTGTTGATAACAGAATTTAGGAATTACGTGGAGATTTCCTCCTTCCTGAAGCCAAGGTAGTATTAGTGATCTGTGCTCAGATCCAGCTGAATCCGGCTTCAGTTCAGGAGCAGGGATGGCAGGAGCCATGGGGCAGGGCTGGAAGCATGGGGCTGCTGTGGGTACAGCTCTCACCCTGCAGGCCTTTGAAACTAGTCTGCTTGAGGTACATTTCAGTCACTTTCCAGGGCAGTCCCTAAGGTAGTCACCTGCCCTTAGAGCTGGTGCTGCAGCCTGGTGAGTGTTAACTGCCAGGTGGAATGGTCATTTATTTAGCTTGTGACTGAATTTTATGTTTTATTTCTTCAATACCAGTTGTCTATACAACTTAAATATGTTTGCAAGTATTTTATGTCTTTGGGTCCCAGTGTATACTTATTGGAAGTTAATTCCTTTGAAGAATTCTTATATATGTGGCTGTTTTCCTGTTAGATGATCCACAGCAGTGGACTCAGCTACCTTTTCTTTTAACCTCATTTTATGGGAAAGCTGCTGCTATGTAAGCTGCTTAGTTAACAGTTTCATGGTTCCTGGCCTTTAATATACATCATACACACAAAAAAATGCAAGTTTTCCTGTAGTTCATAATAAGCAAGTATTTCCAAATTCTCTATTTTCAGGTGAGTCTAATCCTCAGCACGGAGATCTGGTTTTATGCTATTTTTTTTCTATATACAGCGTTTTATTTCTAAATGCACATTTCTTTCATATTTCAATATCTCTGGTATAGACATGTGTCTTTTGGCCACCAGTTATAAGCCATGACAGAGTTTAATCAGCACCTTTTTCCTTTGCATACGTTTGTTAAAATGGGGTACATTGTGTTTTGTAGTTTCAAATTCCTTTAAGTTACCTCAGAATTGCTAACAAGCTCTAGCTGGTTTGGTTCCGTGGACAGAGTATTGGGGTGTGGACTGGAGGGTTCCAGGTTCGATTCTGGCCAAGGGCACATGCCTTGGTTATGGGCTCGATCCCCCACTAGTAGGTGTGCAGGAGGCAGTTGATCATTGATTCTCTTTCATCATTGATGTTTCTCTCTCTCTCTCTCTCTCTCCCCCCACTCTCTAAAACCAATAAAAATATATTAAAAAGAACTGTTATAGCCATGAGAAATAGGAGGAGAGAGTCTTATTTCCACTTTACTCCTGAAGAAACAGTCTAGGGAGAGACTTCATGTGAAGTTAGCTGTTTGTGCTCATGGACTTGAGGATGACGTGTCTGTTCATGGGTGCGTGCGTGTGCGTACGTGTGTACGTGCGTGTGCTGCACATGTAAGGTGGCTGCTCCAGTTCCCACTTCAGAGTTTCCTTAAGGTAAAATATTTATGAAACATTTTGTCTTTTAGGTAAGAAATGTTTTCAATATGACAGCAAAAGAGGGAAGAAAGAAATCCGTCCGTGTGCTGGTCGCCGTGGGGAATGGCAGAGGAGCCGCAGGTGAATGAGGTGCAGTGACATTGGGGGCTGATGGCGGCGGCGGGGATCGTGTGGCCTTTACTCAGCCTGAGTCCATGGGTTCATGCCGCTGACCAGACTTTCTAGTGATGAATGAAATCTTCTGGGGTTTGGGTTCACTAATCTTATTGTCACCCCATGAAATTCCTTAGAGGGAAAAGAAAGAATGGATCTTCTACATCTTTTCCTGTGAGGACCAATGGGTATTTTTTTAAAAATATGTTTTCATTGATTTTTAGAGAGGGGAAGGGACAGGGAAAGAGAGTTTGCGAGAGAGAGAAAGATCAGTTGCCTCCTGTATGCCTCCTTTTGGGGGATTGAACCCACAACCCCAGGCATGTGCTCTGATCAGGAATCAAAACTATGACCTTTGGTGCATGGGATGACGCTTAATCAACTGAGCCACATGGGCCAGGGCACCCATGGGTATTTTAGAAACACTTGTGTTATGTAAATAGTGGAAAATGAGGGGGAAAGAAACCACTACATTACATGCTAAATAGTAGGGACATGGTTACAAAAAGAATACAGCCATATACCGTAATATTCTTAGGCCACTAAAGAATTATGGAAACTTATAAAAATAATGCTAAGTAAAAAAAGCACAACTTCATATAAGACAAAATATAATTCCAACTTCTGTGTTGTTGTTTTTTTTAAGTAAGATAGGAATGCACACTTGAAACCTATATGATCGTAATAACCAATATCATTCAATAAATTTTTTATAAAGTACAAGAGGCCCAGTGAACGAAAATCCGTGCAGTTGCTGTCCCTCAGCCTGGCCTGTGCCCTCTTGCAGTCCAGGACCCCATTTTTTTTTATTTTTTTAAAAATATATTTTATTGATTTTGTACAGAGAGGAAGGGAGAGAGATACAGAGTTAGAAACATCAATGAAAGAGAGTCATCGATCAGCTGCCTCTTGCACACCCCCCACTGGGGATATGCCCGCAACCAAGGTACATGCCCTTGACCGGAATCGAACCTGGGACCCTTCAGTCCCCAAGCCGACGCTCTATCCATTGAGCCAAACCAGTTTCGGCCAGGACCCCATTTTATGAGGTGTGACTGATGGCTTAGGCCCACTCTCCCGGAGGGAGCAGGCCTTAGCTGCCAGTCAGACATCCTTAGTGCAGCCATTGAGGTGGCTTAAGCACTTGGCCAACCATGAGCCAGCTTTTGTCTGAGCGGCACTCCCCCGTGGAAGCGCACTGACCACCCCAGGGTAGCTCCTGCGTTGAGCATCTTTCTCTTTTTTTTTTTTTTTAAATATATTTTATTGATTTTGTACAGAGAGGAAGGGAGAGAGACAGAGAGTCAGAAACATCGATGAGAGAGAGTCATCGATCAGCTGCCTCCTGCACACCCCCCACTGGGGATATGCCTGCAACCAAGGTACATGCCCTTGACCGGAATCGAACTTGGGACCTTTCAGTCCCCAAGCCGACGCTCTATCCATTGAGCCAAACCAGTCCCGGCAATCTTTCTCTTGATGGTCAGTGCACGTCATAGTGACTGGTCTTTCCTCCCTTAGTTTCAATTTGCATATTACCCTTTTATTATATACGGTGTTTATATGCAAAGGGAAGAATGGAAGGCTATATACTGAAAAGGTTAATAACATTTACTCTCATTCATCAGGTGGCCATTCATTTAAATTTTCTTCTTTTCTATAAAGTTTTCATAGTGAATGTCTACTAAATGTGTAAGGGAAGAAAACTGCCTAATTAACTACATTGACACTTTAAAAATAAGTCATACATATGTATAGTATGTTGCCAAAGGAAACCAGTCTCAACAGTTATTTTTGTATCTTTCCCAGAAATTGTTTATTCATATATCTATTTTTTAAAATTTACACAAAGGGATCATAATATGTTCATAATTATGTGCCTAACTTTTCTCAGTTAGCATTTTCCAGAGATCTTCCTGTATTAGCATAGAGAGATTCACCCGCATTCTTTGTACTGATTGCATAGTTTCCCATTTTGCATGTTTATTGGCCATTATTATTTCTTCTTTGAGGTCTGTCAGTTCATTTGCTTTGCCCATTTTTCTGATGTGTGGCTGTTCTCCTCATTGAGAATATAGTTCTTTGTGAGTTATGGAAATTGGCCCTTTGCCTATCACATATTTTGACTTAGTTTTTTATTTTTTCCACATGTAAGTTTTAATCCACAGAAGTTTTAAACCGTTATGTAGCAAATTTATCAGTCTTTTATTCTGGTTTTGTATCTGAATTTCTGGTTTTGTGCTTAGAAAACCTTCATTTGAAGATTATAAATACATTCACTTATATTTTTTTGTAGGACTTGTATAGTTAAATTAGGAATTGGAATCCATTTGTCCCAGGTTTTCAGATGTCTTGCGTCTCTTATGTAGCAGTTTTATGTTACTTTAAACAATTAACTGTGACAGTGGAGGCATTTATGGTAACTTTTGATAAACCTCACTTCATGGGATTAAGTACCCACAAACTCAAGAATCATGGATTTTTATCTCCTGGTTCTTTGAAATCTAAATTGCATTTGAAAGTTCCAGGGAAATCATGGTTTTACTCTATAGTAATGTATGTTTTCCCAACCTTTCTGGTTATTTTAATCTGTTTTCAAAAATACTCAAAACCATGTTTAGTTTTTTTTTATTGAGTAAATTTATTTTTTTGGAGAGATTAATAAAAGGGAATGTTATGGATTTTATATCCCAAAAGTGTACCGTTTCCCAAATGTCCCAGAACAGAGAAGCAAATCTCTGTAGCCTCCTGCTTTGTCCTTCATTTAGTACAGCAGGTTTTCCGTGGGCGGAGGAGAAGTGAAGTACTCTGAAATATTGTAGGAGCTGAAACTTGAAATGTGGTCAAAGATGTGCCAAATATATGCCGTTTTTCATACTTTGGCTTTTCTTTTGAAGGTTTTGCCATTGGGAAAGCCACTGATCGGGCGGACGCGTTCAGAAAAGTACGTACGTCTTCCTTTCGTTGACAGTAAGAGATCAGCAGACTAAGTGCTAGACATGATGGAAACCACACATAAAAATAAACTACAATAACCCTCTCCTGAGGCTTCCACATCTCACAAAGAGCAGTTTCTGAAACCTATGTTCTTTCACATCATTTTCATCAGATTTATGATTGTTACCAAAATTGTGAGACAGCTGGGAAAGTGTCTCACACTGACAGAATGTCCAAGGACACTAAGAAATTGTTAATTTTTTGAGGTTATGATAGTGATATTTTAGCTTTTAGAAATATATACTGATATTGTTGTGTAACTTTGAAATTTTTCATAATAAAAGCCTAATATGCAGTTGACCAAAAGTGAAATAACCAGTCGCTATGATATGCACTGTCCACCAGGGGGGCTGACGTTCATTGCAGGAGCTGTCCCCAGCCCGCAGACCCTAGGCCAGCCAAGTTAGGTGTAAGAAGGTCCCCCCACCCCACAATCGCCCTGCTGGTCACCCCGCAGAGGGAGGTGACCGGCAGCAGCGGTGGTGGGGAGCAGGGCTGGCAAGCAGGTGGCGCCAAGGTGGGTGCCAGTAGGGGCCCACCAGTTGCCCTGCAGATTGACTCTAATCCCTGGCCAGGCCTAGGGACCCTACCTTTGCACATATTTTGTGCACTGGGCCTGTAGTATTTTATGAGGTTTTTTTGTTCATCCTCACTGAAGGATATTTTTTCTATTGAATTTTAGAGTGGGAGAGGGGGGAGAAGAGAGAGAAGCATCTATGTGAAAAAGACACATTGATTGGTTGCCTCCTGCAGGTGCCCTGACTGGGGCCTGGACCAGTCTGCAACCCAGGTACATGTCCTTGACTGGGAAACAAACCCCAGACCTTTTGGCGTGAGGGCTGATGCTCTGATCACTATGTAACACCAACCAGGGCAAAAGATATTTTTTTTAAATCTCTGAGAAAAGGTATATTCCAACAGTAAATTTAAGAAAAATATTTTTCGTCTTTCAGGCAAAGAACAGAGCAGTTCACTATTTGCATTATATAGAACGATATGAAGACCATACAAGTGAGTGTTAATCTTTTCTTTTAAAATTTGCAAGGCTGTGCTTGCTCGTTGTGTGGTAGTATATCTCTACTAGTGATTTAGTGCACAAAATTTATGCGGGGGAGGGGGGGGCTGTCCCTCAGCCCGGCCTGTATTCTCTCTAATCAGGGACCCCTCGGGGGATGTCTGACTGCCAGTTTGGACCCGATCCCTGTGGGTTCGGGTCCAAACTGGCAGGCGGAAATCTCTCTCACAATCCGGGACTCCTGGCTCCTAACCGCTCACCTGCCTGCCTGCCTGATCACCCCTAACCATTCTGCCTGCCAGCTAGCTCACCCGCAACTGCCCCCGCTGCCAGCCTGCTCACTCCCAATTGCCCCACCACGCCAGCCTGATCACCACCACCTGCTTCCCCTCCGCCCCATTCCCCTCTGGCCTGCTTGCCCTCAGCTGCCCCCCTGCCCCCACCAGCCAGCTTGCCCCCAACTGTCCCTCCCCTCCCCCCCATGCTGGCCTGCTCGTCCCCAACTGTCCCCCTGCCCCACCAGCCTGATCGCCCCTAACCACACGTGCCTCAGCCCCACCATCATGTTTTTGTCCAGAAGGTCTCCCAGTCTAATTAGTATACTATTTTTTTTTATTAGTATAGATAGCTTATATAGGATAGGATTGCTTAAATTGGAGGGAAAAGCCTTTTTCAGCAGGAGAAGATGCTATTGGTAGAGAAAACACATAATCCCTATATCTGGCCTGATAGCCAGTCATATGCACTATACTGCCAAACTGGTCATTAAAAAATTAAAACTCTTTCTTACACCTTACACCAAACAACTGTTGCCCTTTAAGCCCCTTAGGTTCTGCCTTCATAGTTCACCAAGATTAGGTTCTGATTGGTCAGTTTTTATGCCAGTCAACATCAAAAGCTCCGCCTCCTAGGCAGCCATTGGCTTCTGGCACTTCACCCAGATTTGGTTCTGATTGGTCAGCTTCTATGCCAGTCAGCGTCTCCAGGCCTGATCAAAGAGGCGGGGCTGATCAGCATCCCTGTGGAGACCTGTAGAGAAACAGACAGGGCTGCTGATGTCGGAGAGAAAGAGAGAGGCAATGGCTGATCAACAGCTGCCACTGAGGCTGCAGATCAGACCCTGCCTCTCTGTAGACCTCTCTTCAGGCCTAATCTGTAGCCCCCTCCACAGTCAGTGCTGGGTCACTGCCCTGGCACCAGCTGCAATCAGTGTTGGATTGCCTTGGCAACTCAGCACTGACTTCGGTGTTTGGTCAAGCCTTCCAGCCTTTGGTCATTACAGACCCTGGCTCTTTATATATCCTATGCAATAAAAGAGTGATATGTAAATTGACTATCACTCCAACATAAGATGGCTGCCCCCAGGTGGACAAAAGATGGCCACCACAAGATGGCCTACAGGGGAGAGCAGTTAGGTGGGACTAGGCTGCAGGGGATGGCATTTAGGGGTGACCAGGCCTGCAGGGGAGGCAGTTAGGGGCAATCAGGCTGGTAGGGGAGCAGTTAGGCATCAATAAGGCTGGCAGGGGAGTGGTTATGGGGTGATAAGGGTGGCAAGCAGAAGTGTTTAGGGGCAATCAGGAAAGTAGGCAGGTGAGCAGTTGGGAGCCAGTAGTCCTGGATTGTGAGAGGGACGCCCGACTGCCCATTTAGGCCTGATCCTACTGGTATCGGGCCCGAACAAGCAGTTGGACATCCCTTGAGTGGTCCCAGATTGCAGAGGGTACAGGTTTGGTACCCCTCCCCTACCCCTACCCATAAATTTTGTGCACTGGGCCTCTAGTATATATATAAGATGGTAACTTTGTATTTCTGTGCTTGCTGCTACATTCTTACAATAAACATGTAAAATGTAGAAGCAGACTCTCTCCTGAGAAGGTGGTGATGGGTAAATCAAACTTTGTCACTTATCCTTGGACACTGTGTGCTGGCTCCTTATGGTTGTATTAGTTGCTGTGTAATATTTGCAAGGACATTAAAGCTCATACCTAACCTTGTTCATCTTTATGCTTTCACCCTCCAGTATTCCATGATATCTCTTTAAGGTTTAAAAGAACACATATCAAGATGAAGAAACAACCCAGAGGTAACTTAAAAACTCTTACAATTTTTTGAAGATAAAGCAGTGCAGTTATAGTAGTTCTTTCATGTCCTTTACTTTGCTCACTTTTACTTGAGCTCATTTTGAAAATACTAAACAGAAAGCTAGATCTTTAAGTTAGATCTTTAAGAAGCCTGAATAATTTTTATACCTAACTGGTTTTTAAAATTGCCTCCCACCCTGGCCAGTGTGGCTCAGTTGGTTGGAGCGTCACCCCATACATCAGGGGGTGTCATGTTCCATTAATGGTCAGGGTGAGTGCACACATTGATAACTCACTCTCTCTCTCTATCTCTCTCTCTCTCTTTCTTTCCCTCTCTCTCAAATTTTAATTTAATTATAGAGGTTAGAATTTTTTATTTTCTTTGTCTTCTATATCTTTCAGGTTTCTATATAGTTTAACCTATTATCTGTGCATTGGGGTTAAGTATTCTGCTGAAGCAGTAGGATACATTATAGATAGCCTTTCCTGAAGCATGTGCATCACGGTTTCTGTGGGAGGATATTAACCAAAATGAGTGCCAAGTAGGAAAACTGTATTAAGAAAAGTAAGAAAGACGCTTGTGTATCTTTGTGAATGTACATGAGCATCTCCTGGGGAGATCGAGAATGCCATGTTCCTAAGCTTTAGACATAGGCACTTCTGCCTTGGCTGCAGGACGGGATCTGCTTCCTCACACAGCACTACGAAGCATTTCCTACACCATACACACATGAATTTAGCTTTAATTAAACAAATGTTTTCTTTACATTTGAGGTCTTCACAATCAAAGTACATACAGTAAGCCTTCACTTAACATTGTTGATAGGTTCTGCAAAATAATGGCTATCATTGGTGGAGCATCTCGTATGGTCTTGGAGCTGTGCAGCACACACACCTTCCCTCGAGTGCTCCCCATGCCCAGGTCATCCAGGGAGCCTCCGAGGCCCCACTAAACATCTGCCTTGCACTCTCCGTGTGTGTGTGCATCTATACACCTTCACACATGGCCATATATTCTGTGTGTATATAACTCCACATAGAAGAACAGACCACTGCATTGTTAGCCTATCTTTAGCCACCTTCTAAAGCCCTCAGTTCTCAAATGGTCTGGAATAGCTAGCCCACAATTTTCTCTTTCAAATAAGACAGTTCTAGGTAAGAATATAGTTTTTACACACATATATTGAATCAGCAAGAAAAATGCTGTGCCTTAAAGAGAGGGGGGAGTTTTCTGAGTTTCACATCTGGCTAATCAGAATGTTAGCATCTAAACTTGGAGCTCTTTTCTCTCACTCACTCCCACCTGCATTTGCCAGGTACTGGTCTAGGCTCTGGGAACACAGCAGTGAACCATCCAGCCTCGTGGAGCCCACATTCTACCTGAGGGGAACATCAGGTTAGACAGGTTCACTACAAACCAAACATATCTCTTCCCGTTTAAAGCCCTTACTTCCCATTCTCAAAATTAAAATAAAATAAAATAAAGAATTCCACCCTACCCCCAAAGCCTCTATGACCTGACATCTCGCTAACCTCATGCAGACTCCACCCTCCTGGAGCTGGCGTTCCCACCTGGGGACTTTGCCACATTCTACCCGAGGGAACATCGGATAGACAGGTTCTGCTGAGGGCCTGAAGCAGCAGTCAGGATGCCGGTTTAGGGAGATCCTGGCCTTGGGAAGGAAGGGTGACACCTTCAATCTTGTGGTTAAAGATTGACCCCTGAGGATGAGGGATTTAAGTGAGACATTTAAGGTAAGAAGAAGTATGGAGAACAAGCAGGAAAATGCCAAGTGCAAAGTCCCCCAGGTGGGAATGCCAGCACCAGGAGGGTGGAGTCTGCATGAGGTCAGCGAGATGTCAGGTCATAGAGGGCTTTGGGGGTGGGGTGGAGTTCTTTATTTTATTTTATTTTATTTTATTTTATTTTATTTTATTTTATTTTATTTCAGAGAATAAAGGGAAGTAAGGGTTTTAAAGGGGGAGAGATATATTTGGTTTGTTTTTAAAGCTGTTCCTGGAGCAGATATTGTAAGTAGACATTAATAGGACACGTGGCTGGAGGTCAGGCCTATTAGGAAGTGGGAAGGATGGGCCAGGAGACCATCAGAGGAGAGTGTTACAAACCCAGGAGTCTTTCCAGGAGAAGATAGTAGACATCTCTGCTCAGTGCAGCCAAGCAGTCAAGGGGTGACTACAGATGTGTCCCTCAATGGTTAGTTCCTAACAGGATGCGAGGAACTGTCAGGCAGCTCAGTTCATCTTCATAACAACCCTGTTATTGTGCCCATGTGCTCAAGACATTTATGCTATTTCTTTGGTTCAAATAACATTTAAATAAGGATCGCCGGGGAAGTTAAGTAACTTGTCAAGGGTCACCCAGGTGGAAGTGATCAGCTAGACTGGGAACCAGAGTCTCCTAAACCCAGAGCCTGGAGCTGTGTGAAAGCAGAGGGACTGACTCCGATTCTTCCCTTTTCTAGGCTATGGTCTCCACTGCCACCGGGCCATCATCACCATCTGCCGTCTCATTGGCATCAAAGACATGTATGCCAAGGTCTCGGGGTCCGTGAACATGCTCAACCTCACCCGGGGCCTCTTCTATGGGCTCTCTTCCCAGGTAACCTGCCTTGGTCTGAAACGGAAGTTCTGGTTTGCATTTCAGTTGTGTGCATTGAGACTACCATGTCCTGGGGCCTCCTGAAGACATGGGTTTTATGCTGACTAATCAGGTAGTTCATTCGACTGAAGAGTTAGGTTATGCAGATTAACCTTTAAAAAATACTTAATGGGTATTTTGAACTTTCAAAATTAATTATTTTTTAAAGTTACTAATTAGACTCTTTTATTATGAAAAGAGCACATGCTTGTTCTAAATCTCCAACAATATAGAATTAAAATAAAAAGAGAAAGTCCATTTTCTAATTTAGACCTTTCCGTTGGGTCTGGTGTGAGCCTCTCAGCCCCTGCTCCACTCATGAGAGCTGTCTTAGGGGAAGCAGTGTCCACGGTCCCAGCCCAGGTAGTTCTGGCAGCTGCCTGACATCTGAGGAACCCTGAACCCTAATACACCAGGCTATCACCACACAGTTGGGAGCTCTGGGTTACTGCCACCTGCCCCCTCACCCCGGGGGGTCATAGCCACGGTCCTGCTCCCAGTTGGCAGGAAGACCTGACTACGCCTTGAAAGGGGGGGGTAGATCTTAGCAGAGCTGCATGAGCAGATAAGACGGCTGGGTTCAAGAGACTCCTTTCTGTGGCCTCCATTTGTTAAGGATTTTGACAGGCTTCCTTTTAGAGAGTTTGATGGCTGTTTTTGAATAAAGTTTTCTGTGAAGTCATTGTAGCTCTCTCTGTTCAAAATAGGAAAATTAACGAAAAGAAAGGGCTTTGTTTAAAAGAAACATAAGTAGGAATAAACTTAACCAAGGAGTTATAGGACTTGTACTCAGAAAATTATAGGACACTGAAAAAAGAGATAGAGGAAGACATAAACAAATGGAAGAATATATCATGTTCATAGATTGGTAGAATCAACATCATTAAAACATCCATACTACCCAGAGCAATCTATAGATTCAGTGCAATCCCCATTAAAATACCAACGGCATATTTCAAATACCTAGAACAAACTCCCCAAAATTTTATCTTGAATGAAAAGAGACCCCGAATAGCTGCAGCAGTCTTGAGAAAGAAGAACAAAGTTAAAGGAATCACACTACCAGATATCAAGCTATATTACAAAGCCACTGTTCTCAAAACTGCCTGGTACTGGCACAAGAACAGACATAGACCAACGGAACAGAACAGAGAACTCAGAAATTGATCCAAGCCATTGTGCTCAATTAATATTTGAAAAAGGAGGCAAGAGCAAATAATGGAGTCAAGAAAGTCTCTTTTATAAATGGTGTTGGGAAAATTGGACAGATAAATGCAAAAAAATGAAACTAGACCACCAACTTACACCATATACAAAAATAAACTCAAAATGGATAAAGGACTTAAACAGATGGGAAACCATAAAAATCTTAGAAAAATCCATAGGCAGCAGAAACCATCAACAAAACAATAAAAAAAAAGTCCACTTATACTTTAAATAAGAACATATTTACCAATGTTATGTCCAATAAGGGTTTAATCTCAAAAATTTACAGGAAACTCCTACAGCTTAAAAGGAAGATAATTCAATAAAAAAAAAAAATGGGCAAAGGAGCTAAATAGATACTTTTCAAAAGAGGACATACAGGAGGCCAAGAGACATATAAAAATATGCTCAAAGTCACTAATCATCTGAGGGATGCAAATCCAAACAACAGTGAGTAATATCTCTCACTGTCAGAATGGCTGTCATCAACAAATGACAATGCTAGCGAGGATGAGGAGAAAAAGACACCCTCCTGCACTGCTGGTGGGAATGCAGACTGGTACAGCCACTGTGAAAAACAGTACGGAGTTTCCTTTAAAAATTAAAAATGAACTTCCATTTGACCCAGTAATCCCACTTCTAGGAATATATCCCAAGAAATAAGAAATACCAGTCAGAAAGGATATATGCATCCCTATATTCATAGCACAATTTACAATAGCTAATATTTGGAAACAGCCTAAGTACCCATCAGCAGATGAGTGGGTTAAAACACCGATACATCTACACAGTGGAATACTATGCTGCTATAAAAAAGAAGGCTTTCTTACCATTTGCAACAGCATGGATGGAACTGAAGAGCATTATGCTGCCTTGGCCGGTTTGGCTCAGTGGATAGAGAGTTGGCCTGCAGACTCAAGGGTCCCAGGTTCGATTCCAATTAAGAGTATGTACCTTGGTTATGGGCACATCCCCAGTGGGGGGTATGCAAGAGGCAGTATAAAGACAAAATAATATTTTTTTTTAAAAGAGCATTATCTTAAGCAAAATAAGCCAGTCAGAGAAAGATAAATATCACCTGATTTCACTCATTTGTGGAATTAACAAACAACATAAACTGATGAACAGAAATGGATCCAGAGACATAGAGTTATCAAACAGACCGTCCAACCCTGAGGTGGTAAGAGATCAAAGGAATGGTATGCATGCATATGAGCATAACCAATGGACACAAACAGTAGTGGGGTGAAGTCATGTGCTGGGGGGAAAAGGAGACATGTAATACTTTAAACAATTAAGAATTTAAATTAAAATAAAAGATATTTTTTGAACAGCTGTGTGTGTGTGTGTGTGTGTGTGTGTGTGTGTACTATCCAAAATATCCTTCTAAAGTTCTTCTAAATTTAAACTTGTTAGAGGTTTAATTATTTGATGTGACTAAGATTGTTAACTTTTTAAATATTTTTATTTATTTCAGAGAGGAAGGGAGAGGAAGAGTGAGATAGAAACATCAATGAGAGAATCATTGATTGGCTGCCTCCTGCACACCCCCTACTTACTGGGGATTGAGTCCACAGCCCAGGCATGTGCCCTTGACTGGAATTGATCCCAAGACCCTTTAGTCCACAGGCAGACGCTCTGTCCACTGAAACCAACCAGCTAGTCCAAAATTGGTTTTAGATACCTAGCTCATATTTATGATCAAGTACACTGTTCACTTATATGTTTTTGCTTCATGTTAGTACTTTGAATCTTCTAATGTAAGTATCCCAGATACCACCAGCTATAAAAAAAAGTTGCATTATTTAATGTGCTACTCAAGAGAAAAAGTGCCACCAATTTAAGTAATGTGCTATTGATTATAAGACACTGATTTAAATTAGTTTGTTTTTATGAAATAGCTCATCTCTTTTTCTAATTTCAAACATAATGTAGTATTAGAATATTTCAAGGTAGACAGAACCTGGCAACATGAGATTAAACATATCAGATATTTTAAGAAACCATGTGTAAACTATCCACTGATTTTATCTGCCTGTTTCCAGACTTTGATGGCTACCTTCTGTCATGAATTTCCTGGCACTCTCAGCCGTGCCAGCAGTACCACCTCCACATCACTTTATTTTATCCATAAATATGTATCTGAAAGATAAGAATTTGAAAGTACTCCACAATACGACTTACTTTATTACCTAAAGAATTAACGGGAATTTACGTAGTATTATCACACATCTCTTTGGAGCTCACAGAAATGTCCATTTAGCCCTAGCCAGTTTGGCTCAGTGGATAGAGCGGCAGAGTGAAGGGTCCCAGGTTTGATTCTGGTCAAGGGCATATGCCTGGGTTGTGAACTCAATCTCCAGCAGGGGGCATGCAGGAGGCAGCCAATCAGTGATTTTCATTGATATTTCCATCTCTCTCTTCCTCTCCCTTTCTGAAATCAATAAAAATATATTTTTTTAAAAAAGAAATATACATTTAAAAGTAATTTTTTATGCAATTTGTTTGAATCTGGTTGCTGTGCCTTTTAAGTCATTTTTAATGTGTAGGTTCCCTTCTTTCTCCTTGCATTTGGTTAGTAGAATAAACCAGGCTTGTTCGTACTATGGTTCCCAGTCTGGTGCTGACTACATGTCTGCATGTGGATCCTCCACATTTTCTTTCCCTTTGTGTCCTGTGAATTGGGAACTAGACTGGGGCTTGACGAGATTCAGATTGATTTTGGGTACAGCCTGTCACATGGTTGGCAAGGCTTCGAAGGACAACGCCTTCCCTCTGTCCACCTTGTGGGCAGGAAGGTGAGGATGAGATTATTCCACCTACAACAGGTCACCCCAGAATCAACTGAAAGGGTATTTAAGTCCTAAGTGGTACAGTGTTGTCACTGCCGACTTCCCTCTGGCTGAAGGCAGTTCCTGCTCTTTGAATTACAGATGTGCCTCACAGACCTAACTACTCTTCTCTGCTCGGTCTTGCCCAGGAAACCCACCAGCAGCTGGCTGATAAAAAGAGTCTCCACGTTGTGGAGTTCCGGGAGGAATGCGGCCCTCTGCCCATCGTGGTCGCCTCGCCCCAGGGAGCAGTGAGAAAGGATCCGGAGCCGGAAGATGAGGTTCCCGACACCAAACTGGACTGGGAGGATGTGAAGATAGCCCAGGGGATGAAGCGCTCTGTGTGGTCAGGGTTAAAGAGAGCTGCCACCTGAGTTCCCGTGGCCTCGTCCGCCCGTGGGCAGGTCAGCACCTGGAGGAGACTCCGCTCTCACGCCTTGGAACATGATGGCTTTTTTTGTTTGTTTTGTTTTAAGAAGAAAGACCAACCTCAAGTTCTTTATTTACAAATAATAAATAATTATAGTTTTAACATATTGAGCATGTGATATGTATTAGTCACTGTGTTAGGAACTTTGCATAATATCCTTGTTCAAGACTATTTTTTAAGACTATTTTAAATATTCATGTATACTATAACCATAAATGAATTAGGCAAATGGTCAGACCCAATCAGAAATAATGTGCAATCAAGTGGTAGTGACTGTAGTCACACAACTCGGAGGTAGAGGAAAGTGGGCAAGCCTTGTTCCTTTTTACTTTTATTAAACCTCTTTGAATAGATATTTCAGTGATTGCCCTAGGTATTGCATTATGCATACATCACTTATTACCAGGGCACTAATGTTGCCTTTTTACCAGCCAAGTGACACATAGACCTTTCCTCCCTTAAAATCTCTTCAACCTCCCCATTTCTAATTGTTTTAAAATTTTTCTTTTAGGACATTGAAAACCACATTAGCGCTATTCTTTCTGCTTCCAGCAGCAAACATAATAGAGAAAGCTCAAGGGAACAAACAAACAAACAAATCCTATCTCATTTACCCATGGTTTTACTCTCTCAATTGCTCTTTTTTTTTTTCCTGATATTCCAAGAGTCCATTAATCGTTTTGAGTAGGAAAAAAACAGTTCTGTGTTTCTCCTTTACCATCACTGCCACCATATATACTCCTGACACCAGATGGGGGCAGATTTCTTCCTCACTAAGCAATTGTCTGCAACACCAGGAGGGTGTCCTACAGTTAATTCTGACACTGCCTGGAGACAGCGTCAGATCCCACAGGTTGAGGGCTCAGTCGCACAAGACTGCCATCCTCCATTTCAGATGCCAAACCTATGATGGGTTGTCACCTGTGCTTCCAACTGACCAGCTGTAAATAAAAATCCCACGATCGTCTCATTGGGATCCATTGATTTGCTAGAACGATCACAGAACTTGGGGAACAGTTTACTTAACTTTACCATTTTATTATAAAAGGATGCGATGAGACACAGATGAGCATCCAGAGGGACGATGGGAGAAGCATGTGGGAAGGGTGTGGAGCTTCCATGCCCACTGGAGGTGCCCCTCTTCCTACACCTCCCCATGCTCACCAACCAGGAAGGAAGCTCTCCAGACCCCATACATTTGGAGGCTTTCTCTCATAGGCACCATTGATCAATCATTAACCCTATTCCTAGCCCCTCTTCCCTCTGGAAGATGGGGGTTTGGGGTGTTAGAAAATTCAAAGCTGCTTTTTGTTTTTAGAGAGAAACATCTATTTGTTGTTTTACTTATTTATGCATTCATTGGTTGTTTCTCTTTTTAAATATGTATTTTATTGATTTTTTACAGAGAGGAAGAGAGGGATAGAGAGTTAAAAACATCGATGAGAGAGAGTCTTCCATCAGCTGCCTCTTGCACAGCCCCCTACTGGGTATGTGCCTGCAACCAAGGTACATGCCCTTGACCAGAATTGAACTTAGGACCCTTCAGTCCGCAGGCCGACGCTCTATCCACTGAGCCAAACCAGTTTCAGCATTGGTTGTTACTTGTATGTGCCCTAACCAGGATTGAACCCACAACGTTGACATATCAGGATAATGCTCTAACCAACTGAGCTATCCAGCCGGAGCTCAAAGCTTCTAATCATGACTTGGTCTTTCTGGAAACCAGCCTTCATCCAAGAGCCCACCCAGAGTTATCTCAACAAAAGACACTCCTGTCACCCAGGAAATTACAAATGATTTAGGAACTCTGTCAGGAACCAAAGTCAACTGCCATACTGTTTCCCCAGAGGTTGCACCATTTTACATTCCCACCAGCTGTGTGTGAGGTTTTCTCCACATCCTTATCAACATTTTTTATCTTTTGGTGATAGTTGTTCTAGTGTATGTGAAGTGATACCTTGTAGTTTTGATTTGCATCCTTTATGGCTAATGATGTTGAGCATCTTTTCATGTGCTTATTGGCCATTTTTATGTTCCTTGAAGAAATGTATAATCAGGTCCTTTGTCCATTTTAAAAATGGAGTTATTTGTGTTTTTATTGACTATAGTAGTTCTTTTTTTAAAATATGTTTTTATTGACTTTAGAGAGAGAGGAACAGAGGAGAGAGAAACATCAATGAGAGAAAACCATCAATTGTCTGCCTTCTGCACTCCCCCTACTAGGGATGGAACCTCCAGCCCAGACATGTGTCCCAAACAGGAATCAAACCAGCAACCTCTTAGTGCCTGGGATGTTGCTCAACCAACTGAAACACACTGGCCAGAGCAAATGTAATAATTTTTGATAGATTCTACATATGAGTTCTCTATTAGTTACATAGCGTCCAAAAGTTTTCTCCCATTTTGTGGGATATATTATTTTATAATTTCTTTGAATGTTTTTTCTTTTTTCTTATTTATTTAGTTAGTTAATATTTTGTTGTTTGTTTTTTTTAAAATATATTTTATTGATTTTTTACAGAGAGAAAAGATAGAGTTAGAAACATCAATGAGAGAGAATCATCGATCAGCTGCCTCTTGCATACCCCCCACTGGGGATGTGCCCGCAACCAAGGTACATGCCTTTGACCGGAATCGAACCTGGGACCTTTCAGTCTGCAGACCAATGCTCTATCCACTGAGCCAAACCGGTTTGGGCTGTTTTTTCTTAAAAATAAATAAATAAATAAATAAATTATATATATATATATTGATTTCAGAAAGGAAGGGTAAGGGAAAGAGAGAGCGAGCCATCAATGATGAGAATCATTGATTGCCTCCTGCACACCCCCTCCTGGGGATCAAGCCCACAACCCAGACATGCATCTTTAACCAGAATTGGACCCCGGGACCCTTTAGTTCGCAAGCTGATGCTCTATCCACTGAGCCAAACCAGCTAGGGCAGTGGTCCGCAAACTCATTAGTCAAATATCAACAGTACAATGATTGAAATTTCTTTTGAGAGCCAATTTTTTTAAACTTAAACTTCTAATGCCATTTCTTCAAAATAGACTTGTCCAGGCTGTGGTATTTTGTGGAAGAGCCACACTCAAGGGGCCAAAGAGCCTCCTGTGGCTCGCAAGCCGCTGTTTGCCGACCACTGAGCTAGGGCATCTTTGTACTCATATACTCTGTCAGGGGTACACTTGGCACAAATGTTAGATTTTTCATGGTGTCCCACACATTCCTGAGGCTCTGTTCATTTTTTTAAAAATATATTTTATTGATTTTTTTACAGAGAGGAAGGGAGAGAGATAGCTAGAAACGTCGATGAGAGAGAAACATCAACCAGCTGCCTCTTGCACACCCCCCACCAGGGATTTGCCTGCAACCAAGGTACATGCCCTTGACCGGAATCGAACCCGGGACCTTTCAGTCCGCAGACCGACGCTCTACCACTGAGCCAAACCAGTTTCGGCTCTGTTCATTTTTTTATAGTCTGCTTACTCAGTTGTTTAAATTGGGTAATTTCTATTGTTACATCTTTAGAATCATTCATTCTTTCCTCTTCATTCTGCTTTTGTACTCATCCATTTAAAATTTTTATTTTGGGGCTGAAACTGGTTTGGCTCAGTGGATAGAGTGTCAGCCTGCGATTGAAGGGTCCCGGGTTCGATTCCGGACAAGGTCATGTATCTTGGATGCGGGCACATCCCCAGTGAGGAGTGTGCAGGAGGTAGCTAATCGATGTTGCTTTCGCATCAATGTTTAACTCTCTATCCCTCTCTGTAAAAAATCAATAAAATACCGTATTTTCCGGCTTATAAGGCGACTTTTGAAACAAAAAAAAGTCAACGAAAAATCGGGGGCAAAAGACCAAAATTGCACAAAAATTACCTGCAGATCTTGACGGCAAAGTAAGTCTTTTCTTTGAAGTGGGGAGTAGTCTTATACAGTGAATATAGGCCTAAACCTATGTTTTAACTGTAAAATTAGGGGGTCGTCTTATACGCCGGAAAATACGGTACTGTATATATTTTTTAAAAAACACACAAAAATAAAATAAAATTTTTATTTTGGCTGTTATGTATTCCAGTTCTAAAATTTCCATTTTAATCTTATATTTCTTTGATGAGGTACTTTTTAAAAATTGTTTCAAGCGTACTTATAATTTCTGAAATATATATTTTTAAATACATTTTTATTGATTTCAGAGAGAAAGGGAGAGGGAGAGAGATAAAAACATCAATGATGAGAGAATCATTGATCAGCTGCCTCCTGCACGCTCCACACTGGGGATTGAGCCAGCAACCCAGGCATGTACCCTTGACCAGAATTGAACCTGGGACCTTTCAGTCTGAAGGCTGATGATTTCTGAAATATTTTTATGGTGGCTGCTTTAAAATCTTTATTGTATAATTTCAGCATATGTGTCAGCTCAGTGTTGGCATCCTTTGATTGTCTTTTCTCACTCCAGTTGAAAATTTCTTTTTTTTTTTTTTTAATAAATCTTTATTGTTCATATTATTACAAATGTTCCTCATTTTCCCCCTCCATTGCTCCCCTCCACCAGGTTCTCACCCCACCCTCTGCCCTTTCCCCACCCCCCATTGACCTCATCTATAGGTGCACAGTTTATGTTCAGTCTCTTCCTGCACTCCCCCACTCCCCTTTTCCCCAAGAATCGTCAGTTCACTCCCCTTCCATACCTCTGATTCTATTATATTCACCAGTTAATATTGTTCATCAGATTTTTTAATTCCCTTGGTTTTTAGATTCACTTGTTGATAGTTATGTATTTGTTGCTCATAATTTTTATCTTTATTTTCTTCTTCTTCCTAAAGAACCCCCTTCAGCAATTCATATAATTCTGGTTTGGTGGTGATGAACTCCTTTAGCTTTTTTTCATTTGTGAAGCTCTTTATCTGGCCTTCGATTCTGAGTGATAGCTTTGCTGGGTAGATTATTTTTGAGGTTCTTGCTATTCATCACCTTGAATATTTCTTGCCATTCCCATCTGGCCTGCATGGTTTCTGTTGAGAAATCAGCTGACAATCATATAGGTGCTCCTTTATAGGTAACTACCTTCTTTGATCTTGCTGCTTTTAATATTCTCTCCTTGTCTTTTGCTCTTGGAATTTTAATTATGATGTGTCTTTGTGTGGTCCTCTTTGGATTCCTTTTGTTTGAGGTTCTGTGCGCTTCCTGGACTTGTAAGTCTAATTCTTTCACCAGGTGGGAGAAGTTTTCTGTTACTATTTCTTCCAATATGTTTTCAGTATCTTGCTCTCTCTCTTCTTCTGGGACCCCCATAATTCTGATGTTGGTTCGCTTGAAGTTGTCCCAGAGGTTTCTTACATTATCTTCAACTTTCTGGATTCTTGTCCTCTTGATTCTGCGGAGGAGTGTCTTCTGGCTCTTTATGTTCCAAATCTTTGACTTGATTCTCGCTATCTTCCATTCTGTTTTTAGGACTCTGTATAATATTTTTTTTATTTCAGACAATGTATTCTTTATTTCTAGTTGATCCCTTTTCATATCCTCAAAGGTCTCGTTTATTTTATCAGCCTTTTCTAGGAAATTCTTGAAAAATCTTATAACCATGGTTTTGAACTCTATATCCAGTCGCTTTTTGTCCTCCATTTCTTTCATTTGTGATCTGTTTCCTTGTCTCGGCATTTTCGCAGCTTCCCTGAGTTGGTAGGGTGGCTTTGTGTGCTAAGTGTCCTATATGGTTCAGTGGGTCAGCCTCCCAGTTACGTGAGGTGTACACTCTTGATGCACCCCTTTGTGGACTGTGTGTACAGCCTTATTGTAGTTAAGTCTTGATTGTTGTTTGTATCACTGGGAGGAACTGACCTCCAGGCCAATTGGTTGTGAGGATCAGCTGTGTCTATGCCAGGAGACAGCCTTATTCAACTAGACTTGGAAAATTGCAAAAGTTTCTATGTTCAGCTTAAATGGGGCGGAGTTTCAGGGTGAAGCCTACAGCCTTGGCTTCTGTCAGCCCCGCCCTATGAGGTTCCTGAGTTTCAATGTTCCTCAGTGTCCTTTGGTACTCGCTGCAAGCACCTCTGAGAGAAAGGTGCCCTCAAGTTTTGCCCACTAACAGACAACAGTCCATCCTCTATGCTCAACATGCCCACATCTGGGGCTCTGCCTTTCGCTGCTCCCCTGAGTTTCTGCCTTACAGCCTAGAATCCCTCTGTATGAGTCTGGGTCCCCAGGGTCTGGTCTAGAACTGGGGTTTAGTGGAGTCTGAACTGGGGTTCAGCACAGTCTGGAGTTTTTATCTCCTTCCCGCTAGGGAACGCCAACCAGGCACTCAGCCACCCCCACTTCTCCAGCTCAGTCCTCTCCCCATGCACACACCGTGTCTCCGTACCTTAGGCTTTTACAGTTCTTCTGATTTTTCTTCTGGTTTTCTCTTTCCTTCTCGTTGTAGAATTTCCAGTCAGTCAACTTTCCTGTAGTTCTGGATAATGTCCATTTTGTATTTTAGTTGTATTTTTTTGAAATTGTTATGTGAGGCTGCAGTTAAGCATTTACCTATGCTGCCATCTTGGTTTCTTCTCTGAAAATTTCTTTTTCTTGATAGGACAAGTGGTTTTGGCTATATCCTGGACATGCTCAGAAAATTATTATGAAATTCAGGGTGTTATGGAAATCTTCTGTAGCAGGTGTCCTCTTGGCTGCACAGGGCTGGGAGGGGAGCACTACCTCGTTGCTTCACGTGGGGATGGAATCCAGGTTCCTTCCTCAGGCTCCTGGAGGCCTCTCTGCCTGGGCTGAGCGGGAGTAGCCCAGTGATACTGTGGTACAGGGAGGAGGCCTTGGTGGGCAGGATGGCGGTGAAAGTGCCCAGCCTGTGACATCGGATGAGGATGGGGCCACATTCTGTGTATGATATTTGGCTTGAATAGGGAAGTTTTTCGTCTTGCTAGCTAAGAAGTATTAAGACATTGACTTCAGGCAATGACCCCTTGGAGATGGGAAATAAAATTATTCCCACTTACTATCTGGAAAAAGTGCAAGGCTCCAGGAAGGCTCCTCCTATCAGCTGAGAGCCAGGGCAGTCAAGGTGGCTAGAGTTCACACAGGAGAATTCCTTAGGAGAGAGCTGCACAGCAAGAGCACTGGAGAAGTCTGCAGGACTCATCAACCCATCAAACACTTGTGGGTGAAAGAGTGAGTGCTTGTGAGTAAATAAATTACTCCTGGCCAGGGAAGACCTATCCAAACGGATCAGAGGAAATGGTGCCTAAAAATAGTGCCTGCCTTCAGTAGCCGTAGTGGAAAACCGTGTAACTCACGTGGCATTGGAAAAGCAGTGGGAGGACTCTGGACTTAAGAGTGGAAAAATTAGCCCCACAGTAAGCCTACCTCTTGCCCCAATTTAAAACCGTAAAAGCATGCCGAAACCAGTTTGGCTCAGTGGATAGAGCGTCTCAGGTTCAATTCCGGTCAAGGGCATGTACCTTGGTTGCGGGCACATCCCCAGTAGGGGGTGTGCAAGAGGCAGCTGATCGATGATTCTCTCTCATCGATGTTTCTAACTATCTCTCTCTCTTCCTCTCTGTAAAAAAACAATAAAATATATTTTTTTAAAAAATAAAAACATAAAAGCAAGGCTCAATTAGAACACAACTGTTTGCAAGTAACTGTGTGTCAGAAAAAAGCTTTGTAAGAATACAAAATATAATAACCAGCGAAGTACAATTCACAGTATCTGGCCTCTAATAAGAAATCACAGAGGTGCAAAGAAGCATGAAAATAAAAGCCATACTGAGGGGCACACCAGCCAGTTGAAACTGACAGAAATAACATAATCATTGAATTAGTAAACAAGGACATTGAAACAGATTAGTAGGCAAAGACTAGAGGAAACAGCCTGTTAAGAGGCATGGAATACCAAAAATATGCAAATAAAATTTCTAAAGGTGAAAAATATACTGGATGTGGTCAGCAGATTAAACTGCAAAAGAGACACGTGAACCTGAAGACATAGCAATAAAAGAAATACCCAAGTTAAACAGGAAAAGGACTGAGGAAGAAGGGCTCTCTATGTCTACCTCCGGGTGATGGCACACAGGCCTTGCATGATGTCTCGGTCCTAGTGTTACTGTGGAAACCCCAAGAGAACCAATCCAGACAAGTCGGGACACCAAACCCACATCTGCTCATGTGGTTGTGCCCAAGAAAGGAAGGGTTCTTTTTATCCCTCCCTGCCCCATCATCTCTCCCAACCACCTGGCTACTTGCAGGTCCTATTGGCTGCTGCTGCCACCTCTGTTCTTCCTCAGTGCTCTGCCTGGGAAACAGCTTATCTGGGCCCAAAGCAAACAGGGCTTGCTTACTGCTCCCCAAGACTGCAAGCTAGGTTGTTCTCCCAAGTCAGGAGGAGTTCTCATTCAGAGAAGAGTTTTAGGACAGGAAAGAGTGGGATCCCGTGTCTGAAACACCTCCATTAGAGAGCCTTCCTTGCAGATTTTCAAAGGTCTACCAAAACAAGTAGCCCTCCTAAGCCCAAAGAGCTCAGAAGGGCAGCTGAGAGCCTGCATTCAGCCTGGCTTGGGGGAAGGGGAGAAGGCAGGGAACAGGGAGGAGGCATTCGTCTACGTGACCCCTCTGCAGGATGGCTCCGGCCTGCCTGGGCTCTAGGTTGGCCTGATCTGGCTCTAGGGCCTCTTGGGCATGATTCAGTGTCATGGAACCTGCCTCCTTGTCTGCACAGTAGAAATGACACTAGCTCCTACCTAATAGAATTGTCATGAGGTGGCAGTAATGAACATGTGGGAGCTCTTAGCTGCAGTCACACCAAGAATGACACAAGGGACTTCATGTTTAACGCTTGAGGGAACAAAGCTCAGCAAAGGATGCTGGCTAGGATAGAGTCCAACGCTGACCACATGGTAGCCTTCTTCCCCCTTCATCACCCCTGTTCCCCACCTTCCTACCTAGTGAGGCTTGAAGCCCTTGCCCTTTCCATTACTGTGGGGCCTTGCTATGCCCGGGCAAGGAGGGCACCCTGGGGACAGATTGCCCCCCCAAAGGGGTCAGACACCTTTAATGTTAGCACCAGGGGCCAGCAAACTGCTTGACTCTGGTTAAGTGGGATGAAGGGCAGGACAGCCCTATCGGAGCATCTGACCACCCAGGCCAGCTCCCTGGCATGCTGTCTCAGCATGCATTCCTGTCATTGTTTGCCCAAGGCAGGGCACAGGTCGAAACTGGAGGCCCAGCCCTGATTTTAGAAGTGAGAGGTCCGTGGAAATATGCTGTCTGTCCACCTGTGCTTTTCCTGCTGGCCATTCTTCCTGGCCTGGGTGACAGCATGACTCAGAAGGGACCCTCTGGGCCGATGCACTTCCTCCTCCCACAGCCACTTTCCATCCTGAGAGCTGCGGAAGCCACCGTCCTAGCGTTGGTCTGTGGGGTGGGTATGGGAGACCTTGTATGGAGAGATGTCAGGGCATCTGCCTGAGATGTGGCAGGTGGGGGTAGTGGTGGGAGGTGGAGAGCCAGGACACCCAGGAGCAGGTGCATGTTGGGGGTGGGGCACCTCCAGGGAGGACGTGGCCTGCCAGCTGGGCAGGGTTTAGGCCAGCAGATGACAATGGGTCATCACCACCATCATCATCTTTGTCATCACCAACATACATAGCACAGTGTATGAGAGTGTGCGGGCTGATTGTTGCATGATGCCCACGACAGCCATGCTTCACCCTAACGGGTGAGTGTCCTGTGTGATCCACAGGCCGTCATCAGTTTTAACCCCAGAAACTGGAGGCACTGGGAGGCCATGAGCCTGAACACTGTCCTCACACTCGGGGACAGCTCTCAACATCATTGCAGGTTGCTAATTCAACCCCTCTGTTCTGCCTCAGTCACAACCACAGGAAGCAGCCAGGTATCTTAAAAGAGGAGCGCATACTGCCCAAAGGTCCCTCTGTGTTCTCGCAAATGGCAGGCTGTACCTTCTCTTTATAAGAGTAGTGTTCCATTGTAGATGCACACTAATTCATCCATTCATTTATTTTTTAAATATATTTTATTGATTTTTTACAGAGAAGAAGGGAGAGAGATAGAGAGCTAGAAACATCGATGAGAGAGAAACATCGACCAGCTGCCTCTTGCACACCCCCTACCAGGGATGTGCCCACAACCAATGTACATGCCCTTGACCGGAATCGAACCTGGGACCCTTCAGTCCGCAGACCGACGCTCTACCACTGAGCCAATCCGGCTTCGGCTCATCCATTCATTTATTGATGGACACTTAAGTCACATCCACATCATGGCCATCCTATATAATAAAAGGCTAATATACAAATCGACCAAATGGTGAAATGCTATGATGTGCACTGACCACCAAGGGGCAGACACTCAATGCAGGAGCTGCCTCTGGATGGTCAGTGCACTCCCACAGGGGAAGCACTGCTCAGCCAGAAGCTGGGATCACGGTTGGCGAGCATAGCGGTGGTGGTGGTGGCGGGAGCCTCTCCTGCCTCTGCAGCAGTGCTAAGGATGTCTGACTGTCCAGGCGGCCTCAGGGGATGTCTGACTGCCGGCTTAGGCCTGAGGGCTCCCGGACTGTGAGAGGGCACATGCACCCTCTAAGTGCATGAATTTCATGCCCTGGGCCTCTGGTTGTGAATAATGCTGCTATGAACATGGGATACAGGTATTTCTGGGATAATAATGATTTCCTTTTGCTGAGTGAAATGAGTCAGCTAAAGAAAGATAAATACTTGTGATCTCATGTGTGGACATTAAAAATCTCATAGAAACAGATCAGATTTGTAGCTGCCAGAAGTGAGGGTTTGTGGGGTGGGGTAGAAGAATTGGGTAAAGGTGGACAAAAGGTACAAACTTCCAGTTTTAAGATAAATAAGTCTTAGGGATCTAATATACAGCATGGGGGACTACAGTTAATAATAATGGATTATGTATTTGAAAGTTATTAAAAGAGCGTATCTTAAAACTTGTCATTGTAAGGGAAAAAATTTAACTAGATTTACTATGCTGACCATTTTACAGTACATACATATCAGTCATTTTGTACACATGACATATGGCTGGCTTCTCCTCATGCTGTTTGGAACCTCCAATGTAGGTTAGTAGTTAGAGAACTGGTGACATCGAAGAACTTGCTTGGCATGTCTGTGTCCCCACTCCCAGAGGCACAGGAGCTCTCTCATGGTGAGATGTGGCAGTGACGGGGAACTTGGGGGCTCTGGAGACAGACCCTTTGAACTGGAGCCACACTGACTTGCTGTGTGACCTTGGGTAAATCATGTAGCCTCTCTCTCAGATGCCTCATCTAAATGGTACTGAGCACATATGATGTCACAGGGATTACATGAAGGAGTGAAGCTCCTCCAGTGGCCCAGGTACCCCATGTTGTTGACAAGTCTCCCCTTCCTGCCCTGGTGACCGTGTTTGGCTGAAGCAAGTGGTGGAAGCTGAGCGTTTATCAGGCTCCATACCGTCTGTAGAGCCTGGCACTGTGACTCCCACCGGAGAGGCCCCAGTCTCTGCCTCCAGCACCCCAGCTCTTAGCAGAGGCCACGCCTGGGCATGATGGAGACACACAAAGGCCTTTGAGTCACACAGAGGGTGAGGAAAACCGCTGTAATCTGTTTTTCCAAATTGTATTATTTTAAATGCCCTGGGTGGATGCCCATGTGCAGGGACACTCAGCTGGGCCAGAGGCACTTTGTCCCCTGAAAGGCCCCATTGTGACCCCAAACTGGCCTGAGTGGTCCCGGAACAACAGGCCCTTGTGTGGCCCCAAAGGCTACTTGCTCGGCCCACGGCTGGCAGTGTGAGCAGTTTGCTCTTCAAGGTCAGCTCAGGGAGGCTGTGGGTTCTAACAAGTCTCTTTAGTTCTGTTCTAGAATGTCAACAAGGCCCAGCTCCTGAGAACTGTGTCCTCCCCAGAGGGTGTATCCAGTGGGGACCCATGTGAGCAGAAGGGAGGATCGGGGTCTGTCCCCTGGGATTGAAGGCAGATGAAACCCCTCACAGGCCACCACGCCTTGCTCGGAGAAGGCCCCCAGGAGGTGCCACCAGGGTCCCCATGAAGCCAGGGGCCACGGCCACTGTAGCCACAGGCCAGGACATCCACCAGCCCAGCTGAATTTGACCCACAGCCGTCTTTCTTTCCTCCGTGATGTGCACCCTCACCACACACTTGTGACGGTGGTGGGTTCTGCTCTGAAGGCTTTGGCTCTGGGTCACATCGCAGACATCAGCTTCTTACCTTCTTTACAAAGCAGTGCCATAACACTGGCACCGCCATGACTTCACCCCCCAGTGGTCAGGGGCGGTGCCTCTGAAGGCCCTTGCCCACTGGCATGGGACACACTACAGGGTCTCGTCTCACTGTCACTTCCCGAGGGGCTGGAGGACAGACTTGCAGGAGGACAGGTCTGGGCCCTGGAGGGTAGCAGGTGAGCACTTGGCTCCAGGGACAGCAGGAGCAAGTCCTGAGTGCAGCTCCCCACCTGAGTGGAGGCATCATCACCCGTGAAGTGACAGGTGCGGTGGCCACTGGCAGGATGAAAGGACCCTACAGGTATGTAAGGTGCATATGCTGTAAGGACCGGACCCAAGGAGAGAGCTCCAAAGGTGGCAGCAAGATGGTTACACATGTGCAGTTGTGGGTCTCAGCACATGGGTGGGTGTTGGTGCTACCTGTCCTTTGGTCCACGTCAGGGCCACCAAGCAGGCGACATATAAAGAATGCCCCACTGGCTGCTGGGGTGGCACCAAGAGAGGCCCCAGAGGAGGCTCCCTCCAGCCCAACACCCAGAGGCAGAAGGGGGAGGCGTGGCCACAAGAAGCTTTGGGGAACAGACACCATTCCATACCTTGAGGGACCAAAGGTCCCAGCACACAGTAGGTGCTCAATCAATGCCCATCAACCAGTATTTAGACCTGCAAACACTTCTAAAATAGGTGATGCAGGAACTGAGCAATGAGATGCATGGGGTTTGGGGGGGGGCGGCAGGGGGGCCTCTGGGGAAGGAAATGGAAGCCAGGGGAGGGCGTTTGTGAGGCTGCCCATCCATTAACCTGCATGGTGAACCAATGCAAATCGAAGGGTCCATGAAGCTGCCAGACTGCAAAGTTAACTCTGAGGTGGGGGAAGAGAAACTCCTGTGGGAGAGGCCCCCTGCAAAGCCTGGGGCTGGTAAAGGGTTCCATAACTGGGCCCATTTGCAACTGAGAAAGAGAAAATAGAGAAAGATCATATCAAAGTTTAAAGAGTGGGATTAAAATGTAGAAACCTTGAGAAACTCAACTAAGCCTGCCTCTTCTCTTTTTTGATTGAGGGTGGGGGTGTCAAAAGCAAGTTCCATTAGCATCCTGGTGCTGACTCACTGGCAGTTTTGTTAAAAAAGTGAGACTTCCCTCAATCATTTGATTGTAAATATTGTTAAACACCTGACAAACTTCCTTCATTTCTTAGTTCAGCGAAAAGCCCCAATCAAACCTTTGCTCCTGCCGGCTCATTTGGGTGGAGCTCCGACCCCGACCCATACACAACCCTGACCCATACACTAAAAGGTTTCGGGTTTGACTCCCAGTCAGGGCATATCTAGGTTGTGAGACTGATCCCCGGTTGGGGCATGTACTGGAGACAAATGATGAATGGTTCTGTCGCATTGATGTTTCTCTCTCTCCATTCCTCTCTCTCAAATCAATAAAAAAAATATCCTCAGGTGAGGGTTTAAAAAAAAAAAAAATTGCTCCTAATTTACTATGAAGATTTTACTTACATTTGGTGTTAAGTGGACTCATTAAAAGTGTCCTTTTTCTGCTACCATTACCCTGGGATAGTAAAAGACAACCTGAAGATACCCCGAGACCCAGCTCAGTCACGGGGTCCCCAGGTTGGAAGGGAAGTAAACTGTCTACTAGTTGAACCTCTGCCTGACGCTTCAGTCTTTGCCCTGCATGGCTGCCGGCAGGTCAGGCAGCCTCTGCCTGTGCAGCGCATGGCCGGGAGCTGACAGTGTTTGAGGCACCCACTCTGGTGTCCCAGTCTGAACATCACTAACTTATTTGGGCGACAGGACAAAGGCACATTTGACGCTGAGAGCTGGGCTTCCAGCAGTCCTGAGTGCCCTCCTTCCTAGCCGCCCTGTCCTTTCAACCCAGACACCTCATCCCCGCAGCAGGCGCTCACCATTGTTACTCCGCTCCGGAGTCTGTCCCCTTTCTCTCCCGTGAAGTGGCCCAAGGAAATCCTAGAACAATTTGCCGTCCACGCCCTCACTGGAGCAGAATCGGAGCACACGCCGAGTGTTTCTGACCCGCTGCCCAGAGCATGAGAAGCTCTTTGGTTTCTGTGGCTTAAAGGCGTTCTAAATGAGCACAGACCCTTGTCTTGTAGGGAAAAGAAGGGGGCCCTCTGGCTGGTACTTGGGGAGTGTCCAGGGAGGATGAGGCCATCCTAGCACACGCCCTGGTAGCTGGGGCGGGCGGATGCCCAGTGCCAGGCTCTGAGATCACTGCAGTGGCCAAGCACACAGCTGCCACCTGAACTGCCATCTGATGCTGCCTCCAGAGTCACTCTGAACCCAGGAGGCCTCAGAAAGAAAGCGGAAGCGATGGCATTCCTGATACAAAAACACCCACTAACGTACTGAACATAAAGGCACTTTATGGAGTGTCTCAAAGGTTTATCATCTTCCACTGTGGACATTGCGGATATCTGTTGGGCGAGTTTTTTCCCTGGTGACGGGTAGAATCTCCATGAAGACTTAGAAACACGCCTCGAAATGGGGGCTGCAAGAGCCCGGGGAAAATTCCGAGAGTTCACGAGATCCGTCCAGCATCAGCAGGACCTTCGTTCCAGGGTCTCTCTGATCACAGCTCCCACTTCCCACCCCCCCCCCCCCCCGATGCCCTCCACCCCACCCCATCAAAATACAGGAAATGACCCAAGGGAGACAGACCTCACTGGAGGTTAAAGGTAGCTGGCCCCCACCTCCAACATGAGGTCTGCGGGGCAGTAGACACAGAAGCAGTGCTGGGCTTTTTTGGTTTGTTTCCATTTCTCCACCGCGGAGAGCATGCCTGCATTCTACAAAGTTGTGCTGGAAGGCGGGCTTGTCAGTTAGCACATCTGGGTGTTAAGCTAAAGTTCTTCCTCCGCTTTACGAAGACTTCCACCGGATTAAAGAGAACACGGCGTGGGCCACGTACAGCAGCGTGGCTACGTATGAAAACACCTGGAACCAAGACAAAGGACCATTAGCGGGCAGGCTGGGGACAGGGCACAGCGTGGGCTGTGCACCAGGCGGGCTGCTCACGCTGTTGGGCGACAGGCCCGCCCTGTGCGGCCAGCCACTGCTTCCCACCACTCACGCGGCACTTCCCTGCTGAGCCCAGAGGCGGCCCCAGAATGCTTTCGGCACAGAGCTCCCGCTGGCCAGCCAGTCCGCTGGACTCTGCGTGAAAGATCGCTATCTATAATACCTTCTTGTGGGTTTGTTGGCTCTGGTGAAGGTCTCGATGGTGCCTGCACAACCTCAGGCCCCAGCAGGATTTTCTTCTACGACTCTTAATGTCACAGGCCTGGGTGAGGGGCAGGGCTCCAGAGGAGGGATTTTGAGCTTTTGCACAAAGGGGGTGTTTACTAAGAAAGCTGCTGGAAGACCCAGCCAGCTACTCTGGCGCTGGGAAGAAAGGCCTGGAAATGTGGCTATTGGTCGCTTGATGGCTGCCACACCCCTGACTTTCCCACTGGGCACCCTTTACTCCTATCACCCCGCTCTGGTGGCTGGCCTCCCTGAAGGCTGCCGGCCCTCATGTCAACTATCTGCACCTGGTCTTGTGACCTTATGCTCAGGGTCAAGAGTTTCCAAGCCGGGCACCGCATTTAGGGTGGCCACGCTTCCGTGACTTTGGAAAATGCCCATAAACAGCGGCGGCACCGTGCTGCTCTGTCCCCTACTCCACACATGGGCGAACCCTTCAGTCTGGTTGGCCAGAGGCGCTGAGTGAGCCGAGTTACTCAGTAACAAACATAAAACTCATCCGGGGACTCCCAAGCCCCCGGTCTGGAAGGAGCAGTCATACATGCTGCTCAGCCCCCTATGAAGACTCCCCACTACCAGCAGGGGCCAGTTCCCCATCTGGGAATTCCAGACCCATGAGAACCCTCCTCAGAAACTCCTCAAAGTTCCCAAAAGGAACAGGAAACAAGTTCTCGGCTCTCGGGCCCTGGTTCTCCCCTGTGACCTGGCGATCTGACAATGCCTACACCCGAGGCTGCTGGGAGGGTCGAATAGGAGTGTTCCCCGGGGAGCTCCCAGGCCGGGCATTCGGCCTGCAGGTCTCTCCCTCCTGCCCTCGGCGAAGGCCAGGCACGCCCCTGGGCCAGCCCGGGCCTGGCAGCACCACACTGACGGATGGCGAGACAAGCCTTGGTCATCCCGTCCCTTCTGGGCTTTGCTTCTTCAGAAAGGAGGGGGAGGTTTAGTTCATTCAAAAGTTAGTGAGCTAAAACAATAGAGAGGGGCCTGGGCGGGGGGAGTGCGAAGGCGGAGGCTGGCGGACTCACCACAGCGGAGATGTTCTCGTGGTACTGCCTGTAGGTGAAGCCCTCGTACATCTGGATGGTGGCCAGCGCTTCCAGGACCGAGGCGCTGAGGTAAAAGAGGGCGGCGGTGCAGTGGTAGGCTGCGTCCTGCAGGGTCAGAGAGATGGGGCCGGCGTGACTGTGAGGGCAGCGGTGGTTCGGCAGGGCCAGTCCACGTCTCTGTCCTCACCTGGCCTGGCTTTGGTCCCCCTAATCCTCCCATCACCACCCCCGCCAGTGCCCTCCTCACAAACTGCTAATGGGCGTTTCCCAGCAAAGATTTTTGTCACTGGGTTGGGGCCAGAGCCAGGGCTTTGGTGAAGAAGGGATGCTGTTTTCCCGTGAGGTGGGACCAAGAAAGGCGGGAGCATTCATTTAATAGGTGGAAACGGCTCCTGCTTTCCCAGTCCCCGGTAGGATGCAGCCTTAGTGGCCAGCGTGAGGTGAGGGGCCCAGCCAAATCCGCATCCCTTCAGGGCAGGTGGTGGCAGGTGTCTCACATTTTACTCTCTTGATGGGCCTCAAGGCAGAACTTATGCTGAAAAGAGATCAAAGGTCATCTCCCGGCCCCTCTAAGTCCCTCTCTGGCAACCTTGCTTTAGGAGGCATTACTGGGAGCTGGGCCATAAGCATGTCCTCCCATTGGGCAGCCAAGGCCAACGCCAAGGGCAGGGTGGAAGCCGGCCCTCCTGGAGGAAGGAGGAGCCACGAGGACCTGGCAGGTGCCAGCAGTGAGGGCAGGGGTGGGCTGCTAGGTTTCCTTGAAGACGGTTGTGTAAGAGAAAGCAGGGTAGGCTCACAAGAGTCAGGCGGGGACCATCAACCTCCTCCTGACCTCCCGGCGGATGCCTGGACAGCTTGAACTTGGAACATGGGAGGGGCACATCTACAGGGCAGCCTCGCCCAGCATGGGAAAAGCCAGCCTCTCGGGAAGAAGGTCCGAATTGCCCCCCCACCCTCTCAGACCTCCCAGCTGGGACTCACCAGGGTGATCCAGGAAGCCTCCCCTCCGTGGGCACCGATGATGTACAGGACGAGCAGGGTCGTGGTGGCCACGAAGCAGAACACAGACACGAACATCACCCATCCCTGGACCAGTGGCATGGGCACCAGTGACGAGGCGATCAGAATCCATACCAGGCCCCCGAAAACCTGCAGAGGGAGCAAGGAGGGAGGGTGAGCATGGGACGGGGAAGGGGTCAGGCTGAGCAGGAAACGGAAAGGGAGGCAGAGAACATGGGGACACTGTCCTCACCGGGAAGACTCTCTCATCCCCTCTAGGCTGGGATCACCCATCCCCATCTCTCCAATCCCCTGCCCGATTGCCTTTTCCATTTTAAAAATGCAATTGAGGTTTTCAATTTGACAAGTGCTTATATCACATTTACATACCAGGCACTGTCCTGAAAATGTTAACTCAGGCCCTGGCCGGTGTGGCTCGGGTGGTAGAAATGTTGCTCAGTACACTGAACAGCTGGAGTTTTGATTTCCAGAAAGCACACATAGGTTTCAGGTTTGATCCTCGGCCCTGGTTGGGGAGCATGCGGGAGGCAAACAATCGATGTTTCTCTCTCTCTCCTTCTGTCTAAATAAATAAATAAATAAATGAAAATGTCCTCAGGTGGGGATTAAAATATGTATAATTTTAGTTAATCCTTACAACAACCCTATGAGTGAGGTACTGACCCATCTGTCAGAAATGGAGGTACATAGAAGTTAGGTAATGTATTGTCTAGTTTTCATTAGAGGGGTTGTCTTTATTCTGAGGTTATATCCTTCCTAGTATCCTAATATTAAAATATTCTTTCCTTTATGAAATGGTAGTGACCAGCAAAATAAACTAGTCACCTTATGTCATTAGCATTTTTTAATGTTTTTATTTTTATTTATTTGTTTATTTTTTAAATAAATCTTTATTGTTCAGATTATTACAGGTGTTCCTCACCCCCCACCCCCCAGCATTTTTTTTTTTTTTTTTAAATCTGACCCCTGAGATCCCCAAGTCTGGGAAGTGTGCTGACACCTGGAGTCCAGCTGGAGTGGAGAGGACCCCAGTCAGCCCAGTCCCCTTGGTGGCCCAGGACAGACCTGGAAGCAACACTGCCCATTGTTACCCACAAGACACCCCGTGATGTCCACAGCGTCAGTGAGCCCCATGCTTTCAAAAAGGAGCGTGAAGACAGACATGATGCTCAGTTACACCCCTCCAGGCCTTCGTTCCACGTCCTCCTTCATCCCAGTGAAATCAGCTCAGCCTCACCTCCCCGCCCCACCCCAGCAAGGACAGTACGTGGAGCTGGAGGTGGGTGGACACGGCTTTGCAGTCAAAGGTTCCCAGATACTGGGATGCATGACACTGGTTTCCTAAACATCAGTTCCCAGCCCTATGGTCCGAACGCACGCGATACCTGCTCCCACCTGCTGGCTAAGAGAGCCCACGGTCCTCATGCGTGTTCTCGGCCACTTGGCTGAGAAACATCAGGAGAGAATCACATTTGATGGAAAAGTCAGTGCATTTATCCAAACCAGGCTGGGCCTAATGCATCAGATATGAGCCTCTCCGCCCGGAAAGTCTTCTTACTGATGCATCTGAGCTGCCTGAGGCCTGTGACACACTTTACACCTTACAACAACTGGAGCAAAACCAATGAACTACAAACCCTTGGGCAGCCATAGAACAAGATGTGTGTGCAGATACCACCAATGGTGGCCTTTAGGATCAAGCAGATCGCTCGGCCTTTCCCATAATGGGCGCTGACAAAGGGACGCAAGCGTGCTGATCGGCAGGCAGGAAGTGGATTTAGGAGGCAAGAGAGTGCGGCATGGAGAAGGGGGAGGAAGGGTGTCAGTGCCTGGCTGGTTGGCAGAGGCAGGGGTCTAGGACACTCCTCTCCTGAGCATCCCCCGCTGGTCACCTAGTGACGATGCAAGGGGACCAGACCTGTCTAAGTCAGTTCCCCAGGCACATGCTCTAGGCCCTAGGGATCCTGCACTGCTCTTTGGCAGCACTGGGCCCCAAACAGATAACTATTCCATTAGTTACAAAACTGCACTTTGCCGGATCAGGTGATGGACAGGTCCCTTGCTCACAGCTAACCCTGGGTGTGGGACACCTGTCTAGCCATGCATCGTGTCTGAGCTAGGGACCTGGCCTCAGGGTCCTGATAGATGGGTGTGGCTTAACTAGAGCCACATGTGAGTCAATCCCAAAAGAAGAGCTTGGGGCGCCCATGGAGGGGGTGCACTCGCGATGGGACCTGTGTGGCTGGAGGTGTTTTCGTGGTCTGTAGACATGGCATTGGGGGCCGCTGAATGTCACAAGAGGAAAATGGTTCTTTTTCATTCTTGGCGTTTCTAGAGCAGAGAGAGGGGCTCAGGGGGGAGCCAGGCGTCTGGAGCTCCCCTAGAATATTGGCTCCAAGGATGGGTGAGCAGAGGGAAGCTGAATAACAACATTTTTTTAATTTTTTAACTCAGTGATGTAGTTATTTTGGGGGGAAATTAACTGTAAAATACATTAACACACAGATGGCATATGGAAATGGCAAAATCTGAGGAGGTGGCTCTTAGCCCCTGGCCTGCAGACCATTTAACTGTCATCTGGACTCTTCCCCAGGTTGCCTGGCTAGAACCAAGGGCCAGAAAAAGAAGGTGAATTCCAAGTGAAGTCGCTGCACTGAGGGCTCGCCATGGGCTCCTGACCATGCTCTCACTGGATATGACCGTAACTCTGGTGTCCAGCTCCTGGCACCATGGCAGAGGGAAGCTGCAAGGTGAGTCCGGACCTCCTGACCGGCTTCAGGTGTGGTTTTATCTCATGAAGACTGTGCTCCAGCTCTGTAGAAAAACAGACATCTCTCTCTCTCTCTCTCTCTCTCTCTCTCTCTCTCTCTCTCTCTCTCCCTTCTTCCCTCCCTCCCCCTCCTGTCTATGGTAAGAACACATCCCACCTCTGAGTATAGCCACCTTGCAAAAGTCCTTCAGAAAATTATGCTAACTTTCTTTTCTTTTCATGGCTTATCTGTATCAGTAGGTTTCATAGTGAGATGGTGGGGAGAAATTGTTTTAAATGAGATGTAATTCACACGCCATAAATTCACCCGTCACGTGTACAACTCGACAGTTTTTCCTATATTCACAGAGCTGTGCAAGCATCATCCCCAGTCCACTTAGAATAATTTCATCAGCTCAGAAGAGAAACCCTGTGTCTTTAGCTATCTACCGCCTCCACCCCTTCCATCCCTACTCGATAGCTCACCAGCTCTGTCTCTATAGACGCCCCTGTTCTCACCTTCCACGTAAGTGCAATCATATAACGTGGCTTTGTGATTCGCTTTTTTCATTTAGCAGAATGTCTTTCAAGGTGAGAAATTCTCTCTCAGGGAAACTTTTACAAAAAAAATACCTCTTTCTCAAAACACCCACAGCCCGTTCTGACCCCCACCATTTGAGGGACACTGAGTGAATGTGTCTCATCTCGTTGGGCATCCAAACTGAGAAGAGCTGGGGTTCCCAGGGAAGTTCTTTTTTTAAAATATATTTTATTGATTTTTTACAGAGAGGAAGGGAGAGGGATAGAGAGTTAGAAACACCAATGAGAGAGAAACATCGACCAGCTGCCTCTTGTACACCCACTACTGGGCATGTGCCCGCAACCAAGGTACATGCCCTTGACTGGAATCAAATCTGGAACCCTTCAGTCCACAGGCTGAGGCTCTATCCACTGAGCCAAACTGGTTAGGGCTCCCGGGGAAGTTGTTATAAGACAGATGCCACCAGCCCCACCAGGCCCACAAACATGTTTTAAGTTACACATCACAAGAAGGGACTGTCCTCAGCACAGATGACATGGTTAACCCCATGGCTTTTGCTCCCAGGAGATGGGCGGTGGGCCTGCTTTCTGCCCTCACAACCCTGCTCAGGAGGTGCCCCAAAGGCAAGGCAGCTGCTTTGGGAGGGGCCACTTGGGAGGGCTACTGAGGTGGGAGCAGAGCAGCCCTGGGCACAGGGGGTTGAGCTGTGGAGAAACCCTAATCCCAGCTAGACATGTGTGAGCAGGGTCCTGGGCACAGATGCCATGCTGTGAGAATCCCAGGGCGGGGCTGTTAGAAGCTGTGACCGCTCTGCTCCCTGGCACAGGTGAGGTCTCCATGTCGCCTGCGGGGAGCAGCATTTGCATGTGAGCCCTGAGAGGGCACCGCCACATCCGATGACAGAGGCTGTGGCAAGAGATCCAGCCACTTGGTCTCAGCTTTCTGGTCTGTAAATGACAAGTTGTCCCTGTCGCCCCACATTGCACTGGTGTGAACTGGCTGGAACTACGGACATGAGCAGGGAGCTTCCGGCACCGAGCTTCCGGCATCGACCGGGGGTAAGACATGCGTGCCCAGGAGGCCCACAGCCCAGTGGAGATGGACACAGAGGCCACCAGTCTCACGGCAGGATGATGGCCAGGCCTGGAGGTGAACTTGGTTGGTTAACTAGGCCAAAGGCTCAAGAAGTAGCTTTTGGGGGAGGAAAAGGACGTGCCAGCTCAGCGGATGCGGAGGCAGCAGTGAGGGTGTCAGAAGGCCGGAAGTCGAGCATGAAGCGAGGGGCAATGAGTGGCAGGACACGGAGCTCAAGGGAGGGGGAGCTATGAGACAGAACTGACTAGCAAAGTCATGGCAGAGCTAGGATTCTGCGTGAATCATGGGACCAAGCCAGGACCTGCCCCTCTCCGCCCAGCAAGTGTGCAGAGAGCAAACAGCGCGGGCTGCACCCACACCCGGCAGATAAGGCACCCTGGGCAGGGAGCGGTCACTCTGTCCCAGCCACAGGACCCCACTGGCCAAATATTTGTCAAGAGCAAGGGGGTAGGTAAAGGTTCAAGTACTTCCCTTCATGAAGAACACTCTCACTGGCCCCAGCTTCCGGGAAGCAAACGCTCAGAGGCCATCACCCACCGCCCCGGCCTGCAGGTCACCATCGACCATGACAGGGATGGCGCCGGGTGGTCTCAGACAAACGTCTCTAAGTCCCTGGGCTGAACTCTCTCTCTGGGACCCAGCTCCCCAAGCTGGAACGGCAGGTGGGACCTGGGCTAAGGCTGTATGGTTTTCAGCTCAACTCTTCATGCCAATTACTAGAGACACCTTGGTCTAGTGCCCAGGGTCTGATGCTGCTGGACAGACAGAAGCAGTTACAGGACAAGCGGCAGACATCCAGGCTCCCATCAAAGGCCTGGGAAGGTGTTTCCCTACCAGCCCATGGAGGCTGCTCTGGAAACTCCTGTCAGACGGAAGGAAGGCTCCCGTCTCCGACGCCCAGCTAGCGACCCAGTGACACCAGCCATACACTGGGTTCTGGGTGCAGTCTCCTTCCTCCCCTCTCCGCTCCTTAAGCCTCAATCCCTGTCTTACCTTGGACGTGAGCTCACCCTCAGGTGTCCTCCGGACATAGGGACACAGCCTCAGCGTCTACGAATGGGGGCTGAGCTGGTGATCTGGGCCCCTAACTACCCTAGTGTTTCAGGCTGGAAACCTTACTTTAATTCAGGCCGATTTGGATGCTGAGGTTTTCTGAGAACCAAAGATCATGTACAAAACTAAACAAAATTCTGCCTTAGCTGGTTTGGCTCAGTGGCTATAGCGTCGGCCTGTGGATTGAGGGTCCTGGGGTTGATTCCAGACAAGGGCACATGCCGGGGTTGCAGGCTCTATCCCCAGCAGAGTGTGTGCAGTAAGCAGCCAATCAATGATCCTCTCTCATCATTGATATTTCTCTTGTTCTCCTCCTCTCCTTTCCTCACTGAAATTAATTTTTAAAAAAAATTTTTTTAATTAGAGAAAATTCCCAAAGACCTGAAGAGTTCATATCTGTGGTTGACCTGATCAAATGCTTTGATGTCAAAAAAATGTCCTTGGGAGACAGTCTGGGGGAAGCTCTGGTGTAAACTCAGAGGTTTTCTCTTTTCTATTTGGATTAACCCTCAGGAGGCAGGCGAAGGTTGTTCAGGGTGTAGATCAAGCATGTCAAACTGACGGCCCCCGGGCCGCATGCGGCCCACAGTGAATATTTTTGAGACACAGCCAATATAACGGTATGTAAGAAACGTTTTAATAAAGTTTCTGTAACTTAATTTTTACAATAACCTGTTATGCAGAATTATTGATAGTGAGCTATAACACTAGCTAATGATTGATTACTATAATCCTGTTAAATTCATTTCCCTTACACACCTTACACAAAGGCTCACCCTTTCTCTCCACAAATACTAGCAGTGAATATTTTAGCAGCCGATCGCTGCTAAATAATGATGCTAAATATCGCATCATTAATCTTGGACTGACTTGTTTGGTGTGTGCAACAGGGAATATTTTGCTTTCTGAGAACAAGAAAAATAGATTTATTTGTGTTATATTCAGTATCTGGTAAGTTAATGTTCAAGAAAAAAATATTAATTTTTATTAAAATGTTCTATTATTTGATGATAACAATGACTCATTTATTTCAGCCCTTTGCATTCAACATGTCTCTATCGAAATAAATCTACGTATCTATGAAAATTGAAGCTTTTGATTTTTGTGGCCCACATACACTTAAAACTTCATTTGGCCCGTGTTAGCCTTTGAGTTTGACATGCTTGGTGTAGACTTTAGAAGAAGGATCTGAATTCCAGCTCTGCCACTTACTAGCTGGGTAGCCTGCTGCCCCTGGGCAAGTTACGTAATATCTCTGCTCCCTATCCGAAAAGCCACTGCAGGGAAATGGAGCAGCGTGTCAGCTGGTGGCCAGCTGGGCGTCGGAGACGGGAGCCTTCCTTCCGTCTGACAGGAGTTTCCAGAGCAGCCTCCATGGGCTGGTAGGGAAACACCTTCCCAGGCCTCTGACAGGAGCCTGGATGTCTGCCGCTTGTCCTGTAACTGCTTCTGTCTGTCCAGCAGCATCAGACCCTGGGCACTGGTGCTTTCCAAGGTGTCTCGAGTGATTGGCATGAGGAGTTGAGCTGAGAATCATACAGCCTTAGCCCAGGTCCCACCTGCCGTTCCAGCTTGGGGAGCTGGGTCCCAGAGAGAGAGTTCAGCCCAGGGACTTAGAGACGTTTGTCTGAGACCACCCGGCGCCATCCCTGTCCATGGGACTGGAGTGAAATGGGATTATACCCACAGAACACGTAGCACAGATGAGTACACCACGTGCTACAGTCAACTGTCATGTAAATCCCATATGAGGTAGTAAATCCCACAAAGTTTAGGGCTGCACAAGTATTCACTCCAAACCTTGTAGAATTTAAATACATCTTCAGCCGAAACCGGTTTGGCTCAATGGATAGAGCGTCGGCTTGGAGACTGAAGGGTCCCGGGTTCGATTCCGGTCAAGGGCATGTACCTTGGTTGCGGGCATATTTTCAGTAGGGGGTGTGCAAGAGGCAGCTGATCGATGACTCTCTCTCATCGATGTTTCTAGCTCTCTATCTCTCTCCCTTCCTCTCTGTACAAAATCAATAAAATATATATTAAAAAAAAAACACTCATTCAAAAGCATCAAAAAGAGGAAAACCTATGATTTCTCAGAAATCTAAAGTGGGGGAAAATGTGTCTGCCTCTGCAAAAACACACAAAGGACATCCAAGTATGAGAAGTGCTTCCTTTAAACAATGAGCCTCGGTTGCAAAGGAGAAAGGAATCTTGGCGCATTCTTGAGATTCGTAAGGCGGTGCCCTTGCCTGCGCAGTGCTGAAGGGGCTCGCCGTCCACAATGGCCCAGTGTCTCCGCCTCGGGACTTGGACAACTGAGCTCAGTGCAGAGGAATTGCTCAGATTCTCCGGATATTTTCCTGGGGCTCTGCTGCACTCTGACAGGGTCTCCACCAGCAGACACTCTTCCAATAACACATATGTCAGGGCGTGAACCCGAGAGGCTCCCGCGTTGGGCTTTCATGTGCACACCTGGTGGTGTGGCCCACAGCTCTGAGCGCCTGGGGTTGTGACTGTGCATGTGAACAGAAGGTGGTGTCCTGGCCTCTTGAGAGGTAAGGACACTGGCCACAGCCCTTGTGCACCCAGAGCTAGGTTGTCCTGTCGCTTTGCTCAGGTCCCCAGGAAGGAAAAGAAAAGATGGCCACAGCACAGGTGGTGTGCCCCCAAGCCTGTCGGTGCTTCCCCAGGCCACCAAGGACAGCAGCTCCAACCCATGTCCTCACTGAACTATGAGCAGCCAGCAGTAGCTGCACCCTCGGGAGGGGAGGGGGTGAGTGACTCAGCCAGGACAGCACATACGCACCAGGAGGCAGGAGAACGCAGAGAGGGGGTCAGGGGGAAAGACCCAGCATCCCAAACCCTGAGGTCTCCCCCAGGGACCCCTGGCTCCTCCCTTTGGAAGGCGGGTCTGAGAGGGAGGCTGGGGACCCTCCTGTTCTGAAGGGCGGGATGGCAGGAATTGTTCAAATTCCCTAGATGTTGTAGCAACATCTATTTATTTATTTATTTATTTATTTATTTATTTTTAATATATATATTTCTTTATTGATTTCAGAGAAGGGAGAGGGAGAGATAGAAACATCAATAATGAGAATCATTGATTGGCTGCCTCCTTGGCTGGAATCAAACCCAGGACCTCCCAGTCCGCAGGCCGATGCTCTATTCACTGAGCCAAACCGGTAGGGTGCAATACAGAATTTAAAAACACCTTCAAAAGCATCAAAAAGAGGTCCAAGGAGACCCTTTCATCACTTGCTCACTCACTCACCCACTTGTTCATTCATTTGTTCACTTGTGCATCTAACAGACGCCAGGAGTGACCAGGAGGATGGTCAGCACTGTAGCAGATGCACCCGGGGGACAGACTCACCCACAGACACACACCTACACAGAGCTCCCTCTCCTGTCCTGTCCCCTCCCTTCCAGCCTCGCCACCAGCCACTGTGCAGCTCTGGGTCCACCAACCGCAGAGTCCTGGTGAAAGTGTTGGGGCTCCAGTGAGGGTGACCAGCTAAACACCTTTCCCAGGACAGGGATGGGGGCCAGACCTGGGCACAGGATCCCCTCCTCTGACCCATGGCAGGTGGCTGGGGCAGATCAGAGGATTGTGTGGGGGCCCCCTCCCCCGCTGCAAACTGACAAGGCGCTTATTAGGAGTCTGACCTGGGCTCTCCCAGGTGCGCGCTGCGGCGGTGGAGTTTACCTACAGCGGCAGCTCTGCCCCCCTGGCTCCCTCATGAGCAGGTTCCTTCCTCTCAGAGGGACCTATCATGCCGTCATCCCTCCCAAGGGGTCTTCGATTGTGTCCCTTTATCTAATCTGAAGGCAAGACCAGACTGAGGGGATGGGGTAGTTTCTGTTTGTGAAGAGGGGGCAGAGACTTGGGGTTTAAAGAAATGGGGGTGAGTGCACATGCACAGTTGATATTAGCGGGGCGAGTGTGGCGGGAGGAGGCCCCTGCTCAGGCCTGCTACCCCACTGCCTCAGGGACAGCAGCGTCCTCTGTCCCACGTGTCCCCACCCCTCCGCGCCCGCCGGGGCAGCCAGCAGGTCCTAAGTGAACGAGCGCTCCTCTCAGATCCACAAAGCTGGGGCTCTCCTCAGGCATGTCCTCCGTCCGGTGGATGGAAAATTTTACCTACCACACCCGTAACCCACTGGCTTTACTTAGCAGCATAAACAGAAACAGGAGGTTCCGTGGAAAATGCGGGTAAGCCACCTGTGAAAGACAGAATCCGCCGCGGACACGCTAGGCCAGGTGGGCGTGGCTTCCGTGCAACAAAAACAAAAGGCAGTGATGGGAGTCACCGAATCCCTCAGCAAAACCAACAAAACAGGTGTGTGCCTGCGAACTGCCCATACAGCGCCCCAAGCCTCTCTCGAGGGTCCCAGGGCTCTCCTGGGGATGGGTGGCCACTGTCAGTTTCATCATCTGTCTGCCTGGGCCACGGACTCACCCTGTGATGCATAACCACTGCCAGGCGGGAGCCGGGACGCCAGCCCCCACCCTCCGGTGCACGCTGACAACAACTGTTGCCAGGCCCACGGCCTGTGAGGAACGTGGGAAACTCGGGGTCGAGGGAGGAGACAGACCACAGCAGGCTACGCAGTATGAGTGCTGAGTGCTAGGAAGGGGTGCCCTCAGGGGCGGCTTCCAGGGAAGGTGGGGGAAGCTGGCCTGAAGGGTGGAGGCCTCAGCCCCACCACGTCACTTACACCAAAGGAGCCCTTTGGAGGGAGACCAGTGAGGACTACGAGCTGGTTCTGAAAAGCATCCTAAGACCCAAAGCTGGTGGTTCCCTCCCTGCCAGGCCCCTCAGTCCAACTGTGCCCGGCTTGGCAGCACGCAGTGCAGGGCAGGATGGAGGCAGGGGAGTGGGGCACACTCTCATGCCAGAGCCTGCCCTCCCTGAACTGACAGCTTCCAGACGGCGAGGCACTGGCACCAAGGATTACAAATCGTTTTTGAAAGGTTTAATCCTGGGCCACTGGTAACTGGTCCTTTGTCTTTGGGCAGATGCAACCATTTTCATCACACTCAGAATTCACAGGCTCTGCACCGCCCTGGCTCCAGGCTGGCAGGAGAGGGGCTCAGGAAGTGCCCCACCCCCCGGCAGAGGCAGGGCAGGTCAGCCGAGGCCCGCCTCCCCCTTGCCACCCCAGCTGCCTGGCCAGGGGCAGCTCCAGGCTGAGGAGCCCCTGGGAAGGCCCCACAGAGGGTGGTGTCCGCAGTGTGAGGTGACTCTGACACAAGCCAAGTGTGGCCCCCAAAGCCCCCAACACTCCCACATCTCCCACCTCTGCCTTGCACACCTGCTCTAGAAGGGCATCCAAGGCAAAATGGGTGCAGGCTCGGCCTCTCGGCCCCCATCTGCCCTGATTGGCCAGCTGATCTAGAGCAGGTGTGAGTTTTTAGGGAACAGATAATAACTGGCCCTCACAGCTACTGCGCAGTCAGTTCTGTGTGTCACGTTATTGTGAGAGCTTTGCACGTTACACAGCGTCCTAGAGGCAGGCGCTGTTACATCCCCACTTCACTGCTCTGAAGGCTGGTCTCTGTACCCGTGACAGTTCCCCAAGGTGACCTACCCGAAATCCCGTGAGAACAGTAACACGGAGGGTGCGGGGGAAGCAGACGAGCCCTTTAGCCTGCGTCCTCCTCCCACCACCCGGGGTCCAGGCGAGGAGACTGCAGAGGAGGCCTGAGGAGGCCCCCCCCCCCCCCCCCAACTGCTCAATAGCCTCTGTTCTTTCAGAGGAAAAGAATAGCAAGGTTTGTGTTTAAGGTCAAAAACAAGCAGACGAGCAGAACGCCAGGACACCGGCCCTCTTCTGCAGGCACAGGTTGCAGTCCTCTCCGGGCCCATCAACATGACCCTTGTCATGAACTGCACCCCGCCCCCACTGACAGGTGTGGGGTGCCGCTTATCTCCTGTTCTCCATTTGCTCCTTTTCTGGAGTGCCCCCATCAAGCCTACACCCTTGCACTCCAGGGGCCTCCAAAGTTGGAGCCAGAGTTTCTGGGTCCTCCTCACGCCTCCTCCTCTGCCCCAGGCCTCCCCTCCGCCCACGGGCCCTCTAACAGGAAGGCTCTGGGGTGGAATTTCAGGTCAGCCGCCCTGGGCTTCCCCTTCCCCCTGCTGTGGGCATCAACCTGTGATGCTGGCGACAAGGCCTTTCTTTTAGTTCCCCATATTTTTCTCAGGTCCTAGGGCAGGGGTCCTCAAACTTTTTAAAGTGGGGGCCAGATCACGGTCCCTCAGAGAGCTGGAGGGCCGGACTATATGAATTACTAATTCCTACTGTAACACCTCGGCTGCGCTCACTGCCCAAAAAACCTGGCGGGCCGGATCAGACTCCTCTGCGGGCCGCATGTGGCCCACGGGCCGTAGTTTGAAGACCCCTGTCCTAGGGCTTTGCTCATTAAAGTGATTCAACACAGGGGCTGTTTTGCCCCCAGGTGGGCAGAACGGGAGCTAGGAGTGAAGCAGGAGTGGCAGAGAGCCGGCTAAGAGTGACAGAGAATTCATGCCTGGACATCGCCCTGGTGCCAGCAGGAACCACAGGAGCAAGTCCTTCCTTCCCCCCAAATGCAGAAGGTCAGGCCCCGTTGCAGAGAAAACCAGGTCCCACTCAGGGCTCCAGGAACAGTCTGAAACAGGCAGGAGTGTGCCTACACTTCCCTGCGGCTTCGGTGCCTCACCCCCTGTCCTCACATCCGTCCGCACCAGAAGAGAACACCCGCTAGGGTACCTTATCGGTGCCTGCCCAGGTGGCCGTTGGTCCAAAGCCCTACTGAGAGGAAGCCCCCCTTTGCCCACTGGGACCTGGGCTGTGTCCACAGGCTCCTGGCTCCATTGGCGTTAGCGCCCAGCCCCCATCCAGGTCTGGAAAAGCTGGGCCCCTTCGGCCTGAGCCAGGCCCCAGATGGTTCAGTCCCCGCCCCCAGGCCTTCCCTCACAGAATGCATCCGTAGCCCAGAGCAAAGCAAAGCCATTCCTAAGCCAGTGGACCCTGTACTCCCCACCCCTCCTCGGCAGCAGGCCGGTGTAGGGCAAATAGCTTTTGTCCCAGCCTGCACTGCCCCTGCAATGGCACCTGGTACCCTCCCTCTCCCCTGAGAGCACTATCGGCATGTGGAGGCATCGCCCCGTCTGCGCCAAGCAAAGCTGAAGGGCACCCTTTTCCAGTGCAACTTGGCTGTGTGACATGTGCACGACCGTCCCCAAGCTCAGCCCCATCACCACACCTAGCATTTTCAGAGAACAGCTCAGAGTCACTGACTCCGAATCAAAGCAGGCCTCTGGTTCTTGAAAAACTGGAAAAGTCACTTCTCAACTGGAGGACAAATCCCTTAGAGACCTCTACCTGGAATTCTTCCCTCCCTTTAGAGAGGAGGAAAGGAGAAACCCTGGGCAGTGCCCTTATCCACCTCTAAGCAGCTAGGAGAGGGGCCGCAGCCCAAGATAGGGACAAGGCCAGGAGCCTGTGGACACAGCCATGCTCAGCCACTGGCCTGCAGGGCCAGTCCCCACACCTGTGTGAGCGCAGGAGAGGTCCCTGGCTGGGGCAGCAGGAACATTTCCCGGGGAGCAGAGAAGGTGCCTGCTCTGAACCCAGGAGACCCTCAGGGCACCTGGCTCCCTGCCCCAGCCTCTCACTGGATACTGTCCCTTCTATTCGTTCTTTCCCCCCAAGATTAACTGAATTTATTGAATAAGCAAAGACCGAAAGAAAAGGCTGTGAGAGGATGCCCAAGAGGCAGAATGACTGGCGTGAGAGGTGAAGGGAAGGGGGTGTCACTAGTCAGCATCGCAGTGAGTTTGAGTCAGTCATCGGAGGAGATGCTCCTGTGACTTTATACACACACATCAAAGGCATCACAGGTCATGGTGACAAGAACAGATCATCACACAGTTTAACACATTCACATGAACACAGAGAAGAATTAGATAGAACTTATTTTTCATGGTACTTAACATAGATTCAAACAAAGATGGTACCATACAAAATGTATTACAACCCCAGTAGGCTATACTTCCTGGAAGATCAAAACCATTTCTCATTCATGCCAACTCCACGTGACATGCAGTGTCACCAGCTTTCCCATCTCCCTGTCAGCCCTCTTCAGCCTTCTGTAAATCTTATTCTCTGTTGATTAAATTCTTGCTCAACCGCTGCTGTGCATGTAAAAATTCGGCATTAATTTCTTCCAACTCTGCTACCCATTGCTGAAAAGAAACGTCAGGCTGAGAAGCCGGCCTACTGTGTGCGCCATGGCCACGCAGTGGGAGCACGGGGATGGCCGAGTGGCATCCCGGATTCCCCTATGTCCCCACTATTCTGTCCCTGCCTAAAGCATTGAGGGGTGAGCTGGCTTACAGATGACCAAGGGGTCTGTGCAGTCCTTATCAAATGCAGGTTCTTAAAAAAAAATTTTTTTTATTGATTTCTAGAGTGAGAGGAAGGGAGAGTGAGAGAGAAAAATATATGGCTGTGAGAGCATAACCTGGATTGGCTGCTTCCTGCACCAACCCCTTCAGGGTTGAGCCAAAACCCAGGCATGTGCGCTGACCAGAAATCCAATCAGCAGTCCTTCAGTACTCCGGCTGACCCTCTAACATTGAGCACACCAGCCAGGGCTCAGATGCAGATTCTTGGACCTTCCCTGGACTTAGTGTTTCAAAACCTCCAGTGTGTTTTTGACAAGCAGGCCAGGGGATTGTGAGCTCTCCAATGGCTCTGAGATGTCCCTTCATTCTCAGGGTGGGAGAAGGGAGCCAGGCATTGCCCAGGACTGCCTGGGGTGGGGTGGGGCAGGGCCACCTAGTCATGGACCCTTGTGCTGTAGGCAAAAGTGCATCGTGGGCATCCAAGGAAATGCAGAAACCCGGATGTGATTTGGTGTCACTGCAGGAAGTGCCACTCTGGAGACCAAGTTATGGGGCAGCTGCCTCCTCTCTCTGGGCTTCAGTTTCCTTTCAGGTCCACAAAACTGGGTTTCTGTGACTCTGTATTCCTCCTCAGATGCTGCCTGCTCAGTGTAGCCAGGATGTGGACCAACCTCCAGAAAACGGCTGTATCATTGTGCCCCCAGAAACCCAGTGCCCACTCCTGGCAGGTGGAGATCTAGGGCAGGTCTCAGAACGTGCCTCGTCACAATCAAATAGTAAGAGGTCCCGAGTCATGTTGAGTCACATAAACGGTGTCATTTTAGTAACTAGTATGTCCAGTTCACTGTAAACCAATCCCAGATGCCCCATCCCCTCGCTAAGCCCCCACCCAAGTGCACCCTACAAAGCACTGCCTCTCACCACCTTCAAGGAGGGGAATGCTGCCAGAGAGGTGGGTGGCGCCCTAGCACAAAGCTCTCATGCAGACTGGGAGGAGGTTGGGAGTTAGTAATTTCATACCCCATTTTCAGGCACTTCCTTTTCACAGTTTGTGTGTGTGTTGGAGAGGTGTCTCTCAGGGCACCTTGTGAGAGGCTTCCCCTTAGCTCTCTGGCTAGAACTGAGACTAAAAGCATCCAGTTCTGTGAATGGTGGCTTGAGTGTCATAATCCTGTGACTTAAAAGAGGAGAAGGAAACCAAGACTGTGGATTCCATAGAAAAAGCCCCCTATGGTGGCGGAGGGGTGTGGGTGGGGAGGAAGAGACAGGAAGAACCCTGGGGTGAGTTGCTGGGAATGGGGAGACAATGAACATTTCATCTCGGTCCATAGGGAGGTACACTTGTGCTCCACTGCCTGCAACAACAGCGTGGCCTATGTAGCTCCAGGGGTGCTCACTTCCTGTGAGAACCCTGCAGGGGTCAGAGGTCAGAAGCTCTAGGGTAGGGGTGCTGCACCAGGGGAAGGCTGCCAGGCCCCACCCTGAGTCTCCTCCTTTCCCAGGTCCCGTGGCAGTTTTCCTATCCTGGGAGGGGAGTGAGCTCCACCCTGGTGACTCCTGGAGGCCAAAGTTTGACATCTGCACCTCCCAGGCTACTGGGAGGTCAAGCATGGGAACATGAAGAGTGAATAATCAACAACTCGCTGAACTATAGATTTAAAAAAATAAACATTTCACACCCATTGAATGAGCAGAAAATTACATCTGACTCTACCAAGTGAGGCAGGGATGAGAAACAATGGTGACTTTCCTAGGCTGCTAGTGAGATTCAGGAAGGTCCGGGTTTAACCTGAAGCTTATAGCATTCGGGGACCTTCTTTATAAAAGAATACAAAACGGGGCAGGGTTTTGGAAGGGGCTGAGCAAGTGGGAGTCCTGAGCTTCATTAAGCTTCTGCCACCTCCCAGTAAGTCTGCTTCTGGGGTGTGTACATCACAACAAACCAGTGTGCACGTGTATAACCTCAGCCTGCATGGAAAGCATGCTACAGAAAGTGTGTCCATTGTGTGAGACCGTTCTCATCCCGTGAAGACAGGGAGAGCAGGGCATGTACAGCTCAGCACACGGAGCCTGAGGCGGTCCTCAGGCTGCAGGAGCAGGGTAGTTCAGATTTGACCAAGTTCAATGATAATGACCTGAGAGCCTATGAACGTTTTACATATATACTTTCCTGTAATGTTGGAAATTAAAAACAAACCGAAATTAAAAACAAACAACATAAAATTAACCATTTAAAACTGACCAAGTCAATGATATTTAATATATTCGCCATGTTGTGCAACCACCATCTCCATTGAATTTCCAAACATTTCCGTCACCCCAAGAGGAACCCGTACCCATCATGCCGCAGCCCCTTTTCCACTTCCTCTCAGCCCCTGGCAGCCCCCAGTTTGTGTCGTATTTCTATGGATATTTTATATAAACGGAACCAAAACCAGGTGACCTGTACTCAGCACAGTGTTTCCAGCACAGGTTTTCAACTTTGCAGTATGTATTAGTGCTGGATTCCTTTCTGTGGCTGAGAAAGATATGCCATTGTATGGATAATTACAACCTGTTCATTGATCTGTTCATTGATGGACCGCGGGCTGTTTCTAGCGGTTGGTTATTGCTGATGGTGTTGTGATGAACGCGCCTTTGCCCATGTATCTAGTCAGGTCCGTGCTGTCCGTTCTTTTGGTTATAAACCCGGGCATGGAATTGCTGGGTCATATGGTCTTTTTTTTTTTTTTTTTTTTTTTGAGGAATCACCATTTTCGCATAGCAGATGAACCATTTTCCCCACCATCAATGCATGAGAATTCCATTTTCTCCACAACCCGGCCAGCACTTGTCACTCTCCATTTTTTAAAATGTCATTCTAATTTTGTGTGCAGTGGCACCTCACTGTGGTCTCTGATATTGTTTCCCTGAGTGACAACCTTATGTGCTTATTGGCCACGTGCCATGTGCGTATCTTCTTTGGAGAAATGTCTGCTCAAGTCCTTTGCCCATTTTTTAATTGGGTTGCTTATCGTTTTGTTGTTGAGTTGTCAGCATCTGTAACTTTAAAACCCCTCCCAGGGTGGGAGCACTGCCTAGGCCCTTTAATCCTACTTTCCCGGCCCCTGGAGCCACAGGCAGCTCTGCATTTACAATCCTGCAGGGCGAACTCTGCAGGGCTGCGTCTGCCTTCTTTCTGCTCTCCGAGCCCACCCCCAACCTAGAGAGGAAGAGAGGGAAGACAACCTGCACCCAGGGCCTCTCAGAAAAAGAGTGGAGGGAGCAGGACTGAGGTGGAAGAGAAAAAACAACTTACAAGACAGGTGAGAAGGAAGTGCTCAGGCAGGGAGAACTATTCCTTCTAGAAGCCCCCACCGTCTCAGGCCACCACCTGGAGGAGTACATTTCCACTAATCCCTGGCTCTGGTTGTATTTCCCACACCCGGTTCTCTCCTTTCACTTGGTGGGTGGCGGTGGGGGTCCTCCTGGCCCCTCCTTTGGAGATGGCTCTGCGGGCTGTTCTCACCTCAGGGGAGGTGGTGAAGGCCGCGAGGGCATGGGGCGGGGCCATTCCTGCCCCCAAGCTGCCGCACCAGAGGAAGCAGAGGGCACGGGGAGGCCAGACCCTAACCTGCCGCCACCTGAGCTGGCTCTTGCGAAGGCAGGAGGAGGGCCCCCAGAACCCTCCACATGGAGCCCAGATGACACTCACTCCTGGTTCCTGTTATAACGCCCCCTTCCCCAACCAGACAGCTACACAGAGCGAGCCACCCATGGGAGCAATGTAGAGACACTAGGGAGAGCTTCCGTTGTTTAAGAATGTCTCTGCCCCACCACACCCCGCCATCAGCCTCCTTCTCTTTCGGTCTTGAAAGAGACCTGCCTTTGTAAGAACAGTCCAGTAGCCTCTACAGGAAGTGCCATTCCTCAGGTGCGTTTTCACCAGTAACCCAGCCTTGGGCGGGCAGGCGCAGGGGAATGAGCCTTTTGGGGAATGAATGTGCCAGTGGCACAGCCCCTCCCCACTCTGCCGGGCACACGGAGGGTCCCTGTCTACATCTGGCGGTTGGGCTTAGCGATGTCCCCATAGGGCTTCTTCTAGAGGTCCTTCCCTTGATTCTGGCTAGCCCCAGGATCTGAAGTCACTCTGGATATGCCCAGGTTTGGTATCAATTCAACTCTCGTGAATTCAGTGATCCAGTTCTACAAAGCAACGTGGGGCCCCTTAGTCCTCCCCCCAAACCCTCCATGGATGGCAGAACCTGCTTCCTTTGGGGATCACCCTTCTGCCCCCATCAGGCAGTAAGAAACGGGAATCCCATTTTTTAACAGTCAGGTTTGGCCATTTTCTTTTCCTACCAGCTCTCCAGGCAGGCAGCCACCTCTGTGGCGGGGGTACAGGAAAGGAGGCTCCAAAACCTTCACGTCCAAATCCACAAAATAAACACAGCTCGCCCCCCTCCAGGTAAGAGCCGTGGCACCTGGGGAGCACTCTCCCTTCCTGCAGCCACCGGGGAGCTGCGTGCTCCGGAGCATGGAGAGACCACGCGCAGGTGCAGAGGCCTTGGCAGCTCAAGGTCAGCCCAGCCGCGGGAACGCTCTGCCTGCACTCCCCCCGCCCCCAACACACACACACACACACACACACACACACACACACACACGACAAAAATCACTAGTGGAGCAAACCACAGCCTGTTTTGCTCCTTCTACGACACCAGCCTCATCTCCAAACTTTGGTTGGTGAACTCAGGCTTCTTTTGCAGACTTTAAAAAACAAATCCTAACCCTGGAAAGAGCTAGGCACCTCCGCTTTCCAGTAGGGCTGCTTCTGCGTGGCCCTTGCCAAGCTTTGGAACCGGTGCGCAACGAAGGGACCTGGCCCGCCTCCAACCTCTGACCCTGGTTGACCACTTGGATTTCCCTCTTAAGTCTGTGTTTCCTATTGTCCTTGGCCTGGAAAGGGTCAAAGGACTGAAAGGGAAGAGGGGTCAGGGGTCGAGAGACCCTTCTCACCCTGGGGAGCTTGCGAATCACTCCCCAGCGCGGGTACGCGAGCCACTTACAAACTCGAGGATGAAGAGCAGGTCGGGGAAGGTGGTGAAGACCGCGAGGCCGCTGGGCAGGGAGCTGCCCCCCGACGCCGCTGCGGGGGCCATGCCTGCGGGCTGCGTCGGCCTCGGGATGGGACGCGCGGCTCTGCTCCGCGATGACCGCCCGGTGGCTCGGTGGAGGCCAATGACGGGGTCCTCGCGCGCGCGGATTAAGAACGGGGGCGCTGGGCCGAGGAGGGAGGAGCCGGGGCCGCTGCCCGCCCCGCCCGCCTCCCTGCTGGGCGCGCCCCGGGGCCGGGCGCGGGGTGGGGAGGGAGCTGCTGGCGTCGCCCTGACCCACCCAGAGGGCGGCCAGAGGCGCGGGGAGCGAGGGCGGGAGCCTGGCTATTGGACACAGCTCCGGGGCCACAGGGAACAAGAATAAGCCACTTAGGTTGTGCACTCCGAGCAGGTGACCACCCTTAGGAATGACAACCATCAATCACTACCTCCCCAAACTCCTCACCCTGGCGCCCCACCACATGCCATTGCATTAACTCTTAAGTCGGGCATCTCTCTGCGGGGTGCATTCATATGCGCGACGTCCGGTCCCTGCTCACCACGGGCAAGTTCCTAGTCCTGCTCCCGGGGGTCTGCGAGAGCGGAGCCAAGACCATCTCTGGCCAATCCCCCCACCCACACCCCCCAGTCCCTTCCCCCACCCCCATCCTTCTACTCCCTTCCCCACCCCCACCCCCACTCCCCCCTTCTTTCTGCTGCGCTGGAACCCGCGAGCCTTCAGAGCTGGTGACTCTCAGCCATCCAGCCCGGAGGAGGGCTGCCGCTGCTGCCGGCGCTGGGGCTGATCTGCGCTGAGCCCAAGCGGCATGGTGAACCCTGGAGCAGAGTTACCCCCTCCGCCCAGAGGGGCAGCTGGCGCCTCCTCCTCCAGCCCTTTGACTGCCTGTTAACTGTGGCGCTTGTTTTTGTCTCCACTCACCACCCCCCCCCTCCCCACCCCCCGCACTACAATTTCTTTCTTTAAAAAAAAATTACTGATTTTAGAGGGAGATAGAGAGATTTGTTGTCTCACCCATTCATACTCACGCTCCATTCATTGGTTGATTCCTGTAACACCACAACCTTATCTGGAGAAAAAGCTCCACCCAGCTGAGCTCCCCCCACCCCCCCCACCCCCCCACCCCCCGCCAGTTTTGTGTTGTTGTTGTTTTTAACTTTATTTTTTAACAAGTATCACACTGAGTGGTTGCCTGTTTATTTTAATCTAGGCACTATTCCCCGGGCATCCCCCCCGCCCTCTCTCAGGCTCCCAGCACGTCTATGGCTTCAGGGCAGGGCAGCCAGCCAGCCCTCCTCTCTCCAGTGGACCCCTCACTCTTTCCCTCTACATAGCTCTGTCCTTCCCCGTCCCTCTGAAAGAAGCAAGTTCCTTGCCCAGGAGCTATCATTCTGAGCCCTTTTGGGCAGGGACCAGGCATTGAGATGAGAAAAATCCCACTGCGCCTCTGTGAGTTTCCTTGGGGCTGCTGGTTTTGATGGCCTGAGACCCAGGGACCATTGTGCCAGGGCCCATTGCCCTACCCTCTCCCTGTCTTGGGGGGCCCCTTATGCCCTCTCCCTGTCTTGGTGGAGCCTACAAGGGCTGTGAGATAGTCATATTTACAAGAAGTCCAGGACCACACCCCAGTTTCCAACGGAATATGAAAAACCAGCCCCAGCCAATAATAAGTCATTGCAGCATTCTCAGTCCTTTTAGCAGCATAGTGGGTATGAGTGTGGGGTCAGTCTTGGCTGAATCTGGGACTTCTGTCAAAATAATAACATGGCCTGCCCTGGCTGGTGGCTCTGTTGGTCGGAGTGCCGTCCTGTATTCTAAAAGGTTTTGGGTTTGATCCCCAGTAGCTGTGGGTACAAGAGGCAACTGGTCAATGTTTCTCTCTCTCCCTTTCTCTCTAAAAATCAATAAAAAACATATCCTTGGGTGAGGACTTATAATAATATGGCCTGGGGTGGGTTTCTACAAAGTAGAAAGTAAAAGTTACACTGCTGTGCCAGCTTTACGGCTGACAAGGTCACCTCCCACTTGTGTATGAGTGGGAGGGGATGGGGCAGAGGGACCTGCTCTGAGAAAGATCCATGGCACCGGAAATGCCAGGAATCAGCAGATCATTTGCTTTTTGAGGCCAGAGGAATGACTCTCCTTTGACCCACAGGTAATGGGGCTCAAAAAGGTGAATAGGCTGCCCAAGGGCACAGAGTTGGTGGGGGTATAGCTCAGCTTGAACCTGAGGTGATGCTGTGCCTGCCTCCAAAGCTACAAGCACAGAAGGCCATGCTAAAGATGGACAATGCCAATCAAATGCCATGCTCCATGCAGACCATTGGCAGACGCCCAAATCCAGCCTTACTGGTCATCTCAAGCACGGCACGGGGCTTGTTCTCTGAGGCATCCCTGCCCGCCCACAGGGCTCTGATCCCGACAGGGAACAGAAGGTTAGAGGTCATCCTCCCTGTTTATGGCTGGGGAAGCTGGATGAAGGCCAAGCTCACAGAGCTACTGTGGGCCAGCATTTACCCCAAGGGATTTTATTTGTTTCAGTCACCACAGCCCTGAATCTCCATCCAAGACATTAAGCAACGAGGGCGCCTGCTGGACAGGTGCATTAACGGCAGGCACAGCTGCCTTGGCTGTAGCTCTAAGTGCCCAGCACCACCATGGGCACTTGGTCCACATGACCCCATTTAATCCCACAGAGCCTTTCTCCTAGGTGTCACCAGAGCAGGGAGGGGACGTGCCAGACCACAGGGAGGGCAATAGGACCTCTTGACTTCAGAAGGCTGCCGTTCCCACCGCCTCCGTCTCTACTGCACAAAATGCACACCCTTCAAACCAGAAGTGCTGATTGCTCCTCAGAGAGCAGTCCCTTGATGGACCAATGGGGCACCTAGACCCTGCTGCCTCCAGTGACAGTGAGCCACAGCGTGTGGTCTTTTTCTTTTGTTCCCAACCTCCTCTAGGTTTGTGCTTCCTAGTTGCCAGAGAGGCTAGGCACCCCCCACCACCTGAGGCGAGTCATCTCCAAGCTCTGTATGCTGGCCTCGTCTGGGTGTTTCAGGGACAAGGGCAGAGGGGGAGGGGCTGCAGGTCCAGGTTCCCTGAGATGAGTGAGTTCCATCTAAAAGGAACAGCACATGCAGAGTCAGTAGACACCGGGGCTGGGCCTATACTGGCACTTTCCACATCTCTGCAAATGCTGAGCAGTGAGGCCTGGGCCAGTCACTCTACGTTGATGTTGGGGGAGGAAGAGGCCCCCATTTATGAGCACCTGTTGGGAGCACTGAAGATGCAGCCCTGGTAGAGGCCCCTGTCCTCAGTCCCCATCGGTACCAGCTCAGTGAGAGCCAGGCAACAGGGAGAGCATGGGAGCAGGGTGCATGCGATCCCTGCATCTTTGAAGCTCATCATTCGTTGATGGAGACAGGTATCAGCCATACATTCACATAATAAATGTGCGATGAGGTTTGATGCTAGAAGGAGAGAGGGCGAAGTCCTGAGAATATTCACCAGTGCAGCCTGGCTTGGCCTGGGTAGGGGAGCTTATGGGAGGAAGTGCCGCTTGAGTGAGTGAGCAGTGGCTAACTGGGGAGGATCAGCTTGTGCCAGGTCCCCCCATCCCCTCACCTCCCACTGTCTGTAGGCTCTGCTCCACACCCGGGATCCTGCAAGTACAAGAAAGGACATCCTAATAAGAGTCAGAGGCACTCGGGACAGGTTGGAGGCATGCAGGTTAGAAGGAAGTGGACACTCGCAGGGAGTTCTGGAAGACAGAGAGATGCTGACAGGGTTGCTGGAGGAGGTAGAAAGGGTGTGACAGGGCGAGAGAGCAGCCCAGATGAGACCTGAAGGCCAGAAAGCTTTTGATCTCCGAGGGGAGCAGGATGGCTCCTGGGACAGAGCTGGAAAGGCCAAAGGCAGGATGGCTCAGGAGAAAAGAGCCGAAACTCACAGGGTGTAAAGCATGCCTCAAGCTTAGTCATCCCCTGTTCAGCCCTGAGAGTAATCTGGCTCCTTCTGTCTTCCCCAGAGAGGGCCGGAACCTGCATCTCTACCCCAGCACTTAGGCCCTGCCCAGAGAGTCACTCCGAGAATTTGGCCCAAGTTGCCCAAAATGCCAGGAAATATTAGACAGGCAGAGCAGGGCTGGGCCCAGGGATCCCTGGAATGTGGTCCTGGCAGGTTTGGGGCTGGCCTGCTCCCTGAGAAGCACCTTCCTTCGAGGTTTCGCTTACCCCTGAGAGCCTTTGCCACACAGCATGCTTCTTAGACTCGGAAGCAATTGCCCAGTAAACATCAGATGTTAGCAGGTGCAGCCTGGAATGGACGTGGCCCAGGCCTTTACTTTACTCTCAGACTCATCCTTCCACGTGGGCTTCCTCCGAGGCCTCCCCACAGGAACTCACCCTCGTGAATGACCAGGAACCCACCTTCTAGAAAAGCCACTTGCTTCCCGCCATTGAGAAAGTAAGGGGAAACTTTAACCTCCCACCTACCGTGCCCCTGGGCCCTCTCTCACTATCTAGTCTGTAGCATTCCTGTTTTGTGTTGAAAAAATATGCTTAACCTTAGAAAACATAGAAGGGAAAATTGTGCTATGCTCTCTGATTCTTCCACATCAAGACAACCTTGTCATCTCTGAAGATGATCTTCTAGAACTCATGACGAGACAGACAGTGCCTCTTTGAGCTCCTGTTTCTGCAGAGTGATTTGTCTATTCATTCAGCTTCAAACCCTCCAAGATGACCCCCACCTGGAATGCTTGCAGGCACGCTGGCCTCACCTCCACCACCAGGCTCCCACAAGTGCCTTCCTGTCCAGCCTGGTCACCTGCACTCTGACAGCAAGAGCCAGGCCACGCTGTCTGAGTGCAGGTGACCAGGCTGGACAGGAAGGCACGTGTGGGAGCCTGGTGGAGGTGAGGCCAGTGTGCCTGCAAGCATTCCAGGTGGGGGCCATCAAGGTCTTGCCAAGGCCAGAGTGAGTTCTCTTCTGGGGGAAGGAAGGAGAGTCCTGCAGGTGCCTACCGTGTTTCCCCAAAAAACAAGACATCCTTCGAAAATAAGACCTAGCGCAACTTTGGGAGAAAAAATTAATATAAGACACTGTCTTATTTTTGGGGAAACAGGGTATGTCTCTTCGATCCTTGTAATGCTTAGGCAGTGCCAAGTTCTTGAAAAAGAGCCAGAAGACACAGGGACCGGAGACCAGCCCAGGGGTCTCTGAGTTGGTCCATGGACGCTGGAGATGCAGATTAGCATGAAATATAAAAACCACACAAAACCCCAACCAAGCAGAATGAGAAGCTTGGTGCAGAAGAAGAATGGAATGTTCTCATGAAGTAGGACCTCGCTCATTCATCTGTTGGTGCCCAGTGCTTAGCACAGGGCCTGGGACATGGGAAAGGCAAGGAGTGAAGGACAGGAAGAGAAGATGGGGAGAGGGAAAGAAGGAATGAGAGAGGCTTCTGGAAAGCCAGGGACCTACAGACTCCACAGGGGCTGTGTTCCATTGGTTTCCTAAAACTGCCTGCCATCCGTGACACAGAGTGCGCCCTTTGGGTGAACTGATTTCTATACCAACAAACAGACCTGTTTTTCCAACTGCTGGGCCTAAAGGAAGTGGAGGGAAAGCTCTTGGCTGCCCCGGGTCTTGGTCTATGACTCAGAGCAACTAAGCCCTTGGCAGGAAGGGAGGAAACCCGCCTCGGCCTCACCTGGGTGACAAAGGAGGAGGCTCAGAGAGGTGCACACAGAGGTGTGCAGGAAACCACCGGCCAAGGAGGGTGGACGGCAACCGCAGCCTGTGGGGAGGAGGGCTGGACCCTCATCTGACCAGCCTGGCTGGTTTGGGGAGCAGCCCTGACTGTGCAGAGCTGGCCACTGCACCGTGGCAGATGACTCAGACCCCATCATCTCAGCCTTACCTTTCAGAAACATCACCTCTCAGATCCATCATCTCCTCTGAACTCCTTCACCATCAGAGAGACCAGACTTCTAGCACAACCAGGTTCTCTGAGACACGACCTCCTCCCTCTCTGTCCCCCATCTCTGACCACTGCTCAGAGGGAGCAGCCAGGTGGGAAAGGACAACCTCTTCTCCAGAAGGCTTTGTCTCCACAGCCACTTGGCCCACGACAAGTCACCCAGACACACAAGGCCTGTGTCCTCACAGTGGGACCCCATGCCAGGAGGGGAAGGGACAGCAGACATTCATGTACCAACACAAGAGGGTTGGCCTGGAGAGCATCTTTGCAGGTGAAAACAGGAAGTTGCAGATTAACACACAAAGCATAATTCACATTTTTCTTTTTGTAATTATCATTATTATTTTAAATATATTGTATTTATTTTTCACAGAGAGGAAGGAAAAGGGGTAGAGTTAGAAACATCAATGAGGGAGAAACATCGATCAGCTGCCTCCTGCACACCCCCTACTGGGGATGTGCCTGCAACCAAGGTACATGCTCTTGACCAGAATCGAACCTGGGACCTTTCAGTCTGTAGGCCGATGCTCTATACACTGAGCCAAACCAGTTAGGGCTCACATTTTTCTTTAAAGAAACTATAAGTTTGTAAATGCGTAGATGAAATACTTGGAAGGAGAGAGGAGGCACACTTTTCACAGTGGTTCCATCTGGGGACGGGATTATGGTGAGGCAACGGTGGGACAGAGGAGGGTAGGGAGGAAATGCCACTTGTTCTTTGAATGGTGGACGTAGAATATAGAACGTGTCATTGGAAAACCCAATAAAGAAAGGCATGGTGTGGCTCTAGGCTGTGGTCCCCTTTGTTCTGCCATGCTGGAAACACCTGTGGGCTGTACAACCAGACAGCAGGGGTTAAGGACCCCAGATCTCAGACCTCCCCCTTCTGGAAATGTCTTTTTTTTTCCTACCCCAATCTCCAAGAGGCAGGCTAGAGGTGTGGACAGAGACAGTTACACCTCTGGGCCAGGAACAAGGTAGCATGCCTCCTGGGCCCGCCCTGGCTGATGACATGCTTGCTCGGGCTGCCTCAGTCCCTGGCTGTCACAGCCCTCTGTTTTGGGTGTCCTTCCCACCAGAAGGAACTACGCATTCAGGCGGCTGGCCCTCCTGAACATTAGCCTCTGGCTTCTCCACTGTATATTGGCTTCCACAGAGGCAGCCACACACTGAGTCAGGGCTGCACCTCTGATTTTATTACAATTGTTCCCCTCTTTCTAGTCTCATGTTGAATATACAACAGACAATGAGACATTGGAGAGCCCTCAAATTACTGACAGAGAATTTGAGACTTAGTTAAAAATCTTCCTTCTGACTCTGGCCAGGTGGCTCATTTGGCATCATCCCATACACCAAAAGGTTATGGGTTTGATCCCCAGTCAGGGCACATACCTAGGTTGCAGTTCGTTCCCTAGTCTGAGTGTGTATAGGAGCAACTGATCAATGTTTCTATCTTACATCATTGTTTCTCTCTCTCTCTCTCTCTCTGTTCCCCTCTTTTTCTTTTTATTTTTTTTAAAAAAATATTTTATTGATTTTTTACAGAGAGGAAGGGAGAGAGATAGAGAGCTAGAAACATCGATGAGAGAGAAACATCGACCAGCTGCCTCTTGCACACACCCTACTGGGGGTGTATCCGCAACCCAGGTACATGCCCTTGACCGGAATCGAACCTGGGACCTTTCAGTCTGCAGACCGACGCTCTACCACTGAGCCAAACCGGTTTTGGCCGTTCCCCTCTTTCTAAAGTCAGTAAAACATATTCTCAGGTGAGGATGAAAAAAAAAATCTTACCTGGCAAGTATGGCTCAAATAATTGGTTGAGCATCGTCTCATGCACCAGGAGGTCATGGTTTGATTTCCAGACAGAGCACATGCCCAGTAGGGGGCAGGCAGGAGGCACTGGTTGATGCTTTAATCAATGTTTCTATCCCTCCCTCTCTCTTCCTCTCTCTGAAATGAATAAAAAACAAAAACAAATCTCACTTCTGCTATCAATTCACTGTGCAACTTCAGACAAATTACTTGATTTCTGTGCCTTGGTGCCCTGCCTATAAATAGCCATCATGATCCTGCTCTCACAGGGCTATTGTTGATTAAATGAGATACAGCAGGTCAAGTGTCAGCTGTGAAGTAAATTGCAAGATTAATAGATACTCTCAAAATCCGCCCAGGTCCATCACTGTCACACACGTGTGTGTGTGTGTGTGTGTGTGTGTGTGTGTGATCCTCCATGTGCCTTCATGCCCAGAAGGAAAGTTTTCTCCCCCACCTGGACACTAAGTCCGTTAGATTAGAGAACATTCTGGCTCTCACTCACACACCTGCATCTCTGCCTCATTGCCTGGTTTTCACCTCCCGGGCCTGAGGCTGTTTCTGTCCCTTCCTGTTTCAGCCAGTGGAAGTTTCTGTTCCGGTCACTGCAGGAGCCACCAACCGTGAATTTCTATGACTCAGAAGATGGGAGGCGGGCAGAGCCAATCCCACAATCAGCAGCTGAGAACTAAAGCAAAGGATGACACTGTCACCACTGCCTTTGACCTTTTAAAAGGGGTCCTCCCAGCCTTCTAATGCCAGGGCAGGAAATTTAAAAAGGTCCCAGAATTTTCTTTTTCTTTTTTAAAAAATATATTTTATTGATTTTTTACAAAGAGGAAGGGAGAGGGATAGAGAGCTAGAAACATCGATGAGAGAGAGACATAGATCAGCTGCCTCCTGCACACCCCTACCGGGGATGTGCCCGCAACCAAGGTACATGCCCTTGGCCGGAATCGAACCTGGGACCTTTCAGTCCGCAGGCCGACGCTCTATCCACTGAGCCAAACCGGTTTCCGCAGGTCCCAGAATTTTCATCAGCAGTAAAATCTCTCAGCCCCAGTAGAAACCCAGCCATCGTGGCCTGGCTTCCTCCTTGGTTCACCCCCATTGCTCTCATTGTGCCATCAGCTGGCACCACAAAATGATATAGACCAGGGACACACAGGGGCAGCAGCTGGATGTGTCCTCTCCTCCTCGCCAGGCCTTACTCACTGAGCCACCTGTTCTGGAGGTTTCACCCTGCAGTGACCTCTTGGGCCTGTGGGGTAGGTAGGAGCCTGCCCAGCTGGGAGACAGGGGACAAAGCAGAATTGCCACTGGCAGCGGTCAGTCCTGATTCACTGGGTCCCTGAGCAGCTGCCTTCAGCCCAGAAGGCTCCACTGGCCTCTGTGATAACCTCTCACCTCCTGCTCCAGCACAGCCAGCTCAAAGGGCTGGGTCTTTGTCTCCACCCTGCAACTGCGCCAGCTTGTCTCTGAGTCCTGGGATGAGAGGAGGGTGAGCACTTACACCTCCTTGGTTAAGTTAATTCTTAAGTATTTTATTCGTTTTGATGCTTTGTACATGGACTTGTTTTTCAAATTTCCTTTTTGTATCACTCATTGTTCGTGTATATAAATGCAATAGGCCTTTGTCTCCTGCTACTTTGCTAGATTTATTTATTCTAACAGGTTTTTTTTTTTTTTCTTTTGTAGAATCTTTAGGGTTTTCTGCATATAAGATCATATCATCTGCAAACAGAAATAACTTTATTTTTCTTTCCAATTTGTATGACTTTCATTCCCATTTCTTGCCTAATTGCTCTAGCTAGAACGTCTAGTGCTATGTGAACTGAAGTGTTGAGAGTGGGCATCCTTATCTTTTTCCTGGTCTTAAAGGAAAAGCTTTCAGTGTTTCACCATTGAGTGTGATGCTCACTGTGGGTTTTTCATAACTGGCTTTTATTCTGTTGAGGTAGTTTGCTTCCCTAGTTTGTTGAGTACCTTTATTTATTTTTGCCATGGAATGGTGTCGAATTTTGTCAAATGCTTTTTCTACATCAATTGAGATGATCATGGCTCCTCCCTCCCCCCAGCCCTTCATTACAGTGACTGATTTTTCACACGTTGAACCACCCTTTCATTACAGGAATAAATCCCATTGTCATGGTGTATAATCCTCTTAATATACTGCTGAATTCTGTTTGCTAGTGTTTTGTTGATAATTCGTTGTTCGTAGGGATATTCGTTTATAGTTTTCTTGTAATGTCTTTGGCATTGGTATCAGAGTAATGCAGGCCTCATCAAATGAAATTGATTTGGAAGTGTTCACTCCTCTTCAATTTTTTGGAAAATTTGAGAAGGATTGGGATTAGTTCTTCTTTATAAATGTTTGATAGAAGTCACCAGTGAAGTCATCATCTCCAGGGCTTTTCTTCATTAGGATATTTTTTATTAAATCTCCTTACTAGTTATAGGTCTATTCTGATGGTCTATTTCTTTGTGATTAAGTCTTTGTAGGTTTTGAGTTTCTAGGAATGTGTCCATTTCAGCTAGGTTATCCAATTTATTGGCATACAATTGTTTATAATATTCTCAGAATCCTTTTTATTTCTGTAGAGTTAATAGTACTGTCCCTATTCATTTCTGATTCTAGTAATTTAACTTTTCTCTCTTTTTTCCTTAGTCCATCTAACTAAAGACTTGTCAAATTTGTTGATCCTTTTGAAGAACCAACTTTTGGTTTCATTGATATTTTTCTACTCTCTCTATTTTATTTATATTTGCTTTAACCTTTCTTATTTATTTCCTTCTCTAACATGGAGTTATTTGTTCTTTTTCTAGTCCTTTAAGTTGTAAAGTAATATTTATTTTATTACTTGATATCCTTTTTGTCTTATAATGTCTTTGTAGCTATAAACTTTCCCTTCAGCACAGCTTTGACTGCACCTCAAATTTTTTGGTGTGTTGTGTTTTAGTTTTCACTCATCCTCAAGTATTTTCTAATTTCCTTTATCATTTCTTCTTTGATCTTTTGATTGTTTAAAAGCATAGGTTTAATTTTCACAACTTTGTGAACTTTTCAGTTTTCCTTTTGTTACTGATTTCTATCTTTATTCCATTGTGGTGAGAGAAGAGGCTTTGCACAATATTAAGCTCTTTAAATTTATTGAGACTTAATTTGTAGCCTAACGGGAAGATGTCCCTTGTGCACTGGAGAAGAATGTGTGTGTGGTTAGTGGGTAGAGTATATATCTATTAGGCCTACTTGGTTTATTGTGTCATTTAAGTCCTCTCTTTATTTATCTTCTGTCTGGTTGCTCTACCCATTACTTCGAGTGGGGTATTGGAGTCTTCTCCTTGAAGGTGCAAGCCTTCAGTAGACTCCAGAACTCCAAAAGCGTTACATCAGACAGATTCCACCAGAGTAACTGTCCAGGAGGGACACAGATGCCCGGCGCTTCCTGCTCTACCATCTTTCCAGAATCCTCCAACCAACAGCTGCACCTTCTGGGATATGCAGCCTCATGCGCAGCTCCCTGTGGAGAGGGGTAAGTTGATTCTCCCTCCCCCACAGGTAGGGAACCAAACAATACAGTAAAAAGGAGTTTATTTTAAAAATTGAAAAGGGAGTATTTTTCTAACCACACCTACAGCCTGAACTCACCTGGCTTGGGGACTGGCTCTCTGAGTGCGGAGTACATTTGCAGGGCTGATGAAGAGATGGGCTCAGGTATCCAGCTCCCCAGGGGACTGTCGGGCTATTTCTAACCGGCCAAGAACTGACTTGGCCAATCCTCCGTTGACTCTTTCCTGGCTGTTGTTGTTCTCAACAGGCAAAGGCTCTCTGATGAACTCTAGACCCCTGGAGGAGCCACGCCCAGGAAGGTTCTAAGCTCGGCTACATTTGGTCTTCATAAATGAGGCGTGGTACCAGAGCTCAGCATTTCCCTAAGAACTCTGTCTGGGAGGACTGTTTATGACTAAGGCACTGCTGCTGGGCCTGCACACACATGGTGCTATGGTTACAATTTTGAGAAAGGTCCCCATATCACAATGTTGTCCTGAGTTTCTTCTCATGGCTTTTAAAAGCGATTCCATTCATATGGATTAATACAGCGGAGCTAAGTTACTGCTTTCTTTTGTTGATTGCTTTGTTTCCATGTCGCTGCATCATTCCCACTTTGTTATGACCTTTGTAGTCTAAATTCTTCCTGCTGGAAAGCAAGAACCAGTCTGGTGGCTGTTGTAGTGTAAACCCTGGTATTTATTTCTTTTATTTCCTTTCTGAAATGCAAGTGCCTGACTTAAGCTTTGATTGCCGAGGCATCCATTTCAAAGATAGATATCCAGACAAACCATCGCTGGCCACACCTCGATGGGAGCCTAGGCATTAGTGCTCCTTGTGTTCAAGATCTTGGTGGATATAAATAACTGGCCATTTGGGCCACTTGTTTATTTTCTCTTCCCACATTTTTAAATCCCTGCTGTTTGTTGTTGTTGTTTTTCTCATATGGAAGCATTTATTTGAGGCTTAATGTGAAATCATACAAATAATTTAAAATGGAATTGCCATGGCCTAGAGCAAAGAATATCCTTACATGATATTATTCTACAAAGTCATTATAATTTTCCCCAGATTTGGGTTATCCCCATTACCTATAATAGTACTTCGCACCCTTGGGTATCAATAAAAAAATCTTTTTTTTTTTCTTTTTCTTTTTCTTTTTTTTTTGGTGCTTGGAGACAAAGATATTCTAGATATTTTAGAATTACAATAGCATAATGTACAATTATCTCAAACAAACTTACAAACCAATCCTTTGAATGTCTGGCAGCAATTTGAAAATGACATGAAAGGATTTAATCCCTTCCACTGTGTAGAGGGCCCCCTGGGAAGGCACCTGAGCATTCTATATTGGCCCCTCTTGCCCCTTTGGCCAAGAGTGATCCTCTTCTTGTGGTCCAGTTGCCCGCAGCTGTTGCCTGAACTTTCAGTTCATGTCGAGGCTGAAGCATCATGGTGGCTGGTACCATGGATCTCTCTCCCGCCCAATGGGGTGAGTTGGGCGCTCTCTGGAGAAGAAACATGGGTTCCCCAAAATAAGAGATCAGTGCCCGAGCCTCGCCAGCGATCTGGTTCATAGGACAATGCTCAACCAACTGAGCTACACTGGCCTGGGTCATAGGTGTGTCTTATTCACTAGAAGGTCTTTTATAAAATAATCATCTTAAAGCAACAGAAGACCACTATTTGATGTTATCCTGCAAGATCAGTACTTTAACAATCTCCTGGTTTTCTCCAGTATCCTCCTGGCTGCCACTTGTTTGGTGATTGCAACTTACTGAGACAACTTGCTGTAAGTGCTCTTTAAAAAAAAAAAAAAAAATCTTTATTGTTCATATTATTACAGAGGCTCCTCTTTTTCCCCTCCAAAGCTCCCCTCCATCCGGTTCCCTCCCCATCTATACCCTTACCACTCCCCACCACTGTCCTTGTCCATAGGTGTAAGATTTTTGTCCAATCTCTTCCTGCAACCCCCACAGCACCTTCTCCCTGAGAAGTGTCAGTCCACTCCCTTTCTATGCCCCTGATTCTATTATATTCACCAGTTTATTCTGTTCAGCAGATTTTTTAAAAGAAATATATATATATATATATATATATATATATATATATATATATATATATTATTGATTTTTTACAGAGAGAAAGAGAGAGGGACAGAGAGCTAGAAACATCGATGAGTGAGAATCATCAATCAGCTGCCTCCTGCACACCCCCTACCGGGAATGTGCCCGTAACCAAGGTGCATGCCCCCGACCAGAATTGAACCCAGGACCTTTCAGCTCACAGCCCGACGCTCTATCCACTGAGCCAAACCGGTTTTGGCTGTTCAGCAGATTTTTTATTCACTTGATTTTTTGATTCACTTGTTGATAGATATTTATTTGTTGTCACTTTGTTGTCCATAATTTTTATCTTTACCTTTTTCTTCTTCTTCCTCTTCTTAAAGAATACCCTTCAGCATTTCATGTAATCCTGGTTTGGTGGCGATGAACTCCTTTAGCTTTTTCTTGTCTGTGAAGCTCTTTATCTGACCTTTAATTCTAAATGACAGCTTTGCTGGGTAGAGTAATCTTGGTTGTAGGTTCTTGCTGTTCATGGCTTTGAATATTTATTGCCACTCCCTTCTGGCCTGCATAGTTTCTGTTGAGAAATCAGCTGACAGTTGTATGGGTACTCCCTTGTAGGTAACTAACTGTTTTTCTCTTGCTGCTTCTAAGATTCTCTCTTTGTCTTTTGCTCTTGGCATTTTAATTATGATGTGTCTTGGTGTGGTCCCCTTTGGATTCCTTTTACAATATTTGGGGTTCTCTGCATTTCCTGTACTTGTAAGTCTATTTCTTTCACCAGGTAGGAGAAGTTTTCTGTCATTATATCTTCAGATAGGTTTTCAATATTTTGCTCTCTATCTTCTTCTGGCACTCCCATAATTCGGATGTTGGTACGTTTAAAGTTGTCCCAGAGGCTCTTTACACTATCTTCATATTTTTGGATTCTTTTTTCTTTTCTGGTTGGATGTTTTTTGCTTCCTCATATTTCACATCTTTGACTTGATTCTTGGAATCCTCCATTCTACTGTTGAATTGCTGTATATTATTCTTTATTTCAGTCAGTGTATGCTTAATTTGTGACTGGTCCTTTTCCATTTATTTTGGCATTCTTACTAAGAGCCTTGAAGGTCTCACTAAGTTCCTCCAAGGTTTCTAGGAGATTCTTGAGAAACCTTATAACTATGGTTTTGAACTCTATATCCAGTAGTTTGCTTTCCTCCATTTCTTTCATTTGTGACCTGTTTCTTTGTCTCTGCATTTTGGCTGCTTCCCTCTGTTGATAGAATGGCCTTGTGTGGACAGGTGAGTCTACAGTGGAAGAAATGATGTACTGGAAACACACTTATGTGGCAGAACTTGCTTCAGTGAGGATTTGGTGCTCACTGAGTCTGCCCCTTGAGTGTGACACTTATGAATGTGAAGAATTGTAATCTGGTATGGTCTCACACTGACCACTGGATACACTGGCTCTTGGATCTCCAAGGAGGTGCAAAGTCAACTACTGCCTGGACCACCCAGCAGGAGCTATAGCGATAACTACAGATTCCTTCTCTTTGTTTGGGGCTTGGAAGTGCCCAGATGAGGTCCAGCTGTGAAGCAAGGCAGGCTGCTGCTGCTGGGCCTTGGGCCTTCTTTTGAAAGCTTTTGGGCTCTCTGACCCAGCTGTAGTTTGTTAGGTTTTAGGTTGCAAAAGGACAGGCCATTCATATGCAAAAGCCACTGCTCACAGCTTGGGTGGGGTGGGATCTCAGGGAATCACCAGGGCAGAGCAAACAGCAATGGCTGCCAGTCAACTCTACGCCAGGGAGGTCCCCAAGTCTCTGCATCCTGTTCCCCCATGCAGGAACAATGATCGCTGCCAGCACCTCTGAGGGAAAGCCACCTTTGTGTTCCAGCCTGATGCCAGATAGTCCAGTTTCTCCCCGTATGAGTCTGGGTCCCCAGAGTCTCACACAGAACTGGAGTTCAGAGTAATCAGGAGCTTGTATCTCCCTCCTGATTGAAAAACAAAACAACAGTGCACCCAGTTGCCAACCTGTTTCATGCACACCTCTGTACCTCTGCACCTCCTACCAGTCTCAATGTGCTTTTTTCTTTCCTTCTAGTTGTAGAACTTCCATTCAACCAGCTTTCCCATGGTTCTGGATGATATTTGTTTTGTCTTTTAGTTGTAGTTTTGATGTGGTTATGAGAGGCAGCAAGTGTTTACCTATGTCACCATCTTGGTTCTCCTCGCTGTCAGTACACTTATTTACCAATAGTGAGCCCAAGAAACCTTAAGTTCCCAACTCCACCCCAATAAAAGCAGAACCCCAGGTGCCTGTCTCTCTCTACATGTGACCCCCTTGTATAATCCCAGGTGTGCTGTGTAATTTCCAGGTCTTGTAAGTAATAAATCTGTTTCTTTCTAAAGTTTCCTAATGGTTATTCCTGAAGGGCATCTTGCAATCATAAAAAGAACCACAAGAGTTGGCCCAGCCACAGCACTGCTTATTAATAAGTTGAGACCAATATGAAACACTGGCCACCAAAAAAACTCAGAAGCCCCCAAGTTGGGGCCAGAAGGGAAGGCACTTCTTAGCTCCCAGCTCTGGGTTCTGTCTGCTAAGGCATCCAGCAGAGGAAAACAACACAATGGGTGTGTTTTCCTAGCTATGGCCTGAATAACAGAGCCCTAGCACAGAGAACAGAGAACAGCTTGGAACAGCAGGCATAGAGCCTGGGGCAGGCGGGACCAATGCCAGCAAGGATGGTGGGAGCTGGGCGTATGGGATCCTAGAAAGCAGAGCTGAGAGTGAACCAGAAGGCTCCTCTCCCACTCCAACCATGGGCCTGAGGGCACCTGTCCGGAAGCCTGATTTCCTTTTCATTAGCTTCACACCAAAGCCTGCAGAGTCTCCAAAACATGTCATCCACCTGTCCATTTTCTCCCTCTCCCCCACTTCCCTGGCCCAAGCCTGAGGCTGCCTTGGCCACAGCCTCTGTGCAGCCTCTGCAATGGCTCGCTGGGGCCTGTGCCTGTGCCCTCTGATGGCCTCTCCTCCACAGCACAGCTTACCTGGCCCACCAGCTTCATTTTGGTTTCACAGCTCAGGGAGTCACTGTACTCCTCTCCTCTCCTCTCCTCTCCTCTCCTCTCCTCTCCTCTCCTCTCCTCTCCTCTCCTCTCCTCTCCTCTCCTCTCCTCTCCTCTCCTCTCCTCTCCTCTCCTCTCTTGTGCCCCCCATGCAGGAACAATCCACTCCATCCTCAGAGGCAGGGCTTTGGTGCTCTCTGTTCCCTCCACCCGGAACATCTCTTCCTGAAGGGCCCAGTCACATGATCTTCTCTTAGTGGGTTCTCCCTGACAAGCCCTCCCAGAAACCCCTTCCTCCCTACATCACTTCTTATGTACCCCGGGCAATTTCTTACAGCACTTTCTTATACTGGAAATTATCCCATGTTTGCTCGCTTATTAGTGCTGGCCTTCTGGAAAACCTGTCTCACCCTCCTCCCTGGGAATAGCCCTGGCACTGAGGAGGTCCTCAATCAATAGTTGGGTGTGACATCCTTTAGAGCAGAGGTTCCCAAACTTGTTTGTGCCGTAGACCCCTTGCCATGTTTTTCGGTTTTGGGTAGACCCCCTACTTACCTGATATTGATTTTTTTGTAAATTTCTAACTGTAGTGAAGTTTAGTGTTAAAAACTTGAAATAAAAACACATGTTAAGTTTTATACATTTATTTATTGAATTTAAATTAAAACTACTCAAAATAAAATTTTGTATCTGTTATATAAAATATACGTAACATAAAATTTAATAAAAAATAATGTACCTACTTTTCTCCGGCATTCTCAAACAAAATAACACTGATTCACTATAATTTGTATGATAAACTACCAGTTTATATATTTTTAAATGTTTTCTCAGCACTTTCCTATTCAAGATTCAGGAAACGAATGAACGTATTTTTCTCACATTCATATTTATAGAGTGACGAATTGAACAAGTCGGTGCAAGTTCGCGAAGCTTTGAGACAAAAATTGGCAAGAATGTTTACTGCGCGTATGCTTGTAACAAGATGATACTGGTATATCATTATGTGCAGGTTTTTATCCTACAACTTACACAATTTTATAAACATATATAATAAATTTTTTACTTCATAGGTACTTTTATAAATAATTTATATGTTTTTATATTATAAGATAATATGATGTAAGTAAATAGGTACTATCAGTGTATGTTGAGATCCACTATCGTGGACCCCCATTTTCATTTCATGGACCCCCAAATTTTTTTTTCGCTGACATAGACCCCTTGCAGGTTGTCATAGACCCCTGGGGGTCGATATAGACCACTTTGGGAATCACTGCTTTAGAGACTGCAAACCAACCTACTCCCTGAGCATGGCTGCTCCTGACATTTCTGCATATGAAAACTAGTCTGTAGCTAGCCCTCCAGACTGAGCTCCTTCGGAGGAGCAAATGCCCATTAGGCCCTATGGTGATGCTGGGTCTGAGCGGGACAGGAGACATTGCACCCTGGATTGTCTGAAACCTACTACATGATCTGTGCTGCTCACAAGGCTGCACCACTTTCTTTTTTTTCCTTAATCCTCTCCCTGGGATATGCTTTTTATTGATTTTAGAGAGAGAGAAACATCAGTGAGAAACATTGATCAGTTGTCTCTCTTACCACTCTGACTGGGAACTGAACTTGCACCTTTTGGGGTACAGGATGATGCTTCAATCACCTGAGCCAATCAGCCAGGGCTTGCCTCACTTTCTGAGGTCTCTGACCAACCGCTTCTTGTTCTCTGTCAATGCATAAGTCCTCTCCATGGAAAGTCGGTCAGAATCCCCTCACCACATTTTACCCTGGTTGGCAGGTACCTGGTTCTGGGGCAATCAGAGTTGGTGCACAGTGATCCAGAGTAGGGGGGTCCAATCAGGGATGTGGTTGGAGTGTCTTAATGGAGGGAACTGCAGCATTAAGGTTGCAATAATTCACCTGAGGTGCCATATATTTTTTGAGGTTTAAGAGCAGGTAAAATGAAGAAGCACTGGGGATAATCACCCATTCATTATTAGATCTTACCTAGTAAGTTTTAATCCTTGAAAGCTCTATTTTAACTTACATAGGACCATATCTCACTATTATAACTGGGTCTCATCTTGTCAATCCAATTTACAAGCATCAGAGACAATTTAATTTTATCTTGTTACTCATTGTGTCAGAGCGTCTATGGAATATTTTAGAGCAATGGGTACTGTACCTGTGATAAATTTAGCCAGGGCTATAGTTAAAGTGAGGCATACCTGTTTTTTCTATCTTATACTTAACTAGATGTCTGCACCATCTCCAATCTGGGATCCCTCTCACAATCCAGGGTAAAATTGCTGGCTCCCAATTGCTTACTTGCCTGCCTTCCTGATTGCCCCCAACTGCTTCTGCCTGTCAGCCTGATCACCCCCTAACCACTCCCCTGCCAACCTGATTGCCCTATCTGCTCTTCCCTACTGGTCTGGTCCTCCCCAATTGCCCTCTCCTGCAGGCCTGGTAGCCCCCTAACTGCCCTCCCCTGCAGGCTTGATTGCACCCAACTGCCCTCCCTTGCAGGCCTGGCCCCTTTCAACTGTCCTCCCCTGCTGGCCTGGTCACCCACAACTGCCCTCCCTTGCTAGCCTTATCCCTCCCAACTGCCCTCCCCTGCTGGCCATCTTGTGGCAGCCATCTTGTGTCCACATGGGGGCAGCCATCTTGTTGTTGGAGTGACAGTCAATTTGCACATTACTCTTATTAGGTAGAATAGAGGCTTGGTGCACAGGTGGGGGCTGGCTGGTTTGCCCTGAAGGGTGTCCCAGCTCAGGGTGGGGGTTCCTTTGGGTGTGGGGTGGCCTGGTCAAGGGGTCTGTGGTGGTTTGAAGGCTGGCCATACCCCCGAGAGACCCAAGCATAGGCCAGGGCCTGCTGGAAGCAGGTCTGGGATTTATTTATCTTCTTTAATTGAAATTTTATAGCCTTGAGTGGAGGCCAGGGCCAGCCAGGGTTGGTGGGAAACTTGGCTTCCTCCATCACTGGGGGCAACCCAAGCCTCCTGCTCATTCCAGTTCCATGGCAGCCACCATCTTAGTTGGGTTAATTTGCATACTTGCTCTGATTGACTGGTGGGTATAGTGGGGTGATAGTCAATTTGCATGTTCTCTTTTATTAGTGTAGATTACTTTCTTAAGTAATTATAGGGGATATCATGTTTGATTTTAGTGGGGTTTACAGGTAACAATCAACTTGCAAGCCCTTCCCACTGTAATTTGAGACCTAATATTAAGTCTAAGAAACTGTCAGTTGGTACATTTAAACAAATATTAAAGTTAATTTAGAACCTAGGTTATAGAAGCAAAATTGCCAATCAGCACCCTTTTTTGTTGTTGTTGTTGTTACATTGTTTATAAAGTAAATTTTAGATTTCCAACTGAGTTGTATTCTGGACCTTTTTTTAAATTTAATTATACACACATGTATGTATAAATGTATGATTTATATATGTGTGTTTATATATATACAGAGTGGGCAAAAGTAGGTTGACAGTTGTTGGTTTGAAAAATTATGCAATAATTAATAAATAATAATACAATATTAAACTGTGTTTTGAGTACTCACCACTATATATCCACTTTTGCCCTACTCTGTATATTTTAAAAATTATTTTTTACCTCCCCATGTATCCAGATTGTTTCTTTCTGTGTGTGTGTGTGTGTGTGTGTGTGTGTGTGTGTAAGGAGCTGCTTCTAGAATCCCAATGCCATGATCTTTTGTCTCTAATAACTCACACTGGAGGTTCCAGGAGGTTCCAAGGAAGTGGGGAGTGCAGGGGCCCTGCCTCCTCTGCAGCAATCCTTCTCCTTCCAAGGCTGCCCCCTCCCAGAAGTCAGGGTTCACACTTTGGAGAAGGGTGGCATCCTCTCCATGGACAGGCAGTTAGCCCCCATCTGAGTGTTAGGTCCTTTGCATATTCATGTGGGGGGTGGAGCCCAAGCACATTGACTTGGGATTTTGCGTTACTTAAGCAATTGAGTAACTCTTTGTGCAGGTGTTTCGTGTGTGTATTGGGGGTGAGGTGGGGGGGTGGTAACTCACCACAACCCTGAAGCTGCCTGAGGTAGAGTGCAGTCCCCAGAGTTTGCCCAATTAGCACCATTCATCTGGAATAGTCCCACGCTGGGGGGCTTTGGAGCTGAAGGTAGTGGCCACCATGAGCAGACACAGAGCAGGCATAAGACTAACAATTAACTTGCAAGCCCTTCCCACTGTTTTCTGGAGCCAAAGGGAGAGCGGTCTCCCCACCCAGCGATCAGGCCACCCTGCCCAGCTCACAGCGCCAATTGTTCTCGAAGATGTAAAGGTTCCTTTGATGGTGGACACAACACAAAGACGCTCAGATAGATGAAAGGCAGACTGTCACTCACAGCTCCAAACCAGAGCAGGCTGCCCGGCAGGCCACACGGGGGCTTGCCCCGGGACAGGGTAGCAGGCAGCTGGAGCTGCAGAGGCAGCTGTGTGACCAGTGGGCTGGGGTTAGCTAGGTTTCTCAGCCCTCCGTGGCCAGGCGACTCTGAATAATTGCTAGGGATTGAGAAGCTGAGGGACTGTCTCTGGCTGTCAAGTGCCCGGTTTCTGATGATTAGGGCTACAACAGGGTCAGAGCCACATGAAGGAAGTGGTTGGTTGTGGGCTTAATCAGCTGCTCAAGAGAGTCACTGACCAGCCTCTAGCCAGGGCCTCAAACCTGGGTCAAGACAGCATTTAAAACAACAACTGTCTTACAGCTGTGCGGGTGGCTGGGCCTCTCCCAGAGCTGAGGGGTTAGCCCTGCGCCCCTGGGTCCTGTGAACTCGCAGTGTAGACGGGAAGCAGTGCTAGGTTAGTCATGGTAAAGCTATTCACAGAATTAGTTCAGGCCTGGGCACAAACCACAACCCCAGCCGATCATGAAATCCATGCGGTCAGCCTTCATTCGTACATTAACTCCACTGGGACACATTCAGCATCTACTGTTCCATAGGCGCCATGTGGGTGCTGGCAAGTTCCCACGGGACAGAAAGTCTCTTCCTCATGCAGCTTTCACCCGTGGGAGAGGTCTCCAATGTGGGGAGGGTGCTTTAACCGCCTCCCATTCATCCACTTGGAACTGAATCCTGATACTCAGGTCTACGCAGGAGCTGGGTTTGGCTTGGGGGCCTTACCGTGGGGTCAGAGGGGCAGGCCTTCAAGTCCCGCCTGGTTTCACCAGAGATCAAGGCAGCACATGGCTTAAGCCTCAGGTGTAGGCCTGAGAGCACAGAGGTTGCTCTAGGATGTGGCTTTTTTATGTCCTTGAGACTTAATGTGTTTTAAATCCTCTCAGATATTCTAATACTGTTGATAAATTTAGGATGTCTTAATTTAAAATCACCAACCTTGACTGATGACACATTTTAAATTAATGAAAAGGTTAACTTATACCCTACCTGGCCACATTCTTTTAAACTTGACAAGACATTTAGAATATGAACTATATAAATTTACAAGAAAATTTATTATTATAGATTTGATTAATTCTCAAGAAATTCTGTTTTCATTCTAACCCTTCCCTGGGCTGTGGTTGCAGAGACAGGCTGGAGCAGGGGGCAGAGCAGGAGGAGGGCTGACAAGCTGGCCCGCCTGTGGGAGGGGCCAGGCAGCCAGGGCTGACCCCTGCCTGAAGGGGGGGTGGCTTCTTCTCAAGGTGCCACCCTGGTTTTGGCTGCAATAGAAACAAGGCCTTAAGCCAAGGGGGGGGGGGGGGGGGGGACGGGGCTCATCACACCTGCACTGCAGGGATTTGGGGGTCTGTCATGTGGAATCTACAACATGAACCTATCGTGACACCCGAAGATGTCCCAATCCATTTCACAGACAAGGGAGTGTGTGCTGCCTGTGATAATACAGAAACATCAGGGCACAGGAGATGCTGGACCCTACAGCCTAGGAGAATGAGCGGCCTGCCCAGTTGTCCGGCTCTCCACCTGACCACCTGAGGACGAGGAGAGTGTCAGGGGCAAGCCTTCCAGTTGAGGATTATCCCTGTTCCTGAAACTTACACAATGTACCATAAATACTTTTGTTAATAACAGATGGCATGACAACCAACATAAATGTCAAACTGGTGGTAGTATAAATTATAAACAACTACCTGTCACCAGGCCATCAGGAAATATGGCCCTGGCAGGTACTGCACCCTTTGTCTTTTCAGTCATTAGACCTGAGTTGCAGTATAAGAAGCACTGTAACAGGTCTGACAGCGGAGAACCACCTGTATCAGGGCTGGATCCTCTGTCTGCTCCGACTCTACCCCCCTGCAAGCAAAAGACCCCGTAATAAATCCTGTTATTCCTTCGGAGGTGCCTGCTTCGCTCTGTGGTCTGAAGGTACTTTCTCCTACGGTGGCCTTTATGCCCCCGCCCCCCTGTCAGACACAATATACTTCTATCACCACAAGGGTGCCTCCTTGCCCCTTTTACACTCACAATAACTCCCCTCCTGCCCACCCCTTTTTAGATCCCAGTTCACTAACTGTTCTCTATTTCTATAATTTTGTGATTTCAAGAATATTACTTCAATTGAATCATACAGTATACAACATTTGAGTGTTATTTTTTTATTTTATTTTTTTAAAAATATATTTTATTGATTTTATACAGAGAGGAAGGGAGAGAGATAGAGAGTTAGAAACATTGATGAGAGAGAGTCATCGATCAGCTGCCTCTTGCATACCCCCCACTGGGGATATACCCGCAACCAAGGTACATGCCCTTGACCGGAATCGAACCCAGGACCCTTCAGTCCCCAAGCCGACGCTCTATCCATTGAGCCAAACCGGTTCCAGCCTGAGTGTTGTTTTTTTAAAAAAATCAACATAATTCCCTGGAGATTTCTCCAGGTTGTTATATGTATAGTTTGCTCCTTTTAATTGTTGAAAAGTATTCCATGGTATGGATGTACCACAGCTGGCGAATGACATCCAGTGTGAGGCTATGCAAATAAGGCTGCGGTGAACATTCGTGTTCAGGTTGTTAATGTGGATGTCAGTTTTCAATTCTCAGGAGTGTGGTTTCTGGATCCTGTGTTGTTTCATGTTTAGTTGTATGGAGTCCTATACTATTTTGCATACATTCCCATCAACAATACACAAGTGATCCAGTTTTGCCACATCCTTGCCAGCTTTGACAACAGTGTTGTCATTGTTTTAAATGTTAGCCATTCTGATAGGTGTAAGGGTTTAATTTGCATTTCCCTAGGAGTGAATGACGTTAAACAACTTTGCATGTGCTTATTGCTCACTTGTACATCTATATTTTAAAAATATATTTTATTGATTTTTTATAGAGAGGAAGGGAGAGAGATAGTTAGAAACATTGCTGAGAGAGAAACATCGATCAGCTGCCTCCTGCACACCCCCTACTGTGGATGTGCCCGCAACCAAGGTACATGCCCTTGACCAGAATCGAACCTGGGACCTTTCAGTCCCTAGGATGATGTTCTACTCACTGAGCCAAACTGGTTAGGCTGTATATATATTCTTCATTCAGATTCTTTGTCCACTTTTTTAATGGAGTTTTGCCTTTTTATTATTGAGTTGTAAGAGTTGTTTATATATTCTAGAGACAAGTTCCTTACCAGATACATGATTTGCAAATATCTTCTTTCATTTTGTGAGTTGCCATTTCGCTCTTTTATTAGCATCCTTTGTAGCTTAAACAGTTTAGATTTTGATCAAACCTATCTTATTTTTTATTTTTTGCTTGCACTTTTGGTGTCATATCTGAGAAACCATTTCATCCAAGGTCATTTATTCCTATGTTTTCTCTTAAGACTTGAGTACTTTTGCTTTTAAATTTAAGTCTTTGATTCAGTTTGAGTTTGTTTTTGTATTGGTATGGATCAGGGTTCCAAAGTCATTCTTTTGCACATAGACATCCAGTTGAAAACTTCCTTTCAATATTGAATTGTTTTAACATGCATGTCAAAAATCAATGGACTGTAATTGGAGGGTTTATTTCTGGATTTTCAGTTCTATTCCTTTAATCTATCTGTCCAAACTTTTGCCAGTACTACACTGTATTAATTACTGTACTTTGTATTAAGTTTTCAAATTTGGAAATGTGAGCCTTCCAACTTTGTTTTTTTCTTTTTTCAAACTAGTTTTTGGCTATTCTGGGTCCTTTGCATTTCCACATGCATTTTGGGGTCAACTTTTCAATTTCTGCAAAAACTGCCAGTGAGAGTTTGGAAGGTTTTGCGCTGAATGTGTTGGTTAATTTGGAGGAAAGTTGTCATCTTAATAACATTGTCTTCTGCTCCTTAAACACAGGATGTCTTTCTATTTATTTAGGTCTTCTAAATTTTCTTTCAACAGCGCTTTGTAGTTTTCAGTGTATAAGTCTTACACTTTTTAATTAAATATATTTCTAAGTATTTTATTCTTTTAAAATTTTTATTGATTTTAGAAAGAGGAAGAGAGAAAGAGAGAAAAACATTGATTTGTTGTTCCACTTATTTATGCATTCATGGCCCTGACCGGGGATTGAACATGCAACCTTAGCCTATTGGCATGGAATGAAGCTCTAACCAACTGAGCTACCAGGCCAGGATCAGAATTTCATTCTTTTTGATGTCATTGTACATGGAATTGTTTTCTTAATTTTATTTTAGGATTATTCATTGCTAGTGTTGAGCCAGCATTCACTCTTAATGGACCTTTGATTTCAGTTGTAATCATAGTTAAGGAAATACCTTCCAACCATTTAATTTGCCTTTATAAATTTAATTAATGTGCTTTCCTTTTTAAGTACTTCAATATTCTGACAAGAAGGTCATTTTGAGCCTTTTCATTTCAAATATTGAATTTGAAATATGGTGACCCTTACATTCTCTTAAATTGGAGGTGGGGACTGTCCAGCCCAAGGGCAGTATAAGGCCTGTGAAATCATTTGGTCTAGCCCTGCCAACGCATTAGAGGTGAGTGAATTAAGTGTTTGACCAAATATAGTAGGCTAATTTTTAAGTTGATAATTATATATGGCTCCTCAGGGTCCTAGGAGCTGCCATAGCTCAGCTCCTGCACAACCTATGTCTTGCTCCCACATGGCCCTGCCTAGCCCTAACCCTAGCCCTAGCCCTAACCTTAGCCCTAACTCTAACCCTAACCCTAACTCTAACTCTAACCCACATGGCCTCATGGCCCCACCCAGGGGCCCAGGAGGCTGTGGACATTCAGTGAACAGAGCTGAGTGCAAAGGGTGAACGTGGTTGCGATGGCCACGAAGGGCAGCACACACAAGTCTTTCCCCTTCCTTCCACGTAAAACAGACCTTTCTCCATGGCTTGGCCCCAGCGACATGGGTAGGACACCAGCCTCTTTCTTTCAGCCTTGGTCCAACATTTTGGGTTGGGAACATTCTGTTCAGGGGCCTCGATTTCCTCATATGTGAGGCAAGGGGCGCCTCCATGTCACCCCTTTGGCAGCCCACCCTGGCAAGATTCCCTAGGACCTCGCCTGGGTCAAGACCCCTCCTGGGCAACCCCACTACTTCCAGCCCTGACGCCCTGACACCACCTGGAGGACCACGTCCCTGGCCCTCTAGTGGCCACCTCAGGTAACTGCACTAAATGATCAACGAGTGTCCTGCTTCAATACGGCTCCTGCATTAATTTCCCTTAATAGTCTTGGAGAGGAGAAATAGTTCTATCACTTTAACGTCAGTGGGCTGCTCCCTATGGTTGTTAGAGGAAGGATGTGACCCAGCGCCCTCGTGGGTTCCCTCCAGGTTTGACTATGCAAGTGAGTGACGATCACACTTCACAGGTTCCCAAACCGGCTGCCGCTGCCGTTACAGGTGCCTCATGGCGGCCCCGCCTCTCAGTGCACCTGGAGAGGTGACATAAATGCGCTCGGCATGACTACCCTTAGCCCATAGTCACACCATAACCAAACTGCATCTGACATCAGCCACTGTGGCTTGTCTCCAGCCTGAAGCACCTGGACCTGGATGTCCCGGGGAGGCCACCAGCACGCCGAGTTGTGGGTAAGAAACGTGTCTTGAGAAATCCACGTGCCCTGCCAGGTTCACAGCTTCCACTGCACTCATGGTCCCCACATGGGGGCCGGGCAGGTCGCCTGGCGGAGTTGGCCCAGGAGCGTGGCCTGCTGTATTCCTTCTTCCTAAAGGCAAGAGCAGGTCTCCATATAGAGAAACAGGAGTCTGAGGAAGGAGGCGCCCTAAAAAGCCACCGCAGCCCGCTGCCAGCCTCCTCCCACAGTGGAGGGGAGCCCTGCTCTCACACTCAAGGCCACAACTGACCCTCCAGGCCCCACGTCCATGTGCTGCTCCAGTTGGCCTGTGACATTTGGAACCACGGTTTTAGCAGTTCCCTTAGAAGAGCTCCCTAACACACAGGCTGTGGGATTGTCGGGGCACCCAAGCGCCTGCTTTTTAGCCCTACTGAGTGCTGGCCTGGACCCAGGGGAGGACTGGAAAGCACGCAGGCCAGCCCTGGTGCCCCAGCTGTCCATGGTGGGCCAGCAGCAGGACCCCTAGAGGCCACCAGAGCTGGGCCAGGCCCTGGTGGTGGTGGGCTGGCTCCTCCTCATTGTGAATGAGAGTCCAGGGTGGAAGGAGCTGGATTGCCACATGGAAGCCCAGGAGGTAAAGAGACAGACATAGAGCAGCATTTGCTCCCGGGGTGTCAGATCGTGGTGTTGGAGGTGAGGACAGGGAGAGCAGGAGCCAGATGTGCCACTGCCCCTGCAGGCTGGCCATGGTCTTTGCAAGTCCCCACCCCTGCCCACAGTGCTCAGAGCAGAGGCTGGTGGGGCCGGGCCAGGGAGGGTGGGGATGGGCAAAGATGATAGAAACATCCAAAAGCCAGACCCCAGACTTGGAAACCTGTGGCCTAGTGGGGACAGCAGCATGCACACGGGTGCAGGGGCACTGAGGAGGCAGTGACTTACTACAGGGGTGGGGAGGGAGGGAGGAGTGGTGGAAGATGCTCTGCGGACAAATAAGAGCTCTTCATGGCAACAAGAGGGTCAGGGCTTCATGTGCCCAGGGAGAGGGGACAGAAAGTCCACCACTTTGCAGCCACAGCAGCAGGGCTGAGCGGCCGCAGGGCCATCCTGACACAGGGCCATCAGGGGCAGGGGCAGACCTGTGCGGAGGGCCTGGTGGTCACTTCCTAAGGAGGCTGGACTTCATTCTGAGGGCAGTGAAGGACTATGGGCCAGGCAGGGACAGAATCTGATCCGGGCTGGGGACTATTGGGGGTTCCTGAAGGCAGAACCTGGTACTGGGCAGGCAGGTCCTGTGTGCGACTCCAGTGATGGGCCTAGAGGAGCGAGGAGAAAGTAGACTCCAGAGCCACACAGGAGGGGGGCCTCTGAGGGAAGACTGGGCACTGGAGTTGGGAAAGAGAATGCCTTTTAGAGAGTCAACCACAATGGGAGTGGACCTCACAGAAAGCGAAAATGTTGGTATAGCTCAGTGGCTGAGCATCAATCCATGCAGCCAAGAGGTTGCCGGTTTGATTCCCAGTCAGGGCACATACCCAGGTTGGGGGCTCGATCCCAGTGAGGGTTGTGCAGGAGGCAGCCGATGAATGTGATATTTCTCTCTCTCTCTCTCCCATTTCTCTTCCCTCTCTTGAAAATCAATTAAAACAAAATTTAAAAACAAACAAAACAAAAAGCATTGAGGGAAGTAGTGGCTGGTGTTGGTCCAATAGTTTTCCTGTCTGGCGAGCTTCTTCACCATCTCCTTGAAGTGGCCCCAGCCGTGATGCCCCTGTTCAAGGCAGGAGGGGAGAGGACAGAGTAGTGGGTGTGGCTGCCACCTCCAGCTGCTGGGGAAGGGCCAGCGGGAGAGCAGTTGCCACTGATGCCTTGGCACCCTCACCCCTAAAAACGACCTGGTGCCCGTGACGCTGATGTGGGAGGCAGAGGCTCTGCCCTGTGCCTTGGCCAGGCAGGGCAGCTCTGCAGGGGCAGCCACTCATCGGGCCAAGGCTGCAACCTCACTCAGGCCAGCACCTCTTCGACTTGTCCTGCCCCTCCCTCTGTCCCAGGTTCACCTCCCCAGAGGCCTCCTCAGTAAACCTGCACAAACACAGCCTCAGGCTCAGACCCTGTCCCCAGAAACTCAATCTAAGAGCCAGTCATGTCTGACCCCTTCAGAAAAGCGAAAGGTTTCCCAAGACCCTTGCCCCCACCCCCAGGAGATCTCTGCTTCCTTCTCAGTTGCCAGAATCCAGCCCTCACCACCAGCAGGATCATGGGAGCAATGAAGAAGCCTAGAATGGGTGTCAGGGGCCCTGCCTGTCGCACACATTAATTTACCCACCTGGAACTAATGCAAAAGTGGGACGAGAGCATGGCTCAGGGCTGGCTGACCTTCCTGGGGTGGCATTCTGCATGTTTTGATAACCTGATTTTGTTTCCAATGCTTTGAAAACTTCTTAGGTTAAAGGGCCAAAACAAGGAAGAAAATGTGGAGAAATGCTGGGGGAGGTTTAAAGCTTGACCGATGACCTGAGCACGCAGCGTCTGGATGTGAAATTGGGGTGGCTTCCTCTGTGAGGCGAGGGTGTGGTGTCACTGAGCAGCTGGCGCAGGAGCAGGCCTGGAGGGGAGGGTGGGCGGAGCTGAGCAACAGTAGACGCCAGGGGCTGCCTGCTGCTCCAGTCCCCTGGGAGATGCAGCTACGGACTCTGGAGCAGGGGTGGGAGGTCAGTGGGACACTGTGAGGCCAACAGAAACCATGGTGCTTCCTGGATGGCCTAGTTACAATAAAGAGGCCTCTAGGTGGGGCTCTGAGTCAGCCCCCTGCTTTATCACCACGTCGAACATTCTCCCGTGATAAAACACACACCTGGGGCAGAGACGGGCTGAACTACACAGAGATAAGTCCCAGTGCAGTGAGGACAAGGTCTACTAGGTCAGTAAGAGTTCCTGGGAGCTAAACCTCTGCCCGGGTGGTCCGGCATCACCATGGACATGCCTCACCTTTCCCCAGCTGTGAGCGGCTGACAGGTGAAGTGCTGCTGTGTACTGCACAGTCTTGGACAGAGGCAGAGACACGGCCTGGGGGATGGTGACAGAGGGACAGGTGTGTGGCAGCACGGGGACTGGTGGTCCTCTGGTCTCCTAAAAAGGACCAGCTCCACCTGAGGGAGAATCTGGCTCTGCAGGTGTTGGGGGAAGTCAGCAGAGCGGTGCTGCTTCTCCGCCGCCCATCATGCTGCTGGAGAGCCTACATGTGGTTCTCCCAGGTCAGTGTCCAGCCTTCCCCGAGACAGGTTCCACTTCAAATTCCGGACACGAAGGCCAGTGACAGATCAGGGGCGGGTGGGGGAACCAACAGTCTGTCATTCGGGGCTTTTCCAGTCCTGTCTGGCTGACCCCAGAGGTATGTTGTTTTCTTATTTTTTAAATCATCACCTGAGGATATGTTTATTGATTTTAGAGAGAGGAGGAAGTGAGAGAAACATTGATGTGAGAAACATCCATCGGTTGCCTTCCGTATGTGCCCTGCTAGGGAATCGAACCTGAAACGTTTTGGTGCACCAGATGAGGCACCAACCAACTGAGCCACTGGGCCAGGATTGTTGTTTGTTTTTGAAATATTAATGTTTATTATTGTTTCATCTCTTTGAAAGGTTGTAGCCCAGTTATTGGCCAAAGCAGAATTGCTGGCTCACTGGGTCAAAATCGCAAATCTAACCTGCCGCCGGCTTGCTCAGCTGGTGCAGGGGAGTGGCTGCTGAGCCCAGCAACCACATGCTTGGGGCTCAGGACATGGTATGGGATGCTTGGTGCCTTGGTCATCCCAGGCATCCTGAGCCAAGCAAGAACTTGGGTGCAGGATGCTGGGAAGTTGGGGTGCAGATGGGAAAGTGAAGTTTAGATGAGCTTGGGTCCTGGCCCCTGGGGTGTTTTCCTGCCTTGGGGTGTTCCCTGTAAAGTCGGGAGCCTGGGGAGGGCCCTAGAAGTGAAAGAGACCCTCCCACCCCCCCACCCCAAGGTAGGAAGGCGGTGGTGAGCCTGGAACTGTGTCAGCTGCAGGTGAAGGGGTGGGGCATGGCTCAGGGCTGGGCCCACAGTGTCTGCACGGTGAGTGGGGGCCTGCGGGGTGGTGGGAGAGAGGACAGCACCCCAGGAAGAAGAGCAGGAACAGAGGGCTGGCAAGGGGTCTGCTCTCTACCCAGGAACAGCCACTGCGTCCCCAGCTTTGCCTCAGCTGCACGAGTTGGTTCTGGGGCTTGTGCCCAAACTGTCCTTACTGCGGCGGACAAGCTGCCCAAGCCCTGGAGACAAATGTGGCCTCGCACGTGGCTGGCCGGTGGGCCGGCCTGAGAAACCTCCACAGGGGATTGTGGGGAAACTGCGGTCAGTTTCCAGCTTCTAACATCACCAACGTGGCCCACTCGGTGTGTTTTACTGTAAAACACCTTTTATTTGGATGTGGCTACTCAGTGCATATTGAACAGTGCTCATCCCAGGCAGCTGCCAGGCAAGAAAGAGAGGAGTAAAGGGGGTTTTCAAGATAGCGCGGCAAGCAGGAAGCCAGCAGGCAGCGACAGCAAAGCCAGTTTTTCTTTGGTGACTCCCAGTCCCCCTTCTCCCAGGAGCAGAAGACGGTAACTGTGAGCCCTTAAATCAGCGAAGATGAGTCCCTCCAGGTCTAGCCTACTTCGTTTCAAAGTGGCAGCAGGTGCGTGCGGTTGTGGGCGATGCCCGAGGCGAGAGGCCAGAGGCCACCGTGGAGCTGAGGACAGTGTGGAGAAAGCCAGATGCACAGCTTTCTCAGGGAAGACGTTTACTTGGAAACCAAGCACCTCTCCTTGTGTTTCTGTGTGCACAACGCCAGCCCTCTCGCGGAGAATGGTCCAAAAGTCGAACGCCACGTGTCCAGCCGTGGGAGCCCCGCACTGTGGGAGGCAGCGCAGTGGCCCCGGCTGCTCTTCGCTGGCACCACAGCGGGGCCTGGAGGGGAGTGGGCACCCACGAAAGAGCACGTCCCTGGACGGGGCCCTTTCCGGCCTCCTTACCCGCCCCGCAGTGTGAGAGGCGCCCAGACGAGAATCCTTGTGCGTAACATCCTGCTTCCTTCCCTGAAGGTCTTCTGGGGGGCAAGGTGGCTTCTGGTCCTTGTTGGGCGGGCTCCTGCAGCCCATCCCCACACCCAGCTCTTACTACATAACAATTTTGTAGAATCATTCACTTCTTTTCCTGCAAATCTAGCCTCTAAATTGGATCCCGAGGCTGGGCAAGGAAAGGGAGGGGGAATGCAATGGGGTGGCAGTGCGGCTGGTCTTTGCTGCCGAGAAGCACCGGGCGGGAGAGGGCCTGCATCTAAGCAGAGATGTGATGTGGAGGCGTTGATAGCACCACGTAGGCTTTAAGAAACTAAGACTGCACGTTCCCATACACCTGCCTGGGGACCCTAATTGCTGAGACGGGGTCCCCAGGCAGATGTGACGCTGGTGGATCGGGTTTCTCAATGCTGAGGACTTTGGAAACGAGTTTTCTGGAGCCAGTTACTTTCCAGACAAAGGCAATGCAGCCTCTCACAGTCATCACGATGGATTACCATGTCCAGGAGGCTATGCGGAGTGGGATTTCATCCCTCTGTTCGAAAAAACGGTCTGTTAGTCCCGCTGACGTTTTGTTGGTCTGTGTGTCATCCAGATGGCGAATGCTGAAGCGACCTTCGGGAGCCAATGGTCCACGCTTTACGAGAGCATTTCGCGCCGGGGGGACCCCTGCCCTCAGTGGTAATAGATGCTGAAGGCGTGGAGCACGTAGAGCAGGGTGGTGATGAAGGCGAAGAACTGGAAGGGGGTGAGAGTGACTGTTAGACAGTGCGGCTGCTGCCCATCCCTCCAAGGGGCCCTGAGGCCCTGAGGCCAGCTGGCCACATGCCCTGACCCTGCTGTGCCTGCTGTCCGCCGGAGGACAGCAACCACTGGCCGGCTGCTCCATGCCCCTGGAACTGTCCACCGCAGGTATCCTGAGGCCACACTCCCGGCGCCCTGCTCTAGCCTCATTTGCAGACTTGTGTGTCCCTTCCTGCCATAAAGCAGCTCATCCCCCTCCCTGCCCTGGGCCCTTTCTCTTCTGCTGTCTTCCAGTCACAGTGTCTCCCTCTCCCATCCTCTATAACCATTTGTGCTCTGATGACTCTCAGTTTCCCTCGCCAGCCCCCACCACCCCCCAAGAGCGTGCGGGTCACTCCTCATGGCAGTTTCAGAGCCCCTTCAACTCTCCATGGTCCAGATGGACGAGCTGTGAGCGCCAGGACTTCCTCCTGCCCAGCTCCACAAGCCAGAAAACTGTGGCCACCCTGACTCCTCCTCCCCTTCCCACCGAAGTCCCAAGTCATCTGGCTGCACTGCCCCCCAGCCCACTTCCCCCTTGTCTCACATTATCACCCCTCACCAGGGCTTCTCTCTGCCTCACTTGTCCTTCTCTGCCCAATCTGCTCTCCGCTGTGCTCTAGAGCACATGTGTCAAACACAAGGCCCGCGGGCCAAATCCAGCCCGCCAGGCCTTGCAATGTGGCCCGCACCGCGCTGTCATCACTGCACTCCGCTCTCAGTTTATGACATTGTCAGTTTATGACTGTTCAGTAAACCATTCGGCCCGCGATTTAGGCTGGATTTTAGATTTTGGCCCCTTCTCTGATTGAGTTCGACACCCCTACTCTAGAGGAAAGCCTCACCTTTGTCACCAGCATGAGACGAAAACCGTGTGGTGACTTCCCACTTCTCAGGGTAGAGTCCTTGCCCTTAGCACACTTTCCAGGCCTGGCTGACTGCTCCAGCCTTTGCCCTTCTGTCCATTCACACCCTGTTCTCATTCATTCATTCATTCATTCATTCAACAAATATATTTTGGGCACCTGTTATACTTCAAAAACAACAGTGGCTATACCAGTGAACATTCAAAAACTCCCGTCCTCATGTGATGAGGGGGTCCTTGCCAAGGCCTTGAGGCAGAGATGTGTTGTGTTCAGAGGCAGCCAGGAGGCCTGTGTGGCGTAGCAGCTGAGAGCGGGTGGCAGTGTGCAGGGCCAGGCTGTGAGGGGCCGGGGCCGTAGGTGGGGTGGATGGCAGTTGAAGGAGGGGAAAAGGTTCAATGAGAAGGAAAAAGACAGGCTGGAAAGACAGCTGAATACCTGTGGCCACCCTAGTGGGTCATGGTGCTTGTCTGGCACCCCATTCTTTTTCTGGGCAGCCCCCCTTGCTGCACCCCTTGGCCACCTGATCTCTGTGGGAGCCCCCAGGGACATGGACTTCACCTTTGTGGCCACAGTGATGCCATAGTGACAGCGTGACAGACCCAGAGTCCTGCCTTGGAAGTTTCCCAGGTGAGGTGATAAAGGCGAAGTCTGTCAGAGGAGGAATCTGTTAGCTGTGAGCTTACTGCCACGTGAGGGCGCCATTCCCACACAGGAGGAAGGAGGCGCAGTGCAGAGACCAGGAGGGGAGGCACAGGGGCCTGAAGTCTGGTCCCTGGGGCCTAAGGTCTGAGGTCCCGCTTGTCCCACCGTCTGGCTGGACTACCTTGCCTTGGGTCCCATCACTGACATAAAAGGGCACCTGGACAGTGCAGCCGTGCTGAGGGCCCTGGGCTCCACTCCATAGTAATGAGAGCCCTGAAGGACCTGCAATAGGAGATGGCTGCTCCAATTGTGCTTTGGGGAAAAAAAATATTTGGATGGCAGTGAAGGGAATGTAAGAGGGCTGAGGTGGAAAAACAGAAGGCGAGAGGTGACACCTGAACTTGGGCCCAGAGCACTGCGAGCTTGGGCACACATGCGTGCGTGTACACACACACACACACACACACACACACACACACACACGCGCACACATTCCTCCTCCTGTCCTCAGTGCTCCATCAGCCCGAGGGCTCAGGTGGGCTGTCCTGCCGGAGGCAGAGCCAAAGAGCCAAGCCCGGGGACCCCTCCCCATGGCGTCAGGCCCAGCACCCACCGTGGCTGCAGTGTTTATCATGTAGTTGCCCGGGTCCTTGTCCTCAGAGACGATGGTGGCGTGGGCCTGCAGGACAGCCGCGCTCATGTACAGGATGCCGGTGGTCCCGTGGTACAGGCTGTCCTGGAAGGGAAGAGGGAGGCCACATCACTTGGGCACTTAGCCAGGGAGCGCTTTCCTCCCACAACACAGCTGGGAGGAGTGAGAAAGAGGCAGGCCTGCTCCCTAACTCCTGCTTTGTTTTGGGGGGATTTTGTTTGCAGTGTTTCTAATGAAATATCTATGTAGTGAGCAATATTGGATTAATAAACAGCAGTAATAATATAAATACTAATTGAGAGCTTATTCTGTGCCAAGTTCTAGGCCATGCTCTTTTCTCATTTATCTCATTTAATCTGGTCAGAGATGAGGTAAGTTATCAAGATGATGTGGAAACATGAAACAATGATGTAATATTAAATAAAAGTTTCGACATCCAATATTATTAATTCAGTGTGATTAACATATATACAAATTTTACGCAAAATTTGTGGGGAATCAGAAGAATGAACCCAGTGATTGTGACAAGACCTCAAGATTGGGGTGACTATTTCTTGCTGGCATTTCCTTGGATATTGCTCTGCTGATTTTTCCCAAATGAGATTTAGAGGGAAATGTGTCAGGATGTGCTTGACACAGGAGTACAGTCAACCCTTGACCAACACGATGCTGGTCCATTTAAATGTGGATTTTTTTTCAATAAATACTGTAAATATATCTTCTCTTCCTTATGATTTTCTTAATAACATTTTCTTTTTTCTAGCTTTCTTTATTGTAAGAATACAGTATATAATACATTAGCATATGACATATGTATTAATCAATTTCTTGTGTTATTGGTAAGGCCTTTAGTCAACAATAGGCTTTTAGTAACGACATTTGGGGGGGAGTCAGAAGTTATAAGTAGATTTTTAGGAGGTAGGCCCCTAACCCCATGCTGTTCAAGGATCAACTGCATACAGAATGTGTACGCTCCTCACAAGGAAGGCACAGCAGGGAATGCAATGGGACTGACTCTGGCAGGACAGCGCTCTCATTCCAGTTTCAGAGCAAACACATTCACATAAAGTCTTGGTCATGGGGGCCCAGCCCAGGAAAGGTCTCTGGGTCTCCCTCCGCACCCAGAAGGCCAGCTCTCCCCACAACACCCAGGACATGAGTCTGGGGGCGTCTGAGGGCCTAGTCCCGCACTGGTTCTTACCAGGACTCTCCAGGACTCATATCTCTTGTAAAATCCAATCAAGTAAGACAACAGGAACATGAGGGAGATGAGGAATGAGGTCAGCGAGACATACAACACCCATCCTTGCAGCAGCGGGTTTGCCACGTGGGTGGCGGCCACCAGGACCCAGACCCAGAACCCAAACACCTGTGAGAGAAAAACCAGGGAAGGAGAGGTCATTTGTGTGTGGGGGGTCGTCTTCCTTTGTGGGGTCTCTCTGCTCCTCTGCCTCTGGTTAAAACTCTTCAGGTGAATTTAGGTGGGAATTGAGGAAATGGGGAGGAAGGCTGGCGCCCTCACAGTGAATTTTATTAGAAAATCCAAGGGGTTAACACAGAGGCTGCCCACAGAAGGACTTGGCCAAATTTGGCCTGTGGGTGTATCTACTTGGTCCAAACAGTGTTGGCTTATACAGTTTTTTAAATGTGTCTGAGTAAGTGGCCAACATTTAAAATAAGATATTTCACATGAGAAATCCAAATTTCAGACATTTCTTGAGAAATCTCTAGTTCTGGCTACAGTGAACACATTTCCCAGGCAAGAGTAGGCTGAAATGAGTTATGACTATCTTTTTAAAGATAACCCAGAGTCCTCAGTGGACCACATCCCTCTCCCCTGTAACTCCGTGCCATTGTGGAGCACGTGCTGTTGCTCACTTTCACTGTGGAATAGTTTCCCCTTCTCCTGGCTCCTTTCACCCACTGACAGTGCATGCTTGGCCCTGTGGGAACTGGGCTTGGTGCACTCCCCCCGCGCCACCTGTCAAGTTAGAGTATCTAATGCCCTGCTAGGCAATACGGTTCCAGTTTAATCACCTCTCAACTGTGTCCAATCATTTATTATCTCCCTTGGTGGAGAAACCAAACCCTTTTCCTGACTTCTCTGGGCTCTGTTTTTGTTTGCTTTGGGGCTGGGCTTGCAGTTGGTAAGCCCAGGAGAGGAACTATATGTCTACCAGATGCCGGCAGGGGTCTTCAAACTTTTTAAAGTGGGGGCCAGATCACGGTCCCTCAGAGAGCTGGAGGGCCGGCCTATATGAACTACTAATTCCTACTGTAACACCTTGGCTGCGCTCACTGCCCAAAAAACCTGGCGGGCAGGATCAGACTCCCCTGGGGGCTGCATGTGGCCCGCGGGCCGTAGTTTGAAGATCCCTGAGTTAGAGGCCTGGAGGAGAGGATAGACATAAGTTCCAAGTAGCTTTTTAAAAATTGATTAGAGAAAAAGAGAGAGAGAGAAAGATTGGTTTGGTGTTCCGCTTATTTATGCCTCTTATAGGTGCTCTCACCAGGGATCAAATCTTCATTCTTTTTTTTTATTTAATTGAGTTTTTACAGAGAGGAAGGGAAAAGGATAGAGAGCTAGAAACATCGATAAAAGAGAATCATCCATCAGCTGCCTCTTGCACACCCCCTACTGGGGATATGCCCACAACCAAGATACATGCCCTTGACCAGAATCGAACCCGGGACCTTTCAGTCCACAGGCCAACACTCTATCCACTGAGCCAAACCAGTTTTGGCAAACCTTCGTTCTTGATGTATTGGACAATGCTCTATTCAACTGAGCTACCTGTTCAAGGTGTCCAAGTTGTTTTATTGTTGGTTTGTATCTGACTCTCTGAGTAAATCTTCTTCATGGGGCCTCCTTAGGGTGTTCTTATGAGCCTTCTCATTCTCCTTCTCTTCACTCATTAAATCTGTGCTTAGAAGGACTTTATAGGCTGGATCCCAGGAACCCACTGCCAGCCCATTTCTCTCTGTGGCCTTCAATCCCATATGTCCATACACTTGCCTATGAATGTCTCTGCTCTCTGCAGGGACCAAACCTGCATTTGTATGATACTGAAAGTGAGTTTGTCATGAAATTTTTCACCCAGATATCTCACTTGCCTCACCCCAATCCTGATCCTATTTCTCAAGCTCCTCAAATGCAATGGGTACAAAATCTGACTCATTGCTATTCCTGAATTACTTCAGCCCCTCCCAAGCACCTCCTGAGAATGACTTTCCTGAGGAAGAAAGAGCTATGGGGCTGAGAATGGGTGTATAGAGGTCTCCAAAGATAATGATAATGTTCCATTGCTCACACTGCACAGTGAGCACAAAGGAATTTATTTGTTACAAAGTAATAAAATAGTTTTGAAAAAGAAACACCTGTTGGACCATGGCCACTGGGAATTTTGGGTTATTGGTGGTGGAGGGAGCCAAGGATGTCTCCTGGTTTTGTAGTTCGGAGAAATCATACTACCGAATTTTAAACTTTCCATAGAGTCACTGTAATCAAAAGAGTTGACAGTACAGGTGACTCACATTTCTGCCCA